>NC_140593.1:816864798-819264798 GCF_964204655.1 Triturus cristatus | reverse complement strand
AGTATGTTTTACTCTACAGCCCTGTGAGGTATAGGGTATTATTTAAGTTGCTGTTTAATTTATTTATCCCCAAAATAAACTTTTTCCTGTGCATATTCAAGCTAAGATTTTCAGACATAAATCACTCTTTTCTGCAAGTAAGACAGCTGTATTTTTCTGTAAGTCTCCCTTTTCCCACAGCTCGCACTAGGTCCTATCACGCCCTACTGAGCCTTCCAACTCTCTGGAGTATGAACTTGGACTGTCCAGTTTTTATTTGAGAAACATGCAAGCTGTTGCCATGAACAATACATGTGTTTCTTCTGTGGCAATAAGGCTGCTTGTAGTGTTGTACTGCCCCGTATATTGTTTTACTCCCGCTGGAAGATGAAAATCCTAGACTTTTTCCAGACCTCTGTGATGCACAGCATTGGTTGGGTGGTTAGCTCGCTCATCTCATGCTCTACAAGGTTGAATATGACCATGCCTTGTAAATTTACAAAATTGCTTTTTTCGTCGCCTATCACTCAGTAAGAGAGGTCAAGAAAGATAATGTCTGTCGAGGAGCGAAGCCCCGAGGATCCTGGTAGAAGGTCGGTTAGGAGTTGGTTGAAGTCCATTGCGGTTGCTAGTTGCACAGTGACAACACACGCTTCCAAATGGCAGAGGCGTAGACCACATTGTTTTATTCACAGTAGAGCCCATCTGGGAGGAAGTCACTGCCCAGCAGTGGCACTTGCTATTGAGAGCACCAGGCTCAAGAAGCCCTCACTTCTGGCCTGGTTACCTTTGACATTCCTGCTTTTATACTTGCTCTGTTCTTGCTCGATTGTTGGGTTTGCTTCTTTGACACATGAGTCTTGGTTCATGAGGATTACCGATCCCTGGCTAGTTTTCTGTTCAGGCCACTTCATACCAGTTGCCCGCGGAGCCGAATTGCCTGATAGCTGCCAGTGACGTTGATCTTGAGTTTCCAGTGATTGGCACTGGTTCCCAGCTGTGACCTCCCACACCCATTATAATTGTGTTTTTTAGGCCACATTGACAACAAAAAGCTCCTCTAGGCCGAGTGATGGCTTCCCAGAGCCATATAAATTGACAAATTGACTCCTAGTTTGCGAAGAAGCTATTTTGCCTTCAGGACGGTGTTTGATGTTACACAAACGCAAATAACGTAGCATATGCCATTCTTATCAAAAGGCCCCATTCGCAAAGCTATTTGCATGTGTGTTTAGCTTACTCGTGCAATTCGCCTTTTTTCATATGTAAAACTATTTTTGGAATTAATAAAAGTTGGTTTTACACCTGGGAATTTGTAAAAGGAAATACTCAAATGAAGAGTCCATTGTGCTTAAATGTATTTACAGGTGCGGGAAAGGGACATTTCGTAGCTGGACTACTGAACGTGTGTTAAACGTATATGGTTCTGAGTGTTCACAGACTTTTCCCTCTGACCCGTTTCCCTCATGGAAAAATTTAGATTTACTCCTGGGAGGGATAGGTGTGGAGAAGCGGGCTTAATCATGGGGGGAAACTACTTGCTCATAGGAAATAAAAAAAGTAGCTGTGCACATGTTGTGCAACTGTGTACGTAGTACAGGTGCTCATATGGGGAAAGTAAGAGGTGCACTTCCCTTCAATCCACTCACTGTTGTTAGACATGTTTCTGTACCTGCCCTGGTGTTCTCCTCGGTATATGCCTTCACTTTCCTTGGTCAATTCTCACTTTTGTAAAAGAATCATTTCTTAAATCACTTCTCAAGCGTTTCACCCCCGTCCTTCCCTATTCTGCGTAAATATATTTTTCCTCATTTTGAATGGATTCAGTGCCTCATAAGCATTGATCTGTGGATTTTTCAAGTCTGTAAGCAACTCATACTTCTACTGTGATTAAGGCAAATTTTCCATGTGGGCTGTAACACTTCACCATTGGTATAGTGAATTCCCATCACATCATGTAGAAAGAAAAATTATTTCATATCAACAGCAGAATTATGGTGGTATTTGTGTGGGGGAAAAGTGCAGAAGTGAGTAGTGCGGGTGTTCATACTGCAACCTGTTCCAGACTTTGAGCACAAGGGGAGGTGTGTTAAGAAGTAACTTATGGGGTTATCTGTACCCCCTGCAGAGTTCCTTGTGTGTCCATCAGTTTTCAGGCAACAATACAAATGTCAAGATAACTGGTGATTAATGTTCTTGCTGGAGAGAGGTGGAGTTTTGTCTAGTGTCAGTTTTAATTCATGAAGTAGTGCAGAGGGTTAGTATGGATGCTGCAAATAACTTGTATAGTGCAGATCACACAACTGCATTTATGTGGATTGCTCATTTTCTCACAGAGATCATTTTGTTACTTTCAATTAATAAGTTACAGTCCTAATATAGCACAGTGACCTATGAACTATCGTCAAAGAGCTGCATGCAAACCATGTTATAAGTTAGAACGTGATGATTTTCCCCAGTCTTTCATTGCTGAAAAAGATAAGTTTAGGTAGAAATGCAGTCTTATTAGTAAAGCACACCCCAGCCACTGTAGTACGTTTTAAATCCCGAATTTGTGTTTCGCCAGACCAAACACTCTTAAAATATACTGCATACTAGTATGGATGACACGTGATTCCTACACCTTGTAATCCTCATTGTTTTATGTAATATTTCCTATAGACTGATTTACACACCTAGATTCATTGTCTCTGTATAATGTTATGTAAAGTGCTCTGACACCCTATACTCTGGTATGAGTAGCGCTAACAAAACAAATGAAATGCATGTGAGAGAGGGGCTATAGAGAGATGAGGGGCAGTGTTGGAGGAAGGTAGTGAGGGAATCACTGGAGAAGGTTGGGGTGGGGGGGGAGCAAAAAAGATTGTTGCACTGGACTCATGCCGGCCCTAACTATGGTAAACTTCAGTGCCGCTAGCTTCTGAACAAAAATTTGGCCCTGGCACTTGTTTATCTTTTCTATTTTTTTTTTACTACAAATTATTCATGATAACAGATCGTTGGGATTAGTTATTCGACAAAGAGCTCGTTTACTAAATTGCATAGATTTTCTTTTACTTTTACGCCACTGAACGTATTTTCTGGTTGGTGTCCCAGTTGCGTGGGTGGGTGGGTGGATACCATGGTTCTGCGATCCTGTGGGTTCAGATTAATGGCACATTTCTTTATTTTGGCTGGTGTATTTTTGGGGAAACAGCCTTTACCACAAAGGCTTTCCTACACGTTACGTTTACAACGGTACACTTACCACGTAAACGTCATAACAACGCGTATTGCTTCCACGACCGTCTTTTCCACGCAAGCAGGACTGGAACGTCTTCTTCCTCATCCTCACTCCTTTTTTAGTGTCGGCGAAGACGTGAGTAAAAGGCAAAAAAAAAAAAAGGGGGCTTGGGGGGTGTTTTATCTCCCCCCCCCCCCCTAAAAAAAAACACAAAGAAGTAACGTCGGGTCGGGGAGGAAATCGTCGTCGTTTTAGGTGAAAGGGAATGATGACGCATCAACTTTAAGACGAGGAGACGACATGAAGAGGTAAGGAGAATATAAATTTAAAAAATAAATATATGGATTAAGGGTAACTGGCAGGGGTAATTATAATAAGTATTGGGGGATGGGGGGGTCAGGTAAGGGTACAGGGGAGGGGTATAACCTTTACCAAGAGTATGCCATTACCATGCATAAATTTACAACAAAAATCGTTGTAAAACTATGCGTGGTAAAGGAATAATCGTGGTAAAGGTTATGCGTAGAAAAATCATTCCGTTGTAACACATGTGTGGTAAAGGCATGCGTTGCAACGGAATGCGTAGTAACGACATACATTCGTATTTTTCCCTTTACTTCTCTGTAATTACTGTTGATCTGAGAGTTTCTCTTGGGTTTCTTACAGGTTGTCAGACATTAGCATTCACTAAAAGCGCCGCTCGGTCTTTGCCAAGGAGTTTCATCACTCTGTTGGTTTGAGGATACTTTCATCCTTTACCCACTCAAACGATGCAGAGTCCGTGCCGGCTTTAGTGCTGGTGGTGCCTGGTGTGACAATCATGTTTTTGCACCCCCACACTCTATGACAACCTCCTCGGATTCTCTCACTACCACCAGGCAAAAGTGCCCCTCATCTCTCCAATCATAAGTTATTGCTAAACACAGGACCCCCCCCTTGAGGTCAGCGCCTAGTGTTGCTGCACCAGTTGCACTGCCGTAAAGCCAGCCCTGGGCAGATTGGTCCGTTTTCTTTTCGTTGTCCGAGTAGCGCTAATGAGATTCTGTGTCCGAAGTAAAAATGTTTGATTACGTGTTTGATTGGCTCCTTGTGATGGAGCTGAGTTTATCTTTTATTCGGCTTGTGTTGTAGTAACTTTCTTCCTTGGTATGCTTATTTCTCGTTTTTTTCTTTGAATGGATAATTAAGCATGGTCTGAAAATCCCTACAAGACTTGGTACTTGGACTTAGCCAAACAAACGTGACCAACTTTGTATAGTTGAAAGTTCAGCTGTGTTTAGTATATAGTTTGTGGTTTTCAGGTTGACTTTTTCTGTGTGTGGGGGAATGGCACGCATAAAATGTTGGTAGTAATTAATTATGTTTGAATTTCTACTTCTTGATCTGTCCACAAATGATCTAGAATAGCAGTTCTTGAACCCCAACTGAATCTCTAATGCAAACTGGGGGTCCCGCCTAAGTTTTCAGATTTGAACATGAAAATAATATTCAAAATAGAGAAACAAGTATGCGTCAAGCAAATATACAAAGTACGAAACGTTTAATTTAATTCACAAACAAGAAAAATGGCAACATCGAAATTTTTGTTTTTACGGGGAGGTTGGAGATTTTCAGAATTTAGTTCTATTTCTAAAAGACTAAGCCATTGGCTAAACTAGCCTATCACTTTGTCTTTTCTTTGCTCCTAAAGTTTCCTCTCTCTGCATCGAGTACACTAGTTGTCCATACTAAATTCTGTTTGCTCTAAATGTGGTCATCCCACAAATAAGCTTAGGGCACAAGCTTAATATTGAGCCTCCAAATTATTTCACACTTACAGAGCATCTAAAAAATTTACATTTTCAATTTTGTGTTTTTATCTTTATATTCTTTATTCATCTTCTAATGTTATTTAATTTTGGAAACAGTAACAGACCCCGTTAAGTATTACAAGCGCAACATAAGAACGACTGGTCTATAATGTTTTTGTTAATAAATAATACAGGTAAATGATATTATGATTCGTAATATAGAGGCTTATGTAAATTTCCATCCTTACTTACTGATACCTATAGCATTAAAGGGAAGAGCTGTAGGAAGCAGCCCACCTGAATACTCATCTGCACTCTTGACACTTCAAAGGTGCGCAGCGTATCTCCAGCATATGTATACTCCATCCATTTATAGCCAGACTCAGTCCAACCACCTGCCTTAGTCTTTTCTTTACGTGCAATTTACTAAATTCTCAGGGTCCACATAGCAGAGCTAAAGGTGCAAAAGGGAGTCCTTCATATAACCTTTTTAGGTGGCTAGTCCCATATTTGTGACATCAAGGGTATCCGATATGGAACCCTAAGACTAACCCTGGACGTAGTTCGCTGAGTTGCACTACGCGAAGTGCAAAAAAAATTCTGCGGCACTACGCAGAGATACGCAAGTGGCGGAGTACGATAGAAAAATGCTGTTCTAGTGATTGCACAGTGCCGGATGCTTGTCCACACTGTGCAATCATTGCGAACGGCACCATGCACAGTGCAAGAGGTCCCTGCTTTCCTTTTCTGCCACTCAAGTAGATTTTTACTCGAGCTGCAGCTTTCTCAATGCGAATGGCCAGTGTCTCAGTGCGAGCTGTCGCGAGCATACGCAACCATTCGCAATGAGAAAGCTGATTCCCCCCCCCCCACGTTGAAAAATCTCACCGGGATGTTGATTTTCCGCACTCGCGGTTGCCAAATTGACATTGACAAACGCGAGTGAGGAGAAAAACTACTCTATGCAACGCGAAGCGGAGTTTAGCGAAGTTTACTGCCCAGGGTTACTCAAGACTAGCCTGCACCTGGGCAAAAACAAATATCTAAGCTACCCGAACAATTTTCCTCCCTTCTTGCAGTATCATCAGGCAGGTGTAATTGGGATGTCAGATAATAACAGCTCATGTCGTGTATGCCAAGTCGATCACTTTTATTTGGCAGTTTCAATGTCGCATCTTTAACTTATCTTGCCATCTTCTCAGTTGTCATGTACTATCTTTAACAATATCCTAATTTATGAACTCTATGTATCTATGGATATCTGTGATGAATAATTTATGTCATCACTCCTGAAAGAGTAGTCTTAATCATGTCCCCTTTCTGACTGTGAAAAGCCTGTGCCACATTGCATCAGCCTTCAAGTCTCTTTGACCAGACAATTGTAATGAAAGTGCAATATAGAGGACATTATTGGGAGAAATGATATCCTTTGTTGTGCCTTTAATAAAATTGTGATTTTTCCATCACATTAGTTAGGGAAAAATCTCCATTTATTGGTTATGTCTTGTTTATAAAAATCATCAATAGCAGCTGATCATACCTGGTGATTGATTTACAATAAAATACTTTTGAATATTAACTATTTAATATTCTGAAGACCGCTCATCTTCCGAAATTGTTTTGTAGTCCGTGTCCCCTAACAGTATGGGCCCCAGGATGTGAAGAACCAGTTCTAGCTCCAACATAGAAGGTAGGCATAATGTCTTGCAATGCAGGTTAGACGACCAACTTTTTAAAATTGATACAATCTCAAAGAAAGTTAATTGAACGGTGTCAAATTAGAAATATAAATATATATTTCAATGTTTTATATCTATTTAAATTGTGAGCTGCAATAACTGCATTTGTTTGAATTGATTGAGCCAAGAAATAGCAGTTAAAGTGATTTATTTGCTGTGACTAATGAAGTGGTCCTGAGTAAACTTGCATGTAAAAAAGTTTGCATCAGCGTCAAATAGAGAAGATATTTACTTCATTACGGCGTTTTCGTGCACAAAGCAAATATTGGGTTTTTTGTAGCCGGGAGGCAGTGCCGTTTAAACAGCAGATCAAAGATGCAGGCAGTATTCTGTTTAACTCAACCACTATGATTCCATTCTTACTACCTGGGAATTATAAAAGGCATACTCTCCTGAGGGGAGTTGTGGTTATGGGCAGCAATCCAAGGAAACCAAGCTGGCTAACCTTGGGGGACTTTTTCAAGTTATTAAAAGCAAGAAAATGGGATCGCATGCAGATGATGTACCCAAATTGATGAAAGTGTTTTTGTGAATAAATACGATCATTCGAGTAAGGCAAATCTTTTTCACTAGAGCTTAAGTCTTGCAGGAAAGCACACAACGCAAATCAGCTCTGCCAACTTTTTACAGTAATCATCAAATAATACCTTGTTGTGTAAATAGCAACAACTCACAAATCATGTGAAGCATTTATCGCAGATGATCATTTTACTTTGATCAGTTGTGCTCTTTTCATCGGTCGTTGAAAGATGAAAGAGTGAGTTGGCCCCGCCGTTATTTAACCTGCGGCTTGCATGTCGCATAAAATTGTCTGTCCTAGGAAGGTAATTCACTTGAAAATATGTTCTTTCTGAACTCTATGTGGGATCCACCGTGAGAAGGAATTGATTTCCTAACTCGCCGGTCAAGGACTGTCTTAGAATTTGCTTGACGTACTCATCTGGTACCAGTAATTTCCTTATAGTCTGAGACATGGCTCTTTATTTATATTTTTGTGAAAACCTATCCACAACTTGGCAAACCAAGTGTTGTAAAATGGTTAGATGAATTAGACAGAGTAAAGCATGATGTGAAAAACAATTAATCAGAGCAAACATGAGTAAAAGGGCTACAGGTGAGAGTATTTGATTAATCGGGGATACAAAAATGGCTATCCTGCAACAATTCAATGTTCTCTGTAATAATTGCTGACTCATATGTAAGATGTAGGAACAATATGACACAGCAGTACTGAGTGGCTGGCAGTCGCTTATAAAAATGTCCTAACACAGAGACGTAGTATATTCGCTTTATTTTTTATTTTTTTTGCAGTTTTATATAACACAAACTCAACTTAGTGGTATTGGAGCACTTTATATGAGCACCAGGTACATAACACAAGAACACATTCATGTTTGGGAAGCACAGGGAGATTAAATGATTTTTCCCAGATTCACTGGATGCTGAGCCGATGCCGAGACTCAAACCTAGTTTGCCAGCTCCAAAGTCGGCTGCACTGGCCGTTACACCACATCCTCTATAGGGGGGTCTATCAGCTTCCTGAGATGACGTGCTGTTTCAGCAGTCCTAACTGGCTATCGTTTCAGCCAATAAGAATGGGTCGCTGTTTTAGGGCTATTGTAATTGGCCTCCTGGCAGGCAGGCAGAGTAGCTGTAGGTAGCCACCTTTTGCTGGACTGTGTTTTGCACTCAACGGAGGCACGCGAAGACCAACCTCTAAAGTGTTTTTGTGCTCAGGTACAGAATCCTCCCTTTTCTATAGCCCAACCACAAAGTAGATATTGAAAGTCTTTCAAAACAAATTCCAATGTGTAGGCAACCTAAAAAAAAAAAAGGCAGTTTTCACCATGATCATGAACAATTTTTAACGAGACCTGCCTGTCGTGGTTTATTGGGTGCTTGGCTGTGGAGTTGTAGAGTGGATTTTAGTCATTCTGATTGTGTTTATCATGCTTCAATCCATTTACATCATGCTTCAGTCCACTTTGATTTTTTCTTTATTTCCTTTTTTAGGTCTCGCCTGACCCAGCGCATGCGCTGGTCTGGTGAGACTTCTTGTGAGGGCTCAAAAAAGTGCTACCACTGTAGCCTAGAGCTACAGTGCATGTGCGCGGGCACGCTTGCCTCACTTTTGCGGCCGCACGGCTGCGTTGATGTTTGATCGCGATCACTTTCGCGGCCGCTTTGATGTTCTCCGTGAGCCAGGTTTTTTTTTTCCTGTTTATTACTTCTATGTAGTAATGGTGGCACCCGTGTGCATATGAAAGCCAAACCTATTGCCTTTGCAAATGGTTGTTTGCTTATTGATTCAGCAATCATTGCCAAGGTTGGATTAGACAGTTCGGCTCCTGTCAGGCAGCAAGGATATCCTCCGGATCATACTCGCAAAATACTAATAAAAAACATCATTGCATGAAGAAGGCTAAGCAGCATTGTAAAGCAATGAGTTCTGCCTCTCAAATCTGCCTGCTTTTTTTTGGAGTTTTTTTTGTTGCTTTTTGACCACCCTGTATGTGATCTTTTTACTACTGGACACTCACCCATGGTAAACTCATGGTAAATGGACTGTTCATGTTTACTGCCAGTGTCCTCCTTTTAAGGCAAGATCGGTGTGACGCAACAAGGTAAGGGGCAGTTGGCTGGTTGCACTTGAACACGTGTGCACACGTTTGCACATGTGAGGGCTGCGCTTGTGAAACACCTGTCGTGCACAGCCCAGTAACTGTGCACACGTAGGTTGGCGCAGAGGGGATTCTGCAGAGTTGGATATTGACCTGGGTTAGGCTTCATAATGTTAGCGTACACTCGTAGGGAAAGTCAGTGTGGTTTACTGTCTTGTCTGCAGTGACACTCCATTATGCACCTATGGGGACGATTGCCTTAGAGTGCTGTTTTGCTTTCCCTTGGCCTACAGAGACCAGTGACGTATCGAAATGGGGTGGAATCTGTATGCCAAGCCCAAATATGAAGATATCTGTACAGCTTATGGGTCATCCAGGATTGTGATATTTCTCTAACTCAGCTCAGGATCATAGCCCGGGTTTTTTATCAACCTGCTCTGCCAAGTTCATTATTTTTCTCTCCAGCAGTAGGAACAAAGGCTCCCCCACACAAAAGTAGCAATTAACACTGCTTCACTCAGCTTCTGTGAAGGAAAGGGATAGGTATGAAGGATCTGCTTCAATCAGCCAGCTGTCACACTGTACTAGGTATGGGCCAGCCCACTGAACAAAGGAGGGATGCCAGACCGCTGGAGCCGATACAGGAGGGGGCTTCCCATTGAAGATTTAGGTGGGGAAAGCCCTGGCAGTGATGTCAGCGAGGGGCGGAGCTGAGGCCCCCAGAGGAGATGTGACTAGTGCTTCTAGGTGCCACCATCTTGAATTGTCCCAGCATGCTGTGCAGGAAGGTCGGGACAGGGGAGGGGAGGTGATGTGGCACCCCAGGATAGGCCGCCAATTAAAAGGTCGTGCTCAAGGGGGAGTGATCTCTCTTGGTTGTGTTTTTCTGCTGAACACTCGGACTGGAGGCGGCAGCCATGGACAACTCAAAGGAGGAACCCCCCTAATGACTGGGAAGGACTGAGGACTCTGCCCAGTTGACCCCAGGATCAGTGAGTCTCCCCAAGTGCCAATGAGACTGCCCCTCTTACACCTCTTGAGGACCAGATGGGGGAATGCACTGGACTTCTGCGCCCAGAGACAATCACCAGGAGGAAAGCTGGTGCAGAGAGCTAGGAGATCCAGCTTCCTACAGGTTACTCTGCTTTGGAGGTAAAGAAATCTGCTGAAACTGCGCCTTGTGGCTAGAGCCACCACCAGGTGTAAATGAGCCCAAGATCATCTGAAACAGTCCAAAGGGGCCAGAGTTATTGCATTTTAAGGTCTGTGACCTTCGACAAGCAACGATGTGAGTGAGACTCGGCTGCCTTCCGGGATTCTTCCCCCGGCGTGGGCCAGGGCCCGAATGTCAGCACAAAGATCTTCTCTTTATTTTTTCCCAAGGGAGGGGTTTGTATGGGGCACTTCTCCCCAGGCTCATTCCTGTCTTGAGGAATTCACACGAAGGGTCCAGGATCCCAACTTCAGTCCCCAGCAGAGCAAAAGACGAGGGGGAGTGCTGTCATGCCCCCTCCCCCCCTATGGCAGTGCCCTTGGCCCCGCTCCCTGTGCCCGTGTCTGGGGGAGCGGGCTGCCACTGCAGACAAAACTCACTCACCGCATGGAGCAGCAGGGGAAAACACAGCTGTCTGCTTCTGTGCCAACATGGACTCCCTGAGTTTTCCCCACCAAGTGGAGGCATGTGGGATTCCTGGGTGGGGCCAGGCACCCCCCCCCCCCCCCAAAAAAAAGGTTTGGGGCTCTCCCTGGTACAGCAGGAGAGCTGTTACTAAAATATTCACAGCTCCTCGCTGGAGCGTCCCATAATGCCTTGCGGGGCAGGCCTATTTACTTATTTTTCTTGTCTTGTGACCCCAGGATGGCAGGGGCACCACCAATGTTAAAAAGTGATGGGGGGCAGCAGGAGTGCAGCAGCTCACCCTCCCCAGGAAGTTTGAAAAAGTACTGACCCTATGTTTGCAGGAGCTTCGGCACTACAGCTGAGAGTGCAGTGCCCTTTAGGGTCTTGTTCTGTGGCTGCATTTATTGCTGCCCGAAGATGTTCAAAGAGGTACATGTTGTACAGTGCCCTCTAGGGGCTGAGTCTGTGGTTGCATGTAATGTGATTAGAATGTGATGCCCTCTAGGGCTGTTTATATGATTGCATTTTCATGGTTGGAAAGCATATAAAAAGCACACAGACACGTTATGTTTATTTTTAAAATGCTTTATTGACATACTACTGCCAGTGAATACTATTAAAAATAATGTATTTACCATGTGGTTTGTTGATCTTGAACCTTTGACCAAGCCAATAAACGCACTTTATATATTTGTATGACCCCTTTAGGGGTCAAAGGCGATAATGTGAAGTCATCTATGGTATTTTTCATCTGCCTATGTACATATTTGTAAACTTATGCTCAGTATTTAGTGGTGCCTGTGTGATAAATATACTTTTTCATTTTTTAAAGAAAAGGCACTGACTGGCCAATCATTTATTGAGTGTTATTATTTAATACCAGCAAATGTGGATTCCAAGCCCTCACCACCCCCCCTGAGTAGGCCTTGCACAGCTCTGCTTCGCTACTCAGAGTCAAGCACTCAATGAGGGGTTTGGTTCCCAGTGGAGGGTGAATGTGGACCCATTATTTGTGCAGGCCACACAACTAATGACTTGTTTCCTTACGAGCATCATTCTTAATTCCAGATAGTGGTCCCTTCAGCTCCCAAAAGTGAATATTTCTTAAGTATCATATAAATGGAAGACAACCTTCTATTCACTTACACACTCTGTTCTTACTCATTCCCACAGGTACAGTCTGCCTTTGAGAGAAAGGTGGACCCCAGAATGTATCCAGACATTCTTCTGTTTGCTGGGTTCCTCCAAATGTTGACTTTCCTCCATCAGTTGATCTTCTTCTCTTTATATCTCCCCTGACCCGGTCTTCTCCCCTCATCTTGTTTTCTCCAGCAGATGGAATGCTAAGTTAATTAAGAAGTTCAGGAGATGAATCAGTCCTGTCTGGAGACCTTTTTTTTCATATGAAAACAATTTGGAATACTAACTGAATTAAATTATTGGATGGATACAAATAAGTGTTTCTGGTTTTAATGAGAGCATTGTGAGCAGTGGACTTGTACATAATGATGTACAATTTTCATGACAGTATAAATTGTAGGTGGAGTTTGAATAATATGACATACAACTCTCTAACACACATAATCAACATTAACTAACACTTCACAAATATTTTTTATTTAAATTGGATTATGCTTTTGCTGGTTAACATATGGCACAGTTTATGCCAAATAAATACAAATGTAAACTTGTTTTGTTTATTCTCCCAGCCTCAGCTCATACAGATGGTGATTTGGATGCTTCAACATAGGCTCCTTATCCAGCTCCACACATATGTCTGTCTCATGGTACCTCCAAATGAGGAAGACGCCCATCCTAAGGAAGACGGCCTGCCCTTTGCTGCCCGCGTTGGAGGAAGAAGTCTAAGCACCCCCAATGCTCTTAACTTTGGGTCACCAAGTAAGAAGTGTTTTAGTTATTTCCCCCTCTCTCTGAAGCACTACTTTACTTCAACGCCTAGCATTTTGCAAATAATTTTTCATATATGTAAAAACTGGGCTGTAATTTGTCTTAATGATCGTTATATATTAGATAAAGTACACCATGCATACATTAATTGCAAGTCACTGAAGAGTTCCTTTGAAAGGTAATGGAACTCTGAGCTGACTTGCAGTACCCTTTTAATGGTGGCAAAGGGTGTTTTATTTCTTATAATGCATAGTCAACCCATCACAATCCACTTAAATCCTGGGTGTCTTGCTCATGTTCATTGAAGACAAGAAGAATAAAAAAGGAATTGGTATTGCAATGTTAAACACCCAAAAAGCCGTTGGTAGTTCTTAAGAAAGGTATTAGAATCTGCTTAATTTAACTCTGGTTAAAAAGTGTTGTGGCTCAGATTATGTAGAAACATGCCTAGATTCTACATTTCATGTAATAACCCATAGCATGGAAAAACTGAACACTTTGCCATAAATATCTTCTTTCTGCTAATCGCTATTTTCTTATAAAAAAACAACATATCAGAATAAAGAAAAATCAGTTTCCATTTTCCATTAATCTGCAGCTGTAATTATGGTGTGTGACCTGCCTTTCACCCTGGCTGCTGACTCTGATACCATGCATTCATACATCAAAATTCAATTATATTAAGTTATTACAGTTGAGCAGCTACGTCATTTTCTTATTACAGGTGATTAGAGATGTCACAACTAGATTGTGTTAAGGAAATTGGAGACCGGCTTCTATACTGGGATTGTAGGCTTTTTATATACCTAAAGGAATTATACTTATTTCGCAGCTCTTGGCAGCCCAGGTGGCATCTTATGTTGGGACCATGATCCATGTGTTGGCAGTTGAAAACATTAGGCTGTGCGATGCAGCGTGTCGGACCCGTGCTTTCATTTCCCTGCTCCTTTACGTCTTTTGCATCAGTAACCGTTGCTACCCCAGGCTTACTCTTTGATGCCACTGGCGCTGCTTTTGCTACACCTGGTATCAGGGGTCATGCAAGCAGTGGCACAAACTGAGAGTAAAGACCTCTTCTCCTCACTTTCCATAATTTTAACTCATTGCATTTCTTTAGCCTCAGAGTGTAAATAAGAGGCGGTTTAGGTGTTAAGGACGGGGAGAACTCAGAGTAGCCATAAATACCTATTCTACAAATATTCCAGGGCTGGACATGTGTATAAAAATATCTTCCTAGAATAGTCCTTTCTGCTTGGTTTCAGGTCTCTAATGTGCATTGATGAAAGAGGAAATAGGATAAAGTATCTGAGGGGTAGCTAAGTAAGACATGAAGGTGGACATATGATTATGTGGTGCTGTGCAATAGGAACACCATGCCAATTGTTTCCTCCCACATTGTATTTAACCAGAACCACTAATTTGAGACACAGATATGCTCCATGGTCCTGGTTAAAGGACTGTGGACATCATGGGTAGCAGCTCCCAGAGGCTGTTCCACACACCTATCCTTCTCCTGATAAGGTATTGGTATCTAGTGAGTTCCTGCCAACTCTGTGTACAGAATCACGCCCCTCGGGGAGCAGTGCTCTCCAGTGGGAGCGGCCTCTTGACTGATGTAATAGGCGGCCATCTATTCACCTTGAAACAGTAATGGACAACTGTAAATTAGAAGGGGCACAGGGTATGAAGAGTCAAATCCCTGTTACCTTCCAACAGGGCTTTATTTATAAACCATCCCAGATGTGGCAGAATAGGGTGAATGTCGAACAGCTTTCAGAGGTCATTCACAGGGGCCAGTGTACTTGCATTATGCCAATAGGGCCTGTGCTTTAACTTCAAGGACTCCAGAGATTCAGGAGAAAGCCTCATACTGCACCTGATCATTTTGTGCCTATGCTGTGTTTTACCTCTTGGTTGGGATTGAAAAAGATGTTTTGCCTTTGTGTGGTTGAAGTATGGGTGTACCTATAATGATTAGGATTTTCTATAGTTCTGTCCCTGTAGATGTGGAAGTGGGTTGTGACAGTCTGCCTGTATTGCACGTAAAGGAGTCCATTAACATAACATAACAGGTGTATTTGTAAAGCGCACGATTACCCGAAGGTGTCCTGGAGTTGAATAACAAATGTTTATTGTTACCCACCTCAATAGTACTCATTTTATCGACCTCAAATGGATGAAAGGCTGAGTGGACCAGCCGGGATTTGAACCTGTGACCATGCGGTCGAACACAGGCCCCTGCAGTGGCTGCTTTAGTCCACTGAGCCACCAGACCCGGCTAATGTCCATTAGACATGCTGGGCTCGGAATCTAAGGTGGTGACAACTGTATTAGTAGGATTAGGGATTGAAACACAGCAGTACCCGCAGGAGAGCAGGGTTGGGAGGATTCCACTTGCCTATGGAAGTTTGTAGTGTGGCTGGAGTCGGAGGCAGCTTGTCTTTAGTGTGGTTGGAAGGAGTATTTTTTCATTGAGGTGGGAGTAATGTGTGGATAGATATGTGGGTAAATCTGTTTTAGAAATGGGATTTCTGGTTGGCTAGGGCATGTGCCTAAGCCAGGCAGAAACCACCACTCTAGTCAGGGCAAGGAAGTTACACACCCAAGATAACCCCTGCTCACCCCCTTGGAAGCTTGGCCGAGCAGTCAGACTTATCCCAGAGGCAAAGTGTTTGGGCAACACACTCTCACAGCAGCGACACACTAGGCACACCACAAAAGAAACCCCACACAAGGTTATATAAAAATAGCCTTTGTATTATCCATAAAAACACATTAGAATATAATCACATATATCACTGTGCCACCAGGCACTTGTCATGACTTCACAGGGATTTACATAATTCACTAGGCCAATCAGGACACTGTCATAACATCAGTTAGGGCGACCAATAACTACTGGTAATATGGCACTTAGCACAAAGCATCAGGCACAAACCAAATAATGGAACTTAGCATAGCACATTCTGAATACACATAATTAGCTGTGCACCCTTGGACACACTTACAGTGTGCACATCTTAAGTATTTACTTCCAATATCACCACTGGTAAAAGAACACCCCATATACCTTTACATCAGGGCAATACAATCATGACTCTGTATATGTGGTGCAAGAACCCTGGCAATGTATCAACATACACATAAGAACGTCAGGACATAACACCGTCCGTTGCCCGTGATACAGTAAATCTCCACACACATGCTGGAACACAGGGGGCCTCTGTCAGAGGTCTCGCCCCGACCTAACACTAAGATACGGTGCAACTTTCAAATCCTGGGCCCCTACTGGGCTGGCTCCGGAATGCCAAGAAAAGAAAATGCCCCCAACAGTGTGCCTAAATCGGCAGCTGCCCGTAACCCAGGCGTAACTGCCACCATCACGGAAGAGGGCCCGGCCACTACTCCAGGCCACCAGAGCCAGCCGCACCCCCTCTCCTCGTAGGCCCGCAATCAGCAGGTCTCACTCTCCCCAACGGGAGGCAAAAGGAAGCCCGCCGTGGCCCACGTTCGGGCTGCTGCCCAGTGCGTGCCTTACAGCAGGAGGTGGGGATGACACTCACCTGCCTCAGGTTGCAGCGGTCCCTTTGTTGATGCCGGCTAACAGCACCTCTCTACTTCCTGGTGTGCGGTCCCACTTGGGCAGCCATCACATGGTGCAGCCACTCCATCCATCAAATGAAGAAAACGGCAGGGCACGGCGCTAAGTCTCAGTCGGTCCCGCTGGCTTCTTCTTCCTTGGAGAACGCGTTCCTGCTCGGCCCCGCCCACTTCCAAGCTTGGCCACGCGACCTGTAACTTCTGCCTGGCTTCCGGGTCCTCCACCTTTGGGGGTTGGTTGCCAGGCAACGCCTTGGTGATGAGCTACTGCTCCGGGAGGGCCGTTTCTTCCAGCCCCAGCCTCTGCAGCTATTTTTAAATGAACTGGGCTGCAGCGCACAGCGCTTTTGAGTGCCAAACAACAAAGGGGTCCACATGCTGCAGGGCAGTGTGAGCCCACACCTGGGGCTCAGGCCACAGTGGGGAGTGCGGCGCCGTCCTTGCTGCAGGGCAGAGAGCACCCTTCCCTCAGTCCTGTGCAAGCCCTCTCCTTGGGCAACAGACTCTAAGCGCAAAGTCCAAAGCGCTCACCACAGACTGGGTTAAACCACCCAGGGCAAGCCACGCAGCCCTGGTAGATGACTGGGGGCCTTGAGCAGGGGCAGGCTCAGACCAGCACACCAGCAAAGCCCAGATGGCGACCTCCTGGCAGCCCATCAATCCCCCTGATCCCACGCAGGCTCAGTTCCCAAAGTTCAGCTCCAGAAGTTCAACAGACGTGGGGTCACATCCCCAGTACTTTTAGCACTACAGTTTTTGTTCTCTCCTGGCCCAGGGCTCTGAGCCCAGTCCAAACCAGTTCTGGGGGGCACTTAAAAATATCCTTACAGTGCACAACACTCCCCATTATAAGTATAAGCCCTGGCCCCAAACACACCACAGGGGGTCGGAGCCATCATTGTGGAAGTCAGGCTCAGCCCTATTCAGGTGCAGGTGCAATTCCTCCCACCACTCCAAAAGCAGACCAAGCCTATTCAGCCTAGCGCTGACTCATCCAGACTCTCTGGAGCCACTGCACATCCCCTCTCCCCCTCAGTCAGAACCAGACGGCCAATACACAACAGGCAGGCACATAGGCACATAGCACACAAAAAGGCCCATTTCTAAAAGTGGCATTTCTAAAATAGTAATAATAAATCTGCTTTCACCAGTAAGCAGCGTTTATCACCATAATTCCAAACATACCAAACTTAATCGCACTACCCCTCTCAGATCAGGAATTACTTCTGAAGCATATATCAGGGAATCCCTAATGGATTCCTATGAGAGGCCAGCATCATGGTAGTGAGAAACCAAATAGGCTGTTTGTCACTACCGGGACATCCCACACAGTTAAGGCACATATCCTACCTTTTACCTAGAACACACCCTGCCCATAGGGCTAGCTAGGGCCTTCCTTAGGGGTGACTGATATGTAGTAAAAGAGTAGTCACAGACGTGGTAACCACTTTATGTGCCCCGTCACAGCGGTAGTAAATTGCGTGCACAGGCCCTGCAGTGGCAGAGGACTGATGCAAGTTTGAAAGGCTACTTTGGTGGCGCAAGCAGCGCTGCAAGCCCACCAGTAGCATTTAATTTACTGGCCCTGGGTATATGGGATACCACGGTACAAGGGACTGATTGGTAAATAAATAATTCCAAACAGGTGTAGACCAATCCTACCAAGTTTATTATAGAGAGCACAATCACTGTACAGCAGTGATAAAATGCCCAGAGTCAGAAAACCACCACCAACAGGTCAGAAAGAACACAGGAGGAAGGCGAACCGTTCTGGGATAACCCTGTAAAAAGGGCCAAGTCCAACACACAGTGTCTGAGGCTGCTCCTTGCAGGTTGTAGCTTCACCTAAGCATATGAGACTCCACCTAAGGTCTGTCATATGAGCTGTACCTGCACGTGAAACTATCCCTGCGCACATATCACCCGTGGAACCAGAGGGTATGATATGGGGGAGAGCGGTCATCTTGTGAGCTGTGCATAAACTACCACACTGCCTGACAGAAGGATCCACTAGAGTGTGCTGGTTTCACAGGGGTAATCTGCGGGTCCCCTTTGGTAGCCGGACCTGAAAAGACCAAACAATCAAATGCTCAAGCTCAGTTCTCACTGGATAGAGTTCAGCAACTGTCCACTCCAGTGCCTTTTTCTTGTAGAAAAATGTACCAGTGTGTTTCTCTAAACTGAGAGATTGTGCTCTCCTTGAAGGGATTACAGGGTGTTGTGAGGGTTCTATTACTTCTCGCGCAAGCCGCTGTAGCCCAAACCAATGCCTACTTTTCTAAATCACCCGAAGAGCTCACCAAGACTTGGTGATGCTGATCAGACAATGAAGGGATGGTGCCTAATTCACAGGAACCTTTAATAGTGAGAAACCCATCCGCAGGAAAGTCCACACTTTTAATGATTTTAAGAAATAGTACAATACCTCTGAAGCTGCCAGTTGCAGTGGAATTTTCCCCTTGCCAGGGAGCCCACAAACCCTTGCAGCTGAGGGACATCAGTTTATGGGTCAGGATTCAAACACTCAACTGATTTAGGGGTTTTTGGGTAGGGATTCAACAAAGCCTCACCTTACAACTTCTCCAACTACTCCAGGTCGGGGGTGGAACCCAGGTGGTCCTCGAGGTTCCATATAGGCAATGAGGGGCACACAAGTCTCCTGGCGGCATTGGCACAGGAGGCTGACTGAGCAAGATGCGGGTGACAATCCTTTCCAAGCACCAACCAAAGCAGACAGCTGCTGGTGGTTCTTCTCATTCACATCAGTTTGGCAACCTAAAGGCACCCCAACACTTCCAAAAGGTCATCTGGATGCCAGGCTGAGGAGCTCCTTCTCCAAGCAGGCTCTCTTCTGCAGGGTGCGGACCAGCAGCTCCTCCCACAGCAGGCAGGGCTCTGTGTTAGATCTACTGCATTTTACA
This sequence comes from Triturus cristatus, assembly GCF_964204655.1. NCBI lineage: Eukaryota > Metazoa > Chordata > Amphibia > Caudata > Salamandridae > Triturus > Triturus cristatus. Next base: position 819,245,396 of record NC_140593.1, on the reverse strand, counting down.
AATTGCATGCATGAATGTCACTATGTCATCATGATGTCTACCGCTCAAATTACTTCATATTTTACTATACTAGTTCACCACTAATCATTTATGGGTTCCGGAGTAGCGTGCTACTCGACAAAAAAGCACTTCAACACCTCATCAATTGTTGCAAGTGCTATATAAATGCAAACCTTTTCCATCTTCTATCCTTCCCCTATCCTTTTCAATCCAAATAACAGACTAACATATCCACCACTCAAATTACGTTCATATTTCACTATAGTAATTGACCACTAATCCTTTATTGGTTCCGGAGTAGCGTGCTACTCGACAAAAAAGTGCTTTGACGCCTCATCAGGGGTAGTAAGCGCTATATACATTCAGTTACAATACAATACAATACATAACCATAGAACCAGCGGTTGCAATTCTGTTTTGGTTAGTTGCTGCTGTAACAAACAGTGAGGTGACTGGTGGTTTCGGCCTTCCATTTTGCTTCAAATATAACCCTCTTACCTGAATTCTGGAGTCTGTGTTACCCTGAGACAAGACTTAACACTGCTACTGAAAGGTAGTCCAGCATGATTCTCTTAATGGTCACCAGAACAGAGTCAAAGTTGCACATTTCGCTCAGGAAAACGGCTAAATTTTTCATTATGATATATGATGCATCTTCTGGCCCATGGGGGAACAACTCAACGATTTATACATGGGATCAAACACGTTGGCCTATATATTAAAGTTTGCTTACTAGATGTCACTATTGATATTTCGACAGTCCGTCGGAGCCGCGTGTGAAATTATTTGCGTATTATTTATAAAATGTCCTGTGCCTTTTAGTTGGGAGCTATAATTAGCCCTTCTTGTTACTTTGAATGGTGCTAATTAAAGTTGTACTTTCTACTGTCTTTCTTTTGTTCTACAACATTCAATTTTGCCATTGTCATGGTTGATAACAGTGCTAACAGGGGATTTCAGCAATGTTCCCGGATCCTGCTTGGAATCTTACGACTGTTTGTAGTCTCAGTACTGAAAGTCTGAGGACTGAATTGAGGTGTTGATGCTGTGTCTTAGCTTCTTACGCTGTGTCTAGAATGGTGAAAACGGGAGCGTTCTGGACAGAGTTTGTCATAATGGCGAACGTTTTCAGTTATTGTAAGCTGGCGGGCAGTTTGTAAGCTGGCGGGCAGTTTGAAAGCTGGCGGGCAGTTTGTAAGCTGGCGGGCAGTTTGTAAGCTGGCGGGCAGTTTGTAAGCTGGTGGGCAGTTTGTAAGCTAGTGGGCAGTTTGTAAGCTAGTGGGCAGTTTGTAAGCTAGTGGAAGTTTGTAAGCTAGTGAGCAGTCAGTTTGTAAGCTAGTGGCAGTTTGTAAGCTAGTGGCAGTTTGTAAGCTAGTGGCAGTTTGTAAGCTAGTGGCAGTTTGTAAGCTAGTGGGCAGTTTGTAAGCTAGTGGCAGTTTGTAAGCTAGTGGCAGTTTGTAAGCTAGTGGCAGTTTGTAAGCTAGTGGCAGTTTGTAAGCTAGTGGCAGTTTGTAAGCTAGTGGCAGTTTGTAAGCTAGTTTAGTGGCAGTTTGTAAGCTAGTGGGCAGTTTGTAAGCTAGTGGGCAGTTTGTAAGCTAGTGGCAGTTTGTAAGCTAGTGGCAGTTTGTAAGCTAGTGGCAGTTTGTAAGCTAGTGGCAGTTTGTAAGCTAGTGGGCAGTTTGTAAGTTAGTGGGCAGTTGGTAAGCTAGTGGGCAGTTGGTAAGCTAGTGGGCAGTTTGTAAGTTAGTGGCAGTTTTGTAAGCTAGTGGGCAGTTTTGTAAGCTAGTGGGCAGTTTGTAAGCTATTGGGCAGTTGGTAAGCTATTGGGCAGTTGGTAAGCTATTGGTCAGTTTGTAAGCTAGTGGGCAGTTTGTAAGCTAGTGGGCAGTTTGTTCCGAGTGACCATTAACCCTGCAGTTTACTGATCCGCCGCCTGTAAAAATGTATTTACCTTCTACTACGCTTGACAGATCGCCTTTTTTGCCTTCCACATCACAATATAAAACGAAGATGCTTTTGGAGTAGACACAACAAAGAACCTCTGTTTTTATTGACACAATAGAATTAATTTAAGTTTACAACCAACTACAGAACATCTAAACCCTTCAAGCACCTGGAGCCAACAGCTCGGCTCAAATGGGAGCTAAGGGGAGAAGAGAACTAATGTCCATTGGCTTTCCATTGACTCTTATCAACCCACCTGAGTAAAACCACAAACTAACTATAGGTGTCCATCCTTCCATCATGGTCCCCCCTAGCTATCTAACTGGAGGGGATATAATTGAACAGGCTTGTACATCGATACATTTTGATATTTGTCAAAACAATGTTTGTCAACATCATTTGTGTAATGATTTGTTATCCTGCCGAACAACCCTCTGTCTAAAGTGGTCTGCATGAAGATGTGGTCCTTAATTGAGCAGCAGTTCATAGGGACACAAATCATGGAAATGGTGGGACTCTTTTCACAGCCTCTAGATCCTGCCTCCTATGCGGTGTGATATGTGATAAATCGCGGAAGATCCATATTTTAGTGCCATGCAGCAGAAGGATGTGTCTCCTACCCATGGTCTGGGACGAGACTTCAGGCTGAAATAGGCCGGTTTCTTGGTTTCATTTATGGCCTTGCTCCGCTAACATATTGAGTTCCAACTTCTCGTTTTGCAGTTCTTCTAGCTCACGGTCTTTAATTCATTAAAGCAAGTTTTAGCTGCCAGCTTGAGAGTATATACATTACTTCCAGTCCCAAAACGTTTTTGGCCTCAGGCTTCACCAAGAATATGTTCATGTGTCCGTTAAGGTGGTGTTCATTTCAAATGTCCCATCCTTAGGTTTTTAGGAAACTCATTCCTCCTCTGAAAAGGGTGCTCAGTTGCAGTTTAGGTTTGTGTTTCAGTGACCATCGTGTATAAATCGAAGTATATGTATAATTAGTAAACTGCCATTTTCTGTGTTTTTCTAGCCAGTAGTGATGATATGACCTTAACCAGCCCCAGTATGGACAATTCTAGTGCCGAGCTTCTACCAGGGGGAGACTCACCTCTGAACAAAAGGATGACAGAGAACTTATTAGCAAGTCTATCTGAACACGAGCGAGAGATGATCCTCAACGTACCAGCCGCACAAAATCAAGAGGATCTGCGCATGTTTGCAAGGTGAGAGTTGCTTTGGTCTTTGTAGGACAGCTGTTTTGCATTTCCCCTTTGCCAGGGGAGTTGGTGAATTTCAAGGCCTTTTCTGTAAAGAGTGTTTGAGAGATATTTTTTTTATGTTTTGGGGGAGGAGGAGGCTTGTGGCGGAGTGAGTTTCAAAAGTGCCTCGTAGGTGCTTCTCGGCATGAGGCCCCGCCCCCTCCTCACACGGTGAGATTGTTCTTCAAGTTGGCAGATATGGAAGTGCCATGGTTTAACTACAGGTTTTAGAGTACCGGAATCACAACAAATTATTTTTTCTGATGTGCACTATATAGCAATGAATGCATTTAAACTGTTCAGACATTTTGACTAGATTTAAAAAGGTTTATCATCTCTCTGCCAGTGAGGGATGTGAATTTAGTTCTTTTTATTCATCCGAATGTACAGTTTCTAAAATACTTAGCTCACTAAGACACTGGTGTCAAAGAAAGGATATTTTGTAACTATCACCAAAACGTCTTTACGAAAAAGATCAAAATTCAGGAAATTGCATTACTTAATTTCGCAATAATAGTAGAGATGGAATTGAAAACAGGTGTTTTTTTAGCCTTTTCGGGTAAACAAATATTACAGCATTTTTGTCCTTCGCTGACATTCCGCTAAATCCCCACTCTGCACCTTAAAACAAGGGAGTCATTCTTCAACGCAGGTAGCGTAATTCAAAGGCATGAAGAGTGGGGTTTGGTCAGGGATGGCCCGTGGCAGTCTTTTCCAGCCCCCTTTGTTACCCCTTATTCCTACTTCAAGCATTCATACAAGATGTCCCTCTCCCCTCATTTCCATGCCACCTACCTTGTTAAGGAGGGTTATCTCATATCAGGAGAAAGTTAGTTCAACACTATCATGTGGACTACACGTTTCTGTGGTTTCTTTCCTTCATCTTTTCTTCACTACATACATCATTCAATGTATGAGCGAGTCGCTCTACATGTAAACATATACAGTAAACTGTATTTGTTTTGGATATTACTAGCACATGCCTCTATAATTCAACCAGTTGGTACTAAATTAAGCTTGAGTGCAAGATACGCTAAGTAAGCCCGCTTACCTTTAACCATGTATTGGAAGGTTACAGTTGCATTAACTGATTAACATGTTATACAATATATGGCAACATTTGTTACAGAAAAGCTGTAATATTTCTGCAAGTACTCATTGCTAGCAGGGTTACAGAGTGGGTGTACCAATACTGAGCATGTCTTCCAAGCTCTGTGCAGATGGATCCTAAAAGAAACTGTAGCTGGATGGGATTCAATGTAGCCTCTTAAAGGCTGTGAACAGCAACATTGTGCATTGCCCTTACACTGTGACTGACAGGAAAGATCCTTCATGCACCAGCAATGCTAATGAAGCTCCAGGTACCATTCTGACGAGATCCGCCCCACCTTTGTGGCCCAATGAAAAACACTCCCAGGCTAAGTGCATATTGTAAGTGGTCACTCAGTGCCAAGTCCCTGGTAAATTTGCAGTTTGTTTTATTTTGTTTTTTTTAATATATGCCTGTATTGACACTTTACTTTGGTCCCAGGAGATAGCAGAGTTATACCTTAAAGGAAGAACTTCTCCTCTCTGATGATATACCTCTTGTAAACGTAAATGACCACGACACTAGCCATTGCAAGAACAGCAGAGGACACTCCAGGGCACGGGGGCCCCAGCATTTCCTTACCCTCCAATTACCACAGGTACAAAGATACCTATCTTTTAATAGATAAGGGGCGTGAGGGGGCACAGAACACAAATATTTTTCTTTAACTGAAGACCCCGGGCAAGAATCTCAAACCCTTGATTCCGCCTGTCAAAGGAGGCGTTATTAGAAAGAGGAATCTCTACCATGTCATTGCAGTAGGAATGGTGGCAAAGTAACAAGTTAGTGCAGGAGTGCCGCTGGATCGTCAGTGAATGGGAATTGCAGTGCAACACTGCCTCTGACGTAGAGCAAGGTCCATAAATCCAGTGGCGTAGCTAGGGGGGGCGTGGGGGCGGTCCGCCCCAGGCGGCACTATTTTGGGGGCGGACAAAGGCATTCAGATAAGGCTCGGCTTGCTTTCGTGGACGGGCAGAGAAGGAATAGGACTCGGGCAATGTCCTCTTCGTTTCTGTGCTGGCAGCTGCAAACCACCCCCCCATCTCTTCCTATTATTCCCTCTCTTCCTGTCTTGCTCCTCACTTACTGAAAACCGTGGCTTGAAGAAACGGTTCACAACCTCTCTTTCCTTCTTTCATTTAGTTGCTTCCCTGTGAAATGGATCCAAAAAAGAAAAACACTCTTGCAGGAAATGCCCTTTTTCTGACATTTTTCTATTCCAAAGTGCAGCGGGATGGAGAGAAATAGAAGGTATAAAAAATGAAAAATAAATACATAACTAAATAAAGCAAGACAGAGTGGTTGCAAAGTGGCCATATTAGTTTTATTTACATCCAAATACATCAGCCTCACTTTACAGAGTTTGCCTGTGAAGCGCTACTTTTGTTATCTAGTCTTTCTTTGAACAGCATTGTTGTCCCCAGGTGGGGAAGTGCATCATTCCTGGAGGGACTGCAATACCTGGTTGGTGGGTGGATTGGAAAACAAAATGTGTACCATGGCTTTGTTTATGGATGTGGTCTTTTTAAACCATACTGCTTACGTTTATTAAGGATATAAGCAATGGACATTGAAACGGTTCCCTTCAGGGCCCTGTAGTCATGTACTTAACTTTTCAGGTAAAACCACTCGCTGATTTCTGAATAGTGAGTGAGAGATCGTTAAGGTAACCATGTTGTTTCTACTTACATTTCACATGCTTCACTTAATCTTGCATTCCCTATGAGTGGTTGCTTTTACTTTTTTTTTTTTTAGGCAGCATGTTACTCTTATCAAGTGCATAATTTGAATTGAGCCACATCCAAGTGTTTATAGCGGGCACAATTAGGTTGTAGCTGAAGGCAGTGCGAGTTTCTCTCAGTGGGGCAGTATGGTGTTCATTGGGGAAGAGGATGTGGCACTATGGCCAGAGCTGTTGAATTTGGAACTGGGTTCAGCCTTTATGACCAGTCCACTCTACTGAGGGAGCATATTCCCATGCTAGACCTTAGAAGGCCCCTCTATACCTTGGAAGGCTTGATGTCTTACACAAGCAGGTGTACCCTAGTGGTGTCAATTGTGAGTTAACCTTGAAGGCCTGTCCACCACAATCCATACTGAAGTTCATCTCCAGTCTTGCGGGCAGGCCTACGAAGCAGCACACCCTAGAGCAACAGTGATCCAGTCACTGTGACTCTGTCACTGAGGTCACATGAACCCTGAGCAGGTTAGGGCGGTGCGAACGGTGTGACTGCACTGGGTACCTATTTCGGGTGGGTGCGTAGTGTTTGCACGTATATTATGGTTTTTAAAAAATTTGCTGCCTCCTTCCTGGCCTCCAGCAATTTTCAGAAACAATAAAAATGTCATGATAACTTCGGTGATTAATGTTCTTCCTAGAGAGAGATCCGAGTTTTGTCTAGTGGAAGGGTTGACTCCTGGAAAGGTAGCACAAAGGGTTAATGTGCCTGCTGCAAAGAACATGTATCATGCAGATCACAAAGTGCACTGCTTGAATGGGGGGACCATGATGAATGGTCATTTAATGTCAGCTGTAGATGATGGATCCCTGAACAGTGTCATGTATGTGCATGTTTGCATTGTGCTGAGGGGATTGCCAGGTAATTGTTTACGCAGCTCTCTGATGGATGTCACATGCCGTTTTTCTGAGTCCCCAGATAGATCATGTGTTCTCTTTTGTACTGCCAGTCACTGCCAGTCACCGGTGTATTTAACCGTGTCATGTATGTGCATGAAACTTGCATGATCGAGGTAACTTTTAGCGGCGATACTACGTGTCTCTCGGTCCTCTTTCAAGTGCTTGCCGTCCTTTTTCCCCAACAACTCGCCCCGCCCTGGGGCGGCAATCTGAGGGATAGCCCCGGGTGCCACATGCTCTACCTACGCCTCTGCATAAATCCTTCATACAAGCTTCCCATATGGAGGAATAGCTGAAATGTGACTTCAAGGCGCCACGATGGCCCTGTTATCAGATAGGCTTTGCTTTGGGAGTTAGATGGCTACCATCTGACCGGTCCACTCTCTGGCACACGAGACCTTATCACCAGATTCTACCTATTTCACTATGGCTGTTTAGATTTTGGGTCTTTGGGCCTTTTTAAATCAACACCACTGGTATCTGAAGGTATTGCCAGCCTTTTCAGTCGTTTTGTGAAGATTTTTAAAGTTTACTTTTTTTCTTTCAAGACCCCATCACTGTTTGCGAAGAGCCCTTCATACAAAACCTAAGCAGTCAGAGAAGGACCTTCACGCCTTCACTTTTCTTTGTCTGCCCGTTAGTCTTAAACCAGTGGACTGCTCCCTCTGTCGAATAAATTCTAGGAGAACTCAAAGGCTCTAAAATACATCCAACTGTAGGGAAGGGATATTTCAGAGTCTCACAGCCTCCGCAAACTCTGATACTCTGTCGCAGAAGGAAAAACCTATACACGCTTCTGCTGCAACCTGCGCACAATTTCTGACCTCTACGGAGCCGTTGAAAGAAAAAATCAAGAAAAAGAGCAGGGGAAGGAAAAACTGTGTGCCAAATTACTGTACGCTTTTGACATATAGGTGCTTGACGACAAGTGGCAACATGTTCTCCGCCATTAGCAATACTTAAGAACTCAATGTCAGGTCACTGAACATTGAATGGTAGGTCATGTATGTTTTCCATTGAGATATTCGATGTCAAGACCCTCACCATAGAAAAATACACTTGTGGACGGTTGAGAAGTAAAGAATACAGATTCAAGATACAAGAGTGATTTGGTTTATTGTCTTTGTATATGGATGCATAAAAGGCAGTCAGAATGGTCAGCATTCATTGAGGGAGCAGAGCATGGTCTTCTGGTATCTGGAGGTGTGCCTGGGATGATGTAGAAGGAAAAGGACTAACTTGTGAATCCATGGTGAATGGTCACTAAATAAATGAACAACCTTCCACTTAGTGGGAAATAGTAATGCAAAGAGGAGGCAAACAACCATCAATCTAAGTTTGAGTTTCTAAGAGTCAGCTGCCAAAGCTGTGCACTCTGGGATAGCACATTCACTGCTAAAGGGACAGTGTTAAGGTACCGTGCACTGTTTTCTTTCGACAGGGTGCCGCGATGTCGATCTGCGCCATTCTTTCTTCTAAAAACATAAATGTAGAAAACGTTTAAAGCCTTGTACTTTTTTATAGTTAATTGGGTATCTTACTAAATATAGGAATCCTGCCATATTATGAAATAAGCATACATAAAAAAGAAAAGTTCTCTTGAAAAAGTGTCCTTTGATTCTGAATGGGCCCACAGATTTTCACCATATATGAGATCACCGACGATCCCGACGGTGAAGAACTAGAATTACCAGTAAGTAACCATTCCTTCTGCCCTTTCCAAATAACCTATCACAAAATTTCTCTGAACCTCACCTTTTCAAAAAAGTGTGGTGTAGGCAAGGTTAATGCTATTTTGGATAGGTGCCAGACTGACTGTCAAAAAACTGAATTTATTGTTTCAATATTAGATCTCACTCGCCTGTCATCACTTCTAATTGTAAACTCCAGGGAGCTGAAACCACGTTTACATTCCTTCTTGGTTTGAGCAGATTGAAGGATTTTGTCATTCGCTGGAAATGACATTGTAGATCAACAAGTCAACTCTGTTTTTACCCCCATTATATCCACACTGTACACTATTGAAAGAGTTTTATTTCACTAGGATAACCGGCTCCAACCGAAGATAAACTACAAGTGACATCTCAAATGTGGAAGCCGTTGTGTTCCTTAAATATGTTTGTAATTATTGCAGCTGCGGCTTTCCCATCTCCCAAGGTCTATGGGAACTGACTCTTATGGTATTGCTTCGGTTTGGAAATATACACACAATGTACGTTGTAGTGTAGCATGGTATAACAGTCACTATTCCTAATTAGAACATTGGAATGTTGAGCGCCCTATTGAAGATAATGGGGTGCTCCGGGCTTTTAATGGCTGGTAGAAGCCCAGAGCATAAACATTCCAATGTTTGATCAGAGCTGTTGCTATGTTTTACAAATTAGAGTATTCTGTCCTCTAGGGGCGGGATGTTCTAATAACTTTAGAGCCCGCAGTGCAGGCCCCACCGGCCATTAAAGGCCCACTCCCTTTAACGTTGGATCGGGTCTTTAATGGCCAGTAGAGCCTGCTATTGTGTCCTCTAGGGGCGGGATGTTCTAATAACTTTAGAGCCCGCAGTGCAGGTCCCGCCGGCCATTAAAGGCCCACTCCCTTTAACGTTGGATCGGGTCTTTAATGGCCAGTAGAGCCTGCTATTGCAGGCTCTAAGGCTATAATAGCACCCAGTACGTTTCCTGGGGAACTATGGGTAGGATACGCCTGTGCAATCGTAGCAAGTGCTATTTGATGTCTAGAATTGCCACAGTACCCCTAGCTAAGAAAGTTTAAGCACTTATAACTCACTGAATAACTCACTCATGAGTCAACTCTCATCAGAGTCCCACAACGTCTCAGCCAATCAGAAAATCTTACAACGACCCTCCTTACAAGTTGGCTGCTAAATTGCAATATGTGTGGTACTTTCATATTGGAATTACATATACTGCGACCTCCAAATATTTATCTGTGGAAAAATGCTTGATACATACCAGGATATCTGGATTTTGGTGCGGTATACACCAAAATCAGCATAATTCTTCCCCGGGGGGTTTTAATCGCACCCGATTACTGGCCAACTCGTAATGAGTGCCCAAGTATCACTTGTTTACTGAGACAAGCCATACAGACCCTCTTTTACCAAGGAACCCATTTGAATCTAAAGGGCAGTGGGATTTAAGTTGACTCTCATGTGTCTCTAGTCTCCGGAAGCTCAACTGCCTATTATGCCTAGTTGTTCGTGGCATCTCGGAATTTCTAGGCGGTATTCAAGCCCACGATGTAGAGAGAATTACATCGAAGGACATACTCCAAGTTATCAATCTTCACGCTACTTGCTCTGATTGTCTGAATGCTGATTTATTCTGAAAGTTTTGAAAATTTACAGCACCTTAAGCACTCTGACTATATGATGTTAGCACTACATAAACCATCAAACTGAACCAAACTCATCAAGGTCAGTAGATCCATTGTCCCCTATTAGTATCTGTGCCCTATGCTTTTTATGGGGAAGAACGTAAGGATCTGGGGATGTGTGATGCCACGATATCCATAGTAGGACTGGTCTACAGGAAGATTGTGCTCATTTGCAAGTAATGTAAGGAACCCATAATACTTTTCCTCGTTTATATGAATTTTAGAAATGTCTGGGTCGCCAGTTGAGCTTACCTTCTGAACTTTCCTTGGTGTGATACTTCATCATGTTAGGTATAGAATTTGAAAGAAAAGTGTGTGCCAAAATCTGCCCTTAATAGGATTCTTTCACACCTCATAAGCTATATATGTTGATAATGTGTAGTCCCATTTTTACAAGCAGTATTGCGGAAAAAGTATGCATCAGAATTACTCCTAAGACCATCCCTGAAGCTATACTCGATAGTACTCCCTGCCTGATTGTAAACAATGTTGTCATATTTACAGGACATCGCCCTTGTTCTGCGCCCGTTGCTGCCCATTTAGGTTCCAGCTACCAACTCACATATGTACCATGGAAAGATTTTCCTTTATCTGCTTTGCTTTTCTTAGAGCTCTTAGCTATCTCTTCATATACATTTGCCCGAAAGTAGTTTTCTTGGCAAGCGAGCTTTGGAGGTTGGCGAGTGAATCTTTGCATTGTTAGCGCTTTTAGCATCTTGTTCTGTGCTGGGCTAGCGAGTTCCAGAGGATGAAACCCTGTGTACAAAGTACTTCCTAAAGACTTTGTATTTGATGGAATGCAGGCACAGTTATTTTAGGTGGCCAACATTATACCTCTGCTTAGGGTAGATGAGCACACTTGCCAGGTACCTTGTTTTGCGACCATTCACGAGAGGGCTTTGAAGTTTGTTGGAAAATCCCGTGTTTAAACATGCGGGCCCAACGTTTAGTAGTCTGAGAACCTATAATTTATTAAATATATTGAAAAAAGCCCTAAGGTGTTCAGGGTTTCCATTTTGATGATTCGTCTTTGATCTCTCAATAGTTTGATCCTCTGCGAACAGGCATGTTTTTCATTAACTTTAACGGTGATGAAAAGTATTTTGTGGAAAATGGCTGGGAGGCTTTCCTTGTGAGGTTTTTGGGATGCATTTACAATTGCTTTCCGGTGTCGACTAAAAGAGGTCAAAATCTTTAAGTAAAGGAGTAATATGTTTGTTTTTGGCTCGTTTTCTGATAACTCTAGCAGCATAAGTTTGCTTGTAGCTCTCCTGGTACTAGCATAACATGCAGTATATGGTGTAGGTTGTTTGCCCAAGCTGCCTTGTGTGATTTGTGTAATGTCATTCCTCAGTTTTGTAAAACAGTTTATAGCTTATAGGCGGCAAGAACTACTGTAGCAAGACAAGAGTTGTCTGAGAATAATAACATATTATCAACCTGGTTAAATAATTGGTATGCGTTAGAATGATCAGTATGTAATTTGCTCATCTTACTAGTATTTGCATTTACCATTATAGCCTTAGAGCCCACCGTAGTGGGCTCCACCGGCCATTAAAGGACCGCTCCAGCATTAAATGCCTGCCCGAAGGCGAGGACCTTTATCAAGGAAGCAGGCCTTTAATGGCAGGTGAGCCCACTATGAAAGGCTCCATGGCTTTTAGAACATTCCGCCACTAGAGGGCAGAATGTTCTAACTTGTAAATCAAAGGCCTCATGGAGCCTGAGGGGGGTTGAAATCCCCTCGGACTCCGTCAGGTCTTTGCTCACTGCATCAGCTGTGGACAAACATTGGAATAATGTTGATGCTCCAGGCTTCTACCAGCCATTAGAAGCTCGGAGCACTCCATGGAGCGCTCAACATTCCAATGTTCACATTCTTGTTATAAATCACCCATACAGACCTCAGGATCTTCACTGAGAAAGTAGTACATAAAAAAAGGCAGAATGGATGGCAGCCATTTTATGTCATCACAATGTAAAGGACTGTCATGTGTGACTTTCCATCCTGTGCTGCGTATTTCTCATTTGAGATTAGTTGTTTTAACCACTGCAGTGTGTGGGAGTTGAAGAAGGCGGAGACACGGCTCTGGAGGCCATTGCTTAGTGTTGGGTAGAGAGGAATGTATGCATGGATGAAGAAAAGCAAAGAAGGATGGAGAGAAGGATGGATGGATGATCACATTCACTGAGGGTGCAGGTGCAATAGGCACAATTTGCCAACATTGCTCTCAGGATCCCTTAGAAAGCAACAAAACCAGTGTGTGGCTTGCTCCCCACACTCACTCCATTAGGGATATGGTTCAAATTGGGGTTGGGAGGTTATATTGTTTTCTGTCTCCTCCCTTGCTGACTGCTGATTCATAATGTTGGGGTAAAAGTATTTTTAGCTGCACCCCAGCCGGGAGACTACACGCTGCCTGTTCTTGTGTGAATACGTGTAGCCTCACATGAAGGCGCCCCCTGATTTACACTGAGTGTAAGCGATGTGTCTGAACAGTGCTTGAGTAGGAGTGAGGGGTCCCTAGGCTCAGGATCTCTAGAACTATGTACACCGGCCTTAAAGTTGTATCATGCTATATAGGGTTTGGTGGTAATGAAAGCTACATTCACTGCCCGTGCTTTCACCAGAAACCACTGTAAATCATTAGAAATCACATAAATGTGAATGGAGCAGAAAAGAGATTTTGTGTTTACCCTCATTGGAGCCACCCAGTTCCAGCAGGTCAGCCTGTGTCCTAAGAGGTGGAATGCCTAAATAAAGGACTGGTGCCAGGGGCATGGCCACAGCTCCACACCAGCAAGGTGGTGTGCAACTTTTCTATCCCCTACATACTGTGCCCTGCTCTGCCTTAAAAGTCAGGACCCAGCAAGAGCCGCTGATTAGGCAGATCTCTCTGGTTCCATTTGTCAAAACTGGAGTTGTAACTCAATTAGGTAGTTTAGATGCTAAAGGGATGCACTTGGATCATGGGTGGGTTTTCTCCAGATGTTTGGAGCTCACGTAAAACCCGGCTTGAGCCTAATTGCCATTTCTGTTTTTTAATGAAAGCCCTCCACTTCGACTTATTCAGAGTTCACGTGTAGATTTGGAAGCATTCTGTACACCTGTGCAGAGAATTCCTGGAGCCAGAGACGGGAAAAGGTGTCCGTCTCCTCTGGAGGAGTAGCAAAATACTACAGATAGAGGAAATTACTGCTGTTGCAGCCTCAGGATGAGATCGAATGTCTGACAGGAAGGGAATCTGCCTTGCTTTAGCCCAGAGACAAAGTGCAAGCAAACATTTCACTAAAGTGACCATCTTTATTCTACAGAGACTGTGAAGACCATTGGCCTTCTACTGGTGCCCAGCCCGACCAATTTCCTATCACCTTGTGTGATGTGGGACATATAGAGAAAATGTGGTACTGCTGGCGTAAACTGCTAGAGAAGGGTATGGTCCCGCAGTCGCTCCCCCCTTTTCTATGTTTGTGGTGCAACTAGTAAGTGCTGCACCACACTGATCACACTTTTGTGGGGCCATGTATGTGAGAACCTATGAGCTTTTGTGGTATCAGCTGCTACATTGTTTCCCCTGCCTTGGTGTGAACTTGTGCATGAGCGCCCTGTGAGTCTCCATCTTGCCATCGCACCTGCATCCTAAGACAACCACTCCGAAGCAACTCCTGCACCATTCTGACTGAGCCAATGACCCTCTGCAGATGCAACAGTGAGAGTGTGTTACTCTCAGCACTCAACAGTCCACCGGTGATCAAAGTGATCATGGAGAAACCTCTGCCTGCTCAGCTGGTACCTAGAGAAGTGTCTGTCTGCCACCTGCTGAAACAAATTGTGTGTGATTCCCTGACCTCTAGGACACTGATGTGGCTTGAACTCTGAGTCCTGTTATCATGTCTACACCCAAACACTGCACTTGGCTGAAAGTTCCCTTCGAAGTCTGTATCCTTCCGATCAACAAGCACTGAATGCCTTGACCATTACCCACCTATCATCCGCATAAGCTTACCAGAGTAATGAATAATACAGTTGTACTTCCTTAAGTTACTACAAATCTCTTAACCTAACTGAAGTTTTTTTCTTTGTAAAAACACTGATTGGACATTATACTTAATGCCACCGATACAAGTGCTGACTGGATCTAAACATTCTACCCCATCACCCTCCAAGACTAAGCCTTTACTGGTTCTACTTCCTCATGGGCGTAGTTACCATTGGTGCAGCAGGTGCAGTGGCAGCAGAGCCCTGAGGGGGCATTGAATCCTGCCAGTGCTGTGTTTTAACACAGCCACATCAGTCAAAGTGGCCATTTTCCTTCCAGGGCCCATGGCATCCTTGCTAGTCTACTGTACTTCCTGAAAGTCAAAGCCCAAACAATGTTGTACTTGCCTCACTTCTGTGATACCAGGGAGCATGCCAATGCTTAATATTACAAGTTCCAGTGATTATTGCATGGGCAACCGCTGAGTTCCAGAGGGCCCAGGCAACTGGCCGACCAAATGACAAACTGAATAAGTTCAATTTTAGTTTTCACTACTGGTTATGAAGATGGTGAATTCAGCAATAACATTTGGGACAAAATTCCTATTTTTACTTTGTCACAAGCAGACACTTATACACGGAGAGTAACCCTTCTCTCCAGAAAATCACAGCAACTTTTCTGTGATGTTACCTCATTTTCCTGGGGCACCTTCTGTCCCTAGTTGATGTGATGTCTCCAAGGCCACTCTCCCATGCATTTACATTAAGTATTTCTAATCACATATTTCTGTGTGGCGGCTGGTGCACTTTTTAGGTCGCAGCCTACCAGGCAGCACAGCTGTCTGGTTTGCTAAAGACATCTTGGGGTCATTCAGAAAGTTGACATAGGAATGCATTCTGCCCATTGCTTACCATTGGCTTTGTGGTTTGTTGCTCGCATTTTCTGGCTTTCTATTTGTTGGCTATATTTGCTTTTGGCTGTCCAGCTCGAGTACGTCCCTCCCGTTGCCCAAACCTTGTTTACTGTATTCTTCCATGAACTCTCTTACTGTAAACAGGCATTTAAATCTTGTTCTTATCGTGCCACATTGCTGTGCATTCAAAGACATAGGTCAAATGTCAGACGGTGTTTTTCAGAGAGGTTGGTGTTTATTTTTTCTCTGACTTCAAAGTGAGAGGAGTTATGTGACAATCATGGTGGCTAGTGAGGGCTGCTTGAGGAAGGATGTACAGATTTTTTTTCTATCACGCAACAAAATGTAAGTGTCAGTGAACTATGCTGATGATCAAATCAATACATTGGGTAAATACATGTTATGTTATTGTAATTTATAGTGCGCACAGCTACTCAAAGAGTTTCCCGACGCGAGCCACGTGATGGTAAAAGAAGGGACCGCTTAAATAAAGAGAAATGTTTTCAGTCTTTTTCTGAAGAGCTTAGGGTCCTGGGTTCTACGAAGGACCAAGGGAAGCAAATTCCAGGCAGAAGCTGTCTTAAAAGCAAGAGAACATCCACCAATTCTCTTGAGGCGAAAACGTGAACGCAGCTGTCTAGCAGGAACATAGAACCTGAAGAGTTTCCTTAAATAGACTGGACCAAGTCCATACAGGGGTGAGTGAGCCAGGACAAGGGCTTTGAATTTTACTCTTTCTGCCACAGGCAACCAGTGGAGATCGCGCGTGTATTTCCTTACATTTCCACACATTGTTTGTGCTCTGTGTACTTGTATCTGCATGTCATTGCAAATGTAAGGGTCATTTCAGTTCAAACGATGTGATGTCAGTAATGGCAGTACACTACAATAACGGGCATACTCCACGTTACTCCACTCCACTCCACAATACACTGCACCACTCCACCCCACTGGAATCTACTCTGTACCACTCCACACGGCACCACTCCACTCCACATGGCGTTACTTCACTCTTTTCTGCACCACTCCACTTTACGTATCTCTACTGTACACCACACCACTCCAATGCACTCAACTCTACACTACTAGGCATCACTACACTCAACACCACTCCTTATCACCCTACTCAGTAGCACTGCACTCTACGTCAATGCACTCTACACCACTTTGCTCAAAACCAATGCACTCTGCCTCAATGTACTCTGCACCAAATCACACTACGCCACTGTACTCTGAACTACCACACTCTACGACACTCTGTTCCGCTGCACTCTACGCCACTCTGTTCCACACCACTGTACTCTACACCACTATACTGTGCGCCACTGCACTCTGTCAATGCACTCCACACCACTCAACTGTATACCACTGCACTCTAAAACAGTGCACTCCGCAACACTGCACTCTTTGCCGCTGTACTTTATGCCACTGAACTCTATGCAAATCCCTTCTAAGCCACTCTAATCTATTCCGCACCACTGCAGTCCACGACACTCTATTCTATACCACTGCACTCTATGCCTCTTCACTCCACTCTGAAACAATCTACTCTGCCACTGCAGTCTACGCCACTTTGTTGCACTCTGCACCATACAACTGCACTCTACACCCCTTTACTCAAAACCAATACACTCTATGCCAATCTACTCTGCACCACTGCACTCTACATCAATGAACTCTACGCCACTCTATTCTACATCACTCTGCTCTACAACACTTTATTTTATACCAGTCACTCTACACCACTCTACTCCACTCTTCTGCCCTCTACGCCAGTTTAATCTACTCTACACCACTGCACTCTACTCCACTCTGCCTCTCTATTTTGCTCCACTCTACTCTATGCCAGTGCACTCTACCCCACTCTACTATGCACCACTGCACTCTACAACAGTTCACACCACACCATACTTTAAGACTGCACACTATGCCAGTGCACTTTACACCACTACTCTATACCACTCCATACCACTTCACTATACTTGGAAGCAATCTACTCTGTACCACTGCGCTCTATGCCACTGCACTTTACACCAATCTATGCCACTCCACTGTACACCACTGCAATCAACACTACGCCACTCTACTTGACGCGACTCTACTCTACGCCAGTGCGCTCTATGCCACTACTCTCTACCCTGCACCACTATACTGTACCTACACCACGCCACTCTACTCTGAAACAATCTACTCTATGCCGCTGACCTCTATGCCACTCCATTTTACACCACGCCTCTCTAGCTGCGCAACTCTAAACCACTGCACTCTATGCCAGTTCACTCTACACCACTATACTCAAAACCAATGCACCCTATACCACTGTACCTATGCCAACATCTTTGCACCACTGCACTAATACGTGACTATACTCTACAACATTCTACTCTGTGCCACTGCACGCTACGTCACTCTACATCATTGTGCTCCACGTCATTGTACTCTATGCCACTCTGTTCTACTCTGCACCACTGTACTCTACTTCACTGCCCTCTGCACCTCTCTACTCTGCACCACTCTACACCACTGTACGACACTGCACTGTATAACACTCTACTGTGCATGACTGCACTCTATACCAGTGCACTCTGCGCCACTCTTCTCCACTCTACGCCATTATACTGTATTTCACTGCACCACTCTACACTATGTCAATGCACTCTATACCACTCTACAGCACTGCTCTCTCCACCTCTGAACTCTTCGCCATTCTGCTCTGTATCGCACTTCTCTATGCCACTGTACTCAACACCAATCCACTCTAATCTACTCTGTTTTACTGCTCTCTGACACTTTACACCACTGCATTCTACTCTGAAGCAATCTACTCTTTGCCACTGCAGTTTACGCCACTCTATTTCACGCTGAGCCAATCCACCTTACGCCACTCATTAAAATGTCACTTAATTTTACCGCAGCACTCTATGCCACTGCACTCCACTTTTCTCAAAACCAATATACTCTATGCCACTGCACTCTTTACCAATCTACTCTCCACCATGGCACTGTATGCCACTATACTATACAATACTGCACTCTATGCTACTCGGCACCATTGCACTCTGTCACTCTACTCTGCAGCACTACATTCTGCCACTGCACTCTACTCTGCACCACTCTACTGCACTCTACGCCAATGTATTCTACGCCACTCTAATCTACTGTGCATCTCTGCACTCTGTAACACTGCACTCTACACCACTCCAGTTTAGGCCACTCCACAGCACTCTACGCCACTACTCTATACTATGCCACTCTACCCTTCACCACTCCATCCTACGCTACTGCACTCTACACCACTCTATACCACTGCGCTCTATCCTGCACCACTTTACTCTGCCCTGAAAAAATCTACTCTATGCCACTGTACTCTACGTCGCTCAACTCTACTGCAGTCAGTACTATGCCACTTTACTCTAAATCACTATACTCTACACCAGTGCACTCTGACACTCAAAACCAATGCACTCTAAGCCATTGCACCGACACCAACTACTTTGCACCACTGCACTTTACGCCACTATACTCTACAGCATTCTACTCTATTTCACTCTACGCCACTGCAGTCTACTCTGCACCACTCTACTGTATGCCACTACACTCTACCCTACTCTTCGTCACTGCACTCTACCCCAATGCACTCTTCTCCACTTTACTCAAAACCAATGCTCTCTATGCCAATCTACTCTGTACTCTGTACCACTTTACTTTACGCCGCTTCACTCTAGGCCACTCAACTACACTCCATTTTATGGCACTCCACGATACTCCACTCATTGTTCCTCTACTCCATTAAACTCTGCTCCACTGACACTCTACTCCACTCTATGCCACTGCACTCTACTCCACTCTATGCCACTGCACTCTACTCCACTCTATGCCATCTTTGAGACTACTCCTTTCTATGATGCTCTACACAACTCCCTGACACTCCATGCCACTTTGCTCAACTATATTCTATGACACACTACTCTACGACAATATCCTCTGCTGTATTTAGTTATTTATCTATTTTAGAGTTTTATATAGCGCTAGCCAGACCCGAAGGTATCAGAGCGCTTTACAACATTTATCGTGGTGCAATCAGTTATACAGTATTACAATAAACAGCATTGTCTCGTGTCGAATCTCGGTCAGGCGGTATTGGGAGCGAGTCAAAAAACAGGCAATGAATAGCCTTCTTATCGAAGTGTATATGTTCTGCGCTGGGCAGTATTCCTTAGGTAGGAGAGCTCTCTCATTTTGTGAGGCAGCTCTCCATTCAGATGAGATCGGTTGAGGAAGAGGTCTTTGAGCTGACTTTTGAAGCTTAAGAAAGGGGGATTAGTCCTGATATGGACCGGGATGGAGTTCCAAATTTTGGCCGCATTTCCCAAGAAGGAGCAAGATAGGGATTTTTGTTTACACGTTTTCGGTGGAATGGGAAGAAGAGTGTTGGAGCTCCTGAGATTCCTCGTTTGTCCTGCATTTTTGAGTTTTCAAGCCAGGTAGGCCGGTTTACCGGTGTGAAGAGCTTTATGTGTGAGACATGCAGTTCTGAAGTAATCACGCATTTCGATTGCGAGACATTTTAGTTTTCTTAGAGAGGGAGAAATGTGGTCGTATTTCTTTACTCCCGTGATCATCCTGGAAGCTGCATTTAGAGATGATCAAGGGGGAGCTAAGTGAGAATTTGCCGTGCCAGTGAGTGTTGCATTCCCGTAGTCCAATCTGGACAGAACTAAGGATTGAGTGGCCAGTTTAAGGTCGTTGGGGGGGGGGGGGGGGGATGAAGGGTTTTACTTTAAGTAGTTTTAGGTTCAAGTATGCCCTCTTCGCAGTGTTCTTGATATGTTTGTCCATGTTTAGGCTTGGGTCCAGATTGATTCCCAAGGATTTTACAGGGTCTTCCAGGGTAAGATTACAATTAAGAGCATCAATAGATTTTAGCCATTCTGTGACTGGGGTGTCTGCTCCTTGTTGGATATGAAAAGGATTTCCGTTTTATCTTGGTTAAGCTTTAGGCGGTTGTGGGATAGCCAGGTCTGGACTTCTCGTAGAGTGTAATTTAGTTTCTGTATGTCTCCAATTGAGGATGTTTCTAGGTATATCTGTGTATCGTCTGCATAGAGGTGGAAGGGGATGTTGGCTTTTTTGAGTATGGCGGTGAGGGGCTCCGTGTAGATGTTAAACAGTGATGGGGAGTGAACTAAACCTTGTGGGACTCCCCTGGTTATGGGGAGATGGTCAGATGTGAAGTTGTTAGTTTTTATTCTTTGAGAGCGGTTCTGAAGGAAGGAGGTAAACCATTGTAGGACCACCTTGCCTGCACCAATTCTCTCTCTCAGTACTTTTATGAGCAGATTGTGGTCAACCGTATCAAAGGCTGCCGATAGGTCAAGAAGTATGAGTAGGCAGCCACGGTCTGCATCAAGTGATTTGTATACATCCTCTATGACGTCTCTGTGCTACAACCTTTTCTGAAGCCTGATTGGTGAGTATCTAGAAGGTTGTTGTTGTCAATGTGTTGGTTAAGTTGGAGGAGAACACAACTTTCCAGGATTTTGGCTAAGAGAGGGAGATTGGGGACAGGCCTGAAGTTGTTAGGGTTGTTTAGGTCCGAGTCCATTTTTTTTTAATAATGGCTTGACTTGGCCAGTTTTCAGACAATCTGGCATGACTCCAGTACTCAGGGAGCTCTTTATAATCTTGGCCCAGAGAGGGGCTAGGGTGAGGTTGAGCTTTTTAGCCAGTTGGGCGGAAATAGGGTCAGCTATGTGTGAGGAAGGTTTGGACCTGATAATCAATTCCGTGATGTTTACTTCAGAGATGGGGTTGAATGTCTTCCAGCTGCTCAGAGGGTGCCGAGGGGGGATGTTTCCTTCGTTGCTGGGGGGGGTGGGCTTTTGTTGGCTGACAGGAGATGGTCATCAAGGGAGCATTTAATCTTGGTGATTTTATCTTGAAAGAAATGGGAAAAGGTGTCACATAGCTCTTTGGAAGCCTGCAAGGTTGTTGTGGGAGGCTTGTTGTTTGTTGTTTAATGAGATTCAAGAGTTCTTTGGAATGATTTTTGGCATTGTATAGTGCACTACGGAAGAAGGTAGATTTTTCGTTCTTGATATGTTTTTTATATTTCCTGCGTTCTGATCGGAGTTGGGCAAGGTGGGTTGTGGATGGGTTGTTCCGCCAGAGTCTTTCTGCAGCTCTGAGATTTCTTCTTACTTCTTACAGAGTTTACGTCTGTATTGAACCAGGATCTCGATGGGTTGTTCCTGACTCTTTTTTTCTTCAAGGGGGCTCCTTGGTCTAGTATAGTTGTCATTGTTGTGTTGTATTGTGTAGTAAGTTCAGTTGTAGATAGGTTGTTTGTGTTGGTGGGAAGTAGTGTTCTTACCCTTTCTTCCAGGTCAGCAAGGGGAATCCGTCTTAGATTTTTCGCCCATTGAAGGGCATCCTGTGTACGGGGTAGGCAGTGAGTCAGATGGTTAATGTGAAATAGTATGATGTGGTGGTCTGACCAGTCGACAGGAAGGATGTGGTCGATAGTAACTGTATTCTTGTGAGCTATAATGGCGTCAAGGATTGAGCCTTTATTATGGGTTTGTTCTGTTCAGTGTTGGATAAGGTTATTGTTGAGTAGAAGTTTGTTTAGGGATTGAGCAGAGTGTTTTTTTCATCCTTCCATTGTAGGTTGAGGTCCCCTAGTATTATGTTGTTGGAGTCTGAGAGTGAACAGTGTGTTATCAGGTCGGAAAGGTGTTCTCCGAAGGCTGTATGCCACTCTACAACACTCTATGCAACACCCTCTACACCACTCCACGACAATCTATGCCACTCCACTCTACAACACTCTACTCACCTCTGACTCAGTGCTACGCCATTCACCTCTGCACCCTTCTACTCTTTGACACTCTACTCGCTCCACAACACTGCGCCACTCCATAATACTTCACTTTTTGAAACTCCTCTCCTCACCATTCTCCTTTACCCTACTAACTTTTTAGCGTGCTTACAGCATACATCCTGGTGTACAACATTGCTAAAACATATTGGCAAAGCCAATAGCTCTTGCATAAGCGAAACCTATTTTCTTTGCCAATGCTTGTTCAGTTTTTGTCCATCAAAGCCACTGTGCTTGGTCTCTATGTTTGATTGTCTTGCTGATGGCCCTAGAAATTATATAAATACATTTGAAATCCTGTCTATTCATGTAGGTGAAAGACTGGCAAATGTTTGCTCGGGGACTGAGATACATCCTGTTCCCTCACACAATTTATTGTTTCACTTTATATCTCTGTGCGATCACCAGAGCAATGGGCACCTTGGCAACGTTTATGAATGTATTCAATGTGTGTTAAAAGGGAGATAATTTAATGGGGCGCCTGTTTCTTTTGTTTTTAAGATTTATTCTATTTGGAGATAATCCAAAAGTCTCCTATTTATGATTTCGGTCATAATAACACCATTGTTGTTTCACAATGCGATGGATTTATAGGCTCTTTTCACTTTCTTTTTCCAGTAAAATTGGGACAGAGTACCGATTGTTGAGGGTCTGTGCATGGTTTCCGTCCTGGATCGGCCTGTGAGACACAGTCCATCCCCGAGGCTTATAGTGCCAGCCTGAACTTTCATGTGGTTTTGTAAGCAAAATGGTCGCTGGTACACACATGTGATGCAGCGCTCTTAGCCAACAATTTTACCATTTGTCCTCCGATCAATCGTCTCTTTCCCGCTTGAGAGGAGATGAGAGTTAACATTACATTAATAAATTTCAATTAACAGTTTAACCCATTTGGCTACACAATAAGGACCAGGAATCAGTGTCTATAGTTAAGAAGACGTATTACAAGTTAGCAGTCAAGGTAAGGTATACAAATTTAGGCAACATGTTATAAAGGAACTGAGTAACAACTGGGAAACCCAATCTCCTAAAGAAGTTTAGGTGTACCAGTATGAGACAAACAAGAAATTCAGTCACAGCAATAACAAAAGATCAATAACAAGATTAAGTGCTCATAGAAGTGTTTCTGGTTCTCTCTTCTATACATGAGTAAAATAGAATCATCTAGTTTAAAGTCCACACTAAGTAGGTGATTCAATAGTCTAAAGTGATCTAAAAATTCAGAGAATTCAGTATAATAGGAAAAATTTAAAAATTCAGAAAGCAAGCATCTCAGCGTCTTCTTGGGTCAATGTAATTTGAGTGTTAGCCTAAGCTACTCTCAGCAAGAAACAAAGGGAAGAAGCATAGAGGTTAAAACCTCTCAAAGTCCAAGGGAAAAGTGGTGGCGATCTCTGACCGTGTAGGCTCGCTCCAGTTATTTGCATCAAAATCACTAGGTACCACCCCTCTGTTCACATCATCGGGGGTTCCATTGTCCTTTTCCATTCTCAAGTTGTGAGCTACAATATTTATGAAATGTCTCACTCTGAACATCGGAACCGTTTCGTCCTTGTTCTACCAAGCCATGCTTCAATAATGCTGAATATGGCTCTACAGTTAATGCTCTGGCTCTCCATGTTCCTTTGTCAAGGTCTTTTCAGGTGCTCTCTCTATCGCTAGCACAGTGTTGTATCTATTCTCAAACTAACATTGTATGTGCACGCACTTGCGAGGAAACCTCATGCAAGCAGAAATGGAAAAACGTATTTTATGCAAAATGGAAACAGGCGTAGTCAGGACAACTTTAGAGTATTAAATCAGTAGTGCACCTTTAATATGCATGTCCACTTTTAAACACAAATGAATAAACCTTGTCAGTACATTATATTTATATCACGTGGCATAAAGTAAATCTTTAATACGCATGTGTAAGTATGGCTAAGAACTACATTTTAGATGAAATATATGACACATTAATGCACACATTACATAAATCCAAATCGGTTTTAAAGTAAACACATTCTGAATAGGTGAGCCTCCAAAGAATATCTCTTTTAATACAGTTGAGGCTCACAGCGTATGAATTAATTCTCTAATTTTACAGTGATAGCACTTCACTAATGATGTCAAGTGCAATACTTTATATTAATGTTGTTAGGCCACACAGGAAAAACATGTGCTAAGTGCACGTTTATGTTAAGTACTTGTGACGTGTAAGGGTGGAGCCAAACTTGCGCTGCTCAACATGTCCAGACCACAATGCCTGATTGTTCATTTATCAACACTGTGATTCCTTTATTCTAGTGATAATGCAAGTGAACCCAAACACGAATACTAGAGAGCTCCGCAAGCTCTTGGTGGCGTATGTGACAAATTCAACACTCTTGGGATGAAAGGAACACTGCCAAATTAAGAGCAAGTGAACTACAGTCATCTAGTCACCACTTCAGGATCATTGTACTCAGTAAATCATATTTCCCATCAGTAAACTACAGCTGACATTAGCCCCATACCACTTCTCCTACAGTAGAATGCCACCTTGCATCACAAACCTGATGCTGGACATCAGATCCTGGGCCTTCTGTACCTCTCCCACCTTCAGCATTGTAGTGCAAGGTGATGATGTTTTGCTAGAGCTGGCAAACCCCTGGCTTCCAAAGCCTTGTAGTCCAGGGTTCAGCTGTAAGTTCTGGAATTTCAGACATCATTTTGAAGACCAGTGCTTCTAATGATCTTTTTTGTAATACTCTCTATGGGTATAACAGCTAGACAGGTAGTAAAACATTTGTAAGGGAAACTATGCTTTCCCTTAGAGTGGCCTGCTGGAAGTTGAGGAGGATTACCTGTTTGGGCCCTAACATCTGTGATACCTTTCTCTGTAAAGTGTGAATTCCCTTTATATTTGAGGGAAGGTGACAGTTTCAAATTATTAAGAGCACATTTGCCAACTATTGACAGTGACATTGTAAAAAGATGCCTGAGACAGCTGTATGTTTATTCTTAGCAATGTCTTCAGCATAAACATCAAATGCTGATCATGTTGTGCTTTCCATTCTGGGGAATTTGCTGACATCACTTGTATGCAGCTCTCTCTTCATGGGCCTCAGTAAATCTAGTAGTGCACGTTGCCCACGGGCCGTATAACGATATTCACGGGCGTGTGTCTATATATTTTACCATATCTTGGTGTCACCTACCGAATCAGTCAATGAAGCATATTCGAAGCTTTCCAAAGTACAAAAATGTTTCAGCAGCTGTGTCTGTTAATGAAATTAGTTAAACGAGTGAGTTGGCATTAAGTTCCCATCTCAGTGATCAAATGGAATAAACAGACAAGTAAAAATCATTTGAGGACCCCACTCTCGATAGACTGGTTTGTGACTGCCTTTATGGAAAAGGTTTTGGGATGTGTTTGTATCTTTCAATTTCCACATCTTGTTTTCTCTCTAAACACCAGTCAGTGTGCCATTGGACACAGCTTTGTTTGCCACTTACCTACTGTGTAAATATACACTTGACAGTCAAACAGAGAAAATCTGACTGCACTGCTGGGCCTTTTTACATTCTCTCTTTGTGTTTTTTTGTATAGTAAATTACAGTAGTACTTATTACTTTGAAAATAAGTGGTCCCCTTTCAGAGCAAGAGAACCTGTAGGTGTCCATCTAAACACATCCCAACTGTATTGCTTACTAATTCAAAGCCAAGGCAATCCTACGATAGCATGGCCTGCGATAAAATATAAGGTCCTTTTAACAGGGAATTTGTGGCTAAGGCTTAGACACTAGGACTCAGGCTACAGCAGAATTTGAAAATTCAGAGAGGTAAACAGCCAAAGAGCAGAGGACACACCTCAGGCAGTCAGAATGCTTCTCAGGAGGTTTCATACATCATTGATCTTTTTGGCCACAAATAGTCTAGGATTTGCCATACAGGTTTCCTCCTCTATATTGAAAGGAAATAGAAAGTTATTGCAGACTCAGCTTCTTGAAAGGTTCAAATGTGTTGCTAATGAATTTTTACTGAATTTTTACTGGCTGTGGGTATAGTGGTGAATGCCTCGTGAAAGAAAATGAGGCATCTCTGTAGCAACAAATATGCGATCAAAGATACCTTGACCTTATTAGAACTTTTTTATCTCTGATCCTGGATTGTCTGCCAAGGAAGGCTGACAGATCATTGCTTCTTTATGTGAGGTTGTGATGCTGTCTAGCCTTTGGCCAAAGACACCAGTTTGTCTTTGGTCATGTATTACATCTTAGTTGGACCACAATTTAGTGTTGGCACAGTTGATCGGCTCACCGCATGAACATTTTCGCAGTTCTGACCTGAAGTATTCTTCTCTGAAGACTGGCTGGTGACAACATCCATCTAAGGCAGCGAGAAGGCTGTGTAGACTTGACCCTAGGAAAGCGCTCACTCATATGTCCTGATGTGATCCTCAGTTAACAAACAGCTATTTCTTTCCTTCCAAGGGCGTCACTGATGCTAAACAGTGGATTTCAGGATGACAGTGTTAGGCACCAGGGAGTGCTGGGAACCAGCCAGCTGGACTCTGCATCAGGGAATGATAGCACATTTTACTAGGGGGTGGGGGGGGGCCTCTGTTGCATTTTTGATAAGAGTGCCTCTGTTGTGATTTTGCAAAGCAGCCACTTGAACTTGCTCCATACATTAGCAAAGCAATATTGCTTACACAGATGTGATGTGTAAGCAATTCACCCTGCTTTGCATGTTTCCCATAGTTTTTTGCTTACTTGATTCTGGTTGTGGTTTGACTGCTAGGCAGCTGGCAAAGAGAGGTGCCAAATATGCATAAGCAAACCATTGCAGCTAAGCTTTAAAAGCAGGCAGCCTGGTTACTAATATTTTACATAAAAAATGAATACAAGTCTCCTCTATAAAAATAAAAACTGAGAAATAATGCAGCAAGCATAGCAGCTCAACCTTGAGCCTCCTTTTCTAACCCTGCTGGTTACTGCTGATGAGATTCAACATATATAGAGGACTCTAGTAAGTTATACACGAGGAGACTAAATTAACAAATGGATTTGAAACAGTTTACTGTTTTAGATAATTGAAAACCTGTTTACATTATATTCAAACTCAGGCTAGGCCGGAGGGCATTCTTATTTCTTTCTGGAAGAGAGTACTTAAATAAACAGTTCAACTTCTTCAAGTGGAATATTTTGCCTCTCACAGGTAGAATAGCTTCTGTTTAAGGAAAGACACTTCAAACGAACCCATTCAAGTGCTATCTAGGTCACTAATTATATGCCTTTGACTCTGGTCTCCCCCTGGCTTCTGGCTACTAAACCGTCTCCTCCTTCATCATGTATTGCACACAGCCCACCATTACAAATACTTTTTGAGCGGTTGTATTTTTTTCCTGTCCTACTCCCCCTACCCTATTTTTTTTTAATGTGCCACATTGGATGGGTAGTTTTTCTTTTTTTCTCAAGTGGATGACAAAGGAGCCTTAATTAGGTTCTTCTTGCCTTCTAAGGCTACCTTGCCAACCCATCTTTGTATTTCATAGAATGGAAAGCTGGCCTTTATTGAAGGCTCACTTGCCTTCATTAAAGTCCTGATTTTTTTCTTTATGAAATGAAGTTTGGGTGGCAAGGAAGCCTCCATTATAGTTCTTCATTTCTTTCTATGTCATAGAAACAAAAGTAAGACTGTAAAGAAGGCTCCCTTTGTTTCACGCAAAATAAAAAACAGGACGGTATTGGAAAAAAATGTGCTTTCAATTTAGACTGACTCTTGCTTCTTAAATGTGTCTGACTTTAATCCACTCGCTGAAAGTATACATGCATCAGTATATTAAACCAGATTATTGACTGCTATTGCTTTTTTTTTTTTTTTTTAGAACAATGTAAGTGTGAATTGAGATTCATAATGAATATGCGTCCCAGCAGTCACTAAAAGGTCTGTCAGCATTGATAAACCAAACTATGTTTGCTCTGCATTCTACTTTTTCAGATAATGCAGTGTTCTCCAAAGTCGGTTCTGGAGGGCCGGGTCCATTTTTAAGATAACTACATTTATGTAAATGGGGATATGCAAAAAAATCTGGCATGGATCTAGCTCTCCAGGACCGACTTTGGAGAATCCGGATGTACTTAAGTTAACTTGTGATATGATCGCATACAAATGACCCCCGTGTGAACAGAACACATAGAAAGAAGGAACACGCATCAAAATAATTTTAAATACATTTAAACTGTCGAAATGCATCCTTCTCTTCTTTATGGATTTAGGATTTGTCATAGAAGCCAAAGGTCGTGGGTGCGTTGGTATGAAGATGTGGCAGAATGTAGGCATTTAATGCAACTGGGTTATGGGTTTTTGAAGTTGTGCTTTTTATCAACTAGAAATAGTGGCTTTTTTCTAAATGGTGGTAGGTCGTTCTTCCAAATGAGTAACAGCTGTCCAAGATAAGACTTATTTTGAAGTAATTAAAATCGTAAATTGTATGATATTTAATTGAACGTAAAATATTGTTGATAATGTAGCCCTTTCGTGCCACGTAAAAGTATATTGTTTGTAGATCAGTTTTACATTTTTAATATTTTTGTTGAACTGAAAGCATTGATGGAAGTGTAGTTTTGGGACCTGGTCAGTGGAAAAGCAGTGTTATTTGGAATCTGTTTTTCAGTGTTTTAGTTTTAAGTACAATGCAATTAAAGAAATATTCTCAACATTTCCAAACGGTACTTTATTTCTACTCCTGGTGGGTTTCTGTACACTTATCTATGACCGTTCTTATTAGAAAAGGTTTAGTGTCTGCCCCGCGTTTTATCGTTATTGATACATTTTAATCATATTGTAATTTTTTCTACTGTCATAAATTAAGCAAGGGAGTTTTTTCCGTCTATCTTTTCAGCTCAATCAAATCTTCTGGTATAATATTTCCATCAGTCTTCTAATATAACGTTGTTTTTCTCATTATGTGCACTTTATGTTGTATGCAAATGTGGCAGATATTTTTCTGCAGAATTCTTAAAGATTTTGCAATTTGAATAAGCTAAATTAGTGCATTTTGCATACAAATGCAATTTTGCAGCAGCAATGTGTATTTATAGGCAGTACTTTCTAATAAAAATAGTTTACGAAATGCATTAACACTGAGGAAGGATTTTGCTAAATGTTTGCCTATATAAAACAGTATAAGCAATTGTGTTTATTAAGCCTGACTGCATTTAGAAATCAAATTAACTCCATCCACAAAAGAGAAAGATAGTTTAAAAGTGTGTAATATATTGATCAAACCAAAAGTAATTCAACTTTTTGTAATTGAAAAATGAAATGTATTGCCACATTTTAGGAAACATAAAATGTTAGCAATAGTATTTGGTTACAGAGTACAGGCAAGAGCATTATGCTTAAGCCATAATGTAAGGCTTGTAATGGAAGGGACATATGTCTGTTTTGAACCATAATTAAACATATAGTGTGGACCCCACACTATATTCTGTATGTAGTACATCCTTTGCTACCGTGTTTTTTTTTTTATATTTCGATTGTACACCATGCATTTTCAATGTTTTTGAGGCACCAGGCATTTATAGAATGCATCTCTGGAAAAAGACTGATGAAAAATAATAAGTAGAGGATAGTTTAAATAAAAGTGGCTATTTTCCTCCTATTGTAGTTGTAACTTTGTAAGGTGGATAGAGGCATTCACTCTAATCAGGTTTTACTGTTCTTCCAGAGTTAGAATCTGGCCAGCCTCCATCATCGTCACTTAGCGTACTTAGACCTGGTGACACATCCATAGTTTTCGGACAGAAAGTCCTGTACATGGCTCTGCAGAGACATGCTGGCCTGTCCTGTGTTGCTCTACTGAAGTAGTTGCTGTTTTTTGGTCTTGCCTTCCAGACATCTTTTAGCTGTCTATAGGCGAAAGCCTGTTGTCGACTATACGGGTGGGCAGAAATTGCGGAGGTTCACTCTGCAGAATTCTGCAGTTAAATAAAAACTCAAGCATGCAGAGCGACATGTTGAACTGATATTTAGCACCGGGAGCTTTTCCACCTTGCAAAATCCGCTCAAACTGCAGCATGCCAGAGCGCGCTGCTTGTTTGCTGCCTCTCAAGTAGATTTTGTACTCGTGCGGCAGCTTTCTGACTGGAAACGGCCACGACCGCCCGTATGGAGAAAATCTCACCTGGCGCCATCCTAGTGCCCAAAAATCAAGCTTGGGACGCTAATTCTCGCTCACGCTTTCCAACTTAAAGTTGGCGAGCCATGCACGAGAAAATACTCTGCCACGCGGTTGGCGAGGTTTTGCCGGAACTCTGCATTACAAACGTAATGCAGAGTGGGCAAAACTCTGCTAACTCCACCGGCAGAGCTGAATTTATCTCCCACCCCTAGCAGACCGTAACAAAAACATACAGTGGGTTTAGATGCCACCTGTTGCTTGGTTCTTCTTTGATTGCTTGCCTTGCTCTTCTTGGGTTTCTCGCTCCCCCAGACCATAGGCTCTACCATACTTTTGATTGACTAATTTGGTACCTTCCACTGCTCATATTAAAGGAACTGCCTTTTTCTTTACACACATTGAGCAGGGCCGGACTGGGAACAGAAACCGGTCCTGGCAAACTGATCAGCCGCCCCCCCTCTGGGGTGAGGGGGAGAGCAGCCGAGCAGTTTGCAAGGGCCGGTTTCGGCCGATTTTGTTACGGGGGCCGCGATTGCCGACCCCCGGTAACAAAAACGGCCTCCCAGCAGCCTAAAACCGGCCCCCACCCTAGCGGCCTACCGGGGAAACGCCCGGTGCCCGCTATGGCCAGTCCGGCCCTGACATTGAGAGTGCATGTGGTTTCAGCATTTCTCCTTTGTGTCGCACGTTCTCCCTCTAGATCCTCCCACCACCACTTCCCAAGTGCTCCTTGGTGATCTCTCTTCTCCACCCACTCTCTCGCGCATGTACTCCCCATTCCACTGGCTCCATGGTGCTCCCTTCTCCATTGGCTTTTTTATTCTCCTTCCCCGACCATTGCTCACCAGCCCAGTCTGTGTTGCTTCACACCAACCTCCTCCTCCTTCGTTCCTCCTCTACCATTAAAAAATCAATTTTTGGAAGAGCTGCAAAGTTGCCATTTGCTGCCAAGTCGCTCCTCGTAATTAAAAAAAAATGCTTTTGCTTAGGTATTTTTTTTTATTTACCACCTCAAGTGACATATGCCGTCTTAGGTCATTTAATAAAGAAAAATAAGAAAATGGCACCCACGCCAGTCTAGCTGCGTGCAAGCATGCCTATATAGCATCAGCTAAGATTCGATGCCCACTCCCGCATCGTAGGCAGAAACGGACTCCCGCCCCGCTCTGCTATGTCCTGCCTTGCAACTGCCAAGGCCACATTACAAACAAGCATTTGCAATGCAATAGGTCTCGCATTTATGAGAGTTTGAGCTATTGGCATTGTAAATGACAATGCCTTTTATTTATGTTTTTAAAAGCTAAACATAAATAAAAGGCATTGTCATTTACAATGCCAATAGCTCAAACTC
Source organism: Triturus cristatus (assembly GCF_964204655.1). Classification (NCBI taxonomy): domain Eukaryota; kingdom Metazoa; phylum Chordata; class Amphibia; order Caudata; family Salamandridae; genus Triturus; species Triturus cristatus. The sequence continues at coordinate 819,213,810 of NC_140593.1, read as the reverse complement.
TCATAAATGCGAGACCTATTGCATTGCCGATGCTTGTTAAACTCGGCAACACTGTCTGGGAATTGATATGACCTCATTAGTACTATTTTAATACCCAAATATAGCAACAGGAAACAAAAAGGTCCAGCTTTGCTAGGGGCCTTTCACTGCACAGCAACATGTGTCACTGGATTTTGAGTATCTGTTGAACCTTTTGAGCTAGAAACAAAAACATTTTTTTATTGAGATCTGCAAATTATGTGCAGACAGATTATGTGGCAAAAGCGGCAAGGCTATAATTATGTGGAAAATCGCGACATCCGCCGATCGCATAATTCCAGTGGCCCATAGCAGAAGACCTCAACAATCAAAGCTGCGTTCACCAGCCACCTGCGCTCGTCCGGACTCCTACTTGCACACATGCCACACATAGAGAAAACCAGATCTGGCAGGCGCGCCTTCTCGTTCTCCCACGTGGCTCCTAAAGTGTGGAACGATTGGCCACTAAACATAACAACCTACTCTGAAAACCAAGCTTTTCGAGACGAGTAGTCCCACTGTGCCAAGGGCTTGGCTAGACTCGCACCTCGGATACAAGATGCTCTCCCGGGTGACAGTGCGCGCTACAAATCTGCCGGGCAGGGCTGTAATACATTTAATGGGGCAAAGTCTGCATTTCTTTAAATAGAACAACGCCTAAACTCCGTAGCCTGAAAATAAATGACGTCAGGACAGAACGTGGAGTTCTAGACAGGCGTGCCCCGCACCGAATGGGCAGCCCCTGCACCGCTTACAGCAGAGCGTGTCTGAGGGGCGGCTGTACTTTTGATGGGGCAGGAGACGTTTACCGAAATGACAGGCTGGAGCTGTGTGACACCACCTACCGGTGCGCACGAGTACTGCTTCAATGTTTCCATATACAGTCTCACCTCTAGGGAATATTCCCCAAAATTAGTAATCTGTGGTTAGAAGTATCCATAAGAAACGGGTCACTTTGATGAGAGGAGAAACGAGACCTGGTAACTGTGACAGAACAGACCGAGAAGAGAGGAGGCCGGAGACAAATTGGGGACAGACAGTGAGTGGCACAGAACAGACGCATGTAACATGGGAAAGGAGATTTAAGCCACCTGGGACAGAGAGTGACGCACCTGGGCTAAGTGACTAATAGGGACAGTAAAACTAAGGGACACGAAAAAGAACAGCGACACCAGGAGCCCTACAATAGAGGCAGAAGGACACACGGGGTCAGAGAGAGGGAGAGTATACAGTGGGGCAGAAGGCATGAGACACACATGGGAAAAGTGATGAAGAAGAGACGGACGGGGGGACACCTTGGGATACAGACTGGCAGGGGGAGACACACAGAATAGAGACAGGGGTCGGACACGGGGAATTCAACCAGTGGAGCAGGAGAGGGCAGACTATAACAGAACAGAGACACAAACCTGAAGACATCCTGACAGAAGTAGAGATTAGCACACACAGTGAGAACATATCCAGGCAATGGAGAAAGTAACACATTACCCAGCAGGCTGGTGCCTCCAAGGCCGGTCGAATCTGGAGAAAAGTATGTGGAGTGCCAGATTTATACTGGCACGAATCACTGTGCACCAGCCCTCCCTGCCTATAAGATGGATGACAAGCCTTTTCAGAAATCAACCCCTTTCCAAGCAGGTTTCCCCTCAGATACAAGACGCCGGGTGCACTGAGGCAGAATGCTGAATACAGGACATCCTCTCCACAGAAGGTCTGGGGCGTAGGGGGCGCCCTCTCCCCAATTCTTAAATGAAACTTCACAGCTCCCCCGTGTGTGATCTCCGTTCTGCTTCTTCCCTGTGCAGTCAAGGACGGGACCGACTTTTCCTCAGAGCTGCCCACTGCATACAAGCGCAGTGTAGCGAGTAGTCCTGGGAGTGGCGTTTCCTGGTTCATCACTCCTCCCGCTGTGACCTTATCTACCTGGCATGTGACAAAGGTCACAGGAAACAATATGTTGTTAAGGGGCACATGACCCAATAGAAACCATGCATCTACTATTTTGTAAACATATTCGAGGTTCACAGGAATATGCCCAACAGTGCAGAGAATGGCTGACCAAAATCTGAAAAGCCTGCTAGGCGAGACCATGACATGGCAGACAATGCTGCAGAATGCAAAGCACAGGGCACCCAGGCCCAGACATAAGTACTGCAGAATGCAATGCACAGGGCACCCAGAGTCCAGATATACAGTAAGCTATGATGCTGCCTAGGCTAGTACAAACGGTGACACAATAAATGCAGGGGCAACACCCTTCCTTTCATCGCGTAGTATGTTGAACTACACCACACAACGAACTGATCGCAATCACTGTACGTTTAGTCATAGATTGTATTGGGCTGCAGTGGGCAAGGGGCCTAGTGCAGCACAGGCTAAAGCTTTATATGTGTTTTCAGCTCACACAAGACTCCGAAGGGCAGAGACACAGGCAGGATCTATTCACCTGTACGAAGCACATAAAGGACACGGGGCAACAGGATATACGCACCTGTGTACTTCAGTGCGGCTCAAAATGGGCACTGGAGGGCTCAGAGCTCATACAAGGCACTGCAGAACAAAACGCGGACCCATGCAGGATCACTGTACGTATGTGCACACACATGTGCAGTTCATCGTCGACACTTGAGAGCTCTGATTCAGGCTGGGTCTATGCACCTGTGTACAGCGCATGTAGGACCATTCACGGCTATGGTCCAGATCTGACCTAGTCACTGCAGGGAGAGCAGGCACGCAAGGTCAATGCACTGTTGTGCAGTGCAAACAAGACTCCACAGTGCGCCGACAAAAGGCAGACCATATGCAGCTCCTAAAGGACCTGTGCGTGAGCGCAGCTATGCGTGACACTATGCCAGACTTGGTATGTGCACCGTTCTATAGCTAATACAGGACACTGCATTGCTCTGATCCTGGCAAGAGCTCCACAGCTCCGTGCAGCTCATACAGCGCACTGCAGTGCTCTGACCCAGGCACGAGCACCACAGCTTCGTGCAGCTCATACAGCGCACTGCAGTGCTTTGACCCAGGCACGAGCTCCACAGCTCCGTGCCTCTGACCCAGGCACGAGCTCCACAGCTCCGTGCAGCTCATACAGCGCACTGCAGTGCTTTGACCCAGGCACGAGCTCCACAGCTCCGTGCCTCTGACCCAGGCACGAGCTCCACAGCTCAGTGCAGCTCATACAGCACACTGCAGTGATCTGACCCAGGCACGAGCTCCACAGCATTGTGCAGCTCAAACAGCGCACTGCAGTACTCTGACCCAGGCACGAGCTCCACAGCTCCGTGCAGCTCATAAAGCGCACTGCAGTGCTCCGACCCAGCCACCAGCTCCGTACAGCTCACTGCAGGGTCTGATCCAGGCAGGGTGGTTGTGCAGCCACAAGGATTTGATGAACGGAGCACTGAAACTTTTTGGACACTCACCTTCAGTCACAGGTCTGGGTTTAATGTTTGTGCAGGTTTTACAGGACACTGAAGGACAAACTCCGGGAGGATTATCTCCGCCTGTGTGCAGTTCACAGGGGACACGAGAGAACTCTGACCTGGTCACAACCTACCTATTTCCCCTTGTAAAGCTCCTAGGTCATATTTAAAGACTCGGGCAGAAGCTACTCACCTAAGTGGGGTTGAAAAAGGACGCCCAGGGCGCAGATCAGACTCTGCACCTGTGAGTAACTCCCACAAGCACAGACTCGGTATGAATCCCTGCAACTGTGTCCAGCCCACATTGGACCCAACAGAACTCTGACCTCGTCGTGACATTACTCACCCGTGTGAAGCTCATACAGGATATTTATGCATGTGCGTGCTGTTTATGAAGCACAATGCAGGGCACAGAGCCAGGTAGGGTCAATATCCCCATGTGCAGCTCGAGCAGGACATTGTAGGGCACAGGCAAGATCAATGCTCTGTGTGCAGCTCGCCCAAGGCGCTGCATGACCGGCCAAAGCAGGTTCAGAAACCCCCCTGTGCAGCTCACGCAGAACGCTGCAGGGCACAGACCTAGGAATGATCAGTATGCACATGTGAGGCGCATGTACGACGACCACTAGGCTCCGTTTCACCCATGAGTTAAGCATTTGTTAGTAGCTCTTACAGGACACTCACTGCGCCGCTTTCACCCAGGCAGGACCTGCGCAGCTTTGCAGGTCTCTGAATCGGACAGTATCAATGCCCTGCATGGACCGCAGGGCCCTCACACACGCGGGGCTCACATGCAAGGGTGTGCAGGCCAGAGATGACAATACAAGGTTCCAACCTAGCCAGTCAGCCAGCCGGCCTGGAGACTTGGAGGTGGAACACACGCCAAGACGGACACAAAAACACATTCCACAGAAAAACCGCGAGGAAACACCTGCCTTGATAAAATGATTGCAGCCTCAAACTGTCAGGTTATGAATGTATATGTTACAGTCAAAGTGTGAAATCCCGCATTCTATAGAATGCCTAGGTAATGTATAGAATGCCTGAAAATCGAACGTCAAAGTATGAAATGATTGATATTTTATACATTGCCTAGGCATTGTATACTTTGCCGGATTGTCTGCCGGCAAAGTATATAATAGACCTATTCCCAGAGACAGCACAAGTTATCCGCAAGCGAGGGGCAGAGACAGCACAAGTTGCCAACAAGCAATGGGCAGAGACAGCACAAGTTGCCAGCAAGCGAGGGGCAGAGACAGCACAAGGAACCAGGCAAAGAGCAGGTGGCTGCCGTGCGGTGGTGTGGGGAGCGACCTGCCTGCAAGCAGGGTCAGAGGTCGTGTATAGCATCCGGCTGAGGTTTCACAGACGCTCTGCCGTCATCCTTTCCCGTGGTTCTTGTATCACCATGTCAGAAGGGAGTGTAGTGCCAAGACAGGAATCACGCCATGCTGACATGCAACAGCGGTTCTGCGATGAATTGTCTCAAGTAAGAGCCAATGCTGCTAAAAACGGTGTTTTCCTAACCGAAACCAGTTACCAAAAGTTAGTGGACGATGTGCAAAAAGGCTAAGACGACCATTAAGAAGGAACCACGGGACTATTGGCTGGTGAAACACTATGATGTAATGATGGTTGAGAATACGACTAAGTTGATCTATCCTGTTAAAGAAGGTACGAGTGCTATTCAGTTTTACGTCGCAGACTCAGAGTTATTTGACGTACTCCATAAGGCCCATTTGGCTATTGGTCATGGAGGACGGGACAGGATGTTGAAAGAACTTTCACCCAAGTATAAGAACATTACCCGTCATGATATTGAGCTGTACATTCACCTTTGTGTGCCTTGCCAGAAGAAGCAAAAAGGTGTTAAAAAAGGTGTTGTGGTCAAGCCAATGTTTTTTTCTGAATTCAACTCCCGTTGGCAGGTCGATCTTATCGATTTTCAGTGCCATCCTGACAGAGAATACAAGTTTATAATGGTGTACCAAGATCATCTCACTGAGTTTGTAGTTCTCCGGGCTCTGAAATCAAAGAGAGCGGAAGAAGTAGCCTACAAGCTCGTCGACATATTTACGTTGCTTGGTGCTCCAACGATTCTACAGTCCGATAACGGCAGGGAATTTGCAAACAATGTGGTAAGCAGCCTAAAGAAGTTTCGTCCATGGTAAGCCGCGCCACTCACAAAGTCAGGGGAGCGTCTAAAGAGCTAATCAGGACATTGAAAATATGCTGTGTGCTTGGATGCAAGATGAAAAAAGTAGCTGCTGGAGTGAGGGATTGCGGTTCGTCCAACTTATGAAGAACAAGGCTTTTTATTCTGGGATTAAGAGGTCACCATACGAAGCTCTGTTCGGCTGCAAAGCTAGAGTAGGTCTCTCGACGTCGTCCCTGCCTGACGACGTTTTACAAGACGTAGAGACTGAGGAAGAACTCGAAAAAATAATAGAGAGCGTACAAACAACACAACAGCAGGAAGAAAGACAATATGAATCAATGCAAGAGGCACAGCTCCCTGCAGAAGACATAGCTGAGAATGCAATCCATGATAGAGGAAGCCAAAACAGTGATGAAGCCATGGTTATTGAAGAGCCTTCCATTTCCGTGGTTACCGAAAATCCTTCTTCTTCCGCTATCTGTTCTGTCTGCTTAAAAGAAACCAGCGGTGCTCATACATGCCGAAAGTGTGGCCGAAACGTTCATGCCATCTGTGGACATTCTCCTAAAGACGATGACGGCGACGAAGATGAAGGTTATGGGGTTAGAATTTTGTGCAATGTTTGCTTCAATATTGAGAAAGCTATCCAAAGTAAAATGGAATCGAAATCGAACCTTGAGATTCAGGCCAAAAAAATGAAGGATTCTGACAAAAAAAATTCCTCCTGTGCCTTTGGGTGCCACTGTGCGAGTTCCGATTCCCGACGTCAACAAAGGGCGGGATGACTCACGCAATCTCTTGGCAGTTGTTATGAACGTGACGGAAGATGTCTTTTACCGACTTGGAACTGCGCAACTCTACGCCAGATCACAATTCACCGTATGTCCAAAGAACTTAACGAGAATTGAAGACGTTCCTGACCACGAAATACCTCTCTGATCTGCAGCTACTTCTCAGTCCACAGGAAGCGGCCAAGGATTAGTCAGGTGTATGTGCAAGACGAAATGCCAAAATATGAGGTGCCTTTGTGTGAATAAGAAAATTAAGTGCAGTTCAAAATGTGACTCTAGCCTTCCCTGCTGCAACAAGTAGGTCATGCCAGTTCTGATTTGTGTTTCACCGGTAACAATATTCTGTTCGCATTCTTCTTTAAGTCGTGAAATGTATGTACAAGATCAAAGTGCCAAAATAGAAGGTGTTTTTGTGCTGCAACAAGTAGGTCATGCCAGTTCTGCTTTGTGTTTTACCGGTAAGAATATTCTGTTCGCACTCTGTAGGTCATGCCAGTTCTGCTTTGTGTTTCAACAGTAACAATATTCTGTTCGCATTCTTCTTTAAGTCGTGAAATGTTTGTACAAGATCAAAGTGCCAAAATAGAAGGTGTTTTTCTGCTGCAACAAGTAGGTCATGCCAGTTCTGCTTTGTGTTTTACCGGTAACAATATTCTGTTCGCATTCTTCTTTAAGTCATGAAATGTATGTACAAGATCAAAGTGCCAAAATATAAGGTGTTTTTGTGTGAATAATAAAAGTGAGTACAATTCCATGTGTTACTCCGGCCTTTCTTAGTGTAACAAGTACTTCAATCTCAGTTCTGCTTTCATTGTTTTCCGGTAAGAATATCCTGTGCTTTATTTCGTAGTTTTGTTCTTTCAGCTTCAAATGCGTATTAATTAATAAAGGCTTCTCATCTTGTGCCCTTTTAACACTTTGCGTAAATGGTACTGGTCATTCTGTATAATGCCTAGGAATTGTATAGAATGCCTAGGAAAAGTATGCAACATTTTCACCAAAAACTTATATTTCCTAGTTTGCCTCTAAACCATCAGGCATTCTATACATTACCTAGGCATTCTATACAATACCGGGATTTCACACTTTGCCGAATACCTAGGAATCTCACCTTGTGGCCTTTTAACACTTTGCGTAAATGGTACTGGTCATTCGGTATAATGCCTAGGAATTGTATAGAATGCCTAGGTAAAGTATGTAACATTTTCACCAAAAACTTATATTTCATAGTTTGCCGAAAACCATCAGGCATTCTATACATTACCTAGGCATTCTATACAATACCGGGATTTCACACTTTGACTGTAACATATATAATGCCCTTAAAGGCTTCGGCCCAAGGCAAGGCCGAGGTTGTAATTGCCTCACAATCATTGGGTGCTTCACCCTCCTCTGCGCAGGTGCAGTCTGAACACATGAGACAATTAGGTCATCAGCCAATTCAGGGAGACATGTCACACGCGAGCTTCCCAGGCCAAGAAAGGTAACCCGGAAGGAGGTAAGACTGGAAGAATTGATGACTGACAGAAGTAAACGCACATTTGCAATGAAGATAGTGCTCAGTAAATACCTTTAGAAAGAGGCAATTCAATAGCGACTGCTCAGAATAAAAAACAATGTTTAAAGGAGAAGTCCACAGAAAGCGGGCAGGTCTCCTCTGTCTTACTGATGCCTGGTGGTAGTACAGGCGTTTGAAAACTTGGCATATACAACCAGGGAGCAGTAGGTTATAATAGGTTAGAATTGAGGTTGGGGCTGCGCCCCTCAGCTCTAATTAAGGAACCGCCCCTGGGTCACGAAAGGGCAGCTAGAGCGCTTGTTTACCTTCTTCGTTCTCTTGTCTTTATGGGGCCATGTGTTTACACATGGCCCCATAAAGATAAGAAAGTGGTTTGTGACGGATGCAAAGCAGGCCACCGAGTCCGGCTCGGCCGCCAAAGGGTGTCTACAGAAAACCCTCATTTCCAATGGCAGGTCACCGTTTAGCATAAATGGTGACGTCAGCCAATGGAAATGAGGGGCGGGCTTAAAGCCCCCTTCTGAAGTGTCCTTCATTACAAGAGTCCTCGCAGAGTGAACAGCGCGTTGCGCTGCAACGCTACACGTGAGACCTAAAAAGCAGGGTATCTCTCTCCAAAGTCTGTTCCCCAGATGCCCATTGCAACCAACTGGGGTGTAAGCTGTATCCGGACCTTTACCACCTCAGACGCGACCCCACTCTCTCCCAATACCTCTGCACCAGTAGGTACTCCCATATCATGTGGAGCAGAGTGCCCCTCTTACTACATCCCCTTAGATATAGGTTAGCGTCACATCACCTCAATTTATGCAATCTTTCCCTTGTGAAGTACACCCTGTGCAGCTATTTTAGCTGGACCAGACGAAGACCCGCCCAAATTGCCACCTCCCTCAGATAGCAGCAGACCGCTCCCCATGCCTCATCCTCCAGCCTACCCAAGTTCCTTTCCCATCCATCCCTAAGGAGGCCAAGTCGGGAAAACTATGTGCCAGGATTGTGGTGTACAACAAGTAGATGACATGCACATGCAGGGGGGAGTCAAGCACCCCATACTTTAGGGAGGATTCCTCCTGCAGCTCTTACAGCATAGAACCATAGCTTTTAAGAATCTGCTGCATCTGCAGGTATCGGAGGCACTGTCTACCGGATATCTCATATTGGGTCTCCATCTCCAGAAACCTCCCCTGCTTCCAGACATCCCCCACCACAGAGACACACTTTTTGTAGCCTTCAATGTTCCGGAGCCCCTTTAGTGCCACTGCCTCCCACAGTAGCATTGCCATTGTAACTCTTCCCTTCCATGTACCTCATCCCTTCTGATCCATGAGCTTGTCAGTCCTCCTCCAGATATTAACCACGGGAGCCATTTAATCCCTCGCCCCCCATACAGCTGCCTCGGGTACCGCACCGGGTCCAGTGCCCTTCTGTCCGCCAATAGGTCTGAGAAAGCCTATTCATTCACCACCACCAAGTGTGCCGCTGTGAGTAAGTGGGTTTTTGTTGCAGTAACCCCCCCCCCCCCTCCTCTTTTTAATTTTTTGTTGCCAGACTACTGATGCTCTTTGACTTGGTGTGCCCTGGGCTCCTGCCAATCATGTGTCCAGGACCTTCCCTAAACACTTCCTAACAGCCAAAACCCAATTGGCATCTCTGGCCACATGTCAGCCCCTGGTAAATGGTACCCTAGGTATCCAGGGCCTTGTGACCAGAGAAGGCCCCTAAGAGCAGCAGCACTTATTGTGCCACCCTTAGAGGCCCTGTACCCTGACACACACACACACTGCCTTTGCAGGCTGAGTGTCTGGGTGCAGAACAAAACAGAGAGTCGACATGGCACACGTCCCTGTGTGCCCTGCCCACAACACACACTGCCCTGGCATACATCAGCCACCCCTCTGGATGGGTGCCCTATGCCAGTGGTGTGGGTACAGGTGCATGAGCCCTGTGCCCCTACAGTACCCAGGTCCATTCCTGGGCACTGTAAGTGCAGTGCTGCCATCTAAGAGTATATGGTGCTGGGAGATTGTCAACATGAACTCCACAGCACCATGATGGCAACACTGAAGACTGAGAAGTTTGGTATCAAACGTCTCAGCACATTAAACCCGCACTGATGCCAGTGAGGGATTTAATGTACAATGCGCGACAGAGGGCATCTTAGAGATGACCCCTGAACCTAACCTACAATCCATGTCTTGTCTGAGGGGCTGCCTAGGCTGCCACACAGCAGACATGTTGCTGGACCCCTAGGTAGAGAGCCATCCGCTCTCCTGGGCCTGCAACAATGCACATCCTGGGCGAGGTGTTAGGTCTCCTCCCCCAGGATGGGCAGGGGAAGCTTCAAAGGCATGCCGCCTTTGTGAGCTTCTCCAGGCCACTTGCTCTACTCAGCAACTGGCCCCTACCGGTTCTGACCCCCACTCTGGCGGGAAGACTGGCCGGAAACCCCAAGGAAGGAAAGGGGGTGTGCCAGTCTCTGCCACCCCCACCCCTCAGGTGGGGGAGGCGAGTTGAAGCACATCCCCGGATTCTCGCCATCATGAAGATGGGAAGCCCTGCCCAATTAGGACTAGGCTACTGCCACCCTCCCACAGGAGAGTGGCAGAATAGGGGGTGTACCTACCCCAGGGAAGGGACCCATTGGTCCCTGCCCTTCACCTACCTGTAACACCGCTAAATTCAATATTTAGGGGCACCCTGAACCTTCCTTCCTCAGATCCAGATTCCGAAACAAGAAAGAAGATCTATAAACAAGAAGACCTGCCGTGCAACTGCTAACAAGAGGAAGACACCTACTGCTTTGGCCCCAGCCCTACTGGCCTGTCGACCCTCAAACTTGCTTCTGCTAAACCCCGGCATCTCCAGTGGTCAGCAACCTCAAAAACCCTGGAGGTCCTGACTCCCTTGTGACTCTAACTACCTGGGACTCCCACGAGCAGGGGTACTGCTCAAAGCAAGTAACTGACCCCTGGCATCAGCCAGGAACCGCAAACCCTGCACACTCTGCACCCGCCAAGCCTGGCCTGTGCTAGAATGAACAAAGACCGCGAGGACGTCCCCCCGGCGACTATGACCCCGAATCCAGCACCCAAGGACCCACCTCGACGCTCCTGATGACGCCTGCAGCCTCAGAACCAGGGACTCCTCCAACCGTGACCAGCAGAGGGCAAGATTTCCCGACACCAAAAGGCACTCCTGCACCCGGCGCCCTGCAGCCCCCTGTGCCCAACCGCTGGGTGCCTACCTATCCTCTAACTACCCAACTTACCTCTCAAAGTGGTGGTCGCACCTGAAGAATCTTTGTCCCCGAGCTTGCAGCCTTTGTTCGTTCTTGAGCTTCTCCATTGAAATCCATTGAGTGCCCAACGGCTCAAAAGCACCCAGCACCCAGTTGCCCGAGTGCCCCATCAAGGGATATGCCACAGATTTACCCCACTTGATGTGCAGTCCAGTGTACTCTCCAAAGACCTACAGAATCTCTAGAATGTCCCACAAAGACTGCCTAGGCTCCACTAGGAAAAGCAGTATGTCATCTGTATATATAAGTTTATTGCATCCTCCTTGTCCGGGTCCCACCGCAGGGCCCAGACCTGGGCATCCCCATGGATCTAGTTTGCAAGTGGTTCAAGCGCCACTGTGAACAGCAACGAGGAGAGCGAGCAACCCTGCCTAGTGCCCCGCTCTCTGGAGATGTTCTCCAACAACACACCATTCACCTGCACACGGGCAACAGGGTGCTGATAGAGCAATCTGACCCAACCCAGGAAAGAACGGCCAACCCCCATTTTCTACAGCACCGCCCACAGGTAAGGCCACTCCAGAGAGTCACAAGCCTCCTCTGCGTCTAATGATAAGAGAATCGCAGGTTCCCCAATCTTCCCACTACGTGCCAGGCAGACAAACAAGCATCTATATGGCATAAAGCCTGACTGGTCCGCATTCACCAAAGAATCCACCACCCGTAGCATACGGCTTGCTAGGACCCTCGCCAGTATATTCACCGCCACATTAAGCTGGGAAATAGGGTGATAGGATACACACACCTCCCTCGGATCCCGTCCTTGTAAATGGGGACAATCAGTGCCCGTAGCAGGTCCTCTAACAACTCCCCCTCCTGTTTTGTGCTCCGAAATAGCTCCCTCAATTGAGGCAGCACCTGGGTCCTGGAGACACTTGAAGAATTCAGATGGGAGGCTATTCAGGCCTGGAGCACAAACCCTCTGCAAAAGGCTCAGAGCATCTGCAATCTCTAAGTCAGTGATCGCAGCCTCTAGACCCTTCCGGTCCTCCTCCACAAGGGTGGGAGTCAGGAGATCTGGGATAAACTCAAGCATTCGATCCCCCATCTCAAAAATGTGTGGGCTATAGACGACCTGCATATGGGCTCCCATCTTCGAGCGATGGCCACGGGCATCTCCACCAGGGCTCTGTCACTCCCCTTCAGGCACTGTATCCACCTCTGCCCTTCCTCACACTTAGGTAGCACATCACATTTCTTGGCCTTATAGGCAAATTTGTACACCTGCCCCTGCTTCACCCAAAATCGGGCCTTAGTTTCCTGGCCTGCCTATGCTCTATACACCTCATGGGCCCATTAGATTCTGATCAACAGGTCCAACATTGGTTAGACCACAAAGTTCAGCCTCCCCATGCACCAATTCTGCTCAAGGTCCAAGCACTCCTGCTCCCTCCCAACCATGTGTGAGTTTAAACAGCCCTGAACCACAGTCTTGTAGGCCTCCCAGAGCACAACCCCAAGAACTTCGACCACTTGTTCTCTTCAAAATACCTAGTAGTCGAGGCCACCAAATGTTTCCTGGTACCCCAGTCCATTAGTTTCCATGGATACACTCTCCACCCCCCTCTATTGCCCCCAAGCCTCCAGCACATCGCCATCATTGGGAATTGGCCCAAGATACCACTCTGCAGGTATTGCACATCCTCCTACCAGCTGCTCTGATACAGTTGGACCAAAAGCTAGACCAGCGTAGAAAACGACCGCATAGCGTTAGCTGCACACAAGAACTTTCTTGGGTCGGGACGCTGCACTCGCCACAGATCCGCTATACCCATGGAAGCCCAGGAACTTAGCCAAGCGCATATCTACTTTAGGTCCCTAGTGGGCCTGGGTTATCCTATCCCAGTCTCCCTGTACCGTGAAATTGAGAATCCCCCCCCTAAAATTATGAGGTTATCTGGTGCAGCCACCACCCATTCTCCCATTCGGGCGAAGATTTCAGTCGGCAAGCCGGGCTGGAGGTACTATTAAACTATGGTGAGGGGGAGCCCTTTCCAGATACCAGAGGCATCTGCCCAGCACCTTTCCAGAGACACCGACATCCTCACCATCTGAAATGGGACAATCTTCTGAAGCAGAATCCGGATCCTGTAGAGCCCCATAAGAACCCTGCATTAAACACTAGTCTATAAGGCCCTCTGTTAAAGAGCCCACACTTATTGCCCACTAAGTGGGTCTCCTGTAACAGAACTACATCTGATACCACTCCCCCTTGATGCTTCTACCAAGACCATTGATGTTCCAGGAGAGGCCCCGCAGGCCACCAGCCTCTAAATCACAGGAGTCCGACTCCCCCAACCCTTGTGCCCTGGCTGTAACCATTCGAGACCTGCTCACCCAAGGTTTCGCCCCATAGCCGCTGTCTAGCCTTAAAACAACCCCATCTCCCAACAAGAACCACCCCACATCCTCGTATGATGAGTTTAAAATTACCCACCCCCCCAATTCTCAAGGGGCCTGTTCCCCCCCCCCCCCCCACAAGTACACACTGAACCAGTTTGTCCGAGAAGTTCAGAGTTAGGAAGATAGAAGGTGGAACACAGAACACAGTGCCCAGTCACACAATCGGGTTGTCAGTCATAGGGGTAACCACAGGCAGCCCCCCTTGCTCTGCTTTGCCCCCCGTGGCAGGAGACTCCCCATCTGTTGTATCTTTGACTGCCTCTTTATCAACATCCAGCGCCGCCCACCTGTTACCCGCAGGCCAGGCATAGCCACCCTGGACCATCTTCGCCATTTCCGTCTCTGCTTGTGTTGGTGGGGGTTACCCCTGGCCTTCGTCGCTTCCCCCATTGCGGTAGCTGGGCCGGCCATTGCACCTTGCCATTGCCCTCCGTGCGGCCCGGCACCTGGTGCCCCTTTGCCTCCAGCCAGTCCCCAGTCTTCTACCGCTATCCCAAAGAAATGAGAGCCCTCGAGTCCGTGACGCGAAGCTTGCCAGGGAACAAAGCGCATATTTAAGATTCAAGGACCTGAGTTGCCTCTTAACCTCAATGTAAGACTCTCTCTGCTTCTGAACTTTCGTAATCCGGATATATGTTAACCGAACCGCCATCCAGCTGCCATGGGTCTGTGATTCCTGGATACCTGCAGGATGTTATCCCAGTCACAAAAGTTCAGAAGCCATGCTACAATGGCACTTGTGGAAGAGCCTGGGGCGGAGGGCCTACCTGGCACCCTGTGGGCCAGCTCCACAGTTAACAGCTTTGATGGACGCCCCTCCAGTACCACTGAGCCCAACCAGTCCTCAACATATAACTCAGTCGACTGACCCTCCGCCCACACCAGGTCCTCCACCAACCGAACGCTATGATGGCTGAAGCGGCCCTCCAAATCATCCAGTTTTGCCTCCATGTTCGCATTTTCCGCCATCAGCTTCTCAAGGCCTTCCTGGGCTACCCCACCAGTGGCGAAACCTGCATGGGGGTGTGTTCTGTGGCCACTATTCTGTCAGGGGCAGGTCCATAGCAGCCCCAGCGCCTGAGTGACGTGACTATGTCAATTTTACGTTCCATAGACACCTTGGTATTCCGGATGACCGACAAAATTGCCACTGTATGGGCCGCCCCCCCCCCCCCCCCGGCTTTGGTCTGCTGCATCCGAAGGGCGACTCCCCAAGTCCCCATGCTCCCCCTCAGGCTCCTACCCACGGTCCTGTTTTTCTCCCTTCGAGCGGCCCATCTTCAGGGTACTGCACTTCCTAACTGTGCACCTTAGACCACTGGCTGGGAACCCCAAGCCCCCTGGGCGCTAACACTATGCATCAAGGCCTTCCACGCAGCACAGTCCATCGAGCTCCTTCACGATCTGGGTAGAGCTGGCCAGGGCCGCCCCACAGCTGACAAGCCACAGCCCCCCCTCACCTACTCCCCCTCTGTCCCCCCCCCCCAAGCAAGCCACAGCCACCTTCTCGACTGTAGCACCCGGGGAGATACCGAAGTGGAGTGTGAAGCGCCCCAGCCACCACTGCAGGGCACAAGCATTCCCCCCCCCCCATTCACTGGCAGCACAGCAAGCAGCAGCAGCTGGACCCCAGTGCACCTGGGCAGGCAGCACCATCCAGTGCTCCTGGGTCACTCCACTGCAGTCCTCTCTGGGCAATAGGGGGCTGTCCCTTCTGTGTCCTGCTATCAGGCCCTTGGTAGGTGGCCACCCGTGGGGATCCAACAGTCTCAAGTCTCCAGCTCGGGCAGCTTGCCCTCTTTCTTGCAGCTGCACCCCCACTGGCCATGGACTCTGCCCGCACACTGCTTCCACTGGCCTCTGGTCACAGGCGGCCATCTCTGCCGTGCTGCAGGCCTCCTGAAATGCTGCTGCTCATCAGCCCGCCTTCATTTGGGCACAGCAGTGCGTCAAGCTGTCTGCGGCACTCCCCGGGCACACATTAAGCTCCCTTCGATAGGGATATAGCTGTGGCGCTCCCCAATGCCGTCTGCGGGCCGACAGCCTTACACCGTAGGCCCAGGCAACTCGCCCTCTCTGGCTCTGACGCACCTCCACCAGCCACAGGTCCCAGTCGCACAAGCATCGCTCAGCCACTGACTGCCGACAGCCTCCAATTTCACCACCACAGGACATCTTCTATGGCCCAGCTTGCCCGCCTGCTGCTATCTTGGCACCACAGACGATGATCGGATCTCGGCTCTCACCTGTAGTGACCGACTGGTCACGGTCTAGTGTTTAGAAAATAATGTGTTTCCACCAGCTACTCCTTGAGGGCTGACTTCCACACTGACTGATATATTTATAAAGCGCACTATTGCAGAGGCGTCTTGGGGCTGAGGTGAGTGAAAACCAGGCATACGCTGACATATCTAGAGCTTGGCGAAGAGCCATGTTTTTATCATTTTCCTGAGAAGAGTCCTGTTGGACTGTAGTTGGATTTGTACAGGGAGGGAGTTTCACAGTTTGGCCGCTTGGTATGAGAAAACCTTTCTTCCCCATCTGGCTCTTCGTATCTTAGGGGTACGTACCAGTCCAGCATTGGTGGACCTGAGACAGCGTGGTGGCACATACCGGGGAAGTAGGAGTTGAATATCCGCAGCTCCTCCTCTATACAAAGCTTTATGCACTAGGCAGAGGGCCTTGAAATCCACTCGCTGCTGAACTGGAAGCCAGTGGAGCTGCTTAATACTAGCGGACGTGGGATGATGTTTGGGTGAATCAAGCAGTACCCGAGCAGCCGCATTCTGAAGTTGATCTGCCCTGTGTCAGCTCCTAAGTATAGAGCTTTGCAGTAATCAACTCTAGAGAGAACTAAGGCTCCGACTACCGTTTTCCTTAGTGAAAATGGGATAAATGGAAGAATTTTACGCAGAACTTTCAGCGTAAAGAAGCAAGCAGAGGAGACTTGATTTATTTGTGGAGCGAGCGTTTGATCTTTATCAATCAGAAAGCCTAGGTTCCTGGCCTTGGGCACGGGGACAGGACACGTCCCATCCTCAGGGGGCCACCATAGTTGGCTCCATACTGAAGGCTTCTGACCAAACTCGACAACCTCAGTTTTTTCAGTGTTAAGCTTAAAAAAAAGGGAATTCATCCATGCCATCACAGCCGTGAGACGATTGCGGAACCGAACAGCCGTCATGTCCACACTTTGCGTAACCGATACCACTAACTGGTAGTCGTCCGCATACGACACTAGCATAAGACCATGATCTTTTATTGGTCTAGCTAGTGGTGTGACATACAAATTAAATATTGTCGGGACAGGGCTGACCCCTGAGGAACTCCACACGGGAGGTAGAACTTTCCTGACTAAAGTCCATCCCAGTGAATTAGTTGTGCCCTAGATGCCAGGAAGGATGTAAGTAAGGTTAGCGCCTTATCCCTGATACCTGCTGCCTTCAACCGCCGCAGCAGTACCGCATGGTTTACGATATCGAATGCTGCGGTCAGGTCAAGCAAGATGAGAGCGGCTCTACCCCCTCCATCCATCACCTTACGGATCTCTTCAGTCGCCATAATCAAGGCTGCCTCAGTGGAATGCCGAGATCTGAAGCCATGCTGGGTGGAATCAAGGATGTTATTGCGGTTCAGATACTCTGTCAATTCCAAATTAATGGCTTTCTCCAGGATTTTAGAGAGTAGCAGGAGACAGGATATTGGGCGATAATGTTTAGCCTCCAAAGGATCAAGTGTGGCTTTTTAGGTCTTGCGCCTAGCGTTGCACTGCGCAACAGTGCTCGCGCAGCGCGAGACATTTAGTAGATGAAAAAAACGGGGATTTGGAGCTGACCTAGGAATGGCACACGCACAAGCGTGTGCCTTTCCTTCTGTTGCACGTTATTGGCCTTTGCGTGCATGCTTTTTTGAAAGCCAGCACGCAATAGGCCAAAGGCGGGCGCATTGCTCCGCCCATGGCCTATTGGTGTCTATTACGCGCTTGGTGCGCGTAATAGACACCAATAGGCCATGTGGTTTCAATTACCGTGCCCAGACACGGGCGCAATAATTAAAAGCACATGGATCGCAGTGGCGCACGCGCACGCATCACTCGTTGTTTAATGAAAGTCGGCATTGTTATGTATCTAGTGCCACAGGATGTATCTGCACAGACCTCCGCCAGAGCAAAAGGTGTACTGGCAGTGATTTATGCGTGTGGCGTATTTAGAGCACCCACCTTGTAAGCAGAGCAGTATGGCGTGCGGATGCAGAAACAGGCGCGCTCAAGTGCAGAGGCCTGGCAGGTGCGCCGGGTACAGTCACCATAAGCAAGCATTGGCTAAGCTAATAAATATCGTCCTTGGGATCTCTTGGCTTTGCCTATGAGATATAGTGACGCTGTTTTTAGCGATCCTGTACAGCATCAGTCAAAAGGAAAAAAATACTAGGCATGATGAGGCGGCTGCGTCATTTCGTAGGCATGAGCATGCGTCATGACTAAGAAGAGGAGCGCGAGCCAACAAATTGTCAGGAAGAGCCAAGTCAGAGCCGAGCCAAGGGTCTGGATCAGATATTCGAGCCCATCTAGCAGTCGAACCCTGAAAACGTTGCGATGTAAATCATACATCCAACCTCATGTAAATTATGATAAAGACGCTTCAAAATTCAAAAAACATATTTCTTTAACACAAAGCAGGTTTGACATGAATACCACATTATACCGTCGCACTGAGAAGTACCTATTTAAGTGATATTTTCTAAACTTAAACCATTAGTGAACTACACAGCAAAACAGTTGTCATATAAAACCTGAACACAACCCAGATTATTACAGAGCAACATCATTACGCATCAAATCAAACACAATAGGTTTTGTACAAATGATTTTCTGATTGCACATATTTGAAAGTCCTTTCACATGCGATAATGAAGGAAAAAGCGTTTTAGTGAAATAAAATATTTGCCTAAGATCACACAATTTAGGAAGTGAAGCAGCGATTTATCCACATTTTGTTGTTTCACTTTGCACCAAACAGCCAGTAAATGGTTATCTGTTTGTCTTCCTTTGTGCTAAAGCCAAGTTTTTACCTCTGTTTATTTTTCTACAGTTTCTATTTAGAGAGAACTCAACCACAGGAATTGGAGTGCTTTCCATTAGCACCACTTACATTACACAAGGCCACCAGTCATTGTTTATAGGTTTAGGGTGGTTGTGATTTGCCCAGAATCACATGATGCTGAGCCGATGCCCAGACTCAAACCTGGCTGCCCAGTTCCGAAGTCCGCAGGTCTGGCTGCAACGCAACATCAAGGCACAGGGACAGCAGTAAGCGCAAGGCACATGTAAGCTCGGCTTGTCATTGGTTCAAAGTTCCAATATGACCTCGAGCTGAACCACAACAGTCTTTGGGCTCATGCCTGGCTCTAACTTTCAGTGGCTTGCTCACCTCGAATCATGAAGTTTGCGTTTATTCATCAGGCAAGCGCACTCATGCGCCATGACGTAAGGCACGTCTGTGTCATGATGCAAGCTCACACGTGTTACCACAAATGCGTGTGCCTGCGAAATCATGCATGCCCTATTTTATTTTTATTTACCAATCTGTGGGGGAGCGGGTGGGGGAGTGCAAGTTGGGTAGGGATGAAATAAAAATAAGGCTTGATGGGGAAGGGCAAAAGCATAACATGCGGGAGAGAGTAACATGGAGGTGGGCGGAGAAGCAGACGAGGGAGAAGGCAACATTGGGACGAGCGGAGAAGCACACGAGGGAGAGAGCAATACAGAGTCGGGGGTCGGAGGAGTAAGGTTGTTTGGTGGGGGAGAACCACACATGTGAACGAGGAATAGACAGAGGAAAGAGATACAAAGAGCACGGAAGAGCAAGACAAAAGAGAGAGAGCTGGAAGCACATGCACTCTTGTGGAGTGCCTAACTAAAAAGACCAAAAGTAGTCATGGAAGGACAAGTCATTAAATCAAACGGGTTGTAAATAGGCTGCAATCTAGGGGAGGGACAAGAAGAAGAAGGCAAATCAACACAAATCAACAAGAAAGAAGGAACCACATGTGGGTGACAATAAAGCCTACCAATGGTATACAACGGGCGGGTTATAAGCCCACTAAAGGTTCTTGGTAAGCCCCACTATTGGTAGACAAGACCCAACACAAGAGTATCAAAGGCAGGGTGGTAGTGAGGTTGTGATGTGAGCTTTTGGATCCACAAACTTACTTTGTCTCCTGCCCTGTGCCTCAAATTGCAAATACTTTAAAACCAGAGAGTAACTCTAGCACTATAAAACACAAAGTGACTTACAGGAACGGAAGGCTGAGTGAAAACTGGACGGCCCGCGCTGTATGGACCAAAGAAAATAAACCCTAGCTGGGTTTCTCTTTTCGTAGCTACTCAAAGGTCCTGTTATTAATAGTAACACTGGGAAGATAAAATCAGGTCACAAGTGAACAATTGTCATCACGGAGCACTTTGTGATCTCAACGGGTGAATGAAGCACTATGTAACTTCAACACAATACGTACCTCTTTCCTGATCCTCTTTTATGCACTGTCACCACAGAGACCTATCCTACCCCTATTGCACAAGTGGTCAGCCTGTTGTGATTGGAAAGGATGTCAATGTTATCAAGGCAAGCAATAGCTGTAACAAGATACGTTTCAGAATAATTACTAATTACATTTGTATGGAATAGCGGTGCTGTGGTTTCCATGTCATTTTACTTGCTGTTTTTCTCTTTTTTCTACCTGGATTAACCCCAACGTGCTTCGCATAAGGAAGTCCCGCCATTCACAGATCTGATAAATTTGTCTTGTCTCGCACCCCTTGCATGGGCTTGGGGTTTCCATCGGGCCTCCCACAACAAAAGCTTAACAACACTGCAAAGCGCTTACATTGTACGCTTACTTTGTCTGTCGTAGTGTTCCCTCACGTCTATAGTGTTAGCACTCTTCCATCCCAAAGCGCTTTAATGGAGTCTGAGATCACTGTATGCCACTATACGGCCCCTAAATAGATAGCAGTGATTTAACCGAGAGCGCTGGTTACATGCACCCCACCTGTAACTGGGTAATTTTGCACTGATGACTGGACACTTTTGGACTGGAATTTGCTTGTCTTAGCAGTGCAAACCATGATTTCCATCAGTGCAAATGTTCTTTGTTAGATCTGGGGGTCGCTAGTTGGCTGAGGTAGGTACCTTAGGCCAAATAGGGACCCTTGCTTCCACGTCAGGGAAAGGAAGGACACACCTAGCCCCTGTTTTTCAGTTTCCGCGTTTAGGGGATTCCATTGTTTGTGCCTCCTGCACTGTGGGATGCACACATACCCATTTGAATATTTGCATGCAGTTGGGAGTAGCTGTGGGAACACCTTGAAATATACACTGGGAGAGGTTGGCGCAAGATGAAGTAATGGGAGGGAGGGAGGGATGGGATGGTTGTAATACTGTGCCATACACTTATTGTTGATGATAATGCATGTACACCGTACGATGACCTCAATGTATCACAACATTGTGTATGACTGTAATATGTGGCGATTGCCGGGTTGAAAATTGAAATTTAATAAAATCTGTTTTTAAAAAAAAGAGAAAGGAAGGACACCTTCTCAAATAGCTCCGGCTCACCCCCTTAGTAGCTTGGCACGAGCAGCCAGGCTGATCTTCAAGGCACGTGTGTAAAGTATTTGCAACCCTGCTCTCAGTAAGCCAATGATGACACCACAAATGGACTCCACACGAGTTTCATAAAAACGAGTATACATTTATCTAAAAAGATATACGATAAGACCACACAATATGAATCCAACATATGCGTATTTGTAATATTCCTCCTGGCCGGTTGTTAGGCCAGCCAGACCGAGTAAGTTCTGGCGATACTAATGAGCAATTCTAAATGATCTACTGCAGTCCTAGTGCAATGCTATGCAGTTCATAATGCTAGAATCAGGCACTTTGCACTGTAGAAATAATGCAGTTCGTTATGCTAGAATCAAGCACTTTGCAATGCGAAAATAATGCATTTCGTTATGCAACAATCAAGCAGTTCGTAATGCCAAACTAATACAATGTGTAACGAAACAATCCGGTAGTTCGTAATGCAACCTAACGCAATGCGTAATGCAATAATCAGGTACTTCGTAGTGCAGAAAGAATGCAATGCGTAATGCAACAATCAGGTAGTTCATAGTGCAGAAATAATGCAATGCGTAATACGACAATCAGGTAGTTCGTAATGCAGAAATAATACACTCCAGCACTGATCACTGTGCCTTAGGCGGTCTCTCCGCCACTCGTACTGACTCGCGGTCAGCTTCGGTCAACAGATAACCCCACGCAGGTATGATGTAAACCAAAGTGCAGCTCCGCACTCCAGCCCCGGTACTACCACTCCTCGGCAAGTACGGGCTGTGATACGAGCCAAAGCAGAGGCGCGCGCTGCAGGAATGGGAGAGGCCGAGAACGTGTCTCTCCGAGCCCGCACCCCGCCCCAGGCGGCGACACACGTTACCTCGGGGGTGCGACCTCACTCTCCTCTCCCCGGGACTTGGACCGCCGATTCAATCTTTGTGGATTGCGGGTAGTGGAACTCGGGCCCTCCCTTGACTGGGTTGGTTCGAGGTCCCGCTCTGGCAATGGCGGGCTTGGGCCGGCGGCTCAGCTCCTCTGGGGCTGTCGGTATGGGCCGCTGGTGCTACGCAGATCTCAGGCTGTGACAGGGCACACGCACACAGCGTCGCTGAGACTCACTTGAGCTTCAGTTGTCCACGATCACAGGGCACTCCTCACGAAGGTCTCAGGCTGCACGAAGCACACGCACACAGCGTTGCTGAGACTCACTTGGACTCCGGGTGTGCACGATAACAGGGCAATCCTCACGTAGATCTCAGGCTGCACAAAGCACACGCACAAGGCGTCGCGGAGACTCACTTGGGCTCCGCTGCACACGATCACAGTACAATCCTCACAAAGAGCTCAGGCTGCAAAAAGCACACGCACACAGTGTCGCTGAGACTCTCTTGGACTCCAGGTACCCAAGATCACAGAGCAGTTCTTACGAGGGTCTCAGGCTGCAAAAAGCACACGCACACAGCGTCGCTGAGACTCTCCTGGAAACTTTTGTGTTCCTGAGTTTCCGTAACAGGGAGCCAGCTCGCCTTGGGCCTTTGGGGATAAGTTACTTCCAGACACAGCAAAGTCCTCTCAAGCAGGGGGACACAGCACACAGCAAAGTCCCTTTAGCCTCTCCTTGGTTATAGCAGCAAACTGCAGGCTAACCCAGAACATACAGCAGGGTTCAGTCCTTTCCTTCAGTCTCTTCAGCTGTTTCTTCCTTGGCAGAGGTTCCTCTTGAACACGAAGTAGGTTCTATCCTTTTCAGTCTTGATCAATCCATTTCTCCAAAGTTAAGGGGCTTCAGCTCTCATAGTTATACCCCTAAATGTCTTTGAAGTCTTTGTGTTCAGGGGGGCACTGACCCCTGTTCAAACCAGTTATGGGTGCCTTCCTGCCAGTGACACCTTCTACCTTTGATTAGTGGGGGTCTGGATTCTCAATCACTCAGCAGGAGATGGGACCATTGTTTTATTGCAGCAACCCAGGCCTCTTCACCTCTAGGGGCTACTCCTTCCCCCCTACACTCCAGATGCAGGTCAGCCTGTTGCTGTATCCCCATCTCCCCTGGGTCAAGACTTTTCTCAGATCCTATCAATCAATCAATCAAAAATTCTTTATTTCGGCCAATTTGGCCATAAAAGAGTACACTTTCAAATCCAGACGGTCAATCCAAAACCAGGCATAGACACACAGAAATTTTAGAGCCCAAAAACCCAGCCACTAATAAAAGAGTGGCTTCTAAACACACAATGCAAAAACCACCCTCATAAAAAGATGTGTTATTACATTGTGAGTTCAGGCACACTAAACTTCACCTCTCGATCTTAAGCCTTTGGGAAGATAGGCTGGAAAGCATATTACACAGCCTCCCCATTTTATCTTCTGGGCAAGAAGGCTTTTCAACAGTGAAAAACGAAATGGTGATTATTTCACTGTCAGGACATGGTACACACCTTAGTACATGTCCTACCTTTCACATGC
This sequence comes from Triturus cristatus, assembly GCF_964204655.1. Lineage (NCBI taxonomy): Eukaryota > Metazoa > Chordata > Amphibia > Caudata > Salamandridae > Triturus > Triturus cristatus. The sequence continues at coordinate 819,190,110 of NC_140593.1, read as the reverse complement.
ACTGCACCCTGCCCAGGGGGTACTCAACTCTCGCAAATGCGAGACCTATTGCATTGCAAATGCTAGTTTCAAAATGGGTCTAATGCAGGCCTTTTTCCAAAGAAGTGGAAAAACCCCTTAGCTCATAATCTCATTTAAAAGGGGGGTCAGGGACGCGCTGACCTCCTTGTTAGCCAGATGCAGTATGTAAGGGGGACAAGGGTCTAGGGGGGAACCAGACTTAGGTGTAGAACAAGTTGCAGACCTGCTGCTACAAACTAACACTGAAAACCGTGACAAGCTACATTGAGTTGCGATATCCTCCAGCACCTCTTCGCAGTTCCCCCCAGGGGCATCTGTTGTGTTCAGGAGTTCGTTGTAGACTGAACTTTGTTTTGAAAAAAAGAAGCAGTTTTGTCTACAAAGTTTTGATCAGGCGCGAATAGAGTGTCTCGCGGGCACTTTGACAAGGCTGTCACAGTTTTAAATAGTTCCTTGGAGGACGTTTTGGCTTCCTGAAATTTAGTGGTAAAATTTACTGTTTTAGCCTGTTTTATAGCAGTCTTATATTCCTCTAAGGCTGTGTTATAATCCTTTCTATGTTCCATACTATAATCCGATCTCCAGATAAGTTCCTTATGTCTGCAATTGACTTTGATTTGTCTAAGCTCAGCCGAGTACCAAAGTGACGTGGCTTGTCTTCTCCTAGGGTGCTTAGTGACTTCTGGTGCAAGCCTGTTCACTGCTACACTTAGCCATTCTTCGAAATTCTTAGCTGCATCATTGGAGTCTGCCATAGCTGGGGGGTTCCTCGCCAGAGCTGTTATCAGATCGTTTTTTTGGATTAGTTTCCAAGGACGTGATTTGACCAAGGAAGGTCTATTCCTGCAACAGCTACTAGTTGTTGGGATCTCAACATTGAAGTAGACTGCAGAGTGATCTGACCAGGGTACTGGTCGCACACTCAACACTTTGATGAGTTGATTTGGTAAAAATGCCATCCAGCGTGTGGCCCACTAGGTGCATTGGCTCAGATACGATCTGACTCAACCCATAGCCTTCAAGATTTTCTATCAGGCGGGAGGTATCGGAGTCATTATTTGCTTCTAAGTGAAAGTTAAAATCACACAGAACCGTGAAGGTGGAAGTATTTAAGTACAATTCCAGAAAGGTCTGCAGTAAAAGAGGGTCTCGTCCCTGGAGGCCTATAGATAAGTAGCCCCGGGAAGAGTTCAAGATTGTTATTTTTGACACTGAATGTCATCGCCTCAGCTTCCAACGTTGGTGCTGGCACTATCCTAACCATGTGGTGGGATCAATAGATCATAGCTATACCTCCCCCTTTTGTCCCTACCCTGTCTACATGGGCTACAAGGTAGCCTGTTCCTTGGGTTAATTCATATAATTGAGAGCCCCAGATATATTGGGAAACATTATTATCCAAGTTTGTAAGAGGTGTGACACTCCCCCCTCCCATAGTATTACATCTATGTTTTATAGGTAGATGCAAGGCCGTCAGGTCACAAGAAGTGCATCATCTAGGACTCACCCTACACCCATCCAGCACAGGTGTCACCGGTCAGGTGACCATGCTAATAAAAGTGACTGGGTGTATGTACCCTGGGCCAGTTCTAGACCATACCACTATGTATCTGTGTCGGTATTAGCTGTGCATGAGGGCCTAGGGCCCTACCGCTTACATCCCCGGCCCTAGATAGGATTCCCAGACAGGGAAGACAGTGCCACAAATTGCTCTTGTTTTTCAATGCCTGCCGTCAAGTTTGAGGCCCCCAGCCAACCCCTGTCATCAAGGATAAATGTCTCTTTGGCCTGCCGCCTCCGGAGCTCCACAGAGACTCGACCGGCTCCATGCGGCTTCAAGCCACACCCCCCACCAGTGGCAGTTGTGTTGTACACCAATACTAGATAACTGTTTTTGCCACATGGGCTCATGTCTGTCCATTCACAAAGCTTGGAACTGAGACTTGCCTCCTGTACACTAAGTGCAAACACATAGATCATATGCACAGTGCTGCCAGCATTGCCCATCTTAATAGTGATAATAACATTAATGGTTCTGGAAGACTTCATATCAAGAACACATTCTGAGATTTTAATTGTGTTTTTCCTGTCTTACAGACTTTTGCACTACTTTCGTGGACGACACCACTTGGAAGAAATCATGTATAATGAAAACATGCGCCGCTCCCAACTTCTCATGCTCTTCGACAAGTTCCGCAGTGTGCTCGTAGTGACGAACCACGAGGATCCCGTTATTTCTGTATTTCAGTCTTTGTTTAAGTGACTTTTGTACATATGTTTGACAGCATAAAATTATCCAATTTTAGCTGTTATCCAAAAACGTGGCATATATTTTATGTTGTATATATTTTAATTTATATCAATGATTTATTGTTGTGAATTATTTTATGACTCAGCAGATCGTGTCTCATGCCCCTCAAAAAATATTTTTCTGTAATTTAAACACTTCATATTCGGAGGAAAAAGGAAATCATGTTTTATAAATTCAAGATGCATCTAACTCGAAGAGTCCTTCGTCCATTTGTAGAAAGAAAAAATACAACAATAAAAATATAAAAGATGTTCAATTGCTTTGAAAAACATGAGTAGTGTTTTGCTTTACTAACTTATTTTTGTTAAAATATGTATGTAGCACTATGGTGATGATGAATAAATCGATCTGATATTAGGTGTGTAAACTTCTATGAGATCGGAAAAAGAAAGTAAACAAGCATTTGCAATGCAATAGGTCTCGCAGTTACACGAGTTAAAGCTATTGGCATTGTAAATGACAATGCCAATAGGCATTGTTATTTGCAATGTCAATAGTTCAAACTCGCGTAAATGCGAGACCTAACGCATTGCAAATGCTTGTTTCAATTCACCGTCCATGTGCCTCACTGCCAGAAAGCGGTTATATAATATGACACTGAGTGGCTTGATTTAAGGTTATTGGACGAGGACGGAAAAGAGCTCCACAAAAGGCTGACACACCCTCAATTTATTAGCCACAAGCCTGATTAGCTCAGTGAGCTGGAATGGGAAACACTTAGTGAAATTATCCATATTGATGTCCATTTTCATTGTATCAGAGATGATAAACGGAGGCCTCGCAGATGCGGCCGGCCGTCTTGAAGGATGCTGCCGGCGAGCTGACCTGGGAGGCCCCGCGCGGAGGTGATTGCAATAACCCGGCGCTTTACACATCGTCTGGCCCGAGACTGGGCTGTCGCAGGACCACCAGACGCTGCTGCGGGCGCTGCAGATGGCACCGGCTGACACACTTGGGGCACATTACACAAGCATCTGCACAGCACATGATGCCGGGCTGTTTCATGATAACTGGGGCTCCACAGAGCATGTAAACGAGCCGGCTGTCAAAGGCAGATATATGGGAAGTCTAGTGAAGCCCACACGGCACGGGAAAAGGAAATGGGAGGAGAAGCTCGCGCAGGCTGGAACATTTCAAAGAAGCCCAAGAAAAAACACGCTGCCATAATACTCCCATTTCCTTATCAAAATCTCCTTGTTAGAATGTGTTCCCTTTAAAAGCACGCACTGCAAACACATTTCCATAACAAGTCACGAAAGTGAAAGTAAAAGTGATCGGGCGGAAGCAGAGGAGAATGCAACTTAATGACCCGTGACGGAGGAGACAGATGGTGGCTGTGTCTGCGAAAGTGCTTTCAGGCCTCCAAATGGTGCGCGCGCCCGGCGGACGCACATGCACTGTATTTGGAGGCCTGAAAAGCCACTGTTTGCACTTCCAAAACTCGCTTACTATAAGTCTCGCCAGAGCAGCGCTAAAGCGCTGTCTCAGGCGAGACCTAAAAAGGTCAGCAGGCTACGCCATTTTTTTTTTTTTAGCAATAGTCTACACCTTTCAAACCTGTTGACCGAGGTGTTGGGGAAACTGTCCCCACTACTGAATGTAATTTGCCACATTGTCACACTGGGAATATTAAAAGTGCTTTCTTGTCTTGCCTTTTCCTCAAGCCTCACATACGAGATTGTATTCTTTACTATTGGCTCTAAAGGCATGCATCCTAACTAATAAGCAAATGGCGATTATAAATCCTGTATAGCAGACTATAGATTGAAATATGCAAACATGCAAAGCATTTTATGCATACCCCACTCTCTTGTAGATAATGCAATTGACTTTGATTTGAAGATCTAGAACAAAAGGAAAAAAATGATTAAATTAATTTTGTATTTTGAAATAGTCTGTTTTTTCTTCCTTGGCTGTTTCCTCCTATGTGTTAATGAACAAAAGAATGAAATGAAAGTGTTGTAAAAGTTTTCACATTTTATTGTGGACAATATTCTTTATCCAGTACTTGTATTCCGAAGAATATACTTTCTACGTTGAGATAGTGGTCTTCATCTAAGTGTCACCCAAACCACTCCGGCAGATTGATGATCCCATATGTTGCTGCTCCTGGCGCCCCACACCCCCCTCACCGTCACTCCCTTAGGCCTCCAGGAGCTGCGCCCGCTTCGTCAGCAGGTCCCACATCTGCTTCTGAAGGTAAGATGCCTGGGAATGGAGGTCTGCCAGGGAGCGTGAGACCCTTTCCAACAGTGTCTGGGGGTCCTGAGGAAGAAAGTTTCGATCGCTGCCGGGATCGCTTCCAACATGTCTCATCCTGGGTGGATCCCATGAGCCTCCAGGCTTCTCTCGGGGGATTCCACAGGCGCGGGCGGCTTCTTGCGCCCGATTGTGCCTGGCAGGGAGGTGGAGTCCCGTCGCCTGGGCCTGCCTGGCCTCCCACTGCTGGCAGAAGAAGGGGGCAGCATGAGCAGTCCGGGAGGTGGAGAGATTCAAATGTGACGTGTACTGTTACTGACCGTCCTCGGGGGTGAGGGGGCGCTTACCTCGTCGCCGTGTTGTGACAGCAAGTTGTCCTTACCTTGCCGCTTTAGAGACAACTTGCTGTGCTCGCTCACGCTCCAGCGCGTGTGTGATGTTTTCCATCAAATGGAGTTCGATATTCTGCTGTCCCCAGTGTTCTGCTTAAACTGCTCTGTTCGGCAGTTACTCCGACGATAGAAGAGCTGTTGTGGGTTTCTTTTGCTCCGGCTCAATAAACTTCAATAAACTACGAATTAAAAAACACCTGCCTTTAGAATTTCTTCCATACAGCACGCCTCCCGCGGGGCAGTACATGCAGCCCTCAGATGATGCAAAGCACAAGGCCAGGGAGTCGTGGACAGCAGCTGGCGTGCACCACCGCAGGCCCCAGGGGGTCTAGGAGTCTACTCCTCCACAGGGAAGTGTACCACGGGGGGCCCCCAGCAGCCACTGCTGAAGATGACGCAGGGAGGGAGCAAGTGGGAGGGGCCCCCCCCCACATGGACCCCCCCCCCCCCCCTCCATTAGGCTCCATTATGAGGCACAACGCCCATCCCAGAGACTCCAGCGAGACCCCAAGCAAAGGCAAGGCAGTTCACCCAGGGACCTGGGCTCATCTTTCACCCGGGTCCTGCAATCCTGTGGCACTCCCCAGGCAGGTCGCGACGGCCCCGGCAGATCAAAGTCGCGGCCCAGGCCACTTAGGATGGTAGTGCTGAAGTCAGCAAACACAAGGAGATGATGGGCGGAGCTCTGAAACTTTTCAGACACTCACCCCCAGTCACAGATCTGGTTTGAATCCATCATTTGTACCGGAAACAAGCATCCTGGGACTGGTTTTGGGGTAATACCCCTCATCAGCCAGGCTAACTTGAATCCAGTGGCAAAGTGAGCAAGGGACCCACGTACTGAAGTCAGGCCAACGCTCGCACCCAAGATGCCGCGTACACCTCGCACCCCCTACCCCAACACCCCTACCCCCCCCCAGCAGGCGTCTCAGGGATCCCCCTCACTCACCTCTTGGAGGCTAGGACATCTTAAGGACTTTCAGGGCCCTGGGCCAAACTTATTTTGGGGGCCCCTGTTCGAAACAGCTTTGAATTTATGATCCAGTTTCAGGTCTTTCTTGCTGTCCTTGGCCAGGTCACTGACAGTGCACAGGCGCACTCATCCAAATTCTAAATGCTTTTGCAGCTAATATTCAGGGATAATGATGTATATTTTCAATATTTTAACACAGCAGTAGCTCACTAATATTACTACTAATAATCTATTTGACACCCTCCCATTTCGCATATTTGATGTCCTTTTATGATCTAAGACAAACTTTTTTTATGAATGTTACATGAAACATAAACACATTTCTCTGCAAAATGTTTGTAACAGACTCCCACACATAACCCACATTAAAAATAGATTAAAGGAAAACGGTATTTAAAGCAAACTGTTTAAGAATTTTTAAAGGTCCTCGGGGCAAAACTCTCTGTAGAACAGAGGTGGCTCTATAAGGGGCCCCTTTGAAAGGCTGGGGCCCGAGGCCAGAGCCCAATTTGCCCATGCCTTAAGACGTCTCTGCTCGGAGGGGGTCCCAGCGTCGGGGGCGGGCAGGGCTCCACCGAAAAATGGTCCTTGCTCCACTCGCAGCATGCCCGAGACAGCCTGCCTGATGAGGTGTTTGTCTGCTGGTCGAACCGGACACCCAGGGCCCACGGGACCCACAGCAGGAAATCCAGGGGGGCTGGGATCGCCTTAGCTCAGCAGATTGTGGTGGATTGCAGGGCTTGGAGCTCCGTTCTCAGGGGGTGGCCATGATGCACGCTCGGGTCACATCCTCTGTAAGGACACTGACAATTAATTTAAAAGCGTGAGACTCAAAATTTAAATATCTGAAAGAAACACATTAGTTATAGATTCCTTACCTTCGAATTACCCCCAGGCGTCAGACTGGATCCGGAAAGTTTTTTGTCAGCAGTACCTCTGCGTGTCGGAAGGTGGCGTCGGTCGGCTCTGCATCCGCCGTCAGAGTTGTGGTCACCGGGATGATGTTGCGGCAGCTACTTAGACGCCGCCCTCGCGCGCTGTCAGTTCTTTCTTTTTTCCCACCAGCCCGCGCAGATCCGGAAGAGTGCAGCTCAGTCATTTTTTGACTAAGTTTTTCTTGACTTTTGTCGACTTCTTGTTTCTAGTCTTCAACTCCAAACAGGTGCACGAGGGATGCCCGGTTTCAAGGCCTGCGGTTCCTGTAACCGACTGATGTCGGTGATGGATCCGCACCACGTGTGCCTCTTTTGCCTGGAGCGCGACCACGAGCCCAAGTCGTGCTCCGACTGTCGGTCGATGGAGCCGAAGGCTTTGCAGGAGCGGTCCCGAAAGCTGCTTGAACACCGACAGTCAGCTCTGCGGCATTCGAGGTCCCAGTCGAGAGGGAGGTCGAGCCACCACCAATCCGGTTCCAAATTATGGAAGTCTTCGCACTCGGGTCGGATAAGTCAAAGCATAAGAAGAAGTCGAAGAAGCATCATCGCTCTTCGACTTATCCTCGTCGGTCAGCCGATCCGATGAGGCACGCTGGTGGTGTCACTCCAAGCTTCCCTCCCTTTCCGGGATCCGGGGCGACCCCCCGCCCAGTTTCGTACATTCTACGAGGCGATGCATGCCATTTTTGGGGCGACCGACCACGCCGGCGCGGCTTCGGGCCCCGCAGGCTCGGTTGAGGGGTCTAGGTCTTCGCTACCAGCAGCTCCCCCTTGGATCCAGGCCTGGATCCGGATCGGCGCCGGTTGACCTTGTTACACCTCCACCGGCCTCCATTGCAACGTGGACACGGAGCCGGACCGGCGTCAGCCGACGCCGGATCCGGCGCCGATGGGTACTTTCTTCTCTGTGTTCCACCCTGGCCATTTTCAGCCAGATTGTCAGCAGAGGAGGGTGAGGAGGCCTGGGAGGGGTCAGGTGACCCTTTAACTGGCCAGTTGGATACTGTGCAGGACTGGAGAGAGGAACTGGGGGATGCCAGTGGTTTTGACACTTCTCCCGACCTTGGCATGTTGTCTCCTCCTACCGTGGCTATGGAGGAGGGAGCGTCATACGCAGTGGTGTTGTGTAGGGCGGCCCGAGGCTCTCAATCTTGAGCTTCCTACGGTGGCGGTCAGGACTAACCTCCTGACTGAGGTGCTTCAACTGGCAGCGAGCTCTTCGGAGCCCCTGCTGCCATTTAATGAGGCCCTCACCAACGTCCTTTTGGGCATGTGGTCCAGGCCCAACACATTGGCTCCCGTGGACAGGATGATCGCCTGACACCACTGCCCGGCTTCGGGCGATCCCACTTTCCTCTCCCAACACCCCACCCCGGAGAGCTTGGGGGTCCAAGCCTCCACCTCCTAAAGCACCTTCCCTACCGCTCCTCCGGAAAGGGAATCCAAGAAGCTGGACCACCTTGGCAAGAAAATGTTCTCTTCCGCAAGCTTAAGACTGCGGTCCATAAACACCGCATGTCTCTTGGGCCGTTATTCCCACCCACTCCGTGTGGAATACTGTGGCGTAAGTGCTGCCTCAGTGTCCGGAGGAGGCCCGGGCAGTGATCTCCCTAGCTGTTGCTGCCGGGAGAGATGCAGCAAAGTTTACGATCCGTTGTGAACTGGACCCCGCCGACTCTCTGGGCAGAACCATTTCAACGTCGGCAGCGCTTCGCCTGGATGAGGTCCACTGGCTTTTCAGGGGATGTCCAGAACACCTTGATGGACACGCCCTAGAGCGCTTCAAGGACTCACGGGCAAGTCCTTGGGCCTCTCCTCCCATCTGGGGCAGTCTGCTTTTCGCCGTTTTTGTGGCTACAGAAGGGGTGCCCCGCTACGTCCCACCCAGGGCCACAGGTTACCCAACCTTCGCGCGGCCGGGGACGTGAAAATAACCGGCGAGGTTCCGGGGGCCAGCGGGCAGGCCAGTCCAACAACCCCCCCTCTGCAGCAGCCTCCAAAACCTCCTAGTCTGTCCTTTTAGGCCCATCAAACACCAGTGGGTGGCAGGATTCACCATCACCCCCCCCACTGGCGTACCATCACTTCGGACAGATGGGTTTTGCAGATAGTCCGAAGGAGCTACTCCCTCCCCTTGGAGACTACCCCTCCAGCCATGCCACCTCGATACCACCACATGTCAGAGGACCATTTGACCCTTCTCCAGCAGGAAGTTACAGCTCTCTTGGCCAAGGGAGCCATTTAGCGCGTTACTGTCCCAGAAGTAGGTTGTAGTTGTTATTCCCACTACTTTCTGGTTCCCAAGAAGGACAAGGGCCTGCGTGCTATCTTGGACCTCAAGGACGTCAATCGCTTCCTCCGGAAGGAGAAGTTCAAGATGTTGACGCTTGCTCAGGTCTTGTCTGCCCTCGACCTGCAAGACTGGATGGTAGCGTTGGACTTGCAGGACGATTATTTTCACATCCCCGTCCTGCCGGCCCACCAGTGTTACCTACGGTTGACGGTAGGCCACAAGCACTTTCAGTTTAGCGTGCTCCCCTTTGGCCTTACCAGCACCCCTCGGGTTTTCTATAAAGTGATGGCGGTGTTCACAGCTCATCTGCGCAGATCAGGGGTTTGCCTTCCCCCGATCAGGACAACTGGCTGTTGAAGGTGGGCTCGCCCCAGGCAGTCATCTCGCACCTCCAGACTATGACTGACCTCCTGCATTTGCTGGGGTTCTCCATCAATGTGCTGAAGTCGCACCTGATTCCCTCTCAGAAGCTCCTCTTCATCGGAGCGGTTCTGGACACGACGCGGTTTCGGGTCTATCCTCCCAAACAGCGAGTCTGGAATATTCGGGCTATGATTCCGATCTTTCAGCCTCTGTCCCGGGTTTTGGTCAGGATTACCCTGAGGCTGCTGGGCCTCATAGCCTCCTGCATCCTGCTGGTCAATCATGCCAGGTGACATGTGCGGGCTCTGCAGTGGGACCTGAAGTTCCAGTGGGCGTAGCATCAGGGGATCTGTTCGATTGTGTCCAGATCTCAGGGGGCACTGCTCAACAACTGCAGTGGTGGCTTACGAACCAGGATTGGGTCAATGACAGAACCCTCTCCCTTCCCCAACCAGACCTCACTGTGGTGACAGACGCATCCCTTCTGGGATAGGGCAGCCACATGGGAGAGGTGGAGATCAGAGGCCTCTGGTCTCCGGCGGAGTCCGGGCTTCACATCAACCTTCTTGAGCTCTAGGCGATTTGTCTTGCACTGAAGGCATTTCTTCCCTCTGTCCGGGGTAGAGTAGTGCAGGTGTTCACGGACAACACAACCGCCATGTGGTGTTGCAACAAACAGGGCCGGGTGGGGTCGTGGACCCTATGTCAGGAGGCCATCCACTTTTGGACATGGCTGGAACATCAGGGCATTTCCTTGGTGGTTCAACACCGGGCCGGTTCTCTCAACGCCAGGGCGGACAAACACAGCCGCAGTTGCATGATGGATCACGAATGGCATCTCACTTGGAGGTGGTGCAAGGTCTCTTTCGACAGTGGGGAGAGCCTTGGTTAGATCTATTCGCCACCGAAGAGAACGTGCAATGTCAGCAATTCTGCGCGTTGAAAATTCCAAGGCTGCACTCGCTTGGCGACGCTTTTCGGGTTGTCCAATCTGAGATATTTTGTACAGTTTTGGTCCTGAGCTGGTGTAGTGGAAGGAAAGAGAAGTGGAGCGATCTGTTGCAATGGACATTTTTATCATCCTCTATCTTGACTTTCTGAGACGAATAGAAGCAGCCAGATTGTATAGATATTTGGGACCTGCAATGGTGTACTATATTAAAGTACTTCAAATTCTCCAGCAACGTGACAGATTTCTTCAGTTATTCCATGCCTGTTCGTTTGGTGATGGCTGGCTTTTTGGCTGTATACAGTGCTGCTGATAGACAACCCTCATAGCAGATATGTCTTATGTGAATTTAAGAGGTATAAGAATATGTCGCTATGTATTCTGTATCTGTTTTCCATATGACATAAAGTGAAAATTTTGAATGCATTTATTTTGGCACATATGGACTACTACACCCATTGAGTTGGGTAACAATAAACATCTGTTGATCAGCGCCAAGAGACCTAATGGGTGAACGTGCGCTTTACAAATACACATGTTAAGTTGTTATACAACTGTTTACCTTGATCATCATATTCCAAACTCCAGCAAGTACTTAACCTACCATGCCCAGGAGGTACTGGGGATGTGGGCCTGGGCACAGCGTGTTGGTTGCAAGACCTTAACGAATAGAGCAAAAGGGCAATGCCCATTCGGTAGTGGAGGTGGAAAAACAGCTCTAGGGAATAGTCTGAGGGCACACCCTAAAGCCAATGTCCACTGGGCACAGTGCATGCCAGTGCCTGGTAGATTGAGGTGCAGAAGTGTGCCAGTGCCCTTTGGGTGATGTATGTATGCCCGAAAGCGGTATCCAGTAAGAACCTAGGATGGAGGGTGGCAATTTCTGGGCAGGAGTAAAAGCTGCAGATGGGGCACGGGGATCTCTGATTATTGAAGTAGATTACTGCAAAGCCAAAAAGCAGCACTTAAACACTTCTGCTCTAGACAGGGCAGATGTGGCTTAGCGGCTGCAGCTGCTGAAGGTGGAACAAGGGAAACTAGGTTCAAATCCCAGCCTTGAGAGAGAAGAGCATCACCTGCCCTCATGGCCATTAACCACAGCTAGAAGGTGGCAGGCTCCCCTTTCGACCTAGAGAAGTCCTGACAAAGCATTTTGGAATAGAACAACTGCATGAAGCATCCCTGACCTCAGCAGACTTCCCACATACCACCGAACTGTGGAATCCTGTACACAGGGAGGGTGAGGGTGGTGGAGACCAACCGTGGAACACTGCTCAAGGCCAGACGAGCCAGTTGTCAAGGATGGCAGTGAATAATGGTTACGGAAATGCAGTTGTTAACCAAGGACTGCTGATATCCAGAGAAAACCTATGTCCTCAGCCTCATCACATACTTTTTGTCTAGTCATGGCCTCTCTCCCTAGAATGATCTGAAAAGGAAACAAGCATTGGCATAGCCAATAGGTCTCGCCTTTGGAACCTTATAAGATAAATTAAAGGCATTGTTATTTAAATAAATAAAATGAATAAATCTCGATTACACATTAATCTGAAAAAATGCCCTGCATGCTAAGCTTTATTACTTTGCAGTGTGGTAAAACAAAAAACGCTCAACATGATCTTAAATATTTGTTTTCAAGAATCCATGCGCGGGTGTCCAACCTCAAACTTCTCAGCATCCTCCTGATGCACTGACTTAAGGACTAAAGTATTTTCAACAATATTCATGGTCGTATTTGCACCACCATATTAAAACCAAAACTCTGAGTTCCAGAACGCTACCCGCTGTAGGGCAGAAAGTGTAACACGTGGCCTATGGGCACTTCGTAGTTGTGACTCGCAAGGTTAAAACTCTGCATAGAGCTGCCAGTCTTTTAGTGCCGCTCATGGGCGAATGGTGGCAAAATGCTACTTAACAAGTTATTCCTCTGCCACTAAAACACAGATTTGCATAGCCGTTGCATCTGTTCCTCGGCTTCTGTTCGACATTCCAGTCTGTGTCTACCTTCCTCCTAAACCGCCATAACATTTGACAAAGGACGGATACACAGAAAGGTCGGCTCGAACGGGGGGAAGTTTATACTACGACTCAGAAACAGACACAAGTTGTCGGGCTACATTGCGGCAGAGGAAACAAAAAAGGGACTTTGGGAGATACCCATAGAAGCCCACAGTGTTCTAAATAAAGGCCAATAGTGCTGCGCCTGATTATGACCATTTAGGCAATGCATCTGAATCATGCATACACAGTGGCCATTTCCTAATGGTAATGTTTGTCATTCATTGTAGGAAATAAAATGTGAAAATACAAGTAAAACAAAACTAACTGGTTTAGAACCACATAAATGTTCTATGTATTACAAATTGCCAAATGCTTATCACCCTAAATATATAGAAAGACCCAAGATAGATTTAAAACAATGTTGGTTGGTTTACCCCTGAGTTCTCTCACCGCACCATGTGTAAGTAGCGTTATAGTGTAAGAAATATCTTCGGAAATAGTGGCTCCCTTTAGTCTAAGCATTAAAAAGGCACTTGACATTTCTCTATTCTTCGGACTTCTGAGGTGCCATCAGTAAATATTGGTACCCACGGAACAACACGTTACTAATATTATGAATACTGCAAAAGGATAAGCGATAATAATAAGCACAGCTAATCTAAGATGCCGATTTGCGTGCTATTGTAGTTTTAGTCATAACAAGGGATTAAACAAGCATCGCAACTATTTTAGGCTGCTCCTTTTCTCTCTTCGTGTAAACTGTAGTTTCGTTTAAACGAGGAGGTGACACCCCAGATGCCAGATGGTGCAAAGCTAGAAAAAAAAAAAGCCAGCGAGTGGTAACGCCACTCCCGATCCAACAAGAGAAGCGCTTTATGTTAATGGTCCCCTAATTTGTACAAAGAAAAGCGCTAGCACGAAGCCTGCAATTTTGCGCACTACGGGCTTTTCGACCGCAAATACTAATAGTACATCAGGGCCCAAGATTTTGGGGGAAAGATGAGCGCTCAAGTTATCTATCACCTATTTTCTTATAACTGAAAAGCTATGTCTATAAACGATTTTAAAGAGGACAGAGAAGGAAATTACACAAAAATATCCCTTTTTAGGTCTCGCCTGACCCAGCGCTTGTGCTGGTCTGGCGAGACTTTAATTAAGGGCTTAAAAAAATGCTACCGCTGGCCTACAGCTTGCAGTGCATGTGCGCAGGCGCGCGCTTGCGCAGAGGCGCCATATGGCACGGCCACGCGGCCAATGCACCACTCGCACTCAACCTGGGGCACAAGCAGGCATCCACTTCGGCCTGCTGCTCGCAAGCGCGCGCACCACTCGTTTTTTTTGGCCAATGCTTGTTTACCATCCTGTGTGACTCCGTTCATCCTTTCCTCTGCGCTGGACGCTTGTGAGTGAAGCTTTCTTCCCCAGCAGGCTGCAGAGGGTTTGGTGTTTTGGGTGCGCCCAGATGCAACATGGCTTTTGGTCTGTGTAATCTACCTCTGCGCAAAGCTGCCGTGCTGTACCACAACATATGTCTGCGCCTCCTTCACGTTTGAGTATAAACTCGCATGCGTGTTCAGTTTGCATGCCCAATGTTTGTTGAGAGCTGACGAGGGAGCGCGTCGATGGGGCCCAGCGGAGCACACTTCCTGCGCAGGCAGGAGTGGCTGCATCTGTGCACTCCAGGGCTCTCTGTGCCGTAGTACTGTGCTGAGGGCCTGTTACCAGTGCCCACTGGGGAGGACTGCTCTGTGAGACTCTGATGGCTGCCAACACCGGTGCACACACATGTGGTCTACCAGCGAGTACTGTGATGTGTACTTACATGATTCCCACAGGAGAACACCCACAGGGGAGAGCTGCAGAGCAGCTGGCTCATGCCCGTCCTGCAGCGCGCACACCAGTGTCGGATCAGCCACGAGGCATGGGTGCTAGACAGGCACTGTTTGGGAACGGCCTCTTGTGTGCCCGCTTCGGGTTACACCATTGTGCAGCTCGGATTTAGTATTGTGACACGTGTTACTCTGTCAGCGAGACCTTGCTCGAGGTATCCCTCTCTATACGGTGTACCTATACGGGCGCTGAATTCATCTGCAGCACACAGTGACCGTTCACTCGGAAACTTCTCGCACTTCCATATGGGTAGGGTGACCAGATTCCCAAAAGAAACATGCATTGGTATAGCCAATAGGTCTCGCTTTTGGGACCAGTGTGTGAATCCCCTCCCCCCTCCCACTCCCTCCTCGTCAGCTTCAGCGCGCGCTTGTTCTCCTTTGATCCCCATCTTTCCCTTTCTCAATCTCACCATCTCCCTGCCTTTTACAACTGCGGCCGCACCTCTGTGCCCGCCCCCACTCCCCCCTCCCTCCCTCCTCGTCAGCTTCAGCGCGTGCTTTTTCCAGTATGCCACAGGAAACAAAGTGAAAGCAATCTCCGTTGGACGCAGACACTTACACTGAAAAAGTACATCCGAGAGTTTGTATGACGAGCCCTTTTCACTCTATGCTGTGCCTTTCTTTTAGCATTGTACAGGGAACAGCTGGTAGTCCACTGCAGATAGTATGACGTGCAGTAATAACTGATGGACTTCCCAGCCGTCATTTTATGGATAGCATCTACATAATGCCTACCGGGCAAAGCAAAAAAACGGCTCTGAAAATCTTAGCATTACACCCGTTTTCTTGTTAAATCGCTTGCAGAAATTGTCACTTAAAGCGTCACGCGGGAGGCAGGCCAATGTCACCCAACAGCACACTGTAAACCTAGAAATATGACACATATGCACCCTGAAAACGTGTCAGTTATGACCTCATACACTCTCCCAAGTGATGCAGCTAGCCGCCATGTGATGACAAGGCGGTGAGCCAGCCATACATTAAAGTAAACAAGCCCTCCTATTCACGGTTGTGGAGAAAGAATATTGGACAGCATGTCTTTACAGTGTTACGGCAGTCGGCCGAACTGCGTACGTTTTATCCCAGCCATCTGGACAAGGGACACTCACTGCATTTATGAGGGTTGTAAACTACCACAGGAGCGAATGCAAATAACGACCCAAGAGAACACGGCTAGTGCGCAGGTAACTCAGTCTGTTTTTTGTGTGCGCAGATTTATATAGCGTGAACTCAACCCGAAGGTATTGGAGCGCTTTACACGAGCCCCAGTTACGTTACACAAGGACACATTCTTTATTTGGTAGACGCAGGGAGATTAAGTGATTTGCCCAGAATCACAGGATGTTGAACAGAACGCACAGATCAATGCCATCGCACCGGAGGGACTCGCTGTGTGCACTCACAGATGCACACAGCTTGCACGCTTAACTTTCAACAACAATGCGAACATTTGCTCAAAGTGACACTATGACCAGTACTGCTGGCTAACAAGTGAGGCTTGGCTGAAAATATATCCCACGACACACACACCGCCACTCAGCAGCGATGCAAAACATGTACTGCACTGCCCCTCCCAACCTGAAACTTAAGAACCCTTGTATTGCAAGCATATTTGGGTCACAGCCAGGGGAATCCCAGTGAAGTATTGCAGCTGGTTCACTTTACTTTTATTATCAAGGACACACAAGGGACGTCACACACACCAGCAAACCACACACACAGATACATATGGTATGAAGTCTGAACATGAGGAACTGCACGGATTAGAAGTAGGGGTGAAACAACAAATACCAGAATTTGAGCCAGAAACACGGGAGAGGCGGATTGGTAGGGATTCTGCTCCACTCTGCAGTACATCACTCCCAGCTGCAGCCCCCACGCACAGCCTCTGTATTCTGCACTGTAGGCTGGGCATAACACTCGCCATATCTTCATCCGCGCAGACCATCTTTACTCTGCTGTACACTGGGCAATCACCTGCCATTGTTACTCATCATTGTAGCACCACTACCTGCGGTCGGTGTGGGAGTAGGGCAGTGCCCGCTGTTGTAAAGTGGATATGGTGCTACTATGTGCTAGTCCGCATAACCCCTCAACCCCCGAACTATTCTATTGGTGATTTACCAGCTACGATGGGAGCGATGACCCGTGTGGTGGCTTCACCAAATGGACACCAGCAGCATCGGATTCAGGACAAACTCGGGGCCAATTGTATTTTTTTGTTGTTTTATTTTTATATAGCACGAACTTGAGTGAAAGGTGTGTATTTATGTTGCATTGAGTAGAGCACATAACTACACTCAACATAATACCACTCAGTACCACATAATTACACATCACATAATTGCACTGTATTCAGTACAACATAAATACACTCCACATACCACTCAGTACTACATAATTGCACGCCACGTAATTACTCTCTACTTAATGCAACATAAATACACTCCACACAATTCCAATCTGTGCCACATAATTACATTGTACTCAATGCAACATAAATACACACCTTTTACTCAAGTTCGTGCTATATAAAAAAAAACAGAAAAAAAACAATTGCAATGCAATAGGTCTCACATTACTGAATCTTTGAGCTTCTAGTGTTGCAATATTATTAGCAATGCCAACAGCGCAAACATTTATAATGCGAGACCTATTGCATTGCAAATGCTCGTTTAGTGAGAGATGGCTTTTTGTTTGGCTGTTTGGTGTATTCCTAAATGAAGCTTGAATGGGCCAGAGGCGGAGCGGCAGAAAGGGACGTCCTGTGCTAGCACCAGGTGCGCGTGAGGACAGCGGGCCGAGTGGAACGCGCTCGGGGCGGGGGGATAGGCCAGAACCGGTACAGGCCTCTTTTCCCATGATGCACTGCTTTATTGTGGCCGGTAGCTCTGGGAGATGAGCTGCACTAGCACAGACTGACCTCTGCCTGGCAGAGGGAAGGGACATGCGCCAGGAGCAGGACAGGACCTGGGCACAAGGCACAAAGTAGCACCCGTAGGGAGTCAGCACCCACCCGCCAAGTGAGACATTTATATTTATCAATATATAAATGAGTAGCGCGGTGGTAGAGAGATGTTCTTAACATTGATACATGCATGTATAAATTGCAGATAACAACCAGCTGATGGGAGATTAATGTATAAAATACCAGTGTGCACACGGCAATAGCTCTACCAGGCAATGCGCTATACAAATGGCAGTTACATCTAACATGAAGCACCTGTAAGGGAACACCACAGCAGGACAGGTGAAACAGCCGCACTTACCAGGGGCCCAACTTTGATTAAGACCGGCATAATTGCTGCGGCTCGGGTCGTCTATTGGAGGCAGGAGAGAATGAGCATCACCTGGTACCTGCCTACAAATCCAAGAGGAAGCAGCAATTTAAAGGTACAGGCCACTACACGTGTCAGGCAGCAGGTAGGACAAAAACAATTACAGAAAACAGTGCCCTGCTGCGAGGCCACAAAGTGAACGCGAAGCCTTTGAAATACGAAACCGAACAGATGACACACAGAGCGGCCCTGCTCGTTACCGCAAGCTGTAGGCCGCGGGCGGATGCATGGTGGGACATGCATCCGCCTTTGCTCAAATGCGTGCTGTCTTTTTTAGAAAGACACGCGCAAAGACCAATTAAAATAATGCAAAAAAAAACACGCGCAAACGTGTGGAAAGCCCAGAGTGATTCCAAGAGGTCGTTTTCCTAGCGCAGCGCATGCTAGGCTCGACCTAAAAAGGGGGGGTTGCCCATCTCACCCCACGTCACCTGGGCAGTGAAATATTCAGAAACCAAGAAAGAAATTGGTGTACCTTAATAACAGTTTCATACACCACAATTCAGCCACAGTGGAATAATTAATTTTCACTGGGATATAGACTCGATCTAGCAACAATTCTTTTATCCATTTGTGCATAAGCCTGTCTTAAGATCTGTTTACATTCCATCCTACTTACAGGTCCCTGGACAAAATGTAAACACCACCCATTACAACACATCGGCATGACAGGTCTCTAGACAAAAACGAAACACCACAAATGACAATAAAAACAAGCATTGGCATAGCCAATAGGTCTCGCCTTTGGGACCTTATAAGTGTTTAGCCATGCAACGGTTGATGTTGTTGCACCAAGGATATTGTGGTCCATAACTAAATACGTATAAGGTCCCAAAAGCGAGATCTATTGGCTATGCCAATGCTTGTTGCCTTATGTGTTGTGGGCTGTTGACTAATTACATTGCAGATCCAATATTGATTAATGATAGGAAAGGCAAAACGCTCACCTGGTTTGTCATAATTGCCTTTCAATGAAGTAAAGCTACTACAGGAAATAGCATTTTTACACAGGCTGGAATTACTGAGCTTTTTATGAATATTTAAAACAAACTCAATGCTGTGCAAGTAAATCCCTATGTACTGGCTCTTGATGACTTTGTGAATGACAACAAAAGGAGACTACAGATGGCTCTTTGTTGACTGTGGATAATAAAGAGGTAATCAATATGATGGGAAAGGGGCGAATACTGGATTAGATTGGCTGCAATGTTGTTTTATGTGACACATGTTGAGGAACTTTTTGTAGCTGCAAAAAGCTGGTGTACTCTTTTTCTCAAATATAGCGGATAAAATGATGGTGTCCTCAAACCTGACAGGGATCCCTAACATCAGACTTTTACAGAACTTCATCTTGGATCAACTTGAATTTTTTTTATTTGTACAAAAATGATACCAAATAGCATTTTGAAAGTTCTATCTTACTTAGGATATTCTGACAAATGTATTTAGTGCCAGGTAAACCACATACCCGTTTTGAATCAATTAATATCACCACATGCTGTGGTGTCTATCAACACTGAGAAGTCTTTTCACCCCATGAACGGGTATTAAATCCAAGAGGCACTTTAGAGGCTAAATTCTGGCCCAGAGGCGTTAGCTTGGATTACACAGTTCTAAATGTGCCCTAAAGCGCTAATGAGGAGGACTGGCCGATCTCAACACAATTTAGTTTAGAATGAGGAGCGAAACAAGGGTGCCTGTTTTTGCCTATTTTATTTGCCATGTCCATTAGGCCACTGGCCTGTAGGATTCATAACATGCATCCCATAAGAGGAATATCACTAAATCATCAGTGGCATTTGACGTCTTCATATGCTGATAATGTGTTAGTTTATATAAAGAACCAAGTAGCCAACCTGCCTACAGTCATGGAAGTGGCTAACACCTTTGGCAAAATTACTGGCTTGTTTGTAAACTTCGAGAAAGAGTGGCTGTCCCAATTGTGGGGTGAACTGCCCTCAGAAGCTGACCGGATCCATTTAGGATTCCTGCAATGTACCACAAATGTGTTTAAATGCCTGGTTGTCCATGTTTACCACAAAGATGAGCATCTGATTTCAGGTGAGTAGCATAGAGCTCTGGGACCACCATTACACAGACTGATAAGCTCTTGAAAAAGATTGGTATTATCAGTGGCTGGCAGAGTTGCATTGGTCAGAATTATGATCTCCACTCAATTGCTGTATCACTTCAATAATCTTCCAGTGGACGGGAGTCCATTCGCTTTTTAAAGGAATTCCATTTCCTCATATGCGGGTCAATATGAATTGAAGGCACGAAAAAGTTGCTTTGACTAAGCTACAGTTAAAAGTTGGGGGGTGGGGCTTTGTGTTCCAGATATGCAATGGTATTATATTGCAGCTCAGCTTCAATACGTAAACCAATTGCTCTCTGGGATTCTTTCTGCATTGGTGGTATTTGTGTGAGAAGAGCTTGCTCCAGTTCATGACTCAGTAGTAACATCACTAGAGATGTATTAATGAAAATAACTATAGTGCCCTGATATTGTTCAAGCCACTGAAAGAAAATGACCAGGGGAGATTATCTATATATTCCTGAGATCCCACAATGGAGTTACCCTCGGGACAAGGCGCTTGTACATGTTATTCATAAACAACTCTAGATGGACCAAGGGTTAGAAACATTATGTGTCCTTGTCCATAATGGATCCCAAAGCGGTTTGGGGGTGTTAATAATTGGCATACAGTCAAATGATTAGAGTGGTTAGACTGAGTTGGGGAGCAGAAGACATGGAGCCAGAAGTACATATCTGCCTTAGGACCATGATCACACATGATGGGAGAAAAACTGATATTAAACTATCATTTATACAAAAAAGATTATCCAAGTATTAGCCCCCACTAGGTGGGATATAAGACATGGAGGTTCAGTTCTTGAATTAAGAACGGGGACCGTAGTGGAATTTCCACAATAGTATCCCAGATTGTTCAGTTTAAATTATCTGAGTTTAAGCTTTTCCACTGCATCTATTAAACTCCTAAGAGACTGCACAACATTTATAATATGCACAGAGCTTTAAGTGGGCCGGGTCTCACCGTTGCAGAGCCACTAAACGGGTCTCTATCGTTCTCTGTTTTGTTTCCTGGCACAGGTGGTCCAGCACTGACAGCAAGCACGTGCACATGCTCACACTGCACACTGCTCACTTCTCACTAGTGGAGAAGTGACGGCATGGCGTCATGCCAGGTGAGCGTTGTAGGGGAAGTCCTTTAAAGAGAGTCATTTTCTCTCTGGATTTCCCTTCTCTTCTTGAAACTCAGTAGCAACAACATTGTCGTGGGGTCATCAGGGCTTTAAGTGGAAGCTTTTTCAATATTATATACAAACCATAGTTGCTGCTTATTTATCGTATGCAGCTAACAGCGATTGACAAAGCCAATAGTCTTGACTTGTTGTAGGTATTATGTTACTTGTTGTATCATATATCTGGATGCAATGACATTAACAGCAAAATACAAGTCGGGCGGAACACTATGCTAAGCACAGATTTTTAGCTTATGTTTTTAATCCATGGCCTCAATTACATTGGCCACACCCCTTTGAGAGACTCCCCAACCCCCCCCCCCCTAGTTTTTCATCCCACTTAAAGCCCTGGGTATGTACTCTAGCAATATAAGTGCTCATAGATTTTGTCGTACTGTCTAGATCTGTCCAGCAAACTATGGTTACTAAAACAAGTAAATGCAGTTCTCACAAAGTCATGGGCAGCCCTAGCATGCTTCACCCCCAGTGCTTTTTTTACTAGTGTTGCTTACTTTCCTTTAAAAAGTGATGCAGGTACCTACATTTGTAGAATTAGCATTTATAGACTGTGTTTGACATGGAGACTAGATTTGTCAGACTAAATATGCAGTGTTGAGTGAATACCATAAAGTCCAGGGGCGGGACCATAAAGGATCATGGGAGATTCTACTGTTGCAACAGAAAAATATGGATTCAGGTATGATTACTGTAAGCAGTAAACAAATGGAATTATCTTGTCACTAAGTTGTAACAATGTGCGCTTCCTCAAAAGCTTAATGTTGCAGTATGTTGGGCTTTCTAAAGAAATGTGAAATTGTGAATGTGACCATGATCGATGGTGGTTACTCCCTGCTACAGATAATCACATGCGATGATCAGTCAACAAACTTTGCTAGGTGCTGGGTATTAGATGACAAGGTGCTAAATAAACCTTGAAACTGTAGGGCACTTGAGGAACGACGTCGCTAGGTAGGCCAATGACTAGTCCACTGCTCAATTCTTTTGATGGTGCTGTGGTACACCTATTGCATTACAAATGTGTGCTATAAAATTTTTAAAAAGCATCAGGAGAGAGCGTGTCTTGCCAGCAGGACAAAGCTGTTTGAGAAAATAGTGTTCAGAGGCTGTAATTTAATCCTTCTAAGCAACAACACACGTAATAAGGGGTATCGCCATGGGAGCTTACAAAATGAGACAAGGCGGTACTAAGGAGGGACTACTAAACCTTATGATCAATGCACAGCCACAGTTTACAGTGGACAGTGACACAAGCCAATACAAAATTTGGGTGAGAGTAGGTGGAGTTTCCAGCCCCTACCTCAATACAGCATGCCTCGCAGAGCAGTGCGTGCCCTGCCCAGGCTTGACCTAAAAAGGACCAAAGACAACAATGGTAACTTAAATCAATCCAAGGCTACTTGCACAATGTGTGATCAAACCATAGAAGGATCAGAATTCTAATTAGACCACATAAAATGGAAACACAATTTGATTTCGAATTGCCGCACAAGAAATGTGGTCTATGGTATCATGTGCCCATGTCAAAAACTATGCATTGGAAAAACAAGTCAGGAAATTCCCCAAAGAATTGTCCAGCATAAATCACCAATTAGGAAAAAAGTTAGCTCTGCAAGTGAGTCATTTTGAAGTGATGAACCATACAGGAAATGACTTAAGGTTGACGATTCTAATGGCAATTCAATCGAGCTCGAGAGGTGGGGACACTGAGAAAATTCTACTTCAAAAAGAAGCATACTTCATTTTGCGCTTCAACGCAACAACAAAAGGATTGAATGAGCTGTCAGAAGTTCAAAGACTCTGACTGAACAAGTTGTAAAACCTCACAAAGAAATGATCTGATGAAATTATGATAAAAGCCCCTTTCAATGGTGTACCAAAAAACTACAAAGACCATCATGCATTGGAATGGAAATTAAATATGGGTAATAGTAAAACATTGCTGCATATACCAATGTGTGAAATAAGTAGAGGGAATCCAAAAAGCAAGTACTATGATTAAACTTGATATATACAACCAAAAGAAAGCATAGACTAGTCCACAGTACATTGTTTTAAGGAAAAAGAAAAAATGAAATAGACAATCGATTTGTTACGACAGGTGAGCACATTAAGAAAAGCCATAGCAGTGCAACTGGAGGACACAGCAACATCAACATGCAGCCGAGATGGAGCATTGTCAGAAATTGCAAAAGGTAAGTGGCTTGCACTAACTGGCTTGAAGACAAAACTATGTAATAATGTTTTCAATTACACAGAAATATGTGATGGGTTTTGATAGAGAGTCAGTCTAAACTAAAGCTGTCACCTCAATTGAAGTCTTGTAGATAAAAACAGAGTTGCTGGGTAGGCAGCGAGACACAACGAAAAAATTGTAAAGGCACTTCAAATGAGTGATATGGATTAATCTTTTCTAAGTAGATACAATGATTCAAATGGCTTAAAATGAAGCGAAGCACACTGACAGTGAGACAAATTAAACTAAAACAGTCACCATAAACACAGTTTTTCAGTTGCCGGTGTGACAGAACACTGTGAGACGCATTTGAAAAGAAGCGCGCGCGCCTCGTGCTGCAAGTTAAGAAAAAAAAAGAGGCACATCTGGCGAGTGGTGTGCGTGTACCATGGCGAGAGAGGAAAGCCAGATGGCGCCTCTGTTCGTCATTGTGCGTGTAACCGCACGCTCTATGCCACCAACAAAAGCTGTGGAGGATTTCTAAAACTCCACTCCTAAATGCCTCGCCAGAGCAGCGCATGTGCTGGCTCAGGCGAGACCTAATAAATCAGTATAACTTTTCACATTACTGCAAAAATACCGAAGATACGGGAAAGTTCCTTATCTGAAGTTTTATCTCCTTGCTTCCTTGTTGATTGTTAGACACGAAGTGGCTGCGGGTGTGTATAGAGTCCAAATAGCATTCCAGTGAGAGGTAGTCATGAAATAAAGTGAGTCTCAGGGCAGCCGCCTCTATAACCGTGCTATTCAGGGCTATTTTGATTTTATTGGACTCCTCTCACCCTAGAATGGCACTAATTAATAGGTCATAATTATGCTACATATCTCTGTTAGCAATAACACGTTCTAAACCTGGAACACACAGCATACTCCCAAATCAAGTACATTCCTAAGTATGAAGAAAACAAAAAAGTAAATAAACAAAGACTGATCTTAGGGGCAATGTTCACATACCCTCTACTTTTCATCCACCTGCCATTCAAAATAATAATGACGGTTCCTTCCAGTTGCATTTGCATTTTGACCTTGGGAACAACCTTGAGGTCGTTATTGTGCAGCAGGTACATTCACTGGAGGGAAGCACGTTGGGGTGTTGGAAGGGAGTGCATAAAGCCATTCTCCCTTCAGTTCCTAGTGGCTGGGATTTTTAGGAGGCCACATAAATTGCTTTTTCAATAAAATGTCAGGATTATAAGAGGATACATCAAGCACCCATTACACTAAGAGGCATTACATGTTTGACTTCTTGTACCACCTATCGCCCCTCAACAGTCTCCAGTTCCAATGCAGCACTCAGACTTCTGCCAGTGTTTCTATTTCAATACTGCCTCCTCTGTCAGCTGGATTCATTCCACCACTCTATCTTGTAGGTGGACACACTTTAACATCTGGCAGTCTACCACATTCAACTTCTTCCTCTTAATTATTCTGTGCATTAAGCAGCCAGCAGGAGCCATAGACATGGCTTCCATCGACTAATTTTATTTTTTTACTGTCACTGGAAATATTGTGCTCAGCCTGGATGTTCTCTGTCCTGATGATGACCGACCAATACTGAAGTGGTCGAAACGCCTTCAACAACTTCAGCTATCAAGAGTAAGAATCTACTATCTCGTTTATACATACTAATGGATATTTTCTCCCTATAATTTGCATTTTACTAAGTGTGATCACTCACTGCAATTATCACATTAGTTTCCTTGTTGTAATAAAACTGTTAAGTAGAATATGTTTCCAGGATATACTTGCACAAACATTTAGGCAAGTTTCTACAACTGCAACCACACAGCTTGGCATTATTTTTCAACATTGTTATCCTTAATTGATTGTATGCTTTACTAAGTTCCCCAGCCTCATTGATTGAAATTGTTTCCATTGACATACAAAGGTTGCCTCACTGAGAAATTGTTGCTATTAACATTTCCATGTTGATGTTTCACAGAGCTCTACAGGGCAGCTCCTGGTGGTTTTACAGGGGAGGGTGAGGGAAGCAAACTTTTAATCCCCTCACACAAAGGTTCTTTGAGCTTCTGTGGACTTCCGCCAATATCACTAGAGGAATCCAGGGACACCACCCTAAGCAATTTCTATGATTTGAACCTCAAAACAATGCACAAAAAATATGAAATCGCTATACATTAAATATACAAATCATGTTTCTTTTTTACTTTATTCCCAAACAAAAATATACAAAGATGAATATTTTAACTAGGTGGTTGGCGCTATTTAGTTTTGTTTTCTTAAAATAAGAAGTGATGTGCTGGACTCTAATATTTCACTTTGTCGTTTTTTATGGTCTGACTTGACAGCGCAGCTGTTGGCAGACGATTATGGGAGCATCAATAGAAAGGTGCTTTGGCTCCGCCCATAAGGCTGTGGTCATATTTGTTCATTTATCAAGCTGGCTAAGCTTTGCCTAAGTTTTTCTCTGGCAGCAGCACAGATGGGAGGAGGGCAGTCATTTACCTACATGCCATTTAGGTCTGGCTTGACAGTGCAGTTGTCAACTGACCTTTTAACCTACACCAATTTTATGCTACAGTTTTTTGCCTCAACACAAATACATATCTGCTCCCGTGCTATTTACTTGTAATGCTTCACATTACTACTCACCATTCCTTTAAAGATAGGCCTATGTTCATTCAAATGCTTGTACTCCTAATGGATCCTCTCTTATGTTGGCTATACCAACTCTTCAGTTGAAGCCGCCAATCACCCTTACTAGATTATATCTACTGTCCTTGGTGGCTCTCACAAATCAAGCTAAGGATACCAACTTCATTTTTAGCCACCAGTGTCTCGCTCCTTCAATTTTATAATGTGATTTAGATTTTCTATTTTGCTCTTTTATGTATGTATGCTTTATCCATCTGCTAATTTTATTATTTAATTTGTAAAACCGTCACAAACATCCTTGCCCTAACTAAGGCATTAGACCCCTGTTTAATAGGCATTAGACCCCTGTTTAATAGCCAAAGGCAAATAAAAGCAGTAAGGAAACAGTTGAAGACATGCATATTTTGCTCTTAATTCAAGCACACAGCTGTTCAAAGAGCCTAGGGCTATTGCTGCTCTGTTTATAAATTATTTACCTGCATGGTGTCAGGGCCGGACTGGGAACCAAAACGGCCCTGGCAAAGTGCTCGGCCGGCCCCCTCCGCCAGGGGGTTGGGGGTGCCGCCGAGCTCTTTGCCAGGGCCGATTTTCGGCCGATTTTGTTACGCTGCAAAAACGGCCCTGTAACAAAAACGGCCCCCAGGGGCTCAAAACCAGCCCCCACCCGTGCGGCCACCGGGGGATTGCTCGGTGCCCGCTACAGCCAGTCCGGCCCTGCATGGTGTTATGAATGAATCACTTACCATGGTGTTTAGGGTTTCTGTCACATTTCAGATTGTTGCACAGCAACTATTTTGACTTGCTACACTCTAAAAAAACCTTCAGTTTTTCATTTCAACAATCCTGGAGGACTGCTTCCACATTGGAAATCAGTCATGTAAACTTTGATGAGGCTGAGGCAAGGGAATAGCCAGAAGAAATAAATACCCCCACTTCAAACCAAAGCTCTTATTGCACCAAGCAAACAAAGCAAGTCAATACGACCCTCCCCAAAAGAGCTCTCTTGTCTCTTCCATCCAAGCTCCTATCCATTCACCCTTACAGCCTTCCATCCACCTGCTGATACCCACAATGTCACCTTTACTTTCTGTCATCCATTCATTCTTTCCTCCATCATTCAGTCTTTTACCATTCTGTCTGTCTGCCCATCCATATTCAAACGTATCCAGCCATCTCCAAACCTATCCATCAAACCCATTCATCCATCCATTCACTCCATCTGTCCACCTTTTTCACTCACCCATCCATGCATTCACACTGCCATCCATCCTTTCACTCATCCTTCCAACCATGCACTCATCAATCCATCATCCCTTTCACTCATTCATCCATCCACTCACTTATCCATCCAAGCTTTAACTCATCCATCCATTCACTCTGGCTTTCACTCATCCATCCATCCACTCTTCCATCCATTCTTTCACTGATCCATCCCTCCATTCACCCTTTCATCCATCATCCAGTCACCCTTCCTTTCACTCATCCATCCATTCTTTCACTCATCCATCTTTTTTACTCCTCTATTCATTCACCTTGTCACTCAATCCATCCACCCACCCTTTCACTCCAGCCATCTTCCCATCCTTCCTCTCACTCATCCCATCCATCAATCCACCCACCCTCCCTTCCACTCAGCCATCCATACTTTCTCTCATCATCCATCCACCATCTCTTTCACTCGGACATCAACCCGTCCTTTCTGTCATCATCCAATTACCCTCCCTTTCACTCACACACCTATCCATCCGGCCATCCTTTCACTCACTCAACCAACAATTAACACTTTGAAATTATTTATAAGTCTTTGACTGCCGACAGAAGAGGCCCATCAAGAACTCCTTCCCAGCTGTAGCTGCTAAAGCAGGGGGGGGGGGGGGGG
Organism: Triturus cristatus; assembly: GCF_964204655.1. Taxonomy (NCBI): domain Eukaryota; kingdom Metazoa; phylum Chordata; class Amphibia; order Caudata; family Salamandridae; genus Triturus; species Triturus cristatus. Next base: position 819,162,430 of record NC_140593.1, on the reverse strand, counting down.
GGTTCATTATGCCCCTGGGCAGCGACATCAAAATCTTTATTTTAAGTCAAGAAAAATTTCTTTCTGCCAGTTCCAGACTCTAACAGACAGCCCCTGTTTTTATTTATTTACAAATTTTAGGAATGACTGCGCTCAGCTTTGCATAAACAGAAATTAAAATTGAAGTGTAAAATGTCCAAATCCACCGTAAATAAAAGCATAAACTTCAGAAGATCGAGTCTATAAGATTGAGGGTCAGTTAAAATATATAGCTCACCCGACTCTCTCCATATGTCTCCCTTCCCAGTCCCCCACCCTCAAAAAACTACTCTGTATATTGAGAGCAGTAGACACCTTTTATTAGTCCCCTTGTTAAGCACACCATGATTAGTGTCTGACCATATCAGGGCCTACATTGTAATGGATACCTCTTCCTACAAGTACCTCACATCAGAAGATCCCACAAGGAAAGACTGTATCTGGAGCACTTGACATGTTCCAGCCCAAGCCAAAGCAGATTTGGGTACGCATAAATCTGACACAGTGAAATCATCAGATATACCATACATGGCCCACACAGGCACCAAAGAGTGCCCATTGATCCATGTAGGTCCAAAGCACGAGAACCATTCACCTATTGAAGACAGATCATGCTAGACATCACTATTTCAGTTTTTCAGTTCCAGACTGCTCTGGATACATTCCTTGAATCTTCTGACCCAAAGAGGGCTGTTGCCCACTTCAACACGCTATTCAGGGACAGATTGTTGCAGCTGCCTTTGTTTACTATAGAGTCGATCAATGCTAGTCTTCCTAAAAAGCTCATGGGGATGTTTGTTAGATGAAAACTGAAGTTGCAAGTCGTTTCAGATTTGTGTTATTGTTTTACTTGGGCCTTTGTAATATTGCCTTTTTCTATAGTAGATGTGTATCTAAGTATGTCATGTCATTAAACCTTTATCACATCATTAGAATTTTGGAGGGTGGGTGATTCCAACTGCTTGACATTTACTGAGAGCCTGTTCACTTTTATATATATTTATCTTGTACTCAAGTAGTTTATACCTGCCCGTCTTGTTTGTTTCACTGTGATGAGAATTGGATCCTTTTGTGTCCTGTATGTGCATGAAGACTCTAGTGGCCTTCGACAGACTCCTTACAAGTATTGTATAATCTGAAGGCTGAGAAGTATAAATTTCACAGAAACAGACTTAAATTCTCTGGGCATATTGTCTCTAAAAAGGGGATGACTCCTGACCCCGATAAGGTACAAGCAATGTCATCTTCTTGCCCTCCAGAAGATGTGACCATGCTGCGATCCTTCCTGGGCATGGTCATCTACTGCTATTATTTGTGACTTTGCCACTGTGAGTACCCCTCTAAGAGAACTAACAAAGTGAGATGTTCCATTTGAATAGTCCTCTAAATGTGACCGAAGTTTCAAGAAAATAAAACATACAATTGAAAATGCAACTGAAATGGCTTACTTTGATCCGAAATTCCATACAGAGTTTGTGGTGGATGCAAGCCCGTTGGGGTTGGGGGCAATCCTTGTCCAACATTATGGACAACCTGATGCTCAGAGGCACATTGTGGCCTATGCTAGCCTGAGTCTATCTCAGGCTGAACGTGCTTATTCTCAACCAGAGAAAGAAAGCTTAGCTGTAGTATGGGAATGTGAACACTTCCATGTGTTTCTGCATGGGAAGCATTTCACCCTTGTTACAGATCATCAAGTGTTGCTCACCATTTTATGAAATCCAAAAGCTAAGATGCCCCGTCGCATCAAGAGGTGGGGGGTTCGTTGCCAAGAGTACGATTACACAATTGTGCACAAAACAGGGAAAGATCAAAACCCTGCAGACTACTTTTTTCACAAGTGCCCCTACAGCGTCATAGCACAACATCCAAAGCGGCTGATGCCTGCATCAATTTCATAGTAAAGTCATGTGTGCCTGCAGCTCTTTCTTTTGAAAACATTCTAGCAGCTACAAATACTGACAAAAAAATGCTCAAGCTCAAGGAAATCATTACAACAGAATCATGGAGAAAGCATACTCTACCTCTTACAGATGATGTTGAATACCAGAAATTCCAAAATCTTTGAAAAACTTTCTGTTACTCATGATAGTGTCATAGCCAGGTAGGCCGCTCCCCCACCACACAGCTCCGCCTGTGTTGTCCTGCCCGCTACTGCTGCTGGTAAGTTCGCCCCTCTGCTTGTTGTCTCTGTGCCCTTGCCAGCTATCTCCCTCGCTGCCCCTGGTTCTCTGTGCCCATCTTCCCCTGCTTGTTGCCCTTTTGCCTTCTGTTCCCCTCATGTGCCCCTGATTCTGTGACCATTTTGCCTTCTGTTCCCCTCGTGTGCCCCTGATTCTGTGACCATTTTGCCTTCTGTTCCCCTCGTGTGCCCCTGATTCTGCGCCCGTTTTGCCTTCTGTACCCCTGATTCTGTACCCGATTGCCACCGGTTACCTCGCCACTCCCAGTTCCTGCCGCTGCGTCCCCTGTGGCCCCGCCCCCCTCACTGACCATTCGCTGCCCCTGCCTCCCACCTCCCAGCTGCTCCTCCCTCCCACCTCCCCATATGTGGCAGCCGCTGCGCTGTGAGGAGAGCGACCCTTGACCTTGCCAGGTAGGTCGCTCCCCCACCACACAGCTCTGCCTGTGTTGTCCTGCCCGCTGCTGCTACTGGTAAGTTCGCCCCTCTGCTTGTTGTCTCTGTGCCCTTGCCGGCTGTCCCCCTCGCTGCCCCCGGTTCTCTGTGCCCGTCTTCCCCTGCTTGTTGCCCTTTTGCCTTCTGTTCCCCTCGTGTGCCCTTGATTCTGTGACCATTTTGCCTTCTGTTCCCCTCGTATGCCCCTGATTCTGCGCCCGTTTTGCCATCTGTACCTCTGATTCTGTTCCCGGTTGCCCCCAGTTACCTTGCCGCTCCCGGTTCCCGCCGCTGCGTCCCCTGTGGCCCTGCCCCACTCACTGACCATTCGCTGCCCCCGCCTCCCAGCTGCTCCTCCCTCCCACCTCCCCATATATGGCAGCCGCTGCGCTGTGAGGAGAGCGACCCTTGACCTTGTCAGGTAGGTCGCTCCCCCACCACACAGCTCTGCCTGTGTTGTCCTGCCCGATGCTGCTGCTGGTAAGTTCGCCCCTCTGCTTGTTGTCTCTGTGCCCTTGCCGGCTGTCCCCCTCGCTGCCCCCGGTTCTCTGTGCCCGTCTTCCCCTGCTTGTTGCCCTTTTGCCTTCTGTTCCCCTCGTGTGCCCCTGATTCTGTGACCATTTTGCCTTCTGTTCCCCTCGTGTGCCCCTGATTCTGCGCCTGTTTTACCTTCTGTACCCCTGATTCTGTGCTCGGTTGCCCCCGGTTACCTCGCCGCTCCCGGTACCCGCCGTTGCGTCCCCTGCGTCCCCGCCCCCCTCACTGACCATTCGCTGTCCCTGCCTCCCGCCTCCCAGCTGCTCCTCCCTCCCACATCCCCATATATGGCGGCCGCTGTGCTGCCGCGCAGCGGACGCGCGCAGCGGCCGTACTGCTGGCGCGCCGAAGGCGCACCTAAGGCAAGCCCGTCTGCGCCCGTCCGCACCTGGTTCGCGCCCAGCGCCAGAACCCCTGGTCCTCGCGCTCACCACGACAACCGCCACCGCTACAATGCCAGCACACTCCACGCTCTCAACCCTGGACGGACCCACACCTGCTTCAAGGCCACCCCGAAACGCACTCATGGTCCCTTCACCTGCCGGAACTGCAGCTACACCAGCCTCAGAGCCGCCGAAGCACCCGCGAAGAAGGACCTCAACCACCTCCGATGCATCCTACTGAACACCCGCTCTGCCCGCAAACATGCCGTCGAGCTCTGGGACCTACTCGACACATCATCACCGGACGTCGCCTTCCTGACAGAGACCTGGATGAATGACTCCTCCGCACCCGACATCGCCATAACCATCCCAGATGGCTATAAGATCACCCGCAGAGACCGCACCAATGAAGTAGGAGGAGGAATCGCCATCAGGGTCTCGACCAGCACCGACGACACTCTCTGCACCGCCGAACACATGCACTTCCAGATCCACACGGACCCCAACACCACCCTTAGAGGCACCCTCGTCTACAGACCCCCCGGACCCCGACCCCAGTTCAGCGACTCCATCACCGACTTCATCAGCACGCACGCCCTGACCTCCACCGACTACATCCTCCTCGGAGACCTGAACTTTCACCTGGAGAACAACAACGACAGCAACTCCGCCACCCTGATCGACAACCTCGGACTGAGACAGCTCGTCACAATGCAGACCCATTCCGCCGGCCACATGCAAGACCCCGTCTTCTGCTCAAGCTCCCATGTCTCCTTCAGCCACACCACCAAACTCCTCTGGACCGACCACCGCTGCATCCACTTCACCTTCCAGAAACCCACCACACACCACCACACCCAACAGATCCCATGCCGCTCCTGGAATAAAGTCACCGAAGACCAACTACTGGCAAACCTCACTCTCAGCCCACCCACCGACCCCTCCAACACCGACGACGCTGCCTACAACCTCAGACGATGGATAGACGACTGCGCCAACACCCTTGCCCCACTGAAAAAACCCACCTACAGAGATACCAGCATGAGAGCCAGATGGTTCACCCCGGAACTCCTAGCATCCAAGCGTACCTGCCAGAAACTAGAGAATAAATGGCACAGTGAAAAGACACCAGACAGCCACGCCGCCCACAAAGACACCATCCGCAACCACCATCACCTCATCAGGTCCGCCAAGAGGATCTCCTTCAAAGACCGCCTCGACGAGGGGCGCTAGAGGGCGCCGAACCAAGATGGCCGCACAAGAGTGAGGCTCTCGCCAGACCGGGCGCTTCCAAGATCCTTCCTGCCATCCTGACCAGGCTATCCTCGGCCTCACCTCCACGGCTGCATAGGCAGGAACCTGCGCTGCACCCCGATACCCGACACGACCCTGGAGCCCGCCGAAGTGCGGAGTTACACGCTGGAGTTCCCCCCGGCCGGGAGAGAGGGCTTGTCTGCGGCCGGCGCGCTGCGGGGGACGCGGTCTGCGAGAGCCCGGGGCTCCGAGGCCTTCGCGCCGCGGGACGTCGCTGCCTGGTGACGCCGCGATCGACGCTGGAAGACCGGAAGACCGGAGGCCATCCCAACCAGAGACGGGTGCTGAGACGCGGGCTCTGCGACATCTTCGAGGCTTGGCGGAGCCGGGGAGCTCGTTGCTCGCACACCCCCCGCTAGCTGCGGCCTGGGCCCGTGACTGCCGCTGACCCCGCTGGAGATCTCCGGGCGCAGCCTTGGGGGCTATCCTGTTCCTTCCCCCCCCCCCCCCCCCTCACGCATCTACGATTGGGGTGCCATCCGTCTGGGGCCTGGCTGCCGGACCGCGCCGACTTCGGAGCGTGACCTCATTGGCGGGCTCTGACCCACGGGAACCGGCGAGGCGGCCTGGGGGGCCGCGACGGCTGCTGCCCCCGCCTTGGCGTCTGTGCCTGCTTGTGCGGGGAGGTTGCGGCTCCGTGGACGGGTGCTGCCTGGAGTCCCTTGCCTGCTCTATCCTGGCCTCGTCCTAACCTGACAGACTACTGGCCAATCCTCGCTTGCTGCCTGGGCCGGAACCGGGCGGATTGGGACTCACCCTCTGCTGTCCTGCGGGTGCGGGTCGCGACTGATGGGGGCCGGAGGCTACTGAGGCCCCCCCCCCCCCCTGTGCTTGTCGGCTGGTGGCCCGCGCTCCCTGCGCACTAGATCGCCTGAATTGGCCGCCTCCCTCGCTTCAACGATCCTAGCGGCAGGTTTGGGACTCCGCGCCGCCTCTCTCTACTCGCGGGGGCCGCGGCCTGGGCTGGACAGGTCCCCTGCCTCGCCTGGACTGCTGGTGGGACGGCCTGTGCAGGTTCGGTGACGGGGCGTCATGGGGCGCAACGACGCGCGACAGTCCAAGCTGTCGTTTGACGCTAAGAAGGCCCCCGCACCGGCGTCCGAGCCTGGCCCATCCGCTGCCGTCCCTCCTGATGAAGACTGGAAGTCTCTCCTGTTGGGATTAAAACAAAGCTTAACTACCATAGACTCTAAAATTGACAACATCACTACCAGGTTGGACGGTGTAGTGGCCAGACTGGAGCTGCACGACACCCGCATCACAGAGACTGAGGATAGGATCTCCGCGCTGGAAGACGGTGCCACCTCTACAGGCCGACATGTTACCCAAATGGATCGCCTCCTTAAAATAATAGCGGACAAGAACGAGGACCTAGAATCGAGGTCCCGTCGCAACAACGTCCGCATCCTGGGCCTTGCGGAGACCACCAACACCGGGAAAATGGAGGTCTTCATCGAGAATCTGTTGGCCGAACTGTTCGGTCGGGACTCCTTCTCTCCACACTTCATTGTGGAGAGGGCACACAGGTCCCTTGCTGCCCGCCCCCCCCCTGGCGGCCAGCCTCGGCCCATAATTGCACGCTTCCTTAACTATCGAGACCGGGATGTGGTGCTCAGGCGTGCACGGGAGATGGGAACAGTGCCCTACTGCAACACTACGCTGTCCTTCTTCCCCGATTTCACTGCATCGGTGCAGGAGGCCCGTCGGAAATTTGCTGTGGTGAAAAAGAAACTACAGGCCCGGGAGATTCCATATGCGATGCTGTACCCTGCTAAACTTAAGGTCTCACATCAGGGCAAACAATTGTTTTTTCAGCAACCGCAGCAGGTGGAAGACTTCCTCAAGCGGCAACGCGGGGACTCGGCTGGGGGGGCTGCCGGGCCGCGGCCCTCCCGGTCGCCCTCTCCGATGGAACAACAGGACTGAACATATCGGGGGGGCTGCTTCCCCTCCTTGGACTCACTCTGCTGTTGGGACAACACCTGCCCGAACGGATCATCATCCTGGTGAGGTACCTCTCTTTGTTTTATGCCTCCATCACTTGGATGGGTCGCTGTCACATTTGGTGCCCGGTCGCCCACCTCCGTCCCACTTTGAGGGCCTAGTGTGACTCTGGGTCCCCGTGGGTGCAAGTAGGGAGGTGGTTGGCAGGTCTGGCGCCCCTAGAGTACGACCCCCCAATGGGCGCACCCCAAAGTACCCCTTTCCTCATCCAGGCAGGGGTAGTTACTGTATTTTTTCTGTTTGATGGGTTGGGTTGGATAGGGAGGGGGGGGGACGGGTGGGTGATGTGTACCCGGCCAGTTGGGGTAGCCGGAGTGGGTGGTCGAATGTTCCGCTCTGCATCTGGGCTCGCTGTTTTCTCAGCACAAGATGCGGGGGGGTGGGCGGGGGTGGGAGTTCAATGGGGTTTTGTTCTGGAGTTTGTTACTGAGTGCTACGCGCAATTGCCAGCTGCGACGCCATGCCACTTATGCCTTTACACGTGGGAATGGGGGACTTAACTGATAAGCGCCCTGCGCAGAACTTTCAGTTACTATCATGGAATGTGCGCGGGCTAAACGACCCGAGGAAGAAGAGACAAATCCTCGGCTACCTGACTCGGCAAGGGGTGTCAGTCGCCATGCTCCAGGAAACGCACCTGCAGCCTGGGATGACCCCCCCGTTTGCGTCGCGATGGGCTACGAACAGGGTGTTCTCGTCATACTCAAGTTACGCAAGGGGAGTGACCATTCTAGTGAGACGGGGGATGGGGTTTACTCTGGCGGGCACTGAGGTAGATTCGGGGGGGCGGTACTGCATGGCTTGGGGGACACTGCACTCACATACAATTTTGCTTGCTTGTTACTATGGCCCCAACACGGATGACCCTTCTGCCCTCCTCTCGATGTGGGGTAAGATCCAATCTCTAGGTATTTCCCACATTATACTGGGGGGTGATTTCAACACTGCACTTCGGCCTGGGATGGACAGGTCACACCCGCAGGCATCACACTACACGCACACACAGCGTGCGTTGTTGAATATAGTGGAAGACCATCGCTTAATTGATGCATGGAGGCACTTTCACCCCACGCTCAGACAGGGCACACACCATTCCGCGGTACATTCCACCTGGGCGCGTATTGACTACGTGTTCCTCTCATCTGGCCTCTCCCCTTGGCTGGGTGGGGCGCTTCATCTGGCTCGCACCTTCTCTGACCACTCTCCGGTCCTTCTGTCCCTGCGTATTCCCCTCGCGATCTCCCCTTATCTGAGCTGGCGACTGAATCCTGCACACCTCACAGACCCGGTGTTTCATGCGGAACTTGAGCAAGACATAAAGGATTTTTTTGAACGTAACATAGATTCCGTTTCCAGCCTTACTACAGTCTGGGAGGCGTTCAAAGTTACCGTGAGGGGATGGTGCATAGCTAAGGGAGGGGGGGTCCTTAAGTTTCTACGCGGAGATTTACGCAGGCTCGAGGCTGAACTCCGTAAGCTGGAGAGCGACATGGAGCATACTGGGCGAGAACCTAGCACAGCGGCGCGGCTGCGAGAGAAACTAAATGAATACTCGGAGGCTGCTGCCGCGGAGAGTAAGTTTCTGGGGAGACCCTTTGTCTCCCGAGTGTATGGTGAGGGCGACAGACCTGGCAGGGCGTTAGCCACCGCGACTCGCTCCCCTAGGTACAGTAACTACGTTGCTACCCTGATGGATGAACATGGCACCCCGCAGCGGGAGCTTTCGGACCAACTCAGGGTCCTCACGGAGCACTACACTAGGCTATACACCACCCAACGGACTGCACCGATTGCGTTACATGAATACCTTGATGACACCGCGCTAGCATGGCTGGGCCCCACACAGCAGAAGTTCCTCCACCATCCACTAGAACTAGATGAGATTACGGACGCCATTATGTCCATGAAGTCGGGGAAGGCGCCAGGGTCGGACGGGCTGCCGATCGACTTCTATAAAGCCTTCAAGCATGTGTTGGCCCCCATTCTGCAGCAGGTGTACTACTCTTCCTTAGAGGAGGGATCCCTACCGGCCACGATGCGAGAGGCCCTTATAACGTCTTTGTTAAAACCCGGGAAGGCGCCGGAATATTGTGATTCCTACAGGCCCCTCTCGCTGTTAAATACAGACGTTAAAATATTGGCGAAGGTCCTGGCTACGCGCCTTAATCTCCTGATGGAGCGCCTTGTGCTCCCGGACCAGGCCGGGTTTGTCCCCAACCGGGCAACTTCTCATAACTTGCGCACTCTCCAGGCGGTGATTCAAGATATTGACCCGAAGAGCGAGGCGGCCGCGGTCTTTCTCGACGCCACTAAGGCGTTCGATTCCCTCGAGTGGGATTATCTACTGGCCTTGCTGGAACGGATGGGCATGCCCTTCAATTTCTTGGACTGGATCCGACTGTTATACTGCCGGCCGAGAGCAATGGTGCTGCTTAATGGTGCCCGCTCCCCCCCCTTCGAGATCCACAGGGGGACCCGACAAGGATGTCCCCTCTCCCCGGTGCTGTTCGCACTAGCTATAGAGCCCCTTGCGGCCAAGCTTCGGCAGCATCATAATCACCGATCTCTCATATACCCTGAACGCCAACTGCTCATTGCACTATATGCGGATGACATGACTCTGTATGTGCATAAGCCGCGCGAAAACTTGAACCCTTTGCTGCGGGAGGTCACTAAATTCGGCGCCCTCTCGGGGATTCAGATAAATTGGACAAAATCTGCCTTGTTCCCCTTGACTGACAGCACTACACAGTTCCCCCTGGATTATCCCCTGGTTTGGGAGCAAGAGGATATCAAATACCTGGGCATCCAGGTGACAAGAAATCGGGAGGCCCTGATTAGAGCCAACTACGGGACGGTTGTGGATCAACTCACAGACAAAATTACCCAGTGGATCCGCCTCCCATTGTCAATGGCGGGTCGGATCTCACTGATTAAAATGGTGGTCCTCCCCAAGCTGCTGTATCTCTTTACGAACATTCCATATAGTCCTGGCGCATATTTCTTCCGCGCCCTCAATTCCCAGATCTCTCGTCTTATCTGGGGAGGCAAGCAAGCCCGACTCGGGCTGCGAACCCTTATGCTACCCTATCACCAAGGGGGGTTTGACGTCCCCAATTTTCAACGATACTATGATTGCGCACAAGGTCACTTCGCTGCTTATTGGCTGCACCCCCCCCCCCTTTATGGCGCACTTGGCAGTCGAAGATGGGTATATGAGGCCGGAACAACCTTCCGGATATTTATACACACCATCCTGCGTGGACCATAGAGACCCCACCACGGTCGACTGCACTGTCAGTGCCTGGAAACGCCTGGCGGACCGCATGGAAGTAAAATTCCTATACTCCCCTCGTATGGCCTTAGCCCACGATCCGAGGGTGAGTGTGGCACGAGAGGAAATTGGCCGTAGACTGCTTGCAAGGCTTGCGGTTCACACCTGGGGGGATCTGTACCACCAGGGGAGTTTCCGCACAGCTACACATTTCTTCAAGGATGCCACTCCTTCCGTCATGGATACCTTTCTCTACATTCGGCTCCGGCAAAATATCAAGGCGATTACCCCCGATTTTCCGAGCGAGCCTGACACCATGGCGCCCCTCCATGCACTGCTGCAGAAGGGAACACCGACACATGTGGTCTCTATGTTATATGCTCACGCACAGGCTGCCCCCTCCCCCCCCCTCTCCGAGCGCGTAGTGACTGGGATTGCGACCTGGGGGAACCACTGTCGGATGCTCAGTGGGAGGAGAGCTGCTCACATACCAGCGCGGTGACGGGAAATGCCCGCCTTCGCCTGGTTCATTTTAAATTCCTGCATCGCCTTTACTTTACACCCGCTAAACTACACCACTTCGGCCTCCGGGACAACGATTGCTGCCTCCGCTGCAAGAGGCCAGGCGCGGACTTCATGCACTTGGCGTGGTCCTGTCGGGCCGTTGCCGCCTATTGGGAGGAAGTGTTTGCAGCTCTTACAGAAATGATTGGGGTAAGCATTACCCCTTGTCCTAAGATCGCCCTGCTGGGCCAATCCAACCCTGATATTAAGGCGCACCGGAAATTCTTCGCGATAGGCCTACTGTTGGCAAAACGCCATGTCGCATGCAGGTGGGGGCGAGGGCGAGCGCCTAAATTCAAGACTTGGCTAGATACTATGACAACTTGGCAGGAACAACTGCACAACTATTCGGACCTTCTGCCTCACAAATCGCGACCCAAGGACCTGTGGGGTCCCCTCACTGCGTATCTCCTGAAAATGCAGCTCCCAGACGAGTCCACTGCAGGTGCGAGTGGGGCTGTTACAGTGGAAGGCCGGGTCACCTCACCGGCTCCAGCGCCCAACTCACTGCCAGCTGACACCGCTTTGGCCCCCCCTCCCGCGCCCCCTTAGTTCTCCATACATGCGACGCCAGCGCTCCCGCTGCCCTCGGCTGGGCTACACACGTCCCGAGGAATCACCTAACAACCACGGGATATACGGGTGGTGGGCGCCGCGAGCTGATTGTCTCCCCCTCCTCCCCCCCCCCCCTCCCTCCCCCCCCACTACGACATGACATGCGCGACACTGCCGGAGGCAGCGTCATGTCGTGTTCTCTACTATGACCTTGCTATGCCCGCCCAGATCATTTGACGGTGCCTTGTGGCACGTGACGCCGGCACCTTGGGTGGGTCCCACATGCCACAGAGTGATACGAGACCCGCACAACCAGGCACCACATTGCCACGGCTGCCTCATGCTAGGTGCGCTGGATCCTCGCTGGAAGGGCGCTGTTTATGTAGCACTTGTTTTGGTTCCGTTATTGAAGTTGAATGAAACCTCAGGTTCCTCATGCTGGATCACCTCATGCAGCTCTGATTATTCCCTACTACATGCCTACATAGTACTAGTTCCTATGCTTCGCGGCCGGCCCGTTTGGGTTGTAGGCGACATGCTGTGTAACCTAGTGATTGATTTTCAAACTATGTTCATTGATGCCTCACCGCATGTGGTTGCTGCCGGCCTGATTATTCAGGTTGTAGGCGTACAGCTATGTACTATTTTCTTATGCTCAATAAAGGTTTTTTCAAAAAAAAAAAAGACCGCCTCGACAACAACGCACACAACAGCAAGGAGCTCTTCAACATCTCCAACACCAGCTCCAACACCAATGACATCCCGCCATCGCAAGCCCTGTGTGACTCCCTTGCCACCTTCTTCCACCGCAAGATCGCCGACATCCACGACAGCTTCAACACCCAGACAGCCCCAACAGACACCGACGCACCAGAATCACCACACTCCATCGACCACGACCCCTTGCCAGCGTGGACCAATGTGAACATTGATGACACCATCAAGACCATGAGCACAATCCACTCCGGCTCCCCGTCAGACCCTTTCCCGCACTACATATTCAACAAAGCCAGCAGCTCCATCGCACCCCACCTGCACAATGTCATCAATCTCTCCTTCAAGATCGCGACCTTCCCAGAGAGCTGGAAACACGACGAGATCCACGCCCTATTCAAAAAACCCAAGGCGGATCCGAGAGACCTCAAGAACTTCCGGCCCATCTCCCTGCTTCCGTTCCCAGCCAAGGTCATCGAGAAGATCGTCAACAGACAGCTAACCCGATACCTCAAAGAAAACAGCATCCTGGACCCATCCCAGTCAGGGTTCCGCAACAACCACTGTACAGAGACTGCCCTCATCGCCGCCACCGACGACATCAGGATCCTGCTGGACAACGGTGAGACCGCAGCCCTCATCATGCTGGACCTCTCCATCGCCTTCGACACTGTCTGCCACCGCACTCTACGCGCACGCCTCCATGACGCAGGGATCTGAGACAAGGCCCTGGAATGGACCACCTCCTTTCTCTCCGGCAGAACCCAGAGAGTCTGCCTCCCCCAGTCCGATCCGAAGCTTCCGAGATCACCTCCCACGTACCCCAGGGATCATCCCTCAGCCCGACACTGTTCAACATCTACATGGCCCCGCTTGCACGCATCGCCCGACAGCATGACCTCAACATAATCTCCTACGCCGACGACACTCAACTGATCCTGTCCCTCACCAAGGACCCCCTCTCCGCCAAACCCAACCTCCACGAAGGAATGAAGGCCGTCACCGACTGGATGAAGAGCAGCCGACTAAAGCTGAACACGGACAAGACGGAGGTCCTCATCCTCGGCTCCAACCCTTCAGCCTGGGATGATTCCTGGTGGTCAACGAAACTGGGGGCAGCTCCGACACCCACCGACCACACACGCAACCTGGGAGTCATCCTCGACTCAACCCTCTCCATGACCAAGCAAGTCAACACAGTCTTCTCCTCCTACTTCAACACCCTCGGCATGCTCCGCAGGATCTACAGGTGGATCCCGACAGATACAAGAAGAACAGTCACCCAGGCCCTCATCGGCAGCAGACTCGACTATGGAAATGCCCTCTACGCGGGAGCCCCGGCCAAGCTCATCAAACAACTGCAACGCATTCAAAACGCCTCTGCACGCCTCATTCTCGACGTGCCATGCCACAGCCACATCACCCCCCCCCCCCCCCCTGAAAAACCTGCACTGGCTCCCCATCGACAGGAGAATCTACTTCAAACTCCTCATCCACGCACACAAGGCACTCCAACAGACGACTCTTCTTCTACGTCCCTAACCGCCAGCTCCGCTCCGCCGACCTCTCCCTCGCCACCGTCCCGCACATCCGAAGAACAACCACCGGTGGAAGATCCTTCTCCCACCTCGCCGCCAAGACCTGGAACACCCTTCCACTCTACGACAGACCCAAGACCTGCTGACCTTCAGGAGGCTACTCAAGACCTGGCTGTTCGACCAGTAGGGGCACCCCCCTTGCCCTTTTTTTCCCCAGCGCCTTGAGACCCTCGCGGGTAAGTAGTGCGCTCTGAAAATTCTGTGATTGATTGACTAAGAGGGGCAAGAATAGTTAACCCTGAAAGCCTAAGGCAACAAGTTATTGAACTGGCACACAAAGAACATCTTGGTATTGCTGCAACTGAAAGAGCCTTCCGGAATCAAGTGTGGTTCCCTCGTCTCTACTAACGAGTTGAAAGGGAACTTAAAGCTTGTCATCTATGCAACTGCCTGTCTCCCAAAACGATTCAGCACCCATTGAACATTTCTGAATAATCTAAGCAGGCTTGCGAGAGGATTGCTATTGATTTCTTTGGACCTCTCAACAACGGACATCATCTCATGGTAGTTGTCGATGAGTACTCACATTTTCCTCTTGTGGAAGACATCAACCACACATGATAAAGTAATCAAATGGCTGGTTGACATTTTCACAACATGGGGTGTTCCCTCCATTCCCAAATCTGACAACAATTCACCCTTTAATAACAAACACTTAATTGTTTGAACATCAAACATCAGAAAAGTACACATCTCTGGCCACAAGCAAATGATGTTGTTCAATGATTTATGAGTACTTTGAAAGGGTGGTTCAGCGTGCTGCATTGGAAGGCATCAACATCAAGTCTGCCGGGGGGGGGGGGGGGGATTCCAAGCATGCTTCCTGTTCCACTCTTCATTCCACAACAGGAGAAAGTCCTGCCACCTTGCTGTTCAGGAGGGTGCTTGGAACAAAGATACCTCAATGGACCACCAGCCAGTCATTATACCCTGATGAGATTCGTGTCACTGACACCTCTCGCAAATGCAAGGAGGGAGACCGAGTTCTTGTTAAGCAAAAGCAGACCTACAAAACTGACAGTCCGTTTGATGCTGAACCTCTAAAAGTTGAGGCAAGCAAAAAGGACATATGGTAACTGCCCAATGACCTAGGAGATCCATAACCAGAGACACGTCACACTTTAAGCCTTTGCCTTGATGTTCATCAGCTCAAGACCGTGTGAGTGAGGGAAGCCCACCTGAGTGCCTAAATCAAGCATCTGACTCGTCTCTGGCGGTGCCAGATGAAGACGCCCCTTCTCTATCTCATAAAACTAGATCTGGAAGGCTGGTGCGAGCACCTTGATGACTCTGAATTGTAATGCATATATGTGTATATATTTGTTTGTACTTTTTATTTAATAAAGGGGGTGTAATACCGCGCTACCCGCACCCAAGAATTCTAACATGGCGGCCAGTGTCAGTATGAGTGGAACAGAAGTCAGTGGACCAGCCTTTCAGGGGCACGTCATAGAAGTGACGGGGATTTCCAGCCTTGCGGACACAATGGAAGGAAAGGAAGTCGAGTCGAGTGAGGGAAAGAGAGAGACAACTACTGACGAGGAAGCAAGGAACCGAGAAGTGGCAGCGAATCAAAGTGGTCAGCAGCGTGAGCGACAAGGAGAGGGTTGAAGAGTTGATGACAAATCCCAGGGAAGGGCAAAGATGCAACTTCCACATGTCCTGTGGTCCCCAGGGAGAGGAGGACGCCGGGACTCCGTCTGCCACGACCCAGGTGGGCTGTGGCTGCAGGCAAGTGCCTTTTGTAAATTTATTTTCTTTAAAGAGTTCGTGGGCAGGACACTCAACACTGCTACTGATGTAAAAGAAAACACAAAGATGTGAATAAGAGCCACAGGTGCGGTGGAGGCACAATTGGTGACAGGACAAACCTAGCCTATGTAGAGCTCACTTATGATTTTCCCTGTTTGATTCTTTCTGAGGATCATGACAAGCCTCCTCTTCCTGGGACTCAAGGCAGAGACGAGAAACACTTGGAGAAGGAAGTACTTAGGTGCCAAAAGAAGCAACTTGGGAAGAATTGGTGCTCAAGAAAGACAGAAACCCCAAGTTACTATTGTTTTTCTTTTGAAACCCTACTGTGCCTGCCTGCCTGGGTCTCTTACTTTCCTGGAAGGTCGAGGGACAACAGGGGAAGGTGTTGGGTCCTGTGTTTATTTGCATGAAGGCTCTGGTGGCCCTCGACATTCCCCTTACAAGTATTACGTAATCTGATGGGTGTGGTTAATAAAGTTTGTGATGCAGTAGGTTCCGTTAATGGTTGCCCTCTAAAGAATAAAGATGTGTACTATAGAGGTCCATATGTGGCATGGTCATTTGCATGGTACCGTGCTGGGGCGGACGCTACAGATCACACCTGCTAGAGTGTCATGCCTGTACCCGGGCATCACCGGGACTGAGAGCCACGGGTGAGTAGAAGGGCGCTGCGGTGCACAAGGAGCCTGGGGCAAGGGCCGAGGTGGAGCCTCCCCAGGTGCAGATCTTGGTGGTAGTAGCAAGCATTCCACTACAACGTTGAAGGCCAAATTGGAGAAGGTTTCCATGTGTACATCAGTTGAACATGGGTCAGTCAGTCCTTACAGATGGGCGATCGCTGGGACGGGTGATGGCCTCCGTTGCCCTTGGCTGATGAAAAGCGAGTCTTGGTCAGAACCCGGAGTGGCAGAGATAGGTAACTTTGTGGCATCCAGTGCTGTAGCACAAATGATCTAGGCGAAGCCAGCAGGATCCCCAGGGAGAGTTCTCTTTTCTTTGTGCTCTGCCAACACTGCAGCACTGCAAGTGTTTGCATTTAACTCAGGCTGCATTTTAAGGTGTTGGTGGGTTAATGTGTGAGCCCTTAACTGTTGTGTGGTCACCTGCATCTGGCATACGTGTATTCAGTGCATGAAAAGTTTGACACAATGAGCATGAGCAACAAGTTGAATATTACCAGGACTGAAGTGTGTCTTTAAGGTCCACAGCCAAATAAGAGCTAGTAATTGGCTATTCTAATCACTGTTATACCATACAATTCCAATTATGTTCATTCATAAACATTGTGTATAAAAAAAACATTATTGATCCATGTCCAGTATATATAAATTGGACATGCAGCACGCAGAACACAACACATGAAGTAAATACGCATTGTGCCTTTTACCCAATGTCTCTTTTTTTTTTCATGCGACACATTGTGCATGCTACTTGTCCAGTGTGTGTTGAATAATTTACTTCACAGGCGGCACTCATGAGGCAGCACCTCCAGCATGTGCTGCGCTGGTTCAGTGCAGGAACCGCTTCAGATGCTCCACCAAATTTGCACCAATTTCTCTTCAGACATTTTAGCTTCTACTGCTCGCAGTGTTCTGACAAAAATCTTTTTTTTAGCACCCTCTTAGTTTTATCCAAGGAGTGGTAATGGTAGCCCATTACCAGTGAGATGCTTGCATCCCTATTTGAAAGGCTATCTTTGCCCTCTCATCCACTGGGATAGTTAATGCTTGATTGCCGACAAGAACAACAAGCACTGGCAACGCCATTTTGTCTTGTGTTGCCTGCCAGCCTTCTGTAATTCTTGCTTTGTTTTGTGATGGATTTTGTAAAACATTATTGTTTAGGAAGCTGCCGGGCCCTTAGCCCTTACCAACCAAAAGAAATTGGCTAAAGGCAAAAATATTTTTGATCTAAAAAAAAAAAACCTGACGTTGCCTTTTTTACTCCCTTGCACTGGAGGGAACTACTTTGTGTGTGAATGTGAAAGGACAGCATTCCATAAGTCATAGTGAAGTCAGCCAATAGCTGAAATGGGCTGACTCACTGCACCTTAATGCATGCTAGAGTAGGTGGAAGAAAAATGTGAATGACACTACAGACTAATGGATGAAGTCTGGCTGAAAACCCCAATAAGTAAGTATGTTATGCACAAAATGTTTGCACAATCAAACACCTTGACTAACACTGACCTAAAAAAGCCAAAATATCTGGCATTAACTGCTAGCCTCTTGCCTTTGTGAAAGATGGAAATAAAGAAAGAAGGGACAAAAAAGAAAGAAGGAAAGAAAATAAAGAAAGGGACAAATGAAGGAAAAAGACAGGGTTGCAAAGATAGGTAAACCACACTGAAAAGGTTATATTCAAAGGTGTTGTGAGCTCAAGACAACCAAGAAAGAGGGAAGGAAAAAAAGAAGGGAACCCCCAAAAGATGGAAAAAAAGAGGGAAAGAATGAAAGAGAGATGGTAAAAGGAAGAAGGCAAGAAACAAGGAAAGATGAAGCGCACTGATTACCTTATATTTAAAGGTCATGTGAGTTGATGTGAAATAGCAGTAGTCAGATAAAAAAGTTCACTCCAAAGGAATTTACAACATCATGAGCAGCAGATGGGATCTGATGAAGCTGGTGTGTGCCCTGGGCCTCCTGCTACCACTTTAGGATCTAAACACAAAGGCAATATTAAAGTAATTCTAAAGTCAAAACAAAAGCATTAGCACTGAGGGAACTACCATGTATGCGGCTATACTCCTTGTGAAAGAGCAAAATTAAGTCACTCAAAGACATTAACCAGTTGCTTACGTAGGCTGACCATGCACCATGCTGCAGTGGGAGGAAGCAAAATGTGAATGACACAACAATAGGCCAATGGATTAAGAGAGGTAGCTGAAAGCACCTTTAATTAAGCATATTATACATACTCTTAGTGAAATCAAAAGTTCTTGGCCTAGCCAGACCTGAAAGGCAGGAGCTTATTTTTATTTTTCATTGAAAAAAAACGTCCAAATGACAGTGTGACATATAATCAGGGACACTGGAATTATGAGTTTTTACAACCAAATCTTTTTCCACATAATCAATTTTTCCACTTCATGCACCATCTACTGCATTATTAGAATATTTTACCATAAAATACATTTACATACAATACATACAAGACCTCTGACCTCCTGATCAGGGAACACTGCTCTCCCCTCGCGCAGCTCTGTCATTGCCCCGCTGCCCCCAGCACCTCTCTGCTCTCAGGTAGATGTTCAAAGCCCTCCTCCACTCAAAGGCTCCTACCTGCGCCTCATCCCTGGTGGTCCAGTTGGAGAGCTTGCTCTTCTGCGTGTCCACTCGTCCAGCCTTCTCTGTTTTTCTGTTATTGTCTGTCTTTTCTGTCTGTCCTGTTTATTTTGCCAGACTCTTTAATCCTTGTCACTTTTTATTGTGCTTTGTTGTGTCCTCTTTTTGTTTTGTGTCAGTTTTCCCTCCCCTTTTCCCACTGCTTCTGCCCCTGCGGCCCCTCCCCATCCTGCTGGCTTCCCGCTCCCTCCTCCCAGCTGCACTCCCTCCCTGTCCCCTTCTTAATGGCGGCCGCAGTGCCCAAGTGCAGCGGGCGTGCCGCTGGCATGCCAAAAGCGTGCCAAAGGCAAGCCCATCTGGGCCCACCCGCGACCCAACCGCGACCAGCACCAGGGACCCTGGTTCTCTGACTCCCCACTGCTATGACTCAGCTGCCCTCCAAGCACTCAACTCCGGAAGAAACATAACTTGCAAGCTGTCGACACCAAACACCAAGCACGGCCAGTTTTTCTGCCGACACTGCTGCCAAACCTTCACCAACCTCCGAACCGCCATGGCCACCGCCCACCCTCCAGCGCCAGCGTACCTGAACCCCTAAGGTGCATCCTCCTCAAAGTACGCTCCCTGCACAGACATGCAATAGAGATCTGGGACCTCCTCATCCCCCTCTCTCCAGATGTCGCCTTCCTCGCAGAAACCTGGACAAACTCTACCGCCGCCTCTGACATTGCTACAGCCATCTCCGACAGATACAAGATCCAGAGGAAGGACCGCCACAACCACCCAGGAAGAGGACTCGCCATCACACACAAGAACACTCTCCTACTCACCACTTCCAGCACAAACGATTCCTCATCCTCCACGGAACACCTCCAGGTCCAGGCCAACCCCAGAACGACCTTACCTGGCACCCTTGCCTATAGACCTCACGGACCACGAACAATGTTCACCGCAACCATCACTGACCTCATCGCGCCCCACGCCATCGTCTCCATAGACTACATACTGCTCAGAGACCTGAACTCCCACCTGGACAACGTCAGCGACCCCAACTCCACCACCCACCTGGACAAACTCGGCAGCATCGGACTGAAACAGCTCGTCAGCACCCTCACCCACATGACAGGACACACCCTTGACACCATCTGAGCAGGCGGAAACAACATCCACTTCAGCCACACCACGCAAGCCCCCTGGGCGGACCACCACTGAGTACACTTCCCCTTCGTAAAAACCACTGGTCACAAACCTACACCATGCCCTGCATGAAGGAATTGGAGCAAGGTCACCAAGGAGCACCTCAACTCTACCCTCAACCATGATCCCCCTCCCACCATGACCAGCATCAACTATGCAGCCAACGAACTACAAAGATGGATCACCAACTGTGCAGACAAGCTCGCCCCCCTTTGTAACTCCGACAGACAGGGGCCCATGAAGCCACCTGGTTCACCACCGACCTCCGAGAATCCAGACGCAACTGCAGACGTCTTGAGAAAGTATGGAGAAACACCAAAAACACAGAAGTGCGGACTACCTACAAGAACTCCATGACAGAATACCACCAGCGCATCAGATCCACCAAAAGGACCTTCATCCAGAACAAAATCCTTGCCAACTCCAGCAACTTGAAGGAACTCTTCAGAATCATTTAGGAATTCACCAAACCCCCCCTGCGAAGCCTCGGACGTCACACCTTCCCAGGACCTCTGCAACAAGCTTGGCTCCTACTTTCATCTCAGGATCAAGTCCCTCTATGACAACTTCAACGAACAGACACCAGACACCGAAACCACACCTACGTCTAGCAAAGCTAGCCAGCCTGCCATCTATGCCGGGACCCTGGTCACCACCAAAGAAGGGCCATGACCATGAAGTGTATTTACTCAGGAGCCCCCATGGACCCCTGGCCGCCGCTCATCTTCCACAGAGCCACCGGTGCCATAGCGCCTGTGCTACAATGCACCATCAACGCCAGCTTCGAATCCGGCGCTTTCCCCAATGACTGGAAATGAGCAGAAGTCAAGCCCCTCCTCCAGGATCCCTCTGCAGAGCCTACGGACCTCAAAAACTACAGACCCATCTCTCTCCTCCCCTTCAAAGCCAAAGTCACTAAGAAGATCGTCAACATCCAGCTCACGAACTTCATCGAAGCCAACTCCATCCTCGACTCTTCCCAATCCAAATTCCACAGCAACCACAGAACCTAGGCCAGCCTCCTCGCTGCCACAGATGACATCCACACTCTCCTCATCCAGGGACACACGGCGGCCCTCATCCTATCATCCTACTAGACATCTCTGCAGCCTTTGACACCATCTCGCACCGCACTCTCACCGCAAGACTCCATGACACCGGCATACAGGGAACTGCCCTTGACTGGATTCGCTCTTTCCTCACCGGCCAAACCCAAAGAATCAGACTCCTGCCTTTCCTCTCCAAATCCACAGAGATTAACTGCAGAGTACCCCAAGGACCATCACTCAGCCCCACACTCTTCAACATCTACATGGCCCCTCTCACTGCCATCGTCAGACAGCATGGACTCAGCATAGTATCCTACGCTGACGACACCCAGCTCATCCTCTCCCTCACGAAGCTACCCGACACCACCAGACTCAGCTTCCAGGAAGAAATGAAAGATGTTGCATCCCGGATGAGCAGCAGCTGTCTGAAGCTCAACTCGGAGAAGACAGAAGTCCTCGTCCTCGGACCCACCCCCTCAGCATGGGACAACACCTGGTGGCCCACTGCCCTCAGCAACACCCCCCCTTTTCCCACGGACCACACCCGGAACCTCGGCATCATACTTGACTCCTCCCTCACCATGACCCGACAGATCAACGCCGTCTCCTCCTTGTGTTTCAACACCCTCCGCATCCTTCGCAAGACCTTCAAGTGGGTCCCCCAAATCCAGTAAGACTGTCACCCACGCACTCATAACTATCAGACTGGTCTACGGAAACACCCTCTACGCCGAAATCAACAAATCCCTGCTCTGAAAACACCAGACCATCCAGAACACCATTGCCAGACTCGCCCTCAGCATCCCACAACATGAACACATAACCCACCACCTACGAGACCTCCACTGGCTCCCCGTCGAGAAGAGAGTAACCTTCAAGCTACTGACTCATGCCTACAAATCCCTCCACAAGACCTGACCGCAATACCTCAACGAAAGAGTCTCCTACCACGTACCCAAGAGAATCTCCACGCTGTGACCTTGCCCTCACCAAAACCCCACTGATTCACAGAGTCAGAGTGGGCAGAAGAGCCTACTCCTACATTGCAGCACAGACCTGAAATGAGCTCCCGCTCAACATGAGACATTCCCCCACTGCACTCCTTCAGGAAGACCCCCAAGACCTGGCTCTTTGGCTCAATCGGAACTGTACACCCCCATCCCCAGAGCCTTGAGACCCTCATGGGTGTGTTGCGCGCTTCACAAATCCCTGATTGATTGATTGATTAATTGATTTATTTAGTTCTAGCTCAAACAGATGAGAAGTTATTAAACAAAAAGTGCTACATGTAATTCGGAACACAGTATACTCTGCAAAGTATATTCGGTCACCTTTCCATTGATGATAGCAGTGTTCAGGTGTTAAATTGGTACTACTGAGGTACAACTTTGCGCAAACACTTTTTATAGTTGCTAAAATTTCACAATGAATAAATAATCCTACTGATTATGTCATATAATCTCCCTTTCCTAGCTGCATAATTTTGTCAATCACTTCTGCATGGTTTCATAATACCATTTGCCATTCCTGTTTTATCATCAATCAGTATGTTCCGTTGTTTTCTTGTCATTTGTTAGCCCTAATATGGGTTTAAAGCCCCAACATGTAAAGTGCTGTTGGCTACAATGCCAGAATTTGCATTAGGTATTATGCATGACATTAGGCAGCTTGTCAGCTGTGTTTTACATTTTTTACAAAGCAATCCAGTCCTTTGCAAAAACTGCTTGTTTTGAACCTAAAACCAAAAGTAAATTCTGTTCACATATTTTGTGAGGGTTCGCTCTTTAACTCACATCATGAATTAACCCTTTCCCTGCTCATGACGGAACCGTTCCGTCATGAGCCACGGTTGCCGTGTGCTCATGACGGAACGGTTCCGTCATGACACGCCCGTTGGCGGCCGCTCCGCCTACGCGGCGCTGTTTCCCCGCCTGTGCGGGGGGACAACGCAAATGGGCGGAGTCATGACGGAACCGTTCCGTCATGAGCACAGCTCAACTGTGGCTCATGACGGCGCGGCTCCGTCATGAGCACAGGCCCACCGCGCTGCCCCCCTGCCCCCCCCAGCGCTGCAGCGGAATGTCCGCAGCAGCGAAGGGGTTAAAACAAGCAATGGCTACACACCAGGTACTATACAGGTGACTAACACACTAAAAAGGGAGTGAAAAGAGTTAAGATTGTTGTTTACTGTCCATAAACAGAAAAAAACATTAAGTAGAACAATCCTGGAAGAAACAGCCAAACCTTTATATGAAATTACCATATATTCATGTACTCATAGGATGATGAACCATCACCTACTTAATGTGGTATTTTTCTACAGTGGGTTCCACTCTAGCTCTGGAAGCATCTGGTAGTCCCAATGTTCACTGGTTGTGCAGTTTCCTATGTATGGGCTCTCGATTTATTTATTTATTTGCATGTTTGTACCGCGCTAGAATCGACTCCCAAGGGAGTATCTCCGCGCCTTTTAGCATCATCAATATCAGGAACAAATATCGGCCGTGTAGATATAACATTAGGATGATATCTTAATCTTGGAAGAGGAAGGTTTTCAACTGTTTCCTAAAAAGGAGATGTTCTCCATGCATTCTGATGGCTAAGGGGAGTCTATTCCACAGCATGGGGCCTGCCACAGATAGAGCTCTGGACCCTTGCCTTACTTTCCTAGCTCTAGGGACACATAACAAAGCCCGCTCACCAGATCTAAGGGAGCGTGTGGGGACATATGGAATAAACTTATTGGTCAAATAGGCCGGGCCTGTCCCCATCAGGCATTTATGTATGATGCAGCATATTTTGAACTTTACCCTCTGTTTCACTGGTAACCAGTGAAGTTTGATCAACAACGGTTTGGAGGGTGTTCGAGGGGGTACGTTTAATACAAGGCGGGCAGCAGTGTTCTGAACCACCTGCAGTCTCGAGATGACTCCTTTGTTGGTAGATAGTAGCAAGCCGTTACAATAGTCTAGTCTACTCAACACTATCGCTTGCACCAAGGTCTTTCGTGAGGCATCAGGGAGTAAAGGAAACACCTTCCGGAGCAGCCCAATAATGTGAAAGCATGAGCCCACCACTTGGTTCCCATGTTGTTTTAAGGAAAGCTCCTGGTCCAGTCTGACCCCCAAGTCTTTCACAACCAGTTTAGGCTCAGGGACCGGTCCAAGATCTTGAGGCCACCAGTCCGGGGTTCACAAGAGTTTGGCCTCACCAAATAGCATCACCTCCGTTTTAGCGACATTACATTGCAAATAATTGGAGGCCATCCAGTGTGCCACTGCCTTCATTCCCTGAGCAAAGGAGTTCCTCGTCTCTGTAGTGAGTGTTTTAAATCGAAAGAGGAGTTGGGTGTCATCTGCGTAAGACACCGGGATGAACCCGTATGATCTCATGATGTTAGCCAAGGGGGCCACATAGATGTTAAAAAGCGTAGGGCTCAAGCAAGAGCCCTGTGGCACCCCTTTAGAGATCCTCAACTCCTCTGACCGAAATGTGCCCAAGGTGACACTTTGGGTGCGATCTGTTAGAAAACTCCTCAGCCAGGCCAGTGCCTTGCCTCCCAGGCCACTGTTAGCTAGCCTGGAAGACATGATGTTATGCGACACGGTGTCAAACGCCGCAGACAGATCCAGCAGCACCAGAATAACGGAATAACCCCTATCCTGGAGCATGTGTAGATCGTCCGCGACGGACAGCAAGGTGGTCTCAGTGCTGTGTCTAGGCCTAAACCCTGACTGGGAGGGGTCCAATATTCCAGCCTTTTCAACAAACGTCGATAGGTGGCAATTTACGAACTTCTCAATTAATTTAGCCAAAAAAGGAAGAAGGGAGATCGGTCTCAAATTAGACAGTTCTGTCCAGGGTATGGCATTATTTTTCCTTAGAGGTCTTACCAGCGCCCGTTTCCAGTCAAGGGGAACTTCCCCTGTACTCAGGGACAGATTGACTAATTGCAGGATTCTCGGGCCCAAGTCTATAGCTATTGTGGGCATGATGCGAGCAGGGATGATATCCAAAGGACTACCACTCTTTATTTGCATAATTAATGCAATTACCTCATCTATCGATATAAGAGGGAATTCAGTGAGGCACAGAGTGCAGTGGAAATGAGTTTCAGCAGTCAATGAAAAGATGTTATCTGTATGTGCGGTTTTGTTAGAATACATTATTTTATCATAGATCCCATCTATCTTTTTTGTGAAGAATAGTGAGATCTCGTCGCAAAGTTCTTGGGATGTTAATTCTGCCGTATCACAGGCTGTTGGTTTAGTGAATGTTTGTAGGATTTGATATAATATTTTTGAATTTTTACCAGCTAAAGATAATTGGGTAGCAATGTGATTTTTACGTGCAGTCCGAATAGCCTTATGATATATCTTAAGAGCTGTCCTGTGATGTTCCTTATCTTCAGTCCCCCATGATGATCTCCATATCTTTTCTAGTTTCCTAGACTTTGACTTAAGAGATCTTAACTCATCAGAGAACCAAACCTCTTGCTTATGTGCTACACGAGGTTTAAACACTCTTAATGGGATGGTAGCATCTATAGCCTTGGCGACCGTTTCCTCAAACATTTTTAATTCGCTTGTGATGTCATCTATTGGGCTATTAGTTATGGTTTCCTTGTATTTGGCCCTAAAATTCTCCGAGGTGAGTTTATGCCAAGGGCTCCTTGTGCTGGCTAGCGCAATCTGTCTTGCCCTAGGCTTATGATTAGCAAATGTATAGAATTTAAGAATGAAGTGGTCCGTCCAGTCCACTTGAGTAGAGGGCATACATTTAATCAAGGGCGACTAAATCCAGAGTATGGCCAGCTTGATGGGTAGGGCCGTTATGGTACTTTTTTAGTCCCAATAGATCTAAATCAGCAAGCAAGGTACTTGCGTCCAGACAATTACCCAACTCACTGTGGACATTAAAGTCCCCTACAAGGAGAAAATCAGATTTCTCTTGTACATGAGGGGCTAAGGCCTCCAGAAGAAGAACGGAAAAATTCTCACATGGGCCAGGGGGGCGGTACACCACAGCTCCCTTCCTGTGTTCCTTAGATGTTGAGTTGACCTTAAAAATCAGTAGTTCTCTCTGGGGTGTACAAAGTTCTTCAATAATTGTAACGTTCATTTCTTGCTTAAATACAATAGCTACCCCCCCCGTCTTATTTGGGCGGTCCAACCTGGCTATTTTGTATCCTAACGGTATGCCCAGGGTTATGGCCGGGACTGAGTGAGGTTTGAGCCATGTTTCGGTTAGGAAGCATAGATCTGGTTCTTCCGATGATATAAGGTCCCATACCTCAGTAGAGTGTTTGGCTAAAGAGCGAATGTTACAAAGCAAATGCTTCCTTCCCAATGATAAATTAGTCATAGGAATATCTGTCAATGTGATATGTTGTGCTTGTCCCGTCAGTACCGGGGGGCACTGCCAATATTGTCCAGGCTCAGTGGAGTTATTAAATTGCGCATAACATCTACGACAGGCAAACGGACCCTCCAAATTAGATCCCACTTCATGTGTACACACCCGAGGTACCCATGAGCCTATCTCTATTAATACCTGGGAGGTATATGTTATCCTGTTCCTGGATGGTGTCTCCTCACTAGATGGATATACCTCCATAGCCCCCTGCCCCTAGCCCCGACCAGTCGCGGACGGGCGCAGACGGGCTAGTCTTCGGCTCGTCTTAGGCGCAGGAGTAGGCGCCACACTGCGCGCAAACGCTGCGCGCTAGAGCCTCCGAGTGGCTAAATAGCCGTCAAGTTTGGAGAAGCTAGAGCGCTAACCGCTCGCCTTCCTGTGTGGGCCTGTCACTGCCCCGCCCTCCGCACCCGTGATTGGCTACTGGATCGGACCGGCCGTGTAGGCACCGTTCGAACTCTAGAGCGGTTCAAGAGCACCTAACCCCTCGGTGAGTGCAAGAATGCAATTTTATACAGCGTGACACTAAATATATGACTACATGTGGTTCCTACATCAAACTGAGAATGCAAAGGTAACACAATATATTTAAAACGTTTCCTCTCAACAAGTTCAATTAAAATGCTCACAGCAATGATTTTAAACCCTCATCAATAATGACGCCAAGCGGGGTCGGGAGAAGCTGCCACCATCGTCCCTACCGCCTCTAGTCTGAAGCAGGTCGACATTTATGCTCAAACTTTGTTACACACTGACCTCTATTAAA
The DNA here is from genome assembly GCF_964204655.1 of Triturus cristatus. Lineage (NCBI taxonomy): Eukaryota > Metazoa > Chordata > Amphibia > Caudata > Salamandridae > Triturus > Triturus cristatus. The sequence goes on along the minus strand of NC_140593.1, from coordinate 819,135,386 downwards.
ATTATGTGTGGGCAAGTTAAAGGTGTTTGTTATCAGTGTCTTTCTACTGCATGTTTAAACAAGCACCGAAAATGCAATTGGTCTTGCATTTGTTTGAATTAGAGCTATTGGCATTGTAACTGGCAATGTCTTTTTGTGTTGTGGAGTTTATGTATGTGGTGTGTAGTGGAATTATATGGGTTGGATTGGATTAGTTAGTTGTGTAATTGTGTGACGTGGAATTGTGTGGTGTGGAGTGGATTTATGTAGTGGAATTATGCTGCATGGTGTGCTCTGGAAATAAGTGGATAGTAATTATGTGGTATTGAGTGTACTAGGCAATATGTGGAGTGGGATTAGGTGTTATGGAGTGCGTTTATGTGGAATGGTATTTTGTGTTGTGGAGTGGTATGTAGTGGAATTTAATTATGTGGTGGGCTTTTGAATTTTGTGACACAATGTGGAATTGTTTGGTGTGTATTGGATGTATTTGGTGGGTTGTATGATCGTACCTCGCACACGTTTTCAACACGTGCTTTTACCACGCGTCTTTCACGTCGCAAAGACTGCCACACCGGCAGTTTTCACAACGCACGGCGTTTCAACGCCATTGCCGTGTCACCTATTGCGAAGTCAATTACCTCGCACACTGTAAAAGCGCACGCCGTTACTACGCTCCATGTATACTTTATGTACTAGTTAACCCGTAATGAACTGACAGCCTCCGAGGAATAATGGTGCATTCTGCAGGCCTCGTAGATTTCATTCCATGCCATCTGTAAAATGCAGGCTTCTTTCTGACAAAACATTTCTTGCGAATGAGGAGTCATTATGATCATTTTTAATTTTTGATATATCTGCCCAGCTGCCATAGTTTAAAGCACAGCTAGCCCAAAATTGTTCACTAGAGACTTAAAATGTAAAAACATGTTTTTTCGATATTGAGGCTCTTCAAAAGTTCATGTGCTGTACATGAAACTGTGCAAAGATGAGCGCACAGACGGCAAAACAAAGATTACCTTGATGGTGCTTCTAGGTGGGATAATTAGCTCAACTGGAATGTGCTTCAGAGCATTTTCTGTTCTGTCTAATTTGAAGTGTTGTAAAATCGATTTACATAGACGATGGCTTTCCATCTCTGTGATAAAAGCATGTGTGTGATTCCGTCTTTTGATAACACAGATTCAAAGCTACGACCTCCAAAATGTTCTGCTCTTAACTTACAAGTACACAATCCTTTTCTCAGTAATTACTGTTTTGATCATAACTGTGCAAAAAAATAGAGTTGTTTTCCCCGTAGACCATCTGTCATTGCTCACGCCTGTTCCAAAGAAATGCCAGAAACATAGGGATTTTTTTAAATTTTTATTCTTTTAACAATTTATTTCTATTAATACATGTAAATAAGTAGTAGAATGGGCCTTGTTTTGACGGTTGGGCCTGTGCCGTCCCATAATAATAACCATTTGTATATGGCACTTACTATAGAATGATATTATTCAAATGGAATTTCATCCAGAGAAACATCTTGTTTTTTTAGTTCATTGTTCATATTACTGTCTATTTCCTGAATTACGAAACCTTCTAGTCCGTTGTTACTTCGATTGTGAAGCTCTTTGTGACTCGTTCTCAATTCCCAAACTTGTTAAATCTGACTTTTCCTAAACCAACAAGGTAGCCATTGTTGTCAACGTTCTGCATACAGCTGGACCTCCTCCACATTTTTGTGACTTTTTTTGTCCTTACACACAGACTGCACCACTATGTATAGTTTTTGACACCACAACTACCCGCCTAACGCACAGTACTGGTCAAATCCTACCTACAGAACCCATCCACTTAGTCAATTTCATCCATCGATCCATCCACCCACCCATTCATCCATCATGCATCCATCCACACTTTTACCCACCCATGCATTTACTCATCCATCCATCCATCCACCCACCCACCCACCCATTCATCCATCATGCATCCATCCACACTTTTACCCACCCACCCATCCATCTGCCCATCATACATCCATCCACACTTTTACCCACCCATGCATTTACCCATCCATCCATCCACCCAGCCATCCATCATTTCATCCATCGACCCATCCACCCACCCATTCATCCATCATGCATCCATCCACACTTTTCCCCACCCACCCATCCATCCACCCACCCACCCATCCATTCGCCCATCATGCATCCATCCACACTTTTACCCACCCATGCATTTACCCAGCCATCCATCATTTCATCCATCGACCCATCCACCCACCCATTCATCCATCATGCATCCATCCACACTTTTCCCCACCCAACCATCCATCCCCCCATCATGCATCAATCCACACTTCTACCCACTCATGCATTTAGCCATCCGTCACCCGACAAGAATCCAAATCAACCCGTCATAATACCAATGGCATAATTCAAGAGAGTGTGACGTCATCCAACAAGAATGCAAATCAACCCGCGTTTATGCGAGGTTCAGCATTGCAGAGTGCACGCTGAATGCCATAGTGAGAGAGAATGTGACCCGTCATAAGTATCCCTTATCCCATAATCAACCCGCGTCAACATAAGGGGGCGCACTAATCAACCCGCGTTCATTGTCAAATCAACATAAGGGGGCGCACTACCGCGTTTATGCATTGTCCTATGAGGTTCAGCAGCATTGTCAAATCCACATAAGGGGGCGCACTACATTTCTCAAGAATCCCGCGATGTAAATGCCTATGCGCAGTACTAGCATGCGTTCTAAAAACGTTTATGTGTTGTCCGATGTAAATGCTAGCGATGTAAATGTCTATGTGCATTACTAGCATGTGTTGTATGAGCATGCGATGTCAAGCCTCCTGCGATGTGAAAGTCGCGTTGTGATGGCAGCGCGTGAAAACAGAGTTGTTGTAATGGGTGTTTCCCTATTAGGTGTGTTGTGTAATTGTGTTATATTATGTGGTTTGGTGTTGAATTATGCAGTGTGGATTAGATGTGCGCATTCATTTGTGTGGCGTGGAACTGTGTGGATAGCTTTGCACTTTTGATGACAAAAAAGAACAAATAGGTAGGATCTAAGCTCCACATATGTATCTTTGGGTTTAAAAAAAAAGAGAATTAGAGCTATTGGTGGTATAAATGTATTTTACCTATGTGTTATGGACTGGGGTGGGCAATGAGGTGCTGTGCATACACTAATATACTGTATTTTGTTTGGAATTTACACCACCAGAAAGGGGGAGATGGTTGTGAGATTGAGTCCCAGCTATGAAAAGTAAATTGCGCATTCTGCTTTAAGTTTATACCTTGAAAGTTAAACTTCTCGATTTAGAAAGATCCCCACTGTATCAGATGGCGCATTTAGAAAGTTAAACTGTATCTCAAAGTTTCTCCTCAGGTGGGAACCCTCGAAGTTTGGCACCTAAATCTACGTTAGAAATGCTGTTTTATAGTTTGTTTTACTGACATTTCCTTGAGTACATAAATAATTTCTGAAGTTTTGCCTTACAGTCGTCGGACAGAGTTCCTGCATAAAATATATGAACACATAAAACATAGTCAAAAGAACTGTACATGTTTGGAGAAGGTTTACATTTTGAGGATGCTCTATCGACAACGTTGTGTTTATTTATAAGAAAATTGTTCACTCGCTAGATGGGGGGTGGGATATATATATGTATATTTAAATATATATATATATATATATATATATATCACTCCTTTTCTCCTCGGTACAGCCGCCGCTCTCCAAACCAACGGGTGCGTCGTCACCAAGGGACCACCCAGGAACGGTCCGTAATATTGCGCTTTCTTTCTCCCACAGGCAAAGATTGACAACGCTATGTTCTGGCCAAATAATTTATTAGGACAGCTTGAAAAGACACGTTTCGCCTGCCCAGCAGGCTTGTTCACCAATAGTTTAACTATTTGCAAATCGGCCATTTTAACCACAGTGTGTGAAAACCTTCTCACGTGATACGACTACAACATCAGTGTGTTAGACGAAAGACTAGTAGTTCTTTCATAACGAACTTTCCCATTTTCTTGCAATCGTCTTTTAAACTAAATCATACATCTCTTTAGGTAGATGATAATACAACACGTAATTCAAACTGAATTAATAAGCAGTTTACAAATGCATATATTTCAACTCATTATTTTGGAATTTGAATAAAACTTTATCCAACTGCTAATGCACACACAGCCCTTATTAAATCAAGCGATTGTGTATTTTAACAATGCAACCCTAGTGGGTACAGCAGAATCTGCTCTGCATATAATTATCATTTCTATTCTACCTGACAATTGCCAGCATTTGTTTAAATTAATTCAGCCTCAGTGGGCAAATGCAGATTTTGCTATTTCACTCGAACTTTATCCAACCGCTAGTGCAGACACAGCCCTTATTAAATCACAGCAGCATCTGCTCTACATATAATTATCATTGCTATTCTACCTGACAATTGCCAACATTTACTTGAGATAATTCAGCCCCAGTGGGCAAATACAACTCTTAGCCTAGTGCACCCCTCAGAAATCTGGTTTTAACTACTTCGTTTATTTGTGATATAGTTTTTCACACATTTTTTAATATATTTTTTAATATATTTTTCTGTTTCACGGGTAGACACAAATTTAAATTTTTTTAATTTTGACTGGAATAGGCTAAGAGTTGTATTTGCCCACTGGGGCTGAATTATCTCAAGTAAATGTTGGCAATTGTCAGGTAGAATAGTAATGATAATTATATGTAGAGCAGATGCTGCTGTGATATAATAAGGGCTGTGTCTGCACTAGCGGTTGGATAAAGTTCGATTGAAATAGCAAAATCTGTATTTGCCCACTGAGGCTGAATTAATTTAAACAAATGCTGGCAATTGTCAGGTAGAATAGAAATGATAATTATATGCAGAGCAGATTCACAGAGATCAGCCTCTTTTAAATGCGGCTTCAAGTCAGATAAGTTGTGCTTTTCGTTACTCTTATTCATTGCTCTTGTATCTTGTTTATTATCGCAATTTGACTACTCATTGCTCTTGTATCTTGTTTCTTATCGCAATTTGACTACTCATTGCTCTTGTATCTTGTTCTTTATCGCATTTGTCTCTTGTGTTATTCACACTTCGACCTATGCTCATTCCCTAACGATGCTCTGCCTTTTCAGTTCACTTTATTCCTTGTCATTCTCCCGCTGTCACCCCACACAGCACTAATGCCTCCCAGACTCGTATATACGTTTATGATGTTCCTCGTAATCCAACCCATGTCTCTTAGCCGGTTTTCTCCTCCCCCCTCATGACTGGGAGCACCTCGGCGCTCTGCATGCCTAGCGCGACGACTCAACTCACCTTCCGTCCTTTTCACCCGTTCTCCAACGACGCTTCGCCCTCATCGGATCGAGGCTCGGGCGCTTCCCTCACCGCCTCTCACCGGTGCCTTCAGCCATTCAGTGTTCCCACACGCGCTTTTTCGCCCTTGGTGCGGCCGACTCTGGCCGCACAGCTGCTCTCCCCCTGATTACTGGCTGCAATAATAATACGTATAAAAAAATAAACAAAAAAGAAGGAAAGGCTTGGAAACCAGGAAGTAAGGTTCAGGGCTCTCATTAGAGGAGAGCCCCTTAGGAACCACACTGTCGACACTCTTTCGACTTGTATCTCCCCGTTTCCTTAGTTACAACAGTCAACTGCTGTCGTACTCTGCGAGTCGACCTGCTCCTTGCCGTTTCTCCCTATTTTTGGCCTTTTGTGAGAATACTCCTTACCAGTTTAGCGAGTTCTTTACCAATTTAACTACTTACATTATATCTAACACCTGCTAATGTTAATAATTTATATATTTATTTTTTAAATCATACCAAAAAAAAAAACCAGCTTAAAATGTCTGATGTGATTTCTGACGATTCGCAGAACCAGATACCCCCCTCAAATGAAGAAAATATTAAAAAAATTATTCATAAGGAATTACACTCCTGCATGAGGGAAACTATCAATAAAATAGTTGCTGGGAAGAAATCGCACTCAGATCCTACGATCTACCCCCCCTCATTCCCTAGACAAACCCGAAGGTAAGAGAACAAGAAAATGTAATTACATAGAGAAAATAAGCACGATGGAAGGTCCAAGCACCTCAAATTTATTGGGAGGTCTACGCGCCTCAACCCTTGAAGGAGGACTAAGCACCTCAAATAAAACGGGAGGCCTACGCGCCCCTACTAAATCGGGAGGCCTATGCGCCCCACCTTATTTGGACGCCCAAAGCGGCTCAAACCCTTTATGTGCTTCAAATTCTCTCTTACCTGATGACTTAGATTCTAAGGAATCTTTAGATGAATACATTTTAGACCTTGATCAACTTGATGAGGACATCAACTTTGCCCTCTCTGATGGCGAAAATGACTCCAAGGATACTATTCTTGATCCTCTTGGTGGAGAAATGTTTTCACCAGAAAACTTACAACACCCTAGGAGCAATCAATGGTGGCCTCAAAAACATGTCTCCGACTTTATCAAAAGGTGGATTAAAAACCCCCTAGAAACTGAGACTAGAAATATTATGAGAGCCGAATGCCCTCGCCCCATGATCGAGGATAAGTTTTGTTTAACTCCTAACCTAGACCCAGAACTTATTAAATTCTTGTTCAAGCTGGGCAGGGATCCTCGGAAGGGCATGGAACGTTCTCTTAAAACATGCCAGGACCGCATGCTTGATATGCTGGGACCACTATGTCGCCTAATTGACCTGATTGAAGAATGTTACAGTAATGCTTCTCAGCCTAACATCAAACTCCTTCGAGGTTGGAGCCAAAGAACTCTGATCCTCCTCGGTAATGCCAACGCAGCTCTGAATACCAAGAGGAGGAAGGTGGTTCTATCCAAAATCGACCCAAAATTATGTGACATGGCTGATAAGGAATCCTCTTATAACCCCAACGGACTCCTTTTTGGGGAAGATCTGATTAAAAGCCTCGGTAAATATGTGTCCACCTTTACTGCCCTGGACAGAGCTCAATCTAATATCCGAAGAATCTTTAATCCCAGTGTTTTTGCTAGGGCCGGGAGAAGGGGTCGTTTTTCCGGCCGCTACTTCCAAAGACCCTTCTTCAGACAGAGAGGCTTCAATCGTCAATCCCAATCAAGCTACTCCTTTTTCCCTCAACGAGGCCGATCTTCACGCTCCAGAGGCTTTAGGAAGAGAGGAGCCAACCCTTCTAACAACTCAAGTAAGTACACTTCCAATTTCCCCTACCTCTTCTACTCCGAGAGTACTTCCTACATGTTTGGAAACAAATTACTCACGACCCTTGGGTTCTCGAAACCGTTCAGGGTTTCAAAATAGACTTCTTCCATTCTCCTGTCCTGTCCTCAACCCCACAGGTTTTAAACTTACCTCACGAGCAACATTCCATAGTCACAGAGAAGGTAAACTCTATGTTAACCAAAGGCGCGATCATACAAGTCCCTTGGGAAGAAAAGGAATTCCTGAGCAACATTTTCCTTGTTCAAAAAAAGGACAAAGGCTGGAGACCCGTAATAAATTTAAAAGAATTAAATCAATATCTCACTTACAATCACTTCAAGATGGAAGGCGTTCACCTCCTCAAGGACATGCTCCTAGAAAAGGACTGGCTGGTGAAGCTAGATCTAAAAGACGCATACTTCACCATTCCTATGGCCAAAGAATCCCAATCCTTCCTTCAATTTGTATGGAACAACCAACTTTATCAATTCCAGGCCTTACCCTTCGGCCTATCCTCAGCCCCTTGGTGTTTCACCAAAGTAATGAAGGCAATTACTACGACCCTTCGAGAAAGGGGCGTCCGTCTCATAATATATCTAGACGACATTCTTATCATGTCCCAAGACCATTCTCAAATCCTGAAAGATCTGAACTCAACTATGAATCTGATAGAGAGCTCTGGTTTTATTATAAACAGAGAAAAGTCCATCCTGATCCCCTCAAGATCCCTAGAATTCCTAGGCTTCACGGTCGACACATCAAATCAATGCTGTTACTTCCCCGGAAGAAGATTACCAAAATCAAGAAAGAAATCCGTCACATTCTGAAATCAGACCTCATAACCTTAAGGGAACTAGCTAGTCTTTTGGGTCTCCTTTCCTCTTCAATTCAAGCTGTCCTTCCCGGCCCTCTATTCTATCGAGCCCTTCAAAGAATCAAAGGGAAAGCCCTTCGCTCCGGGCTTTGGTACGGAGACACGGTCCAGCTAGACACGAATGCCAAGGAGGAACTGTCCTGGTGGCTAGAGAATCTAGACGCTTGGAACGGGAAGACCATCTTCAGTTCCTCACCAGATTTGGTTCTGGAATCGGATGCGAGCCTTCATGGCTGGGGTGCCTGCTTTCAGAATCAGAACACAGGGGGTTTATGGTCTTACTCGGAGAGGTTACACCACATAAACTTTCTGGAGCTATCCGCGGGCCTTTATGCCCTAATGAGCTGAAAACACTCCCTCCAGGGGGATCAGTCCTACTCAAGATGGACAACGTGTCAGCCGTCGCCTATATCAATCGCCTAGGCGGTACCAAGTCCCCAGACCTCTCCAACCTTGCCAAGAAACTTTGCCTATTCTGCCTGGAACACCAAATTTCTCTAAGAGCAGAATACCTTCCCGGTCTAAAAAATGTTTATGCGGACTGGAACTCAAGATTCCTGGTAGATCACACCGATTGGAGGTTAAACACCAACGTTTTCAACAATCTTGTTTATTTCCTGGGTCCCTTGGAAGTAGATCTATTTGCCAGCAGACTCACTCACAACTCCCCAAATACTTCAGCTGGATCCCCGACCTGGGTGCTTTGGCAGTGGACGCCTTTCTCCAAGATTGGAAAGGGATTCGAGGTTATGCCTTCCCACCCTTTGCAATGATTCAACGGGTCCTTCAGAAGCTGAGATCAGAACAGTCCTCGATAGTCCTAGTAACTCCCTTTTGGCCGTCCCAAGCGTGGTTCCCGACAACCTTCAAAATATCTTACGAAATACCCTTTCTACTTCCAGCTTCACCAGGCCTCCTAAAAGACACAAACGACTCGGATCACCCACTTCTTGCGAGCGGGACTTTGAACCTTCTTGCTTGGAAAGTGTCAGGCGATCTAACGAAATCACTGGCCTTTCGTCACAAGCTTCTTCTCTCCTCCAAGAATCATGGGCCCCCGGCACACACTATAGATACAACGGCATCTGGAAAAGATGGTTTGGTTGGTGCTTGGAAAGGAATCTGGATTCCGTGGAGGCTCCTATCGTCCACATAGCAAACTTCCTCGTGGAACAATTTGAAAGGGGTCTTTCATACAGATCAATTAATCGTTATAGATCCGCCATTTCCACGGGTCATTCACTTCTTAATGGTAGATCTATCGGTAAAAACCCGATCATCTGCAGGATTATGAAGAGTATCAGACTTAAAAGACCTCCTAAACCTAAATATGATTCCTTTGGGACGTTAAATTACTTCTCGACCTTTTTTCTAAATGGCCTGATAATAACTTGTTGGATAATAAGTCTCTTTCCATTAAATTAGCTTCACTCCTTTGCCTAATTTCCTGCCGTAGAGTTTCAGATGTTAAAGCATTAGAAATTTCCAACAGGTACTATGACGCCTTCGGCGTTACCTTCGAAATAATCAAAAGAACTAAAACTATGTCTGATACGATTTTTTACCCTAGGTTTGATACTTGTAAGAAACTGTGTGTAGTGGAGTGCATGAAGGAATACGACTCCAGGATGGACCCACTTCGCTCGACTGGTGTTAACCAACTCCTTATATCCTTTGTTAGACCCTTCAAACCTGTTTCTTCTACTACTATAGCCAGATGGGTTAAACTATCAATGCATTTGGCTGGTATTGACCTCCATAGATTCCAAGCTCACTCTTTAAGAGGAGCTATGGCCAGTCAATCCTTTTGGAAAGGAGGTAAGTTAAACGACATCCTCAAAGCAGCAGACTGGTCAAACTCTTATACCTTTGCTAAACACTACTGCAAACCAGTTGAACACATGTCTGACGTAGTTCTTCTTGACTACCAACATGCATAATGGCAGCCTCCGGTCTTGTAACGAAATTGCGATTCTCCTATTACCATGACCAGAGAATATAGATTTCATTAAAGACACGGAGGCTGACATTATCCCAACCCTCCCACCCGGGAGTGGATTTTAACATCTGTTTATTTATCACATGTAATGTTGTATTTTCATTGTATTATTACACACTTTGTTCAACAGTTTTGCATCTGTATTACCTAATGTGGATCATATTATCCTTAACCACTTTTATTACCCCTTCATAGGGTGATAAGTAGTTTTTTTCCTAACTTCTTTTTCCTTTTCAGACAACTCGTCTTAATCAAATTCCTTCGTCGTCCTGGTAACAGCAGCGGACACCTTTCTTCCATGGTTGACCTTTTTCTGTATGATGCCAGCTTCTGGACTTCGCTGCCTCTGAGGAACTTCTTATCTTCATGTGTTCAATGCATTTAAAAGAGGCTGATCTCTGTGCTGCCGTTGCCTGGTTACACTTGTTTGTTCTAGAACTTTCTATTTATGATGTAACTTTTAAGTTGCATTAAAAAGATAATGCATAATGTCAGCCTCCGTGTCTTTAATGAAATCTAGATTCTCTGGTCATGGTAATAGGAGAATCGCAATTCTGCTGTACTCACTAGGGTTGCTTTGTTAAAATACACAATCGCTTGATTTAATAAGGGCTGTGTGTGCATTAGCGGTTGGATAAAGTTTTATTCAAATTGCAAAATAATGAATTGAAATATATGCACTTGTAAACTGCTTATTAATTCAGTTTGAATTACGTGTTGTAATATCATTTACCTAAAGAGATGTATGATTTAGTTTAAAAGACGATTGCAGGAAAATGGGAAAGTTCGTTATGAAAGAACTACTAGTCTTTTGTCTAACACACTGATGTTGTAGTCGTATCACGCGAGAAGGTTTTCACACACTGTGGTTAAAATGGCCGATTTGCAAATAGTTAAACTATTGGTGAACAAGCCTGCTGGGCAGGCGAAACGTGTCTTTTCAAGCTGTCCTAATAAATTATTTGGCCAGAACATAGCGTTGTCAATCTTTGCCTGTGGGAGAAAGAAAGCGCAATATATAATATATATATATATATATATATATATATATATATATATATATATATATATATATATATATATATTCACTGAAAAAAACATAGGTTTCATGCACGTTATAGTTAGGAATTGGCATTTAAAAAACCTTTGAAATTCACTGAAAAAACCAAAGGTTTCAGGGGCGTTATAGTTAGGAATTGGCATTTAAAAAACCTTAGAATTTCACTGAAAAAACCATAGGTTTCAGGGGTGTTATAGTTAGCTGGACATTTCCCTCGTACAAAACCCTAGATATTCCCCTGTTATAGTTAGTTCAGCTAACTATAACTCGTGCCCCCGCAATGCACTGCTGATGACATCACATATTACATCACTCATGACATGGTCAGTGACATCACTGATGACATCACTGATGACATCTCAAATTACATCACTGATGACATCACTGATGACGTCATCCATGTGATAAATTACTGCATCTTCTCACACCCTAATTTAACCGTTGATACACCAACTCAAAATTTCAGACGTCCATTCTCAAAACCATAGATACTCCAATACCAATAACTACATACCCACTTATTAACTCTTAGGTCTACATACACCCCCACTCATTCACCTGTACAGTCACTCATACTTACAGTCATTCCGTACAAGACTATCATATGCATTTATACACCTACATAGACACTTACACACCACCAATCCGCCATAGAGGTACTCTCACACCTAGTCAGTCATGCAAATAATTAATTACACTCCCATTTACTCACCTATGCAGTTATACACACTCGAGTTCACTTACTCATAAAAATAGTACCACATTCTTACGCTCTTATACAATCATTGATACAAGCACACACTCATCCATACAGCCACTCTCACAATCACACACTCTCACATATACCCACTTATATACTCTTACACGCATATATACTGCCTTTCACATATGTAGTTAGTCACAAATGTACCACTGAGATATACATTCAATCCCTAACACACCCATACATACACTCACTCACTCATACAGTTCATCACAGATGCACTCTTAAAACCATGCACTCATAGAATCACGCACTCACACATTTCTTTGCACAAAGTCACACACAGCCTACGCACACAAACACTCAGGCACCCATACAGATACTCAGACAACCAATCAATAACCCATATAGACACTCATATAGCTATTCACAAATCCATGCAGCCACTTATACACAAACACACAGACACATACAGATATTCACACAGTTTAGTCACTAGTCTGCAGTAAGATACATTTAATGACTCACTTATAGAGTCAGTTACACACCTACAAACTCATCCATTCACACACTTGTACACCCACTCATTCTTCAACAGGCCTTTCACTATAAATATATAAAACATATTTAAACTTTACAGAAACACACAGTCACTGGATGACGTCATCAGTGATGTCATCAGTGATGTCATTTGAGATGTCATCAGTGATGTCATCAGTGATGGCACTGACCATGTCATGAGTGATGTAATATGTGACATCATCAGCAGTGCATTGCGGGGGCGCGAGTTATAGTTAGCTGAACTAACTATAACAGGGGAATTTCTAGGGTTTTGTACTAGGGAAATGTCCAGCTAACTATAACACCCCTGAAACCTATGGTTTTTTCAGTGAATTTCTAAGGTTTTTTAAATGCCAATTCCTAATTATAACACCCCTGAAACCTTTGGCTTTTTCAGTGAATTTCAAAGGATTTAAATGCCAATTCCTAACTATAACGTGCATGAAACCTGTGGGTTTTTCAGTGAATTTCAAAGGTTTTTTAAATGCTAATTCCTATCTATAACTTATCTCTGAAGATATCATGTTTAATGATTTTGATTGGATTTGTATATTTTTCAAATTCAGTGTCAATTTAATTAATTACATTTTTTAAAAAATACTTTTTAATCACCATTTTTTAAACTTATTTTTTCAATTAATTCTTTTAAAAATTAAAAAATATTATTTGAACTTAATGGGTTTTTCAAACATATTTTTTTATATTTTTCAAAATGTTTTTTTAACTATATGTGCAAAACTTTATTTTATATATTTTTTCAATGTTTTTGGATCCGCGCACCCTAAGCGCACCGTTCCCGATCCCTACGCGATAGCATCCGCGCATGGTATGCGTTGGGTACGTGTTCAGTGCGCAATCGCAATGCGTAAACGCGACACGTTCGATGTACGTAACGCGACGTTTACGCGCTTCCGCGATGCGTCATCTGCGTCTATGACGCGGTAGGTGCGCGGATCCCGCAAAATATTTAACATTTAAAAAAACATATATATATCTAATATATGTGAATATTAATTGAAGACAAACTCTAAATTAGTCTTAAAACGAATATATTTTTACATCTAATCCTATTTTTTTTTCAATTTCGAGAATGCGCGCTTGGTGTGTGCAGCGTAAGCGCATGGTGCTCGGATCCCATGTGACCTGCAAAAAAAGAGATTTGATTGGTTCATTACACTTCCTATTCTAACTATTGAAAGACCCCACCCATTTCAATCATTCTTTGAGCTTTTTTGGAGGAACATCTCACACCTTAGAACTAGAAGAAACTTTTTGGGGAAGATTTCCACAGCTGCAATTTTTCTGAAGACAATGGCTTCTGCACAGCAGCCACCATCAGAATCAGACCATTCGTCCGATGAGGAATTTGTTGTGGAACCTCCACGCCCAGAAAGATACACCTCTGTGGTGTGGAAATTTTTTTCCTTCCCAGAAGGACAAAATAAAATTAATTCAACTAAAGTGACATGTAAAATATGTCAAAGAGTGCTTTCCAGAGGAGATCTATCAAAAAAATACTCTTGTGGGACTGCAAGTATGTTAAAACACCTGAAGACTCTGCATCTCGTGAACCTGGCCAAGCAGCCTCAGCCAGCAGTGGCAAGCACTTCTGCAGCATCACCATCAAGCACTCACCTGGACATACGTCCAGAATTTGGAAAACTAAAAATTAGTTGCATTAAATGCAACAAACTACTATGTTACGGCGAGCAGTCAATTGAACTAATCTGCCGAGCGCAGCAAAACCACAAGTGCTAAACTTGTGTTTATTTATTTTTTTGCAGAAGTTGACTGTTTTGTTCCTCCTGTTGTCTTTTTTTCCTTTTGAAAAAAACAAAAAAATAACAAAATGGTTCCAAAAAGTAAAAAAAAAATAAAAAAAAAAAAACAAGAAAAAAAAAGTTCTTCTAAGAACTAACTTTCCTGGTTTAAAAAAAGAGCTAAATTTCTTTGTTAGTGTGTGAAAGTTTAGATGAATGTATGTGTAGTACGTAATTGACTGAATGAATGCATTAGTAGCGTATGGTGAATGTATAAGTGCAGAACTATGAGGAAGAGCTGCAGCATCACACAGTAACCTCTTTAACTGCAGTATGCTGTAGTACTTCCGAAGCACAGGGATGCAACATATGTACATAAATATGTTGCAAATCTATGCTTCTCTCTGCACAGCTGCTTAAACTGCAGCCATGTGGTGACACAGGCACCCTTGCCCCATAGTGCAAGCATATCTGTGTCATGTGCTGTTTGTTTTTCTACAGGAAGACACACCTTCCTGCACAAAACCAATGAGAAAATGCATTTTTCTCCTTCAATGTATGCTGAACATTTCAGCATGCATTGAAGATATAAAAATGTGGAGAAATTAAAACAATTCTCCTTGTTGTGCTTTCCTACACCAATTTTAGAATGGTGCACCATTCACACACATATCGAGATTTATGATTTCTGATAAATCTAGACATGTGTCTTGTTCTAGGAGTATTAAGTGCAATCATGCACAACAACACTTATAGAACACCCTTTCAACACAAAGTGGTGTGCATGATGAGGTTGTATTTACATGGAGTATAAAAAGTGCACAGAGTGCCTTTTCCTCTCTTTGTAAATATGAAAGTGTATCTTGCACAATAACTATGTTACAAAAAGTGACATATTTCCGTTTGTAAATTTCCTTGCGAATGATAGAAGGTAAGCACAGAGTTTTGTCTGCAAAGATGTTCAAAGAAGAATGATTGAAATAATTGCGGTCCTTCAATAGCTAAAATGGGAAATATTATGAACCCCTCAAATCTCTTTTTTTGCAGGTCACATGATATCTGATTATGGTCAGATTTCAAAACTACATAAACAGAGAGTTTTTAGAAACGTGTTTCAACTTTGTAGCTTCTTGCAGACCTCTTCATTCTGCATATTGAGTCTTAGTTAAACTTACCTTCACAGTAATGGGAATAAAAAATGGTATACATTTTTTCTGTTTTTCGTTCCAATATAAATTCATATAAATTGCTTATTTTAAAATTTGGATCTGTGAAAGAAAAGGAAAAAAAATTATAACATGTAATAATACATTTTATACAACACAGCATAATTTTCACAAAGTAATTTTTTTGCCTTTTTTGCTGTTCTCAGAATATATTAAATTTCACTAAAAATAGTGATTTCAATCGTACTCATCACTTAATAGCGGGCAAAAAAAACACAATCTCAAAGATTGTTAAAAAACAAACAACATGCCATTCTAAAAAAAAAAACAAGATACAAATCACAGATATATAAACTGCAGACAGCTAACATTTTTTTTTTACTTTAACTTACAAAAACTGTAAATGATGTCGCTTTAAAATATTCACCCAATCTAAAGATGAATTTTTGGAGGATGCACCTCGCCCACAACGTTTTCCTTCAGTGATGTGGAAATGTTCTACTTTTCTCGAGGGGCAAACAAAGACCAATGACACCTTTCTCCCACACAAGATTTTCAAAAGAATTCTGTTACGAGGGAATGCTAACAAAAAATACTCAAGCGGCACAGCAAGTATGATGAAACACCTAAGGACCCTTCATCAAAACAATCTTGCACGAGAAGAGTGCAAACAGATGAGAAACACTCCTGTTCTGTATCTGTAAAAAAGAATCACACATAAATGTATATTAATAACTTTCAAATTTATACTATTCCATTACTGTACAAACACATTTTTTATAAATACTGACTAAGAAACTATAGCCCTGAACCACAAGTGTGACGATGGTTAAAACACTACATGCATAGTGCATACTACTTTGAAGCAGTTCATGCCCTAAAGCCTACCTCACTAAGGGCCTCATGTAGGTAAATAAATTTTACCGTTTCTTAAATACCGAGCCGTACCGAATCGGTAAATTAGAATCGGTAAGTTATATGTAGGTAAAAATTCGGTAACAGTTACCGATTCGGTAACATTCGGTAATCACGAATCGGAATTCACCGAATCGGTAAATACCGAGGTGGTATTTACCGAATCGGAAAATACCGAGGTGGTATTTACCGAATCGGAAAATACCGAATCGGTATGTACGGAATCGGTAAATAAAATCACATGACTTGACGAAACAGCTAATCCTGTGCAACCACAGCCCACCCAACCAGGAAGTGGCCACACCCAGGCAGGTGTACATAATTAGCCGACCCTGGAGAGGCTTGGAGTGCAGAGGAGAGGCAGGGAGCCGGTGCCTGTGCGAGCGGGAAAACGAACATCATGTCCAGCCAGAGAACACAGAGAGACGGAGGGGAAAGGAGGAGGAAGCTGAAATTTCGCCCCAAGGAACTCCAGGTGCTGGTGGAGTAGGTGGTGAAGCAGCACCAGAAGCTGTTTGGAAGGCAATCCCTGCAAGTGCCTGAGGCTGAAAAGCGCAACATATGGCTGGCCATCCAGGCCCATGTGAATGCTGTGGGAGTGACCCACAGGGACATAGAGGTCCTAAAGAAGCGCTGGTATGACCTGAGGATTGTAACCAAGAGGAAGATGGGCGACATCCAGAAGGAGGCCAGCCAGACTGGAGGTGGAACCAACAGGGCACCTGCCCTCACCGAACTGGAGGAGCTGGTGGGGGCCACAATCGAGCAAGAGAGCGTCGTGGGTCTTGGGGACGCCGACAGCTCTGCCAGAGCCGCCACACAACAAGGTAAGACGAAAGCACAGCAATGTAGCACCCCCTATCCCTATCCCACATCCCCCAATGTGAAACGAGAATCACACTGCAGTCCACACGTGTCAGTGCAGACAGGCAATGCATTCCGGGAGATGTAGTCAGGGAAACACCAACCATGACGTAAATGTTACAGGGCAACAAGGCATGTCACGCACTCGAGGCACAAGGAGACAGAGGACATTTTGGAATGTGAAATTATTTATTGTGACGCTTTCAATGCAGCCCTTCGGGGACACTGAGCCAATGTTGTATTTCTGTCCACAGATGTGACATCATGCAGGACAGGGCATGCTGCAGGAGAGACGGCACACCGGCCACAAATATCACCTCTAGCCAGCACAAGTTCAGACCAGGGAGCAGGCCCACTGGCAGCCGCACCACCAACACAGGCAGCCTCGCCGCAGCCAGAGCCAGCATCACCTCACCCAGAGCCAGCATCACCTCACCCAGAGCCAGCATCACCTCACCCAGAGCCAGCATCGCCACTCATGTTTGAATCACCGGCCACATCTCCGCTTGCAGGTGTGGGAATGAGGAGGCGTCCAGCAGCCAGGCTACGAGCCTTAGACACCTCGTCAGACGACAGCATGGGCCCTGAAGAACTCACCAGGCCCCAGGAAGGGAGCCATGCCACTGTGCCCCACACCTCACAGGCAGCACAGACGGGAGCAAGAGGGCGCCGCAGGTCGCGTGTCCAGAGTCCACCAGCACCCATTGACGGCCATGGTGTCTTCTTGGGTCTCGAGGGCCAAATGTTGAAACAACAGCGCCTGCAAACAAAGGCAGTCATGACAGTCCAGAGGCACATGCGGGTGATGAAAACTACATTACTCAACATGGACAATAACATCAGCGGCATGGCTGCGGGCATTCGGGACATGTCCCAGTCAATCCAGCAGTTGTGCAGCAAATTAGATGCTGACATCGAGGCACGGCGCCGGGAACGGCAGAGAAGGGACACTACCAACAGGGCACTCAACCGTCTGGCAACTGCGACTTCTCTACTGTGCCGGCGCTCTGTGACGATGCAGGAGGGCCTAACACACTGCTGCAGCGACCTGTCTCGGGGGATGGTGCAGGTGACAAGTGCACTAGGGGTGCTATTTACTAGTCAGGCGTCGACAACTGCTGCAGGGGATGCTGCGGAGAGCATCGACACCAGCAGCAGGAGCAGCATCACACCCCCCATCCCAGAAGCACGCAGGAGCAGCAGGCGGCTTGGGGTTGGCTCTAGTGAGGATGCACAGGCCGTGCCATCCACCACTGCAGCACGTATGCGCAAACATTGATGTGGCCCTGCTTAGCCACTTCCCAATGGGTGACGTAACCCTGGACATACTCCTTGTATAGATGGTATATTGCCAGATTGGCTTGTTCATGTGTTCATGGCGTGGTGCCACATTAAAACTACGTCATGACTAATCACAACTGGCTGTGTCCCCTTACTTACTCAGAAATAGTTGCATGTGATCTCTGTCCGTCTCTCTCTCCCATCGATTGCAGTTGGCACTCTAGCTGCGTTGCCCTGTGGCTGGCCTGACTCATCCTCGTTGGCCTCAAAATATGTTAGTTCCACATCTGTACCTTTTTTCGTGGCAAGGTTGTGCAGCATTGCACAAGTGGCAATAATCTTGCAGCAGGTGATGGGTGTGTACTGGCGTGCGCCTCCGCTCTTGTGGAGGCAGCGGAACCTGCTCTTCAGTAGTCCAAACGTGCGCTCCACCACATTGCGTGTTGTTTTGTGTGCCACGTTGTATCGTCTCTCACTCTGGGTTGCTGGGTGTAGGTAGGGAGTGAGGATGAATGACCGGCATGCATATGCACTGTCGCCTAGATGAGTTAAAGGGAAACATCAGTCACATGCCTCTTTACACTATGATTTGCAGGTTGCAAGGGGCGTCACTGTTACTCACCTAGCAGGTATCCCTCTCCAAATTCTCCGGCACTCAGTCGTGTGTAGATCCCACTATTCTGGAAGATGTACGAGTCGTGGGTGCTCCCAGGAAACTTTGCAACAATATCTGTGATGATGTTCCCTGCATCACAGACCACCTGCTCATTGATGGAGTGGGTGGACTTCCTGTTCCTGTAGATGTGCTCTGTGTCAGCTGGTGGACAGATTGGGATGTGTGTACCATCAATACAGCCGATGACATGGGGGAACTGTGCCATGTGATAAAAGTCTGTTTTTGTTTTCTGCAGTGCAGCCTGTGTGTTGGGGAAGCTGATGTAGTGGTGCATTCTCTGCATCATGGCATCCAGGAACTTCCTGAAGAAACGTGACAGGCAACTCTGGGATACACCACCCACCGCAGCTATCACCACCTGATAACTGCCGGATGCCAGCAGATGTAGGCTGCAGAGCACCTGCACATGTGGGGGTATGGCGTGCGCCCTTCTTATTGGCTGGTCCAGGAGTGGGTGAAGGTCCCTGATTAAGTCCATGATGGTTTCGGGGTGTAGCCTGTACCTCTCATGTATCTCTGCATCAGTCAGGTGGAATAGTGTGATGCGCTGTCTGTAGATGCGTTCCTCCCGTCGCCAAACCCTCAGTCCTGCTGCCTGTAGACGTAGGCGCCTTGCAATGACATACATAGCGGCCATGTTGTCCACGCTGTTGCATTTTGGGATTGCTAATATGCACTGTTGATGGTTACCACCTGCTTTCAATCCGTGTTAATTACCGACTCTTATTTACCGATTTTCTTGGATTTCTTAATTACCGAGTGCTCCTACATGTCATTTTAATTTTTACCACTTCATATTTACCACTTCATATTTACCGATTCGTTAAGTATGTATTCGGTAAATCTGGTTCGGTATTTTAGAATTCGGTAAATATGATTCGGTATTTACCGCCTCATATTTACCGAAAAGTCGTTTTTGGACTCCTACATCTCACTTGTCTGAATACCGGTCGGTAACGGCATATTTACCGAAAATCGGCCGTTACCGACCGGTATTTGGCTACCTACATGAGGCCCTAAAACACTACATGCTAACTGACTAAATGATTACAGTACTATAAGGAGACACACTGGGTGAGTGACAGGGTGTTTTCTAGAAGTATATGAATACTAACTAGGGAATTGAAGGTGTGAAACACAACTGTGTAGGTGATTAGAGGACTGCATCCATACTGCATAGGCATTTAAAGCAGTCCATGTGCTAAGGCCTGGCTCACTGCATGACTACTTCGGTACTGACTGAATGATTAGAGTACAGCAAGGAGAGTGCCTAGGTGAATTTATAAGTGGTAGGCTTTTCGCAAAGAGAAAGGATTAGTACTTGGTACTGAATGGGTCACTAGAGTAGTGCAAAGGCAGTGACAAGATGTTTGCTGGACTGTATGGATACTGTCTAGGAAATTGAAAGTGTTAAAGACAAGTGTCTAAGTGGTTAGAAGACTTCATACATAGGGGATAGGGGTTTGAAGCAGTCCATGTGCTAAGGCCTGGCTCAGTGCATGAATACTTAGGCACTGACTGAATGATTAGAGTACTGCAAAGATAGTATCTTGGTGAATTTATAAGTGTTTTAGTTTTTGCACAGTGAATGGATTAGTACATGATGCTGAATGGGTCACTAGAGGACTGCAAAGGGAGTGACAGGGTGTTTCCTGGAAGTGTATGGATACTGACTAGGGAATTGAAGGTGTGAAAGACAATTGTGTAGGTGGTTAGAGGACTGCATGCATAGTGAATAGGGGTTTGAAGCAGTCCATATGCTAAGGCCTGGGTCACTAGATGAGTACTTGGGTACTGACTGAATGATTAGAGTACTGCAAGGAGAGTGCCTGGGTGAATTTATTAGGGTTTGGGTTTTGGCGCAGTGAATGGATTAGTACATGATGCTTAATAGGTCACTAGAGGAGTGACAGGGTGTTTGCTGGAAGTGTATGGATACTGACTGGGGAATTGAAGGTGTGAAAGACAAGTGTGTAGGTGGTTAGAGGACTGCATGCATAGTGGATAGGGGTTTGAAGAAGTCCATGTGCTAAGGCCTGGCTCAGTGCATGAATACTTAGGCAGTGACTGAATCATTAGAGTACTGGAAAGAGAGTGTCTTGGTGAATTTATAAGTGTTTGGGCACAGTGAATGGATTAGTACATGATGTTGAATGGGTCACTAGAGGACTGCAAAAGGAGTGACAGGGTGTTTCCTGGAAGTGTATGGATACTGACTAGGGAATTGAAGGTGTAAAAGACAAGTGTATAGTATGTTAGAACACTACATGCATACTGCATAGATATTTGAAGCAGTCTATTTGGTACTTAGAAACTAACTAAATCATCAGACTACTTCTAGGACATTGCTTGGGTAAAACTTTTAAATTTTTAGTTCTGCCACAGTGAAGAGAATAGTACATGGTACTGCACCTTAGTGTCAAACCCTGACTCATTTTATCAATGCATAAGCAAAGACTAGCTTCTAATGCTACTAAAACTTGACAACATGACAGGTTTTAAAAGAGTTATCTGCTAAAAAATACACGATGTTACTAAATGCTTCTCTCACAGTGGTTCCCAAATGCACACAGACTCACAGTGTGATTCTAGACAACAACCACTATACCTAGGAGTTTACCAAAAATCATTCACTACTGTGGAAGTGGTAAGGGAACTGTACACAATCTTCATATTTCAGGACTGCACTTTTGTGTCAAAGCCTCACTCATTTAATCAAAGCATACGCAAAGACTGGCTTCTAATGCTACTAAAACTTGACAACATGACCGGTTTTAAAACAGTTATCTGTCAGCAAATACACAATGTTACCAAATGCTTCTCTCACAATCCTTACCCAAATGCACACAGACTCACAGTGTGATTTTAGACAAGCAACACTATCCTAGGAGTTTACCAAAACTCATTCACTAGTCTAGAAGAGTTAATGGTACTGCACACAATCTACATTTTTAAGTACAGCACATCAGTGTCAAAGCATGACTCATTTAATCAACGCATAAGCAAAGACTGGATTCTAATGCTACTAAAACTTCACAACATGACAGGTTTTAAAACAGTTATCTGTCAGCAAATACATGATGTTACCAAATGCTTCTCTCACAGTGATCCCAAATACACACTAACTCACAGTGTGATTCTAGACAAGCACCACTATCCCTAGGAGTTTACCAAAACTCATTCACTACAGTGCAAGTGGTAAGGGAACTGCACACAATCTACATATTTCAGGACTGCACTTTTCTGTCAAAGCCTGACTCATTTAATCAAAGCATAAGCCATAACTGTCTTCTAATGCTACTAAAACTTCACAACATGACAGGTTAAAACAGTTATCTGTCAGCAAATACACAATGTTACCAAATGCTTCTCTCACAGTGGTTCCCAAATGCACACATACTCACTGTGTGATTCTAGACAAACAACACTATCCCTTGCACTATACCAAAACACATTTCTTCATCCAGAAGAAGTACTACATTTTAGTATAGAAACATAACATAACTCATTTCACAAATTCATAAACAATGACTGGTTTCTAATTCTACCAAAATATAAAAACAGCACAGTTATCTGTCTGCAAACACATGAAAAACACAAATGCTTATCACAGAATGGTTTCTACATGCACACACACTGTCAATAAGATTGTAGAGAAAAAAAGTACTCCCTACACTTTAGCAGGAGACATACATTAGTCTGATTAAAATCAAAATAGTCTACATACATCCCCTCACAATTAAATAAATCATCTTTCAAGTTCTTTTGTAGATTAAGAAGTATATCAGTCACTCACCATATTTTCTTTTACAGAATCTCTGCACTGTGCACCTCTCAGCAAAAACAAAGAATGGAAACGTTTCCCTTTCATTTTCCACACATATACATGTAAACATCAAATCCCAATCCTTCACACATAAACTCAAAAGCAAACACACATTTCTATTGGTTAAACATTTCAACCCTTTCCAACTGAAATACATTTCAACCCTTCCCCCAATCTGCCTTCTGCCTGTTACCATAGAAACAGGTCATGGAACGCTGCACTGAGCACACAGGTCAGAAGTTCAGCACACAATGTTGCTAAACAAGAGAGGAAGTGTGCTTCACTTTTCAACATATCAGCTAATCATATATAATGTTCCGTACAATCTGTTTTTGTTAACCAATAAGAATCATACCTTTAAAAAACAGAAACATACACCCTACCTTTCAGTGTACAAAGTAGTCATACAACCAATGATTTCTTGTCTTTTAAATAAAAAAAATTCAGTGGAAATGCGCACCCAACGCGATAGGATGCGCGCACCGTGCGCGCATTTTGCCGTTTTTTGTTTTTTTAAAGGGGGCCCCAGGGGGTCCTTCTGGGACCCCCTAAGCACCTCTAGAGGGTCAGAGTATTTCCCCTCTGCCCCCTTTATATGTTTTACACACTTATTCCCATTTTTTGCCTCGCTTCTACCGAGGCAGAAAATGGCCGCCAACAGTTCCTGGTTTCGAATGTAGAGAGACACTCGACAGCCAATTAGCATTCAGCGCGCGATCGGGAGGGTGCGTGCTCGTTCGGGGAGGGTGCGCATACGGTGCGGGTAGGGTCCGCGGATCCTCCCCGGCCATAGATATTTATGTACTTTTAACTCTAATTTTCTCAGGAACTACTGAACGGATTCACACCATTTATGCACAAGGCACGAGTCTGAACTGAGGACTACCTCTTTGCCAAATTTGGTGTCATTCCGTTCAGCGGTACGGGCTGTAGCTGCGACAACAGATCCTATGGGAAATTGCATGGGGAAAACGTGTTTTGGGACCCCCCTTTCTTCTCGGCCCCCACTTCACGAATCACCACGAAACTTCCAGGGTAGGAGCGGAGCGGAGCTGGCCAAAAGTTTGGAAAATTTTGCGAGGATTTGTCAACCGGCGCCAGACTTATTGGGAATAGAATGTTGCGGATTTCCTATGGAAAATAGGTCCTAACTATAACTATCTACTGGCGACCGCCAGTAGATAATATATATATATATATATATATATATATATATATATATATATATATATATATATATATATATATATATATATATATATATATATATATATATATATATATATATATACAGCAAAAGATGTTTGGTGGCCAGCACACCAAATATAACAACATCCAAATAAACATTTTCATTGTTCTTACAAATAATTATCAACTTTACTCGCATAAATCCGCAGTCAGAAAGTGGCTCTGTTTTTTGTGGAAGTGCAATGGTGTGGTGTGATGGTACTGCCTAATGCTTCACCAACACATGCCGAAAATAAAAACACAAAATAAGGCTGATCTTTAATTGCCTTTATAACACTCGAAAATCAGTGTGGTATCTTCCTTAACAGAAAAATGTGTGAAAAAAGCTAAGAAAATCAAAACCGCAACATCGCCTGAAGGATCCATGGGGAGGTTGAAACTATGAACGTGACCCACAAATGTTTTTTTGCACGTCCGCAACACATTTGGATTTACTTCACGTAATAAACAACCTGTAATTTAACTGCTTTCTTACTGTTTTGACAAGCCAAATGAAGTGGGAACACCAGGACCAACAAAATTATAGAGAATGCAGTGACTAAAGCACTGCAAAGAAAACCAGGAAGGACAGCAGCCATAACAGGAGGGAGGGGGTGGTCTGGCAGTGAGGAGGCAACAGATGACCAAACAAAAGTAATAATTGGTGATGTCAAAGCACCCAGAGGTGGGACTGATAGACACTATTGATCAACCACAGGTAAGGAATTTCCAAACGTCAGAGCAACCAACCAACCAGAAGCGCTGGGCAGAGCTAAAAGCCCATATTTGAATACAACATGTCTCGAAGAGACAGCGCAAGCGCTGCCTCAGCGAGGCCTCAAAAGGATGTGCAAACAACAAACAGGTGCAACTTCTCTTTTCCGTCACCATGTTTCTGCTCTCAAATATTGACCCTATGTGGTCAGGTGTCTTCTTGAAGATTATAGGTCTTGGTATCGCTCTTAACTTTTTGTTAAACAGTCCCTAATTCAGAGGAAATGTTATACAAATGCATTCTATTTAGCCTTTGTTTAACCACAAATTAGGGCAACAGGAGGGAAAACACCCCTGCTTCATAGAACAGACACATCTTAAGCAGAAACAGCGTAGGCTTCAATCCTTCAGAGGACAGGTGCATCTATAGCAGCAGCAGTGCAAGGTTTCCCTATCACAGGGCACATGCAAATCAGGTTAGAGCAGTGCAAGATTTGCATCCGCACAGAACCGGTACAGCGTTACAGTAGCAAAGCAAGCTTTCTTCTCTCACAGAAGGAAGCAAGTGCAAACTTCCATTCCCAGCTGCACAGATTGATCATGGCAGACAAGTGTGAATTTTCATCGCTCACAAAACATGCACAGTTAAGGAATACGTGACATGTAGAATACAGACAAATCTCTGGAGTCGGTGCTTAACTTACCAAGAGGAATGTATTGGTGGATGAGTGAGTGAAAACGTGATTTCTGACACCATTCTCACTTAGGCGATATCCCTCGTAAGGATCCTGAAAATCCTGCTGCTGTCACTGCTCTAACTCCTGGTGTCGTATACTGTAGTCTTGCTGCTGTCACTTCCTATCCAACTGCTGCCCCGCATGTGTATATTTGTCAATGAACCTTAGATCTCGGATGCGGATCCCTTGCTCTACCAATACAGAGACCTTCCCTACTCATGGTGTGAAAGACGGAAGAAGGAAGCAACATGTGCCCCGTATGACCCATTTAAAGACAAAACGGCAAAAGCAAACAAGCATTGGCATAGCCAATAGGTCTCGCCTTTGGGACCTTATAAGTGTTTAGCCATGCAACAGTTGCATAACTCAATACTTATAAGGTCCCAAAAGCGAGACCAATTGGCTATGCCAAGCGGCCGCGAAAGTGATCGCGATCGCGATCACGATCAAACATCAAAGCGGCCGTGCGGCCGCGAAAGTGAAAGTAATCACGGTAAACGCGGCGCGCACGCCCGCGCACATGCACTGTAGC
Organism: Triturus cristatus; assembly: GCF_964204655.1. NCBI lineage: Eukaryota > Metazoa > Chordata > Amphibia > Caudata > Salamandridae > Triturus > Triturus cristatus. The sequence continues at coordinate 819,109,283 of NC_140593.1, read as the reverse complement.
TCTAGGCTGGCCTGGTAGCACTTTTTGGAGCCCCCTCAATAAGTCTTGCGAAACCAGCGCATGCGCTGGGTCAGGCGAGACCTACAAAACACGCCTCTTTGGTGCTCTTTATATCTCCCCCCAAACATTGCCTTTTGTGCCTCTGTAATCCCCTCTATCTTAGATTTTCTTTTCTCTCTCACACTCTCTCTCTCTATCCAGCCTCTCCTTCTATCCATTCTCTCCTTGCCTAGCTTTTCCCCTCTGTCTTATTCTCGTTCTCTCCTTCTCACTCGTGTACATCTTTGGCTCACATGCTTAACTTTTCTCTTGTTTCCCCTCCATTTGTTTATTCACCCTTTTATCTTACTCTCAATGCTCTCACACTCTTTATTCACACCTGCTTCTCTCTCACCCTCTTCTATCCCAATATAAATGATTTCCTCAGTTGCACTCGTCTAATTTTATCCAGTCTCTCACCTCTGTCTCACATATTCCCTCTCTCTTTCTTACTTCCCGCTACTATTTCTATCATCATCTGGCCCGCCTATGGACAACACATGGATTTTTGCCATCCCTCATTCAAGGTACATTTTTCTGTACGGCCCTTTCGAGCTATAACGCCACGTTCGCTTCTTGTTCATTGGAAAAGGACTCTGGTGGTGGGTGGCAGCCTAGGTACCTACCTAGTATTCTCTTCCTCAAAAACTGCTCCCTGCTGTCACGTGTCTCACTCTGTCCTCTCTTCTCATAAGAGGCATTTTAAGCCATGGGCAGAGTGGACTCTTGCCCAGGGCGTGACCTTTCTAGGGGCCCCACCATTAAGCTTTTAAGACAGTACCAGACAGTGGTATAACGCAAAAACAATAGGCCCCCCTGCACAATATGAAAAGGGTCTCCTAGGTCTCCAATATCTCACAAATATTCAAAGGCTTTGAACTGAATAGGGGCCCCAGAAGGACTGGGTCCCCTTAAAGGTTTGACAGCCAGCAAAGAGGGTTGTCATAGTGGCTGAGGGCTTGAATGAGCTGAAAATGGATAATAGACTCAGAGTTGTTCAGAGCAGGAGGCCCCAAATTTAACTTGGCCCTGGGCCCAAAATCCTTAAGATGTCCCTGCTTCTCACATCGACTCTCTTGAACTCTTTGTTTTTCATTCACCTCCATTTTTTTCTTGCCTCCCTCCCATACCATCCTCTCACACTCTCTTTAGTTGGACGGCTATTTCCATTCATCCTCTTATACCCTGCTCTCTCTATCTTTCCCACTTCTCTCAAGGTAAGCACACACACTGCTCTTCCTAACAGACATCTCATTATCGTATCTCAGACACCACTCTATCAGATTTTCCTTTCACATATTTTCTAGTCTTTCTTCTCACACCCTTCTCTCAAGGGCCCTCTTTTCTGTACCATACATTCCTCTTAACATCCCATTTTCACTCAAATACATTCTCAAACCCCCACCTCTCAATGAAATGCTCCTCTCACAAAGACATGTGCACATTTCCTTCCCTCTTTCAAATACTCCTTTCCCTCGCAATCCCATCTTACTTGCTCATCTCACTCAAAACCTTCCTTACACTGCCTTCTCTTTCTTTTATCTTTCTCATTGCTTGTTCCTCACTTTATCTTACACAAATGCAAACACTCAAGGATGGTTGTGTCCTTGTGTTCCTTATAACCAGTTCGAATGTTGATTGATCAGTTTTGAAGATTCTGATGGTGAAAACAAAGCTGTGTTCCACAATTTGGCAACATCTTCTTAGAGGCCCTGCTGATGAGGTCTGAGGAGAACTGAAATTTGTGTATCCTGGACATTGATTGATAAAGCATTTCTCATTGGGTAGACAATGTTTATGAATCAGCATTAATTGGAATAGTACAGTGCAATGGTGATAATAATAGCCAATGCCTGGCATTTATTTCCCAAGCAATGGGGTTGCAAGCGATCTGAAAGAAAAGTGTCCCTTGCAGTATGTGTTCTCTAACCCAGTTCTGCTAACGGGTGTCGCTAGCGATTGATCCAGCAATGGAGACTCACGGAAGGGAGCTATCAGTAGCAGCGTAGTGGGGGGAAAGCCCAGCAGCCATTTTCTTGAGACGGTGCATCCTTAGTAAAAATGATATGGCTTCCGCTATTATGGAGAGAGCTGCTGGAGGGCTTGTGTGTCTTAGCACAGGCTCTTCACTTCTTTAAAGATACTATGCATGTGTTTCCCAATTGAAATGGGTCAGCTGATCATATTCAATGCATGCATTTTCTATGTCCCATTGACAATGCTATGACACTTGCAGGATGCAGTTCTATGGGGGTGACTATGATGGCGGAGGGTCCGCCACCGCCAGCTGTGTGGTGGACGGCCCTCTGCCATCGGACAGCAATTTTCCCCCTGCCAAATTACGATGGCATGGGGAATCGTTTCAGGTCCACGGCGGTCGCAAAGACCGCCTGCCATGCTTCTGCCGTAGGCAATCGTACCGATTGCCTGGCGGAGCAGTCAGCATCTTTAAAATGGTGGCGGTGTCTAGCAGGCACTGTCCGCCAAATTACAAGGCTGGCTGTAGCCAGTCTTTCCATGGTGATGAAACCGCCATGGAAAAGCTGGCGGGCATTGGTTTTGGGGGCCTGTTGAGGGCCCCCCTCGTGTTGGGGGGAGGTGGTGGTTCATGGGTATCCCCTACATTTGCCTGCTCTAAGTGGCAGGCACTGTGTGGTGCCTGCCACGTATTGCAGGGACACGCGCTACATACATTTATAACATTGCTGCAGTTGCTGCAGCCAACAGCACCCGCCACAATGGTAAAGATGCAAGATGCGACCTCCACCGTGCGGGACCACCCCCATACAGGCAGGTGGTCCCAAACACCACAACGATGGTGAGGGGACTCAAGTCCACCCGCCATCGTAATGACGCCCTAAGTTAGGAAAATTTCTGAAGGATCTGTACAATTTTATGACCTGCACACCAGACCTACTATCCATGTTTTCCTCTTGTGTCCCAATAATTTTGTTTCTTTACTTGTTATTTTTCCCAAGCGACTGAGTTGAAGTGGGCGCCTTGTACCAGGGGTAGGAAATTGCTGAACACTGAAGTTTTACATTTTGACCAACAGGGTCAAAGGTCAAGGAGTAAAAGAAGGCCCAGGTAGTCAACTCTACAGTTGGACATAAGGTTTCAAGGCTAAGGGAATGTTGCTGGTGGGGATAATTTTGAAAGGAAATACAACCTTACAATACCTAAAGGTGTATTTACTGCCCCCTGGTCATGAAGAGGAGGAGGAGGAACTTAATGCATATGGCACTGCAATGAGAATGTTAGATATTAATTATGAGGAAAATAGTGAGGTAGTTGAGAGAAGTAGAAATGTAGGATTTCCTTGTGAACCCTTGTATAGGTACACAGCAGCGGCCCATACAGGTAAGAGCGGTAAGGCCAGGTGGGGGGGATTTCGACAGGCAACGGCAAGGGAAAATTAATTATTTAATTTTCCCTCGTAGCAGTCTTTGGCAACCCTCCCCAAACCGGCCCCACCGCTCTTACCTGCAAGGGCCGCGTCTGTAGGTACATGATGAGTTTACCTGCACTAGTAGCAGCAACATATAACGTGAGCATTCCATGAAGAGATGTTGCATGACCAATTGTAGCAACAAAAAAAAACAACAACAAAAGGTGCAGAAAAAATCGTACTCCTGGGGAAATCAACCTGCACAGAGCTATGGAAGTTAATTGTGGTAATTTCTTATGGCGTAAAAGAACAATCTTTTGGGAGTGAGGAATGTGAGGGTGGGCATTAGGCAAATTAGCGTGACAAAACGTTGGGTGTTATAAGAATAGCAATGAGGGAACTGCCCAGAGGACCTATTTGTTATAGATGTGATTTTAAGGGCAACATTTGGCCACTGACAAGTGGTGCCCAGCTGTTTTTCAGACATGCAGGAAATGTGGTCAAAAGACCATTTTAGAAGAATGTACAGAGAACAATTGGAAAATAGGAATGAGAGCACAGGGTTGACTGTAACAGAGAAGGACAAGGCTGAAAGGGAAACACTTTGTTCTGCAAATATCTTGAATATGAACAAAACATAATGCACCTTTTTTATGAGGTAAAGATAGGAGGTAAGGGTATGGGAGTAATGCCCGATTGGAGATAAAATACCAAATGAGTGTCATGATAAAGTGCTAAAGGAACCAGATATATGATTCATTTTGTATGGGAGGAAAAAATATGGAGGTTGCAGGTTGAGCTTGAAGGTATAGACAGGTGTGGCCTGTGCAGGTAGGAGCGGTGGGGCCGGTGGTTGAGGGAGGTATTTCAACAGATGATGACGAGAGAAAATGTATTATTTATTTAATTTTCGCTCATGGTCTTTTGTCTAATTCTCCCCAACCCGGCCCCACTGCTCTTACCTGCATGGGCTGCTCCTGGATATATAGTTAAGGGGAAAGGTATATGTAGCAAGCGATGGTGGGCGTGGCTGCCACAAGGGGCACCAAAATCCTACTAGGCCCACTTTCACCCAGACCAACAATTTAGCTATCATCCTGGACCCCAGCCATCCCGAGCACGTCATGAGTGGAAGGAAGAACAGAAATTGATGATGTTGAAAGGGTTCAAACCCAAAAGAACTGTTAAAGATGGCCGACTTCCAAAGTGTGGGCTCACCAATGGCATTGAGAGAAAAACAGAAGTTAGAACTTGAAAGCATGCAGGGCACAAGTGGGGGTGGATGTGGATGTACAGAGTCCCCCAATATTTTTACAAAGGAGACTCTGTTGCCTTTAGCACGAGGCTGAGAGGTATTGCTTGTGAACCTGCCATTGGGAAGCACTTTGTGCTTCGGAGACAGCTAAATAACTGCTGCAGTTAATAAACATAGATAATACCTGCACGTTTATTGCTTACAAATCACACCTGGCTCATTTTAATTAGTCATTAAAAGCAATAAAGAGTGAAATTTACAAATTCCACGTGTCTGTTTAAAATGTTTTTAACTTTCAGCCATTTCCAAGGTTTCTTGCTCCTTTGATTTGTGGAAAAAATCTGATTGATTTTTTTTAAAAAATAACCCCCCAAAATATATTCATAGGTCGTTTAGATTTTTTGTAAAATACACCCTTGAACTTTAAGTAAAGTCCCCTTCACACCAGAAACAATTTGAGAAGCAGTGAAAGCTGCAATCAGCGGTCACATTATCAGCATAATGTTGAATAAAAACAAAAAAGCCAAGGAAAGATTGAAGGAGTTGGACTCTGAGGTGAAACACCACAAACGCCTCCTGATTTCAAACTCCTCTCTTTAGATACTCTAGAAATTAAAAACCCTGAAATATAACTACAACAAGCTAGTTAGTGATAGTGTTGCAGCGTGGAAAGTCAAATTCCCCCTTCATCACAGACCAAACATAGCAATAACACACTCACTCAAATACATTCATTGGTGGGGCCCATGACACCAATACTCACACTAACGCAATCTGTTTCTCTAGAGGGATAAGTTTCCAAACGCTGACATGAAAGGAATATCTTTTTACCTAAAACCCTAATGCGCATTGGATACTTTTATTAACTTTTAACCTCATGATATTCCCATCATTTGGTGATGAATCAGTTAGTTGTTATATGATTTAGTGATTAAATTCATTTATCTATACTCTTCTCTTATTCTAGTTTCTTCAAATAATCGACAAAACACGTTTTCAATTAATCAAACATCGTTTATCTAATTAAATTGCAAATTGTCAGAAAAATCATCGTCCAAACCGCAGAACATCATATTTACCTAATCCGGCTAATAGTCGTCCTCTAAGTCAGTCAAGACGTGGAAAATCTTTAAAATTCATCAAAGTCAGGCCGCAATTCAGTCTCTCAAAGATTCAGGATAACAGCTGTCCAGCAGTGTCACCGTCCTCTCCGTCAGCATAATGTCAGGAAATCGCAGCAAGACAAATCGAAAGACCAGAGCTAAGAGCTTTTTTTCCTCACTATTCTACCGTATTTTTATAATGATTTTAATGTCAAAATGTATCAAGATTCAGTTTTAGACAGTCCTCATTGGTGGATTTGGGGTCACTCAGTAAAGTTCTCACATAGTCCGTAAGATTAAGTCATCGCACTTGCTGGTTCCGGTTTTAAAGACAATCTATTGTTGAGGTCCTGGCGAAGCTCCCAGGGTGTCCTTGGTGGGAACATCTTCTCCTGGGGTCAGGACGAGGCCATTGTTGCTGGCGGTGGCGCATGCGCACTTCGACCCAAAACCTCGTGAGACAGCAGCAGTCACATCGTACGTCTTAGTCAGCCATCTTAATGAAGGCCCAAATGGTCAACTTAAGCAAAACAAACACAAAAACGTAATTAAAACATTGAAATGGCTAATAAAATGTTAAACCCTCACTAATTCCCCTATGTGTAAGTAATTATCTAGCATAATAGCAACATTCAAAGCGTTTATATTCACCCAGTGATGCGCAACTTACAATTACATCACAAAAGCAACATATATCATGCAATATTCTAATTTTCTACCATTAGTATGCGTACATATATTAGTATACAATTAGTTTAGCCATGCAAATCCCACGTGTAAATCTCTTGTTAATATAATTGGTGAGTTTTCACTCCAAACAAATTAATAATATTACTATTAGTTGATTAATCAGATTAATATAAACATGCAGAATTCGGGGGGGGGGGGGGTATACAAAATTGTGTACTACCCGCTCCAGCAATCCCCCTTTGGTGATTATATCACCACACCAAAAAAAATTTGTATCCTTTTACGGAATATCAAAGTGATTTCTTGTTTTTATTCATATTTCAGTTTCCCCTGTTTCTTCTCTTTTTGCTGATTTATACATACTCCATGATTTCCTCCAATTCTATTTCTTCAAATTCTCTTTCTTGTTTCTTATCTCTTCTCCTTAACCCCTTCAGTGCCTCGCCCTTTCCCCCTCCTGTGCCGGGCGTTGCATTAGAGAGTGGGGTTCATGACGAGATAGTCACGTCATGGGCACAGCGCAACCGTGCTCCATGACGAGACTATCTCGTCATGGGCACAGAAGAGGTTAAATTTTCTCTTTTTAACCTTTTCTGATTTTTATCCTTTTTACGACAAATACATCCTAATCTAATTATTAATACTATGAAAATCACACATGTTAATGGAAATAATATCTTACCTAAAAATGTACTACCTAGTTTTACTACGAAATCTTTAATAGCTGATAATTTCTTTCGAATCTTTTCCCAAACACCTTCAACCTCCAGTGGTGCAATTTCGTCATGCAATTCTGTAATATTTTTAATATAAATTTTCAAATCTTTACTTTCGTCAGGAATGTAAGTACAACAATGTTGAACTTTCAGCATTCCACAGACTCCACCCTCTTTTGCCAATAATATATCAAGGGCAAGTCGATTTTGCATTACCATAGCACGCATGGCAACCATTTCAGTATTTACCAATAAGAATCCTCCAGCGGTGTTTGTTGACAAGCGATCCACTACTGTTGAAAGTCTTCTAATTTTGTTTGCATTCAGAGATATTCCCACTGCTGGTATCAATGCTCCAAAAATGTCACCCACAATTTCTGTACAAGATTCTCTCTTACTACGTGCTAAATAACTACCTAAACTATGTACACCATCTTCTCCTCTATCCATATGAAAAATCTTTGGAAAAACCAGGCCTACATAACATGTGCCATACCAATGGTCTGGCAAACGGTAATATGCCCTGTTCCCACAAATGAAATACAGTCCAGGAAAAACTGGATCTTTTCCACCTTTAAATCCCCATCCACCCATGATTTGGTATGTATCATGGCACTCGCTATTCCCTACAAAATAATTATCATATGCTGTTTGATTCCTTCTAATACACAATTTCCCAATCTAAAGCCATAGTTGGACTCGTTTCCCCTTTCAAGTGTTTTTCCATCTCTACATCCCAGACTGTCTTCTCCACTTTTCCTTCTGAAGCCTTTCTTTGCAATTTCAATCTCCTTTCTTCAACCATATCTAAAAATGTCTTTTCCTCTTTCTTTAAACTGCAAGTCAAATTATTTCTAAATATGTATTCTAATGTTAGTTCTTTAGTCTCTAAGAAAAATTCACCTAATACCTTTGCAGGTTTTACCTTGTTTAGTTTGTTAACTGACGGTACTTGTGAAAATATAGTATCTACATCTGAAAAATAATACTCTAATTTACCTGTTTGATAAAATAAACTAGCTATTACACTACATGTTATTCCATAAGTTACTGGAAGGTGATGATAAGTCACTCCCTCCGATACAGAGGCAGGTAACTGCATACACACGTAGCAGTCCCTTACGTCCATTGTCTTTACATATTCATACAAAAATTTTGAAAACACATTATTAGAAAAATCTGTTATAGACCTGTCTTTATGTAAATAATTTTTATCTATTCTAGTCGGAACTACCTTTTGAATCTTCCCTATATTAGTTATGTTTTCACTATGTCCTTCTAATGTATCTATAGTAACTTTAAATGAGATTAGTAGAGCAAGTATACTCCATAGAAGCATTAATAATCCTGTACAACAACAACACATTTTACACCATCCCCTCAAAAATGTACATCTACCTTTACTACTATCTATGTTTGCCATCCTAGCTAAAATGGACCGTGTCTTTTGACTTAGCCTCTTCTACTTCACAACTAGTTTTCCTAACCCAAGGCTCTAAGCACCTACTTGGTTCTACCAGTTTTTGTCTTTTTCAGGATTTTATTGTCTTTCCATCAATATTTTTCTGGTCTCATTCAGTTTGGCATTTCATCATTCTTCACTTTTCCTTCGTTTTCGGTATACAGAATGTCCTGAACATCCGCTTCTTCTCCAATATCGGACAAGATAACTCTCAGGATTTCCGATTCTTCGTCTTCCTCAACCACTTCCGGTACAACCACCTCTGGATTTCCTTGACTATCCACCTCTTCTTTTACTTCAGGCAGGGCCACATACGTCCATTCTGGTGATTCATACTTCTGGTTAGGTTTCCTTGTTCTTCGGCTTTCTTTAACTACAATTGTTTCTTCTTCTTTTGATTTCTCCTGACTCGTCACTTCATTCACCTGTTCAGCCCTTGGTGAATTTACTCGTGTCAGCCGATATCTCAATCTTTTTACTTTATTCGGCCAAACGTCGTCCTTTGCAGCTCTTTTCAATTTACTCCCTTTATCGTTCTTTTCAGTTCTCCAAGCTCTCTTTTTTAGAACTCGACCTTCAGGTATCTCACCTTCGCTTTCCTCTGACTCTGTTTCCACTTGCTTTTTACTCTCAACAGTTTCTTTTTCCACCACTTCTTTTGTTTTCCCTACTTCTGTCCCTCCTCGAATCTCCGACACGCAATCTTCCTGCTGACTACTTGTCCCTGCTTCTAACTGGATGTTGGAGTTCCCTACACCTCCTCGGGGGTCTTCCGCAATAATATTTCCCTCTCTCTCTGTATCTGGCACCTGTCCATCTAAAGGTGTTGTTTCAGGTGGAATTTCTCTCAATCTTTCATCTGGCACTTCCTTCTCATGAATCTCTTTTATCGTCTCTTCACTATCCTTTTCTTTGTTCTTTCCTGGAAGATTGTGCTCATTGTTCTGTCTCTGAGTCTGAACTGGTATCAGAAATCTGTAACCTTCTCCTCAGGGAATTACTTCTGGGGACAAAAGTTTCTTTGTCTTTTGGCTCTCCGTCATCTGACTCAGTACTGGATTCTGATTAATTAAAATACTCCTTTTCTGTGCTGTCGACTAGATTTGGAATTCTCAAAGTATGGCTTGCATGGATCCAATTCTTTAATCCAGCACACTTCACAGCTGTTGTTGTGGTCAAGATGACATGTCTTGGTTTTCCCCACCTGGGAACCAAACAGTTTCTTCTTCTGTGGACTTTTATCCTTACCCAGTCCCCTGGGCTTAGATCATGGGCTGGCTTCTTTTCAAGGGTGGTGGCATCCGCTCCAACCTGATGAAACACAAAATGAACTGCGTCAGCCAGGCTTTTACAGTATTCCAACACCATATCATCAGTTATAGTCATCAGCTTGTTGACTGGTATAAACACGTGGCGCATGGCTCGTCCCATGATGATTTCATGTGGACTCAACCCTGTAGTTCTGTCTGGAATTAATCTAATAGTCATGAGTACTAGAGGCAAGACATCAGGCCATTTCATACCTGTGGCTAAACACATTTTCCCTATTCTGCTTTTGATTGTACCATTCATCTGTTCCACCACACCAGAAGCCTCTGGTCGGTAGGCACAATGCAGTTTTTGTTGTACATTCAATGCTTCACAAATCAGTTTTATGATCTCATTATGAAAATGTCCTCCTCGGTCTGATTCAATTGTCACTGGGAACCCAAATCTAGAGATAAATTCCCTCAAAAGTAATTTTGCCCCAGTCATCCCATCATTTCTTCTTGTTGGAAATGCCTCTACCCATCTGGAAAATAGACAGACCATAACCAAGACATACCTCAACCTGTTACAGGGAGGCATTTCAATGAAATCCACTTGTATTCTGGTAAAAGGCCCTCCTTCTCGACCTATTGTTCCTAGACTCACTACTGTCTTTCTTCCTGGGTTGTATTGCTGACATATTAGGCATCTCTGACAAAGACTTTCTGCTACAAGTCTGAACATTGCATTATACCAGGTTTGCTTACAGGACCTGATCATAGCGTCTCTCCCTGTGTCCCTGTCCATGATACATCCGTGCCATGGCAGACATCATGCTATCAGGCATGACTAGTCTTCCATCTCGATAGACCCACACATGATCTTTCTCTCTTGGTGCACATCCTGCTTTTACCCACTGTTTTATTTCCTCCTCTCCTGCTTCTTCCTGCAATTGTCATACTTCTTCCCATGTTCCCACAGTGTTAGTAAACATCGAAAAGCAAGAAATCACCTCTTTTTCCTTAGCCCGGTTGATTGAATTCTGATTTCGTGCACAGTATTGCGCCATGTCATTTGCCAATTTGTTTCCAGTAGCGATATAATCACCACTGCGACTGTGGGCAGCACATTTTACAACAGCCAATTGCCTAGGCAGCTGTATCGCCTCAAGCAACTGTCCAACCACTTCAGCATTCTTACTGGGAGTTGCACTTTAGGTTAAGAATCCTCTCTGCAGCCATATCTGGCCGAAGTCATGGACAACTCCATAGCCTACTGGCTATCAGTTATCACAGTCACTCTCACACCTTTCCCAATCTTGCATGCTCTCGTCAAAGCAACAAGTTCAGATACTTGGGCCGATTTTACTCCTTTCAAATAGGATGCTTCCATTACTGCTGCAACTGTACATACCGCATATGCTGCACTCAGTACTCCATCATCTGTCCTCAAACAAGACCCATCAACAAACATAACAAAATCACTTTCTGGTAAGGGTTCATCTTTTATGTCAGGTCGTGGTTTTGTACAAAAATCAAGTACATCCAGACAGTCATGATCTGCTTCATCTCTTACTTCCACATTATCTGCATCAGGCAACAATGTTGAAGGATTCACATTCACGCATCTTACAAGACTTACATTTGTTGCACCTAATATGACCTTTTCATACTTAGTCAGCCGACTATGTGTCATATACTGAGTACGACTCCTTGTTAAAAGGATCGCCACATCATGAGGTACAAACACTTTCACAGGATATCCCATCACAGTTCCCTCACTCTGTTCCAAACTTCGACGTGTAGCAGCTACTGCTTTCAAACACCCAGGTAGGGCTACAGCTACTGGGTCCAACATGGATGAAAAATATGCAATTGGTCTCCTCAGTTTTCCATGTTTCTGTACCAAAACAGAGAGTGCACATCCATTTCTCTCACTGCAATATAATTCAAATTCCTTTTCATAGTCAGGCATACCTAATGCAGGTGCTTCACACAACCTGTCTCTCAATCTTTTGAATGCTGCCAATTCCTCTTTGTTCAAATCAATGGGCTCTTTTACATCACTTCTTGTCAGTCGTACCAAAGGTTTTGCAATCAACGAAAAATTACTAATCCATTGACGACAATATCCAACCATTCCCAGAAACATTCTCACTTCTCTTTGGGTCATAGGTGGACTCATTCTCTTTATGATCCTGATTCTGTCTATGGTTATCCTTCTCAGTCCTTTTTCAATGTTATGTCCTAAATATTGTACTTCCTTCTTACAAAATTGTAATTTCGATGGTGACACTTTTAGTCCTCCATCTGCCAAATGATTCAGCAAGGCTACCGTGTCTACCTCACAAGCTTCACGGGTTTTCACTGCCACAAGTAGGTCATCGATGTATTGTACAGAATTTTCGGGCATTTCTAGACTTTCCAATGACTTCTTCAATAGCTGATTAAATATTGAGGGGCTTTCTGTATACCCCTGTGGGATTCGGCACCACGCCAAAATACACTCACCGAAACGAAATGCAAAAAAGTGCTGACTGTCATGGTGCAAGGGGATGGAAAAGAATGCATGGCATAGATCAATCACTGTATACCATTCTGCGTCATGGGGAATCTGATATAAAATCACAGATGGATTCGGTACAATGGGACAGCATGATACAACAATTTTGTTTATCTTTCTCAGATCTTGTACTATTCTGAACTTCCCACGAGGCTTTTTCAGTCCCATTATTGGTGAATTACATGGACTACTCATTATTTCTCTCACAATACCTTGTTTTATCATTTTTTCAATCACAGGAGTAACTCCTTCGATTATTTCAGGTGTCAATTTATATTGAGGGACATTTGGATAACTTACTCCTTCTTTTACTGTTATTTTTACTGGATCTACATTTCTCATTAATCCTACGTCTTCTCCGGTGAAATCCCAAACTTCTGCTTTAACAGATTATTTTAATTCTTTAGGTAATTCATCAGGGTTAAATACAGCATAGGTTCCAGTAACTTCCTTCTCTCTATTTGCCATTGTCATTTTATACAGCACATCACCATCTGGTGTTTCAAATGCTATTCCATCTGGGGTACAAAATATAGTGCAGTTCATCTTGCACAACAAATCTCTACCTAACAAGTTCACAGGACTGGTGTCGCACACGACAAAGCGGTGCATGTCAGAAAATTTCCCTATGCTAGCTTTCACTGGGTCGGTAAGGTAAGTTTTAATCTGTCTGTTGGATACTCCAACTACTTGGATTGTTTCATCCGAGAGAGGAAGATTCTTGACATCAGCTGATCTAACAGTTGATCGAGTAGCACCAGTATCAACTAGGAAAGTAATATTTTCATTATTAACTTTTCCATCTACAAATGGGCCTGTCTGGTCTACTTCTAGAGTCATGCCACTCTTCCTTCCCCCTTCGGCACCGTCAATAACCCTCCTCTGAATCGCTTTCATCGCGTTGCAGCCAATACTGCGAAGCAGCGCTAGCGCGTGGCGGTTTATTTACCTGTTCTTCGTTGTAGAATCCCACTTCTTTACTATACTTCTGGGAATTTTTGCTCTGTGGAAAAGGTGGTTTTGGCACCAGATTCTGTTGTGTTACAACCTGCTGCTGTTGCTGCGGTTGACCACTCACCTCATTCTGCACCTGTGGATTCAATGATGCATTTTCATCGTTAGTACTCGGGGGAAATTTATACTCGGATTTCCAATGCCCTATCCTATCGCAATTATGACACGGAAATTTCTTCTTAGCTTCCTCCCTATTTCCTTTACCTTTCCCAGGATTACATTTTTGTCTTGACCCTGCTTGTTCTGCTAATTGAGCTTTCTGTCTCTCCGCTACCTTTACTTGTGCCCACATAGACTTTTCTTTCAATTTTCGCTGTTTTGCTTCAATCTCATCACTGAAATATTTAGCATGTCTCAGTACTTCGTCTATTTTCTTATTTTGCCTGTATGCTGTTTTATCATTTCACTAATTTCTGGACGAAGACCATATACAAACCTGTATACAAAATGACTTAAATCCTTTTCACTTAGATTTTCGTCTCCACACATTGTTTAAAGGCCAAAATTAACCTCTCATAATATGCATGTACTGACTCTTTGCTTTCCTGATGTGTTCTGTCAATTTTTACCCAGTCTGTCTCTTTAGGAGGTACTTTGTTTTTCAGAAATGCCATAACCTGTTCGTATTTTTTCATTACTTCGTGGTCTGGAGCCCTTGTTTTTGGATCCCTTGGGTAGTCTTGTGTCGGCCAATCTATCATGATTTTGCACTCTGTCCATAGATCTGCTGGTACTATTATGTCAAACAAGCTATTTAGATCAATCCACAATACTTTGGACAATTTTACAAATCTGTCCACCTGTCTATACCACTCGACGGGTTTTTCACGTAGTCGAGGGAAGTCATTTGTAAATGACAAAATATCTTGCCTAGTCCATGGGACATGTACATATCCTCCTCCTGGAATTTCTCTCATAGGGCATTCTGTCACAACCTTCTCTTTTTCTCTAACGGGGAAAGCTGAAAAGGTTTTATCTGAAACATCATCTCATTTTCGATACCATCTACTTTTCCATTTGTCCACATCTCCCCAGTTTCTCAACAAAATAATTATTTCCTTAATCTGACCCATTCGTCCTGTGTTATTCATGTTTTCAATGTCTTTTTCAGTGAAATCTACCCGATATGGTTTCTATAGTGCCTTTACCTTTTCAATATCAATACCCATTTCATTTGCCACTTCTTCTAATCTTTCATGGAGACTTTTTGTTCTCCACGTTATGCTTTTACACAGAAATAACTACTCCTCATCTTGGTAAGTTTTTAACCTTTCCGTAGGGATAGTTCCTACTATTAACTCTTCCAGTACCATTCGTAGTTTGGCCACATCTATTGACTGAGATTCTTTGTCTTTCTTCTGCAAGCTTCTCAACCATTCACTCAATTCCTCTGTAGATGGTCCTACTGACTTCTCTACATTTCCTTGTCCAAAATCCTTTTGTGTTTCTGATATTGACTCCACTGTTGTTATACGCCTTTCTGCACAGTTCTGGCCTACAAACGGGTTATTAGAAACATTCGGTTCAATCATACTCATTGTCTGTCTCCATGGATTATCATTTTGACTCATTTTTGGTTGTTCAACCTGTTTATTACTTTTATAAGGGACCGTCAAACAATGTTCGCTATCTTTCTGTTTATCAAAAATAGGCATCACTGGACCTATCATTACTGGAACTATTACAGCTTCCAGATTTTTGGTCAATTCTCTTATTTTCTCTGTTAATTCGAGGGTTGTCTTTGCTAGCTCTGCAGAATTTTCATCGTTTATTTTACCTCCGGACTTCTTTTCTACCTCTCTAATGGAATAGTTTTTTCCCAAATCTTGGAACTCTGGTTCCGATTTTATGATTCGTACTGTTTCTTTCACTGGGGCACTTGGGGTTAATATTTCTGGTTCTGGCCGATATGGGGGTGGATTTTTATAGAACATATCATCAAGAACATCATCCTCTGATTCATTCACTCCATACCCTCTCGATTCCACATTATGTCTCTTTTCTATGCACTTTCTTCCTTCATTCTCTCCTGCAGCTCTTACGGGAAACAAACCCTCAGTCATACTCGCATTCCGCCACCTTCTCATTCGATCATCATGAGTCTCATGTCCGTATGACCTACCAAACATGTACCTATACCTCACGCCACTTCTCTGTCTTTCTCGGTCATGCATCTCATCTTCCCATTCTGTCAATGCTTCAAATTGTGTCGGTCTAGGTCTTGGTTCTAAATTCATCATTTTCTCTCATAAATTTCTCAAAACTGCCAAATTAAATGAACCATGTTCTGGAAAAGCCAACACTCTGTCCTTTTCTGTATACATGACCCAATTGTCTAACCAAATACAGGTGTGATATCCATATTTCGCAACCATAAAGGATGCAGGGGTTTTCGGTGGAGGAAGTAAACCTAGTTACAATCGGTTTGTCCTTTTTAAACCACTTTTTAATTCTACCAAACCAGGACTTTTTCTCCTTTTCTGGTGGATCTTAATACATTTTCCTGTCTTCTGTGTATCACTAGTCTCTCCTTACAACTGTACCATTATTCTGTCCAATCGTAGCGCGACTCACACTAACGCACCAATCCGGAGCGTTTATGTCACTTTTGCAATTCTCCAATCCCAGTGCGACTCACACTAACGCACCAATACAGAGCGTCTACGTCACCATGTGCTTCTCCACTCCTAGCGCGGCGTATACTAACGCACCAATCCGGAGTGTTCTACGTTTCTGACTGACTGGCCAATCCCAGCGCGGTCGTTCTGACATCAACAGCCGCTGCCGCAGCTCCTGCTCCTGTCTACCCCTCCTTCACAAAATCCACTCGGTAAGTTTTGTTTCGAATTTACAATTCTGTTAGTAACAACATACAAACACCACCATTGTCCGCTTCGCTAACCAAGGAATAGTTATAGACCTTTCTCACGAGAATTCCGTCTTTCCCGAGAGCAGCGCTTACCTCTGCCCTACTACGGAATCGTTACTTCCGTTGATAAAGTAGCACATCCCTCTACCTTACCCTTCTAACAAGCATTAGCTAACCGTTTCTCCAGAATTAGGACACATAGTTGGAGACCCAATGCTCCTGAGAAATAAAACTAGAGTTTCACAATCAACCCGAATGCCTTTACATTCACGCACTTTCATACGAGAAAATGTAGTCCATTCACACATAATCCTGTCTTTCCCGAGAACAGCAAACAGTCTGTCCTACTACAGAATTATGAGATACGTTAACAAAGTAGCACTTCCCTCTACTTTATCCTTCTACCAAGCCCTGAGAACACCTGCTTCCTTTCCAGTGATAAGCGTTATCGAAATGCCATTTGGACTCCTGGTACCTAACACCAAAATTTCACAGGTGACCTTCGCTATCATACACACTTCTCTCTTACAGAAAATGTCTCTAATGGCAACACACGACGATGTCACCGAATCGAACCCAGACAATGCGTAGTGCAACTTCAATCGTTACACGTTTCCCCCTGTGTACCTACAAGGCAACAACAATTCCGTCTTTCCCGAGAGCAGCGCTTACCTCTGCTCTACTACGGAACCGTTACAAACTTCCGACTTCCTACATCCCAGAAGCCGTGCAAACAACATAGAACTCAACGCGACTCAACATAGAGTGTTAATACATAAACCAATATCAATAACCAATAATCAATAAGCAATTTACAAGCAATAATCACCAAACCAAAACAATAACAACCATCATCCTGCTACCAGAAAAACTGTTGCAGCGTGGAAAGTCAAATTCCCCCTTCGTCACAGACCAAACATCACAATAACACACTTACTCAAATACATTCATTGGTGGGGCCCATAACACCAATACTCACACTAACGCAATATGTTTCTCTAGAGGGATAAGTTTCCAAACGCTGACATGAAAGGAATATCTTTTTACCTAAAACCCTAATGCGCATTGGATACTTTTATTAACTTTTAACCTCATGATATTCCCCTCATTTGGTGATGAATCAGTTAGTTGTTATATGATTTAGTGATTCAATTCATTTATCTATACTCTTCTCTTATTCTAGTTTCTTCAAATAATCGACACAACACGTTTTTAATTAATCAAACTTCGTTTATCTAATTAAATTGCAAATTGTTAGAAAAATCATCGTCCAAACCGCAGAACATCATATTTACCTAATCTGGCTAATAGTCGTCCTCTAAGTCAGTCAAATCGTGGAAAATCTTTAAAATTCATCAAAGTCAGGCCGCAATTCAGTCTCTCAAAGATTCAGTATAACAGCTGTCCAGCAGTGTCACCGTCCTCTCCGTCAGCATAACGTCAGGAAATCGCAGCAAGACAAATCGAACGACCAGAGCTAAGAGCTTTTTTTCCTCACTATTCTACCGTATTTTTATAATGATTTTAATGTCAAAATGTATCAAGATTCAGTTTTAGACAATCCTCATTGGTGGATTTGGGGTGACTCGGTAAAGTTCTCACATAGTCCGTAAGATTAAGTCATCGCACTTGCTGGTTCCGGTTTTCAAGACAGTCTATTGTTGAGGTCCTGGCGAAGCTCCCAGGGTGTCCTTGGTGGGAACATCTTCTCCTGGGGTCAGGACGAGGCCATTGTTGCTGGCAGTGGCGCATGCGCACTTCGACCCAAAATCTTGTGAGACAGCAGCACTCAAGTCGTACGTCTCAGTCAGCCATCTTAATGAAGGCCCAAATGGTCAACTTAAGCAAAACAAACACAAAAACGTAATTAAAACATTGAAATGGCTAATAAAATGTTAAATCCTCACTAATTCCCCTATGTGTAAGTAATTATCAAGCATAATAGCAACATTCAAAGTGTTTAAATTCCCCCAGTGATGCGCAACTTACAATTACATCACAAAAGCAACATATATCATGCAATATTCTAATTTGCTACCATTAGTATGCGTACACATATTAGTATACAATTAGTTTAGCCATGCAAAATGCAAATCCCACGTGTAATTCTCTTGTTAATATAATTGGTGAGTTTTCACTCCAAACAAATTAATAATATTACTATTAGTTGATTTTTCAGATTAATATAAACATGCAGAATGGGGGGGGTATACAAAATGTTGTACTTCCCGCTCCAGCAATAGGACACACATCTAGATAAACGCAAACTTAGCAAATAAACTTTGTGAATTTATCAAGGCTGGGAGATTTCTGGCTAACTACGTAAAAGTGAAAAACAAAAACTTCTTGGTCACTGCAATTAAAAATAAATCAGGGAAAACCGAGACCAATTTAAAACGAATCAGCCAATGCTTCTTTGAATACTACAAAGATCTCTATAAAAGCCTTTCTGTAATAGACTGCGACATAATTTGTTGGTGTTTTGTATTACGTAAAATAGCTGCAACGAAGTGCAAACCTCAATTGTTCTCATGTATACACCAGTTCAAAGTTTGAGTAGTTTAGATCCTAGTGTTATTGCAAAACAGGATTAAATGTGAAATTTTTTGATCGAAGTCTATTAGACAGTTCAGCTGTCTGGTTTGCAAAGACATCTTGGGGACATGCTGAAATCTTCCCTTGGAATGCATTCCAATCATTGCATACCATTGACTTTGTGGTTTGTACGTCACATTTGCTTCCTGTAGGAAATTTGGGGGCATATCATCAAGGCCAGGCGATAATTATCGCTCAGCACTCTTAGCGCGAGGATAATTATCGCCGGCCAACACTGAATTTTATCGCGGAGATAGCGTGCTATCAGCAACGCTTATCTCCAAAGCGATAAAATTCAACGCACAAGCTGCCAACTGTGCGATTATCGCTTGAAATCCAGCGATAATCGCACAACATTTGGCAAAAGCTTGCTGATAGGGCAAGGCAGACTTAGCCATGATATCCACCTTCCATAGGATATCATGGCTAAGTCAGTTGAAAAGCAGGCGTAAGGAAAGTAGCGATAACCGAGGTTATCGCTACTTTTCTTGTCGCTCTGCAGGTTAGCGTGCGGGTAGATAATAGGAGAAATGTCGCTTAGCGACATTTCTCCCATTATCTTGGGGTGGAACGCCCACTTTGCATCTCATTAGAGATGTGAAGATGGGCGTTGGGGGAAAGGGCGATAAGGCAAGGATTCACGCAATAGCGTGACCTTGCTGATAAGGTGATAAAATTATCGCCGCTTTCCGTCTGAAAACGGACGCTAAAGTGGCGATAATTTTATCGCCTGGCCTTGATGATATGCCCCCAAGTTACTGGTGAAGGGGGGTAAAACCCTACTCTAGCAGCAAACACAATCTTTGTCAATGTGAGGCATTGTCTTGCTCCGCCTTTCAGATATACAGAATCTCCCACACGGTGGCTCAAATATGGCGAAGCAAAATGTAAAACACATCAACACCTAGAAAAGGGTTTTGATTTACAAAATGCAAAGACTCTCTTTTTAGAAAAAGGCTTGTGGTTTATTTATGCAATGCTCGCTAACAGAAAGGCTTTCCCAAATGTCAATGAGTAGCATTCAAATAAACATTGAGATATATCTTTATATGCAAGCAATAATAACACACTTGATAAATGCAACAGTTAAATGAATGAATAACACTAATGAATTTAACAAGCAGCAAATATTATGAGATAAAACTCAATCAAATATACTTGACGTCCTGCTAGAGATAAGAAAGATATATATATACTGAATACTTCAAACGATTACTTTGGGTGTGCACTCGGAGTCATTTACACAACACGAAAAAAACACCTCAAATGATCAAAGACACTGGCCATTCATCACAATGGCAATAATCAAAACTCAAACACCTCAAATGACCACAGCCACTGGAACCATCCATCACAATGGCACTAGTCAGAAGCAAGTCACCGCACCCGATCGTTCACTCGACATCCTTGCTAATTCAAGCTGGCAGGGACCATTCTTTTCTTTTTTAATCCAGTTTTATATAGCGCGAACTTGACCTAAATCAGATATCAGAGCGCTTTACATAGCACCAGTTGCGTTACATTAAGACACATTCATTTTTTTGTTAGGCACGAGGAGATTAAATGATTTGTCCAGAATCACAGGATGTTTAGCGTCATTGCTGAGACTCGAACCCAGTTCCCCAGGTTCGAGGTCGACCGCCCTAGCCGTTAGGCCAACTCCTCTCACAGCTGGGCTTGGACTCTCGACCAGGACTCAGGTTCCGTTTGTCTTACAGCAGTACATTTACTCTGTAAGTGTGCTCCCAACTCAGCTGTCAACAAACATCAGCTTTATAGTCTCAAAACACACACTAGAAGGTTTGAGAGTCTTCCTCCCTGGTCATGGAAACTTACTGGAGCTGGCCAGCTTCCAGACAAGCATTCCACAGGTGGAAGGAGTTTCCACGTTCCCTCTACATTCTTGCCTCTTCCAGCCTTTATCTTAACGAAGCTCACAAAAGCATTCCAGGGTACATTAAACAATCTCTCACAAAAACAATCCTTGAACGTGATTAACCCAAACAACTTGCAAGTGTGTCTGTGCGCGCAGAAAAAGCTGAAGCAAGGCAGAGTCAGAATTCAGGATGACATGAGGCCATGTCAAAGCCAATAGTAAGAACTTAATAATTCTTCCCAATGTACAACACAGTGCACTTTTGTGCACCACTGCTTATAGCATCACATACTTCATCTCTCAATGTACAACACAGAGTACATTTGTGCACCACTGCTTATAGCACTGCACTTCGAGACTAAAAAGACCATTCCACACCTCTCTCTTTCCCTCATGCTTTCAAATGCACATCCCACAAGTTCTGTTCTTGGCAAGGCTGTCCTACTCTGTGACAGCTCCCACTGAAAGACTGCAAGATTACAAGAAAGAAACCTTTAAGAGAAACAAGGCATATGCAGGATGTCGTACATTCAGGCTAGGATAAAATAACACCCCAAAGTCAATTAAAATAATGGTAGTCAAAGGTCATCACAGGGTGTCAGACCACAAGAGTGCCTCTAGTACTACAGGCACAAGCAAACCCCAAATTAACCTGTGCTCACTCCTTTGGTAGCTTGGCACAAAAGCAGTCAGGCTTAACTTAGAAGCAATGTATAAAGTATTTACGCCCTATTCATATCATCTAGTCAGGATCATGGGTAGTTTACAGTACTAAAGTTTAGTTAACATAAAATATTTATAACATCTTTAATTCTAAGAGTCAGTATCACACAGAAGGCCAATGACAACTTGAAAGTCAAATACAAAATGAATTTGTATTCATTAAAAATTACACAAGTAGAGTTAAAAAGCATATCATATTAAAAACCAATTCATACACAGATGAATCACAAGAAAACAAAAGTCGACGCTGCGTTTCGGTGAGTTGGTAATTGATCACCTTCATCAGGACAGTTTTCTAGGTAACAAAAACATTATATTAATAATATTAAAATTTTCATATGACTTAGCTGTATCTCATTTGACCTAAAACAGTCCATATTCAAGTAGTAGTATCTGACTCTAAGAAATTTTGTATGCAACATATATCTAGTGATTAATGTTTGCATTACAATTTACTGTACATTGCACCACAGAAAACAGTTTATTTAATCCTCTTCAAGAGTCACATAGAGAATGATTTAACTACCCATGATCTATTATTAAACCTATTATAACCAGAAATGTAATTGCATACCTACCTAATGTAGGAAATCGCTAGGGTTAAGATTTCCTAGTCAATTTATGAAGCAAAATGTGCTTGAGTTGGGTCAAAGGTTTTTGATGATATCCCTGAAATGTGTAGAGGTAAAGAGAAAATTAAAAATAAGGATATATTCAGTATTAATTAGGGTGTCTCTCCACATCGGCAGTAATTGTACATACCTTAATTTGGATGCTGATTGGCGTTACTTTGTTCGGTGGTGCCACCATTCATAGGATAAAATACAAGGTCTAAAGAGAAAGATTTTGTTGCGGAGATTGTTACTTAAAGCATCTCTATGTGGTAACCAATTGAAACAAAAAATCAGTTGTATAGAAAGGCTTACCCAGGGATAAACTGAACTGTTATATATAGCACTCACAGATTTGCCGTGATTGGAGGAAATAATTTACAAATTTATCCCCGTCTGTATCCAATCTGGAGGAGCAAGAACTGTTGTGAAGACAAAATAAAAATGCTATTATACCCCATAGTAGTGACGGCGGTGTCTATATCGCTATAAATGTACTCAATTATTACCTCTTATAGTTGCTGTAGTGGTCATGCAGCTGATAAAATGAAATAAAAGCCTGTAAAATCAAGGCGTCAAATTACTTACCACAACTTTTATTTTCTTGTGATTTATCTGTGTATGAATTGTTTTTTAATATGATATGCTTTTTAACGCTACTTGTGTAATTTTTATTGAATAAAAATTATTTTTGTATTTGACTTTCAAGTTGTCATTGACCTTCCGTGTGATACTGACTCTTAGAATTGAAGATGTTATAAATATTTTATGTTAACTAAACTTTAGTACTGTAAACTACCCATGATCCTGACTAGATGATATAAATAGAGAATATGGACCTTTTGGTTGTTTTGTCTGTACTCGTACTGTCCCTTTTTCTAAACATAAAGGGTATCTCCCCTATTTCTTTACTTTACATAAAGTATTTATGCAGCACTTCAAACAGTAATAAAGTGAAAGTTCAACACAAGAAAAATCCTACAACAAATTAGAAAGATAGGGTTAAATGTAATAAATCATTTGAGACCAAAATGACAGAAATCCGATCAGTAGAACCAGAGTTACAATTTTAAAGTTTTAGATAAATGTAGTGCCTAGAAGCACAAAGCGTCAACTTTGGTTATCTTTGAATGCTGGACCGGGACCAATTCATAAGTTCAGGCCGATCACAATAGAGTGTGGGCTGGATGCAGGGACCAAGTTCGGTCCGCTGAAGAAAGTATCTTAAATTCAGGTTGTAGAGTGTTGCGAGATAGCGCTTAGAAAATGTGTTGCACTGCGGTGGTTCCAAGGATCTGAAAGACTGGGATATGGAGTCCTGCATCGTTGTTGAGGATGCATCGACAAGGGTCTTGTGATGTGCAGTCCTGCGTCAAAGATGCATCATCCACTGCTGGTTTAAAAAAAGCAGAGGGGCTACGATGCAGAGTCCTGCGTCATCTTCAAGGATGCCATCGACCAGGGCTTGCAATGCAAAGGCCTGCATCAAGGATGCATTGCGCAGTGGCAGTTCTGAGGAGACTTTGGGCTGCAATGCGAGGTTCACCATTGGGGATGATTCACACTGCAGCGGTTCGGAAGCAAGGAGTTGCATCGTGCTGCATCAGTTCTGACCACACATCTGGGCTGGCAGAGAACCTTCAGGCCGTGCACTTCTAAGGGTCTAGGACTGGAGTAGCACCACTTTGGGGGTAGAAATCACAACTGACAGAGTCCATGTGCTGGGTTCAAGGTGGTTGGAGTCTTTTCTGCCCCTGAGGTTCTTAGAAGGCCAGACAACTAGCCCTTGGAGTCACTCTGGTGATCCTGGGTTCAAGAGACAGGTCCATTTCTTTCCATCAACCAGCAGGGCAACAGAGTAGCAGTCCTTCGTGCAGCGCAGCGCAGCAGTTGTTTTGAGTCTTCCACAGGTCCAAAGGTTACAGAAGAGTTGGGTCTGAGGGTCCATTATTTAACAAGAAAAACAATTGGTTATAGGGTCTCAGGGAATTTTAAAGACCTGCGCAGACAAATCCCCAAATCACTCAAACTAACACAACAAGTAGAGTCTACGGGTCTAAACTAGTCTATCAAAAGAACAGTAGTGACACAACAGCACGTTCAAACATAAAAAAGTCCTCATAAAGAGGGCCAAGTCCCATCACCCACCGAGGTGGCATGCTTCATCATCTGGGACCTCCCATAACCACACCTGGTGTAGTTATAGAGCTACAACTTGTGAAAATATGGATTTTTCTGGTCAGTTATGTCCCCTATCTTGGACCCCAACGGTTCTATGTGCATGTCACAAGTACATGTATGTTCCCTCCAGTTCCAGTTATGAAGACGCAAATACATGTGCGTCCACCGTCAACATGTCCTCTGTCAGATCCGCCATGAATAGGCCGGATATTCCATTCCTAAATATGAAAGGCCACCGGCTTTATATGGTTCACTTATGCCATTTTACAGTCCAGGCAAGTAGGCCCTGATTCTGTCATCAAACTCTTCTTGCCTTCTGCCTCTGAAAGCTCGAGTCTGAGCCTGCATCTGTGACCATGAACTTTGTCTCATTCTCTGCGCGGCTCACGAAGCCTGACATCAGCCTATTCTCTGCCAAGAACTGTATTTCACCTTCGAATTATCTGCTTCCCCCTCAGCCGATGCATTCCTGCCTAGTAGTTTAAGTAAACATTCTTTCAGTTACCAAGCAAAAGGCCCGACTTCTCTGTCCTCATGCAAGTAATTCATAGCCCTGTTACCATGGAATATTCCTACCCCCTCGCATTTAGTGTAGACACTTAGACGCTTGTACACGCACGCACAGTCAGTATAGAATAGATTCTGTCCGAGAGTCCTTCTTTCGTGGATAACATAGTTCTTTAAACATAGGATGTTAGATATGATTTGGGATTAGGTTGACTTGACCCCCCAGACTTCTTGTCTCCACATGTAGAGCTAAATGTCAAGTCCCCTTCACCCCCTAGTTACACGTCAATTACACGTCATGCTGCTGCGCGCGCATCTATGCCAAGTATTATCTTATAGATCCACCTATATGTGACATCATAACCAATTATGTTCCTTTTTACTCCTTATTACACCCATTTTCTGGTTACGCAGATAAATCGTCATTTTCCTTATCAATTGTTACGCCTACTGCATTCGCTTCATTGTAATGTATGATCTATAAAAGTCATTTCATGTCAATAATGTATGTACTTCACTTCCTGAACCTCCGTGGTGATGGAACTTGGAGCAACCGATTATAATCGATCACTGGAATAAAGCCCATTCCGAACCTCTAATACCACGGATTCTGCCTCTCATTTTACTGAGCTATTTTATTATGTTTCTGTATCAAATTAAGTCCAGGTAAAGGAATTTTATTTACCACATGAATGGCGCCCGAACAGGGACACTTTCTCATCTCACGCGCCGGCGGTGAGTTGCAGGCCCGGTCTCCTGCCACAGCTGGACGGACAATAACGCGTACCAGCAGGATTTCCTGTATCTCCCTCCGGTCAAGCGGGGGCGACTGAGGCTGCGATCAACACCCAGACGAGGCGGTGAGAAGTGCGAAGTATCCCGACCAGAGCCTAGCTGAGAGAGCAAGAGCCGAGGTATACAGAGACCCACCAGTTCGAAGTCAAGCCCAGTTTCCGACGAGTCGAGTCCAGTCCAGTCCGGTTCAAGTTCAAGTTACCGAGGCCTTCCGTTTCCGAAGCTACCCGGTGAGTACCATTACTGGGGAGGCACTTCTGACGTGCACATAGGTTGTGCCGGTCAAGACGGGTTTGGGTACACAAATCCGGTCTGCACTGTTTTAGCAGTGTATCTGTACTGTTTAGCAGTATATCAAGTATTCCGAAGTATCTAGTTATTGTCAAGAATTATGCTTGGTGATTAGTTATGCAGACGATCATCATTGTTGTTTCAGTTAAAGGTTTAATGTTTAATGTTTAATGTGTTTAAAAAACGTCCTGCATATTGTGGTATGAATGACTGTTCTTTATCGTGTTTATTGTATTAAGTCTGTTCAAAATCAAGTATCAGGTCAGTTGGTCAAAATCAAGTATAAGGTCAGTTCTCAATATGCCGCTCTTTTCGAAATTAAGACAGATCACTACTAGAAAAGGGGTTCTCGAAGAAGCCGTCCCTATTCCTCCTAGGGATACTCCAGGGCACTTCATGTATCACAAACATGGCTTAGACGCTATATTATTTCTTGATTTATGGGTAGACTACACCAAGGGATTACCAGAAAGTCAGAGGTGGCCCGCAGCGGGAACCTGGGATGCGGAATGCATCATGAAAGTCGAGGAAGAGTTATGGAAAAGGAAGGTCAGACAGTCACAGAAAGACGCCGTTGAGTTATGGCGTAAAGAATCTCATAGACGCACAGAAAAAGCACGTAGACAGGAAGAAAAGAATAAAGAGAGTTCAAATAAAGTTCGAGAAAATCTATTAATTGAGGAAGGTATCCGAGTGAAATCAGAACAAGTAGACAGACAAAGAAATGCCCTTATGAATGGTATGTATCCCCTTCTGGCCGAAGGATTACCTAAGGCTACTCCAGAGATACCGAAAGACTTGCCACCCCCATTGTTCCCGATAAAGGTACATCCTAAGGGGCATCCTAGAACCGCAGAAGATGTTTTTCTTTCCTCATATTTAGATGACGCAGCTCCCGAGTATGCTAATTCCGCCCCACATAGACCGCATACCAGGGAGATCCAACGCCAAGATCCAGTACCCGTATCCCTACAGCAACAAATCGAGTCACAAGTTCCGGCAAGCACATCTGTTTCTGCATCAGTTCCTACAGCTACTTCTATAGCTGTGTCCACACCTGTAGTTGCTGTGTCACGTTCGACGAATCCTTTCACACCCGACACCCCAGATGGGGCCACGGGAGGTGCTACCAATATTTTTTCTACGCCACCCAGAATAAATAAACTTACTTTTCAAGAGTCAGCACATTCACGTACACCCAAACTCATAAGTGCCCGTACGCTGAAGGAACTTCTTATAGATTGCAGATATGACCCTGTGCCCGGTAAAGAGGACGAAATGACCCTGGCATCATTGCGTATCAGACGAGCCGCAGTGTATTTAGGGAAGTTACCAGGAATGACTGCGCATCTAGATAAAATATATCATTTTGTCCAAACAGGGCGAGATCCAGAATGTATTAACAGAGCTATGGAATACCAGAAAGTAGAGATACAGGGGGAACTGTTACGTTTCCTCATAAACTGTGTGATCAGAAATCAAGACCGACCGGGGGTAGACCCGGAAGCAATGCAAATTCTTACCAGATGGAGCCAGAATATATCAGAAGGGAGACATGATAAGCAAAATTGTATAATAGCCATGTGCCGAAAGATCCGTAAAGAAATAGAACGCCTACACGAAGAAAGATTAGCGGTAGACGAGTTCGAACAAAGCGAGGAAGAAGGGTCAGGACCGCCCACAGGACAGTCAGACACCATAGCCTATGTAGGAAGAGGAAGATCTTGTAATAGTAATAGATGTCCTATTGACCCGATACGTCCGATATGTCCAGATAATAATAGGAATTTCCAAATACCTATAATTAACATCAGGTCTAACGAGCATTCGTTCCAAACCGCCGACAAACTACTCCGAGAACGAAGGGGTTATCATTTTCTCGATTCTATGGATGAACAAGATTTAGCCAGGGCAGCTGTCCATTGGGTGGACAGTCCCGGAAAATATAGTGATGATACAGTAGTACGCACATTTTTGAATCTCACCCCAGATGAACAGAGGTTAGCTGGGATTTATATGATTCAACAACTCATTATACTATATCGGAGTCAGCGTTCGGACCCTGGTCCCTTACCTGACATATTGACTGAATTGCTTATGAATAAATGGAGAGGTGCAGGTACTAAATTAATTAAAGAAATTCTAGAATCAAGAAAGCAGTATATTCTTTTTGTATGCGCAGAGCATGTCTCATTGCCCGTCAAGGAAAGAACCACGTATCACATGGATAGACAGAATCCCTTACGAGAAGTGCACCCAATAAAAGGCGAGGACAACGAGTTTAAGCGCGTATTTGTATATACGCCCATATCAAAAATAGAATTGTTACAAATGAAGAAAGTGGTACCCAGTCATGACAAAGATCCAGCGGGTTTTCACCGAGAAATTAAAGACATGTTACTCATGGGAGAGTATACCTATCCCGACATTATGACAATATTAAAGGTATTGATGCCTGCTGGTATTTATGAGAAACTCAAGGAAAAAGAGTGGGAGGTAGGAGACCAAAAGATAGAATGGTCAGTGTTAGAAGCGGAAGAAAAGGCCCGAACTGCAGGAGCAGGACTTGGGGATAAAACTAAAGCACTGCCAGGTTTACTAGTACAGGTACTGCCGCGTTTATTAACTACGAAAAAGGAAGATTGGGGTACAATTTCAGCCTGTAAACAGAAGCAAGATGAAGACACTAGCGATTACTATGCCCGATTTGAAAAATGTTTTGGTATAAATAGTGGCATAAAAGCAAGTAGCGAATCATACCCACATCTGTTTGTAACAAAATTAGTAGAAAATGCCCTGCCCCAAGTAAAGAATAGAGTATTAAAATTCGAGAGTACCTGGCAAGGTAACACTCCATCACAAATGTTACAAATGTTACAGTACCATCACAATAGAATTAGAGAGGAACAAGAACATGAACACAGACGCATGAAAGACACGAAAATGAAAATGCTAGTTTCCCAGACAGTTCCAGCTGAAGGACATAAAAAGGGTATGACACATTCCGATTCAGCAGGACCTGTAAAAGGGACATGCAATTATTGTAAAAAGCCAGGTCATTACGTACACGATTGTCCAGTTTTAAAACATAATATCGCCATAGGTAAAACACAAGAAAGATCACGGCCATTTAGACAAGAGCAGAATGAACAAGGAGCTCCGCAACATGCACAGGCCATGCCAGCCGCACAACAGTCTATACAGTTTGTGCCAGCTGCACCACCGTTGCCTGTTGCTGCCACACAGACAACAACACGACAAATGTATCAGACCGCACAGTATGAATATCCTGAGTATCAGCGTTACGCATGAACTAGCCTAGAGAGGGAAGTTGACTTACCCCTTATCGAGATTCCTGTAGATCAAGAAGGACCTTATGTACATAGTGAATTATTAGGCCAAGATAGAAAATTTTTACTCGATACAGGGGCAAGTCGAACAACTATAAAACGTAGTGAAGTTCCAGGGGCACCCCTCTCAGGCTCACAGAATATTTCCCTTGGTTTTTCAGGAAAACCTATTGTTAATGAAGTATCACAGCCTCTTCCACTTACGATAGGACCTCTGACCCGAACTACAGATTTATTGCTTACTAAATCATGTCCAGAAAACTTGCTAGGAATAAAAACATTGAAAGCTCTAGGAGCCATAATATGTTGTTCTCCGGAAGGAGTAAGGTTGTTTTTACGTGATTTTAAAGGTCACTATGTGTCTAGAGACATGGATCCCCGACTGCAGACTTTACCTACACATCTATGGGCACAAGGCCCTACTGATGTTGGTTGCATGAATATTACACCATATCGAGTCACATTAAAGGCAGGAGTGGTGCTACCACGAATGCGACAATACAAGTTACCACCAGATGCTGTAGTGGCTTTACTACAAATCATTGACGAGCTCATTGCCCAAGGAGTAGTTGTGGAAACAGACTCCAATGTATGTAATTCACCGATAATTCCGATTCTTAAACGAACAGATCCAAAGGCCCCGCCAGTATATCGATTGGTTATTGATCTGCGCGAATTAAACAAGTGCATTGTGCCACAATTCCCTGTGGTCCCAGATATCTCGTCATTACTGACAGCTATTGATTCCGAAGCAACATTCTTTACTGTAATTGATCTCAAGAATGCTTTTTTCAGCGTCCCAATAGATCCGGAAAGCCAATATTTGTTCGGATTTAGTTTAAATGGACGTAGCTTTAAATTCTCACGCGCACCTCAAGGATTTACAGAAAGCCCCAGCATCTATAGCCAAGCACTGAAACGAGAACTCGATAGTATCCACATGCCAGTTAACACTGCCCTGCTTCAATACGTTGATGATCTGCTGATCACCGCGAGAAGCGAACCGGAATGTGAAAAAGCATCACTGACAGTTTTACAATTTCTAGCCGAAAAAGGGCACAAGGTGTCCCCTTCTAAGCTGCAATTCTGTGTCCAGCGAGTTGTTTATCTTGGACACTCGCTGTCCAAGGAGGGAAGGCAGCTTACACCGGACCGCATTCAGTTAATAGCTAACATGCCAACACCCAAGACGCAAAAGGAGGTGCGGGCTTTCATAGGCCTCACGTCATATTGCAGGCAGTGGATCCCTCAGTACGCATTTCTAGCAAAACCACTCATTCAGTTAACCACACAGGAGGCAGCCACATCGACTGTTCTCCCTTGGACTCAGGAACATACACAAGGTTTTGAAAGCTTAAAGAAAGCTTTATGTCAAGCACCTGTTTTAGCAACGCCATGTTACAGAAAACAGTTTACACTCTTTGTTACAGAACGCGAAGGTACTGCCTTGTCAGTACTCACACAGGAACAAGCAGGAGCACACAAACCATGTGCTTATTTTTCTAGTACATTAGACCCCGTCGCTCAGGCTTTGCCTGCATGCCTAAAATCAGTAGCAGCGACAGCTTTAGCAATCAGACAAAGCGATGCCATAGTGTTAGGACATCCATTGACAGTTCAAGTACCACACGCAGTAGAGGTTCTTGTAAACAGAACGCAAACACAACACTTGACTATAGCGCGACTTACAGGGTACGAACTTACATTGTTTCAGCCACATATAGAAATCAGACGCTGTAACACATTGAATCCTGCCACACTTTTGCCAGTAATCGGAACAGACCCACTAGCTCATGACTGTATTGAAGTTATTACAATCACGACGAAACCCAGACAAGACTTAACCGATGTCCCATTGTCAGATCCAGACCTGACATTGTATGTAGATGGTTCATGTATGAGAACAAATACAGGAGAGTTAGTGGCTGCTTACGCAGTCACCACAGATACTGAAGTCATTGAAACTAATCGTATAAATACTTTGTCAGCTCAAGCCGCAGAGCTCATCGCTCTGACACAAGCCTGTATTCAAGCCACGAATAAAAAAGTCAACATATACACTGATTCACGTTATGCATTCGGAGTTGTACACGACTTCGGCGTGCTGTGGCGAGAGAGAGGTTATTTAACTTCCCACGGTGCCCACATTCAGCACGGACCCCTCATTCATGCCTTATTAGATGCAATACATCTACCCACGACAATATCAATTATGAAATGTAAAGCTCATACGAAAGTTACTGATATCATTTCCCAAGGCAATGATCTAGCCGACAGAACAGCTAAACAGACTGCTCAAACCCAAACATCCGACATGACAAAGACAATAGTCCCGATGCCGACACATTGTATGACAGTTAAAGATCCTACCCTTGACGTAATTGACATACAGACACATGCTACACCAGACGAAATAAAGAAATGGACTGAATTAGGAGGGATCCAAACGGACCAAGGATGGATGATGAAGGAAAAGTCTGTATGGTTCCTTCCTGATTCAATGGTCCAAGTTATAATTAACACTACACATAGTCCAGCACATCTAGGAGAAAAAGCTATGCTAGACAGCATTCAACACATTTGGTTCAATAAACATTTACGAGCAGCAGCCAAACAAAAAGTCCGTACCTGTATGATCTGTTGCCAGTTCAACCCAGGAAAAAGCGTTCCCGTAGAACAGGGTGGATTTCAGCCTCCTGATCACCCTTTTGAAGTGCTCCAGATGGATTATATCCAGATGGAACGATGTCGAGGATTCAAATATGTTCTCGTAGTTGTCTGCGCTCTGTCCCGTTGGACGGAGGCATACCCGGTTTCAGATTACACTGCCCCGACTACTGCCAAACAGTTGGTTCGAGAATTCTTCCCACGATACGGTTTACCACGTGTTGTCTACTCAGATAACGGCCAGCCGTTCTCATCCGAATTAATGAAACATGTTTCACTTCTGTTAGGATATCAGTGGAAATTCCACTGTGTCCGACACCCCGAGGCAGCAGGTCTCGTAGAAAGACATAATCAGATACTGAAAATCAGATTGTCCAAAATATGCAGAGAGAAAGGTGTCGACTGGATAGTAGCGTTACCAGTTGCACTCTTTTACATGAGAATGGTAGCACACTCTCGAACAGGGCTATCCCCGTATGAGGTGATCTTCGGTAGACCACCAAATATGTGGGGGACGCCTATACCACGCAAAATAACTGATGTTGACTGTAATATGCTGACAGATTACTTGGCTTCCTTGATGTCTGCACTACAATCTTGTCGTTCACAGGTAGCTGCAGCCTTTCCCGACAACACTGAGGTGAAACCCCATGACGTAGTTCCGGGTGATCTCGTATTTGTGAGAAATTTCGACCGAAAGACTCAGCTGGAGCCCAGGTGGAAGACACCCAAGTTGGTTCTGCTGACCACAAGGACAGCCGTGAAGATCGAGGGCCGCAAGGGCTGGATTCATTCAAGTCATATCAAGAAATTTCATGGACTATCCTCGGATATAGACATTGTGCCCTGCACTCCCTCACAGACTGATTCAAAACTTCCTTTGGTTGAAAAGACTGAAACCGAACTCTATAAAGTAAAATTGAGGCCTAGAACGTCAGACAATTTGATTGTTTAAGTCCTCTCCAAGGTGAAGCGGTTGAATTTGTCTCTGACATGTATCCTCTAGACCTGAATCATGGACAGTCGCGAAAAATGATGAAACGACAGGCGTATTGTAAATCACTGCGTAGCCATTGCATAGTGACATTATTAATCTTGTTTTTCTTGAGTCTTTTAATAATTACTGCAAGTATATTGTTGCACATATATTACCCTATTTCTAGACATGTTTATAATGTTACTGCTGAACATTCTTTTAGTGACTTACCTCCGCATGAATTGTCTTATAGACTTGCGCTGCGCAATAACACTTTCATTAGTATGTTACATCAATCCCATCAGACTAGTAATGCCACCAATTGTTGGGTGTGTGGTCGACTCCCTCCCTATCAGAATTATGAAGGAGTCCTGCCTTTCTTTCCACATCCATTTACACATAATGGCTCCTGTGGAGCATGGTTTAGTTTAATCAATTCCATAGACTCAGACACAGCAGTTTACCAAGATCATTGGGTATGGGGAAACCTGAACCTAGTTTTACTCAAGGTCTGCTACCCTGACAAGGAGGGTCGCCCCAAAAGAACAGGAACTGATCTAGAAAATGAAGTATATGGATTAGGTAATTTTACACCTAATCTCATGATTCTAAATGTCGTATCCGAAGTTGAACTAGTCTTACCCACCATGTCAGTATTCCCAGCGAAGGGTGAATTGTGTGTAAGAAAGGTTGGTTCCATACATATGGGCCATAGTAAATGCACTACTATAGTAGAATTCAGTGATCAAGGCAAATCTTCATTTAGAGCTTATCGCCACTCCTACTTTATATGTGGTCAGACCGCATATATGCGTCTACCTCTAGATTGGGATGGTACCTGCTACATTGCATTTCTTTTGCCACCTGTTTTCCTAGCTCCTCCTGATTATTATAGAAATATTCATTTAGTACACAACAGAGAGCGGAGAGATCTCCCAATTGTCGATTACACTGAAACAGCATGGGAAAAATACACAGATTTCAATAAAGGCATCTTTCCCTATATAGGTACTGTTACAAATAGTAAACTGATACGTAGATTAACTAGAACCCTTGAAGCAGTAGTGAATGAGACTATTTCCGCCCTAGGCAATTTAACAGAAGAGCAGTCTGCTATGCGGATTGTTGTGCTTCAAAATCGTCTTGTCCTTGACGTCATCCTGGCTGATAGGGGCGGAGCTTGTAGGGTCATCGGATCAAGCTGCTGCGTATTCATACCAGAAAATTCGCCATCAGTATATAAAGCCATAACTCGCCTTCATAAGATTGTAAACCAGATACACCAGAACCCGGGCACTTGGACTTGGTCCAGTTGGTTTTGGAGTGTGATATCAGCCTGGGGATGGAGAGTTCTATCCTTCCTAGGTATTGGCCTTCTCATACTATTCAGTTGCTGTCTATGTCTACAATGTGGACCAGCGATCTGTGGTCTGTGTGCCACATCGTGCATTCCACATCAAGATTTTCATTCAAGATCCCGGAAGAAGAAAGAAGAACAAATGATGCTATATGAACAGATCAATGGATTAATGAAGATTGATATCTCTTGACGGGCAAGTAGGGGACAAGGAGGGAATGTGGAAATATGGATTTTTCTGGTCAGTTATGTCCCCTATCTTGGACCCCAACGGTTCTATGTGCATGTCACAAGTACATGTATGTTCCCTCCAGTTCCAGTTATGAAGACGCAAATACATGTGCGTCCACCGTCAACATGTCCTCTGTCAGATCCGCCATGAATAGGCCGGATATTCCATTCCTAAATATGAAAGGCCACCGGCTTTATATGGTTCACTTATGCCATTTTACAGTCCAGGCAAGTAGGCCCTGATTCTGTCATCAAACTCTTCTTGCCTTCTGCCTCTGAAAGCTCGAGTCTGAGCCTGCATCTGTGACCATGAACTTTGTCTCATTCTCTGCGCGGCTCACGAAGCCTGACATCAGCCTATTCTCTGCCAAGAACTGTATTTCACCTTCGAATTATCTGCTTCCCCCTCAGCCGATGCATTCCTGCCTAGTAGTTTAAGTAAACATTCTTTCAGTTACCAAGCAAAAGGCCCGACTTCTCTGTCCTCATGCAAGTAATTCATAGCCCTGTTACCATGGAATATTCCTACCCCCTCGCATTTAGTGTAGACACTTAGACGCTTGTACACGCACGCACAGTCAGTATAGAATAGATTCTGTCCGAGAGTCCTTCTTTCGTGGATAACATAGTTCTTTAAACATAGGATGTTAGATATGATTTGGGATTAGGTTGACTTGACCCCGGGCTGGAAGTCATGGTGGCCCCAGGACATGTCCCCCCCAGAGAAGCCATCTTCCCAGGTAAAAAATCTCGGAGTGGTGTTTGACGATGTTCTATCTTTTCGTCCACACATCCTGGGATTAGCAGGGAAATGTTTCAGCATCCTTAAGATGCTTAAGAAATTTCTTCCCCTACTTTCACTGCAGTATCGTAGGAAGGTTGTCCAGGCGCTTGTGGGCTCCCGCCTGGATTATGCAAATGCTCTTTTTGCAGGCCTACCTAAGTATTTGTTATCCAAACTGCAGATTGTCCAGAACTCGGCGGCCAGAGTTATTTATGGGTTGCCTAGGAGAGCTAGTGCCTCTGCGCTTTTGGCTAGGCTGCACTGGCTCCCAATTTTGGGGAGAATCAGATTCAAGCTCCTCTCTCTGGCATTCAAGGCCCTTCATGCGATTGGCCCTCACTACCTGAGGAAGCGTATCGTCTTCTATGTGCCGCGGAGGCTGCTGAGGTCAGCGGACCTGGCTAAAACGGAGGTGCCGGTGGTTAAACGCGTCCGGATGGGAGGCCGCTCCTTCCAGTATGTGACAGCCTGCCTGTGGAACGAGCTCCCACTTTCCCTTCGGAAAGCGAATAATCTTCTGGCTTTCAGGAAGGAGTTGAAAACTCTGCTTTTTACTAAGTAACCTAGTGTGACGGTAGTAGGTCTTTCCCTTTGGTTTCGTGTTTCTCTGGGTCACTTTGCCAAAGCGCCGGGACACCCTTCTGGGGTAGCCGTGCGCTCAAAAAGTGCGGAGTAACATAACACGTAACCCCCCAGACTTCTTGTCTCCACATGTAGAGCTAAATGTCAAGTCCCCTTCACCCCCTAGTTACACGTCAATTACACGTCATGCTGCTGCGCGCGCATCTATGCCAAGTATTATCTTATAGATCCACCTATATGTGACATCATAACCAATTATGTTCCTTTTTACTCCTTATTACACCCATTTTCTGGTTACGCAGATAAATCGTCATTTTCCTTATCAATTGTTACGCCTACTGCATTCGCTTCATTGTAATGTATGATCTATAAAAGTCATTTCATGTCAATAATGTATGTACTTCACTTCCTGAACCTCCGTGGTGATGGAACTTGGAGCAACCGATTATAATCGATCACTGGAATAAAGCCCATTCCGAACCTCTAATACCACGGATTCTGCCTCTCATTTTACTGAGCTATTTTATTATGTTTCTGTATCAAATTAAGTCCAGGTAAAGGAATTTTATTTACCACAAACTCCTTAGATTACTGTAACAAGGAGGAGCTCAGAAATGTTTTGATTCCTATGGTTGGGAGGATAAATTATCTCAGAGTGAGAAAGGCTGCCATAAGTGTGGTGAGTCTAGATGCAGTGTGTGAAATAGGAAAGTGATTTAAAATTGATTAGCATTGGAAAATTATTTTATTTAGTATCCAATGGCATCAAGCTAAAAACAGCAGAAATCGTGAAGGGAATGTGTCCACAAACGTTATAGGGACACGTCCTCGTGGGTCAACATGTTTCAGCCAACCAGTGTCTACCAAATGACAGTGGCTTTCGTCAGGACCATAAGGTAACACTACTGCAAAACAGTGAATGAGTGATAAGTGAAAAAAGGAACAATACAACCTACCAAAGTACCTGCTTATCTGTAGATATGTGGCACCGTAGGAATATAACTTAATCACCTAAAAACAGAAAGAGAATTATAATACAAACAAATTGAATGATATGTGCTGGAACGTGTCTTCTACGTTCTTTTGACATAGTACAAATGTGTCATACATAAACATTTGTCATGCGTGCAAACTGCATTGTCTTCTTACCCGCAATAAGTCGGGGATGCGACCTACACTCCTGGTTACAACTCAGGGCGTGAGGCAACGCTCTAGGAGACAAAAAAGAAGAACTAACTAATGCCACGGAAAACAGAAGATGGTTTATTCATCTGTTTAAGCATGAAGTTGTGTGACTATAAAAACAGTATACAAACAGAGGTGTGTTGAATGACTCCACAATAGAAAAGGACATGCTGCCATCTTTCTGGAAAGCGGTTATTGGAAAATGCAGATTAACCAGGACCGTATGCGAGCATGTCGATCCCATAAATGCCGTTAAAGTAACAGAAACCAAGCGATAGCCACAGAGCGCATGTTAATTCAGCTAACAAAGAATCAAAGCCAAATCTCTAGCTTGGGAATAAGCTGAAAGTCTATTCGATCGTGTATTGATACACAGAGAGCAGGCTTACCTGTCCGTTGTTACCCCGGACCTTCTTCCCGGTTGTACCGAGTTGTAACCGGAACAGCGTAAGCCAGCCCCTCTTAAAGGTTGACTGTGTAAAACAAAGGACATTGGACCAATCGTCACGCAATAGCGCGATGACACATACCGAGCGTCAAAAGACGTCTGACATGCAAGGAATGCTGGGAAGTGTGGTCCTAGCGGTTAAGTTCCAAGAGCTTGATCGGAACTACGTGTTTGCTTGTATCAAGATGTATTATATAAATAAAGTCTTCAACAAATGTGCCCATGTTGTGTATAAAGACACTATAGTGACAAATCAAGTGTCAAAACAAAACATGTCAAATAAGATGATGTTTCTAAAAAATCGTTATCGGAATTAGGATGAATGTACGCGTTCGAAATGAACGCGTCCCGGAGTGGAGGGATTTTGGTGGCGAGCCACTCCCTGAATTGCGCAACTCAGTTAATCAAAGAGCAGAGGGGTTTAGTCGCGCTCTGATAGAATGCCATACCAGTGTACTGAACGCACATCCTACTATGTACGTCCTAATTAGAAGTCGTGTAGCGGACAGGTCCCATTGAGGATGTGCAGGTAAATCTCGAGCTACCATGGAAAAACAGAGTGTTAGATAAGCTGTGTAGATGTTGTGTGCTTAAGCTGTTTGACACCGGAAAGAGATTGCCAAATGGTACATAGGGGAGCTTTATGTTCATTTCAGTAATGCAAGGCGCCTTGCATTACTGAAATGAACATAAAGCTCCCCTATGTACCATTTGGCAATCTCTTTCCGGTTTAATCGAGGTAGGGGCTTCTGGGGCAATATAAACCAATGTGTCAAACAGCTTAAGCACATACATAGGACGTACATAGTAGGATGTGCGTTCAGTACACTGGTATGGCATTCTATCAGAGCGCGACTAAACCCCTCTGCTCTTTGATTAACTGAGTTGCGCAATTCAGGGAGTGGCTCGCCACCAAAATCCCTCCACTCCGGGACGCGTTCATTTCGAACGCGTACATTCATCCTAATTCCGATAACGATTTTTTAGAAACATCATCTTATTTGACATGTTTTGTTTTGACACTTGATTTGTCACTATAGTGTCTTTATACACAACATGGGCACATTTGTTGAAGACTTTATTTATATAATACATCTTGATACAAGCAAACACGTAGTTCCGATCAAGCTCTTGGAACTTAACCGCTAGGACCACACTTCCCAGCATCCCTTGCATGTCAGACGTCTTTTGACGCTCGGTATGTGTCATCGCGCTATCGCGTGACGATTGGTCCAATGTCCTTTGTTTTACACAGTCAACCTTTAAGAGGGGCTGGCTTACGCTGTTCCGGTTACAACTCGGTACAACCGGGAAGAAGGTCCGGGGTAACGACGGACAGGTAAGCCTGCTCTCTGTGTATCAATACACGATCGAATAGACTTTCAGCTTATTCCCAAGCTAGAGATTTGGCTTTGATTCTTTGTTAGCTGAATTAACATGCGCGCTGTGGCTATCGCTTGGTTTCTGTTACTTTAACGGAATTTATGGGATCGACATGCTCGCATACGGTCCTGGTTAATCTGCATATTCCAATAACCGCTTTCCAGAAAGATGGCAGCATGTCCTTTTCTATTGTGGAGTCATTCAACACACCTCTGTTTGTATACTGTTTTTATAGTCACACAACTTCATGCTTAAACAGATGAATAAACCATCTTCTGTTTTCCGTGGCATTAGTTAGTTCTTCTTTTTTGTCTCCTAGAGCGTTGCCTCACGCCCTGAGTTGTAACCAGGAGTGTAGGTCGCATCCCCGACTTATTGCGGGTAAGAAGACAATGCAGTTTGCACGCATGACAAATGTTTATGTATGACACATTTGTACTATGTCAAAAGAACGTAGAAGACACGTTCCAGCACATATCATTCAATTTGTTTGTATTATAATTCTCTTTCTGTTTTTAGGTGATTAAGTTATATTCCTACGGTGCCACATATCTACAGATAAGTAGGTACTTTGGTAGGTTGTATTGTTCCTTTTTTCACTTATCACTCATTCACTGTTTTTCAGTAGTGTTACCTTATGGTCCTGACGAAAGCCACTGTCATTTGGTAGACACTGGTTGGCTGAAACATGTTGACCCACGAGGACGTGTCCCTATAACGTTTGTGGACGCATTCCCTTCACGATTTCTGCTGTTTTTAGCTTGATGCCATTGGATACTAAATAAAATAATTTTCCAATGCTAATCAATTTTAAATCACTTTCCTATTTCACACACTGCATCTAGACTCACCACACTTATGGCAGCCTTTCTCACTCTGAGATAATTTATCCTCCCAACCATAGGAATCAAAACATCTCTGAGCTCCTTCTTGTTACAGTAATCTAAGGAGTTGTAGCTCTATAACTACACCAGGTGTGGTTATGGGAGGTCCCAGATGATGAAGCATGCCACCTCGGTGGGTGATGGGACTTGGCCCTCTTTATGAGGACTTTTTTATGTTTGAACGTGCTGTTGTGTCACTACTGTTCTTTTGATAGACTAGTTTAGACCCGTAGACTCTACTTGTTGTGTTGGTCCATTATTTAAACCTAGTGCACACTTTGGAGTAGTAGAAGGTTCTGCACATTTTCATACCAGAAGTACTTGGAATTTCCTGTCACCCCACCTAGCCCCACCTTGTTTGGACTAGTGTCAAACCTTTCATGTGTATGCTCAGACAGATCCTTTGTGATGTGCAAGTGTAGTTGACAGCTCCACGTCCACCTCATACCAGACATGGCCCATGCTGCCCACACCCATACGCCTTTGTCTGGCTGTCTTGAAACAATACATAAAGTCCAAGTGCCAGGCACACCTAGTCATGTGACCCAGGATACAGACTGAATGCACTAAGTGGTGAGGACAAGAAAATGCCATCTTTCTAAAAGTTGCTTTTCTGGAATTGTGACTTAAATCCGACCTTACTATTAAAGAAGATTTTAAATTGCAGTTCTTTAGACACCAAACTCGACATTCTTACTTGCTCCCAATTGAAAGATAGTGCTTAATAAATGTAATATGGTAACCCAATGTTATCCAATGGGAGAAGTAGGCCTTGCAGTAGTGAAAATGAAATTTAAGAGTTTTTCACTACCAGGACATCTTAAACTGAAAAGTACATGTCCAACATTTTAAATATTTCACACTGCCTCATGGGTTGTTTAGGGCCTATCCTAGGGGCGACTTATGTGTATTAAAAAAGAAGGTTTAGGCCGGGCAAAAGGTTTATTTTGCCAGGTCGAAGTTGCAGTTTAAACTGGCCACACAGGCTGCAATAGCAGGCCTGAGACATGTTTGAAAATTCTATATATGTGAGTGGCACAATTAGCGCTGCAGGCCCATTAGTAGCATTTAATCCACATAACCTGGGTACATATAATGCCACATTTACTAGGGACTTACATGTAAATTAAATATGCCAATTGGGTGTAAGCCAATCTCACCATGTTTAAAGGAGAGGGCACAAGCACTGGTTAGCAGAAGAAAAGTGCACAGAGTCCTAGAAGCTAACAAAAATGGGTCCAGAAAATGGGAGGGTGTAGGCAAAAGGTTTGTGGATGATCCTGCAGAAAGGGCCAAATCTAACATTTGACTTCCATTCTCCGGCTTTATTTGTTTTAGGCTGTCCAGCTTGAGATAGTTCCTCCCGTGAAGCATAGCCTTGTCACCATCGCTCCTTGTATTCTTCTATGAGTGCTCACTTTCTTTAAATTATGTTCTTATCTTGTCACATTTGCTGTGCTTTCAAAGCCCAAAGTTAAATGTCAGGCTCCGTCATCACAGAGAGCTTGGTGTTTACTTTTCTTTCTCTGACTTCAAAGTGAGAGGATTTATGTTACAATCCTGCTGACTGGCTACCCATGTAAGAGGAAAGTCTGTAGGATGTTACTTTTTCTTGCACACAACAAAATGTAAATGTCCATAAGTGAACTGTGCAAATATTTCAGAATATATCAAATGAAGAACGTATTTGTGTAAATCTGAAGTGTGGAGAAAGCAAATATTTTTATAGGATCAAAACAAATCAATACACTCCATGATGCCATTTCCACACATTCTTGGTTGTGCACTGTATAGTGTTTTCAGTAAAACTGTGTGTGCAAATGTAATGATCATTTCAATTGAAAATGTATTGTCTGTAATGGTAGTACGCTGCCACATCATACATACTCCACTCTACTCCATGCAACGCCACTCTACAACACTCTACTCCACTCAATGCCAGTCTGCTCTACAACACTGTACTCCAGTCTACGCCACTCCACTCTATGACACTCCACGATACTTCACTCTATGACCCTCTACTCCATTCCACTGTACTTTAGTCTACTCTAGTCCACTGTACACAATCCACAACACAACACTCTACACCTCTCTGAGCCACTCCACTCTATGACACTCCACTCTACAACACTCCACAACACACTATGTCACTCAATGACACCACACTCTACGACACTTTCACTATACAGTCCTCGATTCTGTATTCAAGTCTGCACCACTCCACTCTATGCCACTTTACACCACTGTACCACACTCAACACTACGCCAGTCCACTATATGACACTTTAATCCATTCCATGGTACTCCACTCTACAGTGCTCCACTCCACTCTACAGCACTCTACTCCACTCTACAACACTCTACTCCCCTCTGCAACACCCTACTCCACTATATGCCACTCCACTCTGCGCCTCTCTATGTCACTTCACTCTAAGACACCCTACTCCCCTCTACGACACTCCACTTTATTTTACTCAACTCCACGATGCCCCGCTCTATGACACTCTACCCCATTCCACTCTACTTTACTTTACTCTGTGCCCCTCCACTATATGACCCTCCACTCTATGACCCTCCACGATAGTCTATTCTACAACACTCCACTGTACTCCACTTTATGACACTCCACATCACTCTACGACACTCCACTCTACAACACCATAGGACACTTTATGACACTTTGCCTCACTCCAATCTATAAAACTCTACACCACTTTACTCCACTCTATGCCACTCCACTATATTGCACTTTACTCCACTCTACGCTACTTCACTCTGTGGCACGCCACTCTACAACACTTTTCTCTACTCAATGCTATGCCACACTACAACCCTCCACTCTACATCACTCTACGCCACTCCACTCAAAGCAAAACTGCTCCACTTTATGCCAATCCACTCTACTACACTCCACCCTACGAGACTCTACGATACTGCACTCTATTCTACTCCACTTCACTATGTCCCTCAACTGTATCACACTAAAACCAATGCGCCTCCACTGTACAACACAACACTCTACTCTACTTTATGCAACTCTACGCCACTCTACTCTATGACACTCTACTTTGTTCTTTGCCACTCCACTACACTCTACGACCCTTCACTCTATGACCCTCCACCCTATGGCCCTGCATAAAACTCTACAGCCCTCCACGACACTCTACTCAACTCTACAACACCACTCTATGACACTCACTGCCACGCCACTCCTCTCTATGACACACCACTCTATGCCACTCCACGTCACTCTACCAGGCTCTATGCCACTCCACTCTACGACACTCCACTCTAACTCTACTGTATGCCACTCCACTCTATGACATTCTATGGCACTTTACTCCACTCTTTGACTCTTTTACGCCACGCTGCGCCCCTCCACTGTATGCCACTCCACTCTATCATGCTCTACAATACTCTACTCCACTCAATGCCATGACACTCTATGCCCCTCCAATCTACACCCTTCCACTCTGCACCCCTCCAATCTACAGCACCCTACATCAGTCCACTCTACACCACTCCATTCCACTATACCACACTCCTCTCTGAGATATTCTATGCCACTCCATGACACTCCACTCTACGCCATGACACGGCACTCCATGACACTCTATGTCACTGCTCTCCACGCTACTCTACTCCACTCCAATCTACGCCACTCCACTACACGCCGCTTACCTCTTCGTCACAAATGTTTAGCTATGCTCTGGTGTACAGTATGGCTAAAACACATAGGCAAAGCCAATAGCTCTTGCATAGGCAAGAACTCTTGGCTTTGTCAATGCTGTTTCTGCTGGAACACCGTATATCGTATCAGACCTTTTTTATGGCACATTTTCCCACTGTGCACCTGGTGTGCTTACACTAGGGCATGGAGTTTTCTGATAGATACATACATTTATTGGCTTCTGACTACTCATTTAAACTTGAAATATTCGATTATTTAACCAACTCCCTTCAGACGGATGCATTGTTTGAGCCTAATTTTTCTAA
Source organism: Triturus cristatus (assembly GCF_964204655.1). Classification (NCBI taxonomy): domain Eukaryota; kingdom Metazoa; phylum Chordata; class Amphibia; order Caudata; family Salamandridae; genus Triturus; species Triturus cristatus. The sequence continues at coordinate 819,065,515 of NC_140593.1, read as the reverse complement.
TGCGTTTTGGAGGAGAAACCCACTAAGCACCCGGAGAAGAGCCAGCCCGGTCACCAAGCTCACCGTGGGCGCGGGTGGTTTGCACGCCTTTGGATTTCAGTGTAATTTTACCAGTCATGTTCAGCACACCTCTGGCACTGGCACGGACCAGTTGTCAAATAGTAAACGTGTCATCTGTTAGCCAAGCCAGACTTGACGCTGGTTTGTAGAATGCCATAGCACGATTTTGCAACTATCACTTATGAATGAATATTCTGGTCTGCTACCCAAGACCATTTAAACAAAACTAAAAGGCAAATCTATGCATACTTTGTCTGCCCTCTTCATCCATTCGTCTACTCTAGCATCATTCACATCTTGCTTCCGTCCACCAGAGCACAAAGCTTGGAGAACAAGGTCAGCTCACTTCAGCCATTGCCATACCTGACTGTGAGTGCTGCTATTCCATTTCTGCACAATGTGCACATCCGCACATTAAGTAGTCCCTCTCAGTGCCAGGAACTACTGGAGCAATATGTGCTTTTATATTTTTAAAAATTACATTTCGGCTTTTAAACAATGCTTTTTTTCATACAATAACTTACTTCATGCGAGTCCTGTTCATAAACAAAATAAGCGTTGGCAAAGCCAAAATCTCTGCAGCCAGCGCCAGGCCCATTGGCTTTGCGGGTACTTATTTCTAAGTGCAGGGACTTGTTACACAAGCAGTCTCAGACCACAACTGACGGTACCACATTTTCCCGCCAATTGGGCGTTACAAGCCTTGCCGATAGGTTCACTGTGCGTTCCTTCGGCCTTAAGGTAACAAATACTCAATAAGCCACTGATAAATTCAACACGTGCCTCCATTCTTCTGAGGTAAAACCAGCTCCACCAGGCTTTCAGCTGACTAACTGCTCTGGAAAGCCTTTCACGCCTCCGTCCGACGTCCTCGTGGGATATATCTGCGCTGTGTTTGTTTCTGACATTTTACCCTCAGTTTCGTATCTTAATACCAAATTAGGGGCTTGCAAGCTGACGTTTCTGGGAAGAGCCTGGTTCCCATAAGTCTGTATCAGTGCAGCCCAGCCGCTGCCCAGGAAGAAGTGGGCCTGCGGTTGTTTTTTTAGTCTTTCCAGTTTGGGAACGTGCGTGGGTGAACAGCACGTGATGGGGAACGGGGGGCCTTGAGGACAGATAAACCGAGGGCTTGCTTTAAAAAAAAAGTGCTTGGAACTCTTATTTTAATTAAGAAGTTTGAAGACCCTGTAAATGTTCCAAACCACCTTTTCAATTGGGTGTCTCAATGAAAGAATTACACTGTTCCCTCGTTTCTCCAATCCGACTGTCTGTCCTTGTTCTGCTGAACCCGAGTGGACATTCCAGTTGAGTAGTTTCAAATGGTCTCAGTTGGATCCAGCTGATGCATTTAATAATTTTTTCATAGTTCCTTCTGTTGCAAGTTTTTCACTGTGCAGCTCAGTAAAAAATGTATACACAACCAATTGTCAATTTTACCAATATTCACATTCATAACCTTAGAAGGATGGAGAGCGGAGTTAGTCTTGAAGGAATTTGATGTTTGTCCTTCAGTTATACACGAATCTCATTGTTATATCACTATCATATGCTTATAATGTATTCTTTATGTCGAGGGCAACATATATATATATTTATAGATAGATAGATAGAGTGAAATTAAAGTTAGCTGACAATATCAGTTTAACTGTAACATTTTGAACTGAAAAAAGCATTACAATTAACCAGTTATCGTTATTTCAAGTAACTGTAACTTGTGCCCTGCCTTGCACAGTGTTATCACCAATTATGCCATTTCAATTCATCAGTGATGTTATCAATGATGTCATAGAACAGGTAATGAGTGATGTAATATGTGAAGTTATAAGCAATCTAAGTGTCCTGGAAAGGAGGCCACAACATTTCTCCTCCTTTGGTGGCCAGCCAATCAGAGTGCAGGCTCACACGGGACTTGCGGAACCTCTCACTTCTGTGGGACTGAGATGGCCAATGGGAAAAGAGACCCTCTCAGCCAATCAGATTGCTCTATAATTAAAATTTGTGTGCGATTGAAAGCTTGGTGGTTTTACCATAGACTTCAGTTTGGTCTTAACAGGTTAAGGAAGTCCCCAAGGATCTCTGGTTCGTGTGGCTAGTTCAGTTTGCAGGGCAGTAATGTCCAGCCTCTGGGTCTGATTCTTAGCATAGATGGTGACCAAATATGGGTGATATGCCGAGGGGTAATTTCCTGACCGTCCATATCACCTGGGTGAAGCAAACCCCTAGGACGCGGATCTTATCTTACTAGCCTACAATGTGGACTGACTCCTTAAACTCTACCTCCTTACTTGTCATTCAAGAAGCAACAAGAAAGACAGGTGTGCCCAGGGAAGAAGGGCCTTTTGTTGGGCAGCATGATTCTTCTCTCTTGAATTGCTGCTGTTGTACCTTAAACGCACAAAACGATAGAGTTCAGGAGAACTAACCTCTTAGGGTTGGAGCACCTCCTGTAAGTCCCTTCCTATGAGCTAATCCCCAGTCTACCTGCGGTCAGCTGCCTTTTCCACAGGAGTCATGCTGAGTTGTGCTATCATCTCAATGGATTGGGGGTTTACCTTTTCTCCTAGATGCCCTCTTAGACTCATTCCCTTTCCTCTGGCAAATAAACACGTGTTTTAGTAATCATCGTCATATTCTTGGGCACAAATTATATACTCACAATCTTATTGTACAGTTAAGTACCTAGGATCTTTCTTGTCACTGTATTCTCTTGGTTAGTAGCTCATTCTTTGTTGTTTCAGGAGTTATGGTCACGCCTTGAAAGAATTCAGCTTTTTTAATTATAATGTTCCAATAATATTTAGCCACGTCTACCACGACTACAATTGCTTAACAGGTTGTCTTCAAATGTTATTTCTTGTTAATAGCTATGCATGCACACTTAAAATAAAATTGGTACCTTGTGGGTTTTCTTAATTGTTAACTTTTCTTTTCTTTCTTGCAAGATGGAGTCCTTGTTAGGATTAAGACCTGAACTGGTCACAAGTGGCTTGCGACGTCGATGCGAGGATACTGATGACGCCAGTAAGCGGAATGCTGACGAAGAACTACTCCTTGTCTGGTGTGCTTGAGGCAAAGCAAGCCCCACTTCCTCGGTGCAGTTTTAATATGACTGCATCCAAGATGGCCACTGAGATTTGCTGAGATCCTGTGTGATCTTGGCAATTCCCAAGGAGCAAGTAACACAAAGCGAAACCCAATCTGAAACCACATGAAAGGTACTCGGGGGACTTGGATAACTGGGGATTTGCATATAGGCATGAATGTGTGCGGGGGCTAACATAAAGCACCATAAGATATAAAAAATATCTAAAGTGCTCGGGGGCTGAGATAAGGCAACACTAATACCCGAAGTGCTCGGGGGCTGAGAAACTACATGCACATTGCCCTTTAAGGCCTCTTTTAGACAGCTGTGCATTGCATGCTGCAGTGGCTCATGGGACATGAAGGACGTGGTAGAATAGGGCATCAGGCTAGAGTGTAATATCCTGTCCCCCAGTCAGTTGCCAGATTGCGCCTAGCTACCACCCTACCTCTGGCAACCCCGCCTTGCTGACTCAGCACCCTTCTCCTGAGAGCTTTATGGTGCAAGCTTCCATCAGCTGAATACGTTTGAATGCCTTCCCAACTACTACTCCAGATATGGAGTCTGAGATGATATGGATCTTTCGGAAGAGGGTATTTTCTTCCACAAGTTTGGCTCTCCGGTCGTTCATTGCCAGCTGCCTTTTAGGCTGATATTTCCATGCTCTATGGGACTCTGCAGCTAAAATTCCCCAGAGGTATCAAAATACCTTTGTTCCATACTGACCCAATCCATACAAGATGGCTGCAAACCTCTACAAGACTAAACACACAGAAAATGTGTCTTCAGTTGTGCGTTCACAAGCTGGAGGAAAGGAGACGGTAATGCCAAGGCTGATTATCACTGCATTGGAATGTGGAGTTCCTGTCTTGGACATTTGCCATGTGACTATGTGGTCGTCCCTTCCACACATGCATAAAGCACTTCTGCCTCGACAGCCAGGTTCCCCAAGAGAGGTATTTTGCCCTCTTGATCCTACAGTACTTTTTGTTTTGAATAGGTATTGCTTTGACCTGTATTCAAAAAGTGAAGAATCTGTAGTTAGAAGTCTCTGTCAGAAGAACAAGTTGCTTACCTTCGGTGATGATATTACAGCAGACACTCAGTCTAACAGCAATTACATCACTGATCCTCCCTGTTCTGTAAATCAGAATCTGCCTCTAAAAAGATCCCAACTCTTGGACTCCACATACTGGTCAATGCCAATTTTCCTTTGGCTCTGCCTCTTGTGGTGGGGACTGCCTCAAAAACACCTGATGTTAGCATGCGGGAGTGGTGCGATACTGGCTGAGCATGTCATTTCCGAAACAGAACAGCATCTGTGCGAAGCCGCATGTTGCCAGCTACTGGCACGCAGACGTACTGCTCAAAAGTTTCTGGATCTAGTTGACACCTGGAGAGATACTCAAAAGTTGAGGAATCTGCGGTTAGATAGAGTCTCTACCAGAAAGAGCATTATCAAAGGTAAATAACTTGTTCATCACATCCTTTTATGTTTTTTATAACTATGGCAGCACAAACTCTCTTCTACCTTCTCTCTTGTATGTTCTTGGTCTGTATGCACCTTCCTCCTCAACTTCTGTCCCATTAATTTGTTTTAGAAAATGAAACCAGAGTTATGTGTAGCTCTTGTCCCCATTTTACCAGTTTAACTTCTACACTTGCGTTTTTGGTTGTAGCCCAGATTTTGCAACCACTCAGGGTTTTACTGTTTGCACCTTTCGCACAAGCCACGCTAAAATCCTCTGGCTGTATAACCCTCCAGGCCACCAGTCTTTTGTTTGGCCAGGCACTAGAGCAGTTGTCTGCCTTTTATACTAGGTGGCTCATACCCTCTGTCCTATAGGACTGCACGTGGAGGCCCTAGATGACCCAGGCTGGGAATCATGGATAGCCCTAGCCCTGCCAGTTACCTTAGAGATGAAAAAGGCGGAAACCTTTACTCGATATAACCTATCTGGCTGAAATGCCTCTTCTGCAGGAATAGTCCAGTTGCCCTTGGGAGTAGGGGGGCCCCCAGGCTCCGTAGGCTGCAAGGACAATGGGGAGGGTACCTAGAATAATACAGGTACCATAGTGATATTCACTAATTCACAGCCCATGTGTTTTGGAGCAAATCTACGTCTGAGTGAGGGTGAATGTAATTGTTATCACAGGTTATTATCCAGATAGTTCTTTAAGGGCCTCACACCTCTTAAAGGGATTTCCTTATCTTGTAGCCAGTGGGACTGCAGTCAACGCCAACATAACGTACTCTCTTCATAGAGACGATTAGCGGACATGTTTTGGTGCCTGGAGACCTTGGGTGAGTAGAACCAGTGGCGTAGCGTAGGAGGGGCCACAGGGGCGGTTGCTCTGGGCGCTAAATTCTTAGAGGCATTCTTTGGGGTGCAGGGTCATTCTCAGGGGCGAAACATTTTCTAAGAAAAGTGGAAGGATACTTACCTTGCCCCAGGTGCTAGCAACGCACGCTACGCCGCTGAGTGGAGCTATGCTGAACTCATGGGGAAGCACCGCATTGTAGTTGTCATGTGCCTGGACACATATTATAAGGGCACTGCCCTGCCACACATCCATTCTCCTGACTGGTATCTCACACATTTTAATACATGAGGGGACGTAAGTCCGGAAACTGTGCTTTGATGCAAATATTCATTAATAACTCTCAATTTTCACATGTCAAAACATGACAATGGTTCTTGGCATGGCCTTGCAAGGTTCAGAGCTGCTGCTTACAAATGAATGTATGCGTCTCGCGTCTGTCGGTTGCACGGAGCTTCCCCCGCACAAGCACAGTCTCAGACCATCACCACCCCTGCCAAACGAGATCTCTTTTTTACCCGCTTTTTGGGTGTTTTAAGCAGTGCCAATGGGTTCCTTGTGCCTTGTGTGGTCTTTGCAGATTACTAATCAGCAGGAGGCAACTGATCAATTCAAGCCATAGTTTCTTTCTTCTGAAGGAACAGAAGCTCTGGCAGATGTTATCTGACTACCCCAGTGTTAGAAAGCAGCCACGTCTCTGAACGTGCTCCAATATGCTCTCTGGTATCTTCATAGCAGATTAGGAGCTTGGAGGCTGTTTAAAGGGTGCTGTTTCTGGAAAAGGTCTTGTTTTCATAAGTTTATATTTGTGCCACCCAGGCACTGTATTGGAAGAGGTGACTCTCCTGCTTCTTTTTTGGAATGTCACACCTGTGTCTGTTTTTTTTAGCAGGGTGGTTATTGGGTAATTTGTACTTTTGCCTTCAAAGGGAGTGTTGGCCACCTCTGCAGAGGACTCCGAGACATGCGATAAGGAGTGCAATGGCCAGAGTCTGCAGGGAGAGCGCAGTGATTTACAGCACCACCTAGAGTGGGTAAGAGTGGCAAACCCCTTACATGCCTTGTGGATGGTACAGTTAGTCAACCAAGCCTGTGAATTTGACGTCAGCACCCAAGGAAACGGAATCTCTAGACCAACTGCAACAGTGAACATGTCATATCCTTTAAGACCTGCCACGCGAAGTATGCTACACAGAAAGTAAACATGGGAATTATTGAGCATAGGAGTGGCAACCAAGGTGCCCTCATCATGAGGAAATCAGTGACCCACTACATGCAGTTCATTCTGAGGATGCCATGCAGTGGGCCATGATTGAAAAAAACTGAAACCTGACTGGCAATGCCAACATTACCTTAGGCGACCCACTGGCGTAACAAAACTTGGGGGGCACCCCTGCAAGGTATGTGGAGGGCCCCCCTCCGAACTCAATTGGGAACTCCCTGGCTAGAGTAATGCGCTTTGGGGCCCCCGCCCGCGGGGGCTTCGGGGGCCTGTGTTACGCCACTGACACGACCTATATGTAAAAGAGCAATGATGACTGTTGAACTTGGAATGCACACCCTGATGGGGTCAAATGTAACATGTGACATCAAAAAGAACCACAGGCCCTTACCATCTCCTTCCATCCAGCTAAGGAACAGCACACGACTGAAGACAAAATCCAATATTTTCTGTATTACTAATTGATTATGTTCACTGGACCTATTGGCATTAAGTAATAGTTTTGGGCTCTTCGCCACAGTCATGACAGGAGCAAAGTATTTGATTTTTTTGCACTCCGGCCTAAATTGTGTCTTTTTCTCAATAAGCTCTTTGATAGCACAAGTATCAGCTATAAAACAGTGCACTTATGTCAACATGAGGTTTGTCACCTGGAACTTCAGAACTTTAAAAAAATTAGTTAAAAAAACATAAGCTGTGTCATGTAAGAGAAATTCAGTAGTACAGGATACATGCCCACAATATTTAATTCTGTGGGACATAGTAAGCGCCACTAACCGGAAGGTCATTATCCAATGTCACTCGCTGTGCTGTCCATGTGACAGTGATGCCTGTGCATTATCATACACACACGTCATCAAATGTATGAAACTTACGAAAGCTGTGTGTTTGGTTATCTAACGATTAATGAAGAACCAACAGGAAGGGCATACCATCATAAGTGCTGAGTAATGCATTAGGTAAGCGTATACTAGGCAAACTACCTACCATGCCTCTCACCCATTACCTTTTACTCTCATCCCCCAAAAATATTTTTTTACTATTGTAATTGTTAGGTGCCAGGCCTCCTTGCTCTTCCTTAAAGGTAGATGATCAGAAAAGAGCCAGCGATTGCATGCATTTAGTTACCACAGTTTATATACCAATTCAAGGGTGGCTACTCTGTAACGGCGGAGGAGCGCCGCCCCACTGGTCAGAGTCCATCACAGAAAAATAAAATGATATTAAAACACTATTATCATTTTGTGTTTCTGTGAGGGGCTCTGGCTGTCGGTGTGTGCATGAGGGGTGGGTCATGACAGGCAGGAGTGGTGGGCACTTATGAGTGTAAGTTTGGCCTACTGTCTTAGGCTGGCCAAACAGACATGGGCACTTCTATTTCTCCAACCCGGCTGTGTTCACACCTGGTTTAGAGAAAAGCCACATCCTCTGAGTCAGTGTCTGAGCCGCAGACCAGGCCGCTGAGACCAATTCTGGCAGTGCTCTCATAGCATGAGAGAGGCGTCTGGATTGGTTGGCAGCCTGTGCCTTCCCAGAGACTTCCAAGAGTGAAGCAACGAGGGGGTCGTCGGCATTGGGCAGCGAGAGGTAAGTTTTTAAAAATATTTTAATTTTACCCTCACCCCCCTTCGTCCTCCCCCCGCCCCACCCACTTTCATTGTGCGGCAGCAGCCACTGTATACCATAACAAGTGACTGGTGTCACAATTACCAAGACACCCACCAAAAACAAGAAAACACCGCATGTTGTGGTACGCCACCTGCTGTGGGTCTGTTAGGCAGTGAGCCTATGTCTTCCTGCACCGAGTTCTACTCTTCCACTTGAGAGGACTCTCTTAGTCCTACAATAAAGAGGACTAACTGTGTAATTTAAAAAAAAGGCTACCACAGTGTGCTTCCACTTAAAAGCCACCATACCTTGGCCTGTTGGCATGGGCTCTCTGACAGGCTGTTTACTGTCCTTTTCAAAACCTGCAGCTCTTGTCATAGGCCTTGACGAGCATTTAATCAAAACAGCACCCGTTTGGTATAGAACAAAGGTGTACCGTCTCTGATTTTACACAAATTACTTCATAGCAACACAATCCGTCAATAGTTTTAGGTATTATGAATAGTATTGAACGCTGTCCTGATGAATGCCTAAGACAAGATAGGGCAAACAGAGAGACAGAAACATGTTAGTTTTGAGTACATGAAGTATCTAAATATATTGCTTGTAAGTTTGGTTCAGGAAGGTATGGCTAAACCTTCAGTAGGCCTGCTGTGACACAATTTTGTTCAGTTTGTTTCCACATCACTGCCATGTAACTTGGAGCCACTGCGAAATTCATGCACACTATTGATGGAGTAGAGGAAGCTAAGACTACCCAAATGTGGGGTATACATCTAGTCAAACATTACCCTCCTAGAGCTCTGGGGAAGCCTATGATCACATGTGTGGAACAGACTGTAATGAAATATGTCATTCTGTGTGTGATTGTTTTTATGTCCTTTTAATTCCTACTATTCAATCAAGTTGTTTTGGTAGTATTTTTTAAAGCACCCATGCCTAAATCAGACAGGTACCTTTCTCTAATTTTGCTAGGGGATTCATTATCAATTTATTTTGAAAAATCTCTTGCCTTCACTAGGAGAACTGCACACAAAGCATATGTGGACCAATGGAGAAAGAAGCCAAACTCTCCAGTGGCACTGCTACGTAGTCCCCCGCTCCTGGACCGCAACAGGGTCCGAATGTATCACACTGTGAGGAGAGACTGCGTGCTCATGCCACCACCATACTGATTTCTCCACCATTGAGGACCTTTGTAGCTCAGACATGCAGTCAGCCACTGCCGGGATACAAGTTATCCATACTGAAATGGCTATACTTGCAGCCCTTGACCAGGGCGTGCAACCTTTCTGGGTCTGTGCATGACCTTGAAGAAGTAAAGGAAGGTTAAAGAAGAGAAGAGGATCCAGGGCCTTACATTGGGGAACTCACTAGCACTCTGGGCCAGCACTTCATGCCACAATAGTACATACCTTGATGTTACGAAAGCGAGCGCTCCCAGTTCATTGTGTGAGAGTGGACGATTGACTAGATGCCTTATTGGGCAGTGAGCAGTGGTATTTCTGACCATTGCAGTACCTCAGTACCCCAATAAACTGCAATAAAGAGGACAGCGCATTACCAAGAACCAGAGTCGGGCCACGGACCTAGCATCAGTTCTTTTTCTCAGAGCCAGTGACCCCCAAAGGGACCAAAGACTGACATGGGTGGGTAGCTCAAGAAAAGGGCAAGAAGCAGATGAGATCTCAGAGACCAGCTCACAAGTAGGAGGTTGAGTGGTACCAGGTCACGTGTAGAGCCCGGCTGTCACAATCGATACTGGGAATATTCAAGGAATTCAGGTTCTCAGGAGTACTGTTAGCTATATGGAGGGCCACCAGCTTCATTGCCAGAGCGAATATTCTGCTGGTAATGGCACCAACGTGAGTTACCGATACCTGACGAACCGGTAACTCCATGGGGTGGAGTTTCCAGGAGATCACAAGTAGGACCCAGGGTATCCCCATAAAGATGAAGAAATATCAGCGTAATCAATAATTCCAGGTCCAGTTCTCACGGTTATTCTCTGGGTGAAACTGAACAGCTCTGCGGTGTTCCTGCAGAGCTCATAATTACCAGGGGAAAATGAAGACCTAAGTGGGGAGTTAATATCCAATTTCATCTGTTTTCGCCCACCTATGTCAACTCATTGTCAACAGTTTCTCGACTGTCGAAAGGCTGTGTTAAAATTATAAAATTGTTTGAGTCTAATCCTGAGTATCACTTCCAACTCATACAACTCTTGTTAGAGTGATCGGCCTAACAAATGGTATAACTGATTCCTCAACTCATCAGAAAAAGGTGACTATCAATGACGCGTCGCATAGGACTCCGTGTGCCTTTCCCTAAGCCAGGAAGGGCCTGATCCCAGCTCGTGTCTTCGTTCAGAACATGTACATTCTCCAGGATAATTCACCTCCTCACAGAACAGGCTGTAAACAACGCATATACTCACCCCGAAAGTAAACATGCAGCCATCATTTGTATTTGATACATTCAAGTTCTCATAAGAAGGCCTATGTGGTCTTATCTGGGATGCTCATCAAATCAATACCCTTCAAACATTTTGCCAGCAGCTTTCTCCTTTTTGAGGCAGTGCCCTTAAGATCCACAATATGCCCGGGCTGTGACTGCATCCCAAAAAGGATGCCCTACTCTCAACTTCTAAGCATCCCCAACCAGTATCATTGGAACTAACATAATTCTCAGCAAGTATATTCTCTTTGGATATAGCCAATTGCCACAATATCTCACTTTTTAGATGGTCATCTATCTTCTCCAGTTTTTCCACACTCCACACCTTGAGGCAGTGGGCAGTCTAACCTCCTCTTTTTTCTTCCTCTCCAAATCTCCGCAGTTGCTCCTAATGCTCAAAAACCACAGTTGCTCCTGGAAGTCAGAATCTCAGTTTCTCAGGAAAACAGGATTGAGAACATACGTTGACCAGTATGCACCTCCTCTGCAGATTCCTGAGACCTCTTGTTCAGACAACGCTATGGACAAAATAACACAACTGGCCTTTCTTCGCTTTAGAGCCCATAATCACCTACACCAAGCTTAGGACAACCTCCACTTTGCCTAGGCTTGGGGGCTTCAGCTGTCAAAGCCACTATTGTATTTATAGGTTTAAAGAATGATCCTTGGAAGGTAGGTGGCCATTTCCATAGCAATAGATGCACATTTCAAGCCACGCCCTCAGTCAAACCGCTTTCAGGGGACAGATGTCCTCTTAAAATCACTATGCTTACCATGAATCTATTTTTTTCTTTTGAAGAGATGTTCTTTCACTTCATGATGAAGTTGCATCATCACATTAAAATCTGGGTTGTGTAGTAACCTGGAAACCATGTGGAAAGACACTGGACATCCGAAAGGCAGAATGTGCACCGTACAGATGCTAATTCAATGAGAACATCTCTAGCTTCAGTATTAGAAGCAAACTCTGCTGTAGCCAATCACTCACTTTCAGGCACCTCACGAGCAGGGATACGACACCTCAATAATTTTCAAGAGCCTCACTTATCTTTTCCATCTGCTCTTCTACTTTGGGGAACGGAGAAAGATGGAAATCTGTCCAACAACCCACTCAAAGCTTTTCGAAATTGTGATGTGAATTGAGACCCACAATCACTCACCAACACAGATTGCACAGATGCAAAAGCATGCAGTCAACAGATTTCTTTGGAAAATACTCAATTAAGCCTTTTTCAAAGATAATCGTTGTATGTTGAATGAGGTCAAATATACAATTTTAATAAACAAAGCACGTTCACCAAAGCTAAAATACTGAAGGCCAGTAATACATTTAAAAAAAAAACTTTACGCTAGGAGTACGTACGAACATTCACACATAACCATTCTTTCATTGGGCGACTCAAGAGCTGTTTCCAGGTTGGACAGAGCGGAATCCACTGGGCAGGAGGAACTCCAAGGCAGAAACGGAGTGGAATCTTCACTCCCCATGAATTAAATCCACCAGTAACTCCAGTCCGTTAATTTTAATCACAATTCCCAGGAAGTTGGAATTCAGGAGAGAAATTTCCCATAGAAAATTAAGGATTCTCGCCCCACAGAATTCAACCCCATCCATGGAAATCCCCCTCCCCATCTTGTATTGCACCAGTTATAATCAGCTCACTAGTCTGTAAACAAACGTACAAGGGCTGTTATATATTTTATTTCTGCTAGGCCATCCCAGCCACGTGGGGCCAACTTTATTGTCTTTGACTGTCAGGTTTCTCCACCATTAGCCTATTATAACCCTAGCTCAAAAACTTATCCTCCTTTTTTTGTTTCTGCTCCTATATGTTTTGTTTTTGACATTTAATTGTTTGTTTTGTCTTACCAATTTTGACTTCACTTCGTATTAGTCGGGTACCTTTTTTTTGCTTTTTTCCCAAAAATATTTATGAACCTGTTTTTTCTTAGCCTGAACTTCCCATTCAATACTTCCAGCCAATTTCAGTACAATTGAATATTTGTCAACTAGTTCATTTTTGGAATAGACACGTCCATGGCACTACACAACTGAGGCTCCACCTACCTGAACAGTCACAGCTCCTTCCAACAACCACCGAAACACCTCCGCTCTGCAGGACTCGTACTCACACACATCCCATGCATACAAAGAACCAGATCAGGAACAAAGGCTATCTCTTACAACCCTCCTAAACCATTGAACGACCTCGCACTCCACATCAGAGCCACCTCCTCTCTTCGATTCCGCAAGTAGCTGATGACTTGGCTTTTCAATTGTCCAACCCCCATAGGCAGGGCTAGACACACACAACTGCTCAGCCCCAGGATACCCTCATGGATGATAGTGTGCTTTACAAATACACAACAACACAACATTCCTTGGATTACACAAAGAATTTCCTTGCCCATTCTTGTTCCCACAGCATCCCTTCAGCAAGTCTTTCATTGTCATACTGCGATTCGGTCACTTTGGTCTTCACATGCATGTGCGTATGCAGATCCCACATAAAAGCAATTCAATCTTTGTGTTGAGATCTACATCACATCTTCCTGAATCCACTTCTCCCTGCATCCATGAGTTCAGAAGAGTTCATCTAACTCTCGCAGAGCAAAGATTATTTTCCCGGCTCCGTTGAAAAGACAAACTCTTGAAAAATGCATCATGGCTGTCACGCTTGTAAAATAATTACATTTTTGCATATCTATTACTGTATCATAACACAGAAGTTTTGTCACTTGTAGCCTACTGCACATGGCAACATGGGCTTTACTCCCAAGAATAAATGGTACTATTACCAGATCAATCTATTCTCAGTGCAGACCAGCTGGAATAGGGAGTAAGATATATCATCTAAGTACCAGAGTCCTACAGCATGTAGAGTCCTTAGATTGTTCTTGGACTACAGAGGAAATAACAGCTAATCATAAATTTGCATTGAACATACACACCAAATCAAACCGTGATTTATTTGTAATTATACATTTAACGCTTAGAGTGACAATGTACCTTTCAGAGATAATGATCATTGGCTATGCTATTCAATGAGGGTAAGTATCCATTGGACAAATTGATCAGATGCCCCAGGTGTTTAACAAAGTTGTAAGTCAAAGACTCTCATTGAGTCTTCTAGCATGGCAAGGAGCCACCCCCATTCTGCCTTTTGGTCCCCACAAATCTTTTCTCCTCATACAGCAATTGGATCTGTATCGCAAAATGATGGCTGCAGCAGACTTTTTCCAGTTGGGTCCTGCTAATCTAATTACTTTCATACGAAACATAGGGATGGATTTATCAAACTTTCACGCATGGCAACAAAGCAAGACAACTTGCTGTGCTGCGTGAAAGGGCAGGAATGCGCTACATTTGCCACTATGTGGCGCATAAGGGGAAACAGGGAGGAGAAATACAAATATTCCTCTTTGTTGCACCTCTGGTGGGAAGGCGTACAATTCTGATGCATTCCCAGGTCAACTAGTGTTGGTAAATCTGGCAATGCGCCAGAATACATGGTGGATGCATGAAAACACCCACGCTCCATCTGTGGCACCCACCCTGGGGCAGAGAAATGCAAGACAGCGACTCAGGGCCATGCAGTGGCAGCTGGCATGTAAGGAGGGTGGTAAACGGGGGGCAAAAATTAAAGTTAAAAAAATAATAATTCCACTTACCATCCTGGTGCGAAGTCCTCTTCGCTCCGGTCTTCTCCAGCAGGCAGGCTAGAGAAGAGCCCAGAGAACTGCATTAACCAATCCTGGCGCTGCTCTCATGCAGCATGAAAGAAGTGTCAGGATTGGAGGGAGTGGAGGGAGTGGCCTCCTTCGGTGCCTTCGAGGACACTAGAGCCTATGCTGTCTCTAACCCAGCTGTCAAGGACAGCTGGGTTAGAGAGGTTTAAAAAGCACATGCCTGACTTGCCGTCACAAGACAGCCGGCCCAAAAGACATGCACACTTTAAACTTAAAGTGCCCTGCCCATCACTGCTTTCTACTGTGCCTGACTGGTAGCAGAAGAAATCAGAACTCCCCCAACCCCCCCGGCCACACACCCCTTTGTCCTGTCACTCAGCTAGAGACAGGGTTTTGAAAAATAAAATGGTAATAAATGAACTTTATTACCATTTTATTTTTCCATGTCTGGGGGCAATTTTTAAGTGGGGCGACGCTCCTTCGCCTCAACGGAGGAGCCACCCATGGGGCCATGCATGGTGACCTTCCGTGGCATGGTAAATCTGACTTAAGAGTTGCATTGCCCTTCCATTACCTTGTGTGATCCAAGGGCAAAACAACACTTTGATAGATAAGGCCCAAATTACAAAGATGATCTAAGGGCCAAGAAAATGACTTTTCTGCGATTAGTGGCTTTGGTGCCCTAAGCGGGTATGTGGCATCTTAGATGCTCGCCTGTGTCTGTCAAAAAAGCCCTTCTTTCTTGCAGCCATTTGCATAGAATTTGTTTTTGATGTTAGGTGCTTTTTGCTAACAATCCAAGACAAAGCTGCCTTACAACACCCCTAATAAATGATTCACAGATGTGACAATGTTTCACCCCATTAATCCCCATGATGGTCAAAGTTCACACATTTATTTCCAGTATTGGCACAGGGATGGGCAGCAGCCTAAATTCCTGAAGGAATGGACGCTTCAGGGAAGTGGAGGCGAGTCCTTAAAATCTGCTTACCTTGGTTCAAAAGGGAAACCATAAAATGAGGCAATTTCAGATTCTGTGAGTTGGTGGATGACTCAGTACTGCGTGAGCTAGTAAGTCGCATATTAACGTGCAGGGAGTTTCTGACAACGCCTCCACTTAGATTCCAAAGCTCTATCCCCAGCGGATATTCAGTTCACAATTAGAAAGTACAAGAGTGTTTGGTTGCACTGAAGTTTTTAATCATTCTAGTAGGCCAAATACTCCTACACTTATTTGTAATGTTTCCTTTTTGACTTTAAATAAAAGATAATTTTGTTGTAATGCGAGGCGCCTGCTTGAAAGTGATTTGGAAGTGTTCAGCCATTTGGGATATATAGTGATATGTAGAGTTACATGTATCATAAACATACACATACGTATGTATTTCACATTTGGTTGCTTGTTTTGAAGATAATACAGTGGAATAAATCCAAGGTTACCTAAATTATGCAGCAAAAAGGGCAAATTGTGAGTGAGATACATTCTATGGAGGTATTATTTTCATCCATTTTAGCTAAGAACATTTTTTGTGTGTGAAATCTGTGGTAAATAAAATTCCTTTACCGGGACTGAATTTGATACAGAAACATTATAAAATAGCTCAGTAAAATGAGAGGCAGAATCCGTGATATTAGAGTTTCGGAATGGGCTTTATTCCAGTGCTCGATTATAATCGGATGCTCCAAGTTCCATCACCACGGGGGTTCAGGAAGTGAAGTACATACTTTATTGACAAGAAGTAACTTTTATAGGACATACATTACAATGAAGCGAATGCAGTAGGCGTAACAATTGATAAGGAAAATGACAATTTGTCTGCGTAACCGAAAATGGGTGGAACAAGGAGTAAAAAGGAACATAATTGGTTATGATGTCATACATAGGTGGATCTATAAGATAATACTTGTCCTAGATGCGCGCGCAGTAGTATGACGTGTAATTGACGTGTAACTAGGGGGTGAAGGGGACTTGACATTTAGCTCTACATGTGGAGACGAAAAGTCTGGGGGGTCAAGTCAACCTAATCCCAAATCATATCTAACATCCTATGTTTAAAGAACTATGTTATCCACAAAAGAAGGACTCTCGGACAGAATCTATTCTATACTGACTGTGCGTGCATGTACAAGCGTCTAAGTGTCTACACTGAATGCGAGGGGGTAGGAATATTCCATGGTAACAGGGCTATGAATTACTTGCATGAGGACAGAGAAGCCGGGCCTTTTGCTTGGTAACTGGAAGAATGTTTACTTAAGCTACTAGGCAGGAATGCATCGGCTGAGGGGGAAGCAGATAATTCGAAGGTGAAATACAGTACTTGGCAGAGAATAGGCTGATGTCAGGCTTCGTGAGCCGCGCAGAGAATGAGACAAAGTTCATGGTCACAGATGCAGGCTCAGACTGGAGCTTTCAGAGGCAGAAGGCAAAAGGAGTTTTGATGACAGAATCAGGGCCTACTTGCCTGGACTGTAAAATGGCATAAGTGAGCCATACAAAGCCGGTGGCCTTTCATATTTAGGAATGGAATATCCGGCCTGTTCATGGCGGATCTGACAGAGGACATGTTGACGGTGGACGCATATGTATTTGCGTCTTCATAACTGGAACTGGAGGGAACATACATGTACTTGTGACACGCACATAGAACCGTTGGGGTCCAAGATAGGGGACATAACTGACCAGAAAAATCCATATTTCCACATTCCCTCCTTGTCCCCTACTTGCCCTTCAGGAGATATCAATCTTCATTAATCCATTGATCTGTTCATATAGCATCATTTGTTCTTCTTTCTTCTTCCGTGACGAATGAAATCTTGGTGGTGGAATACACGATGTGGCACACAGACCACAGATCGCTGGTCCACATTGTAGACATAGACAGCAACTGAATAGTATGAGAAGGCCAATACCTAGGAAGGATAAAACTCTCCATCCCCAGGCTGATATCACATTCCAAAACCAACTGGACCAAGTCCAAGTGCCTGGGTTCTGGTGTATCTGGCTTACAATCTTATGAAGGCGAGTGATGGCTTTATATACAGATGGCGAATTTTCTGGTATGAATACGCAGCAGCTTGATCCGATGACCCTACAAGCTCCGCCCCTATCAGCCAGGATGACGTCAAGGACAAGACGATTTTGAAGCACAACAATCCGCATAGCAGACTGCTCTTCTGTTAAATTGCCTAAGGCGGAAATAGTCTCATTCACTACTGCTTCAAGGGTTCTAGTTAATCTACGTATCAGCTTACTATTAGTAACGGTACCTATATAGGGAAAGATGCCTTTATTAAAATCTACATACTTGTCCCATGCTGTCTCAGTGTAATCGACAATGGGGAGATCTCTCCGCTCTCTGTTGTGTACTAAATGAATATTTCTGTAATAATCAGGAGGAGCTAGGAAAACAGGTGGCAAAAGGAATGCAATGTAGCAGGTACCATCCCAATCTAGAGGTAAACGCATATATGCAGTCTGACCACATACAAAGTAGGAATGGCGAGAAGCTCTAAATGAAGATTTGCCTTGATCACTGAATTCTACTGTAGTGGTGCATTTACTATGGCCCATATGTATGGAACCAACTTTTCTTACACATAATTCACCCTTCGCTGGAAATACTGACATGGTGGGCAAGACTAGTTCAATTTCGGATACGACATTTAGAATCATGAGATTAGGTGTAAAATTACCTAATCCATATACTTCATTTTCTAGATCAGTTCCTGTTCTTTTGGGGCGACCCTCCTTGTCAGGGTAGCAGACCTTGAGTAAAACTAGGTTCAGGTTTCCCCATACCCAATGATCTTGGTAAACTGCTGTGTCTGAGTCTATGGAATTGATTAAACTGAACCATGCTCCACAGGAGCCATTACGTGTAAATGGATGTGGAAAGAAAGGCAGGACTCCTTCATAATTCTGATAGGGAGGGAGTCGGCCACACACCCAACAATTGGTGGCATTACTAGTCTGATGGGAATGATGTAACATACTAATGAAAGTGTTATTGCGCAGCGCAAGTCTATAAGACAATTCATGCGGAGGTAAGTCACTAAAAGAATGTTCAGCAGCAACATTATAAACATGTCTAGAAATAGGGTAATATATGTGCAACAACATACTTGTAATAATTATTAAGAGACTCAATAAAAACAAAATTAATAATGTCACTATGCAGTGGCTACGCAGTGATTTACAATACGCCTGTCGTTTCATCATTTTTCGCGACTGTCCATGATTCAGGTCTAGAGGGTACATGTCAGAGACAGATTCAACCGCTTCACCTAGGAGAGGACTTAAACAATCAAACCGTCTGACGTTCTAGGCCTCAACTTAACTTTGTAAAGTTCTGTTTCAGTCTTTTCAACCAAAGGAAGTTTTGAATCAGTCTGTGAGGGAGTGCAGGGCACAATGTCTATATCCGAGGATAGTCCATGAAATTTCTTGATATGACTTGAATGAATCCAGCCCTTGCGGCCCTCGATCTTCACGGCTGTCCTTGTGGTCAGCAGGACCAACTTGGGTGCTTTCCACCTGGGCTCCAGCTGAGTCTTTCGGTCGAAATTCCTCACACAGACGAGATCCCCCGGAACTACGTCATGGGGTTTCACCTCAGTGTTGTCAGGAAAGGCTGCAGCTACCTGTGAACGACAAGATTGTAGTGCAGACATCAAGGAAGCCAAGTAATCTGTCAGCATATTACAGTCAACATCAGTTATTTTTCGTGGTATAGGCGTCCCCCACATATTTGGTGGTCTACCGAAGATCACTTCATACGGGGATAGCCCTGTTCGTGAGTGTGCTACCATTCTCATGTAAAAGAGTGCAACGGGTAACGCTACTACCCAGTCGACACCTTTTTCTCTGCATATTTTGGACATTCTGATTTTCAGTATCTGGTTATGTCTTTCTACGAGACCTGCTGCCTCGGGGTGTCGGACACAGTGGAATTTCCACTGATATCCTAACAGAAGTGAAACGTGTTTCATTAATTCGGATGAGAACGGCTGGCCGTTATCTGAATGAACAACACGTGGTAAACCGTATCGTGGGAAGAATTCTCGAACCAACTGTTTGGCAGTAGTCGGGGCAGTGTAATCTGAAACCGGGTAAGCCTCTGTCCAACGGGACAGAGCACAGACAACTACGAGAACATATTTGAATCCTCGACATCGTTCCATCTGGATGTAATCCATCTGTAGGACTTCAAAAGGGTGATTAGGAGGATGAAATCCACCCTGTTCTACGGGAACACTTTTTCCTGGGTTAAACTGACAACAGATCATACAGGTACGGACCTTTTGTTTGGCTGCTGCTCGTAAATGTTTATTAAACCAAATGTGTTGAATGCTGTCTAGCATAGCTTTTTCTCCTAGATGTGCTGGACTATGTATTGTGTTAATTATAACTTGGACCATTGAATCAGGAAGGAACCATACAGACTTTTCCTTCATCATCCATCCTTGGTCCGTTTGAATCCCTCCTAATTCAGTCCATTTCTTTATTTCGTCTGGTGTAGCATGTGTCTGTATGTCAATCACGTCAAGAGTAGGATCTTTAACTGTCATACAATGTGTCGGTGTCGGGACTATTGTCTTTGTCATGTCGGGGATTTGACTTTGAGCAGTCTGTTTAGCTGTTCTGTCGGCTAGATCATTGCCTTGGGAAATGATATCAGTAACCTTCGTATGAGCCTTACATTTCATAATTGATATTGCAGTGGGTAGATGTATTGCATCTAATAAGGCATGAAAGAGGGGTCCGTGCTGAATGTGGGCACCGTGGGAAGTTAAATAACCTCTCTCTCGCCACAGCACGCCGAAGTCATGTACGACTCCGAATGCATAACGTGAATCAGTGTATATGTTGACTTTTTTATTCGTGGCTTGAATACAGGCTTGTGTCAGAGCGATGAGCTCTGCGGCTTGAGCTGACAAAGTATTTATACGATTAGTTTCAATGACTTCAGTATCTGTTGTGACTGCGTAAGCGGCCACTAACTCTCCTGTACTTGTTCTCATACATGAACCATCTACATACAACGTCAGGTCTGGATCGGACAATGGAACATCCGTCAGGTCTTGTCTGGGTTTTGTCGTTACAGTAATAACTTCAATACAGTCATGTGCTAGTGGGTCTGTTCCGGTTACTGGCAAAAGTGTGGCAGGATTCAATGTGTTACAGCGTCTGATTTCTATGTGTGGCTGAAACAATGTAAGTTCGTACCCTGTAAGTCGCGCTATAGTCAAGTGTTGTGTTTGTGTTCTATTTACAAGAACCTCCACTGCGTGTGGTACTTGAACTGTCAATGGATGTCCTAACACTATGGCATCGCTTTGTCTGATTGCTAAAGCTGTCGCTGCTACTGATTTCAGGCATGCAGGCAAAGCCTGAGCTACTGGATCTAATGTACTAGAAAAATAAGCACATGGTTTGTGTGCTCCTGCTTGATCCTGTGTGAGTACTGACAAGGCAGTACCTTCGCGTTCTGTAACAAAGAGTGTAAACTGTTTTCTGTAACATGGTGTTGCTAAAACAGGTGCTTGGCATAAAGCTTTCTTTAGGCTTTCAAAAGCTTGTGTATGTTCCTGAGTCCAAGGGAGAACAGTCGATGTGGCTGCCTCCTGTGTGGTTAACTGAATGAGTGGTTTTGCTAGAAATGCATACTGAGGGATCCACTGCCTACAATATGAAGTGAGGCCTATGAAAGCTCGTACCTCCTTTTGTGTCTTTGGTATTGGCATGTTAGCTATTAACTGAATGCGGTCGGGTGTAAGCTGCCTTCCCTCCTTGGACAGCGAGTGTCCAAGATAAACAACTCGCTGGACACAGAATTGCAGCTTAGAAGGGGACACCTTGTGCCCCTTTTCGGCTAGAAATTGTAAAACTGTCAGTGATGCTTTTTCACATTCCGGTTCGCTTCTCGCGGTGATCAGCAGATCATCGACGTATTGAAGCAGAGCAGTGTTAACTGGCATGTGGATACTGTCAAGTTCTCGTTTCAGTGCTTGGCTATAGATGCTGGGGCTTTCTGTAAATCCTTGAGGTGCGCGTGAGAATTTAAAGCTACGTCCATTTAAACTAAATCCAAACAAATATTGGCTTTCCGGATCTATTGGGACGCTGAAAAAGGCATTCTTGAGATCAATTACAGTAAAGAATGTTGCTTCGGAATCAATAGCTGTCAGTAATGATGAGATATCTGGGACCACAGGAAATTGTGGCACAATGCACTTGTTTAATTCGCGCAGATCAATAACCAATCGATATACTGGCGGGGCCTTTGGATCTGTTCGTTTAAGAATCGGAATTATCGGTGAATTACATACATTGGAGTCTGTTTCCACAACTACTCCTTGGGCAATGAGCTCGTCAATGATTTGTAGTAAAGCCACTACAGCATCTGGTGGTAACTTGTATTGTCGCATTCGTGGTAGCACCACTCCTGCCTTTAATGTGACTCGATATGGTGTAATATTCATGCATCCAACATCAGTAGGGCCTTGTGCCCATAGACGTGTAGGTAAAGTCTGTAGTCGGGGATCCATGTCTCTAGACACATAGTGACCTTTAAAATCACGTAAAAACAACCTTACACCTTCCGGAGAACAACATATTATGGCTCCTAGAGCTTTCAGGGTTTTAATTCCTAACAGATTTTCTGGACATGATTTAGTAAGCAATAAATCTGTAGTTCGGGTCAGAGGTCCTATCGTAAGTGGAAGAGGCTGTGATACTTCATTAACAATAGGTTTTCCTGAAAAACCAAGGGAAATATTCTGAGAGCCTGAGAGGGGTGCCCCTGGGACTTCACTACGTTTTATAGTTGTTCGACTTGCCCCTGTATCGAGTAAAAATTTTCTATCTTGACCTAATAATTCACTATGTACATAAGGTCCTTCTTGATCTACAGGAATCTCGATAAGGGGTAAGTCAACTTCCCTCTCTAGGCTAGTTCATGCGTAACGCTGATACTCAGGATATTCATACTGTGCGGTCTGATACATTTGTCGTGTTGTTGTCTGTGTGGCAGCAGCAGGCAACGGTGGTGCAGCTGGCACAAACTGTATTGGCTGTTGTGCGGCTGGCATGGCCTGGGCATGCTGCATAGCTCCTTGTTCATTCTGATCTTGTCTGAGTGGCCGTGATCTTTCTTGTGTTTTACCTATGGCGATATTATGTTTTAAAACTGGACAATCGTGTACGTAATGACCTGGCTTTTTACAATAATTGCATGTCCCTTTTACAGGTCCTGCTGAATCGGAATGTGTCATACCCTTTTTATGTCCTTCAGCTGGAACAGTCTGGGAAACTAGCATTTTCATTTTCGTGTCTTTCATGCGTCTGTGTTCATGTTCTTGTTCTTCTCTAATTCTATTGTGATGGTACTGTAACATTTGTAACATTTGTGATGGAGTGTTACCTTGCCAGGTACTCTCGAATTTTAATACTCTATTCTTTACTGGGGGCAGGGCATTTTCCACTAACTTTGTTACAAACAGATGTGGGTATGATTCGCTACTTGCTTTTATGCCACTATTTATACCAAAACATTTTTCAAATCGGGCATAGTAATCACTAGTGTCTTCATCTTGCTTCTGCTTACAGGCTGAAATCGTTCCCCAATCTTCCTTTTTCGTAGTTAATAAACGTGGCAGTACCTGTACTAATAAACCTGGTAATGCTTTAGTTTTATCCCCAAGTCCTGCTCCTGCAGTTCGGGCCTTTTCTTCCGCTTCTAACACTGACCATTCTATCTTTTGGTCTCCTACCTCCCACTCTTTTTCCTTGAGTTTCTCATAAATGCCAGCAGGCATCAACACCTTTAATATAGTCATAATGTCGGGATAGGTATACTCTCCCATGAGTAACATGTCTTTAATTTCTCGGTGAAAACCCGCTGGATCTTTGTCATGAGTGGGTACCACTTTCTTCATTTGTAACAATTCTATTTTTGATATGGGCGTATATACAAATACGCGCTTAAACTCGTTGTCCTCGCCTTTTATTGGGTGCACTTCTCGTAACGGATTCTGTCTATCCATGTGATACGTCGTTCTTTCCTTGACGGGCAATGAAACATGCTCTGAGCATACAAAAAGAATATACTGTTTTCTTGATTCTAGAATTTCTTTAATTAATTTAGTACCTGGACCCCTCCATTTATTCATAAGCAATTCAGTCAATATGTCAGGTAAGGGACCAGGGTCCGAATGCTGACTCCGATATAGTATAATGAGTTGTTGAATCATATAAATCCCAGCTAACCTCTGTTCATCTGGGGTGAGATTCAAAAATGTGCGTACTACTGTATCATCACTATATTTTCCGGTACTGTCCACCCAATGGACAGCTGCCCTGGCTAAATCTTGTTCATCCATGGAGTCGAGAAAATGATAACCCCTTCGTTCTCGGAGTAGCTTGTCGGCGGTTTGGAACGAATGCTCGTTAGACCTTATATTGATTATAGGTATTTGGAAATTCCTGTTATTATCTGGACATATCGGACGTATTGAGTCAGTATGACATCTAGTCTGATTCCTATTACAAGATCTTCCTCTACCTACATAGGCTATGGTGTCCGACTGTCCTGCGGGCAGTCCTGACCCTTCTTCCTCGCTTTGCTCGAATACGTCTGCCTCTAATCTCTCTTCGTGTAGGCGTTCTATTTCTTTACGGATCTTTCGGCACATGGCTATTATACAATTTTGCTTGTCATGTCTCCCTTCTGATATATTCTGACTCCATCTGGTAAGAATTTGCATTGCTTCCGGGTCCACCCCCGGTCGGTCTACATTTCTGATCACACAGTTTATGAGGAAACGTAACAGTTCCCCCTGTATCTCTACTTTCTGGTATTCCATAGCTCTGTAAATACATTCTGGATCTCGCCCTGTTTGGACAAAACGATATATTTCGTCTAGATGCGCAGTCATTCCTGGTAACTTCGCTAAATACACTGCGGCTCGTCTGATACGCAATGAGGCCAGGGTCATTTCGTCCTCTATACCGGGCACCGGGTCATATCTACAATCTACAAGAAGTTCTTTAAGCGCACGGGCACTTACGAATTTGGGTGTACGTGAATGCGCTGACTCTCGAAAAGTAAGTTTATTTATTCTAGGTGGCGTAGAAAAAATATTGGTAGCACCTCCCGTGGCCCCATCTGGGGCGTCGGGTGTGAAAGGATTCGTCGAACGTGACACAGCAACTATAGGTGTGGACACAGCTATAGAAGTACCTGTAGGAACAGATGCGGAAACAGATGTGCTTGCCGGAACTTGTGACTCGATTTGTTGCTGTAGGGATACGGGTACTGGATCTTGGCGTTGAACCTCCCTGGTATGCGGTCTATGTGGGGCGGAATTAGCATACTCGGGAGCTGCGTCATCTAAATATGAGGAAAGAAAAACATCTTCTGCGGTTCTAGGATGCCCCTTAGGATGTACCTTGATTGGGAATAATGGGGGTGGCAAGTCTTTCGGTATCTCTGGAGTAGCCTTAGGTAATCCTTCGGCCAGAAGGGGATACATACCATTCATAAGGGCATTTCTCTGTCTGTCTACTTGTTCTGATTTCACTCTGATACCTTCCTCAATTAATAGATTTTCTCGAACTTTGTTTGAACTCTCTTTACTCTTCTCTTCCTGTCTACGTGCTTTTTCTGTGCGTCTATGAGATTCTTTACGCCATAACTCAACGGCGTCCTTCTGTGACTGTCTGACTTTCCTTTTCCATAACTCTTCCTCTACTTTCATGATGCACTCTGCATCCCAGGTCCCCGCTGCGGGCCACCTCTGACTTTCTGGTAATCCCTTGGTGTAGTCTACCCATAAATCAAGAAATAATATAGCGTCTAAACCATGTTTGTGATACATGAAGTGCCCTGGAGTATCCCTAGGGGGAATAGGGACGGCTTCTTCGAGAACCCCTTTTCTCGTAGTGATCTGTCTTAATTTCGAAAAGAGCGGCATATTGAGAACTGACCTTATACTTGATTTTGACCAACTGACCTGATACTTGAATTTGAACAGACTTAATACAATAAACACGATAATGAACAGTCATTCATACCACAATATGCAGGACGTTTTTAAACACATTAAACATTAAACATTAAACCTTTAACTGAAACAACAATGATGATCGTCTGCATAACTAATCACCAAGCTTAATTTTTGACAATAACTAGATACTTCGGAATACTTGATATACTGCTAAACAGTACAGATACACTGCTAAAACAGTGCAGACCGGATTTGTGTACCCAAACCCGTCTTGACCGGCACAACCTATGTGCACGTCAGAAATGCCTCCCCGGTAATGGTACTCACCGGGTAGCTTCGGAAACGGAAGGCCTCGGTAACTTGAACTTGAACCGGACTGGACTCGACTCGACTCGTCGGACACTGGGCTTGACTTCGGACTGGTGGGTCTCTGTGTACCTCGGATCTTGCTCTCTCAACTAGGCTCTGGTCGGGATACTTCGCACTTCTCACCGCCTCGTCTGGGTGTTGATCGCAGTCTCAGTCGCCCCCGCTTGACCGGAGGGAGATACAGGAAATCCTGCTGGTACGCGTTATTGTCCGTCCAGCTGTGGCAGGAGACCGGGCCTGCAACTCACCGCCGGCGTGTGAGATGAGAAAGTGTCCCTGTTCGGGCGCCATCATGTGGTAAATAAAATTCCTTTACCGGGACTGAATTTGATACAGAAACATTATAAAATAGCTCAGTAAAATGAGAGGCAGAATCCGTGATATTAGAGTTTCGGAATGGGCTTTATTCCAGTGCTCGATTATAATCGGATGCTCCAAGTTCCATCACCACGGGGGTTCAGGAAGTGAAGTACATACTTTATTGACAAGAAGTAACTTTTATAGGACATACATTACAATGAAGCGAATGCAGTAGGCGTAACAATTGATAAGGAAAATGACAATTTGTCTGCGTAACCGAAAATGGGTGGAACAAGGAGTAAAAAGGAACATAATTGGTTATGATGTCATACATAGGTGGATCTATAAGATAATACTTGTCCTAGATGCGCGCGCAGCAGTATGACGTGTAATTGACGTGTAACTAGGGGGTGAAGGGGACTTGACATTTAGCTCTACATGTGGAGACGAAAAGTCTGGGGGGTCAAGTCAACCTAATCCCAAATCATATCTAACATCCTATGTTTAAAGAACTATGTTATCCACAAAAGAAGGACTCTCGGACAGAATCTATTCTATACTGACTGTGCGTGCATGTACAAGCGTCTAAGTGTCTACACTGAATGCGAGGGGGTAGGAATATTCCATGGTAACAGGGCTATGAATTACTTGCATGAGGACAGAGAAGCCGGGCCTTTTGCTTGGTAACTGGAAGAATGTTTACTTAAGCTACTAGGCAGGAATGCATCGGCTGAGGGGGAAGCAGATAATTCGAAGGTGAAATACAGTACTTGGCAGAGAATAGGCTGATGTCAGGCTTCGTGAGCCGCGCAGAGAATGAGACAAAGTTCATGGTCACAGATGCAGGCTCAGACTGGAGCTTTCAGAGGCAGAAGGCAAAAGGAGTTTTGATGACAGAATCAGGGCCTACTTGCCTGGACTGTAAAATGGCATAAGTGAGCCATACAAAGCCGGTGGCCTTTCATATTTAGGAATGGAATATCCGGCCTGTTCATGGCGGATCTGACAGAGGACATGTTGACGGTGGACGCATATGTATTTGCGTCTTCATAACTGGAACTGGAGGGAACATACATGTACTTGTGACACGCACATAGAACCGTTGGGGTCCAAGATAGGGGACATAACTGACCAGAAAAATCCATATTTCCACAAATCTGCAAATTATGTGGCAAAGTGCATGAAAAATGTGATAACTCCTAACTATACGTTAAATTCTGCAACCACATAATCACATAAATCCACCAGTCTAATTCCAAACAGTGGCCACTGTTAGCCTCAGTAGGTGCCAAAGCCCCTGCTGCACACAGCCTTCACCCTCTGCAAAACTCTTTACAGAGATCCACTCCCTCTAGACGTCTTAGCCCCATTAGATGGTCAAACTCCTACAATGTTCAGCCTTTGCCCTGGGCAGATGTCTTGATGGAGAGCCCACTACTTTAAGGCAACCAAGTACCATGAGGTGGCCAAGCCTCCTACTATGCATAGTGTTCATCCTGTGTACAGCTCTTCATGGAGTGCTCCCTCCCTCCAGACAATCGAGACCCTATTAGGTGGCCAAACCCTTAGTACGCACAGCTGTCGCCCTATGAACAATTTTTCACGGGAAGCCCACTGCTTACACATTACCAAACCCTTTTAGGTGGTGAAGGCTCTACTATGTACAGCCTTTGCCTTCTGGACTACTCTTCACAATTAGCCCCCCCCCCCACATGCAAGACCCATCCATTGTGTAAAAGCTTACACTTATTAGCAGTAGAGAAGCTATAGAAAATGTCCTCTAGATGTAGGCCACTGAATACCTTTCAGTGTCAAAAGAATAAAGCAAACTGTTCCTCTAATTGGATGATGTAATCAGTGATGTCATCAGTAATGTCATCAATGATGTAATTTGAGATGTCATCAATGATGTTACCAACAATGTCATTGAACATGTCATGAGTGATGATATATGTGAGGTCATAAGCAATATATGGCAGAGACACAAGTTAGAGTTAACTCAGTAAATTATAAGTAGTGATTTTCAGTTATTTAGTTAAAAATGCAATTGTTTTTGCTGGTATTTTCACTTTACCCTTTCTGTTTTTAGTGAATTTCTAAGTTTTTCTTTTTAAAGCACAGTAAGATATTATTACCTGACTGAACTATAATGTCACTTTAACCTTTGTTTTTTTCACGGACTTTTTTTGTGTACTTTAACGTAAAGTAAAATATTACTAACATACCTAACTATACGTAGCAGCCCATTTGCTTGATAAGGGGACTGGAGTAGGTGGAAAGAGTGAGCTCTCCATGAAGAGAGGCTCAGAGAGCGCAGGGTGTGCGTAGTAGGGGTTGCACACCTATAGGACCTTGAGTGTCTGGAGAGAGTGGGCCCTACGCACAGTCCGTGCAAATGATCGTAGACTATGCGTAGTATGTACTTGTCCACCTGTTGGGGCATGGATCTCTGGAGAGAGTGGGGCCTACACACAGTCTGAGAACTGAGAGCTGACTGCGCATAGTAGGGCCTTACCCACTTCATGGGGCTTAGGTCTTTGGAGGGAATGGGCTCTACACACAGTCGGCGCACTGAGTGCAGACTGTGCATAGTAGGGCCTTGCCCACCTAATGGGGCTTGTGTCGCTTAACAGAGCGGGCTCTAGGGACAGTCTGCGCTCTGAGTGCTGACTGTGCTTAGTAGGGACTTTCTCACCTAATAGGGCTTGTGTGTCTGGAGGGAGTGGGCTCTTAGGACAGCTAGAGCTCAGTGTGCAGACTGTGAGTAGTTGTGGCTTGACCACCTAGGAGGGCTGGCATGTCTGGTAGGAGAGGGCTCTAAGCAGAGTCTGCGCACTGTGTGTAGACTATGCATAGTAGGGGCTTGCTCACCTGATTGGCGATGGCTCTACGTGCAATCTACTCACTGAGTGCAGATTGTGAGTAGTAATGGTCTCTGGAGGGAGTGGTCTCTATCCACAGGCTGAACACTGAGTGCATAGTAGCACTTGCCACCTAGTAGCACTTGCCTACGGCTAGCCCTTCAGCCCACCCCACAGCAGCCGCCAGCCCACCACCGGTGCCTTTGGATCCCATTGATTATTTTCTTTCTTTTCATTTTTAATTATTTTTTGGGTTTGGTGGAACTCCCGAGGGAGTCCTGCAGTAATCCCACAGATGTCACACAGGACCACACGGAGGAGACTGCCCTGGCTCACATAGACCATGATCTCGGATCATGCTCAATATCGGATCATAAACAGGTCTGAAAAAAGCTTAAACCCTGGCTATTCTGACCGACCACCCTCCCCCTTTTTTTCCAGCTGTTTTATCTTTGCCTTCACCAGTATTCGCTATAGTGCTTTGAGACCTCTCCGGGTGATATGTGCGCTTAATAAAACTCTATGACTAAGGCTATGAACTTACAACTTTTAAAAAGATTTTTGTTCTCTGAGGGTCCCTTTGGGACCTTACACAAGAGTTAGGGGTCCAGGGTATCTCTACCCTGCCCCATTCTGTATGCTTTGGAAAATATTTTGAAGACTTGGGGACCTAGTCTCAGAGTCCCAAAATGGCAGCCTCACATTTGTCATCATGTTGCAGCTGCCAATCACATCTTAGAACTCTTGTTTTGACATTTGTTACGACGGGAGTCCCATGGACATCCTAGGGGAAAAGAGAATTCTAAAATGTTAAACTTGTTTTCTCTAAAGCATCTGAACAGAATGACATCAAATTACAAAAAGAATGCTTGCTTAATAGAGATCTAGTTTTCTGCAAAATGTGGAGTAATTCTGTTCAGCCATCTTTTCGGAATCGTTGTCTGGAGAGAGTGGCACAGTCGGCGCAAGCAATTACAGACTATGCTCAGTAGGGACTAGCCCACTTAATAGGGCTTGAATCTCTGGAGTGGCTGGGCTCTACACACAGGTTGATCACTGAGAACTTACTTTGCATAGTAGGGACTTGCCCTCTTAATAGGGCTTGGATCTTGCGTAGTAGGGACTGGCCCACTTAATAGGGCTGGGATCTCTGGAGTGACTGGGCTCTACAGACAGTTTGAGCACTGAGAACTTACTTTGCGTAGTAGAAGCTTGCCCACCTAATGGACTTAGGTTTCTGGAGGGAATGGGCTCTGTGTGCAGTATGCACACTGACCACTGACCGCATGGTAAGGCTTGCCACCTAACAGCAGTTGCCTACGTCTAGGCCCTGTAGCTAACCCTACGGGGCCAGCCAGCCTACCACCCACCACTATGAACAGACTTCGAGCCCCAACCCTCAGTTACTTTACTTTTTATTTTTGTGGGGTTTCCGCAGGAGTCCTATGGTTGTCCACTGGGGTCACATGAGGAAGGCCATGCTGGCTCATGCTGGACTGTGATGAATTAGCAATTTAAAAAAATGTCCCCTTGGTGCTGGGAGGTGCTGGGGATTCTCTCTAGTACCCCTATCCTGCCCCTTCTTTATGCTTGAAAACTTATTTTCAGGACTCGGGGACCTCGTCCTTGAGTCCTAAAATGACAGCCACAACATTTGCCTTCATGATGCAACAGCCAATCACATCATGGAAAGCTCGTTTAGACGTTTTTCCCATGGGAGTCCCACAGCAACAGATATATACACATTTTGAACCTTTATTTCTCTGATATGACTGACCAGAATGACATCAAATCACAAAAGGCAAGCTTTGTGTGTCTGCCAAATTTGGTGCAATCCTGGTGAGTCCTTTTTTCTTTATGGTTGTCGAATTTTCCCTATGGAAATTGTTTGGGGTAAAAGTGATCTTGGTACTCCCAGTTTTCCTTGGCCTCCACTTGAAGGATCATCCAGAAATATTCCAGGAAGGAGCTGAGGCAGATTACCTTTTTTTGGGGAGAAATGTAGTCAAGATTCGTTAAACGGCCTTACATCCAACACACTGTACAGGATCAACCCCTCACTGCGCATGGCCTTCCGCCTGCATAATGGCAGTTTGCTTCAGGGTTGGTCTATCAGTACTGATATGGCATTACGTACTGTGGTATTGCTGGAGCAGAGTTTTCTGTTGAAAATGTATCGAGTTTTAAGCTCCAGTTTTGTCTATATGTTATGATTAAAATTACTAATTTGAAAACATTAATTAATAGTTTGTTTTGTTGAATGTCCAGATTAATCAACACTACTAATGAGAGAAAACTACACGTGGGAATGCATATATGTTGCTTAATAATATGCGCAGTTTAATTAAATGAGTATCGCAGAAGTGCTATTTGTTTCGAGTTTGTGCTTTAAAAATAACGTGTGCTAATGCTTTATTGCGTTGCAGAAGGCTAGATAATTACATACACATAAGGGTATTAGTGGGGATTAACACTGTATAATCATTATGATGTGGTAACGTTGTTTTGTGTTTCTTTTAATTAAGATGGTCCGTTTTGGCCTAAAACAAGATGGCTGCCATTTACAGCCTGCGCTCAAGTGATTGAATTTTGACGAGAGGCCTTGCTGAACATGGTCGAAAGTCACCTGACCACAGCTTCTGCCTGAGTAGAAAGTTTACGTGAGGACAGTAGCTCTGGGAATGATTCCAATTGTCCTTGGAGTAGGATAAAGCCACAATGAACAATGACCAGTCTGCGGTGGCTCTGCTATGATACCAAGGAAGAGCATTCACGAAAGTAACATTTGCAAACTCGAGTTTCCTTCTTCCGTTTTTTTATTTTTGTGATTTTTCCTGAGCGGAGGTTTTCTAAATGTAACCAAGAGACTTCCTTTCCTCCGGAAGGAAAGGTTCAAGATGTTAACTTTGGCTCAGGTTCTAGCTGCCCTAGACCCCGGAGACTGGATGGTAGCGTTGGACTTGCAGGACGCATATTTCCACATCCCCGTCCTGCCGGCCCACCGGCGTTACCTGCGGTTCACGGTGGGCCAAGAGCACTTTCAGTTTACCGTGCTCCCCTTCGGCCTCACCAGTGCCCCTCGGGTGTTCACGAAAGTGATGGCGGTGGTCGCAGCTCATCTGCGCAGATCAGGGGTTCCAGTCTTCCCCTATCTCGACGACTGGTTGTTGAAGGCGGGCTCGCCCCAGACAGTCGTCTCCCACCTCCAGACTACGGCGGATCTCCTGCATTTGCTGGGATTTTCCATCAACGTGCCGAAGTCACACCTGAGTCCCTCTCAGAAGCTCCTCTTCATCGGAGCGGTTCTCGATTCGGCGCAGTTCCGGGTCCATCCACCGGAACAGCGGGTCCGGGATATACAGGCCCTGATTCCCATCTTTCGGCCTCTATCCTGGGTTTCGGTCAGGCTAGTGTTGCGGCTTCTGGGGCTGATGGCCTCCTGCATCCTACTAGTGCATCACGCCAGGCGGCGCATGCGGGCTCTGCAGTGGGACCTGAAGTTTCAGTGGGCCCAGCATCACGGCAACCTGTCCGACCATGTCTTGATCTCGGAGGGCACTGCACAGCAGTTGCAGTGGTGGCTCACGGACCGCGATTGGGTCAAGGGCAAGAGCCTCTCCCTTCCCCAACCGGAGCATGTCGTAGTGACAGATGCGTCCCTCCTGGGATGGGGTGGCCATATGGGAGAGGCGGAGATCAGAGGCCTCTGGTCTCCGGCGGAGTCTCGTCTCCACATCAACCTGTTGGAGTTGAGAGCGATCCGACTTGCACTGAAAGCCTTCCTTCCCTCTGTCAGGGGAAGTGTCGTATAAAAGGTATAAAAGGAGTGTGTATGGTAGCGAAGGTTATCTGTGAAACTCTGGTCTTAAGTCCCAGGGATCCGTAAGGTTCGCCGTTAAAGCTTATCACGGGAGGAGTAATAGGTATTCTCTGAGCTTGTCTGAAGGACTGAGCAGAGGTAAGCGCTGCTTGGTTAATGTGTGTTATAATTCTGTAGCGGGACAGACTGTTTGCTGTTCTCGGGAAAGGCAGGATTCTGTGTGCATGTGCTATATTTCCTGGTGTGAAAGTGCGTGAATGTATGAGCATTTAATTGATTGTGAGACTTTTAGGAGCAGTCCTAGAGGAAACAGTTATTGGATGCATGTTAGAAGGGCAGAGTAGAGGGATGTGCTACTGTGTCAACGAAAGTAATTATTCCGTAGTAGAGCAGAGGCAAGTGCTGTTCTAGAGAGAAGCGGGATTCTTGTGAGAATTTTCTTTACTATTCTGTGGTTAGCGAAGCAGACAATGGAGATGTTTATATGTTGTAACTAATAGATTTTGTAGAATCTGAAACGAAGTCTACTGAGAAGGCTTTGTAAAGGAGGGGTAGACGAGTGACAGGAGACAGGAGCAGAAGCGACTGCAGCGACTGCTGACGTCATACAGACCGCGCTGTGATTGGGTAGTGGATCAGAACAGTGCTCGCGCTAGGATTGGTGCGTTGGTGTGAGCCGCGCAGGGATTGGAAGGAGTACAGGGTGACGTAGACGCTTCAGAATTGGTGCGTTGGTGTGAGTCGCGCTGTTATTGGACAAAAGATCGTACAGTTGCGGAAGGAACTAGAGAATATTGGTAAACGTTAAAATGTATTACCAACCGGAGGAAAAGAAGAAAAAATCCTTGTTCGGTAAAATAAAAAGGTGGTTCGACAAGGATAAAAACGTACTAACTAGAGAGGGTGAATTGCTACCTCCGACGAGAACTCCTGCATCCTTCATGGTTGCGAAATATGGGTATCATACCTGTATATGGTTGGATAACTGGGCTAAGTATACTAAGGAAGATGGTGTCTTAGCGTTCCCGGACCATGGTTCATTTAATCTGGCCGTGTTGAGAAATTTACGGGAAAAAATGATGTGTCTAGAGCCTAGACCAAGGCCGACACAGTTTGAGGCGTTGGTGGAATGGGAAGATGAGGTACATGAGCGAGAAAAGCAGAGGAGTGCTGGCAACTATAGATACATTTTTGGGAGGAAATATGATCGTGAGACTCATCATGATCGAATGCGGAGATGGCGAGATGCTAGTATGTCAGAGGGATTATATCCTATGAGGACTGTTGAAGAAGCGGAAGGGAGGAAAGGTGCAGAAAAGGTGCCTGATACAGAAGTGAGAAGGTATGGAGTTAATGATTACGAGGATGAGGTTTTGGATGACATGATTTACCACCTCCGTATAGACCAGAACCAGAAGAGAGCACGCCAGTTGCTACTCCTGTAAGAGATACTTTGCGAATTATTAAAACTGAGGTTGTGACACCTGATCTGAAAAGTGGTAGCTCTTTCACGGAAAGAGAGAGAGAGCGAGAGAGAGAGAATCGAGTCAGTGACGAGAAAACCAGAGAATTAGCCAGAACTACATCTGAGCTGACTGAGAAAATTAGGGAGCTGACGAAAAATCTTGAAGCAGTTACAGTGCCTGTAACAATTGGTCCGGTTGTGCCTATTTTTGATAAACAAAGAATGGGTGAAAATGGTTTGACGGTTCCCTATGTTGGAAATGGTTTGGTTGGTACTTGTACTTTGGAGGAATCAAGAATGAGAACGGGAGAAAATAATTTGAGACAGTCGAGACATGACACCTGTAGTGGAGGATTAGATGTGCAGCCTAATTCAGGATTGAATACTGGTTGTTTGGGAGGAACGATTTTGGAACCACAGAGGATGGCAGAACAAGTGGGTGCAGTGAAAAAGTCTACTGAAATAACAGCTGAAGATTTGAATGATTGGTTGAAAGTTCTTCAAAAGAAGGATAAAGATTCACAGGCAATTAATGTAGCCAGGTTGCGCATAGAATTGGAGGAGCTTATTGCAGGGACAATTCCTACAGATATACTAAAAAACCATCATGATGGAGAGTTGTTATTTATGTGTGAAAGTATCACCTGGAGGGCTAAGAGTACACATGACAGTTTGAAAGCAATAGCGAGTGAACAAGGAGTTGACATGGATAAGGTGAAAGCTTTGCAGAAGCCTTACAGGGTGGATTTCTCTGACAAAGATATTGAAAATCTAAATGGTGCTGGCAGAACAGGGCAGATTAAGGAAATGATTGCCTTATTGCGAAAATGGGGTGATGTGGAAAAATGGAAGGATAGATGGTACAAGAAAAGGGAAGATTCAGTGGACAGGACCTACTCAGCTTTTCCCATGAGAGAAAAAGAGAAAACAGTGGATGCTTATCCTATGAGAGAGATTCCTGGAGGAGGATACGTACATGTTCCATGGACTAGACAGGATATTTTGTCATTTACGAATGATTTCCCTTGATTGAGAGAAAGGCCGTCGAGTGGTATAGGCAGGTAGACAGGTTTGTGAAATTGTCAAAAGTGCTGTGGATTGACCTGAATAGTCTGTTTGATATAATTGTTCCAGCAGACTTGTGGGCAGAGTGTAAAATAGTTGTAGATTGGCCTGCAAAGGAGTATCCAAGAAATCCGAAAACAGGAGCACCAGATCAAGAGGTTATGAAAAAATATGAACAGGTAATTGTGTTCCTGAAAAATAAAGTACCCCCGAAAGAGACAGACTGGGTTAAGATAGATCGAACACATCAGGAAGCAAAAGAATCAGTTCATGCTTTTTACGAAAGGCTGATACTGGCTTTTAACCTCTCCAGTGCCCATGACGAGATAGTCTCGTCATGGAGCACGGTTGCGCTGTGCCCATGACGAGACTATCTCGTCATGAACCCCACCCACTAGTGCAACGCCCGGCACAGGAGGGGGAAAGGACGTGGCACTGAAGGGGTTAAACAGTTCAGTGGAGATGAACACCTGGGTGACAAGGATTTGAGTCGTTTTGTATACAGATTAGTATATGGCCTGAGACCTGAAATCAGTGAAAGAATACGTGAGCATACAGTTGATTGGCAGAGTAAAAAGATCGATGAAATCTTGAGACATGCAAAGTACTTCAGTGATGGGATTGAGGCAAAACAGAGGAAACTGAAAGAGAAAGCAATGTGGGCACAGGTGAAAGTTGCTGAGAGACAAGAAGCACAGTTGATGGAACAGGCAAATAATGCAGGAATTAGACCCAGATATGCGGGAAAAGGAAAGGGGAATCTAGAGGAGGCCAAGAAAAAGTTCCCTTGTCACAACTGTGGACAATTGGGGCATTGGAGATCCGAGTGTACCAATCCACCATTAGTGAGTAATGAGAATAAACCCTTAAATCAACAGGTGCAGAACGAGGGGTGTAATCAACAGCAGCAACAACAGAAGGTTGTCAGACAGCAGAGTCAAGAGCCAAAACTGCCCTTGCCGCAGAATAGAGGGTCCCAAAAGTATAACCAGGACTCAGGATTCTACAATGATGAGCAGGTAAACAAACCGAGACGTTCTAACCTGGTACAGCAGTACTGGTTAAAGAATGAGGGGAGTGAGTCTGAAGGGGACTATTGACGGTGCCGAAGAGAGGAGGAAGAGTGCATACTTGGTGCAACTCTAGAAATAGACCAGGCAGGACCATTTGTAGATGGGAAAATAAATGGGGAGAGTGTTACTTTTTTAGTAGACACAGGAGCAACGAGATCAACTGTCAGGTCAGCGGATATTAGAAATCTTCCTCTCTCGGACGAAGCAATCCAAGTAGTTGGTATAGCCAATACACAAATTAAGACTCGTCTTACTGAACCAGTAAGGGTAAGAATAGGGGAATTTTCAGACATGCACAGATTTGTAGTCTGTGACACCAGTCCAGTGAACTTGTTAGGTAGGGACTTATTGTGCAAGATGAACTGTACAATTTTCTGTACTCCGGATGGAATAGCTTTTGAGACACCAGATGAGGATGTTTTGTACCGGATGACTCTAGATAATAGAGAGAGTGAGATTGTTGGTACATATGCTGTGTTTAATCCAGATGATTTGCCTCAGGAGTTGAGACACACAGTGAAAACAGCAGTTTGGGATTTTACTGGTGAAGATGTGGGATTGATGAATAATGTGGATCCAGTGAAGATTTCAGTGAAAGAGGGGATTGTTTATCCTAATATTCCTCAGTACAGATTGACACCAGAAATAATTGAGGGAATAACTCCTATAATTGACAAGATGATTCAACAGGGTGTTTTGAGAGAGTTACTGAGTAGCCCGTGTAATTCACCGATAATGGGGCTAAAGAAACCTAATGGAAAGTTCAGGATTGTACAGGATTTGAGAAAAGTTAACAAAATTGTGGTGGCATGTTGTCCCATTGTGCCAAATCCTTCAGTGATTTTGTATCAGATTCCTCATGATGCTGAGTGGTACACAGTGATTGATTTGTGTCATGCTTTCTTTTCAATTCCATTGCATCATGACAGCCAGCCGATGTTTGCATTCCTGTTTGGCCAGCGTATTTTAGCATGGTGTCGTATCCCACAGGGGTATACAGAGAGTCCTTCGATATTCAATCAGTTGTTGAAAAAGTCATTGGAGAGTTTGATCATGCCTGAAAGCTCAGTGCTAGTGCAGTATATCGATGACTTACTTGTGGCATCGAAGACACGTGAAGCTTGTGAAGTAGATACCATAGCTTTACTGAATCATCTGGCAGATGGAGGGTTAAAGGTGTCTCCAGCCAAATTGCAATTTTGCAAGAAAGAGGTGCATTATCTTGGACACAATATTGAAAAGGGTCTGAGAAAGGTGACCGATGACAGGATCAAAATTATCAGAGGAATGAGAGCCCCGATGACCCAGAGAGAAGTGAGGATGTTTCTGGGGATGGTGGGTTATTGTCGTCAGTGGATAAGTAATTTCTCCCTGATAGCAAAGCCATTGATTAAGTTGACCAAAAGTGAGGTGAGAGACCCATTGGAACTGGATGGAGAACAAATGGCAGCATTTGAAGAGTTGAAGAGCAGAATGTGTGAAGCCCCTGCTTTGGGAATGCCAGACTATGAGAAAGAGTTTGAGTTGTACTGCAGTGAGAGAAATGGATGTGCACTTTCAGTGTTAATTCAGAAACATGGACAACTGAGAAGGCCGATTGCGTACTTCTCATCGACACTTGACCCCGTAGCTGTGGGTTTGCCAGGTTGCCTGAAAGCAGTAGCTGCTACATGCAGAAGCTTGGAACAGAGTGAGGGTATAATAATGGGATATCCTGTAAGGGTGTTCGTACCTCATGATGTGGCAATTCTTTTGACAAGAAGCAGGACTCAGTATATGTCACATAGTCGGTTGACTAAATATGAGAAAATCATTCTAGGAGCATCAAATGTGACTCTTGAGAGATGTGTGAATGTGAATCCAGCAACTCTGTTGCCAGATGCTGACAATGTGAATGTTGGAGATGATGTTGATCATGATTGTTTGGATGTGCTTGACTACTGCACGAAACCAAGACCAGACATAAGAGCTTTGCCATTGCCAGAGAGTGATCATGTGCTGTTTGTGGATGGATCATGTTTGAGAACTGATGATGGTGTGCTGAGTGCAGCATATGCGGTGTGCAAGGTTTCAGAAGTTATGGAAGCTTCGCCTTTGAAAGGAGTGAGATCTGCTCAAGTGGCTGAATTGGTGGCATTGACAAAAGCTTGCAAGATTGGGAAGAATCTGAGAGTGACTGTGATGACTGATAGTCAGTACGGATTTGGAGTCGTTCATGATTTCGGCCAGCTTTGGCTACAGAGAGGTTTCTTGACGTCGAGCGGGACTCCAATAAAGAATGCTGAAGTGATTGGAAAATTGCTTGAGGCGATACAGCTGCCTAAAGAGTTAGCAGTTGTGAAGTGTGCTGCTCATGGACAAGGAGATGATTTTGTTACTTTTGGTAATCGTTTTGCCAATGACATAGCACAGTATTGTGCAAAGAACAATCATTCGATTAATAGGGCACGAGAAAGGGAGATATCTTTTTGTTCTGTGATGTTTACTAATGTCCTAGAAACGTGGGATGAAGTGAAACAGTTGCAGGATGAGGCAGGAGATGAGGAAATGAGAGATTGGATCAAGGCAGGTTGTGCCCCGAGAGAAACAGATCATGTTTGGATCTATAGGGATGGTAGACCAGTCATGCCCAACTCAATGCTGTCGACAATGGCAAGAATGTATCATGGCCAGGGACATCTGGGAAGGGATGCAATGATTAGGTCTTTTAAACAAACCTGGTACAATGCAAAGTTCAGGTTGATTGCAGAGAGCATCTGTCAGAGATGTTTGATTTGCCAGCAGTTCAATACTGGGAAAAAGACAGTGGTGAGCATAGGAACAATAGGCAGAGAAGGAGGTCCTTTTACCAGAATGCAAATAGATTTCATTGAAATGCCCCAAGTGAATAAATTGAGGTATGTTCTAGTGGTAGTCTGTTTGTTCTCAAGATGGGTGGAGGCCTATCCGACTAGGAGAAATGATGGAATAACAGTTGCAAAGTTACTGTTAAGAGAATTGATTCCTAGGTACGGGTTCCCAGTGACAATTGTCAGTCAGTCAGTCAGTCAGTCAGAATATCTTTATTCGACTCAATTAAAGTCATACAAAGAGATTAAAAACATTTCATACAAAAAGTTAGGAGCATTTCATGTGTGTTAAAATATGACAGTAAAATAATTTACATTAAAACAAATCTAGGCATACAAAAGTTAAAAAGGAATAACAATGGATCTAATGGGTATGTGACAATTGAGTCTGATAGAGGTGGACACTTCTACAATGAGCTCATGGGTTTAATTTGTGAAGCATTGAGCATACAGCAGAAGCTACATTGTGCATACAGACCAGAGGCTTCTGGAGTCGTTGAACAGATGAATGGCACAATTAAAACCCGAATTGGTAAGATGTGTTTAGCCTCTGGAATGAAATGGCCTGATGTCTTGCCTCTAGTGCTGATGACTATTAGGTCTACTCCAGATAGAACCACAGGTTTGAGTCCGCATGAAATCTTAATGGGACGTGCGATGAGACATGCATTTGTGCCTGTCAACAAGTTGATGACAATAACTGATGACATGATTTTGGATTACTGTAAAGGCCTGGCTGACGCAGTTCATTCTGTGTTTCACCAGGTTGGAGAAGACGCTACCACACTTGAGAAGAAGCAAGCCCATGATTTGAGTCCAGGGGACTGGGTGAGGATTAAGGTGCACAGAAGAAGAAATTGCTTGGTTCCAAGGTGGGGAAGGCCAAGACAAGTTATTCTGACTACAACGACTGCAGTAAAGTGTGCTGGTGTGAAAAACTGGGTGCATGCGAGTCATACTCTGAGAGTTCCAAATCCAAAAGATGGGACTGGTAAGGAGTATTTTGAAGAGTCAGATTCCAGTGATGATGCAGAAACTGAACCAGTGAGAAGGGGGGAAAATCCCGAAAGGGATGAAGGAGAAAGAGAGTTGGGTGATTCTTTTCCCTTTCCAAGAGAGGTTTCAAGAGAAACATTGAGAGTCTCGGAGGAGAGATCGGATTCTGTAAGAGTGCCTGAAGTTCCAACAAGCAGTAGAAGAGAAAAGAGCAATTCCACAGAAACTACACCTGAATCAGATGAGGAGGTTGAAAATCCACTTGAGATTACACCTGAAGAAGTAGGGTCAGAAGAAGATAGAGAGGGACAGATTGCGGAAGACCCTCGAGGAGGTGTAGGGAACATTCCTGATAAGCTAGGTGAAGGGACAAGTAGACAGCAAGAAGATTGCGTGTCGGAGACCCGAGGAGGGACAGATTTAGGGAAATCTCAATCGGTGGTGGAAAAGACTGTGGAGCGAAAGAAAATTGCTGAAGAACAAGAGGCAAATGAGACAGAATCAGATGAGAGTGAAAATGAGAAATCAGAGGGTCGAGTTCTGAGGAAAAGAACTTGGATCGGAGAAAGAAATAATAAAGAAGTGAGACCAAAGAGGGTTGTAAGAGGAGATCTTTGGCCTAACAGAATAAAGAGGCTAAGGTACAGACTGACACGACCAAATTCATCGAAAGCTGAACAGGTGAACGAGGTGTCGAGTCAGAATCAGGCAAAGGGTGAAAAACAAAAGGTCTCAAAAGAACCAGAGGAGATCAAGAGAATCAGAAAACCTAACCAGAAGTATAGGTCACCGGAATGGACGTACGTGGCACTGTCTGAAGGTGAAGAGGCAGAGAGTCAAGGAAATCCAGAGGGGACCGTACGAGAAGTGGTTGAGGAGAAAACTGTTGGAATCCTGAAAGTAATCTTGACTGACATTGGAGAAGAGTCAGATGCACAGGATGTTGTTGATGATCTGATACAATTTGATGTTGCAGAAGAAGAAGTGAAAAGTGATGAAAATCCAAACTGAGTGAGCTGAAGGAGTCACTTGGAGAAAAGTGAAAAGAGAAAGTTTGAAATTAGCTGTGTGAAATAATCTAGAGTTCTAAAACTCAGTAGTGGAGTAGAAGAGGCTAAGTCAAAAGACACTGCCAAAGTAGTAAAATGGCTAACACAGAGAATAATCAAAATAGATGTGCCTTTTTGAAAAGATGGTGTAGAATGTGCTGCTGCTGTACTGGATTATTAATGCTACTATGGGGTGTACTAGCTTTATTAGTTACCTTTAGAGTTACAATAGATACTTTTGGAATACATACTGAAAATGTGACTAATGTAGAGAAGAGTTCACAGAAAGTAGTTCCAACTAGAATTAGTAACATTTACATACATAAAGATAGGTCAATTAATGATTTTTCTAGCAATGTTTTTTCAAAGTTGTTGTATGAATACGTAAAGACAATGGAAGTTAGGGATTGCTACGTATGTATGCAATTACCTGCATCCGTTTCAGAGGGTGTTACTTATCACCATTTACCAGCTACGTATGGAATTTCATGTAGTGTACTGAGTAGTGTTTTTTATTTGTTAGGGAAAATAGATTATGATATGTCTAACAAAAATAATATTTTTGGGCAATTGCCTATGGACAAAAGGCTGAATCCAGCTAAAGAAGCTAATATTTTTGGTGAGATTTTTATTGAGAAAGAAGAATTAACCTTAGATTACATTTTTAGAAACAATTTAACTTGCAGTCTGAAAGCAGAGGAGAAGGCTTTTCTAAACATGGTAGAGGAAAGAAGAGTGAGCATGCATGAAAAGGCAGGAAAATATAAAGTGAGTGAGACAATTTGGGATATTGAGATGGGAAAGGCATTGAGGAATGGGGCCAGTCCAACGTTGGCTTTAGATGCACCACAGAAAGGTAAACTATGCATTACCAGAAAGAGATCCCAATATGATACTTATTTTGTTGGGACTAGTGAGTGTCATGATACATACTTTATTGCGACAGGATGGGGTTTTAAAGGTGGAGAAGATCCAGTTTTCCCAGGAGTGTATTATGTTTGTGGGAACAAGGCTTATTACAAGTTGCCTGACCATTGGTATGGCACGTGTTATGTGGGCCTGGTCTTTCCAAAGATTTTTCATATAGATAGGATAGAAGATGTAGAACACATTAATTTACTAACACGTTTTAAGAGAGAAACTTGGTCAGAAATTGTAGGTGATATCTTTGGAGCTTTAATTCCAGCAGTGGGAATTTCTTTAAATGCATATGGAATTCGGAAACTGTCAACAGTGATGGATCGCTTATCGACAAGTACCGCTGGAGGGTTTCTTTTGGTAAATACGGAGATGATTGCCGTACGCGCCATGTCTATGCAAAATCGACTTGCCCTTGATATTTTATTAGCCAAGGAGGGTGGAGTCTGCGGAATGCTGAAAGTTCAACATTGTTGCACTTACATTCCTGACGAAAGCAGAGACCTAAAGGTCTATATCAAAAATATTACTGATTTACATGAAGAATTAGTACCACTGGAAGCTGAAAGTATCTGGACTAAAATAGCTAATAAGATAGTTGCTGTTAAGAGTTTTATTGCTAAGATAGGTAGTACCATTATTGGTAAAATATTATTTCCTTTGACATGTATAATTGTTGCTTTATTGATACTAAGATTGGGGTGTTTGTGTTGTAAAAACAGGGGAGGGAAAAAGAGAATAATTAGAGGAAATGCTGAAAAGAAACGAAAGAGGTCAAGGAGAGACCCACAAGAAATAGAATTAGAAGAATTGAGGGAGAGTGTGTACTTGGAGTCGAAGAGGGATGATGTGAGAGAGTCTGGTGTTTAATGTTGTGTCATAAAAGACATTTTCAATTTCTCCTAAAAATTGGGACAACATTTTTTTTTTTGGGTTGGTTTTTGTGGTGATAAGATATCACCAAAGGAGCAGAGCAGAGTTTTCTGTTGAAAATTTATCGAGTTTTAAGCTCCAGTTTTGTCTATATGTTATGATTAAAATTACTAATTTGAAAACATTAATTAATAGTTTGTTTTGTTGAATGTCCAGATTAATCAACACTACTAATGAGAGAAAACTACACGTGGGAATGCATAT
The DNA here is from genome assembly GCF_964204655.1 of Triturus cristatus. Classification (NCBI taxonomy): domain Eukaryota; kingdom Metazoa; phylum Chordata; class Amphibia; order Caudata; family Salamandridae; genus Triturus; species Triturus cristatus. Next base: position 819,022,165 of record NC_140593.1, on the reverse strand, counting down.
ATGTTGCTTAATAATATGCGCAGTTTAATTAAATGAGTATCGCAGAAGTGCTATTTGTTTCGAGTTTGTGCTTTTAAAATAACGTGTGCTAATGCTTTATTGCGTTGCAGAAGGCTAGATAATTACATACACATAAGGGTATTAGTGGGGATTAACACTGTATAATCATTATGATGTGGTAACGTTGTTTTGTGTTTCTTTTAATTAAGATGGTCCGTTTTGGCCTAAAACAAGATGGCTGCCATTTACAGCCTGCGCTCGAGTGATTGAATTTTGACGAGAGGCCTTGCTGAACATGGTCGAAAGTCACCTGACCACAGCTTCTGCCTGAGTAGAAAGTTTCCGTGAGGACAGTAGCTCTGGGAATGATTCCAATTGTCCTTGGAGTAGGATAAAGCCACAATGAACAATGACCAGTCTGCGGTGGCTCTGCTATGATACCAAGGAAGAGCATTCACGAAAGTAACATTTGCAAACTCGAGTTTCCTTCTTCCGTTTTTTTTATTTATGTGATTTTTCCTGAGCGGAGGTTTTCTAAATGTAACCAAGAGACTTCCTTTCCTGCTCGCTCTGCTCAGCGGCTCAACGGATATCCAAAGTTTGTTTGTAACTTTTATTTTGTTATTTTCCTTATAAATAAGTTAGACTAGAGAGGGTCCGTGTTCATTGCGCTCATTACATTCATCGCGTTCCTTGCGGTCATCGCATTTTGGACTTCATGCTGAGGACGGCAGCTCGAGAGACTTTACCGAGAGACCAGTCCTGACCCTTTTAGCTAGAATAGGTAACTATGAGAATAACGATTTTGCTAATGATTGACTTTCATTTTGAACTAATTTAGATAAATAAGCATTCGTTTGAATTCTTGTGTCGGGTGGTTATTTCTTTGTCTTTTATTGAGGTTTCAAATGTATTTCCTATGTTTAAAATCATGACTCAGGACAATTTCTTTATGGTCGCATTGGCCTCGTTTAGATGCAGATTGGTTTAGGTTTTCTCTCCTATATTCAGTGTGGATAGAGTAATAGTGTGAACTTTAGTGTGATGGGCCCTAGCGTATGATGAGTATATGTGCGTGTGACTGTAGATTTACTCTGTCCGTGGAAGTAGGGAGAATTTATATGCGCCGATCTGCAGCAGTATCACATGGGGTTCTCGCTGGGCACAGCAGTACTAGGGTCTGGTACTGTGATACCCACATTACCCTGGGGCTCACAATGTGTCCAGCCTAATGGCTGATGGGCCTGTTTAAAAAAAAAGGACTCTAGAACCATGTTTCAGAGTCCTGTTATGGCAGCCGCAACATATTTTTCAGTGTTGCTAGCAGTAAGATCATTTAGTAGTGCAGTACCAATACCTGTATCTTGGTATCAAAATGACCAACAGAAGAAAAAGGTTCCTCAGCCAAACAGAAGGCCCTAATTGTTTTTTTTTTGTTACCATGAGACTACCGTTGGACTTCTACAGGACCAACCATCCAGATAGCGCTAACTTTTTCTGACCGGTTACCCATTCATGCCCAACCCAAAAACCTATATTAATGTTAATTTCTCTAGAACAGCTGAATAGATTCAGACCAAGTTACTAAAAGAACTCTTTCTAACTAAAGTTGTAACTTTTTGAAACGTTTGGTGTGATTCCATTCAGACATTTTTTCTGATTCAGAGATCAATGTTTCCTTTGGGAATTAACTTGTTAATTGCATCTTTCTGAACCCACAGCCCTTTTTTCTTGGTTCCTGCTGGGCGTATCAGCTCATAACTCTCCATGATGGAACCAAAGTCGATGATTTTATTTTTCGAATGTTTCATGCAGCATAGTCTATTGGTCACAAAATTATTTTAAAATATGTATATATATATCTTTGCTATGGAAGCTGAACTAACTTTAACCTCTGGCCAGGGTCTACACTCATTTCCCAACAGGTTACCAACCACCCGCTGCGCAATACCTTTGGTTGTGCACTGTGGGGTGTTGGCCGCAGGGCCAAGTCTCTGGTCAGGTCTTATGCCCTACACCCCAAGGGGTGCCCACCCTACCCACTGTTCACAGCCATGCATACTGGTGAGTTGGCACTGTGCCCAACATACTGAAGGCAGCCAACCCCACTGCACATAGGTTAGGGCCTGCACAATGCAGACTGGCTACAAGCTCTGATTTATGACAAGACCATTCACATTGCTTTTTAAAATTTCTTTTATACACCACATTACCATATTAATTGATAATGTGGTAGCATGGTACCATACTACTGCTATCAAAGCACCACAGGGGGAGGGGTTAATAAACTTCCGAGGGGCATTTTGCCTGGGAATTCAAAAAGATGCTAAATGGAGTGGAATTCAGTATAAATACAGACATGAAAGCAGGAATTTCAGGCCTTGGTGGTTGAAAAATGTTGGATTTTATTTAAAGTTTTGCGCAGATGTGGAAAGTGTCACATTCTAATGTGCTATTTATTACCATTGCTGAGTGCAGGAAGGGACTATGATTTTTTTTAAAAAGGGACGTTTTCAGTTGGTTATAATACCCTCCACTGCAATGGTAATATAAAGCATATTACACTCAGTAGATCTGCACCGATGGTTTATGCCATTCTGTTTTTGCATATGCAGAGTTTCTTTTAAAAAAAAATGTTTTAAAGGAGTTTTATATAGCGCGAACTTGACCCAGAGGTATCGGGTATCAGAGCACTTTACATAGCACCAGTTGCATTACATGAGGACACATTCATTTTTGTTAGGCACGGGGAGATTAAGTGATTTGCCTAGAATCACAGGATGTTCAGTCTCATTGCCAAGACTCGAACCCGGTTCCCCAGATTCGAGGTCGACCGCCCTAGCCTTTAGTCCAACTCCTCTGGTTACAAACAAAGGGGCCCGATTCACTATCAAAGTAGCAAATCTACACTCACAGATACACCTATGCGTCAGTGCAAATTTACACATTTTGAGAATTGATAAACATTCCAAATAATATCCCTGGAAAGCTGAGCCAGGTGCAGGTTTCCAGGCCTAATAGTGAGAAGATCATGTGACTTTCACTGCGTACTCCTCTTCCCACTGTGCGGGGTTCTGCTTAGTGAAGAACTTTGAACAGGGGTTTAGAATCCTCTATGTAATGAAAACTGTTTTCTCAAGTGGAAAATATGTTTCGATGCAGAGAAAGTCTTTTCCCTACACCCCAACATATCATTTGCCACAAAAGAATACGATTTAGTCCAGTCCTATTCTTGAGTAGCTCTCTGACTATTCCAGGGTGGAACAGGATAGGAGAAGATTTTGTGAACACCAACAAACATCCAGAGCATTGAATGAACGGCCAGGAACATTGCATATATAAGTAAATGCTTTGGATCAAACCTTTCACTTACCTCTATCATGCTAAATTTTCATAAATCCAACTTGCACCATTTCTAGCACCCTGTCTTTCCCACTGCCACCAGGTCTACCACAATTATCATCAGCACTGACATTACCACTCCCACTATTAACAACAGAACCATCATTATAACGCTGCCACCATTACTACCAGAAAGCGCTTTATCAGGGCATTACAGTTAAATCCACTTCATTGCTCCTCAAGCAATTCTGTTTCTTGAATTTACATTGCCACGCAAATATGGGAATCATTGGAGTGACTATGAATTCAACAAGCGAAATTGCTTTATGAGTAATGCAGTGGATTTAACCTGATGAAGCCTTATGTGAAACGTGTTGGCATTTAAAACGGAGCAGTATCTATAGTGAGAAAAGAATTGACATTTGTGAGAAAACTAACCTCAGAGTATGCAAATAATTGACAATTGGATACTTGAGTTGAAACATTGGAAACATTGCCTACAGAGCATGAAGAAATCTGAATGATTTTGTGTTTTATTGATATGTATCATCCACTTTTGCTGCCACCACCTTTTCCACCATTACTGCAACCATCATTGTTAGGCCAATTACCAACACAGTCAGTCAGTCAGTCAGTCAACAATAGCTTTATTCGGTTAATAATTAAAACCATCAAAGCATACACAAAATTTCATTTGCAAATAGTTACATTTGAAAATAATTAACAAAGGAGTTTCAAACAATACGCAGTACACAAATATACATAAAAACATGTTTGAACAAATAATTGGCGAATGTTGACATTAAAAAGTAAGGCAGGCCAAAATTTATAAAACTATTTCATAATTTCAAGAGAAAAAGGTAAAAAGGCCCGGTCTCGGACTATCAAACATGCTGAAAAATAGAGCTAAAATATATTAAACTACATTCGATTTCTACTTCTAATAGCCCCCGAAAGATAGCTGGCAACACATCACCACCATGTCCACCAGCACGTTATCATTACTGTTGAGAAGATAAAACTTCACGCAGGGAAGTTTCAGTATTTATTCAATCTCCTCTGCCCACCATACATCTCATCTCCTCCCTCTCACAGCTCTCCAACGTTCTACCACAGGCTTCTTTTCACATTCTACCAGTCCCAACAATCTAAGGCACACTCTGGTCTAACTCTAGGGAAATACCAACAGTGGAGAAGGAAGGGGGGAAGCAAGGGAAAAATATATACTGCGTAATAAGTATCATCACTTGAGAGCTAGCAAATTATATATTATTATTATTATTATTGTGAAGATTGTAGAGCGCCTGCTTACACTAACGGAGTGTCCACGGGCTAGGACACCATAAAACCCCAGCAACTGGCCCGACCCCCCCTCCCCCTAGCCTAAGGCCCTAAAATGTAAGAAGCCTACTACTGGGGGAGGAGCCAAGATGGCGACCGGGACGGCAGCGTAGGCTCCCGGCTCCGTGAACCTCCGCATCCCGCACAGATATCCTGCATGAGATCCTTAGCCTGTGCTATATGCCCGTGTTGGTGAATGAGAGCGGCAACCGATCGTGTGACTCCGAAGTTTCTGGCGGCGGTATCGCCGTAGAAATGTCCATTTGAAGTTTGCGGCCTGTGCAACCCTGGAACCGGGACCTCGAGTGGATAACATGGCCGGGCGGCAGTTCAACAACAGCGGCCTTTGGTGACTGGGTGGAGTCGGACTAACCGGAGCGGTGCGAATATCGGCCTACATTTCGCCGTGGTCGTTCCTACCACTAAGCGTAGCGGAACGAGTGCATGCCCGAGGTGGCTAATCCAAGATTCCCCGGTGATTGCCTCAGCCTTCGCCGGTGAGCTGCCCGGCCGCCGCCCGTAACTCGCCCTGATTCTTGCGGCCTGCTCCCGGATTTTCGCGGGCGCAGGTCCGTCGTGGGGATGACTGTTGCCTGTGACCACACACCGGATATATTTTTTACCTGCCCCCGAAACCCTGATTCCAGTGACATGGAACCTGAGGCGCTTGTCCCTGAGTCCTGGTCCCAATCTGGGTTGGACCTACCCGGCGGCCATCTTGACAGGACGAAGTCTACCATCCTGTACACTGGGTCGCAGCACGATTGGAAGTGTGCGACTATGAGGAGCGGAGCGAGCGCCGAGAGCTGTGCTGGGGTATGGTGATCTTCTCGAGGCTCTCGGTGCCCTTCATTCCACCTTGGTTCACGGCGCCTGGGTATTGGGGAGTAAGCTTGATGGGGTGGCATCAGCATCGGAACAGTTGCTGCCTGCCTGTCCCCAGGTACACGGGGACTTCCTACACTGCACACAGGAGGACAGGGTCGTGGCCGCCCCTGTGGATAGTGACCAGCTGGAAACTCCGGACAGTATACTAACGTGTGATCGGTTGGCTGTGGGTCTCGTCTGTTCCGGAGGTCTTGGACCTGAGTGGGGGGTGGTGGCCTTGTCCCGTGCGCGGCCTCCGGCGACCCAGGCAATATTCAAGCAACGGTCGCCTGCTCTGGCTGATTTCGCCTTCTTGGACCTTGTGTGCAGTGCAGATCCTGGGGCAGCACTGGGAAAGACGACTCTCCATACTACTGACTGTGTTGATATTCAGAGACTTCCACCCTACCTGTGTGTGTCGCTTCCTGTTCTTTTTTGGACGCTCCTCTTCTTTGTAACATTGGACATGGCACTGGGTCGATGGGTATGCATGGGTAGATTCGCAAAGAGTGGCCAAGGATAAGGCTGATCCTTCAGAGGTGGTCATCTAATAGGCGGGCGGGCTCAGGGGTTGCGTGCTCTCACGGCATAACTGTTAGTGTAATAGGCGCATAATGCTCCCCATTCTTCTTTGACATGGTCGATTCTGTGTTGCTTATTGTTTGCTTTGGGGGAAAACATATTGTGCGGGAGGGAGCAGCCGGGGGCATGTTTTGAAGGCCCTCCTCCAGTTTATTAATATTCTCTCTACCCCCCGTCTGGTGGGGTTTCTTTTCTTACTCCTCTTTCTCTGTTTCTTCTATATTTCGGGTCTGGTTCCGGGGCGACAGGCACACTGCTGGGGGGGGGGGGGCCGTACTCATCTGCAGAGGTGCAGGGTGGGGGGTTGGGGGAGGGGATCCTTTAGTCTTTAACCCCTTTTTTTCCATGGCCTCCTTTTTCTTCTCTTATTCTTCTTTGTCTTTCTTTTCTGGGATCAGCATGGTAGAACTCCTTCGTTGTTAATCGCTGCGTTTTCATGTGTGCCACAATTTCCGTGGTGTTTTCTGGGTTTTAGGGCAGGGGACTGCAGGCGCAAATGGCCGTGATATTCCTCCACATCCTGACCTTCCTGTTTCAGCGCCATTGACTAGATAAATTGCTGTTTATTGTTGACGTTTATTATTCAGCCTGCCATTTCTTGCTGCTGGGAAACTGTTTGGCACCTGATCCTTCCATCCTCCCTTATTATAAAATGAAAACCTTTTGTATCCTGGTCTCCTACTTGGGCTGTTCAGTGGCCGAGAGTATAATAGCATGGAGATTCTGCTCCCCGAGGTGCTGCCTGTGATAAATATTGATTTCTGTTACTCTGACTGCTTAGCGGCCGGCCCCGGGGGTTGTAGGCCCATACTTGTTATTGGTTGAAAAGTCAATAAAGGTTTTTCAAAAAAAAAAAATATATATATATATATGTATTGTTTGAGGACCTATGGTCCAAATAAACGTGAATTAAAACAAAAAAAAAAAAAAAAAAAGAAGCCTACTACTGGTCCCCTTGAGGGAGCTGGAAGAGCCAGGATAAATATAAGAAAACATGGGATATAACACATCTTTCCCCCAAACAGCGTGAAGAAGATATACTTGATTCATAAACACGCAATGTAATTTCATTACATAGTCTTTGTGCCATTTAGGTACCACTACATGTCTTTTGGTTTGATTTTTCCAAAAATGTACTAATTTTCTCGTTGACTTCACTACGTACTTTTGGTCAACCTTGGAATGTGTGTGCTATGAGTGGAACTAGGGTACCATCATAAACAAAGCTCTCTGCCCATTCTGTAGGGCTTATAGCCGAAGAATGGATTTCCAAAATGGGGTATGCAGGTGTCTCATATTGCTCCTCTATGCCTAAAGGTGCCCTGGATAGGAAGTCTGCTGCTGTATTGAGATTTCCAGAGACATATTCTAATTTCAAGCAAAAACTTTCCAATCTCAGTACCCATCTGGCAACCTGTGGTATCCTGTTGAGGGTTCCTTTAGGACTGAACATGAAGTGGTTTCTGGTCTGTACGAATGGTGAATTTGATCCCCCATAAATAACATTTTAAATGTTTGATGGCCCAAAAACAGGGCAGGGCTTCTTTTGCCACCACTGAGTGCTTTTTTTTCAAAGTTACTGGGGGGGTGTGAGGCAAAGTCCACTGTGTGTTCTTTATCATTTATGAGTTGAGATAATGTGGCCCCAAGTCCTTGATTACTGGCGTCTGTGGTAAGAATTGGTTTCCTGCAGGGACCAAAATTACATAGATTAGGAGCGGAAAGAATAGCATCTTTTATCTTTTCAAATGAGGATCGGTGTTCTTTTTGCCATCTGTATGGCGTAAGGTTTTTGGTGAGTTCTCTGAGGTTACTTGTTAAGCCTGCAAACCTTTTTACATATTTTGCCATGTATTCTGCGAGACTTAAGAAAGACAGAAGTTCTTGTTTGGGTGTAGGGGCACAAGCTTTATCTGCTGCATCAAGTAGACTCATTTTATGTTTGAAAATATCCTTGGAGCTGGTGTGCCCAAGGTATTCTACAGCTCCTACACCTTTCTGGCATTAATCTTCCTTTAAAGTTAGACCAGCCTCTTTGAACTTGGACAGAACCTGCATTAGCAATACGCCATGCTCCTCAGTGGTGGCACCGTATATTAAAACATCATCTTGGAAACATACCATTTTGGGTATGCCCTCTAAAATTTGTTGCATTATTCTTTGAAATGTGCAGCCTCTGAGGCTCACCCAAATGGCATCCTGCGGAACATGAATGAATCCATGGATGTGGTAAATGCGGTCAATTCCCTGTAATCCGGGTGTAGTTCCACTTGATGGTTCGCCATGGAAAAGTTTAGGACATTGAAGCTTGTTGCCTCTCCCATCATGCTTAGAATCTATCTCATGAATATGAGGCAATGGGTGCCTTTCAATTACAATATTGTTGTTAAGGACTCTAAGGTCAATGCATAGTCTAATGACCTCTCCATGGGCTTTTTTTAAGCAATAACTACTGGAGCAACCCACTCTGAGCAATCTATAGGCCGGATCACATCTAGGTACTCTAATCTGGCCAATTATTTTTTAAGGGGTTCCCACATGAGATGAGGTAAAGGCCTAGTTTTATGAACAACCAGTTTGGCATTAGATCTCAGTTGTATTTTATGCTGCTTATTTTTTTAGCAGGCCTATTTTAGTTGTGAACACTTCAGGGAATTGTTTACACACTGATTTGCCTGTGATGGAGTGGTCTATGGTTAGGACCTGTTCAGGATTGTTAGGATCTAATTCAATTCCTAATTCTTTTTGATCTTGCCACCCAAGTAGGTTCAACCCTTCTTCCACTACATATACTTGCCCAAGGGTTGAGCGGTCTTTAAATGTGATACAGGTTTGGATCATACCTCTAAGAGGAATAGGGTCCTTTGTGTAACGGCTTGGGGTAATGTCTGCGGTTAGTAAATTTCCTCCTTCACAAATATTCATGGTGTTGAAATCAGTTACATTAATAAAAGTGAATGGAATGCACAAATCTGTGAACATTTTTACTTGTTTGCCATCTAAACACTTAGGGTACTTTACTTGGTTAACATCCTTACACTCCAGTACTTGGAACACAATTCTCTTCACAGTTTGTGACTTTACCTCTGTGGAATTTTCTACATCATTGCGCTTCATAGAAAGGCTCTTACATATACTCGCTAAATGTCCTCTCTTGTTGCATTTTCTGCAGATACTGGACTTAGCTTGACAACTGAGATGGTTAGCTAAGTGGTTACTACTACCACAGCGTTTACATTTGAGTCTACTGTTTCCTGCATCACCAATGTGGCTGGTATTCCTGTCTAGTTTTATTTTACATATGGTATCATCAATAGATAGGTTGGCAATTTCTGAAACTTGCTCAGGCTCAGTATTGGTAGGGGCTTCATTTATTTGATACACATGGCAGTATGTTCAATGGACTTTGCTATTTCAATAGCATTGCGTGGATTAGGTTGTGTCTGTAACAATTTTTCTTGTTTTTGGAGTTGTTTGTGCATTGTACTAGCTGATGCCTTATGAGAGAATCATTGAGTTCATCAAATTCACACAACTCACTTAAACCTCTTAGGATAGCTACCTAGCTGGTAATACTTTCTTGTTTTCCTTGGGCCCTACTGAAAAACTAATGGCGTTCAAAGACTATATCAATCTTATCACCAAAGTGTTTTTTAATTTAAGTAAGTAAATTTCATATACATCGTCATCATCATTATCATCAGCATTATGAATGTGTTAAGGATCCGGTAGAGGGTCAAAAATCTTTCTGCCATGTGTGCCTAGGTTATGAAGCAATATATGTTGTTTCGTTATGGGACTGAACTTTTCTCAACCAATGACTATCGAGTAGGATTCGAAGATTTTCACCCAGTCCTTCCATGGGGTGTTAGGCTCTACTACCTCATTTAGGAAAGGTGGTGGCTGAGCCATGCTAGCAGCCATTGTCACTAAACACGACATTCAATATGACCCAACAGTAAGAGAAGAAAATAAAGAAAAAATATATATATATATTAGTGAGAAGGAGATTAAATGTGTCTTTGGTATTTATTTAAATGGTCTGAAAAAGGTAACCAATGTTATGGTAACAATACAGAAAGTATTTTGCAAATTGATGCCAATGAAGATCAGGTGTTTGTGCCACTGTAGTACTATTTTCCTCAAAAATACTTAAGTTAAAGGTGTGCATATCACTGAAAAACAAAGAGTTTCGTGACACGCCTAAGAAAATTACTGAACTGCTTCCGACTGCAGCACATAACACAATAAGGACACTATATTATATTGCACAAGGATAAGGTGTGCGTATCACCAAAGAGGTAGGGAAGCTTCCGTGACACGCCTTGCAAAATTGAAGAAGCTGTGTAATTTAATAATAAGAGGTGCGCGTATCACCGAAAAACACTAGTGATACACTGGGGAGGAAAAGCAAAAGAAGGAGCTGTGTAATTTATTTATAAGAGGTGTGAGTATGGCCGATAACATTAGAGACCCCTGATGAGGAAACGCCTCTAATTTGAAAGATCAGCTCCAAATGAGGGTGTGCATATCACCGAAGGCTTTGTTGATATGCGAAAAGAGCGGGGTGTGCCAGCTGACCTCCGTGGAAGGCCTCAGAAATAGGTGTGCGTATCACCAAAGAGATAGGAAAGCTTTTGGGACACGCTGGAAAGGCGGGCTTGCCAAAGATCAGTCCACCGAGATCCAAGGAGCTGTTCAGCTGTCAACGGTGTGCTTGTCACCGAGGTAGGTGCGCCATCCAGAAACGCGCGCTGAAGGTGAGAAGTGTGCAGGCTCTGAGACAGGCTTTGACTGGCTGGCAAGAACGAAGGTGCAGAAATCGAAAGCGTCACAGATAAGGCGCCGCCAGAAGTAAGGCTGTGCATGTCACCAAATAAAAGGGAGGCCTCTCTATTGCTGGTCAGCCTGTCCATTTGTGTCAAGCTTGAAGAGTGGAGATGCAGGCTTTTTGGAGAGCACAGATGCAGGCGGCGTTACAGTTGCTTGAAGGGACAGCTCGCCTGTAATCAAGGAAGAGGTGCCTGGGAATGCCAGTAGGATATAATGCAGGGGACAGCTGAATCCAAGAGGACCCCATGAAGGAGCTTTGCTCTCAAAGAAAGACAACTCCCCAGAAGGAATAGGGGTCGCTGCTTAAGGAGCGAAGGCAGGCAGCAAAGTAGTTTAAAAAGTACCTTGACCTTGTGGCCCACAAGGTAATAGACAAGCTGCAATCTGACGCGGTGGAGGCAAACATAAGGAAAGGAGACTTGTCCTGTTCCTTTACGCCGACCAGTCATCGCTAGTGTTGAAAAGATTAAACCTCACACAGGTGAATTACAGTATTTATAAGATCTCCTCTGTCCACTATACATCTCAGCTCCTGTCCCTCACAGCTCTCCAATGTTCTACCACAGGCTTCTCTTCACATTCCACCAATCCCAACATTGTAAGGCACACTCTGGTCTGACTGTAGGGCACTAACAACAGTGGGGAAGAAGGGGGGTGAGCAAGTAAAAAATCTGGACTGCGTAACAGGAATCTGTACTTGAGAGCTAGCAAATTATATAGGAGGAAAATATAAGAAAACATGGGATATAACAATTACCATTACCACCACACCACCATTTCTGGCATCAACATAACCACTACCACCAAAGCCACCACAGTTACCATCACCACCACTATGAATAATGTGAAGTACTTGTGTATAGTTTGTATATACAGGCATTGTGTGTTTGACAGTGGCGAGAGAGAGAGAGAGAGAGTGTGTGTGAGAGATAGAGAGGTGTGTGGGCATAATTGTGAGGAGCAATGATATTTATTGACAAATATTGTAGTATGAGTAAGTATGACTTACAGTTGTAGTGTTCCTAGCTTGCTCATGAAGTTCGGGAGTCCCTCAGGAGTGTTAAAGCAAAATCTTTGTGAATCAGGCCCACTGTGTCCCTGCTATAAGTACTAATACAGCTATAAGCAAAGCCAATAGGCCAGCCTTTAATGTTGTGGTCTCATGCAAACAGTATTTTTTTCATGTCTGTGTTTGCATGTTTTACCACAACAAAGCCATACCTATTTGCTTTGCCAATGCACATTTCTTCCGTCATCCTATCTTCTTCACCCTTCATGCATACCTTACTTAATTCGCACCAAACCTGAAAAAACTGGGTGCAGAGAGCTTCGTCTTTTGAACTGGAACGCTGGTATGCATACTGACTGCTTCTACACATAGCACTAAAAGTCGATGCCAGGTGTCCATTTTGGTGACACTGTGCAGTGGGAGCCAGTGCTGCCGGAAGTAGGGGTGCAGGAGGTGCTGCAGCACCCTCATATGTATTCGATGGAGCCCAAAGGGAGAACGAACAGTAAAGATGCCTTTACTTGTCATTCTTGAATAAGGCTCCCTGTGTTGCGTTTTTACGGATTTTTACAGATAAATACAGAAAGAAAACAATGTGGTTTCTGTCTGCATTTATTTTAAAAAGTGGATAAATACAGAAAATGGTGCTTCTTTTAAGTGACTCTCTGTGCTGTCTTTCTTGAATTACAGCCCAGCAGCTGAGCAGATGGACAGCATGAGAAATGAAAAAACAAGATGAAATTTCTTTAAATAACGGCTTGTGTCAATATACATTTGTGGCATGATGCCAGTATCTACCACTGGATGCATTGTGATGTAATATTTGGCAGATTAAATAGACAAAGTATGAGTGCGCGTCTATCAGTTAAATAAATATGGAAATGTACAGTTTTATAGCTTCATTTATATGCAAAACACAAAATAAATATGGATGAATACAGATAAAATGGCGACAAAATAAATATGGATGAATGCAGAGGGAAATGTTAAACAAAATAAATGCCATAAAACCAGGAGCCCTATTCTTGAAGTCTTGAAGAACAAAGGACTCATGACAGCAAACTTTGACAAAGTCTGCTAATTCTTTTGGTATGGAAAGCTGTGTTTATTTTTACTTTTTGTGACTGCACATTTTGAAGTCTTTTGTAATTTTATGAATTAACTCTCTTGCTGGGGTGCAGGTAAAAGAAGGAGGTCACATTATTACAGAAATTTACCAACACAAACATAAATTGACACCTACTTGCTTTACAAAGCAAAATACAAATTTCTAAATAAGAACATTTGAGGCGCGTAAGTTAGTACATGTTGATGGCCAGCACCCCCACTCTGACAATTGTTCCAGCATCCCAGTCGAGCCATCCATCGATTTAAGGGGCATATTTACAAGGCGGTGATAGAAAATTATCGCCGCTTTTGCGGCCGTTTTCGGCCGACAAGCGGCGATAATTTTATCGCCTAATTAGCAAGGTCACGCTAACGCGTGAAACCTTGCATTAGCAAACCTATTCTTAACGCCCAGGTTTGCATCTCTAATGAGATGCAAAGTGGGCGTTCCTGACCTGACCTGACAGGAGAAATGTCGCTAAGCGACATTTCTCCTATCATCAAGCCCCACGCTATAAAGCATAGCGGCAGGAACAGTAGCGATAACCCCTGTTATCACTACTTTCCTTACGCCTGTTTCAGGACTGACTTAGCCATGATATCCTGTGGAAGGTGGATATCATGGCTAAGTTTGTGAGTCCCTATCAACTAGCTAACGCCACATTTCGTGAGACTATCGCTGGGTTTCCAGTGATAATCTCATGTTAGGCAATTAGCGCAAGAGTTTTTATCGCTTTTGAGATAAGCGTTGCTAATAGCACGCTATCTCAGCGATAAAAATCCACGCTAGCCGGTGATAATTATCCTAGCGCTAAGTGTGCTTAGCGATAATTATCGCCAGTTGTTGCTGATATGCCCCTTAGACAATTGCCTCTACACCCCCCCCCCCATCCCCACCCTCCTCACCGGGAGGACATCACCGTCCTGATTACGCCAAGAAATTAATCGGCTGGAGTTCTTAATGCTGCTAAATATGGGTACCACCCTTTTTCATACTTTCCTGAATTATCATCATGTTTAAGTAGCAAACATTTTTCAAAAATATTTTTTTTAAGCATGGCTCTAATTGAGGTAGGAGTAACAAAAGACAGAGTCCAAAAATTAGATCTTTGCAGAGGGAAATGTGTGGTTCTTTTCTTTAAACACCGCTGAAGTAATTCTGAACAAAGATGCATAAAAATGAATCGAGAATTTTCTCTATCATGGTTTAAGGCTGTTTACTGGGAACATGGTTTTGGCTGGTGGAAAAAAACAGGATCTACTCGCTGCTCCACCCATCTGACTCACGGCTGGGCTAGTTTCTCCCTCGGAGCCTAGTTTTGGGATTTTCATGGCAACGCAGGTGCAGCAGATCATTGTAAAGTGAAGCGATACAGTTTCATCCCGAAACCCTGATGAAGGCTGCCCTTGTGGCATCCCGTTGCACGAAATGTGTGTTTTTGTTCCTAAAGTTACTCTCAGAAATAAATGAAAATGCCATTCTATTATTTGTGCCCCCTCGCCCCCCGCGAGCGGTTTAATAATTCGTCTATTTTAATCTTGTTTCATTTCAGCTACTATTCCCAAGAATATTTCTAACCACACTACAGCTTCAAACATCTGCACACATTTTCATTAAATTGCTTTTGTTCAGTGCACAAAGATGTCGCAACAACAGCTGTGTTCTCTCCCATATTTCCACGTCCATAGACAGAAGAAACACGAAACACGTCTGGCCTATCAGCCGTGGGAATACAGCTGAAGGTCAGAAATGGATGTGTCCTTGATAAAGACCATATGGCATGACACTTGCTGGCTAGTTCCAGGTAGTTCAAGTGGATTCTTACTCACACAAACCATCTTTAAGTCTGCTGTAAACATTTTTAAATTTACTAGAATTGTATATATAATATGCAGGAATAGCCTGTCATCTTCATCCATTGGTCTGTTGTGTCATTCACATTTTTCTACCATCCACTACAGCATAGGGCAAAATGTCGGCCCCCTTCAGCCATTGGTTAACTTCCCTATCCATGAAGGCATTCTGCTCTTTCACAAAATAATTCACTTCAGTATCAGGGATTACAATGGCATTGCTTGCTTTATGAAACCAAAAACTATTTTGTGCTTTTAGACAAGTTTTTAAAATATATTTGGTGAGGGCCTGGTAGGTCCCCCAACAATAAAGTTTTTAAAAAATCATGACAAAACAAGCATTGCCAAACCTCAGAGCTGACAGTCAACTCCAGACAATTTCGCTTTGTCAATGCTTGTTAGAACTTCTGACGAAACAGATTCCTCACAAACCACACACAACAAACCAGCTTACATTTTCAAGCAGTGGTTCTACCAAGTCGATTGATGGTTTGTCAAGATCTACACGGAAAGAGGGCACGTGCGATGCCGTAACAACGTTAGAGCTATGCAAATGAAAATAACATAAAGTGACATATGTGTATTTTGCTGTAGTAACTTACACTACAATGTCAGAACTGCCAGCTAGACCGCAATGTATGACAAAGATGAGCAATCAGACACACCTACAGATCCATTCAACGAGACGGGCGCCCAGAGCGTGATAAGGAGAGTGGGAAGTGGGCTCGTTCTAAGTACTCGATGAATCTGGCCTCAGGGGCGGGGAGTCTGACAAAGGGTATGGTGGAAAAGAAGGGTTTAACGTCTAAGTAGTCCCAAAAGAGAGTCAACAGATATCAGCTGAGGTTCTTCTAGTTACCGATTGAGGTTTTTACACATAACAAATAAGCCTGTGAACCTGCAAGCGGGTAGTAGTCGGTCTAAGGTTCAGCAAGTAAAGGGGATTTGAAGCATTTCAATACATTTCAGGACCCCCTTGTCCCAAGAAGGTCCACTGGGATAATAAAGGGTCATCGCATCCCTAAGCCATCACCATCCCTGAGAAATTTCTTGAAGCTCATAGGCCCACGTGCCCCCCCAAAAAAAATACTGGAAGTATGGTGGATAGAGCAAAAGCAGATAAAGATAAAGAGGAACCCTGTAGAGTAGGTAAAGCCGCGACACGGGAAGGAGAAGGCCGCGTCTCCTTGGGTGGAGCTGGAGACAGGTGAGACGGAAGGATCATCCAGAATGCTCAGCAAAAGCTATCACTCAGAGCCTGACATGTATCATGATTGTCCCTCTGATTTGACTCAGAAATGGTAAATGTATTTTTGTTGAGTTGCCCTTTCCGAGTCAAATCAGAAAGACAGTCATCTCAGGCTCTGAATGATAGGCTTGATGCCCTGCCTGAAAGAACCTCTGAGTGAAAGAGCACGTTGTGAGTGCAAGTAAAGCAGAGGAAAGAAATATCAGGGAGTTGGTAATCCTGAAAGAGAGAGGTAAAACGATCAGGAAACCCTTCAGAGATTAGAAAACAAAGCAAGAAGGAATAATATTGAGATCTCGAATGTGCCAGAAGATGCGGAGGGGGGAGATATAAGGGCTTTTGTGATTAGCTTGATCCAAGAGGGTCTGTTGAAGGGGAAACATGTCCCCTGCTAAGAGATTTGGCACAGGAAATACAGAGAGTCCATAGAAACCCTTTTAGACTCAATCTTAAAAGATGCAGGCCTAGAAAGATCTTGGTAAATTTTCACACCTTTCTAGTGAAAGATGTGATGCCGACAGCAGTAATTAAAGAATAAATCTCTCACAAATAAACATTTTAGGTCTGACCTTTGTCATGCGACAGAAGAAAGACTGGCAATTAGGCAACAAAATGAATGAGCTGAAAACTATAGAGGTGAAAGCTCAACTCAAATTACCTGCGCTGTTAAAGTTTACGTGGAACTATAAAATGCATATGATTAAAAATGAGGAGGAAGCAGACAGATTGATTCAAGAAAATAAAATGGTTGAGAGCTAGTGAGTCGAACACAGAGTTTTTTGTTGTTGTCTCCTTCACTTTCTTTCTCTATATAGTGGTATAGCTCTGTGTGCAGAAGGGTGAAATATAGTGGGAAACGGGTATTGCAGTGGGTAGGTTTTCTCTCTGAATGGCCTTGATGGTGGTGGTGGGTAGAGACTCAATGGCTCCATTTGACCAAGTGGTCAATGGGTATGGGGGGGGTTCCTAAGTGAGGGAGGTGCACTGGTTGGAAGCATAAGGTAACAAAATTAATACAAAAAGCAGCCCTCATCAAGTTGGAACTCGAATATTCTCATCCCTTACTCTACTTCGCCTTTCACACTCATAGAGCAGGTTATGTCCTTTTTGGAGGAAGGCTATTGAAGAGGATGCAAAATAAAGTTTAAAATTGGTCCCTTGGAACAGGAATGAGCGGAGGGTGAGAAAGAAAATGAGAATTATACTGCAATATCTAAGAGGGAACACTGGTGAGGTCACCATCTTACAGGAAACCCATTTCTCAGAAACAGAATGTAAAGAGGTATTCAAGCATCAGGGTTGGGTTCAGCAAGTGGTGTGTACACATCACAAGTAGCACACAGCAAGGGGGTTGCCATTTTAATTAGAGCAAACTCAAATATTCAGATTCTTGCTACGGAGGTGGACCAAGGTGGGAGGTGGGTAATAGCAATTTTGCAGCTCGGGAAAGATAGGCAAATAACTTGCGTAGGGTATTATGATCCAAATATGGATGACATAGCTCCATTAGGACATTTGTTTAAGATAATATTAGATTATAATGCACCTATTTTCTTGGGAGATGATTTTAATATTCTGATGGATAAAGCCTTAGACCTTTCAACCAGCTGTCCACACTGTAATGCAGCTAGAATGGCAACAGCGTTAAGAGTATTATGGAGGATTTGGACCTTGTGGATATTTGTATAGAGAAAGCAGGGTGCAAACATGTGTTTTCTTTCTACAGTGAGAAATGTGGCCATAGTTCTTGGATGGTCATCCGTAATTCCGCACACCAAGTTAAAATAGTTAAATATATACCATCATTTTCTTTAGGATCATCCTTTAGTTACTTCGGAAGTAGCAGTTGGTCAAGAAAATAAGCCTCACAGGTGGACTGTGGAAGGAAGATTTCCTGCCAAGCCTACGCTAATTATGTAATTAAAATCTAATTCCAGAGTTTATGTTGAAATGGACCTGGGCTGCAGTCCTAAAGGTACAGTATGGGATGCCTATAAGGCATATATTTGTGGAGTTATTACTAAGTTCGCGATGAGATTTTCTAAGGCAGAATGGGCAGAAGAGCAGAAATTGGTAGATAAAATAGAGAGGTAAGAGAAACAGCCATAGAACAGGGCAGGTTTTGAGACAAATTAGACAGTTATAAATTGTAGGGCAGGATGCAGGCTGAACGAAAGCAGCAAGAGAGATGGCAAACCAGTAATCTACAAAATGTGGAATATGGTGACAAGGTTGGAAAATTCCTAGCTTGAAAAATCAGAAGGCAGAAGTAGAGGAATAAAATGGCTCGAATTCAGGTTTCGTCAGGGAGATATTTTAGGACAGTATAGATATAGGAAGTGTCTTTTGAGACTTTTTTTAGGGACTATATAACGAGCAAGCAATTGTGGGAGAGCAAGAAATGGAAACTTTGCTAAGTTCATTAGCCCTCCTGGTGTAAGACCCCCATGAGCAGGAAGACATTGCACAAGAGATCTCAGAAGAGGGGACTAGAGCAGCTACATGCAAGTTAAAGAGAAGCCAAGCCACAAGTCCAGATGTGTTACCGGGGGAGTTGTATAATAACCTAGTTGAAGAAATAATACTAATGTGGTTGGAGCTGTTTAATGGTATCTTGTGTAAAGGCCTGGAAATGCCACATTTGTGGGGTGAAGCAAAAAAAGTAGTTATCCTCAAACCAAACAAGCCCCCTCACAGGTGCAAGTCGTATCGGCCTAGTTCATTATTGAATTGCAATTATAAAATCTTTGCTGCAATATTGGCCAATAGACTGGCAGGCGAGGTACAGAAACTTGTGAGAGAGGATCATCAGAAGGGGTTTATCCCGGTTAGACAGCTGAGTAAGCTGATCCATCAGGTAATTGGAGCAATAGATTTAGCTAGTACCGTGCAAGCTCCCCTGACAGTGCTTAATTTGAGCCAGTGGTTTCCTGTGCTCAGCACTAGCACTTAATAATCACCACAGGTATTTTTCAGGAGCACCAGTTAAAGACACATTCATTTACAGGGAGATTTAGCGATTTGCCCAGAATCACAATGAGCCGACACCAAGTCTCAAACCTAGGGGCAGAAAGTGAAGCATCTGTAGAGATGCGTCACTTTCCCTGCGCCACCCTGAGAAACTCTTGTGCCACCATGGATACACCTTATTTACAATACGGTGCACCATGGTGCAAGGATTGACAGATGCGTCAGAAATTCTGACGCATCTGTTGGCGTAAAAGTCACGCTTTCCTGGAGACATGTTGCAAGCACGAAGCAACTCCTGCAATGCAAGGGGATGCCTATCCTCATTGTGCTGCTTCACTCCTGCTCTAAGCAGGCGGAAGGTTTTAACGCAGTGGTGTCTTAGAAGTGGCGCAGTGAAATCTTGTAGAATTCACTGCATCACTTCTACAAGTCTTTTTTGCGTTGGATCGCCCACCCTGCATACATTATACCTGTTGCAGGGATAATATGATGCAGGGCTTTGCAACGTGACACATCTCCCTTGATGCATCACTGTAAATAGGCCGCATTTTTACGCCGCCGCTGCATCACAAAAAGTGTCACAACGGCGGCGCAAAAATTATGCAAGGGGCTTGAAATTCTGCTCCCTGGTTCCTTAGCCCTGAAGTCGGCAGCTCTGGCCATTACGCCACATCCTCTCCCCACTTTCATGGTTAGTAGTTGGTTCTATTTTAGGCTGCACTAACAGGAGAAATAAGCTGGTGTAAGCTGCTTCCTGATGAGAGCCTGCACTTATTTATTTTTACAAATCAACCACTACCCTTATAACCTGTGATGTGACAAGGCTTTTGAACAGGTGAATTGAGAGTTTCTTTGGACTTGCTTAAAGAACTAAGGGCTACTCTTAAAGTTTATTGAGGTGGTTAAGGCCTTGTACAGAAACCCCTCAGCTAGAATATCTGTCAGTAATATACTTACTGAAAGGGTAGGGATTGGGATGGGTACAAGACAGGGCTGCCCTCTCTCACCCATACTTTTTGATCTATTTATTGAGCCTCTGGCACAGGCTATCAGGGAAGAGGAAAAAGAAAAGCCATTTATGTATCGTGTATATTGGAAAAGGATAGTGCCTTATACAGACAATTTGATAATCCTTACTTATGGGCTGGAGATAGCTATGCACACTTTTTCACATTTAGCAGGTCACTTTAGTCGGATGGCCGGGTATTCAGAAGACTGCAATAATGTTCACGAATAGTTACCATTTCAATAGGCTGCAGTGCACTAACATGAGAAATCTGGAGGTTGAAATCTTCCAGGATTCAGATTTGGTGTGTGGAAGAAAGATTATAGGGCTTTCCTGGATGTTAAAAGAGACCTAAAGAAATGGGCGAATTTTCACTTGACTATATTCGGCAGAGTGAGCTTGGTGAAGATGTGTGTCCTCCC
Source organism: Triturus cristatus (assembly GCF_964204655.1). Taxonomy (NCBI): domain Eukaryota; kingdom Metazoa; phylum Chordata; class Amphibia; order Caudata; family Salamandridae; genus Triturus; species Triturus cristatus. Next base: position 819,001,583 of record NC_140593.1, on the reverse strand, counting down.
TAAGCTGACTTTCCTATTCAGTTGTATTCCCTTAAATTATAACCAGTTGCCCTCAGAACATTCACTGTGATATCTTTATGTGGGCTGGCAAAGGGGTGAGGATATTCTGGAAAAAACTGAGGCAGAGGTTAGATAAGGGGAGCTTATGGCTTCCAGATTGCCAACTGTATTATTGGGCCTTGTAACTAAAAGTCTTTAGGACACTTCTTGAAACTCCAAGCAACAGAGAGGGATAAGTGTTCTTAGCAATGACCTATGGCGTGAACTGCACTGAGTGTTTTTTATATACGTTTGGGGCGCCTAAGTATTTTAAGAGGTTCAGACAAAAGGTTTTAAAGGCTGGCGCACTAATATGGTCTAAAGTTAGAAGCAAATGGGGAGTCCTTTATTATTCAGCTCGAGCACCAATCAGGGAATCGCCTGGGACACCTGAATGTTTGAAAAATGCTTGAAGTCTCCATCTCAAACTAGCAAAATGCATAAACTGGGGTGATCTCTTTGAGGTCAACAAGCTGAAAACCTAGGAAACTTTAGGAAACCTTACTAAATTTAAATATCTACATCTCAGTTCATGAGCCCATCTTTTATACGCTTTTGTCAGTCCTGCTACCATAAAGAGAAATCATATCTTTACTTTGCATAGGGCTTACTGGAAAATGGCAAGATTGACAACGTTAAGAGGAAACTCATGCAAAATGTGCTGTGATCCAAACACAGACAATACACATATGTTTGCATTGGGTCCCGCCTTGAAGAGTTTCTGGGAGGATGTAAGTAGAATCATAGATGCAACCATAAGAGGCAAGTTTAATGTAAGCCCTACTGTAATTTTGTTTGGTGTCAGCAAGGAGGACGAAAGACAACATGACCATGATAATAAAAAGCTTATCTTATGTTGCTCACTCCTCACCTAATATGAAAAAATTGATTGATAACACATGACTGACTGTCAAAAAATGGTTGATATTGATTGAAAAAGTTTGTAAATTTGTTAGATTATGTAATAAATTTCGGAAGCCAATGTTAGAGTGGATAAGGACAGCTAATGAGGGATAAAGATTTGGTCTAGTGTGGGAGTCCAATGATTACACTATTAAGGGGTCAGGAGAGCTACCCTGGAGGCCCATCCGAGTGTCCAAGATAAGGGATTATTTCAGAAGGTTAGGCAAAGAAATGTGAGTGTAACCAGCTTACATCTTAGAATGTAGCTCACATGGTCGCTCCTAAATGGGCACGCCAACTCCAAGGTGATGAGGACTAAAATTAAAATGAAAAAAATTGAAAATCCTGACATTTTAGAGGAATCTCTAAATATGGAGTAGAATCCAATGGCTGAATCTTCTCTATCACAACATTGTGGAGGAAATTCAGCTGGTGGATTCTACCCTGTATTTAAAGCTCCCTTCAGAAATTTGAGGGGAAGGTCTATAAATAAGATCATTACTCTTTATTTTTTTTTATTTTTTTTATTTTTTTGAAAGAAACCTTTATTGGACTTCAAGGGGTTACAAACATGGGCCTACAACCCTTTGGGCCGGCCGCTAAGTAGCATGAGACGTATCATTCACCGTTATACAGATTGGTCAGTCCGGGGAGCCCTTCAGTCCAGCATCGCACCCAATGAAGGCAGAAGCAACAGTTGAGTGACAATATTAGATACGGTTTCAGTTTTCAATTTAAAATTAAGAAACATTACACACAAACAAGGTAATAGACATTGTGAATAGCAGGACGCGCTCCCCGGGGTAGGGAACCAATGATCAGCGGCAGAGAAGGGACGGGGGCACGGGAGCAGAGGAAAAAGCAAACTGTAACACACTCGTAACTTAACAGACGAAGAATGCTCGGCTAGGGGGACGAAGAGGCATCCAGTACAACAGCCAGGGGAGGGGCACAGATGTCACCGCGATAAGCGTTCCACGGACCCCATACCCCAGTCCATTTCCGCGGCTTGCCTCTCGCTACATACACCGTCTTTTCTCTAAACATGCACCAATCCATATTTTCCTTCCACACCGAGACCGTGGGCGGCCTCTGGGAACCCCATAACTGAGCAAAGTTACGTTTGGCCACCATATTTCCCAAAGTCGCCCACTGCGTCTGTGCCACATTATAATCGTTTGGCTCCCACACGTTCAGCAGGCATCTCCTAGCCTCTGGAAGCAGCGCAACGTGAGTGACTTCCTCCATTACCGCATGCACCCGACGCCAAAAGAGCGCCACCTCAGGGCATTCCCACAGAACGTGAAGGAAAGTACCCAGCGAACCACAGTCACGCTTACACATCCCATCCACGGAGAGACCCATGCGCATCAGGCGGGGACCAGTGACGTACACTCTATGGAGTATCTTTAGTTGTACGAACCGAAGGCGGGCCGGAATTGCCACCTCCCGCGGGGAGGCTATTGCCGAGACCCAGTCCTCATCATCTAATTCCAAACCGTCAGCCACCCAGATCTCCCTCAAGCGGGTCAACAGATCCGCCCGATCGTTGATAAGCTTTTTATAGATCAAGGAGATTGTGCTGTCAGGCACGTAGCCATCGAGCACCCTATCCTCCAGCGGGGAATTTTCCGGGATAGCGGTGGCATCAGGGAAAACCGAGCACAACGCATGACGGACCTGGGCATATCGGAAATACTCCCTATCGTTTAACTTATATTCCGCTTTCAGCATTTCAAACGTTTTAAACTCCCCTTTCACCCAGAGGTCACTCACCTTACATATGCCGATCATATCCCATTTCTCAAACCCTTTGGTTTTCCACAAACAGCCCAGCCTTTCAGAAGCATACAGTGGAGTCGCTCGAGTCAGGCGGTCCTTCCAACCCATCGCGGCATTAGCAGCATGCCACACCTGTACCGCTATCTTTGTTGGGCCGGTCAACTGCACACCAGGAGACTTCGAATAGAGTGCTCTATTATAGTCCCCCCCAGGCAATAGAATTTTATCCATCTCGAACGCCGAGTTCAGGGCCGGCCCGTACATCCCGTGGTTCACCGCTGCCAGTTGGGACGCCCAATAATAACGCTTGATATCGGGGAGTGCAATACCTCCATCATACCAAGGGAGTGTCAATTTTGTGAGAGCGATTCGGGGTCGCCCGTCCCAGAACAACCGCCTCTGCAGGCTCTCCACCTCACGGAAATAGCGGGCCGGTATGACGTCGAGTGTATTTTGCAGTGCATACAGGAATCGTGGCAGCGACATCATTTTAAACAACGCCGCGCGCCCGAGCGGCGAAAGCGGAAGCCGTCGCCACCTCGAGACGTCGGCCCTCAGTCGTTGGAGTGGGGGGAGTAGGTTCCGCTCATAACGGGCCACAGGGTCCAAAGTTATGAACACTCCCAGGTATTTAAACCCTGACAGCGCAATCTGGATAGGGCAGCCACGCGGAAGGAGAGGAGCGTCCCCAGAGAGAACATAGACGCATGACTTGGCCCAGTTAATGACCAAGCCGGAGTTGCGACCAAATGAGTTCAGAACATCGACCAGTACTATCAAAGACTGCCGGGGAGATGTGAGGTACAGGAGAATGTCATCCGCATAAAGAGAAATGCGGTCCTCAAATTCAGGCGTCCACCTAATGCCGCGCAATGAGGGCTCCCAACGCAACCAGGCAGCCAGAGGTTCCAAAGCAAGCGCAAAAAGGAGGGGTGACAGCGGGCAACCCTGCCGCGTGCCTCTTCCCAACCCGAAGGGCGCCGACACTCTGCCATTCACAACTACCTGAGCCAACGGTTCCTCATACAGCAACCTCACCCAACCGATAAATCCGGGGCCAAAACCAAATTTCGCAAGCGCCGCCCAAAGATATGGCCATTCTAGGGTATCGAACGCCATAGTGGCATCCAAGGATGCCAAAACGGCCGGTTCACGTATGTACCCCGCTCTGGCGAGCACTCCATGAAGACGCCTCAGGTTCAGGGCCGTATTACGGTGAGGTATGAAACCGGACTGGTCCGGATGGATCAAATCGCCGATGACCCCAACTAGACGGTTAGCTAAAACCTTAGCAAGAATTTTAGGCTCAGCATTTAATAAGGAGATGGGCCTGTAAGAAATATACCGATCCCGCTGCTTCCCCTCCTTGTGAATCACGACTATGGTAGCGAGACGCTGATCATAGGGGAGGGAGCCCACGTCACGTGCCTCAAGAAACATATCGCGGAGATGAGGCGCCATCTTGTCCGGGCGCAGTTTATACAGTTCAATGGGAAGGCCATTGGGACCCATGGCCTTGCCAGAAGCGATCGAGCGAATGGCCAAAGCAATCTCGTCAGGCGACAGCGTCGCATCCATCAGTGCCCTATCCGCCTCTGACAAAGACGGCAACACTATATCTCTCAGCAACAGATGAGAGTCATCCTCCAGACCATTCGAGACTGGAGAATATACGTCACGGAAATAAGTCGCGAAACATTCAACAATTTCCACAGGGTCAGTCACACGCACGCCATCCGCTCTCTCAATAACCGTCACCACTCGACTCGCTCTCTCCTTCTTGTCCAACCATGCAATCAATTTACCAGCCTTGTCCCCCACATCGTATAAGCGCCCCTGTTGCTCTCTACTCATCACTTTGGCTGCGTCAGTAACCAACGTTCTATAGTCAAGCTTCTTAAGATTGAGAACATGCAACGTATCTTTCGTAACACCCCGTTCCAGGTCTCCCTCCAACTTGGCTATGTCGTTTTCGAGGCGAACCACCTCTTCAGTCTTGCTTTTCTTGGAGTGAGAAATGAGAGAAAGAGCCTGCCCACAGAGCACTGTTTTGAAGGCTTCCCATAACGAAACAGCAGAGGATACTGACCCCACGTTTTCAGTGAAATAGCGGTCAATAGACTTGATCAGGTCCGCCCAGATTTTAGGATCACGCAGGTACCAGGGGTTTATCGGTGCCACCCTCCCCTCAGCCCCGTGGGTGACCTCAATGTGCAACAGTAGTGGGGAGTGATCGGAAATACCCCGGGCCAGATGTCTTACTTCTCTAATCATCACAGCCTGGGCCGCCGGGATAAGGACATAATCAAGTCTCGACAAACTCCCATGGGCTCCTGAGTGAAAGGTGTATTGCGCCTGCCCCGGGTGCATTAGTCTCCAGCAGTCTATCAGTCCGAGGGTATCTATAAACTCACTCAGCCAGGCCTGTGCCCCTGGGCGATCCCTGGGAGGGTGACGATCCGCCCGCCAGATACAACAGAGTTAAAATCGTCCCCCACCACCAGAACCCCCCCCCGGGAGCCCCAGGACCATTCGCCCCAAATCAGCGAAAGTTACGGTCTGTAATCCTGGTGGGACATAAACAGAAACGAGCGAGATGGTTCTGCCCTCCCATCGGCCTACAAGTGCAGTGTACCGCCCTCTATCATCATGGATCACATCGTCCACCTCCAACGGGAGAGAGGCTCTAATCAGGATGCCCACCCCGCGTGAGCCAGAAGTGAACCCAGAGTGCGCAACGAGACGATATCCCCTCCTATTCATAGCATGGCAAGAATTCCCAATTAGATGAGTTTCCTGCAGAAAGACGATATCTGGCGACAGCCGCTGCAAAAACTGCAGCACTACTCCGCGTTTAATCCTATCCCCCAAGCCATTCACATTCCACAGGAGTACTCTCAATCCCCTACCCCCATCCCATCCCAGAGCACAACCCCCCCCAGAGAACACGATCCCGACCACCAATCGCATGGCGTGACGTTGCCTTGTAGAACATTCAAACATTCCCCAACTCCCCCCTCCTCCCCAACCTTCCCGTTACAACTCCCCCCACCCTGCACCCCTGCGTGAGGCCATGTAGCCCCCCCAACTTGCAGTGTGCCTGTCGCCCTAACATTAACTACGCTACAAAAAGAGACCCCAAAGGAGGAAAGCGCCTCACTGAGCTCCCCACAACCCCCGGGCATTGAATAGAAACAGTAAACCAAAATATGGAAGTGTCATCACAGTAGTCAGTCACCGGGAACCAAAAGTCTATTCCTGTCCATCCAAGCCTACTCCGTTCCCTTCGGGCTGTCCCTCTCGACGTCGTTGCTGAGGCAGGGTATCAAGCCAATCTCCAACCTCCTCCGGCCGATCAAAGAAGTGCGTCCGATCCTCAAACTCAACACGCAACCTGGCCGGAAAGAGCATCGCATATTTCAGGTCCATGTCTCTCAGCCGCCGCTTGACACCCATGAACTCCTGTCGCTGCTTTTGGACCAATTGTGTGAAGTCCGGGTAGAAACTGATATGAGTGTTCTCGAACTTCGTCGGCCAACTCACACTCGAGGCCTGCAGTATAGCATCCCTGTCCCTGAAATGGAAAATTCTGGCGATGATGGGCCGTGGGGGAGCGCCCGGTTTGGGCTTGCCACTCGGAACTCTATGGGCCCGCTCAACCGCAAAGAATTTACTCAAGCCTTTGGGTGCGAGATGGTTGAGCACGAGGTCTTCCACGAAGAGGTCAGCCGCAGGGACCTCCGATTTCTCCGGCACCCTGATTATGCGCACTGTTATGCCCTGCATAGTATTTTCATATCTTGCAGTTTACCAGTTCACCTGCTGATCAGCCACAGTGTGTGTTTGGAGTAGAATGTTGAGAATGCTGTGATGCATAGAACGTTGGGAGTCTGACTGGGAGAGGTTTGACAGTTACAGATGGGCTGAGCAGCAGGCAGGCTGCTCCTGGTGGGGTTTTGGTACTACAAAGGTGTTTGCTGTGGCATGTTACCAAGGACTGACTACTGGGCTAACCTACTTTACCTTATCCTGTTACCTGTACTACCTGTTGGATGTACCAGTAAACCAACTTGCTGTACTACTGGAATAAAGGTACTAAAGAACTTACATGGCTATCAGCGTCTACTTCATGTAAGAGTACAACATATTTTTGGCGACGAGCGAGAGTTGGAGACTTACTCACTGCCCTACATGCCCTTGGAGATGATCTAGGAACAAGAAGAAGAAATTTCAAACAGCGCAACAAAAAGAGTAACTCAAGATGACACAAGCAACAAAAGAAAGTGGCACAGCACTCTTCGCAGCCCCACCAGTGTCCTGTACATTGGACAGCCCCAGCAACAGAGTGCTGTACAGTGTGGTTGTGCTTACACCCACAAGTTCTGCGCCTAAAAGGAAAGGTAATGTCTTGGTAATATTTGTCTACAAGTACTTAGGTGCAGCAAAGATCAAGACAAACATGGACTGTTGTTTAGCGCCTTATTGTGATGATGCCTGGTGTTGGCGCTACTTTGGAGGTGCATAAAGACTGACTTTTAATTTACAGTTTACTTTGGATACAGCGCAAGTCAAGTCTTACATGGGAGGCGGTTTAGTTGTGCCTGAAAAAACGTTTTGTACATGCCTCATTGATCTACAAGCGTGGAGTGTTCACACGAAGGAGAGTAAGTGATATGCATTATCACTTACAAGTCATGGACAAGTACGAGTTTCTCATTGGGAGCGGCTAAAAGCATGGAGCGGCTGGTGAGACTTATTTTTTCTTTGTTATGGTTTTTGGAAGCTGCCCTGAGGCCTTAAGGTCGCGGTGAGTCTCAACCACCTATTTTGTTTTTAAAAACAAACGTACCGCGAGCTCTGCTTGGCGCGTGAAAGCCTACCTTCACGAAGACGCTCGCAGCTTTTTGGGTCTTCTATGACGTGTAACGAAGTCTTCTTTGCTGTTTATTATACGCTTGGCACATAGTGCGTGCCGTGAGCCACTCGACACGGCGTGTAAAAGCGTGCTGCCATTTTGAAATGCAAATTTGATCTGCCAACCACGTAATGTTCATCTGTAGACGCGAACCTTATCTGAACCACGTAGTTACGCCAACCAGTTTTTTTTTTGTGCGCTTTGTTTTAATAAAGTTACATGAAGCAGGAAGATGATCGAGAAGGTGTGTGAGCGCGCTGCTGATGAACCAGGTGATTGATTGGCACACCGGCGGTGAGTGGAAATTATTGGTTCCATCAGTCTTAAGAGTATCCGGTGGCAACATTTTTCTTGGATATACTGTTTGGAGAATATCCCGCTTCACGTGGACATTTAGAAAATTAAATTCAGAGAATGTTCCTGTTTCAGAACATTCGGGTTCAACATGGTGTGACTCTTTGGAGCGTTGGTGTGTACAACACGAACGGTGAATCGTTTTATTGGTGGTAATGTTTTTGGGTGAGAGATCGCTCACCGGTGGGACTTACAGTTATAAGATGTTTTGCAATTAAAGTATTTGCTAGTTTTATGTAAAGTTATTTAGGATAGTGATTTGCCACAGTCTCCACTTCCCTACATATGGGTGGGACATCTATTGTCGGGGTGGTTATCACAGGTTTTTCCCTAGTTACAGGGATCGAGTTTGGTGTGTGCTCATCACACAGTATAGTGCCCTTAGGCAAGGGATGCCCTATTAGTGTTATTGGGCAGAGGCTACACGTATGCCTGATTTTGTTAGTGAGTGTAAAGTTGAGGTGTCTAGTCCTCAGTGGTTCAAATTCCACAGGTTGCCCTCTTAGTGTCTTTAATGGGCTGTGTTTACACGTTCCCTTATTTTAGGGATGGGTATGGGTTTGGTTCTAGTTCCTTCCCATTTAGAGTTATTGGAACCCCAGCTCTGGGGTGGGTATGTGGTCATGTTACACATTAAGCGGTACACGCGGCCTGTTCATTGAGGCGAGTTGGTGAGTGAGATTTCTACTCACAGTTCCCATTTTATAGGGATGGTCATGGTCTGGGTACGAGCCCCTTTCCATAGTGCGTAACACGCAGCCTTTACTAAGGTGAGTTTATGGGTATTGTTCCCATTCAAGGTTTACAGATTAGTTCTTTTTGGTAACCCGGACGCGGGTCATGTTTTCATGGTTTCCACCAGTTAACATAACATTGTACCCTCTCACAGGGTTGGTTTAGATTTATGGGTACGGTTCCCCTACACAGGGTGTATCTTTTAGTTATGTGGTCCCATATTCATTGTTATAGTCTTAGACCCTTGCATTAGGGTGGACTTTAGGGTCATAATCCCGAGTTTTTGTACCTCTCAGGAGGAGTGAAGGTTTGGTTTTAATCATCTTCACAACGTAGATAAGTTTCCTTATGCTAGGAACTTTGCTTTTCATTTGTTCCCTTTCTTTAGGGATTGTACTATAGGGTTGGTATGTGTCGGATGGGTCCCATGCTTTTCAAGGTCATTCCTACTAAGGATGTGCATGCATGGGAGTTAGACTCAAATACAGTGGCAAGGTGGTTACCTTTTGTCTAACGCAATGACACTTTCTCATTTTGTTTTTGGGAGAGGATGGGTTGTTGTACTCAATTTTTACAATTGTTGTATTTTATCCGTTCTCTACTTGGTTCATTATCTCTCGTGATGTTCTTAATTGCACATCCCTGGTTTTGATTCATTCTTTTCATGGGTAATTTTGCTATGTTTGAGATTTGGCAATATGTGCATTATGCTTCAGAATGTTTTATAGATTGGGTTGGGTCGTAGGGTTTGTTTCCCTTTTGCTATACGCTTCTTATTGTCTCAATCTGTTATATTCTTTTTATTGCCTTTGAATCTTTCGTGTTGTTTAACACTTTTAGGCATCTCTGAGTTTTGAATCATTTTATTACAAGTGTATTTTCTTTTGTGTTTGGTTTACTCATATAGCATTGTTGTATTCCCATAGTACTAATGTCACTTTTGTTTTTCATTTTAAAAGAAGGGGGATATGTTATGCCCTGCATAGTATTTTCATATCTTGCAGTTTACCAGTTCACCTGCTGATCAGCCACAGTGTGTGTTTGGAGTAGAATGTTGAGAATGCTGTGATGCATAGAACGTTGGGAGTCTGACTGGGAGAGGTTTGACAGTTACAGATGGGCTGAGCAGCAGGCAGGCTGCTCCTGGTGGGGTTTTGGTACTACAAAGGTGTTTGCTGTGGCATGTTACCAAGGACTGACTACTGGGCTAACCTACTTTACCTTATCCTGTTACCTGTACTACCTGTTGGATGTACCAGTAAACCAACTTGCTGTACTACTGGAATAAAGGTACTAAAGAACTTACATGGCTATCAGCGTCTACTTCATGTAAGAGTACAACACGCACATTGTTCCGCCGAGCCCTACTTTCAAAATCCTCCAGTCGACGGACAGACAAAGCAGTGGACGTCCGCAGATTACGGACCTCGGCTTGCAAGTCAGACACGTCCGTTACCAGACTCGACGTCGTCAGACCCAAGGATTTGACCTTTTCATTTGTTTGTGAAAGGTCCGCTCTGACTAGTTTAACGTCGATCAAAACAGCGTCCAGTTTATGGGCCAATGTATCGAATTGCTGGCCGACCGCCACTTTCATCTCATCGATGGCACCCATGACGTCCTGCAATGTTAACTCCGTCAACGATCCCGGGCCATCCTTGAGTCTCTCCGGTGACTTATGAGGGCCACCAGGGGAACCTCTCGACTGGGTATAGCGATCCATGTTGTTAGCTTGAGTATGAGCTCCCCGCCTAGTCGTCTTGGATTTTTGCTTATCTCCGTCCAATCTAGCCGCCATTGTCTGATGGTCGCTGAAGTACTGGGTATTTTAGTCCCAGCGGTGCAGGGGCACACACCCTATGACTTCGGGGTTTCACCCTGTTCCGGACCTACAGAAACACAGAGTCTTCTGGGTGAAGTCAAAGAATCGTTTATTGGCTGCAGACCAATGACAGGTATCCTAGAAGTACAACAGCGTGTATGTTCTCAGGAGACTGCTGAAAATCATAGAAACGGACTTCATCTTAAATACCCTTTTTCTGGCCTCAAGCATACATTCCTAGGTTTTATGATACGGCAATATATAAGTGTACATTACAAAGAAAAGGCAGAGTCATGATGACCATCCCACATTCCAGTTCGGCCAGCCCACAATGATTTACACAGGAAGGTTCAGATCCCATGTTTGAAGTAAATAGACCCCCCAATAAATATGAGCATCTCCTGTTTTGGGAAACAAGTCATAAAGCAAGAACAAGCAGGTGTGGAAGAGATTAGCCGGGGGATTGTGTAGAATGAAAGGGTTTTATGACGGGTCAAGCCCTGATACGAATCACAGGTGGAAGGAGGAAGGGGAGCTCGTGAGACCGGTTTGACCCGGGGCAGCAGAGCCAGCTGCCCAGGTCACAGAGAAGTCAGAGGGAAAGCCCGTGTACTGTGAGGCCCGTATTAACTCCATCATAGCCTATGTGAGGGCAATGATAAGATGGCCACTGCTTCCAAAATGGAACCCGCGTAGTTGAGCAGAATACGTGTACACAGTGCATTCGTAGCTAGAACGGCACATAAAGCACTCGTACGTGCCGCATTTACCATTTGCGGTTCGCTAATACCAAAATAGACAGAGGTAGGGTCCTGTCCCCTACGCGGTTCCGAATACCAAAGTACGACAGACCCTCCTTTTGCCCTTACATAGGCAATCACTATACTCATCTTAATCCGAGTCTAGGTCAACGTTCACAAAGTCATGGAGATGTTGCTGTAGCATCATCCTATTACTTAGCTCGTCCCTCGATACAGGTTTCCTTACACATAAGGTAGCACAGAGGCCACATATCGCAGGAGCACACTGTATGTATAGACAGAACAGGAAAAGAATGGCTAAGATCATTCCAATGACCATTAGAACTTTCCAACCCCAGGCAGATATCAATTCCCAGAACCACCCCACCAGTGACCAATCTCCCTTATCCACGTGTATGGCTTCAGATATTTTATGGAGTTTGGAGATGGCTTGATACACTGTTGGAGCATTATCTGGTATGAAAATGCAGCAACTGGATTGGATGACCTTGCATACCCCACCGCGGTCTGCAAGAATAACGTCTAGAACCATGCGGTTCTGCAAAGTCATAAGGCGATCCGCTTGGAGCTCAGCTGTCAAATTACTAAGGGCACCAGCCGTTACATTGACGGTGGATTCAACCACACGAGTCAGCTGTCTCAGGTTCCTACTATTGACCATAGGTCCCCAAAACGGCAGGAAACCCAGGAAAAAGTCTCCTGCTTCCTGACCGGCAGTGTCCTCCTTACTAATCACGCCTCTCACAACTCTGGTCTTGTGATAGTCGGAGGCGGCAGTAAATGTAGGCGGTAGCAGATTCGCAATATAACATGTACCCGAGAAATCAGGGGGCAACCATGTATATGCTCGGTCATGACAGATGAAATATGTGCCCTTAGCAGCCAAAAACGCAGGGGAAAACTGTGACGGGAAAGTGTACGTTTCAGTACAGTCACTTCTTCCCAGTTGAGCCCTAGGATTCTGACCATTACCCTGTAAGCAGAACCGACCCAGGTGGGGTACGACCCAGATTGGAGATGAGATTTTTCGCTGTCTTTCACCCAGACTAATACTATACCCCGTCGCGTTCCATCCTACATAAGGTCTCAGCTCTTCTTTGGGAATGGACGAGTATGCATTAATATCCCTACTCATATCGGCAACTCCTTTCATCAAAGCCTTATTATTGGTGATGGGTCTGATGGAACGCGGTGGGCGAGGGGAGTATGTATCTAGGGCGTAGAGAAACATGGTTTGGAATGCCCATGACGATCCATTGTAACTGTACGGTAGCACCAGGTAGGGAATACCCTTGTTAGTGGTATGGGGCATTAACCCACAGACCCAGCAATTGGTCGTATTCATTACCAGTTGGTGCTGGTGCAAGAGTTGGATAAACGAGTTATTTACGAACTCTGATCGTCGGGTCTGTTCGTGCTCAGGCAAAGGGTGAAAAGAGTGAGAGGAGGCAGTAGAAAGAGATATAGGCTGTTGAGTGGGTGCAATGGGTTTTGGAGCAGAGAAAAACACACATCCTACAATAAACATCATGATACTACACAGTGTAACAAAGCACAAAAAGACAAAACATTTACTTTTTACAATTCTACACATCCTTGTTTGAGAGTTCATTTCCTCAATCGGTCTCTCCATCCTACAAAACTCCATCCTCTACTCGGGCCGCTCGCGGTGGATGAGTTTCTTCTGCTAAGGAGTACGCCTGTCAGTCCAGGGAAACGCCCTAGACCAACCAGAACCGTTGACCTAGCGTCTTCGGCCTGTACCCCAAAGTCTTGGCACCGCGACCCTGCGGCAGAACCCGGATGGTGGTTCGAAAAACAAAAATCAAGAAAGTCCTTCAGATGGGAGAGCAAAAAATGTCAAAAGGGAAATAATGAGGAAATCTTTATTTGTCCATGGGCCTAGGTCTCAAGTTATAGCGGAGATGGCCAGGTGCTGTTTGGTCTTGAAACAAAAGTTCAGGCTCAGTAGTGTCCAGTCGATTTGATGGCGGCACAGCTTCCTGCAGAATATTGTCACTCTCTTGGACTGAAGCTGTGTCTTTTAGGCGTGCGTCACTGAATGGTACAAAACGAGGTACAATGTCTGTCTCTGAGTCGGCGATACCCTCGTTGACCCACTGGTCATATGGCAGAGGCAAGGGAACTACCTTGCAGTGAGTACCATGAATCCAGTGCTTCTTCCCCTTCACTCGCACTGCTGATCTTGTCGAAAGAAGAACAAGATGGGGACCGATCCAGCGAGGTTCGTCGTTGCCCTTACGCTGGAAATTCCGGACCAGGACCCACGAGCCAGGGTTGATAGGGTGTCCAGGAGGTTCAGAGGCTTGGGGAAGAGTATCATGTACCTGTTGGTGCAAAACACGCAGTTTAACAGTCAAATCATACAGGTAATCGAGCAGTACTGGATGCTCAATCTCACTGAACTTCGTAGGCCTTGGCACACCCCATACGTTGGCCGGGCGGCCAAAGACTACTTCATAGGGACTAAGTCCCACTCGTGAGTGTATCGTCATTCTGGTGGACAGGAGTGCTAGAGGCAGAGCGTCAGGCCATTTAAGACCAGTGCTCGCCTGGATTTTGGCCAGCTTGAGCTTTAAGGCTCCATTGTAGCGTTCAACTAGTCCAGCTGATTGGGGGTGATTTGCAGCGTGGAATTTCTGCCTTATGCCTAAACCTTCACATACATTCTTCATCACTTTACCCACAAACTCACTACCATTATCACACCATACCATTCTCGGCATCCCAAACCTGGGGAAAAACTCCTTCACAAGGGCTTTGGCTGTGGATAGGGCAGTGTTATCTTTCAGAGGATAAGCCTCAATCCATTTGGAGAAAGCACAAACAACCACCAATACATATTTTAGGTTGTTGCATCTGTCCATGTGAATAAAGTCCAGCTGCAAAACTTCGAATGGACATGATGGGGGTGCAAAATGACCGGCCGGAGTTGGGGTTCCCCTACCAGGGTTGTACTTCAAGCATACTATGCAATTCTTGACCACATTCTCTGCACACTTGGGAATCCCAACATTCTGCCATACTGGAGCCAACAACTTACAGATACCTTTCGTACTGATATGCGCCATTCCATGTGCCATAGTAACCACTGGAAGCACATATGCATCAGGCAACAACCATCGTCTATGTTCTGTCAGGTCAATCCAACAACCATTCTCATCCAACTTACCCACACTCTCTCTCCACTTGCTTAACTCTTCTTCTGTAGCTTCAGCCTGAAGCGATTTCACACTCTCTATTGTGTTCTCACACATTCCCACATCATTAACCCATCTTGCGGGGCCTGCAACATACATTCTAGTCTTCACATTCTGTGCTGTCTCTCTCGCGGTCTCATCAGCAAACGCATTCCCACGTCCAACATCATCTGTGACTTTCCTGTGCGCACTGCATTTCATGATCGCAACTTGCAAAGGTAGGGTCAGTGACTCAAGGAGATCATTCACCAACTTGCCATTCTGAATTTTAGCTCCATGCGACGTCAGGAACCCACGCTCTTTCCACAAACGCCCGAAATTATGAGCCACGCCAAAGGCGTACTGGCTATCTGTGTATATATTCACTCTCATTCCTTCAGACAACACACATGCTCTCGTGAGGGCGATCAATTCTGCTGCTTGGGCCGAATTATGTGGCACTCGTGCAGTTTCCACGACCGTATGTAAAGTCGTGATAGCATATGCAGCAGTCGTGTCACCATTAGGGAGTTTGAAACATGACCCATCTACCCATAAAGTGCCATCACACTCAGTCAGGGGAGTATCTTTCAGATCCACTCTCCCTTTCGTTTCTTCTTCCGTCCTGAACAGACAGTCATGTTGCTCAATCTCATCTGAGTCTGCTGGAATCGGCAATAATGTGGCTGGATTCAGCGTATTGCATCTTTTTATGTGTATGTGATTCGCTAACAGTGTGAGTTCATACCCTGATAATCGCGCACTAGTCAAGTGTTGTGTCTTGGTTCTATTTAATAATGTGTCTACAGCGTGTGGAACCATGACAATCAATGTGTTGTCCATTACCAGACCAGCAGATTGTCGGATAGACATCGCTGCAGCAGCTGTCGCTCTCAGACAGCTTGGCAATGCCCTCGCTACAGGGTCCAAGGTGGATGAAAAATACGCGCATGGGCGTGGTCTGTCGCCAAAAGGCTGTGTTAACACTGACAACGCACATCCATCTTTCTCGTGAACATACAATGTAAAAGGCTTGCTATAGTCAGGAGTGCCCAACACAGGAGCTGAACATAATGCATTGCGTAATTCCACAAAACTTTTCTGACACTCTTCAGACCATGGGATAGGATTCGGTGTGTCTTTGCATGTTAATGCTAATAAAGGTTTTGCCAACAAAGAAAAACTAGGGATCCAATGCCTACAGTATGAAGTAATGCCCAAGAAAGCACGCACTTCTCTCTGTGTTCTTGGCACACTCAACTGTGCAATGGCTTGAATTCTTTCTGGGGTCAGTCTCCTTCCCTCCTTCGATAAGAGATGACCTAAATAGGTCACTTCTTGTCGACAATATTGCAGCTTAGAGAGAGACACTTTGTGATGGTAAGCGGATAAATGGCGCAACAGTGACAATGTGGCTTCTTTACAGATCTTCTCAGTATCCGCAGCGATCAGTAAATCGTCCACGTACTGGATCAGGATAGCGCCACTAGGTAAAACAAGTGCATCAAGCTGCGCTTTCAAAGCTTGACTGTATATGGATGGACTCTCGCAGTAGCCTTGGGGAGCGCGTTTGAAGCGGAAGCTTCGGCCTCCCAGACTAAAACCAAAAATGTCTCTGCTCTCTTCTGCAATTGGGATACTAAAGAAAGCATTCTTTAAATCGATCACTGAAAACCATGCAGCAGAGGCTGGAATCATCGTTAACAAGGCAGTTATATCAGGGACAACCGGAAACTGAGGCACAACAATCTTATTAACCTCTCTAAGATCAATCACAAATCTGTAAACAGGTGGCTGTAAAGGTTCCGTTCGTTTTAAGACAGGTAAAATCGGACTATTGCAAACGTTGCCTCTTGTCTCTTCAATCACACCCTTATTAATCAAGTCGCTGACAATGTCTAACAATGCTTTCTGGCCTTCATTAGAGATCTTGTACTGGGGAATACGTGGCAGTCTGACATTAGCCTTTAAAGTCACCACATATGGTGGTATTTCCAAGAGGCCCACATCATTGGGACCAGTAGCCCAAAGGGCATCCGGAAGAGATGACAATTCAGGTGGCATCGTGTTTTTAGACAAATACATTGGAGAAACCACTTGCTTGCCTAATGTAAGTTGTACTCCTGAAGGAGAACAATACAGTGTAGCGTGCAATCTTTTCAACAAATCTAATCCCAGCAAATTCTCACCACAACCTGTTGTCAGGATCAGGGGCGCTTTCAGCTCGCAAGGTCCAACGGAAAGTGACATGGGACTGGAAATCGGGTTCCTAACCGGGGCGCCAGAAAAACCTACTGAAACATTTATATCGCCAGACAAAGGTGCGCCAGGGAGTTTGGAATGCATGATTGAACTCTTTGCAGCACCAGTGTCTAGCAGAAAAGGCTCCGTTACATTTGCTGTAGTCACCTCAACATATGGTCCGCTCTGATCCACTGGCACTGAAACAACTCCCTCTCTCTGTCTATGGCTGTCCTAGTAATCATTATTCTCTGCATCACCATCTTCTGCATAATAATCATTATTGTAATACTGAGCCGTATTACTAGTCGCATTAGCTTGCTGATCAAAACTATTAATGGCGTTTTGGGGCGGAAGAGGACGCGCGTTTTGGGGAACACTTCCACGCCCTCTGCCTCTAGGAGCTTGCTGACCACCTCTACCTCTTGCGCCATACGCATTACCATTCCGTTGCATTAATTTAGGGCAACTATATTTAAAATGACCTTCCTCCTTGCAGTATGAACATTGGTTGGGACCTACAGGGACACGTGGGTGATAATACCCATTCATTTGCTGATTAGTCTGAAATTGTTGGGGTTGGTGATAGACACCTTGGGGTTGTCTATAATTATTACCGCCGCCACGTGGTGGATAGGCCTGCTGTAAAAGGACCTTTGTCTTTAGTTCCTTCGTTTTCTTTTCTGTCCTATCTTTCTCATCCTTATCTCTATTTTCATAATACTGTGCAGTAGCCAGTATTTGCGCTGAAGAAGAAACAGCCCAGGAACTCTCTGAATCTTTTAACTTTTTACACAGGTCAGGAAGTAGATTCTGCACAAACTTATCCACAAACAGCCGTTGGCCACCCTCAGTACTCATATCTTGCCCACTGTGATCAATAAACGTTTCCTCAAACCTAGTAAAGAAGTCTGACACTGTCTCATCTTTCTTCTGCTTACATGCAGATAACTTGTCCCAATTTACGCGCATTGCAGGCATTATTGTCTTCATATACGTGATAATTCTACCAGGCAATTCAGCTACTAAAGGTTCTGGTTTCGCACCACCCGTTTGTCTAGCATCAGCAGCAACAATGTTGGCCCATGTATCCCCTAGTTCTGCATTGTGATCTACATTACGAATTGATCCCCATAGAGGCTGTGGAACAACATTACCAAACAACATGTCTATGTCGGCCAGATTCATAATGCATGACCCTGCCGTCTGTGACAACTCCTTATAATAACCTGCTGGGTTTTTACGGGGATCAGGCAATGTCTGCTTAAGTGCTAACACCTCAGAGCGCTTCCATGGAACATGCACCCAAACACGTTGGAAATGCGCTGGCACAGCGGGGTTATTGCCGACAGCTGCAACTGCTTCCTTCCATACCGGGGGAACTTCTCTCATAGGGTATTGTCGCGCTTTTGCCTTTTTCCCCACAAGGACCTCTTGTTCAAACAATGACTGTTGGCAATCGTCATTCCTTAAGGACAATACAACCGCAACTGCTTTATCTACTTCGCGGTCCACAATTATACCAGTTCCAAAATCGAACCTCACTCTACACAATTCCTGCGGGTTCGGATTTCTACCACTATCCTCCAATTCTTCACAGAGAATTTCGCACATTTTCTCAAATACATATCTCTGTTTCGGGGCATCCCATTGATGGAAAGTGTTAACAACCGATTCCACATCATACAGTGAAGGAAAAACGATCCATCTACGCGCCATGTGATCTATTACCTTTTTCTCATCGGGGTTAGGCAATTGGCTGCGCAACTGCTTACGCTGTACACCAGGAGTTGCACCAGATGACCCAAAGAGAGGCGACATTAATGTAGTAACCACATTGGCTAAACGCTGTCGCGCTGAAGGAGAAGCTGAGGCGAGAACAGGGGGAAAAACAGAGGGAAGAAAAGAGGATGTAGAGACAGGTACTGGAGTGGTAGAAGGAAGAGCGTTAGGGGAGGCAGTTACTGGATTAGGCAAAGTCGCAGGAAGTGCGGGGGTAGTTGGAAGCACTACCGGAGGCGCTTGAGAAGACTGCGCTACAGGAATAGGAACTGGTTGCAAAGCAACTGGCGGTTGCGGCAAGGCTTGCAGTATATGCACTGGAGGTGGCATATTTACAAGCTGGGGAGGCGCCGTGGCAGTTTGAGCATACGGGGGTGGCGAACTCAACAAATGCGACATTAAGGGATCTTTCTCCTTTTCTTCTGACTCATCCTGCTTAGAATGTGGCAAAGCTGGGTAACATTTGTCAATCCCTAACTTACGCTGCCTGTGCAATTGCTCATTCATTTGCTCCTCTTCATTATCTTTAAATTGTACAGCTGCTTGCATTACTAACATACCTCTCTCTCTCTTATTCTTTTTCGCTAGCTTAATTTCCTTCTGTTTGGCTTCCTTTCGCCATAAGCGGAAAGAGTCAAACATAGCCGGCCGGGCTTTCTTCTTAAACAATTTAATTTCCAGATTATCTAAAATATCGGTATCAAAACTACCATTTTGGGGCCATTTTAAAACACCGTCTTTCCTGGTGTAGTGGATCCACACTTCGTTATATGCAATGGGGCCTACGCCATGTTTCACATAGAGCTCATAAGTTGGAGTTCCAACCGGAGGAACCGGACATGATTCTTCCAGCTGGAAATCTTTTCCACAACCCAAACAGAATAATCTACCAAATAGTCCAGAACCAGGCATCTTCGCTCACTAGTCTAGATCCAAACGTCAAAGGATTATCGATTATGATATTCTCGTGAATACACGAGTCCTCTGGCTTTGGGGTTTGCAAACACCAAATCACCAATTACTAAATCAAATCAAACGATCCCGAGGGATACCAAAACAAATGGGAGACGCTCCACTTATACTTAACTGAATATTGCTGATCGATGACGTCACCAGAAGACTCTCTCGATTGTTTCGCTCTCTCAAACTCGACAAGGGTCCAAAACAGGTCGATTAATCAGGGCAGCAGTCCTTCGTAGCCGTCGGGACGCGGAGAACCTCGCAGAAAAGACTTTCGGACCACGTCGACATGCAGGGGTCGATGAAGTGGCGGCCTTCCTCCGGAATTTCCACACGAAGCTCCTCACGAACCTCTGGCTTGGACTGGTACCGCTGAAATCGGCCCGAGTTGGGCGCCAAACTGAAGTACTGGGTATTTTAGTCCCAGCGGTGCAGGGGCACACACCCTATGACTTCGGGGTTTCACCCTGTTCCGGACCTACAGAAACACAGAGTCTTCTGGGTGAAGTCAAAGAATCGTTTATTGGCTGCAGACCAATGACAGGTATCCTAGAAGTACAACAGCGTGTATGTTCTCAGGAGACTGCTGAAAATCATAGAAACGGACTTCATCTTAAATACCCTTTTTCTGGCCTCAAGCATACATTCCTAGGTTTTATGATACGGCAATATATAAGTGTACATTACAAAGAAAAGGCAGAGTCATGATGACCATCCCACATTCCAGTTCGGCCAGCCCACAATGATTTACACAGGAAGGTTCAGATCCCATGTTTGAAGTAAATAGACCCCCCAATAAATATGAGCATCTCCTGTTTTGGGAAACAAGTCATAAAGCAAGAACAAGCAGGTGTGGAAGAGATTAGCCGGGGGATTGTGTAGAATGAAAGGGTTTTATGACGGGTCAAGCCCTGATACGAATCACAGGTGGAAGGAGGAAGGGGAGCTCGTGAGACCGGTTTGACCCGGGGCAGCAGAGCCAGCTGCCCAGGTCACAGAGAAGTCAGAGGGAAAGCCCGTGTACTGTGAGGCCCGTATTAACTCCATCATAGCCTATGTGAGGGCAATGATAAGATGGCCACTGCTTCCAAAATGGAACCCGCGTAGTTGAGCAGAATACGTGTACACAGTGCATTCGTAGCTAGAACGGCACATAAAGCACTCGTACCTGCCGCATTTACCATTTGCGGTTCGCTAATACCAAAATAGACAGAGGTAGGGTCCTGTCCCCTACGCGGTTCCGAATACCAAAGTACGACATCGCCAAGGGTGTCGGCCTGAGCAATCCCCGGAGAGCCAATCTAGGGAGCCTCGGTGATCCCGAAAGGTAATCCAGGCTAGTGTCCAAGAACAGGCAGAATACCCAGTCGTCACACTATAAATCTGTGCTGACAATCCAAGGCCCCTCAGTTTCAGCGAGGAGACCCGAAACCGAAAGTGAAAGTAGGGGGTGCGCACCGGTCCAAGTCCCGCATGCCGTTGTTGTTCACTTTCTGCCCGGGCACCATGCCAACTCGAGTCCGGGGCAAGGTCCGGAGCAGGCCGCCAACTTGGACTCGATGCTATTCCGGTTCCCGATGTCCGATTCAAATTTGGACAACAGGTATCACCTCCACGTAGGTTCGCCCGTGGAAGCCGGTCGATAGAATCAGGATAAATTCAGGATAGACGTGGGGAGTTGTGGAGGCCCTCGGGAGCCCTGTGCCTACGCGGCCATCTTGGTTGCGCGCTAGCCCTGCCTCCATTACTCTTTATTGAACCCTTCTCACAACATACAAAATTCGAAGCACACAATTGGGCAACAGTAGATGCTCACAAGTGGATTCAGAGGCAATTCCTTATAATTCCAACTATTTTTGATCATATTGAAAGAACCGTTATTGTTTCTCAGACCAACAGGTGTTTTATATAACTTTTTTTTAATGGAAATAACTAATCAGATTCCCAACCTAAAAAAATCGAAGTTATTAATTTCCTAGAAGTCTTGAACTTGCATTTGTTTAAGATCTTCAAAGTAAATGACTTATAAATGTTAAAAAAAAAGAATCCCAGAGTTTTATAAGGTAACACGCATAATTCTCATGCCTTATGACAGCAATAAAGTGGAGCAAAGGTCTTCGAGAGACCTATATGGGAAAAAATGTAAATTAGCCAAACTCCAATTACTTCTGGTGACACACCCGCGTGCTACATTTTACTCTCTCTAGACGCTGCAATCACTGCAAATCATTGACTCTCCTGCTGCTACTCTGAAGTTTCAAGGTTTTTATGGTTTTAAAAACATAGCAAAAGACTTTTAATGGTATATTGCCCAAGGGATCCAGACACATGTACATTAAGCAGGTTGTAAAACTAGCAAGTTATGGTAACCCACATTTATTCATGTCTAATTATCATTTATGCCTGAACAAGTATTAACAACTGAGCTCAAATCCAAAAGTCAAAATCTTATCACAAAACTGGTAATTGTGCCTCCTCAACATTCGCACTTCTTACACTGATGTAAACCAAATGACAATTTTAACATGATGTATATTTCAATTCGGTACAGACAACTCAGTACTGATATCCAGTGTCTGTACAAAGTATAAATTCACTCCAAGAGGAGACACCTTGCTGTGCTGCCCTGCATCACAGGGAAAAGACAGGACTGTGCTGTATTTATCCAATATGGCACTTTCCTGTCTTTTCTCTTATGCTGGCACTGTTTGGCAGCCTGGCCCCAACGCAGGCACCCTTACACCATGGTGCTAGAGTGCCTGTGTTGTAGGCAGGATTGTTTTTGTACAGGAAGGGGCAGCTCCCTGCACAAAAAAAGTCCTGAAAGGTTTTCCCTCTTTCTATGTGTACTGTTGAATGCAGCACATATAGTAAGAGGAAAAAAAACGAGGAGATATAAACGTATTTCTCCTCGTTTCGCCTCCCCTGTGGAGGTGTATCTTTTTGGCGCATTCCCAGGTTTACAAGGTCTTGCAAATCTGGGAATGCACCAAAAAGCATGAGAGTTGTGTGGGAACATCCATGCAACTGTTATGGAACACCTACCCAGGGCAGAGTAATGCAATGCAGCAATTTGCACTGTTTTGCGTTACTCCATATTTTTGGACCACTCAAAGCCATGCAAAGTGGCTTTTCGTCGGTTCAAACATATGACTTATGGTTTGCATAGCTCTTTCCCCCCGTTGCGTGGTGCAAGGGCAATGCATACCGGGTCATATGTATGGCCCTGAATTTCTAAAGAGGATTATTGTCCCTTAGAAACCAAGAAACAACCTTTGCTTAGCCACATTGCAGTAGTGCGTGCCTCAAAACTCAAGCAAGGGGTTGGGAGGTATTAGGGGTTAAGGAATTTTTTTTTTGTACAGTACCTGTCCTACCACCGACGCTGCCGGCTGCCTCTGTACTCCTCTTTTCTCCTGCTCCTGATGGTGTCCCAGCAGTCCCTGGGACACCAGCACAGGCTCCCTTCCCAATCCCGGAGCTGACCTCATGCTATAACTAGCATGAGAGCAGCACCAGGATTGGTCTGAGTGGCTTGGTTTGCCAATCAGACAGTGCCTGGGAGTCTGTGCTGTTTCTCCAACCCAGCTGGGTTGGAGAAACCTAAGTGCGCATGTCTGTTTGGCTGGCCTAAGACGACCGGCCAAATCGACATGCGCCTTTACAGTGCACTTAACACTCCTCCCCCTGCCATGGCCCGGGCCCGGGCCCATCCTGCCCCACCCAAGACTCCCTGGCTCAGTCTGTTGGCGGAAAATAGAATTATAATATTGCTTTATTATGGTTTTATTTTTCGCTGGCCGACGCTCCTCCGCCATTACAGAGGAGCCGCCCCTGCCACGTTAGGTATGTTGACTGTGCAGAAAGTCAATAAAATGAGATGTGTTGAATGGGCCTTTGCTTTTGCTGCTCCTAAACTTTTGAATAAACTTCCTTCCACCTTATGGCTGACTGAGGATCTGTTTTAATTTAGGAAAAAAACGAAAGGGTTGGCTATTCGATAACTAATCTCTGCAGTGACTCTAGGTTGTTGTTTTCAGGACAGCAACAGGATGCAAATAGGGTAACAAAGCACTTTATAAAACGATACATTAAAGTGAAGTGTTTGCATCTAAAGACATATTAGGTAAACCAAAACATTAACCTAGATAAATTGACACTGCGTCTTCTAATGCCAGCTGGGAAGACCACATCCAGGTGCTCTAAGAAGCGATTGTACCCACAATGGGTGGTAAATGCAATATCACAAATGGTGATAGAATAAACCATCTCCACTCCAAGCTCCTCGCCATGTAAGAGTGCACACTCGTAATAACTGGATACTATGGAAGGTGTCAGAATGCACTAACGTGAATTCTCAATCTAACCAGGGCCGGACTGGTCGTAGCGGGCACCGGGCGTTTCCCCAGTGGGCCGCCAGGGTGGGGGCCGGTTTTGAACCCCTGGGGCCTTTTTTGTTACCGGGGGTCGGCAATCTCGGGCCCCTGTAACAAAATCGGCCAAAACTGGCCCAAGCAAACAGCTTGGCTGCAACCCCCCTCGCCCCAGGGGTGCCCGGCTGAGTAGTTTGCCAGGGCCGGTTTTGGTTCCCAGTCCGGCCCTGGATCTAACGGGAGCGATTAACTTTTTATCGCTTTTCGGAATCCATGGACAATAGAAATATGATGGTTAGTAGTAGAGCAAGGGAACTGGTTATATGATAAAAGAAACACAGGGACACTGGATATCTGTATATCTGACTCATCACTATGCAGGACACTTGAGTCTACTGATTCACAATGGATATCTAACAAGCTTGATATCTTCAATATCTCATCTAATTACTAAATCCTCTAACATCTGATATCACATCTATATACCTCCAGAATATATTTATGCCTCCAAATCTCTGGGGCATTAGCCGACCTCTCAAATTTCTGGAAAGGAGCCATAAATAATATCTACGTAAATACTATTAATTACATGTTTGCATAACCTCACTTCTGCCTATGATAAAGGCAATTGCCTACTGTTTTGTGAACACACTCTCTGGTTTTGGTATACATCCAAGGTAGTTTGCTAAACTGTAATAGAAACCAATATCTATCAGGATTACACAGTTCACAAAATTACAAATGAATCAGTTTCCTAAACACATTCCAATACTTTAAATACGATAAAAGCATAGTGAAATATCAAGACCCTTGAAAGGTAACAAGGATCCTTTTCGTTACTGAAGTAGCTTAGTCTTCAAATGTGCAACTAACATGCTATGTTCTCCTTCAAAGTTATCTACAAAATATGGCTTAAATCCTTAGACTAGTTATTTGTAATCATCTTCAACTGTCAATCACATTTCCCAAGCAAAACCAAAACATTTCTAAGGTTGTATTTTGATTACCTAGCAAGGAGACTTTATGGCAAGTGGACGTCATGCGAGTTCTGTGGCTTCATGGGAAATGTAGTTCCTGAATTGTGTTCAGCTGCATATGCATAGTGCGTCCACTTGAGGAGGGACACCTATTACCAAGAGGCACCAAACTTACAACCACACTGCCAGCTTTTCTTTCCCTGGAATGAGAGCAGTTCGAAGGACAATCCTTGATGGTGTTGTAAGCACAGAAAGGCGAGTTCAAGCTACAGATCATGGCAGTGCCTCCCACCTCCCGCCCACCAAAGCCCTAAAAACCACCGTTTTACTGGTGGAGGTACCTGTTTGTCTGTATCTTTGCCATACAATTCATGTAGCAAAGATGGAGCATCAAGATTAGAACCTGGTTCCCATGATAGTTCCTCAGTGCACACCCCTTCCAATCTACCAAATATTGCAATAGTAATTTTTATCTAGAAACTTAACTTATGTACTTCATATTCAATTATGGCTCTTGCATGAACCAACCCAGGAATTGGAGCAAACACTGTTTGTGCAGAACAGGATTTCAACAAGGTGACATGGAATTCAGGAAAATATTTCATTGCCTGGGGAAGTTCTAGCCGTGCAGTAACTGGATTTTAATACCTTCAATAGGCAATGGTGCAGGATGCATTTCCATGCACTGGGGAGTTTTAGTTGTACAATAACTGGATTTACAATGTGTTCAATAAGGGACATTTCAACACATCTTGGTTACAGCTTAAAAGATCTTTTCAAAAGTAAATTCTTAGTTAGTGACAATAATTTTCACCAAATATATATAGGTGCAGTAGATCTTTTGCGATTAGAATATAGGTTACATGTTACTTTAGCATTTTTTTAGGATTCCAGGGTAGTGTTATGCACTCTTTTAAATGTAGTTATATATTGTTGCACAAAGGACATGATGTAGCTAAGGGTAAATCTAATGGCATTATTCTGGACTGATGCAAACAAAAGGTGAAATTCCAGTAGCAGATTGTTCAGTATCGTAAATTTATTCTGCTAATTTTTCTTGTTGCATGGCTTGACATCTTAAGTGTGTTTCAAAACATTGGTTCAATCTTTCATTCTGCCTGGGGTGACTATTAGTATACAGACAGACTTCCATATCCAATTCCATACACAAATCAGACCAAACTCTTGAGGTGAATGGGGCCTCTTTTCAGTAATTAAAACTTCTGAAAAATCATGTGGAGGAATGATGTGATGTACTGAGATGTGAGCTCTTTTGAAGTAGTTAATCCTGGTAACGAGATAAAATGACCCATCTTAGACAAATGGTCAACTTATGATAAAATCCATTGACACAAATGACAAGATTTTTGGGGTCATATGGACCTACACAGAGGGCGGTCAGAGATCTGACACAATTGACTGCATTACAGTCATCTTTCTATGAATATAATTACAAGATATCAAAAAGCGGTCACATGTACGTGGTTAGCCAGGACCTCCAGGGAGGACTATGCTAGAGTCATCCAATGGCCAGCAATTAGTAGCCGAACTCTTCAGTCATTTGATTCCTGTCCAGATAGTGGGTAAGTAGGGTGGCTAAATTTCATAGACTGGTAGGGTATAGAAATATGGCATGACCTGTACTGGTATTGCCATAGTAGGCAAAGGGAAACCATGTGGCTAATGGTATTATTTGCAGCCTGTACTGAATTACAATTGGCTGCAGAACCCTAAAGTGTTGGAGCATCAGCCTGAATTGGATTACAATCGGCTGCAGGATCGCTGGGGGTCGAGTATTCATTAGGAATGCAAGGCTAAGTCTCTTAGAGTGATCTATCATGCCTCTGGGGGTCAAATATATATTTCTGGAGTTGTAACTATGTGAAGGCATAGAGTTTTAGAGCCTTCATCTCACCAGTTAGGACACTGCGTGTTAGCTGTCATTGTATTCGCAATTCTGGGACGAGATAGTGCTGATGAAGAGGATGTTTTTACATGTTCTCAGGGTCTGTGGCTGACATTGTTATCCTGGATAAAGCTAGATTTTCACCTCTCTTTGAAATTCGATGCTCCTGTGTGCAATACTCGTAAGTATATCTGGAATTTGTTTGCTCAAACTGAGCATTCTTATTGTATGAGGTATTATGGTCCGAGGTTTGTGGATTACAATTTTACCTTAGGAGTATCCGGGTTTTCATTTCTCATTACCGCTTTAGATGTTCCTAAATTCAATGTATTTTTGATGGTAATAATGAATACACACTTATATAGCGCATGGCTACCCAAGGGCATCCCAGCGGTAATAAGCTCCAGAGTTTGGCCACTAGAGCCAAGAAAGGGGACCAATTCCTTAATGTAAGGTGGTATGATGATACGAGGTGAAATGTAGCATGCTGCTTTGTTTGTTTTGGTTGAATTCAGCTTGCAGGTGAAATGGTCTTCTTCCTTGGGAGACTCTGCGTAGATGGCGTTGAACATCAATCGCCTGGCTCCTGATAATCAGTGTTTTGTTTGCATGATCAAATATACAATCTGTGTGTTAGAGAGGGAGCAGTTACACTGCAATTTTCATTGTAGCTTGCGTATGATAACATAGGTAGCTCGAACGTATAGTTTTGTCATTGTTGAGTTTGGAGCTCACCAGTATGAGTTTGGGTTGTAGCTTTTGCTGCTTGCCAAGATACGGTAAGACATGTTGGAGTGTTTTCATTGTGTATCAGATACTCTTAGTGACCTGGTTGGCATGTGGAATTAGCGATTAATCTGAGTATATGATCACCTATGGGTTCCTTGTCACTCTTGAAGTATGTAGTGCTTGTCACGTTCCTTGGACCAGGTAGACAAAACTGATGTTTGTGTCATTGTCAACAGGTCATGATCTCTACCTTTGATTAAATAAGACTTAAGTGTTTGCTCTTCATTGAAATGCCTATGGCGCAAAGACAGTTGTCAAGTTTTGAGTTGTAGAGGTCTTCTGATCCATCTAAGTTAAGGATAATTTATTTATTGTCTGCATAATTGTGACAAGTAAGGTTAAATGATCTGATTAGGTCCAGTAAGAATGACTGGTAGATGTTCAATTGGAGAGGGGAGATGATGGATCCTTCAGAACACCATAGTGTTTGATGGATGGGTGTGAAAGGTGGATTTAATACCATACTTTTTCTGCAGTAAAGATCAAAAGTAATCAATTTTATGGCATTTTCTCATATACAGAGTTAGAAGAGCCAATTACAAAGCATCTGATAGTAGTCTGTGGCAAAGGCTGAGGATAAGTCTAGAAGCAAAGGGTGGCTACTCTATTACTATCTATTGCAAGTTTCAAGTTATCTACATTGGAAATGAAGTTTTATTCATTTTATACTGTGTGCTCTTATCTGAGAACATAATACGTAACTCACACCTAAATTAATGTCATATGAAGTGCAGCCAGAGATGGTGGCAAGTGTTTTAAACAGTCATATTTGTTCAGTATATGTGAAGGAAGAGGAGCCACAGGTGTGGTTAAAACATGTTTGGAAGAAAAAACACAGGAAGAGAAAATTTGAAAAATTCTACAACAGAATTAGCAAAATTCTACAGTATGTTTTAACACCTGAGTATTATACACATGGCATATATTATGCACACAAAGCTTTTTAAAAATGTGCAATGGAGGGGTTAGTAAAAATCTTCACTCTTTTTCTGTGAGAGTTTATCATTTTAAGCATGAATATGTGTTCATTAAATGAAATATGTATACTGCTTGAAGAATTTGACCAGAAGTTTTTTTTAGTCTATGAATACACATACATTATAAGAATTTATTTAAAAAAATGTTTGCAGGGATTATTTAAATATGTAAAAAAGTTCAAATGCCAGAGTCTGGAGCAAATAGTTACAGAACTTAATGGAGACTTGCAAAGGTACCAGCGATTTGTCTGCTTAAAATCTTTACCCCTCAACACAGGAAGAGTTATCACCGGGTACTGGGTGCAGCTTCTCCAAGGCTTTTATGGGACAGACTCCTAAAACCACAACTTCAAACCTAAAATTCAATGATGGGATAGAACAGATTCTATGTCCCTGAAGTCAGGAGATAATACTACTTCATCTTGCAAGTTATCTTTAGTACTATACAGAGTGTATGCTGGACCGCTATTGGCTAGCCAGTAGGGGCTCTGTATCTCTAGCAAGGTTCAATGTTTGTGGGATACAGCTAGACAAGTGGACCTTTTAGTGGCCTGGAGCAAAGACCCATCAGAAATCGCTGTATAATGAACGAGACTAAGTGTTGGCACACTGAAGGCCAACCCAATTACTACAACAGCCATATATGTAAAACAGACATTTTCCATTGAAGGGTGGAGACATGTTTGTACATTACTCTCTATTTAAATTAAATCTCCTGGTCCAAGAATCTATCAGATGAAGTTTGGTTGTTTTTTGGTTGCAACCTTCCAGACAGAGCAGCTGTCTAGTTTGCTAAAAACATGTTGGGGACATTTAGAAAGTTGACCTAGGAATGCATTCTGCCCGTTGCTTACCATTGGCATTGTGGTTTGTAGCTCACACTTTCTGACTTTCCATTTGCTGGCTTTATTTGCGTTATGCTGTCCAGCTTGAGTGTGTCCGTCCTGTTGCCCAACCCTTGTTTACTGTATTCTTCGACAAACTCACTTTCTGTAAATAGGCCTTTAAATCTTATTCTTATCTTGTCATATTTGCTGTGCATTCAAAGACAGAGGTCAAATGTCAAGCTCTCCAGGAGCTTGGTGTTTACTTATTCTTTCTCTAACTGCAAAGTGAAAGAAATTATGTAACACTCCTGCTGAGTATCCAAGTAAGAGGAGAGGGTGTGATTTGTTTTCCAGCAGACAATAAAAAGAAAATATACTCTGCTGATGTTTCTGAAATTTATCAGAATTAGTACAAATAAAGCACAGTTTTCTGAAGTTTGGTGGAAACAAATATTTGAATACGATGAAAACACATCAATACACTTGGTGTTGAAATTTGCGCACATTATCATTGTGTGCAGTAAAACCATTTTACATTGCAAATGTAATGGTCATTTTAATTAAAAATGTGTTGTCTGTAAGGGCAGTGTGTTACCACACCATTCATACTCCACACTATCCCACTCCATCCCACTCTATGCCATGCCATTCTATTGTACAACACTTCACTCTACGACACGCCATGCCACTCGACTCCACGCCACTCCAATCTACGCCCCTCACTCCATGAAACAACATGTCACTCTACTCTACACCCCTCTACTCCACACCACTTACCCCACTCCACTCTACCGCACTCCAATCTGCCAACTCAACTTCAATCTATCCCCATCCACTCCACTTCAATGTACCCCAATCTACCCCACTCCAACCTATCCCACTCTATCCAATCTACCCCACTCCACTCCAATCTACCCCAATCCACTGCACTACAATCCAATCTACCCCACCCCACAACAATCTACCAACTCCAATCCACTCCACTATACTCAACTTCAATCTACCCCACTACACTCCAGTCTACTCCACTTCACTCCAATCTACCCAACTCCAATCTACTGCCCTCCACTCCACTCCACTCAATCTAACTCACTCACCCCATCCCAATCTACCCCACTCCACACCAATCTACTGTACTCCACTCAAATCTACCCCACTCTGCTCCTATTTACACCACTCTACCCTGCTCCACTCCAATCCATTGTACCCCAATCCAGCCCACTCCTATGTACCTCAATCCAGTACAATCTACCCGCCTCCAATCTACCACAGTCAAATTTACCCCACTCCATTCTAATTTGACCCACTCCACTCCAAACTCCACCCAATCTATCCAACTCCTCTCCACTCGAATCCACCACATTCCATTCCAATCTACCAGACTTCGAACTACCCTACTCCCCTCTACCCTAATCTACCCCTCTCCACTCCACCACACTCTACTCTACTTTACCTGACTCCACTTCACTGCAATCTACCCCACTAGACACACCATTCAAATCTCCCCCACTCCACTCCAATCTAATCCACTCCACTCCAATAAATCCACTCCAATCTACATCACCTCACTCACCCCAATCTCCAACCTAATCTACTCCACTACACGTCCCTCCAATCAACTCCACTCAACTACTCCCCAGTCTATTTTGTTGCACTCCAATCCTGACTCCACTCCAATTTATCCAACTCCACTAACCCTACTCCACTCCAATCTACCCCACTACACTCTACCCCAATCTACCCCACTCCAATCTACTCCCTCCAATCTACCCCAGTCCACTATACCCCAATCTACCACACTCCATTCCTCTCTGCCCAATGTACCCCTCTCCACTTCATTCCAATCTACTACATGCCACCCAAATCCACCCCACTCCACCCACATCAATCTATCCTACCCCACTCCACCCCAAACTACCCTACTCCAATCTACTCCACCCAATCTTCCCCACTCGTCTACCCAAATGTACTCCACTCTAATCTACCCCCTAACCAAATCTACCCCCACTCCAACATACCCCCACCCCATCCCAATCTACCCCACCTCATCACAAGTTACCCAACACCACTCTATCCAACTTCACTCCAATCTACCTCTCTCCACTCCAATCTACCCCACTCCACTCCAATCGACCCCACTTCACTCCAATCTACCCTACCATAATCCACCCATTCTACCCCACTCCACTGTATCACACACCGCCCTAATCTACCCCACTCCAATCTACTCCTCTCCAATCGTAGCTACCCCACTCCACTCCAATCTGCCCCACTCAAATCTACCACAATCCACTTCCTTCCACTGTTCCCCAATTTGCCCAATCAACTCCAGTCTAACGAAATATATCCCACTCCACTCTATCCCAACCTACCCTGATTTACCCTACTCCAATCTACCCCACTCTAATCCAACCCACTCTAATCTACCACAATCTACTCCACCTCAGTCTACTCCAGTGCTTAATTTGAGCCGGAGCTTTCCGGTGCTGAGCACCGGCACTTAATTGGTTTCCGGTGCTCGGCACCGGGACCTAATTGTCAACACCACACTTCGGGCAGACTGCCACAAGGTGGCGCTGCTCATGTAATTTAGAGATCAGCAGATTAACAGTTGTTTAGGAAAACAATATACATTAAAAAATTACAAATACCTGCCTCCCCAGCCAATCCTTTAGCATTGGGGACCTAGAATAATCTGAACTGTCACAATTACATGCGAGAGAGATGGTTAGTGGTTGTTTTGGCAGCGATGACAGGAGTCATGGGTGGTGCAAGCTGCAGTGGCCTCCTGGTCAGAGCTCTGGCACTTAATATTTTACAAATTAAGCACTGGTCTACTCCACTCCGCCCAATTCAATCTACCCCATTCCAATTTACCACACTAGTATACCCAACTCTCCCACTCCAAATCTACACACCCCATCACATTCCAATCTTCCCCAATCCACCCCATTCCATTCTACCCCACTCTACACTATGCCAATCTACCTCACTCCAATCCACCCCTTTTCACTTGACCCCAGTCTACCCACTCCAATCTACCCCACCCCACTCCACACCACTAACTTTTAGGCAAGCTTTTTTTTCTTACTTTTTAAACTTTGTTTATTGATTTAAAAAAAAAAACAATACAAAAAACAAAAGGCAGCACAACACAATATGTGGGAACGTAGTGGCACATGTCACTTAAGGTTACATCATTTCTTCACAGTATTGCCTAAAGGAAAAAATAGACATAGATCAAAAAAGGGCAAATTCCAAATGCAAAGGGTCAGGTGGAACTTAAAGTGCGGTGTTCAGGGGACTAGAGAGCGAGGGAGGTGGGGAGGGTGCAGCAGCGGGGCGACCAGTAGTGGCTAATGGGTCTCCCATGGGGGAGCCGGGTGAGGAGCTGTCAGTGGCCTGTGTACGATGAAGACAAGAGACAAAAGGGGCCCAGATATCGAGGGCGGCTAGCAGCAGGCATCAGGTCCCAAAATTCGCCCAATAGCGTTTGACAATGGGCAGCATCATCCAGCCAGCCAGCCAGCCACTGTGGGCGCCGGTTTACGCCCCGCGTGGAGCAACACTCTGCGTTTGGCAAGGAACTTTTAGCCTTGCTGAAAAGCAGCCCCACTATGTGTAAATAATGGCTAAAACATTGCTAAAGTCAATAGATCTTTCATGGACGAGACCTATTGGCTTTGCCAGTGCTTGCTTCACTTTATCTGTTGCTGATGCCTTCCATTGGCCTAACAAAACAGCTAGTTCTTTCTTTCAAGCATTCTAGTAAGGTTTGCATCTAAAATGCGCCTCTGCTCTGATGCAAAAGAATAATGGCACTTGTTGAAGCAATGGATCAAGGAGGCGCCCCAAGCAAGTTAATGTTTGAAGGGGGCTGACCCAAAGCTAAAACTGTCTGTAGGGTGACTCAAAAATCACACAGTATGAAGTGCTACTGGCGTGATATTTGCTCTCCAGCCACATGTTGGATGCTTGACTTTGAGTTGCCTAAAGTACTCAAAATATGTTGGTGAAATGAAAAGTTACATTTGAAAAGACCACATCTATGCTTTTATACGATTTAGTAAAAACTCAACCTTTTATTAAAGCGTAAGCCAGGATTGGCTCTTTTTACCATGATCCCATTGAAGCATATTGATGCATTTTGTGTCAGTAACAATCAGAACACTTTCAGTGCTACCAGGCTCCTTGTCTCCCCTCCCTTGCTTTCATTTCACATGAGAAGAATATACCATTAACTTTCAGTCAGAAAGCAGTCCATTCTCTCTAGTATGGATGCACTGGGGGCAGTATCATGATGGGCTGCGCTGGTTCAGTGAAGGTCCCAGCACTTGTTTTTATGCGTGTGCAGAGTTAAAAGTGAATGTATTACTTCTATCATTCTGCAACCCTAACTTAAGTTTCTCCTGGTTGTACCCCACTATATCAAATGTGTTTTATCGCATAACAAAAATATTACATTAACTACACTGACCTCACTACTACATTGCAAGCTAAGCTCAGGAAAAGAGATGAGGAGTTAAGTAGCAAATATATTCTTACCTTCTCAACACAGTGAGATGCTGTGTAGTCAGTGGTCGAAGTGGGCAGGATCGGCAGGGCACTGCGTGCCCCTACTTCTTTCATTTCATAGAGTCCGTTCCCCTACTTTCTATTTGAAACTCCCGGACGGCAGAAATCCCCAAGGCCGATAGTTGAGGCTCCGCTTTTGAGGACGGGCAGAACGGGCAGAGAAGGAAAACGACTCGGTCTTTTCCTTCGTGCCCAGAGAAGACAAGGATTGATTGATTGATGTGAAACTTATATAGCGCAACTGACGCCCTACGGGCATCCTGGCGCTTTAGACTGGAGAAACATACCAGGGGACAGTGGGAGAATCAAGGGAAGGGTGCAGGTTTAGACTTTGGGATACAGCCAGGTTTTAAGCCCCTTGCGAAATTCGAGCAGGGAATTGCATTGCCTCAGATTCTGAAGGAGTTTATTCCACATGCCAGAAACCACTATGCTGAAAGCCCTTTCGCCCACCCTGGAGCATTTAAATCTCGGGACTACCAATAGACCAGCTGTGGATGAACGGAGCTGCCTGATGGGTTGATGACGAGCAAACTTTGCCTGTAGGGGGACTGGACCCAGTCCATGCACTGCTCTGAAAACCAGACACAGGGACTTAAAGGAGACCCTTTCCTTGACAGGTAGCCAATGTAGGCCCCTCAGTGCTCCAGTAGCCGAGGAGCTGCGTCGCCTATCAAGAACTAATTTGGCTGCAGCTGACTGGATCCTTTGCAATCCCTGGAAGATATACTGTGGGACCCCCAAATATAGGGAATTGCAATAGTCCAGCCTGCTTAGCACCGTACTGCGTACCACCATAGCTCGCGACTCCCTAGGAAGTAAGGGTAGAATGCTGCGTAGCAGACGTAGAAGGGCAAAGCAAACGTTAGCGGTCTTATTAGCCTGGGATAACACATTTGATATAGTGGGGTATAACCAAGGAGAGTGTCCAGTTCTCTTGCCGCTGGCAGCTGCCCCCCCTCCTTTGTTCCCCTCTTCCCTTTCTTTCTGTCGCACTCCTCCTCAAGTAGTAAAACAGAGACTTCAAGAAACAGGTATTATCTTCTCTTTCCTCCTTTCGTTCATTTGCTCCCCTGTGAAATGGATCCAAAAAAAGAAAAATACTTTTGCTGGAAAAGTCGTCTTTTTTTGCCATTTTTAAATTTCTAAGTGCAGCCTCGGGGTGGAGAGAAATAAAAAATTAAAATTATGAAAAATAACTAAATAAAGCAAGACAGAGTGGTTGCAAGGTGGCCAGAATGATTTATTCACACCTAAACACATTAGTGTCACTTTACAGAGTTTGCCAGTGAAACGCTACTTTTGTTTTCTCGTTGCTGTTTGAACAACATTTTTTTCCCTGGGTGGGAAAGTGCACTATTCATGGAGGTATTGAAATACCTGCTTGATGGGTGAATTGGAAAACAAAATGCATACCGCGTCTCTGTATTTACAAATGTGGTCTTTTTAAACCATACTGCTTACGTTTTGTAACGATATAAGCAATGGGCATTGAAGCGGGTCCCTTCTGGGCCCTTTAGTCATGGCCTTAACTTTACAGGCAAAAGCACTCACTAATTTCTGAATAAGGAGTGTAAAAAGAAAAAGGTTACCATGTTGTTCCTACCTACATTTCACAGCTTTACTTAATCTTGCACTCCTTATGAGTGTTTGCTTTTTCTAGGCTGTTGCTAATTATTTTTAGACAGCATATTGCTCTTGTCTAGAGCGGAATTTGAATTGAGTCACATCCAGGTGTTTATAGTGGGTCAGTGCAGTGCAAGTTTCTCTCTGTGGGGCAGTATGGTGTTCAGTGGGGACAGCATGTGGCACTATGGTCAGGGCTGCTGAATTTGGAGCTGGGGAACCAGGTTCAGCCTTCATGACCAGTCCCCCAGACCACTCCCGCTGAGGGAGCACATTTCCATGCTAGACCTTAGAAGGCCCAGTAAGATCTTAAAAGCCCTGGTGTCTTAGCACCAGCAGGGGGACCCTAGCAGTTGCAAGTGTGGGTTAACTTTGAAGGCCTGCCTGCCACAATTCATTCTGAAGTTCACCTCCAGTCTTGCAGGCAGGCCTATGAAGCAGCACACCATACAGTGACTCTGTCACTGAGGTCACAGGACCATTGAGCAGGGTGGCTCTAGGGCAGTGCGACCACAACAGGCGCTGACCAGCCGCAGTCCATGCAGCTACCAGCGGTTGGGCAGAGGGGCTGGGTAAGGGGGGATCTCGAGGGACGATGCAGAGGGGAAATTAAATAAATAATTAATTTTCCCTCTGCATCGTCCCTCGAAATCCCCCCCTTACCCGGCCCCACCGCTGTTACCTGCATGGACCGCGGCTGCCGCTGACTTCAGGTGGGGTCGTCGTGTTTGCAAGTATAATATGGTTTTAAAAGCACTTGCTGCCTCCTTCCTGGTCTCCAACCATTTTCGGCCACAATAAAAATGGGATGATAACTCCAGTGATTAATGTACTTAGTAGATAGAGATGGTGTTGCATGGAAAGGAAGCGCAGAGGGTTATTGTGCTTGCTGCTAAGAACATGTACCATGCAGTTAAAAGCCTAACATGGAACAGTGAGCTCTTTACTGTCTTGTAAGAGCTGCATGCAAACTGCAAGGTATAAATTAGAGTGTTATGGTTTTTTCCCCAGTCTTCGATTATCCTAATGTTGCAGAAAAAGGGTTCATTTGGGTAGAAATCAATTCTGATTATTAAAGAGAACCACCAACCATGGTATTACGTTTTAAATTCTGAGTTTGTGTTTCTCCAGACCAATCACTATTAAACTGTGCTGCCTACTAGTATGGTTGTCATGTGACTGTTACACCTTGTAGTCCTTTGTCTTCTGTAACATTTCCTATACAGTGATTTACGTACGTATTGTTGATGGTCTCTGTGTAATATGTGTGATGTAAAGTGCTCTGACACCCTACACTGGTATTAGTTTTGCTGTAAACTTTCTGATACTTTATTTTTTGACATTTTTACACATGCTAACAGTCTCTGCAAAGATTTTCCTTATTAGTACCAGTGGAACATACAACTGCAGCGGTGAGAAAGGTGACCAGTCAACCTTTGCAAAGGGCCCTCCACTTCACAGCAGCACAAGTCACATTATTTAGGAACTTTTGATCCGTTTGAGCTATAAACAGATTACTAGTTAAAATCAACAGATTATGCAGCAGATGATGTATTATGTAGCAAATATGGCAGAGTAATAATTATGTGGAAAACTTTTGCAAGCAAGGATATTTTGCCATTCATGTTTGAACTGCTCTTGTGGAGAAAGGGAGGAGAAGTGCTGATGACAGAAACTCCATGGCTGGGAGACAAATGGCTTGCGATTCCACTTTTAAGGATATTTGGGACATTCTGTGATTGGAAACGTATCCCACTTTGTGAATGTATTTTAATGTCAATTACTCATATTAAACCTTAAATAAACATGTGTATCCATTGGTTAAATTAAATAACATAATAAGCTGTAACTGGTTAGTGAAAGGGGAAACAAATACTAAAAATTGGGATATTTTGCTCTTTCTGCCACACCTCTGACTCCTCCCACTGACCCAATCCACTGGTTATTCCCGCCCTCTAAATTCTCTGCCCACAGTTCCCCTACATTCTTTCCCCCACTTCGACCACTGTGTGTAGTAGAAGCAAAAGTATTGCAGGTCGACATTATCAACCTCTATATAGTGTCATACAACTCCCTCTTGGGGCACCTTGTTGCAGGGCGGACTTTAGTCCACACATTGTTCATGCCAAATGACATTTGCCGCGCGCACTGTGTGCCTTATAACAGGGCTGCAGTTGTAGGTGGGGAAATCCCCCCCTTCAAAAAAAGAAGAAAGCTGAAATCAGCGCGGGGCAAACACCGGCATGGAGATGAGTCGATGTGGTAAGTTGTAAGTTATATAGCGCTTACTACTCCTGACGAGGCGACGAAACGCTTTTCTGCGTGTAGAACGCTACTCCGAGGTGGCAGTCACGTGAAGAAATGTCAGCAAATCGTATACTGATAACAGTCGTAGGTCCGAAAGTGAAAGAACTTAGACAACTCTACTGTACATATTTGGCCTTAGTCAGTGCTTTAAATGGGCCGGTACTCACCGGTACTGAGTACCGGCACTTCCGAATTTTCTGGCCCTCAGTACCGGCACATTTCTTAGGTCAGGGAGAGTACCGGTACCCTCATTGAGAGCACAGCAGGCTCCGGTTAGGTATGTCCTCCAGCTCAGGGCAGATGCCGCTCTGCTTCGGAGGAGCTTGCAAGTCAGTGAGTTCCTCAGTGGCTTTTTGCAGAATCGCTGCTGGAGATTCCAGCAGCGCTCACTTGAATGGCCCCAGACTGCAGGGGTCTGAGAGGGCTTGCCTTGCGTCATGCTGTGATCAACAGGACAGGGTCTAGACAGACCCTACACTGTTGATCAGGTGTGCAAAGGCTACTTTCCTTTGTGTGCCCCTCCAACACTAATCACTGCCTTTGCATGACAACATGACTGACCTGGGTACTGGCTCCATGGGTGTAAAGTTAGCCCTTCAGTACTTAACTTGTACCTGTGGTTTCCGGTCCTCAGCACCACTTATTTTCCAGGGCTGGCACTATAGCTATCTTTTATGCGGGCAGCTGTGGTGCAGATCATTTTTCAAAGAGGAATGCACGAAGCAGGGTTGCTGTATTTTCCTAAATCATCTTCCGAGCTGCTTTCACTT
The DNA here is from genome assembly GCF_964204655.1 of Triturus cristatus. Lineage (NCBI taxonomy): Eukaryota > Metazoa > Chordata > Amphibia > Caudata > Salamandridae > Triturus > Triturus cristatus. The sequence goes on along the minus strand of NC_140593.1, from coordinate 818,962,962 downwards.
TTACCCTTTTCGTCAAAAGGCCTGCACCCTGCCTGAGCCTCCAATTGGGGATAATTATTTGTGACTCAGCTGGGGCGAGGCAAGCTTGGAAACAGCAAGCCCAGGACAATGAAGGAACGTGACAAACACACGAAAATGTCTACATTACGCTAGCCTGTGTGCTTAGCGCCTAGCAATAAAATATTGCACAGAGGGCTGTGTCTCCCCAGCTAAGCCGGCAGTAGGGCGGAGCCCACAGTTCTTCTCAACCCTCAGACACTGCCTGTGTCATGAGTGCTACAGAAATGTACGTAGTGGTTGAGGGTAGGTAGGCGGATAAATATCACTGTGCCTTTCAATTACGAATAGTGCCTTAACTTTGGACCTCTTGTTTCCTTCGCCGTCTTGTGCCATTGCATACATCTAATTCCTGGGATAGCCTCGTGGGCATTTTGTTGCCGGAGCTGGGCTGGATGGGACCACTGGTATGCACTTCACTGTGATTCTGCCAGTGAATGTCTGTTTCTGCATCCTCCTGTACTGGGCCTTGTTGAACATGCTCGCTACACAGAAAGAGAGACGCCTTTCAATAACGAATTATTGTCAACTTAGCCTGGGAAACAAATACGTGCGTGGTTTTTTTACATTTAAAAATCAAGACAGGCCCAGAGAGCCAACGTCTAGGCCCACACTACCACCACACTACCACCACAAATTTTATTTCCAGTACTTAATTTTAGCTGGTGTTTGCAGGTGATGCTCAGTAGCACTTATTTGTAGGGATTGGTTCAGAACGAGAGAGAAAGGCAAAAATGGGTGAAGATGCAAGAAGGTAACAACTAGAAAATAGAGACAAGGGGAAAAAGTAGGACTGAAAAGTACCTGCAAACTGAGATAAAGAGAGAGAGAGTTTCTGGTGGTAGATGAAACAAATGTCAACCTCGCATTCGGCAGCGCTGGAAACGAGGTTCTGAGATAAAAATTTGAGCCCTGGCACTTATTTTTTTCCAAATTAAGTTCTGGCCCTTCCCATAGAGAAATGAACAGCAGGGAACGCTGCAGCGCTCCAAGAATGAGCTTAAGGACAACTGGCAAATGGATTTAGTTGAGGGTAAGTTAAGATGAACATAGAAGGAAGGGGCAGGGATGAATGTATAGAAGTGAGGTGACAGGTGAAGATAGGATTGCCACTGTTATTTCACATAAAAATACCAGATATTTGTCTAAAATCATGAATGGGCTTTGAAATGCTATTTGAACACAAATTTGTGTACAGTCAAAAATCCTGTGGATTTCTTGTAAATTTAATAATCGTTTAAACATACATATTTATATGTCTGTGTGCTTGCCGACCTGTGTGTGCCTATTTTTGTGTGAGAGAAAAGAGAGAGAAAGAGTGAGAGAATCAGGACACTCTTAGGAGATATTTTAAAGGGAATGGTGGGAATGCTTTTGTGTTCATCTCAGCTTGTTTCGCTCTGTGTGTGTGTGCACGCTTGAGAATAAATAGTATTGTGCCAAACACCACCAAATAACAAACATATGGCATTAAGAAACAGCAAATATTACAAAACAAGGAAATGTTAACATATCGTCCTGTTTGGCTTTCATTTTGTGTAATGAGTTAACCTGATTTGTTCACATAAACGCATTTCTCATGCGTTTTGATATATGCTACAACTGGTACAGAAGTCATTATGCATCATCATATCTTGCCCTTAGCCCCGTACCTAGCCCCGCCCCTAGGCCTGCCCATTTGTCACACCTCTAACTCATTTTAATGAGTACCTGCACTTATTTTTTTCCCATTTAAAGCACTGGCCTTAGCACAACCAAAAAATGTATAAGCACCTAGTACCACGTGAGCACTTTGGGCTGTTTCTCGCCGCATACGTTTTTTAGGGTCTCGTTTGATAGCGTCTGCACAGGGGATGCGTGGGACACACCCCTGTAGGGGAAGAGAGCCAAGCTATTTGCTCTGGTTCTGATCCCAGCAGTGTCTGATTGCACGAGGCTCCTCGTCACAGTCCGTCGCGCGCCGGGCAGCTGGTTACATAACGCTCCGCATATGCCAACCATTTGCATGCAGGATTCCACGCTGGCTGGCGCTTATTTGGAGACATGTGCGCGCGGCATGACATCACTTCTGTTACTAAAACAGAGGACAAGTGCCAGTCAGGATGTTGTGAGCGCGGCCATATTGAATATCAGAGACTAAAGTCACAAGAGTGACCCCTAAAATAGATGCTACGCGAACACCGAGGGCAGGCCAGCAATATCAGGGGTTAGTGTCACCAGCTAATTAATGTGCTAAATGTGTAAAAGAGGATTATAAATAGCAACATGTCTGTTCCTTGAAATAGAGCGTCTACTGTTGAGAGGGAACTAAATCCTCAATCCCATGCTGTCTTGGCCCGGAGAGCTGCGGTCCAGTGGGGATTCCTGAGGGAAATATATCATGGCTGACATGCACTGCCACGGCTCATGAAAGTATTTATGTTACACCCTCCAGCCACGATTGAGTTACAACCATTAATAAATATCCCCTGGGGCAGAGCTGCGCCAAACTTGCTTTCTGCGTAAAGAATTGTAAACTTTGGATTGCGTTTGATTGTAAACTGCTGCAGGACTAAACCAACGGTACTTGGTTTTTGCAACCGTTTTCTGCTAATTTAATTTATTTATTTTTTACTTTTTTTCTGGAATGCACTTCTGCCACCAGTTGCTGGTACATAGCACTACATTCGCTTATCTTTGCCTTTCGTACTCAGGGGCATACCTACCAATAGTGCAGCAGGTGTGGTAGCACCAGGGGGCAGGGGCGGGAGGGACCCACTGCCCTCAAAAGTCGGTGTTTTTATTCCTAAACAGGCGGCTGAAGGCCCAAGTTCCTGGCTTATATTAGGGCCCATTGCACTTTTACTACGCTACTGTTCGTGCAGTTTCCAAAATAAACAAATTATCTTCCATTATGCAACAGAGGTTTGCCAGAGAGGTGGTGCATGTTACTTTTTGTCTCAACATATGGTTTTAATTGATGTATAAACATTCCACTTAGAATTCTTAAAGTTGCAAATGTGTTCCTCCTCTTGCTAAATTGCAGAAATTAGTAGTGTGCGGTTGGAGGTAGGTTCCACAGGTTTTGTTCAGTTAAGTCATTTAATGTGTGTTGCACAAAAGCTCAACTGCCGTGCAACGTGTACAAAAACACTGACAAAGCCAATAGATTTTGCATAGGCGAAGCCTATTGGCTTTGCCAATGCTTGTTTGTAATGGTGTACTCAAGTAAGGAAAACACAGAATGCCCGCAACCCTAGGTAGAAAATTACCTACATGTCCAGGCTATTTTTGTTTATGTCTAGAAACACACCACAGCTTGTGAAGATTTTTTTTTTTTTTTTCTCTGAACAGAAAATGTAGGTTAGTGGGCTCTTGAAACATTGCGCCTACTTAATAAACCTTCAGTGATGTAAAGTGAGCTCCCCAGGGCTTTAAGTGGGATGAAAAAGCTCGGGGGGGGGGGGGTCTCTCAAAGGGGCGTGGCTGATGTAATTAAGGGTGTGGCTTAAAACACGTAAACTAAAAATCTGTGCTTAGCAAAATGTGCCTCCCCACCCGACCTGTATTTTGCTGCTTCTGTCATTGCATGCAGATTTATAATATAACAAGTAATGTTACACCTACAGCAAACCAGGACTATTGGCTTTGTCAATGGTTGTAAGTTTCATATGATAAATAAGCATCAACTATGGCTTCGTTGTATATAACATTGAATATGTTTCAATTCTGACACAATGAGACTGAAAGAACTGTGACGAGTCTCTTTGAAGTTTACATCAAAAGCAGTGAATGGTGGGGGCGTGGCTTGGCGGGGGCGTGGCTTGGCGCCTGAGCGGATGGCGGCGCCTGGGTGAAGCTCCGGGACCCGTGCGGGAGGCTCGGCGTTCCGAACACGGCTGTCGATCTACGGAGACCGTCCATGAGTGTCTGAATATCTTGGGCATGTTTTGGAACCCTTACAGACCTCGTTCCTGGTATTGACTCTTTCTTTTTCTTACGGGGAAGGCTCCGGATGCGGCCGCCATTTTGAATTTTATCGCGCGAGCGTGCGTTTCCCTCACAGCAACGAGGAAATGTATGCCACATGCAGCAAACTCACCATGCTCTTGTTTCTCCTTCAGTAATTCATTTTATGCCAATTTGTTCCCTCTATTATGTGGCAGCCACTTTTATAAAGGGTCCTGAATCATTGTAAAGCCTTCACCTTTCTACTTTTTCCTCAGAAAATTTTTATGGAGTCTTTTTTGGTTTCCTACAGTATGTCTATGGGGTGCACTATTGCCACATTGTGGTAACTCTATCTTCCACTGCCATTAATATGGTTTTTGACGGAGACTGTTTTTGAGATACCTCTCTTACACACCTGTGACGCATTTTATTCAGTTTTGTGCTCTTATATTTTCATATGCTGAAGTAATGGATTGTGGCACATCCTCTGTTTTGACACATCTTTCAGCTTTTTGGTTTACTTTTCTGTGAGTCATACTTCTGCTTCACAAAAGGACACGGAGACAGAACTTGAACAAGTGTTTTTGTTTTTGACGAAGGTGTTCTCCCTGTGTTACCTTGCCATTGCTCTTTGCGCTTAGTGCCCGCTTGTTGTGTCTGAATACTAGCACACTAATACGGGCTCGGTCTGTGCTAACAGAGTTGTATGGGTAGAACAAAGTCACCACATTCTTCTTTCTCCAAACCAAAACGTATTTTTATAAAAAATTCGAAGATTTTTTCAGAACTTTCTAAACTGGAAAACTCCTTAGCTCTCAATCTAAATACATCAATGGAGCCCCCGTCCACAGTTTCAGGAAAATCCAACACTAAACGCCTAAAGAAAGACCCTCCTTCGCCACCTAAATCGACTTCGCCGGTATCAATGGAGTTACTGTTGGAAGAGATTAGAGCCCTTCGACCATTTATGGAAGAAACTAACACCAAGCTACAAGTCCTTACGGACAATTGGTCTCAACTGGAGGCTAGGGTCTCGTCAGTGGAGCATAATATGTCTTCTTTTAAGGAAACCTGTGTTACTGTTTCTCATCTACATTCTCAAGTTTCTACGCTTCAAAAGCAAGTTGAGGACTTGGAAAATCGCAGTAGGCGCAATAACTTACGTATTTATGGCCTGGGAGAAGGTCTTGAAGGGACAGACTCTCTTGCGTTTTTCAAGTCATTTCTCCCTAAGCTGCTCCATATGCCTGAGGGGACGATTCTTAACATTCAGCGTGCACATAGACTAGGCCGACCCCCAGCTACTTCTACACCTACTCCACGACCTAGAGGAGTCATCATATACTTTCTCGAATACACAGATTTGTTGAAAGTTCTCTCAGCAGTTAGAGCATCTCCTAAAGTTACATGGTCTGGTTCATCACTATTCTTTGCGCAGGACTATGCTAAAGCCACAGACGCAAAGCCTTTTTGAACATGCGTGAAGACTTGCGCTCAATTGGAGCTAGATATGGTGTTTTTCATCCGTGCCTATTTAAAGTTATCTATAACAACAAAACCATCACGTATGAGGATCCTGTGCATTTGCAAAGCTTTATTAACTCGTGCAAGCCAGCCACTATGGATTCTTCTGATTCGACCTCTGCTTGTTGACTCTTTCATATGGTTTTCTCGCTAGCTGATGGTCTGAATTTCTGTCTCTCTCTTTCAACTGTTTGGTGAATGGTTGTTTGTTCCTTATTTACAGATGTTTTGGTTGTTCCTTCCCTCTTGAGATTTTGTCTTTTCATGTTCCTCAGTTCCCTGATTTTTGTCTTTACGTACAAGTATTCTAATGCTGATTCAATTTTGTCGTCACAGGCTCCCTATTTTCGCTTCATGATGCCTTCCCGGCCATCCACTGGGCTGATCCCTGGTGCGTCGTCCACCCCATGTGGTTCCACCCTCCTACCTGTCTTTGCTTGGTTGCTCCCTATGTAGGTATATTTCCCTTTTGTATACCCGTACTTTCCATTTTCTTTTTCTTTTTGCTTCTTTTTCTCTTCTTTATTCCTTCTTTTTATTCTTTTTCTTCCTCGAATGCATTTGGATTCTGTTTTCTTCCAATATATTGTTCTGTTCTCCATTTTGTCTACCTGCTCCCGAATCCATACTTTCTCTCCATTATGCCTTTTTCGTATTGATTTTATACATCTTGTTCTTATCAATTTTTTCCTCGCCTACCTTTTTATTGATATGTTTATTGGCTTTCAGTCATCTGCTGATTTTCTTTTTACAATTGTTTATTGCATTGTATGTATATGGTTTCATGATTTGATTCATATAAAGTTGAGTTCAGAGTCGCTACATGGAATATTAAAGGTATGAATCATCCTATTAAAAGACAACGAGTTTTATCCCATCTAGCTAGATTAAAAACTGATGTTGCCTTCCTTCAAGAAACCCATTTATCTGACACTGAAGCAACTAAATTAAAGAAGAGTTGGGTTGGTAATGTGTTTTCTTCTCCAGCTTTGGGTAAGAAAAATGGTGTTCTCATTCTATCCCATAAAAAGTTTGATGTCTCCCTTATTTCTCAAGAAATTGACTCTGATGGCCGTTGGGTTATTGTTAAGTTACTTATTGATAAGATACCGTTAGTTTTTTTTAATGTCTATGCTCCAGTTTATGTTGATAATACCTTTTGGTTACAGATTTCTGATAAATTACTTTCACTTGATGACGATTATATTATTTTTGGCGGTGATTGTAATCAAATATGTTATCCCATTTTAGATAGAAATTCCCCAGTCAGATTTGTACCTCATAAAATGCACTCACAATTTAACTCTGCCATTCACCAAAAACCCTTAGTCGATATTTGGAGATTGTGTCACCCTGATTTACGAGAGTATAGCTTCTTCTCCCCCCCACACAAATCACAGTCTAGTATTGATTACCTTTTCTTTAGTAAACCCCTAACGCAACATGTTCTCCACTCTGAAATTGGTTCCATTTTAATTTCGGACCACGCCCCAGTTTTTGTTGACTTTGACCTGATTCCTTACACTTCGTCTGCTGGTCGTTGGCGATTTAATAATTCATTGCTCATAGATTCTAATTTCTCTAGCCAATTTAGTTCTTTCGCTTCAGAATTCTTCGTCATAAATACAACTCTTGATTCCTCTCCCGCTATGATTTGGGACTCCTTCAAGGCAGCCGCAAGGGGTTTCATTATTAATTTTGTTTCTCAAAAGAAAAAGAGTTCTGAGAAACGTTCAGCTCAAATGCTTGCCCAAATAAAAAAACTAGAGTATATCTACTATCATTCCTATTCTGACACTTCTTTGAAATACCTTATTACTGCTAAGATTGCTTTTAATAAATTCTCCACGGAGGCAGCTTCCTCTTATTTACTGAAGAGTAGTGCTCGTTACTTTGGAGGTCAGAACAAAATGGGGAAGCTTTTGGCTAATTATCTTAAAGCTCGTAAGGATCGAATTAGAATACATTCCTTGACCAATTTTAATGGTAACATTCTTCTTAAGGATGAAGATATCTTGTCTGAATTTGTGTCCTTTTATAAAACCCTTTACACTCCCGAATCCCGACCTCTCCCCTCAGATTTGACTTCTTATTTTCAATCCATTAGTCCTCCTCCCTCACAACATATTGATTTTGACCCATTACGGGTAGATGTCACTTTGGCAGAGATTACTCATGCTGTGTCGGTTTTACGTCAAGGTAAAACACCTGGTCCTGACGGCTTTACTATTGAATTTTATGACCATTTCTCAAAGATTCTTCTTCCCCAACTTCTTCTTTTATTCAATTTCTTTGGTGAGAACGGATCGTCTATAGGCACTTTTCAGGATGCTATGATTTGTTTAATTCCAAAGGAGGGTAAGGACCCTTCTTTTTGTAAAAACTATCGACCTATATCTTTACGGATTACAAAATTTTTGCTAAAATTCTTGCTTTACGTATTGACCCTGTCTTGCCTGAACTTCTTGGACCGGAGCAGTCAGGCTTCGTAAAGGGCCGTTTATCTTCGGACAATTCTAGAGTCTTTTTTAATATTCTTAGCAAGGCTTCTTTCATTGATTATCCGCTTGCTGCCATAGCTCTAGACGCTGAAAAAGCTTTTGAAAGGAAAGGTTGGGACTTTATGTTCCATGCCTTGAAATGGATTGGATTCCCTCCCAAATTGATCTCATTGATTTCTCTGTTGTATTCTGGTCCCAAGGCATCTATTTTTCCTAATGGTAAAGTTTCTGATTATTTTTCTCTTTCTAGAGGTGTTCATCAGGGTTGTCCTTTATCCCCTCTCTTATTCGTAGTTGCGTTGGAACCATTTCTTACTAAAATTAGACAAGATGCTCAAATTACGGGCTTCCAACTAGGTTCTCACCAAGTCAAAATGTCTGTTTACGCAGATGATATTCTTTTATATTGTTCCAATCCTGATACTTCTCTTTCCCCTTTCCTTTCTCAGGTAGATGCGTTTTCAAAAATTTTGGGATACCGCCTAAATCGAGATAAATGTGAAGTTCTTCCCCTTAATATTTTATGCCTCAAACATTATTTTACCCACACTTGCTTTTCTTGGCAATCCTCAAAATTAAAATATTTAGGTTTATGGTTTTCTCCATCCATTTCGGAAACGCTGAAACAGAATTTTGATTATCTCACTAAAAAACTGAATGACTCAATTACTAAATGGCATCCTCTTTTTCTCTCCTGGTGGGGTAGATTAGATTCTATTAAGATGATGCTTGCTTCCATTATTTTATATTCTCTCTCAATGATTCCTATTCATATCCCAGACTATTATTTTAAAAGAATTGACATCATTTTATCAAAGTTCCTTTGGAAGGGAAAGCCCTCTCGTATAGCTTTATCCGCTCTTAAAAAAGAGAAATCAAATGGCGGACTTAAATTTCCTAACTTTAAATCTTATCATTATGCATTCTCTTTAAAACAGGCCTCTCAATGGCTTTCAACTGATTCTCCTACATATCCCCCGATTTGGTTACGCATGGAAAAATTCTTCACTTCTCCCTTTGACTTTCTAGAATCCCTTGCTTTTACTGCGAACACCTCTTTTTTACGTCATTCCGTCATCTCTCATACACATAACCTTTTATCTCCTCTCCTACCATCTTTCTATCCTTCGCTTGTCTCACTTTCTCAACAACCCATTTGGCATAATGAGTTGTTATGCATTAAGAATCAGACTTTCTATTGGAAATCGTGGCATTCCAAAGGGCTAACTTGGATTTCTCAACTCTTATCCAATAATAAACCTCTATCTTTTTCAGATCTTAAATCTAGCTTTGCTCTTTCTAACTCTTCTAAGAAACAGTATGATCTTTTGCTTCCATCTCTTCATCCTTATCTTTCGTTACTTCCACCTTCTCCTGATATTCCTAGCACTTGTTCTATGTTATTTCCTTTACTAAATACCTCCCCTTCTGCATCTCCCCTCTACAAATGTTTACTATCCTCTTCGGTACGGTGCAAAACAAAGACTGAATTGGCATAGGAAAGGGACCTCTCGCAGTGTTGGCCTATCTCTTTATGGGACAAACTATGGCTAAAGACTCACAAAACTTCACGGGCAGCCAACACCACTCAAACCCTTTATTTTGTATATCAACGTTTATTATTTTCTCCTGTAACCTTAGCTTCCTTCTCCCCTACCACCTCATCGTCATGCTGGTCCTGTTCATGCTTAAGGGCTGATTTGAAACACATGCTATTTGAATGTCCCAATATTGACAAATTTTGGCATTTAGTTTGGTCCCAAATTAATAAAATATCTCATACTAGGATTTCCTTTTCCCTTCCTAATATTTTTCTGGGTTCTCTATCCCCCTCTTGGCCTGACTCCACATCTCATTCTCAACTCATTGATTTGCTACTCGCTATAGCCTTACATTTAATTACTTCCAATTGGAAACATGTGGATAAAGTTACTTATAGAGCCTGGTGGAATACCCTCTGTTTCCCCCATAGACTAGACACTAACTTTGTTACCCCTGTGTCCTTAGCAATTAAACAGGATTTGCTTTGGTTACCTCTCACAACATATTTATCGGCCTCAGCCTCCTCAAATACCTCCACTAATACTATTGTGAGAACATCAGATGATGTCCGTAAGCCGCCATGATTTTATATCGTTGTCTTTTTACTGAGTAATTATTGCTGTTCTGCATATTATATTCATATGATTATATATAGTATACCTTTCTTGATGTTTTTATTACATGCAATGCTTTCTCCTTACTGTTTCATTTTGTTTCGCATTTTTTACATCAGATCTATATTGTTCTTCCGTTCCCCCCCCCTTTTTTCTCTTTTCCCTTCCTTTATTTTTTCTTCTAGGATATAATGTTTATTGTAACGAGTATCTTTATCTTTTATCATATATTATGGTTATTTATTGTCATCTCTTTGTGGTTTCAATAAACTCAAACTTAAAAAAAAAAAAAAAGCAGTGAATGGTGGTACTGCTGCAGAGTTAAGAATATATTTTTTCATCCTGAGAGCAAAGTGGAGAGCCAGATAGGGACCCGTCTTGGCACCTGATTTTTGAGCACTGGCAGCACCCGGCCCACTTAAAGCACTGGAGATCCCTTCACAGCACAGATATCCACGTGAGGCAGACATGCAGACAGAAATGCCTTTAAAGTATGAACAGTCCCCCACACCTCTGGCAGCCTGACGGACTGTCCACTAGCGTTTAAATAACTCTGTCTGTTGCCAGACCACTTTTTATGCAATATGCATTTTCACATTTAATTTCAGGATGCAGATTTTGCCCTTAACCAAAGAAAGAAAATTTGCACCCAAAACTCCTCACACAAATCCTGACTGCCCACAAAGGTGCTCCTCTTGTACTAACCTTCACTTGGAGGTGGTCTATCCGACACCCCAAAATAATGCTCTGCAAATTCGGAAGTGGGGTTAGAGCACTGATACTCAAAGTGCGGCCCGGGGGCCGCTTGTGGCCCTCCTAACCTCTACATGCGGCCCCAGGGTTAACAGCAGCACTGGGCTGCTGTTCACTTCAGAGAGCACTAACATTCAGAAAGATGTTAAATAAACGGGGACGCTTTTATTTACAAGCTGAAATAAAGGAAAAGGATCTAATAAAGCATCCTGCAGCATTTAACCACCAAAGCAGCCCCACTCCCATCCTGCTAGCTTTAATGCAGCCCTCGGGCTCACCACAGACCATACTTTGTGGCCCCTTGGAAAATATGAGAATCTATGTGTTAGAGACACATAGGCATAGTTACCTTTGCAAAATGAAGTGACTTGCTAATCAAGTCTCTGCCCTAAGCTGTTTGCTACCCCTACATCATAGTTGCCTTATGCCTACTTCTCAGGTGTAGGAAGCTGGGTTTCTGTTGCATTAACCCCCCACTTTTTGCCTGATTTCTGATGCACTTTGACTTGATGTGCCCTGTGTCCCAGCCAATCAGGTTCCCAGGGCCTGTGTTCTTTCCCAAAACTGTACATTTGTACCCCCAATTGGCACCTTTCTGGCCACATGTAAAGCCCTTGTGAAAGGTACCATGGGTACCAAGGTCACTGTGACCAGGGAAGGCATCTAAGGGCTGCAGCACATATTGTGCCACATTTATAGGTCCTGTACCTTAACACACACACTGCCATTGCAAGCTGCGTGTTTTGGTGCAGAGAAAAGTGACAAGCTTACAGCACACTGCCTATGGTATAGGTAAGACACCCCTCTACCTGGGTGCACTAAACCACCGGGGAGGGTACAGTTGCCTGAGCACTGTACCCCTACAGTGTCTAAGTCCATTCTTAGACATTGTAAGTGCAGTAAAGTCATAAAGAGTATAGGGTCTGGGAGTTTTCCATTACGAACTCCACAGCACCATAATGGCTTTACTGAATTCTGGGAAGTTTGACATCAAACTACTCAGCATAATAAACCCACACTGTGCCAGTGTGAGATGTATTATACCATGCAATCAGAGGGCATCTTAGAGATGCCCCCTTAAAAATGACCAGCCTCTGGTGGGTTCCCTGACTGGTAAACACCAGCCTGACACCATGAGACAAGTTTCTGGACCCCTGGGGTGGGAGCCTTTGCTCCCTGAGCCCAGAAACAAAGCCTTTCTTTGGCGGAGGTGTTCAGACCTCCCCCAGGTAAGGAAGAGCCAACTGTGGCAGGGGAGCTTCAAAGGTCTTGCCGCCTTTGTATCGCGACCCCCTGCCTCTCCTGCTATCAGGAGCAGACCCCCTTCCTGTCTTCCCTCCTTTTTGGCGGGAAGACGGGCAGAAAAAAATTAGAACAGACCAGAAGGTGTGCCCATCTCTGCCAACCCCACCGCTCAGGTGGGGGAGGAGAAGTGAAGCCCACTCTTCAGTGCCTGCCATCTTGCATATGTCACCCCGAGTGGGACGGGTATGCTCAGACGTGAGTCCCGTGCTCTCCATGAAACCACTGGAATCAAGCTATCCTAGCTGAAGAGGGTTGAAACCCCGAAACCGGTCCTAGGATGCTTGGTTCCAGTCCAGGGAGGACCTGGCTTGGCAGTTTGGGCTGGACTGTTCCCATGAGGCACAGGGTCAAGACTGATTATCATATGGCTGGGTTCAAACTGGAATGGCATGGTGAGCAAAAAAACAATGTATTTAGGCCCAGATCTCTGTACTGGGGTGAATGTATGACATTGTTCTGCATTCTGTCCATCAACTGTTGTTTTTGCATCGTGCATATGACAGGCACGCTCCAATCAGGGATAGGGATTGTTCCCACTTCCCCACATGGGGTGAGCACACCAAGGGTCTAGTCACCCTAAGGTCAGTAGCCAATTGACCTTGAGACCCCTAAAATGCCTCCTAAATACAGTTTTTAGGGAGCAGTCCTGAACCCAGAAGCAGATGCCCTCAACCTACAAAGAAGAACGAAAAGACGCCCAGCAGAGGAGACTGCAGAGAAGAACTGACTTGGCCCCAGCCCTACCAGCCCTTCTGCAGTTTACAGAGATCCTGCATCAAAAGTCACCTTGTCCTGCAGCCAGCGATCTCCAGAACCCCTGTGAGGACTGACTGCCTTCAACAAAGAACGGATATCCTGTGAACAGCAGCTCTGTTTAAAAGAATCTCTAAAGCAAGACTCCAATCTTGCTGAAGACAAAGAAAAGCGACGCCTGGAACCACCACTGCATCGTCGCCACGGCCCGAGTCCGAGTGGCCCACCAGTCCCAGCGAGTTACCCCAGCAATCCAGAGTCTGAGTCCATCATGGGTTGACCCCTCCAGGACTACCCGACGTCGCCTGCAGCCTCTGCACAAAGACCCCCCAACCGCGAGTGGCCCTGTAAGGGCAGAGACTTGAATAGCAAGTCACTTCATTTTGCAAAGGTGACTATGCCTATGTTTCTCTAACACATAGATTCTCATATTTTCCAAGGGGCCACAAAGTATGGTCTGTGGTGAGCCCGAGGGCTGCATTAAAGCTAGCAGGATGGGAGTGGGGCTGCTTTGGTGGTTAAATGCTGCAGGATGCTTTATTAGATCCTTTTCCTTTATTTCAGTTAGCTTGTAAATAAAATCGTCCCCATTTATTTAAAATCTTTCTGAATGTTAGTGCTCTCTGAAGTGAACAGCAGCCCAGTGCTACTGTTAACCCTGGGGCCGCATGTAGAGGTTAGGACGGCCGCAAGCGGCCCCCGGGCCGCACTTTGAGTATCAGTGCTCTAACCCCACTTCCGAATTTGCAGAGCATTATTTTGGAGAGTCGGATAGACCACCTCCAAGTGAAGGTTAGTACAAGAGGAGCACCTTTGTGGGCAGTCAGGATTTGTGTGAGGAGTTTTGGGTGCAAATTTTCTTTCTTTGGTTAAGGGCAAAATCTGCATCCTGAAATTAAATGTGAAAATGCATATTGCATAAAAAGTGGTCTGGCAACAGACAGAGTTATTTAAACGCTAGTGGACAGTACGTCAGGCTGCCAGAGGTGTGGGGGACTGTTCATACTTTAAAGGCATTTCTGTCTGCATGTCTGCCTCACGTGGATATCTGTGCTGTGAAGGGATCTCCAGTACTTTAAGTGGGCCGGGTCCTGCCAGTGCTCAGCACCAGTAGTTCTAAAAATCAGGTGCCAAGACGGGTCCCTATCTGGCTCTCCACTTTGCTCTCAGGATGAAAAAATATATTCTTAACTCTGCAGCAGTACCACCATTCACTGCTTTTTTTTTTAAAGTTTGAGTTTATTGAAACCACAAAGAGATGACAATAAATAACCATAATATATGATCAAAAATAAAGATACTCGTTACAATAAACATTATATCCTAGAAGAAAAAATAAAGGAAGGGAAAATAGAAAAAAGGGGGGGAAGGGAAGAACAATATAGATCTGATGTAAAAAATGCGAAACAAAATGAAACAGTAAGGAGAAAGCATTGCATGTAATAAAAACATCAAGAAAGGTATACTATATATAATCATATGAATATAATATGCAGAACAGCAATAATTACTCAGTAAAAAGACAACGATATAAAATCATGGCGGCTTACGGACATCATCTGATGTTCTCACAATAGTATTAGTGGAGGTATTTGAGGAGGCTGAGGCCGATAAATATGTTGTGAGAGGTAACCAAAGCAAATCCCGTTTAATTGCTAAGGACACAGGGGTAACAACGTTAGTGTCTAGTCTATGGGGGAAACAGAGGGTATTCCACCAGGCTCTATAATTAACTTTATCCGCATGTTTCCAATTGGAAGTAATTAAATGTAAGACTATAGCGAGTAGCAAATCAATGAGTTGAGAATGAGATGTGGAGTCAGGCCAAGAGGGGGATAGAGAACCCAGAAAAATATTAGGAAGGGAAAAGGAAATCCTAGTATGAGATATTTTATTAATTTGGGACCAAACTAAATGCCAAAATTTGTCAATATTGGGACATTCAAATAGCATGTGTTTCAAATCAGCCCTTAAGCATGAACAGGACCAGCATGACGATGAGGTGGTAGGGGAGAAGGAAGCTAAGGTTACAGGAGAAAATAATAAACGTTGATATACAAAATAAAGGGTTTGAGTGGTGTTGGCTGCCCGTGAAGTTTTGTGAATCTTTAGCCATAGTTTGTCCCATTAAGAGATAGCCCAAACACTGCGAGAGGTCCCTTTCCCATGCCAATTCAGTCTTTGTTTTGCACCGTACCGAAGAGGATAGTAAACATTTGTAGAGGGAAGATGCAGAAGGGGAGGTATTTAGTAAAGGAAATAACGTAGAACAAGTGCTAGGAATATCAGGAGAAGGTGGAAGTAACGAAAGATAATGATGAAGAGATGGAAGCAAAAGATCATACTGTTTCTTAGAAGAGTTAGACCCTTGGTGTGCTCACCCCATGTGGGGGAGTGGGAACAATCCCTATCCCTGATTGGAGCGTGCCTGCCATATGCACGATGCAAAAACAACAGTTGATGGACAGAATGCAGAACAATGTCATACATTCACCCCAGTACAGAGATCTGGGCCTAAATACATCGTTTTTTTGCTCACCATGCCATTCCAGTTTGAACCCAGCCATATGATAATCAGTCTTGACCCTGTGCCTCATGGGAACAGTCCAGCCCGAACTGCCAAGCCAGGTCCTCCCTGGACTGGAACCAAGCATCCTAGGACCGGTTTCGGGGTTTCAACCCTCTTCAGCTAGGATAGCTTGATTCCAGTGGTTTAATGGAGAGCACGGGACTCACGTCTGAGCATACCCGTCCCACTCGGGGTGACACATGCAAGATGGCAGGCACTGAAGAGTGGGCTTCACCTCTCCTCCCCCACCTGAGCGGTGGGGTTGGCAGAGATGGGCACACCTTCTGGTCTGTTCTAATTTTTTTCTGCCCGTCTTCCCGCCAAAAAGGAGGGAAGACAGGAAGGGGGTCTGCTCCTGATAGCAGGAGAGGCAGGGGGTCGCGATACAAAGGCGGCAAGGCCTTTGAAGCTCCCCTGCCACAGATGGCTCTTCCTTACCTGGGGGAGGTCTGAACACCTCCGCCAAGGAAAGGCTTTGTTTCTGGGCTCAGGGAGCAAAGGCCTCAAAAGGCTCCCCTGCCCCAGTGCCACTGTAGGTGCACTTTGGGTGCTACCTTGAACCCCCCTTTTGCCCTGAGCCTAATTCCAGGAGCTTTGCTCCCACAACGTTGTTGCCTGTTCATGAGCAGCCACCAACCAGAGGCCCCCTATCCCCTACTGGATAATATTGGGCCTCAGAACTCTGCACCCAGCCGCCCTAGTGCTGCAGAGGGTGCTTGGAGAGTGAATCACTGACCCTGGGGGACCCTTGTGCTAACCTTGGAAAACCAACTCCCAAAATTAAGTACTTACTGTTAAATCAATAACTTCAGTTTCTCCTTTAGGATTGCATTGACTGCTTATCTGTTAAAAATATTCTGTGTGGAGTTGGAAAATTGCATGAAACCTTAAAAAACTGTATATTTACAAAAACTGATTTACTCACCTTTTATCTAGGAAATGTCCCAGTGTGATATCTAGGCATATCACACTAAGTAGAAAAAGTAACTTGAAAAGTAACCTGAAAAGTAACGTACAAAGTAATCTCAATAGTAACTGAAAAGTAATTCCAACTGTTTTATGAACAAGAGACGTACCTATAACCAATCCAATTGCATCCAACTGCATTCAAACTGTATTTAAAACTGCATTATTCTTCCAAAGTATTATTACACTTACCTGTACTAGGCCTGGATTGGTTCTAAAAATAAAATACAACAAAATAATATTTTTATACAAACAAAGTTCAGTCTTTGAGTGTGCAACATCATTTGTTTCTTGAGTGTGTACAATACATGTTTAACACTACCCTCTGATAAAGCCTTACTGCTAGCCCACACTACCACAAATAGAGAGTAAGGTATTATCTACTTTAGACTCTGCCTACCTTTGGGGATCCACTGGACTCTGTGCACACTATACCTTACTTTGATATAGTATATACAAAGCCAGCTTCCTTAATCAGGCCCTTTCGTGAGTGCTTCTGTTACCCCACCCCCTCCAGCCCCCCACCGCCAGGCCTCTCAAACTGGTGCCTTAGTCCCCTTCCCTGAGTCTTTGCTCCCCTCCTCCTAACCCCACCTCTTCACTTGGCTCTGTGCTACCACTGGACATCTTGCGCATGCTCACTTCTACTTCTTTCTCGCACTGCTGCAGGCTAGTATGCGCTGTATGCTGATATTTACGAGTAGATTTTCAGCTGCTCCATAAAGATCGTTCTTCAGCACTTGTCACTTCACTCACACGAATGCACCCAAGGAGGCAGAAAGAAACGCAAAAGTGTGAGAAAAATATTGTAACAGGAAGGAGAGCAAGAAATGAGTAGAGGTGACAGAAAAATGAAAAAAAAATACAGAAAAACAGCCAATGGACAGGCAGGTATTTAAAAAAACCTGCAAGAAAAGGATCAATTTAGGAAAGGATGTCACAGAAGTAGAGGAAGGGGAAACTATCATCAAGAAATAAAATTTATAGAAAAATGCAACAAAAAAAATGAGATCAGAAGAGAGACAGAGTACAGAGAAGACAAAGCTAGACAACTGGAACTGGACAATATAGAGTAAAATGGATGTCCTGAAAAGAGAGGCATAGGCAAAAGCAGAACAGAAAATAAAATGGATTGATTGGGTGGAATGAATATATAAAAAGACATGTAGCTTGAAAAGAGGACAGAGAAATAAAAAACATAAACAAGAATGCAAATGTAAGGAAAACTACCAGAAACATCAACAAGCTCATGAAATTTTAGGCTAAAATGTGAGCGAGTTGTCACATGGGATTATTGCACATTCTGTAGAGTTACATGTGTAATACCAAACCCATTGGTTTCCATCCTCATGAGGAATTTCAGTGGGTTAATATACCAAATGCACAGATGGAGGTTCTACTCTCACCCAGAAAACTCAGTAGGTAAATGAACGTACTACTGAGATCTGTGTGAGAAGGTCATAGACTCTAACTTAAGTGAGAAAGTTCAGTGGCTGAAAACATCAACTGCACAGATGAGCGCGTGACATTTTGGTCACGTTTCAATCAAGGGTGGATCAGTAGGTTTAATGTTTTACTGCAGTAATCTATGTTTAACCTATAGGCTGGGTCATTGGAATTATGCGATTGTGTGGCCGCAGTGATTTTCGCATAATTATAAAATTGATGCATTTGCCACATAATCCATCATTTGCCACATAATCTGCCGATTTTAACAAAAAAATTGTCCTAGCTCAAACAGTTCAAAAGCTACTAAAAATGCAGCAACACGTTGCAACGCAGTGGAAAGCCCCTTGCAAAGCAGGACTGATCATCTTTCTGTTGCTTATTGATGTATTTGGGTATTAAACAGGTGCTAATGAGGTGCAACCAATACCCAGACAGTGTTCACAAGTTTAAAAATAATGAAATTAAGAAGTAATACTATTACAAAAGGTGCCGTATTATGCTGCATAGTTTGCCTTTTCTACCGTATAATTTGGCACTCTCCTGCCACATAGTTCCAGTGTCCCTGCCTATGGGTCACAGGCTCTCATCCTAGTAAAGTAGCTCCTTTCAGCAGGGCACTGACAGTGCAACCCTACATTTACCAAGGAGAAATGTAACTACACAACAAACTGATACATTACATCCTAAAAGGAACAATGTCACTCTCAATACCAACTAGAACTTTAAACGGTCTAATATTAATCCCTATTCCATGGCCTGTGTACACTACGGCTCTCCGTTAACATAAATTTCCCTTAATCTTAAATTTTCCGCTAGTGAGAGATTAATGGCTGGACCCACTTCCCAGAAAGAAAAGCTGATGAGGCTTGCACTTACCTGAACCTACCCAGGTCCTCTTGCATCTCCCTTGTAGAGCTTAGGTCGACATGTCCTACTCTTCTTTCCACTCCCAAATAAGGTTGGAATGTGATCTTGGGAAGCAGGAATTGGCCCTCGAAGGTCAGTTTGTCAAGACTTGCTTGAGAATTAAACAGGCCAATTTAGGTTGTCTTCAAGGGCTTCTCAAGGGGGCACTAAGGGAAACTCAGGGGCTACTGGTAGCTCGCCAGCTGCCAGTAAGTAGCTCTTGAATATGGAGTTCAACTAATACAATGCAGTAGGTGTATTGTATGGCAATGCTGCCTTATTCGCAGTGCAGGAGGCAATGCTATGCTGCAGTCCCTCAAAGTCAGGATTAAGGCCTGGCACAGAAATGCCCTGCTCTGCATTGGTGGAGGAGATGGAAGATGGGACAGTGGAAACGTGGAAAATATAGAACACTAGACTGCTAACTTCAGACCCCTGCTCTTATCACTTCTGGGGTCTGAGATCTATTCTGGGTCATTGGTGGCACAGCCCTGTACAGGGTCAGATTGGGATCAGCAATAGGCCCGGGCACTTCAAAAAGAAATAAAGGGGGCCCACATTTGGAGATTGCGCCTCTTCACAAAACTCTGCTTCAGTGTTTTAAGTCTCATGAAAAGAAGGGGGGGGGGGGTTCTCGAAAAGAGGCATACACCTGAATATAAGTGAGGCCACTTCTGCTCAGGTTTCCCGCAAATGCTCAATCAGCACACATTAATGGGTCCTCCCAGGAAGAGACCGGGAATGTCACTGTGGTATATCCTGTTTTGTACTGTGCCTTTAATTCTAATATGATTGGGTTCTGAAGTGAGTCATAGGGAATCTTTAGCATGAGAATACTAAAATGTGCATCCTTCTAAAGCGGCAGTTGTTAAAAGTTAAAAGGACTTGAAGGTGGATGGGATGATCCTCCGCATCGCTGTGACATGAACTATGAATAAATCTATTATAGTGTTATCCATCTCCTGAACTGGTAAGGGACCTTCATTTCTACATTTGGCGGTGATTTGGACTACCCTGGTTTGCAATTACTTTCCTGTGGAAATTTTGGAGCAGGAGTCATTTGAAGGATTTGGAGAGGAACATCTCAACACTGGAACATTTAAAACTGTAATCGTCTTAAGGCAAGTCACACTTGTGGACTGTGTTTAGGAAGTTGACACTTACGGCGGTTACTGTCGCGTGGTGCGTCGATTACGTGTGGTGAATGCGATGATTGCACGCATGACCTCATGAGGGTCTCTGCATGGGTTCTTGTGCATATGCTCACAGCACTCTCGTAACACTTTCAGCGCAAATCACTGTGGAGAACTTCAGTGCAGTCTGTTTGATTATTTGACTCTTATGTCGGTCTCCACCACGTGTCATTGCCTGTTTCTTAGCAACCATTGTAAAGCACCCTCAAGCTATGTTGCCCGAGCCGTCAGTACGCTTCTGCGGTGCGTGCAATGTTTCACCTTGCAATCAAACAATGCATACATTTGTGCCTCCAGCGCATCTGTTACTATAACTTGGCAACTGTTCTGACATGACATTGAGTAGTGTCCTTCAGCCTGTTTCATCAGATTCTGCCTGTTTTGTCAGTCTCCAATCAGCTGGTATTATGTGACAGTCTCGCATCTGCTGACTGACTCATTCCCTGTAGAATATTAATTGTGCACTGTACACCCTTGTTGGAAGTGTAACTTCAGGACTGGAATCTTTCTTTATCACTGGAACCAGGAGTCCCGAGTATTCAGTCGGATACAGGCGATTTATGTGGGTGTTTGATGCTTTGTTTTCTTAAGGACTGAAACTTTTCTCTTTCATTGGGACCAGGATTCTCGGGTATTTCGTTGGATACCAGTGGTTGAAGCCTTGTCTTAGTTTTTATTTTATAACAACTTCTCTTTACAGGTCATTGATTTATATCTTTTGTCTTTGTTTTCAGTATATTATCAACCAATATTTACGTTAGGAGTATAAGGATGCAAAATGTTTTTTTCCCACCATTTTTCTCTATCATTTCCTGGGGAACCCGTCATCAAATGGTCCAAGTGGTAAAAGGTATTTATGCACTATGCCAAAGTTTGTGGAACATCAGTCAGTGGTGAGAGAAAAACAGTGTTACTGTTGCATTGCTTGGGTTCTGAAGGACAAGATGTGTTGGAACATCTACCTAATGTCACTGGTATGTGAAGCTGATGGTTTGAATGAATTTGATGAGTGCATACTGAAACTAGATAAACATTATTTACCAAAAGTAAGCACAATATTGGAATGCTACCATTGTAGCAGGAGAACGCTGGTCCTCAAGAATCTGTGGAAAGTTATGTGACTGACCTTCACAAGTTGGGTGCGTCATGTAAATTTGGTGGGTTTCTGGAAGAACACATTTGTGATCAATTTATGCTTAGTTGTAACATTGATAACGTTTGTGATGTACTATGGTTGAAAGATGATCCAAATCTAGATGAAGTTTTAGTTGTTGCAAAAAGAATTAAGCACTTCTTGGCATGTGTGGAGGTTACTAAACAACATGGTTCTAAAGTACCTGATGCTAGGAGTGAGGACATGAAAACACAGAGTGTTAGTAGTGAAAAGAGAAAAGGTGTTGTTTTTCCTAAGTTGAAAGATCCAAACTTTTCCAGTGTTAGGAAATCTAATGTACACAAACAGTCGGAATATCAGTGGAAGAATTTCCCTGGGAACTGTTTTAGGTGTGGTCTGCAAGGTCATCTTGCCAATAATAGAGCGAATCCTGCTTTGAATATCAAGTGCAAAGCGTGTGTAAAATTAGGACATGTTGCAAAGTGTTGCAGAGCTCAAGAAAAAATAAAGAAAGTAAGAAAGGTTGAAGTGAATGTTGAATATGATGATGATAATGAACTGGGTTGTGATGAAATTGTCTTACAGGTTGGCGCTCGAAGTAGAAGTGAACCGATTGATTATGTCAACAACAATGGTTTTCCAGTTGGAATGTTATTTTATTCAGAGGCCAAGATCTCCTTAATTCCAAGGATGTTTTATTTAGGGAAACTTGTAAACAAGGTGAAACTACACAAAACTGACATTTGTCCCCTGGCTTGTGGTGGACAAACTATTAAGTTAGATAGTTATTTTGTGGGGGATGTTGAATACAAAGGTCAGATTACTGCAGGAAAAATCTGGTCCCATCAGAAAGATTTAGGGGTGATGTTGGATCCAAATTGTGATCAGCTTATTGTTTTAAAGGAAATAGCTTCACGATTCACTGAACTCAATTCTGAGTGCGTCGAGAAGGTTGATTGTGAGAAGAATGTGTGTGATGATGAATTTACGAGAAACATTTGTATTGAATTCACTGAGGTTTTTGTGGACAAGTTGGGATGTCTAATCGGATTTTCTCACAAGATCAAGTTATAGGAAGGTCACGCACCTTATGTGGGTAAAGTGAGAGGTGTTCTGTTAAGTATGAGGCAGGCTATGTCTGTTCAGATTGATAATCTCAAAAAGGAAGCTATCATTGGGATGGTGGATGGCTCCAGTGTGTTAGCGCTGAAGGCTTCGGAAGATGTGAGGCTTTGTGTGGATCTTCGGGTTTGAACAAAGCAGTTGTGGTGGACAGACACCCGCTGCTTAACATAACTGAAATTCTGACACAATTGGAAGGTGCAATGTATTTTTCTATGCTCGACTTGGGATCTGCCTATCATCAGATCAGACTTGATGAAGAATCAATGGATTTGACATAATTTATCCTGCCTTTTGGATTGTTTAGGTTCACCAGTATGCCGTTTGCGCTTATCTCAGCTGCATGGAAAGTGTTTTGGAAGGTGCTGATCATCTGAAGATTTAGCAAGATGATGTGTTAATCTTTGGTAATACACAAGCAGAACATGATGAGGTTTTAAGAGAAGTTTTGAGGAGATTCAGTAAGAGAGATCTCACTTTAAGAGTGGAAATCTGTAGAATTGTTTTTACAGAAATTACATATTTAGGACATTTGTTATCTGGCAGGGGTGTGCAACCAAATGAATGCTTAAGTAAGACCATGCATGATTTACCCATTCAGGCAAACAAAGATGAGTTGATAACATTTTTAGGCATGGCAGAATACTATAATAAGTTTATTACTAAATTTGTGAATCGTACAGAGTTAGGTTACTTTTGAAGAAGGGTGTGCAGTTTACATGGACGACTGAATGTACAAGTGAATTTAATTACATTAAGGACGCATTATCTGGTGTTTCAGCATTACAGAATTTTAATTCTTCAAAAGATTTGGTTCTGATTACCGATGCCAGCTACAAAGGATTGGGGGCAGTCTTAAAACAGGGGCATGGTAAGGATGAAACAACCATTATATTTAATTCAAGGAGGTTGGTTGGTCCTGAATATAGATACTCGGTCATAGAGAGAGAGGCTTGGTGTATATTTTGGGCCATAGGGAGACTGAGAAAGTTTTCGTGGGGAACGCAGTTTGTTGGAAAGACTGACCATAAACCCTTGAAGGATGTGTTTGGAAAGAAAGGGTTGGATGCAATTTCAAGTAGCACTTGTCGTTGGGTTTTAGCCTTGCAGGAATACGACTTTAAGGTAGAGTAAAATTCCTGGTGCTAATAACTGTGTGGCTGATTGTCTTTTTAGGTCTCGCCTATGCAGCGCGCAAGCACTCCTTCAGAGGGACCTCTTGGAATCGCTCAGGACTTTTGGGGAAACTCGTGCATGTACTGCACTGTTCCCAAAGAGCCCTCATGCATGTGTGGCGTTTACCTTGCGGGAGCGAGCAGTGGCGCCATCTGTTTGTAATTATCGCACCCTCCGCTGCTCGCTCCCGCAAGTTAGACGCCACACATGCATTGAGCCTCGAAGCCGCCCCCCCTCCAGAGCTCATCCTCTCCAGGAGGCTGGCAGCGCAGCTGTTCATCAAGTCCTCCTACTCGGCACTTGAAATAAATCTCCCTGCATCCGGCGCGCCTTATTGCATGTCTCTGCACCACAGCCGCTGTGAGATGTGAGGTATAAGGGGCGCTGCTTATGCAGCTGGGCCGGATATAAATAGGTTGGTTTATAGAGCAGGACGTCCTGCTCATCCAATCAGAAGGCTCCATGACGAAGTTGTTCACTATAACACTGTCAGCGTACTCTTACAGTGGAAATATAGATGGTTTACAGTGCTGGCTGTTGCCTGCCCGCAGAGCCCTGCTTTCCAGAGAAATTAACACTCTGATCTGCCGGCCGCACTTCTCTGCATTCCTTCTGTGCATGCCCTACCCGGCAGAGCCGGGACGTCAGAGCGCGGAACCTCCCTCCCAGCCGGACCAGCTCAGCTGTTCCTAGTACACATTCCCTCGGCAAACACCCGGGCCTGCAGGGGGTGCCGACCCACTCTTGCCCACAGATCCCTGCTTTCCAGAGCAGGTCTTCATCTTCCCTCCAAGCCTGTGCAATCCCACCTCTCCGCATCCCCACAGCAAACACCCGGGCCTTCTGGCTGTGCCAGCCCATTCTCATCTGCAGGGCAAGGGCACACCCTGCCCTGTAGTTTATGCCAGCCCGTTCTCACCTGTAGGACACTGGCTTTCCTGAGCCCGGCGGTCTGAGCGCCGAACCTCCCTCCCAGCCGGACCAGCTCATTTCCTCGGCAAACACCCGGGCTTGCAGGGGGTGCCGGCCCACTCTCGCCCGCAGAGCTATACTTTCCAGAGCAGGCCCTCACCTTCCCTCCAAGCCTGTGCTCTCCTACCTCTCCACACCCCCACAGCAAACACCCGGGCCTGCAGGGTGTGACAGCCCGTTCTCACCTGCAGGACACTGGCTTTCCTGAGCACCCCCCCTTTCCTCAAAGGCCCCTCACTCTTCAAACCTGTGCTCTCCCACCCTTCCACATCCCCACAGCAAACACCCTGGCCTGTAGTGTATGCCAGCCCGTTCTCGGCTGCAGGGCACAGACTTTGCAGATCAGACCCTACTCTTTGCCCCAAACTCCCCAACCTGTTCAGTCACACCACTCACCTACATTCAGCAGCTCACTCTCACCTGGAGAGCACTTGCTTTCCGGAACAGACCCCCTCCCTTCCCCAAGCTCCCCCTTCAACCCGTGCTTTCACACCTCTTTACATTCCCACAGTAGACATCGGGCAAAGTCTGAGTAGTTGTCACACGCCTCCCAGCTTTCCCACACACCGACCTTTGTATCCAGCCAGCTAGACACCGCACACACATTTGTGCACCTGTTAGTTGGATGAATTGGATAGGAATAGAGAAAAGTTGTGAAAGAATGTTTGGGAGTTCACTGTAGTCCAAAAGGTTTAGGATGATTCAAGAGGGGAGGGAAAGGTAGAGGTGGAATGTTTAAAATAAATAAATAAATACATATTTTAAAGAATCAATACATTTGTTTTTACAGATATAGATACATCTAAACATATACATATATGTATACATATGTTAATATATGTATACACACTTATATATGCTATACATAGTATTGCATTTGTATTTAAATAGCTCTTGCCATAACCCTCGTCAGGGCTATAGCACTTTCTGGGTGGCTAGATGGCATTATTTATATACCTCTTATCCCTAGAGAAGCTGGGACATGTTGTGCTTTGTAACAGATTCCTGGGTGCCCACTGGAGTGCATGGTTGTAAAAGTGGTTTGGCCTATAACTAGGTGAGGTGTGTGAGATTTGATGATGTGGTTGACGTTTGGATGTGGCCTAATGGCTAGATCGGTTGACCTTGAAATTGGGGAACTGGGTTCCTATCTCGGCAGGGATGCTCAACGTCCTGTGATTTTGGGCAAATCACTGAATATTACAGTGTCTAACAAAACAAAGGAACGTGTCAATCTGTAACTCAACTGGTGCTCATGTAAAGCGCTCTGATACCTTCACGTCGAGTTCGCACTATATAAACCCCCCCCCCCCCGACCCCCCCCCCTCAGAAAACAAGGTAATATTATACGGCAAAAGTTCCCATTTCAGATGGCAGCAATTCCACTGTGGATGAGCAAGGTGGTGAGGGCTGGACTCACTGACCTCTCGCACTGTCTGCGCTGAACCTCAATGTCGAGATATGGGCAAGATATCATATTCATAAGATGAGTTGAGCCACAGCCTAGTAAGTGGTCTGGCTGGCCCCTGAGAGCCAAAAAAGAAGTCGATCCATCAAAAGATTTGCTCTACAGATGTAATGTACAAATGAGAGAAGGCTCTTTAAAATAGATTTTAATATATTTTTGCATTCAGTGATATTTGATAAAATACCCACTTTATAAACATGAACTTAAGTTTTAATAACCCTTACCCATGTCCTGGCGAAATTGTGATGCACAAGTGTTGTAGACGAACAGTAACACAATTCATTTTGTAGCGCACATTTTATAGAAGGCCAATATTGTTAATGAAGCAGCCTTGTTTGATAATAAATATGGAAGTCGGGTTTTTGCAATGCTCAGATTTTCAACTGAATTACTTAAAGATGCTTACAGATTTGTCAGCCAATGAAAATGAGGTACAAAGATATGAAGTGATTTTCCTCAGATCACACCATTTGGTGAAGTGGGGAATCCATGATTTTAACCCATTTTTCCCACAACACATAGTCTGCAATTCAATTATTGAACATGGCACCTTTTCCCTTCAGTTTAACACTAATGCACAATGTTTTCTAAATAAGTACACTGTGTTAAATGAATTTGACACTGTGCAGAAAATTCTTCTAGGAAAAGTACAGTTTTGTGTAAAAAGAGTAAAGCATCAACGACATTGAATATTTGTATCATACCTGGCAATCTAGGAAATTAAATGGATTAAAAGGTATCTGTGCTGTTCTCTTTAGTTCAAAGGAAGCTCTTTTTATGTTGAAATCTCTGGCTTTGCCGGAGCTAGCAGACAAAAGTATTTCCAATGAAGCCCAGAACAAACAAGCATTGGCATAGCCAATAGGTCTCGCTTTTGGGACTTTATAAGTATTTAGTTATGCAGCACAATATCATTGGTGCAACAACATCAACTGTTGCATGGCTAAACACTTATTAGGTCCCAAAGGCGAGACCTATTGGCTATGCCAATGCTTGTTTGTATAGTGGTAGACTCTCAAGAGGACAGTGAAGGTGATGATGATGTTTGGAATTTTGGGGATTATAATGTTTGTGAGATTACTGATGGTACCATAAGTGAGGAGTAGTGGAAGTAGTTGGTTAGTACTGATCAATGTTTGGTAGAAGTGATGAGGTTGATTGAAACGAATTGGAGTTTAAAGGAAGGGGTTGGTGAGGAGTGTTTGAAGTTCTGGAGTATCAAAGAAGAATTGTCAGTGAGTCATGGTTTGTTGTGGAGAGGAACAAGATTGGTTCCTCCCAGATGTATCAGATTTCAAAAAGGTCATCAGGGGCATATGGGAAGTTGCATGACTAAGGAATGGATTATGTTGTATCTTTGGTGGCCAGGTCTGGAATTTCAGGTAGAAAGGTTTATTCATGAGTGTTATGAGTGCTTAACTAGTGACAAGGTGTGTAAGACATGGGTTCAGCCTATGGTGGTGAGGAAATATCTTGAAAGAGTGCGGCAAGAAATTGCATTGGACATTCTAGGACTTGTTCATTGAAGATCTGGCCAAACGTTTGTTGTGGTTCTGATTGATATTTTTTCTAGGTGGCCGGAGATATTTCTGACTTGGAAAGTAGAAACTTGTAATGTGATTGGGTTTCTGAAAGAGTTGTTTGCCAACGAAGGGATCCCGGAGTGTATCCTTACAGATAATGGTGTTCAACTTGTCTCAACTGAGATGGAGGTGTTTTTAAAAGGAAATCATGTAAAACAATAGAGACATACATTATATCACCTGGTTTTCAATGGGGTTGTTGAGAGGTTTTATAGGGTTGTTAAAGGAATCTGGTCAGGTGACCAAGCAACATGGACAAGATTGGAAACAGGTGATACAGGAGAGGGTTAAGATGAATCGTCTCACAACACACACAGTCACAGGACAGGTCCCTTTTGAATTGTTCAGGGGGAGGAAACCTAATTCAGTTCTGTGCCCTTCATGGATGAATAATAAGGATGTTGGTACGTTGTTGTGTAGTGAGAATGCTGGTTGGGAAGCTAGGCAAAAGGACAAATTGCTTAGGAGGAAAGAGATTTTTGATCAGAATAATTCTGTTAAATCCACCCCTGTGTGTGTGATTGGGTAAGGGTGACGAAGGTTCATGTGAGTGGTAA
Source organism: Triturus cristatus (assembly GCF_964204655.1). Classification (NCBI taxonomy): domain Eukaryota; kingdom Metazoa; phylum Chordata; class Amphibia; order Caudata; family Salamandridae; genus Triturus; species Triturus cristatus. Next base: position 818,934,908 of record NC_140593.1, on the reverse strand, counting down.
GTTAAGGTTTACCAAACCTTTGAAAGTTGTTAAAATTTTCGAAAATGCGGTAAAGTTGGAGGACAATCATATACAGAACTTGAGTGCAGTTTTTATGTGTCTAGGTGCTGTGAGCTCTCATGAGAGCAAGAGAATTTCTGATGTTGAGTGGCAGGAAAATTGAGTGGTTTTACTGGGGTGAGGAAAAGTGCGAGGATGTCTTGCAAACCTAGATATTTGCAGGATTACGTTTGATGTCTCTGTTTAGTGTTTGTTATTGTTTATGAAGGTGACGGGGGAGAAGTGTGGTATATCCTGTTTTGTACTGTACCTTTAATTTTTATATGCTTGGGTTCTGAAGTGAGTCATAGGTAATCTTTAGCATGAGAATACTAGAATGTGCATCCTTCTAAAGGGGCAGTTGTAAGAAGGACTTGAAGGTGGATGGGATGTACCTCCGTATCGCAGTGACATGAAATGAAATGCCTTCACTCCAAGCTTTCCTTTGAATCCCAGAATAATTACACCACAGCAGCTTGCTTTTTCATTCTTAAAATCCTGAAAAAAGTACTTCCGTTCATCCCATTTGAGCTAAGGAAAACAGTAGTCACAGCTTTAATTGGTTCTAGGCTGGTCTATTGCAACGCCCTTCTCACTAGCGTGAGCAAGCTCGGTATACATAAACTCCAGATAACTCAGGATGCCACTGCCAGAGTCCTGCTCAGTCTCACCCGCCTTGATTTAGCCTCCAAGGCTCTCGCAGAGTTACATTGGTTGCCCATCAGCAAATGCATTCAGTTCAAAGCTCTATGGATTGCATTCAAGGCTACACGCGGCAAGGGTCCTTGGCAATTGTCACTATTCTTCAAACCTTATAGTCCGGTTAGATCACTGAGATCATCAGGCAGTGGCAACCTGTCCATCCCCAAGATACATAAAGTAAAATGGGGAGGCAAACGTTTTGCTTACACCACTGCCAAACTTTGGAACTCCCTGCCAAGTCCTCTCAAAAATTAATCCAACTTGTTTCAATTCAGGAAGCGTTTATAAACCTGGCTATATTAACATACCTTCATAATACGACTTCTGCCTATTGGACTATCTAGCGTCTAGACACCTTCGGGTTTTTGTAGCGCTTTATAAATCCCACATTTCATTTGATTTAATTTCATCTTAACAGCACAGACACAGCCTAAATTGGCCACCACACTGGCCAAAAAAAGCACTCAGGCTCCCACTGCAGCATCTTAACAGCACAGACACAGCCTAAATCGGCCACCACGCTGGCCAAATAAAAGAAGCCTATAGCAGCAACTCCATTACCGGCCATTGCCCGAGTGCCCGCCTTACCAATCCGACCCTGGCCCTGTATAAGCCATATGAAGACTCATGAACCTTGCCTGGCATATGGCAGTTAGTTGCATTGGCTCTTCGCTTACATTTAGTTCAGACCCATATTGCGGTTCCTTACCTTTGCTGTTTTCCTCCCTTTCAGTTCCCTAGGTGTTCCACTTCCCAGTCCCTTGCCTATTATTAGTGCATTGCTCTGTTGTGCCGTGGTTTGAGTCTCCTCACAGTTTGACCGGTGTGTGGTCAGCAACTTCCTGTGGCAGACAGCTGGTTTCCAGGTCGCTCATACTCCTTTGAGCCAAACCTGCTGATGAGACTGGTAAGCCTGCTGTTTGTAAACCTGTTTATGTTCCACTGCTGTCTATTACATTGTACTTACCAATCCCTTTCTGTCACATAGCTATGTCAACTCCACAAACCCCATCAACAACTATCTGTGAGGTATTGTCCAATGAGAGAATCAATGAGGTTCTCAAACAGAGCCCAGTCTGGTGTTTATATTTGTCTCTCTTTCTTATTTCCCAGTTTTCCTCACACTCCTATTGCAGACACCAAGTTATGTTTTGCTGTTGGCACAGAGACTGGGGTGCCTCAGTGTCTCCGGATTTGAATGAACTTGGAACCTAACCAGTGATTAATTGGAGCCGGTGGTTTCTGGTGCTCAGCACCTGGCACTTAATCATCAACACCAGCACTTTTCATGAGCACGAGTTAAGGACACATTAATTTAAAGGGATATTAAGTGATTTGCCCAGAATCACAGGATGTTGAGCTGATGCTGAGACTCAAACCTGGTTCCCCAGCTCCGAAGTCAGCAGCTCTGGCCAGTACGACACACCCCTTTCCCACTTTCATGGTTAGTAGTCGGTTCGTTTTAGGCGGCGGTAAGAGGAGAAATGGGCTGGTGCAAGCTGCCTTCTTTTTTTTTTTTTTTTTTTTACAAATTAACTACTGTACCTGCACTTGATGTGGCAGCCAATCTGGTTTTGCCAGATCACCAACTCTCATAGGCCTCTGATGATGTCATTGGAATATTAGTGCCAGGGAGTTCTAACTTGAACTCGCCTGAGGCACTGAAGGGTGACAGTTGATTGACAGCCTGCTGTGGCTGAGGTGTATCCTGGAAGACTTGAATAACGCTGTTTATTTTATTCCTGTGGCCCCTGTGTACTTCAATTGCCCATTTAACAGTCCCTTTTCCCTAAAACTTGACCAGCTCAAGGGCAATGGCTGACCGATCTGCCCAGAGAGAAAACCTGGCGAGGCAAGCCACTCACCTCCTGCAATTCTTCAATCTTTAAACTTGCCAAGTCTGTGAATGTCTTCTTAGTCACAACACAAGCAGTTCTGTCATCATTGATGGATCAGCCTTCACTTGTCATATGACTGCAGTTAAAAAGTAAAGACAGCAGGACGTTCAAGGTCAAATAAACTGTTCCACTCCTTCCGATGTTTGTGCCCAATAGTGATTAACTGCTTCCAGTGCTCAGCCCTTTTCGTTTTCCGGTTTATTTTCCCTACTTACTGAAGTTCCTTTGAATTGAGCAGACAGCAAACATTCCTTCCTGCTTCCATTCAATTAAAATGTAATTATAACTGACCACGTTTCCTACATTAAAATGTAATTTTTTAAAGAACAAAGCACCATAGTTAACCATCATGTTATCCGTGACTTCTAGCATAGCTACCAGCAGCAGAGTTTAATTTGTATAAGAATAAAAGAAAAAGAAATATAAATGTCAGGGGATCAAAGGTTTCCATAGTAGTATAATGCGTATGCCTCCGAATGCTGGGGATTGCCATGTATCAAGGCTACTGAGCCTCGATTCCAATTCTTACGCCTTTCTTCCACCACCCTACACTTCTTGTCTCCTTATATCACCCTTGCAGACTCTCTTGCATCCCTGCGTTTTCCCCACATCCATGTTTTGCTAGCTTTATTTTCCTCCATCTTCCTCCGTTTCTGCCTTTCTGTCTCTTGCTCGGGGTCTGTTGGTACAAAATACAGTCCTACCAAAAAGTTACTTCAGAACTCCTGCTCATGCCCTCAAATCAAATTCTCGCACCTGGATGTTGGTGATGGAGCAGGTAAAGCAACATTTTGTATACCTCCTTTTATATAATCTACTTATATTATAAATTGACTAACGGTTTACTGTGTTATACTAAATCAACCATTTGCATACACCAATTATACGTGGGACTTATTTCTATTTGCATGGCAAGATAACTCTAATAACTAAATTATGTGCGCATATTAATAGTAGTGCATGTGGTAATAGGATATCGCATGATATATGTTGCTTCTGTCCCGTTTTGGACCCTAAGGGTGAGTATTATTGCTTTAAATGTTGCTATAAGCTAGGAAAATACTAATACATAAAGGGATTAGTGAGGGTTTAATATTGGAATCTTCATTTCTTTGTATTAATTATTCTTTTGTGTTTGTTTCGCTTAAGTTGGCATTTGGGCCTACCAAAATATGGTGTCCAAAATGGAGTTTGGAAGTGGCCACCGTCTTGTGAGCGCGATGCCTACTGCGCAGACTCAGATGGCTCCGTGAACCTCCAGGCGACCCCCAAGTCACAGTGTTCCTGGTCAAGGATAGGAACATGGAGGACTGCCAAACTTCAGTCAGTAAAATCTGGCCTAAATGAACAATTGGGACATACAAGCAAAACTTTTACTTTGTTGCATAAGTCAGTCAGTCAGTCAATGGTCTTTATTCGGATATAAAATATCCATAAAAGTACAAATCATCACCACCAATAGGATACAAATATACAATAACATAAAACACATATTAAAATAAGTTAGGTGTCAAGTCAACAATATCTAATAGCATGGGCATAAGTGCAAAGATGGCAGTAAAGTGCAAATAAATTCAATGAGTGCAGCATGTAAACATCAGACCAGCTATACATTTGTGCAGATTAGCAGTCCAAAAACATTAGATTTAAGATGTCGATAAATACAAATCATCACCGCCAAATTAGAGAGCTAGTATGATTAATAAAAATCAACATCGTTAAATATCACAAAACAATTGTGCAAAAATAGCAATAAAGTGCTAGCAGGTTCGAAATATACACTGTATAAACAACAATCCTAGCTGTGTCAATGTACAAGTTAGCCGTGCATAAATGTTAAACTGAATGAAAAAGGTCTCAAACAAAATGCGATCTATAAAATGTTCATTTTGTTTCGCGATCGTACGGCAGATTGCAAAAATGAGCTTACTCTGAAAATCATATCATCACTTCCTAGCCGCAATGTTTCATCAAATGCCAATTTATAATCAATAATAGCATGTGACTTAAAATAGGAAATCAAATACTGTTTAGTGTATCTGATATAAAAGTTGCAGAAGAACAGGAAGTGTAAAGTTGTTTGTTTATGATCAGTTCCACATGGGCAGAGCAGGTTCTCTAAATCTTTATTAAAACCGAGTGGGAAGCAAAGTGAATATTTTATACTCCCATCCCTGAGGCGAAAGAGCAAGCTCCTATTCCATCTTCCAATATTTTTCTTAAGATAGTCCTGTGGCGTGTCATTTTTATTGCCTGGGAGTGTCGAAATGGAAATATATCTAATTATTGATGGTTTATAGAGCTCCGGGGGTCCTCTTTCCCTTCGGAATGAATCATACAATGCCTCCCTCACGATTTTTATGTTTTTGCCGTCTATGTTTAAAGGATGGGAGAAAATATGTTCCAATCTCACACTAGCTAAACTTTTCTTAACAGCACTAAGCCAAGGTATAAAACTGCCCCTATCACATTTAAGGCAGTCGTTAATTATTTCCTGAGTTAAAATTGCTGCTGGGTTTCGCCAAATCTTTATCCAAAACAATGCTGGCCGAGATTTGATAAAATCCTCGACATAATACAAATTTAATTCTTTGTGGCATATGTAAGTGGGTGAAGAAATTTGGGCCCCTAGCACCTTTCTACAGAATCTATTTTCTTCAGTTTGGATACCACTGCAGTTTGTATACCCCCACACCTTGGCACCATAAGTTGCAGTTGGTCAACATTGTGATTTATAGATCTGTAATAAGGGTATCACTACCTCGGCCCGCTTTGGCTGTCGTAAACTAATAATTGAATTAACTGCCTTCCCGAGTTTGTTTCTACCATGAGCCACGTGTGCTGACCATGATCCAGAGTCTGAAAAGACTAAACCCAGGTACGGAAAAGTGCCAGTGCTTTTTAGAACATTATCTCCTGACACTATGTGATTAATACGATGTTTTTTAGGCCCACAAGACATGATGTATGATTTTTTTAAATTAGTACACAAGTCCAAATCTGCCATAAAAGAAACAAAACCCATGATTAAAACGCGGAGTGCTTTGGGTGTGCGGCCCATCAGGACCGCATCATCCGCATATAAGAGTACGGGGAGTAATTTACCATTAATTTTCGGTACATCGCATGTTGATTTAGACAGGGATTTATTTAATTCATTTATATAAAGGATAAAAAGTAGGGGGGCCAAGACACAACCTACCAATTGAAATATCCCCGGAGACCTCTCCTTCATTATTTATCCTTACCCGAGCTTTGAGGTCTCTGTGCAAATGTGCCAAAAAGTGAACAAGTGACTTATCCAACCCGTAATTTAATAAAATCTCCCATAATCGTGATCGGTTAACAAAATCAAAGGCTGAAGATAAGTCCATAAAACCCAGATACAAAGGAACTTTTTTGGCGATAGTGTATTTGCCTAATATAAGATTTAAATTCAGACACTGTTCTACAGTTCCAACATTACTTCTGAATCCCAACTGACAAGAGTTTAAAATTTGATTATCCTCTGCCCAATTCCTAATTTTATTAAAAATCACTCTGCCCAAAATCTTCAGTGTGTTATCTATTAAAGATATAGGACGGTAGCAACTAGGATTGGATCTATCGTCCTTCTTGAAGATGGGCACGATGATACTTGTTGACCAGGTTTTTGGAATTGTGGTGTTGGATAGATTATTAAAAACATTACAAAGTAAAGGGGGACCAGAAATCGGGTTCGGATTTAATAAGGTCGATTGATAACCCATCAGGGCCTGGGGCTTTATTCCCTGCGCTTTGATTTATGGCATCTTCAACGTCAGTTATAGATATAACAACCTTATTAGCTAGATAGTGAGAGTCAATAGTTATTGCTGGAGCTGTATATATTCTTGCAAAATGCTCCTCCCAAGACTTACTAGGTATGTTACAATTTATGGGGGTTATATTAGATCCCATGGATCGCATAGCTTTCACCTCACCCCAAAACACAATTACATCTTTAATTGCAGCAGTACATGCAAGGGAGTCCCACCTCTCCTTCAATATCTCCTCAGTACGTAATTTAGTTGCTTTTTTATATCGTCCTCTCAGAGTTTTAACCAGGGTCATATCCCTAGGTTTTTCGGCTAATGCCTCACGAAGATCACGGTTTGCTCGTGAACAGATGCCATTAAACCATCTGGGGTTCTTGCTTTGTTTCCTGACAGGTTTAGAGATTTCCTGTTTAATGCCATCACATAACCCAGTAAAGGCCTGAATGATCTCTGTATCAGCGCATCCACTAGACAAACATGTCTCCACAAGTAAGGGATAGGATTTTATAATTTGTGCAAGTAGGGCCTTATTATCTATGCCCTTCCAGATTACTTTAAGTTTGTCAGTGGATGCCACCAGATTCTTTGCCCCTATTTCTTTTCGTTTAATAAATTTATTGACAAAACTAATAGTTGTCAGAATTGGGTTGTGGTAACTATAGCTAGTGCATAAAACGTCAACCTTAACTAAACAGTTCTCAAGGGATGAGGATATAAAGACATAATCAACGATCGATAAACAGCCACGACCTCTAAAGGTGGGCAAAGGAACTTTATCAGACATACGACCAACTTTCTCCCAAACAAATTCCGTCCAATTTACCAAACCTTTTTTCTTCTAACATATTATAAATAAAATCAAATAAGATAATAAAATTCCTATTGGGCAGTGATCTAAAATCATTGTTATAAAAATTTATGAAACATAACGTAATTCCATTCGAATAGAGTATGGCCTGAAAGTGACTATCATTTGTTTCCAAGGGTTTAGTATTACTTCCTGCAGTGATCTTTATCCATGTGGATAACCCTCCACTATGTCGACCGGCTTCAGGGCTAAGAACAGTACTATTGTAACAAACAAAACCCTCAAGAAACGAACTACTAGTACTCCATGTCTCCTGAAACATCAAAACATCAAAACTGCTAACCATGTTGGTCCACTCTACTATGGTTATTTTGGATTTTAGGCCAGCAATATTCCAACTCAATATTTTTAAGTGTTGATCGGTAGACATGGAATCACTGGTAACAGGGCAGAAAGGCAACAGTTCTACCGGGCAATCCGTTTGAAAGTTCCCGATAGAGCTGGGTCTGATCATGACCTGATTGTCCATTTGTATATCCCGAGATTGTGCTACAGTGTTCGAGGGTTCGCTCGGTAGTCAGTCCTGACCCTCTAAATCAGACAGGGCGGAGAGCCGGTTATGTACAGGATATATCGAAGTGTTTGAGTAGTGGGTTCTTTGAGGTGGTCTATAAAAAAAGCCGAGTGGTAATGAAGTTATGGCCGTTGGGGCACTAAAGTAGTTAGTGTTACATTTTAATATACCCTTCACCAAAGAAGGATGTCTAAAATTCACAACTATACAATCACCCATAATATTTTTAGTTGAAGGTCCTACCCATCCCACCCGTCGCACCATCAGGATATCGTTAACAGTCTCCATACCCATCCCCTTAAACTTGAATAGCCAATCAATACACTTATTCTTGAGTTGATCCCAAGACTCACTTTGGTCTTCATGCAGGGGAGGTACTCCAGCTAAAACTAGAACATAAGGACATGCTTCTGGCGGCAAATTAAGTACAGTATCGGCATGTTTTTTTGCCCGAGTAGCAAGAATAGGCTCATTATTTGGGTATGACATTAATTTTATGGGTGCTGCCACAGGTGGGGTAGGAAGAACTGCTATTGGTGATGAAGTGTGACAAGAAGGTTTAATTGCCAGAGGTGCGTTTGGCAATGGCAATGTACTAACCGTAGTGCTAAGCATGGGGTTACAGGGCAACCTTTTCTTGTTACCATTACACTTTTCACATATGTTGTCCACGCCAGGTGTAGTGCAATTACCGCTTCCCCCTGCAATGCCTTTGTTAATTGTCTCCATATCTTTCAATAGTCGTTCACCCCTACTTTGATCAATAATGATGGTCCCTTTTCTTTTAGTATCTTCTTTCTTCACCAGGCTTTCCAGTCTATCCAAACGTTTAAAAATGTGATTATCCATTAGACTTTTCAAATGCTTAAAAGTGGAACCCACAATAGTGTCAATTAGATTCTCATTTGTCCTTCCTTGTGTGCCATTTACAAATATTGGCTCAGTTTGTGTGCACATAGAATTAGGTTCTGCTGTAATTATAGTCAGATCAACAATACTATTCGGTAAGTCGTCTGTTTGTGTGCTCATACTAGCTGATATCCCGCTTACTGTGGTTTTTCCTCATAACCACATGCTCTGAGGGGTTGGTTGGATTTTATTAATGCGAGGAGGTTGTTTTCTCTTACTAATAAGCATCTGGGTATTACCTTTCTTCCTTTTCCCCCTGCAATCTTTACGTTTTGGGCCGAGTTAGTGGCGCTAGGGTTAGCTTCATTAACCTGCTGGGAGTCTGCAGTATCAACAGTATCAATGAGGTTCTTATCGATCACCAAGGCCACAGATGGATTATCATGAATGGTGGGATTAACAATTGTTATACTTGGCGATAACGGCACAGGGACTATAAGGTCATCGTTCTCGAGGCCTCCAGGCATATGTAGGCACGATACTGTTTGGCCCAGGGACAATCTCCGTTCAGTACTTTCAATTTCAGATGTAACCAACATGAAAGCATTTTCGAGCATGCTTTCAAAGGAAGACGAAATGATGGAGGAACTTCTAGAGCCCTGGGCAGATGGAATCACAGTATGTTTGCCCATGAATAACTTGTACACTCACCTCACTACTTAGAGGAATTGCCCAGCCCAGCCTACTCCGGCCTCTGACGGGCACGGATGGGCCCGCCGTTGGCCCGGGCTTTGCCCGGGCACTCCCGCGTGCGTCCCGCGCTGCGGGAGGCATGCGTGGCTTAAGTGGCGCTTTGCCGCGTCACTGCTGGAGGGCTGGAGGGCTGCTGGGACTAGTAGTCTAGGAAAGAATGCTGGCCGTTTCCCTCACGGCTTTTAGTGAGATCGAGGGCGATGAAGTGCTGGCCGTTTCCCTCACGGCATTCACAGGAGCAGGAACAATGCAAAAGGTAAGCCGTTCCCCTAACGGCGTTTCGCAGAGCCCGCGCTGCGGGAGGCATGTGCGGCTTAAGTGGCGCTTCGCCGCGTCACCGCTGGAGGGCTGGAGGGCTGCTGGGACTAGTAGTCCAGGAAAGAATGCTGGCCGTTTCCCTCACGGCTTTTAGTGAGATCGAGGGCGATGAAGTGCTGGCCGTTTCCCTCACGGCGTTCACAGGAGCAGGAACGATGCAAAAGGTAAGCCGTATCCCTCACGGCATTTCGCAGAGCCCGCGCTGCGGGAGGTGTGCGCGGCGTAAGTGGCGCTTCGCCGCGTCACCGCTGGAGGGCTGGAGGGCTGCTGGGACTAGTAGTCCAGGAAAGAATGCTGGCCGTTTCCCTCACGGCTTTTAGTGAGATCGAGGGCGATGAAGTGCTGGCCGTTTCCCTCACGGCATTCACAGGAGCAGGAACAATGCAAAAGGTAAGCCGTTCCCCTTACGGCGTTTCGCAGAGCCCGCGCTGCAGGAGGCGTGTGCGGCTTAGGTGGTGCTTCGCCGCATCACCGCTGGAGGGCTGGAGGGCTGCTGGGACTAGTAGTCCAGGAAAGAATGCTGGCCGTTTCCCTCACGGCTTTTAGTGAGATCGAGGGCGATGAAGTGCTGGTCGTTTCCCTCACGTCGTTCACAGGAGCAGGAACGATGCAAAAGGTAAGCCGTTCCCCTCACGGCGTTTCGCATAAGGGCAACATGGACAGAGGAAGTGAACCAGCAAAATCCATGAGAACCTCGATCACGTGAACATCGGACGTTTCCAATGAGCCAATCATTGGCCTTCTTAGCCTAAGAATGTTTCATGTTATCCCAAATTACATTATGAAAAGGGTAGTAGAGTAGGGAGGGGCATTCCCCATTTTTTCCGACATCTATGCTGGCATTCTGCGGTTTTCGATGACTGCACACCCCTATCGACCCCACAGGCGATGACAGATGTTCGCACGAATTCTGATTCTTTGGAGATCTTTGGGACTGTAACGTTTTGAGCAAAGAACTTTCGGACTTTGAGCTTTGGCCTCCTTTATTTGGACAATTTAACGGCTAAATTCGGTTATGCAGAGCCAAATGAATTAGGAAAAATCCAGATAGCAAGAATAGGTAAATATAAATGTCATGCGATTTGTACTGATTGAACAAAATTTCTAAACTTTGATCGACCAAAAATGCTAATATTAATTGGAAACAATATTTAGATAAATAAATATTTGATTAACAGAAATTACGAGTTTGCGGTTTTGCAATGAAAAGAGTAGAGAATTCTGAGTCTTAAATGTGTATTAGCTGGTTCTAAATCACCATCAACCAGTCCAACTAATTGGTCCGTCGACCAAGTGGTGGAGTGCCTTGATGATTAAGGTTAGGATTCTATAGGTGGTGATGCTAATGTATATTCGGTAAAATAACTTTTCTTCCCTATCGGTAATAAGGTACTTCCCCACATGTCCAGCGCTTGATTTCACCATCCCTCCTGTGTGCAGACTCGAGAGAGAAAAATGTATGAGTGTTGGTGTTATGGGCCCCACCAATGACTGCGTGTGTAAATGAGCTAGTGTGACGTCGGGTCTGCGACGCAGGGAGGATAGTTCTAAATTGACCCTCTCTTTTCCCCGGTCTCGCGCTGGATCATTGGCAACACCCTGCTCTAGGCCAATTGCAAGGCTTTACACTGGCCCCTTTAAGACCATCCTACATGCTGCAGCATGTCTCATCAAGGGCATGTAGAAATATGTCCACATCAGCCCCACCCTGATGGAACTCCACTGGCTCCCCTTGCCCACCCGCAACTATCTTCAAGACCTGCAGCTTCACCTACAAAGCCATCCTTACCAGTACGTCACCAGTGTGCCTTACAGGATCCCCTCAGTGCCCCTCGGCTCACAGAGAGCCTGAACACTAGCAGGCTGGAGACAAAGAAGTGGAAAAAGAAAAAACAAGGCAACAAGCCTTCTCCATTTATGCACCCAGAATGTGAACAACATCCCTGTATGTATAAGAACCTCCCCACCTCTGCTCCAATTTAAGAAACTGCTGAAGAAAGACATCTTTGAGAATGCTACATTATGAACAGTTCAACCCTGCTCTTAAAAACTAGCTTTCTCTCCAATCACTCATTGACTGCATGTAAGTATGTATCTATGTGGTATTGGTATAACAGAAACCTAGCTAAAAGGCAGCAGAGCTCGGTCTGCAGTGAAAGGTAAGAATACAATCAACTAGTAGTGCTGTGCTAACTTTTGTCTAGGTGTGTGCGATACAAATCTACACACAAAAATACACTGGGCAGCTGGCGCCAACATTTGTGGGTATGTTGACAGAAATGCCAAATGGCAATCCTGTTTGTGCTGAAAAGTGTAGGCGACACTATGCCTAAAAGTTAATGGCTAGTGTTATGTCCTGAAACAGGGCACAAGCAGTGTGGGCAAGGATTTAAAAGGTGGCAGTGCAAAAGGAGACAATTACAGTGCCTTGTATTCGATGGGGAGTTTGTTCTGCCCTGTGGATGACGGGAGAGTGATTGTGATGCATCTGTGCTCCAGGGTGTTTGGAACAGCATACTGTGATGTTGCCGTGTCTGCCCCCGCAATCTAGTGCTGGTAGGAAATGGAAAATAAGGTGCAGCTGGGCACCTTTTCAGGACACATATTGACTCGCAAACCCCTACAGACATAAGAAGAGGAGTACATTTATGGAAGGAGTTTCTTCTACCCAGGCCCTGATTAGGTCCTTATGATGTTACAAAAATTATATATTACCCAGTAGTGGTCTCCATTGGGTAGGTATTGTTAGGTCAGAGTTTCTATAGGAAATACTTATTTTGTGGCTATTAACTTTGGCACTGTTGGACGAACATCTACAAAACTTTCCCAAAAAGTTCTATTTTTTGACAAGTTTACGCATGGAAAGTTTTGTGGTGATTTATCAAGCAGGGAGCGAGAAAAAAGGGGGGTCCCAAAATCAGTGGTGACTGGCAGGGAACAGGGGCAGGGGGGTATGGGGGGGACAAAATATATTTTTTTTCTAAAAAACCAGCACTTAGCTCCTCCCGCCGCTGCCGCCTCTGTCTCTTCTCTGTCCTGGCTGAAGAGTCAGGAAGCACACACGCCCCTCCCAAGCCAGCTTTGTGATTGGCTCCCTATAGCCAATCACAACGTTGCAATGCCGTGTTGTGATTGGTCTGATTACCGTGGTTCTGTGCTCAGAATGGGACTGTAATGCAGCCTGGGTGGGGAACATGCAAAGTGTGCAGGACTGCTAGCCTGGCCCGAGACGGCCGGTCAAAGCAGTCGTGCGCACTTAGTGTGCACTGTCCACTCCACCTCCCAGAGCCAGCAGCCCAGCCCCACCCTACCCTAACCCCACCGTGCAGAAATGACACATAAAATTATAATAACCTTGTCATTACCATTTTATTTTTCCTTTTTCCACTGCTCTGAGAGCAGTGGGGAGACACTCCTCCGCCTTAGCGGAGGAGTCACCCCTCACCAAAATCAAAATCTCCATGCATTTTACATAGATTTCTTTAAGAAGTGCTACCATAAAAACTGCTGAAGGGAATTACACCAAATTTGATAGGAAGCTAAATATTGGTCTGCTGTGCGTTTTGGTGTAAATCAGTTCAGTAGCTTTCGAGAAATTAATGTAAAAAATATTTATATATCTGGACGGTTGTGCTCTCGCAAGAGTCCTTCGAACCCATTTTAAAAAAAGAGAACATTATAATTAGGCCATTTTTTTTTCATGGGTCAGAATCCTGCGAGCACTCTGATTCACGCTGATTGGCTGCCAGCAATATAAGAACATTGTTGCTGGCAGCCATTGCAGGACTAGTGTATTAGCCCCCTGTCCTGAACTAAATTATAGTGGACGGGAGCTTTAAAATGCTCTTTCTGGCTGGGAGCAGACTAGATATCTGTTTCCCTGCCCGCACTGATGCAGCAGGGAAACAGATAAATAGATTGCACCCGCCTGGAGGGAGCTGCATAAATAGCTGCTCCCTGCGGGCGACAGCTATGTCGGTTGGGCTGTACAGCATATGGGGAGCCGTCTGGGGCCGTGGGGGCCCTGAGGCTCCCTCTACGCCCCTAATGTATTGTTTCATAGGTGCCCTGGGTGGGCACTGGGTGAACTACCTATTTACAGTAGAGGCCCTGGGGGAATGGGGTCCCCATGGCCAAAATAGGTTCAGGGAGGGGCGGTACACCATCCCTTTAAAAGAAAAACACAGCCTCAGCGGGATGGGGTCTTCAGGGCCTTTCAAAGGCTTGGAGGGGGAGCAGCACTGCCCCCTCCCCTTAATTAACACATTTGGCCCCAGGGAATGGAGACCCAGGGGCCGAAAATGGCTTGGAGAGGTGGGCTGCGCTCCTCCCTCCCCTTATTAAATTGACTGGGCCCTGGGGGATTGGGTCCCTGGGGCTGAAAACGGCTCGGGAGATGGGCTATGTAATTTAAAATACTTAAGGCCCTGTAGGATAGGGTCTCCAGGGCCTAATGAGGCTTGAGGGGGCATGCAACACCCTTCCCCCTTAAAATACGCAAAGCCCTGGGGGATGGAGTTCTCAGGGACTAATGAGGCTTTAGGAGGGGGACCACTCAGCCCCCCTCCCCATTAAAATACACCAGGCCCTGGGGTCCCCAGGCCTCATGAGGCTGCAGAAAGGGGGTCAAGCAACCCTCCTCCACTTTAAAATACCCAAGGCCCTGGGGTATGGGGCCGCAAGGCCTAACAATGCTCCATGTGGGTGGCCAAGTGGCCCCTCTTAAGAAAAATAGATGGACCAGGGGGATCGGGCCCCTGGGGCCTGAGAAGGGCCAGGGAGGGTCTAATGAGGCTCTGGGAGGGGCCCACGCAGTCCCCTCCCCAAAAAAATACGCAAGGCCCTCGCTGATGGGGTCCCCAGGGCCTAATGAGACTCGATGAGACTGACCATGCGGTTCCCCTCCCCATTAAAATGCACAAGGCCCTGAGGGATGGAGTCTCCAGGGCCTCATGAGGCTCAGGGAGAGGGCAGGCACGTGCCATCCTCCTTTTTAAAATGCACAGGGCCCTGGGGAGGACCCAGGGTCTCATGAGGCTCGGGGAGGGGGCTAGGTAGCCTTCCTCCCCTTTAAAATAAAAAAGGCCCTTGGGATGAGATCCCAAGGGCCCAATGAGGCTCAGGGAGGGGGGCCACGTCGCCCTAGCTCCCCTTTAAAAAAAAATAGGACCCTGTGGGATGGGGTCCCCAGGGCCTTTTGAGGGTTGGGACGGGGGGCCCATGCATCTGCAACACAGGTCCCCACGGCCACACTGGGCAATTAATTTGTTAGTGTGCAAAAGATCTCCAGCCTACTTGGGCAATTCTGTCTCAATCATATTAGATATATGAGCATGAACTGTTTATATGAATTAATGACTATTATTGTTTCATACTGAAATATGATGCACTTTGTGGCTAGCTCACTTGGACATGATGTGCTTTGAATGTATTGGGTAATGCCAGCATATCGTTTCGTGCAAGTCACAAGATGTTTGCCTTAATTTCAGGCTCAATTATTTGTATATATGATGAAAGTATTGTTTGTTCTAATGTTGAACATCGGGTGAACTAGCCCACTTGAGTGTTATATTTATTATTTACATCATCTCCTGTCAATATAGATATATCTATATATATTACCTACTGGCAGTCACCAGTAGGTAGTTATAGTTAGGTCTGCTTTTCCATAGACAGGGCTTTTATTTATTTGCTAATAACTTTGGCCCCATTTGACAAATCTTCTCAAAACTTAAAAAAACAAATTCATCCACCTCTGCTCCTTCCTGAAAAGTTTCAGAGTGATCTGTCAAGCGGGGGACGAAAAAAAAGGGGGGGTCCCAAAACTTAAAATCTTCATGCATTTTCCATAGACTTCTTTAACACAAGTTATAGCAAAAACTATTGAACGGAATTACACCAAATTCGGCAGGAAGCTAGATCTTGTCCCCCAGATGGTGCTTTTAGTGAGATGGTGTAAATCCATTCAGCAGTTTTTGAGAAATTAAGGGTAAAAAATTATTGTATATTTTGGCAGTTGGGTTCGCAAGAGTCATGTGAGCTGCCAGCGGGAACATGGAATCAAAAATGGATTCCTGTGATTGATCAAGAGGCTCATTTTCCCATGAGCCTTCACACGCTCATGGGAGGGAGAGGCTCCTGAGAGTCTCACATAGAAATGAAGTAAAAAAGCTATATAGGGGGCCGAAGAAAGGCATGCTGTCCCCCTAGATTTAGAGAGGAGGTGTCAAAGAGATAACTACTGTGAAGAAAATAAATGTATATTGTTTTTAAATAATTTTTACGATCTCTTAGGACACGTGCGGGATCATGAATAGTAAAAAGGAGTAGATGAGTTCTCAATCCACTATTAGTAGGAATCCATATTGTGGTCCTTGTATATGAGTGGAAGAGTGTAAGAGATAAGTACTGTGATGATTTTTAAATGTTAAGTTCTCACAAGACTCACAGGATCGTGAAAAGTAGGAAGGAGTAGGTGATGTTTGAATATACTCTGCTTTGCACACTTGCTACTGTATGAACGTGTCTTACTGGAGACGGTGTTTATCAGACTCTACTATTTATGGCCATTGGTTTGAGAAGAGTTGTGAGTAGAGTTAAGGCTCTTCCACACACCCTACTATGCACACCCATCATCTGAAAGAGAGGTCTGAAAGGAGAGGCTAGTCCCTACCCACACCCTACTACGCAAACCCGTCATTTGAGAGGGAGATCTGAAAGGAGAGGCTAATCCCTCCCCACACCCTACTATGCACACCCGTCATCTGAGAGAGAGGTTAGAAAGGAGAGACAGTCCCTCCCCACACCCTACTACACACATATGTCATCTGAGAGAGAGGTCTGAAACGAGATCTCAGTCCCTCTCCACACCCTACTATGCACACCCATCATTAAAGAGAGCGGTCTCTGCAGAGAGGCCAGTCTCTCTCAACACACCCAACTATGCACACCCATCATTTGAGAGAAAGGTCACTGGGGGCGTCCAATCCAACCTCTGCTAACCCTGTGGCAGACTGCTCCCCGCAGATTTAGTTCCATAGCACATACACACACACGCTGCCCTCCCTCTGAGAACCCGGCAAACTGAGCTGTGGGTTCAGCCCACACCACTGATTGAGCACAGCTGCACTGGGAAGAGGGGCAGGGCCGCATAATACACTCTGTCTTTAGTAGTGCTTCCTCCTCCACCCCCTGTCAGAAAAGAAACAGTAACGGAGGGAACCTGGAGGGTTGGTGAGTGACCAGTGGCCCACTGTTCCTTGTCTCGTCTTCTTTGGTTAAATCGACGGATGGAAGACCTGCTGCCTCTTTCTCCTCAGAAATCAGCTGTGCTCCTGCTTATCACGGTGTGAGTGAAAAAAGTGTCCTGGAAGCTAGCCGCTGTGGTCCGATCCAGGTGTGGAAGGGTTGGAAATCTGCTGCAGATCATGCAAAAGTGTTTCCAAGGCTTATGGGTCGCTAGCCCCCATGGGCACCTGATCTGCTTGGCTTCACCATACTGCTGCCAGAGAAGCAGTAACTTACTCTCTTTCAAGTCCCTGTTCATTTCATGGGTTTTGTTTACTTGTCATTGGGCTGTTGTCCATCAACAGAAGAGAACTGTCATGAGCTGAGCACCACTTATAGTGCTAGAATGGGCCTGTGAGCGCCTTGTCCCTTTGCAGCTCATGTCTTCCACGTACATTGCAGCAGCATTAAGTTCTCGAGTGCACAGTGATATTGATGTACTTCGTCAG
Source organism: Triturus cristatus (assembly GCF_964204655.1). Taxonomy (NCBI): domain Eukaryota; kingdom Metazoa; phylum Chordata; class Amphibia; order Caudata; family Salamandridae; genus Triturus; species Triturus cristatus. Next base: position 818,917,434 of record NC_140593.1, on the reverse strand, counting down.
CCGCCATTCCCTACACCCAGTGACCGTCTTCTGCACTGCTATCTCCAAGTCTCATCCTCAGTGGTAGCTTTGCTTCCCTCAGTGACAGTGTCTTAAATAAATGAAAATACAGAAGTGCCGGTACTCTCTTTTCAGGGTACATATTTGCTCATGAGAAATGCCTGGTATTCCCCTATGAAATGTATTGCAGCACTCCTATAAGGTGAAGGGACTATCCCTTTCAAAATAAAGAGGTCCAGGCACTCAGTACCTGCCAGTACATGCCCATTTAAATCACCGCTCGGTAGTTCCCTGTGTCTGTTTACCTTCTCTCCTGCAGGCCTTTCAGTGGGCCCGGTGCAGTAGGATCGCAGATCCAGTGGGGATTAAAGCTGACTCATGTCCCTTTCGGGCTATGTATTAATGTTCTTACGTTTTTGAGCCAAAATACTAATCGATTTCTTAACAACAGCTATTAAAACCCTTTTTAGTGCATCAAAACCCTTGCAGTACTGCATGCCAGCGATGCAACCCGTGTTTACATTTCACCTTCCATTCCCTAAGACTATTTGCTTTGTTTTCAAGTTGAAGTGTTTCTGTAGGTTTTTGTTTTCCATGTTGCATATGATTTCTTATACAGTGTGTACTTTGAATTAAGTTGCCGCTGGGTGTTTGTGAGCGCCAAGGCGCCCAAGATGAAGAGGCCGGGCCTCGGGGATGGGGTGCCTGGGCCCTCTGCAGTAACAGGGGGAGAAGAAGGAAAAAGCAGTAAAAAACGAGTCAAAAGCAGGAGACAGCACTCACAAAAATGGGGGAAAGGGAGGAGAAAACAGCAAAAAGAGACAGCAATCGGAAAAACAGAGGAAAGGAAAGCAGTAAAAACACGAGGCAAAAGCATGAGAAAGTGCTCAGAAAAACAGGGGGGTGAGAAAGGACAAAGCAGTAACAAATGAGACAAAAGTTGGAGAAAGCACTCAGAAAAACGGGGGAGAGGAAGGTGAAAGCAGTTGAAACAAGCATTGGCATAGCCAATAGGTCTCGCCTTTGGGACCTTATAAGAGTTTAGCCATGCAACACTTGATGTTGCATGGCTAAACCAAGCACCAAGGATATTGTACTGGATAACTAAACACTTATAAGGTCCCAAAGGCGAGCCCTATTGGCTATGCAGTGCTATCAGGCTCTGGCTGCCACTTAGTCCACCGCATCCCAAGTAGACGCTGCAGCCATCTTTGAATGCTTTTAAAGTCAATTCAATAGCGGTCGCCAGTGTATGTGAATCCCTATTTCAACTGTGAGACTGTTCTCCTGCTTCACAATTCTATTAAATACAAATTATGTAAAAATAACATCCCTTTCTGAGCTGCACGGCTCATCTTACCCACGTTTCACGCACAGATTTGAAATACTAATGGTTTGGGCTTCCCGTAATTCAACTGGTTGAGAGGTGTAGAGAGGTGTGGAGAGGTTTGGAGAGGTGTGGAGAGAGGTAGAGAGAGAGGTAGAGAAGTAGAGAGAGGTAGAGAGGTAGAGAGAGGTAGAGAGAGGTAGAGAGAGAGGTAGAGAGGTAGAGAGAGAGGTAGAGAGGTAGAGCGAGGTAGAGAGAGAGAGGTAGAGAGAGAGAGGGTGAGAGAGGTAGAGAGATGTAGAGAGAGGTAGAGGTAGAGAGAGAGGTAGAGAGAGAGGTAGAGAGAGGTAGAGAGAGGGGTAGAGAGGTAGAGGTAGAGAGAGGTAGAGAGAGAGAGGTAGAGAGGTAGTGAGAGAGGTAGAGAGAGAGGTAGAGAGAGAGAGGTAGAGAGAGGTAGAGAGAGGTAGAGAGAGAGGTAAAGAGAGGTAGAGAGAGAGGTAGAGAGGTAGAGAGAGAGGTAGAGAGAGGTAGAGAGGTAGAGAGAGAGAGCTAGAGAGAGAGAGGGAGAGAGAGGTAGAGAGAGGTTGAGATAGGGAGGTAGAGAGAAAGAGGTAGAGAGAGAGAGAGGTAGAGAGAGAGGTAGTGTGAGGTAGAGAGAGGTAGAGAGAGAGGTAGAGAGAGAGGTAGAAACATAGGTATAGAGAGAGGTAGAGAGAGAGGTAGGTATAGAGGTAGAGAGAGGTAGAGAGAGGTAGAGAGATAGAGAGAGGTAGAGAGAGCGAGAGAGGTAGATGTATAGAGAGAGAGAGGTAGAGAGAGGTACAGAGGTAGAGAGAGGTAGAGAGAGAGGTAGAGAGAGAGGTAGAGAGGTAGAGAGAGAGAGGTAGAGAGAGAGAGGTAGAGAAGTAGAGAGGTAGAGCAGTTCATCAAAATGCTCAGGTGGTATAATCACTGTTTAGGCCACAAAGCTGCGGGTTCATGTTTACTACTTTATTGGGCGATTAATTAAAACACATACGATAAACCCCATAATGCAGGCAACCCGAGCCTTTCTATGTAAACAAGGAAGCTCTGCTCGCTCCTGCAGGCAAAACGCCGTGGGACGTGAGGAATGCAGCTGAGAGGGGAGGGGTGGGGGGAGTGCGGCCGAGAGCACAACACTAGTAGCAAGCATTTTAAAAAAAATTCTTGTAGCTTAAAAAAAGTAAATGTACTCATTAGCATGTAAGTTCCCACAATGTTCAAAATAATTAATTAACAAATGCTCCACATATTTTTTTTTTACCATTTGTAAGTGCAAAACAAAAAAACAGCATTTATTTTGAGTGCTCAGATGTTTGTTTTTTAAATATACACCATCTCCAAAATAATACAATATAAACCTGCATTCTTCCTTAACATTCACCAAAAAAACAAGGAGGAAGGTAAGATTTAAAAAACGCGTTTTGAAGCACACTCGCGCTTGTGGCACTATCCGCCTTGCGGGAGCGAGCAACAGCCAATTAGCATGCGCTCCGCTGCTCGCTCCCGCAAGGTGGATAGTGCCACAAGCGCGACGGCTAAAGGCCCTCCTATGCAGCGCATGCGCGCTGAGTAGGCGAGACCTGAAAATATATATGTACATAAGCATCACAACAAAAATAAATATATTGCAACTTTCATGAATCAAAGTAAATCTCCACATAAAAAGAATAAGCAGAAAGGAAAAGGCAAACGAAAAGAAAAAAGGAAATAGAAAAAGGGGAAAAGAAAGAGAAAAGATTTGAGATAACAAATATACTGAATCACCGCACAAAGTGTGTGAGGAAATGGATCCCAATGTGAAATAGCGACCTTCAACTATACCAAGATATATTCTAACATTTCACCTATTCAAATGGGGAAGAAGGTCCAACCGGAATTTCGGCAATGATTTGAAAGACGCCAAGAAATTGGCTGGAGAAAAAAATATTGTAGGAACAATAGAAATAGTTAAAGTTCCCAACCAACACATATTGCAAGGCAAAATAGACTGTGAGGGTGTCAATTGCCATACTCACATTCAAAAGCAAAATAGCGAAGACATCATTCCATCTTCATATATTGGGGCATAAAATCAATAAGCCCACACAAGAGGATTTAAGGGACCGACCAGAAATTCAAGGCATTGAAAAACTGAAAAGGAATATTATTATAAAAATTTCAGGAAGTTATTCATCTAACAGTGTCCCAACATTAAAAGTAATTATATTACTCAAAGAATACTTACAGCCAATACAATTGGCAGAAAGCAGATCCTGCAACTGGTTATCGTCTTAAAGTTAGTGGCCATTTATTTATAACTAAAGAGAATAATGATGTATCATTAGAATCAATATAATGAGAATGCACAGAGCAGAACTACTAGCACAGGGTCTATCATATTACCTGTGTAGTGCGTTCAATTCGTTAGGCGCAGTCAAGATAAGGCGTGTTGAACATGTGCAAAAAATTCATGCATGTCCACCGGGCTCTACAAAGAAACCATATAGGATATGTAGCCCAGCAAGTGTAGAGATGCTTACATATAATGGGTGAAGGGTTTAAAGAACGTGTAAGTGCCAGCCATAATATACAAGGACAAGATATGCCCTGTATTTCAGTTTAAACAGTCTAACCTATCACCATATACCAAAAGTTTTAAACAAAAGAGCAACACATAACAAGATCCAAAAGTTATGTGCTAGTCACTCCAAGGGAAAGGCTTGGGGTACAAATACAACAAGCATTGGCATAGCCAATAGGTCTCGCTTTTGATACCTTATAAGTATTTAGCTATGCAGCAAAATATCCTCGTTGCAACAACAGCAACTGTTGCATGGATTAACACTTATAAGGTCGCAAATGCGAGACCTAAAAAATAGTAAACAAGTGTAACCAAGCTACAGTGGTAAAAGAAGACTAGACCATGATAACAGATGGAGCCATGTCAGTGCTTAATTTGTAAAAAAAATAAAAAAAATAAAAAGTGCCAGGGCGCTCGTCAGGAGGCCACAGCAGCTCGCTCCACCCATTGTGTCAGCCAGTGATGCAAATGACAGTACTAACTATCACACTCCAACAAGTGCGACAATTCAGATTATTCCAGGCCCCCAAAGCTATAAGAGTGGATTGGGGGGGGGGGGGGGCAGGTGCTAATTGACTGTACCCGATAACTTAAGAAGGCTTTCTTGTAAACAGTTGTGTAGTCCTAGTCCTATATGCCTGGGAACTACTTGAACCACTGCATAAAGTCTAATCACCAAAGGCTTAAACAACAGACTCAGAATTGGTGTAATTTGTGTTCCGAAAGTGCACCTACGGATAAATGCTGCATGCATGTTTTAGGACTAGGTTGCGATTCTGGCATTTCTTGATGGTGTACCCTACAAAAGTATGTGACCATCCACAAACCTATAGGAATGGCACAGACCTAGAAGTATGTAGGTTTTAGCAGACTCCTTTCAAGTTGTTTCCCACTCTGCAAAGAGAGATTTGCTTTTGCCTAAAACAAAAGTAAGTGCATTTCCAGGATGGAAATTAAGCTCAAATGTTTAATGAGCGATTCAGTGGAAGAAGTTACTTTATGGGGAAAAATAATTCATTGTAGAGAAAAAGAAAAGTTACTTGTGTAAAAGCACATTTGTCACATTTGCCCAAGGAGATTTTATCACGTGCTGGATAATTTTGGATTGCCCTAGAATTCCTGGAGTATTCTACATCCTCATCTGAGAACTATGGGCGCTCGGTGTGCTTTATGAACAGAGCCGCAAGTCATGATTGGTAAATACATTCACAGATGAAATGCTCTTTCTGAACTAAGGGACACATCAAACCTAATAATCATTTGTACACTAGAGGCATGGGTGTTTAGACTATTACCTGCCTTTTGCAAACTGGTAATGCACAGATAGTACAGTTAATATATGTTAAGTATCTATGTACTGCGTGGTAAACATGATAAAATAAAGGTTAGCTGTTTTTTACCTAACCGCTTTGGAAGAGCACAAAAAAAAGTGAACATATCTTTATCATGACAGAATACGGTAATGGAGTTCATATTATGTAGTTGTAGATTAACTATCTGAAGCTGTCTGCAAATACCGAGCCATCGTTGTCTTCAACAAAGGCACCTGTTCATAAAGTGTGCCATGAACTCTACTACAGTACATTTGCAGTAAGAACAACCTTTGCTACAGGGCCTGTGGTGTGGCTGCGTGGCCCTGCGCTGGTAATTGCAACCTGGCCAGCAGGTGTGGGCTCACATATTACACTCTGCGTGTAAGGAGGGTGACGTCAGCATCTGGAGGGCAGAGGGCGGCATCCACTGCAGCACTTCTTCACTGTAATTTTAAATGAAGTAAAAAAGGCCATGGAGCTGGATTGTATATAAATACATCGGACCACTGCTGAAAAAAAAGGAGTTTGCCCAGGCGGGTTTGCCGCCTTGCCGTCAAAAACAAGCAATAGCCGCGCTGCCGTGAAAGTGACACGGCCGCGCCAAAGTGAAAGGAAAAAAAAGATGGCGGCTGCACGCTCGCGTGAACGCAAGCGCTAGGCCACCAGGCAGCACAAATTAGATATTAGAAATTAGAACCGAGCCTCATAGCGGAATACGGAGGCAATGGCAGGATGTATGTAAGTCCTCCCATCCAGAATATAGCAGGCGATATCTGATAGTGCAGGTGAAAAAGTGGTGACTAAAACAGGTTTCTAATACGTTGTGCGTAAAATAACATAGCGTAATTGCCAAACATTCCTTCAATTTGGGAAATAATGACTTCTCTGCAATGGCAGGATGTGTGTAAATTCTCCTATCCGGAATATAACTGCCTATCAGGGGATTACAGAAGGTTGGGGATGAAAAGTGGTAACTGGAGCAGATTTTCGATACGTTGTACATAAAATGAGATAAGATAACGTAACGTAATTCCCAAACATTCCTTCAAAACAGGGACGAATGACTTCTAATTAATCCATACAACGCCCACACCGCTTCTGCTCACAGTGAAGTCACCTAAAGTTCCAATTCACAATCAGAAGATCGGAGAAACCACCCAACGTGCAGAGTAGCTTTTTAAATAACAAGCACGCACGCCAAATCGGTTCACATTGGAGCATCCGTGAAAACAGTAGTAGGACTGAAACCTATGCACAGACAGCGGCAGCCATAGTGGAAAAGAAAATTATACGAGTACTGAGTGAGAAGAGTTACACCCGCACTCTTAAAAGTGATAGTAGCACACCATGAAGTGAAGAAACAGGGTACATAAATATATTATAGCCATCATGACTTCCAAAAAGAAATAAGGAAGAAAAACTTGGACCTTCCGAAATACTGAAGACGGCCAAGTAGACAAGGGAATTCAAGGAATACAGTAATATGAAAGTGTCGGAAATTATATGTCTGTACTAACGGAAAAGAGAAACCACCTCAGGAGTGTTTAAAAACCAAGCTGAAACTAGCGCGCCCGCGTCTCGAGCTGAAAGTTAAAAAAACAAGTTTGAGGAGGAGGCAGCAGGGGGAGGGGAGAGAGGAGGGGGCCTGCATCTGTTTCCCTTGCAGGAGCGAGCAGGAACCATCTGTTAATTTCAAACAGATGGTTTCAAAGCTCGCTCCCGCAAGGGAATCGCCGAACGTGCACGCGTTGCTATTCAAAGCAATGCAATGTGTGCACGTTTTTGCCTGAAAATGGAATAGGTTCCTAAAGGTCTTCTCCTATGCAGCGCATGCGTGTTGCGTAGGTGAGACCTAAAAACGAGGAAAAAGCAGATGAAAGTACTCAGAACAATAGGGAAAGGAAGGAAAGAGCAGTAAAAAATGAGGCAAAAGCAGGAGAAAGCACTCAGAAAAATGAGGCTGGGAGCATAGGGGTGCAGCAGCACCAGAGAGCTGGGTCTGAGGCGAGTGTGCAGATGTGCAAATCACCTTTAAGCTCCATCCGTTTGGCCCCGCACCGTCTACCTTAGAGGTATGCAAAGGTCTTCCTGCCTTTCACCAGGATGATGGACAGCTTCCCAAAAGTCCCTGCAGCGTGTTTCCAGCCGATTTTGATGCACTCTTGATGAGGACATCTCCACCAATCAAAAAGTCAGTTACTTCATGTAGTTAAGAGGAAGTACCCCTGTTTGGTAGAGATTTACCTCTTTGTGGTCTTGTTGTCTTCTCTATAGTAATATTCATGTTATCACAGATTTCTGGATAAAGACTGAATCGAGACATTCATATTGCCGAAACGCATACAAGGTCACCGGAGACATTTCCTCATAGTCCATTATGCAGCTGTAGTGTAGAATAAGCACTGGACATTTATCCAACGAAGTAGCACTTACTAATTAACCAGTTGAAAATACTCAAGTTGGGTAAATATTTTGTGCAAAACTGTGACTCTTGCTGGATAAAGTGTCAGGTGAGGTTCCGTTCTCGCCCAGTGACTAACACAGCTACTGACACACCCACACAGACACCCACTCACACACCTATGCAGCCACTCACACACCCACACAACCACTAATACACAGGCAAAGCCTGTGCAGGTAAGAGTGGTGGGGCAGGGGGAGGGGTGGGGGGAGTTGATAGACGTTGATGAGGTAAACTTAAGTTAAAAAAAACAAATACCACTTACTTAGCGCTCGCCGCATCGCCAACTGGCCCAGTCACTCGCCCATGCAGCCACTCAAACAGCCACTCACTCACCAATACAGCCACTCACTCACCCATACAGCTACTGAGACACCAATGTATTTACCCATACAGCTGCTCACACACACTTACTCACCCATACAGCCACTCAAACACCCATACAACCACTCACAGACCCACTCATACCCGAATACAGACAGTCACACAACCACTCAGATGACATATGTTATAAATAGTATCACTCATTAGTAGTATAGAAAGAATAGTCATTTAACTTATGCAGTAGCATAGTATCAATCTTTAAGTCTCACAAAAGTTTACAAAACACACTCACTGAATGATATCAGTGATGTCATTTGAGATGTGTGAGGGGTTCTCACTGCCCTATACTCCCTTACAACCTTTGTGCTGTGCTTCGTGTGAAACTAGACTTCGTTTCCTCCTATGACTCTGTTTTTAGCAATTGTAATGCCAATGTAATTACTTTCTGTCTGATCGTATTTCGCTCGTTTTTATTGCCGGGTGAAAGGGGGATATTTTAAAAAGTTTGCGAACGGTTTATTTTCGGCGAGGGAATCTGTGGGGTGATTTGTTTGTTATTTGCTTGAGGGGGACTTACTTACTTCCTGGTCTTGCCGGTCAGCCATAGAGAGACGCCATTTTTGTAGTACGCTCTCTAGTCTTTCTGGCTGCCGGCCTACAAAGATGCACGTGGGGCGGACGCGCATGCCTTGAGGGGTTCTCACTGCCCTATACTCCCTTACAACCTTTGTGCTGTGCTTCGTGTGAAACTAGACTTCGTTTCCTCCTATGACTCTGTTTTTAGCAATTGTAATGCCAATGTAATTACTTTCTGTCTGATCGTATTTCGCTCGTTTTTATTGCCGGGTGAAAGGGGGATATTTTAAAAAGTTTGCGAACGGTTTATTTTCGGCGAGGGAATCTGTGGGGTGATTTGTTTGTTATTTGCTTGAGGGGGACTTACTTACTTCCTGGTCTTGCCGGTCAGCCATAGAGAGACGCCATTTTTGTAGTACGCTCTCTAGTCTTTCTGGCTGCCGGCCTACAAAGATGCACGCGGGGCGGACGCGCAGCGGACGAGCGCAGCGGGCGCGCCGCTGGCGCGCCGAAGGCAAGCCCGTCTGCGCCCGTCCGCGCCTCGATTGCGCCCTGCACCCGTTATTCTGCTCTTCCAATGAGGGGCGTTTGTGCTCTGCTGACATATGGTAGGGACAAGCTACTGAGTCTCAATGTGACTTTAGGTCTTTCACATTCCCAGTTTGATACGTTGAATGCTCAGAAGCATGTTTGTCCTGTTTGTGGCTTTCGTCTCCCGGCTATCTCTCCTGATGCCTCATGCTTGTTAGGTCAACGGCATAAACAGGATATTGGTCCTTCTATCTCTGCCGCCCTAATTAATGTTCGGTCCTTAAAAAAACATCACGCCGACATCTTCGACCTGCTCTCCGACCACCCTGTTGATCTTCTGTTCCTTACGGAAACCTGGCTCGATTCTAACTCTGACCCCTATGTTACTCTGGCTATCCCGGAGGGTTTTAAAATGGCAAGGGCCGACCGTTCGGAAGGCAGGGGCGGCGGTGTAGCGGTTGTCTTCAGAGACAAATGGGAATTTATTAGGGGCGAAACCCATGCTTGGGGCACGGGTGAAGCGCTGGATTTCAGTATTAGGCTCTCCCCCCATTTTCTTCTTGGTGGGGCGCTGGTCTATCGTCCCCCTGGCTCTGCCCATGCTTCCATTCAGAAGTGGGGGGATGAGCTTACTGCAAGGGCGCTTCGCTTTTCCCAGTTCCTGTTCCTTGGGGACTTGAACCTACACTTGGATCAAGGGTCATCTACCGAGGCGTGTGCCTTTAAAGAGATTCTTCAGATGACTCAACTGTCTCAATGGGTTATCCACCCTACGCATCAGGGTGGCCACATCCTTGACCCGATCTGTTCTAATTTTAACATCCTAGTTGAGGATCCTCTTCCCCTTGTGTGGTCAGACCACTTTATCACTTTTTTTTCCTGGAAGGCTGGCCAGCCTCATGCGGCTGTTTCTACCTCTCGGAAACCAGCTTTTAAGAAGGTGGACCCCGTTTCTTTGGCTGGGGCCCTGACGGCCTCCAGGCCCTACCTTATTAATAATCTCGAGGGTAGCCTTGCTGGCTTTTCCAACTGGCTGGACAAGTCCGTGACCTTGCTGGCTACTCCTACTTCCTCTCGGCCCTCGAGAGTAGCGCCTTCAAAACCATGGTTTTCGGATGAGCTGCGCTCGCTCAAACACAGCTGCAAAAAATTGGAACGGGCCTGGCGCCGTCAGGACTACTGTCCTTTGGCTAAGGCCGCTCTGAGGACTAAGCAAAAGATCTATTATGCCGCCATTTCTCAGGCTAAAAAGCAATATTTCACCGAGCGTATTGAACAGGCCTGCAACAACTCGAAGGAGATCTTTCATATAGTGCAGAGCTTTACATCCCCTGTCGCTCTCAATTGCTCGGGCCCGGCCACGACTGACTGGTGCAATACCCTGTCCTGCTTTTTCAAGGATAAAATCCGTATGATACAGCAGTCCTTGCCTGTGTGTTCGGCTCTCCAGGCGGATGATGGGTTGACTGTTCCCTCTGGGGGCGCTCCTATTCACGCTCTGTCGGTCTTCCCACCTGTCGACATGGCTTGTACTCTGAAATTACTTAAGGGCCTCAAGTCCGGTTCTCCTTCGGATGTATGCCCTGCCAGACTGCTGGCCGCGGTCGCGGTGATCATCAACCCTGAGGTGAATGCCATTATTAACCTTTCCCTTAGGGAGGCCTGTGTTCCGCCGGAGTGGAAACAGGCTAAAATTCTTCCCTTACTAAAGAAACCGTCCCTTGACCCCACGCTGCCCGGCAATTATCGCCCTATCTCCCTTCTCCCTTGCCTTGCTAAGGTATGTGAGAAGGTAGTGACCCGACATCTCTCCGAATTCGTGGAAAGATCTGAGGCTTTGCACCCTGCCCAGTCTGGGTTTCGGGCAGCCTATAGCACAGAGTCCGCGCTAGTGGAGATCTCAGAGGCGATTAGGGACTGCTTAGATGCTGGTGGCAGAGCAGCTCTGGTAATGCTTGATCTGTCAGCAGCATTTGACACGGTGCCCCATGCCAGACTGCTCTCCCGCCTCTCTGAGATTGGGGTTTCTGGCTTGGCCCTCGCTTGGCTGAGGTCCTTTCTGGAGGGCCGTACCCAACAGGTCTGGGTGCCACCAGCCGCCTCTTCTCGGCAGGAGGTTCCTACAGGTGTCCCCCAAGGTTCGTCCCTTAGCCCCCTCCTTTTTAACATCTATGTTACTCCTCTGGTCTTTTTGGCCGAGAAGTTGGGGGCTAAGGTGATAGCCTATGCGGATGACACACAGCTTCTTTTTACCTGGGCCAAGGGGGAAGATTCCGTCTTGCCTGTACAGAAGTGTCTGTCTTCGGTATTTGGTTGGCTTGCTAGTGCCCAACTCAAGTGCAACGAAGAAAAATCAGAGATCCTTCTGTATGGCAACTTCCCCTTGGACTTCAGACGCGAGATCTGGCCCCCGGATCTCCCTCCTCCTCCCTCTAGTGGTAACTCCGTTAAAAATCTCGGAGTGTGGTTTGAGGACAACCTGTCGTTCTCAGCCCAGGTGAAGAAGGTCTCGGGTGGCTGTTTTGGCCTTCTTAAGGTTCTTAGGGGTTTTCTTCCTCTTCTCCCTAGAACTGCCAAGGAAACGGTTGTTAGGGCACTGCTACTTTCCCGCCTGGACTACGCCAATGCCCTGTATGTGGGCTTACCTGGCTACTCCATGTACAGGCTGCAGTTGATCCAAAATGCAGCCGCAAGGCTCCTCCTTGGAATCGCCAGGAGCAACAGCGTCCGCGCTCATTTCCGTGCCTTGCATTGGCTGCCCATGGCTGAAAGGGTTAAATTTAAGGCATTGGTCATCGCCCACAAAGCCCTTCACAACCTGGGTCCCATCTACTTGCAGAGGCGGTTTTCATTTTATGCCCCGACCAGAGCTCTCCGCTCTTCAGCCCTTCTGCTGGCCAAGGTTCCTCGTTTCTCCCGGTCCAGGATCGGGGGCAGCTCGCTTGCGGTTAAAGCTGCCGCTGCCTGGAATGCTCTCCCTTTCTTCTTGCGCAACACTAAGGACCCACTCTGTTTCAAACGTCTCCTCAAAACTCATCTGTTTCCATAGCCTTCTACTTTGGTTCTCCTCATTTGGCTTCGCGCTGGGACACTCCTTGGAGTAACTATCGCGCGTTATAAACTTATCTAACATAACATAACATAACATAACATGTCATCAGTGCAGTCACTTACCATGTCATGAGTGATGTATTATGTGAGGTCATAAGCAGTGCATTGCGGGGGTGTTAGTAATAGTTAACTCAGTTAACTATAACTGCTGAATTTCACTTTTTTTGTATGAATGAAATCTGAGCCCAACTATAAAGTCCCTGTAACCTTTGTTTTTTTCAATTAATATATATATATATATCAAGACAAAATTATTTCAGGCTTAGAGTGCTGAATAAATTATGCAAAACAGGAAGCAAGGAAGTAGTTTCTAAGTCAGGCGAGGCAGAGAGAAGCTCCTGTATATGGCACACCTTACATTACCAACAACACTTTGAATCTGATCACCTCATAAGACATGGGATTCTGCAATCCCTGTGTAAACGCCCATCCCTAATTTCTTCATAATCGGCAACTTGTGAGGCACTCAGTCGCTGATTTTAACGAAAAGATGTCAGAACTCAAATGTAATAAGTTATTGCAGTCAAATTCAGACACCAAAATGCCTGCTGCCAGAGCCAGCAGGAAGGCGTAAGGCAGGTCTGGTCACCGAGAAGCTGTTTAAAGCAACATAAATGAAACATTGCTTTACTTTCTTCTGCATGTTTCTACGCATTCTGAGTTACTGCAGCATTAAATAACTGACTTGTATTTAACTGTTTCTAATATCTTTTTGCTACAAATATCCAACATGTTTTTATGGTGTTTAATTTTGCACTACAGGTTCTATTTTTATTCTTCATGTTTGCAAACATGCTCTATATTTCTGATAGAGCTACACAACAAGGTTTGAAGTGGTTTGTGGGAAAGGTGATGGTGTGCTAATGGATTATATGGGCAAAAGTATCCTGTTCTGTACATGATAAGGATTTTGCAAGTCACCTCAGAGTTCAATAACCTCGTTCCCCTATATGGTTATGGAGCTCCTCTGTGACTTTCAATACCCTTATAATGGACGGCAGAGGATACTATATCCCTTCTATAAATTACTCAGTGGCAGTCACCACTGGGTAGTTATAGTTAGATCAGTGCTTTCGTAGACAGGGTGTTTTTTTAGTTTGTTAGTAACTTTGGCTCCTCTTGCCAAATCTTCACAAAACATTCCAAAAAGCATGCAAACCCACCTCAGCACCTTTCTAGAAACGTTTCAGTGTGATTCGGCAGATGGGGGCTGAGAAAAGGGGGACACCAAAATCAAATTTCCCCATGTATTTTCCATAGACTTTTTATGCTGTGATACCTCAAAAATCACTGAATGAAATTACACCAAATATAGCAGGAAGCTAGATCTTGGCCCAAAAAGTGTGCTCTTGCTGATTTGGTGTAAATTTGTTCAGTAGTTTTTTTAATGAAATTAAGGTTATAAAATATTTGCATATCTGGATGGTTGTGTTCTATGGAGTCTTGCAAGAGTACCTCAGACCCATTTTCAAAACGTTGAGGCTTCTGATTGGCCCAGGGGGCTTTTTTAACCTTGGGCCATCTTGCTCCCATAAGGGGACAGGATAGAGAGGCTCTTCTCTTAGGCCCTGTGGTGGGGTAAGCCAACCTTGGGGCAAAATATATATATTTTTTTAATTGCGATCCCACAGGACTCGAGCAGGATTCCCACTGGACTTCTGTGGGATCTTGACTTGAAAAAACATAAATGAATGCCTGTCTGCATTTTTATCAGTAAATAAGGGGAGGGGTATGCCACCCCCATCCCCGAGCCACCAATAGACCTCAGGGAGCCCATTCCCTAGGGCCAAAATCATTATAAAGGGGAGGGTAACATGGCCCCCTCATCTAGCCTTGTTGGCCCACGGAAACCCCATCCCCTGGGACCAAAAAAAAGGGAGGGGGCCCCACATATCCCCTCCCAATTTTGTTATCTGCCCTACAGACCCTTTCCCCAGGGCGAGATATTTAATAGTGTCTCGGGGGGATCACCCCTGTGACACTGTGCACGGTGAAAGCAGTAGAAAAATGCTGCTACTGCCCAGGTGAGAGCAAACAAAAAGTTCTGGCTCCCGCCAGTATGCACTATAGTACTGGCTGGTGCTGCTGATGGCCTGGGGCTCCCTCTTAAGCCCTCAACATTGTGTTTTGTGGGTGACTTGGGTGGGCACAGGAGAACGCACCAGAGTCCCTGGGGGATAGGGCTCCCGGGGCCATACGGGACAGGGAGGGGGGCAGGTGCTCCCCTTCCCTTATATTTTGCAAAAAGGCCCTGGGCTTGGGATTCCCAGGGGCTCTAGTGGCTCTGAGAGAGGATCCTTGTGCCCCCTCCCCTCATTAAAAAATAGATGGCTCCTGGGGGGTGGGGTGATTGGGCCTGAAAAGGCCTGCGGTGGGGGGCTGCATGCCCCATCCCCTTATATAAATTAACCCTGGGCGTAGTTTGCGTAGTAGCGCTATGCGTAGCTACGCGAAGTCCACTTCGCACTAAGCAAGCTACGCGGAGCTACGCGAGCTGCGTAGTGCGGTAGGGAAAATGCTGTTCGCACTGATTGCACAGTGCCTGATGCTTGTCCGCACTGTGCAATCATTGCAAACGGCAACTTGCACAGTGCAAGCGGTCGTTTTCTGCCACTCGACTAGATTTGTACTCGAGCTGCAGTTTTCTCAACGCGGACTGGTAGTTTCTCATCGCGAGCGGTTGCAAGCATACGCGACCACTCGCAATGAGAAACCTGACCTCCCCGCTTTGAGAATCTCGCCGGGAGCTTTATTTTCCACACTCGCAATCGGCAACTTGATGTTGCTGATCGCGAAAGAGGAAAAAGTCTCGCCGGGATGTCATGTTGCTCGCTCGCGGTCGCCAACTTGACGTTGAGGACTGCGAGCAAGCAAAAAATGCCCGCTACGCTACGCGTTTTTGCACTGTGCTACGTGCAATTCGCGTAGCGTGTAGTTGCGCAAACTACGCAAGCGTAGCGTAGTCCTATGCCCAGGGTTAATATAAATAATGCATGCGGATCTCGGTGGGCACAGGGACACCCAAAGTAACTTATTTGTTTAATAAGTGAAAAATAAATGAGCGCCAGGAGCCACTCATTTACTATTTACTGCTCCTTTGATGGAGAATCCCATTATGCCCTGCATGGACTTTATTTTAATGTTATTTTTATATTGTTTTGCTGCTCCTTTGATGGAGAATCCCATAAGGCCCTGCATGGACTTTATTTTAATTTAATTTTTAGATTTTTTAGCTTGGTGTCGTCCTTAGAATAGGAAGGGGCTCCACCAAGCCCTTTTGTGATGTTGCCCCCTAGTGCCATTAAGTAAAAACAGTAAGTCTCCTGGGTCATTCATTCCACGACACCAGAAAATCTTATCATATTTTTTTTAAGCACTCCTAGCTGGAGCATTATGATCTACTGGTGGAGTGCACAGCCCTCTTGGGGTTGTTGTTATGATTGCATTTGTGTAGGCTGAAATGTTAAAGAAACATTCAGAGACGTTTTTTTTTTATCTTAACAAATGTGTCTAAATATGTATTTTGATATTTTTCACCCAGAAAATGTAACAATAAAAACGATGAGAAAAGAGTCACAGATTTGTTTTTATTAAAACTTTATTAAACATGTTTACAATAATTCATATTTATAAAAATGTCATTGAGTGAACTATTGAAATACACATTTGATTTAAAATATTGGTCATTTTAGGAAAAGATGATACATTTTATTTTTATATATGTTGATATACTTACCATTTAATAAAGCCAATAGGCTCACTTTTTAAATGTCGGTGTTGCAGAAGGTGTCCAACCTCACGGCATGCACAGGGGGTTGGCTGCCTGTGGGGGTTGGTTGCAGAGCTTGGCAAAGGTCGAAGGCCGTGTGCGGCATGGGGTTTGCTTCCCACAGGAGGTTGGTCGCATGTATGATGATAAAATATCGCTATATGTTAAACTAAAAACTAGAAATTCACTGAAAAAACAAAGGTTGTAGTGAAATTATAGTTAGGAATTGTATTTATATCCTAATTTTCATTAAAGAAAACCGTAGAAATTCACTGAAAAAACAAAGGTTAAAGTTACGTTATAGTTAGGTGTGATAATAAGATCTGATTATGTTTTTTAAAAAAGCTTAGAAATTCACTGAGAAAAAACAAAGGTTAAAGTGACGTTAAAGTTAGGTGAAAATTTCAGTGCGAATGTACCATTTTTAACTCAAAAGAACCACAGAAATTCACCAGTTATAGTTAGCAGAGCTATCTATAACTTGCGCCCCCGCCATGCACTACTTATTACCTCACATATTACATCACTCATGACAATGTTCTATGACATCATTTTATGACATCACTCATGACATTTCAAATGACATCACTGATGACCTCATCCAGTAAGTATGTTAGTTTATTTTATACTTTACAAAGTGGCAGGTAAGTCTCATCCTATTTATATGCCTCATTTCGTAGAGATTCTTTCCTGCTAATGGATGTGTTAATAAAATGCTTGTGCTCCTAATGGGTCAAATGTGAGTAGAGCTGTTCAGCTCCTTAAGAATCTTTGTGTACAGGACTAACAGTGTCTGCATAATAATTGATGAGTTTTGTCCAGTGTGTTGGACACTAGTAATTTGGTTTTGCTAAAATGTTTCTGATAGGTCAAAGATTCTATGTGGTAGATGCTAAGTATTATAAGCAGCTTTGAGTATTTTAAGGGAGTTGCTTCAGCATGACAATTTGTATATAGGAGAAACAACAGTGTGCTCCAGATAGTTACCCATGTAAATCAGCTTGATTACCCCCCAAAGGTGATCTATCTATACATATTTTGGCAGTGTATGAAGGCTATAGGTAGTATGACCTTTAGCACCTTCAGGCCTTGGGAGTTTACAGTGAGTAGTCTCTCTTTGGAGAGGTTTTGCATAGAGTGAACACTGTTCTTAGTGGATTCTTTTTAATAATCTGTAGTGTATTTCCCATGAGAGTCTTGCTCTCTGAAAACAGTGTGGTATAAGGTAAAGTCTCTGCATAGGGTATATACTGTTTCCAGCACCCACTCTCCTATTTATGCTGCTTCATATCTCATGAAAGGCTTGCTATCTGTGAAGGGTTTCATACAGGCTAAAGGCGGTCCGTAGTAGGGCATTATTTATGTAACAGCGCTTATGTGTCCAGAATAAGTTTGTTTTCTCTGAACAGTTTAATACAGATTGCCTACTGTGTGCAGTAGGAGTTATCAATCTATGTGTGGTTCCATGAAGTGTATGGTATTGGGCCAATGCTATACATAACAGAAGCTTGGTTCATCTAGGTGATTGTATGTTTGATGGCATTAATGGTGCTTGATATTATTGAGAGCTGTTTGATACTTACTTTCGTACCTCTCATCGCATACTCATTTACAAGTAATGTGTATAAAAGCAGCTTGGATGATGTCATCAGAGATGTATTCAGTGATGTCATCAAGGATGTCATTTGAGATGTCATCAGTGATGTCACAAATTATGTCAGAGAACATGTCATGAATGATGTAGTATGTGAAGTCATAAGCAGTGCACGGCGGGGGCGCAAGTTATAGTTAGCTCTGCTAACTATAACTGGTGAATTTCTGTGTTTTTTTTTTACTTCAAAACATTACACTGGCACTAACATTTTCACCTAAGTCACTTTAACCTTTAGCTTTTTCAGCGAATATTTTCTCTCCCCTCTCTCTCCCTCCATTCACATTTTTCTTCCACCCACTACTGCATAGAGCATGGTGAAATCATTCAGCTGACTTCAGCTACTGGGTCAGCCCACTTCAAACATTGGCCTACTTCATTGCGAGTAATGGCATTCTGCTCTTTCACAAGAAGCACATTGGCACACAAAGCAGGCCCCTTGAGTGCCAGGCCTACTATGGCAATGAATGCTTTTTGATACCAAAAAAGTGCCTTGCTTGATCCAATGTTTTTTCCTGTCTTGCAGAGGGGCTGGCACCTCATCCAACAATGCAATTTTACAAAACCCATGACAAAACAATATAAGCAATTGGCAGAGCTAAACGCTGGCAGCCAATGCAACCACAAGGGCTTTGCCAATGCTTGTTTTGGATAGTAGCTTTCCCTTTGTAATGGAGAGCTGAGGAAATTCGCAACACCTCACGTTCACTGCAGGTGTTTTGAAGTAGCATGGTGTGATGCCATCATTCATGCCCCCAACCCCAGTGCAATGTGGGTTTGTTGTGTAAATGGGGAATAACAAGGCAATGCACCTGCTTTAAGGTCGCAGCATCATTGTTTCCTCATTAACTCCAGGCACTAAAGGGGCAGATGAGCAGAAATTGGTTGCCAACATCTGCCAGCAATGTTCAGCAAATGGAGGTCCGTCTGCCCATGCAAACTGCATTTGGGAATTCTAAAGAGCACAAATAAGATGTCCACCATTGAACTCCCGCTCATGAATACTGAAAATCAACATTAACCCCTTCCGTGCTCATGACGAGCTCAGCTCATCATGAGTCACAGTGGAGCTGTGCTCATGACGAGCTGAGCTCGTCATAACTGCCGCGGCCCGCCCACGCGCGATTAATTCCCCACCTGTGCGGGAGAATTAATCAGTGGGCGGGGTCGTGACTAGCTCAGCTCGTCATGAGCACAGCTCCACTGTGAGTCATGACGAGTTGAGCTCGCCACATGCACAGCAGCGCCGCGGCCCCCCCCCCCGCACCACGGGGGAATTACCCCCACAGGGAAGGGGTTAAGACATGAAGAACGGATAAAAGCAACCCTTGCCCCAACTATGCTGGTTAAAGTTTATGTACACGGCCTATGAATACCCAACACTTATGCTCCCTTTCAGCATTACTTTCACTTCCTAGTTTGGCACCGAATTAAATCACACTTCGTTATTTAGGTGCCCAACTGCAGCCCAGCAAATGCTATGGATGCCTAAGTCCTTGTTGCTGCAGCAGATTTGGCCATACTGCAAGGCAAACGGTTCTTGCACACCCACTCCCTTGCGGGTGCTTTGCATTCGCACAAAAAAACGTGCACAAGCAAAACTCATTCTGGGGACAGGTGCACCAGAATTGTGGCGATACCACTCTCATTAAAATCATCGCCCCTGGTCCGTTGGCCTTAAAGTTACCTTTGAGCATGCATAAGTATTCAGAGACATATAGGCAAACACTGGGCAGCAATGAGCTGGAGTTTGAAGGCCACAACAACAGTTTGTTCCTCAAGTCAATTAAAGAAAAAAAGCTAGAGAACCACATTGGCAGAAACTAAATCATGGAAAGCCAATTGGAAGTAAGGACAATGTTAACGAATTACAAATAAATCGAAAATTAAAGGAAACATTTAAAGGAAGGATAATCTTGTAATGGTAAATTGTAGATAGCGCTTACTATCCCTAGCGAGGCATTGAAGCATTTTGTGGCAAGTAGCAGGTTACTCCAGAACCTAAGATAAGATTGCATTGCTAGTAGATTAGTAATACGTGTTTTGTTTCCCTTGCAGATTAGTTGTGTTAGGTTTGTGCTCTTAACCAGTCCATTCCAGCTTCCCTGTTCTTCCCTCGCCCGTGGGCCACCTATGCCGGCCCATGCTCTTCTCTGCTTGCCTTCCATCCCTCCTCTTTCTGCCTATCTGAATATTCCTCCATCCATCTGTCCTCCCTTTCAAACCACTGGCTGATTTAACTCATCATCTAGCAGTACAGCAGTATTCAATGGGTAGAGATTATGTCCTGAATAGGTACATGAAAATTATGGATTTCTCGCCAAGAGGCGGCACGGGAAAACACCACAGTAAATGTATTGTTACTAACCCTTAGCAGTTAGCGTTAAGTTGTAGCCTTTGCATGTGTACTAAAGAAGAAAGTGGAAAAGGGGCAGGGGCCTCTCATTGGATTGGTATGGATACATGCCAATGTTTAAGAAGAGCTCAGTGGGAGATTTAAAAAAAAGGATCAGGAGAATGTATTTCCTCCATTGACTCCTATTGAAACAGAGGCAATTTCGGAGGGAGACAGCTAAAATAAAGCCATTTTTGGGATCAGAAATCCAGAGTCTCCTACCTGAATCGGGTCTATTCACATGCATGGGTATGTATTGAGGGGGACTTTTCGCTGCCTCGCAAAGAGCGACAGGCCTGGACACGGTACGGGCACAATAAACACAGTGCAAAGCGGGAGGCCGAAGGCCTCAAAGTCGTTGAAATCTGCTGAACACAGATCTTAGCCACGCAAGTCAAGGGAACATCCATGGTGCACATAAGCCTGGGAGTGGTCAGGCTCAGGTTGCACATGAACAAGCCATGCTGTACTGAATAGATGAATATGCTACCCCTGGATAGCCACATGTTGTCTGTAAATGAAGCGATAACTCACATTGCAAGGCCAGCAAGTATTTTAGGTCTCAATTGCTCCCGCTCTCGAGTCTATCTACAGGTCCTGCAGGCTTCCACTGCTCCCTTGGTGCACCTGTATAGACTTACCCCAAAGTGACCCAAGCAGAGCCCGGTCCTTGATGGGCTGATCTGCTGATCTGTGGGACTCCTCTCCAGTGGGGTCATAGGGGAAAGAGTCCGGCTCCAGGAGTCAATGTCAGGAAAAATCTAAAATGATACTAAACTTAGGTGAAGTTTAGGGATAATGAGTTTTTGGGTTCAGGGTTGGGTGATGTTTAAGGGTGTTGAGGGTTGTTTAGGGGTCGTGAGGGTTTCTTAATGTTCAAGGATGAGTTGAGTGCGGCTGTTGATTAGTTTTATAGATCAGGAATGGGCGAAGTGTAGGGGTGTTGACAGATGTTTAGGGTTCACAGATGGGCAGAGCCTAGGCTGGTGAAGTTTTTTAAGGGTCTGTGATGGTTAGAGTTCAGGGTTGATGAATGTCATTTAGGGTTCAGGAATCGGTGGAGTTTAGGGTTCGTGAGAGTTTTACAGGTCAGGGATAGGTGGAGTTTATGGGCAGATAGAGTTTTAGGGTTCAGGCATGGATGGAGGATAGGGTGGTGAGAAATTTATTGGGTTCAGGGAAGGCTGGAATTTAGATGTAGGAAGGGTTTTTATGGTTCTAGGGTGGATGGAGTTTAGTGATCGTGAATCGTTCTTAGAGGTCAGGTAGGAGTGATGCTCAGGATAGGTGGAGTTTAGGTGCGGTGAGGGATTTCAAAGTTTCAGGGATGGGTGAGGTTTAGGTGTAGAGTGGGATTTTTAGGGTTCAGGAATAGGTGAAGTTTAGGGGTAGTGAGGGGTTTTAGGGTTGAGGTATGGGTAGAGTTTAGGGGAAGAAAGAGATTTTAGGGTTCAGGGAGAGGTGGAGTTTGGGGGTCAGGGATGGATGCAGTTTTAGTAAAGTGAGGGTTTTTTAGGATTCAACGATGGATAGCATTTAGGGTAGGAAGGGTTTTAGGGTTCAGGGATAGGTGGAGTTTAGGGGTTGGGATGGGTGAAGTTTAGGTGGGGCGAGGTGCTTAAAGAGGATAGAGATGGTGCGTTTAAAGGTTATGAGGGGTCAGGGGTAGATGGTGTTTAGTGTTGGTGAGGGGTAAATGAACAAAACACATCCAAAGTAATTGTTTGAGAATGTAAAAGAAAATTCATCTGAAATGATGTCCCCTGAAGTAAAGCCCTAAAAAATAAATATCTCCAACAAAAATGTTTGTGAAAGAAATACCTGCAACCATTGCATTTACACCTTAAAACTAAACATTGTAAAAGTATTTTTTTCTTTTTCTTTAACCCTTGCCTGCTCATGACGGAACCACTCCGTCATGAGCCACGGGCGCCGTGTGCTCATGACGGAGTGGTTCCGTCATGCTGCGGCCGCTCCGCCCACGCGGCGCTGATTCCCCGCCTGTGCGGGCGAATAATGCAAGTGGGCAGAGTCGTGACGGAACCACTCCGTCATGAGCATAGCGCACCCGTGGCTCATGACGGAGTGGTTCCGTCACGAGCATGGCGGCGCCGCGCTCACCCCGAACACCCCCAGCGCCGCTGCAAAATTCGTGCCGCGGCGAAGGGGTTAAAAGACTGTCTATGAATTGAACTCTATGAAATTGTAAATGCCAATCATCTTGCAAATTTCCTTTATGTTATATGCACTTATTACGCGCGCAGCTACTCCGAAGAGTGTCCCGGCGCAGCCCAAGAGGAGACAGACCATAACCAAGCTTTAAGAGAAGAGGTGCATTTTTAGCAGTTTTTTAAAAGCACCAATGTCTTCAACAGAGCGAAGCGAGAGGGGGAGCGCATTCTAAGCGCGGCCCGCGCGCACGACCAGAGAAGCGCCCCCTAGCCGATGTCGCTGGAAGCCAGGAATCTTCATCAGCCTTAGGAATGAGGAACGCAAAGATCTCCCCGGCACATTAAACGAGAAGCGTTTCTGCAGATAGCCGGGACCTTGCCCATGCAGAGCGCGATGGGCTAGGGTGAGAGCTTTGAAAGTCACACGTGCCTTGACCAGAAGCCAATGAAGAGAGCGACGGTAATCCTGTACGCTCTGTCTGGGACCCAGGCCCCCCAACATGCGGGCAGCCGCATTCTGGGTCACTTGTAACTTATTGAGAGCATAAGCTGGGATCCCAGCATAAAGAGCATTGGCGTAGTCAAGTCCAGACATAGTTTAGGTGAAATGGTTTCTCACTAATAGTATTTCATGAAATCGTTTTTCCATTAAATTCTATGCAGCCACTGCAAGCACATTCGCTGTATGCTTTTATCGCAACATCAAGCAATCCTGTGAGGCCACCTTTGCTTTCACTTATTCCAACAAAAGAAGAATTTGTCACACCACCAATCTGGAATACATCACAGTGGTGGTTGGCTCCTTACGATCATGAGGGGCTGCTGCACAGGAAGTTTCAACAACAACAGTTATGCATCACAACCAAGTTGACACCCTCTTGCCGGAGCATCCACCTTTTGATTGTCAGAGGGGGTGACGTGTGGACATGCTCCAAATTGAAAAATACATTGTGGCCATTCACAGCCGTAAATGGGTCAACATAGGGATATAGATTGAAATGATGGCAGCCTCATATCATCAAATATCATTGATTCATTGATGTCAGATGGAAACTCGCATTAGTCACTGTTTGTACCAGACCATCAGATGAGCTCAACATCAATACCGAGGGGAGCAGGTGTGGACTTATATTCACCAATAGCTCTCTATCCCCAGTTTGCTCACCATATGCCATTATGTTGCCCACCATTACAGCATTTTAGCGCCAGGACACCCTAGGGTAACCGTGCACTCTATAAGTATAAATAACATAACATAACATTCATGTTTTTGTGTGTCAGATCCCAGGCCAACTGTGAGGAGGCCTTCAGTAGCTCATCTGGGAAGATGCAGCTCAGATGCTAAACCTTCATA
The DNA here is from genome assembly GCF_964204655.1 of Triturus cristatus. Taxonomy (NCBI): domain Eukaryota; kingdom Metazoa; phylum Chordata; class Amphibia; order Caudata; family Salamandridae; genus Triturus; species Triturus cristatus. The sequence goes on along the minus strand of NC_140593.1, from coordinate 818,893,867 downwards.
AACAGAGCATTAATGTCCCATGTCATGTTTCAGCCTCTCGGTGCACTTGTAACGGGAAAAGTCTAAGGATCATATGAGGTGTGGCCAAGTTAAACATGTACAACGGCAAACCCCTGTATCAGCCTTCAATGCTTGGAGCCCTCTTTTTGGAAGTAGTACAGCCATTTGAAAGTGTGCACCTTCATGATTATTTTTGTATGTATTCCTTTCAGATGAACCCAATGAGGTGACATAGCTTTGTAAATATAAAAAAAAATCTCAAACACTTCAGAGAGGCAGAGGGGTTTCATATTCTTGATGTTTTGATGGTTTTGTGGCCAACTGTAACATCAATTTCGTGGAAAGCAAGGCAAAAAAATTAATGTTTGCTTTATGAATTTACATTTTGATTTCCTAAGCGTGGGAAACATTTTTCAGACTTTTGAAGTCCTCTCTTATAGGAGCATGATGTTCTTGGACTGTGTCCATAGAGCTGGGCGTCTTAGTGCAAGTTTACTACCCTCACTTCCTGAAGGTGTCTTTGAAAACCTCAGTGGCAGCCGCACCGTTGATCATCATAGGCCACTGTGAGTCAAAAAGGGTGTTAAGTAACAGTAGTTTATAAGAAGAAATCAATCTGAAACAAACCCACCTTTAGATCTGGCTTGGGAAAGAAGCGCACTGCTGTCAGTACAGTGTTATTGATATTTTAAGTTGGGGGCCTTTCTGACTTGAAATACTTATCTAACCAACACAAATGGTAAACTACGTTTACCACAAATCTTTTTCCCCCGCAGGGAATCACAACACGGTCGTTACAACGACCGCGTTGCGATTCTGCATACTATTACTCCGCAAGTCGGAACAACGACTTGCGGATGGGGGGGAGGTGTTGGATTTAAAATCCAACACCTTCCCTATTGTCCGCACAGACTGGAGTTGGAATAGTAAATTATACTATTCCAACATCCAACGCCCCCCCCTCCGCAAGTCGTTGTTCCGACTTGCGGAGTAATGGTATGCGGAATCACAACGCAGTCGTTGTAACGACCGCGTTGTGATTCACTGCGGGGAAAAAGAATGCGAGATAAGAACATACATTCAAAACAAATATGCACATGTGTGTATCTTGATGTGCTTCCACAATCTTTTTTGGGGTTGGGCTTGACACCTTTTCAATGATTCAGGGGTGGGACACGTAAGTCAACACTTTTAAGTAACTTTACACTTGGGAGTGATGACTAACCCAAAGTAGTACTCAGAAGTGTACGAGCAAATGAACACGTGAAGATTTATTCACATGTAAGGTTACCTTTGTGAATAACCCCCTCATTGGTTGAACTGTAAAATGAGAGAGAAAATAAAGCCGCAGAAAATGCAAAATAAATTGCTGCAACGGAATAGCGTGCTGCATTACTGCATGAGCTGCTTTTCCTTTCTGCAACATTACTCAACACTGCAATTAATTTTGTCCCTATTTGCCAACAATTCCAAGCCCTGTTCTGTACCTGCATATTATGGGCGTTTAAGCCAAATACAAATAAAACTTTCTTTGCATTGCCATTCCTGCTATTTCTTTTACCTCAATGTGTGTTAAAGTTACTAAAGAGATAGATAATGCCACACACTTGATTGTAATTAAATAACTTGCTTCCTTTGCTGCAAAACGTTTTCCTTACTGACAATGTGGCCCATCAGTGCTGCATAATTTCAGTGGTCCTGAAATAGAGAACATGGGCACTAGAGCTAAATATATACCTATGCCTGTAGATAAACTCATGTATTAATGTGTTTTGTCCAAGTGCGTGTGTGTGTGCGAGTGGTATGTGTATGTGAGTGCACTTTCACCCAAGATTGTGTTGGTTTTCTGCTCTTTACTTTGTTTCTTGTTTTCATTTTATTGTGCCTTTTTTCCAGCCAGCCTGCAGTACATTCAAAGTGCATTATGTTCTCAGTGTGTATGAATTTCTTGTAAAATAAAATAACATGGAGGAATGATCTAATTTATTTTTCCTTCATTGATTTCGATACAATCCCTGTGGGTTCCTGGATATCCGGGAGTGCCTCCTCTGTATAAGACTACTAATGCCGGACATTGTCCATTAAATGGAACATTTGTAACTTTAGTCTTGCTGTTTTTTTCGTACGTATTTTTCCAATCCTAAAGTAGAGTTTAAGATTGCCAGAAATAATCCTGTTTAATTTTGCCTTTGTTTTTGTATTTTTAAATGGAAAATGATGAGCCTTCCCAGTGCAGCAAAAAGAAGTTGTGGTATTGGTATGTCCTTGATTTGATTAAGAAACATAATGTTGCATATGCCTAATTACATGCATCCGCCTTGCAAGCATGTCTTTGGCTTTGTCCCTATAGTTTCCATCTGTTGTTAGTGCTGCTGATCTATTACCAGATGACTTCAGATCACTGGGGATGCCATGCTATTCTTCTGCAATTTCCTTTTTAAATGCCAAGTGTGTGGCCTACAGATATAATTGGGCATGTTTGCATATTTGTCATACATTTTCATTGAAATTTCACACAATTTTGGGAAATTACGCTTTGACACGCAATGATGTTTGATAGTATCTTGAGTGAGATATCGGTTGGTTTGAGCAGAAAATGTCTCTCTGGGCGACATCTTCTGTGTGAACCAACCCCTCACTGGTCAAAATTATGCACAACGGTGTAATGTGAAAGTCAGAGTAATTAAGGATGTTTTGTTGTGAAATGTATTATTTACTCAGGCATACTTCAAGGGAGGATATTCTTGACTTTCTGATCAAGTGTACAAATATCTATCAATATTAAGAATTTATAAATTCACGCAGAACGGTGATACATATTGTGGAAATGTGGAACCATACATTCATAGTGCAAATAATAACTAAAAAATACACTGTATCATTCACAGGATAACCATAACAGCCAGGGAGTGGACATGCCAGCAAAGCCACTACCAAGTTCCCAACCTACATGTCTAGCGAGCAAACCGGTGTCGGAATCTAGAGGCAAGGGGCAATCTTACCAACACACCAACGCTTCCTTAACACAACCGACAAAATGACAACTCTAGTAATGGAAGGAAAAGGCAAGGAGTTAGGAAACAAGGATTCGGTCCAACAATTTCTGATTCAGCACACAGACAAAATTCCCAATATACAACCCTTTGATTACTCACATATGTGCTGGTACATAGCTGACTGCACCCCTAACTCAAAAGGATTGGGTAAGTGGGATGTATGTCAAAGGAGGTGCAATGAGGGAAGAGACTGTCTGATAGGGCCTTTAGTAGCCTTACCACTGCTTTGCACTTCCCAGGAAGGAGTAAATCTGTGCTCCTGCGGACCAACTCACAAGCCCAGGAAACAGTTTGAAATAGCGCAAGGCCAATAGCACCCGTTGGCACCTCACCCTCCTAAGCCCCACTGCCGCCATATTCAAGGCTGTGTAGGCACACTGCCCAACCTGTTCTAACACTACATGCCCCAGAACACATTTGTATTTCTAATCAAAGCACAGGGCCAGAGCATTGGATCATCTGGTGACACAATTCTATTTAGAGTTTATGCTTCTTGTCTGCATTGCTCTGAGTCTGTGAACATAGAACCAATCCAGATTGCGATTGGTGATCATTGATCTCATCCTATTCTGAGAATTGTGCTTAAGCAATTTATATAATTGTTTTTGGTGGCACTGGCTTGTAGCAAGCAAACAAATTTGCAGCCCTTGCAATATCATTGACATTAGTTTCTTTTTTGATGTCTCCACCCAACAAAGTACTTGATGGGGAATGGAGCAAGAGAGGGGCCCCCACGTGTGGATATTCAGTGCCAGACGTTTGAGGTGTTTGAACCGCATGTTGTCGCTCAAAGATTTCCATGATGCTCAAAGTCATACATATTCACAAACTGCGCTGCCCTTTCCCATTCTCTTGGTTAAACCATGTGAAGATTGGACAGAAAATGTCTTTGTTATTGTTTACTCTACATAATCCTGAACTGAATTGTCAGACTCGATGCTGGTGTGTAGCAGTCCGGTCGATCATCTGAAATACTGTAATTGAGAAAGAGACACTAGAGAAGCTGAACACTCCAACCACAGTGTAATTTACTCTAGTTTTGTAGTATGCATTCTGGGTCTTATGCATGGTCCTGATTATGCTAAACTTATGGTCATCTATTATGGTCTTCAGGTAAAAAAGCCCTAAAGAATGGTCAAGCAATGCACAGTCAAGCCCATTCCCAGCTGAAGCTTCTGTAATCGATTTTGTTCTGGAGTGAGTGTCTTGAATGACCACAACAATCAGTACTACTTCTAAAAGGTGGACTGTGATTATACCTAGATAACAGAACATAACACAAACCAGGTTACAGAAAGACAATCTAAGTTAACTAATATTTAACATCTGAGTAGTTAAGACTACTAAGAGGAGCAGAATACCTTTAGATGGGTCCCATCGAGGGTCTGAAAGCGTAAGCATAATCTGCAATACACATATATATTCATTACATGCATTAACCAAGAAAGAATCATCTCTTAAGAGTCCACACATTATTCACCATTCATTGCTGTGTTAAAGTTTGTGTGAAAGTCTCCATTTTCGGGTGAGTACACGGTAAAGAGAGTATATGAATGGTGGGACCCTATCCCAGAGTGGTACTTACTTCCTGAGAGCCAGGTAGAGTTAGTATATCTAACAAACCTGTTGGTTTAAAGGTGGGGATTTTCTTTTTTAAATTAGTCAAGCAGAATGAACAGAAAGCTCCCTGCCTTGATTGGATATACTGATGAATGGACTCAAGTGGCTCTTAACTGGGAGCGCTGGGCACAGACGGGACAATATGCCATATTATAGTCAATACACTGTTCACAGTGCACCTGAACTATAGACAGCATATTAGTGAAAGGTGGACCCAAAGGAGTGACCCAGCCTCACATTTAAAGGATGGTAGGGCGAGTGACTGCACCTGCCTTTGAATGGATTCTGGGTGGTCTGTTCCAAGGGACATTCTTGCTGGACACACTGACTGTGTACCCCCTCTATGTGATACACAGTCAGTATGCATAACAATGGTTTCTTTGCCATTTCACCTACATCTGTGACAGCGAGCAGACACAATGGCAAATGCTTTCCTCAGTTGGATGGGGCCACGCCACATCATGTAATGACTACTTTTGATTACCCTGATGCACATTTGTGCACTAGTGTCACTCATGTTATAGAGGGGGCTTTCCAAGATCTTTGATCCTTTCTGTAATACCAAAGTGCCACGGAGTTCAAACAACAGACACACATTGTTTGATGCAACCTCAGTTGCTCATTGGGTTAATTTTTCAGGCAAATTTATAAAAGTGTAAATCATAATGTAAAGTGTGTATATTGCATCAGCACACATGTGCATAATGTCATATTTTTTTTAAAGGCACATCAAGCTGTGCATGTCTAGCTTTTCTGTCAAAGTTGCACATTTCCGCTATTTGGCAGAAGCGGAAGGGGCACATAAGGACCATCCAGAACCTACCTACGATGATTAGAACTCATCAGAGTGAGCTGCCAAGGTGCTCCTGCAAAACAAACATACCATTTGCTCCAATGCTCCCTGAGTTGAGGGTAGATACACAGTAGTGAGGAATACTCTTTACTCTGTTGTACAGTGTTTGGGTATCAGGTATGTGCACAAGACACTTTGGAACCAGCATGTGTGTTATTTTTAAATTATTTTGGGAAGGTGCATGATGCAGTGGAAGTATCATGAGAGTAGTCAATCCAAGGCCTGGTCTAGTGATACTCTATCATGAGTAGAAGGAGAAGAGATCTCCAGCAGGGCTTGATATCAAGCATTTGACTTGCAGCTGGCCAATGAATGAGGAGTCTTCCATGCTCCTCCTTATTCATAAGTGGGCTCACTGTACAATAGTGAAAACAACAACAAGGTGCACAGTCCGTAGCAAAATGGCGGAACAGTAGTTAATGTAGAGAAAACAAGAGAGTTCCTACAAATAAATGAGACAAGCCCTCCGCAGGAGGTAGGAGTCCATCAGCCCACCCTTATTGGCGGAGCCTCGTCATCTGGTACTCCTGGGAAACGCTGTCCAGGCCCATGAATGCAGAGACTCTGCCTAGGTGCACCGGACAGTGATACCCCAAAAGAAAATAAAATCAACTCCTGCCAGGGTCTGTGCCCAAATAGTTGAGGGCTCCAGTGATGTACAGTGCAAAGAAGTGAAGTGAAGTTAAAAATGAATACTTGGTCGAAAAATATGTTTAATGGGGATCAACCAAGTTTCATGACTAAAAGAACCTATAGTCTGTCATATATTTCTACAGGCTAGTCTTTGGTTCATGTGAGCGCGTGGTCGACATGTTTCAGCCGCTGAGGTAAATTTACCCGGCTTTCTTCAGGACCAAAAAAAGTGCTACTGCAAAAACTTAGGAAAAAGTGGTAAACCTATGCCCATACACCAAATGTGAATGTGGGATACCGGTGTGGCAATTGCCACCCTACCAAAAAAGGCTCAAACTAGAGCGTAAGAACGATGTCTTCATTCCTGAAAGAGAAAAATATATATAAGAACCTCGTGTATATCAAAACACAACTACTGAACGCCACAGGGTAAAGCTGATTCAGCATCACCTAGATCAACAGAAACTCCATAATGATGTTTCTAAATACTGAATTAGTATAGAAATTTGAAAAACACTCACCCAGCTTTGTGTGGGAGAAAAGCCTCACCTCACCCGGCTGACCGCTCGGAGAAGGAGGCACCGCTCTGTTTAAATGTGGAGAAAGAAAACAAGACAGATTGCCAAAGGATGCCCGTCTGTTCAAAACTCAACACACATCTTTTAAACAAATTAAAAAGAAACCCAAATTAAAAAAGTCCGAGACCTCGTGACCGCCCATCTGGATAGTGTTAAGGAGATATCACTTTGAAGCGTCCTATCTGACAACTAATTTGACCAGGGTCAGATAATACAGTAAGTGATTGTAAGTATGTGATGAAAAAGCTGTCAACAGAATTCTAACAGCTAATTCTGTTTCAGAAAACACAGGGCGTGCTATATTCCCCTTGCTTGTCCGGCAGCATGTCTGACTAATTTGCTATCTAAAAGACCTTAGATAGAATAGAGAGGGTGCTACTTATTAGCAATCATATCAGGCAAGCACTTTCTAGAGTTGTAGTAAAAAGCACGTGCAATCTTGACAAAGATAAGTCAAAGACCCCAAGTCTGGGTCTATAAAGTTGGCTTAATGTCTCTAAAAGACAGAAGGACCTCTAAGGCTTGTTATATGGCCTGGGGTAACTCTAGCCATAAAAGGTTGGCAAGTAAAAAGGAGAAGAAGGAAACCAGCCCTGGGGAATATGGTCGAGGGTCAACCAGCCAGTTCTGAGTCCAGGATTGTATTTGAAGGATAATGTCTAGAACTGGGGTGAACCAAGAGCACAAGCCGCCTGCCTCCTCACCTGTCCGTCGATACCTCAGACTGGCTCACGAGCTGTCTGGAAGGCATCGACCGGAAGGGGAGGCTGTTATTTATAGTGCTTGAGTAGGACGTGAATTAGATTCAGCTGGTTATTCAGCTGATTCTCTACTCTTACTGAACCGCGTCTATGCGAGGTATCGCGCATGCGCCTAAAATAGACGCCGACAGTAGTGCGCACGCGCCGGCATCAGACACAGCGCCAACAACGCCCGTGATCACGAATTTACTCCCAGTCGATCGCAGCGGCTGGGACGAGCAGGACAAACAGGACAGAACACAACTAAATAGGATCAGTCAGCTGAATGCGATGTGGTATACAATGTGCATCACACCCCTCCTCGGGCCCCGTGAGTCTAACGCGCATGCGTCGGGGAGCAGAGGAATCGGCCCGCGCATGCGCTAGACATCGTGATATCACGGAGCCTGGCGCCCAATGCCAAACAGGTTAAGCAACTAAATGCATTCGAAATGTGGAACGCAGATGCAGCAGACTTGTCCACTTGTGTGTGGTCCAAATGCAATTAATAAAATTTTTCAAAAAAGTGGTGATGTGTAATCAGTTATTACCAAGAGCTCGGATGATCATCAGAAAATGACCAACTGCATTTAGGGTACAGTGTAGAGCAGACTTTGGATGTCTAACGGGCCCGCACAGGGGGGCCATGGAATATTTCTAAATAGGTCCAATACATGGGAATAACCTGGGTAGATGTAAAACCCCGTCACCAATATTACCCAATGAGGGCACTTACAACTTACAATTAGTCAGTTATAGATTATGACTTCTCTAAAGATAGGGAATTGAAATTAAAATTGGAGATGTATAATCCCTTGTCGAAATACATGTAGTGTCAGTTTACAGTGTACAACCTCGTGAGATTATAAATCTCCGCATACTGTGGGATGTCGTGATGGCATTAGATCAGTCGGCATACAGCGATGTCTATGGAGAAGGGTATGTCTGGTGAAACCTGGTGTTCCCACAAAGCTGTCAAGGTGTATATGTAACAACCATTGACTTAAGGCTACTCATAGCGATAGAGTGACTGACCTAGAAGCATTGTTTCCTAGATTGATTCACATAGAGACTGTATCCCCGATTCAGGTATAGACCGAAGCCCATGGGATGTTGTCGTTTAGTCCTTTAGTATCTGTTTTCAACTTGAAAATCCATTTTTGTTCTTTTAGGAATAAGAAATGGGCAACGTCCGTTATGTGTTGAGGAATAAACGGGCGTTCGAGTACTAGCCACTTTAGGTCCTCAGCCTTGTGTTTTTTGGCTAGAAAATGCTCCGTCAACCGAGTTGATTGTCTCACGCAGCGGATAGTACTTTTATGTTCGCTAATGCGGAGTTTCACTTTACGTGTGGTGTACCCTATGTAGTGTAGGGAACACGGACACGTGATTCTGTAGATGACGTAGTCTGAGTTACAGTTCGTGTGGTTGTGTAGTACCCAGGGACGTCCTGTGCCTATGTCCACCGAGATGGTCTTAGTTGTTTGTGGGCAGACACTACAAGTGCCGCAAGGGTAGTGGCCACGAACTGGGGGTAGTGACCACAATGTGTTCGTTTCAGCTGTAGGATGTGCCAGTGGTCTGGTATGAACCAGACTGTCACGCAAACTAGGACCCCTCTTGAAGGCAAATAAGGGAGGCGAAATATTGCCATCCGCTATGTTCAATATTTGCCAGTGTCTCCGTACTATTTTTTGTATTTGGCTGGACATAGTACAGAAAGTAGTGACAAAAGTGAGTCTCTCATTAGTGGTCTTGAGCACATCAGTGTCCAGTAGGGCATCCCGATTGTTATTTGACGCACGTTTCCAAGCTTTACGCACCAGATGTTTTGGATATTGCCGTGTTTCTAATTGTCTGGCAAGTGCCTTAGCATGTTTGTCAAATAGTTGTCTGGTCGAGCAGTTCCTGCGAACCCGCAGGAATTGGCCTACTGGAAGATTTTCTCGGAGTGCCCTCGGATGATGGCTATTGAAGGACAGCAACGAGTTTCTGGACATGGGTTTCTTATATAGTTCAGAATTCAGTGAGTTTTCGTGAACAAAGATGGAGATATCCAGGAAGGCCAAACGATGTTTATTGTACTCAATGGTGAAACGTAAGTACGCATTCTGCTGGTTTAACCATGAGTGAAAAGCATGAATTTCGTCACTAGTGCCCCGCCAAACCACAAGGATGTCGTCTATGTATCTCTTCCACAGCAACACATGATGAAGATACGGGTTGCTGTGGTTGAGTACAATGTCCTGTTCGAAAAGATGGACATAAAGGTTGGCGAGGCTGGGCGCGAAAACACTGCCCATTGAAGTCCCTGATGTCTGGAGGAAAATCTGATCCTCAAACTTGAAGTAGTTCTCCATCATGGCTAGTCTAGCACACTCCATGATGAAAGGTACAGGGGTGATGCTGTCCAGAGAACGTGCTTCCAGAAGGCCTCTGATGGCGTCGAGAGTCTCTAGCTGGGGGATACACGTATAAAGTGACTCAACGTCCAAACTAGCCAAGAGATCGGTGTCCGAGTTGAACTCTATCTCTGGTAAGAGTCGTAAAACGTCAGCCGTGTCTTTAAGGTAAGTTGGCATCTCACTGACCATAGGTCGTAAGAACACGTCGACGAATTTGGAGAGAGGTTCTAGCAGCGAGCCGATCCCGGAGATAATGGGACGGCCAGGAGGCGGTCGTTGCTGTTTGTGAATTTTGGGGAGGCAGTAAAAGTAGGGCATCACTGGGTTGTTGGTCACCAGGAATTTTGCCTCTTGTGAATTTATCCAACCTTCTGCCTCCCCCTCCTCGACCAGCTGTTTGATCTCTCTTACGACCTATGGTCAGTGAGATGCCAACTTACCTTAAAGACACGGCTGACGTTTTACGACTCTTACCAGAGATAGAGTTCAACTCGGACACCGATCTCTTGGCTAGTTTGGACGTTGAGTCACTTTATACGTGTATCCCCCAGCTAGAGACTCTCGACGCCATCAGAGGCCTTCTGGAAGCACGTTCTCTGGACAGCATCACCCCTGTACCTTTCATCATGGAGTGTGCTAGACTAGCCATGATGGAGAACTACTTCAAGTTTGAGGATCAGATTTTCCTCCAGACATCAGGGACTTCAATGGGCAGTGTTTTCGCGCCCAGCCTCGCCAACCTTTATGTCCATCTTTTCGAACAGGACATTGTACTCAACCACAGCAACCCGTATCTTCATCATGTGTTGCTGTGGAAGAGATACATAGACGACATCCTTGTGGTTTGGCGGGGCACTAGTGACGAAATTCATGCTTTTCACTCATGGTTAAACCAGCAGAATGCGTACTTACGTTTCACCATTGAGTACAATAAACATCGTTTGGCCTTCCTGGATATCTCCATCTTTGTTCACGAAAACTCACTGAATTCTGAACTATATAAGAAACCCATGTCCAGAAACTCGTTGCTGTCCTTCAATAGCCATCATCCGAGGGCACTCCGAGAAAATCTTCCAGTAGGCCAATTCCTGCGGGTTCGCAGGAACTGCTCGACCAGACAACTATTTGACAAACATGCTAAGGCACTTGCCAGACAATTAGAAACACGGCAATATCCAAAACATCTGGTGCGTAAAGCTTGGAAACGTGCGTCAAATAACAATCGGGATGCCCTACTGGACACTGATGTGCTCAAGACCACTAATGAGAGACTCACTTTTGTCACTACTTTCTGTACTATGTCCAGCCAAATACAAAAAATAGTACGGAGACACTGGCAAATATTGAACATAGCGGATGGCAATATTTCGCCTCCCTTATTTGCCTTCAAGAGGGGTCCTAGTTTGCGTGACAGTCTGGTTCATACCAGACCACTGGCACATCCTACAGCTGAAACGAACACATTGTGGTCACTACCCCCAGTTCGTGGCCACTACCCTTGCGGCACTTGTAGTGTCTGCCCACAAACAACTAAGACCATCTCGGTGGACATAGGCACAGGACGTCCCTGGGTACTACACAACCACACGAACTGTAACTCAGACTACGTCATCTACAGAATCACGTGTCCGTGTTCCCTACACTACATAGGGTACACCACACGTAAAGTGAAACTCCGCATTAGCGAACATAAAAGTACTATCCGCTGCGTGAGACAATCAACTCGGTTGACGGAGCATTTTCTAGCCAAAAAACACAAGGCTGAGGACCTAAAGTGGCTAGTACTCGAACGCCCGTTTATTCCTCAACACATAACGGACGTTGCCCATTTCTTATTCCTAAAAGAACAAAAATGGATTTTCAAGTTGAAAACAGATACTAAAGGACTAAACGACAACATCCCATGGGCTTCGGTCTATACCTGAATCGGGGATACAGTCTCTATGTGAATCAATCTAGGAAACAATGCTTCTAGGTCAGTCACTCTATCGCTATGAGTAGCCTTAAGTCAATGGTTGTTACATATACACCTTGACAGCTTTGTGGGAACACCAGGTTTCACCAGACATACCCTTCTCCATAGACATCGCTGTATGCCGACTGATCTAATGCCATCACGACATCCCACAGTATGCGGAGATTTATAATCTCACGAGGTTGTACACTGTAAACTGACACTACATGTATTTCGACAAGGGATTATACATCTCCAATTTTAATTTCAATTCCCTATCTTTAGAGAAGTCATAATCTATAACTGACTAATTGTAAGTTGTAAGTGCCCTCATTGGGTAATATTGGTGACGGGGTTTTACATCTACCCAGGTTATTCCCATGTATTGGACCTATTTAGAAATATTCCATGGCCCCCCTGTGCGGGCCCGTTAGACATCCAAAGTCTGCTCTACACTGTACCCTAAATGCAGTTGGTCATTTTCTGATGATCATCCGAGCTCTTGGTAATAACTGATTACACATCACCACTTTTTTGAAAAATTTTATTAATTGCATTTGGACCACACACAAGTGGACAAGTCTGCTGCATCTGCGTTCCACATTTCGAATGCATTTAGTTGCTTAACCTGTTTGGCATTGGGCGCCAGGCTCCGTGATATCACGATGTCTAGCGCATGCGCGGGCCGATTCCTCTGCTCCCCGACGCATGCGCGTTAGACTCACGGGGCCCGAGGAGGGGTGTGATGCACATTGTATACCACATCGCATTCAGCTGACTGATCCTATTTAGTTGTGTTCTGTCCTGTTTGTCCTGCTCGTCCCAGCCGCTGCGATCGACTGGGAGTAAATTCGTGATCACGGGCGTTGTTGGCGCTGTGTCTGATGCCGGCGCGTGCGCACTACTGTCGGCGTCTATTTTAGGCGCATGCGCGATACCTCGCATAGACGCGGTTCAGTAAGAGTAGAGAATCAGCTGAATAACCAGCTGAATCTAATTCACGTCCTACTCAAGCACTATAAATAACAGCCTCCCCTTCCGGTCGATGCCTTCCAGACAGCTCGTGAGCCAGTCTGAGGTATCGACGGACAGGTGAGGAGGCAGGCGGCTTGTGCTCTTGGTTCACCCCAGTTCTAGACATTATCCTTCAAATACAATCCTGGACTCAGAACTGGCTGGTTGACCCTCGACCATATTCCCCAGGGCTGGTTTCCTTCTTCTCCTTTTTACTTGCCAACCTTTTATGGCTAGAGTTACCCCAGGCCATATAACAAGCCTTAGAGGTCCTTCTGTCTTTTAGAGACATTAAGCCAACTTTATAGACCCAGACTTGGGGTCTTTGACTTATCTTTGTCAAGATTGCACGTGCTTTTTACTACAACTCTAGAAAGTGCTTGCCTGATATGATTGCTAATAAGTAGCACCCTCTCTATTCTATCTAAGGTCTTTTAGATAGCAAATTAGTCAGACATGCTGCCGGACAAGCAAGGGGAATATAGCACGCCCTGTGTTTTCTGAAACAGAATTAGCTGTTAGAATTCTGTTGACAGCTTTTTCATCACATACTTACAATCACTTACTGTATTATCTGACCCTGGTCAAATTAGTTGTCAGATAGGACGCTTCAAAGTGATATCTCCTTAACACTATCCAGATGGGCGGTCACGAGGTCTCGGACTTTTTTAATTTGGGTTTCTTTTTAATTTGTTTAAAAGATGTGTGTTGAGTTTTGAACAGACGGGCATCCTTTGGCAATCTGTCTTGTTTTCTTTCTCCACATTTAAACAGAGCGGTGCCTCCTTCTCCGAGCGGTCAGCCGGGTGAGGTGAGGCTTTTCTCCCACACAAAGCTGGGTGAGTGTTTTTCAAATTTCTATACTAATTCAGTATTTAGAAACATCATTATGGAGTTTCTGTTGATCTAGGTGATGCTGAATCAGCTTTACCCTGTGGCGTTCAGTAGTTGTGTTTTGATATACACGAGGTTCTTATATATATTTTTCTCTTTCAGGAATGAAGACATCGTTCTTACGCTCTAGTTTGAGCCTTTTTTGGTAGGGTGGCAATTGCCACACCGGTATCCCACATTCACATTTGGTGTATGGGCATAGGTTTACCACTTTTTCCTAAGTTTTTGCAGTAGCACTTTTTTTGGTCCTGAAGAAAGCCGGGTAAATTTACCTCAGCGGCTGAAACATGTCGACCACGCGCTCACATGAACCAAAGACTAGCCTGTAGAAATATATGACAGACTATAGGTTCTTTTAGTCATGAAACTTGGTTGATCCCCATTAAACATATTTTTCGACCAAGTATTCATTTTTAACTTCACTTCACTTCTTTGCACTGTACATCACTGGAGCCCTCAACTATTTGGGCACAGACCCTGGCAGGAGTTGATTTTATTTTCTTTTGGGGTATCACTGTCCGGTGCACCTAGGCAGAGTCTCTGCATTCATGGGCCTGGACAGCGTTTCCCAGGAGTACCAGATGACGAGGCTCCGCCAATAAGGGTGGGCTGATGGACTCCTACCTCCTGCGGAGGGCTTGTCTCATTTATTTGTAGGAACTCTCTTGTTTTCTCTACATTAACTACTGTTCCGCCATTTTGCTACGGACTGTGCACCTTGTTGTTGTTTTCACTGAGTACTTCTGGGATTGGAGGTGTTTCAGTCCTTAAACCAAGTCCCTCACTTTGACCCTCGTTTAAATTTGTTATTTGCTCACTGTACAATAAGCACATAGGGAGGCACAGAAAATGTGCACTCCACATCATATGTGTAAAGGTGCTGAATTTGAAAAGTAATTATACTAAAAGCTGGTGGATGGTTTAGATTTGTCACTGTTTGTTACTATACTGTACTGTAGGATTTCTACAGCGCCTTGACTTGCCCTAAAGCACTTTCCAGTGTGTTGAGTAAGTAGCTACTCAATTTTCTGTACATGGTTGAAAAACTATGTGGTTAAACTTTCATCAGTTGTGGTGTGTTTTGGTGTTGTGTATAGGCATGGAGATTGTGCTCCAGATTTTGTGCAATGGCATATAGATGTGTTATAGTAAAGGAGTTTCAAGTGAAGAGAATGTGAGGGAGAAGTTTGCATTATACTTGTATCAACCAGTCTGACTTGTAGTCTGAGAGTCAAGTAAGTGATGATTGTGGGAACATCAAGGTCTTTATAGTTTTTCTGAACTTTAGATGGCTGTTGATAATCCTTATTCTATTTGGGAGTTTATTCCACTGCTTGTATGTTTGTATAAAGAAAGATCTTCCACTCATGGGGGTTTATTGAAGGAAGGAATAATCAAGAGTAGAGACGTTCTTTCAATCTGAGGTTTCACCTTTGACTGCAGAGTTGAGTTTAAGATTGTAAGAATCTTGGTCACTTTCCTTGGAATTCTCAGTGGGCAATGCAGAGGGCTTTGAAGGAAATTCTTCATGCGATGATTAACCAGTGAAAAGCCTTGAGTGCAAGTGATATGTGATGATATCTGTTCAGGTTCAAGTCTGATGCAGAGTTCATTGGCATAATAAAGATTAACAATATACCTGAATACTAGGAAAGACTCCTAAGTAAGTAATTCTACGTCATAGTGTTCTCATCACATAGAATAAGAATCTCTAGTCACTTTGTTGACTTTGGGCTTGAAATAAGCGATTGGATTAGTTGACCACTGCAAGGTTTTTCACCTTATCTAAATGGTGGGCAATGCTGCTATCACCAGAATCCAAAAGGATATAGGGCTATAATTTACCATAATCCCCAATTGAGTGTTTCAGCTTTGAAAGAGTTAAATTTATGGTGCTGCTTTAGCATCCACTCCCAGGAGGCATTCGCTGTGTGTGGAGGTCTCTTACGATAAAGTGGTTCTTCCACCTTTAAGATAAATTAGTTGTCATCAGCATATTTGCAGTAGGTAAGCTTGAGTGAGTTGATAGGATTGGGGAGTGAGGTCAGACAGAAATGGAAACGGGGAGTCGATTTTTGAACCCTCTGTAGACTCCTACCTGAGGGTGAATAATGAAGAGCTGAACGAAGGAAATGTGACCATTCAGGATTACTCTTTGAGGAAGGATTTTGTCCATGTAAGGACTATGCTCTGGATTCCTGTGTCATATAGTGTTTTGGATAGTAGTTGGTGATCTGCTGTGTCAAAAGTTTGATGGCAAATTATATAGGAGTAGTGCAACAAATCCATTAGGATCAACAGAGTCCCTGCAGCCTTCCTATATGCAGGTTAACGCTGATTCAGCACCTAGCAGTAGTCTGATAGGGAGGAATCCATGATTGCTCAGAGGGTTCTAAGAGAATAGCACCGCTAATATTTAGAGGGGAAGGGTCTGCAGTTGAGCCTGCAAGGATTATACCTTTGATTAGATGATTGGTTTCTGTTTTTCATTAGTAGATTGATGGAGCACAGTTTACATTGTGTGGTGGAGGTAGCCAGTGGCAATGGTAAACTGTTGCTGTATGTTTTTGAGAGAATTTATAATGTAATATTATTCTCTCTTTCAATGTTTCGCCCAGGCATTGCAGACTTCTTGAGTTTGGTTTACGCTTGCTTAATTCAAGGCTGGTAATGGAATTCATCAGTTATTGTGAAGAGTTTTTTTTTATTGAGCATGTCGAATTTGATATTCGCTGATATACATCAGATCTCTTGGCTTTATTGATTGCTTTGTAGATGTACTGCCTATGAACCTTTTTTCATCTTTAAACTTGGATGTTTTGCTCTAGAGTATTTTGAGTCATGTGGTTTCGTTTTTTTGAAGTTTCACATTTGCATTGAACTAATCTGCCTTTCGTGTGATTTCCCAGAGACGTGTGATTTTGAGGGGGACCACCATGTTGGAAGCCCCACTTAGACATTGATGGAACTTTTTGTTGAAAATGTCAGATTCAGAGGCAGAGAGGCATTCAGTTTTGCTTGAAAGGTGTTAAGGTCAAAACTCTGCTATGGTCTAATAGAGATAATGTTGATGGAACTTACTGATGACTGGGTTGTCATGGAAAAGTTGAGATTGAAATTAGTGATGTAATGATCACGCTTTGTTGTGGAGTTGTTTCTTGTGTCTTAAATTAGTGTTCATGGAACGGGGATCCAGAGGCTGTAAGTGATGCACTCAACCTTTCCTGTTGGTTCTTCACAGACACACACGGTAACATCTTATTGTAGAACTTTTTTATTTGCTTGCGGTCTTATTTCCTGTGATGTGATCAAATTCAACTCCGATACTGCCCAACTCACAGCTGATTTTTCCAACTTAGGGTTGCACCAACTAGTCAAGGGCATTACGCATCAAGCTGGACATTCCCTTGATGGTCTATTCACGAATGACCCTGGTATATCTGTATTAGATATCATCCTAATTACTTGGTCTGACCACAGGGCCATTATCTTTCAAATAGACATACGACCTGTTGCCCCTTTAGTCTCCAGGCCGGGAACCAGAATGGGCACTCGTGCCTGGAAAACTGCAGATATGCCTCAGATGCTATATTCCCTGGCTTCCTCCCGTCCTCAGGGTGGAAATACTCCGGCACTATCGGCCTCGGCTTTTCAGGACTGGATCCGAAGCGCCGCTGACCTAGTGGCCCCAGAGAAAATTACGAAGCCCAACAGAGTATCCCCCTCGGCCCCCTGGTACAATGAAGATCTTCGACTACATCGCCAACACTGCAGAAATCTAGAAAGGCGCTGGAGGAAGGTCTACTGCCCCATAGCCAGACAAACTTATAAAGATGCCCTTCAGATTTACAAAAAGGCAATCTTGGCCCGAAAAACCGAATTTTTCTCGGCACAAATTAAGACCGCTGCTAACTCGGCCAGAGAACTCTTCTCTGCTGTCACCAGCTTGTCTACCCCCCCTGTCGGGCCTGAAGTGGAGCCCTCACAGGCTTTTTGTAACGAATTAGCAGCCTTCTTTATCACAAAGGTTGCAGATATATATGCTTCCTTTGAAGATAACTCTAGAACTGAATGTAGAGGTGGTAGCGGGAAAGAAGCATTGTCTTACTACAACCATGACCATTTTCCATGCTTTCTACCCGCCTCACATGAGGATGTGATTAAAATCGTCTCTACCATCAAATCGGGCTCCCCACTGGATCCTTGTCCCCCATCCGTGATGTCAAAACTCACAGAAGTGATTTCCCGCCCTCTCATGGAGATCTGCAATACTGCTTTTTCGACAGGCCAATTTCCAAGTATATGGAAGAACGCTGTCATAAAACCCCGCCTGAAAAAACCTTCCTTAGATCCCACAGCTGTTGTAAGCTACAGACCGATCGCGTGCCTGCCCTTTCCTGCCAAAGTATGCGAATACCTGATGAATAGACAGCTCTCAGAGTTCGTCGAGACTCACCAGCTTCTCGACGATACGCAGTTTGGGTTTAGGAAAGGGCATGGAACAGAGACTGCCTTGATAAAGGCCTCTGACGAGATCAGGGTGATCATGGACCAGGGAGGGGCGGCTGTTCTTATCCTTCTGGATCTGTCAGCAGCTTTCGACACAGTCGACCATGCCACCTTGGTCGACCGTGTCACTGCTTTGGGGATTAACGGTTGCGCCAGGGATCTTATCTCATCGTTCCTGGCAAACCGTACCCAGACAGTAAAGTTGGGAGATTTCTATTCCCCTATCTCTGCACTCCCTTGTGGAGTCCCACAAGGCTCCTCGCTAAGTCCCATGCTTTTTAATATCTATGTAGCGGACTTGGCGAGGATAATAAAGGCCTATGGGATACAGCTTACATCGTATGCAGACGATACCCAGCTGGTGCTGGGCATCCATAAGGATGGTCTCACGGTAGCAGCCAACTTTCAGAAAGCTATGCTTGAGGTTAGTAGCTGGATGGCTTTGAACTGCCTTCGCCTCAATTCGGATAAGACCGAGATCATGACCTTTGGAAGACTCTCCCCTGAATGGTCCTTTGGTTGGTGGCCAGAAAAGCTTGGCCCTCCACCTGTCCCAGTAGAAAAAACCAGAAACCTGGGAGTGATCTTTGATAATAAGTTGGTTTTCGACCTCCACACCAACAAGGTTGTGTCGTCGTCTTTTTTCATCTTGAAAAAAATCAAGAAGCTGCTGCCTTATCTCCCGTCGTCAGCTGGGAAGACCCTGGTCTCTACCCTAGTCTTCTCCAGGATAGATTATGGGAATGCACTTCTCCTTCACACCCAGAAGCGTGTCACAACGAAGCTGCAATCTATTCAGAATGCGGCTGCTAGGATTCTTCTCAACATCCCTCGTCGCAAATCTACCACTCCTGGTATTCGTCAGCTTCATTGGCTGAGAGTGGAGAGCCGCGTCAAGTTTAAGGCCCTCTGTATTGCTTATAAGGCTGTACATGGCATTGGACCTAGGTTCCTGGTTGAAGCTTTCCAGCTGTACACTCCTAGGAGGCAATTAAGATCGGCCAATAACAGTCTCCTCCCGGTGCCACGCACAAGATCGGTCACCTGGGGAGACAGGCGCTTTCTTGTGGCCACTCCAAAACTTTGGAACCTCTTGCCACTAGCCATCAAAACTGCCCCGAATCTGATGAGCTTCCGCAGGCTCTTGAAAACATGGCTGTTTAATCAGTAAGAGGATGACTTGATGATAGATTCCAGTTGCTCTACAGCGCCGAGACACCTTCGGGTATTTGTCGCGCTATAAAAGTTGCGTAAATAAATAAATAAATAAACACAATGCTACCTCCTGTGACGTCATCAGGGTTAAAGCTCATATGATGTCACTTCATTTCATGTTACTGTTGTCAAAGGACATTGATCCTGGCTCTCACCTTTAAGCTGATGTAAAAGGTTGGGAGCTGTGCCACAATCCTTTCTATCCATGGGAGCTTTGGGGTCATGCTAGGGAACTGTGGCTTTTTGCTTATCCTTTTCTATTTAGAACTGTTCATACACCTAGGACAGAAAGATGGCCATTTTCTACCTTAGAGTCCTTGATCGAGATTCTTTTTGAAGGCTGTAAATACAGAGGTTCATTGTAGCTCTATCATTTTTTCTGCCTTTCGGGTTGCATTGTTTGACCCTGCCCTTTAGCATCCACTTGACTATGCCTTTCCGTTTCACTCTGCCTTATTGCCCTGTAGGGGTGCTCCAGAAGATGTTCCTGGAGTACCATTGCATATTGATGTCGAAATCAAATTGGGCCTCATATTTAGAAACATTTTATGAATCTTTGCATGCAATAGTGCTAGAATTACATCCTGGAATCTCAAAAGCTGAAAGTACTCTCGTTTTCTCAGGGCTTCTGAGAGGACCCAGCCCTGTACTTTCCCAACATTCGCAAGGGAAGAATGTACGAAGTAAACATACATTTTTTGTTCGTTACCTCATTCTAGAACACCTTTTAATGCCACTACTTGATTGGGCGTGGTCAAAAGAAGCCCACAGTCAGAGGTGGGCCATGGATGTGAACTGCATTGTAATCATGCACCATCTTCACCGGAAGAGTAAAGCATGGTCTGGTAGTCAGCGTCCAGTCAATGTGGTGGGATGTTTCCCAGTGCCAGCCAACTAGATGCAACCCTTGGCCTGCCCTATGAGGATGATTCCTACAACATCCTCTCGTATTCGCTGCCTGAGTTGGGCCTGATTCCTGCCTTCAGTCAGCTTCCACATCACTTGTGCTAGACACACAAAAGTGGTAAACCATACAGTTTGAAAAGGAGCAACATTAATACTATATTAAGGATAAAGATGGCCACTGTAGCTTGGAGTAAAGAAAATGATTTAATGTATGAAGATTGACTATGCAGTTACAATTTACATATATGCACACACACCATCATCGAGTAGGCCAGAATACAAACTTTCTGAATGACCTAATGGTATTTGAAGACAAATGTCTCTTTTTACAACACCCTCTTGAGTAACTGTATTTTTATTTTTGCAGTTTTGTATGGTGTGTGCACCAAACCCTAGGTCCGCATTCCTTAATTACAGATGGGAGATTATAAGTTTTCCGTCGATGGAGTCCACATTGACTTCTAAGTGATAAAACTTCCTCCAATGGCCCGACAGAGTGAGGACACTACTTCTACATTATATAGGGTAGACTGTGTAAAGATTTTTTTTACTTTTACTATCCGTCACTGCCAGGAAGAACCTGGAAGTGAGGTACAGGAAAAAAACGAGTGTCCTCACACCCTGGGATAAATCCTCCAGGCTCTGGGGGTCATTGGTTTTTTGTTCTTCTGAAAACCAACTTGTAGTGTTTTGCTTTAACTTAGAATTCTTGAGCCATGATGTTCTGGTCTCAAGAATTCTAAGTGGAATGTTTAGGTTTGAAAACCTGTACTGGTTAAGGATTGAAGGGCTGAGGGAGCTGGCTGCTGCGCAGCATTCAAATGTCAATAAACCATAATTGACTCTACTTCTACGTGTACCGACGTGATTACTACAGAATTGTATGGCGACGATTTAGAAAATTGGATGCTGCAGAACCCACAATGGATTAGCAACGTGTTACGCAACGGAAACAAGTTAAAAAAGTTCTGGTTGAGTTTGCCGGAAGATTGTTGAAGCGCCGTTTTGATTCGTCATGAAGTGGATGGGAGTTGGCGTTCAGTTGTTGCACTACGTCGCATGCCATCTTGGGAGAGCACGCAAGTACTGCGTTGCGCGCCATTTCAGGAGAGCACGCAAGTACCGTATGGAACGCCATCTTGGGAAAGAAAGCAAGTGGTTATGAAGCGTCATTGCCATAGAAACACAGTAAAGGGAAATGCCGACAGTAACATCCAGTGACGAATAGCGGTTGGAAAAAGATAAACAAAGAAAATAGTGAAGTCCGAAGTGGTTGCAGCGGACTCGAATTTCAACTAGCAGCGATGTGCAAGTATTTGCCTTGATGTGAGAGGTGAAGATTCTTTTCACGTTTTGAAGAGTGATGATGTGCACATTTTGAGTATTGAAGCTTAGCAGGTGTAAATAAGCACAAACTTTGCAGTTTTTTTTTTTTCTCACTTTTGCGTGTTGAAGAACGGTGACACGCACACCATTACAAGTGGAAACATTGCAGTTTTTTTCTCTTTTGCGTGTTGAGGAACGGTGACACGCACACCATAACAAGTTCAAACATTGCAGTTTTTTCTTTTTTTTTTTTTTTTCAGAGAAATTGTAGAGTGTGATAAAAAAAAAAAAATTTATGTAGAAGAAAATGTGGTAATGTACAAACAGTTTTTGCAACAAAAAAAAATAATAGAAAGTTAAGGTGCTACAGCATATTAAAAAGGGTGGCACATATTAGAGTACGTTGCAGGTACGAATATTAGTTAATATTTTTGGTTACATTTAGTATCTGTTTAGCATAAGTGAGAATGCAATCTGTGTCTCCTCCTCCACCTTTTCTAGAAACACCTGGGGATCCACCCATTTCGTGGAAAAAATGGTATGACGCATTTTTAACATATATTGGTGCCATTGGTGGTTCACGATATAGGGCAGAAAGGAAGAAGTGTCTTTTATTAAATGTCTTGGGATTTGAAGGGAGGGAGATTTTTAAACATTTGCCTCCTTTAATACATGTGGGAGGTGAGGAAGGAGATATTGATGAGTTTCAAGAAACAGTCAAAAAACTGGAATTGCGTTTTGACATACAACCCAGTCTGGTAGTTGAGAGACATAAATTTTTAAAAAGGGAACAGAAAATAGGTGAAAAGGTAGAAGATTTTATTTCTGCTTTACGTGTTCTCGGTGCTGAGTGTCAGTATGAAGGGTTCAGAGACCAATTGATAAGAGATCAATACATTTGTAAGTGTAATGACAAAAGTATTCAACAAAAGTTATTGTCACTTGGAAATCCCACGTTAGAAGAAACGATTCGAATTGCGAAAAGCATAGAACTTTCAAAGTTGTCTGTCAAGGAGCTTGATGGAAAAGCCTCATTTTCAACCAAAAAAGAAGAAGATTGTATTAATGCTGTAAGACCAAAGGAGAACAAGAACGCTAATTTTTCTCGTAGTGACAATAAGTTTTTTAAACAAACGAATATTTGTTTTAAGTATGGAAATTTTCCACATTTTAAGTCTGGACGTGCTTGCCCTGCTAGAAGTCTAACTTGTAGGGCGTGTGGAAGATTGGGTCATTTTGCTAAGGTCTGCCAAAATGTGAGGAGGAGTATTTCGGCCTCACAGGACGGAAGGATGAGTGGTAGTGTTCCTTCTACTTCCTCAAATTCCTCTATTGCAAATATTTCTTTTTGTGAACCGAAATTTGATGAGTTAAGGAAAATTCAGGAAGATTTGAGAGACATGGTGGTTGTGGTAGGGGATGCGAGTCAAGTTTGTAGCGTACAGGATGAGTGTGTGGATCCTTATGTGGATGTTGAGATCGGTGGTAAGAATGTTTGTCTTTTGGTTGATTCCGGAGCAAGGATAACAATGGTAACTCAGGAAAAGTTTAAGGAAGTTTGGGGAGTGCGTTCACTATTTCCTCCAGACAGATCGCCTGTCTCTTATGAAGGGAGAACCATTGAATTAGCGGGTTATTTTGAAGACTCTTTCGTTTTCAGAGGAAGGAAGATTTTTGGAAAGATTTACGTGGCCATTAAAGGGTTGAATTTTCTCGGATGGTTTCATCAGGGTTTATTTAAAATGGTGTTAAGACCAGGTACAAAAGATCAAGTTTCTATTCTTCGTTTTGACAATTTTATTGATTCCGTATCTGAACACTTTCCTGACGTTTTCGGTAATGAGCTTGGATGTGTCAAGGGGTTTACGCATACCATTAAGGTGAGAGATGGTGCTATTCCGGTTAAACATCGGCTCAGGAATGTACCGTTTAGTGTTAGGAGTCAGCTAGAACAAGAGCTTTCCGGTCTATGTAAGGAAGGGATTATAGAACCAGTAGAATCCCGGAAATGTTGTCTTTAATCAATGGGTCGAAGTGGTTCAGTAAGCTAGACCTAGCATCAGCTTATCATCAAGTTGTTCTTGATCCTGCCTCAAGGCATTTGACTGCTTTTGTATCGCCTATTGGAACTTTCCAATACTGCAGGATGCCGTTCGGTGTGGCTTCTGCCGCGGCGGTGTTTCAAAGAATTATGTCAAATTTGCTCAAAGGGATCAAAGGGGTGATTGTGTTTCAGGACGATGTTTTGGTACATGGTGAAACATGTGAGTCGCATGATGAGACCATGTATTGTGTCTTGGAGGCGTTGCGCGAAGGGGGTGTTGTGTTAAAAAAAGAAAAGTGTGTTTTCAGAGTGAAGAAGATTGAATACCTAGGACATGTTCTGCCGGAACAAGGAGTTGAACCAAGACCAGGGTTGGTTAAGGCAATAGTAGATTCTCCTCCTCCTGTAGATAAGGTGGGACTTAAGTCATTTATTGATTTGTGTGAGTTTTACTCGCGTTTTGTGCCTGGTTATGCGACAAAGTGTCAACCGCTATCAAACATGCTTAACATTTTTTTTCCTTTTAAATGGGATACTGAATGTGATGAAATTTTTAAATGGGTCAAAGATGAACTTATCAGTCCAAGAGTTCTCAAACCTTTCAATCCAGATGTTCCTTGCATTGTCACTGTCGATGCGAGTGGGTTGGGTTTGGGAGCGGTTCTCACGCAGATGGTTAATGGAGTTGAGCATACCATTGGTTATGCATCGAGAGTTTTGCGTGGGTCTGAACTTAATTTTTCGGTTATTGAAAAGGAACTGCTATCATGCTGGTGGGCGATTAGGAAGTTTAATCTGTACATTTGGGGTAGACATTTTAAGCTAAGGACTGATCACAGTCCTCTTGTTTCAATTTTGTCTGGGGATAAAATCAAAGAACATACACCCAGGATAGCACGTTTGTCTACTAAACTGTTGCAATATGATTTTGAGGTTAGTCACATTCAAGGTTGTAGGAATATTTGTGCAGATTATTTTTCTAGACACCCTGTTGAATCAAAGCAAGATATGGTGGATGAGGATGATGAGGAGTGTTTTGTAGCCTCTGTGGGTTTGGATGAAATGTGTGCTGTGAGTAAAGTTGAATGGAGGGATTTTCTTTCAAAGGATACGTTATTGGGTGATGTCATTAGGTGTGTAAAGGAAGGGTGGCCTAGAGAAAAAAATGTAAGATTTTCTCTTCAAACTTTTGTTAAAGTTGCCCCTGAACTCTTAATTGAGGATGGGTTACTTGTACGCGGTGACAGGTTAGTTCCTCCTGATATGTTGAGAGCGAGGTTGATGCAAGGAGCACACGAAGGTCCTTTGGGAAGGACTCTCACGAAGAGGAGACTTCCTGAATATTTTTGGTGGCCACAGATGGACAATGATGTTGATTTGTTTGTAGGGGGTTGTGTGATTTGTTCTGGTTCGGATAAGAGTTTAAAAGTTCATACTCCTCCTTTGCAGCCTATTGTTCTACCAAACAAGCCTTGGGAGAAGATAGGAATAGATTTGGTTGGACCATTTAATGTGCTTCCTAGTAATTCAAGATTTGCCATTGTTGCAATTGATTATTACTCTAAATGGCCAGAAGTACGTTTTATTGATGAACCTAATTCCAAGAATATCATTGATTTTTTGAAGGATATTTTTCTCCGTGAAGGGTTTCCATCCACAATTGTTAGTGATAATGGTGTACAATTCACCAGTCATGAGTTTGAATCCTTTTTACATCAGGGAGGTATTGTGCATGCTAGGAGTGCACTTTATTATCCTCAAACCAATGGGTTGGTGGAGCGCATGATTAGGGTGCTCAACAATTGTATTCAGTGGGCTTTGGCTGGGGGATGCAATGTACAGAATGCTGTGAGGTCGATGTTATGGTTTTATCGCACAACTCCGCATTCATCTACAAAAGTTTCTCCTTATGAGCTTCTTAGAGGAAGGAAACCTTGTTCTAAAGTCTGTCCTGGTTGGATGTCTAAGTGGGTTAAGTTGGATTCTATGAGTGATGTGGATGATGTTGTCAGAGAAAATGTTTCCCAAGCCCAATTGCGTCAGAAAACATATTTCGATTCAAGGAAAAGATCTTTTTCTCAACCTTTGGTTGTTGAAGATATTGTGCGTATAAAGATTCCTATTCACTCTAAGAAAGGGAATTCTAAATTTTCCGAGCCTTTCATTGTTGATAAGGTGTTCAGGAATGCAGTGAGAGTGAATTAAAAAAACTGGTGGAATGTTTCAAGAGTGGTGAAAGTCAATCCGAGTGTTGAGAAAAGCTCGTGTGACAAAGGTAGGGTTCTTTTGCCTTTGCCGGATATGCAAGGTTTGCGCAGGAGTTCTAGACAACGTTTTGTTCCTGCTAGGTATCGTTAATGTTTTTTATTGTTTTCTTTGTTTGCTGTCTCTATGTGTTGCACAGGATTTCTGGACAACGTTTTGGTTCTTTCTATGCGCCATTGATGTTTCTTGCTTTTATGTATTCTTTATCTATTCAGTTCTTTGTTTTTCTTTTCTTAATTTTTGAAAGGGAGAGGATAATGTAGTGTTTTGCTTTAACTTTGAATTTTTGAGCCATGATGTTCTGGTCTCAAGAATTCTAAGTGGAATGTTTAGGTTTGAAAACCTGTACTGGTTAAGGATTGAAGGGCTGAGGGAGCTGGCTGCTGCACAGCATTCAAATGTCAATAAACCATAATTGACTCTACTTCTACGTGTACCGACGTGATTACTACACAACTCCCACTTTGGGAGCTTGTTTCTGGGAAACAAGAACAGGTTAAAAAATGTTAAACGTTTATTTGGTGGGCATTAAAACTGACAACGGCCGTCCACTAAACTTTTTGTACAATGAAAGGAACTGCTGTCACTGTGGTTTCTTTCAGTGTACAGAGATGAAGACCTCAGGGCTGGCGGCCATCTCTAAATTTGATGGACTGTCATAAGTCAGGATGGAGGAGGAAATGTCCTCCGCCACCCTAATGTGCGGAGTACCATCCGCCAAATTCTAAATCAGGTCCTAAGTGATTAGCCCAGAATCAAAGGATGTTTAGGTGGCGCCAGGACTAGAACCTGGTTCTCCTGTTCCAAGGTCGCCAGCTCTGGCATGAATAGGTGGAGGGGATTACAGTTACCTAAGAGGCGGTGTTGCTTATGAGGTGAAGCCTGTGAGCCCATGTGCCATGTTCGTTTTTTGCTGCAGAGTAAATAAACTTGGAAAATCTGGGACAGCATTATTTTTAAGTATTACCACATAGGAGATAATAGAAAGTGAGGTGCATTGTCTACTTATTCTAGAGACTCTCTGTCAGACAAGCAACCTGATTCTGTTTTTGAAGAATGTTTCAAATATGTTATGAATTTTGGGATTAAAGTCTGCATCTATACATATTATTGTCACTCGTGAAGCACAAAGAGCTCTCTGGACTGTCAAGCTCCTCTGTATCTATCATTTACATAGTGCTCCACAGCCCTGACGAGGTCATGTAGTGCTTCGATTTTCTATCTGGTTTCCGGGCGCCTGTCAAGTGACTTATATAATACTCATAGGGCAGATTTTCAAAGAAGTCATACAACGCAGCGCAGCAGCCAAAAATGCTACGCTGCGTTGCATGACAAGGAGGGAGGAGAGCACCATATCTACAGATATATGGCTCTCTCCTCCATTCTCCCTAGCGCTGATTTCAGCTGCCAATGAGCCAGGCACACACTTTAGCGCCATAGCGCTAAGGTGCTTGCCTGAGTCTAGCATAGGTTTTTTACAGGAAGGGTACCCTTCCTGTACAAAATACTATGCCTAGACAAGTTCACTTTTTCCACTTTGTATGTGTGCTGCACAGTGAAGCACACATGCGAAGTTGGAAAAGGAAGGAGAAATGAGAACATTTCTTCTCTTAACTCCTCCTTACAGATGGCATTAACTTTTGGCGCGAAACCCTGTTTGTAGATAAGATTTTGTGTCAGCAGGTATGGGTGGTTGCAAGGGAATGCCAATGAACGCCCATGTAACGCCCCCTTGGCACTAAGTAATGCAAAGTAATGCTTTGCGCTACTTGTAGGTACTTTCCTAAGCAAAACAAGTTTTGCGCTGGAAAGTAAATTGGTAAGAAAACATATTGTGCTGGTAAAGTGATGCTAACCCGGGGCAAAATGTTTGAAAATCTATCCCCATATTTGTCCTAGTTGTTTTATCTGTAAAGTTGACATGTTTTTGGTTAACTTAGACAAAATAAACTAAAAAGTATTATATAATTAAGTGGAACAGCCCTGTTTACAAATACAATGCAACAAACTCTAAATGATGTCATTTTAAAGTCCCAACAAAATGCACAATCTTTGTACAGCTTTCAGTTATATTCAACAAATAATCGCTTGTTAAAAAACACACTGCTAGCATAATTTCGTATCTGGGACATCTGCGTGCAGTGTTTTTACAGTCCCAAATACAATTACACTCAAAATATGGCAGGGAAGTCAATTCCCCCAACGAAATAAATTAAAGACTGGGATTTTGTAGCTCATCGTCTTTTGAAGAAACTAGCACTTAAATGGTTGTTTCAACGGTAAATATTTCATCTTGTCTCCTTCCCCCGGGAGTCTTATTTTCACCAGCGGGGCTTAATTTGCCCTTGCCTGGAACATCTCCCAGAGGGGTTCGACTTCCTCACCATTGATCTTGTACTGACTGATGTTGGGGGAAGGAAAGACGGAAAATGGCTTCCATATGGAGACAGCTATGCGCTCTCGTGTGACAACCCCAGACCCCGGCGTTCACCATGGGAACCTCATGTCTCCATTCGGATCCGTCTGAACCTTGAAAGCATCTGTTGCAAAAAGTCCATTCTGAAGATCGACACATTCCCTCCGCTTACCAGTTTCTGTTGTTGTTGTTATTGCTGGTGGCCATCTGTGTCTTAACGCAGTTGCCCAGGGGCCCCACAAGCATAGGGGCTCCATGCAGACCAGAATTTAACACTTATTTTCTGTCAAACATTTTTATTCCTGTGAGTGGTTGTGTGAGCAGGGCCCAGTGCAGTGCTTTGCCCAGGGGCCAATAATGCTGCTAAGATGGCTCTGTGTGCCGTATGAAACATTATGCAATGTCTGAGGAATTACTGATTTTAGCCCTCACAGGAGACATTATTTTTAAGGGCCCTCCATGCCCGGGTACACATACCACTTTGATCCTCTAGCAATTTTAAACTCAAAATGGTACAATATGTTGGTGCATTGCTCCTGCTCAGTGGAGCGTGAGGTACTTTGTCTTTATTAAAAACATGGGGCGGGTGCGAAATGGCTGAATTGTCAGTGCAGCTGCTAAAGGTATCTACGTGATACATAGATTTAGTCCCTCCTAATTTGTAAAAAAAAAAAATATAGAAGTTCAAAGACTCGAAAGTTTTCCTTAGGATGCCTTTGCATTCGGTGCCGGCAAATGTAGGGGTTGTCAATCGTATATCAAGGATGCCTTGTATTGATTCCACCTCAAGTCTCTTTCTTTTGCCGGCCTTCCCTTCCTGTCTTTTTACCTCACTCTTGCAGGTTGTTTTTAATCTCTCATCTCTTCCATTGTCTCAGTTTTTTATCTTTTGCGCTCTTCCTCTGTCTCCTTTTTCTGCCTTTCTCTCTATAGCTCTGTGCCAAAGTAAATTGAAGTCAGTGTCGGTGTCCTCCCACCTGCAAACTATGGCAACAAATTAGGCACTGCTCTTTTGTCCTAAAATGGCTATGGCAAAAAATGGTAACAAAGAAATCGCAATACATAAATATTGTGTATAAAATATCAAGAACCAAAATATTGTGTTTACATAATGAGGGGCATATTTATCTTAGTTTTCGGCCGCTGTTGAGCCACACAAGGGGGTGCAGGGGCGACGCAATACCTAGAATGACATTTGTGTCGCCGGCGTGGCTTGGTAAATGTGGAGTGTAGCGCAAGACAACACAAGGGACTGCTTTGCGATACTCTGCCCCGGGGAGGCGTTCTATGGGTGGAGGGTGGGTGTTTCCATGCATCTATCCATAGATTTTGGCGCATTCTCAGCTTTACCAATAATGGTAGACTTGGGAATGCGTCAAAATGCTGCGCTTTCCCAGGTGATGCGTTACAAGAAGAAATATGCTTCTTTCTCCTACTTTTTTCCCCTCCCTACTTGCGCTGCATTCTGCAGCAGAAATAGAAAACGAAAAGCCTCATAGGATTGTTTTTTGTGCAGGAAGGTGTTCCTTCCTTCACAAAAACAATCCTGCCTACAGCGCAGGCAGCCTTGAAACATGGTGCAAGGGTGCCTTCCTTGGCGCTAGGCAAGAATTTGTCCGTCAGTGCAGGCAGAGAGCAGGAATGCGCCATATAAAGTTAACTACAGCACATTCCTGCCTTCTCCCTTTCATGCAGTGCACCACGGTGGCTTTGTGCATTGCGTGAATATTTGATAAATATGCCCCTTTTTATGTACACAATATATTGAAGCTAAATATCAGAGCAGAATATCATCAAAAACAGGTAGGTATATTGAATTTACTATATCTATGTATCTATATATGTATCTATATAT
This sequence comes from Triturus cristatus, assembly GCF_964204655.1. NCBI lineage: Eukaryota > Metazoa > Chordata > Amphibia > Caudata > Salamandridae > Triturus > Triturus cristatus. The sequence goes on along the minus strand of NC_140593.1, from coordinate 818,863,584 downwards.
CTATATAAATTATATGGCCATGTTTTTATGATTTGATAAAATAAATAAAATCAAAGAAATATAAACTTTAAAGACAAAAAATATTGAAACAATTATTAATAAATTCAATTCAAATTATTAATAACAATAAGAAACAATTCATAATCCTATATATAAGAAAACAAATAGCAAATTATGGTAAAACTAACATTAAAAACAAATACTAATACAATAAAATACAAAATACAAATGATTTCATGTTATAAATAATTATAAAAATTTGTAAAAACTATAAAAAATAAAATACATACTAATAGTCCTAATTAAGCAATAGTAGGGAAAGTGTTGGGCTTTGGGGTGGTTTGATTGACTATTTCCACTCCACCTGAGCAACAGTAGGGAAAGTGATGGCCTTTGAATTGATCAAATTTACTATTTCCACTCAAAGTAAGCAAAAGTAGGAAAATTGTTGGACTTTGGAGGGGTCCGGATTACTATTCCTACTCCAATTTAAACAAAAATAGGGAACGTGAGGGACTTTGCAGGGGTATTTGGTATTCCTGCTCCTAATTTTAAAATAAAACAATGTAAACCCCCAAAAATGTACAATATATTTAAATCAATACAAGCATTCATAAAATATGAAAAAGATAACATTTAAATTAAAACATTTATATTACAAATAATAAAAATGCTAGCATATTTTAGAATAAAACTCTTCCTTGTGTAGAACTCCAATAAACAATTAAAATTAGTAATAAAAAATGTTAGAAAATTTAAAAATTATTAATATTCATTTAGTTATTAAATTAAAAACAAATACAATTAATACATCTAAAAAAGTTTTTTTTAAGTGGTCAACCAATTAATAATTAAGAAAAAAACAACAATAAAAAGTACAAGCACTTTATTTTGACACTTTAAGCAATGAAAGTTTCACAAGACCATTAAATCATTTAGGGTAAAATTACAGAAGTTAAAATGGTAAAAACAATAAAAAATCTTTGAAAGCTCAAATTAGATGTAAAAAAGCATTCTTTTCTCTAGTGCCCTGATTTGTTCACAAAGCATCTCTATTACACAATGATTCGCAGAAGGTAACAAAGTGCAAGATGTAAAGTACATAATGTTGTAAACTAAGACCTCTTGTAGTCAGCAATTAGGCAGCAGTCTCAAAACAACTAATAAAGCCAGGCTTTTCTGATACAAAATGGTTCATACAATAAAGCAAAGTGAGAGATATAAAGTACATAGTATGGTGTGCTAAGCCCGCTAATAGGCAGCAACTATGCAACGATCTCAGCACAACTAATGGAACAATAACATGATGCAAAATTTGCAGTAGTCAGCTATACCTCTGCCATCAGACATGTGCCATGGGTTCAACAATAAATCAAGGGACATAAAAAGGAGCAAACTGGGGACAAGCACATTCCCAATCCTACAAAAATCTCCAAGGGGTCCAGAATGTACGTCGAGAATGATCGCCCCCCCTCCCATATTAAATAGATGTTTTGCAGCAGGATGACGGGATGGGTTCCTACGCTTAAGCCTAATGTGGTTGCACATGGGTGGTTGTTGGATAGGTGACACTTCACAATGGCCGATGCTCAGCACACCATCCCCAGGCATCAGACCACCCCCCCACCGCAGTTGGAGCAAGGTCACCAAAACTCAGTGATCACAGGGCCTCACCACCTTCCAACCCGAGGCCTCAACAGTCCACAACCAAGCTGTCCAGAACGTCACCGCCTGGATCAGCGACTGCTCAGACAGAGTCGCCCCACTGAAACCTATAAAATCCATCAAGACCTCCAGTCATTCCAGTTGGTACACCCCAGAACTCAGGACCACCAAGCGAAACTGACACCGACTGGAGAAACGGCGCACCATTAAGAACCCCGCCAACAGAGCATCTCACAAAGCAACCCTCAGCAACTACCACAGGAAGCCAAGAAAGCAGCCATCACCACCCGCATCAACACCGTATCCAACCACACAAAGGAACTCTTCAAAATTGTCAAGGAATTCTCCAACCCGAAAGCCATAGAGAACACCATCCACCCCTCCCAATAACTCGGCGACACCCTCTCCGACTACTTCCACTGAAGATCACCAACATCTACAACAACTTCAATGTCCAACCCACCACCGTCAAACCCAAGGACCTCAACCATCCAGTGAGCATCAGTCAAACCACCACCACCTGGTCTCCACTCACCACCCTGACCACCTCAGCCATCACATTTTCCACCCACTCCAGGGCACCAATCAACCCCTGCCCCCACCACCTCTACAATCTTCCAATTAACCCAATCAGCATGCTGCTTACCAGCATCTTCAACACCTCCATCACCACTACAAACTTTCCGAACTGTTAAAATGATGCAGATGTCATATCCCTCCTAAAGAAAGCCTCAATCGACCCCAGCAATCTAAAAAATGATGTTCCAATCTCCCTGTTCCCCTACCGGCCAAAGTACTCAAGAAAGCCATCAACCAGCAGCTCACCGAATACCTGGTAGAAAACCACCTGCTGGACACCTCACAATCAGGATTCTGGGACAACCACAGCACTGAGACCGTGCTGATTGCCGCCACAGGTGACATCAGAATACGCTGCGACTGCGGAGAAACTGCGGCCCTGATCCTCCTCGACTTCTCCACAGCGTTCAACACTGTCTCCCACAAAACCCTCATCAACACACTCAACAACAAAGGCATAAAGCAAGACATCCTCAAAGGGATAGCCTCCTTCCTCTCACGATGCACACAGAGCATCCGTCTGCCTCTCTTCGCCTCCGCATCCAAAGACATCATATGCGGCATACCACAAGGATCATCCCTCAGCCCCACACTGTTCAACATCTACATAACCCCCTTCCCTGGCATCGGCAGATCCCAATGACTCAACATATTCTCCTACGCAGACATCTGATCCCCTCGCTCACGGAGGACCCCACCAACGCCAAAAGCAACTTCTGCAACGCCATGACCAACGTAGCCAAATGGATCAAAGACTACTGCTTTCAACTCAGCTCCAACAAAACTTAAGTATTGATCTTCAGAAAGAACATCTCCGCATGGGACCACAGCCGGTGGTTTGCGGAACTCAGACCTACACCCACACCGACTGACCATGCACGCAACCTAGGTATCATCCTTGACAGCCAACTGACCATGGATAGACACAACAGCATAGTTGCCTCCTCCTGCTTCCACAAACGTCGCATGCTCCTCATAATTTTTCAGATGGATTCCAACCAACACTAAAAGGACCATCACTCAGGCCCTCGTCTCCAGCCACCTTGACTACAGCAATGCCCTCTATGCTGGCATCCCCACCCAGCTCCTCAGAAGACTCCAGACCACACAGAACACAGCAGCCAGACTCATACTGGACCTCCCCAAATGAACCCACATCTCCCCCCACCTGAGAGACCTCCACTGGCTCACCATCCAGAAAAGATGCCTGTTCAAGATACTCACACATGCCTACAAAGCCCTCATGACTTGTCTACGTATACCATCGACTGAACTTCCACCAACCGTCTAGACACCTGCACTCCTACTCACTCGCCCTCGCACCTCCCTCCCTGTATCCGTCACAACTGCAGCAGTGGCCACTCCTTCTCCTACATCACCGCCAAGATCTTGAATGACCTTACCCTCCAGCTCCCCACAGCCCCCTCGATGAAAGACTTCAGAAAGAGACTCAAGACATGGCTCTTCCACTAATATACAGTGCCCAGATACCCCTAGGGGGGACAGTATGTTCTTTACAAATGCTGTTTGATTGATTGATGAGTTTGCCCTTCAGTAGCCAAGCCTTGTCCAATCATTTTGCTACTGCGCAGACTAACAATGGGTTAGGATTGGTCCTTAGGATCCTAAGATCTTCAGCATGTGTCCCTGTGCCCATCCGGGAACAGACTGGTCTTAACCAGGACTGCTGTGATCTTGCATACACAGAACAAGAAATGAGCAATGGATTCTGTCGAGGTGTGGCAAGCTAGGTAAGTCAAGAGTAGCACGGTGGGGCTGACCATTTTGCTGTAAATGAGCTAAGGGGTAGATTTCCCAACCTAATGTGAATGTGGAGCTTTCTGTCAGTGGGATCAGTAATGAATTCTAGATAGGATTTGTAGAGACTAGAGGACTTGAACATATTAAATTTGAGGATCAATGAGCCACTGGTTGAATTATTATCTGCGTTATGAGTGACCCAGTGCCAGTATAGCCCTTTTCTCATTAGGGGGAGAATCTCATAAGTCAGGTAACCCCAGAAGACACAGCCATGCACATGTCATAATACCCTTGAGCCACTCAATTTTATGAAATGTATCCAGCTCTATAAGTTCTTGGAGGACATTAGCATGCAAGGCTATTTCAGGTGTTGCTCTCAGTCTTCTCTAAAACATAATTGGTCGGATGGTTACCTTGTCTACTATAGACCGCCTCCCCATGTATAGGATAAGTGGTTTAGGCTTGTTATAGGTATAGCCCCTTTGCAATCCGATGTTGTCCTCCCATTTGCGGCCCTAAATCCATACTCCAATGATAAGGACTTAAGCAAGAGCAGCTTGAGGCCACCTTTTTACAGGAGGTAGGTCGTGTTGGGGAACACCCCACAACTCATTCTCCGCCTGAGATAGTAAAATTACACTCAATTAACTAATTTACATAATTAGCAATTAAAACTTAAACTACATACCTATTAATTTTACTAATTATAAATTTTAAAAAATTACCATTTTAAATCTGCCCACCCATACCTCCTACAAACTCAACAAAAAAAATCATATAACAACTTTCATACTATACTAAAACAAATTACAGGATATACTAAAACAGATGAAACACAAATAATTGTATAATACTAATAACTTATAATGCTAAAATAACTAATATTTGTTAAACTAATTCAAAACAATATTTACACAACTATATTAAATAAAACAACATTGTATACAACTATATTTAATAAATTATATTTAATACCTAACAAAATATTCTTACCTTTGAAATTAAGTCCCACAATATTGATATCACAATATTCTGGCCACGATATTTATGACCTACAATATTTTTGTTTTTATATTTTGTTAAAACACCACTTAAATATAAGAGGTTGCACTATAGCATATTCTTCACAGAAGATATTCTCAGTCTGCATTAATTTCAGTTCTTGGTGCAAGAATTATGATATTGCTGGGGTGCTAGTGTAATTTTGCTCTGACTTTTAAGCTGATAGACCAGTGCAAATTGTGAATTTTACACTTGTCATGCGATCCAACACTTGTCAAGTGCTGCAAATTTCAGTGAAAAATTGCACCCGCACCAAAGTGCTAACAACTTCTTTCTTAAACCACAGATATTTCGCAAAAAGAGAACTTGTCAAAGAGCTTTCTCTGGCTCCGCTCCACGGATCTGGAACTCTCTCCCTCCCGAAATTCGCAGAATCACCTCCACGGTTGCCTTCAAAATGGATGTAAAACGATTCCTTACGTGCAAGTTCTTACCCTTATTTGGCTCTTTTAATTTGCTTGAAGATACTGGTCTTATACCTTCATCTCTTGTACTGATGTTTTATATCCTCTGACCTAATCTTGTCTTCCCCTCCCAATTCCCGCTATTTTTGTTTCTTCAACTATTGTACTGCTTTGTTGTAACCTCTGTAACTGTTTCCTTTGATTTGTATTTGACGCCTACCTGACCATCCTTAATTGTGAAGCGCTCTGATATCCTTCGGGATCATGTTCGCGCTATATAATACTTTATAAATAAATAAATAAATAAATAAAGCATAACAAGTAATGTTGTCGGCTTTAGGCTTCCACAGCAGTTGCGCTTTGCAATATTTAGTTATGAAGTTAGACAAGTCCCTTTGATTTTGCGGAAATTACAAAATATGGTATCTTTGCATGGCTTTCAGCCAGCCCTCTTCATACATTATTCTGTTGTGGCATTCACATTTGTCTGTCGTACTCTACAGCAAACAAATGCCAGTGGGCCATCCTTCTTCGGCCACTGGCTAGCTCAATGTGAGTGACAGCATTTTCCACTTTCACAAGGAGCACTTCTGCAAACAGAGTAGTTCACTTCAGTGCCTCCATTTGAGGGCTCTATTGTTCTGTTAAAAGAAGTTAAGCCGCTGTGATTTTGCACTCAAACAGTTGATACATTTGGTTTAACACTTTGTAAAGAATGTAAAACATGACTAAGAACCTGTTGCTTCTTAGGCTCTAATTATAGGGGCTCTGATGGTGGATAATTACATTTTCGCACCGACTGAAATCCGATACCACACTGTTTAGAATTCACTAGGTGCAACAACGACCTCAAATTCCGAATATTGGAACATACCAATCAGATTTTAGTTCTTTTTGCACCAAAATCTAAAATGCCCCCACTTTCTGAGCTTTTTCCGTTGGGTTATTTTTGCAGGCTACAGAATGTACTCGGGGAAATTGTGGAATTTGTGGGAAAACTGTGGAGGTTTCAATAAACTTCTAACTGTTTATAATTCCAGTCTGTGCACGGAGGTTTATGCAGGAGTCAGAACAATACGGTGCACTTGCAATCAGCGCCTCAATCAGTGGCGGCTCCTCTGCTAAGGCGAAGGAGCGTCACTCCACTGCTATTTAAGCAATGCAAAGAGAAAAATAAAACGATAATAACAAGTATTATCAATTTTATTTCCTGTGCGGGACTGAAGCCAGGGCGGGGTGGGGCTGAGCAAAGTGAGGAGTGGTTTGCACTGCCTAAGTGCGCATTAAAAACATTCATGCTCACTTAGCTTGTTCTCCACCTGGCTATGTTTCACAGTCTGATGGAGAACATGCCCAGGTTCCAAGGCACTGCCTGAATGGCCAAACAAGCCGCTCAGACCAATCACAATGCTGCTCATGCAGCGTCGTGATTGGCAGGGAGAGTCCGCTTCTGGTGCTGCCAGTGCAAAGGAAGAGGACGGAGGAGAGGCGTGTGGCGATAGCGGCAAAGGGAAGGTAAGTTAATTTATTTTTTATTTTTTATCCATCCCCCGCATCCCACCACCCCTATTCTGAGGCAGCTACCATTGGCCTCAATAGGAAAAAAACCTGTAGAGAATTATTTTATAATACATTCTCTTCAAGGCTACCAAGTGAGCCAAACAATCTAGGTGTAAAGTACCAATTTGTAAGGAATAGACAAAGTAAAGTACTTCACTATCATAGACAGGAAACCTTCTGTTGCCAAGCTAGTATGTCAACATATGTATTTCAAAGGATATGACATGAAAGATGCTATTTTGTAACAAGATATTGTTATTATTTCTGGTTGCATTCTACAAGTTTCCAACTTCACATCACTTCTACTCAGGCAATACATAAGCCTGGAGCCAATACATTGCTTGTCCTTAGAAATAGCCCCCAGGCTAACATTTGCATCACTTCAACTGTCCGCTGGCTTTATGTCAAAATATTGTGGTTAGTAATATTGCCTGCCATAAATATTCAACTCCAGAATATTGGCTACATTACTTTCGTCAAGGTAAGTGTTATATCCCCAGGTGTTGTGCCGTCTGAGCCTTGCTCTGCACTTAGGGCTTATGTGGATCCATTCTAGAATTGACGCTCCAGCCAGGGGAGTGGAGAGAGAAACAAAAGGACACAGGGGCGGAGGTTGAACTGTCTCGTACATTGATCATCTTTGAAATTTATTTAATAAATATTTCACAACAGTATCACCGCGTCTTCGTTTTAACAGTAAGCATATAAAGAGATGTATAGATTTACAAGTCTTAAGTCTGCATGTACTTACCTTAATGACATGCTGGCAGTCAGTATTGTGGTGTTAATACCAGTACAGGTCGACAATAACAAATATTTTGGCAGAACACTGTGGCCACCCGCCATGGAGCCCTGTCTGTACTAGGCAGAATATTTGCAATTGGGGTGTATGCTTGAAGACTGATGGCATGATGGTATTTACACCTCAATCTCTTAGTGAAATCATCAAAAATATTTTCCTATTGGTTGTATGGACCTTTGTTAGTTGATTTGAAGTCCTGGAGTAAACATCAGTAATACATTTAAAATTTGTGAAGCTAATGTAATTCCACAGCACGGATCAATAATTTGGATTAAATTAATTTATCTTAGAATATTGATCCAACCAGTACATATGTATAGTAAAAATAAATTCACTAAATGCAGCAATATAGTTTGCAGACTGAAATGTGCCAGTAAGTTAAATCAAATAAGATGAGATATAGAATAGTAACGCCCACTACGCGAATACAGTAAATTATCACAATAAGGTGTTCCATAAAGAGACTTCCCTTTTCTGATCTAAACATAGGTTGAGAACTAGAAAATGTAATGGAGATTTCTATGCAAGGAGCATAGGTGTCAGCCTAGAATAGAGCAGTGGTTCCCAAACTGTGCGCCATGGCTCCCTGGGGAGCCATCAAACCTAGCCAGGGGAGCCGCGCACCAAGCACTTTAATGCATCTATTGTTGAAGGGTCTGTTGGCTTCAGTTAAACTAATTAGAATTAAACGCATGATGTCGATGATTTGTAAGTGACATGCCGAAAGCTGTCTCTTCTTGAGTACTGGGAAGTAGAACACCACATACCACATAATGCCAACATTTGGAAGCAAGAAAGAGGGACGTTTAAAAAGAAATCTGAGGAATTTATTATACTTGCATTGATTTGGAGGCAATTTTAGGAAGGCGACAGTGAAAATAAAGCTATATGTGGTTTAAAAAATTGTGAGTCACCCTGCTGAGACAGGTGTGTTGGCACGTATGATATGGGTCGAAATGGAAGTGCATGCAAATATTCTTCAAGCGCAGAAACACTTTGGCAGTGAGGCCTACATGCATAGGGGTGCTATCTAGCACTGTAAATGGGATTAAAAAGTTTTAGAGGGTACTCTAAAAAAGGCATTGGCATAGAAGAGTAACTAGGAATATTTTATGAGAGGCGCAGCCTTAGTGATGTGAAACACCCTGCGTTTATGATTATAAAACCTTCATCAGCTCATCCCAACTTCAGCTTCATTCCAATTATTTTCAGGGAGAAAAATGCAAGCTCTCTCGAGGCCAGGCTTACATCCCCCACCCTCCCAAAAAAAGTAAGAGTGGGGAGCCATGGGCAATGGGTGAAGGGGTTGAGAAAGTTTGAGAACCACTGGAAAAGAGCATCTGTAGAAGTTCAGGAGAATAGGAGAAGTGTTCAGCATGAATCTTCACGCAAGAGATATGTTCCATCTCAGAGTCAAGGGAAAGTCTGCATAACTAGATGTGGAAACACCAATTAAATATAACAGTAGCTTCGGAAGCATCCATATCTCTTTCTCAACACCAAGAACCAGCCAAGCAGCTGGACAAGAGGGGAGTCAAAATACTCCCTAAGTTCTCTTTTCTTTGAAACTGTGCCTGCAGTGACCTACCTTGAGCACCCCACCATCCTGGTTTGGAGTGCTGGACTGGCCGTAGCGGGTACCAGGGATTTTCCCAGTGGGCTGGAAGGGAGGGGGCTGGTTTTTGACGGGTAGGGGCTGTTTTTGGTACATGGGGCCGGTTTTGCAGCAGTGCTGCAATATCAGCCCCCTGTACCAAAAGCAGCGGCAGTGTTTCCCACCAGCACCACCCCACCCCTCCCCCCGCTGCCGGTCAGACTTAATTGTCTGGGTCGGTTTGCATTCCCAGTCCGGCCCTACTGGTTCGCAAGAAACAGAAGGTCTCCTTGGAACATTAATTCTCCGAGTTCGTTGACAACTTGCCCACCCGCAGGCCTCACTATCAGTCGTCTAATACAACCAATTAGTCTTTCTCTAGCTAATGAGAAGCATGATAACACACCTGCAGAAGTTAACACACTGGCAAATTAAAGAAAGCATTATCAGCTGAGGCCTCATGTCAACTTAAACTTTTCAGAATCAAAATAGAGATGGATTACATTATAAAATTCACATAAAATTAAGTACTAATCATTGTTAAATGTGACTAAGCATAACATGATCACAACAGTCATTTGGTCAACTGAATATACCCAGATATATAAAGCTTTAGTGATTGTAATTTATGTACTCCATTAGTTCGTATAAAGGAGACACAATCACACACTGAATATAATGTTGTATATGAATATATGAATGTAAATGAATGAAGTATACAGGATTGAGTTTAAATTATGCTGCTCACAAAAGCATATGGGACCGAAGGCAGAGAGCTGGCAGACTCAGAGGCAGGCCTGTGGGTGCAGAGTGGGACGTCTGCACCAAGAAGCGCATTAAAATAACTTAGGAGACACAGTGGTGTTTGAAAAGGTTTTTGAGCTGCCAACCAATAGCTCCCAGCCATGATAGCAACTCAAGCTTTTCATCTCTCAACAGATCCTGGAGGTGAACCAAGGACAGAGGAGACCAGAGGAACTACTGTGGAGGCATTTCACACCGCTTTGGTTGTTTATTGGATCACACAGACTGGGGGATTTTTATGATGATCTAGCCAACAAACCATCTACATGATTTTTGGCAACTATCTGATACATTTAAAATAATTCTTCACTTGCATCAGTATTGTTATTGTCAGGATTGCAAGTGCTCTTTAACACAGACTTATTGAAAAAATCATAGCACCTAGGGGCCCTTTATAACTACTTACATTAGCAGACTGGAAGAGAGGTGCCTTCAGCATGGATTATTGTACTCAAGCGCAAAGACCTTTTGGGATAACGTCCATGCATCATTTATTGACTCACTCCTAAACAAAACATGATTCACCCATAAGCTCTCCTCCGCCTCTTCACACACTTGCACACATTTCAGCTAAAACATCCCAAAAATCTGCCAATATTCACTTACTGTGAACTACTAGTAGCTTGAAGTTTGTATAAACTGAATCACCCACTGCTATTTGTAAGTTATGAATAGAAGTTATGAAAATAAAATTGTGTCTTTCAGATGCGTCATAGTTCTATTGAGAGATGTCTTTGCATTGGCTTTCTCTTAACTCTACGTTGAGAAGAGAGTGCATTTCATGGTGCATTGTGCATGGAGGGCGGAATGCAGTGCACATTTGCCCTTCACTGATAGCAGATTGTGGTATAGCACTGCCTCTACAGAGTCCTTCTTTCCTGTTCTTTTCTACGACTGTAATGTGATTGGCTGGCCAGTCAGCCGTCTTAGATTTTTTAGGCTGGCTACATTTCTGTTAGGTTGAGAAATACGAGAGTTGACATTTGGGAGAGTGGAAAGGTATTGAGCATCAGTAGCAGCTGCAATGGGACAGTAGTATTGAGCGGGGAAGGGGAGGGTTAAAAAAAAAAAAGAAAACGTACCTGCCGGCCTCCCCATCCTCTTCTTCTTCCGTCGACGCAGGAACAGGAAGCACCTAGGCCTACAGACTCCCCTAGCCAATCACAACGCTGCTGATAGCAGCGTCATGATTGGTCTGAGCACTATGGTGCAGCGCTCAGATGGGGACTGGAAGCCAAGACATCTTCTCCACCCAGGCCATGCAACATAGCCCAGTGGAGAACATGCCAAGTTTGCATGACGGTTTGGCCTGCCCAAGATGGCCAGCCAAACCATCCTGCGCACTTAGAGAATGCCCAGCCACTCCTCTCTCTGCTCTGTGGGCAGTCCGGTCTGCCCCACCTCTACAGAGGAGTGCTGAAAAATAAAATGATAGTAACATGCAGTTAATTATTTTATTTTTCCTGTGAGGCAACACGCCTCCGCGTTAACAGAGGAGCCGCCCCAGTTGAGCATTTACAGAGTTACAAACTGTGGCTATACAGTTTTCAGACATTGCTGAGATTAATACTGTTCCCTAGTAGCCCCATTGTGAGATTTGCAGGGGGTGCCACTTATTAATGCTGTCTATCCATGTCTGTGTCTGAAGCCTGTGAGAGGCTGATGCCCACTCGAGGGGTGGGGTTTGTCTCTAGGACCTACTTAGGCACAGTGACGATAATTGGTGACATTGACAAGCTGGCAAAATAAATACATTACCCGGTTGGGCTACATGTGCTGTTATTGTGTGTGGAAGTGTCATCCTTTAGTAGATGATTAACGATGCCAGCAGAAGTATTGGTCAAATTCCCTTTTGTTTCAGTCTCTTTTCTGTAGATGAAATGGGGCTTTGGAGGGCAATCAGGGGGATACTGGTCTGGCCTTATCTTTATTTGAGATCATTATAAATGAGTAATGACTGTTGATGACTGCCGTCCAGGTAGCACTGTCTGGGCCTGGGAAAGTGACCTGGGTAGACTTCTTTTGAGAGTCGTGAGGGATGGTGGAAATTTGTATAGAATCCGGATTATCCACCGACTTGGTGATGGATCAGTGTCGCATGTGTGACATGGAGATCGTCGCTGGTAATCCCAGCTTTTCACTGCACCTGTGTACATATAAATGAGTAATGTTGATTTAGAATGTACATTATGTTTTGAGGAGGGGGGTTGTCATCAGAAAACAAAATATTGTGTCCTTTATATTGTTAACAAAAATAACAGAGTGGGCTGTTGCCTCACCCTACGAGGTGGCGATATCCGCCCGACTACGCCTGGTGCAACTGAAAATATTACACAGAACGTATGTTATGGGACCCCAGCTAGTGCATATGGGAAGAGGAGAAGGGGGGAGATTGTAGAAGACGTTGTGGCCAGGTAGGCACTTTTTTACACATACTCTGGGAGTGTGAACAGATCCAGGAGTACTGGCGGGGGCTGCACGCGATAATGCGGGACGTACTACACAAACATATACGCCCAGAGGCCAAACGGTGTCTCCTCAATGTTTGGGAACCCACTGATCTGACAGGTGCAGAGAGGCTCTGGGTTACTCTGGGTGTTATGGTGGCGAAGCGCGGTATAGTGCCGATGTGGGGGGTGGGCACGTCACCGATGCTAGCTACTTGGAAAAACAATCTAGACTGGTGTATGTTTAGGGAGAAGATGGTCTATGTGGCACAGGGGTGTCCTAGGAAATGGTCCGCTGTATGGTGTGCGTGAAATACCTTCCGGGAAGATATATGTAAAGCCCCTGTGATCCCCTCTGAGGATGAGACTTTGCCCCCTGATACCTGATCTCCTGTTCAAATGGACCCTTGCTATCTGTGATGCCCGAATGTATTGGCCAGGAATATCAATGACAAGTAACTGTATGCTGTTCTGCCGAATGTCTTTGTTTATGTTTAATAAAAAGATATTTAAAAAAAAAAATAACAGAGTTAATAATAATAAAGTAAATTGTAAATTATATTTAGGAGGTAATATTCCTGCCAGATGATATTTTTGCTAGCTATATACTGATATATTATCAGATGTGCTTATGGTTTGCATCAGTATCTGTAGTTTTTTTTAAATGGGTTCTGGTGGAAGCCAGGATAAAACTTAAATGCTGTATCATTTGTAAAAGCAGAACCCTAAAGTACCTTAAAAAAAGGATTGTTCCCAATCATACAGCCAGTCCTCTTTGACCTTCTCAACAAACATCCGATGTGTCAGTCAATTTCCGGCTGCCCTTCACGTGGGCCTGACTACTTGTTGACACTAAAGCATGCATTACTTGCCACCAACATGCATCTGAAAAAATGTACATCTTTACTCACAGCCCAGTGCTTTAGGGAATGCAACCTCTACATTTTGACAGTCATAGTGGTTGATTTGACATGTAGGTAAGAGGAGGAGTAGGAGGTGGGATACACCAACAGGAGAAATTAGAGTACAGCCGGAGCACAGAACAGGAGTAGAGCAGATAGCAGCAGAGGATGATGGCAAAGCGTGGTGTCCAGGAGTAGAGGAGACAGGGAATGAAAGGAAATAAGAAAGGTTGGATATTTGAAAGGTGGGAAGTGAGAATGATGAAGTGGGCAAGGGGAAAATGAGGTTGCAAGGAAATGTGAACACGGCAAAGGGGTAAGATAAGTCACGAGAACGTTTGAAAAAACAAATTGGACAAACGAGAGGTGGATCAGATACATGAGACTCTGAGTTCAGGCATGCAGAAAGGGGGAAGAAGGGATCAATTTTAGGTCTCGACTAAATATAGCTTTAGCCACCTATTGTCAGACCTGTAGGTTCCAATACCTAATACATACTTAGGAGCATATTCTCAAGCCCCTATCGCCACTGCAACATCACTCTCAGTCACGTTGTTGTGGCGATACGGGCTTAGCCCTCTTCACAAGGCAACGTTAAGCTATGTTAAGTGGCTTAAAGCGGCTTAAAGCTGCCTTGTGAATAGGGCCCCCTTCATGCTGTTTTTAGCGTGAAAGGGGCGTTCAGTGGGTGCTGCGGTGGGCGTTCCACCACAACACCCATTGAGTTTGATGCTACCTCCTATTCTCAAGGGCAGCGTAAATAGGAGGTAGCGCCAAACTTAAGACCAGGAACAATCTGGTCTTAAGGTAGCGAAACAAGGAGAAATGCTTTATTTCTCCTTGTTTTTGTTTTTTCCATGTGTGCTGCCTTGTGCAGCACACATGGAAAAAGCAAAATGCCATGGTTTGATTATGTACAGGAAGGTGTCCCGTCCTGTACATAAACAAACCTTTTTTTTAAATGCCGTTTTGTAACTTACATGTGTGCTGCACGAAGCAGCACACATGTAAGTTACAAACTGGCATTTTAGGTTTATGTGAAGAAAGGGACACCTTTCTGTACATAAACAAACCTCCCTGCTTGCAGACACCCTTGCACTCTGGTGCAAAGGTGCTTGCGTTGGCGCAAAGTTGTGAAACTTAGCGCCATCGAAGGAGGAAACGCGAGGCTGCACCCTATCCCTGAGAATAGGGTGCAGCCTCGTGTTTCGGAAGTGGTGGAGAGAGGCGTTCAGCGAAGAAGACTAACGCCTCTCTCCGTAACTTCATTGAGACTACGGCCCTTAGAGTTCACTTTGCTTTAGCTCCTTGCTCATGACTGGGAGGTTTTATTGTATATCTCAGGTGTCTGCTTTTGATTTCATAGCATTCCAAATCCTCACTGTTCTTGTGTTTGTCCTGCCCAGAAGAGATTTTTGGTTATGCAGTGTTCTGAATGGAGGAATCTGCTGCTGATTTGAAGCCAATCTTTTTAGATCTTGCCTGAGACAGTGCATGCTCAGTCTCTTGAGATCTATTGTTCCTTAAAATAGCTTAAAGCCTGCCTATTACATACCATTAGTTGGCTTCCTCGTCACTCAGGTTTCTTATGTTTTTATTGGCCAACAGCAGCTGCTTTCATTTTGCCAGTCTCGCCAGATGGCTTTGGGAAGATTTTGGTTTCACCTTCTTTAGATTCGACACACATGCACGCCCAGTGACAGCTGCTTCAGACCTGTTCTGGTGAGTTTCAAGGACATTATGCTAATAAGTGCTCTACAAAAAAAAAAAAAAAATTATGATAGCTGCTTTAGGTTTCATTCTTCTTCTCACTTTCCTGAATCCATCATTCTGTGACTGTGAAGAATCACACTTTTGCTGAGACACCAGCTGCCAATCGGAGTTCTGTTTGCAAGGAATTCAACTTTAAGATCTGTCATTCATGTAACCAGCTCACTCTTTAAATAACTTACTATTAGCTACTTTGTATGTGGCACCAAACATTGGAATTTTTATTACTTGCACTGTTGAAGAGGCAGAGGGTGTCCGAAACAGCTGCAGCTCCAGGTGGCTTGTAAGATTCAAGGTCAGTGACTTCTGCCACAGGCTGCATCAGCGCCTTCCTGCTGAGGAGAAAATCAGGATTGAGCCTTGTAGCATCTCTGTTGTGGCAGTGGCGTAGGAAGGGGGTGCGGGCCGCCCCGGGTGTCATCACTGAGAGGAGTGACAAAATGGCAAAAATATGTGTTTTAAACAGATATTTTTGCCATTTTGTCAAGCCAGAGGCGACAAGAAATGTTCCGCACTGGGTACCACCTGACCTTGCTACGCCACTGTGTTGTGGACCAAGTGTGATACATGATCGGCTCAGCAAACCGCAGCTCTGAGGGAGAAATTTCTGATTTGGGAGAAGGAGACACTTGTTTGGAGGAAGACGCAGGGCAGATAGAGCTTTCAAACTTGCGAAACTTTGGAGCACATCGAAGCTTATGAGAAAATTATGAAACATTGATTAGAGCTTCGCGTATGCACGCTCCAGGCCACTTATTTTTTTCCTGTGCTTGTCCTTGTATTTGCTCAAGTGAGGCAGAAAGGGTACAGTCCACTTCTGTCGCACTTTTCAGGGATGACATATACAAACCTCTTCAAGGAAGACACTGAGCAGGAAGACTTGTGTGCTCAGGCCTCTGCTGCTGCTAGCTGTCCACTCCAACTCCCTGTTACAAGTTTGCTGCTTGCGTAGCCGGGCTTCATCCAAGTAATGTTCCCTTTTCTTATTTTTAGGTATTACCTGTGACTGCACATGTGCATGTCAACACTAGTTGCCTCATAGCACTTAGTAGGTCAAGGCTCTAGACACTACATGCGCTGTCTCGAAGAGATGTACTTTGTGGGCTTCAGCCTGCACATTGGCTTCCCATTTGCTGGCTCCATCATCGCTCTGCTATTCCTTCTCCCCACTTGTCTATGGCATACCTGCATCATATCTCTTCCTGTGTTTAACCCTCCCCGAGAGCAGGGAGCAATTACTCCTTTCCATCCCCTCCTCTTATTTTAGGAAATGTTTCAGAACTTTTTTTTTCTTTTTTGAAGAGCACTTCTCATGACTGGTAATGTTTTCACTGGCTCCGACCACAATTAAACAGGCCTGTAAATCTGGTTCTTATCTCGTCACATTTGCAGTGCATTCGAGGACCGAGATTAACCCGTTTACCGCGGCGTAAAATCCGCCGGGGTGCGGGTAAATTCTTGTGCGGGCGGGGCCGCGTCGGCCAATGGACGTGCGCAGCACTACGGAGGTAGTGCTCGCGATGGCCGTTGGCCGACAGGCGCATCAAACGGGTTAAATGTCAGATGCTGTTTTCCAAGAGCGTCTTTTATTTCTCTCACTTCAAAATGATTTCTTAACTGTTAGTGTCACCAGGGATCGGGTGCATGGCTGCTTAATCTACATTATTCATGCAACCTGGAAATTGCCTCCCATCTCATGTAAACTTATCAATGTTTAAGTGTAGCGCTTTGTTCCTGGATTACCTACTTCCGGGCGATTTCAGTTTCTGCGCATTAGAAAGCAGACGTCCAGAATTGTTAACTTGAAAAGCAAGTTTGCTGCTTGCGTAGCCGGGCTTCATCCAAGTAATGTTCCCTTTTCTTATTTTTAGGTATTACCTGTGACTGCACATGTGCATGTCAACACTAGTTGCCTCATAGCACTTTGTAGGTCAAGGCTCTAGACACTACATGTGCTGTCTCGAAGAGACAGCTTGTATGTACTTTGTGGGCTTCAGCCTGCACATTGGCTTCCCATTTGCTGGCTCCATCGTCGCTCTGCTATTCTTTCTCCCCACTTGTCTATGGCATACCTGCATCATATCTCTTCCTGTGTTTAACCCTCCCCGAGAGCAGGGAGCAATTACTCCTATCCATCCCCTCCTCTTATTTTAGGAAATGTTTCAGAACTTTTTTTTCTTTTTTGGAGAGCACTTCTCATGACTGGTAATGTTTTCACTGGCTCCGACCACCATTAAACAGGCCTGTAAATCTGGTTCTTATCTCGTCACATTTGCAGTGCATTCGAGGACCGAGATTAACCCGTTTACCGCGGCGTAAAATCCGCCGGGGTGCGGGTAAATTCTTGTGCGGACGGGGCCGCGTCGGCCAACGGACGTGCGCAGCACTACGGAGGTAGTGCTCGCGATGGCCGTTGGCCGACAGGCGCATCAAACGGGTTAAATGTCAGATGCTGTTTTCCAAGAGTGTCTTTTATTTCTCTCACTTCAAAATGATTTCTTAACTGTTAGTGTCACCAGGGATCGGGTGCATGGCTGCTTAATCTACATTATTCATGCAACCTGGAAATTGCCTCCCATCTCATGTAAACTTGTGAATGTTTAAGTGTAGCGCTTTGTTCCTGGATTACCTACTTCCGGGCGATTTCAGTTTCTGCGCATTAGAAAGCAGACGTCCAGAATTGTTAACTTGAAAAGCAAGTTTGCTGCTTGCGTAGCCGGGCTTCATCCAAGTAATGTTCCCTTTTCTTATTTTTAGGTATTACCTGTGACTGCACATGTGCATGTCAACACTAGTTGCCTCATAGCACTTTGTAGGTCAAGGCTCTAGACACTACATGCGCTGTCTCGAAGAGACAGCTTGTATGTACTTTTTGGGCTTCAGCCTGCACATTGTCTTCCCATTTGCTGGCTCCATCGTCGCTCTGCTATTCTTTCTCCCCACTTGTCTATGGCATACCTGCATCATATCTCTTCCTGTGTTTAACCCTCCCCGAGAGCAGGGAGCAATTACTCCTATCCATCCCCTCCTCTTATTTTAGGAAATGTTTCAGAACTTTTTTTTCTTTTTTGGAGAGCACTTCTCATGACTGGTAATGTTTTCACTGGCTCCGACCACCATTAAACAGGCCTGTAAATCTGGTTCTTATCTCGTCACATTTGCAGTGCATTCGAAGACCGAGATTAACCCGTTTACCGCACCCTAAAATCCGCCGGGGTGCGGGTAAATTCTTGTGCGGGCGGGGCCGCGTCAGCCAATGGACGTGCGCAGCACTACGGAGGTAATGCTCGCGATGGCCGTTGGCCGACAGGCGCATCGAACGGGTTAAATGTCAGATGCTGTTTTCCAAGAGCGTCTTTTATTTCTCTCACTTCAAAATGATTTCTTAACTGTTAGTGTCACCAGGGATCGGGTGCATGGCTGCTTAATCTACATTATTCATGCAACCTGGAAATTGCCTCCCATCTCATGTAAACTTGTCAATGTTTAAGTGTAGCGCTTTGTTCCTGGATTACCTACTTCCGGGCGATTTCAGTTTCTGCGCATTAGAAAGCAGACGTCCAGAATTGTTAACTTGAAAAGCAAGTTTGCTACTTGCGTAGCCGGGCTTCATCCAAGTAATGTTCCCTTTTCTTATTTTTAGGTATTACCTGTGACTGCACATGTGCATGTCAACACTAGTTGCCTCATAGCACTTTGTAGGTCAAGGCTCTAGACACTACATACGCTGTCTCGAAGAGACAGTTGTATGTACTTTGTGGGCTTCAGCCTGCACATTGGCTTCCCATTTGCTGGCTCCATCGTCGCTCTGCTATTCTTTCTCCCCACTTGTCTATGGCATACCTGCATCATATCTCTTCCTGTGTTTAACCCTCCCCGAGAGCAGGGAGCAATTACTCCTATCCATCCCCTCCTCTTATTTTAGGAAATGTTTCCGAACTTTTTTTTCTTTTTTGGAGAGCACTTCTCATGACTGGTAATGTTTTCACTGGCTCCGACCACCATTAAACAGGCCTGTAAATCTGGTTCTTATCTCGTCACATTTGCAGTGCATTCGAGGACCGAGATTAACCCGTTTACCGCGGCGTAAAATCCGCCGGGGTGCGGGTAAATTCTTGTGCGGGCGGGGCCGCGTCGGCCAACGGACGTGCGCAGCACTACGGAGGTAGTGCTCGCGATGGCCGTTGGCCGACAGGCGCATCAAACGGGTTAAATGTCAGATGCTGTTTTCCAAGAGCGTCTTTTATTTCTCTCACTTCAAAATGATTTCTTAACTGTTAGTGTCACCAGGGATCGGGTGCATGGCTGCTTAATCTACATTATTCATGCAACCTGGAAATTGCCTCCCATCTCATGTAAACTTGTGAATGTTTAAGTGTAGCGCTTTGTTCCTGGATTACCTACTTCCGGGCGATTTCAGTTTCTGCGCATTAGAAAGCAGACGTCCAGAATTGTTAACTTGAAAAGCAAGTTTGCTGCTTGCGTAGCCGGGCTTCATCCAAGTAATGTTCCCTTTTCTTATTTAGGTATTACCTGTGACTGCACATGTGCATGTCAACACTAGTTGCCTCATAGCACTTTGTAGGTCAAGGCTCTAGACACTACATGCGCTGTCTCGAAGAGACAGCTTGTATGTACTTTGTGGGCTTCAGCCTGCACATTGTCTTCCCATTTGCTGGCTCCATCGTCGCTCTGCTATTCTTTCTCCCCACTTGTCTATGGCATACCTGCATCATATCTCTTCCTGTGTTTAACCCTCCCCGAGAGCAGGGAGCAATTACTCCTATCCATCCCCTCCTCTTATTTTAGGAAATGTTTCAGAACTTTTTTTTCTTTTTTGGAGAGCACTTCTCATGACTGGTAATGTTTTCACTGGCTCCGACCACCATTAAACAGGCCTGTAAATCTGGTTCTTATCTCGTCACATTTGCAGTGCATTCGAGGACCGAGATTAACCCGTTTACCGCACCGTAAAATCCGCCGGGGTGCGGGTAAATTCTTGTGCGGGCGGGGCCGCGTCGGCCAACGGACGTGCGCAGCACTACGGAGGTAGTGCTCGCGATGGCCGTTGGCCGACAGGCGCATCAAACGGGTTAAATGTCAGATGCTGTTTTCCAAGAGCGTCTTTTATTTCTCTCACTTCAAAATGATTTCTTAACTGTTAGTGTCACCAGGGATCGGGTGCATGGCTGCTTAATCTACATTATTCATGCAACCTGGAAATTGCCTCCCATCTCATGTAAACTTGTGAATGTTTAAGTGTAGCGCTTTGTTCCTGGATTACCTACTTCCGGGCGATTTCAGTTTCTGCGCATTAGAAAGCAGACGTCCAGAATTGTTAACTTGAAAAGCAAGTTTGCTGCTTGCGTAGCCGGGCTTCATCCAAGTAATGTTCCCTTTTCTTATTTTTAGGTATTACCTGTGACTGCACATGTGCATGTCAACACTAGTTGCCTCATAGCACTTTGTAGGTCAAGGCTCTAGACACTACATGCGCTGTCTCGAAGAGACAGCTTGTATGTACTTTGTGGGCTTCAGCCTGCACATTGTCTTCCCATTTGCTGGCTCCATCGTCGCTCTGCTATTCTTTCTCCCCACTTGTCTATGGCATACCTGCATCATATCTCTTCCTGTGTTTAACCCTCCCCGAGAGCAGGGAGCAATTACTCCTATCCATCCCCTCCTCTTATTTTAGGAAATGTTTCAGAACTTTTTTTTCTTTTTTGGAGAGCACTTCTCATGACTGGTAATGTTTTCACTGGCTCCGACCACCATTAAACAGGCCTGTAAATCTGGTTCTTATCTCGTCACATTTGCAGTGCATTCGAGGACCGAGATTAACCCGTTTACCGCACCGTAAAATCCGCCGGGGTGCGGGTAAATTCTTGTGCGGGTGGGGCCGCGTCAGCCAATGGATGTGCGCAGCACTACGGAGGTAATGCTCGCGATGGCCGTTGGAGATCAGGCGCATCGAACGGGTTAAATGTCAGATGCTGTTTTCCAAGAGCGTCTTTTATTTCTCTCACTTCAAAATGATTTCTTAACTGTTAGTGTCACCAGGGATCGGGTGCATGGCTGCTTAATCTACATTATTCATGCAACCTGGAAATTGCCTCCCATCTCATGTAAACTTGTCAATGTTTAAGTGTAGCGCTTTGTTCCTGGATTACCTACTTCCGGGCGATTTCAGTTTCTGCGCATTAGAAAGCAGACGTCCAGAATTGTTAACTTGAAAAGCAAGTTTGCTGCTTGCGTAGCCGGGCTTCATCCAAGTAATGTTCCCTTTTCTTATTTTTAGGTATTACCTGTGACTGCACATGTGCATGTCAACACTAGTTGCCTCATAGCACTTTGTAGGTCAAGGCTCTAGACACTACATACGCTGTCTCGAAGAGACAGCTTGTATGTACTTTGTGGGCTTCAGCCTGCACGTTGGCTTCCCATTTGCTGGCTCCATCGTCGCTCTGCTATTCTTTCTCCCCACTTGTCTATGGCATACCTGCATCATATCTCTTCCTGTGTTTAACCCTCCCCGAGAGCAGGGAGCAATTACTCCTATCCATCCCCTCCTCTTATTTTAGGAAATGTTTCAGAACTTTTTTTTCTTTTTTGGAGAGCACTTCTCATGACTGGTAATGTTTTCACTGGCTCCGACCACCATTAAACAGGCCTGTAAATCTGGTTCTTATCTCGTCACATTTGCAGTGCATTCGAGGGCCGAGATTAACCCGTTTACCGCACCGTAAAATCCGCCGGGGTGCGGGTAAATTCTTATGCGGGCGGGGCCGCGTCGGCCAATGGACGTGCGCAGCACTACGGAGGTAATGCTCGCGATGGCCGTTGGCCGACAGGCGCATCGAACGGGTTAAATGTCAGATGCTGTTTTCCAAGAGCGTCCTTTATTTCTCTCACTTCAAAATGATTTCTTAACTGTTAGTGTCACCAGGGATCGGGTGCATGGCTGCTTAATCTACATTATTCATGCAACCTGGAAATTGCCTCCCATCTCATGTAAACTCGTCAATGTTTAAGTGTAGCGCTTTGTTCCTGGATTACCTACTTCCGGGCGATTTCAGTTTCTGCGCATTAGAAAGCAGACGTCCAGAATTGTTAACTTGAAAAGCAAGTTTGCTGCTTGCGTAGCCGGGCTTCATCCAAGTAATGTTCCCTTTTCTTATTTTTAGGTATTACCTGTGACTGCACATGTGCATGTCAACACTAGTTGCCTCATAGCACTTTGTAGGTCAAGGCTCTAGACACTACATGCGCTGTCTCGAAGAGACAGCTTGTATGTACTTTGTGGGCTTCAGCCTGCACATTGGCTTCCCATTTGCTGGCTCCATCGTCGCTCTGCTATTCTTTCTCCCCACTTGTCTATGGCATACCTGCATCATATCTCTTCCTGTGTTTAACCCTCCCCGAGAGCAGGGAGCAATTACTCCTATCCATCCCCTCCTCTTATTTTAGGAAATGTTTCAGAACTTTTTTTTCTTTTTTGGAGAGCACTTCTCATGACTGGTAATGTTTTCACTGGCTCCGACCACCATTAAACAGGCCTGTAAATCTGGTTCTTATCTCGTCACATTTGCAGTGCATTCGAGGACCGAGATTAACCCGTTTACCGCACCGTAAAATCCTCCGGGGTGCGGGTAAATTCTTGTGCGGGCAGGGCCGCGTCGGCCAATGGACGTGCGCAGCACTACGGAGGTAATGCTCGCGATGGCCGTTGGCCGACAGGCGCACCGAACGGGTTAAATGTCAGATGCTGTTTTCCAAGAGCGTCTTTTATTTCTCTCACTTCAAAATGATTTCTTAACTGTTAGTGTCACCAGGGATCGGGTGCATGGCTGCTTAATCTACATTATTCATGCAACCTGGAAATTGCCTCCCATCTCATGTAAACTCGTCCATGTTTAAGTGTAGCGCTTTGTTCCTGGATTACCTACTTCCGGGCGATTTCAGTTTCTGCGCATTAGAAAGCAGACGTCCAGAATTGTTAACTTGAAAAGCACACTTGATTACTTTTTAATAGGAGTTCACCAACTTTATTTTCTTTTTATTTGAGGCAGGAGTATCGTTATATTAACCCCACCCCAACTCGCTGCTACAAGTGTTGCTACCATGGATTTGTATAGAGGTGCATGGTGAGTACCGAAATCGAGAACTGGGGACTTGGCGAGGTGGGATAATCCCGCCGTGTTTACTGTTTGCTCACAGCTAAGATATGTATGTGATGGTGTTTTATCGATTCAATTAAATATTCGGTGGTTTGGGTTTGTTGTTTTTCTGTTAGCAACATCCCAGAGAGAAGCCACCTTTCATACAAATAAGCCCCTTAGCCCTCCAAGGTGCTCTGTCCTCATAGCAAACACCCCCTTTTCTTCCTCTCCAGCTCAGTGACATGATGCCTCCCATCATTGCTTGCACCCCCTCACCGCTTCCTTCATTGTTTACGTCTCCTCCATCCCCCCACACATCCTGTTGTGGGTCTCTTCTCCAGGCAGCTTCCTCATCTCTCTGACACCTTGATGTTACTTTGCATATGCTGCAGTGCACGTGGTTCTACTTTTTGTACAGTGTGCAGTGCTTGTTTTTTTTATTTTTAACAAGAGGCACAAAGCAGAGCAGAGGGCAGCTGTGTTGATAAGATGTTGCTGAGAAGCTCTCTCTAATGGAGGTTTGGGTAAATGCAGGCTATTTGCCCAAGAACCGAGTCCACAATGTATAATGCTGTAATGATTTTATGACCCAGAAGGAGAAACAAGCCAACCTCTGCTTTCTTTGTCAAGTGATCTGTGACAAATGCACGATGATGCTTCTTAATAATTATTTATTCATTGGGACTTTTTGATGTATGAAAAACTTTCCCCTACTTTTTATAAAAAGACAACCATGCTGAGATGGTTAATTCCAGTTATTTTAATGCTTCAGCTAAAGTGTCATTCGGGTAGTCTCTTGTGCTGTGAAACCGAAGCCGGGCATTCAGCTAAACAAGCCTTCCTGCCAGGGTGACTGCTTGCCTGAAAGAATTCAAATGTGCGCAGCGAGTTAATCTGCAAATGTAAAGGGTAATCTGTAAACGTTAGGGATGCTTGGGAGCCGGTACTGGCTTTAATTGATCGAATCACTTGAAGCTTAGTGATGACAAAGATTTATTCTTTTTGAGTGGGAGTGCAAAGAGTTAACAACTGAGCTGTGAATTGCGTGCTTTTAATAATTGTATTTATATAGCGCTTACTACCCCTGAGGTGTTGAAGGGACAGTTATGTAGAAAATTGCTATATGTACAATCTGTGCAATACTGAAATCTATATTATGGAAGCAGCATTTTTCCTTAAACTTTCATACGCATTTTTTAGCAATCTATCCTATACTGTGTCTAATGCAAGTTTAAAATAATGACTTACATGGTCACAGTGCTTTCTGTCACAGGCTGTGACCTCGTATCACTAAAAATACACAAGCCACTATTCTCCACTTCACCAACCAATATTTAATTCTGTGGCTCTCTGGTTACACACAGACATTTAAGGAGCATTGACTAATAGAGGTTTTATAATGTACTATTGTGCATTTCCCACAGTAACAACTTTTTGAAATCTATTTTTTATTTAAGCTGCCCATTATTTTATATGTAGGGATCTGACAGTGTAACACCAAAAAAAGTACGGAATATTTTGTTTTTTAGCCACACCTTTGACCCCAACGCCACACTCACGGACCCCACTCCCATTGCATGCAGCATCACAATTCAAATACTTTTTTTAATGCACTTCAACTGCTGTTTAAGAGTTGGTATTCCATGGCCAGTAACTGGCCACACAGGCAGAAGTGTGGTGTTCCCAAAATGACAGCTATGGAGAGCAGCTTCCAAGGCCAAGTGTATATTGTCTTTAAATGTTTCAACTCGGAGTGTTTTACTGCTATATTTTCAATGCTGTTTTATTTTCCTCTCAATAGTTTATTATTCATTTCATAGCCACGTTTCACTCTTTTCTCAGAACAACACCTCTATATGTCCAGTAGTTCACTATAGCATCGTATCATTTTCCAACCACTGATTTTCACCTCAGCACTTCACAGCTGTACTGTACCCCTTTAATCTTGTTTTGACCTAATATGTGAAATTTTGTCTAAAATAAACTACATAATCGAACAGGGGTAATTATTTCGTATGGAAATACAGCTCCATTAGTCTACGGTTTATCAACAGCTCTCCAATGGTTGTTAACAAACCCGGGAGCAGTTTAGTAAAATCCGGACTATCTTGTTCATGCCCAAAATATTATAAACGCCATCAACAGTGTCAAACCTAAAAAGACATTAAACACAATTCATTGCAGTGCACCCGCATTATTGACTCTGGATCTTATTCCTACCCAGAATCACTGGGAAACAGAAAGAAAGTGTGCCCCTGATATGTCTGTGACTTGACTGTGTTATTTTGTAGACTACCCCTAACTATAGCACCGTACACAAACGCATTAACATTGACAATGCCTATAGCTCTCGGATTGCAGAGACCTATTGGTTTTGCTAATACTTGTTTCTTTATTTTCAGCTCTGCTGCACAGCAGCCACGCTGTGCAACATGGCTAACCAAACATTGACAAAGTTGATAGATCTCACATAGGCGAGACCTATTGGTGCACCAATGCTTGCATTAACCAAGAACTTGGTATTTTACTAAAATTATACATATTAGCCAGAGTTGTCACCACTGTGCCATTATAATTGGTTTAACGCTTCAATAGGAAATGCCTTTTTTGTTTAGCTAATAACTTTGGTGTCATTTGATGAATCTCTATGAAACTTTCCGAAAAGGTGTTTTCTTTTTACCTAGTTTGTACATGGAAAGTTTCCGGGATATCCATTAAGCAGGGGCCGAAAGAAACATGGGGCCCCAAAACGCAAAATCCCCATGCATTTTCCATAGACTTTTTTGAAAAGCAATACTGCAAAAACTACTGAACGGAATGACACCAAATTTGTCTGGAAGCTAGATCTTGGACAAGAAAGCGCGCTTTATGTGATCTGGTGTAAATTCATTAACTAGTTATTGATCAAAAATATTTGTATATCTGGACGGTTGGGTTCTAGGGACTCTTGTGGTAAGCCCTCAAACCATAACTTAAATAAATAAAGAGTTCTGATTGGCCTATGGGGCTTTTTCACTTGGGCAAACTTGCTCCCATGGGTGTAAGGCTCCTGCTGGGGCGAGTGCTCTGATTGGCTGCCTGCAACATGAGAATATTTTTGCCGGTAGTCATTACAGCACTCAGAGACTTAGTCCCTCTAGTAATCAAAGAAGCAGTCTAGTATTCAGATGAGATGGTTATCAAGAGTAGGATGAGTGGACTTCTTGTATCCTTAGAAAATCGCTGTGTTGAGATCTTCTTTCCTTTCCTTGCGTCCTGTTGCCAGTGTAGTAATCAGAGAAGTACTCTAGTATTCAGATGAGATGATTATCAAGATAGGTTCTTTATTCACAGGAAGAAGATCTCATCCAACTGCCCCATGCATTGCCTCACAGCTTCTCTGCATTTACATTCCAAGTCAGCTCTACACATTCTCAATGACATACAGACATTCCAAGAGGAATGTCAGCTACCACAGTTCCCTGTCCTGAGTTCGTTTTAAAAAAACAACATATAAGAGGGCAATGTAGAAACACACTGCCCCATAGCCCTTGCCGAGGGTCCCAGAGGGATGCACACTGTGCCCTAAATTTAAAACAACTCAGGATTGTTGCTACAATTCCCCCACTATTCCCGTGGAAGTCCAGCAGGATTGCAGCAATTTTCTTTTTTTTTTTTTTTAAATCACTGCAATTGCTTTTTATTTACTTTTGGGAAGGGGGCATGAGTGGAGCCCTCCTCCCGAGCCAGTTTTGATTCCCGGAACTACACCCACCAGGGCTGATTTTGTATTAAAGGGGAGTGGGTGCACAAGTCAGGGACACCCCACCCCAGTGCCAATACTTTAAAATAAGGGAAGGGAGCATGTGGCCCCTCTATCCAAGCCTGTTAAGGCCCTAGGGACCCATCACCAAGGGCCGGCTGAATGGCTGTGTCCTGGGGAGCCCACCCCCGTACACAGTAGTTTCCATGCGTACAGGAGTGTGGGCAATGAAGGTATGGCTCCTCCCACCTGACAGTAGCTTTAAAAATGCTCACACATGGTGGGAGCAGACATTAGTTTCCTTGTACGCATTTTGCAGGCAGGGAAGCTCAGATTGTTCCTGCCCAGCTGGAGCAGTTAAAAAAATACCTGCTGCCATCGGGTAGGGGCAATGCCGGGTCCCGACGCACCTAGTATGGGTACATGAGGGTAGTCAACAGGGGCCATAGTACTCTCCCTGTGGCCACAAACACATTATTTTGTGTGTACCACGGATGGGTACTAGGGCATCCACCAGAGGCCACAAGGATGGGGTCCCCAGTGACTCTATTGGCTTGGGGAAGTTCATCCATGTACCAGAGCTTACTCAGGAAAATTGTGTCCGTGACAAAACTTTATTGGTTCAAGGGGTGGTCCCTCTGTGACCCACTCTTAACAAGGTCCAGGAGGTCAAGGTACCCCCACCCTGCCCCTTTTACCTTAGTTTTATTTTTTTTCCGGTCAAGGGACTGAGTTCCTGAGTCCCTGAGTCCCCTAATCACAGCCACAACATCTTCATGTTGCGGCCAGCCAATCAGAGCTAGAGCTCCCGCAGGACTTGCAGGACCGAGGCAGCCGATGGGAAGAAAAGTCTCTTTGACCAATCAGGTTGTTCTTTTATTTGAAGTTGTGCGCTTGCAGGATTTCTGTGAGAGACCCCAGGAACCTAACCTTTCAGATATCTATACATTTTTTACCTTGATTTCTCAAAAACGACTGAAGGGATTTACACCAAATCACAAAAAAGTATGTTTTCTCGGTCAAGATCTAGCTTTCTGACACATTTGAAATAATTCCGTTCAGCTGTTTTGGCTGTAGCGCTGTCCAAAAATCCATGTAGAAATTGCATGGGGAAATTGCGTTTCAGAAACCCCTTTTTTCTTTGCCCTCGCTGGATGGATCACCCCATAATTTTACAGAAAGGAGCTGAGGTGGATGAACTTTTTTTTAAAGAAAGTTTTGTGAAGATTCGTCAAACTGGAAGAAAAAAAATCAGCCTCCTACGGTAACTAGGTCCTCACTATACCTACACAGTGGCGACCCAGTATAATATACTTATTTCTTGCACTGTTCATCCATTGTTCTGTTGCTGTGTCAATGACACATTTTGTTTTGCCCACAGCAACACCTAGGCACTTAATCAACCCACTTAAGCCAGTAGCTAATTTTACTGTGAGTGACGGCATTCTGCTCTTTCTCAAATATCACATCTGGACACAAAGTGGTTCTCGTCACTACCAGCCTTACTATGGCAATGTGTGATTTTTTAGACCAAAGTAAGATTTTTGCTTCTATGCATCTTTTTTATATTAACAAGAGCCTGAGAGCTCCTACAACAATACAGTTTTACAAACCCCATGACAAAACAAGCACTGACAAAAACAAAAGGCTGCCATTGAACGCCAGTCTTATTGGCTTTCCCAGTGCTTGTTTCATTTGTATGCACCACTCTATGGGAGGTAATTTCTTTCCCCACTTCGTCCCCTGCGTGTTCCTCTGCCCCTCTTATGCACTCTCTTTGTACTCCTGTAACCTTATCACCGATGAGCCACGTCTCACTACCCATTTTGATTTTATTTATTTATTTTTCGATAGCCCAGAAACTACAAGGTGCTGCCAGAAGACTCAATACTTTTTTTTGCAGTGGCTCACAGTTTTTATATATTTTTTCAACTTTTAGATTACTACTGCAACATGGCCTTCCTCCAAGTTAGAAATGTAAGTTAAAAATAGTGTCTGCTTTACGATGCATTTGGCCACATGCGTCACCGCACTTGAGTACTCATCATCATTTCTCTATGAATGGGCCCTCAGAAATAGAAAACCCATTGCCGGACATATTCCCTCATTTGTCCCCATTCGACTTGACCCATACATTCACATGCAAATGCAGAAAAGCCTGCTTTGTGGACTATTCCACAGCATTCGACAAGGTCAACAGGCAAAGGCTGTGGAATAAATTAACTGCATGCGAGGTCGATTTGAACCTTCTAAATGTTATTATTGGCCTGCACTCGGATACATGGGTCAGGGTGAATCTGGCTAATGACAATACACTATCTCCAAAAATGGATACCACTAACGGTGTTAAACAAGGCTGTGTCCTTGCGCCTCTGGTATTCTCTTTGTACATTGCAGATATCGACTCGGTGTTAAATTCAGATATGGGTGTGGCACCTAAATTAGGGGATAAAAAATACCATACCTAGCATATGCCGATGATTTAGTAATTTTATCCTTAACTTCTAATGGATTACAGCATCAACTGAACCAACAAGATATATATAACAAAATGAATGGTTTGATAGCTAACTTATCTAAAACGAAAATTGTTACGTTTGGCCGGTCTACACAATCAAAAATGTGGACTTTAGGAGTAAATCCAATCGAGGTAGTGGACCAATATAACTACCTTGGCGTAACATTTGCCAAAAAGTTATCATGGTTAAACCATACGGTCTGTAAAAGTGTAAAATCTATAACTATCACAAAATCAATTGCGAGATTTATGAAACTGTGCGGAGGGAATGCAATTATCCCATCTCTAAAAGCTTTACAGATGAAAATGATTCAGTTTCTATTGTACGCATCTCCTGCCATGAATAAGAAAGTCATTTTTGATCTCGAAAAATGTTTTATGAAATGCGTACGCACCATATTCCATTTAGGACAGGCTACTCCACATTGTATGGTACGGTTGGAATTTGGCCTAAAATCTCTGGAAATGCTGCATAAGATCAGTTGTGTTAACTATATTATCGATTGTGCTAAGGCCGATTCATGCACATTGAAATATCTAATAATGGAGGAACTCCGGAGTAAAAAAGTAAGAGATCTGCAACTTTCTACCATAATGATGGAAATAGACTCTTATGAACTGCCTGATATACAAGAGATGGGACGAATGACCAGGGATGTGCGGAAAAAACAAATATGTAAAACATTAAAGTTAACACAGTGGAATTCAGATTGTCTTCAAGCCGGGAAATATAAACACACAGACTTAATAATTGACACATATACCTTGCAGGCTCAAGAATACTTGGGATGGAATCTGACCAGCTACATTAAAAGGAAATACCAAAGGTTCAGACAATTCTATATTCCGATAGGGGAGTTTGAAGGGACTTGGAATAAGGCTCTTAAAGACACTCAGGGATGTCTGCTTTGTGGAATCGGCAAGGAAACTCTTGAACATTTAATATGCATTTGCCCGAGACTGTTGCCCACACGGAGGTTATATTTAAGCCCCATGTTTAATAATGCCAAAATAAGAACAACTACAGAGGCTATACCTTACTGTTTTAGGCTCACAGGGGAAAGTGCAATCAGAAGGATGGTACAGTTTTTAGAACATGCTTATAAAACGTTACACGACTAGATGGTTTTTATCAGATCTGTATACACATGCAAAAATAGGTATCACGACCTATGTATATCTTCTTTTTTATGATATTACGCATGGAAAATATGTGATTTTTTTATTCCATTTTTTTATGCCTGCTTATTCTCTATTTATTGTAATCAAATGATTAATACAATAAAGTATTTTTTTTTACTACTACTGTGGTAAATAAAATTCCTTTACCTGGACTTAATTTGATACAGAAACATAATAAAATAGCTCAGTAAAATGAGAGGCAGAATCCGTGGTATTAGAGGTTCGGAATGGGCTTTATTCCAATAATCGATTATAATCGGTTGCTCCAAGTTCCATCACCACGGAGGTTCAGGAAGTGAAGTACATACATTATTGACATGAAATGACTTTTATAGTACATACATTACAATGAAGCGAATGCAGTAGGCGTAACAATTGATAAGGAAAATGACGATTTATCTGCGTAACCAAGAAATGGGTGTAATAAGGAGTAAAAAGGAACATAATTGGTTATGATGTCACATATAGGTGGATCTATAAGATAATACTTGGCATAGATGCGCGCGCAGCAGTATGACGTGTAATTGACGTGCAACTAGGGGGTGAAGGGGACTTGACATTTAGCTCTACATGTGGAGACAAAAAGTCTGGGGGGTCAAGTCAACCTAATCCCAAATCATATCTAACATCCTATGTTTAAAGAACTATGTTATCCAAGAAAGAAGGACTCTCGGACAGAATCTATTCTATACTGACTGTGCGTGCGTGTACAAGCGTCTAAGTGTCTACACTAAATGTGAGGGGGTAGGAATATTCCATGGTAACAGGGCTATGAATTACTTGCATGAGGACAGAGAAGCCGGGCCTTTGCTCAGTAGCTGGAAGAATGTTTACTTAAGCTGCTAGACAGGAATGCATCGGCTAAGGAGTGAAGTAGATAATTCGAAGGTGAAATACAGTTCTTGGCAGAGAATAGGCTGATGTCAGGCTTCGTGAGCCGCGCAGAGAATGAGACAAAGTTCATGGTCACAGATGCAGGCTCAGACTGGAGCTTTCAGAGGCAGAAGGCAAGAAGAGTTTGATGACAGAATCAGGGCCTACTTGCCTGGACTGTAAAATGGCATAAGTGAACCATATAAAGCCGGTGGCCTTTCATATTTAGGAATGGAATATCCGGCCTATTCATGGCGGATCTGACAGAGGACATGTTGACGGTGGACGCACATGTATTTGCGTCTTCATAACTGGAACTGGAGGGAACATACATGTACTTGTGACATGCACATAGAACCGTTGGGGTCCAAGATAGGGGACATAACTGACCAGAAAAATCCATATTTCCACATTCCCTCCTTGTCCCCTACTTGCCCGTTAAGAGATATCAATCTTCATCAATCCATTGATCTGTTCATATAGCATCATTTGTTCTTCTTTCTTCTTCCGTGACGAATGAAATCTTGGTGGTGGAATACACGATGTGGCACACAGACCACAAATCACTGGTCCACATTGTAGACATAGACAGCAACTGAATAGTATGAGAAGGCCAATACCTAGGAAGGATAGAACTCTCCATCCCCAGGCAGATACCACACTCCAAAACCAACTGGACCAAGTCCAAGTGCCTGGGTTCTGGTGTATCCGGTTTACAATCTTATGAAGGCGAGTTATGGCTTTATATACTGATGGCGAATTTTCTGGTATGAATACGCAGCAGCTTGATCCGATGACCCTACAAGCTCCGCCCCTATCAGCCAGGATGACGTCAAGGACAAGACGATTTTGAAGCACAACAATCCGCATAGCAGACTGCTCTTCCGTTAAATTGCCTAAGGCGGAAATAGTCTCATTCACTACTGCTTCAAGGGTTCTAGTTAATCAACGTATCAGCTTACTATTAGTAACAGTACCTATATAAGGAAAGATGCCTTTATTAAAATCTACATACTTGTCCCATGCCGTCTCAGTGTAATCGACAATGGGGAGATCTCTCCGCTCTCTGTTGTGTACTAAATGAATATTTCTGTAATAATCAGGAGGAGCTAGGAAAACAGGTGGCAAAAGAAATGCAATGTAGCAGGTACCATCCCAATCTAGAGGTAGACGCATATATGGAGTCTGACCACATATAAAGTAGGAGTGGCGATAAGCTCTAAATGAAGATTTGTCTTGATCACTGAATTCTACTATAGTGGTGCATTTACTATGGCCCATATGTATGGAACCAACCTTTCTTACACACAATTCACCCTTCGCTGGGAATACTGACATGGTGGGTAAGACTAGTTCAACTTCGGATTCGACATTTAGAATCATGAGATTAGGTATAAAATTACCTAATCCATATACTTCATTTTCTAGATCAGTTCCTGTTCTCTTGGGGCGACCCTCCTTGTCAGGGTAGCAGACCTTGAGTAAAACTAGGTTCAGGTTTCCCCATACCCAATGATCTTGGTAAACTGCTGTGTCTGAGTCTATGGAATTGATTAAACTAAACCATGCTCCACAGGAGCCATTATGTGTAAATGGATGTGGAAAGAATGGCAGGACTCCTTCATAATTCTGATAGGGAGGGAGTCGACCACACACCCAACAATTGGTGGCATTACTAGTCTGATGGGAATGATGTAACATACTAATGAAAGTGTTATTGCGCAGCGCAAGTCTATAAGACAATTCATGTGGAGGTAAGTCACTAAAAGAATGTTCTGCGGTAACATTGTAAACATGTCTAGAAATAGGATAATATATGTGCAACAATATACTTGCAGTAATTATTAAAAGACTCAAGAAAAACAAAATTAATAATGTCACTATGCAGTGGCTACGCAGTGATTTACAATACGCCTGTCGTTTCAACATTTTCCGGGTATTTTCTCTACTCAGGTCCAAGGGATACATGTCAGAGACAATTCAACCGCTTCACCTTGGAGAGGACTTAAACAATCAAATTGCTCGACTTGTTGGGCCTAAGCTTTAGTTTGTAGTTTTCAGAGTTATTCTGTTCAACAAAAGGAAGTTTTGAATCAGTCTGTGAGGGAATGCAGGGCACAATGTCTATATCCGAGGATAGTCCATGAAATTTCTTGATATGACTTGAATGAATCCAGCCCTTGCGGCCCTCGATCTTCACGGCTGTTCTTGTGGTCAGCAGAACCAACTTGGGTGTCTTCCACCTGGGCTCCAGCTGAGTCTTTCGGTCGAAATTTCTCACAAATACGAAATCACCCGGAACTACGTCATGGGGTTTCACCTCAGTGTTGTCGGGAAATGCTGCAGCAACCTGTGAACGACAAGATTGTAGTGCAGACATCAAGGAAGCCAGGTAATCTGTCAGCATATTACAGTCAATATCAGTTATTTTGCGTGGTATAGGCGTCCCCCACATATTTGGTGGTCTGCCGAAGATCACCTCATACGGGGATAGCCCTGTTCGAGAGTGTGCTACCATTCTCATGTAAAAGAGTGCAACTGGTAACGCTACTACCCAGTCGACACCTTTCTCTCTGCATATTTTGGACAATCTGATTTTCAGTATCTGATTATGTCTTTCTACGAGACCTGCTGCCTCGGGGTGTCGAACACAGTGGAATTTCCACTGATATCCTAACAGAAGTGAAACGTGTTTCATTAATTCGGATGAGAACGGCTGGCCGTTATCTGAGTGAACAACACGTGGTAAACCGTATCGTGGGAAGAATTCTCGAACCAACTGTTTGGCAGTAGTCGGGGCAGTGTAATCTGAAACCGGGTATGCCTCTGTCCAACGGGACAAAGCGCAGACAACTACGAGAACATATTTGAATCCTCGACATCGTTCCATCTGGATATAGTCCATCTGGAGTACTTCAAAAGGATGATTAGGGGGATGAAATCCACCCTCTTCTACGGGAACGCTTTTTCCTGGGTTAAACTGACAACAGATCATACAGGTACGGACCTTTTGTTTGGCTGCTGCTCGTAAATGTTTATTGAACCAAATGTGTTGAATGCTGTCTAGCATGGCTTTTTCTCCTAGATGCGCTGGACTATGTATAGTGTTAATTACAACTTGGACCATTGAATCAGGAAGGAACCATACAGACTTTTCCTTCATCATCCATCCTTGGTCCGTTTGGATCCCTCCTAATTCAGTCCATTTCTTTATTTCGTTTGGTGTAGCATGTGTCTGTATGTCAATTACGTCAAGAGTAGGATCTTTAACTGTCATACAATGTGTCGGTGTCGGGACTATTGTCTTTGTCATGTCGGGGGTTTGAGTTTGAGCAGTCTGTTTAGCTGTTCTGTCGGCTAGATCATTGCCTTGGGAAATGATATCAGTAACCTTCGTATGAGCCTTACATTTCATAATTGATATTGCAGTGGGTAGATGTATTGC
Organism: Triturus cristatus; assembly: GCF_964204655.1. Taxonomy (NCBI): domain Eukaryota; kingdom Metazoa; phylum Chordata; class Amphibia; order Caudata; family Salamandridae; genus Triturus; species Triturus cristatus. Next base: position 818,828,315 of record NC_140593.1, on the reverse strand, counting down.
ATCTAATAAGGCATGAATGAGGGGTCCGTGCTGAATGTGGGCACCGTGGGAAGTTAAATAACCTCTCTCTCGCCACAGCACGCCGAAGTCATGTACGACTCCGAATGCATAACGTGAATCAGTGTATATGTTGACTTTTTTATTCGTGGCTTGAATACAGGCTTGTGTCAGAGCGATAAGCTCTGCGGCTTGAGCTGACAAAGTATTTATACGATTAGTTTCAATGACTTTAGTATCTGTTGTGACTGCGTAAGCGGCCACTAACTCTCCTGTGCTTGTTCTCATACATGAACCATCTACATACAATGTCAGGTCTGGATCTGACAATGGGACATCGGTTAAGTCTTGTCTGGGTTTTGTCGTTATTGTAATAACTTCAATACAGTCATGAGCTAGTGGGTCTGTTCCGGTTACTGGCAAAAGTGTGGCAGGACTCAATGTGTTACAGCGTCTGATTTCTATATGTGGCTGAAACAATGTAAGTTCGTACCCTGTAAGTCGCGCTATAGTCAAGTGTTGTGTTTGCGTTCTATTTACAAGAACCTCTACTGCGTGTGGTACTTGAACTGTCAATGGATGTCCTAACACTATGGCATCGCTTTGTCTGATTGCTAAAGCTGTCGCTGCTACTGATTTCAGGCATGCAGGTAAAGCCTGAGCTACGGGATCTAATGTACTAGAAAAATAAGCACATGGTTTGTGTGCTCCTGCTTGTTCCTGTGTGAGTACTGACAAGGCAGTACCTTCGCGTTCTGTAACAAAGAGTGTAAACTGTTTTCTGTAACATGGCGTTGCTAAAACAGGTGCTTGACATAAAGCTTTCTTTAGGCTTTCAAAAGCTTGTGTATGTTCCTGGGTCCAAGGGAGGACAGTCGATGTGGCTGCCTCCTGTGTTGTCAATTGAATGAGTGGTTTTGCTAGAAATGCATACTGAGGGATCCACTGCCTACAATATGAAGTGAGGCCTATGAAAGCTCGTACTTCCTTTTGTGTCTTGGGTATTGGCATGTTAGCTATTAACTGAATACGGTCGGGTGTAAGCTGCCTTCCCTCCTTGGACAGCGAGTGTCCAAGATAAACAACTCGCTGGACACAGAATTGCAGCTTAGAAGGGGATACTTTGTGCCCCTTTTCGGCCAGAAATTGTAAAACTGTCAGTGATGCTTTCTCACATTCGGGTTCGCTTCTCGCGGTGATCAGCAGATCATCGACATATTGAAGCAAGGCAGTGTTAACTGGCATGTGGATACTATCTAGTTCTCGTTTCAGTGCTTGGCTATAGATGCTGGGGCTTTCTGTAAATCCTTGAGGTGCGCGTGAGAATTTAAAGCTACGCCCATTTAAACTAAATCCGAACAAATATTGGCTTTCCGGATCTATTGGGACGCTGAAAAAGGCATTCTTGAGATCAATTACAGTAAAGAATGTTGCTTCGGAATCAATAGCTGTCAGTAATGACGAGATATCTGGGACCACAGGAAATTGTGGCACAATGCATTTGTTTAACTCGCGCAGATCAATAACCAATCGATATACTGGCGGGGCCTTAGGATCTGTTCGTTTAAGAATCGGAATTATCGGTGAATTACATACATTGGAGTCTGTTTCCACAACTACTCCTTGGGCAATGAGCTCGTCAATGATTTGTAGTAAAGCCACTACAGCATCTGGTGGTAACTTGTATTGTCGTATTCGTGGTAGCACCACTCCTGCCTTTAATGTGACTCGATATGGTGTAATATTCATGCAACCAACATCAGTAGGGCCTTGTGCCCATAGATGTGTAGGTAAAGTCTGCAGTCGGGAATCCATGTCTCTAGACACATAGTGACCTTTAAAATCACGTAAAAACAACCTTACTCCTTCCGGAGAACAACATATTATAGCTCCTAGAGCTTTCAGAGTTTTTATCCCTAACAAGTTTTCTGGACATGATTTAGTAAGCAATAAATCTGTAGTTCGGGTCAGAGGTCCTATCGTAAGTGGAAGAGGCTGTGATACTTCATTAACAATAGGTTTTCCTGAAAAACCAAGGGAAATATTCTGAGAGCCTGAGAGGGGTGCCCCTGGAACTTCACTACGTTTTATAGTTGTTCGACTTGCCCCTGTATCGAGTAAAAATTTTCTATCTTGGCCTAATAATTCACTATGTACATAAGGTCCTTCTTGATCTACAGGAATCTCGATAAGGGGTAAGTCAACTTCCCTCTCTAGGCTAGTTCATGCGTAACGCTGATACTCAGGATATTCATACTGTGCGGTCTGATACATTTGTCGTGTTGTTGTCTGTGTGGCAGCAACAGGCAACGGTGGTGCAGCTGGCACAAACTGTATTGGCTGTTGTGCGGCTGGCATGGCCTGGGCATGCTGCGGAGCTCCTGGTTCATTCTGATCTTGTCTGAGTGGCCGTGATCTTTCTTGTGTTTTACCTATGGCGATATTATGTTTTAAAACTGGACAGTCGTGTACGTAATGACCTGGCTTTTTACAATAATTGCATGTCCCTTTTACAGGTCCTGCTGAATCGGAATGTGTCATACCCTTTTTATGTCCTTCAGCTGGAACTGTCTGGGAAACTAGCATTTTCATTTTCGTGTCTTTCATGCGTCTGTGTTCATGTTCTTGTTCCTCTCTAATTCTATTGTGATGGTACTGTAACATTTGTAACATTTGTGATGGAGTATTACCTTGCCAGGTACTCTCGAATTTTAATACTCTATTCTTTACTGGGGGCAGGGCATTTTCTACTAATTTTGTCACAAACAGATGCGGGTATGATTCGCTACTTGCTTTTATGCCACTATTTATACCAAAACATTTTTCAAATCGGGCATAGTAATCACTAGTGTCTTCATCTTGCTTCTGCTTACAGGCTGAAATTGTACCCCAATCTTCCTTTTTCGTAGTTAACAAACGCGGCAGTACCTGTACTAATAAACCTGGTAATGCTTTAGTTTTATCCCCAAGTCCTGCTCCTGCAGTTCGGGCCTTTTCTTCCGCTTCTAACACTGACCATTCTATCTTTTGGTCTCCTACCTCCCACTCTTTTTCCTTGAGTTTCTCATAAATGCCAGCAGGCATCAATACCTTTAATATTGTCATAATGTCGGGATAGGTATACTCTCCCATGAGTAACATGTCTTTAATTTCTCGGTGAAAACCCGCTGGATCTTTGTCATGACTGGGTACCACTTTCTTCATTTGTAACAATTCTATTTTTGATATGGGCGTATATACAAATACGCGCCTAAACTCGTTGTCCTCGCCTTTTATTGGGTGCACTTCTCGTAAGGGATTCTGTCTATCCATGTGATACGTGGTTCTTTCCTTGACGGGCAATGAGACATGCTCTGAGCATACAAAAAGAATATACTGCTTTCTTGATTCTAGAATTTCTTTAATTAATTTAGTACCTGCACCTCTCCATTTATTCATAAGTAATTCAGTCAATATGTCAGGTAAGGGACCAGGGTCCGAATGCTGACTTCGATATAGTATAATGAGTTGTTGAATCATATAAATCCCAGCTAACCTCTGTTCATCTGGGGTGAGATTCAAAAATGTGCGTACTACTGTATCATCACTATATTTTCCGGGACTGTCCACCCAATGGACAGCTGCCCTGGCTAAATCTTGTTCATCCATAGAATCGAGAAAATTATAACCCCTTCGTTCTCGGAGTAGCTTGTCGGCGGTTTGGAACGAATGCTCGTTAGACCTTATATTAATTATAGGTATTTGGAAATTTCTGTTATTATCTGGACATATCGGACGTATTGCGTCAGTATGACATCTAGTCTGATTCCTATTACAAGATCTTCCTCTACCTACATAGGCTATGGTGTCCGACTGTCCCGTGGACAGTCCTGACCCTTCTTCCTCGCTTTGTTCGAACTCGTCTGCCTCTAATCTCTCTTCGTGTAGGCGTTCTATTTCTTTACGGATCTTTCGGCACATGGCTATTATACAATTTTGCTTATCATGTCTCCCTTCTGATATATTCTGGCTCCATCTTATAAGAATTTGCATTGCTTCCGGGTCTACCCCCGGTCGGTCTTGATTTCTGATCACACAGTTTATGAGGAAACGTAACAGTTCCCCCTGTATCTCTACTTTCTGGTATTCCATAGCTCTGTTAATACATTCTGGATCTCGCCCTGTTTGGACAAAATGATATATTTTATCTAGATGCGCAGTCATTCCTGGTAACTTCCCTAAATACACTGCGGCTCGTCTGATACGCAATGATGCCAGGGTCATTTCGTCCTCTTTACCGGGCACAGGGTCATATCTGCAATCTATAAGAAGTTCCTTCAGCGTACGGGCACTTATGAGTTTGGGTGTACGTGAATGTGCTGACTCTTGGAAAGTAAGTTTATTTATTCTGGGTGGCGTAGAAAAAATATTGGTAGCACCTCCCGTGGCCCCATCTGGGGTGTCGGGTGTGAAAGGATTCGTCGAACGTGACACAGCAACTACAGGTGTGGACACAGCTATAGAAGTAGCTGTAGGGACGGAGGCAGAAACAGATGTGCTTGCCGGAACTTGTGACTCGATTTGTTGCTGTAGGGATACGGGTACTGGATCTTGGCGTTGGACCTCCCTGGTATGCGGTCTATGCGGGGCGGAATTAGTATACTCGGGAGCTGCGTCATCTAAATATGAGGAAAGAAAAACATCTTCTGCGGTTCTAGGATGCCCCTTAGGGTGTACCTTAATTGGGAATAATGGGGGTGGCAAGTCTTTCGGTATCTCTGGAGTAGCCTTAGGTAATCCTTCGGCCAGAAGGGGATACATACCATTCATAAGGGCATTTCTTTGTCTGTCTACTTGTTCTGATTTCACTCGGATACCTTCCTCAATTAATAGATTTTCTCGAACTTTATTTGAACTTTCTTTATTCTTTTCTTCCTGTCTACGTGCTTTTTCTGTGCGTCTATGAGATTCTTTACGCCATAACTCAACGGCGTCTTTCTGTGACTGTCTGACTTTCCTTTTCCATAACTCTTCCTCGACTTTCATGATGCACTCTGCATCCCAGGTCCCCGCTGCGGGCCACCTCTGACTTTCTGGTAATCCCTTGGTGTAGTCTACCCATAAATCAAGAAATAATATAGCGTCTAAGCCATGTTTGTGATACATGAAGTGCCCTGGAGTATCCCTAGGAGGAATAGGGACGGCTTCTTCGAGAACCCCTTTTCTAGTAGTGATCTGTCTTAATTTCGAAAAGAGCGGCATATTGGCAACTGATCCGATACTTAATTTTGAACACACTTAATACAAAAGCACAATAATGAACAACCATTCATACCACAATATGCAGGACGTTTTTAAACACATTAAACATTAAACATTAAACCTTTAACTGAAACAACAATGATGATCGTCTGCATAACTAATCACCAAGCTTAATTCTTGACAATAACTAGATACTTCGGAATACTTGATATACTGCTAAACAGTACAGATACACTGCTAAAACAGTGCAGACCGGATTTGTGTACCCAAACCCGTCTTGACCGGCACAACCTATGTGCACGTCAGAAATGCCTCCCCAGTAATGGTACTCACCGGGTAGCTTCGGAAACGGAAGGCCTCGGTAACTTGAACTTGAACCGGACTGGACTCGACTCGTCGGAAACTGGGCTTGACTTCGAACTGGTGGGTCTCTGTATACCTCGGATCTTGCTCTCTCAGCTAGGCTCTGGTCGGGATACTTCGCACTTCTCACCGCCTCGTCTGGGTGTTGATCGCAGTCTCAGTCGCCCCCGCTTGACCGGAGGGAGATACAGGAAATCCTGCTGGTACGCGTTATTTTCCGTCCAGCTGTGGCAGGAGACCGGGCCTGCAACTCACCGCCGGCGCGTGAGATGAGAAAGTGTCCCTATTCGGGCGCCATCATGTGGTAAATAAAATTCCTTTACCTGGACTTAATTTGATACAGAAACATAATAAAATAGCTCAGTAAAATGAGAGGCAGAATCCGTGGTATTAGAGGTTCGGAATGGGCTTTATTCCAATAATCGATTATAATCGGTTGCTCCAAGTTCCATCACCACGGAGGTTCAGGAAGTGAAGTACATACATTATTGACATGAAATGACTTTTATAGTACATACATTACAATGAAGCGAATGCAGTAGGCGTAACAATTGATAAGGAAAATGACGATTTATCTGCGTAACCAAGAAATGGGTGTAATAAGGAGTAAAAAGGAACATAATTGGTTATGATGTCACATATAGGTGGATCTATAAGATAATACTTGGCATAGATGCGCGCGCAGCAGTATGACCTGTAATTGACGTGCAACTAGGGGGTGAAGGGGACTTGACATTTAGCTCTACATGTGGAGACAAAAAGTCTGGGGGGTCAAGTCAACCTAATCCCAAATCATATCTAACATCCTATGTTTAAAGAACTATGTTATCCAAGAAAGAAGGACTCTCGGACAGAATCTATTCTATACTGACTGTGCGTGCGTGTACAAGCGTCTAAGTGTCTACACTAAATGTGAGGGGGTAGGAATATTCCATGGTAACAGGGCTATGAATTACTTGCATGAGGACAGAGAAGCCGGGCCTTTGCTCAGTAGCTGGAAGAATGTTTACTTAAGCTGCTAGACAGGAATGCATCGGCTAAGGAGTGAAGTAGATAATTCGAAGGTGAAATACAGTTCTTGGCAGAGAATAGGCTGATGTCAGGCTTCGTGAGCCGCGCAGAGAATGAGACAAAGTTCATGGTCACAGATGCAGGCTCAGACTGGAGCTTTCAGAGGCAGAAGGCAAGAAGAGTTTGATGACAGAATCAGGGCCTACTTGCCTGGACTGTAAAATGGCATAAGTGAACCATATAAAGCCGGTGGCCTTTCATATTTAGGAATGGAATATCCGGCCTATTCATGGCGGATCTGACAGAGGACATGTTGACGGTGGACGCACATGTATTTGCGTCTTCATAACTGGAACTGGAGGGAACATACATGTACTTGTGACATGCACATAGAACCGTTGGGGTCCAAGATAGGGGACATAACTGACCAGAAAAATCCATATTTCCACACTACTACCATTAGCATAGCTGGGCTTTATTGAACTGAGAACATTTGGCTTTAAAATGCTTGTTTATCCCAGTCTTGAGGAGTGCAGTAACTTTTAATGTTTCCAGTTTGGTTTCTTTACTCTGCTGCAGATCGAAAAACAAGCATTCAGTATAATTTCGAACCGCCTCAAATATTGACATTTTGAAAAAAGAACGTCTGGGTCACTGTAAACCATTCATTTAAAAAAAAAAAAGAGTCTTCGTAATAAAGCAAAAACGTTTCCACTTTTATACAAAATTGCAGGCTGTATTAGTAATTGGCAAAAGAGTCTTTAAAAAAGTGATATTTTGGGAGATAAGTTAATTGACTCAAACAATGTTTACATCGCCTTCCATTTAAATTTAGAATTCATTCTCGTTTTGTTCCTGCACGTCCTGTGCCGCAGAGTTTAAACACTGTGGAACATAAACATCCTCCCCTTTTAACTTGATCTTTTAAATGTAACCTCGCAGCTAGCTTCTGATAATCCGGCACAAAGGCCTGCTTGTACCAATTCACCAGGCGGTTAAGACTCAACTAAGTCATTTCCTCGCCCCCGTCTGAACCTGCCGGCTGCAGGTGAAAGAGGGACTTTTTTTTTGTGAATTTGAAGAACAGCCTCAGAAATGTGAAAAAAAGCCTTTAAACTGAAAACAAATATCTTGGAGGAATGCTGCCCTTCCCACGAGGTCAACGGGCTTATGAAGTTGAGCCGTCCTCTTTAATGTAGGTTTAGCGCCATTTTAGACCTTCGATGTTTTTATGCAATGTATTTAATAAGAAAATAGACTGTGACGTGCAGATTAAGTGTGTTTTTCACAATTTGAGTTTCAAACACCTTTATGTGCTAGGTGCAAATGTTGCTTTCACCGGAAGTCTGGAATGCTTTATGAGGTTTTCAACTTGCATAAAATCATTTGCAAAACATACAAAATAGAAAACATAAAGAATATGTTTTAAGAATGTAGACAAAATACAAACGGATAAACATATGAAAATTCATCATTTTAAGCCCAAATTTTTCCTAATGGAGAAATAGTTTTTCCAATAAAACATAAGGCAGTATCTGTGCTTACAACTATGTTTTAATTTATATAACACTTTTATTTTCTTACTTACCAAATACAGGAGTTCACTATTACAATTAGTCAATGCATACTTGTTGGACCCTTTTTGCAGGGTTATCTCCAAACTTTTTTCCTTCCTCCTGTGTTTTTTCTGACCTGTTTTTGTTGGATTTAGAACTCTAGGCACTTTACCACCGCTAATCAGTGCATATGCTCTCCTTCAATCATGGTATGATTAATTTACACCTGTTTGGCTTATTTAATTTACTTGTAAGTCCTTTGTACAGTGGTATCCTATATAGCCAGGCAGTGCTTAATTTGTAAAATATGAAGTCCGGGTGCTCAAATGTTTGTTGGAGACCACACCCACTTCCTCCAGCTCCACCCACTTCCTTCACTAGCTCCACCCACATCCTCAACTGGCACTGCTGAAAGTCAGATGTAATTCCCAATCTGAATTTCAGCAAGGGAGCCTTCTCCTGGCCTGTAAAATGTTTGAAAAAGAGTAAATCAAAAGTGCATTTAAAGCACAATTTTGGAATAAATTAGCAAAAATGACTAATGCATTGAAATGGGACACGTGAAATATTACAGTGCTCTATGTACCGATTTGGGGATAGAGAAATTCTGGGGTATGCCATTTTTAACTAATCTAGTCTAATTAATTTAATTGTGTCTCATGAGTTGAGCAAGCACTCAAGCCCTAAACCGTGGAAAAGTCACACATAGCATAGGCATCCATTATCCAGGCCATAAACCGTGGAAATGTCACATATAGGCATCCAGCCGGGGCATGTACATGTGCCCCCATGATTGTAATGGGGCCTCCCCTTCCCCCAGGAAAACATTCTCTTATGGGAAAATATCCGGTTTTTTGTCCCATTTCCTCAGATTTACAGATTTTTGTTTTTTTGGTTCTGTTTGGAACAGCTTGGTTCTCTCTTGTGTGTCTGTTCCTTGTATTGTGCATTAACCGAGCATCAGCTCTATAATGTACACTCTAGATATTTTGGCTGACCCAATATCCCTCCTGTGGATGGGAGAACTCAACTTGAGGATCCCTAGCGGTCTTACATTCAAGAATCACCCGATCCCACAGAGTACTAGATGTTCCTCGCTGTTCCTGCAGTGTCTAAAGACTTTCTCCTAGATTGTCCCTTCAGCCCAGGATCTGCCATATCTGTCAACAGCTGCAAGTGAAGCCAAATCACAGTTAATGTCAATGCTAGTCTGCTGGTGGGATTTCAGATGTTTCTGGGTTTTAAGATCAGCGTATGGTCAGTGCTAGCCCATACCAAGGAATACACACCCATCAGGGGCTCAAGATCGGCTTATGGTCTGTGTTAATCAAAGAGTATTTAATGCTAGTCCTTAACAAGAGATCTGGATGCATCTGGGAAGCAAGAGGACCTAAAGGTCAAACAGGTGCAGATGCATCTAGGGGTCAAGAAGACCCAATGGTCAAAGCAAGTCTGTGCCGAGGAATACATACACATGAATGTGGGAGCTCAAGGTCAGCTAATGGTCAACACCAGCCCTAGTGTAGAGCACAGGTGCGTCTGGAGGTTTAATCTCAGTTTCGAAAAATCCTAAACGGCAGAGGGTGTGAGGGAGTGTCCAGGTGATCAAGCTCACTTTATTGTTAATGCTGAACTGTTTAACAGTGCAGGTGCATCGGCGTGGGGATGAGCTCAGTTTACACCAATCATCAAATGCAGAAGGGGGGTCAGATGAAACTGGGGGCTCAAGCTCAATTCATAGTCAATATAAATCTGTAGAGAGGGGGTAACAGTCTGAGCATTTGATTATCACTTCCTCCCCCTTATTTTTCCATCGCATCTGCCTTTGGGGTTGGATAGATGTTTAATTCTGCCTGCGCCTCATCCCCGTTTTCGAAATGTTTGTTGCAGGACAGGTCCACTAACCCCAACAGTAGTGAAGCGCGTTGGCCTATATGAAGCACCTACTCAATAGAGTTAAGCACGATATAGGTACACCTTTCTCAGACTCCTTCACCGGCACATTTTGCTTATGTTTAATGGTACTGCAAGTCCTCATAAGTTGGTGCAACGCAGGAGAAAAGTGCCCTGACAATGCTTTAGACAACAGTTCACTAAAGATGCTCAAGACTGAAAACTTGACAACACCAAACACCAACCAGGAGGAACCATAGCATGGGTGCGACAAACTTGCATCCGACATGCTCTTCTGCTCTGGAACAGATAGGGAGTTTTTGGACTTAGCTAAGCCAAACTTTTGCTAGGGTATTTTTTTATGAAGAATGATTTCAAAGCAAGGTTAAATGTTGTCACCTGTCCACCCACCTTCTGCAGGGCAGCCTAATTCGCTCATGGCCCAGCCTACCCATATGGCTCACTCACTGTCACTATAAATAATACTTTCAGAGAGACACTATTATAGAGAAAAAACTGGCTAGAGAAATTACAGATAAATATCAGAATAGAAACCTAAACAATTTGGTAACATCAGAAATATCCCTAAAGCAAAACTACTGCACCAAATTCCTTTACACTTAAAACATATTTCTGTCACTCTCCCCTAACTTGACCAGTGCTAAACCTAATCCAGTCCCCAGCATTACAATGGAACCTAACGCTAACTGTTCCGTGCACACAACTGCTTATGGCACCCGAAAAAGCTGCTTGTCTGACAGGAATTATTGCTTTACTTTTTTCAGCGCAGGCTTTTTCTATGTATTTAAAGCCAGCATTAAAAGGATGATGACAGTCTTTTTCTGATTTGCTATCATTTGGAATTCTCCGCCCAACACTAGTTTTAAAGGTAGGGTGAGATGATCTGCCAGGTATGTATGTGCAAAGACGTACGCATCATTTGTGCCTACCATGTCAGTAATCTTATAGTCCACACTTTGCCTTGCCTTCTGCCGCCACATTGCTGGTTGGAGTTCATGTTTTAATGAGGAATGGTTTCTAGTACATTGTTCCTCCTAAAAGTTAAAGAGTGTAGGTGAGTGGGGTGAACAACATGCTAATATTACAGCCACAGTTTCTGCACTAACATAGCTTTTTTGCTTTTGTGGTAGAACTCTCCAAAATAGTGAGTGCATCGCAAACTCAATTTTGCTGCAAAACTACAGTGCTGAAACAAGTAACGTCCGTTCTTTGTTGTGAAAACACACTTCTGTGCTACAGTCAGTATTTTTGTGTCAAATGACTCAATATCCTTCAGAAGTGAAAGGTTGGGGCTTCTGAACGTCATTTTAAAACTCAGTTGTAAAATGCAATTTCTCAAAAGTGGTCATGCACAGCCTTACCATGCCATTCATTTCATGGAGAAAGATAATCACTTCTTCTAGTGCCACCATGCAGAAGATCCGCCTCTGAGGAGGCGTCCGTGACCATGAAGGTTCAGGTCAACTTGGAGAGAGAGGCCTTCTTTCCCTCTCACCACTCGACGAATATCCTGTTCACTGCTTAGGGTTCGGCAGTGCATACATATAGTAAAGTGAGGCTAAGGCAGCATCCTTACTGCACACCATTAAGTGGTGCCAAATTGCAATAAAAGTGCAAAACTGGGGGGGGGGCTCTCTAGCCTGGTGGTGCATGGCTAACCCAGGAACAGACAGGCATGAGACTGGCATCTGTGCTGGCACCATTTGATGCAAGAAATCAAAGTAACCTCCTGCAAGACATGTAGCAGCAGCAAGCTATTTTCACAAAGGAGAGAGTTAACAGCGGTCATTTAGACTCTACGGGTTATGATAGTTAGTAGTTCCCATTTTTTTGTTTGTTTTTGCACTACTCCTGACTGGAAACTAAGCTGAAATGGTGCTCGCTCGCCCGCCCGCGCATGCGCATTTCTCGCAAGAAATGCGCATGCGCGGGCGTCCGCGCATGCGCATTTGTCAGAAGAAGTTGGAAACCAGGAAGAGGGAGCCCCGGAGACGCCGCGCTTCAGGTAAGTGTCTTTACTTTTATTTAATTTACAATTAGGGTATGTTTTAAAAGGAGGGCGGGCGGGAGGTGGGTGGCGCGTAGTGGGGCTACGCGGAGCACGTAGTGTGCGTAGATTTGGGCACACTATGCGCTGCTTCACGTAGCCCCACTACGCCCACCCTTAATTTTAACACCACTCCTGAAGTAACCCGGCACGCACAATGTTTCTTGTCTTGCCCGGCGCCAGTCGTATTCTTGCTCGGCCCTCAGTTTAAATCTTCCTCATTCTAAATACATACAGTAAAGTCACAACACTCGAAAAAAAGCAGTGTTGAATGGTTAGGTTTTTCATTTTTACACACAGGTTTACTTTACTGGTAGCACTGCCTTTCTTTTTAAGAAGCCTGCTAAATGCTGCTGCTGCTTCAACAGTGCCCGCCTCGACTTCGTGCTGAACTCTGGCCGCAGTGACTCGTGCGGTGCATGAGTGCCGGGGCGTGGTCATATGGAATTTAATTTGAAATAAAAGGTTACACAGGCTGCTGCAGACTGCCCCTACCCCCCTACAGCCCCGGCCCGCACACCAGCAACACTGAACCGAAGCAGACCAGGCAAATACGAATGGATGTCGTGGAGGATTTATTATCGGCACTGTCGACTCTCTCAGAATGAGCAGCATAGCAACACTCTTCTTCAACAGGAAGACTAGTTTGAACAACACTGCAGTGAGTCAGGTATTTACTTTGTATGATGGCACATGCAGTGAGTTCAGTAGTTTCCTGCTTGATGTGAGTTCAAGTTGGCAGTAGTGGTGTAGACCCGGCCCTGACAAATAAGTGCCGGTGCTAAGCACCGGAAAGCACCGGCACAAATTAAGCACTGGTGCTCCGCAATCCTTTCCCTCTCTGAATCATGGCCCAGGGAGGGGAATGGTAAGCATTCCTGTACTCCCCAAACATACACAAGTTTGCAGCTCCCAACTGCATTATTCCCACCTACATTAAATGACCATAATAACATTAAGTTTATTTCTAAATTCAGTTTTGGGGAATAAACAAACTAAGGCCCAGCATCAAATGGGGAGTCTGGTAGTATAAACCAGCCTTGGTGCAGCCAAAGTTAGTAACTTAGGCTCAGGTTTATCAAAGGATTGTGTTGCCTTTATATCACACTGGGTGACGCAAAGGCATCGCAATCCATGTCAGATTTCCCACGCCACTCAACGTCCACCTTGCATGGCCCTACGTGGCGTGGTTAATCTGGAGTAAAGCAACAAAGCGCAAGTCACTGCCTTGCATTACTCTGTGCCAGGAAGGCCTTACGTGGGGGGAGAATGGGTGTTCCCACACATCCACCCATGCTTTTTGCCACATTCTCAGTTATACCAAGAGTAGTACATTTGGGAGTGCATCAAAATTGATCACTTTCGTGATAGAGCCACAACATGGAGAAATATCTTTATTTCTTCTTGTTGTTTCCTCTATTTAAGTGTGCTGCATTCTGAAGCACAATTAGAAAGAGGAAAACACCTCTAAGGATTGTTTTTGGGCAGCAAGTTGCCCTTCCTGAAAAAAAACTATTGTGCCTTCATCACAGGCACCCATGCACCATGGTGCAAGGGTGCCTGCATTGGCGCTAGGCAGCACATAGTATGCAAGCACAGTGAGAGAGCAGGAATGCGACCTATGTTAGTAATTATGGCACATGCCTGCCCTCTACAGTTGACGCAGAGCAGCACAGCACAGCAAGTTGTCTTGCTACATTGCACTGCGTCAAATAATAATAAATCTGTCCCTTAATCACTAGACCAGGCTTCTCCGAGTAGCTTGTGAGCTACTGGTAGCTCTCCAGCAACCTGCAAGTAGCTCTCTTGAGTGCATCTTAGCCTGCTAAATTAGACGTTCTTGCTTGGTTGAATTAATAAATTTATACCAAAATTGAAAACTATGTATTTGAGACCAAAATGTGTGTAATTTCAGAATTCATAAGTAACGTTTGGCGAAAAATATTTTAATTTCCAAAATATATTTAAAGCTTACATTTGAGTGATAAATCATGCGGCATGGGGGATACCTGTTAATTGTGTTATTACCTTGGTGCTAGGGCATTGTAGCTATGACTGTTCTGTACTATCAATGTAGAGGTATTCCAAATTGATAAATACATTTTCACATAAATGCTGGTAACCCTACATAATGTAGTGAGGTGATCACGGCTGGTAATCTTGCACACTGTGGAAACAATAATGTAATCTTGTCTGATGTGGTCACTATTACAATACTAATAATATTAGTAGCTATGGATGATTTTCGGTGAACATAAGTAGCTCTTATTACAGAAAAGGTTGAAGACCCCTGAACTAGACTATTAATACTTTGCTGAAAAAAGAAACCAATTGAGGAAACTTTGTATTGATACATAGAATGTAGCTGGTTACCTTTATAATGCCTTCACATCTTCATCATGATTCATCCTATAGCTAAGACTAGTATGGTAGCTGCCGACTAGCATCAAAGCATGATTGGTCTTTCGTATCAGTGATATAGACTCAATCTCTGTGTGGGTCATCTTGCTATTTCAGAGATTTAGAGGCATTTTTATTCATCTTTAACACAATGCAACACAGCAAGGCTACTTGTCATGCTGTATTGTGTGAGGTGGAGAGAGCTTAAAAGCTCAATTTTTATTAAAATGTGAATGTTCAGCTCTCTCTCTCTGCGCTAGTGCACTTGTGGCTGCCTGGTGCCAACGCAGGCACCCTTACACCATGTTGCAAGACTGCCTGCGTTATGGGCAAGATTGAGGGTTGCTTTTGTGCGGGAAGCCTTCTTGTATGCAGCACACATTCAAAGAGAAAGTAATGAGGAAAAATAAAGATATTTCTCCCTGTTAAGCCAGCCTCAGGTAGGTGCACCATTTTGCGCAAACACAGGTTTAAAAACTTTAGTAAATCTAGGTTTGCGTTAAAGTACATGTGCCAATGCACGGAACAACCGCACTTCACCCAGGTAACGCCTTCACGATGCAAAGCAAGACAAGGCGGCGTTATGCGCTGCACTAGTTTTTTTTTTACAAAGTCAGACAAATCATGCTTTACGTGGCTTTGTAAATTCTGAAATACCTTTTCGTTCGTGCTCCTCCAAAAACAGAGGCAGCCGGTGCAGGTAAGCCCGGTGAGACGGGAGGGGATTTTAGAAGTCGACAGACGACAAATAGGTCAAATTAAATAAATAAATAAGACTTATTCCATCATCTGTCAACTTCCCCCTGCGGTGCCCCGCTCCACTGCCCTACTGCGATTACCTGCACCGGCCACAACTGTCCAAAAAAGTGGAGCACTCACGATGCAAAATGTTAGTAAATCCGTACTAACCCATTAAAGATATTTTCAAAAAGCCACAAATGCAACCATCCTAGGCTTCCTTTTTCACTCACTGTTGATTTCCAACACTTAAGACCTCTACAGCAATTTCCCCACAAGATGAGGCATGGAAATTTGTACAAATGGAGCATTTTAAATTTCCAATGCGTAATTGTTCGCTCAAATGAAAATGTACGGTAGAACAAGTGACTTTTTATTACCTTTCTCTGGAAAATATTTTCCTCTGTGGCGAGAGCTCCTTTCCTACAAATTAATGAAATTTGGGAATCTTTCTTACTCTTCCTACTCTGGAAATACACTCAGTCTGAATTGTTGTATGATTTGTTTCAAGTGTGGGAATTGAGGTTCATACTCTTTGTGAATACACTTTAAGTTCCAACTTCATGGGTGTTCCAAACATTCTATATTGTTTGCCCACCCCTGACACACTCCAAACGTTTCTCTTTCCCTCTTTACACCTAAAATTATGAGTACAGTAAATCGTCAGTATCTATGAACGGTCCCAAGCCATAAGTGGAATTTGAAAAAAGAATATAAATCCTGACTCTCTGGATCAGGATTTGGGATGCCTAACATTAGATTTAGCTTATCATGCAGCTAGGTTGCACAGAGGGGAGGAAAACCTTTTGTTAATCAGACTTTCAAGACCCTGCGACGGCCCGACTATTGAGAAATCAAATAACGCTGAGCACTGACTAATTCCCACCATATGTTGCTCAGTGGTGTCTTGTCCCCCACGCTTACTGGAGGTGCTGCAGGCGGAGGAAAAGGGCAGAGGCTCCTCAGAAGCGCCTGTTTTGCGTTACTAAAGAAAACATACTTAACTCAGGCACTGTTTCAAAACCTACGCTTAAGGACAGCAGTGCCAAAAATTTTTAAAAAGCACTGGCAAAACCCATCGATCTAGGTTTAATGTGATACCACATGAATTAGAGAGAGACACACAATAGGGATACCAGCAGAGAAATTAGAGAGGTCTGTTTTTTTTAAGTAGTCCCTCATCCAGTTCAATACAAGCACTGGAGTGGAAGTGGAAGGATACAGTCAATTGCATTAGGTCATAGATGAATACTTCACTGGGGTAAATGTAGTAAATTACTTGTCTACTATTCTCCACTGTACTGCTCTATCAGAATGTTCCATGACATCATAGAATGCCTGGGTGCCTCTCTGTGTTAGAGAGTCAGTTAGTCAACTCAGGCTGAGCTGTTAGGAGCCTGCTCCTGGTGGGGTTATCTTTGTACCATCTTTCTTCTCCTACTTTCCTGACCACCTATGCTGGAACCAAGCTACTAATAAAGAAGTAACCTACATGTACAGATGGACTCTGTATCTTCCTTTACAACAGTAAACCATGACGTAATTCACAAAGTCGCAAGCCAATGGCTGACAGAGGCTGGTTGGAGAAAGCAAATGGTTGAAAGAGTCAGGCTGAAAACCCCTAAAGCCCTCTGTAAATATGTTGTTAGTATTAGAACAGTTTATCAGCTGTGCTGTCAAAATCCACACCTAAAAAACTTTGAGGATGCTCAAAGGCCTTAACAGATGAAATTTCAGGAGATGATGTATGAGTCAGCTGAATCGTGAGGGTGATTGTACACATTTATGTATTTAATAATGGCGCAATTGGGCCAGTTTACACGCATTACAGCAGAGATGGAGTAATTTTTCACTGATGAAAAGGCAAGGTGGTACAGCATTTAAATTGACCAACTAGTACAAAATATGTTGTGCATTAACTGATCAGAGCAAAAGCGACATTGGCAACGACTGAAAATGACACTTTGCACTAGTTAGTAAGTGGACATTTTTTTTTTGCCTGGTCACCGATGTAAAATTGCTAGCTCATCAGAATGCATCTTATCCACGATTGGCTATTGAGAGGCACTTTACATTGACTCAAGCCTCTTGTTGTTATTTAGTCTTCATCTCTCTGATGAAACTCCTCTGACCCTCATTACGAGTTTCCCAGACAAGTATCCATGGGGGGATGCTCTAAGTAGATAATAATTGTTTGCGGATATGTGTCTGTTATTTTCACCTGAAAGGGGGAAAATCATGGGGAATTGGATCTGCTATTATTGGGTCTGTAGGTTATTCCCCTCTCCTTCACATCTTACAGAGCGATAACAGCCAGTATCATTACCACAGTGGCGGTTGGCATGTATTAAGGGTGGTGGGGTGGGTAAAATAAAGGTGGCATTAAAATAATTTATTAAAAGGCACTTACCTTGCTGACTTGCCGCACAACGTCCTTCTCACTCGGGTGTCTTCGCTCCTGGAAATTCAGGAAACTGCACTACCCAATCCTTGCACTGCTCTTATGACGTGAGAGAAGCATCAGGATTGGAGGGAGCGGCCTCTCTCAGAGCTCTTAAGAGTGCTGGAGGCCTGTGCTTTCTCTAATCCAGCTGTCAAAGACAACTAGGTTAGAGAAGTTTAAAATGTGCATGTCTGACTGGCTGACAAAAGCCAGCCGGCCAAAGTGACAAGTGCGCTTTAAACATAAGTGCACAGCTCCCTGCTGCCACCCAGCAGCAATTACCCCACCCTGTACTGACATTCCATTCAGGAGGGGTTACTGAAAAATAACCTGGTAATAAATAAGCTTTATTGCCATTTAATTTTTCAGCTGTTCTGCGGTATTTTTTTTAGCGGGGGCACTCCTCCGCTCTCATGGATGAACTGCCCCTGGCTCTGAAGATACCGGCAAACTCAGAATGAAGCCATATATCTTGAGTTATCTATTTCATTGGGACAAACCTCAAAGATCCACGAGACTATGCATACCCATCTCATCAGCTGGCTTACCTTTCGCTCAGTCCCTGCTCATAAAACCCATACCTTCCCATCCATGTTCACAGTCCCTCTCATTGACATTGAACCTGTTAAACATATTTTTCTTCATTTTCCCTTTATCATATTCTGTTTTTCTTGTGGTGATTGCCTAATTCATGGCTCATTCTTTAAATGTGGTTTTCACATTTTTAGGCCTGGTTTCTCCATTCCAGACACCCACCCCATGGGCGGGTATCCCAGTCTGTGGTTCTAACCCGTATAGGAACAGGCTCGAATCCTGATTCAGTGTGCAGATGGTTACCATAATATGTGTGAGTGCAGGCCTAATTGTCTAATTTAAAGCCATATCTCATCATTTGTTTGTGCTTTTCCTGGTCATGGAGGTTCTGAAATACTACTTATGCACATCACTCACCTCACCCATAAAGCCTCACTGTTGGCCTGGTACAATACTCTGATTTTTATTCGAACAAAGGATCAGGGTTCTCTGATGCAGGGAACCTCGGTAACACTCTCTGCTGGCTATAGTGTAAGCTCATTGAAATGAGTTGCAAAGCACCCCATGACTTAATAAGGTAGCTACATAAGGCAAATCACACTCATACTGAGAACAAACATATCTGTGCATCATTTATAAAGGCACTTTTGGCTCTTTCAAACATTGAGGCATATGTTTCTGATCTTAAGCTTTATCGCATGAAGACTGTGTCAACTTCTACCATTCCTTGCAGTAACTTATGAAGATACCCAACTTTTCCAGAAGGTAGCAAATATTAAGCAGTGTTCAAAACAGGGACCGGTGAGTCAGTATGTTGGCCCTTCCTCCTAATCTCTTTAATGGTTTACCAAATATTGGGCACAGGGGGCTTGTGGCTTGAAACTTGTTGGAGGGCAACATTTTTTAGCAGCACCCACCCCTGGACAGCACAGTCAAGTTTCACATCAAGCCAAGCTCTCCTACTGGGTTGGTATTTCTAACAACTGGTGACCCACAGCACCCTTTTGAAGGGTCTCAGCCGCTAGCATGCAAAGAAGAAGAAACACTGTCTAGCAGTGATGAAACAACTGCAATTTATTTGTACTACAATAGAATAAGAGGATATCTGGGGAGATGCTGCCACTAACTAACCACCATCATCCACTGCCCTGTTCCCCCAACACTTGAGGCCTCACAAACATCACATTCCAGAATCCCCACATACACTGGTGGTTGCTTAGATAGAGCCTAACACATCTCCCTTCTTTCCATATAAATGGAAAATCAAAAGCAAGAAAACTCCATATAATGAAAAAATCAAAACTCACAAGAAAGCAACTAAAACCAATGTAGATAATAACTAAGCAAGTTCAATACAAAACAAGATTCTCAAATTTGAATGAACGATGGCAGCAGCCTTTCTTTCATATATTACACTCTGATCCTTGATTTCACACCGACACTGCGGATTGCAATTCGGATTTTGGTTAAATTGATTCACTCAATCAAAACTTCTCTTACTTTTGCTACTCTCTCATAATTCTTCAACTGACCATTAGACAGTTTTACTGCACTAGAATGTTCACTAACTTCTTCAACACTCTGTAGGGGGCCATAATTGAATCCTCCCTTGCTTACATTGGATCCCAGCAATTACAGCCACACATAATTGTCTTTCTTGTAATCACAAAACATATTCTTATTAAACACATCAGAATTTACCTTGCTCTTTACTTGTCCTTCTACAATTTTTCCTTCATACCTCCAAACATACCAGCTACCCCACACTCAAAATGCATACCATTAAACATTTTGGGGCAGATTTACCTTTCCTGGCGCATCCCTGCAAATCAGCAGGGATGCGCCAGGAAATATGCGTGACGCAAATTTACCCTTGCGCCACCACAGATGCGCCGCATTTACAATGTGGCGCATCATGGTGCAAGGATAAACAGATGCGTGTCGCATCTGCCGGCGTAAGGTTGGCGCAGTGCTGGAGTTGTGTCACGGGCACAACGCAACTCCAGCACTGTTCCAACCTGGCCTATCCTCAACATGCTGCGTCTCACCATACACCTGATTCAAGCAGGCGCAAGGTTTTGACGCAGCGGCGTCGGAAAAGTGACTGAGTGAAATCTTGTAGATTTTACTCAGGCACTTTTCCGAGGCGTTCCTGCGACAGAACGCCCCCCCCGTGCCGTAACGCCCACATGAAACCTGACGCAGGTTTAATGTGGTAAAAACCAAAGGAAATGATGGATGGAGTGTTGAACGTTGCAAGCACTCACCCCCAGTCAACTGATCTGGGTTTAATCCATCACCATTCTTTAGCCCACTCTGCCACCCCAGTTCAGACATGGCCATATGCAAATCAGTCTGACCCTGTGCCTCATGGGAACAGTCCAGCCCGAACTGCCAAGCCATGTCTTCCCTGGACCGGAAACAAGCTTCCTAGGACCGGTTTCTGGCATTTCAGCCGTCTTCAGCCAGGCTTGCTTGAATCCAGTGGCAAAGTGAGCAAGGGACTCACGTCTGAGCATACCCTGCCAACTTATGGCGAACAAAGTAAAAACCAAAGGAAATGATGGACGGAGTGTTGAACGTTGCAAGCACTCACCCCCAGTCAACTGATCTGGGTTTAATCCATCACCATTCTTTAGCCCACTCTGCCACCCCGGTTCAGACATGGCCATATGCAAATCAGTCTGACCCTGTGCCTCATGGGAACAGTCCAGCCCGAACTGCCAAGCCATGTCTTCCCTGGACCGGAAACAAGCTTCCTAGGACCGGTTTCTGGCATTTCAGCCGTCTTCAGCCAGGCTTGCTTGAATCCAGTGGCAAAGTGAGCAAGGGACTCACGTCTGAGCATACCCTGCCAACTTATGGCGAACAAAGTAAAAACCAAAGGAAATGATGGACGGAGTGTTGAACGTTGCAAGCACTCACCCCCAGTCAACTGATCTGGGTTTAATCCATCACCATTCTTTAGCCCACTCTGCCACCCCAGTTCAGACATGGCCATATGCAAATCAGTCTGACCCTGTGCCTCATGGGAACAGTCCAGCCCGAACTGCCAAGCCATGTCTTCCCTGGACCGGAAACAAGCTTCCTAGGACCGGTTTCTGGCATTTCAGCCGTCTTCAGCCAGGCTTGCTTGAATCCAGTGGCAAAGTGAGCAAGGGACTCACGTCTGAGCATACCCTGCCAACTTATGGCGAACAAAGTAAAAACCAAAGGAAATGATGGACGGAGTGTTGAACGTTGCAAGCACTCACCCCCAGTCAACTGATCTGGGTTTAATCCATCACCATTCTTTAGCCCACTCTGCCACCCCAGTTCAGACATGGCCATATGCAAATCAGTCTGACCCTGTGCCTCATGGGAACAGTCCAGCCCGAACTGCCAAGCCATGTCTTCCCTGGACCGGAAACCAGCTTCCTAGGACCGGTTTCTGGCATTTCAGCCGTCTTCAGCCAGGCTTGCTTGAATCCAGTGGCAAAGTGAGCAAGGGACTCACGTCTGAGCATACCCTGCCAACTTATGGCGAACAAAGTAAAAACCAAAGGAAATGATGGACGGAGTGTTGAACGTTGCAAGCACTCACCCCCAGTCAACTGATCTGGGTTTAATCCATCACCATTCTTTAGCCCACTCTGCCACCCCAGTTCAGACATGGCCATATGCAAATCAGTCTGACCCTGTGCCTCATGGGAACAGTCCAGCCCGAACTGCCAAGCCATGTCTTCCCTGGACCGGAAACAAGCTTCCTAGGACCGGTTTCTGGCATTTCAGCCGTCTTCAGCCAGGCTTGCTTGAATCCAGTGGCAAAGTGAGCAAGGGACTCACGTCTGATCATACCCTGCCAACTTATGGCGAACAAAGTAAAAACCAAAGGAAATGATGGACGGAGTGTTGAACGTTGCAAGCACTCACCCCCAGTCAACTGATCTGGGTTTAATCCATCACCATTCTTTAGCCCACTCTGCCACCCCAGTTCAGACATGGCCATATGCAAATCAGTCTGACCCTGTGCCTCATGGGAACAGTCCAGCCCGAACTGCCAAGCCATGTCTTCCCTGGACCGGAAACAAGCTTCCTAGGACCGGTTTCTGGCATTTCAGCCGTCTTCAGCCACAGGTTTAATGTGGCGCAGGGCTTTACAACGTGACGCATCACCCTAGATGTGTCCCATTGTAAATAGAGCGCAACGTGGCACATGGTTTACGTCGCCGCTGCGTCACAGAAGTGACGCAACGGCGGCGCAAATGTGGTGCACGGGTCTCGTAAATCTGACCCTTTAAACCTACAAGGCACTGCAGATGTTGTGAAAACCTCCCACTAGGGCACAAAAATGCGATACCCCTGTGTCATTATGCAAAGTTTTCTGATATGCCCACAACATACTCACACCGCAAACCTCAACATCAATGCCTTCCACATGAGCACTCCAAACATACTCACACACCAACCTATTAATGCTTTCGGCCAATCCATTCCCTTTCAAATGATAATCACTGCACCATTTGTAATTGATGCCAGTTTCACCAAGGAATTCTTTTATTTCTTTCATGGTGAATTTCACTTCATTGTCAGAGACCGACACAGACAGAAATCAATCTCTAACAAAAACATCAATTAGAAACATAAGATAATTTTTAGTGAAAGGTTCACAAACAAACCTTGACTCTGTGCAGTCAGACAAGCAATCAGCCAAAATAATAACATATTTTTGACAAGACGATAATGAGTGAAAAGCCCCCTAAAATATTAATACACAGCTTTTCTCACATACTAACAGGACATTCCACCACTGTATCAGAAATCCTAGGCCCCACACATACGACTTGCATTTTTACAGCCCATGGTCAAGCTACCATCTCACACTCAATAACTGAATCTTAGCTTTCTGATGGTCTTACAGTGTGAGATACAAATGTCACAGTGTTCTTCCTTCTGCCACCTTGAGATAAGAAGGAGCTAATACCTACACTGCTGATATCAACCGTTATACAGAGTTTCTTGCCAGGCACAATTGGCTCAATAAAGGGGTATTGAGACGTTCTCAAAACACTTTCAAGTGGCGGCTGGTGACATTTGAAAGTGATGGCCAAGCAAAGTGAATATTTTGACACACTAACAGTCACTGTAAGAAACCACCAACGCCAAAGCTCTCAATCATGGCTTGTTTAAAACAGTGCTTATAACGGACCTCGTCTGAGAGATCAGGAATTGACGCTGAAGGCAGTGCGAGTTTCTCACAGTGCCTATCAGTAAGTCAAATGAGGTAAAACACCAAGCCAACTCAGTTCAAAGTATGCACTATACAAGGGTAATAAGCTACACAGAAAAAAAGAAACACAACAGCCTGGAAATAGCTAACACTCTTAGGGGATGCAAGATTAAATAAAATGCATTTAATATCAACAGTAACTAATTCATTGACATGCATTACATTAATGTTTTCAAGTTAAAAATGAAGTGTTTGCTTACCCAATGGCTGCGCATCCATTGTGTGCTTCTCCAGTCCATGGCTCCAAGCGCAGGGCCCCAGAGCCAACTACCCTAACCAATTCAAACTTTGCTCTTGTGCTGTTTAATAATATTAACCAGCATCAGAAAAGCGTGAGGATACGTTGGAGCCAGATGGGTCGGTGCTCCTGAGACACGGGGCAACTGTGTCTACTCTCCACCCAGCTGTCTACCACAGCTCTAGTTGGAGAGGTTTAAAGTGCACTTGTCGGGTTGGCCATCACCAGAAAGCCGGACAAACTGACATGCGCACTTCAAACTGGAGTGGCCACCAATACTCCATCCTGCTGCCAATCAGCAGCAATGGCCCCACCCCAACCTCACACTTCACTCGGGCTGATAGCAGCTAAAAAATAAAATGGCAATAACATTTTATTACCATTTTTACTATTTTATTCACGTTTGCTGCACTCGAAGCAAAGGGACAACACTCCTTCACCCTATTGGAGGAGCCACCACTGAAACTGTGCCTAAAGCTCACACATTTCCATGAATCTACACAGGTAATCATGATCCTCCAGAGTTGGAACTTCCCTTATGGCTCTTAATAAACCAGGGCATGGCTCAATCACTTTACCAGAGACTACACTGCTTAAATATTCTACCTCTTCAGAACAAAATCCACACTTGGTGTTTTGTAGTCTTAATCCTGTCCCTTTCACAGGTTGAAGAACAGCCTCTAATCTGTTGGTGTGCTCAACATCATCTTTACTATAAACCAAAATGCTGTCTTGAAGTACTGAAGCCCCCATTAAGTTGCTCAAAACCTCACTTATCAGTCGTTGAAAAGTTGCTGCAACTGAAACAAGGCCGAAAGCATCCTGCAAGATTGGAGCATGCCATCAGGTATCACAAAAGCCGTAAACTGTTTGTATTCCTTGGCCACTGGAACCTGATGGTATGCAGAACGCAAATCCAGTTTAGAGAAAAGCTTTGCCCCAGAAAGAGTGGTTATGGTTACATTAATTTATGGCAAATTATCTCCATCCACACATGTGGACATATTCAAACACCTCAAGTCAATGCACATGTGAAGCTCATTGTTCTTTTGACAACCTACAACCATACTGGGCAATCATAAAGGTAATTTGAAGGTTCAATCACACACTTTGCATTTTATGTTTTACTGGATTACTACCATCCTCAACCTTTGTAAGGTGCTCAAAACATTTGAGTTTGCTCAGTTCGTCTCGAGAACATTCACCACTTCATTCCAGCACACTCTCCAAATGACCTCCATTCACCTCTTCAACCCATAATACCTGATATCTCACTATACCCAAACAACCCTTATGTCAACCTATAATGTCTGGCCCTTCTACTGAACTCAAACCTTCCCATACACAGCTATTCCTTTGAACTTCAAATGGTTTCAATATCGATTGGAGAACTATTGTCCTACCCAGGATTTATGTATGGGGTTTAAAAAGCACAAACCATCCCCTTCTCATCCAAAATCTTTGACTTAGAATCAGTTAAGAGTGGAAAATTCAGACCCTCAAAACAATTCTCAATGGCACCTTCGGGTTGTGGACAACTCCTGTCTATCACTTTTTCATCTAAAACCATGGGGCATATTATCAAGGGCGGCTTTAAAATGATCGCGAGTTTAGCGGCAGAAAACTGCCGCTAAAGCGGCGATAATGAGCTTGCTAATATGCCCTTGAGAATTCCAATAGAAGCCCATGTTCTGGTGTCAGCATGGGCTTCTATTGGAATTCTCTGCGGCATATTATCAAGCCCATTATCGCCGCTTTAGCGGCAGTTTTCTGCCGCTAAACCGGCGATAATTTTAAAGCCGTCCTTGATAATGTGCCCCCATGTTGTTTCAGAATCCATTTTCCTGTCTATCTTAAATTTTTGGAGTCCTTTTTATTGAGACTTGAAAGACTTACAACCAACTTGGACTGCAGTCCGATTACAACATAGCATAAGATCAACACATTTGATTGCAATATTTCAAGTTGCATGATGCACACTGTACAGCCAATATTCCCATCATCCATTCACATGCCCATACTTGGCACTATGTTTGCCCCATCGTTGTTGGCAAATTCCTGCCCAGGATCTGATGCCTTGTCCTCCAGACCACAAGGTGGTCACTGATCCCACCTCTTATGCAGGCTGTTCATCAGCAGCAAGACCAGCTTGGGTACTCTTCAAGTGGTACCCTGTAAACTGCATACAACTCTGTGAGTTCACCACACATTTTTCTACCTTCCCATGTCATGGCTACCCTTCAGCGGCCCAATAGTTTTGCCATCGCCAACAGTTTCCTGCAATGTTTCAGGGCCTCCACCACACGACCCAACAGTGCCATCATGGGGGATATTGTAATTGCGTTGTTTATCATTGTGTCTACGGCTGTAATGACTTGTGCCTAAAATGTGGCCACCACCTGGCACCCACTGTAGAAAGTCCGCGCAGGGGGCGCCACATTGGGGGTAGCCAGGGTCAGTCGCCATTTCATGTCTGGCCCTACTTGCAGGTGTGTGATATGCCCCAAGTAGATATTTATAGTGTATGAGTCTGTATTTCACATTTAAGGATATTTCTTTAGTCTGTGCACAGCAGAAAGCCCATTTTGTATCAGTGATCTCAATGGCCAAGTCTAGTGAGTATTGCGTATGGGCCTGCAGCTCTGGTTGTGTAGTGCTATGTCATACAGTCAGGTAACTAGGTGGTTTGAGGATGAGTTTGAGGATGAGTTTTACAAAATCATCGATAGCAGTTTCCAATCTGTTGGGGGTTTCAGGAATGCTGGGAACGGTTGTTTCACCTTCTATTTGAGAAGAACCCAATTTATGGAATACCGATGACGATTCATGGGCCTAACATTCCATGAGCAATATAAACTGTTGATCCTGGAAGAGGTCTCCCATGATGCAGCGTTTCTTTTGTCTGCGCAGTGAAACCCCGAAACCGGTCCTAGGATGCTTGTTTCCGGTCCAGGGAGGAGCTGGCTTGGCAGTTCGGACTGGACTGTTCCCATGAGGCACAGGGTCGAGACTGATTTGCATATAGCCAGGTCTAAACTGGGGTGGCATGGTGAGCAAAAGAATGATGGATTTAACCCAGATCTCTTGACTGAGGGTGAATGTTTTGATTTGTTCTGCATTCCGTCCATCAATTGTGTGTCTTTTGCTTTCTCGCCCTAAGTGTGCCAGGTATGCTCAGACGTATGTCCTGGGTTCACTGTGCCACAGGAATCAAGCTATTCTGGCAGAAGAGGGGTGAAACCCCGAAACCGGTCCTAGGATGCTTGTTTCCGGTCCAGGGTGGACCTGGCTTGGCAGTTCGGAAAGGACTGTTCCTATGAGGCACAGGGTCGAGACGGATTTGCATATAGCCAGGTCTAAAGTGGGGTGGCATGGTGAGCAAAAGAATGATGGATTTAACCCAGATCTCATGACTGAGGGTGAATGTTTTGATTTGTTCTGCATTCCGTCCATCAATTGTGTGTCTTTTGCTTTCTCGCCCTAAGTGTGCCAGGTATGCTCAGACGTGAGTCCTGGGCTCACTGTGCCACTGGAATCAAGCTATCCTGGCTGAAGAGAGGTGAAACCCCGAAACTGGTCCTAGGATGCTTGTTTCCGGTCCAGGGAGGACCTGGCTTGGCAGTTCGGACTGGACTGTTCCCATGAGGCACAGGGTCGAGACTGATTTGCATATAGCCAGGTCTAAACTGGGGTGGCATGGTGAGCAAAAGAATGATTGATTTAACTCAGATCTCTTGACTGGGGGTGAATGTTTTGATTTGTTCTGCATTCCGTCCATCAATTGTGTGTCTTTTGCTTTCTCACCCTAAGTGCGCCAGGTATGCTCAGACGTGAGTCCTGGGCTCACTGTGCCACTGGAATCAAGCTATCCTGGCTGAAGAGAGGTGAAACCCCGAAACTGGTCCTAGGATGCTTGTTTCCGGTCCAGGGAGGACCTGGCTTGGCACTGCAGTTCGGACTGGACTGTTCCCATGAGGCACAGGGTCGAGACTGATTTGCATATAGCCAGGTCTAAACTGGGGTGGCATGGTGAGCAAAAGAATGATGGATTTAACCCAGATCTCTTGACTGGGGGTGAATGTTTTGATTTGTTCTGCATTCCGTCCATCAATTCTGTGTCTTTTGCTTTCTCGCCCTAAGTGCGCCAGGTATGCTCAGACGTAAGTCCTGGGCTCACTGTGCCACTGGAATCAAGCTATCCTGGCTGAAGAGGGGTGAAACCCCGAAACCGGTCCTAGGATGGTTGTTTCCGGTCCAGGGAGGACCTGGCTTGGCAGTTCGGACTGGACTGTACCTATGAGGCAAGAAATTGGAAAAACTTGAATGAAGCAGGTTTAAGCACTGCTTTGCAGGCCACTCACCCCCGCTTATCCTCTGACCCAAATGTAGACGCAGCCTCCATTCATCAATGGATCGCTTCTGCAGTAGACGCTGTTGCGCCAGTTAGAGTAGTGAAATCTACGAGACTGTCCCCCACTGCCCCCTGGTTTTCGTGCGCCCTTAAAGTTACAAAAAGTAAGTGCAAAAGATTGGAACGCCAGTGGAGAGTGAGTTATAGCGACTCAACCAAGGCATCCTACAAAAAGCACTAAAAGACTACCATAGGGACATAAAAGCAGCCATGAGAGATCATATTATTAACCGCATCCAGAGTGCAGACCATTCCGGTCGCGAGGTTTTTAAAGTAGTTCAATCCTTTTTTAACCCCAAGGCGTTGGAGACCAAAGTAATACCTACCCCAGCCTTGTGTGGCAAAATAGCCAATTACTTTGAAAGCAAAATTTTAAAGGTCTACGACTCCTTCGTACCGTCGGAGCCAACTATGGCTACAGACAAATCTCCGATCGCGTCAGAGGCACCTGTGCTTATCCAATTCACGCCAATACTGACGCAGGAAGCTCTAGCTGTAATCCAGAAATGCCGTTCAGGCGCTCCTGACAATCCTTGCCCACCCAAACTATGGAAAACATTATCTGCCCCCCTGGCGCATATGTTACTTCAGTTATGGAACTCCTCGCTGGACACGGGCATCTTTCCGGATATTTGGAAACATGCGACTCTTCTGCCATTAAGAAAGAAACCAAATGGTGACCCGGACGATCTCAGCAATCTTAGACCCATTTCTCTACTTTCCGCCCCAGGCAAAATGCTGGAGAAATTGGTGCAGCGACAACTGACCACTTTCATCGAGCATAGAGGGGCCCTGCATGACACACAATCGGGTTTTAGGGCCGGTTTCAGTACGGAGACCGCGCACCTCGAGGTTGCAGAGTCAGTAAGATGGTCGCTGGACTCGGGACCATCGGCTTTGCTGGTGCTCCTGGATCTGTCTGCGGCTTTTGATACCGTGGACCATTCCATATTGATCCAGAGACTACAAGACTTGGGCTTTGGGGGAAAGGTTTTGACCTGGCTGACATCTTATTTGAGTGGACGTACTCAGAGGGTCGCCCTTAAGCCACATGAGTCCTATCCGAAACAGCTCTGGTGTGGCGTCCCACAGGGCTCTGCCCTGAGCCCCTTACTCTTCAACCTCTACCTCGCTCCGCTCTTTTCTTTGATTGCCAACTGGGGAGTAAAAGCGATTTCCTATGCCGATGACACCCAGTTGTTCTTTTCCTTTAAAGAGCAGACGGTAGAGGCTTTTAAGAATTTTAAAGGCTGCTTACGCGATATAGCGTTATGGATGAATTCAAACAAATTAAAACTTAACGCGGGGAAGACCGAAGTTCTGTTCTTCGGACAGGGATGTGTCCCTGATGCAGAGTTGTGGTGGCCGGCAGAAATGGGTGCACCACCCTCCCCCGCTAAATGTATCTGAAATTTAGGGGTGAGATGAGAGACAGATCTCTCCTTCCTAGGTCAAATACAGCAAGTCTCAGCAACCTGTTTCAGCAAATTAAAAAACCTACGGAAAATTCTGCATTGTTTACCAGAAGACTGCCGTAAAATAGTAGTTCATGCAACAGTCACCTCGAGGCTGGACTATGCAAATGGCCTTTACCTAGGCCTTCATAAATATGCGATTCATCGGCTCCAGATGATACAGAATGCGGCTGCGAGACTGGTTTGCCGTCTGCCTTTTCGATACCATGTCTCTCCGCACCTTCTGAAACTCCACTGGCTTCCAGTGGAGAAGAGAATCGCATTTCAGGCCATGACCTTGGCATACAGGGCTTTGAATGGAAAATGCCCAAGCTATCTGAAAGATAGACTGCGCCCCTACAAGCAGATCCGTGCGCTACGTTCAAACTCCCATAACCTGCTACATTCCTTCCGCTTCAGGAAATCTCGCCTGGGTGGCAGAACCTTCACGGTCAGAGCAGCCACACTTTGGAACTCCTTGCCAGGCCACCTTCGTCAGGCTAACACGGAACTGGGTTTCCGCAAGGCCCTGAAGACCTGGCTGTTCAAGTTAGATTAACATATACGAGGTCGCTCTCTACCCTTTACGTTGCTATGGTTGCCTGCTGCTATAGCGCCGGGGACGCCCCTGTTTGGGGCAGCTGTCGCGCTTTATAAGCTTCTGTATTATTATTATTATTATTATGAGGCACAGGGTCGAGACTGATTTGCATATAGCCAGGTCTAAACTGGGGTGGCATGGTGAACAAAAGAATGATGGATTAAACCCAGATCTCTTGATTGGGGGTGAATGTTTTGATTTGTTCTGCATTCCGTCCATCAATTGTGTGTTTCGCTTTCTCGCCCTAAGTGCGCCAGGTCTGCTCAGACGTGAGTCCTGGGCTCACTGTGCCACTGGAATCAAGCTATCCTGGCTGAAGAGGGGTGAAACCCCGAAACCAGTCCTAGGATGCTTGTTTCCGGTCCAGGGAGGACCTGGCTTGGCAGTTCGGACTGGACTGTTCCCATGAGGCACAGGGTCGAGACTGATTTGCATATAGCCAGGTCTAAACTGGGGTGGCATGGTGAGCAAAAGAATGATGGATTTAACCCAGATCTCTTGACTGGGGGTGAATGTTTTGATTTGTTCTGCATTCCGTCCATCAATTCTGTGTCTTTTGCGCAGTAAGAACAGCGTGGTATGTTGCTCTAAGTGACCATGTAAGTAAGTTAAATTTCAGTCCAGGATGAGTCCCTCCAGTCCAGGATGAGTCCCAAGTCTGATAACCCCCCAGCGCTTCCAAACACATAAGAGCCCACCCCGCACAGTAAACCATATGAATCTTGCAGTCTGGCCAGTGTGGCCTAGTGTATAGGCTCACTTGGACTGGAGCCAGATCTGCTAGACCACACTCCAAGTCAAGGTGCGTAACTCACCACTGGTTGTGTTCCCAATAATGTGCGATGCGGTCTTGTGCCACAAGGTAATTCAATAAAAAATATGGGTCAACGAATCTCCCCTTCTGCAGTCTTCTCCAGCCAATGATTAGCTTTTTTCCAGCCCAAGCAAGTGTGGTCATTAGCAATCGTAGCTGTGTAAACAAGCATTTACAATGCAATAGGTCTCGCAACTGCGAGTTTTTGAGCTATTGCCATTGTAAATGGCAATGCCTTTTAAAACAAGTTTAAGCTATTGGCATTGTAAATGAGAATGCCTTTCATTTAGGTTTTAAAAATGAAACCAAAAATAAAAGGCATTGTTATTTGCAATGTCAATAGCTCAAACTCGCGTAAATGCGAGACCTATTGCATTAGAAATGCTTGTTAAAGGTTAGCAGTCATCATTAGAATTCCGCTTCCGATTGGTTCTTCCAGCAGGTTGGTTCAACCTACACAATGGTATGTGTCTCACATTGATTGAGCGAGGTTTGAAGCACGGCAATCCGGATCTGCAAAGCCTGCTATTCTGTTGTTAAAGTTTGACAAAGTAAAGCTGTAATGCTCCTCAGTCCTGAAGTGTGTGCATCCTGCTCTTCCAGTACAGAGACCCCGAAACAGCTGTGCCATGGAGCCTCAGTAGTGCTCAGAAGCAGCTTCCCATGTTCCGGTGCTGAGACCACACTGAGTGCTGTCCTCGCGCCCAACGTTGTCCATTACACTATGGATTGATGGGCACCAGATCTCTCTCAATGCACCTCTAGCCTAAACTTCAATCTTCTGTCTTGGCCGCCTCTCCTCTGTAGCTTCTGAGACGTGATTGATTTACTGTGTACACTAAACAAATGCGCAGTCATCACTTCTTTCCTATCCCTTTAGCTCCAGACTTAAAATACCCGCGTCCCCTAACGCCCTGCCGCGAACCTCCATGCCCCC
This sequence comes from Triturus cristatus, assembly GCF_964204655.1. Classification (NCBI taxonomy): domain Eukaryota; kingdom Metazoa; phylum Chordata; class Amphibia; order Caudata; family Salamandridae; genus Triturus; species Triturus cristatus. Next base: position 818,796,347 of record NC_140593.1, on the reverse strand, counting down.
ACCTCGCCACAGCTGGCACCAGACCCTTTCTTTTACTGCTGCTGAATGTATTTGCTCAGCGAGGTGTGGTCACTGTTCATTGCTGTGGCATTTTAATTTTAAATAGGCAGTTTGGGAGGGAGCAGTGGGGGTAGATAAACCCACAATGCACTGCAGCCCGAGGCAGAGTGGAACGAGAGAAGAGACACCCCGGCCTGTCACAGATAAAGTATATGGTAGCGCCTACAGCACATGGAAAAAGCAAATTTTCATAAGAGTGAAGAGATTTGAACATAGTAAATCATAATGCCTCAGAATTAGGGCTTTTACTAGAAAGTTGGCTATTCTCATAGTTACACGAGCTTCGCTCTCCGAGCTCCCAATGCACAGGGAGGGTGTGGAGACCATGTGCTTGATTCCGTGTGACTTTACCAGTGAATTTTACATTCAAATTTCCAAATGACACTGGGGACGATGCAAATAAGTAATAATGTCACTGGTGTTTATACATTGTTTTAGGAGTTTTTTATATAGCGCGGACTCAACCGAAAGTATGTGAGCGCTTTACATGAGCACCAGTGGCGTTACAGACGGAACATTGATTTTGGTAGGCACGGGGAGATTAACTATTTTGCCCAGGACCACAGGATGTTGAGTGTTTCTACAGGGTGCGGAGAGCGTGTGCTTCACGTGCACCCCGAGAACAAATAACACCCGGACATGAATCAGAGGAGTATCGTTGTGCACAGTACATTATATTGAGAGGCTGTAGTGAAAAAACAGGCGCTGGCAGCCTGCAATTGAAAAACAAGTAAACGCCGGGACAGGGGCTTTAAAAATGGCGGGCTTGTTAGCGCACAAAGGCTGGTCTCTTGGCGATTCTCACAGTTGCACGAGCTTCGCTCTCCAAGCTCCCAATGCAGAGGGAGGGTGCGGAGAGCGTGTGCTTGATTCCGTGTGACTCTACCAGTGAATTCTACATTCAAATTTCCAAATGACACTGGGGACGATGCAAATAAGTAATAATGTCACTGGTGTTTATTAAAAAAAAATCAGAATTTTTTTATATAGTTCGGACTCGACCGAAAGTATCTGAGCGCTTTACATGAGCACCAGTAGCGTTATAGACAGTACACTGAATTTGTTAGGCACAGGGAGATTAACTAGAAGCAATAACAAATGCTAAAAGGTAAAGACATTCCTGTATTCAGAGATACTAGCCCCACAGTCTGCCGGAATACCCCTGTCCTCCCCGTGACCCCTTGCGCCTCTGAGGTCTGTGCCTGCCTGCCGCCAACCAATCACAGAGCCGACTGGTGCATGCTCCGGGCGTGAAGGCAGCGTGGTTGCAGGAAGCCCGGAGCACTGGCTTGCGTGCTTCACAGCTGTCGTGAAGATTTTTCTTATCTGCTTGTTAAATAAACAAGCAGATAAGAAACGTCTTCACAACAGCCGTGAAGCAGGCGAGCCAGTCCGGGTGGGCCGGACAAAAAAGCGAAACTGAGGCACCACAGAAAGCTTATCTCCAATGGCAGACCACCATTTAGCATAAACGGTGACACCAGCCAATGGAAATAAGGGGCGGGGCTTCAAGCCCTTTTCTAAAACTCCTCATTAGCAATAAATCTCGCCTAGAGAGCTGCTCATGTGCGCAGCAATGCTAGGCGAGACCTAAAAACACCTTTTGGAGGAGGACAGGACTATTTTAGAAGAGATACAACAGCTTGGTTAGCACTACCATTTTCATCAGTGCAATTCTGCCTGCTACTATAAAAGGGAGCTTGGCAATCCCTGACATGCAGGCCGCTTAATTAGCAATGCTGAGCGTATCAATATTCCTATGGCACATTATGCCTTACCAGGTCTGTGGACCTGCACACCGGATACTCATTCTTGGGCCATAGCATGGCATCGGTGAGAGGCATTAAGATGGATTTATTCCAGTTAGTGTTCATCACCAACCATCGCCCATAAGAGATTATGGGCCATATGTAGGTGGGCTAATACCGGTCGGTAACGGCCGAAATTCGGTAAATTTCCCGTTACCGACCGATATTTATCCCTTTGCGCTGTAGGAGGCTGGATTTAAGGATTCGGTAATTTACTGATTCGTTATTTTAAGGAATCGGTAAAATACCGATTCCTTAATTTAAGGAATCTGTAAATTACCGAATCCTTAAATCCTATAGGGAGCACTCAAGTGAGTGCATTTTTGGTTTAAGGATTCGTTATTTACCACCAACTACAAGTTGGTGGTAAATACCGAATACCTTTTAAAAAGCAATGTTGTGCTTCTTTAAAAGTGCCATGTGGCAGACATACATGCCCTTAGGGCATGTATGTGCGCCACATGTGCACAGATGCACGATTCAGGGGTGCAACAGGGTGTCAATGTGACACCCTGCCACCCTTGAATATGCTCCCCCTATTACCGATTCGGTATTTACCGAATCGGTAATAGTGAATGGCTTCCCATTCATTTCTATGGGCCTCCAGGCCCATAGGAATGAATGGGAAGGTATTCCTTATTACCGATTCGGTAAATACCGAATCGGTAATAACGAATATTACCGAATCGGTAAAATTTACTGATTGTTTACCTACATTCTATTTACCAATTCTTAAATATCGAATCTGTAAACTTCGGTATTTAGGAATCGGTAAATAGAAATTACCTACATATGGCCCTATGTCTCAAATTATTGGGTGAAGATTACAGTCTGGCTTTCTAACAGAAACAAGTGGATGTCTCGTGGAGACTCTACTGATCTGGACTCGTAGAGCTGTTTGTAGAAATGATGGAAGGCATCCAGTACACTGCGTTCCTCCCTGCCGCCACCTGCAGTCGCTTGATGTTGCCTGTATCCCATTTCGGTTTAATCAGGGCTGCTAGTGTGTGCCCATGTCGTGCCACCTCCCAATATATTCGTGCCTTTGTATATTTGCTGCAAAAATGTATTTCTTTATCTACCGCTTTGGTATGATCTCAAATTTTATATTGAATTTGCTCTAGCAGTGAGTCTTTATCGCCGCTCTCATATTGAATTTCCAATGTTTTATATCTCCATGTCTAATTTGGCCAGCTCGCCCTGGATAGATTATAGTATCTCATTACTATTCACTATGAACTCTCCTCGGACCACTACTTTGTAAACTTTCCACAGTGTGAAGGCAGAGTTCACTGAGTCTTTATATTCCCGGAAGCAATGCTTTTTGGTCTTTCGTATTTCTTCCAGAAAGGCCTTATCGAGAAGATTTGTAGGCTGAAGTCGCCATCGTCACATTGTGTGGGGCTCCTCAGGAAAGCTTAGGTCTAAAAGCATAGGGGAGTGGTCTGACAATGTATGGGGGAGGTGCTGGCTACAAGTCGACCACCCTAAAATATATTTTTGCTAAAACCAGGCATCTAATTTGGAGGAAGAGTCCTGGACAGAGGAGTGTAATGTGTGTTCCCTACTGTCAGGATGGGTTTTCCTCCAAATGTCAATCATGGCATTTTCTTGGAGAGGAGAAACTATAGTATCCCCTGCTTTGCTGTGTTTATGGGATAGGAGACCTAGTACAATCCATCAGTGGCTGCAGAACGCAATGTGGTCACCCCCATAGTAGACTGTGCATCAAGTGCATGAACGTGAGACATGAGTTTGGTCAAAAATTCAGGATGATCCGAGTTGTAGGCATATCAGTTGACCAGGGTGAGGTGTGTGATGCCAAATTACCCTTGAACTATCAAGAACCTCTCCTCTGGGTCTATAGTTTTGAATAAATGCTGGAACCTTGCAGAGCAGTGGATTAAAATAGCTATGCCCCAGGAGACAGTAGCATGTGATTAAAAATAGCGGGCTCTCTCCAAGCCCTGACAAAGATGGGGGTTCTTGTGGGAACTATGTGGTTCTCCTGGAGGGATGACACATTGACCTGATGTCTTGTCAAGTATGCCAATATCTGGTGACTTTTGTGAGGATTGCCCCGAACTATAATATTCCAAGTGATACACTTCAAAGTCATGTGAGGTGCAATGGCATTCGGCCTTGGCTCTAGGCAGACCGTCATATGTGGTAGCATTATACAGTTGGTGGTGCCCTCTAGGAAAGGCTGGGCAGTATCTGAGTGTTGAGCATGCATTATAAAAACAGTAAACAAACCCCCTTTCCACCCCTCTCTCACACCGAGCCCCAATCGCCCTGTGGCTGTTTCCCCAAAACCTCAGCCAGACACACACAACGCGAGACATGAACAGTAGCAATAGTAAGTAGCTAAGGGAGTCAAGATGACACCTTGCCTAGGGGGGCCAGAGATCATAGAGTCATGTAAAGGATCTCTGCAAATGGTGAAGTGAACAGATTAACAAATTAATTGGTAGGATAAAAGACTGAAACAGATATGTGGATGTAGCTGCTGACCACTGGAGTCCCTCCATATTAGAGGTCGCAAGTCAGCAACTTCCTCGTCCAGGATGCCAGGGCAGCCGCAGCTTGTAGCCGAAGGCACTTTTAATGCGAGGCCATACCTTCCATTCAACATCTGACATATCTTGTTCTAGTGCATTCTGAAGAGGGTGCATTCATTGTTTTTGCTGGACCTGCTGAGGGACGCTGTAAGCTGAATCGGAGATGGGCCGGATACAGCATGGTATATTGGATACCCATATATTGCAGTTTTCCCTTGACAGAGGCAACTTTCTGCTGTGCATCCTAAACTCTTTGTGTAAAATCTGGGAAGAATGACAGGCACATACCTTCATATTAGATGCTACATTTTATTTGTGCCAGTCTCAGGATAGTGTCTCTAGCTCTATAATTGAGGTGTTTAGCAATAAGGGGGCTTGCATGGGCCCCTGGGATTGTTCTGGGGACCAAGGTGCAATGAGCTCTCTCCACAACTAGCAGACGTGAGAGCAGATCCGTACCAAAGATGTTGTGAAGCATCTTTTCTATATAGTCTTCCGTAAGCCCCATCAATGTAGTTTCTGCCACTTCAAGTATCCTGATGTTGCTTCTATGCCATTGCGCCTCTAGATCCTCATTCTTTAACCTGATCTTCTCCATGTTGGTCGCATCTCTTTTAGTAGCGCTGTATGTTATGCAGCGTCATATTCTACGTCCGATATCCTTCGCTAAGTCATATCTATGCAGACAACTTGGCGGTCCAGTCGCTCTTTCATATCATCCTGCCGGCGGGACTATGAGTCAATCTTAGTATCAATGGTTGATAGGCTGGTTTTCAACTCTCTGAGGAGAGAATCGACTTCATGTGAGGATGGCTATTCATATACCGTTGGTTCCATTTATGTCCCGTCTCATAGGGCAGTGAGTAGCAGGTATTTTTAGCTTCTGCCGGCATCAAAATTCAAGCTGGATTATTTATATGCCTTGCCTGTGGTGTGAACAAGGATGACACGCTTGTTGCGTACTAGCAGCCCTATAGACACAGGGGATGCAGGGTACCAGGGCCCCCACAGCACAATTCAGGTTGGTCTGCCAAGGCGCCCAGTGTCTCCAATGGCCAGAGCAGTGATATTAATGTCTTTGCTATTCGTTTGCAGTGCTGGGGATTGTTGTTAAGGGCTCACGCGGCCGCTGAGTGTAGAGGGCAGAAGAAGGAGTCAGCTTCTCATTGGGGGCCGTGGTTCAGTACTGATGGACCAGCCGGTCTGCTCTTAAAGCATTGCAGAGTCCCTAAACCGAGCATCAGCAGGTGTATGCTCCAGTCACTCCTCCAGAGCCCCCTGGGGGGACAGTTGCTACCTTCCGCTGTATCCAGGCCTGATAGTCCATGCTCAAGTCCCCCTCACACATTGCTGCTGCCTTTCTAGGATGTCACTCAATTTCTATGGAGGACTGTCCACACTAATTTTAAAGCATTCAATTGCTCCTAGGTATGCAGTAAATTCTTTCACCCATTTATTACACTAATGGGTGATTCGCCTACAATCTGTAAGAAAATTGGTAGCAGAGAAATTAACTGCATTTTTGTGACAACAACTCCGAACCCAATGTGATTGATGGAGAAAACTTTCTTGTGTAACCTCTTCAGTAATAAGATATGAAGAGATTAAAGAATACAGGAATCTACGAAGGCAGTGTGAATTAAAAACATAGTACCCAATAAAATCTCCTGTGACTATTGACCAATAATGTAATAGTGTAATGTAATAGTGCTGTGGTTGGCAGCAAAAATAAAGTTGTTGCACATATGCGCATTGACTTCATGGTATCATGCCGAATAGCTGTCCTTCTTTTGTGGCGGTAGCAGGTGATGGCAAAATTTATAAGGCAATGGTGATAGACAACGACGAGATGCAAATATTCTACGCGTTGGTTACCCATAGTACAAACCTGTCATGAACCACAACGCATCTGTCCTCTTACGACTCAACCAACAGTCAGCTTGAATCCTGTTTATATTGAAAGACCGTGCCACTCATACAGACTCCAACATGCAGGTCTATCTGTTTACTGGTAAAGGAAAATCCACAACAATCGAAGCTTAGTTAGGACATAAGAGACTGCCCACCTACTGCCACTTGAAGTCCTCACGTGTTGGCTCTACTTAAACCCTTTGTGTGCACGGCATCTCAGTGCCTAGTGAAGAAGGCTCTTGGATGCTTCAGGCATTCCCTGCACCAGTGTCTCAATAGTAACCTTGTGCTAGGGCTTTGAGACCTTTGTTTTCTGTGAACTCTGCCAATCTGCCAGGATGGACCCCTCCACTTTCAGATCCTCCCTAAAGTGGTCTTTCCTATCACGATTGCCATGCCAGAAAATCCAAGGCCGAATCCTAACAGGGCTACACTCCTAGGGGGAACAACCTTTACAACGCAACTTTTACACCGCACTACCATTACAACGAAACTTTTACAATGCATGCGATGTTACAACGCATGCTTTTACAACGCAAGTCTTTACATCGACTTGCACTAGATGGCGTGCTAACATTAGAAATAGTGTAGTTTACTATCCAAACACCTTCCCTACTGCAACGTGGACTGGAGTTAGAATAGTAAATTACACATTTCTAATGTCAGCACGCCATCTAGTGTATGTCGATGTAAAGACTTGCGTTGTAAAAGCGTGCGTTGTAACATCGCATGCGTTGTAAAACTTTCGTTGTAACAGCATGCGTTGTAAAAGCATGCGTTGTAACGTCATACATCCCACTCCTTGCCACTCACCAGCAGCTCTCCATATCTCTACAGGCAACTAACAACTAACTGGAAACGTTCACCCTATTTTCTCCTAAACACTCTCCTGCAGACAGACATTAAATACTCCTCAGCATCCCTGTCACTCATCCAGGCTTGGCCCAGTCATAACAAGTGAGTTCACCTTTAATCCCTGATAAATAGGGCACAGTGTGCCTGCAGAACTTCTGAGCACACTCCCAGGGCAGTCCTGAAAAGGCTCTGTAGTTTAACTGCATTCTACTATAAATACACTATCTACAATACTAATCTCTCTGTAAACTCCAGCATTGCCTTGTACCGTAGGGAAGATGTCCCTGCATAATCGTTTAACTGTTTTGATTTGAAGATCCTTGCACCCTTTTAGCATCTTCTCAGAATTTGTCCCGAGCTCAACCTACACTGTTGGGGGTTAGAAAATAAAACACTCCAAGCAGTCCTTCGATTGCCCTTACGAGGACCACCTAGCAAGAGTGTTGTGGACATTTATCCACAGTATGTGTAACAAACTTTGACTCCTCTATGCATTTAGTCGGTATGAAGAATGTTACACACCTACAAATAAAATGCTTGCACCTGGTCTCAAAGAACTGATGTAGTAGTGATCAGCATAATCCTCATGGAACAAGTACAGTCAATTTATAAACAGTCTTCTGTGTCACAATGAAGTTTAACACAATTATGTGAGGAGCCTTGAACCTCAGGTGAGTGAGTACTATATGACTTTGCATAGGATACTCAGGATAAGGGTAGTCCATGTCTATAAGGTAGCTCTTACAGCGAATTGTTTGAAACCTTTGTGAAATACCATGATGATATGGTCATGAGAAAAACTGGGGAGTGGGCTCCAGACTCTCAGAGTACAACCAAGGAGCACTGATTTAGTGTCTGTTGTCCTTTGAGGTTTGTCACCTAAAATGAGAGCTAAGCAGTCAATGAGAACCCCTGGGGATGGATAGTCTGTCCTTTAACTTCTTCTGGAAGTTCATGCCTATGTCAGCCCGTCTTGAAAATATATCTTGATTAAACGGGTTGACAGGGTAGTGGGATTAAACACATGTAATGTGATTAATCAGAAGAGTGCCTGAGATCAGCTGGAGTACTACATGCTGCATAACTTTTATCTCTGCCAGCAAATATTGTTGGAGTGGAGGCCCATCAAAAGAATGTGGCCATAGTCCATTCTGGGTACCAGTGGTGACTTTTTGAACACTTAGATTTAAATATTGGTCTCCTAAGATCATCGTAGAATATTGGAACTTTGAGAGCTGCTTTGAAGACAATGGAGCAGCAGAGGCCTATAAATCCTGGTGTGGGCCCGCTGCTGTGAACATTACAATGTGCAAATACAGAGCCTCCGCCTCTCTCTTTCCCCTGCCTCTCCATAATATAGGGCTTGGGCAGAGGAAAGCAAAAAGGGCACACAGGAGCCCTCCCCCTACCTCCTCCCATAGCTCACAGTTTCACTGGCTCCTTGGATAGAGGTGGGGGGGATTCTGCTCTGCTCTGGGTCTCTCTGGCTCAGCAGAATGAGAAAAGGCAATTTACAGAGGCCAGAGAGAACCAGGGGCTGACTTCAACCTCTTTTCTCAGGTATTGCTGTGAATGTTCAACAATTAACAGCCGTGGCCCTGCACGTGGCTGTTAACTGCTGAATATTCACAGCAACAGCTGTGAAACAAAGGCTTAGAGCCAAAAGAGAGTTTTAACTGCCTCAGTCTATGGGAGGCCTTTGTATTTTTTAATTCGGACATTCTGTCCACATGAGGTGGAATGTTCTAACAGCATTATCACATGCTCCCTTGTTAAAGGCCCAAGCCAATTGATGGAGCGGGCCTTTAATTGCCAGTATAGCCCGCTACGAAGGGCTTTATGAGCACAGTATTGGTTTATCATACTTAACTCCACATATATGTACTGTAAAAATATAAATGTCATAAATTTAGAGGATAACTTCGTAATTTTGAATCTATCTAGACTTACCTAAGCATACTTCTCTTTGTGATATTCTGGTAGTCAATATTTTGGCCACCATATTTTGAAAGGCTGATACTTTTGTTCACGATGTTCTAATATAAAACCGGTAACATTACCTGCACTAATGTATGCAGATCTGCCCCAGGTTTGGGTGTTTTGTTTATAAGGAACTAGTGTTGAATTTGTGCCTCTTTTACCAAGTATTTGACATGTGGACCAATGGATAGAACAAAACTATCAAGTTTTTATTCAAAATTAGAACTAGGATATTCATAAAGAGACGAATGCAAATATCCAATTCTGGATGGAAAAAAAGAACAAATTCCAATTGTGAGTGTTTCGCCTCAGGTTGCTCAGTGACATCTAACACAAAAGTTTAGATTAGCACGTGCAATGTTGCTTAAAAATCAGAGCTCTGCATGGCTTCAACAATCAAAAATAGCACAGCGTTGAATTTATAAAGCATTCAAGTGGAAAATTTCATTAGTGAAGAAAATGCTAATAACAAGAATGATAGAATATTGTATCCAAAATAATGTCTGATATAAATGTCTCAAATATTTACAAATATATCGTCCCACTGGGTTAATGACAGAAAATATCCACCCAATTGCTCTGTGTTTCTGTAAAAGATATTTAAGCTAAAATATGGTTGTTAGATTTTATTTTTGTGATCAATATTCTGACACACAACCAAAGATCTCATCTAATGCTAAACATGAATCAAGCATCAAGGTTTACCAATATGCTGATGATGCTAAACTCTACTTTAAAGTCCCCTCTGCTTCAGACATCCAATGTCTCAGACAATGCAAGCACATCCTCCAGACCAGGATGTAAACAATATTGCTCAAGCTCAACCCAACCAAGACAGAATTCCTGTTATTTGCCAGGAATAATAAACAAGAAAAGTACAAACCGTGCTCAATGACACAAACCTTGATCTCTTCGAACCTCAGCTTTACCGAATGACAAGTCACTTACCAACATCACCCTCTGGGAACACTTTGGAAAAAAAGATGGCCTGGTGCTAGCTCCCTCCTTTTAAGAAAATTAAACCATTTTTTCTAGAAAGCAATTTCAGAACTGCTGTTGAAGCCCTTGCAATCTCGCTCTGGATGATGGTAATAATGCGCTGGTCCATGGCTTCCAACACTCTACTTTGGCACTGCTTAAGGGCATTCTACATGCCACAACACATCTCATCTAGGACATGAAGAAATATTATCACATCAAACCCATCCTGATGGAATACGGTCTCACATTCTATCTTGCTTGATAGACTCCTTCAGGCCGAGGTGTGTGGCATGGCATTATCCTGGCTACGTTCTTTTTTGGAGAAGCGCTCCCAACAGGTGTCCCGTCGTCCATTTCTCTCATCAGAGAAACCTCTGAGGTCTGGTGTGCCGCAGGGTTCAGCAATCAGCCTGCTACTCTTTAATATCTACCTCACCCCATTGGCAACCCTGATTGAATCCTGGGGTCTCAGAGTGGTGTCTTACACGGATGATACACAATTGTTTTTCTCTTTTAGAGAACACTCAGTGGAACTGTTCTACAACTTCAAGGCCTGCCTAAAAGACATCTGATTTTGGATGCATAAAAACTGGATAAACGCGGATAAAACGGAAGTCCTGTTTTTCAGCCAAGCATCTCCGCGTCCTCCCAGTTTGTGGTGGCTGTCAGAACTGAATCCACCCACCCCCCTCAGAATCGGCCAGGAATATGGGAATTAGGCTCGACAAAGAGCTCTCCTTCTCTGCCGAGATACGACATCTCTCTTCCACTTGTTTCTGGAAGATGAGGGCTATTATGAAATTCCTATGCTTCCTGCCGGAGGAGCACCTGAAGACTATAGTCCATGCACTGATCACGTCTCAACTGGACTACACAAATAGCCTATGCCTAGGGCTACCTGCATATCTATTGTGCAGGTAGCCCAAATTATACAAAACTCTGCAGCAAGACTAATTAGGAGGGTGCCCAGGTGCCACTACATCTCTTTAAAGCATTGATCCTTGTATTTAAGCCCACCAGTGGCTTGGGACCTAGATACCTTCAAAAAAGGTTGCAGCTATACCAGCCAACTTGAGCCTTGAGATTCAACAACTTGCGACTCATGCAAGTCCCTCGATTCCGGAAAGCACGACTGGGTGGCAGATCTTTCGTGGTGCAGTCCTTCAAACTTTGGAATTCCCTCCCTTTAAATCTGCACCTGGTGGAATCAGAAACAGTATTCCCGGAGAGCATTAAAGACCTGGCTCTTCGGTCAATGACTGCTGACCCTCCCATTCCCCTCTCGTGAACTTACTGCTAGCGCCGGAACACCTCCACCGAGGTAGCTGTGCGCTTTAGAAACTGTTCATTCATTCATCCATGGCACTTTTTCGGCACACCTTGCCCGCCCGCAACCATCTTCAAAACCAGCTGCATCATTTACAGAGCCATCACGATTAGCACGCCCGATTATCTTGAAGACCATCTTTGGTGGTTTCTGCAGCGAGGACACCTGCAGACTGCAGACTAAGAAGTGCAAGAAGGAAAAAACAAGGCAGCTGGACTTTTAGATCTATGCACACAGGATCTAAAGTGACATAGCAGTATCTATCAGGACTACCCCAATGCTGCTCCAATTTAGGAAATAGTTAAAGACTCACCTCTTTAAAGAACACTACCTAACAATGCACTAACCATCCATCCCTATCACTTCCTGACTATATGTTTGCTTTTGACTCTGTACAGCACTTCCCTGCCTTTTCACTAGGTTTGCGTCATAGAAATACCATTTACATATCTATATACATATATTTAGCTTTGTGCAATATCACACAAGCAGACTAGTTAGCACTCAGCTGTAGTTTGTGTGACTTTTGTACTCAGTGATACCCTTAAACGCAATTATCTTCACATAGAATAGCACCGTCAATCCTGTTATGTGTAGTATATTATAATATCCACATAGTACACAATGTGCATTTGTACACTGTTTGCACTTGCTTCGTTTGGCACTAGGATTTGATGGTGCACTATTTAGCAACACTTTGAATGATTTTAGTAGATATGCATTTGCATTGAATCCCAAGAGTGTTAGGACTGTTCCTGCTCCATTACACCCATGGGTTATAAGGGTTTTCTGCTACGTGATTTTGGGGGCCTAGGGCCAAACGTATTTTGGAGGCCCCTGCTCAAAACAGCTTTTACTTTATATTCTAATTTCAGCTCTTTCATGCCCCCTTTGGCCGGGTCATTGAGTGCATCTGTGCTCTCGTCCAAATTATATAATATTCAGGGATAGTGACAATCTTGTAACGCAGCAGCAACTCACTAATATTACCGCAAATAATCTCTGTGACACCCTCCCATTCTCACATGTGTGGTCCTGTTTTCATCTAAAAGAAACTTTTTTTTATGGATTTAGCATATAACCTAAACACAACATTTCTTTGCAAAATGTCCTTAATAGACTCTCACACAGCACCCACATTAAAAATATTTTACAGTAAAACGGTATTTTAAACAATCTGTTTAGGAATTATTCAAGATCATCAGAGAAAACCTCTGTAGAACAGGGTTGGCTCCATCTGCCCCCCCTGTGAAAGAGGTTGGGGCCTTGGGCCAGAGCCCACATTGTCCATGCCTTAAAACGTCTCTGGATTTACTATTAACACTCGACCTCAGATGTACATGTCTAAGTTTAAGTTTATGTAGATAATTGCGTGGTTACTTAAAACCGTTGCAATAAATATACAAGATAATATATATTTACATGGTAAGTTAAAAATCATTGCTAAAATCTTTCAATTCAATTTTTTCAAATATGACAGATAAAAGGAAGTCCAATAGTCGCAACTTCAAAATTGGGGATGCTATCATACAAAAACTTTTCAATTCGTGTGTCTGCCAATGAACGCTCAGTCTGCCCCTGATGGCCTGAAGGTTAATATAACCATTCTATAGTAACTTATACGTATTCATGATAAAACGTAAAATTCATGGTGAGACACATTTAAATTCAAATAGTAAAATCATTAATGTCAATATAAAATGTTTCTAATAGTAGGAGGCAAGCGAGGTCGCGGTTTTGAGGCTAAAAGAGCACTCAAATGAAGTATTTCAGTTCATTAATCGTCCTTTGGGGGATTTGATAAAACCAGTGGGTCAGTCCCTAATAGAATTATGGAGAACTCTGTGTTGCTCCTAAAGGATGGTATGACCTTGAATTCAAGTCAAGTCAAGTCAATTAAAACTTTATTCGGCCACGTTCAGGCCATAAAAGTATTTTACAAAAAAGGGACACATTTATATATTTTTGAGGTTAAAACTACACCACAGATTAAATTTAAAAACTCAATTAAAATACACTCACATTAAAAAAAGCATATTCGAATAGCCCAAAACATTATAGTTAGCACACCAAATTGTTTCTTTTACGGATTGCCCCTAATAAAAAGTGTGCAAGTCCGTGACATACGAGCGGGGAAGAAAGCATTTGTAGCTAGATCAATGCTGGTCTTACTTGTGCAAAATTGCAATCTCTTAAACGTGGTAGGATGTATTTAGCTCGCAACTCAGTAGAAAAATCACCAAAAAAACCATAAAGTGCAACAGGTCTATACCAGAAAAATTATCACATGCACATGGTTGCAGGGTACCTGGCTTTGAAGAACCCTTAGGTACAGGTAGGTGCCAGTGGATACAATTAAATCTAAATCTCGATAAAAGAAATCGATGATGCAGATTATTAACAAAAGACCAAAAAGGTTGAGTTAAAATTCCATGACTTATAATCATAAAATATCTACCTGTAGGTTTCTTCAGTTCATTTGTTTCCCTATGCAATTGTCTCCTCGTTAAAAATTGTGTTTTTATAATTTTTACAGCTTCAGGATGCAGCTTTCTTGGTCGGTTAAATAGCTCCAGTTGCCCGAGAGCAGAAAGCTGCTGGGATACATATTTTAACCAGGGAATATCTGCAACTCTGTCTAACATCATGCAGTCCTCCAGAATGGTTTGGTTTAGGTTTGGCTTATCTCTAGACCAAATATTTTGCCACCATATCAGGGGTGCTACAGCAATTTTATCTGTTATGTAGCCCTACCTTAATTCCTCATCTACCATAAAAGCTGGAGTGCTAGAAGGAGCAGCTAAGACTTTGCGTAGATATTTATTTTCGACTCCTTTGAGTTCATTACAATCTTTCTAACCCCATAACACACTACCGTACACTGTCATTGCGACACATTCCTCATTGTAAATTTTCAGAAGTGGTTGTATGGGTTTGCTCCATAATCTTCTAGCAAAATCCAGTGAAGCTCCAGCTGCTCTTGCCAAAGTATTTTTCTTTAGCACACGCTGTGCTACCCAAGTGCCGTTTTCATCGAATAACACACCCAAATATGGGTATGTTGAAATATTGGTTAGCACTCCTCCTTTACATGGAAGGGATTTTTTCTGTCGTTTTAAGTTACAAAGTGACATTATGTGAGATTTAGTCAAATTGACTGCAAGGTCAAGAGCTACCATAAAATCAATAAAATAATTAACTAAAGATTTCAAAGCGATCGGGGTCCTGGCAAGTAAAACTGCATCATCTGCATATAAAAGTGCTGTAATCGTGCATAAATCTGTTCGAAGTGACTAACCCACCGGTCGGCTGGAATTACACACTCTATTCTTGTATTGTTATTATCTTTAAAAAAGAGCTATTTACTACCCTCCAGAATTTTGCACTATCAGCTTGTGCACTCTCCTGTGTAAGGTCCTCCCATGCCTGATCCCTTAAAGCAGCCTTCCTTAATTTTAAGGCTGAATCATATGCTTTCCTTCGGGTTTTAATTAAATCGGGATCTCTGGATAAGCTTTTTAATGCAACCATAAAGGGCTTTGTGGGCTTTAGAGCAGTTGGCGTTAAACCGCTTAACCTCTTTAGTGCCTGCATTGATCTTTTTACCGGTTAACTTTTTCCTAATTAGCTTAGTCAGTTTATCATAGGCCTCTAGTACTTCTGTGGGCTCACTATGTTCATTAAGGCATTGCTCAATGATCTCTCTGCCCTCCGTGTATAACTCTGCTAAAAAGAATTCGGGGACAATTTTCTCCCATCTTATTTTTCGATCCTGGTACTAGGGTCGAAAATACCCATTAACAAAGGTTTTTACTCCGCACCCCGAAAGACCATAAGATTTTTAGATTCAGCAATAATGGGATTATGGTCACTAAAACCGGTTCGGGCCGCCCTAACTTCCCGCATATATTGGTATAAAGGGGCTGATATTACAACATAATCTATATTAGAACTGCATCCTTTCCCAAAGAAAGGTGGCATCACCTCTGCTTCTTCCCCAGACTCTAAACAGTGTAGATTAGTGCTTGCTAATAAACTTTCTAGCCGGGCGCCTTGGATAGAGTGTTCAAAATGGGCCATAGGTGGTAAATCTTCATAAAGCTGTCCATCTGACAAGTGTTTTAATTTGCCACGATGTGTACTGAAATCCCCCATTATAACTATTTCGTATGGAGCATCTCTCTCCTGTGCAAAATCCTCTATAAAGCTTTCAAGAGCAGTTAGGTGTTCACTCTAGTGATCTATACAAAATGAATTGTAAAAATTTACTTTCACCAAAGTAACACTGCCTGGAAATATTAATTCTACTGCTAATAAATGTGGAATGAGGCTAAGCAGACCCTTAATGGTGCATGATAATTTTAACGAAATTAGGGTAAGCAAGCCACCCTTTGCTCTACCTACAGTTGATGGGGACGCAGGTTTAGAAAAAGAGGCAAAACCATCCATTACAAAAGTGTAAGAAGTTTCCCAGGTTTCTTGAAGTGCAATAATATGACCCGCCTTTATTACCGCTAGCCATTGTTCATTGTCTTTTTTTGCCTTTAGACCTGCAATGTTCCATGTCATAAAGGTACAGACCTGAGGATCTATCACTTTGTCACGGGAAAATTAGTACAAACTAATCGGTTCTGCTCTTAGAATAGGACTGATACTATGCGCTATCTCAGAAGGGGTTGGCTGTCAATCCACACTATCCAAATCCCTTAATGGTGCAAATCTATTTGTGAGGGGAATTAATTAGTTCCTAGTAGTACCCAAGTCTTGTGTTTACCATGTCCTCCCTTGGGGCCAAATGCATCTACTTCCCTCAAACCTAGGGTATAGTGGCCCTTCTGGATAGAAGAAGGAAAGTGGAAGAGACCGTATTCCCGTGGACGACTCAGCTCTCATCTGCCCCTGTAACATGGTTCTTACGTGCGCCTGGTGGGTTACATTAACCACAATGCAATCCCCACTCCTGTCTTTCTCTGTGGCTTTCCCTACCCAACCACCTCTTCTGGCCATGTGGGGGGCAAAGGATCGACCATGTGATATTGATTTATCCAGCCAGTGTATTACCTTGTGTATTAAGTCCATTGTTGTCTCTTTGGATTTCTCCTGTAAGGGAGGAACTCCTACGAGGACAGTCACAAGCTGGACTGACTCAGGAGGCAGGTGCAGAACTTCAGTACTTGGTCTTACAAGGCTGTTGGATTTAGGAAGTTTCGGGCCACTGGGCTAATTTCCAGTAGCTTCAGGAGCTACCCCCTGTAAATTGCGCGAGGCTGAGCCAGGGGAAGTTTCTTGGATCATGCCAACTCGGGAAGGACAGTTGTTCCTTGTGCGCCTATACTTCCTGGGTTCTGCATACTATCACTCATTAACTGCTGTGATACTTTGTGTGCCCTTTGGATACTATTATTAGATGGCAACCCCCTATTATGTAAGTGGCTATTGCTATCCTTCACCTCCGCTGCTGATGGACGAATCTGTCCACCCGGAACTAAGCCCGTGAGAACCTGGGTACTGGCAGTAAGACATTCATAAGTATGAAGCAGTAGTGATTCAAGTCTATCCAACCTAACAATAATAGGGCTTAGGTGCAACTTTACAATTTCTTCTACTGTTAAAGAAAGGCTACTTACAATTTGTCCCAATTCCACATTAATTTGGTCTTCAATAGATAGGACTACTTGCTTTTTTTGCTGGGGGGCTGCTTTCCTACCTCCACTTCTTTTATTTTTTACAGGTGGCTCAAATAAGGAGGGGCCTTCATCTTGGTTACCATCAGCCTCATCTGTTAAGTGAGTGACAACCAAATGCGACGAAACAAGTTTACTTTGCACTGTGTGGGGTGAGGTATTCAATGGTAACGGACTCAAGGGCAAGCTATTCAATTTCAACAAGAGTCTCCGTTCAGTCATAGCAATTGCGTTGGACAAAACGTTTGCAGCCCTGGTCAGAAATTAATCAAGAGTTGTCACTGCTGCCCCCCCGTACCCCCCCCCCCCCCCCCCCCACTGGCGCCTTTCATGGGTTGCTTCCTCTTAGACATGTCTCCCTGTCAGACAACAACTGATTATTTACAGATTGCTTCAGATGAAAAGTTTGGCACTTCTACCCAAGCAAGGTTTTCCCATAAACCAAACGCGGCTGATTAATGGAGTTCAGTCCCCACGGTATAACAATCAGTTACGAGCTCTATATTAAGTATGATGAGACAGTATACCAGCAATAACTTAGTCAGGGTTATCCTTAAAGGTAAATATTCAATTGGTGGATTACCAGACTACTGAGAGAACAAAAAGTACAGTTCGACAGGTTCACTACACAGACCGTGTAATATTCTACACCCCACCCCCCATCTAGTTTTTCCCTCACAGTCAAAGTCTTAGACTCACTTATTCGGGGTCTTAGCAAGTTTCTGTGAAAATAGTTCAGCGTTCGGTAATACAGACTTGTGGATCTATGGAATGGGGGTGGCCCAGCCCAGCCTCTTCCGGGCAATGATGGGCCCGCCTTTAGCCCGGGCTTCGCCCAGGCGTGGCCCGCACACATCCCGCGCCGCGTGGGAGAGGCAGCGCTTTATGTGCAATAGAAATTAAAGTGCCTCCCCCTCACTCGCGGCACCTGTGCAGGAAGTGTAGCACCCTGGGACTTGTGGTCCCCAACCAGGGTGATGGTGGCAGTTAGAGTCCAAGCACGCAGGATCACTGCGACTCCTGTCCCACCAGGGATGAAAGCAGCAATGGGAACAGCGGGGCACCAACAACGGGCACCGGGCTGCAGAGCAACGGCAGGAAAGTACACAGCAGGCTTCCGTGCCGCGGTGGAGAGGCAGCGCTTTATGCTCGATAGAAATTAAAGCACCTCCCCCTCACTCGCAGCACCTGTGCTGGAAGTGTAGCACCCTGGGACTTGTGGTCCCCAACCAGGGTGATGGCCGCAGTTAGAGTCCAAGCACGCGTGATCCCTGGGACTCCTGTCCCACCAGGGATGAAAGCAGCAATGGGATCAGCGGGGCACCAACACCGGGCACCGGGCTGCAGAGCAACGGCAGGAAAGTAAACAGCAGGCTTCTCATGTCAAATGTACTGAACGATTTACATGTTCTTTATTCTTTGCTCTACTTTTAGCAGAAATTTGACAAAACGACAATTTGACTGCGGGTCACCTGGGTCAAAGCAGGCTAAGTCTTCTTGTTCGTATTCCTCTTTGGTTAAAAGCTTTCGTTAACAGTTGTTTCCTTTCTGCCGTTACAGTAATGCAGGAGCAAACCAAGTGCAACATGTCCGTGAACATGTCATGATCCGAAAATACAGTTGTGATACATAAAAGTTAGAATAGCCATCAAGTCTTCAAACTGCCACACGGTGTTCCTTTTCCGGAGAGTTATAAGAGCACATGCAAGTCTGTAAGAGGCCACCCATAACTGCCCTCTCACACCACCTCTCCTAGAAAGACATGTTTGTGCTTTCACAGTTTTCAGACTCCAGCTGGCTATAACTTTTTATGAGCTGCAACCCTATATCCACAAAACTTCACAAACCACCAACGTGCTTGAAGTCTGGGTGAAATAGAGTGCATCTCAACTACATCCTTCAGGTCCACATCAGCTCATTACTCTTCCTTATTTGCCTTGCAGATTTATTGAACTTTTCTTTTCATGTTCAGCCCTCGTGTTTTTAAAATGTTAAATATCCTTTCCAGAAGAGTTCTGTTAGGTCCCATGTAAAGAAACAAAATGCCACAAGCGCCACACATTCGTCAACCCAATTCAAAATCCAAAGTGTATAGTGTGTCAGTATTTTAAATAATTTGTAATGTAACTCTATAAATAAACTATTACGCTTGTTTTCTTTGCCTACCTACTTTGTATGAGAATATGTGTTTTTTAGCTGATGTTTTTTGCAATCTGTATATATACCATTATGCATTAAACATTAATTCATGGAATCTGAAATTATTCAGAATAAAATGAGACTATAAGTACAAAAGCAAGGGGGGTGTGGGCAACTGGCAACGGAGTGAGTCGTGGACTGTGCAAACTCCCTGATTCTACTGATGGTGGTGTTGGGGGATACCATACTATTGTACAACTCGGATTGTGGCCTGCTAGATGCTCCTTTGCTAGCCAGGCTGCACTACACTACAACTAGGATGGTGCCTCATTACATCTAATTGCTGCTCCAAGCCGACTCTACCAGTGATCCCCATTGACGATCAGGGCTAGTGTGTTTTGTGAGGGGCCCTTTGGATGCTCTGAGCCCCGGCACTGCTGGGTAGCAGTCACGAAGTTTGATGCAAGGCCCAGAAGGAATTCATATTCGCCATCGGCCTACCAGCTTGATGGTCCGGCCTTTGTGGCTTCCCGGCCAGCAGAGGCCCACCAAAGAGTGATTGCCCACATGCTTGGGAGAGCACCAGTGCTTTAAATGGGCTGGTACTGTCCACTACTGAGTGCCGGCACTTTTTTTGTCTTAAGAGAGAGAGTACCAGCACTTCGCAAGAGAAATTTAATACTTTTAATTGGAGAGTACCGGCACTTCTCAGAAACAAGCAGGTACTCTAGGACAGAGTACCTGCACTACTATTTTTCCATTTCAAGCACTGGAGAGCACTGAAACCTGCCTGTGGGTCCCGTCGACGATCGGGCTAGTCTGCTTTGTGGGGGGCTTGTTGCCACTCAGAGCCCTGGTATCGCTGAGAAGAAGCCCAGTGCATGCTGCATAGGCCCAGAGTAATGGGAGATTGCTGACAGTCTGTCGGCTTGTGAATTTGGCCTCCCTGGCTCCCTGTCCAGCCTGATACCACAGAGGGGTGCTCGCCAGCACTGTTGGGAGGCTTCCTGTTCTCCGATGGCCAGGCGAGGTACTGGGCGGGCGCGTGGGCCCCGGGGGATTGCCTACTTGCCACTGCCTTCTGGCATCATCTGCGATCCTTTGAGGGCCTCTTGCTTTGCCCTGGAGGGCATCTATATCTGTCTGTTTGAGCCAGGGGCTCAGAGGCTGTGGTGCTGAGGCGGGGTGCCCACCCAATGCCAAAATTTGTTACCATGAGGTAGGCTGTGCGGCCCCAGAGACCCTGCACACTTGCAACCGTGCTCCCCGCGATGAATTCCACCAACTGGACAAGCTCCACTCTATCCTCCTCAGTATTAAAGATTTGAGGTATGCCCTTGAACACAAAATAGATACAGTGGTGTTGCATCTTACCCTCCTGAGAGCTGACCTGTGTAAATTGGGAGAAAACATTGCCGCCACTGAACTTACTGTGCAGAAAATGGTCCCCACGACCGACGATCTAAAAGCTTTTAATGGATGAGGTGGTGGGCCGAGTGCATGTCCTCCAAGCTCAAGCAGAGGAATCAGAGGTCCGTGTATGTAGGAACAATATTTGGGTGGTAGGTATGCCAGAAAGATCAGAGGGCACTGATATGGTAGCCGTCCTTGAGACATAGTTGCGGCAGAAGGTAGCACCAGAGGATTTGTCCCCCTTTTCACCCTGAAAAGAGCCCATATAGTGCCGACCCCCCACCGCCTCTTGGAGGGGCACCTCGCGTTATTGTGGTGCGCCGTCTACACTTGAGAGACAGAGACCACATCCTTAAATGTGCTAGGGATCTTGGGGAATTGTTGTTCGATAACAGTAGAGTGATGCTCTTCCTAGATTTCATTCTAACAGTACAGAGGCAGAAAGCCTCATTCCTGGAGGCCAAGCACAAGATCAGGGACCTTAACATTAAATATGCCATGCTATACCCCTCATGGTTGTGGGTTGTCCCTGACCAAGGCACAAAATTCTTTCAGGAGCCTGGGAATGTGTGTGACTGGGTCGACTTGAGCCTTAAAATTGTAGATGGGACAGGTGCCCTCTCAATTGACCCCAAGACAGACGATAACGGAATGGGGCCCTGCAACAGACCAAGCACACAGAGACTGCTAGAGTGTTATTGAGATGGCGGCTAAGATTACGAACTCCAGCCCTAAGTGACTTTCGGCTTACGGGGGCGCATCCAGTGGTCGTGACTCGGATTTGGACTAGATGATATATACCAACCCTAGTTGGGATCCACCCGTGGTCACCGCACAAACAGCGGATGTGTTTTTTTGACAATTTGCCTATCCAGTGCCGACTGCTTTTGTGCCTTACATTTTGTTTGCTCTTCTTTTGTTCCTTGCAGCTTTGGGTGAGCGGTGCTGCTGGTCTCTCCCTACTGTTTCCTGAAGAGATCTCCCTCCCTAAACTAGAGCCTCAAATCGATATCTGGACATTTTGTGGGGGAAAGTCTGTTGGCGCTCTCCCTACCTGCTGCCTCGTCGCTGTTCCTGGGCCAAATTACATCGTGTCTCCCCTGCTGCCGCTTTACCATCGTGCGGCCGAAGAGCGGGGAGACTACATTTCCCAGGTCCCCTAGCGCCCGCCTCACGCAAAGCACGCGCCCGGAGGCGCTCAAAAGGACGTGGACCCCTCTGGGGAGTGGGAAACCTTTCAAATCGATATCTGGACATTTTGTGGGGAAAAGTCTGTTGGCGCTCTCCCTACCTGCTGCCTCGTCGCTGTTCCTGGGCCAAATTACATCGTGTCTCCCCTGCTGCCGCTTTACCATCGTGCGGCCGAAGAGCGGGGAGACTACATTTCCCAGGTCCCCTAGCGCCCGCCTCACGCAAAGCACGCGCCCGGAGGCGCTCAAAAGGACGTGGACCCCTCTGGGGAGTGGGAAACCTTTCAAATCGATATCTGGACATTTTGTGGGGGAAAGTCTGTTGGCGCTCTCCCTACCTGCTGCCTCGTCGCTGTTCCTGGGCCAAATTACATCGTGTCTCCCCTGCTGCCGCTTTACCATCGTGCGGCCGAAGAGCGGGGAGACTACATTTCCCAGGTCCCCTAGCGCCCGCCTCACGCAAAGCACGCGCCCGGAGGCGCTCAAAAGAACGTGGACCCCTCTGGGGAGTGGGAAACCTTTCAAATCGATATCTGGACATTTTGTGGGGGAAAGTCTGTTGGCGCTCTCCCTACCTGCTGCCTCGTCGCTGTTCCTGGGCCAAATTACATTGTGTCTCCCCTGCTGCCGCTTTACCATCGTGCGGCCGAAGAGCGGGGAGACTACATTTCCCAGGTCCCCTAGCGCGCGCCTCACGCAAAGCACGCGCCCGGAGGCGCTCAAAAGGACGTGGACCCCCCCGCGTCGCGGGACGCGCGCGGGCGCCGCCGGGCTGAGCCCGGGCAGAGGGCGGGCCGTCTGTGGCCGTCAGGGGCCAAAGGAGGCCGGGCTGGGCCACCCCTCTTGTCACTACCGCAACCCTCTATCCGGTAAAGACCCTCATTGCTCTATTGACTTGACGCATTGCATCTGTGACTGATTGTTTGCTACACCTCATGTTGTGATCTTTGTATCTACTTATTAGCCATGGCAATGTCCACACGTTCGGGAAAGGGAGGTGGGGCTTCCGTCAGTGGCACCCTTGATCACTTCATTATTCGTGCCTGCTCTGTATTAGAGAAAGAAATTGCCCTCACAGAGTGGAGACTCTCTCTCGACGCACTAAAAGATAAGCGCTCTTCAATGGGTGCATTTGCGCGAGCTGTGTCACCCGCCAGAACGATCACTCAAGTGGATGGCACTGCAACTGAGACTTTGCAGCGTTCACCGCCGAGTGCGGCCTCAAACTCCACCAATCCCATCGACCCCGCTCAAGTTACATCGCAAAACCTCTCATACTCCCCTTTGTTAGTTACTTCCCAGGCAGTTTCCGACTCCGCTATTACTATCATCTCACACCCTGTAACTCCTGCGTTCACTGGGTCACCTACTGCAGCAGACCCAATACCCGCTCCAAGCAAAAGGAAAAGAGCAGCTAGTGGTAACAAGGAGGACTACGCAAAAGTATCGAAGAAATACAAAAGTAAACCACGCACTATCGGGGGTAAGAAAGCGGGTCGAACAGCACTGCCTATTTCACATCAGCAGAGGATAAGATCTTCTCCTGTCCACTCTACCATTTTGCCTACCCATATCCCCGCAGAGCAATTTCATCAACAATCTGGTTCACAAACTGTCCCTGAACCCCTGCATCCAATTGTTGGTCAACTTGAAGTACTGATTAAATCCCTGTTACTTCCTATGACGGAAAGAGTGAGATTATTGTCCGAGAGGCTTGAGAGATTTGAGCAAGCCTCTCTGGACAACTTCTTCTCTCTTAAGTCACTAATTAAATTACACGCAAAGACGGGTCAGGGTCATGGTGTTACTGTCGACCCCTCTTCAATTACTTCCATTGAGTCCACGCCCCAAGCTGCATTGCCTAAATCATATGCTGCCTCAAGCTCAGGCCCTAAGAATGGAATTCCTCCACCAGCCCCAAGGCCCCCACTACCCAATACTCATTTGGTCAACCTTTCTAATAATAAAAAACAGGTTTCCGGCTCGACTGATAGCTCTGTAGAGCCCGAACAGATCCTCCCTAAACCATCCAACAATGATCACACACAAGCCCATCCTAAAGTTCCTTCTCCCGGCCAAGAACTGAGTTTACCTCATGTTAATCTTCCACCGGAGTGCCTACCCCTTGTTGCCATCCTGACTGGAGTTCCTTGCCTTAAATCTGACAAGCCAGAATCTTAAATCGAACTGCGTAACAAAACAACACACTGGCTGAACACTTATAGACCGCTCCCACATGATCTGGACGGTCATGTTCTCCATGTCAGAAGGGTATCTTGGGTGGGCAATAAACCAAAAAACATCCCTGGTGACTGTGTCATCATAAATTTTAGAGATCCTCGGGTTGTAAGGCTAATCTGCAACTACCACCAACTATGAGTGCCATAGGATGTCTAGATCTAAGCCAATTTTACTCTGGCACTCCTTACTCCCATTACCAATATCCTCTTCTTCAACCACTTTGTGATGGGTATTTTAAGGGAGTCTGGAACACTAGCAATAAGGCCTCCTCCACGTTTGCCCCAAGCAACTATTACGACACCCATAGTCGTTATGAGCACTACTGACATGGAACCTCGGCTGAGGCCGATATTCCTTCTTCTGCTGGTGCCCAAATTATTGCAGATGATCCCGAAGTAGCCATTGGCTCGGTTAGGGAGCCTCTGCAAACCGGCTTGGGTCCATATGCCCACCAGCCCTGTCCCCAGCCTACTCCAACTCCACAGGGTATTAATCATCCTCTATCACCCTCCTCC
This sequence comes from Triturus cristatus, assembly GCF_964204655.1. NCBI lineage: Eukaryota > Metazoa > Chordata > Amphibia > Caudata > Salamandridae > Triturus > Triturus cristatus. The sequence continues at coordinate 818,771,682 of NC_140593.1, read as the reverse complement.
AGCAACTCGACTCAGGTTACTCCTGACTCCTCCAACTTACCTATCCCACAAGATGTAGCCACCACCACTACTCTCCTTAGGATTCTAAGTTGGAATGTTGCCGGCCTCGCCAGCAAATTTGACCTTCCTCATTGGGAGTCTTCTATAACATCTTACAACATCTGTATATTCCAGGAGACTTGGGCTGTAGAGCCGTATCATATGGTTGGCTATACCACCTTCTTTATACCAGCCATCCTATCTCCAACAGGAAGAGGTCGTCCTTCGGGTGGCCTGTTGATCTGGGTTAGTATTTCCCTTGGGTGTACCATTAGGCGGGCACATATTGTCTCCCCTGACATACTAAGGCTTACCCTTAAGGGAGCCCAGGGAAGGAAACCTCTTGAGATATTTAACGTCTATGCGAGGGGCCTTAGCGGAGGTGCTCTATCACCTGCGCTTGTATCTCTTGAAGGTGAATTACGCAAGTATCACCATGCAGCTTACGTCCTAGTAGCAGGTGACCTTAACTGCTCCTTCGAGCCCCTTGCCTCAGCAGACCTTCCCGATCTATTAGAGGATGACGTCAAGCGAGGTATCCCACTACTAACATTGCCCCCTATCAAGAGATGGACTAAATCTGTTGTATTCCTGAACACCATGTCACTAGAATTTGGCCTAAGGGCGGCCAATGGTAGAACACCCTCTGACCTCCAGGGCGCCCACACGTACAACAGACCTAATCACACCTCAAGGATCGACTATATACTTCTCGATCTTGAGCTCTGGACACACATGGTGGACATGGAAATAATTCCCTCTCATGATAGCGACCATAACCGGCTATCTCTTTGTCTAAACTCACTATGGGCACAATCACATGGGTCCTTGTCTTCATTGGTGGCTAACCCCCTCCAATCTTCGGAGGTTATCCCCACCAACTGTGAGAGGCGCCTCAAATGGCGCAAAGTAATGTTGGATGATGTCAAAGTCGAATCAATCAGGTCTATTTTACACGCTACGCAAGCTGAGCTGACTCCAACCACCAATATTCAGGATTCCCTTAATAGGGCTCCTTTAGTCTTTCAAGACACCATCCTTAAATTGGGGAATCTATTTCGAATACATTGCAAAGGTGGCCTGCCGAGGGGAGGGCTAAAGCCCATCTCCAAGAATGGCTGGTATTCGCAAAATTGCAGGACTAACAAATCTGCCCTAATAGTGGCTCTAAAGAGTGGGAATACACCCATGATCCAGAAAGCTAGGAAAGATTATAAGACCTCGGTTTCCAAAGCAAAAAAGTCTTGGGAGGAACAGTTTTGGCAGACCCTAAGGGAGGCTTCCCTTAAACGTAACCCCGGTGCCTTCTGGGATACAATAAGATCAAAGAATAGACCAGCCCATGAACTTCTAACATGCAATATCACTGGTCCAGTTTGGTATGAGCACTTCTTCAATCTCTATTCCACTCGATCCGAGACGGTGGAGATGTTCTTCCCTGAGGGGACGCTTCCCCTCGTGGACGCCCAGAAAATTGACCCCTTCTCTGACAGGGAGGTATATAGTGCTATCCAGTCTATTGTCCCGCAGAAAGCAGCTGGTCCGGACGGTATCCCCGGTGATGTGCTTAAACTTGATCCATCAAGTTGGGGGAAGCTCCTTTCAACCCTTATCAACGCTATTGTTAACGGCGCCCCAGTCCCTGAGTCATGGAAGGGGGCTGAGGTTGTTCCCATTTTCAAAAAGGGTGACCGAGGAGATCCGGCTAATTACCGCCCAATAAGCCTGATCGACTCATCTCAGAAGGTTACTGGGAAAGTGATTTTGGAAAGGATACTTACCTGGGCAAATGACAACAACATTCTCTCAGATTATCAAGCAGGTTTTAGGGCCGGGACGGGCACTATAGAACAGGTCTTCAGACTGATCCTTATCTATTGGAAGATTGTCCTCCTTGGAAAAGGCAGTCTCTATTTGGCCTTTATAGATTTAAAAACAGCGTTCGATCTTGTCCCCCGCGATACCCTTTGGCGTGTTTTATCCGACATGCACATTCCTTCCTACATATTGGCCCTGCTAATAAAACTCCACGACGGCAATTATGCCCAAGTGCGTTGGGGCCAACAGGGCCAAAAAACTGAGAAAATTCCAGTAAACAGGGGCGTCCGCCAGGGGTGTGTTCTTGCTCCCACCCTTTTTTCACTTTATGTGAATGGGGTAGTGGACCATCTGTTGAAAGTTCCTGCTGATGCACCATCCCTGGCGGGCGAACGTGTTCCAACTCTCCTGTTTGCTGATGACACCCTCCTCCTTTCCAAAACACCTATGGGCTTGCAAACCCTTCTTGATAGTTTCCAATCCTTCTGTAATGATAGAGGTCTCATCATCAACACCACCAAAACGAAATACCTAATCTTAAATCCACCTAAAAAATTAGGTCAGCCTCCAGTTTTGAACGCAGTTCCTCTTGAAAGGGTCAAAGAGTTTGATTACTTAGGCATCCGCATCACAGATAATATGCGATGGACATCTCACTTGCACAAAATGCTTCTTTCTCATAAGAGGGTCACTGGTGCCCTCCTCAGAGAACATCGTTCCTCTTCTTCTAGACCAATAGCCCCAGCACTGGACATCTACAAAGCTAAGGGTGTGAGTTCGGCACTCTACGGAGCCGAATTATGGGGCTCAAACAATATTGAGGAACTTGCCAAATCCGATTCCAGTTTCTACAAGGAACTGATGGCACTTCCGCAGAGCACACCTATAGTGCCCTTACTTTCGGATCTAGGGTGCCATGCGTTGAAAGATCTGGCCAAACTTCGTCCTTTACTCCTCTGGGCTCGGCTCTGGCGGACCCCCGAGTTAGCCAAGTACGCGGAGGGCCTATCCGAAATACTTTCCATGCCCTCTTGGAACAAAATTAAATGGTTAAAAGAGGTAAAGTCCCTGCTTCTCGATCTTGGCCTAAAAGACGCCTGGATAAATAAAACTTCGCCCCCGAAAGCCGAGCTGAAGAAACTCTACTGGAGTTGGGTTATAGGAAAAAGGAATTCCAGCTCCCATTCCAGTAGATGTACCACCGAATTTCTTCTCCTCAAAGATAACGTTCATTTTGAGCCTTATCTTGACATTATTCAGAAGCCATACGATCGAGCCCTCTACTTCAAATTCAGAATTGGCACTCTTCCAGTACGAGAGCTGACTGCCCGCTGGAAACCTCCATTCCAAACTTTGTCCACCTGTCCTTTTTGTGTAACTAAACTTGAATCTCTTGCACATGTGCTTTTTGCATGCCCAGAATATAAAATCCCAAGATCATATTGGCTCAAACCCTTATGCAGAACTTTGGGCACGCGTGACCACCTCATAGCGTTGCGCATTCTTAAATCAGACACACGATCTCTCTTTGTTTGCGCCCTATCGAAATATTTGAGGTGGTCCTGGCTCCTAAGGTCTAAAGGCCTTGCAGCCCTTGACTAAGTAGTCAGACTGTTTTACATTGCCTGCCTGCATATCTATTTTATATTGTCCTATTTATAATGTTTATATGTTTTTTATAATTCTTTGTATATCTTGGGATCATGTTGTCATTATATTTGCATGATTTATTCTTTGGCATCACTTGTTTTTACAACTCATATTTGTCTGTGCTTTTTAAGATATTCTTTTATCGAAATAAAGCTTATTTCAACTTTAGAGCCTCATAGGTTCCTCTTTTTCTGTCCATGGTTTTTGGTGGGGGTACCTTGTTGTAGCTTCCTTTCCTATTTGGCAGGTCCGTGTTTCACTTCCATAGCCACTCATGTATGACTGTGGGTGTATTTTTGTCCTACAGAATCGTTTAGTTGTGTATTTCAGTTTGGTTTGGGGGTAGTTGCCTTGCTGTCCTGTGGAGGGATAGTTGGACTGTTCTGTTGTTTGTTTGGGTTTTTAGGGTTTTGCAGCTGGCTGCTCCTACTTCTCACCCGCCTGGGCATGGATTTGCAGCCCTCTCCTTTTACACCTGCACCCTGTATGTTATGTTTGGCTTATGGTATTAATTGATGGGGAATGCTGTATGTAATTACAAACCTCTCTCTTGGAATGTCTGAGATCTTCATACCATGGTCAAGCATTATCGGGTGCTGGCATATGTAAAGCGGAGCAGAATCCATGTGGCTTTCCTACAGGAAACTCATTTAAATGTTAAAGTGGAGGCTGCCCTCTGGAAAAGCTGGTGAGGGCAAGGAGTATATACGACTTCCTCTGCCTTTTCTCAGGGTACCTTGATATGGGTGAAACCAGGTGTCCTGTTTCAACTTACTTGTAGCATAACAGATACAGAGGGGCGCTACTATGTCTTGACGGACTGATTAGATGGCCACAAGGATACTTTTGTTAATATTTATGCCCCTAATGTTGACCAATCTCTGTCTTTTGGTCATTTATCCCAAGTGTTGGCCCCCTTGTTGCCACAGGCGGTTAGTATTGGTGGTGATTTTAACTGTGTGGCCAACACTGACCTGGATTGGTCCCATCCCTTCTGTGACTCCCCTACATCCACTTGGCAAGAAATTCTCTTCTTAGTAGAGCCAATGGGTCATAGTAGATGGTTGCCGACACCTTCACCCGCAAGATCTTGACTACTTCCATTCGATCATGCATGCACTCCATATTCGCCTTGATTCCTTTTTATGCTCTCCTGATACCCTGGGGGCCCTCACATCAATTGAATACTTGTCCTTTACTATCTCCTAACATGATCCCCAGTAGCTGACATTATGATGGGGTGTGACATGCACCTGCAGTCCTAGTTGGTGCCTGAAGGCTGCCAGCCTCAAGGACCCCAAATTCCACTTAACAATTAAGGAGGGTATTCGGCATTATTTTGATGAGAACGCTGGCTCCGCTTCCTCTCCAGTTGTTGAATGAGAGGCCTTTAAGGTTGTCATTTGAGGGCATTGTTTGTCAGAGTCTGTAGGAGTCCGGAAAACCCTATTGATTGATATTGGTGTTCATACATGAGCCCTTAGAGATTTATTATGCTTGCAGCCGGAGAGACCTGACTCACTTCGATGTTTTGATCACAAAGCCTAAGAGGCCAGGACACATGCTGAAGGTGACAGGTCTGGCCACTTATTGGCTTGGTTAGCTAACCCCTCTCACCTAGGGTCACCAATTTTGGAGTTGGCAGCACTGGACGTTGTTTGTCGTAGTCTGTAGAAGTCCAGAAACCCCTATAGATTACATTCTTATTTATCTTATATGGCATAAGTTTACAACTTTTTGGCTATTCGCAAAATCAGAGTGTAAATTTACTCCAAAAGAGTAATTTGCATATTTCCACCAAATTTAAGGGCCTGGAGCTTTTGAGGAAGCTCACTCTTTTTGGCTGTTCACAAAATCCAAGTGTAAGTTATACTTTTTGAGGACATTTAAACTCAGATTTTGTGCCCCAGCTTTCCGCAAGTGCCTAACTGTTGGAATACTGGAGTCTGTTTGACATGCACAATTCATCTCACACCAAGGATCTAATTGATCTCTGGCCAGGAGGTTTGTCATGCAAAGGCTATCAAAATAATAAATTTCTGCTTCTTCAACAGAGTGCAATCTTCCCACATGACCCAACTCTGATCGAACAACTGCTTGTGTGGTACTTTTCCTCCTTTTAAAATTCTTGCTGAGGAGATATACTCCAATTGAGCTCAAAGGCTTATTATATTTCCCTTTTTAGGTGTCGTGCCTAGCGTTGTAGTGCCCACCACTGCTCGCGCAGCACGAGACCTCATGCAGGGGGTTCTGAAAGCTAACCACACGCTTGTGCGTGTGGTTTTGCTTTCGCCAGCTGCAATTGGCTTTAACGTGTTTTTTTTTTAAATAAGGCATGCAATTGGGCAAATGCGGGCGCATGTCCCGCCTTTGCTCCGCCCATTCCCATCGGTGTCTATCACGCGCAGCAGCACGCGTTCACCTCTCTACCGGGCTCCCTCGCCCCGCTCCTCTGTGGTGCGTGTGCACCATTAGGTCTCGCGCCTAGTGTTGCAGTGCGTAGCACTGCTTGCGCAGCGTGAGACCTCATTTAGGGGGTTCTGAAAGCTAAGCACATGCTCATGCATGTGGTTTTGCTTTCGCCGGTTGCAATTGGCTTTAGCGTGTTTTTTTTTTTAAAAAGGCACGCATTTGGGCAAAGGCGGGCGCATGTCCTGTCTATGCCCCGCCCATTCCCATCGGTGTCTATTACGCGCAGCAGCGAGCGTTCGCCTCGCTGCCGCGACCCCTCTGTGGTGCGCGCGCACCACTGTTTTTTTAATTTCCGTAGTAGTGCAGTTCTTAATTGGTCTGTCATTGCTAAAGCTACCGTTCTGCACAGGAAACCCCGAGCTTTGCAAGGCTTCTAGTCATTGAGTCCTCGTGGCATCCATCCCTCTGTTGCTCCAAGGGGGGCCTCAGGATTATTCCAATACCGATTTCCTGCTGTAAGCCATCCATCTTCCAGTGAGATTGAAGGTTTCCGTTATTATTCCGAACTGCTCCTACTCCGAAGATTGCACCTCTCTCAAATAATCAATCTCTTTTTGCCGTGATACGATTTTCATTTCCCGCGGTTGTGTGTGTGTGTGTAAACATTCAAGCTTGACAGCTGAGAGAAGCATTGTGTTTTTCGTTCAACTTTGTCACAAATGCCAGGGGGCGCCTATTCTGTCTTGTAGTTTACTATTAGCAAATCACACTTGGCTGTTTTTTTTTTTTAGAGATTAGCGTTCTCCAATGTGCTAAAAAAAAAATTGGGGTAAAACCAAGATTGTTTTTTACCCTCACTTGCCCAATATAGTGCGTTAAAATCTTTAGTATCTTTTAATAGTGAGAAGGCTTTTGGTATTCTTAATTTGTTGCCTCAACGTGTCACTCCTTTTGGACTTGTAGTGTGGTGTGACCTATAATGCTGTCCCCCTTCTAGATGACCTCTCGAGTGACCTTTTAGATTGAGTGTTTAAGTGATTGATTTCAACATGTATACCGTGCTGGTTGAATCAATAGGGCCTGTGTCATCAGTCCTTAAGCTATCCACAGGTTCTGGCAAAGTCGAGCAATCATCTGGTGTGTGCTCTGATTGGGTGCCATAGACCGGCCTCCTGCTGTCTATTTTCGCTTGTTAACTTAGGTTCACGTCGTAAGGAAACTCATGGGGGATAATAATCCTATGGAAATCTAATTGCGTCACCTGCAGTGAATGTCATGCACTTATAATAATTCTCACTTAAAAGCCCAAGGGCCTTTGCTACAAAAATAAGAAATAAACATAATCACAGACGAATGTAAAAAGAACATTTTTGGTTTTACTTTTTACAGGTCATCAGTTTTTTTCCACTTGTAAATTTGTAGCAAAGTTCGTAAATGGCTGCAAGTGACAATATTTTTAAACAGACATGTTGAACTTGAAAATTACACTTAAAACAAGCATTTGCAATGCAATAGGTCTCGCAATTAGGCGAATTTGAGCTATTGGAATTCAAAACGACAATGCCTTTTTTGTTTTGTTTTGCTTTTTAAAAACATAAATAAAAGGCATTATTATTTACAATGCCAATAGCTTAAACTCTCATAAATGCGAGACCTATTGCATTGCAACAGGTCTCGCATTTACCCGGATGGTGGTGTTTATGTGGTGGAAGTCCTCGCTGTTGTGCTTATCTCACTACAACTTTCAAGGCGTTCTAGTCATGGGTGCGGGTTGAGATGGAGGGGGATACATGTGGTGGGGAAAGCTATCTGCACATGGGCTGTAACATCCATGTCTCAATGGCTCTTCCTGGTGCTTTTTGTCTCTGTAACCAATGTGCTCCCTGCTTCTTTGTTACTGTGGTGGTGTTAGTGCCTGGCTCTGCAGCTGTGTCTGTTTTCTTTTTGTGGTAGGTCTTTTTCGTACGTGTGTGGTGCCCACCCTGCCACCTCATTGATTTGCCGGTTATGGCTGGTGGTGCTCTTACCAGAGTTATTAGCACCGGTGGTTGTTTCATGGCAGGTAGTTTTACGGTGAACCTGTTAATTTCTATTATTATCTCAAGACACTGAAAGAGGAACTGCTTTGAGGTCTCTGACTCCAATGCTGTGTCTCGTGAAATGTCCTAATTTGTTAACAGTGCTCATAGTTCTAATTGCAATATGTGTATTTTTACCCTTTCACAGAGTTACTGTTCCTTCGGTACTGGTCACTCTAAGGAGGGAGGAAATGGAGTTGCATGTTGGGGATACTTATACAGGTCACAGGAATTATGCGATTTTGCAGCCGTGTAGTATCTCACATAATTATGGATTCGCCACACTTACTACATAATCCGGTATATGCTGCATAATCTGCAAAGTTTAATAACAAATCTTCAATGTCAAATGGATCAACAGTTCCCAAAAAGAGGCGGCACGCAGTGAAAAGCCCTGTGCAAAGGTGGAACTGAATCTTTCAATTGCTTATTGCTGCAGATGGGTGTTAAACTGGTACTAACAAGGCAACTTCTTTGCCCAGACAGCGTTGCCTTGAGCAACAAGCATTTGCAATGCAATAAGTCTCGCATTAATAAAAGTTTTAGCTATTGGCGTTGCACATTATAATGCAACGCCAATACCTCAAGCTTTCAGTAATGCGAGACCTATTGCATTGCAAATGCTTTTTTATGTAGGTATCAGTAGAAAATAATGGAATTTATTTTAGAATAAAATACTTTGTGAACTGGAATACATGAAGAAGCCCACCCGTTGATCCTACATATGTGAATTTGTGCATGTGTACCTTTTCTGGTCCACAACCCAATCTGAGGGTCCAAGGCCAACTTCGTATTTAACTTTACGCCTAAATAAACATATTTGGAGACTTTCTCAAATCTAGCTCCTTTCAAGCTCCTAAAGAACTGGCTATTGACCTTCCCGGTTGTCATTATTTTTTTATCAGATTCATTGTAAGGTGATTGACATTACTAAAAGCATCCAAGGCCAAAAGTAGTTTTTGTAAGCTTCTAGGTCATCAGCATGGACTAGTATCAAAGTAGAGTCACTTAATTTGGGTGGTTAACAGTTCACATTTTTTAAGCGGCGAAATAAGATTGCATCCAAAATTAAGGACTGGTGGTACGGTACTTCTGACTATCCTACCTCTTATCGGGTGCAGCAGTAGGACTTGCAAAATAATTCAATGTAAATGGTTTAGAGGATGATGTTGTATGAGAATACCTGGCTACTGTGTTACTAGAGTCTAAAGTGGACAGATGATCTTTGAGTTTCTTTTCTCTACCATGAAGGTGTTTCTGACTTCCTGTTCATCTGGGACAATCAGGATGTGATGGTCCTATGACCTTAAAAACAGCACCAACATGTTTCAGCCCCACTTAACTGGCCTCGCTAGGTCCTGGGCTTTCGTCAGGGTGGGACGTAATGAGGTTACTTCCCCCAGAGATGTGAGTGCGTGTGTGCTATTTGCCGAGTGCACTACAAGTGTTAAGAAATGGAACAAGACTAATACTTGCCACCGGTCTGGATGAGGAATTACCCCAACAACTCGGGGGTTAGTGATTCTCAAGGGAGCGCAGGAGGGAGACCTTGTAGTCACACATTCATCAAAGGTCCTCCCGGCTGGAACCTACATGTACTCGTTCTCACCGGATTAGGCAAGTATAAGTGCACCTTCTGCACCAGATGATTAATTGTGAGGCAAATGTATAACGATGCAAAAAACACAGTGTCCGCACAATCCCTTAATTCCAGTGGCCCTGGTAACAACATGTGCCAGGGCTAGTGGTAAGTCAGTGTATTCTTAGCCTCTTAATTAAAGCTGCGCTTCCTCTAGAATGATCCACTTTTGGAAAGTCCTGGGTCCAGGCTTGCCTACTGGGACATGCCTGCAAATTAAACAAGCATTGGCAAAGCAAATAATTCAATAGTTGGTTGACATAATTTTGGCTTTGTTAATACTTGTTTTGTCATGGTTTTTTGCAAAACTATATGGCTGGGAAAGCTACCGAGTCAACATTTCAAAAAAAAAAAAGCAAAAATATGTTTGGGTCCTCAAAAGCACACATTGCAAAGTAGTACTTGGCTGTGGAGGGAACTACTTTGTGCATGGGTGTGCTCTTCCAAAAAGAGGGAACGCCGCCTCTGCGACAAAGCAGCGCTGCAACACTTCTCAGTGCGCCCTCCTTGTGACACCATTGATGCGCTGAATTTAAAGTATGGCGCATCATGTCTCAGGGAGTTACAGATACGTCAGTATTAGTGGCGTATCTGTATGTGAAAAAATTGCGTATTGCTGGGGTGTGTCTGATAACAGATGCAACTCCAGCAATGTGTCCTTTCAAATGGGGCCCGCCCCATGTGAAAGGGCTTGCGTCACCCTTATGCCTGCCATGAGGCAGGCCTAAGGATTTCATGCAATGGTGTCCTAGTAGTGGCGCACTGAAATCTTATAGATTTCAATGCGTCACTTCTACAAGCCTTTGATGCGGGGAAAGCCCATCCTGCATACATTATATCTGACACAGGTAAAATGTAGCGCAGGGGTTTACAAAGTGATGCATCTGCCTGGATGCATCACTTTGTAAATAGGGCGCAAAATGGCGCATTTTTTACGCTGCCGGTGTGTCACAAAAAGTGACACACCGGTGGCACAAAAGTGTCGCAAGGGCTCATAAATAAGGCCCCCAGTGTCTGAAGTGGGCTAAGCCATTGCCCTATGCTGCATGTAGTAGCGGGAGGAAGAAAAATGTCAATGATAAAAGGAACCAATGGATGAAGAGAGCTAGCTGAAAGCACCTATCATTATGTATATTATACATATCATTTTAGTAAAAGCGAAAGGTCTTGGATAAACGCCAAACCGAAAACTCCCCCTATGGTCAGAACAATTGGCTCATCTCCCATCTGCTGAGATAAATACTTCATCAAATGTCACTCTAAATTATCTTTCTAATTGAAAAAATGTATGCGTTTGCTCCAAGGTACTGTGTACATAAAAAGTATTTTCAACATACTGTTTCTCTTTGCTTGCTGTGGAAGGTGGCTTGGCCTGAATTTTAAACGCACATTAAAACGTTGGGGCGGGAAGACTGCAGCCAAGAGGAGAACGTTTCAGTGTTTATTTTAGCTGTCTCACTCACTGAATATTACACCATAGCATCGCTCTCTGCTGTGTATTTAAGTACGAACACGAGAGTCCCAGGAAACGTTGGACACTGTCCAAGTTCTAAACTAAACAGAAGTGACGAAGACGAACATGGACATGGACTTGCAGAAAATGCCGGTGTGTGCGCGCGCCCGGGTGCCGGAGCGCACGAGTAAGAAACGCAATATTGTATCGTGTTTCGTTCTTAATATCCAGGCTGTTGTGGGTTTGTTTCATCAGGTGCAGTGGGCGTTTGCAGGTCATGCGTAACACGACACAATGGAAACAAGCCGTGTGGGCAAGCGAAGCCTGGAATGTTCAGCAGGCGGGATGCACGTGCGTTCAGGCGTGGCGCGTGCTTGGACCTGCGCCGGCTGGGCGTCTACCCTCGGATTTTAAGTAGGATCCTGGACTATCAGGTGAAAATGATGCAAGATGTTCTCAAAAGGGAAGCTTAGAGCTCACAGGGCCCCTAGTACCTCACAGGACCTGACAACATAATAAATATTGAGAGCCTAGCGCTGATCCAACTTGAACCTTCTGTTGCCATACATTGAAACAGCAAATACATCCTGGGCCCTTTGCTTACAGCATCGTAAAAGTGCAGCAATAAAAATACTGCACTTTTAAATTGTGATTGGTTGAGGGGCGATCAAATGTTGCCGGTTAATTTGGCCAGTAACTTGATTTTCCTGCCAGGAACAGAGGGGGTTGGAATGACTTCACCCAAGCAAGCTCATAGCAGGCTAAATGCTCGAATGAAATTACCATGAAAAATTGGGAAATCTGTTTCAGTCAGTACGGAAAATCCAATTCTATGGCAGGACAGGAGGCTCCGATTATGCAATCTCATTTCTTTAATAGAAATGCTCAGCAGCCAATCACAATACAGAAAAAAGAAGAATACTACATTTCCCATGAATACATTTGGCGACCATAGAGTATGTACACTATAAAAGGCAGCATAGAGAACATGATATCCTCTTTCTTTGCTGCTCCGCAGCCAGTTAAGTATATTTTTCTCTTTACTTGTTAATTAATGCTACTGCTTCGGTACCTTGTTTTGCCTATTGCACTTGTGCCTCTTAACGCTTCTGTTGCGCTCCATGTTGGCGCGTCGCCGCGCTGCTTCTGCCCGGTTTCAGGGTTCCCATAGCGTTTTGTCTTCCCTTCCGCTCGCCGCTTTTGTCTGTCCCGGAGTTGCGGGGAGCGTGAGGTCACCTCCCTAAGTCCGGGCGCTTCGCGCCCGCCTCTCTGTTGTTGTGGAGTGGGTGATAGGGGCTCGTAGGCTCGCGCATTGCATGCGAGCGCTCCTCTATGTAAATACCGGGCGGCCGTTACCGCGCATGCGCGGCGGCCATGTTTTGTGATACAACTGACATTTTTTGTCAGGAGAAGGTCGCGTTTTCGGCGCCCATTGCCCACAGCCTGCGTATTTCGCCCCAATTATGCCCATTTGTAGCACAATAACAATTGGGCTGTAAAAACCTTCATAGGCTTTGCCTAGAGTGACAGTTTTTTTTTCTCTATCAGCAAGCCCTCCCTCCACGTTTGATACTTGCAGTGTGTTCAGGTTTCTACCTGTGTTAATGGCTTGCTGTGGGGTTTGTTCACTCCCCCTGCATTGTGCCTTTGGCCAGTATTGATTATTTTCATCTCTCTGTGGGCATTATAATTGTTGCACTTGTGTGTCATAATGAATGATTATTATTATGAAGATGACTATTACTACGATGAAGATGCCTCTGGCTCTTTGGAGCACGATTTGTTTGAGGCTTTGGATCAGGGAGTACAACATTCGGTTAATAAGGCGCTTGTTCGTGCCATTAACCCCTTGAAACGTCATTTGTGTCTCTATGCTCAACAGCAGGGCTGGTTGCCGTCTGCTCGTGCATCCTCTAAATCTCCTGTAAATCCTCACAAATCTGATTTCCAGAAATTGTCCAAAAGTTTGTCTTCTGACAGGTCTACCCCTAAGGCGACGGTTGGGACTTCGGTTTCTGCCTTTCCTGATACGGATGCAGATGACACTCATTCCTTCACTTCGTCTGAACATGACCCTCCTCCACGGAAAAAGGCTCGTAAGGAGCACTTCGTGGACGCTCCCTCACACCCCCCTATTCTCACTTTTGATCCCTCTGATATCGTTTATCCAAATTCTTCTTCTTGGTTGCCATCCCCTGCAGTGGCGGAATATGTACAGGCTCATATTCGCCAACCATTTGAAAAGGATGTCAGGGCCCGCCTGAGATCCAAATGTCCACGTCCCAATTTAGCTGACCATTTGGCCAAAACTCCAGAAGTGGATCCTACGATGGTCACATATCTCAAGAAGTACGCCAAAGACCCCAAGAAGGGTCTTGACAGGTCTTGGCTTTCCTGCCAAGACAAATTGTTGGACTTGTTGGGACCGCTTACTAAAATCCTGGATCTTGGTGTTCTCGCCAAGGAGTCTTCAGCCCTTGTTGATCCTGATGAGCTCATTGAATGGTCCCAGAGGGCTATTTGGAAGGGATCCATCTGTTGCGAGATCTGCTCCGGGAAGGGGATTGGATGGTTCGCCTAGATCTCAAATATGCGTATTTGTCGATTCCAATCTGCAGCCCCCATAGTCGGTTTCTTCAGTTCCAATGGCAGGGAAACTGGTTCAAATACAAAGTTCTCCCGTTCGGCCTCTCGTCAGCTCCTTGGTTCTTCACGAAGCTTCTGAGGCCCGTCGTGGAATGCTTGCGTGCTCGGGGTGTTCGCATGATTGTATACTTGGACAACATTCTGATCATTGCAGATTGTCCCCTCAAGTTGATTTCACATCGTTAATGGTCCATCGACCTGTTACAATCTCTGGGATTTCTGGTGAATCCTCAGAAATCTGTTTTCACCCCATCACAAGTGATAGATTTTCTGGGTTTCCAGGTCAATTCTCTTACCTGCCAGCTTCTCTTACCCAATCAGAAGATTCGTTACATCAAGAGGGAGTTGACTTTGGTTATCTCCAAACAGATTGTATCGTTGAGATCTATAGCACGAGTCGTCGGACTATTGGCGTCTTCGATTCAGGCGATTTTCCCGGGCCCTCTGCATTACAGGGCGCTTCAACGTTTGAAGATCCGTCATCTCCAGAACGGCCTTCGCTATTCCGATCAAATTCCTCTTTCCGAGGAAGCGAGGTGGGAGATGCAATGGTGGTTGGACCACATGGAAGCCTGGAATGGACGAGCCCTGTTCGGCTCATCTCCGGAGATGGTGATAGAATCGGATGCCAGCCTGTGGGGTTGGGGAGCCCAGTGCGGTCCAATATCGGCAGGGGGTCGGTGGTCTCCTCACGACTTGACTCTCCACATCAATTGCCTGGAACTCCTGGCGGGGTCCTTCGCGATCCGTTGTTTCACTCCCCTTCGATCCAACTGTTGCATTCTTCTCCGCATGGACAATGTGTCAGCGGTTCGTTGTGTCAACAAGTTGGGGGGCACGAAGTCCAGGATCTTAGCGGAGATCGCCAAAGACTTTTGGCATTTTTGTCTACAAAAGAAGATCACTGTTATTGCCGAATACCTTCCCGGTCGCAACAATCAGATTGCGGACTGGAATTCGTGTCACCTTCGGGATTTCAGCAATTGGAGGCTTCATCCTCGCATATTCCGTTCTCTTCTCCGGTTTTGGGGCCAGTGTCACATCGACCTATTCGCTTCTCGCCTCAACACTCAGCTTCCTCTGTTCTTCAGCTGGAGGCCGGATCCGGAGGCCCTGGCCACGGACGCATTTCTACAGATCTGGCCGTCACTTCTGTGCTACGCCTTTCCCCCGTTCATGATAATTCCCAGAGTCCTGGCTTGCACAAAACGTTATCAGTCGGAACTGATTCTGATTGCTCCTCTGTGGAGGGCTCAAGCTTGGTTCCCGGTTCTCCTGGAAATGTGTTGGGCAGTGCCGCTCCTTCTTCCCCAGAAGTGGAATCTCTTGCTGGACCCTCTCGGCAATCCGCATCCCCTGATCCAGTCAGGCTCTCTCCTTCTTCTGGCATGGCGACTTTCGGGGACCGCTGGACGGTCCCAGGCCTTTCACGAAATGCTTCCACGTTTATCAGTGGATCTTGGGCACCCAACACTCAAAAACGCTACTCAGGCTCCTGGAAACGATGGTGTGCTTGGTGTGTTCAACGGGAGACTGATCCCGCTGCAGCGGATGTATCTCTGATCATTAATTTTTTTGCGTCTCTTGCTTCCTCCGGTTTGGCTTATCGGACGGTTAATAATTTCCGTTCCGCCATTTCGGCAGGCCACGTTCCTATTGATGGTAAACCTGCGGGTGAGCACCCTTTGATTTCCAAGTTGCTTAAAGGCATCCGCCTGGCGAAGCCTCCTTGTTCCAAATACGTGTCCTTGTGGGATGTTTCGGTTGTTTTGAGATTTCTGGAAGCCTGGCCTTCCAATTCTTTGTTATCTCGTCAGCAACTATCGGCTAAACTGACTATGTTATTGTGTCTTGTGTCTTGTAAACGTGTGTCTGATGTTCGAGCTCACGACTTGGCAGGTCGCAGTTTCACACCTGATGGTGTTACTTTTGTTCTTTCAAAACGCACCAAAACGAATACCACTTTGATTACCTATCCTTCTTTTCCCTCTCATCCCAACCTTTGTGTTGTGCAATGTGTCGAAGCTTACGAGCTAAGTACTGCTCCTTTCCGTTCAGATGTGCAGGGTCAAGTGTTAATTGCTTTGCGGAAGCCATTTCGCCCCGTCACCCCAGCTACATTGGCCCGCTTGGTCAGATGGCTCATGTCAGAGGCTGGCATTGATGTTTCAGTTTTTGGTGCACATTCTGCACGAGGGGCTATGGCTTCCAAAGCTTTCTCAATGGGTGTCACTTTGTTGGACATTATGAAGGCTGCAGATTGGTCTTCTGATTCGGTATTTAAATCCTTTTATTACAAGCCCATTGATCATATTGCTTCTGTAGTGGGGGATCAGCTTTGAACAAGCATAATCAGAGCCTCCTGTCCTGCCATAGAATTAAAAATTTGCAAACATTTGTGACAAGAATTTTCAATTCTATTAAGGACAAGGAGGCGAGGATTATCCCACCCAAGTTATTTGCTTACATGTATACTGTTTGATTTTGCTTTGTATGCACTTGTATTATGCATTGTTTCTGTTACTTCTTGGCATTTTTTACCCCCCCCCCCCCTTATTTGGTTCTGATGTTCGACCCATTGTGGGTATGGTATTTTACGCCTCTGTTTTGCTTTTCAGGTTCAGCCCCGAAATGACGTGCTGGCTGTACGTTCTTCCTTCTACCTTTGGGCTGTTAGCTGTTGCTCGTCTTGGAGGCTCTTCAGCTGCGGCAAGCGTCGCTTCTGCCTTTCCAGTGAACTACGGTTTCGTGATGTTGCTCCCTACTCCATGGTTTTTTGGTTGAGACTGCGTTTTTCCTTCAATTGAACTGTTTTTACTATGGACAAAGAAAGAGGATGTCATGTTCTCTATGGTGCCTTTTATAGTGTACATACTCTATGGTCGTCCAAAGTATTCATGGGAAATGTAGTTTTCTTCTTTTTTCTGTATTGTGATTGGCTGCTGAGCATTTCTATTAAAGAAATGAGATAGCATAATCCTCGCCTCCTTGTCCTTAATAGAATTGAAAATGCTTGTCACGAATGCTTGCAAATTTTTAATTCTTACATGTTATTCCCCTTTCAGGCTGCAAATCTAGGGATAGCTCATTGCTAGGGTGGGAGTATAGTGCGGGAAATGGAACACTGCACCTGGTATTAACGTGCGCCCTGTTCCAGGGCACTGTGATAAGCCTATTATAAAATGTATTTAAACTTTATTGTTGCATTTGCACACTGAAATTGCCACTTTAGATATGTGGTACTCCTTGTTAGCACAAGTTGTGTTCTGGTGGTAACTCCATGCAAATACACGTGGTGGAACTCACAGAATGGGCTTTCTTTAGGGGGGGACACCCGGGATAGTTCGGGCGAGTAGTGCAGTCCAGGCCCTGGGGATTCTCTTATTGGGCAGTTCATGGGAGGGTGCAGGGTTACATAGTCGGTTCCCCCCCTCAACAGGTCAGTGCAAGCAGTTGCACCTGGTCCTGCCTTAGAGAGTAGGTTTTCCTGGACTCAGATGTTGTAGGGTAGGTACATTCTCTCTGGTGCAGGCAGGATAAGACCATCGATTTTAATTCACGGTCGGGGTTATTTAAAATCATGGTGGAAAAAAGTTCAGCAGTGAGGGAGGTCTCAAGGGTTCTCAGGGAAGCGGGCAGAGATGACATGATAAGGCCAGGAGCGCTAGAGCTGGCATGGGTGGGGTTTCGTTCCCAAAACGGGGTCATTTGGGTGAATGGATTTCTTGCCCGATGGCACTGCGCACCTTACCTGATCCTAGTGAGGAGGTGGCAGAGGGCTGGGCGACAATGCATGGGCAGGCAAAGCTTATTGGGCCCTGGGGGAAAGGAGCAGTCAGCTGTGGAGGAGGAGCGGTAGAGAGAGCCCATGGGGCTTCCCATACGTGGGCAGCCTCTGCACCAAGAATGTTACAGGTGGGGAACTCCATCCCCCAGCAGGCGGCATCTGAGGCAGCGCATGCAAGCGCGTTCATGACACCTAAAATACGTCAGAAGATGGCACAAAAACATACCAGCCTCATCAATATGCAGAAGGAGTGGGAGGGAGGTTTGTCTCTAACACCATTCAGCAAGAAAAGCACCAGAAATAAAACAGCTGGGCAGGCCAAAGGAGGAAAACACATTGAAGGAGGAGGGAAAGAACGAGTTGACCCAGCTATAGAAAATAAAATTACGGTGGCAACATCAAAAGTTGTAGGTGGGAAGACAGTGGCAACTGAAGTTGAGGAGCCCTGGGGGCTGGGGGGGGGAAATGATAATGGTTTGAAGGCAACTAGAAAGGTTAAAGGTAAGCAGGCTATGCAAGGCGGTGTAGCAGGACAATGGGTATGAATGACTAGGTAGAACAGTGGTGAGCAATATGGCAGAACCACAGGTGATTATGAGAACAGGACTATCAGTACTCCACGTTGAGGCGACCTGAGGGGGGCCACAGGAGAGGGGACTTGGGAGAAGAAACCAGGCATGATTTCCAGCCACCAGCCAGGTTAAGTGCTACCTGTAAGCGCCGGACTGAAACAGAGGGAGCGGTTCAGTGCAAGCATCTTGATGTTGTGGGAGGTTTAGTCTGATACTCAATGGAGTGTTACAGAATGGAGCATGTTTGATGGTGGTGTGGGAGATAGTGAGTGTCTAGGGAGGAGTGGTGGTCAGACTGGCTGCGTGGAAGAAGAAACTGAGCTTGATTATGAGGGTGAACAGTTGGACGGAGAAATATCGGCATGAGAGGAAAAACTATGTATGGCAGCACAGGGACAGAAAGGTGGAGAGGGGGCTATTAACCTTCCACTCAAAAGTGCTATATTATAGGAAACAGAGGTACACAAAGCACAATTACAAAGAAGGGAGAAGAATAGTAGACGACCGTGGGGTGAAATCAGGCGAACACATGAGGGCAAAGGAAACATTACAACCCAAGTTGCAAACAGGTGACGCAGGATGGTGGCAATGTTGGAGAACAGGGGACAAGGAATGTTTACCACAAATGTTTGAAAAAGAGTTGGATTTAATGCTGTGGACAAAGGTGTGGACACAGGAGGAGACTTAGAGAAGATCATTGAGACTAAACCCAAGGAGAAAGGAAGTGAGTCACAGAATTGCTTGGAAGGGGACAAAGGTGATACATTTCAAGCTACTGATGAAGGCAAGAAGGAAGAGGCGAAATCTGCGGAATCAGGGGGGAAGGAGGGCATTGAAAAAATTGCTGTATATAGGGATGGCCATGGGACTTGGGCCCAATTAGCTAACAAGATAAAGAAAAAATATGGAAAGGGGAATTTGTGGGTGCATCTAAACTACTACACAAGAAAGTCTATTTGAAATAGGGGTTGAAAGAGAAGGGAACTGACCAGTAGACCAAAGGTACCCATTAACACCTGGACATCAGCCTTTCTAATTTACACAAGTGTATACGGCAAGAAATGTCAGGAGAGGGAAATATCCATTCTGAAAGGTATTGATACAATCAGGAAGGCACAAATGGAATTTGGAGGTATGGCATGGCCACATTATAATGAGGAAATTTAGGGCAAGGCTGGTGTTAAAACCAGACAAGCCTTGGGTTGAGGTGGACAATGAATTGGGGTTACAATGGAGGTATCTGGCAAGGCCCCCACTGGTATTCCATACAGCGAGTGGCTTAGCAGTACAACTGCAGCCCTCTCTCGGGCATCCCACCCTTAGAGCAGTGGGGAATTAGGGGGAGGACAAGCGGTCAATCTAGGGGCATGATGGGGCTTCAACACAGGTTACTGTTAGAAGAACCTGTGTAAGTATAGACATGATTGTGCAAAGTGTAGAGGAAAACATGCAGTTTTTCACTGTTTTGGAGAGCAGCCGGGGTACACACACATTGTCCAAGGGAGAGTAAGAGGAGGACCCCAACACCCTGGCAACAATGGCTTTTACATTAATTAAACTTGACAGATTGATGTGGTGACTGTCATGTTACCAGAATAAAGAGGTTGCATTGTTGCTGGAATGGGGCTTTCAGGAGGGTTTTAGGTTAGGGTACCAAGGCCCTAGAGTAAAACGCTTCACAGACAATTTGAAATCTGCTAGAGAAATGCCTCAGATAGGAAGAGAAAAGCAGACCAAAGAGCTGTTAAAAGCGAACTGTGATACAAAGTCAGCATTTAAACTTTTACCAGTGCACCTCTTGGATTTTACATTACTAGGAATACACTTTGATGGCTATATATATATGTAGACAAGGTGCTACTGATGGGTTGTGCTGTATCATGGCGGTGGTTTGAGACATTTAGTACCTTTTTGCAATGGTGCTTTACAGTGGTATCAGGACACAAGATAGTTACACATTACTTGGATGACTTCCTCTTTCTTAGAAAACAAAGATCAGGTGATTGCAGTAGGGCCTTATAAAGCTTTTCAGTGGATGGCTGATGACCTTATGGTACCTCATGCTCCTGAAAAGACAGCAGGGCCTTGCACCAAATTTAATTTTCTTGAGATTGAACTGGACACAGTTGGCATGGAGGCAAGACTACCTAAAGAAAAGATTAGAGAGCTGATTGACTTTTTGGAGGAAGCTATAGCTGCGACTAAACTTTCTCAACGTCAAGTGCAGCAGCTGCTTGGGCATTTGAACTTTGCATGTAAAGTGGCGAGAGCACCACTTTTTCAGAAGGTTGGGTTTTGCAATGTCTGGGGTTACTTTGCCCCTCCATCGAATAAGGATTACAGCAGCAATATGGGCTGACCTTGAAGTCTGGTTGATGTTTTTGAAGAATTTCCATGGAGTGACTATGTAGTCACTGGATATGGATTTAATCTAAAGGTTTTGGCTTTTATTGGGAGGGAAGGTGGTTATCTGAGCAATACCCCAAGAAATGGAAGGAAGAAGGGAGAAGTATTACTTTCTTGGAATTTTTATTCCGCTGTTAAAAGCCATTGCTATCTGGGGTCAAGATCTAGCAAACAGGATGGTTACTTTCAATGTAGACAATGAGACAGTGGTGGCACTGGTGAACTGGCAAAAAGTGAAGAACCTGAAGCTTTTAACATGTTTGCAACACTTCATGCTTGGTTGTTTAATGTATAACATTGTCTTTAGAGCTAGGCATGTGCCAGGTGTGAATAAAAACATCACCAATGTATTGTCTTGTTCACAGTAGCATAGATTCCATGGATAGGCACCCAGAGCAAATACACTGAAGACCAAGGTACCAAAGGAGAGTTTGGAGTTGGGAAACTAAAGGTGCTCAGTTTGGTAGAAAATTCACTTGCACCCTCTACCGCGGCCAGCATACAGACAGGCTAAAGAGGAGTTTTTGTTGGGTGGAGTGGTCAGGAGAGGTTTGGATACAGAAAACATTGAGCTAAGGAGGGACAACGTTGTTTGCTTCATTGTGACCAATATTGGGAAGGACATTTCAGCTTTATCTATTGCAGGAAAGTTATCTGGAATAAGGTTTTATAGTAAGTTCTTTTGGGGTTATAAACCCTCTGCTGGGGAACTAGGAAGGAGAATTTTACAAGGGTGTACAAAAGAAAAACAATTGTAGCGAGGAGAAGAAACCCTATAATGATGGAAAGGTTGATATTATTAGTGAGAGGACTGGCAGGGGTTTGTTTGAACAGTTTTGAAGTTGTACTGACCAAGTTTACCATGCTATGATTATTTTGTGGAGCATTTACAATATCAAAATTGTTGGGGATATGCGGGGAAAAAGGTTTGGAAACCAGGGATGTTGGGTTATAAGGAGACAGTTAACATTGCGAAGATCAAAGACGAATCATTTGGGAAGAGGCAGGCAAATTGTGTTGAACAGTATTGGCGGGGTAGTGTGCCTTGTCGGGATATGGCTGAATTTCAGAAAGGGAGGAGGGGCGGTTTAACAGACTGAGAAATTCATGTAGTGAACAGGAAGTTCTACACTTAGGAATAAGAAAAATAATTTATGACTTTATGTTTTGATTTAATTTATATATATGGCAACATATCAAAACTAATAGGAAGAATGAAGACTGATTTTGGAGATACATATTGGGTAACTTTTTCAGTTTTTGACAATTTATCACTAACTAGACTGCAGCATTCAGTAAGCTGTTTATCTCATCTGTGTTGGAGAAACACAGGACGAAGTACATCTTTAGGAGTTATGTCATAACAATCAAAGAACCTTTGGTGAACTTTCTGGGTTCTGTCACCGTTGATGTAGGTTGGGGTATCTTGTTGTGCTGGAACTTACTAGGTCTTCCATGAGGAATGCAGTAATGAGCCAGAGGAGTAGAATGAATCAATCCCATGATCTGGAGAACCAGGTGATTCGGGGTATTAGCTCTTAGATGTGTAGAAGACATCAAGACAGGAGGACACCAGGACTACAGCACATCAGAGGAAGGCACCACTAAGTTTGGTTAGCAGCAAAGAGTTTAGTGCATCGCCTGCATGAGTGGCTGCAGTTGTGCTTGCCGTGTTAGGCTTCAAGATCTTGTTTTTTCCCCCAGTGGATGTTGAGACCAAGTTGTGATGCTGTGGCTGCCACTTTGTCTGTCTTCTCTTGCATCTGCAGATGGGTATTGAAGAGTAGGGCCAAGTCATCTGCAAAGTCCAGATCGTCGAGCTGCGTTCAACATGTCCACTGTATCCCATTTCTTTACCTTTATTGCTGTGGATGTCTTCATGATCCAGTCTATGGCCAGAAGGGAGAGAAAAGGCGAGAGCAAACAACCTAGGGGGACTCCTGTCTGCATTTCAAAGGCTTCCGTGAGTTGTTCACCATATACTATGTTGCAGGTCATTCCCTCATAAGAGTTCCTAATGATTCTCACAAGTTTATCTGGCACACCGTAGTGGCAAAGGAGTTTCCAAAGGTCATCTAGACCCTCTTGTATTACCACCAGTCTTCATCAGAACTGATTATTTTGAACCATATGCTCTTAGAGAGAACAATCCATTCTCTGGATGAGAAAATCAAACATCTAGAGTAGATGTATGTGTCTGAAGGTTCACATGACCCATGCTAAATGTGACCAGAAATCTTGTTGGTCAGAAGATACATGTGTACATCCTTCCTCATTAATAACTTCTTGTACCAGATGGGCTTCTTATTTCATACATTAAGCTCTGTTTTTCATTCACATGCCTTTCAAGTAGACAGCTTACGATTGTTTGTTGCTATTAAAAATGGGGGTCTCTAGTTGGCAAGGGTTTGCACCTTTGTCCAAGGAGGGACCCTTCCTTCTAGTCTGGATAAGGTAGTTACACTCCTAAAATAACCCCTGCTCACCCCCTTGGTAGCTTGGCACGAGCACTCCGGCTTATCTTGGAGACAGTGTGTAAAGCATTTGCACATAACCAATAGTAATACAGTGAAGACACTACAAAAGGACACCACACCAGTTAAAAAAATATCCAATATTTTTATATATTCAAAACAAGACCAAAAATGATAAAAATCCACCATACAGTTCCCAGAAATCTTCAGTAATCAAAATACAGTTCCTTGAAGTCGATAGCTCTGTCTGGGGCTATCACGACATCGTGAACAACAAATCCAAACAGATCTGGCTGACTGTGGCGTCAAGGGCCAGCTACGGTGTTGGGAAGACCTTCAAAACAGTACCTTTAGAAATGCAGGGCGTCGGTGACCCCTTGATGAGCCCCGAAGGGCTGGCGTCCGCAGGCGTCGGTTCCGGAGGTCAGTGCAGGAGTTGTCGGGCCCTTGAAGTCACACGTGTTGCAGATCCAACTCCTCACCGTTGAAGTCGGGAGCGCCGGTGTCGGCAAGCGTCAGGCTGCGGTGTGAAGTGCAGCGATGCGGTGTGCGGTGCCCTCAGGTCGCAGTGCAGGCAGCGGTTCGGTGACGGTCATCCAGCAGCGTTGGTGAGACCAGGGCTGCCGTGCGAAGTGATGCGGTGCTCGTCCCGGTGCTGGCAGGTCACTGTTCAAGCAGCGGCATCGTCGTTGCTGAAACACTGTCGTCAGCTGACGAACTTGAGTTGATGGCACCAGCGTCGGTGGACCAAGGCTGCGGTGCAGGATGAGGCCGGTGCATCGTGTAAATTACAAGCGGTGCCCTCGAACTATGGTGCAAGCAGCGGCGTCTATGTCGGCGTAGAGCGTCGTCGTCGGGGATACCAGGGCGACAGCGTGAAGTGAGACTGTGCGTAGTGCAGTGCTCACAGGTCGCGGTACAATCAGCGGCTCGGTGGCTGCGTTAGGTGTCCTTGTTGGTGAGGCTAGGGTTGCGGTGCAATGTGTGGCAGTGCCCTCTGCGGTGCCTTCAGGACACAGAATCGGCAGCAGCGTCGTTGATGGCGTCAGGTTGCTTTTCTTCTGTTGCAGCACAAAACACACAGTCCCCAGTGCTGGCAACAGATGAACTTGAAGTCTTTGATGTTCCAAAGACTTCTTGAACAGGGGGCAAGCTCTACGTCAAGCCCATGGAGAAACTCACAAAAAGGAAGTTGCAGAAAGTTCAGTCCAGTCCTTTCACTGCCCAATATAGAAGCAGCCACTGCAAGCCATCACAGCAAAGCACACAACAAAGTGATGGTTTCTCCTCACAGCTTCTCCAGCTCTTCTCCTTTGCAGTCTTCTTGGTTCCAAAAGAGTTCTAAAGTTCTGGGGTCTGGGCCCCAGTATTTATACCCCAAATTCTTTTGTCCTCTCAGGCAGAGTGTCCGTGCTTAGTCCAAACCAGTTTTGTCCTCTCTGGCCCAGCTTCCTGGCAGGAGGTGGAGACAGCATTGTGGAAGGCAGACCAGGCCCATTCAGGTGCAAGGAAATCTCCTCCCACTACCCAAAATGCAGCCCAGGTCTATTCAGCCCAGCCCTGACTCATCCAGACTCTTTGGAGCCACTGCACATCCCCAGCCACTGTCACTTCAAAGCCAGACAGTCAATACACATCCTAGCAGAGGCACACAGGCTCGCTAAGCAAGAAAATACCTACTTTCTAAAAGTGGTATTTTCAAACCCAGAATGTATAAAACCACCTTTACTAAAAGATACATCTTTAGATTTTGAGTTCAGGCATACTAAACTTTGTGTTCCTATCAGGTCCAAATGGGAATATATATTTATAAGATGTTATACATTAACTCCAATGCTTCCCTATGGGCCAGATTGCCTTTCTATAGTGAAAAACGAAATTGGCAGCATTTCACTATCAGGACATGCCACACACATCAGGGCATGTCCTACCTTTCACATACAATGCACCCTGCCCACAGCGGTACCTTTGGCGTACCTTAGGGGTGACTCACATGTAAGAAAATGGACGGTTCTGGCCTGGCAAGTGGGTGCACTTGCCAGATCGAAATGGCAGTACTAGACTACACACAGACACAGCAGTGGCAGGTCTGAGTTTCCTTTGAAGGGCTGCCTGTGTGGGTGGCACAACGAGTGCTGCAAGCCAACTAGCAGCATTTGGTTTACAGGCCCTGGGCACACACAATGCACTGTACTAGGGATTGACTAGTAAATCAAATACCCAATCATGGAATCACAAATCCATAACAGCAATTTACAACACCAGCACTTGCACTTTAACACTGAACAGCAGTGAGAAAGTGCGCAGAGACACTAAACCAGCAAAAACAGAGTAAAAACCGGAAGGTCAGAAAGCAAAAAGACAGGGTGAATACGCAAAAAGATGCCAAGTCTAACAGTTGCTCATTATGAAAATGTTTACTGATAAACAAGAGTAAAGTTTTAACAATGTTCTATGTCATGACAGAAACTTCTAAATGAACAGTTCATCATTATACGAGCATACTTTCAGAGGCGCTGCCTCCTATGCAGGTACATTTGTAAAACATTAAAATGAGATAATATATCCTTGAGAGATACATATAATATCCATTTCTTATAACATGCATGAAATTGGTAACCCAGTACTGGGTATAATTAATGTAAATAAAGATTGTTTATAAATTTAGGGATATGCAGACTGGGTAGTGGGGGCTGGCTCTGAAGGGGACATTTGAATGAATTTATATATTACATACGTACAGGTGTTCTCTCTTTCTTGGTCAAAGCACATGATTTATGTTGTAAGGGCGAAGTTTAAGACAAAATTAGTAATATGAGTGTGTTGTGTCTTGCAGCAATGTTCCATTATTCGCCCATAGCCCTCACAGCCTGGGGCAGTTTGTCTCCTAAGTGAACCTCTCTAGTGGTAAATTATACCTAACGTGTTGATGAATCATCAGCTTCTGTTTGATCTAAACATTAACATTATGCTGATATGTTTTATGAGCCTCCCATCACACAGTTCCTATGTGCATGAGGGAGTTTTCTAAAAAAAAAAAATTGAGTGCCTCCTGAGAGACTGTGTGTGTGTGTCCATTTTCTAAGGAGGTCATTACATGCACATGCACAATTTATTACTCTCAGTATCTCATATTTGTTATCCAATTTGTTATCTGGTAAAGCCTAATTGAATCCTAACCAATCAAATGCTTCTCTTTGTGCAGTACAATCTGCATTTGTTCAGCCACCCCCTAACAGGAGTCAACATGCCTTCATCAGGACCAAAACATGATCCTTCTCTGGCTTTGTGGTAATTGGTATATGGGTGAGTGAAGAGAAGACACACTGGCACAATACATAATTATAGCTTCCTTATGTTCTCTTTAAATATTTGTATATCTTATATTGGTCTGTTTCTCAACAGGAGCTTTGTGGATGAGAGTATTTCAATACCTTAATGTTTTTTTCTTGAGGCAAATGTGCTTCAGTTGCTGGTCTTAATGTTTCTATCAATGTCCGTTATGCAGATTCCAGTCTTTAGCATTAGTAGTTGAATGAAGAGTAAGCAAGTGAGCACCATACACAAATATATTCTGAATTGTCTCCTTCAGATTCCATGCCTCATATTTTCAATATCTCCCTTAGACAAATGCAATGCATTTTCGTCTTGATGTCTTTGCTCCTGATGCAAATGTGCTATTAAATGTAATTATAAGTCCACTTCAGTAGTGCCCTACCCATGGGGAGGTGCTGAAGTGTATTATTGGATGGCTAGCACACTACACTGAGGAAGAGCTTGGTTTAAGGGTGTTGAATTTGCAATGAATATCAGTTCATTTTGGGTATGGCTCTGTGAGTATTTATTGAATTTTGTGTCTTGTGATATCCCACTGAGCTGCATCTCATTCTTCCGAGGGAAGATAAGAAACTAGGACCTGGGGGTTGTATCAAGGCATACATTGTAAGATGTGCCTGACACTGTTAGCCTCTTTGACTGGAGACTGGTAACAAAGCCACAGGAGGAGAACTGAGGCACAAGATTTTCCAAAGATAGGCGAAAACTCCCAATTTCACACCATTGTTTATAGACCCTCGTGTTGATTTAAGTTCTTACTTACTGTGTAAGTGCTATAAACACTTTTTGAGGTCACACCTCACACTAGAAGAAGCCAGAGCATTCAAGAGCTAGAGTGAGGAACCAAAAGCAGCCCTGGTTAATATACTCCATCGATCCCTGCTCCCTTTTTCTCCTCATGCAATCTCTCTCCAACAATCCATTGTCTCACTCATTCTCTCCTCTCTCTTCTCCCTTTCTGATCACTTTCTCTTTAACTTCCCCACCCTCTTCTCTTTCTCTCTTTCTTGAGGCCTCCCTGTGCCTGCTGTAATGAACCTCTTGGAGTGGGGGAAAGTGGTATAGGCACCAGGAGCTGACCTGGGCTTTCAAAACCAGCCTCCAAGTGCTCCAGACCAGCGGGGAAATGCCCAGTGAAATAAAATGCCTGTTCGGCCCAGGGGCCTTCTGGTTTATTTTCTTGTTTATTATTGTAACTGCATACATTTACTATATGTAAAACACAACCTATTTTTTTAAATTATTTATCTCTAGCTAAAGCTTAGTCTCCTTTGCATGAGCTATGTTCCATGAAAACGAGGAAATACCTTCTTGGGATCAAATCTGTGCTTATTTTGTACCAACCTGGTCAGGAAGCTAGACACTAAGGGGCAGATTTACAAGCCCCTTGCAAACATTTACGCCGTAGTTGCGTCACTTCTGTGACACAGCGGTGGCGTAAACCATGCGCCATGTTGCACCTTATTTACAACGTGACGCATCTAGGGAGATGCGTCACGTTGTAAAGCCCTGCGCTACATTAAACCTGCATCAGGTTTAATGTATGCAGGGTGGGCGTTCCGTCGGAAAAAGCCTCGGAAAAGTGACGCAGTGAAATCTACAAGATTTCACTGAGTCACTTTTCCGACGCTGCTGCGTCAAAACCCTGCGCCTGCTTGAAGCAGGCGTAAGACATGACGCAGCATGTTTGGTATGGGCGCCCCTGAGCATTGCTGGAGTTGCGTCATGCTTGCAACACGACTCCAGCAATGCGCCGCCCTCATGCCATCAGATGCGTCACGCATCTGTTTATCCTTGCGCCAAGATGCGCTGCATTGTAAATGCGGCGCATCTGTGGTGGCGCAAGGGTAAACTTGCGTGACGCATCTTTCCTGGCGCATCCCTGCTGATTTGCAGGCATGCGCCAGGAAACATAAATCTGCCCCTTAGTATAATATGGGCCACGGTGCTCATCCAATATGAAACCATCAGACAAGCCGTAGTCTTGGTTCCTGCATGTTGGCTATAGCAGGACACCCTCCAGTCACCAACACTGAAGCAGTTAAAAGGCTTGAGCAATTCGTAGTGAATGGATTAGTGAGTGGGAGGGAATAGTGAGCAGTGGTGCACATATATGTAACTGCATCATCACCTATGCGTTCCGCCATGATAGGTGTAGGGTTACCACCATTCTTTGAAAAAATAAATACTGGTCATTTGTGCATTTTTGATGTCCTGGAAGGTCCAAGTGCTGATACAGGAATAACATTTCACTTAAAATCCCCTGTTTTAATTTTCACCCGAGACAGCACATAGGAAATGTTCCTAACTCAAAGGGGGCTTAGAGTCCACCCATTACTTACCAATGGTTGGCATAATTGTCACTCTTATTTCTGTGCTCTTCTTTAGTCAGCATGTGCTGATTTTATGCTTTCCTCTTTGTGTGTTTGCCGTGTCTGTGTCACCTGGGCATAGTACTGCTTTTTTTCCCACTCAGTGTCCTTCCGTTGCTCGAGCTTTGACGGCTGCCTTATTTTTAGGTCTCGCTGAGCCAGCGCATGCGCTGCTCTGCGAGACATTTAGTATCGGGGTTTTCAAATTGCTGCCACAGGCTTTTGGTGGCCTAGCGCGTGCGTTCACGCAAGCGTGCACGAGTGCAGCCTCCATCTGCATCCCTTCCAGCGCAATCACTTTCACTTTTTCGTGCTCCTTCGCGCGCGTGCACATCACTAGCGTGTTTTTTTTTTCATTACTACAAGCTTCCCACGTCGCGCGGCCAATGCTTGTTTTTTTTTAACTTTGAGCGCGAAGCGCGGCCAATGCTTATTTATATTAGCATGTCAGACAAAATAGTTCCGGCTGCGAGTTCACATAAAAAAACAAGCATTTGCAATGCAACAGGTCTCGCATTTATGCGAGTTTGAGCTATTGACATTGCAAATAACAATGCCTTATCTTTTTGTTTTCAAAACATAAATAAAAGGCATTGTTATTTACAATGTCAATAGCTTAAACTTGCGTACATGCGAGACCTATTGCATTGCAAATGCTTGTTCTAATTTGTGAAAGTGCCAATTAGCACAATTGCAGAAAAAACAAGGCGCAGCTAAATGCATCCCGGTGCCTGGAAGTTAAACCGGGACAAGTCAATTTTTCAATGGGGTTCAGCTTCCTGCAGAGTGGACAGCGTCCACCCTGTGAAAATAGTGGGTGGACGCAGGTGGACCCCCGCATAGTGCCCTGGTTCGGTTCCATATACCGACAGTTACGAAGCAGACCGGATACAGACGGCTGTGTGGTGCGGGGCTTCTGCTGTTTGAATAAAGCGTACAAACCTTTCGAATCTTCTGCTTCTTTTATGAAGAACTACTTAGATAGATAGAGACGCCCCCGAGACAGACAGCACACTACTTTTTTTTTTTTTTGCATATTTATATAGCGCAAACTCGACCCGAAGGTATTGGAGCACTTTACATGAGCACCGTATTTACATTACACATTCAGGCACGGGAGGTTAAGTGATTTGCCCAGAATCACAGAATGTGGATGCGACCTCGAGGCTCGAACTCTGGTTTCCAGCACCAAAGTCGGCAGTGTAGCCGACGGACCACATCCTCTCCCCAATTAACTAACATATCTGGTAAAGTCAGCCAATTCAAATTGCCGACATTTTGCACGAAGACTGGAGAAATCTGGAAACGTGGCTGGCAACCATCTCGAAAGTGGACATAAATTAACGGTCAAGGAAATTCCAGGAGATTCACGTACATAAAGGACTGCGTTGCTTTCCACCAAAATTCAAGGGGGACAGCTAAGAAGGGTATCGAATAAACAACACTGTAAAATGTAATTATTAAACCGATGCACCTTTTTTCTTAACTATCTACAAATAACTGTATACCGTCCCTCATGTAAAATGTTTCTATTTTCTTAAGTCGCTTGTGTTTTCTGAGAAGTCACTGCATCAGTTCATTCGAAGAGTAGGGCATTCTAAGATGGCCGCCACGGTAGCTCGAAGTGATGCAATGCATTTCCCGCGAAAGGGCTAGGGATAGTTTCTTCTGCTTCTCTATGGTCTTTTGTGCGAATGCTCGGCTGCAGCTCGTAGTTTGTAGCCTGCAGGACACGTGTGGAAGAGGAGCAGTGCGTTAAAGAGCGTGCAACATGAGGCCAGGTAACATTGGATTTGGTAACCGTGCAGGCTTGGGGAGGAGAGAGCATAACGCGGTGACGGGTATCAGAGAGAACGAAGCACTCGAGTTGCAGGGTCATTTTAAGTGGGCCTTTGGAGATAGCAAGAGAAATAGGACCTACTATGGACCTTTAAAAAAAACAAGCACTTGCCATGACGTATTTTCTCGGCTTTCTCACCTGCTAAAAGGTTTCTTGTCTTTATGGGGCCATGTGTTTGGCCCCATAAAGATAAGAAACATTTTGCTATGAACGCAAAGCAGGCGAGGCCGTCCAAATGGGACGGCTGAAAAAGCCGAGCAAATACGTCACAAGGAGCTTTTTTCCAATGGCTGGCCACCGTTTAGCATAAACGGTGACGCCAGCCAATGGAAAAGAGGGGCGGGGCTTAGTGCCCCTTACAGAAAATACCCCATATCATTAAATCTTGCCAGCGAGACTGCGCATTCGCGCAGCCTACGCCAGGCGAGACCTAAAAACGTCATTGTAGATCTAACTTAATGAAGTGATTGGCGCACGATGTGCTAAGTTAGTATGACGTGACCCCAGTCATGAGTGCTTTGGCCTGTGTAAAAATACCTGAAGATCATTTCACGATACCAACACGTCATACCTTCAAACAAACATGATCGATTCTACCTACGAGTTCACTCTCTGCGGAGCTGAAAGAATATGTATCTGAGCTACCCTTTCCACCTCCTGAGCAATATTGGTGACTTTGAACAGACTTGCACACTCTGTGGCCGTGGGCTGTAATGACGCCACCTGTATATTTTACCCTAACATAAAAACATTGGAAAATGCTCACTTTGCTACACTTAAAACATTGCAGGAAATATGCGGCTTACCATTACCACGCTACCATATACGCCAAGCGCGCACGCCTCGCTTCAATGCCCCTCCTCCTCCCCCACCACAGAGCGAATCTCGCAGCTTGTTTTTTTTTTTCAATTTTGAGCGCGAAGCGCACGCGCGGCCAATGCTTGTTATTGTAGCATATGTGCGTGTTGTTATTTTAGTTTTTATGTGCGTTTTCCCCCCTCTAAGATGACAATTTTTCTGGCCCTTCTCACACTATTCTTGCCTCCCCCCACTAGGGGTTGCAAAGATATTCGGGGCCCTGATGCATGCACGAAAAAGGGCGCCATGGCTCCCAGGGTGGGCAGAGAAACACAGAGGTATCTGAGGTGCAGTTGATTCCTCAGATCACTGGTCCTCGGTGCCTCTGCGCCTGTCGCACTAATCATAGATGAGTTCATGCTAGCACCGGCTCTACTCCCATCCTCTCACAAATCACTTATATCCCCAACATCCACCTCCCAGACCTTTATTAGAGTCCTGAAGCCCTCTTCAAGATTCTGTAAAAGCGCCTGTCACAACTGTCGACCTCTTCGAGGCCCTCTCACTGCTCCTCCCCCCGCCCCTCTCACTGTTCCTCCCCCAGCACCTTCTAACGACCACTATCTTGCCCGTCTTTCAGAGACCCTTTTCAGACCCTCGCGATCCCAAACCCAAGCGCATCACAGCTTTATCAAAACCCTCTTCAGCCGCCCGCACACCTCCTCTTTCAGCAGGTCTCAAACCCCAGCTTCCAGCCCTCATGTCTCAGCCATTCCCCCTCACAAACATCTGAAGTCCGTCACCTGACCACTCACAGCTCTCCTCTCAGCCCTCTCTCACAGACCTTATGTCAACACCTCTCCGGGCTCCGCCGAAGCTCTTCTTTAACCCCCGCTGCAGCTCGTCGCTTCCACTTTCCCTTTCTCCAGTTTCTCGCATTTTTCCCACATAGGCTGGAGGGAGGGCTGGTTTGGGATGCATTTTAAATCCAGTTTTCTCTCTGTGACCTTGATTGCTCCCAGCAGCTGCTCCCCCAATTGAACGATGCCTGCTGGGCGAAGCTTGAGAAAGGCCTGCTGTAAGCAGCCCCCCTTTACAAAGGAACCCCCACAATTACAGCAAGACCCAGCATGCAAGGCTGCCACGGCATAGTGACCACACCGTCATCCGCTTCAATCAACACGCATGCACAGACGTCACCCAAGGATTACACTGACACTTTCTTTGTGGGTGAAGAACTGCTGCAGGTTTATTTCATACAACATAAGTATGACAATAAATGGGTTATCTTACGGGCGATCCAGGGCAAGCAGCCCCTAGCTGCTCCGCCCGCCTGGTGAGCCAGCACACACGGTGGGTCGATGCCCGGCAGTGTGGCACATATTTATTTTCAGATCATCCACTGGGTCACGTGATCTGTCTCCTACTCCCGCCCCTTCTGACAGGGGCGGAGCGTGTTGTGGCACACCCCCGGTTGGTCAGGCCCCCCAACCGCCCGAAGGACTAACGGGGCGCCGTCGCGGTCTTCCCAGAACCCCCTTCGGCTCCTGGACCTTGGCTCGGGCACCCTTACTGTGCCGGACAGGGGTACCCTTACTGTACCGCCTGTCGCAGAGGTACCCTTACTGTACCCGTCTGCCTCCAGATCGCCCTGTAACTCCGCCACAGCTCTGGGGAGGCTACCGTCGCTGCCAGAGCCCCCCCTACCCCCATAGGTGTTACTGATGTCCCTTGCTAGCTAGCGCCTCTTGTACGTCGAGCAGGAACATGTCCATCCCTACCCTGGACAGGTGCACCCCATCCGTCTCGTAGTACCCCTCAACCTTCTCTTGGATCAATGCATGTCTGATGAAGCCCATGCCCCTACGCTCCATAAATTTCTGCATGGACCTATTGACCCTTCTACGTGACCGCTCTACTGCTGCCGGGGACCTGGCCCCTCTCCAAATCCTGCGGGGGACAATTTCAGACCACCAGACTTCTCATGACCCCCCGGCCTGGCTAATGGCCGGCAAGTCAGTTTGCATGGACATGAGCAGGGCCCTCCTCCCCCTGGAAACCAGGTCATTACCCCCTAGGTGTAAGATAATTACGGAGGGCAGAACCCCTACAACTGCCAGGCGCTGTTCAATTATGCCCCGGGCTTCACTCCATTTCATTCCCGGGGAGCCCAACCACACGAACTGTGTATTAGCAAAATTCTGCGAAGAGTTCCTGTGTGCTGCCCAGCGTTCCAGCCTCGTGATGAAGGAGTGTCCCATCAACCAAACCTGGTGACCTGTCAATGAAACGATGAAGCAGCGTTTAGGTAGTTGTGTCTTTATTACACACAAAATTAGATACGGTCATCCCACATGATAAAACCCAGGGCGGGAAAAGTCGGAGCTGCAAATGCAGCATCAAGGGCAAACATACCTCTTAAAACAATCGGACTCCCCATTAGCGGGAGGATATTTCCAGGATGATGGGGAAGGATGGGAGGGGTGGTACATGTGCGGTCTCATTGCCGTTGGGCGTCTGTCCTGTCGGGGGCAGCAGGTTGTGGCGCGCCCTGGCTGGGGGGGCAAGCAGTAGCAGGGTGTTGTGCGCCGCACTAGCTGCAGCTGTGTGAGAATTTGCATGACCTCCCCCAGGTGCAGTTTCCCCCGTTGTAAAGGCGGCATGTGCCTGAATTGAAGCGCTTGCCCTGCCGCTCGCCCCGCCCCCTGCCCCCCCGAAAAGGCTGCTTAAAGGGGCTCTTTCTGTCGTCTGCCTCCCCTTGTCCCTTATATGCCTGATCCTTCTTATCCCGAGTGGGTCGGCACATGTGTTCTACCCAAAGTTGAATCTCCTTCTGATCCCACCCCAGGTCCGGGCATATGGCCATTCTTTTTCTGAAATCCTGGTCGTAATAGAACCAACCCAACCCCCCAGAGAGCCTCGCCTCTTCTTGGATCGTGCTGGCATACTGCATTAGGGCCTCGCTCTGGTCAGGAAATTTTTGCACTACTACAGCCGCCAATATATTAAATGCAGACGTCCAATTCTCGATCGTCTTGTCCGGCCATCGCTGATATCTGACCCTTTCCTCTTCCTTACGCCCCATCTTTCTTGTGTCCACCCCTGCCGACCCGTGCATAAGTAATGTTAGAATGTCTATATACTCTCGCCTCCATATCCCTTCTTTAGCGGCCTGCGGTACCAACCATGCCAGGGAGCAGCGGCCTGATGCCAAAGGCGCTTGGGTGACAAGGGGTCTAGGAGCCTGGCCCATGCCCCCCCCTCCTGACACAGCGCACCCTGATGCCACGGTGGGCGTAGACTCAGCAGCAACGGAGGTGGTGGGCGTACCAGTCGCCGGTGGGGGTGGTAGGGAAGCCAACGCGCTAGACGTGGGTGTACTCGCTGCAGTACTTGCAGTGGGACCTGTGTTCCCTGGAGGTGGGAACCCCGGGGCTCCCCCAGGCTCACCATTACGCTGTTCCACGGCCGTACTTTGCCCGGCCCAGACTTGGAGCACGGGTGCCTGGGCTGGTGCGGGCCCCGGCGCTGTGGGCAACTGAGGCGGTGCAGCTAATGCGTCCAAGCGGCTCTGAAAGACGGACATGAGGCTAAGCATGTGGTCCATGGCTTTGCCCATCTGGGCCATGTCTGAGATTCCTGTGGCAGAGTCGTGCACAGGTGGTGTTGACACTGCCGGGAGAACGGTACGTGGTGCGGTCGCTTGTCGTTTCCTGGCCGGCGGGGCCTCGGGCATGTCTTTAGTTGTGGGCTTACGCACCTGGGTGGACCTCCAGGGCTCTGACCCCGAAGGGCCTTGGACGGCCTCGGATGGGGGGGGGTTACGACCACGCCCGAATCTTCCAGCCGGCGACCCTCAAGGAAACCCTGGGCCCACGCCGTGCCCTTCTCACGGGCGAACGCCATAAGGTCCGCCCACACCCCTTCTGGCGGTACGCTCGACTGCGTCTCCTCGACCGACGTCTCCTGGGAGAACAGTGGACCCGGTGTCCCGATATCCTCCATGGCGGTGGGCTGTTCTGGACTCACAGCTAGCGCGCGTCCGTCCCCCTTGCGCCTTCCCCTTGGCCCCTGACCCTACGTCTGCGGGCTGTCCCTCACCGGAGCTGTAAATGTGGAAAGGAACGGAATTAGAATGATAGGGGAAACAATGCACAAAGTACACCAACAACCTAACTCTCGCATGCGCAGCGTGACCTCTGTCCTACCGCGTTGGAAGGTTTGGTCTCTCATGGCACCGCGACAACAGCTGTGAAGGCCCAGACACCCATCCCCTTGGCCAAAAAATTTGGTGCGCGAGCGCTTGGTGCCCCTGTTCACTGCGCCCAGCGGTCAATATTCTCACCAACACTGAATTCGCCCTTGTGCCTAACAGACACAATCCTTCTCTGCCGGATAGTCCTAACATGATGCCCTAATTAACGCTCTGTCCGCGCGATGGTCACGTTATTTAACTGCTACCCGTGCTACGCCTGGCCTTCACGCTGCTGCCGAAAACCTCGGGCGCCCCCTGTGCAGATCTGGAGTCCCGGTTTGCCGTGATCAGCACCCGCGACCGACCGGTCCCTACACGCGCCACACTGCTCAAAGGCCCCTGAAGACATAGCGGGGCGAGAGGTAATATGACATTGTTCGCTGCCCATACTCGCACGGTGCAGATGCAAGCCCCCCAACAGCGAAATCGACCAGAAGGTACTGGAGCGCTTGACATGAGCACCGTAAGGCGGAGGAAATTGTTTCCATATCTTATATCGCGTGCCTCAACCCGAAGGTATTGGAGCGCTATACTCGAGCAATTTAAGATGGCGGACCATGTTCCTGCCCAGCCCGCAACCCATTTCCTCCCCGACCCCGGTACCACCCACGACGCGATGCGTTACTTGCGAGACCCGCCCGAGGCACAACGCTAGCGATTGCGCCCGGCGAAACCATTTCAGCGGGAGTCTTAGCCCGAATTCAAATTGCACTGAATGTCTGTGCATCACAGTATACGCTGGCTGGTTTACCAAATCGCAGAATGCACGCATGAAGCCCCCAACAGGAATACAATAGGAGTAAATTCATTCCGAAAATAGAAATACACGCAAATACGTACAATTATTAATATCTAATAAGCCCTGCAGGCCCGATTTGGTCGAGAGGGGCAGAGCAGCATTCGGTAAAACCTACATATTTATGCGGACATCAGTGAATTTACATGAGCGGCTAGGAGTATATTTCCCCTTTAGTACTTCAATAGAAACTGACCACCGACGAAAACCGCGAGGCTACCGACAGACCCACAGATAGATAAACGGCAGTGGGGGGACGCTCGCGTTAGGTTGTGTCAACGGAAGTGACGCCACAACAGGAATTGTCACGAAACTTGCTGGTCTCCGTCTGAAATGCGTGAATACATACCAGATACAAGTAGAAGTATAACTTTAAGTATAAGTAGACTCGGCTACCGGCTACATCTTTCGGGCAGGGGGGACGGCGTCCACCCGGTAACAACCCAGTAAAACAAGTGGGGATTTGCTAAAGTTCTGCATGGCGCAACGGGAAACCAAATGAAGCGCTCATTAACTAACCAATGAATTCTGCTGTGCTCGCTGATCTAGCCAGCCCGCACTACTCGCGCCGGCATCGTAGCGCTCCACGGTACCATGGTTACGCAAACAGTGGTATGGGAGGACGGGGGGGGGGGTAGTCGGAGGGGGATACTTTGCCCAGAATCACGAACGTGTCCCGACCGGTACACAATCCCCCCCTCAGCCCGCCCCCGGCGGAGGAGCTAAAAGGGACTCCCGCGTTATTTATTTTCTTTCTGGAATGATTAATGTTTACATTACATGGGCGGGTGTGCTCGGTTGTAATCGAGTCGCCCTGTCTATTAGTGAGTCTGAGGGATGCCTCTCAACAGACATTGCACATCTGGTTTCAAGCACTCAGCTTCACCCAGTTCGAGGACGGCCAGAAACGCACATGGCTGCCACGACAGGCCGCCTGCTAGGCCTGGCGCCATGACGACGTGCCCGGAATCACAAAATGCCCAGCTTCCCCCCCGCGCGAGGACGGCTGGCCCAACTCCCTTATTCGCCACCCAGAGCACCCGGACAAACGATACGGAAACCGCACGTGGCCGCACCGACCGCCTCGCGACCTGCCGCCCGATCTCTTCTGAAACGCCCGAAGATGCCCCTAACCCCGCCGCATCGCCCCCCAGACGCGGAGCACCACTTGCGCCCCCCACACCCATGGCCATTCGAGCCACAGGGCCCTGTTCACCTGGTCATGCCCAGGGACAGGGCCGGGGTGGGAAGGGTTAGCAAGACTCACCGCAATATGCTGGTAAACCGAAGAGCACGACGACGCTGGAGGGGCCCGGCAGTAATCACGTGGTACGGACGGCAGGAAATACGCGTGTCCGAGCAGGAGCAGCGCGCAGGAAGCAGAGGAGGAACTGGGCGAGAGGGACGCCTAAGTAGGGGGGCTAGCCTCGCCCCCCCCCCCCAACAGCCCGCCTCCACCTACACAGTCATTGGGAGATCTCCTCCCTGGGCGTGGCCTCGCGCGCGAGGCAGAAGGAGGGGGAAGGCTGCGACGGGCAGCCACTAGAGAGCTGCCCTGCTGATGTCCCACTGCGTGGGACGCGGGCAGCGGCATTCTGTCCGCTTCCAGCAGCACAGCCCCTGTACCCCGTATCTCTTCCCTCAAAGACCACAGCTGCACCACTGCTACGTATTGATGTGATTTTGCTAACCTTGCAACTTCATAAGCCCTCCCCCAGACGACATTCTCTTGGTTGGACCCTGAGCCTTGCCATTCAGTACCCCTCCCAACTACTGAAGGACAGGGCCAAACGAAAAACATCTTCTAAGCGAGGGGTGTCCATCAGTGGTCCAGGAGGGCTTTCTCTTTGTTAGATGTTCAGGCTTGCCACAAGAACACCATCGGGCGTTTCACATGCTACAAGCAGGTTAAAGATGGCTGACTTCATGCCCCCAGGAGGCTTGGACTCAGGGATCATGTTTCTGAAGTTGTTTTTTAGTGACCAGCGTGCCTCGAGGCAAAGGCGCTACTCTTTGTGGGAAGCGAGGTCTCACACCATCAGGTGCTTCCCGTGCTCCAAGCAGGTTAAAGATGGCTCACTTCATGCCCCCGCGCTGCAGGCTCAGACTCCATTTGAGCTGACTACCAGTGTGAGCTGCATCCCACAGGGTATTAGTGACGTCGCACAGCACTCTTTGACTGACAACCAGCGTGCCTCGAGGCAGAGGCACTACACTATATGTGAAGCGAGGTCTCACACCGTCTGGCGCTTTGCGTGCACTTCATGCCCACAGTAGGCGTGGACTCAAGGATCATGTTTCTGAAGTTGTTTTTTAGTGACCAGCACGCCTCGAGGCAGAGGCGCTACACTGTATGTGAAGCGAGGTCTCACACCATCGGGCGCTTCGTGTGCTACAAGCAGGTTAAAGATGGCTCACTTCATGCCCCCCATGCTAATAAACAAAACTAAAAGCAGATTGTGAGGTGTGCCAATAACATGTCAGTAGGCTATCTTGAGATAAAGGGGATAATTTCAGATCCCTCACGTTTTCTGGCTCTATGTGTGTGTGATGAGCTCATTCAGTCCATGTATTTCCTTTATAATCTGGACCTGGGAATTTTGTGAGATTTGTCATTTTTAGCACCTGCTAATCCACAGTGCAATAGTGCATCACAGCTGCCAAGTGACCACAGATCAAAGGCCACCAAATGACTCCATGTCACTAAAGGCGTCATGCTCTGCCTCTGGGCTTTTCTTTTTCACATCATTGTTTTAGGTGCGTTAGCTTAATCGGATCAGCTGAAGTGAAAGGACTACAACTCCAAGAATGCACTAGGTAATCCCAGGGATGGAGCACCGTTTCCTCAGTGATATGCAATCATCTCATGTGGGAGACTTTCAGAGTTAGTTAGCAGCACTTAGCATGGTGGGTCTTGTAGGACCATACCTATAGAGGGGGGAATTGAAACTACAATTCCCAGAATACAAATTGCTTCTGATTCAAATGGCAAGGACAGGGTAAAAGCATTACACAGGATATGACATTATTGCAGCATGCAATGCCAAAATACTACAAAAGATAGTTTTCTTTGCAGCACTTTACACTGCATTTATTTCACAGTTCCTTTATAATAATCGCACAGTAAAAGTAAAATGTATGTTCTGATTTTGCATTTAAATGCACCGGGAGTTCTTTATTGCTTCTCACTATTTTTAGGCAACAGGCTTCACTCTTGACAGATTCCAGGCACAGGAGGAAATCAGATCTTTTTGTCTCTGAACGGCTCGTCATGGAATGTTTCTGCTTCTTTCTCCTCCTCTGGCGTCCCAGAAACGCGGCACTCCCAGATTTTGACCGATTATATCTAAGCCTGGCCTGAGCCTCATAAATCAACAAGCATTGAAAATGCATTAGGTGTCGCCTTTGATTAAGTTAAAGCCATTTGCTTTGCTAATTTATTGTATAGCAAAGCAAATGTCTTTAACTTAATGAAAGGCGAGACCTATTGCATTTTTAATGCTTGTTTTCTTTTGGAGGAAACACTCATAATACTGCATCTGTGAGGAAGCACTTCATAATACCGCAGCACTTCATAATACTGCATCTGTGAGGAAGCACTTCCTAATATGGCATCTGTGAAGAAGCACTTCATAATACTGCATCTGTTGAGGGAGCACTTCCTAATATTGCATTTGGGAGGAAGCACTTCCTAATACTGCATCTGTGAGGAAGCAC
Organism: Triturus cristatus; assembly: GCF_964204655.1. Lineage (NCBI taxonomy): Eukaryota > Metazoa > Chordata > Amphibia > Caudata > Salamandridae > Triturus > Triturus cristatus. The sequence continues at coordinate 818,731,594 of NC_140593.1, read as the reverse complement.
TTCATAATACTGCATCTGTGAGGAAGCACTTCCTAATATGGCATCTGTGAAGAAGCACTTCATAATACTGCATCATCTGTTGAGGGAGAACTTCCTAATACTGCATTTGTGAGGCAGCACTTCCTAATACTGCATCTGTGAGGAAGCACTTCATAATACTGCATAAATACTGCATCTGTGAGGAAGCACTTCATAATACTGCATCTGTGAGGAAGCACTTCCTAATACTGCATCTGTGAGGAAGCACTCCATAATACTGCATCTGTGAGGAAGCACTTCATAATACTGCATCTCTGAGGAAGCACTTCATATTACTGCATCTGTTTGCAAGTCATTGTTTTCCGTCCTTCTCCCTCTCCTGCTTCAAAGCACTTCACTGTAGCAGAGGAAGTTTATTTTCAGACTGCATGTGTTCACTGTATTTTTCAGAATTTCCTTGCTTTTGTTGTATGACACAAGTCCTTTCATGTTGCCTTTCCACTCTTCCTCCCACTCTTTTTCCCACTGTCTGTTTTACCTTTTCCCCCCTCTCTCCCACCCATCGTCTCTATTACTTTTCACCCCTCTCTCCGTTACCATACCATACCATATCATAACATACCGTATAATTCTATATCATAGCATTCCATACCATATCATATTATAAAATAAAATAAAATGACAGGCCTTACCATACTATATTATGACGGGCCAAACCATACGATACTATACAATGACAGGCCGTATCATAGCATACCATACCATACTATACTATAGACCATATCACACCATAGGTCTCACCAGAGACAGTGCACGCACTGTCGCTTGCAAGACATATTTTTAGCTAAAAGGGGGTTGGTTCCCGCCCATTGCATATCATTGGTCAGCTTCATTGACACTCTTTTTTCGGTGCTTTTGTTTGGTTAGTGTGTGTTGGTGTAATTTCCTCTTTGTGTGTTTGTCTCTCATGTGATGCATGACCAAAGTCCTGCTTTCATTCTTGTTGAGTGTGCTTGGCTGCTGGCACTTTGATTGCTGCACTTTTCTTTTTGAGGAAGCACTCCATAATACTGCATATTTGAGGCAGTCTATTTCCATCCATCTTCCTCTACGGCTTCAAACCTGCTCCACTGTGGCAGACAAAGTTTATTTTCAGTCTGCGAATATTCATTATATTTTTCTCAATTCTGTTGTCACAGTGAAACGCAACAAGACGCTCAACAGAAGTGTCGGGAAACTGCAGATCAGCATTCCGAGATGTAGCAGTGTATTTTGTTCAGACGTGGCTATTGGTTAATGCCGATCTGCCTTCGTACCACGCCAGTGTGGAGAGAAGTGACACCATTGCAATACTGTTGCTTGCACCATTTAACAAAGCCCTGAGGAACATATGCCAAGGCCAAGCAACACGAGGTGAGGTCATTTCTTGGGAGTAATGTGCTGAAGAAAAGAAACCTGCAGAATTACTTCTGTAGAAGTCCGTCAAAGTGATTGGTATCGGCCATTAATAGCTGCGGCCACTTAGCCAGTTTGAATTCTAGCTCCTAGCAGCTGGCGAGCCTGCCTCGTCTCTTCTTCACAGTAGCACAGCTGCAAAACACCCCTAGAACACTGTGGAGGCATCAGGCGAGCAACGCCCATTGGGTTCAAAGGGCTTCAGCCCTCCCATAGTGTGTGGCAGCCCGGGATGAGACAGCCTCCCGTGCACACACACAGCCGCACCCGAGTACTTCACAGGGCTTTAAAAGGCCATTTACTTGCTAATGAGGCGTCGTTGTTTTTCACCCCTTCTTAGAGCCCCTGCATCTCCACTCTGCCTATTGCTGGAAGAATTGACCCCCCCCCACCCCCAAAACATTTTCTTAGGACACGTCGTCTGACCCCGCCGCCGCCACCGAAATATGGCTCTAGTTGCGCCTCCGGGAGGCATAGCCGGCCTCTGCTAAGATAGAGCCCTGGGCGTGGGCGGAGGGACATTTGGCACCCTTCCTGAAGGTAGTGAATTAAAGGAGGCAGCACGGGGTCTCGTTTGTGTTCACTGCCCCCTTAACAAAAACATCCCCGGACCTCCCCCCAAATAACTGATAGCTTAGCTGCCTCATGCAGATGATGGTTTTCTTGATGTGTGAGTGCCAGCAGGGGTCAGGGTGAAGGGAGGGCAAACAAGGGGGCTAAAAGTTTTCAAAACATCGCCGCCGGTTTTCCGTTTTTACGGATTTTTATAGATAAATACAGACAGAAAACAATGTGTTTTCTGTCTGCATTTATTTTTAAAAGTGGATAAATACAGAAAATTGGGTTTATTTTAAGTGACTCTGTGCTGTCTTTCATGAATTATAGGCCAACACCTGAGCAGATAGACAGCATGGGAAATTTAAACAAGCATTGGCATAGCCAATAGGTCTCGCTTTTGGGACCTTATAAGTGTTTAGCCATGCAAGAGTTGTATAACTAAATACTTATAAGGTCCCAAAAGCGAGACCTATTGGCTATGCCAATGCTTGTTATATTCTGTATTTGTTCCTTTAACTTTATACTTCAAAGTGGGCAAAGCATCAGATTTTAATGATTTTCGTGACATTTTCTTGTCTTAGCATCAGTCACGTGCCAACCCTAGACAGGCCAGTCACACCGCTCAACTTCTAAAGCCAGTCATAAGAAGACCACAAACTTACAGCTCCTGGGTATTCACTGAAGACCTGACGACAGGTGGGAAAGGCATCTCCCAGTGGGCTCTTCAGAGACAAAACTTACTCGAGTTTACAAAGTGGCTTGTTTAAAGCAGGGCACGGGAGCGGAAAGCATTTGGAGAGTGAACACTGCCATAAGGAATGGAGCGGGTGTCCTTCTGAGAAACGCGAGAGCCTATCCGAATGGAAAGCGTGAGCACGAACCGCCAATAAATCTGAGTTTCCGCCTCTGCTCTCCGCTTCCAGAATGTTCTCATGCGCGCGGACCTCGCCAATGGCTGAATGTGCTAACAGGAAACACAATCGCGCAGTGTAGTGAAATGAAACATAAGTGAGAATGTATGCAACTGCGCCCTGACACTCTGCCAGCGCAAAAAACATCTCCAGCGGCACTAAGGGTAGCCATGGAAACACGGGAAGGCAAGTGAAAGGCAGCAGCGTTTTGTTAACTCAGTTAAACGACGGAAGTCGTAAAACCATTGAAAAGACCTTTTTTGTGGCTGTTACTTTCTATTTCTTTCTTTTAATTTATATCAGAGCTCGCCAAGGCCTGTAACCGGATTCTCTGGACTTCTGCTACATGTAAACAAAGCCCATGGTCCACTGTACTTGAGGGGCATCCTGATTTAGCTGAAGACACAATTACATGCTCCAGATCACAAGTGCAGCTCTGTCTTGTTTGAGAGAGCCGCTCATGCACAAAACATGGTGGCCTTGATTTGGGGATGCTTGAAAAAACAATGTCTGGAGGGAGTCATTTATTTATTTTATTCTTAAATTTTTACCTATGTTTTTCTTTAAAAAAAAAAAAAAAAAGCAGTGCGCGCCACCATGATGGCCTCGGGCGACACACAAGAAAGACAGGTGAGAAATAAAGGCAAAAAATAGACGATAGAGGCCGAGAGGAAATGACAGGGGAGAGATTTGACAGGTGGAAAAATGAGATTGAGAGCTGAGAGAAAAAGTAATGGAGATATAGGTGTGACAAAGAGCCATTCTAGAAAGAGACAGCAGAGAGGGTGGACATGTGCAAAAGAAACACCTGAGAGAAAGGGTACACAGGCTCTGCAATGGCAGACCTGAGACACAATTTACAGGCTGCTTCTGTGGGTGGCACCACCAGTGCTGCAAGTTCACCAGCAGCATTTGATTTACAAGCCCTGGTCACACGCAGTGCACTGTACTAGGGTCTGACAAAGAAACCAAATAAGCCAATCATGGAGTCACTAATCCATACATCAATTTACAATAGGGAGTGCATAAGCACTTTAGCACTTATCAGCAGTGGTAAAGTGCCCAGAGTCATAAAACCAACAAAAACAGGTCAGAGAAAATACAGGAGGAAGGCAAAAAGTTCAGGGATGACCCTGCAAAAAGGTCCAACATTCAGCAGTGCTCCTCGGTCCATTGGAAATTACCAGGAGTTCGTAAGAAGGGCCTCAGGGCCTTATTATGACTTTGGCGGTCTGGTAGCAGGCCGCCAAGCCAGCGCCCTGCTGCCACATCCCACAACCATAATGCGACCAGCCGGATTCCAACAGGAAACTAGGTAGTGTGGTTCTGCAGCAGCTGGACCAAGCAGTGCAGTGCTAAGGCTCATATGTGAGCCTTAGCAAGGCACCATAATGGGTTCACCACTGCATGTTCCTGCGAGGCATGGACTGTCAAATCCATGCCCTGCATGAACTGGGGGTGCATGCAGACAAGGGGGCACTCTATGTGTCCCCTTGCATGCATTCCCTGCCGCAGGGGCACAAGGGGCCCTGTCGGGCCCCCTTTGTTTCCTCACGACACACTTTTCATGGCAGGCTCACTGCCATTAAAACTGTGACGGTGAGGAAACTCTTAATATGCTTGGTGGTGCTGCAGTTGTACTACCAGCATATTGAGGGCCTCAGACCACTGCAAAACTGCCAAGGATCTGCAGCGGTCCAATGGCAGTCCGACTGCCCAACTTGTCATAAGGTGGTTGGACCACCGGTCCGGCAGTAGCCGCACCACCACCATGGGTTTGGCGGTCCATCGGACTGCCTAACTCACAATAAGGCCCTTAGGGCCGAACGTACAACCCTTTTCTGTGGCCACAAATAGGAGATCCTCCCGTTTGCAACAGTAAAAAAGGGCAATGTCATGTACAAATGCTATTTTGCGAGTCACAGACTCGCAAATAGCATTTGTGACTCCCGCTATTAGGATGGGGCGTCCCTTCCTAATAGCAAGTCACCATGCCATGTACAATTGTTTTGAGACCGCATTTGCGGCAGCAAAACACTCGCAGTTTACCACCTACTTCAAGTATGTGGCAAACCACTCGCAAACAGGAAGGGATCCCCAGGGGACCCCTTCCCCTTTGTGAGTATGTGAGAAAATATTTTTAAGAGCAGTGGTCCCAAGAACCACTGCCTGCCCTTAAAAAAATGAAACTGAAAAGTTTCATTTTTCTTTTTTAAATGCATCCTGTTTTCCTTTAAGGAATACGGGCTGCATTAAAAAAAAAATACTGCTTTATTTAAAAGCAGTCCCAGACATGGTGGTCTGCTGACCGCAGAAGGGCACCATCCCTGGGAGTGCTAGCCATTCCTAATGGGGTGGCAAATTGCGACAGCCTCATTAATATTCATGAAGCATGCAATTTGCGACCCCATTAGGAATCGCTAACAGTGTCTGAGACACTGTTATACATCCCAATTTGCGACTCGCAAATTGGTGGGTCGTACATCTGGCCCCTAGTCATTCCAAAATGATTTTATCAGTTGGTCACCATTTCTAATCTATTAAGCTCATGAAAATCACTTCGGTGGTTAAGATGAAATGTTGGTGTTTGTAGCCTGCTTAGTTGTAACAGATGGGGTTGAACAATCTAAGGGCCATATCTACAAGGCGGCGATAGAAAATTATCGCCGTTTTTGCTGCCGTTTTCGGCCGAAAAGCGGCGATAATTTTATCGCCTAATTAGCAAGGTCACGCTAACGCGTGAAACCTTGCTTTAGCGCACGAAATCTTAACGCCTAGCTTTGCATCTCTAATGAGATGCAAAGTGGGCGTTCCTGACCTAACATGACAGGAGAAATGTCGCTAAGCGCATTTCTCCTATCATCAAGCCCCACGCTATGAAGCATAGCGGCAAGAAAAGTAGCGATAACCCCCGTTATTGCTACTTTCCTTACGCCTGCTTCAGGACTGACTTAGCCATGATATCCTATGGAAGGTGGATATCATGGCTAAGTTTGTGAGGCCCTATCAACAAGCTAACGCCACATTTCGTGAGATTATCGCTGGGTTTCCAGCGATAATCTCACGTTAGGCAGTTAGCGCTAGGATTTTTATTGCTTGTGAGATAAGCGTTGCTAATAGCACGCTATCTCAGCGATAAAAATCCACGTTAGCCGGCGATATTATCCTAGCGCTAAGTGCGCTTAGCGATAATTATCGCCGGTCCTTGATGACATGCCCCTAAGGTTGTTAGGTAAATGCTGAGAGGCGATATGTTGACCCTGAGTGATGCAACAATGTTGGATTAAGCTGAAAGTGATGCAGACTGTATTCTACCTAGTTGTGGGTTTTAGTGATTGTAGAAGAATCAGAGTGGGGTATTTGTAGGAGTTTTTTGTGTATTTATAAACTGTACATTATTAACAATGTGCAGAATATGGATCTACACTTGTATTTATATGTGTATACTTATCTGATCATATTCCCTTTGAAGTGATTTTGCTATGACCTGTTAAAGTCCTTTTCCTTGGCTTATGTTAAGTAAGCCTCAGTTACGCTTGAACTCCATTTTGCTCAAGATAGATGTCTCGCACTACACGTCACTGTTTAATATTTCTGCTGCACACAGCCAAGCACAGTCATGTCTTTTATTTTTCCAAAGGATGTTGTTCTCAAAAAAGATTTTCTAACATGGGCTCAGTAATGTAACAACATTGAAGGTGTCTTTCGCCTGCTCACTATATTTTATTAATTCACAATAGTTCACTGTTGTTTTGTAGCCGTTCTGTCATCTCTGGATGAAATTAGCATCAATTTTCATGTAGTGGAATAGTACTTAGGTGGTAAGTTATAAGTTATTGTGACACTCAAATTTAATGTGTTCTGATTTGCTGAAATTGTAATTATGTGCTTACAGCATGATGAATCTACAGTTTTCATTATGTCTAATGAGATTTCTTATAAAAATCCTCACATTTTGGGGTAAGCCAGAAGACATTTCGATGGTATTAGGGATATAGTCTGATTTCTTACTGATTTTGCTGCTCATTGTGACTATTCTTGATTTTGCCCATAATTCTGTAATTCCCTATTATTGTGAGCCTTCAAGTTTATTACTTTATGCATCTGCACTTCACAATTTCTGTATTGTACCTTTTCAATGTTTGCAATAAATCATTTCAAATTTCTAGTTCCTCCTCAGAACTCACATACTTAATTGACTGTATTTTTATCATGCTATATTTGTACCTTATCTTGGGATACATTGCTTCATGAAATTGAGGTTTAGCACCATCCTGGCCGATCCAACTGTTGGTTTATGGTTGAGGTGTCTTTTAGGGATGTAGGATTTTAGACGATCCCGAGTCCATAAAATGTTGGTTTCAGAGAATGTTTGCACTTTAGAGATTCCTTTTTGTCCTCTCCCTAGTCTGGCTTTTGCCACAGCGGACTTTCCATTGTGGGTTTCCCGTGTGTATTATTTGTTGAATTCCTGAGCAAAAAGGATTGTAAGTCTTAATAAGGGTGAAGTGATTCTTGAGATTGAGAGTGTTTGGTGTGCTGAGGATGCATTGTGAGTTGTGCAGTTGAGAGTGTGGTTTGTGTTGAGTATTGGATTGCTATGCTGCATGTGAAGCCGTCAGTAAAAAGCAGATAAATAGTGACAGTATCTGAATTCAGTACTTCCTTCAAATATTCCAAGTGATAATATTTCCTACTTACTGCTAACTATAAAGAGTTATTCTCAGCTGTCTATCTCCTCAAATAACAGGAGTCATCAGCTATCTGTGATTTAAGAACAGACCATTAGGTTAAATTTTATCTTTCTGGTTATTTAGTTCATTATATCAAAACAGAGCAATATCTTTGAGTGGCAGTGGCATAACGGAGGCCCCTGCAGCCCCTGCGGAGCGGGGGGGCCAAGCTCAAAAGGGCCCCAGCAGCACAGTACCCTGGCCCAAGAACTCCTGACTAACTTCGAAGGGGGTCCCTCCATGTACTTTGCAGAAGAGCCCCCTCAACATTCGTTACCCCATTGTTGAGAGGTGGCGAAAAGTTGAAAGTCATTGTGATCAGACCATTGTGGATACAGGACTGGTAATGTCTAGCCAGGACCCCGGGGGCACCACTGAAGCACCGATCAGCATACTTGCCATTGATATGGACCCACCTGTGACACGGCTGGGCTCATGAATAGGAGGGCTGATTTGGTGTTTGAAAAGAGAGGAGAAGCTGACGAGAAGGCGAAGGTACTGGCTGGCAAATGAGGCATACAACAGGACAGAAGGAAGAAGGACGGACTAAACTGAGCAGAGAGCCTTGGCGGTAACAACCAAGCAAGGGAGGAAACAATGTGGCTGCGAGAGCGGCATGATGCCAAACCACTGATCGTGGCAGATTCAGCTGATGGAGGAGGAGATAGCGTGTACTCTAACCCCGGAGAAGGCTCTAAGGACCAGGACGCTGAGGCTCTACCCCAGAGTCGTGGCTGCAGGATAGTGACTAAACACGGCTCTCAAGCCATTGTGTGGTGAGCATTGACACAGTGGTATCTTGTGGGGTTGTGAAATGGTGGCGGGGAGCACGCATGAGTTGTCCTGATTTCTACAACCAGATGTATATGTAGTACGGATGTGGAAGGACAAAGGATTGCTGGCTGATTCATTGTCACAAGGTGAATTGTCCATTTTTATTCACTGGTATCATGTTAAGGGGAATTTGTATCCCAGTCATGTCGAAAGCCCCAGGTGTTGGGCTTCTTGCATTATAGAGTTGTTCACAAGGGTGTAGGTGACAGATTGTCTCGCATATTGAGACCTGACCACTAAGGTCTGTCTTTATTTCCCTGAGGGATATAATGAGCCAGAGAAGAACCTAGGAACCATGGGAAGAGAAGAAAGGATAAGGAGAGCAAGGATACCGAACCTAGAAATACATACTGTTGTGTTACTACCTCCTGAAAAGACTGTTTTCAATTAAACTACCTCTTACTCTAATGCTGCTTCCCAGTCATATCCGGCACCCTATTACAGCCATATAATTGCCAGTAATTGCACTGATAGATCACAGCAGCCAAGGTTCACAATCCTGCTCCATGCTGTTAACATCACAATGTAGCAAAAACATCAAAGTCTCATCAAAGGCATCTGACAGACATGAAAAGGATTACACAAACCAAGTTCATGTCAATAGGTTGTGGCTTTTGATACAGACTTGCTGATAAAGGCAAAAAGGTGCCCTTGAAAAATTATGGGACAGTCTGAAAGTGATCTTAATACACTGGAGGACTTCACAGTTGCAGAATTTAGGATTTGGCTGGAAGCCATCACATTCGGTTCCTGACATTCATCATATGAACAAAAACACTATAATGTCCCTGGTCATCTTCTCCCTCCACGCCCCCCCCCCCCCCAGGTGGCACCCTCTCATGAGAATTCAGAAATACAACATTATATTTTCTAAACTTTGGGGATGTTTCCTGGATCACTGGGTCTATAACATCAGGGACCTTTGTAATAAATTTCGGTTGATGAAGGAAGTGGTAGATTCCATTATAGGTAGAATACATCTGATATCAGGTCAGAAGAGTGTGACAATTTGGTGTGTTTAAAAGTATTGGGGAAACTGTTTCTATGATAGCTATACTCCCCTCTTCTTACTCTGCATGTGTGGCCCATTAACCCATTCCGGATAATTGTGTATTCATATGAGGTTTGTATTTTGAGTTGTCTGGCGTGCTGAATGATAGCACACACCTGATGTTCAGGATAGTGAAGAGAAAGGGACAAGCAGGGTAACACAGTGAAGAAAATCAATAAAGCAAGTAATGCTTCTATATCTAAGTCTGACCCCAGAGGTTCTTTAAAAAAGTTTGATTGAGATAACTACTCATATGAGGAACTGCATTGACATTGTTGCATTGATGTTGACTCAATCACCAATTACATCAGAGAAACACACTTCATTGTGGGGTAAGTTAAATCAAAATGCATTTATTCTATTTTCAATGTAATTTAAATTAGAGTTGAGGTCAATTTAAGTTAATTTGAGTTAAGTAAGGATAATTTCAAGGGTTTAAGTTATTTAAGAGTATGGCTTAAAGGTTAGGTTAAGGTTTCATAGTGTAAGTTATTTTAATGTGCTTTCAGTTAATTGAGGTTTGGGGTTAGGGTTAGGGGTAGCATTGAAGTTACATTAGGGTTAATTTCTATTCAATTTAAATTAATTGAAAATAATTTAGGCATCTATTTAGCGTTAAGATAAAGGTTATATAAAATGAGTTATTTAAATTAATTTAATTGAAATCAGTTAAGAAATGTGCTTGACATTAGGGTCTAGGAAAGATTATTTGTACTTAATTATTTTAAAACATTTACTAAACGTTTAGAGTTAGTTTCATAGTGAGGAAAGGCTTTAAGGGCAGATGTAGGGTTGAAGCAGTCGGTCAAAGTAATGGTCAACTATATCTAACATTTATCTTTCTGATGTACTTGTATTCTATGTATAGCTCAGATGCAGTGCTAACTCCTGTGGTGAACCTTGAGGTGATAGCAGCACACTTATCATTCTTATTAGAGCCTGTTGAATCAATTTAAAAATTAAACACCCCTGCACAAAGAGAAAATTAATAATGGCTTACACTCTTGATTATACCTAGCTTGGACTCCACACAAGTTACTTCTTCTGAATGATCCTTCATTTGTTTCACGTTTACACTTTCAGCAGATCTCTCTGTGTTACTCTCTGCATGAACAGACTCTTTTAATGATTAGGTGTCTAGTCATGAATTGTTAGAGAGTTGTTCAATGTTCGTTCACAGTCCTGAATAACAGATTTTGAGTAAGTACCATTGATAACCTCTCTGTCATCAATAAGACATTTGTGTTTGTGAAACGAACAGTCTTTTGATTTTTAAGAAATACATTAAACATTTCTATTCTGGCTCATCCTTCACTCATGTACCTCACTCTTGTACTTTTCAACATGATTGCAAAGGGATACACATCTAAAGAACTCAGGTAGACCTGGGTGACAGGGGTAATGTACAATTGTAAAGTAACGTGATCATGGAGAGGTCTACATCATTCATGCATTTACACAGGGACACTGTCCAATACATCACATGTTCATCATTGTGATATTGATTTTTTTGAAGAATCTATTCTCAAGTTTGTTGGCATTACGTGCAGTCATCCATCAAAATTTACAAAGCTTTCATCGTTCAAAGCATCAAAAAACACGGGTCAATCAAAATGGGTTGAAATGACAGAGGCATAAACCACCATGCCTCTACCGCGCAGCCAGAACCATAAATGCATCTTAAACATGCATTCCTTTACCACGCATGCCTTTATCATGCATTTTCGTTGTAAAGGCATGATGAGTAAGGGGGTATGCCTGGTTAAGGCTCGCCACTACTCTGACCCCCACTCTGGCCCTAAACCCTGAAATTCGATCCCTCAACCTCACCCCCACCCCCGAGGCCTAAACCTGCCCTGCACTTAAAACTACCCCTTCTCCGACCCTGCCCTGTGGCCTAAAACCATACCTCTTACTATATACTAACCCGTAAAGCCCTAAAATTCAAACCCCCACCTCGCCCCCACCCTGAGGCATAAACCTGCATTGACCTTAAAACGGCCCCTTCCCCCATGCCCTAAGGCCTAAAACCATACCCATTACAAATAGCACTCGTTACAACGCATGCATTTTCTACACATGACATTACAACACAAGTCATTACAACGACGCGTTGTTACATCGCATGCCATTACAAAGCAAGTTGTTACAACAACTTGCTGTCGGGGGGCGCTGGAGTTTGTAATAGTATAATTTACTATTCCAAATCCAGTGTATTCAACAGTAGGGAAGGTGTTGGATTGAAAATCCTACAAACCCAACACCTTCTGCCCCCTATAGCAAGTCATTGTAACAACTTGTGTTGTAATGGCATGCGATGTAACAACACGTTGTTGTAACGACCTGGGTTGTAATGGCATGCGATGTATTGCATGCGTTGTAAATGATGTTTCCCGCCCATTACCATATACTACCCTGCCCCCTGCGCTGTCCCGAAACGTACCCCGACTCCCCCTCCCCGCCCTGAGCCCTAAAAAACTCCCCTTTCCAAAACTACCCTAAATCCTTCCAATGCCCTGAGGCTTAAAACCCTGCACACTGTTGAAAAGAACTACCCGACCCACCCGCCTTAAGCCCTAAAACCTCCCCCACTCATAAAAACTCCCCCAAACCCAGCCCTTAAAACTACCACTACCCCATCCCTCTGCCCTGAGCCCTAAAAACCAGCCCCTTTCCAAAAGTATCCCGACCCTCCATTCTAACCCCTAAAAGCGAGCTCCACCCCTAAAATATCCAAACAAACCTGTCTCCAGCCCCACTTATCTGTTCCGCGTCCGGAGCTTCCTGTTTCAATACTTACCCGCCCAACCTGAGCACTAGAGCGCTATCAGCCTTACCACGCATATGCGTGGATAAAGCAGATGCGTTGTTCAGGCAAGCATGGTTACGTGGCTCTGCCGGCGTTGTTCCATGCGTTCCCCACCAAAACACAATGTACATTGATAAAAACAAGTGTGCAACCAATGGAATCTCTGCATCATATGAATAAGTGCAAAATTTAAAAACATTACATTGTCGCAAAAATGGATTTGAAGTCCACATCTTCATTTCATGTTGGTTCTGTATTTTTCAACAGAATATGCCAATGATGGGGTGGTTATCTTATGCGGTGGACAAGTATGCGTCTGGAGCACTGGATTCCTGTGTATACATGATAAATTTAAATCTTTCTTTATATGTGAGGAGCCACTGGAAGGGTTGGATAGTCTAAAAGAAGCTATCATTATCAATGAATTCCTCAACAGGGCACAATGATTGGCCAGTTGATCTCTCATTTCTAGCCTTATCACCTAATTTTACCCGGAAGTAGTCTTTGCTCTTTTCATCAGTATATGAGTATTCCAAAGGATGGCCCCTGGTCAACAATAACCTGGATTAACATACCATAATATAATGTCTTCTTTTAGTCACAAAGCATACTTCTTAGTGTCCACCTTGCCAGTAATTCCCTGAACCCATTTAGTGATTTACTGAAATCTTTCACAGTGATCATTCCTTTTAGAGGCTGGACTGAGGATAGGATGATTATAGCCATTAGTTCAGTGACACAACTGCTTATCTGGTCAATACTGCAAATAGCTCTTTTGTTTGAATCTGCCCATTTCACACCGCCAGTGGAGAGTTTTCATGTTTCACACCTCCAGTGTGGAGATTTCATGTTGCACCGCTCCAGTTAAGAAATGTCATATTTCACGCATCCAATGGAGAGATTTCATATTCCGCACCTCAAGAGGGGAGATTCAATATTTCCTCCAACGGTGTTGAGATAAGTTTAGTGACAGAAGCAACTTTGATAAGCTCCTTTACTTCATATGTAACATTTTATCTTTCTAAAGCCATTCGCTAATAAGGCTGAAGACCTCCTCTAGATAAGTGAGGAAGACATCCACAGAACACATCTCTGGGATAAGAACATTGTTAAACCATGTGTTTGATATGTGTCTCTAGAATAAGTAAAAACTGTTACAGCATTTCTCTCTCATGATATACTCTGGGGAATTGTCATTGTTGGCTTAGCCATGGTTCCCACTGACCTGATGTAACTGATAGAAATGGTGATTTGTTTCCTTTTAACATTTTTGGAAAATCAGCATATCAGTTTTGGACAGCATGTGCCCACTCTGCCTAATTAGAGGGAGTAGGAGTTATTCAGTGTTTCCAGCAATCGTGCATCCATATTGAATAGGGTTTGTACTGCAGCTGAACAGATGTACAAATGTGTGCCCTACCTGCAAACTCCATTGAGTCCTCACTGATGTAGGCCCCACACTGAGACCCAGCATTACAGCAGCTACAGCAGAATCCCTTACTGAGACCCACTTATACAGCAGCTAATGCAGAATGCTATGCATAACGTGCATGTCTTGTTTTGTGAAGTTGATGATTTAGAATTATGAAGCTTTGTTCTGTCTTCCATTACAATTTTAATTCTCCTTTATAATTGCTATGAAAGACGACATGAATATCACTTGGTTTCCATTGTCTGTTAACATCTTTAGTTACATTTTAAGTCTGGCGTTAGCCAAGATTGTTTGATTTTGATGAAATGACACATGTGATATGCTTATTTAATAAGAATATCAGCCAGCCCTCTCCACCCGTTTGTCCGAAACTGCGTCATTCATATTTTTGTTACGTGCAACATACAACATGGGGCACTCAAGAAATTGGCTTACCTCTGCGAGTGACAGCATTCTGCTCTTGACCAATGTGTTTTAACAAAAAGAAGTCCTCTTGTTTAGTTTTACAAAACACATTCAAACCCATTGGTAAAACCAGCATATGGTAGCCAATGACACATCTACTAGCTTTGCCAGTGCTTGTTGAGAAGTTGTTTCTAACCCTTTTTTAAAAAAGGAAAACATTAGTTTCCTGTGAATAAGGTTCATTTGTGTTACCTTTCTCTTTGCACTTTTCAAAATATAAAGGACCCACTCCACTAAGGTCTGTGGACGAAAATCTTTAATTGCTAGTCTAAACTCATGTTAGTGATTCTGATAATGTCAATTCAGGTTATAAAATCGATATATTCAAACTTAAAATAACACCAATATTCCACTGTTTAGCTTAAGATCAAATCGGCTCCCTGCAACAGGTTGTGGGCTTTCTGGGACAGGAATGCATGCCACACATACACACTCACACCCATGCATTCACACATGAATACACACACACACATACACCCATTCACAACACTCACTAACAAATACACCTACATTCATACATACACACACGTACACTCTCACACCCATTCATTCACACATGAATGCACACACCCATTCAAAACACTCACTAACAAATACACCTACATTCTTACATACAGGCATGCACACACGCACCAAACATAAAACAAAACACAGGAACTTACATTCACTAGAAAGGGAAGCCTCAGAGGTCCCAGGGGGTTTGAATGTTGCCTTTCCTCCTTGGCTGACCTAGGAGGGAAGGCAGCAGTATCTTATCTCATCACAGAGAGGGATGGGGTCAGTGAGACTGCTGACTCTACACGGCAATGTGACAAGGTTTTACTGATTAACATTTGGCCCTGGGCACTTCGGGTCTTAAAACTGAAGCACCCATGTCCAAGGCAATTAGTGATGCCCCCCTAGTCATAAGAGGGAGGACCTCAGACACTTTTGGCCAGGAGTACCACCTTCAAATCTTGCTTCTAGTATCTTTAAATCATAACGGTCTGATTGGACATTGACCATAAGATGCATGCAGTCACTATGGAGGTGGAGAGGTGTGGCTCACTGGTTAGAGGCGGCAGATCAGGAAGCAGAGAATCGGCCAGGGACCAGGGTTCAATTCCCGACGCGGCAGGGTCGTGGACCAGGGTCAAAACGGACTCGATAATTCTCGCCTCGGTACCTACTCTAACCAGGAACACACTCGGCAACTCTGGGCATTAGCTTGCCTCATCTCCACAACGGCCCCCCACATTCGCCGGGGATGCCTGGTTTCACCTTGGAGATACCCTGGAGGGACCATCTCACAGGGATAGCCAGGACGGGTTCCCCAGCGGTCTACAGCGCCAGGACGCCTCAGGGCAGCAGTGCGCTTTACAAGACACATACATTTACATTTACTATCACTATCATTCCACCAGCTATATAATCTAGTGTGTAACATTTTTCCATAGAATTACAGTGCTGAGCAAGGCCCCAAAATAGAACAATTTCTATGGTGATGGCAGCCTATGAGTGGGTCACTGATATCATATCAGTGCACACTATTTCGATATGCAAAAATATCAGAAAATTAATAGTGTTAAAATAAATTGTCTTCCTCTACTTAACTAAACCAAATATATCAACAACACAAATATCATTGTTAAAAGTTTCCATTTTTACTTATATTAAAAACAAAAATATCGGAAGCAAAAATATTGTTTCCTTTTAATATACATATGATTTGTTAAAAATATTGCCTCACACAATATAGAATGCAATAATATTGGCACAGCATTTACTTTATCATTAATAAACTTATAAATAATAACTTTGTACATTAAAGAAATAATTACAATCAATATTCAATCAATATTTACACATATTTAAGCAAAAACATTTATATTATTACTGATAAAAACAATTTAAACCAAAGTTAAACTAACCAATAAAATCAAACTATTAACAAAACAAAATGTACCAATAAACTCACATAAACAATTAAATCAACAATATAAAATACACACCCTTTTGATCAACTTAATACTGCAAAAATGACATAAGCTGCAAGACGAGGAAACTCTGGCCAGACCCTAAAAAAAGAAATATATATATGTCTAGAGTAATACTTTACAAAGTAAGCAATGCTTATATTTAAGCTAAAACTTACTTTTAATAAAATTGTAACATAACAAATAATGAATAAAATACTCTCCAACTTCTATATATTAACATGTACTTACAAAAAAAAATACTACAACTTTGAGAAAATGTAAACCTGCCAAAATCAACACAAACCACAAAAAAGACATAAAAAAGTAAGTATATGTAAATTATTATAAAAGGGAAACTCACCCTAGAACGGAATAAAATAAAAACTAGCAACCTTAACCATTACAAGGTACTGACAATTAAACGTTGGAAATGAAACTGATGCTCTTTTTTCTTCTTATAGAGAGGAGAATACTTGCTCCACATTACAACACCCCCAACAGAATAGCTGCAAAAAAGTGTGAAACATCTAAGAAGAACATACATGTAAGTATAAATAATAAAGGTAGTTACATAATTTTATATGTAAATAACAAACGTATAAACATTTAAACATTTTAGTTATTTATACAATTACACTATCTTCAAACATAATAACAGAAAAAGCCAGAAAGGAAAGCAAATATTAAGGGCCTAATTACAAGTTTGGCGGTCTATGGAATGTGGCAAGCTTGGCGGTCCGAACGCCCTATTATGAGTTGAGGGGATTGGCTTTGCGAAGACTGCTGCTGAACTGCTGACACCGCCAGCCAACTCTGACCACGGGGGTCACAGAGCTGGCCTATCATGCTGTGGGAGGCTCGGACCTCCAGCGAAACCACACGTCCAATTACAAGTTGCTTTACAGCCGGCGTGACCTTGGCGGTCCATCCACCACATCTGAGACAATGGAAAGGGAGGCATATAAAGCCGAAACTCACCTCTACTTACCTCTACTCGTCTTCTACCATCATGGAGCCCATTGGACATGTCCTCACGCTGCTCTACCTGCATGACCATGTTCAAAACCCACTCCATCATGGACAAAATCAGTGGTAAGTCAAACAACTACCAGTTGCCATGGACTCCTGTGCACATGTAAGTATTTGCACATATACAGGGATCCTATCTTGTATTGTTTCATAACAATCATAAAAAATACATCTGTAGGAAGCCCTCCTAGGCCAGTACATTGGATCTGCACAGGCACACTGCACACAAATGGGCATGTGTTAGCAAATTATATACTAACAATTATATACAGTGATAGTTATGTGTGCATTATTTTGTGTTTCACAATAGCACCTACTCAACAATATCACACCTATGAATGTCTGTCATACATCTTTTGCCCTTTCTCACTTGTCTCCCATGCTACTACTGATCTTCACTAGTAATGCATCTTGCCATCGCTCAAGTGTTGGGAAAGTGATATTGAACTGACAACAACTATCATGAGGCTTGTCACTTCAACTCTAACCAAGATTATACACTCCTTTTGCCCCTTCTCACATGTCTTCCATGTCACTACGGAGGTTCACATGTCATGCAGGCTACCATTTGTCAAGTGTTGCTAAAGTGAGATTGGCGTGACTACATCTACCATGAGGCCTTGTCACTCCAACTCTAACTAAGATGCTATAGTGAATGTGACACACTCACAATGCACACAATGTCAAAGAAACATCTGTATGGATGTATCAGTAGAGTCAAACACACCTTCTCTACCATAGCGCTGTATTAGGCCGCACACATCACCCACAAGGAAAGGCAATGTCAGTCAATAGGATTACATAGAATCAGTGTGAGAACCATTCTAAGTGCACAATGGAACACTTTCTGAAGGATAGCCATGCCTCTATCAGAGAGAACCCTGAAAGGCTGGGACACTGGGGCACAGTACCTTTTGCACATGTCTGACAAACTCCATGTGCACTGGACCTGGGAACTGAAGCATATCAGGGACAACCAATAGCAGAACCAGGTGCCATGCATGTGTAGGCAATGGGCAAGTGCAACTTATGAAAGCAAACACAGCACTAACAGCATGTGGCACACATCTAGATCAAGTAGCTGTAAGGTACACACAGCAAAATGGACACATGTCCATGCAGAACTCCACAAAGGTATGACAAGTTGACACCCTCCGTGTGTATCTAACTTCAACACATCAAAGACATATCCAACCTACATCATAGGGAGTACAACCTACATGATGTTGACAGTGGCCAGGCCAAGCTGAAATACTTACCACATAACATGTCACCCAAGGAAACGTTTGCCCCATTTGGACGTCATCCCACAAAGACATCCATCCAACATTTCCCCTTGTCCTGTGTAACTCCAGCACTATTTCCAAGGGCACATCATACTAAGCACTTCAAGTGGATCAGCAATCAGGGATGAAACACACACAATTGTACTCATGCATCATTAACTATACAATCACATCAGATAGTTAGAAATGTAATGGCAGGACCAATGTCTTCAAAACTCAGAAACGTTTTATTCCATGGGTGAAAAACTAAGGCTAATGGGCAGTACATTATGTTAACCATGCCACAGCCAACATAAGACCGTGACACCAAGCTTGCCCTTACTGACACTGCCAGGGAACCTCCTCACAAAGGGGCATCCATTGGGCATAGCAAGGACCTCGAAGATGATACTTGATATGGGGGGGCAGAGGTTTAGGGAGGGGTGCATTTGTCCTTGGGAAGGGGCTTCTTGGGTTTGGGGGGTTTGTGGCTGGGTTCAGCTTTAGGAGTTTTTGTCTTTTTTTCTTTTTTTGGGCTGGGTTTAGGGGTGTGGGAGACTGTTTTTCTGGGGTATAGGTGGAAGTGGAAGGGATGTGTTTGGGTGTAGGAGGGGTGTTGGGGACTTTGGGGGGGCAGGTTGCAGAGGGGTACGGGCAAAGGCAAACAAGGGAGCTTCACAGGGAAAACAGGTAGGGTGTTCGCAATGAGTTTGGATTGGGAGGAAAAGGAAGTGGAAGTGTGAGCTAGTTCTGCTGTCTGCACTATGTGTTGTGTTGGTGTCTGTTGTATGGGTGACTGTGAGAGTTTGTGTTTTTTTGGTGGAAGTGTTATGGATATGCTGGGTTTGTGGCTGTTGCTGTGATGTCTGCGAGCATGGTTGTGTTTATGGAGGCGTCAGTGTGTGTTGATGTGATGTCTGTGGGTATGGTGATGTCTGTGGAGGGGTCAGTGTGTGCTGGTGCAGTGTGTGCTGGTGTTGTGTCTTTGTGTATGGCTGTGTCTGTTGAGGTGTCAGTGTGTGTTGGTGTGGTGTCTGCAGGTATGGTTGAGTCTGTTGAGGGTTCAGTGTCTATTGGTATGGTGTCTGCGGGTATGGGTGTGTCTGTGGAGGGCTCTGTATGTGTTGCTGTGGTGTGTGGGGGTATGCTGGGGTGGTGAAAGAGGTGAAGGAGGTGAGTGTCTGCAGTGTGCGTGTATATTTACGTTTTTTGGAAGTCTTGCGCTTGTCTGGGTGCTTGACTCTGATGTAGTGTGTGCATGTTTAGCTGTGAGTTTGCTTGAGATAGGATTGGGAAGAGAGAATGTTGTTTGGGAGGAGGCATGAGTGGGGTGGAAGGTTGGGATGGGTGGAGGGCTGCTGTGAGGGAGGAAGCCAGAGCCTGAAAAGATCTCTGTAGGGCAGACAAGGCAAAGTGAATGGTTCAAAGTAGGTAACCATCTGGGTCAGCTGGGGGCTTTGCCCATGGATCGCATTCAGCACTGTAGTCTGACCCACAGAGATGCTCCTCATGTAGTCAATAGTCTCCTCGCTCAGGGCATCGGGGCTAACAGGGGCAGGGGCTGAGGTGCCTGGAGCAAAGGAGACTGTTCCCGTCTTAGGGGAGGGGGTAACAGCCAACTTGTGATGTGGCGGACAAGAGGGAGGGTGACAATTGAACTGGGGGTGGCAGACAAGGATGACAGTAGAACTGTTCTAGTTGGGTCTGCCACCACTCTGGAGTGTCCATCGGAAAATGATTCAGATGATGAATATGAACTTTGACTGATGTCCTCCAGGGCACTCCCCAAACCCTCCTGGTCACTGGGTCCCTCCTTGTCTGACGTCTCACATCCAGTAGCGCCATGACCAGCTGTGTCCCCACTGATGTTGGACCCTTCTCCTTCGCCTGCCCTGGATTACTCTGAAATGACATGTAACTTGGGTTTATTGCAGCTGCATTTCTACACCTAACCGTCGCAAATCCACATATAACATTGATGAAGTCCACACATCACACCATTTTCATGGTTTACTCCATAGGTTTCCAAGTTAGCATGAGCACATGCATGCATGCTACATAACCTGCAAACAGTTGGGTCCACTCATGTCAGAACCCCAGGCACGCCCAAATGCATGGCTGGAATTCTCTACACTCCATCCCTATGTTCTTACTAGGATAGTTGATCACTTTGCATACTTAGGCACTTGTTGTATACCATTGTGAAGAGATGTATACACAGAGAATGGATCCAAGTGTGAGATTTACACAATGCACACACCATACCCAAATTCAAACAAATCTAACTATAACTCATAACACATCATAAAGATCATATTGAACACCAATGTAGCATCAATTACTGTTGTGGCAGACACCATGTCACAAACAAATGCTCATTGCACACTGATGATACTTTGCACTCCAAATGAAATCATATGTACACTACTTGGAAAGATAAAAGCAAAGCTGGATACACATAGTTTAGCTATGTATCAAATTTAACAAATAAAGTTCCCTGAAAACATTGAGGTCCAAACATTTGGGAGATAAATACTCTCGGCCTCATTTATGAGGCCCCTTGCACCGCCGGAACATCACTTTTTGTGACATTCCATGGCGCAGGAGCCTGCTCCATATTTACAAGGCACCACTGAGTCACTTTTTTTGGCTTAATGCTGCCTTGTAAAATGGTTCCCTTTAACACAGTTTTCTGTGTTAAAGAGATGTGCAATGGGTGTTGCTGGGGGCATTCCCAGGAACATCCATGGCTTTTCGGCTCAGCCCCAGATTTACAAGAAATCGTAAATCTGTGGCAGCTCCAAAAACGTATGCCTCTCCAGGGAGGCATAACGTGGAGAAATATCTTTATTTCTCCTTGTTTTTCCTTTTTATATGTGTGCTGCATTCTGTAGCACATATAGAAAGAGAAAAAAGCCTCTTCTGTTTTTTTTTTTTGTTCAGGAAGGTTTCAAAGAATCATCCCGCAATTCAGGCACCCTTGCACCATGGTGCAAAGGTGCCTACGTTGGTGCACAGCAGCCCATTAAGCGCCAGGGCAGGGGAAAAGGACAGGAATGTGCCGTATCTGATAGATACGGTGCATTCCTGCCCTTTTCTTTTACCGTAGGGCAGCGCAGCAGGAAGGCATGCTGTGCTACCCTACGGTAAAACCTCATAAATGAGCCCTCTGAATTTAGACAGCATAACATTCCACAAAGCCATATGAACATCCCCAATCCTGATTGGTACAGGCGATGATGCCAGTCATAGATTGTATATCCACAAGCCAATGCACCTTTGAAGGTTTTGGGTGTCCTTGAACATCTATGTAAGGAATTACAACCCGGCAGGGTTGTGTACACTGTGCACTGTGCTGTGGGTTACTAAAGAACCCTATTAACTTATACAAGAGTTATTGAAGAACATAATACTCAAATTATACCATTGTTATGTTTATAACATTATATCAGCTATTCAAGAATAAATGCATTAGATTTCCTCAAGGTGAATTAAGAAAACATAATAGCATCGCCAATAAACATCATATGGCTGAATAAACATAACATCTCATCATTACATCATGATGGTCACATGAAATAGTGTACACAACATTTTAAAAGAAAGCCCGATGCATTTCGGGACTGACACGTCCCTTCGCCAGGGGCAACCTGTGAACAAGAATATCAGTATTACAAACAACATCAATGATGGTTTTTATGGAAAGACAACATGTGGGTACCATTATGTAAAGTCTCGGGGGGAAGTGATAGAACTGTGCTGCTTTATTATGCGAAATTGCATCACCATGGTGTGATTAGTAATGTGCCAAGTAGTTGGAGTAATAAATGAAAAGGATGTGTTGTGAGTTTGTGCAGAAAAAGAAGGGAAAGGTAATTAAAAGACTGAATAGGTCAAAGACTAAAAGAGAGACTAAAATAGGATGAAAATGTACCTTGGTAATTTAAGAGTTTGGGCTAGAAAAGAGTTCCAACCTGGAGGCTGAGGGTGAATAAAAATGAAAAAATAATAAGTGAAAGAAACAATGGTAAAATGTGAGTATTATGTTCTTCAATAACTCTTGTATAAGTTCATAGAGTTCTTTAGTAACCCACAGCACAGTGCACACAACCCTGCCGGGTTGTAATTCCTTGCTTTGTTCATTGACGCTTGACCAGACAGCAAGCGCATCACTGTCGCACCATTGTACACCATTTGAAT
This sequence comes from Triturus cristatus, assembly GCF_964204655.1. NCBI lineage: Eukaryota > Metazoa > Chordata > Amphibia > Caudata > Salamandridae > Triturus > Triturus cristatus. The sequence goes on along the minus strand of NC_140593.1, from coordinate 818,708,915 downwards.
ATTTAGTATATCGCATTAATTAGGTGTGCGCTTCACCTTCTCATCACTCTTGAACATCTATGACATAAAGATGTGGGATCACTAGAGTCCCAATGGGCAGGCACATCACAGCACTCTTTGGTATCGCACACTAAGATTGCCTTACAAGGATTGGTGTAGACACTCACATAGGATCCCCACAGTTCTGCATCTCATTCCCTCATGTATGTTACCAGTCAGCGAATTAGTGTATTTAAGCACCATTGTAGATGAACCATCAACTGGCAAATGCACACTGGCCAACATGTAGGCACTAATGCTGATGGCACCAATGATGTTTGCAGCCTCATTTCACGGTATTGCCAGGACTTACCAATGGGAACTGTTGCACAGTCACTGCATGTATTGTGAACGCTGTGTCATGTCACGTGTAATAGGGCCACCATCACATGAGAGAAAGCAGTGAGGATACATCACTCCTCACACAAGCAAGAACAGTTGCCTGCAGGGTACAATTGTCACCTAGATTAACTGAGAAAATTAGATGATTACTCACTTCACTCACCCAAGTGTCTGCTCAAAAGCAGAGAATTGGATGTGGACAGGATTTTACTATCTTCCAGGTCAGAAAGACAATAGACACAGCACAGCAGTATGCACCCACTACCACACTTACACTAACAATGACTCATCTTGTGTGTGGCACATGGGCCACTACCAATATGGTTAGTGAAATGCCTGTCTGTAACACTCAAAGTTGGCAATATTACATGTAGGACTTCAGCCAGGTCTCACCACCTTGTCACTGCCTTTGGGCCCTCAACTGCCCATCAAGGTCCGGGTAGACCACTGCCAGTATGTGGGCCTTCAGGGGGATCAGGGTCCGGCGCGTGAACCTTCCATGTTGGTAGGACTTCCCTAGGTGGACCTCCACAAAATTCTGGGTCCAACACCACAGGTCCACCCTCCTCTTCCTGCAGTGGGTACTACACCAGTTGGAGACCCCCAGGGTCCACACCTCCTGGGCGATCGCTCTCCAAATGGCCTTCTTCTGATGGGTGTTGACCTGTATGGAAGCAATAGATGTAGAAACTGATTTAACTTGAAGTTTGAGGATAACTGTTAGCTTGATATACATCACATTGACATCTAGCACAAACCTTCAACAGTCAACATATTACATGTGTACTTGTCACATGCTATGCAGAACTAAAGCATGGATACACTTTTGTGTTCATCCGATGACTAACCTCAACCCTGGTCATGGCCTACACTGACTGTGTCAGCCCACTAACATCATGTAGGCTAGGCCCATCCTACATGAAATGTGATATGAGGTATCGTGACACACAACACACCATTTTGACTTTCCAAAGGGTAAACTACCTGTGTATGTCTGTCCAGACACTTTTCCTGCCAGGCCCATTGCATTGATGCTGATGGTCCATAGAGGAAAGTACCATAATTTACACGACACCCTAAGACTAAGGTCACAAGTTAAGGGCTTGTATGTGTGACACTGAGAGCTACCTCTCTGGGGCTGTGTAGTCATGACTCGTTTGAATATCCTAGTAAGTCAACATAGGTTTGTGCAGTATATACTGCCATCACAGGACATCCCTTTTGCCATATGAGGTACTGTAACAGGGATGACAATCAGCATATCATTATATATGTTGTGTGATAGGGAACATTGTAGCCAAGCAGATTATTCAAATTTCTAAATCTCTTCAAAAGTAATCCACTATCTGCACTGTTCATGTCTCAGATGTGCAATAGCCCTATACAGTGGAAGCAACACTATTAGAAAAGTATCAACAGACCTGTGTGAGTAAGGGAAAGTCATTAGTGGCAGACACACAATGGCACTGTGGGTCAATGGAAAGAAGTATCAGGTCATAGGATCACCTCAGTCATCATGCCTCACATTATCCATATAACAGCTATCAGTGCTACTGGTGGTATGGATAACTCTTTCAGGGTACACCTATGGATCAGCAGGTCTACAGGGACCTTACTCTATGCATCCACTCTCCTGACACAGTAACTCTGGCCCAGGGTGGGCCATGGCCCAGACTACCCACATATAAATGCCAGGCTGTGCTCTCTGCAGGCTGAGGCTACTAATCCCACATAAACCTCCCATCTCCACCAATTCAATACTGAAAAGTCAAACTTCTGGTCATTCCATATGTGAACATATGGTTGTTTGGCACTCTGAAGGGGTCTGTGAAGTATAGCTACCTCATAGACAACTGCTTTACAAAGTCTGATGTGGGCTGATTGATCAGTGGAATGGTACACTTGGCTAACATCATCCTCAAATGCTTCTAACGGTACACAGACATGGCTAATGGTGTAAATCCTATACATAACCATGCACATATTCCATGATGTGATTTGATAACTCATTGTACCTACTATGAACTTGAGCCATGCATAGATATTTGCATGAAACACAAGTAGAAATCAACCTCATCACACATTCCAATGGTGGCCATCTCTCCACAAAGTCTAGGGCCACATAATCCATTGCATGTGTGCCCTCAGTAGGGGTCACACAATGTATGCATCAACATAATGTTAACACTCAGACATTCAGGAGCACATTGTAGCCTATAGGAATAGAAAAGAAGCAGTGAAATTGAGTTAAATATGTGTTTGAGAAACTTACCTGTACCTCTGGTGAGCCATAGAGCTGAGAATACAATACAGGGGAAGGACCTCATCCACCATCTGGAGTGAAGGGACGGGCCCTCTCTCCTGTAGTTTGTGCCACAATTGCTCCCTGAAGTGGCAAACAGCAGCTAAAATGGAGGAGGTGTTGATAATAGCAGTGTCAGGAGGCACGTGGGATTTTTTCCAACCGCTGCTTGGATGTGCGGTCATCAGTGTCGACGCACACAACCATTTAGCCATGACGATCACTATCCCTAATGTTAGTCTATGGCTGTGACTGCTATGCATGTGACCTCCCATCGCGCTGTCAACTATCTCCGTTCGACATGTCCTATTAGCGAGGTCAGGCATCCTCCGTAGCATTTGGGAAAACTGTACATAGGCAAAATGTACGCAGCACACTGTACACAGTGGTTGGCGGTAATACATGTTATGCTACACTCAGTATAGTGGCAATTTAAATTCTTTGAATAGATGATGTGCCCAGTTCTGTTACAGACCTGTGAAGGCCACATTGGGGATGACAGGTGGATGTTCATGATTTGACAATGATGATGTAAAATGTGTACTGCTCCATGAAGCATTGATGTTGAGATAAATGACTTTTATATTGCTCTTCACATATGTTATTATGCACATTGTGACCGAAATCCATTTTTGTGTTACTCCTCACATAGGTACCATGGGAGAGGGATGAGATGCCAGCCTCCAGTGTACCATCCATTTACAGACCTATAGACCATGGAAGAACGACATATCATCCAGAAGTTCAGTTTGAATAGGCAAACAATCCTGGATCTATGTCATCAGTTACAGCCCGACCTATCTCGCATCAATGATCCTACATCAGTACCAACACTTGTTGAGCTCCTGTCAGCTTTGCATTTTTTTGTCACAGGCCCATTTAAATTCACTGTTGCTATTTCTGGTTGAATGTCACAACCTAAGTTCATTCGGGTACTCACAGAAGTGCTAGCAGCACTTTTGATACACGTGACCAACTACATCCAGTTCCCTAGACATGAGCATTTAGCCACTGTGAAGTCGGATTTCTATGGATTTGGTCAGATTACACATATAATTGGATCTATTGATAGCACCCATTTTGCTTAGTACCACCACACGACAGGGAGCAAGTCTTCTGGAGCAAGAAAGCACTTCCATTCTATCAACGTGCAAGTTATATGCTTACCGGATTTGTACATCTCAAATGTCTGTACCCAGGATCTGCACCTGATTCCTTTGTACTGCGGAACAGCACCATACTCCAGCTAATGTCACAACTACTAAAGGACAGGGCCTCGCTTGCAGGAAAGTGTGACCTGTCCTACTTTTGTGTGGGAAATGCCAGGTAGTATGATCTGAAAGTGTGTAACTAAATGTTGCCCTTCTGTCTATCTGCCATCTATGTGCCATGGTTGTTGACACCGCTGAGGAATCCTACAACGCCAGGGGAAGTCTGCTTCAATGAGGCCCATGGAAGAACACAGCGAGCACTGGAGCAGTCTTTTGGGCTCCTGCAAGCCAGATTCAGATGTCTGGACCGGACTGGGAGAGCCCTTCTCTACTCACCCGGAAAGGGGTGTAAGATCACCGTGGCCTGCTGCATACTCCACAACATTGCCCTGTGACGGATAACACCGTACATCACAGAGGATGCAGGCCATGAAGACCCACCAGGTGGGGATCCTGAAAGGCCAAATGAAGATGATGAGTGTAAGTATGGTGTGAGATGAGATAATTTTTACTACTCTTGCAACTCTTGTGGTGATGTTATGTGGCGGATGTTAAAACTACATACTATCAATATATGGGTCTGGAAATATCTGGGGGAAATTTTTATATTGTAAGTGTAGCTTTGCTCAGTTGTAAATGTTGTTTTGGCTGTGTTCTCTAAAGGTTGACAATGTAATGTGTGTCATATGCATGTTTTCTCAGCTAATCTCTCTGTGTTAGTCTGTTTTAGGTACCTTCACCATGTCATCTTCATTTAGACATTTCAGAGTTGTGACATTAGCAGGTATATGAGGCTGTTCAGACATACGAAGTGGACATGGATTGGTCCTGGGAATGTCTGTCACAGAGTTTGGGTGTACAAAGCTGGTACTAAGACAGCTTGCACAGCAATAGGATGAAAGTTACGTGGCTTCCATTGGACTTGTTCCTTGTGGTGTTTAGGTCCTAATAATATGTGTGCCATCATGTGATCCAACACAATGTTGCGTTGTGCCCAGTTCATGCTATCCTGCCTTCACATTGGCTAATTTCTCATTGTGGATGGATTGGATGTAGTTATTGATGTGTCTCCTCATTGTAGGCCAAATTGCTTGTAGCACATCACTGAAATGTGTTTTATGAAATTCCAGCAAATGCAAGCAACACTGGATTGAAATGACTCTATGGTCAGAAACTGTTGTACTGGCATGTGTCTGTTTATTGGTTTATTTGACGTAGGATTCCTTTTGTGAGGTAGGCAATATGGCTCCACCTGATGGTGTAGAACTAATTTATTGTTGCTTATTGCATGGGATATAGTCAGATATGTGCCCTCCTTCCATGTTGTGAAAGTCTGCAAGTGATCATGTGATCACTGACCCAGAATAAATGAGTCATCTCTTGTTTGCTATGTGTCTGACATCATGTCAGCCTATGATTTGAACAATAGAATAAAGATGTTGTAAGCCCAGACACTTGTATGTATGTGTTGTTGTGACATGGTAGTGATCTTGAGTTGAGCAATGTTTCCATACAACATATCCATACTTGACATTGCAACGTTCACATGGTAGTACATTAACATTGTTTTATGTGAGAATTACAAAAGGAGACAATGTGTTTGTTTGAAAACCTTTATTTGTCTGGAAGCCATAATAGTACACAAGTAAACAGGAATAAAACATTAGTAATCAGAATTCAATAAATACATATATTGAAAGCAAGTACACCTAAAACAGGATTAAAACTTTGTGTGTAAAGAAAAATAGGACTCAAGATAAAAAATACAACATTAGGAATGCACTTTTTGTTGTATTTATGCACATGTACAAAATAGCACCAGATATTTAACCATTGTAGACACTGAATTTGACCCTGGTTTTCCATATAGCCAACAGATAGCAGGAGAGTGCAAAAACCAGTGGTTTACTAAGGTCTGTTTTTAATATCCTCAGGTCAAACTTATGCTCTCTAACGTCCAAATTCCATCAAAGTGTTAGAATTCAACACCGCCTACTAGTTAAGTAGGCTGGGCAGTAAAACAACACATGTTCTGAAGTCTCCTTAGAAGTCCCACATGCTGGGCACAGCTGTTCATCCTCCATAGGGGATTTTGCCCACTTGGCGGTCAAAGTACATAGGGGTAAGGTCCCGTAGCGATATAACAGAAAGAAGCACCTTGCTTGAGGGGGTTGTATCTTGTCCATAACATATTCTCTGATGAATGAGCCTTTAACCAAGAGAAAGGCATCAGTCAAAGAGCCATGCCTGGCTTTGGAGTATATTAAGGACTCACCGTGTTGCCAGTATGATAATTTAATGTGACTCTTGGGAATTGATCAGGCCTCTCTTGTGACACTCCACAATGATGGTAACTCAATGTCTCCCATACTTAATTCATGGTAGGTTACCAGTGCCCACCAGCCTGGGTGTTTCTTCCAAAACCATCTTGATATGATCGGAGCTCTGGAGTGGCCCGGAACCTTCTCCTAAAGAGGATGGGACGAAGGCCAGTTTTATCTGAGAGAGGTCTCAAACCAAGTTTAAGCCTCAGAGGCACCAAGGGCATGCATGCTTATAGAGATACCCACCAATGTTAGCATGAATCGTTTTTCCACAAATTCTAGTGAGCAAACGTCCAGGTGACTCCACAGTTCAGCTCCATATGTGGCCATCCCCAGAGCTGTGCACGTCGAAACACAGCATTGTGGGCCAACTTTGGAAGGCTTCCTGCAGCTTTCTCTGATCTTAATCTGCGCTGCATAATATGTGCCAGCCACCCCCCTGCTCTGTTAGTGTAATACTCAAATAAGTAAATGTCTGCACTCTCTCAAGTGGTTTCCCTGCCAGTGTCAGATTAGCCCTAGATGTACAATCAAGGTCGAATACCATACATTTCGTTTGGGACACATTTATTTTCTAGGCCCGCTCTTTTTGCTAAAATTCTCAAAGTGGTCCAGTAACCTTTGTAGGCCCATAGATGACTTGGAAAGGAGTAGGGTGTCATCCGCAAACTTGAGGGTAGGCATTCTCATGTTTGCCAGTTTAGGAACATCATTATCACCTCTGTTCTAAATACTTTAAAAGGCCATTGATGTAAAGTGAGAATAGTGTGGGGACAAGTATGCACCCCTGCCTAACCCCTCTAGTGACAAGAAATGGGTCTGTTAGCTCACCCACCTTCCCACACCTGACTTGTACATAGTTATTGTTGTGCAGCCTCACTATAATAACTAGTAAAGAGTTATGCACCCCCAACTCCTGTAGCATCCACCATCAAATTTACCTAAGGACTAAATCAAAAGCAGAGCGGCGGTTCATGAAAACATATCACAGGTGACCTCCTCCCACAGTGACAACTTTCCAGATTAGCATCAGGAGTCAGAACACCTGGTCAATCGTACTAGTGGCTTCCCCCCTAAATCCCACCTGCAGCGGGTACAGGATGTTATGATCTGTCATCCAATCCTGCAGTCTGCCGTGAAAAATGCTGCTAAATAGCTTATGAGAGCTATTGAGCAGACTAATAGGTCTGTAGTTGATAGGAAATTAATGGGGACCCTTTTTGTAAATGAGGACAATTTAAGCCTCAGCCTACTTCGGGGGAAAATGCGCCCCTTTCAAAAAAGTTGTAAACAACAGTGAAAAGTAGGCTCCCCAGGAGGCAATGCTTTGGTGACATGTGTTTTTAATAAAGTGAACAAGGATGAGATAAATAAATTAATTTAAAATTCAACAGTACAAACAAAAAGTGTAGTCTTCAGTCATGGTGGATGAAATTATCGTAGTAGAGTCCAAATGTTCAGGAGTCGAAGTCCAACATAAACCTCCCATCAGATATGAAGAATTGGGCAGGAATAGTCCCAAAAAGTGAATGTGCAGCACACACAGGAGAACATTAGGATCAAGGTCTCTTACTGGTGATGGTGGGTGTCTTGCCATCCTGAGCTTATGGATTTTGGGTGAATTTCCCCTTCGTTTGCCACAGGGGGAATCTGGGGCTACTTAGATAGGGGCGCATGCTGGTGTGAAATTCTCTGACAGGGCCTCCCTTCCTGTGGCTGTGGCAGATGTTGATGGTGTGGATGTACATGGACCACAGGAGGGGTAGATGCAGGTGGTAAAGCACTGCAGAGGGTGGTGTTTATGTCCCACAGCACCCCAAACAGGGAGGCCACCTCGATGTGGATACCAGCCACCTCGGTGTGGAAGCCAGCCACCTAAGTGTCAATGGCAGCAATCTCCCAGTTTGTATCCCTCTGCAGCTCCTTCATTTCCCCAATTTCAGCCAATACCAGCTCCATGACACATTTGGGAGTCCTGGTAGACTCCTAGTACTTGGCTGAAGACAGTCTGGGTGCCTGTGGCCTCAGTGGGCTCACTCTGCAGGCCCACAGTTACCCTCCCACATGCCCTACTCCCATGGCCCTGCACCCTTGGCACAGACTACAGCCTCCCACTGGGTCCTGGTTACTCCGTGACGGGTGTGGTATCTGTCTCAGAATCAAGGACTTGAGGACACAGAATGGGGCTGACTGTGCTAGGTGCATAGGATGGGGGGCAATGGTTGTCTGTGATGTTGCAGTGGTGGTGGGAGGTGTTGTAGTGGGCACAGTGACCCCCACTGCTGGTGTCTGACCAGGCTCCACAGTTGGGCCTGGGCCGTCATCCAAGTCCACCCATGAGGAATGTTGTCATCAGTGAGGTCTTCTTCCTGGGGTGGAGAGGAACTCTGTTTGGTTTCCAACGTCTGTGTAGGTGCAGGGGCAGATAGACCTATTGAGAGATAGAGAATATTGTTAATAATGGAAGTGAGGTATCTACATCCACGTTGTTTGAGTCAAGGTAAATGGGGACCTAGAAGAGAACCAAATAGATAGAGATTAGTATTTTCATCTATTTGCGTGGAGTTGAAGTTGGTTACTAGAGATTTGTTGACATTCAATAGATGTAGTAGATTTCATCAGCTCATTAGATGTGCAGGTATGTGGTATTTTGGCTTTAGGGATAGACATGACATTTCCAAAACTCTGCTACAAACACAATGTAGTCATAACGTGTATTTGTCCATTCCAAGGCCTAGTTGTGTCCAGTACAGGCAAACACCCAGCTTGGTTGTATATTTAGCATTGCTCATCATGTAATTTAATATGAAATTAGTTTTCAAATTATACATAAAAATAATTAGTATTACATTCAAATTAATACATTTTAAAATATATCTTCCTAATGACAAAACTTATCCCAATAAATTATAAATAAATAAACCTATAATATATAAGGATAGGATTTTTTTAATGTATACACAATAAGTAATACATATTTATTCGATGTTCTTTTAATTTAGTTATACATTTTAAAACTGTTTGAATTACATGTGAAAGTAATATTAAACATTTTTCCAACAATTTATTAACAATGACATAGTATTTTTCTGCCTTTTAAAAATCCATTCAAATATTCTAAGATTTTAAAAATAATTAATTCGAAATATAATTTTTTCAATGAAAACTAAATTTACAAAAATTTACATTTTAAACAATTTAAATTTAATTAATTGTATTTGTTACCGAAATTCCAAGATTTTTAAAACATATTTTAATATTTACAATAAAAAACTTTTTTTACATTTAATATACTTTATCAATACACTTGAAATAATTAATAATGACATTTTTACGATATTACTTTTTACAAATCTCCCCACCCTTATGCCTTAAAAACCCAACATCCCACTACTGAAAAAATTGTGTTCACAATACTTTTACATATTAATACAAAAAAAATCCAAATTTTAAAAATGTCATAATTAATAAATCATCTAACTAAGCACACAAATAAAAAATAATTCACATAAACAATCAAAAACACTACAATTAAATTCACACAAAATAACACTTACAATTGAAATTATATATAAACGATATTTTCTAAATCAATCATTCCTACAATATTAAAAAAGAACACTTAAAACAATATTCTTACTCTTGATATTCCTGTTGATTATTTTTTTGACATCCCAATATTCTTGACACAGTATTTGTTTATCACAATATTTTTTAGTCTATATGTTGCCCAAACGACCTATGAGCCCATTTCTTGTGGTGTAGTGGGCAAGTTGGAAACTGTGGAACTAGAAGATATGGCCACTGATTTATAGTTTGGAGAATGAATAATCGTTCCTCCATCAATGATGAACTGATCCATCCGTCAGGCTGACGGAATACCATCCACATGTTTAAAGCCGGTGATGAAGAAACGCTGACCGTCATGACGGAGTAGGGTATGTCAGCCAATCCTAAGTGCTCCGCAATTAATTTCCCTGTCTACCATCGACAGATACAACCCTGTCGACATTGGTATGGCGTACGTCCGTCCACCATATTCAGTATAGAATGGGGTAACATCACAATGGAGTACATGAATATCAAGTAATGAAAAAAAACAAAGGGAGTCCACTCTCATTTCCAAAGAACCGTGCTATCCTTACAAACAGTGACTAAACCCAAGAGAACCATTCGGTTTCTAGCATGAGAGAAATAATATGTGTTCTAAAATAACCCTCACCCACCAAAAGGTCCCTTGGTGGCATGCTTCATCATCGGGTTCTTCCTGCTCCGCTGCGGGACAGGGCGTGCTACGACCTACGGATACGTGGGAGCACTTTCAAGTGAAGTGAAATAATGTGTTTGATGTTAGAGTGGAAGGGTCAGAAGATAAGTGAGTTAAAAAATACCTGGCTGTGTGGAATACTAAACTTTAATACTCCCTATAGCTGGTATTAATAAAAGTGGGGAAAAGGAGGAAAAAGTGCTATAATGGGAAGTTTCCTCACAGGTCTACATGTTTCGAAGTCTACCTCTAACCTTCTCTTCAGGATCTGGGATGTTGATCCCTTTTAACACTCTGACTGTTACCTAGTGTGGTCAGCCTAGTCAATGTCAAAGCTAATATGCATCTTTGTCAAAAATATATTCACCCAATACCAACCACGGCTCCATCGCAGTCGACCTGAGTGGTGCCTATGTCCTGGTCTAACACTTCCTTAGACTAGTATTGGCGCTTTTTGGCGCTGTTAACAATGAATAAATGGGTTTAGAAATGCATATGGTTGCTCTTATACAATTTTATATTTTTGTTTTATAAAAAAAAATTTAAATAGATTTTTTTTGCATTAGACTTCTGGAATTTTTTAATTGACTTTGCATGTTTAGGAAAAGAAAACATATATATATATATTGTCTGAATTTAAGGGTGTCTAGTTTGTATCCTAACTAAAAGGCTTTTTAAAAACCTTTTTATGTTTTTTAATAATTATACTAATAATATTTTTTATATAAAAGTAAATATTATTGTGAAAATTGACATTTAATAAAAAGATACGCTCATAAGGTTATTTAGGTGTGGGTGTTGTAAACTAAATTAGGTAATTAATTGATATGGGTGTGTAAAAAGAAACATATGGGCAGACAAGATTAATGGTCAGTGTGCAATTTCTTAACCTTCTTTTTAAAATGCATGCATTAATATTAACATTAAACATTGAACGAAAATCAGCTTTGATTTTGGGGTGGATTCCATTGCTCTTCATCTAGCAGATACAGACCCACGCAGTAAAGGAGCAGGAACATCTTGTTCAAGTTACTGTAACGGTCATTTTGGCAAGTCTTTCGCTAGACGTAACTTTTTTCTGTCGTCTCTGGTCTCTGGTGTAGAGGTTCAACCGCCATGATTACATCAACTAAAAGGCCTGATTACGAGTTTGGCTGTCCCACCACCCGAACGCCACGGCCACCAGTACACCACAGCATCTTCAGACCGCCATCTTACGAGTTTACCATGGTGCAGGTGGTGTGGCTGCGGAGATCTTGCAGCAGTGGTGATTAGTATTCCATATATATCGATGCCTGTGTGAACATTTTAACTGCATGTTTGTTGAATGAACACATATGGATGATACATGTGGAAAAATACCATTTATTCATTGCAGCAGTCTGGCCCATATGTGGGCTGTCCATTCAATGTGTTTATGGCACAAAAAGGACTCACCTCTATATCGTGATCCTCGGGGTGAAGATGCTGTTGAAGGGGGAACCTGAAGAAAGAGAGCCCTGTCGACTTCTTAAGGGAAGAAGGAAAGGGGTGAGTACGCACCTTCGTTTTCGCCAGCTAGAAGCTGGCAGTCCCACCCCCGCGGTTGGCTCGTCGAAAAGCAAACTCATTATAGAGATGTGGTTAAACAACTCTGTACCGCAATATTGGCAGCTGCTTTACCCTGGTGATCGGCGGTTTACTGGCAGTCTTGGCGGTTCAGCTGCGGTCTTTGCAATAGCAATCCACCCAACTCGTAATACAGCAGTCGGAAAGCCGAGCTCGCATCGGCCGAAACACGACCGCGGGTACAGCAGTTCACGGTCCACCAAACTTGTAAAAAGGCCCTAAATACCGTAGGTGAAATAAAGGGAAACAACGGTTCCTGTGGACTCCTAAAAAAAATTTCAAGCAATATAATTTGCACAATCGCACTAAAAAGAGGGTAGAATAATGTCAGAGGGCAAGAAACCACCAACACATTTGTACAATTATGACTTGTTTTATAAACACAACACTTATTATATACATTGTTTAAATTTACAATAGAACAGATATTTGTGCACTGTGTCCCAAAGTGAAAAATGGAACCTAATTGTAAGTGTCAGGGTGTATATTTATATACAACGTTTCCATAACTCTTAAAAGGCGACCATTCTTGTATAATTTCTTTGTAAACAGCAACTGTATAAAATAATACACGCTGGGTAATGGTTCGCTCTTTCAGCTTGTCGACGGTGTTTCGACCCTCTATCAGTACGGAGTCTCCTCAGGACTAGTGATGCAGGGACATCTATAATGATATAATAGGAGCATAAGGCCCATGTACCGGCACAAATGCGAGAAATAAAAAAGGGGGTCATGGAGTGTGAATTACCTGGATTGCTTAATGCGCAGCCTTGTGAACTAGTGATGTGCCACAAGTGAGAAGTGAAAGGGTATTACTCACAAGAGGACCCGTCCGGGTACTGCCGGGGGGAAATGGGAGAGAAGGAGAGTATGGTTAAGGGAAAGCGGTGAGACAGGGCAGGATATGTGATGCACTTTGATTCAAAAGGTGCTCTTACCTCAGTGTGAGGAAAGGCTGGCAGTCAGGGGTACGGTATCTGCATCACTAGTCCTGAGGAGACCCCGTACTGATAGAGGGTCGAAACGCCGTCGGCAAGCTGAGAGAGCGAACCATTGCCCAGCGAGTATTATTATATACAGTTGCTGTTTACAAAGAAATTATACAAGAATGGTCGCCTTTTAAGATTTATTGAAACCTTGTATATAAATATACACCCTGTCACTTACGATTAGGTTCCATTTTTCACTATGGGGCACAGTGCACAAATATCTGTTCTATTGTAAATTTAAACAATGTATATAATAAGTCTGTTGTGTTTATAAAACAAGTTATAATTGTACAAATGTGTTGGTGGTTCCTTATTATTCTATCCTCTTTTTATTGCGATTGTGCAAATTATATTGCTTGAATCATTTTTTATGAGTCCACAGGAACCGTTGTTTCCCTTTATATAACCATTACCCTGGTTCCGTTAGTGAGTAGGGTTCCCCTGTCCTTTCTCTTCTAAATACCGTAGGTGGCATTATGGGTTGGTTTATTTCATCTGTCATGCTTGGAACATAGCTCTGTCAGCAGAGGTAGAAAAAGTAATGAAGTCGGCAAACGTCTTACACAGTTTTGTCCGTCAACCCTCCATACCCTAAATCAGATGGCTGAATCTCCATGGCAGCAGACGGGTGAAAAAAGGATTTTTGACTGGCCATATGTATCTGCCAAACTCTGAATCAGGTCCATGGTTTAAAACTTGACGTCTCTCAGTGACCAAACTGTATGGTCATTGGTCTGTCAGTGGGTCAGATTCATGATGACCAATAGCATACTATTTATTTTAAAGTGTATATTTTGCTGCGACATTTGAAATACAACGGAGACGTGTGAAAATACCATACTTCTAACACATTGCCGAGTTGGTAAACTGCATTCCAAAAATTCCCCAAATCACACAGTTATATTTTCCATTTGAATAAGATCCATCTGTTAATTCAGATATAGCACCCTATTAGTGCCCTCCACTCCAGAGAGGTTACGGAGTAGACAGCAGTGATAAAAGAAATCTGCTCCTATACTCACTTTTTTTGACACCATCCCATCTGTTCTATGTCGGGTTTCCCTACTCCACTTAATGCATCTAGAGAAAGACAAACTTTCACACCATTTCTCATCTTCAAAGAGCTGCTCAAGTTTCTCCCTAGTTGCTTTTGTGCTCCCGCCATCAGTCTAGGTGTGGTTGGGGGAGGGGGCACGGTGTCCCCACATCAAACAGACAACACATACTGCAGGTTGCCTTTTGATTTACTAACTTAGAGTATTCTACCCATGAGAAATCATGCAGTAGGAAATCCAAACAAGCAGCAGGGTTGAGTGGGTTGAACTTAGACTGGGGCGCATTTGGGAAACCTTAACAACCTTTGCAGAGGACAAATATTCCAAATTTGACTGACATTCTGGAACATGAGGAAACCCTCACTTCACCTTTGTAATTTAGCAGGTCATCGGAGAGTTATGTTTGCACTGTTTACCGAACAAGTTTTTGAGGGAATCTTCAGTGTTTTGTTGTGTATTTAGTTTAGAGAAAAAAATCTTTATCTTCTGAATGACTTGCCATTAATCTGTTAGCTGCTGAGTTCTGTGGCTCTGTTTCTCTGTTTTCCTGTTTCCTGTTTGCTTTGTTAAGCCTTCATAACCTTTTTCCACAAAAGGTATCAGGGACACATTTACATCATTTTTTTCCCTGACATTGGGGGTCCAATAGGTACAGCAGATTTGTGGATTTCTTTAGACAGAATCAAGGAAATAGAAAAATATAGCAACATTTTAAGGTCAGATTGCATCAACAAAAGGTCTGTTGTGCTAAAATCACAATCTTTGCAGCTTTCAGGAACAAGTGGAATTGAAAAAAAAACATTTTTTACCACAGTTTTTGCACTTTTCGAAGTGCTAGTCAATTTTTGTGTTTTCTACTTACTTGCAGTCTGTGATGAAAAAAGATGTGGTGAAACTGGAAAGCGGTTTATTTTTGAAAAATACACAAAATTCTAGATTGAGCAAGGGATCATTAATTTTGATCGCCCATGGTTTTCTCAAAGAAATTAATTGTTAAAAAAAAATATGAAAATAAATTGGGGGGAAAACAGCAGTTGGTGACAACATTTTCATGTGTAATAGTTTTCCCCTGATTTTCAAAGGTAATATTAATATTGTTATGTCTGTCACACCATTCTTGTTGCAGGAATATATAAAGGAGCTGATTTGCAAAAAAACTCCCTCAGCACAGCAGCCCAGCTATTAACATGGCTGTGCTGTATTGTGTGAGAAGGAGAGAGCCGAACAGCCCATATCCACTAAGATATGGTGCTGTTCTGCTGTCTTCCTGGCACTGGCCCACAATCTGGCTTTCTAGCTCCATGCACACACCTTTGCACCTTAGTGCTAAGATGCCTGCATCATGTCTAGCATAGGTTTTGTTCTGGAAGGGTACTCTTGATAAACTTTAAAACTTCCCCTGCTTTGTATGTGTGCTATGCAATGCAGCACACATACAGCATCGGAAACATTTGAAGAAATTAAAGCATTTCACCTTTTTAATGTCAACCTCAAAGAGGCATAATTTCATAGTGCAAAACGCTGTCTACAAATTTTAGTAACTAGGGTGTTGCATCAAAACCATGGGTGGTTGTATGGGCATGCCCAAATATCACCCATGGTGTGTTCTCTTGACACAAAGCAATACAGAGCAACACTAGTACAACTTTTACTTGATTTAGGACTATTTTCCTGTGCAAATAAAGTTTTGCGCTGGAAAGGAAATCCTAAATAAACATTTGTACTAATTTGTGGGACTTTTATGATGTCAAACTGGTGCAATATCTTAGTAAATCTGCCCTATAGATTTTACTGGTTGTTAAAAACGAATGATACCCAGAGCCAACAACCAAGCTGTTGCTAAATTAAGTTTGTACGAACCATGCATAAGTTAATAGGGTAAAATGTGATTCATGGAAAAAGGGTATGAAGGAAACCTAGATATTTCTGGAATGTGTCCAAGGTACTGGGTTTAGATAAAATGATTATTTGTATAACTCTGAATTTGGAGTTACCCATAACATCATTCGAATCAGAGGGCATTTTGCAAAATGTGTTCTATTGTGAGCAATGTATTATGTATGGAAGCCACAATTATAGAGAAATGCAAACAATATAAACAAACGTTCTATCACTTTGTGGTCCTTCACTTCTTCGGATCAAAATGATACCCCACTTCAGTGGCTGGGTCTAACACCCACTACCCAATAGGCCCCTTAATGTAATGTAGAGACATCTAATTTTCATCATGAAAATTGACCCACTTTGGTGATGTGGTAAGAAGCAGCATTTGGACCCGGTTGAGCAGCCATATAGGAAACCCTTCCAAACCCAGACATTTCTGACAACTAGAGACCCATGGAAGTAAATGGCGTTGTGACTTGCATGGGCACCACTCCATTTTCATGCCCAGAATGTCAAGCAAACCTCAAACTTTGGCTAAAATAATCAATTGTCATCTCTTTTCATTGGGGAAAAGTTCAGAAACCTGTATGCGTGTTTGGTGATGTATTTGTTTGCAGTACTAACATATGAGTGCTGGTGAGTGCATTGATCTGTGTGTCATTTCTACCTTAATCATCTGCTTTCTAACTAGACACAATTTCTATAACAAGGAGCCTAGAATAAGCTTTGACTTCATGTCTCACTTGCAGTTCTGATTCATACTGTGAGGGTACAAGGTGACCTTTACTGATGCCTCCCTGAGTAGCCTGCTTGGGCTCAGGAAGACTTGTTTTTCATGAGCCTTTAGCGCATTCACTGAGCTAAATACAAATACTATCTAAGTTTAATGTATGCTCCCCTGAGGTGTCAGCTAATATCCCCTACAAAAGACTTCCTCGGTGGCCTGTTGGAATCTCTGCTCAGGGATCGCAATCCCTAAGCACGAATCAGTGACAGAGGACACCACTGGAAAGTGGAGACTCCCCCCTTTCCAATGGTTCCCTCATATTTCCCCCAAGAATCAAACATCCCCTTCATCTAGTTGCAATTCCTGCTTGTGGACTGCAGGACGCCAGGTATCCCTGAGAAGGAATCATGTTGGGAGAGGCATATCTGGAAAAAGAGACTCTCCCCTTTCACAAGATGCCTCCTCCATCATTACTGGATACTTGGAGCAACCTTATCCGCTCCTTGGGGTGCGCCATCGGATGAGCCAGTGGTGTCAGAGCACCTGCAAGCACACTGACATCATTGAACTGGGCAGGAGGCGGATGATTCATAAGCGATTCCACATCAGCCACTGTAGAGAGTTAAAATTGGGGGAAGCCTCCGATTTAAACCTTTACAGTTGTAAGTGACAGAGATTCACCGCACTCCTCCTACTGAGATGCAGTGGACGCGAAAGGTTCATCCCACACACTATAGGGGTTAAAAAAGTTTTTGGGGTAGAATTTATACATACATGGGTTAAGTAGGCTCTAGGGTGAAAGATTATTAGTGAAGTGGTTAAGCAACAGATGTGTGAAAGTCTTAGGGTGTTGTAATACTGTCTGATAACTTAATGGGCAGGTGGGGTTCCGCTGTTGGTTTCATTTGTAGGGGTTATACTAAATATGCCTTCAACCACTCTTAGTAGTTTCTACGCCCCCAGACTTCTTGGCCACAAAAGCCCAAATATATGAGACCAAATAGCTTGGAGGAGCAGAGAACATTCTCATATGCGTGAAGGTTGTGTTCTGTAAATCTTCTGTATGTGGTGCCCTGATAAAGCACTAGCTGCTCTGAGCTCAGATACATGCCTTATAGAGGAGATAGCTTAGACCTGTGCTTGGTATCAATGTAATAATATTTATTTAATGTTTTTATTTATTCTAATGATTTTATAAAGTGCTCATATGGCAAAAGGACAGCACATAGAGCTGGCTTCATTTAGGAGATAGAGATACTCCCGAAAGGTTAATGTCATTTAAGAATGTACGCTCAGTGGAAGAGGTAACCTTCTGTTTCTTCAGAAAAATCTGATCTTGGTTTCATTATGAATATGCAGTGGAAGCGGATTCTGGAGGAATGATCCTTGTTGGTGCAAAGACCTACCTGCAATCTGTTTCCACTTTGATGGGAGCAATGAGAAACGGTGTTGAGTGGGATCGACCTTAAATGCCTGGTGGGGTGGTAAGAAATGTATTCATTCTAAAGGTAGCACTGGGATGTCTGTGCAGGTTTTTCTGTTCCAGACAGAGGACTTTGAAATCGATCCTCATTTTGATAGGCAGCAATTGGGGTGATTTTAATGCTGTTCAAGTAGTTTACTCAAGGTTTTTGTTGGGAGGCCCCCATAAAGCTGGTTGTAGTAGTTAATGCATGAAAGGGGCACTGCTATGACAATGATGGACCGGTCTTAAGTCTGAAGTAGGGGGTATCACTAAGAAGCATCAGAGTTGGAAGCACACATTCTTGGTGTGAGGAAGTTGTTTAAGGCAATGATTATTATGGTACTTAAAAGTATCATATTTAGTGGTCCCATTCAGAAATTACCACTGCTCAGTTGTTGGCATGATGTTGTCCATTTATAATAGCAACCCAGGCCACCCAGAGGGTGCAAATTGACAACTGACTTGCCTCTTAGTTCACTATTTGCTTTGTTCTCAGTGTCAGTAGAAGCAAGAGTGTTTCTAAGGGCCAGATGTACGACCCTCATAATTTGGGAGTCGCAAATTGTTTCACTTTGCTTCTCGCAATTTGTGACTCGCAAAATGTAATTCAAACAGCAGCGTCAGTCCAAAACCTTGCAAAAAGAGACATTTACTTACACTTGTTCACAGCATTAACCTGAGTGGAGGTGACTCCAAGATTTCTGACCAAATTAGAGGGGTAGGAGGTACCAAGGAGCGTGGACCGATCGATGCAAGAGTCCCGGGTTTTGCAAGGCGTGTGAGTAGATCACAGCTTTAACACCATTCAGACAACCCCAATTGCTTGTTATAAGTTTTTGTATGTGTTGAAGGCAGTCATACAATAGCATTCTCGTTTGTTTAAGTGCATTTTTAGATAACACAGCCTTTCGGACCTGACTACCCTGCAGTTGCCTTGTTAGGGTAAAACAGGGGTGGCCGGTTGAGACCGGGGTACATAATGCTTACTTAGATAACTGCCCATTGCATAGATCTGTGCTGGGCCAAGAAGATCTCGTTCAGCGAGGTAGAGTGGGACACAAGTTAGGGCTAGGGAAGTGCAATACAATGAATGTACTGCCAACATGAAAAAGTTGAGCTAATTTCAAAACAAGCATTGGCATAGCCAATAGGTCTCGCCTTTGGGACCTTATAAGTGTTTAGCTATGCAACAGTTGCATAACTAAATACTTATAAGGTCCCAAAAGCGAGACCTATTGGCTATGCAAAGCAGCCTTGCGGCCGCGAAAGTGATAGTGATCGCTATCGCGATCACGATCAAACATCAAAGCGGCCGTGGGGCAGCGAAAGTGAAAGTAATCGCCGTAAAGCGCGGCGCGCGCACCCGCGCACATACGCTGTAGCTCTAGGCTGGTCTGGTAGCACTTTTTGGAGCCCTCTTAATAAGTCTCACCAGACCAGCGCATGCGCTGGGTCAGGCGAGACCTAAACATTTTATGAAATGTTTTGCCTCTAGGCACACTACGGCATTGTGCACGGGCAGCCGCCCCCCTGGCTTGAGAGCTCCTGAGACTAGGACCAGAACCCATGGACTTTTCAGGATGGGCCCACTCAAGTTTCGTTACACACTGCTGCCATGTAGGGGTCAGACTAACTTAAATTGGAGAAATGTAAATCATTTTTGTGAAACTAAGAGAAAACTCACCTCACTACTTGTGTTTCAAGAAAATGTCAATCATGCTGAGGGAATGACGTGGCAGATTTCTGAAGCACGCGCCTTCAAACTGAATCAGCTTTAGGCGCCGAAAAAGCATAATGAGCCATTTATTCTTTTTTCCTAGCTCTTTGCACTGGTGTTAAGACTATTTGTAGGCCTAGATACCTGCTAAAGAGATTATCCTTGATCATGACGATTTCATCAAGTGGCTAAAAATGCATCATTAGGACGAATGTCTTATGACTCATATGTCAGCAGCTTAACTACCAAGCAGTAGCATTTCCCAGAACTCCCATCAGTCTTATTATTGTTACAAAACAGCAAGTCATTCCCTAATAGGAACCCAGAAGTGTGTGGCTTCAGCAGAAAAAAAGCAATTTCCTCAAAGGGAAACTGAACCTGGATCGACAATGAAAGGAACTGGAAGACAGGAACTGCTGAAATGTAGTAACCCATGTGTGTTTCATGAGAGTTTGTGAAAACACTTCTGGGAATATTTGTGAACGATTTATGGAGACAGCACAGTGTGATTGACTCTGATGAGTTTCCTTGCGGTGTGATTTAGTGGCAGTGAAGCTTCTCAGTGACAACAAACATCTTTTAAAAATGTGACTCTTATGGTGACCCTCTGCCCTTTGGAGCCATTGATAGTGTACCTGCAGAGCCTGCTGGTTGGAACACTCCTTTTACTATCACATCCCAGAACCCCAGTTAATCCTCTTTGCACATGCGCAGTTGTGGATCTTAGCGCCTATCCTATCACAGCATTCAATGTGATTGACAAAGGACGTCATCAGCCTTGACCCCAATGTATTTGTATGGGAACCTAAGATGGTAAAGCTGATGAAATTAATTCAGTGCTTTAGATGGGCAGGTACTGTCCGGTACTGAGTACCTGCACTTTTTTAGCTCTAGCCTGGGCAGGGCATGCGCTGCTCTGGGAGTCATACTGTATTGGAGTATGTATTTACAGCCCCGCTTACTCTCAGCCCACATTTGTCATTGGCTTGTGTCACCGTCCTTCGTATATGCTGGCTTCTGATTGGTTAATAGGCTTGTTAGTCCCTCCTTAGTACCTCCTTGTTTTCTTTTGTTACCTCCCTTGAGGACTGGACCTCTTGCTGTGTCCTAACTCAGGCGTTTTTATTAGCATTTTGGAGAACTATCTACTTAATGTATACAGGACTCGCAGGGCCAGCAATGGCGGCCCCTTTGTATAAGACACTATGGGCCCGATTCACAGAACTAATTTAAGACAAAATCCTAAACTTACTACCATTTACTCATTTTGGTATTCACAGAAGGCACTTACTTATTTTGGTATTCTCAGAAGGCACTTACTCATTAATGAGTAAGTGCCTTCTGTGAATACAAAAATGAGTAAGTGCACTTACTAATTTTGGTATTCACAGAAGGCACTTACTCATCAATGAGTAAGTGCCTTCTGTGAATACCAAAATGAGTAAGTGCCTTCTGTGTATACCAAATGGTAGTTAAGTTTAGAATTTTGTCTTAAGTTAGTTCTGTGAATCGGGCCCTATATAAATAGGACAGTACACACAGCTTCAGGAGCAGCCTCAGCACAAGGGACTTCCAGGCACTTTATAGCGGCTACTTTTCCAGACTTTGTGTTTTTATCGCAATGCACACACTATGTGGCCTATAATTGTAACCTTGGCTGCGCGACAAGGCTGTAGTTGTATAAGTAAATAATTTTGGCCCGCACTGATGCTGATGGGGGACTGATGCACCCCGCCTTGCCTCCATCTTTACCCGGCTCGCTCATCATGGCTGCACCGGGGCTTTCCTTCAGTTATAAATTTGCCCCCCCGCCTCTGTATTGAAGCCACATCTTCTAGTTCCCCAAATCTCATCGTGACTAACTCATCACGGCCAGGGAGTTTCTGTGCATTCTGGAATGCGCAGTTTGTTTGAATTTTTTTTTTAATACATGTAAAACAATTTTAAACATTTAAAATATTTCTTGAAGGTTCTGAGTGAGAGGGGTGGTGGGAGGTTTTAGAAAAACATTCTCAGCCACCTGTAAAGCGTCAGTTGATACATAGCCCCAGATTTCTCTCCCATAGCTGGCAACGGCAACACTTTTAGCCTGATATATTTTCACCATTGCCGCTATTGGGCGCTTACCCATCTTCGCGGCAAAGTTAAAAATCGCGGCGTTCGCCCTTGTTACCGCCCCTTTTTTCCTCTTACTCAAGGGCCCCCAGCTTAACCGATCATCTACCAAGACACCCAGGTAAGAGAATAACGTGGTCACCGGAACATTCTCATTACCCACTTTGAAAGTGTACTGTTTCTTCGGGCGAATCCCGACCTGCATTATATAAGATTTAGAGTTGTTGACTGCAAAGTCACGATCTTCCATGAAGCTCCGGAATGTATCAAGTAGGGTCTGTAATCCCCTTGCCGTCCTGGCGACCAGGACCGCGTCGTCCGCATATAGCAGGATGGGCAGACCTCGTCGCCCCACGTAAGGGAAATCAGCCCCTGTATTTACCAGAGTTTTTTCCAGGTCATTAATATATAAGTTAAATAGGAAGGGGGCCAGGATGCAACCCTGCCTAACCCTCCTCTCTATTTTAAAATCCCTGGATACTCGAAGATCCTTGGCAAATCTAATGTTGGCCTTGGTGTCCCTATGTAGATCCTCCAGGAAGTCAACCAAATTAGCCTCCACCCCCATGGCCCTTATGGATTGCCACAATTTCCCCCGATTAACACAATCAAAAGCAGAAGAAAGATCCATGAAGGCCATGTAGATTGTACCTTGGCGGGCGATTGTGTACTTTCCCAGGATCATATACAGGTTAAGGCACTGAGCCAAGGTGGACCGCCCTGGACGAAACCTGTACTGTATTTCAGAGATGATCTTATTCTCTGCCGCCCAGGAGGATAATCTTCCCAGTAGCACCCCACCCACAGCCTTAACCACGGAATCAAGAAGAGAGATCGGGCGATAACACAGAGTACTGTTGCGATCACCCTTTTTGAAAACCAGCACGATCGTCGAGGTGCCCCAAGAATCCGGGCAACCGGTCCTGGCCGCCGCATTAAGCACCGCCATCAGGACTGGGGCACACAGGAGTGAATTTGCTTTAACAAGGTCCGGTGGAATACCATTCGGGCTTGGGGCTTTGTTGCATGTGAGCCCTGAAATGCCCTTCTCCACCTTTTTCTGTTCGAACATTAAGGGAGCATTGGAGTTAGCCCTGCCGAGGGATTGATGGTAAACTGTGGGGCAGGTGAAGATAGCTTGAAAATGAGACACCCATTCATCCTCAGTTATATTGGTGCCTACATCTCCGGCCCCCGCCCTTTCAAATAGAGGTCGGTTAATAATACCCCAGAATCTTGCACTGTTCCCCAAGGTACTAGCATCCAATAGGTCTCTCCACATTTCCTCCTTCAATTCACCCTTAAGGGTGGCCAAAGTCCGTTTGTACTCTAGACGTCGGGTACAAATCATATGTTGGTTTCTAGGGGTAACATTTAGGGCCTCTTTTAATTGTCTTGCTGCCTTAGAGCAGAGTGTATTGAACCATCTAGGATCAGGTGACACCGTCCTATGTGAAGGAACACGTAGGAGTGCCCCGACCTTGGTGATAATAACATCAAAAGCCTTAAGAATCGGGATCACTTGACACACAAAAAGCTATTTCTGATGCACAAGACTCTGGGACTTTGCTATAAAAAGAATCAGGAAAAATCTGCAACCATTTTAAATGGGGATTTCCCTCCACAGGTCTCATCATGCCCAGGGCTATCATCCTGGCTTGTGTTGATAGTAGCCTACCATCCAAGTACATACAGACGGGGTAATGATCGCTAAAATCACTAACCATAATTGTGAACCTGCAAAAACTACACTGTAGACCAGAGGAGATCAGGATATGGTCCATAAAAGAACCATTCCTGCATCCTTTAAAAGAGGGGACGGGCTGTGTGCTGAAGGGAGCAGATAAAGACATTGAAGATAACAAGTCAAATTCATTAAGCAAATTATTTAATACATCCCCCTGGGCAGAGTGCACGAAATAAAAACCCCGCATCCTCCCCAGACCCGGACCCGCCTGAGGAGCAGCTCTCCCCTTAGCATTCTTTCCGGCTTTGTATTCTTTGCTGGTATGTGTTTGCCTTCTTGAGTCTCTGCCTTCCCCTCCTTTCCCTTACTATAGACCTGTGTCTGATGGACGAAATGGGGCTCGCTCCCCCTGATGGGAACCCTTTTTGTGCTTTAAGTACTTATCGCCTTGCTTGTGTTTGGGTTTGGGTTTGTGTTTACTTAAAACAGAACCTTTTGATTCTCCTATCAGTGAAATGTGGACGCTCGCTTGTGTTGTGTTTCTAAAGCTGCCGTACCGCCGGGTTGTCGGCTGAACAGCTGTGTCCCTGACTTAAAAGAATAAAGGTTTTTTTGAAAAAAAAAAAAAAAAAAAACCCGCTTCCTAGCACATCCCAACTCAGCCATACTTTTGGTTTTAGGATCACCTCAGGGATGAATTTTAAAGTCCCCTGCCACCATAAGCTTATATGCAACAGGGCCACAGGACTGTCTTATGAAGCAGCCCAATTGGACAATCTTACACTCTCCCTGCGCACTTGTTGCATTATGAAAATTAATAATGCAAATGCTGTTGTTTCCTCTCCTTAGGACGATTGCTTGAAAATCCTTATTATCCGTAGGGAGTTGCTGTATCCTACAGGGCACAGCCAACGATATATAGATCACCAGCCCACCCCTAGCTCTTCCACATGGAGATGGGGACGCGGGAACAAAGAAGGCTTTATAACCCTCCAAGAACAGGTTACAGTTCACAAGCCAGGTCTCCTGGAAACAGATCACAGGATATTGTCTGATGAACTGCATCCATATAGGGTCCTGAAATTTTCCCGTCTGACCTGCAATGTTCCATGATAGGATATTGTACAAGTCTGCACTTGTGGTCATCCCTTGATGTATAACCGGTAAAGGCACCTGCTGCAAGGAGCTCGACTTCCCAAGTGTCTCCATGGCACTGGGCACAGCATTTCCCCTAGTGATACGTGGAGACCCTTGTTGGGGTAATATATCCCACACGGGCTCAGTGATCTTCGTTAGTCAGTCACACTCATCCAATTTGGATAAAACTGAGAATCTGTTAGATAACTCTACCCCAGTAAAAGGCTGGTGCCCAGTCCACCGGGGATAACACCCCTGAGATAAAAGCTGGTTAACACCCAGGTCCACACGGGGTCTTTGAGACCACCTGTCACATGGGATACTAATATTTGGGCGCCTAGTATGGACTGCCTTGTAGAAAAAGCCCAGCGGGAGGACCTGGATACCAGAAACGCACTGTGAATGGTCATAATAAGCATCCTTTAAAATTCTATCCACTAGGGAAGAGCTGTTAAAATTCACAACAATACAATCACCCCCGCTAGGTTTTCTCGAGCTTCCTAGCCAGCCCACCCGACGCACCATGATAATATTACGTTCCACCATTGGGCCCACAGATGTATTATTTGACAGCCAATGAGTAACCTTGTTTTTAAGTTGGCCAAGGTCCTCATTAGACCCTGGTTGAAGCGGAGGAACATTACCCAAAATTATTACAAGGTGTGTTGATTGGGGTGGAAGGTTGATAACCAGCAGATTCTGTGCAGTGTTTGACAGATGACCCTGCGTCACTTCTGATGGTAGTCCGGATCCTTGGGAACCCGCACCCTGGGGATGAATAGGAGAGGGCACATTAGGGACATGTCTTTAACTTGGGGCATCAACCAACTCCCCTAGGACTTTTGAGGCCACATTTTTGCTGAGGGGCCGAACTCCACTAGCAGGCCGAGGAGCTAGATCTGATCCGGGCATGGACATAAAACCAGGAGTCATGTTATCCCTGGACAAGTCCGAGGCCGAAGATTGAATAATTTGGGTGGATGGTACAGACCTTTTGTGTTCTACTAGAACTTTCTCTATTGAGTTTAACCTGTCCAAGATGGGGCTCAATTTGGCATCCAGCATACAACTCATGGTTGTCATAAAGGCTTCCATCATGGCCAGTTGGACTGTGTTTCCTACTGGTGCTACCAATACCAGGCTTTTGTTGGCTGGCTTAGTATATATATTAGGCTTGATTTTTTTAGCTTGACTACCCATGGGCTTTAATTTTCTTTTGTACTCCCAGATGCCCTATGAACCACCCTTGCTTGTTGTGGGGGGCCATCATTAGTATAAACTTCTTGGGATTTATAATTATTAATGCCACCGGTCTCAGTTGTGTGTGTAGGGGCACCATTCTCCTTAACAACAATAGCAACATCAGGGGAAAGTGGCCTATAGGAGGTCATACCAGAAGTTCCTTGTAAGGGAAGGGAGGCTTCGTTAGGCTGTGAGTCAATACCCAGCCCTAGGGACAAGGGTAGACTTGGTGTTTCCATAACAGCTTCCCTAATAGGGCTAATAGGACCAGCCACACGTGAAAATAGACCATTTAAAGGAGATCTAGAGAGACGCCTGTTCACTAATTCGATCTCCTTGTCTATAACTAAAGCAGCTCTTGTTAAATAATGCGTCCATGGTTGTGGCACTAGCCCTAGTTACAGCTTTAGAACCATCTTGACTAACTTGAGTCTTCCGCCTCCCCATTGCACAATAGAGAGATAAGCCCCCCAAAACTAAAGCAGGAATATCAACACAGCACTTAATACATAGGTTAAAATGAGAAAAAACGTATCAACCTAAAAAAATAAAATACGTTACTGGGCCCTACCATACAGCAGAGCCCATTTAAATGAAATTGCCTATACACTTCCCCTAATTCCCCCCCACAGGAAGGACAAGGAACCAGTCCAATAAATTCAATTAAGTCCCACCTTTGCGAGCGCAAAAATAAGAATCAAGGAGGGGGGCCCAGTCCGGCCTCCCTCGGCCCCTGGCGGGCTCAGACGGGCCCGCCCTTGGCCCGGGCTTTCCGCGGGTACGCCCGCGCGCGTCCCGCGAAGCAGGAGCTGCGGGTGAAGTTATTCACCTCCTGATGCGAGAATTGCAGCGGCAGCACCGGGAGCAGTCTGGGGGCTGTAGTCCTCCCCCGCAGGCAGGCAAGTAACAGGCAGGCTGTGTAGCGCGTGTCCCGCGGAGCGGGAGCCGCGGGTGAAGTTATGCGCCTCCTGGCGTGAGAATTGCAGCGGCAGCACCAGGAGCAGTCTGGGGGCTGTAGTCCTCCCCCATAGGCTGGCAAGTAACAGGCAGGCTGTGTAGTGCGGGTCCCGCGGAGCGGGAGCCACGGGTGAAGTTATGCGCCTCCTGGCACGAAAATTGCAGCGGCAGCACCGGGAGCAGTCTGGGGGCTGTAGTCCTCCCCCGCAGGCAGGCAAGTAACAGGCAGGCTGTGTAGCATGGGTCACCCGGGTCACTCGCAACCACCTCTCAGCCTTCCATACAAATGAAGAGTTAGTCAGACAGTAGAGAATACAAAACAAGCTAATTATCAGTATGAGCTCGAGCGGCAGCCGGTCTGACCAGCCTCCATAGATTGCTGCAGAGGCACTGACCCCGCCAACATGACAATACCAGATATACATTTCCAGCATCCCTAAAGACCCACCCAGACTGGAATTTTCCAGTCTGGGAGCTGATGACCAAAGGAGGTACAGAAGGATGAGCTACGATCCTGAGACCGGGTACATGCTATCTTAGTTTCAAGGTTACTCTGCCCGTGCCCGTCTCTCTGAGAGTGGAAGCAGGTCTACCTACGAGGAAAGGCATGTAGTTACAGAACTATATATTCATTAGTGCAGCGAAGCTCAAACTTGAACAATAAAAAGAAATAATCGAGGCTACTTTCTGCTGAGGCAGACAGTATGAGACAGATGCTTCATTTCGATCATGGCATAAAATGGTGGCTAAATACATAATGATGCAGTAAATGCTAACTTAATTCGCACAATGCTAGAAGGAGTCCGCTAGATGCATTTTTCAGTCCATCAGACCCTCCTTTTAGCATTTGCTAACAATTTTGTCTTGTGCCGGGAAACCAATAACTACGTGCACATGGAAAGGATCATCATTATATGTCAATACACACATTATCAATATTCAAAAATACCCTCATCAATGGCCATTAGGTCTTGGACAGCCTGCATCATCATAGCCGAAAACGTAGCATCATGTGTAGGGGCCTTCGTGTGGGTGTCAGCTTTTCAATACAGTAAGCACAGCAGGCAGGAAGGCAATGTACGCATAAGCAACATTTGAAAATGACACCTGCAACTGCTATCAGAAAGAGAAGAATCTTCCACCCCCAGGATGCTATTAAACCCGAGAACCAACCGGAAATTGTCCAGGTACCATTGTCTTGGTGGATATCAGATGCGAGCCTATGCAGCTTTTGTATAGCAGCGTATACATTAGGGGCGTGATCCAGTATATACACACAACAACTGCTGCCGATGATGCGGCAGGCCCCACCCCGATCAGCAAGGATGACGTCTAACACCATCCAGTTCTGAAGAGCAACAAGCCTCGTAGTCTGGAGCTCAGCTATAATATTTGTCAGAATCCCTGCTGTTGTATGAATGACACCTTCCACAACCCTGGTGAGTCAACGAATGTTGAGGCTATTGGACATAGGGACCCAAAAGGGGAAGATACCCTTCATAGCATCTGTGTACTGCTGCAGAGTAGTGTCTGTCTGTTCTATGTCGTCGGTGTTAATAACCCTTCTAATTTGGGACAGAGGAGCACTCCTACGCTGTAATCGATGGTCCTTATGGCAATTGGATGGTGCTATGTACACTGGGGGAAGGAGGAAAGAGAGGTAACATACTCCTGACCATCCCCTTGGAAGCCAAACATAAGCTTGGGATCCACAAACAAAATAAACATTATGCGGTGGGAGCAAAGGTGGGCTATTACTCGTGCTCAATGTATATGTATAGTTGCAATTACTCTCCCCCACTTTCACCTTCCCAAACCCTTGAACACAAAATCCAGCTGTGGTGTTGACCACTGACACTGGTATTGCCTCATCTTGAGTGATATTGCACATCTGGAATGACCGAAAATATTCAGTGACATTAAATCCCTGGTAATCCAACATTTCATTTTGAGCCGTGTTACATTTTTCTCTTTCATATATATTCATACAGGCTGTTGGGGATAACATATCAGGGGTCCCTTGTTCACCCGGGGTAAATCCTTGGTGGACACGACTATATTGTAACACGGTGTGATAATCAGCAGATGTCATATTCATAGTACAAAAATGGTAATGAATGTATACAATAGAGAACAATTCAAACCACCCCTCACAGCTGCCCAAGTAGGACATGGGCAGCGATAACAGGCTATCACTCTTATGTGTAACCGAAGGGAGCAGTCCACATATCCGGCAGTTTGTATTTCGATGTCTCAAGGGCTTGGTGGAGTGTTTGTAAAGACACATTGTCTACATATGTTTTTCGGTGTTCACCTTTATGAGTGGCCAAGGTAACAAACATATGTTCAGAGAGTGCACAGGATATTTCTCCTCTAGAAACCATACTATTCCAAGAACTGTTATCAGGAAAATCAAAACAATTACTACGAAAACTATTTTACTCCTTGTAGACAAACTAGACTAAACAGACCCACCCTGTCTGAAACGTGGGGCTGCAAGGGGCTGTTCTTCCTTCTCAATGGGCCGACCAAATGGGTACATTCTAACCAGAGGCTAGGACATGCAATGGAGCCAATGACAAGAAGACAAGAAAAGGGGCAAATGTTCCCTGTGTCCATCAGAGCCTCACTTGGAGATTCCTATTGTTCATAAGTTGTCGCTGTAGAGCACTGGCGGTGGAGCTGTCGGACCAGCTCTTGGAGAATCCCACGTCGTTAAGGATAAGACACCTCCCTTCCCAAGGGAGCACATTCGATCAATCCTGTCCAATGTCCGAACAAGGCACCAATCTCGTCTCTCCCTATGCTACTGTTGCTTGACTTATTGAGTCCATCCCTGCTAATCTGACTGTCCCTTTGGTGCACTGTTCCTCCGTCAGGGACGCAGATTATACCTAGCTGCTCCAGGGACAGAGGGATCAACAAAAAGGGGCTCCGACACAGAGGGACCAATGGACTGGGGCTCCTGGATGGCCCTGATCTCAGGAGGTACTGCCTCATTGAACACCGCATTGTTTTCCTCCTCCTTTTGTACCCACACCAGCTGGGCATCCCAAAAAGGAACGAAACGTGGCACCTGCTCAGTTTCAGAGTCACCAACTCCGTCAAGCACCCATTGGTCGTAGGGTAACGGGATGGGTACCTTGCGGCAATGCTGTCAGTGAATCCAGTTCTTCCGGCCTGCTACCTTCACTGCGAGGAGTACTTGCGAAGGACCCTTCCACCGGGGCTCCAAACTGACTTTCCTCTGGAAGTTTCTGGTCAACACAAATCACCAGATCCGAATATCGTGTCCTGGCCCCATGGGTGCTGGTGGTAGGGCTTCATGGACCTGTAGGTGAATAGAATGCAAGTTTTTAGTCAACTCATACAGATAATCCACCAGCAAAGGGTATTCAATTTCTGAGAACCGTCGAGGTCGCGGGACGCCACAAACATTTGCCGGGCATCCGAACAAGACCTCGTACAGCGACAACCCTGTCCTAGAGTGAGCCGTAGCTCTTGTAGACAAAAGAGCTAATGGTAAAGCACCTGGACACTGCAATCCTGTGCTCTCCTGAATCTTTGCCAATTTCAGTTTGAGAGTACCATTGTACTTCTCAACCAGACCTGCTAACTGGGGGATATTTGCAGCATGAAACTTCTGCTTTATGTGCAAACCATCACACACCAACTGTATAACCTTTGAATTGAAGTGGCTTCCGTTGTCACTCCAAATCAAATGTGGCAAACCGAACCGAGAGAAGAACTCCTTCAGGAGTGCCTTCACCGTCGCCATGGCTGCATTCTCTTTAGTGGGGTAAGCCTTGACCCATTTACTGAATGCACAAACAACCACTAACGCATATTTCAGATTGTTGACTCGTTCTATTTCGATGAAATCCATTTGAAGGGCCTCGAAAGGAAGGGGGTGCAAAATTTCCAGGGGTTGGCCCGGGGGCGTGGCCTAGCAAGCCATCATGGCGGACGTGTGCTAGGTGAGCTCCGTCCAGCCTAAGCAAATATCCTGCAATTATCCTGCTTCCATGATCTCTACATACACCCAGATCATGTCCAAGGCCGGGTGCGGGTGGGGGCTGCGCTCCTCACCCCATTTTCGGTGCATTACTGCCCGGAGCGATGCGGTAGTGGCGGCCCAGAGTGCGGCCTGTAGGCGGCCGGGCTGCGCCATAGCCTGAAGGCCTGGTGCGGCGGCTGGCGAGTGGAGTGTGCCGTGCCTGGGATTCCCGACAGAGTACTGAGACGGCACCGGAGAGCCTGCGCGGACCAATCCTGCTGTGAGGGTATCGGTCGGCGGTGACTGCCTGGATTGAGCCACGGACACCCGGCGTGAGGCCGTCTTCTTCCCCGCTCCCCCTTCTGCGCAGCTGTTTGAGTATCAGTGGTCCTATCGGGCCGCGGGTGGAGACAGTAGGGGGTGAGGCCGCGTATTGGGATCGGCGGCTGCCTCGTTGTTACTGGGCCGGTGTTGGATCCGGGGCCTCCTCGGCTTTTTGACTCCTGGGGGGCCGCCCTCTGCTCCTTTCCTCATCGACTGCTCTGCATACTTGCTTCGGTGGCCATTTCAGGTCACGCGAGTCAGCTGCCGTGTACACGGCCTGCGGGGTGGCCGGGGGCCTCGGTGCTCCTTGGCCCCTGCGCACTTCGGGGGCCAGTGGTTGACCCTTGAGGGGGCAACGAGGAGAGTGTTGGAGATTCCCCTGGCTCCATGACAGAGAACTCCATCAGCCGTGAGCACCCATAGGTGCATTGACACCCTGGAAGTCAGTGCGGGGGGCTTTGATGGAGTGGTATGACATCTCAGTGGTGGGCGGCTGCCCGTGGACACTGTCAGTCTGGTGCTGAGCGCCCCAAAGGGCCCCCACCCTTCTTTGCTGGCAGTCCCATGGTCTGCGGCCGGATTGGGCCGTGCAGTCCGCATATCTATGCCTTTGCGGCCCTTCCTCAGTTTGCTTGTTTCCTGTACTAAGGGCTGAGATAGATCAACTCTGGCAGACCCACAGTTCCCTGACGCAGTTTCTTGGTAAGTCGGCTGAAGCTATCCTGGGAGCCGGAGGGTTTGATGGCTGTCATGACAAGAGACAAAGCAAGCGGGGGCTCAGCCAAACAGAACACACTCGACAAGTTTACAGGCCCTGGGGACCCTACGGCAGTGCCCGGGGGGGCGCAGGGGGCTGAGACGAATATGCTGGACAATGCCGCGGTTATGTCTGCCATCACGCAGTCCAGTGGTGTTCTGGACGCTAAAATCGGAGTGGTAGGCTCCGATGTCATGCTCCTACAACAAGATCTGCGGAATGCAGTGGCACACATCACGGAGGCCGAGTCACGGATCTCTGGAGTGGAAGACGAAGTCACCACCATGCAGAAGCGGGTGGCCACAATAGAGACAACTCAGCGGGGCCTTGCGGCACGAGTCAAGGATGCCGTAAGAAGGGCCAGGCGTAACAACCTCCGCTTTTTGGGCTTCCTGGAGGGCTGTGAGGGGGGAGATATGGAGCCATTTCTTACTCAGTGGCTGGAGAGTTGGCTCCCCCCGGAGTCCTTGTCTCGCTGTTTTGAGGTGGAGCGTGCCCATAGGGCTCTTATGCAGAAGCCTCGGCCTGGGGCCCGCCCGAGGCCGGTCATTGCAAAGTTTCTGAACTATCATGACTGTGACGTTATCCTCAAACAGGCCGGGGCGAGGGAACCTCTACTCTTTGATAATGCACGTATATTGATCTTTCCCGACTACACGAAGTTGGTCCAGCAACAGAGGCAATCCTTTTCAGCGGCCAAAGCTCGTCTTCGAGACCTTAAGATTCCATACGGTCTGCTGTATCTGGCCCGGCTACGGGTGGTGTACTGGTCCCGCACTCACTTTTTTGATCGCCAGACGAAGTTTTTCTGTGGACAGATGAGACGGTGAGTCTGCGTCCCCACACGCCGCCCAGGCGGGAATCAGACTCTTCGTCTAGTGAGGCAGCTCGGAAGCAGCCCCAACCGAAGCTTAAGAGTCACAGACGATCCAGATCCAGACATCGGTCTCAATCCTGCAGTGCGTCCTCCCGGGCCGGATCGGCCTCCCGGCAGACTACATCGGCCTCATAATTAGAGGGGGCGACCGGAGTCTCGTGTGACTTCGACACTGTCGCTTTGATCGGAGAAGCTCGTGTGAGGGCCGGTTTCTCTGTTGGACCTGATGAATGTAGCCAGGGATCATTGGAGGCCCTGGGGGGTGCATGGCTGTTCGCCAGCCCACAAAACTATACTCTCTGACGTTGGGGCTTGACTGGGTAGACCTGTGGTGCTGGTTACATGGGAATGCTCAGGGTTACACATATCTCTTGGCGGTTCATGATTCCTATTCCCGACTTGATTACCTGTTTGTTCCCCGGGTGGTGGTGGATAGGGTTGTCGAAGCCGATATTCTTCCTCGGGGCCTTTCTGATCACTCGCTGGTTGCCCTTACGTTACAGGTGGGTCAGGGGAGACAGCCTTTCCATTGGCACCTCTCAACTTGGAACCTCCAGAAGGAAGACTATAGGGAGAGTATAGAGAGTGCTATTGATCAATACCTGCCACTCAATGTGGGATCGGTTTCAGAGGCTGAACCCCTGTGGGAGGCATTGAAACCCACTATACGGGGTGTCAACAACTCCTTTTCCGCGGCAGCTCGCAGGGTGCGTAGGAAGGCCCTGCTATAAGCGGAGGCTCATATTATGGACCTGGATCATCGCAGTAGGGGGGACAGGGGTAATCAGATCCGTCAACAATTGTTGCTGGCGCAGCAGAACTATGCTGCTCTCCTGTTGGACGAGACCCGCCTCGCTTGGCTGGCTACACGCAGTAGGGTGTACCAGTGGGGAGATAAGTCTAGCAAGATGCTCCACGGGTTGTGGCAAGGGTTGTTTCACTTCCAGGCTCTCCCCGGCATAGTCGGTCCAGACGGGGAGTCCATTACGGACTCCTCTGATATTGCCGAAAGCTTTGCTGCGTATTAAGCGGAGTTATACGCCCCCAGAGAGTGTCTCACCGAAGATGTGATAGGCCGTTTTTTGGATGACCTCCCGCCTAAGGCTTTGTCAGATGAGGTGTGTGCGGAGCTGGATCGCCCGTTCTCAGAGGAGGAGTTGGCTGCTGCTCTTGGGGACCTTAATTCTGGGAAGGCCCCAGGGCCGAACGGGTTTCCCTGTGAATTTTTTAAGAAGTACTTTCTGCAGCTAGGGCCCCACTACCTCAGAGTGTTGGAGGAGGCCCGCGAGTGGGGCTGTCTTCCTCATGACTGGAGACACGTGGAGGTGGTGGTGTTCCCTGGCCGACCTCCAGACCAACACACTTCATATCGTCCTATTTCCCTCCTGAATGTCGAAGCAAAAATTTTGTCCAAGGCACTCGCCAATCGCCTGCGGTCCCATATTACTGCATTAGTGCACCCAGATCAGGCCGGGTTTATGCCCCAGAGGACGACCTGTCATAATATTCGATGAGCACATGTTGCTGTTGCAACCATTCGGGGCTAGGTCAACGGGCGGTGCAATTGCTGGCAGATATGGACAGGGCATTTGACTCCCTTAGTTGGGTGTACCTCTTTGCCTTGCTGCACAGGCTGAACTTTGGACCGTGCTTTTTGTCCTACCTGACCTTACTTTATACTGAGCTTACGGCGACTGTGCGTGTCGCCGGATCTACCTCCTCCACTTTTTCCATTGGACGGGGTACCCGGCAGGGCTGCCCCCTGTCTCCATACTTGTTTGCATTGGCAGTGGAACCCCTGGCCGCCTGGGTGCGGGTTGATGCGCAGTTGACTGGCTTTGAATGGGCGCACGGATTATCGGATCGCATCGCATTATATGCTGACGACGTTTTATTTTTTCTTACCGATGTGGATAGGACGGGGCCGAGCCTGCTTCGTATCATGCAGATCTTCGGGGAATCGTCGGGCCTATATTTGAACCCCCGCAAGACCACCTTGTGGGTTCTTGGTGACGCGTCGGGACTGGGCGCATGGGCGTCATAGGTCCGAGTGTTTACAGGGGGAATGAAGTATCTGGGAGTATTTCTATCGGACTCGCCTACCGTCTCTTGGGACAGGAATTTGGTTCCAGTTTGGGAACGCGTGCGGGAGGATCTCAGGACTTGGTCCCATATGCCACACTCCATCCATGGTAGATCGGCCATCTTTAAGATGGTCACGCTCCTCCGTTTACTATATCAACTGCAGAATCACCCCTACCCGATTTCCCCCAGATGGTTCCGGCAGGTTAATGCTGCCTTGGGTCAGTTCTTCTGGGCCGGGGGAGCGGTACGAGTCGCCTTACAGACATGCTTCCTCTGTCGTATTGTGGGGGGCTGGCGACTTCCAACATTTTGTCATACTATATGGCTCGTTTTGAATGAATGGTGGTTTGAGGATAGGGACGACCC
Organism: Triturus cristatus; assembly: GCF_964204655.1. Classification (NCBI taxonomy): domain Eukaryota; kingdom Metazoa; phylum Chordata; class Amphibia; order Caudata; family Salamandridae; genus Triturus; species Triturus cristatus. The sequence goes on along the minus strand of NC_140593.1, from coordinate 818,673,441 downwards.
AGCTTATGCTGTTGAGCGGCGATGTATGGGGGATTTCTCCCTACACACAATACTTTTCTCTGCACCGTGACACAATTCATTACCGTCAGCGACGAAGGTCGTTTTCCAAATTTGGCGGCAGGCCCTACGGAGGATGGGGTAGTGAAATAAACTGACCCCTCTATGGAACAATGGGCATCTGCCACAATTAGCTACTCTGTCGGGGTTCGGTGGATGGGATAGCATTGGTATCTCTACCCTGGGGGATGTAAGGCGGGGGCCCGTCCTGAAGTCCTTTCAGGACCTACAAAAGGACTTGCATATGCCGAGATCACAATTCTATAAATATCTTCAGTTCCGGCACGCCCTCTCCCCTAGACTGGAGGGCTTCGAGTCACTGGCGGAGTTCAGTCCGATAGAGCCGAAGGTGTTTATGGGAGATCTGCAGGATCATAAGATCTCTAAGATTTACCAATCCCTGGTTACTCACTGTTCTCCTATGCTGCAGAAGCTTAGAGGGGCTGGGAGGGAGACGTAGGCCCACTTGATGAGGAAGATTGGACAGAGGCCCTGGCCTCCCCGAGGGGGGCGGCCATAGCAGTACATCTGCGCCTTGTCTAGTTTAAGTATCTTCATTGGGTTTACTTCACACGGGTTCGATTGTGGAGGGCAGTATTAGTGGCCTCCCCTGTGTGTCTCAGGTGCGAACAGGAGGAGGGTACCCTTATGCATACAGTTTGGCACTGTCTTTCCTTGGCACGATTTTGGAGGGGAGTTATGGCCCGCCTCTCCGAGGTGTTGGGTTGGGACCTTCCCCGTTCGCCGAAGCTGGTGCTCCTACGTGTCATGGATGGGATTGGGGGTAATATATATAAACGCCATCTTATGTTGCTTGGGTTTACTCTGGCGAAGAGAGAAATTGATAGCGCATGGAAAGCACCAGCACCGCCTTCAGTGTCTGCATGGAAGAATGGTCTGGACTTTTGCATGGGTTAGGAGCTTCCCATTTTTACTGCAAGAGGGTGCCCGCAAAAGCATTTTAAAATTTGGAAGCGATGGGCGAACTATCGAGGCTTGCTGCTGGAGCCGGTCTCTACAGCAGGGCCCTTCAATCTAGCTGTTGGCGCAAACTGTGGGTTACTGTGTATTCGTATGCTGCAATCATTTATGGTGGTGCTTTTTCCATTTCTGTGCTGCTCCTGGGAGGCTGTTAGTGCGACGGGGGGGGGGTGGGTTTGGGTTCCCTTATAGCTTCTTCCATCTGTATTGCACTTCATTTTCTCCTTGATTTCATTATGGAAAAGTCAAAGTCATAATGTTGTATACTTATTATGCAGAAGTCTCGGGGTTTCAGAGCCCTGCTCTATATGTGCTATTTAACGAATAAAATCTGTTTTCAAAAAAGAAATTCCAGGGGTTTTAGTGGTGCCTTTTTCAGGACTATGCATCATGCACACCATACAATATTCAACCAGGTGAGCAGCAACTTTGGGGATGTTATCATTCTGCCATACAGGATCTAACATTCCACAAATACCCCTTGCACTGATGTGGGCTGGCCTGTGCGCCATAGTGACCACAGGGAGGACATAGGCATCTGGTAACATCCATCTCTGTTTTCCCGACTTTTCCGTCCAACATGTGTATGTATAAGAGGGTCATGCTGGCTGTGTGTCCCATGTAAAGTAAGGAACCCTCTTCCTTCCCAGAGCCTCCCAAAATTATGGGTGACCCCGAAGGCGTACTGGCTGTCAGTATAAATATTAACAGCCAGTCCCTCGCTCAATTCACAAGCTCTAATAAGGGCAACCAGCTCAGCTGCCTGTGCCGACTGATCTGGTAATTTGAAACAAAAGGCATCGACATATAGTTCCCCTTGGGGATCTGTGGGAGGGCAGGCCGGATAATCAGATGAGGAGGCTGTATATAGTGTGATGCTCTGCGTGTTTTATTTGACAGGTCCGGATTAGGACCACTCAACAGTCTTATAGAGGTAGCAGTTGTCCCCTCGGGCTCTTCGCCTTTCCCTGGTTCCTCTTCGGAGGGGTCATACTCTTGGGATTCTCCTAGTCTGCCTTCGGAAGTCTCGTCCCCTGACTGTTCTCCTGGACCGATGGCTGTCCCACGGAGGCTCATAGAAGAGAGAGAAAGGGGGAGCCATCAGATACTCACTATAGCTTTGCTACGGGTTAACCGACCGTCACCGCACCACCGTGATTTGCATGTGAAACCTTCTTTTGTGCGGTAAAAACAAAAGGGGGGGGGGGACAGTGCTTACGAGTGAGGTATTAGGAATGGGGAAGGGATCTGGGTTGGAGGGGGGGAGGTTTTGGTGTGAGAGGTTGAATGGAAGTGCCCGTTAATCCCAAACTCTCGGTGTTTCTCCTCCCGGTGACCACCAACCCCCCACTTATCCCAAAGAGGGCAAACCAAACAAACTGCAAACCTAAAGAACACTTTCCCGTGTAGGATTCAAGTCCCTCCCTTCATGAGGGTTATACCCCTCCCGCTGCCCGTTAAACTTTCACCCCTGCTCGTGGTTACTCACGGGCTCCGCCGCAACTCTCCTGAGCTGCGGCCGCTCTCCAGCCTCCTCCGGTGGGGACCACCACTCCTCGTACCAAGTCTCATCCTCTTCCAGGTACTCTTCGCCTTCGGTCTTCGTCCCGACCTTTTCTTCGTCCTCTCGTCCTTCGTCTGCTTCTCTTCTGCTTCCCGACTTCGTCCAAACTCCGTCTGCTTCCTCCTCGATTCGGCGCGTCCCAGCCCTTTTTACTTCCTGGTTCTCAATGCTTCCGGGGTTAGTCCCTCCTCTGACCACGCCCTCAGTATGGACGCTCTGTTCCTGCGAAGGTAGAGGACAAGGGGGGAATGTTATCGTTTCTGGGGTCTTCCTGATGAACCTTCGGGGTCGGACGGCGGCTCTCACGGAACCCTTAGACCCTGGTATATGGCGGACCTCAGCGGGTGAGTGCCAGCGGGGACCCGGCTCCTTCTCACATCCCCTTTCCCTTGCTTTCTTTCCTGTAGGGGGGTTTGCTCGAGGAAAACGGTGTTTAGTGTGAAAACGATAGGGTTGGAGGGATAAAAACCACCGTAGTACTCTGTCATTGTTTCCCTTGTTCCGTGCCAACCACTCTAAAGGTGCGTGGTCTGTATACAGGGTAAATTCCCTTCCTTCCAAATAATACTTCAAGGAGTCAATGGCCCATTTGATGGCCAGGGCATCTTTCTCGATGACCGCGTACTTCTGTTCCCTGGGGTACAATTTTCGACTAATATATAGAATGGGTTTCTCTTCCCCTTGGGGTGTTCTTTGGGATAGGATGGCCCCCAGACCCTGATCTGAGGCGTCCGTTTGCAGAATAAAGGGCAAGGTGTAATCGGGGCTGGCCAACACGGTGTCTGAGGTCAGGGAGGATTTCAGGGCGTTAAAAGCTTGAACTACTACGAGGCTGGGATTTCTTAACTGTACTTCGGTTTTCACTGATTTGTGCAACAGATCGGTTAAGGTGGCAGCTATCTGGGAAAACTGGGGTATGAACCTTCTATAATACCCAAGGAGCCCCAAAAAGGGCCGGAGATCTCGAGTAGTCCGAGGGAAGGGGATCTGGGAAATGGCCGACAATTTATTGTTTTGGGGCCGAATGACTCCTTCTCCCAATAGGTATCCCAAGTATCTCACAGTTTGAGCCGCCAAGTGGCTTTTAGCCGGGTTGATTTTGAGACCATGACTGCCCAACGCTTGGATCACTTCATAGAGGTGGGTTAGATGCTGTTCCCAGGTCTCGCTATAAATGACGATGTCATCTATATAAGCCCCGGCGTACCTTTCATGGGGCTGAAGTATACGATTCATAGCCCTCTGAAAGGTGGCCGGTGCGCCATCCAACCCGAAAGGAAGTACTGCGAACTGAAACAACCCGTCGGGAGTGGAAAAGGCCGTTTTTTCACGGTCTTGTAACCTAAGGGGTATTTGCCAGTACCCCTTACACAAATCAAGGGTGCTAATATATTTGGCCTTTCCGATCCGCTCTATCATCTCGTCCACCCGGGGCAGGGGATATGTATTGAACTCCGAGATTTTATTGACCTCCCTGAAGTCAATACAAAATCGTACCGAACCGTCAGGTTTCGGTACGAGGACTATTGGGGAGTTCCATTCGCTTATGGAGGGTTCTATGATACCCATCTGTAACATCTGCTGTACTTCATCTCGAATAACATTTCTACGAGCCTCTGGTACACGGTAAGGACAAAGACGTAGCGTTTTTCCGGCAGTAGTTTTTATCGAGTGTTCTACCAATGTGGTTCTTCCTGGGGTTAAGGAAAAGATGTGCTGTAGAGGCAGCAGGGTGGTCACTAACTCGGCCTTAAATTTGGAGGGTAACTCAGTATCAATACACTGAACATATAAGGGGGTGTCTTTTATGGTCCCTATCAAAGAAGGGAGAGGCCCTTCCCATCGTTTCAAGAGGTTCACATGATATACCTGGGTAATCCCTCGACTTTTATCTAGTTCTAGCTTGTATGTAACGGGTGTCACCCTTTCTAATACGATATAGGGGCCCTGCCATTGCCTTAACAGTTTGTGGTCTGATGAGGCCATCATGAGCAGTACAGCGTCTCCCACCGAAAAGGTTCTGCGCTTAGTTTTTTTGTCATACTGTAGTTTTTGGGCTTCCTGTGCTTTCTCCATATTGTTCCTCACTATTGTTCGTATTTGTCCCAAATGGGTCCGAAGCTGCTCTACATATTCGACCAGGGGTTTGGTGTGGTCTGGTTCCGCTTCCCATGATTCCTGCATCATGTCCATTAAGGACCGGGGTTGATGACCGTACAACAGTTCAAAGGGGGAGTATCCGGTGCTCTTCTGGATTTTGCACCGAATCGCATATAGCGCTAACGGTAACATGTCTTCCCATTTTTTTGATTCCAGATCTAGGAGTTTTTTTAGGGTGGTCTTGAGGGTGGCATTGTACCGCTCCACCAGCCCGTCGGTCTGGGGGTGATATGCCGCGGTTCGTATCTGTTTTATCCCCAGCTGGGCACATACTTGTTTCATTAATTTGGACACAAACGGGGTTCCCTGGTCGGTCAATATTTCCTTCGGAAAACCCACTCTGGAGAATATATAACTATCATAGCTTTGGCTATGCTGGTGGCATCGGGATGTTTTAAGGCAACGGCCTCCGGGAATCTGGTAGCATAGTCTCCTAGAACTAGTACATAGCGACATCCGCTACGGGAAGGTAGTAAGGGACCTATAATATCCATGCCAATCCTACAAAACGGTTCATCAATGATCGGGAGGGGTTGTAACGGGGCTTTTGGGGGCCTATACCGACTGCTTTTCTGGCATATGGGACACTCACGGCAATAGGACTTTACTTGTTTATATATGCCCGGCCAATAAAACTGCTCTAGTATTAGTTGTTCTATTTTCTCCTCCCCGAAATGACCTCCCAGTAAATGGCTATGGGCTAAGTACAACACTTTGTCCCTAAAAGGGGTAGGAACTAACAACTGGGGTTTACCTAGGGGTTTGGCCTTTCTGTATAAAAGGCCATTCTGGATAAAGAGTTGTGGTCCTACGTGTAGTGGGTCTACCTGGTCCTTGGCTTGGTTCGAAGCTTCCTGTAGAACGGGTTTTCTCTCTGGGCCGTCCGGAAGTTTTGGTTTATTTCCCACGGATGCTCTTCCGTTCGTACTGGAAAAACGGAAAACGGATGCCCCTTTTCTTTCCTTTTTTGGTTCTTTGATTTTCTAACCTTAGAGGGTGGCCACTCTGGATTTTCGTCCTGAGAGAAGGGAGCAACGTTCCACCAATTCTTCTCGTCTGGGGCTGTCTTCGTGAGTAGCTCGGATTAATGGGTATAGTCGTTTCCCAGAATGAGTTGCTCCGGTAGATGGGGAATCAGACCAACTTTTAGATCCGAGCCGGGATCTGTGGCATGCTGTATGTGAACATGAGTGGTGGGGTAAGCTTTAGTATCTCCGTGTACACACTGTATATGCACTGTTCCATCAATAGCCCTGCTTTCAGGGCCTAGATCCTGGGGTCGAACGACGCTCTGTCGGCAGCCTGTATCGGCTAACGCTGTCATGGGTTGTCCGTCTACATAAACCCCACAGCGGTACGGAGGGGGTTGTTGGGTCGGGGAAAGACTCCTGAAGTTCCGGGCAACCCCAATCTCCATGGGTTCCTCCTTTTGAGGACAAAACCGGGCTATGTGTCCTAAACCCCCACAGTGGAAACATTGGGGTCCTGGTGTGGGAGGCCTAAACACGGGAGGGCCCGGAGTCCTAAAGGGAGGGGGACCGGGTACGTTGGAAATAGGGTCTGGTTTTCGGCCTAGCGGAGGATGGGAGGGCCGAGGAGTCCCGCTTATCCCTGATCTCCATGGATGTTCCTCCCGACCCTTCTGGGCCTCTTGCGCTCTACTGTAGGCACTGGCTATCTCCACCGCGGTCTCCAAGATCAGATGAGCATGCTGTCTGACCCACTATTGAATGGGAGGATGAAGGGAGGATAAGTATTGTTCCAAATAAACTTTGGCCATGATATCGTCCTTGGTGGCAGTGGTGGGTTTTAACCACTGGTCGGCCATGTCTTTCACCCGGAAATATAAGGCCCGGGGCGTTTCTTGGGGTCCTTCTTTGATCTGTCGAAGCTTCTGTCGGTATGTTTCATCATCGTCGCCTAGCCTTTCCATGATACACTGTTTTATCTCGGGGTATGGAGTCACTCCCAAGATGTTTGCGGCTTGGTATGAGGCTTGCAATTCTCCGGATAACAAGGGACCAAGGTATTGTCCCCATTTGTCGGCTGGCCAAGCCGCGGCTAACGCCATTCGTTCAAAGTTATTGAAAAAATACTCCGGGTCTTCTCCACTGACATATTTCTGGAGGATGACTGAGGGAAGCGTGCTGGGGCCTCTCTGTTGTCCCAGGGCGTCTGCTATTTTCCCCATGGTTGTATCGTGCGCCTGACCCTGATTGGTAAGGACTTGTTGTAATTTCCCCCGGTCTTCTTCCACCACCGTGAGGAATCTCTCCATCGCTTTTCCTAAACACTCTTGATTTTCCGCCATCTTGTTCAGTACAGCCTCCATGTCTCCGGGGGATCCCACTTCTGACACCACCTGTGGGAGGGCAGGCCGGATAATCAGACGAGGAGGCTGTATATAGTGTGATGCTCGGCGTGTTTTATTTGACAGGACCGGATTAGGACCACTCAACAGTCTTATAGAGCTAGCAGTTGTCCCCTCGGGATCTTCGCCTTTCCCTGGTTCCTCTTCGGAGGGGTTGTACTCTTGGGATTCTCCTAGTCCGCCTTCGGAAGTCTCGTCCCCTGACTGTTCTCCCGGACCGATGACTGTCCCACGGAGGCTCATAGAAGAGAGAGAAAGGGGGAGCCGTCAGATACTCACTATAGCTTTGCTACGGGTTAACCGACCGTCACCGCACCACCGTGATTTGCATGTGAAACCTTCTTTTGAGCGGTCAAAACAAAAGGGGGGGGGGGACAGTGCTTACGAGTGAGGTATTAGGAACGGGGAAGGGATCTGGGTGGGAGGGGGGGAGGTTTTGGTGTGAGAGGTTGAATGGAAGTGCCCGTTAATCCCAAACCCTCGGTGTTTCTCCTCCCGGTGACCACCAACCCCCCACTTATCCCAAAAAGGGCAAACCAAACAAACTGCAAACCTAAAGAACACTTTCCCGTGTAGGATTCAAGTCCCTCCCTTCATGAGGGTTATACCCCTCCCGCTGCCCGTTAAACTTTCACCCCTGCTCGTGGTTACTCACGGGCTCCGCCGCAACTCTCCTGAGCTGCGGCCGCTCTCCAGCCTCCTCCGGTGGAGACCACCACTCCTCGTACCAAGTCTCGTCCTCTTCCAGGTACTCTTCGCCTTCGGTCTTCGGTCTTCGTCCCGACCTTTTCTTCGTCCTCTCGTCCTTCGTCTGCTTCTCTTCTGCTTCCCGACTTCGTCCATACTCAGTCTGCTTCCTCCTCGATTCTGCGCGTCCCGGCCCTTTTTACTTCCTGGTTCTCAATGCTTCCGGGGTTAGTCCCTTCTCTGACCACGCCCTCAGTACGGACGCTCTGTTCCTGCAAAGGTAGAGGACAACAGGGGAATGTTATCGTTTCCAGGGTCTTCCTGATGAACCTTCGGGGTCGGACGGCGGCTCTCACGGAACCCTTAGACCCTGGTATATGGCGGACCTCAGCGGGTGAGTGCCAGCGGGGACCCGGCTCCTTCTCACAGGGTCAGATAAGGGAAAGTAGTCAGGTCTACCCGTCTGTTCTTCTGTTCGAAAAATACAATCATGTATGGCAATTTCCTCGCTCTCAGAAGGGATGGATAGTAACGTGGCTGGGTTCAGAGTGGCACATCCTTTTATCGTGACATGCGGGGCAAAGATTGTTAGATCATAACCAGTCAGACGCGCACTAGTAAGGTACTGCGTCTTGGTCTTATTCAAAGGGGTGTCCACAGCATGGGGGACCATGACTGTGAGACCAGTATCAAGTACGAGCCCAGCCGATTGCCTCAGTAGGGCTCTGACGACTGGGTCAAGCAAAGCCGAAAAATAAGCACACGGCCGTTGCATATCTCCAAAGGCCTGTGTTAAGACAGAAAGCACACAACCTGCCGGCTCGTGTACATACAGCACAAACGGCTTCTGATAATCAGGCGTCCAGGGCAAGGGTTCATGCACGCCTTTAGTGGTTAGTGCCAACAAGCTTTTTATCAGTAAGGAATAATTAGGGATCCAATGCCAATAAAAGTGCACACATCCCTCTGAGTTTTAGGGATAGGCATTTTTAGGTTGAGCCCAGCGTAGTGCACATGCGCTGCTCTGCGAGACTTTATGTAAGGGCTTCAAAAATCTGACCACACGCTTGTGCGTGTGGTTTTGTTTTTTGTCACAGGCTTTGCGTGCGTCTTTCTACGAAAGACAGCACGCAATTGGGCAATAGCCTGTGCACATCCCACCTTTCTCAACAAATGTAACCGCCCATGGCCTATTGCTTGCGGTTACCCGCACTGGCGCCCTCTGTTTTGAATTATCGTGCCAAGACACGGGTACGATAATTCAAAACAGATGGGCTGCTGCTTGCTCTTGTGCGCCCTTTTCTGTTTCCCTCTCGCGCGCGCACTCCACTCGCGGGCTTGGTTAGTTTTCATTCTTCTGCTGGCTCCCCGGGCTAGAGCTGCCTCCTCCTCCCTCCTGCTTTTTTTAGGTCGAGGTATCGAGAGGGTCTCGAGCTGAACCAGGAATATACATATGAGCTCGCTCTCCCACTTCTAAATGTGAAACTGCGTGCCAGATCTCACATAGTGTGCAGTGTGAGCGCCGCATATTCGCACATAGTTCTGAACATGTTCACCTTCTAAACAAAATGCCCTGTATGTCTGGCAACAAGCTGCAGCGTCTGACCCTGTGTAAACTTTCACAGTTCACAGGCTGGTGATGGGTGTCGCTATGCATGATCTCGCATGCTCTTGATAAAATACACAAGGTTTCTTATTGTGTGTGCACTAATTATCTCAATCAGTCTTCCTCGGAGCCAGATAAGAGGTCTGTCTCTTCGCTCCCGTTGGGTGGTGTGAACGAAGCAGTTTCGCTTCCCTTGCTCACAGAGTAGCCTCTACCCCTGACATTCACAGCGTGTTCACACAGTGTTTGCAGGCAGCAGAGAAACAACAGGAGCGCCACCCCCGTCCCTCCCCCCGTGGCACCCGTTTCAGTGACACGTTGCCCTGTCATGGATACAGGCGCTCTCTGCCAGGGGCGCGCTGCTAATGCCGTGAATTACTGTCAACGAATTGTGTTGCTTCTTTCCCAATGGACTACTTCCTAGTGGACTAGTCACATGCAAACAATTTTCTGCTACATATCTGTGACCGGCAAACGTACACCCCCGCTGCCTAATCCTGGGGCTCGTGGACATGGTCGTCATACACGAGGGTTTTGAGGGAAAGCACTTAAGCTATGACAGCACTTCACCCACATCAAACGGAGGCCCAGTCAAGCCAAGTGGAATTTGTAATTGTCGAGGTGCAGGTCAGACTGCCTGTCCTTGTCTCCTGCTTATGTTTAAAGTTGCCTCACATGTTATACTGCGTGCTTTATGGAGTCACTGAAATGCCACAAGGGCTGACTTTGAAACCGGGGAACCAGGTTCAAGTCTTGCGGGAGGTTCAAGCACCCTGTGATTCTTGACACATCACTTAATTTCCTCGTGCCCAAAAATGAATGTGTCCGTCTGTAATGCAACTGCTGCTCATGTAAAGCACTCTGATACCTTCGGGTCCAGTTCGCGCTATCCACTTCCGAAGCCTTCTCACAAAGGGGGAATCACTCACACATCACTGAGAGGCCCGGAGAGCACGTGCAGTCAGTTATTTGTGTGGCAGTGTCTATGAAATTCCAGGAGGGCTGGGGAGTAGACAGTCACCTGTCGGGCTGCAGCATCTGTAAGGTCAGTAGGACAGTCAGTCACCTTGTCAGGCCAGTAGATTTAGGTGGGCAGGGTCCGTCCGGTGTTCAGTCTCGGGAGAAATTAAAAACGCACATTGAAATGGATTCTCCTTCTGACAAATAAACTGATCAATTTCTGCACAAGGAGCGTTAAAAACGGTATATTACTAATCAGTTCCAGTTTTAAACTACACCGTTTTTTGCATTCCTTTAGAGTGTTGTGTTGTGTTTCTAGATTGTTTCGCACAGCACATCTCTCTTGTATAGCACATACCTTGAATTGAGTCGCCTCTAGGCGTTTCTCACAGTGCCTGTCGGTGGGCCAAAAAAGATGTTCAGACTACATAGCCATCCAATCCTTGGCCTCTCTGCAGAGCACACAGAGCAATGGCCATCTGTTTCAGTTGCAATTGTGAATCAGTTCAAATGTGTGTGACGAAGGTACACAGTTGTCAACATATTTCCAAGGTGAATGTAAAAGACAGGCAAGTGGGCATGTTGTAGGTAAGGAAGCGATAAATATCATGGCTGAACAATGGTTGTCAAGGGTGCTCGGTGACAGTCCTACAACAAGAGTCCAAGAGAAGACATCTTGCCGTAACCGGAGCAGGCGCTGTGGCTCCCCTTGTGCTGGATTGCACATGTAGCGCTTGAGCAGTGGTGGCAAAAGAGCGCTGTATCCTGCTTATCTGGATACTCTTACTGGTGACAGCGGAGCAAACTCCTCTTCAAGGTAAGACGGCAGCAGTACGCGCCATGAAAGTTCTAAGCGCTGTAAATGATGTTTGTGAATTGCACCAGGGCGCAAACTGGAGGAGACTGAACATGGCCTCCTTCCGCTGTGTTTACGCAAAGGTAAAGAGAACTATGGCAGTCTGAGGCAGAATCAGTTTGCTCTCTGTTTAGTTACCAGGCAACATTAACATTGCAAGATGAGTTTATGTTCATTGCTTATTGCTTCATTCTTTATAAGTCTTGTTGTGAATAGTACTTAGGGTCTTTCCTATACTTTGAAAAATAAAAAAACCCTTTGCTACTCAGATTAGACAGGAGAGGTTGACCGAGGAAGAACTGAATCACAACATAAGTTTCTTTCCGCTTTACTCAGTATAACCACAGAGCTCCTGAAAAAACTTGGAGGGGGCCCCTCCATGCACCTTGCAGGGGGGACCCCTCAAATTTCGTTACGCCACTGAGAGGAATATGACAATTTGTACATCGTCCACCACCCTTTCTTCCTCTTGTGCTCCACACAGCCTGCCACCACTGCACAAGAGCTCTACGGTGGCCGGGAAGTAACAGACAGAGAGGACAGGAGAAGGGGATGCAAGATGACCTCATTCATTGTCCAAAGAGACGTATGTTGGTGTGGAAGTGTGCCTGCAGATTTCTGTACTGGACTGATTTGGCACAGGGTCAGACTGATTTGCATATGGCCATGTCTGAACTGGGGTGGCAGAGTGGGCTAAAGAACGGTGATGGATCAAACCCAGATCTGTTGACTGGGTGTGAGTGTTTGATTGGTTCTGATGCTCCGTCCATCACCACCCCCTTTTGTACCGCTTTGTTCGCCATAAGTTGGCAGGGTATGCTCAGACGTGAGTCCCTTGCTCACTTTGCCACTGGATTCAAGCAAGCCTGGCTGAAGACGGCTGAAATGCCAGAAACCGGTCCTAGGAAGCTAGTTTCCGGTCCAGGGAAGGCATGGCTTGGCAGTTCGGGCCGGACTGTTCCCATGAGGCACAGGGTCAGACTGATTTGCATATGGCCATGTCTGAACTGGGGTGGCAGAGTGGGCTAAAGAACGGTGATGGATCAAACCCAGATCTGTTGACTGGGTGTGAGTGTTTGATTGGTTCTGATGCTCCGTCCATCACCACCCCCCTTTTGTACCGCTTTGTTCGCCATGAGTTGGCAGGGTATGCTCAGACGTGAGTCCCTTGCTCACTTTGCCACTGGATTCAAGCAAGCCTGGCTGAAGACGGCTGAAATGCCAGAAACTGGTCCTAGGAAGCTTGTTTCTGGTCCAGGGAAGGCATGGCTTGGCAGTTCGGGCTGGACTGTTCCCATGAGGCACAGGGTCAGACTGATTTGCATATGGCCATGTCTGAACTGGGGTGGCAGAGTGGGCTAAAGAACGGTGATGGATCAAATCCAGATCTGTTGACTGGGTGTGAGTGTTTGATTGGTTCTGATGCTCCGTCCACCACCACCCCCTTTTGTGCTGCAGATTTCTGTACAGCACAGCTTAAAGATATGGGCAATATCTCTGGCTAAACACTTATAAGGTCCCAAAGGCGAGACCTATTGGCTATGAGAATGCTTGTTACAATGGCGCTGATGCGCTCAGGAGTCAATCTCCTACCCTCCTTCGACAGTAGGTGACCTAAATAGGTGACCTCCTGTTGACAGTATTGAAATTTAGGAAAGGGACACTTTATGTCCATGGTGAGCCAAATGTAGCAACAACTTAACCGTACTGTCTTTGCATCCCTGTTCAGTGTCAGAAGCTATCAGTATTTCATCCACATATTGGAGCAATACATTACCTTGGGAAAGCGTGAGGGAATTCAATTGGGCTTTCAAGGCTTGAATATGTGAGAAGTTGGCCTGGTATATGCTGTCCACTAGTTATAGTGGGCACCTTGTACTAGTCCAAACAATCCTTATTGATGAATAGGTTTAAGACAACCTTTATTGAAAGCTATCCTAGTGGTAGCTATAGAGAGCAGCCTTCAGGCTAAGTCTTGAAGGAGTGTAAAGCAGCTTGGTTTACCAGATTACAACCTCTTGAATAACTAAATGAAAGTAGAACCACACAAGGTATATATATATAAAATATATGTATTTATTTCTAAACACTCTCTACTAACCTCTTTATGAAGTTAGAGAGCAAGGCACACAATAATACATTTATTAAACAACAGTAAATAGCACAATATACAATGGGCCCCATGGGGAGACCAAACCATATATTAAGAAAGTGGTATAAGAACCACGACTTGACTAGACACAGTGCTTAGAGCACGTAGAATCGCTGGGACCCCAAGGAACCACCCAAGGCAGTGACACAGGAGAACCACGGGGGACGTGTGCAGTGTGAGAACACAGCCGCAAGCCCGTACAATTCAATAGGAATGTCGCGGTTGGAATTTTAAAGAATAACGACACTTAGAAGAGGACTTTGAGCAAACCCCTTTAGACTTAGGTGGTTCGAGGGACAGCACCCATGGGAGCACCGGAGTACTCGTGTTACCTCACCCAGGGAAGCTGGGTGCATGGGTGTCAATTGGTGTCGGGAATCCTCGTTGATTTCAATGGCGATGTGCTGCAAAGTGCTGCTGCTGTGGAAAGTAGAAGTGTCCAGTGTGATCCAAGCCTGGATCTAAGATGTGAAGAACCTGAAAGCAGAGGGGACAGAGTCTGGGTCACTTGCCAGTGACCAGGGGCACAATAGATGAATGCCCACCGATGTCGGGTGTTTCAGGTGCGAATAGATGAAGCTTGACTCCACTGCCATGGGGACCAGGAGGCATTGATGACAACCACAGTCCACAGGCGAGCTGTCCCACAAAGGTTGTCGAGTGCTGGGGGGGGTCAGTTTCCGGACTGGAGACCAACAAGCCTTGGCAACAGCAACCCATGCAGTGAGAGAAAATGGCTTTGGTGTGGACCAGCAAGGTCCTGTGGACTCCCCAAGCAATGGAGAGTCAGGGCACATCTGGAGCAACTAGGAAAGCCCATTAAAAGTCAAAAAAGCCTTCTCAGGGACCCACAAGTCAACAGACCAGGGATCGCAAAGGGACCTCAAGAGGAATCACTAGATAACAGCCTACGGGTCACTCGAGGAGTGTAGGTGAGCAATCTTTGGTGGAATCACTGCTCGGGTTCTGGACTACAAGCAGCCCAAAGCACATCCTCAGGGATTGCCAAGAAGCATATGCTGTTGTAAATGGTCATGGTGTCCAGGGGTTCGGGTTGCACGGTCCCCACGAGGGCTTTGGATCTCAGAGTTGCTGAGAGCATGGATCAGCCTCGGGGATGCTTGGAAACCCACCTCCTGTGTTGCAAAATCATTGGTGTCCTTCGGGAGCAGCGCTGATGCAAACCAGACAGATGCATCTTTGGTGCCTGCCCTGCAGGGGAGTAACTCCTTTACTCCAAAGGCGATTCTTCAGTCATCCAACGTTGTGTAGATAGTAGAAGTTCTGGTAAATCTGTAGCAGAGTTTTGTCTAGGTAATCTAAAGTCCTGTAGGCAGGGGTTCCTACTTAATACCCAAGAAGGGGTGGGACAAACTCTGGGGACCCACCTATGGGAGGGTCAGGAAAGAGGGGTGGCTACACCCATTTCCTTTGTCCAGTTTCACGCCAGAGCAGGGGCTGAGTGCCCCTGCAACCGGTTTGAGCTTGACTATGCACAGGGACACCAAAAGTGCAGCCAGTGCAGACATCAAAGCACTCTTGGAGTGCACCCATCCAGCCCAAATACACTAAAGCCTGTCTGGGAGGTGGTTACACCTCCCTGTGATAGGAAACCTATTGTCCAGGCCTCCCCTGCCAGAGTTTCATCCAGCAGCAGGAGGGCAGACTCGTGTCTGTGGCTGGCAGCATCCATTTTGTGATGCCAGGGTCTGTTAAGCTGGTACCAGGTATACCGGTGCTGTCATGTTTCTCCCTCTAGTTGGGTGAAATCCTACCTCCCACACCAGTTACTGGTATGGGGGTATGATTCCAATGTGTTTGACACCAAACACGACATGTTTCCATGCAACCATTCCAAAGTTACCATTTACCGCAAGATTATAATGCACTTAAGAGTATGTGGTTTGCCGGCATCACAAACAACCCCGGAATGAAGGTTCCGAAAGCTTCAGAGTGGCTCTGCTCATGCATGGGCACCCTCTCACATGAAACCCAGCACCCTGCTTTCAGGATTGTTAAGGCCTGCCATAGGGGTGACTGATAGGTTTACATGTGCAGTGATATGGAGAGATATAGGTAACCTATATCTCAGTAAGGGGTGCATACACCACCTTACACAGGCTGCTCTAGCTGACCTGTTGTGTCATTTTAAATGGTCTTCCCAGGGTTGGCACAATACATGCTGCAGACCCTGGTAGGCCTCTGGGGTATCTATGCCCTGGGTACATAGTATACCATATACTAGGGACTTATAAGGGTACCCCAGAATCCAATCAGGTGTGTACCTAAAGAACATGCAATTAATTTAGAGAGGAAGCAGCTAGGCTGGGGCCCTGAATAGCAGGGTCCCAGCCAGACTAAAGTCGAAAAACAGTGCAACATCAGTAAAAAGTGGGGGTAACCATAAGAAGCAGATCCTACTCTCCTACACAACCCCCCCCCCAAACGTAAGAACATTAAACTAACCTTGACCAGTTGAGTCTTCATGTTCTAAGTGGAAATATCTGGAGAGTCCATCTGCATTGGCATGGTTACTTCCAGGTCTATGTTCCATTGTATAGTCCATCCCCTGTAAGGAAATGGACCACCTTAAAAGTTTGGGGTTTTCACCCTTCATCTGCTTTAGCCATAAGAGGGGCTTATGGTCTGTTGGAACAATGAAGTGAGTGCCAAGCAAGTATGGCCTCAACTTCTTCAGAGCCCAAACCACAGCAAAGGCCTCCCTCTCAATAGCTGACCAACATTTCTCTCTGGGGGTCAGCCTTCTGCTAATAAAAGCTACTGGCTGATCCTGACCATCATCATTCAGTTGTGATAACACAGCCCCTACCCCCAACTCAGATGCATCTGTTTGGACAATGAATTATTTGGAGTAGTCAGGACTTTGCAGAATGGGAGCAGTGCACATGGTCTGCTTTAGGTCATCAAATGCCATTTGACAGCTGACTGTCCACTGAACTTTCTTGGGCATTTTCTTAGAAGTTAAGTGTTTCAAAGGGGTCACTATGGATCCATAACCTTTTGACAAATCTTCTATAGTACCCAGTCAGGCCCAAGAAAGCTCTGACCTGAGTCTGGGTGGTTGGAGCAACCCAGTCCATTATGGTCTGGATTTTGCTTCTGCAATGGTTGAACTTGGCCTCCATCCACAAGATTCTGCCCTATCTGGTACCTAGTGGCCTTGATAGTTAGGCCTGCTTTTTGCAGGGCCTCCAAAACATTTCTCAGGTGGACCAGGTGATCCTCCCAGGTGGCGCTAAAGACAGCAATATCATCTAGATATGCTGCACTATAACAAATTGGTAGTGCCCACTAGGGGTAGAAAATGCTGTCTTTGGCTTTGCATCATCAGCTAGTCTGATCTGCCAGTAGCCAGCTGTCAGGTCAAATGTGCTAAGAAACTTGGCTGAGGCCAAAGTGTCTATAAGCACATCTGCCCTAGGGATTGGATGGGCATCAGTCCTAGTGACTGCATTGAGACCCCTGTAGTCTACACAAAACCTCATCTCTCTCTTGCCATCTTTGGTGTAAGGTTTGGGCACTAAGACTACTGGACTAGCCCAAGGGCTATCTGAAGGTTCAATAACTCCCAATTCCAACATTTTCTGGACTTCAGCCCTGATACAGTCCCTGACATGGTCAGGTTGCCTGTAAATCTTATTTTTAACAGGCAGACTGTCCCCAGTGTCCACTTCATGAGTGCACCAGGTAGTCTGACTTGGAGTCAGTGAGAACATATGTCTGAACTGGCTGAGAACTTTTCTGCAGTCAGTTTGTTCCTGGACAGTGAGGCTGCCTGCCAAGGCTATACCATCTACTGAACCATCATCAGGGTTCTGAGTGAGCAGGTCAGGGAGTGGGTCACTCTCTTCCTCCTGTCTCTCATCAGTAGCCATGAGCAAGCCCATGTCAGCCCTGTCAACATATGCCTTTAGCCTATTAACATGGAGCACCCTGTGGGGGGGGCTCATGGGAGTTCCAAGGTCTACCAAGTAGGTAACCTCTCCCTTTTGCTCAATTATGGTTTGGTGGCCACTCCACTTATCTTGGAGGGCTGCTGGGGCCATTGGCTCTAACACCCATACTTTCTGGCCTGGCTGGTAAACAGTCAGCACCGCCTTTTGGTCATGCCAGGCCTTTTGTAATTCCTGGCTAGCCTCAAGGTTTTTAGTTGCCTTCTTCATGTACTCAACCATCCGGGAGCGGAGACCAAGTACATCGTCCACAATATCCTGTTTAGGGGGTTTGAGAGGTAACTCCCATCCCTCCTTTACCAGACATAATGGACCCCTCACTGGATGTCCAAACAGAAGCTCAAATGGGATGTAACCAACCCCCTTCTGTGGAACCTCTCTGTAGGCAAAGAGAAGGCAGGTCAAAAGTATGTCCCATCTGCGCGTAAGCTTTTCTGAGAGACCTTTGATCATGCCCTTGAAGGTTTTGTTGAACCTTTCAACTAACCCATTGCATTGTGGGTGATAAGGGGTGATGAATTTATAGTTCACACCACACTCCTTCCACATAGCAGTCAAGTAACTAGACATGAAGTTTGCACCGCTGTATGATACTACCTCCTTAGGGAAACTCACTCTGGAAAATATTCCAAGTAGGGCCCTTGCCACCACAGGTGCTGTAGTGGTCCTAAGGGGAATAGCCTCTGGATACCTAGTTGCATGGTCCACCACCACCACCAGTATAAACCTGTGCCCAGATGCTGTTTGAGGATCCATGGGACCAACCCTCTGAAAGGGAACCCCCACCGCAGGTAGTGGTATTAGGGGGGCCTTTGTTGTACCACCTGCCTTACCACCGGCTTGACAGGTGACACAGGAGCAACAAAACTCCTTGGTGTCTTCAGACATGTGGGGCCAATGGAAGTGAGGGACAATTCTATCCCAGGTCTTGTTTTGGCCCGGTGACCTGCTAAGGGAATATCATGGGCTAGGGTTAATAGGAAGCCCCTGAACTTCAGAGGTATAACCAACCTCCTGGTGGCACCAGGCTTGGGGTCTCTACACTCAGATTACAGGAGTCCATCATCCCAATATATCTTATGGGTTCCACTAGCATTCCCAGCAGCCTCATCAGCAGCTTGCTTTCTGAGGGGTTCAAGAGAAGGGCAGCTCAGCTGTTCCTGGCTCAGATCTGCCCTGGAAGGGCCCCCTGTCCCCAAAAACTCGACCTGGTCAGGTTCAAGCTCCTCTGGGACAGTTCCTTCTTTAGGACTGAGATCATCTCCCTCAAGAGACTGATCTGCTTTCTAAGTCAGGGGGAAAGACACTGTATTACCCCTATTGCTCCTTTTCTTGGGAGGCACCTGGTCCATTCTTCCAGAATCCAGGGCCTGTTCAGCTTTTGACATTTTTACCTGTGACCTAGTCATAGAAACACATGTGCAGGGATCCCCAACATTTCTGCATGGGTCCTAAGTTCCACTTCAGCCCAAGCTGAAGTTTCCAAATAATTGCCAAGCAAGCATTCAAAAGGGAGGTCTGCACTTACCACAGCCTTCTTAAGGCCAGTTACCCCTCCCCAGGAGAAGTTAACAACTGCCAAGGAATGGTCTGCCCTGACATTGCTAGCATTGGTCACTTGGTACATTTCCCCAAGTATGATTTGCTCAGGAGCCACAAGATCTTTTGTCACCATTGTAACACTTGCTCCTGTGTCCCTGAATGCCAAAGCCTCTTTTCCATTTATGGAAGACTGCTCTCTGTATTTGCCCAGTTTACTGGGACTGACAAATAGGGAGGCAATATCCTTGCCTCCATCACAGATCAGTACAGCCTGAGTAGGAACTCTAACTAGGCCAGAGTCCATCTCAGATCCCAGGGTTAACCCTACTACACCCTTATTCTGAGTACCACCACTTGTAGCTGAACTAGGGGGAATAGTTGCCTTAGGGGCAATGGTGGCTGGAGTTGAGTCTTTGGACTTGGTACAATCACTAGTCCAATGGGTTTTCTGTTTAGATTTTACACCATGGTTTCTTTTGGCCTTTTCCTTTGTTAGATTGGCACTCCCCACCAGATGCAGATTTTTGGGGCCCTAGAGAAGGCTTCTGGTCTTTACCCTTTTCTCCACCCTTATCAGAGTTCTTAGAATCCTGCTTCTTGGAGTCACCACCTTGGTTCTGAACCTTCTGCCTCACCCTGGTTCTGACCCATTTGTCTGCCTTCTGGCCAAATTCTTGGGGTGAGGTCAGATCAGAGTCCACCAGGTACTGATGCAACAGCTGATTTTGACAATTATTAAGGATCTGCTCCCTCATAATCAAATTGTACAATCCTTTAAAATCACACACTTTACTGCCAAGTAACCAGCCTTCCAGAGTGTTAGTAGCACAATCTGCAAAGTCAACCCAGTCTTGAGTCTGTGCCTTTTGGGTGTCTCTGAACTTTAACCTGTATTGTTCAGTGGTTAGGCCAAACCCATCAATCAGTGCACTCTTCAAGACTTTGTAATTGTCAGCATCCTCTTCTCTAACAGTGAGGAGCTTGTCTCTACCTTTGTCTGCAAAGGAGAGCCACAAGATTGCTGCCCACTGCTCCTGAGGGACTCTCTGTACTTTACAGGCCTTATCTGGGGCAGTTATCCATTTGTGGATGTCATCCCCACTCTGGTAGGTAGGGACAATCTTGTTCAGGTTGCTATGGTCATGAGTATGTTCTCTACGTCTAGGGACACTGTTGCTGCCACCATGGGGCTCTAGCCCCAACCTTTCTGAAGCTCCCTGGAGCTTCAGGGATTCCTTGTCTAGGGCCAGCTGCTCTTTCTTGATTCTGAGCTTTGCTCTCTCAAAGTCAAGCAGTCTGCTCTTCCTGTCATAAGAGGTCTCCTTCCTATGAGAGGTAGTGGTCCTATTTGAAACAGAGGTCCCTACAGATGTGCCAGAATGATTAGATTCCTGAGAAGGAGATCTTGACCTTCTTGGTAAACTGTGAACCCTTCCAGGTGGGGTGAAGAGAGGCCTATTAATGTCCTCTTCCTCATCCTCACCTTCAGGAAAGATTGGATTTTCCAGGTTAGAATCCTCTTGATCCTCCTGGTCAGCTTAAGATTCTCGGTCCTGGATGTTTTCACTTCCATGCCTGCCATCTTCTGCTGCCCCACCCAACTTGCCTGCCTCATCAGACCCTCTGTTCTTTCTGAGTTCATCTAAAAGCAAGACCTCCATGAGGCGTTGAGTCCTAGGGTTCTTCCCTGTGTTCAATTTTCTAGATGCACACATGTTTCTCAATTCCTGAAATGAGAGGTGGTCATACTTAGTCAGCAAGGAGCCACTGGCTTCTGCTCTTGAAGACATACTAGTGTAGTGAGGTGTTGCACCTACCTAGCCGAGTGGGAACTACTAAACTCTCTTAAGTTGTAGAAAGGGTGTGCTAAGCCCTTGACACACAACTCTAAGTTCAGTAGAACTTACTCTTATTCTAAACTTGATTTATATGTACCTATGTACCTATAGTGGTTTTCAGTTAGTCACTCAAAGAGATTATCTGGTAAAGCAAGAGCAAGCTTGAATCCAACCGCTGCACACCAATGTTAGAAGTTGGCCTGGTATATGCTATCCACTAGTTATAATGGGCACCTTGTACCAGTCCAAAAACCCCTTATTGATGAATAGTTTTAAGACAACCTTTATTGAAAGCTATCCTAGTGGTAGCTATAGAGAGTAGCCTTCAGGCTAAGTCTTGAAGGAGTGTAAAGCAGCTTGGTTTACCAGATTATAACCTCTTGAATAACTAAATGAAAGGAGAACCACACAAGGTATATATATAAAATATATTTATTTATTTCTATACACTTTCTACTAACCTCTTTATAAAGTTAGAGAGCAAGGCACACAATAATACAGTTATTAATCGACAGTAAACAGCACAATATACAATGGGCCCCAGGGGGAGACCAAACCATATATTAAGAAAGAGGTATAAGAACCACGACTTGACTAGACACAGTGCTTAGAGCACGTAGAATCGCTGGGACCCCAAGGAACCACCCAAGGCAGTGACACAAGAGACCCACGGGGGACGTGTGGAGTGTGAGAACACAGCCGCGAGCCCCGTACAATTCAATAGGAAAGTCGCGGTTGGAATTTTAAAGAATAAGGACACTTAGAAGATGACTTTGAGCAAACCCCTTTAGACTTAGGGGGTTCTAGGGCCAGCACCCGTGGGAGCACCAGAGTACTCGTGTTACTTCACCCAGGGAAGCCGGGTGCATAGGTGTCAAATGGTGTTGGGAATCATCGTTGATTTCAATGGCGATGTGCTGCAAAGTGCTGCTGCTGTGGAAAGTAGAAGTGTCCGGTGTGATCCAAGCCTGGATTGAAGCTGTGAAGAACCTGAAAGCAGAGGGGACAGAGTCTGGGTCACTTGCCAGTGACCAGGGGCATGATAGATGAATGCCCACCGATGTCAGGTGTTTCAGGTGCGAAGAGGTGAAGCTTGACTCCACTGCCATGGAGACCAGGAGGCGTCAACGACAACCACAGTCCGCAGGCGAGCTGTCCGACAAAGGATGTCGAGTGCTGGGGGTCAGTTTCCGGATTGGAGACCAACAAGCCTTGGCAACAGCAACCCACGCGTTTAGAGAAAAATGGCTTCGGTGTGGACCAGCAAGGTCCTGTAGACTCCCCAAGCAATGGAGAGTCAGGGCACATCTGGAGCAATCAGGAAAGCCCATTGAAAGTCAAAGTACCCTTCTCAGGGACCCACAAGTTGACAGAAAAGGGATCACAAAGGGACCTCATGGGGAATCACTAGATACCAGCCCACGGGTCACTCGAGGAGTGTAGGCCAGCAATCTTCAGTGGTATCACTGCTCTCAGTCTGGACTACAAGTAGCCCAAAGCACAGCCTCAGGGATTACTAAGTAGCATATGTTGCTGCAAATGGTCGTGGTGTCCAGGGGTTCGGGTTGCACGGTCCCCACGAGGGATTTGGATCTCAGAGTTGCTGAGAGCACGGCTCGGCCTCAGGGAAGCTTGGAAACCCACCACCTGTGTTGCAAAATCATCGGTGTCTTTCGGGAGCAGCGTCGATGCAAACCGGACAGATGCGTCTTTGGTGCCTGCCTTGCAGGGGAGTAACTCCCTTACTCCAAGGGAGATTCTTCGGTCATCCAACGTCGTGTAGATAGCAGAAGATCGGGTAAATCTGTAGCAGAGTTTCGTCCAGGTAAATCTAAAGTCCTGTAGTCAGGGGTTCCTACTTTATACCCAAGGAAGGTGTGGGACAAACTCTGGTGTCCCACCTATGGGAGGGTCAGGAAAGAGGGGTGGCTACCCCCATTTCCTTTGTCCAGTTTCGCGCCAGAGCAGGGGCTGAGTGCCCCTGCAACTGGTTTGAGCTGGACTATGCACAGGGACACCAAATGTGCCCCCAGTGCAGACATCAAAGCACTCTTGGAGTGCACCCACCCAGCCCCAATACACTAAAGCCTGTCTGGGAGGTGGTTACACCTCCCTTTGACAGGAAACCTATTGTCCAGGCCTCCCCTGCCGGTGGTTCGTCCAGCAGCAGGAGGTCAGACTTGTGTCTGTGGCTGGCAGCATCCATTTTGTGATGCCAGGGTCTGTTAAGCTGGTACCGGGAATGCCGGTGCTGTCATGTTTTTCCCTCTAGTAGGGTGGAATCATACCTTCCACACTATGATTCCAAGGTGTTTGACACCAAACACAACATGTTTTCATGCAGCCATTCCATGGTTAGCATTCACCTCGAGGTTATAATGCACTTAAAAGTATATGGTTTGGCTGCATCACAAACAACCCCGGAATGAAGGTTCCGAAAGCTGCAGAGGGGCTCTGTTCATGCATGGGCACTCTCCCACATGAAACCCAGCACCCTGCCTTCAGGATTGTTAAGGCCTGCCATAGGTGTGACTGATAGGTTTACATGTGCAGTGATATGGAGAGATATAGGTAACCTATATCTCAGTAAGGGGTGCATACACCACCATACACAGGCTGCTGTAGCAGAGCTGTTGTGTCATTTTAAATGGTTTCCCAGGGGTGGCACAATACATGCTGCAACCCCTGGTAGGCCTCTGGGGTACCTATGCCCCGGGTACATAGTATACCATAAACTAGGGACTTATAAGGGTACCCAAGAATCCAATCTGGAGTGTACCTAAAGTACATGCAATTGATTTAGAGAGGAAGCAGCTAGGCTGGGGCCTTGAATAGCAGGGTCCCAGCCAGACTAAAGTCGAAAAACAGTGAAACATCAGCAAAAAGTGGCGGTAACCATAAGAAGCAGATCCTACTCTCCTACAGACTATATATAGTAGGGCTCTAAGTATAGCCCTATGGAGCGCTGCAGAATCTAAAGCTTCTGCCAGCTAGGGTAAAACCGAACAGATATTGGCTATCAGGATGGATCGGAATACTAAAGACCACATTTTTCAAATCAATGCCAGAGAAGAAGTTAGCAGAGGTAGGAATCATTGTCAGATGAGCAGTAATATCAGAGATCACCAGGAACTGAGGGACCACTAGTTTGTTAACTGCGCGCAAATCAATCACAAAACGATAAACATCTGGGTGGTCATCGGGGGAGACTCAAGATTTTTAGAATAGGAAGAACAGGGCTATTACACACATTCGCTGCAGTGTCTTCAACTACTCCCGACTCAATGAGATCTTGTATAATTCGCAGCAAAGCTAGCTCCCCCACTGATGACCACTGGCCGAGGCACCGCCGCGTCAGACAGACGGGGCAGCTGTGAGTATTAGACTCTCTCATGCAGGGATCCCCGGTCCGCCTGTCCGAACCGACATAGCCCGTCCTCCTCACCCGTCCGTGGGCAGGGAAGGGTCACTCACCCGATGGGGTCCCTGTTCAGGTGCCAACTGAAGGAAGTGACCCAGTTACGGTCACCCGAGTCACTTGCGACCACCTCTCACCCTTCCATACAAATGAAGAGTCAGTCAGATGGTAGAGAATTCAAACCAACTTATTTATTAGTATGTCCTCGAGCGGAGTCCGGTCTGACCAGCCTCCATAGATTGCTGCAGAGGGACTGACCCCTGCCAACATGACAATACCAGATATACATTTCCATCACCCCTAAAGATCCCCCCAGACGGGAATTTTGTCTGTGAGCTGATGAACAAAGGAGGTACAGATGGATGAGCTACGATCCTGAGACCGGATACATGTTATCTTAGTTTCAAGGTTACTCTGTCCGTGCCCGTCTCTCTGAGAGTGGGAGCAGGCCTACCTATGTGGAAAGGCATGCAGTTACAGAACGATCTATTCATTAGTGCAGCAAAGCTTAACCTTGAACAATAAAGAGAAACAATCGAGGCTGCTTTCTGCTGAGGCAGACAGTAAAGGGCTGGAAGCTTCATTTCGATCATGGCTCAAAATAGCGGCTGAATACAGAATGGTGCCGTAAATGCTAAACTTGCACAATGCTAGAAGGAGTCAGCTAGACGCATTTTTCACTCCATCACTTGGAAATCTGCCCTCTTTGCTAGTGCTTCGCCCACTTGGCATTGTAACCAGTATTAACTGCAGGGTCGAGCCGAGAGGCTTGTTTCTTCCCGAGCTCGCTCTTGAGTTAATAATATGATTTTTCATCCAAAAGGCCCATCTCACCTATAGTTTATTACATGCCAAGTGCCCCGTGTCATGACAATTTCAGGCTATTCATTTTTAGGTCGAGCCTAGCAGCAGGGCGCATACGCTGCTTGCTCTTCGAGGCATGCTGTAGTAAAGTATGCTGTGGAAGCCTCGCCCACTCTCCTCCCATATTTGTAATTGGCTTGTGTCATTGTCCTTGGTAAACACTGGCTTCCGATTCATCATGAGGCTTCTAAGTCCCGCCTTGGTACCGCCCTGTCTCCATTTGTTGCCGTCCATCAGGCCTGGACCTTTTACTTCACTTGTTACACGGCATGCTTTATCTAGTGGTTGGTCACATAAAGGGAATTGATCTGGTTAAGGACCAAGATGCTGGGATCAGTTAAACAGAGCAGATAACAAATACCTCTTGGACCGTAAATGCTAACATCTATTTACGACCCCAGAATGTCTTTTATCTGCGGGAAAAAATTGTTTAGTTATCTATATTTAATACATTTTACTTCTCAATACCACATATAAGAGCCATCAATTTATATCTAATTGCGGACACCAAAAGTCATAATGAAATTTTACCATTACCGTGTTTTTACTTTTGATTTCGTTATCATAATGGCAACACAATTGTACAATCATTAACAATTCATTTTTGTACAGGACAGAGTGTGAACAAATCTATATACAGTGATAAAAAGTCAAATCATATGTTATATTAAATTCAATCGTCTTACTCCCAATCACTTAATAAGTCCTACTGTATTTACAAGCTGTTGGGTCTCATTAATGTCTGCGACCTCAATACAAAATGAAGTCTAGGTCCAAAGTGAAGAGGTCAGGGAGAACCTGTCAAGTTCTGAACCATGTAAGCTGTCTCAATCCAGCTTATCTCAGAGTCAGTTTCAGTCTTTAAACAATCGTAAACAGGGGATCCCTTGGCCTCAGTGAGGGGGGTGCTGATGCGTTTCGACCTTCGTGTGGGGACCGAGAGGATTTTCAGAAGGTCTTCCTCAGGGCTGGGAAATTCAGTGTAGGACTCTGTGGGGGGGGGAAAGGAGGTGGTTAAATTGGCAATAATTGGGGGATATTTGATATAGCACAATTTGGTCACATATGTATAAGCCAATTATAAGGGTTACCCATACTTTGTGCATGTCATCAGTTTGAAATGAGCTGGTTGCCTGCTATTTGGCGTGTGACGCCTCTTTTGGTTCTTGGAACTTCTTTTCAGAATTGTGTGCAAATTTCTGGGAGAAATCGCGGTAGGAGTCATTTCAGGAGTTTTGAGAGCGTTTCGCCACTTAAACATATGGCCGTTAACCCAAGGATGAAAGTTCGGCTCATGCAGGTGGAGAAACTTAAGGTACCTATGGTCTTTCCTCACGTGCATTTACCAACATTACTAGTGAGGCTGGGGTGTCCCCCATTACGGTCTAGTGCTTAGTTGTGAAATAGTTCATGCTTGATTTACATAGGCATATTACCTTAAAATTTCCGTTTCCGAGTTTGGTGGGTGCTTTGGTTCATCTCCGCGTCTTCTTCGTCAATTTGCCGGGTAGCGTTGTTAGGTGGGCGCCGGGTTCCGGAAAACCATCTCAGATGCGGGCGTGCTCTGACGTCATCGCGTCTACGCAAAGGGGCATTTCCGATGTCTGATTCTCTTGCCTGACTTCCGGGTTCCAAAGCTTGACTTCCTAATTTGACATTCTAGTTGTTGAGTTGGTGTTCGTTGTTGTGGCAACACCGACGCTATGTAGAAACATTTCAAAATCACCTGTTATGGTGGATTAATTCTTGTTCCAATTTTCATATTCAGTGCAGGGAACGTGTCGCTCTAAACTTTGAGGCCGTTTGTTTCTATTCTTCGGAGGTACAAAGTGAGGTCACTTTTTGTCTACGAAACGGTCCAGTTTTAATTAAAACCGGAGGATAAAACTCGCACCGTTGATGTGGTGTTTAAAATGGTTGGCATGCATACGTGGTGTCAGTCGTCTTTTACTGCATGTATCCGTTGTCCCCATCTGGCTGACCTCCTATCTATATCTATTGTCTTGGTGCAAGTCATGCTTGTGCATGAATTAGAAGAGTGAAGGCTTCTGTTTCTTCATGGGACACGTGGAATAGGTGTACCAGATCACTTTTTAAGAAAGGGAAACAGTTGTTGTGTTCATCGCTTGACTGGGTGTATTCGGTCACGGAACTTTCAAGGAAGTTGAATTTTTTAGCAGCAATGCATGATTTCTGTCATTTCGTTCAACCCACGGTTGGTTGTCCCCAGGTTCAATATTAGTTTTGTTTCAAAGCGGCCCAATAATCTGTCTATGCCTTTGCCCTTGACGTGTTTCAGGATTGTCCACTTTATCTCATTCGGGCCATGGTCCTTCTGAATGAAATGTTCAACCATTGGTGCATTCAGCACTTTACATTTTATTCGGGATTTGTGCTGTGTCACCCGTTTCTTTCCTTATTGTGTTGTTTTACCAACACACGCTTAGTTGCAGGGGCACATAATGCAATATATAACGTTTGTCGTGTTGCAGTTGGTGAACTCGTTGTGGCATATACTTTTGGTGTAGATATAAATTGATGGCTCTTATATGTGGCATGGAGAATTAAAATGTATTAAATGTACTTAACTAAACAATTTTTTTCCCGCAGATAAAAGACCATCTGGGGTTGTAAATAGATGTTAGCATTTATGGTCCAAGAGGTATTTGTTCTCTTCTCTTATCTAGTGGGTGAGCACTATTTAGTTTATTGACAATGGCAGCTGCTTTTCTTTGTTGTATGTGCATGCTGAGCGCTGCGCCCGCCTCAGGGACACTGCCCTTTGTTTATTTTATTTTATTTTTTACTTTAATTCGGACAGCGGTGCCCGCTTCAGGGACTCTGCACTCTGTTTATTTTATTTGATTTTTTTACTTTAATTCGGAGTGTGGTGCCCACTTCAGGGACACCGTGCTCTGTTTATTTTAATTTTTTTTACTATAATTCGAAGTGCGGCGCTCGCTTCAGGGACACCGCGCTCTTTCATTTTTACAATGCCAGAGGTTAAAAACGAGCAATTGCGAGACCCATAGCATTGCAAATGCTTGTTTTATTATGGGCTGGGGAACATTTCCCAGCTTTAAACGAGACCTACGCATCACACAAGATGCGAAGAGAAGCAGTCACAGGCCAAAGTGGTCACATAAAAAAAGCATGGGCATCCACTATGTGTCTGTGTATTTAAGCGCGAAAATGTTTAAAAATGCATCCTCTCACGGGCAGAAGCACTTAAAGCAACAGTATGTATAACAAATACTTCCAAAAAGTTGTTTTTACCGTTCCTCAAACAACAATGAAATATTGACACCTACCTTGTTATGTGGTGATCCCCCGTGGTACTCTTTCAATCTGGCTCCGTGTCTGCCCTGGCTTGTTGTAGGTGCAATGTTACGTGTTGTATTATATATTTGCATGTAGTGTCAGAAGCAGCAAAATACCAGTCTAGCTGCGCACTATGCAAAGCAAAGATTTTTAGTTGACACATTAAGTGAATGAATGGCATGGGGTGCTTTTACAAATAAAATAATTTTTTTGTGAACAAATGTATTTTTGTTTCTGGTAAAAGTGCCCCATGCCACGCTTTCACTTTAATGGTGGCCACGCCCCTTTCTATAGGCGGGGCTCGCTGTAACCTGACTACTACCAGCAGCATCTAAAGAAGGAAAGGGGCACGGCCACCTTAACGTGGTCTCGCATTTGCAAGAGTTTCAGCTATTGGGATTATAATTGACAATGCCATTTATATATGCGATGGTTTTGAAAACATAAATAAAAGGCATTGCCATTTACAATGCCAATAGCTTAAACTATCACAAATGCAAGACCTGCTGCATTGCAAATGCTTGTTTCATTTGAAAGGAGAGTACTGGTAACTTTCAGAAGAGCTGCAATAAATTGAATTGGGCAATGCCGGCTTTTCTCAGGAGCTAGCAGGAACTCTAAATAGTGAGTACCTGCACTTCTATAATTCCATTTAATGCACTGAATGAACCTCCAATTTGGTAGAAAATAAACTAAAGGTGCTGCTTAAAATGTTCTAATTGTTCACAGTAACTCTTTAGACCTGTATTTTTTTTATTATTTAGTCAATTTTTAGGTCTCGGGACCATCCGGTCTGCCGAAGGCAGAACCGGAAGTTGAGAGATTTAATGACTTGGAGAAGAGGGGCTTGAACCAGCCCCTCTTCTCCCCTGTTCTCCATTGGCTGGCCTCTTGAATGCTGGCCAGCCACTGGAGAAGAGGTCAGTCACTCAGATCAGGCCCCGTCCTTTTCGGATCGGGGGGCGTGTTTTTTGCAAGAAGTCTCAAGGAGGAGACAACAGCAAAACACGCCCCCGAATCCGAAAAGGACGCTGCGTTTCTCCGAGGCATTTCTGCTCTGCCTCGGAGAAAGGCGGTGGTGTCTTCCGGTGCCCTCGGCTTGTTCTCCATAGGGCTGTGGATATCCTGCGAGCTGCCTCTGCCACCAGTCACATGCGCCTTCTCATTGCTCAGGACGATGATGCCAAATGAAAGCAAGAATGCATTAGCCATATCCGTTTTTTGAGGCCGTTTTATCCTTTTCATATTATTTGGTGGGTGTTTAGATAGCGCTATGTATCTCCTTGCAGCTGCTGCACGGCGCTTTGTCCTGATGGAAATGCAGTTAACAGCGAGGATCAGGGCAGAGTCCCACAGAGTGTGTGGAGGGTCCGACTCCCCACACATCATTTGTCATGCACCGTTACACTTTAAAACAAATATACACTGAGAGCCGGCTGCGAGGCGCCATGAAGTGCGGGCAAATGCAATTCAATGTGAATTTATGCAAACGGCGTTTTTGAAGGAAACATCACTGGCGGCGCACGCAGTGATTCGACACCGGTGCCCTCGGCTTGTTCTCCATATGGCTGTGGATATCCTGCGAGCTGCCTCTGCCACCAGTCACATGCGCCTTCTCATTGCTCAGGACGATGATGCCAAATGCGCCTTCTCATTGCTCAGGACGATGATGCCAAATGAAAGCAAGAATGCATTAGCCATATCCGTTTTTTGAGGCCGTTTTATCCTTTTCATATTATTTGGTGGGTGTTTAGATAGCGCTATGTATCTCCTTGCAGCTGCTTCACGGCGCTTTGTCCTGATGGAAATGCAGTTAAGAGCGAGGATCAGGGCAGAGTCCCACAGAGTGTGTGGAGGGTCCGACTCCCCACACATCATTTGTCATGCACCGTTACACTTTAAAACAAATATACACTGAGAGCCGGCTGCGAGGCGCCATGAAGTGCGGGCAAATGCAATTCAATGTGAATTTATGCAAACGGCGTTTTTGAAGGAAACATCACTGGCGGCGCACGCAGTGATTCGACACCGGTGCCTCGGCTTGCTCTCCATAGGGCTGTGGATATCCTGCGAGCTGCATCTGCCACCAGTCACATGCGCCTTCTCATTGCTCAGGACGATGATGCCAAATGAAAGCAAGAATGCATTAGCCCCAGTCAGCGACAATACACCTTCCATTCTGGGGCCCACGGGAGTCTCTCCCGGATTGACTATCTGCTCACGCTGGCGGCACACGCGTCTCTGGTAACTGAGGTTAGGCACATGGCACGGGGCATATCAGATCATTCACCGGTGTGGGCACGGCTGGACATGGGCCGGGCGGCGGGGGGGCAGGGTGGCTCCCATTAACCCCTGGTACTTTCGGGACCCCAAGCTGCGCAGCGCGTTGCTGAAGACAGTTGACCACTATTTTCGAGAAAATCGGGGCTCAGTTGATTCCGCGGTGTCCCTGTGGGAAGCTTCTAAGGCTGTACTGAGAGGAGAAGCCTTGTCCCTGGTAGTGGCCGCCAAACGGCGGAGAGACGCCGAGGTGATACAAGTGGAGGAAGAGATAGCGGCTTTAGAGGTGGCCTTGGAGGGTGATATTGAGACGTCCACGCTGCACAATTTGAACCTGAAGCAATTGGAGTATAGGGATCTGGTGACAAATGCCGCCAAGACCCTCCACAGGGAGCAGCAGGGGCGGTTGTATGATGTTGGGGATAAGGCCGGGAAATTGTTGGCGTGGCTGGACAAAAAGGAGCGGGTTAATCGTGTGGTGCCGGAGTTGTTGACGGATGGGGGAGAGGTTGTCACTGATCCCGACGGTATAGTCCGGTGTTTCTCAGACCATTTTCGTACGGTATACGCCTCGGTCTCGGATAGACCAACGGAGGACTCGTGTGATCTACTGCGTGACATTGCTCTGCCCTGCCTTTCCGCCATTGATAGGGAGGACCTCGATGGTGATATCACTGTAGACGAAGTGGCAGGGGCTATCCGTGCGTTGCGCTCCGGCAAGGCTTCGGGCCCAAATGGTCTACCGATAGAGCTGTATAAGCTTTGTCCGGATAAGTTGGCTCCTCACTTGACCGCCATGTTCGTGGAGGCGCGGGAGAACGGGTTTCTTCCGCTCGATCAACGGCTGGCGACGATTGTGGTAATACATAAAGACGGAAAGCCCCGGGATAGGTGTGGGTCCTATCGGCCGATCTCGCTCCTCAACGCCGAGCCGAAAATCCTAGCTAAGATTCTTGCGAACCGCCTGGTCCGGGTACTTGGCGACTTGATCCACCCGGATCAGTCGGGCTTTATCCCGCACCGTAACACTGCACTAAACCTTAGGCGTCTCCATGGGGTGATTGCCAGGACGGGTACGATGCGAGAGCCGGCTATTGTGGCGTCCCTCGATGCCACGATGGCCTTTGATACGATAGAGTGGGCATACTTGTGGGCGGTGTTGGCCAAATTCGGCTTCGGGCCTGGATTCGTGGGATGGGTGAGGCTGCTCTATGAGGGGCCTCTTGCAAGCGTCGTTGTGAACGGGCGGGCGTCGGCACCGTTCGAGTTCGGGAGAGGCACCCGGCAGGGTTGCCCCCTGTCGCCGTTGCTGTTTGCCCTTGCTCTTGAGCCGTTGGCGGCGTGGATACGGTGGCACCCGGATATACGTGGGATTCGCTGGTCGCCTGACCACGAAGACCGCATTTCACTCTACGCCGACGACATTCTGTTATATCTTGCCTCGCCTAAGAAATCTCTGATAGTGGTTTGTGACGTCTTGACTTCTTTCGGTAGAAATTCGGGACTAGTCATTAATTGGGGGAAGTCACACCTGTATGTCCTGTGTGGGGATGTCCCGCCTGTCCCGCGTAACTGTTCGATCCAGATAGCCCAGCAGGGCTTTTTGTATTTGGGGATCTATATTTCAACCGACCCCATCTTGCGCTACGAGAAGAACTTGCTCCCTCCCCTGGCGCGCCTGCGGCGGGATGTGGCGGGCTGGCGGCGATTGCCGCTCTCCCTCCTGGGCTGCGCCGCTCTGTTTAAAATGATGTCCCTTCCCCGTTTCCTTTATGCCCTGCAGAATACTCTTGACCTGGTCCCGGCCAGCTATTTCCGTGAGATCGAAAGCCACCAGCGTGCGCTCTTATGGGACGGGCGTCCGCGCATCGCAGTCGCCAAGTTGACGCTTCCGTGGTACGACGGTGGTATCGCGCTCCCTGACATCCGGCGCTATTACTGGGCTACCCAGCTGAGCGCGATTAACCATGGTGTCTATGGTCCGGCGCTGAGCCCTGGCTTCGCCATGGACCGCTGGTTGCTCCGTGGGGGTAACTACCACAGAGCGTTGTATTCGAAATCGTCGGACCCCACCCTTACGGGACCCACCAGAGTGGCCGTCCATGTGTGGAAGGTGGCGACGGACTCGCTGGGTTGGAGGGGTAAGCTTACCCTTGCCACCCCTCTGTTTGACTCCGAGATTCTGGGGAAGCTTTGGCGCACAAAAGGGTTCGAGAAATGGGACCTGATTGGCATATCCAGGGTTGGAGACCTTATGGTTAAGGGTAAGATAAAGTCGTTCGAGGAGCTGCAGAAGGAATACGAGCTGGGGAGCACGGAGTTCTTCCGTTATGCTCAAGTGCGCCACGCCTTGCTGTCAGTCCTAGTGGAGGGAGAGAGGGTGCCCGAGTCCTCTCCGTTGGAGGATCGGATCCTGGATGGTCACATGCCAGAGAGCACGATCTCGCTCATTTATAAGAAACTTATCAATGTTCGGGCGGATCTTCTCCTAGGGTTGCGCGCTCAATGGATCAGGGACGGCCTTGAATTAGATGATGAGGATTGGCAGTACGCAGTTTCTTCTCCCAAAGAGGTCGCTATCCCCGCGCGCCTGCGGCTGGTGCAGCTTAAAATACTCCATAGGGTCTATGTGACGGGGCCCAGGTTGGTCCACATGGGTTTCTCCGAGGAGGGCTTATGTAAGAGAGGCTGTGGTACGGTGGGCACCTTCCTCCATATTATTTGGGAATGCGGTGCGATTATGGAGTTCTGGAGGCAAGTCCACGAGGTGATGGGGGAGGTGACAGGAATTGTTATGCAGCCTGAGGCGCGATGCTGTCTCCTTAATGTCTGGAGTCCTACTGACCACAATGCGGCACAGACTCAGTGGGTGACCCTGGGGAACATGGTAGCCAAGCGCGATATTGCTCGGCTGTGGGGCTCCGATAGGCCGCCCACATTGACAGCGTGGATGGAAAACATGGACTGGAGCATGTTTAGGGAGAAAACAGTGTACTGTGCTCGAGGGCGCCCTCGGAAATGGCACGCTGTGTGGGGGCCTTGGAACCAGTACAGAGGGGACATATGCCTGTCCCCCGACCCGGACCCGCCAGAGGAGCAACTCTCCCCTTAGTCTGTTCCCGGCTTTGACTTTCCTGCTGATATGTGATTGTTTCTAGAGTCTTTGCCTTTCTTTCCTTTCCCTTGCTATAGACCTGTGCCTGTTGGACGAGATGGGGCTCGTCCCCCCTGGTGGGAACCTCTCTTGATGTTTACAGTACCTTTCGCCTTGCTTGTGTTTAGGGTTGTATTTATGTTTATGCAAAATAGAACCTTTGTCTCTCCTGTCAGTGATATGTGGACGCAAGCATGTGTTGACTCTTTAAAGCTGCCGTACCTCCGGGTTGTCGGCTGAATAGCTGTGTCACTGATTTACAATAAAGGTGTTTAAAAAAAAAAAAAAAAAAAAAGAATGCATTAGCCATATCCGTTTTTTGAGGCCGTTTTATCCTTTTCATATTATTTGGTGGGTGTTTAGATAGCGCTATGTATCTCCTTGCAGCTGCTTCACGGCGCTTTGTCCTGATGGAAATGCAGTTAAGAGCGAGGATCAGGGCAGAGTCCCACAGAGTGTGTGGAGGGTCCGACTCCCCACACATCATTTGTCATGCACCGTTACACTTTAAAACAAATATACACTGAGAGCCGGCTGCGAGGCGCCATGAAGTGCGGGCAAATGCAATTCAATGTGAATTTATGCAAACGGCGTTTTTGAAGGAAACATCACTGGCGGCGCACGCAGTGATTCGACACCGGTGCCTCGGCTTGCTCTCCATAGGGCTGTGGATATCCTGCGAGCTGCATCTGCCACCAGTCACATGCGCCTTCTCATTGCTCAGGACGATGATGCCAAATGAAAGCAAGAATGCATTAGCCCCAGTCAGCGACAATACACCTTCCATTCTGGGGCCCACGGGAGTCTCTCCCGGATTGACTATCTGCTCACGCTGGCGGCACACGCCTCTCTGGTAACTGAGGTTAGGCACATGGCACGGGGCATATCAGATCATTCACCGGTGTGGGCACGGCTGGACATGGGCCGGGCGGCGGGGGGCAGGGTGGCTCCCATTAACCCCTGGTACTTTCGGGACCCCAAGCTGCGCAGCGCGTTGCTGAAGACAGTTGACCACTATTTTCGAGAAAATCGGGGCTCAGTTGATTCCGCGGTGTCCCTGTGGGAAGCTTCTAAGGCTGTACTGAGAGGAGAAGCCTTGTCCCTGGTAGTGGCCGCCAAACGGCGGAGAGACGCCGAGGTGATACAAGTGGAGGAAGAGATAGCGGCTTTAGAGGTGGCCTTGGAGGGTGATATTGAGACGTCCACGCTGCACAATTTGAACCTGAAGCAATTGGAGTATAGGGATCTGGTGACAAATGCCGCCAAGACCCTCCACAGGGAGCAGCAGGGGCGGTTGTATGATGTTGGGGATAAAGCCGGGAAATTGTTGGCGTGGCTGGACAAAAAGGAGCGGGTTAATCGTGTGGTGCCGGAGTTGTTGACGGATGGGGGAGAGGTTGTCACTGATCCCGACGGTATAGTCCGGTGTTTCTCAGACCATTTTCGTACGGTATACGCCTCGGTCTCGGATAGACCAACGGAGGACTCGTGTGATCTACTGCGTGACATTGCTCTGCCCTGCCTTTCCGCCATTGATAGGGAGGACCTCGATG
The DNA here is from genome assembly GCF_964204655.1 of Triturus cristatus. Classification (NCBI taxonomy): domain Eukaryota; kingdom Metazoa; phylum Chordata; class Amphibia; order Caudata; family Salamandridae; genus Triturus; species Triturus cristatus. The sequence goes on along the minus strand of NC_140593.1, from coordinate 818,638,103 downwards.
GTGATATCACTGTAGACGAAGTGGCAGGGGCTATCCGTGCGTTGCGCTCCGGCAAGGCTTCGGGCCCAAATGGTCTACCGATAGAGCTGTATAAGCTTTGTCCGGATAAGTTGGCTCCTCACTTGACCGCCATGTTCGTGGAGGCGCGGGAGAACGGGTTTCTTCCGCTCGATCAACGGCTGGCGACGATTGTGGTAATACATAAAGACGGAAAGCCCCGGGATAGGTGTGGGTCCTATCGGCCGATCTCGCTCCTCAACGCCGAGCCGAAAATCCTAGCTAAGATTCTTGCGAACCGCCTGGTCCGGGTACTTGGCGACTTGATCCACCCGGATCAGTCGGGCTTTATCCCGCACCGTAACACTGCACTAAACCTTAGGCGTCTCCATGGGGTGATTGCCAGGACGGGTACGATGCGAGAGCCGGCTATTGTGGCGTCCCTCGATGCCACGATGGCCTTTGATACGATAGAGTGGGCATACTTGTGGGCGGTGTTGGCCAAATTCGGCTTCGGGCCTGGATTCGTGGGATGGGTGAGGCTGCTCTATGAGGGGCCTCTTGCAAGCGTCGTTGTGAACGGGCGGGCGTCGGCACCGTTCGAGCTCGGGAGAGGCACCCGGCAGGGTTGCCCCCTGTCGCCGTTGCTGTTTGCCCTTGCTCTTGAGCCGTTGGCGGCGTGGATACGGTGGCACCCGGATATACGTGGGATTCGCTGGTCGCCTGACCACGAAGACCGCATTTCACTCTACGCCGACGACATTCTGTTATATCTTGCCTCGCCTAAGAAATCTCTGATAGTGGTTTGTGACGTCTTGACTTCTTTCGGTAGAAATTCGGGACTAGTCATTAATTGGGGGAAGTCACACCTGTATGTCCTGTGTGGGGATGTCCCGCCTGTCCCGCGTAACTGTTCGATCCAGATAGCCCAGCAGGGCTTTTTGTATTTGGGGATCTATATTTCAACCGACCCCATCTTGCGCTACGAGAAGAACTTGCTCCCTCCCCTGGCGCGCCTGCGGCGGGATGTGGCGGGCTGGCGGCGATTGCCGCTCTCCCTCCTGGGCTGCGCCGCTCTGTTTAAAATGATGTCCCTTCCCCGTTTCCTTTATGCCCTGCAGAATACTCTTGACCTGGTCCCGGCCAGCTATTTCCGTGAGATCGAAAGCCACCAGCGTGCGCTCTTATGGGACGGGCGTCCGCGCATCGCAGTCGCCAAGTTGACGCGTCCGTGGTACGACGGTGGTATCGCGCTCCCTGACATCCGGCGCTATTACTGGGCTACCCAGCTGAGCGCGATTAACCATGGTGTCTATGGTCCGGCGCTGAGCCCTGGCTTCGCCATGGACCGCTGGTTGCTCCGTGGGGGTAACTACCACAGAGCGTTGTATTCGAAATCGTCGGACCCCACCCTTACGGGACCCACCAGAGTGGCCGTCCATGTGTGGAAGGTGGCGACGGACTCGCTGGGTTGGAGGGGTAAGCTTACCCTTGCCACCCCTCTGTTTGACTCCGAGATTCTGGGGAAGCTTTGGCGCACAAAAGGGTTCGAGAAATGGGACCTGATTGGCATATCCAGGGTTGGAGACCTTATGGTTAAGGGTAAGATAAAGTCGTTCGAGGAGCTGCAGAAGGAATACGAGCTGGGGAGCACGGAGTTCTTCCGTTATGCTCAAGTGCGCCACGCCTTGCGGTCAGTCCTAGTGGAGGGAGAGAGGGTGCCCGAGTCCTCTCCGTTGGAGGATCGGATCCTGGATGGTCACATGCCAGAGAGCACGATCTCGCTCATTTATAAGAAACTTATCAATGTTCGGGCGGATCTTCTCCTAGGGTTGCGCGCTCAATGGATCAGGGACGGCCTTGAATTAGATGATGAGGATTGGCAGTACGCAGTTTCTTCTCCCAAAGAGGTCGCTATCCCCGCGCGCCTGCGGCTGGTGCAGCTTAAAATACTCCATAGGGTCTATGTGACGGGGCCCAGGTTGGTCCACATGGGTTTCTCCGAGGAGGGCTTATGTAAGAGAGGCTGTGGTACGGTGGGCACCTTCCTCCATATTATTTGGGAATGCGGTGCGATTATGGAGTTCTGGAGGCAAGTCCACGAGGTGATGGGGGAGGTGACAGGAATTGTTATGCAGCCTGAGGCGCGATGCTGTCTCCTTAATGTCTGGAGTCCTACTGACCACAATGCGGCACAGACTCAGTGGGTGACCCTGGGGAACATGGTAGCCAAGCGCGATATTGCTCGGCTGTGGGGCTCCGATAGGCCGCCCACATTGACAGCGTGGATGGAAAACATGGACTGGAGCATGTTTAGGGAGAAAACAGTGTACTGTGCTCGAGGGCGCCCTCGGAAATGGCACGCTGTGTGGGGGCCTTGGAACCAGTACAGAGGGGACATATGCCTGTCCCCCGACCCGGACCCGCCAGAGGAGCAACTCTCCCCTTGGTCTGTTCCCGGCTTTGACTTTCCTGCTGATATGTGATTGTTTCTAGAGTCTTTGCCTTTCTTTCCTTTCCCTTGCTATAGACCTGTGCCTGTTGGACGAGATGGGGCTCGTCCCCCCTGGTGGGAACCTCTCTTGATGTTTACAGTACCTTTCGCCTTGCTTGTGTTTAGGGTTGTATTTATGTTTATGCAAAATAGAACCTTTGTCTCTCCTGTCAGTGATATGTGGACGCAAGCATGTGTTGACTCTTTAAAGCTGCCGTACCTCCGGGTTGTCGGCTGAATAGCTGTGTCACTGATTTACAATAAAGGTGTTTAAAAAAAAAAAAAAAAAAAAAGAATGCATTAGCCATATCCGTTTTTTGAGGCCGTTTTATCCTTTTCATATTATTTGGTGGGTGTTTAGATAGCGCTATGTATCTCCTTGCAGCTGCTTCACGGCGCTTTGTCCTGATGGAAATGCAGTTAAGAGCGAGGATCAGGGCAGAGTCCCACAGAGTGTGTGGAGGGTCCGACTCCCCACACATCATTTGTCATGCACCGTTACTCTTTAAAACAAATATACACTGAGAGCCAGCTGCGAGGCGCCATGAAGTGCGGGCAAATGCAATTCAATGTGAATTTATGCAAACGGCGTTTTTGAAGGAAATATCACTGGCGGCGCACGCAGTGATTCGACAAGCAACCAATATTTGTTGTTGTTGATTGAAATGCATGTAATTTCGCAACCGTGTTCTAAATAGGGTTTATTTGAAAAAAAATAATAATTTAGGAGCATTTAACGCGTACGATATGTTTTGCAAACACCGAATTCCAACTTGCTAAATGACTGTTCCACTGAATTTTTTTCGCACTTTGAAAACAATATACTCAAATACACAGGGTACTTTTGCTAAACTAGGTGTGCTTTGTCGTTTTGCCACACATTTGGGAATTTAATGTGCTACCTATGCGCCGAAAGTCTAGTTTCGTGGCGTTTTCTTCGGATTTTAGATCGTATTTAGTTTACAGCGCTTCCATGTTTCGGGGGGGGAGGGGGTAGCGGGGGGGGGGGGCGTTTCTTCATCTAGTCGAATTTTCGTTTTATTATTTATTCTTTTCCGTCATTTTTTTTGTAATTAAAGCAGATTCCTGATTTACGGAACAACGGTCTGTGCATTTTGCACGAACTGGACAGTTTAGGATTGCAGGACGGCCTGGCGGTGATTTATTTATATTCATGTTTAAGTAATTTTTATTTTAACCCTTTCGCCGCGGCGCTGGGGGGTGCGGGGGGGCAGCGCGGTGGCCCGGTGCTCATGACGGAGCCGCTCCGTCATGAGCCACAGTTGAGCTGTGCTCATGACGGAACGGTTCCGTCATGACTCCGCCCAGTTGCGTTGTCCCCCCGCACAGGCGGGGAAACAGCGCCGCGTGGGCGGAGCGGCCGCCAACGGTCGTGTCATGACGGAACCGTTCCGTCATGAGCCACGGTTGCCGTGTGCTCATGACGGAACGGTTCCGTCATGAGCGGGGAAGGGGTTAATGTTTACCCCTCCGAGTTGCACGTGAGTAGAACAACTTTGCTCGAATGAACAAAACAGCTGTTTGTAGCATCCTTTTACGAGCACTAACACATCGTGTGCACTTGTGGTTCGCGGGGTTAAACTCTGTCTCGCACAGAGTACTGGAGCCGGCAGCGCCCGTGCTGTCGGTGGGGCGAGGGTACCCCAATAACGCCCCGGAGAGCCGAGGCTCAGGGGCTGACCACAAGCCCCTGCCTTAAACTCCAGTTTAGAGAGACACCGAACATCTTTCTGCCTTTCGAGACCTGTGAAGCGGTCTCACCATCCATGTAGATATAATGAACTCAACTTTCATTGCAGAAACGAGCGCAGCGTCGGACTGGGACATAAAATAAAAGTGGCCACCGTTGGCGAACCAGAGAGCAAACCAGTGGCCACATTTCCAAATCAGACCCGTTGTGAACTTGTAATAAGCATTTACAATGCAATGGTCTCGGCATTGGTAAAGTTAGAGCTATTGCCATTGCTCATGACATTATTTTTGTTAATGTTTTTGTTTTTAAAACACTTAAAGAAACGGCATTGTCATGAGCAATGCCAATAGCTCTAACTTTAACAATGCCGAGACCGTTGCATTGTAAATGCTTGTTAGTTTCTGTCAGAACGAATTTGAGACGATTCTTCACAGCAATTGGACACCAGCCCTGTAGGTTTATTACCTTCAATGTTTGCCGAATTCCAGCTGTTAGGCGTTCAACCAAATCCCTGACATCTTTTAGTGAATTTTATTTTCATTTGAGCAAATAGGCACAGGGGCTCTTGGGAGCCATGTCGCCTATCCATGACAGCATGTAACCAGCCAGTCTGAGCACCAACTAACTACCTTTAGCGGTTGAGGCTACTAAAATAAACATCTCACTGTGGGTTATATATTTTTATTTATTTATTTGAGTTTTATATAGCGCTGGCTAGACCCGGAGGTATCCGAGCGCTTTACATAAGTAACAGCGAGTTGCAAGTTACAAACTTTTGACATACATTACACAGTGATTACATAGTAACAACAAGAGTTACTAGCGAATAGCACATAAGGACACATGATGAAGCCACAGTAACACAGTACTATGCATTACTAGTGCGTGGCGTAACAGAGAGAGGGAAAGGAAAACAGGGGAGGGGAATGCCGATAGAGTCAAGGCAGGCAGGAGGGGGAAAGTCCATCAGGGGGAACCAAGCAGTCAGGGTGAAAAACAGATAAACCAAGAAGAACCGTGAAAAACAATGTCCGAATGTGGGTTGAAAGAATGTTTATATTTGCCCATTTGAAAATCACTGAACAAGTGCAAACGTAATTTGCAACTTTTGTTTCACTGCAAAAGGCATGTTTGCCATTCCTTACCCCCCTTTCTCCCCTAAATTTGGAGGTGTTCCATTCCCCTTCTGGAATGAGAGTTACCACCTTCAGCACAAAAGTAAATACATTAATATCCTGAGCGGAAATCGGTTGGTTTGTAAAAATTCATAAGCAAAAACGTTTTATGGGGTGCCCAAATGTTCAGGGATGTTTGCCCTGGACCGTTAACCCCAGTAGATTTACTCACAAGAGAAAACTTTGTGTGAGTAAATCCGTTAAGGAGTGTCAAATCATGTATGTGTTTTACACATGCGGTTATATACTCAGTAGTGTAGCCACTGTGACATTGGTCCTAGTGCAAAGAAGGAAATTAGCCCCTCCCTGCCCTTTGAATTATACAATTTGGCAATAATCAGGGTTCAGGGGGCCCTTTAGGCCTCTGTGTCCCGGTGCCACTGCAACTGCTGCACATAGGAGCCCGGGCCGGGGAAGGGGACGCTGGACCTAATGGGGGCCCGGGACAAACGCCGACCGGAGGCTGGAAGCCCTGCCCTCCCCCCCACCCCCCAGGGCGCAAGCCCACGAAAATGGGGCAACCAGGATTGGTCGCCCCAGGGCTGACAACGCCCCCCCCCCAATCAGGGGGCAAGGCCGTAAGCCGCGAGGGGGGTTAAGAAGGGGGCAAAAGGCCTCCCAAAGCACACACTCCCCCTCACTTGGGAAAGAAGGATCGCCTGATCGACGAAAGAAGAGGAGCAGCGCATTGGACCAGCGGACAGCAGGACCAGACGGCAGGCATTGTGGCGGGCGTTGAAGTACTGCGCCTCCAGACCTCCCTGCAATGCGGAATGGAGGATCTGGCATCGGTGGAATCGTCAGCTCAGCAGCTCCTGAAACCCTTTGGCACCGAGGCCCCGTGTGCTTGAAGGCGTCGGCCAGGAGTACGAGGCGGCAGGCTTCAGTTGCAAGGCATCGGCAGGAAGGAGCAGAGGAGCCGGCTGTAAGCAGTGCGAAGGCTGGGAGCAGGGAGACGAGGCACAGCTGCGAGCTGGGCGGGGCCTGGAAAAAGCTCTCTTAAAGGCACAGTAACCCCCTCAGCTGCTCCACACTCCGACGGCAGTGAGCGGGGAGGGAAAGGAGAGGTTTCTTTGTTGAAGAGGGCTGCGCACCGCGGCCACACCGGAGGGGTGCTGGGACAGTGGACATGGGTAGCATTAGGGGGCATCTGGCCTGGAGTAGCTGCACTGGCTGGGCAGCTGAAACCCCAAGAACAGTGGGCTTTGCTGTGGCCCAGCTAGAAGTCCCTGGAGGCCGAGGCAAGGACCAACTCAGCCTCAGAAGCAGATCTGGTGGTAGGACTACAGGGCCTGTGTGCTGCTCTGGTTGCAGAGGGCTGGCTGCTTTTTCTCAGTGCCTGAGTGGATTTGTTGGGGCAAATATGACTATTGCAGCATAAGAAATTGCTGCACCTTCCCCACACCGAAGCAAGTAAGAAGGGCACACAAAGTCCTGCAAGATTGCCAACAGGCGTGGGGTGGCCGGAAGGGAAACACAGCCTGAGCACGTTTCAGAGAGCACCCGTAGGCCCCCAGAAGGGGCAAAGAGGCACAGAGGGGACACAGGGCCTGCTCTGGACGATGACCCACAGGCAATGTTGGAGAAGCCTTCAAGGGGAAAACATGGATGGATCAGCAGATCAGCGAGCGAGCCCACGGCAAAGGGAAGAAGCAACGGAGGGCATCCCTTCCAGCAGCAACTCCCAGGAAACCGGAAGGCAAGGGGCATGTAGCCAGAATGGCGGCCCCCACAAAGAGTAACAAGGCAACGGTGAAAACTCCCAGGGCCAGGAGATCAGAGCGATGCGGGGGCACAGGCACACAGGCCAAGGTCAGGAGGGAATCAACCCCGGAGATGGCGTCTGGCTCTGACATAGCAGAGAGGATGAGGGGTCTGTAGCCAGCACCACAGCCCCCCAGGAGTCACGCAGAGGGTGGAGCAACGCGGTCAGCAGCAAGGAAGGTAAGCAATGCTCGCAGGGCGACAGGACAGGGCGCAACAAGGGACGGCATACGGGCCCACCCGATGGGGGGCCAGGGCAGATTGCAAACTTGGGCACGCAGCTAAGTGTAAGTAATCTAGCAGTGCAAGGGCTTTGGCCCATGCATCCTTCATGGCAGTCAAGGCTTGGAAGGGACCGGTGAGTGGGGTTTCCAAGGTGAGGCATGGGGCAGGCGCCGGCACACCCAGCAGCATGGGTGCTCTGGTGGCAATGGCCTGGGGCAGGTTCCCCCTTTGAGGGAGGCCCCCCCATGGGGCACCGAAACAAATGGGGCTAGCCAGGAACCAAAACAAAGGCCAGGTAGAGGTGGGGACCTGCAAGGGGCGACAGGCAATGGAAAAGATAACCCGCGACATGCAAAGCAGAGTGAGAAAACAATACAGGAGGAGACTGGGCAAGGAGGGGCGGCAGCCCCCAGGGGCAATAATGCAGGGAAAAGCGGAGCAGAAGAAGGTCCGGATGCAAAAGGGAAGCCGGCCGGCGAGTACCTGCGCCCGTCCCCCGGAGACGCTCCCACCACAACAAAACTCCTGTGATTGGCCAATGTCATCCCATTAGCAGTAAAGGAGAGAATATGGAGGAAAGAATTTATAGACATTTTTTCCTTGCTGGAGGAGCGCTGGGCAGGCATGGACCTGACGGCACAAACAAAAAAAGATGAGGGCAGGAGGGAAAGACGTAAACCCAGGTTAGAGCGATCACTAGAGAATTGGCTGAGAGCATTCAGGACCCTGGCCTGCCTTTTTATCGAAAAGTTCCCCCAAAGTGCTGCGGCACTTATTTTATATGAACAAAAGGTGCATGATGCACAACAGAAATATCAAGGGGATGCATGGTTGAGATACATCGAGGGCTTCAGGGAAAAGATGCAGACATGGCCAGTGATTGAATGGGACTGCCAGGACATGGAGGGGTTCATGACGTATATGGTAGCTGCCAGAGAGGGAGTCAGCACTAAAGATCACAATTTGTGTCCCTTCAGGAGTAAAGGCAAATACGAAGGGCAAGGACAGGGGTTTAAAGGAAAGAACCAGGGAAGTAACAAAATAGGGAAACCATGCTTGAAGTTCGACAAGGATGAGTGTAAATGGGTTGAGCGTGCAGGTTTAAGCACACATGCGAGTCATGCGGGGGAAGCCATCCCACAATACGCTGTAGGCATGCCAGGGAATCAGGAACGGCAAAGACAAGGCCGCCATTAAGAAGTGAGGAGCAGGCCCCCCCAAGTTGGGGCTGCTGCAGGGCGGGCAGGGGACAGCCGCTACCAACCCCCATAAATGCAAGCAGGCTACTATACCTACTAAGTCATTATCCCATGGCAACGGACAAACAGAAGTCAGCAAAAGGTTTCAAACAAGGTTTTCCAAACCCCTAAAAAGGTCCCATTGGTGCTCGGGAAAGCCGGAACTTAAAATTCTTAAGGGACAACCCTGGGGTGGCGCGGCAGAAGGTAGAGAAGGGAGTCGAGCTGGGCCGGGTGGCCGGCCCTTTCGCTCCCCCTCTCTAGAGGACCTGGTGATATCCCCTTTGGGTGTGGTACCCAAGAAGGAGGCAGGCAAGTTCAGGCTAATACATCACCTGTCACATCCCCACGGCAATTCCGTCAATGACTGGCTTGAACAGGGTAGTTGCTCAGTAGCCTAGATGTAGATGACGCGGTGGACCTGATAAGTCAGGCAGGGGTGGGGGCCCTCCTGGTAAAGACAGACATAGAATCAATGTTCTGCCTCCTGCCAGTACACCCAGATAGCTTCCGTTTGCTAGGTTTCCAGCTAGACGGGTGATACTACTATGACAAATGCCTACCGATGGGTTGCTCAGTATCCTGCGCATACTTAGAGGCTTTTAGCGGTTTCCTGGAATGGGAACTAGGAACACGCGTCCCCGATGGGAGGTCAAGTTCATTACTTAGACGACTTTCTCTTTATCTGCAGGGTGGGTGCAGGGGACTGTGCCAACCTCCTGCAGAACTTCATAGAACTCGCCTGGGAATTGGGCATCCCCCTCGCCGAAGACAGAGGGCCTGGCCATGAAACTGTCTTTCATAAATATATAAACCTCGGCACTCTAGTTCAATTATTATATCAATTCAAATAGTTATTGAGCACAAATCAATTCAAAGTACCAGCAGGACATCAATTGACTTTTTGCGGTATCAATTTAATATGAATATATCACAAAATCTTAAATCACAAAATTAAAATTTAAAACACAGTAGCAGTGTAGCAGGGAATAGACAGCTTGGTGTGACAATCCTCCTTATAAGCGTTGAACCGGCAGAACTAGAGTGCTGAGGTTTATATATTTATTTTACGTTTTCACTGGGTCCAAATAGGCTCCAGTGTTTTGGCACCTTAGGTAGTGGGGTACAGTCATCGTAGCCTTGAGGGGCACCAATACTTGGATGTATACATTGAATGCACAAAGAGAATAGATGTGCTACCAATTAAACCACCACTGCCATCTGTAAATATTATGAAACTGTCTTTCCTCGGAATAGAGCTGGACTCGGTGGCAGGAACATGCAAATTGTGACCCGAGAAGTTGGTGGAGCTAAGAGAGATTATTAGTAGACTGAGGCAGCAAAAAAATGCAGTGCTAGGCGAGGTACAGCAGCTGTTGGCAAAACTGAATTTTGCCACAAGGGTAATCCCCGGCGGGCCACGCCTTTGCAAGAAGATTGGCTTGGCTAACAAGGGGCATGACACAGAGGCACCACAGGGTCCTCCTGACGCAGGGGGTGAAGGAGGACCTGGGGCAGTGGGAAACCTTCCTGTCCGAATTCAATTGCACCCTCATGTGCCGCGAGGCATGGGTGCCGGCAAACCAGCTTGAGATTTACACAGACTCAGCCGGGGGCTTCAGCTTCGGGGCCATCCTAGGGAGGGCATGGACAGTAGGAGCATGGCCTGAGACCTGGAAAAAGGCAGGGGCCAACGCAAACATCTAATTGCTGGAATTGTTCCCCATCATATTGGCATTTCATATTTGGGCAGAACGGCTGGCGAACAGAAAGATAATGCTATGGTCCGACAACCACGCAGTGGTACGGGGACAGCAAAATGTGCGGCGGTGGTCATCTTGCTGCGCAGACTAGTTGACTGCCAGCTGAGGGCCAACATCGTACTTAAGGCAGCCACATCCCAGGGGTTGACAACTCAATTGCGGATGCCATTTCTCGTTTTCAGTGGGCAAGATTCTGAGAACTCGCCCTGGACGCAGACCAAGCAATGACCCGGGTGCCGGAAGATGCATGTTCATGGGTGGACCTGGGTTAGAGGAGATGCTGGACAACACACTGGCCCCAAAAACAAAGAACCGTTACCGTAAGTGCTTGGCAACAATTACTGCTGTGACAGGGCTAGCAGGGAGACAGCTGGCAGGGCAAAGAGAGGTCCTGAACGTCATAGAATGGGCTTTCTTATCGGGGAAGACAAATTCCTCAGCCCAGGCCCACCTGAATGCCTCAGCATACGACACGAAGATGATGGCAGGTGAGGACCCAACTAGGGTTTCCAATGTAGAATGGCAATGAAGGGTTGGGGTAGAATCCAACAGACAAGAAAGGACTCGCCTCTTGGGAGGGGTTTAGAAGCTACACCTCTGGTTACACAGCATTTCTAACAAAGCATTATGTTAGAGTATGATAAACATACCACTACCCAAAGTGTTTTAGATGGAAATCTAGAAGTGCAGGTACTCACTACTTAGAGTACCTCTTTGCTCCTGAGAAGTGCCGGTACTCTCCTATTAAATGTATTGCAGCAGTGCTGAGAAGTGCCGGCACTCTCCCTCTCAAATAAAAGAACTGCATGCACTGAGTACCGGCCCATTTAAAGCACTGGGGACACATAGCTTTTGAATTCGGCCTCCGGTATTAGAAGTCTCTGCTGAAACTGACGCCCACTGAAGTTTGTATTTGAGTCATAATTTCTGAATCAAAACAGCCCGAAAAGCAAAGAAACACCCTGTTATGCTTTTCATGATTCACCTGGTTGCATGTGGCAAGCAGGATCATTTATAGGGTTGTAAGTTACAACACTACGCTCAAGAATATTGGTCAGAACATATTCTGATTCCACAATATCGACTTCCTTCATAAGCTCAAGGCAAGAAAGCATGGGGACATATATAGGTTTACGTCCACCTTCTATCGTAATATGTGAGTAGTCAATATTGTGGAATTGATAGAAAAGTAGGTTCTTTAAACTCTTATATTGTGGTCAGGGCCGGCTTTATTGCTGATGGTGCCCGGTGCAACAATCTTTTTTGCCCCCCCCCCCTCCCATGACCTTCTCCTCGTCTTCCCTCACTACCACCCGGCAATAGTGCCCCTCATTTCTCCATAGCCCCTCTCTCATATACATTTCATTTGTTTTAAAGCGCTGGTAAAAGCTGGTTTTACGAATCCACTCAGCCATCCACATAAAATACAGATCTGTTCTTTGCAGCTGGCATATTAACCCTCTGTGCTACTTTATAGCGAGTCAAACCTGCCACTACTAATCACTCTCGCTCAGGAAGATTAATCACAAGAATTATCTTGACATTTTTATTGCTGCCTGAAAGCTGGACCCACAACAAACTCTGCAGCAGGTGCTTTTAAATAGTAAGTTATTGCTAAACACATCGCTCCTCCCGGAGGTCAGTGCCACCCCCCTCCAGGTCAGCACCCTGTGTGGCCGCACCTGTCGCAACGACCTAAAGACGGCCCTAATTGTGGAAGAACACCATTGAGGGTGATTTTTCTTTTTGCTCTCCTAGACACCTACAGTAGTGAATGCTGTGCCCTATAAAAATGAAATACTTCTTGGAGTCCCCTCAGAGAGTTGTCCACAGAACCGATTTCTGCGTACAGAACAGAACCAATGCTGCCTAAAACCAAAGCCGCTAAAAATAGAGATTTTTATAGCACATGCTGGGAAATGGAACTCAGATTACTCCTGCTGGGAAATTGAACTCAGAGTGACTGCTCATGAAAGTGCCATATTGAGAACAGGGGAATACCAACCCTACTCTTGACTGAAACCATCTGCAAAGCAGGGGCGGCTCATCCATATGGCAGAGAAGCATCGCCCCACTGGTCAGAGTCCGTCACAGAAAAATAAAATAATATCAAAACAATAATATTTTAATATTTTATTTTCTTGTGAGGGGCTGTGACTGGCGATGCCTGTGGGGCCATGACAGGCAGGAGTGGTGGGCACTTAGAAGGGTGCATGTAAGTTTGGCTAACCCAGCTGTCTTCACAGCTGCATTCTTTGAGGCAGTGTCTGAGCGGCAGACTAGATTGCTTAGACCAATCCTGGCAGCGCTCTCATAGCGTGAGAGCAGTTTCTGGATTGACTGGGCAACCTGTGCCTTCCCAGAGACTGCCGGAAATGAGCTGCCGAGGCAGCCGCCGGCATCGGGCAGCAAGAGGTACGTTTTTTAAAAATATTTAACTTTTACCCTCAATCCCCCATATCCTACCCACACCTCCCCACACCCACTTTGTTTTGTTTTGCGGCAGCCACCGCTGCTGCAAAGTGCTTAAGATAATAGTTTAAACTGCATTCAAAATTTGGCCTCTTTTCTGACTGCCAATGTGCATTAGTTGTGACAGTGCATTTATAAAGTCAATTGGGAACTAAGCTATGATTTTGCTATGAGTCACCAGACCTCAATCGCTTCACATTTGCCCCTGCAGCTTCTGCAGTGCGGGAGGCCAGCATGTCCGCCGGGACTGTGCATGGGTGGTAAGCCCCTGGCCTGAGTGCCCCTGACTGGTTCCAGTTGGGGCTCCCTGCACTTTGCATAGGGGCACCCTCATATTTCGTTATGCCACTGCCAGACCTTACAGGTGCCCTTGCTTAGAACCTGACACCTAGGGGCCGATTTTAATGGTGGGCGGATCGCCACCGTTCGCATGGCGATGGCACTCCGCCCGCCAAAATCCACCGCCCGCCTCCCATCCGCCCCCCCGCCACATTACGATGGCGGGGGGACTCCGTGGACGGAAAGACCGTCCGCCGGTTTTCCACCCGTCGACTCGTCCACCGCGCGGAAAAAGGCCATAAAATGGAACACCATCCATATTATGAGAAGTGCGGGAATGAGCCTTTCCATAGCGGCGTTGCCGCCATGGAAAGGATAGTGGTCCTTGCTGTTGGGGGGGTGGGGGGTGCACATGGGGGGTACCTATGGTACCCCCCTCATTGCCATGCACTACGTGGCAGGCACCAGGTGGTGAATGCCATGTAGTGCATGGCAATGCCGTGCACAGTCCATTTTCTCTGCGAGTGGGTCTGCAGCCAGCATATCCACCCACAATGTTAAGGGGCCAGGATGCCCCCACCAGTGTGGCGGGCGCATCCTAATTTGCATGGCGGGACTGCTGCGACTTCGGCGGTCGGTCCCTGGCTTCCTTACGGTGGCGGGCGGACAATCGTAATGGACCCCCTAGTATTGAAAGAAGGCTCTGGGACTCCCAGCCAACCAGTAGTGCCATATTTATCATTTTTTCATGCTACGAAACGCAACGCAGCAAGATACTGTGCTGCGTGAAAGGTAGAGGGAAGAAATGCTCCATATCTATCAAGATTCCTGATCTGTCTTTGGTCTTGCACACATTTGGCTGCCTAGCACCAGTGTTCCAGGCAGGATGGTTTTGTGCAGGAAGGGGTCACCTTTCTGCACAGACACAGTCCTCTGAGGCTTTTTCCTCTTTCCTCTTTCCATGTGTGCAACAGAATGCAGCACATGCACAAAGAGGGAAAAACAATGAGAAATAAACATATTTCTCATCGTTACACCTCACCTGGAGAGGAGTAACACAACGCAGCGATTTCCGCTGTGCTGCATTACTCCAGAATTACAAAGCTACGCAGGGTCATGCAGGGTGGACTTTCAAGGCTTGGTAAAGAGTTGCATTGTGTGGTATGGAAATTTGCCTGAGTAGCCACTGAATTGACCTGTAGCACTTCAAAGCCTTGAGTTATATCAATGTAATTATAGTTTGAACACGGACAAGGGATAGGTGGGAGGGGTAGAAGAACGATCGACAAAAGAGGTGGGAGGGAAAAATAAATTGTACTCAATCACAGCACATGCAGTGGATGGACAATAATTAAGATGAATCAATCTGTGATTGGTCCATGCTCCAAAGACAGAAAAGGAAGTGACAACAAGCATGCACTGGCCAATTAGGAGGCAGCAAAGAGAATCGGCAAAGACGCCAAGGAATGGTAAGCAATGGGCAGAATCCAAGCCCTTTATAGTAAACAATGCCCCTTGCACGGACCACGCATGTGCTGTCAGCAGGAGAGACCACAAAGGTAAGCAGAACCAGAACAAACACTATATAATTGTTTGACCCTACCAAGCATTGCTGTGTTATTAAACACATTGTCATGACCGTAGCCACCTCGCTGTTCAATGCAGCAGTACATAAATAGGAGCACCCTTTATCTTGAGCACTTGCATGTTCCACCAGAGATGCAGCGCCTTCTCGGCACAAGCTGCCATTATTATTATTATCATTAGTAGTAGTAGTGGTAGTAATTAATATAATATAGTATTGTATGATATAATATAATATAATGTAATAACCTTCGTCTTTTCACCAAAATGGTTTTATCCTACTTCTCTGAACAGTTACACACTGAAGGCAAATACTACAGGCCTTGAGAAATCTACTCACCCATACGGTATGGCGAGTCAGATTTTATCAGGTCGAGCTATTTTTAGAACCGACTTACCCCATCTGGTGAGTTGGCACATAACTGGTGTTCTGTTCATTTAGAAAGTGAAAGACCAATACAAATTCCTTTAAATCTTGTTTTTATCCTATCACATTTCGTGAGCGTTTAAAGACAGAGGTCAAATGTCAGCTTATGTCTTCTTACAAATAGCTGCTTATTTTATCTTGGAGATTGGTGTTTACTTTTCTTTCTCTTCAGCAGGATCAAAACAAATCTGAATGCATTACTTTGTGATGTGCAAATTATGAATATTTGCTCAAAGCTGATTCCCACACATTATGGTTTGTACCTATATAGTTCTATCAGTAAATGGCAGATGTCTGACTGTTATGACAGTGCACTACCCACATCATTCTTTAGTAATATATTTATTAAAAATGATAGTTTTTAAATATAAACTGAGAAACATTTCTGCCCCTGCCTTGATGGAAACTGCCATTACTGAACTAAAAGGCAAGACAGGGCTCATGTGTACCCTATCTGTGGGCTTGATTTTTATTACACATGGAAAAAAACTTAAGTCTATCAAATCAAACAAAATAGTTTCTCGTATACCAGACATGCTGAACTTGCATATTTAATGGTGCTCCCTGTATGTGACAATAAAGAGAAAGGCAACTCAGTGAAATAAAATATTAGCCTAGGGTCACACAATTTGAGACCAATGTATAGGTCCAAGGCATTAGAGTTAAGTTGAATAGATTATCCAAGTCACTAGACCTGCAGGTTTGGTAAAATGTTTTAGATTTTTCGAGGCCTGTATTAAGGGTAGCTGCTTGCTTTCTATTAACCCCAATGACAACATTTCGTGTTGAATTAGATGCAACTTTAAACTAGGCAATGGCTATTTCTCCTATGTTCCTACCCTTAAGAGTAAATGCTGCGACTGTTCTTGTTCAATTGCAGATCATTAGCATTGCACAAACTGGACTTGTTTTCACTTATTAGTGAGGAGCAGTTACATGTGCTATTTCCAGTGCTTAGTTTGTAAAACAACATGTGTCGGGACACTCTTCGGGAGGCCACTGCAATTTGAACCTCCCTTTGCTCCTGCCACCACTGCCATCCCCAGTACCTACGCAACTACTATTACACTCATACAAGTGTGACAATTCAGACTACTGAAGCCTCCAAAGCTTTAAAAAAAGGCTGTGGCGACAGGTATTTGTAATTGTTCATGTATATTGAAATATTAAAAATAGTTGTTCTGCTCAACTCTAAATTACACAAACAGTGCTGCCATGTGGCAGACTGTCACACAAGTGCTGGTATTGCAATTAAGTTCCATGCTGAGCACCAGAAAACACTGCCTCAAATTAGGCACTGGCTATTTCTTGCGGAAAGTTGACTTTATGATGGCTCTATGTTGGATATTATGCAGGCAGCACCACCGGTTTATTTTCTTGTCAGGAATGATCAACGGGACAAGATGTGTAGTGGGATTGCTCTAATTTATAAAAACACACTGAAATGTATCTTGAACCTATTAAGTTTACCGGATTGTGAAAGTACCTTATTTCTATAGAATTTACTCCTACTTTTACCATCTCAGAGGCCTTGGTTTATTAGCCTCCTGGTTCAAGTTCAGAGTTTGTATGGGCTCATCCTATTCGATTGCCTGATTGGCATTAGATAATGCTAACTTTTCACTTTTGGGGATCTCAATATCCATCTGAAGGACCCCAACTATGTAATGGCCACTAACCTAATTCAGGATTTAGCATGATTATAGCTAGGGCTCCCGGTTTTATGGTATTTATTTTTTTGCCATTTGCGTCTGTATTTATCCATATTTATTTTTTGCTAATGATATCTGTATTTATCCATATTTATTTGGGGTTTTGTGAATAAATTAAGATGAAACTAGTATTTTCCCTCATTTATGTAACCAGTAAATGTGCATTCATACTTGAACGCCAGATAAATTCCAGTGATAGGAACACCCACAGATAATAAATCAATACACTTATAAGAAAATATGAACATTTTAGTATCATGGTTGTGCATATCTACTGATGTTTAAGCCTTCTTACTAAAAAATTTTAACCCCTTACCTGGCAATCAGCACAGCTATTGGCCTGGCAGTCATGATTGGCAGCATTTATAATCTCAAAAACAAAAGCCAATTTCCGTTTTTATCCACATTTAAAAATAAATACAGGCAGGAAAATAAATGGTTTCTGTCTGTATTTATGTGTAAAAATCAGTACAAATGGAAAACATGGAGCCTTAATTATAGCTCACGCAACTCGTTGATGCCTCTACACATAAAAATTGACATCTTCTTAATCCAGTATTTAGCAACCTTCCTAATATATTTGTAAAGCAATCACTCCCAGTTACTTGGTCTGATCGTTATTTGATACCTATCATCCTGCCTGTTCAAGCCAACAATATTCCTTCTGAACGATCTCTGGGATAAATCGATGTTGGGCAAAACTAGATCTTATAGAATGGGGGTGTTTTGGGTAACTCTCAACCAGATCTAGGAAATGAACATTGCCGAACCAACGTTAATATTTACATGATGGACTTCCCTTTACCAGACTATTCTTTTTAGGAACCACAAATTAGTACATCCGGTCAAAAGATCTCCTTGGGTTGACTCTCATTTAGTGGAGCTTAAAAGAGAGTGCAAAACATTAGAAAGGAAGTGGAGAAAAAACTATGATTCAAGGAGTAAATTATGCTATAGGAAGGCTAAAGAAAAGTACCAATCTGAAATTAGAAGAGTACAGCCATCCAATTACGCTTCCAAAATAGAGGACGCATCGAATTAATCCAGAGAAATCTTTCAAATAGTCAATTCTTTTATAGATCCCTTCCTTTGTTCATCTGGACCCTCTCCCTATGTAACACGATGCAACTTTCTGGCCAATTTATTTCAAAAGAAAATTTTGACTAAATATGAATCATTTTCTGATGCAGTAAAACCGAAACAATTATCTGTTTCTTCCTGACCAACAAATTCTCTTAAAGAAGTATTCTCGTCCTTCCCTTTGACCAGGGAGAAGGACCTGCAGACCGCTTGATCCTGTTCTGCTATTTATTCTGAAGCAAGGGGTCAATGCCATCTACCCAGTGCTACCAGAGGTGTTAAATCTCTCTGTACCCTGTGGAGAAGTTCCATCATCTTGGAAACATGCAGTGATAAAGCCACTGCTAAAGAAACTTTCCTTAGACTCGCAACTAGCTGAAAAGTATGGACCAATATCCCTGTTATCTGGTATCAGGAAAGTGCTTGAGAAACACGTTAATTAACATTCTTAGAAATTAATGATATTCTGCACCCCACGCAAAAGGGATTTAGGGCAGAACACATTACTGAAACCGTGCTTCCCGCAGTGACAGAGGAACTTAAGCTGATTCTTGACAAAGGGGGTTCAGCAGCAGTAATTCTATAGGATTTAAGCATGGTCTTCGATACTGTAGCCCACCCACTCTTGATACAGAGACTTAATAGTGCAGGCAAAACCAACCTAGCAATACAGTAGCGCTCATCCTTTCTAAAGGACAGGAGCTTTCAGCTATTTGACAAACCATGCCACTCTGCTGTGTGCTCCCTGAATGTGTTGAGTCCCCCGGGGCTCTTCATTAAGTCCCACATTATTTAATCTTTATGTAAGTCTATTGGCAGAGATCGTGCAATCTCAAGGTCTGTCATTAGTATCCTATACAGACGATACACAAATCGTTCTCTCTCTTGCTCCGAACAATCGATCGCAAACACACCAACCCGGACCTTGTCTAAAGGAAGTCATTGACTGGATGACTAATTGTTGCCTGAAACTTAATGGAGATAAAACCGAAGTGATGGTAGTCTTCGATTAGTTGGCGAGATTCACTAAGAATACTTCCGACCCCTAAATCTATAGCGAAGAGCCAAGGCATCCAGATATATAATAATCTCACAGTCTAGACACAGGTCAGGAAGGTAGCAACTAGCTGTTGTTGCATGCTAAGAATGCTTAGGAAGATGTTAGATCTGCTCCCTTTTCCGGCTCCGAAGTCTATTGTCCAGGCGCTTATTTTATCACACCTTGACAATGGAAAATCCATCTACCTTGGTTGCCCACTATGTGTGGAAAAGAGATTGCAGGTAGTGCAGAATGCTGCAGCCCGGCTTCTGCTAAAGATCCCAAAACATCATTCATTTTCCTGCTTTTTATCCTCATTGCATTTCTACCCATAAAACAAAGTATACAATTTGAGGCCCTTTGTATAGCCGATCAAGAGTACCATAAAAAGGACCTTACTTGATTTGGCATCGAATTCAGTACTAGAGCCCTAAAAGGACAGTAAGGGCCTCGTTTCCAAGGCCCCTACGCCCCTGGAGAGTCACTTTTTGCAATGCTTCGGTAGCACTGTGTCCTGCTCCATATTTACAAGGCATATGCGTAATACATTTGACTAAAATAAAAATAATCATAAGAATAACTTGAGTCAAGAAGGCGCTGTATTTCTTTTGAGACATCTAAGTGCTGATGATAAGCATTGTTTCTATTTATAGGCTGCATTGTTCAGGGCAGTGACTAGTTGAACCGATGTGTCATGTATTTAAAGTTGCAGCACTACTTCCTAAGATCAAACAATGACATTGTGTTTGTCCTAGCTCTGCTCGACTCTCTAGTGCGCTCTCTCAAGCCAGGTCCAATTCCAGCCTTATTTTTCATATACCTTATGTACAAATTTGCCACATACCTCAACATCGTTGGTATAATCTGCAGTTCTTAACAGAAAAAAAATAGTTTTAGCTCAAACTGTTCAAAAGTTACTAACACTGCAGTGACACGTATTGCTGCAGAGTGAAAGGCCCTTTGCAAAGGCTGACATGTCAACTTTCTGTTGCTAATTGCTATATTTGGGGGTTAAACTGATACTAATGAGGTGCATCCAATGCCCAAGACAGTGTTAGGAAGTTTAACGATGACAAACTAATGAAGTAACACTATAACAAAATGTGGAGCTTTGAGCTGCATAATTTACTTGTCTTGCCACTTAATTGACTAAATATGGCCCTCCCTTGCAGCAATAATTACAGTGGCCCTGCGTATGAGTTAAGGTCCCTATTACTGAAGGAAGACAGGTCTGAATTCCAGCAGGGCCCATTCAGAAATTAATTCTTCTGGGGCCACTAACATAGATTGGAAATCTGTTGACCAATACTAGTTCTATTACAAACTCTTTAAAGTACCTGCTCAGTAGATAAAGGTATTGTGAGAGGTACAAAAAACCAACTATTTAGCCAGAATCCTAAGTGAAACAAGTTATTTGGCAATTACAAATCCTGAAAAATCGAGCTTCAACGCCTGCTATATATAAAATTTACAGTGGCTTTTGATACTGATGGTGTTGGTATTCAGTAATACAATCTGCCGTAAAGTAAGCAAGAAAGAGACGATTGGGCCTGAAAATGTGTTTCTTTAAAAGAATTTAATTCAATTTTTTAACTGAGTATATAAAACATCAATCAAAAGGGGGAAGGCAGAAGCGTAAGAGGGGTTCACTCGGCTCCCAGAGAGCGTGCCTATATAACCAAAAAGGGATTAATAATGCGTCCAAACAATATCACACCTTGTTTTCAATCTAACCCCCATCGCTTCTCTCTATTCTAAAGTATCTCTTTTCTGGTTTAGGAGGTAATTTTATTGCACAGATCCCACCAGTATCTTTCATTAGACACTCTCCCTCATGATGGAGGAATTACTCACCAGGAGAAGTAAGTACCCAGGTGCAGAACCCCATGATGACGCCACCCACTACATCGCCCCAGTTGAGATGAAATATACAGTTATACACTGCTGGCGGCAATTAATGGTTGACAGTTTCCAAGATAACGCTTGCAACAAATAAAAATCAACAACTGCCACTCGAAACCTACACTAGTTCATCAGGGTGTGCCCCAAGGCTCAACTCTATCCCCATCCTTTTTCAATCTCTTCATGAAACCCCTTACTGTTATCCTGAACCAAGCAGGGGTCAAATATCATCTGTACGCCGATGACACCCAACTCTATTACAAAATTAAGTCACCCAGTGACATCCTACATCTGAATGCCACACTAATCAAGATACAAACTTAGCTTAATATCAACCACCTAAAGCTGAACCTCAACAAAACTGAACTACTTCTTTTCTCCCCGAAAAACAACCCTCCACCAATCCAAGTCTGGCTCAAGAATTTGGATGCCCTAAATTATTCTCTAACTCTGTCCTACTTTGTCAAGTCCTTGGGCATCACCCTGGACCAAAACATGTCTTTGAAGGACCACAACAACAAAGGAGCACTCTATTCGCTAAAACACCTAAAAAAAAGTCCAACCTTTCATTCCTCCTGAAGATTTCAGGACGGTAGTGCAATCACTAGTCCTCTCAAAACTGGATTATGGTAACACTGTCATCACAGGAACTCCGAAAACTTGCCTTGCCCCCTTAAGTTCAGTTCTAAACATGGCAGCCCAGCTACTAACAAGTTGCGAACGGTTTGAGCACATCACACCGGCCCTCAAGAGCCTCAACTGGCTCCCAATCAAAGGAAGATGTTTCTATAAGACCGCTTGAATCACCCATAACGCCCTTCACACACACAACCCCAACTATCTGGAGAACAAACTTTCAAAAGCTGGAAGAGCCATATCTCAAAGGAGCTCCAAAGTACTTCTTCTCATACCTCCCAAACTGAAAAAGAAATCCACCCAGATACGCTCTTTTTCTGGAAATTCCCGATGATCTGGAACTCTCTCCCTAGAAACCTGCATCGCAACCCCTCCTTTTCCAGCTTCAAACATGACCTTAAACACCTACTTCACAAAAAATACTTTAACTCACACTCGAACTGAGATGCTGCCCTAATCTCACATACTTTCAGACATGACCAGGTCCAGCGGTAAGTTTATTGTTTCAGCTGTCTACTATGTCTTGTACTTTTTTAGCTCATGCTATTTCCCATGTCTGCATTCTGTAACTACCATGGCTGTCTTACGACTTTCTTTGTCTGTATTTATGCATGTACTTATTTCATATGACTTCGTATTATAGGCAAAGCATTCTGATACCTTCTAGTCTAGGCTAGCGCTATATAAAACTTATAAATAAACAACACTTGTGAGACTGGCATTGAGACCGGTATGGTTCACTCCTTTTTGATTTTATATAAATATATACATATATACATATATATATATATATATATATTCACTGAAAAAACCATAGGTTTCACACATGTTATAGTTAGTGGAAATTTTACTGATAAAAAACCAATGAAATTCCCCCGTTATAGTTAGTGCAGGCAATTATAACTCACGCGACCGCAATCCTCTGCTGATGCTAATACTGTATTTAGACACTTATTTGCCCATGTCTTCTTCCATACATTTTTAGCTATACATATATTACAAATATTTTTTTTTCATAAAGACACATATGTCATCAGCAGAAGATTGCGGTCGCGTGAGTTATAGTTGCCTGCACTAACTATAACGGGGGAATTTCATTGGTTTTTTATCAGTAAAATTTCCGCTAACTATAACATGTGTGAAACCTATGGTTTTTTCAGTGAATTTGCAAGGTTTTTTAAATGCTAATTCCTAACTATAACGTGTGTGAAACCTATGGTTTTTCAGTGAATTTGTACGGTTTTTTAAATGCTAAGTTACTTTACGCCATTCGTGGCGTGCGCGCCCACTTAACGCAGTTCGTTCCGTGCGCGAAATTAGCAAAAAAAAAAAAAATCCGTTTTTGGCCTTGGGGGATCTTTGGGGACTCCCTCAACATGGCTATGTGTGTGGGAGCTGTCTAAACAGCCCCTTTACATGTTTTTGTGCTTTGAGATGTCATCAGTGATGTCATGAGTGATGTCACTGACCATGTCATGAGTGATGTAATATGTGACGTCATCAGCAGTGCATTGCGGGCGCGCGAGTTATAGTTAGCTTAACTAACTATAACGGGGGAATTTCAATGGTTTTTTACGAGTAAAATGTCCAGCTAACTATAACGTGTGTGAAACCTTTGGTTTTTTCATTGAATTTCTAAGGTTTTTTAAATGCTAATTCCTAACTATAACGTGTGTGAAACCTATGGTTTTTTCACTGAATTTCTAAGGTTTTTTAAATGCTAATTCCTAACTATAACGTGTGTGAAACCCATGGTTTTTTCAGTGAATTTGCAAGGTTTTTTAAATGCTAATTCCTAACTATAACGTGTGTGAAACCCATGGTTTTTTCAGTGAATTTGCAAGGTTTTTTAAATGCTATTTTTTTTTTTTCTTCTATTTTTTTAAACATATTTTTAATTTAATGTTCTGACCTTTTATAAAGACTATGGTTAAATTTTTAAAATTCTTTAATATGTTTTTTTAAATATATTTCATAAAATAAACATGTTAAAAATTTTTGCAGTACATTTTTTCCTTTTTTTTTAGTACGCGTACCGTAAGCTTACGGTAAGCGTACGGTTTACGCAATGCCCGTAATTTATCTACGCTGTTTGCGTATAGTTACGCAATTTGCGTAGCCGCGCGTACTCCGCGTGGGACGCGTACGCGTGTACGCTACACGCGCACGTTACGCGGAAGTGTCGGGTAGTGACTGTTATGCGCATGCGCGCAAGCGCGTGTCTTTTTTACGCGCATGCGTACTTTTGCCGTAAGCGCACCGTAAGCGTACCGTAAGCGTACGGTAGGTCATGTGATCATGAAACACAACTTTTGATTGGATGAAACTACTTTCAGTTCTAGAACTCTCCTACACCACACCCATTCCCCTCATTTCTGCTTGTGATCCCTTAGGAGAAGGAGCTGGGTTGTCTTTGTGATACGATGGCAGAACAGCAGAGCCCTTCTGAGAGTGAGGCTAGCACTAGCAGCACTACCTTGAGGCAGAGAGCGAGGAAACAAAAGACCTCTTATGTATGGGATTATTTTACTTTTCCTGAAGGCCAGCTAAAGGTAAATGCACCCTTAGTGACTTGCAAGCTGTGTCAGCGTGTACTTTCAAGAGGTAATCCTGACAGGAAGTATTCCTTTGGGAATCATACCATGATGAGGCACCTCAAGGATGTACACAAAAGGACACATGCTCGACTTTTTGGAGGTAACCCTTCAGAAAGTCAACCAAGCACATCCACAGCAGCTCAGCCTGGACCATCATCTGCAGGGCTGACTCCTTCTTCTGCAGGTCAGGTGAGCCCTTCATCTGTGGGGGGAGCATCTCCTTTTGCTGGCCCTCTGGAAATTAACCCTCGATTTCTGAGGGTTGATATTCGATGTGCCTCTTGTCATGATCTAATTTGTCATAGGGAGACCAGTGTTTCCCTAGTGAACCTCAAAATAGATCAGCACACTTGTCACAGAGACTAATTTTCCCATTCTTTCTTTCCTCTCTCCCTGCATGAACACAACGGCTCTTTTAAGAGCCAACCTTATCTTTCATCTTTTATTTATATATGTTTTTAAAAACTTTTTTTTTTTTTTTTACCGTACGCGTACGGTGCGCGTAATTTTTTTTTTTTTTTTTAAAAACACTAAAAATCAATTATCACATTACAAGGTCTTTGAGACACTACAATTATTATTATTGACTTACCATACCCACTCAAAAAAATATTTATTCATTTGTTTTTTTTAAAAAAAATTGCTTTAAAAATGGTTCTAGTTTTCGAAAATTTTCTATATCAATCTGAAAAAAAAGAAAAAAGTATTAATATTTTTTAAACATTTTAAAATACAGTACACGTATTGACATATTTACCCAAAAATATTTTTGCCTTAGTTTTGCTGTTTTCAGAATATATTGCATTTCACTATAAATTGTGAAAACAATTGCATTCATCATTTAACAGCGGGCAAAAAAAAAATAACAATCTCAAAGATTGTATTAAAAAAGCCCAGAATCTCTTCTCACTTAAACTTAACATTACAGAAATGCATAATATTCTAAAAAAATATCATCAAAAAACAATACTTATTTCTTTAAAATACCGTCTGATATTTTTGTTTCAGAAGTATAATCACAATATTATATCTCAAATAACTCCACAATACATCTGATTCCATTTCCTTTAGGCCAAATAGTAATTTTAAAAAATTTTTGGGATTAAATTTCCAATGGTAATCCAATAAAATTCTAAAGTTTAATTTGTCCAGATCTCACCGATTCTCTGTAACATTTTGGTTCCCGAATTTTTTTTTAATAATTTATTAAGTCCACAATAGAATTGGTTACTTTTCCGCATGGCCAAATAGTAATTTTAAAAATCTTTTTTGAAAAAATTTCCAATGGCACTCCAATAACATTCCAAAATTTAAATTGTGCAGATGTTACCGATTTTCTCTAAATTATTGGTTTTTGAAAGTTTCATAAAAAATTAAAAAAGTCCACATTACAATTGGTTATCTTTCCATTAGGCCAAATGATAATTTAAAAAATCTTTTTTTTTGAAAATTCCAATGGTAATCCAGTAAAATGGTAAAATTATTTTGTCCAGATCTTGCCAAGTCTCTCTAAAATTTAGGTTTCAGGAAGATTAGATAGGAATTTGCTAAATCAAAAGGCAAACGTTGTTTGAAAATCAATTGGGAATCATTACACAGTGTCCAGCCTTTTTCACATTTAAGATAAACTGTGTAATGTCCAGAAGTAACAGTAGGTCCATCATGGAAAATTATTGCAACAGTTACAAAAGTTTTTCCTGAAATTGATAATTGCTGTCCTGTAAACTTCTTTATTAAAGTATCCAATTTTGAACCATCAGCTCTACATCGTTGCATCATTAAAATTACATACTGTCCGTATTCCTTTAAAATTAATGTTGAAAACATGTCAGATTGACACTCACCGCATTTCATGCTATGATTAGCATCTTTAACTAATTTAGCAAAAGTGACTGTTTTACTCTCTGGCAATGTTAAATAAATAAACCTTTCATTATCAACATTAGAGCCACATATATTATAACAGTTTTCACAACTATGTTCCCATTTATAAGAGAGACCAAATAAAATATCAATTGCAACTTCTTCTTCTTCCAGTACTTGAAGAAAATACATCAAAAATTTGTGTGCATCTTGCTGTTCATTTTGAGAAAACTGTGTTCGTCCTGAACATACATCTAAAAGTTTTCTAATTTCAGTAGCACTTTCTATTTGAGTTTTATCTTTACTCAGCTTTTGAAAAAGGAGACTCAGCTCAGAACAGAATCTTTTTCCCTGATTTACTATTATCTGCTCTTGAAAACTTTCCAGATAAAATGCAACATTCAGCACTACATTTGCGTAGCAGTTGACACCAGAGCTATTTTCAAAATGACATCCTACAACCTGTTCTTCATTTTCCTTTTTCTTTTTGCTTGCAATTACATCACTCCTCTTTTTTTTCCTCCTCTCTACATCTTCATTACAGATATTCTCATTTTTCCTTTTACGAGAAACTACACGTTTCTCCAACACAGGATACTGACCTAAATGAGGAGCATAGCTTCTTCTTAATCTATTATACTCCTTTACACAGTTTGTATCAGCACTAACTTTTGAATCATCAAAGTCTATCATGAATAAACCTGATAATGTTTTCACTCGTGACAAAGCAACATATGCCATACCTTCTTTGAACACAGTTGAACCAATGTTCACAAATGCACAATCTACAGTCAATCCTTGAGACTTGTGAATAGTTACAGCATATGCTAGAGAAAACGGAAACTGCTTCCTAAGTACATATAAGTCTTTCACAAGCATGAAACGAACTGTACAACGACAAATATCTTTAACTTCTTCTATCTGATCAAATTTTATTTTTAAACATTCAATTCCATCTTTTTTCTGATAATTAATAAAACCCACAACTCTTCCCATAGCTCCATTAACTAAACCTTTTTCAACATCCAAATTTCTCCTTAAAAATACTCTACAGTTCATGCAAACATATAGATTTTTTTCTAATCCAGCTGTTTTGGAGATGTTCTTCTCTAGTGAATCCAATTTATTTTTCATTGTGCCTGTTACTGTGACAGTAATTCTTCCATCCTCAATTTTGTCCACTGCTTCCAATTTCCTGATCTCTTCCTTTTCCAATTTCAAAAGCTCCTCATTAAATATTGAGCATTCAAGTAGAGTTGGCATTAAGCAGATGACACTTTTGTTTTCTGCAATGTTCTTGTATATTTTCTCTGCAACTATTTCTTCCTTTGGAAATAAATTATGTAGCAGCCGACTCTGTAATGCTTTTTTGCCAACTTCTGTGAGTAGTCCAATTCTGATATCTTTCAGAATACTTCCATATTCTTCATCGCTTGCTTGCCTCATATTAGTAGTAAGTTCCTTGTACTCAAAGAAGGACCAAATATTTGTATTTCCGATGCTTCCCAATGACTTCTTCGTGTCTTCATGTGTGACAGTATTAAACACTGGTTGTCCTTTAACTGGAGTAAGTTGCAAAAGATCTCCAAAAACTATGACGTGTTTTCCACCAAATAACATGTCATAGTCTGTCTTCAAAATTTGCTGCATTCTTAAATGCACAAAGGCAAGCATTAAGTTTGATACCATGCTCACCTCATCAATAATGAGAACTTGCATCTTCTTCAATACTCTTGAAACTTCCAAGCATGCTTCTCCAGTTAGCTTGTTGTATTGTATTTTGTTCTCATGCTCCACTGGTAACATTAGCAAACGATGTAAAGTGATTCCTTTTATGTTATATGCTGCTAACCCAGTTGGAGCAGTAACCACACAAGACAAAGTAGAATCTGTTTTTTGCTGTAGGTAGCTTCTGATGACTTTTATAAGGAAACTTTTTCCAGTTCCAGCTTGTCCGCTTACATACATCCTGATTGGATGAAATGATGTGCATGAGCACTCTTTTTTTTCATGTAGAAATCCGTGATCAATTTTGTTTCTGATCTCTTCATAAATTTGTTGCTGCTCTTGATTCAGTTGTCTTTCCAAATTTTCTAAGTCTATAAATTCTTCTTGAGCTTGATTCATAGCCGTTTCCACTTCATTCATGGCTATTGATGCTTCATTTTCAACGATTGGTTGTCCTAGGGGATCTTGACTGAGTGTTCCTGAACTTTGGCTGTCCTGAGAACTGTCTCTAGCTATTTCTGCTGCAATTGTAGTTTCCTGTTCAATTTCTTCATTTAACATTTGCAGATAACTTGAGAATGTACTGCATTGTATGCTGTCTTTGCAAGCATTAAAAGAATCTTCATAGCTTTGAAATTCTCCCAGTAGTTCATCCTCTGTACGCCATGGTTTAAACAACTGTAAAAGAGCCAAGTAGTAAAATTCCTTCTTGTCAGTAGTGTCGCAACTCAGCTTCCTGTGATTTATCAAACTTCCTTTTGTTTGCTTCACCAAACATCCTTCCTCACCAACGACTTTATATTTTCCATTGTTGATGTCTTCTGCGGCTTTCCGTGAATAAATGTAGTTCTGCAGCACTTCATAGAGACACATGTTCTCCAGATGTTGACTTCTCTTGGGATAATATGTGTCCAACATGTTTGATTTCAAAATATCTGTACTTTCTGGGTCATTCTCGGCCAAATATTCAATTTCTCCAACAGATTTCAGTACCCGATTTCTCATTGCTGCAAGGCCTAAACTTGCCCAAATTATTCTTCTTGACTTCGAGTAGAGACTTGCAGAAGATAACCTATCTGAACATTCGTAGGATCCAATTTCTCGATGCGATAACATCTTCAAACTGAAACTGTACAGCTTCTTACTGACAGTCTTCTCGTGAGAAATCTCTTCCCACATTTCCTTCAATTCAGTTTTTTCTGATTTCGTAATGTAAGACGTTACATATCGAGCAACAGCAATGGAATTGTCAGCTACATACTGTATATCCATGTTAGCGTTCCACATGGATAAAATGACTGGGTTGTAGTCATTTATATTTTTTGATTCTTCTTTTCTTTTTAGGTTGTAGGTATTCTTAGGTGATTTTCTTGTGATAGTATGTCTCACAGCTGACATAAAACTGTTGACTCTTCCATTTGAAAGAACAGGTCTAGGAAATCCAAATCGACATTTAGTGTAGTATTTATCTTTGCTCTTGTATTTCCGTCGACAGTATTTTCCACACCGATGACTTTGGAAACGTAAAACTTGCTCCTTTAACTTTTTCTCTTCTGTGCTTTTTGGTATAGCACATGTTGCATATTCTTCAATGAAAGATAACACTGCTTCATCAGTATCTGTTCCAAACTTTGGGGCATCCTTGATCCACAACAGCATATGAATATGAGGAGCACCTCTTGCCTGGTACTCTTTTCTCCAAAAGAAATCTACTACTTCTCCAAGAGGTGGATTTTTTTTATTGCAGATGAAGGACATCATAGCCTCAAATCTATGATTGAAATATCTGCAAACATTAACCGGATCCAATGAGCACAGTTCTCCTGCTGTCTTGTATTCGATGTTTTTAATGTTTGAATTTGCCTCTCGTAGAAAATCCAGTAAATCATCCCAAGCATACTCCGCACAGCTTAGGGTAACGAACCATGTTGGTGTTCCTAAATTCCGTAACATGCATTTTAATTCACCATGGCGTCGGTACCAATATTCATTTGTCCCACGCTGACAAGCCATCAGATTGATCAGTTGTGTTTCCAAATGATCATCTCGGTGCTGCACTTTCTCCATAAAATCCTTAGCAGACACATTTTGTAAATGTACTCCACTTTTTAAAATGTGATTTACTGCATAAGACAGTGCAGACAAGTCGCTTTCAAATAAAAGATGGAACAAATAAGGAATACTTTGTCGAAATCTGGGATCTTCAGCATATAGTCTTGTAGTCCGATACTCAGAAGCTGGAATCTGTTCTGGACGTTCATCGTATCGTCCTCCTTTTCCTTTAGGAAACAGCTGGGGAAAACATCGAGCTTCCAAGCTCTCCTCCCATACACTCACGGGAGTTCCTTTTGCTTTCTTCATCTGAAAGAGATCAATATTATCTCCCATAACTTCTTTTGAATGAAGAGGATGTATGCTAAAATGTTCATAAATTTCTTCTTCCTTTGACTTGTCCACTTTTTCAATTTGTCCAGTTGGTGTTTCTGTGTCTTCTTGTAAATCTTCTTCTTCTTCTTCTTCTATATAAATTGATTCATACCATTTGTTATTCCTTTTCAAATACAAATTTGCTCTTTGTACTTTCCGCACATCTACCAGCTCCTGCCAAATCTTCTTATTCTTTGTAGGTACACCATTAACCAGAATAATTAATGGTTCAGTTTCCAAAGTATCCGCATCAATAGTTTCCATATTTTTTTTCAAATCCAAGGGCAAATACACCACTCTTCCTTTTAAACCTCTCAGTAAATCAGAAGGAGGTAATTTACCAGTTTTGGGCTCCATACGTACTATGGTCTGGAACGGATGAACACATTGAATGAGTATAGACTCATATGTATTTAATTCAGAAAGTTCAGCAGGAATAGCATCCAATTCTAAATTATTATGTACAGCTCTGGTCGGCATTCTATTTTCCTCTAACTTGTTGTAACAGTATTTACAAATACGCTGATCTTCACCCAAATCAAAACAGTTTTCTAGAAATATATATGTGGCAAAATCCTTCCACTTATAATTATCTTCATTTTTACTCTTTCTGTAGAGATCAACATTCCTAGTTTGTTTTCTATAATGAGTTCTGCGGCAACAAATACAAGTTAAATTTGGTCTTTCATTAGAGACTATTGCAAATTTTGTTATGTGATCATTAAATGTGTTACTTACAGAGGGTTCTACATTCTCTTCTACTTCTTCCTCATTTACTGTGTCCTTCTCTGCACTGTTTTGTTCAGGACCAAAGTAACAAAACTGAATTTCATCAACAACCTTCTCTACATCTGATACCGTTCCTCGGAACAGAGCCCTATTCAATTCATTTAACTTTATTGCTGGACTTTTGGCAAAATACAACCGTCTCACAAACTTTCTCATTTCAGTATGATGAACAGCCAGCATCCTAAAATGATGGAAAACACTATTGCACACTTTTCTAGATAGACAAGCCAGAGAATGACCCTGCAAACCAGTATTCTCTCTCACTCTGCATGGATCCAGACTTTGAAGCACCTTAATATTCTGTTTTATACTTTTTTTACTATATTCTCTTAGAAACTCTCGAAATTTGTCAATAGATTCCTGACGCACAGTGCAAATACTACTACAATTCCAAGTGTACACTGGGGCTTTAGGACGTCTCCCCATAGCCTCATCTGCCATCACTTGTACCTCATCTCTTGGAACCATTATCTCCTTCTCCATTATGCAACCATTTTTTACTTCGTAAGAACGACCTCTGGTGTCAACTGCATGCAGCAAACTATTACTTTGAAAATAGCTCTCTTCATTAAAAAAAGGTTCACTACTTGAACTATGCATCCACTTTCCTAAAAACACTTTACAAAAGTTTGTTCTGTTCACTACTCTTTTCCTTTTGCTATGTGATTTCAGTACATTAACCATTTTGTCTAATGTACGCATCCTATTCAAAATTAAAATGAATAGTTTCCTTTTTAATTCTAATGCCTTTGCTGCAATGGCTTCTATTTCTTTTTTTCTTTTATAAAACTTTGTCTTTTTCTTATATTTCTTCACATCCTTCATCAAATTGGACATAACTCTTCTCTGAAACATTTTTCTACGTATCTCTTTAAACGCTGTTTTTCTATTTATATAAATCTTTTCAGTTGCTGAAGGTATATTTGCATTAACTAAATTGTCAATTTTTTCCTCTCCTTTTTTTTTCAAAACATCCTTTCGAGTACAGACATTTTGTACAATTTTCATTCTTTTGAATATATTTTTTAGAAATTGTTTTTTCTGCTTACCAGAAGATTTTTTCTTTTTCCCAACATGAGCATCTTCTACTAACTTTGGTCCTCTAGTTGTCTTCAAATATATGTTTTTTTTGTGCGTTTTTTGAACTCTGGATTTTGTAGGCATCTTAAATTTTGTCCACTGCTCTTCAGCAATACCTGAAAAAAACTAAAAAAAAATTCCTTTATTTTATTTAAATATATTACTACATTTCTTTTCACAATAGTCACAAAACGTAATTTTTTTGCCAATTTGAATGCACACTTACTGCTCTTTTTTTTTGGCAAGTTAAAATCACTTTTACAGACTGACACATTATGAAACCACTTTTCAGTTTTTTTAAAAAGCCCATGTCCAGACTGCTTTTTCAGACCACCACCATGTGTATCCTCGGTGACTGCCTACACTCCAGCAAGGGCAACCAGCCTTAGTGATGCTGAATGTATTTGCATTATAGACTGAAACCTCAAAACCCCACTCGCTTCTAAATACTGTGCATGATTATACATGGAAAGGAGCTGGGTGTGTGCTAAGAGTCTGCTTCTTCCCCCAAAAAATCGCTCCCCCTTTTTCCTACTAATGCAACTGTGAAATCACCAGAGCAAAACGCAATAAATCTCTGCCTGTAATTCCTATTTCCACACAGAGTCATGTTTTCACATTAGTCCCAAAACGAAATTTCTTTGCCAATTTGAAAGCGCACTTACTGCTCTTTTTTTTGGGCAAGTGAAAATCACTTTTACAGACTGACACATTATGAAACCACTTTTCAGTTTTTTTAAAAAGCCCATGTCCAGACTGCTTTTTCAGACCACCACCATGTGTATCCTCGGTGACTGCCTACACTCCAGCAAGGGCAACCAGCCTTAGTGATGCTGAATGTATTTGCATTACAGACTGAAACCTCAAAACCCCACTCGCTTGTAAATACTGTGCATGATTATACATGGAAAGGAGCTGGGTGTGTGCTAAGAGTCTGCTTCTTCCCCCAAAAAATCGCTCCCCCTTTTTCCTACTAATGCAACTGTGAAATCACCAGAGCAAAACGCAATAAATCTCTGCCTGTAAATCCTATTTGCACACAGAGTCATGTTTTCACATTAGTCACAAAACGAAATTTCTTTGCCAATTTGAATGCACACTTACTGCTCTTTTTTTTTGGCAAGTGAAAATCACTTTTACAGACTGACACATTATGAAACCACTTTTCAGTTTTTTTAAAAAGCCCATGTCCAGACTGCTTTTTCAGACCACCACCATGTGTATCCTCGGTGACTGCCTACACTCCAGCAAGGGCAACCAGCCTTAGTGATGCTGAATGTATTTGCATTACAGACTGAAACCTCAAAACCCCACTCGCTTCTAAATACTGTGCATGATTCCACATGGTAAGCAGCTGGGTGTGTGCTAAGAGTCTGCTTCTTCCCCCAAAAAATCGCTCCCCCTTTTTCCTACTAATGCAACTGTGAAATCACCATAGCAAAACGCAATAAATCTCTGCCTGTAATTCCTATTTGCACACAGAGTCATGTTTTCACATTAGTCACAAAACGAAATTTCTTTGCCAATTTGAATGCACACTTACTGCTCTTTTTTTTTGGCAAGTGAAAATCACTTTTACAGACTGACACATTATGAAACCACTTTTCAGATTTTTTTAAAAGCCCATGTCCAGACTGCTTTTTCAGACCACCACCATGTGTATCCTCGGTGACTGCCTACACTCCAGCAAGGGCAACCAGCCTTAGTGATGCTGAATGTATTTGCATTACAGACTGAAACCTCAAAACCCCACTCGCTTCTAAATACTGTGCATAATTATACATGGAAAGGAGCTGGGTGTGTGCTAAGAGTCTGCTTCTGCACCAAAAAAAATCGCTCCCCCTTTTTCCTACTAATGCAACTGTGAAATCACCAGAGCAAAACGCAATAAATCTCTGCCTGTAATTCCTATTTGCACACAGAGTCATGTTTTCACATTAGTCCCAAAACGAAATTTCTTTGCCAATTTGAATGCACACTTACTGCTCTTTTTTTTTGGCAAGTGAAAATCACTTTTACAGACTGACACATTATGAAACCACTTTACAGTTTTTTTAAAAAGCCCATGTCCAGACTGCTTTTTCAGACCACCACCATGTGTATCCTCGGTGACTGCCTACACTCCAGCAAGGGCAACCAGCCTTAGTGATGCTGAATGTATTTGCATTACAGACTGAAACCTCAAAACCCCACTCGCTTCTAAATACTGTGCATGATTCCACATGGTAAGCAGCTGGGTGTGTGCTAAGAGTCTGCTTCTTCCCCCAAAAAATCGCTCCCCCTTTTTCCTACTAATGCAACTGTGAAATCACCAGAGCAAAACGCAATAAATCTCTGCCTGTAATTCCTATTTGCACACAGAGTCATGTTTTCACATTAGTCCCAAAACGAAATTTCTTTGCCAATTTGAATGCACACTTACTGCTCTTTTTTTTTGGCAAGTGAAAATCACTTTTACAGACTGACACATTATGAAACCACTTTTCAGATTTTTTTTTAAAAAGCCCATGTCCAGACTGCTTTTTCAGACCACCACCATGTGTATCCTCGGTGACTGCCTACACTCCAGCAAGGGCAACCAGCCTTAGTGATGCTGAATGTATTTGCATTACAGACTGAAACCTCAAAACCCCACTCGCTTCTAAATACTGTGCATGATTAAACATAGAAAGGAGCTGGGTGTGTGCTAAGAGTCTGCTTCTTCCCCCAAAAAATCGCTCCCCCTTTTTCCTACTAATGCAACTGTGAAATCACCAGAGCAAAACGCAATAAATCTCTGCCTGTAATTCCTATTTGCACACAGAGTCATGTTTTCACATTAGTCCCAAAACGAAATTTCTTTGCCAATTTAAATGCACACTTACTGCTCTTTTTTTTTGGCAAGTGAAAATCACTTTTACAGACTGACACATTATGAATCCACTTTTTAGATTTTTTTAAATGCACATGTCCAGACTGCTTTTTCAGACCACCACCATGTGTATCCTCGGTGACTGCCTACACTCCAGCAAGGGCAACCAGCCTTAGTGATGCTGAATGTATTTGCATTACAGACTGAAACCTCAAAACCCCACTCGCTTCTAAATACTGT
The DNA here is from genome assembly GCF_964204655.1 of Triturus cristatus. NCBI lineage: Eukaryota > Metazoa > Chordata > Amphibia > Caudata > Salamandridae > Triturus > Triturus cristatus. The sequence goes on along the minus strand of NC_140593.1, from coordinate 818,603,027 downwards.
GCATGATTATACATGGAAAGGAGCTGGGTGTGTGCTAAGAGTCTGCTTCTTCCCCCAAAAAATCGCTCCCCCTTTTTCCTACTAATGCAACTGTGAAATCACCAGAGCAAAACGCAATAAATCTCTGCCTGTAATTCCTATTTGCACACAGAGTCATGTTTTCACATTAGTCCCAAAACGAAATTTCTTTGCCAATTTAAATGCACACTTACTGCTCTTTTTTTTTGGCAAGTGAAAATCACTTTTACAGACTGACACATTATGAATCCACTTTTTAGATTTTTTTAAATGCACATGTCCAAACTGCTTTTTCAGACCACCACCATGTGTATCCTCGGTGACTGCCTACACTCCAGCAAGGGCAACCAGCCTTAGTGATGCTGAATGTATTTGCATTACTGACTGCAACCTCAAAACCCCACTCGCTTCTAAATACTGTGCATGATTATACATGGAAAGGAGCTGGGTGTGTGCTAAGAGTCTGCTTCTTCCCCCAAAAAATCGCTCCCCCTTTTTCCTACTAATGCAACTGTGAAATCACCAGAGCAAAACGCAATAAATCTCTGCCTGTAATTCCTATTTGCACACAGAGTCATGTTTTCACATTAGTCCCAAAACGAAATTTCTTTGCCAATTTAAATGCACACTTACTGCTCTTTTTTTTGGCAAGTGAAAATCACTTTTACAGACTGACACATTATGAATCCACTTTTTAGATTTTTTTAAATGCACATGTCCAAACTGCTTTTTCAGACCACCACCATGTGTATCCTCGGTGACTGCCTACACTCCAGCAAGGGCAACCAGCCTTAGTGATGCTGAATGTATTTGCATTACTGACTGCAACCTCAAACCCTTAAAGTATTCCTTATTTTTACCAGTACACCTTAATTTATCATGAAAAAATAGTCCATATTATTTTACATGTTCCTCACATTTAAATTTCTCCCAAAACAGAAAATAATAAACACAACTTCTACAAAAGGAATTCCAATTCTATTATTCATTTCTTAATTTACCATATACATCCCCTCTCAAACTCATAACTCACCTTTAAAATTAGTTAGTTGTGAAAGAAATGTGGCACTCAAACAGCAGATTATCAGAGCCAGGATCTCTGTTCTCTACACCTCTCTCCTCTCAGCAGAACCAGAAAATGGCAAAGTTTCCCTCTATTTTTCCACACATATACATGTAAGTTTCAAATCTCAGTGCTTCCCCCTTTTTTTCAAATGTAATCACACATTTCTATTGGTTGAAAACCAACCCTTTTCTTAAAGTACCCTTCCCCCAACTTGACTTCTGCCTGCTACCATAGCAACAGCTCATGGAACACTGCTGTGTGGAGTTAGGTCAGAGGTTCGCCAAACAATGTTTCAATTCCACAGAGCAAGAGTGCTTGACTTTTCAAACCTTACAGCAAATCCATAGTACTGTTCTTTGGTAACACATTTTTCTGTACCAATACAAAACATGCTTCTATAAATTTACACATACAGCCTAGTTTTTAGTGTAGAATGGTATGAAACAGCCAATCAGTTCTTTTTTTTTATTTAAAAATATGTATGCCTCCATTTCCAAACTGTTTTTCATTTCTTTTTCCCATTCTACTGAATTACACCTCCTGAGTGCATCCAGATCTCCTTTGAAGATGTTCACAGTGTGGATTGTAGGGCACAGCTATGTCTTCTTGAGTGAAAAGTTTGCAGAGAAAACAGATATGGTGAGAGACCTTGCTTTACCAAATGTAGACATTAAATGGATTGGTCAGAGAGGGTTAAAGTGGCACCAATTGATGCCATTGGTGAAATCCTTCATGCAAAACCAACACCCTGACCTCATAATAGTGCACTGTGGTGGCAATGACCTAGGCACTTTGACTGGGGTAGGTCTGGAAATGCTTATGAAGGACACCTTTGCACAACTGTTTTCTCTTTTCCCTAAAACTGCCTTTGTGTTTTCCAACATATGCCAAAGGCAAAAATGGAACTGGTCCAATCATTTCTGTCCGCAAATTGACAAAGCAAGAAAGCACGTCAACAAATCTGTTTCTGCTTTCCTCCGTGACTATGGTATGGGTGCCATTTACCACAACAACTTGCGTTATGACATGCAAGACATTTATAGAGGAGATGGTGTGCACTTCAATGATGAAGGGAACAGAGTCTTCCTCTTGAACCTTAGACTCTGCATCGGTACTTACTTGTAGGTACCAATAAAAAATCACTTCATAAACACAACGGCTCTTTTTAGAGCCCCCTAATATCTAAACACTTAAATCTGTATTTCATTTCTTTTTTTTTTTTTTTTTTACCGTACGCGTACGGTGAGCTTACCGTACGCGTACCCCGTGATTTTTTTAAAAATCAATAAATGTTTTCTTTGTACTTTTCTGTCCTTCTTTGACCCCCTCACAAATGTAAGGGGGTCTGTAACTCTCCTCCTTGCCCCCTTTTCTTGTTTTCACTCTTTTTTTTCTGAGTGAAACACACAAAATGGCGGCCGCCGCTTCCTGGTTTCGGCCGATTCGAATGTTTACTAAGATCTAAGAGCCAATCAGAATCGCGCTCGCGCACGCCACCGTACGCGTACGGTAAGCTTACGGTAAGCGTACCGTAAGCTGGCTCAGATATATATATTGATTTAAAGGCTATTTTCTCAGAATCTACTGAACAGATTTACACCAAACCTACAAAAGGCACTTCCTTGACCTAGGGACTACCTCTCTGCCAAATTTCTAGTAATTCTGTTCAGCCGTTCGGGCTGTAGCCCTGTCTAAAGGTCCTATGGAAAAATGCATGGGAAAAACGCGTTTTGGGACCCCCCTTTTATCTCAGCCCCCGCTTGACAAATCCCCCCGAGACTTTCAGGGTAGGAGCGGAGCGTAGCGCCCCACCTATTTTGAGAAATTCGCGAGGATTCATCAACCGGCGCCAAAGTTATTCAAAATAGAATGTTGCGGATTTCCTATGGAAAAGGGGTCCTAACTATAACTACCTACTGGCGACCGCCAGTAGGTAATATATATATTACCTACTGGCGGTCGCCAGTAGGTAGTTATAGTTAGGACCCCTTTTCCATAGGAAAACCTCAACATTCTATTTTGAATAACTTTGGCGCCGGTCGATGAATCCTCGCGAATTTCTCAAAATAGGTGGGGCGCTACGCTCCGCTCCTACCCTGAAAGTCTCGGGGGGATTCGTCAAGCGGGGGCTGAGATAAAAGGGGGGTCCCAAAACGCGTTTTTCCCATGCATTTTTCCATAGGACCTTTAGAACGAGCTACAGCCCGAACGGCTGAACAGAATTACTAGAAATTTGGCAGAGAGGTAGTCCCTAGGTCAAGGAAGTGCCTTTTGTAGGTTTGGTGTAAATCTGTTCAGTAGATTCTGAGAAAATAGCCTTTAAATCAATATATACATCTGAGCCCGCTTACGGTACGCTTACCGTACGCTTACCGTAAGCGTACGGTGGCGTGCGCGAGCGCGATTCTGATTGGCTCTTAGATCTTAGTAAACATTCGAATCGGCCGAAACCAGGAAGCGGCGTCCGCCATTTTGTCTCTCGCATTGAGAGTTATTTCTCAAACTTGATGCCCAAAAACATGTTACGGGGCATTTTTGACAACTCCCTCCCACACAGTCATGTTGAGGGAGTCCCCAAACATCCCCCAAGAGCAAAAACGGTTTTATTTTTTTTTCGGCAATTTCGCCGAGTACGCTTACCGTACGCTTACCGTAAGCGTACGGTAAAAAAAAAAAAAAAAAAAAAACACTATCCACACTTACCCCACCCCCTGTGCTTTTGGTGGCCGGAGGCCACCAAATGTACAGGGCTTATTAATAGGTAAAAAAAACTAAATTTTGGCAACATGAAATTATAAAATCGAAATAAAAAAAACACTATCCACATTGACCCCACCCCCTGTGCTTTTGGTGGCCGAAGGCCACCAAATGTACAGGGCTTATTAAAGTTGATAAAAACCGTGCACGGAACGAACTGCGTTAAGTGGGCGCGCACGCCTCGAATGGCGTAAAGTAACTTAGCATTTAAAAAACCGTACAAATTCACTGAAAAAACCATAGGTTTCACACACGTTATAGTTAGGAATTAGCATTTAAAAAACCTTGCAAATTCACTGAAAAAACCATAGGTTTCACACATGTTATAGTTAGCGGAAATTTTACTGATAAAAAACCAGTGAAATTGCCCCGTTATAGTTAGTGCTGGCAACTATAACTCACGCGACCGCAATCTTCTGCTGATGACATATGTGTCTTTATGAAAAAAAAATATTTGTAATATATGTATAGCTAAAAATGTATGGAAGAAGACATGGGCAAATAAGTGTCTAAATACAGTATTAGCATCAGCAGAGGATTGCGGTCGCGTGAGTTATAGTTGCCAGCACTAACTATAACGGGGCAATTTCACTGGTTTTTTATCAGTAAAATTTCCGCTAACTATAACATGTGTGAAACCTATGGTTTTTTCAGTGAATATATATATATATATATTCACTGAAAAAACCATAGGTTTCACACATGTTATAGTTAGCGGAAATTTTACTGATAAAAAACCAATGAAATTCCCCCGTTATAGTTAGTGCAGGCAACTATAACTCACGCGACCGCAATCCTCTGCTGATGCTAATACTGTATTTAGACACTTATTTGCCCATGTCTTCTTCCATACATTTTTAGCTATACATATATTACAAATATTTTTTTTTCATAAAGACACATATGTCATCAGCAGAAGATTGCGGTCGCGTGAGTTATAGTTGCCTGCACTAACTATAACGGGGGAATTTCATTGGTTTTTTATCAGTAAAATTTCCGCTAACTATAACATGTGTGAAACCTATGGTTTTTTCAGTGAATTTGCAAGGTTTTTTAAATGCTAATTCCTAACTATAACGTGTGTGAAACCTATGGTTTTTTCAGTGAATTTGTACGGTTTTTTAAATGCTAAGTTACTTTACGCCATTCGTGGCGTGCGCGCCCACTTAACGCAGTTCGTTCCGTGCGCGCACGGTGCGCTTCGCGCACCGTGCGCGCACAGTGAGCACGCGGTGCGCTTCGCGCACCGCGCGCCCACTTTACGCAGTTAGTGCCGTGCACGCACGGTGGGCACGCGGTGCGATGACAAAGCAAGAAAGCACGTCAACAAATCTGTTTCTGCTTTCCTCCGTGACTATGGTATGGGTGCCATTTACCACAGCAACTTGCGTTATGACATGCAAGACATTTATAGAGGAGATGGTGTGCACTTCAATGATGAAGGGAACAGAGTCTTCCTCTTGAACCTTAGACTCTGCATCGGTACTTACTTGTAGGTACCACTAAAAAATCATTTCATAAACACAACGGCTCTTTTTAGAGCCCCCTAATATCTAAACACTTAAATCTGATTTTCATTTTTTTTTTTTTTTTTTTCTACCGTACGCTTACCGTAAGCTTACCGTACGCGTACCCCGTGATTTTTTTTAAAATCAATAAATGTTTTTTTTGTACTTTTCTGTCCTTCTTTGACCCCCTTACAAATGTTAGGGGGTCTGTAACTCTCCTCATTGCCCCCTTTCCTTGTTTTCACTCTTTTTTTTCAGAGTGAAATACACAAAATGGCGGCCGCCGCTTCCTGGTTTCGGCCGATTCGAATGTTTACTAAGATCTAAGAGCCAATCAGAATCGCGCTCGCGCACGCCACCGTACGCTTACCGTAAGCGTACGGTAAGCGTACCGTAAGCGGGCTCAGATATATATATTGATTTAAAGGCTATTTTCTCAGAATCTACTGAACAGATTTACACCAAACCTACAAAAGGCACTTCCTTGACCTAGGGACTACCTCTCTGCCAAATTTTGAGTAATTCTGTTCAGCCGTTCGGGCTGTAGCTCGTTCTAAAGGTCCTATGGAAAAATGCATGGGAAAAACGCGTTTTGGGACCCCCCTTTTATCTCAGCCCCCGCTTGACGGATCCCCCCGAGACTTTCAGGGTAGGAGCGGAGCGTAGCGCCCCACCTATTTTGAGAAATTCGTGAGGATTCGTCGACCGGCGCCAAAGTTATTCAAAATAGAATGTTGAGGTTTTCCTATGGAAACGTGGTCCTAACTATAACTACCTACTGGCGACCGCCAGTAGGTAATATATATATATATATATATATATATATATATATATATCATGTCGCCAAACAAGGAGGTCAAAGAAGGACAGAAAAGTACAAAGAAAACATTTATTGATTTTAAAAAAAATCACAGGGTACGCGTACGGTAAGCGTACGGTAAAAAAAAAAACCAAAAAAGAAATGAAATTCAGATTTAAGTGTTTAGATATTAGGGGGCTCTAAAAAGAGCCGTTGTGTTTATTAAGTGATTTTTTAGTGGTACCTACAAGTAAGTACCGATGCAGAGTCTAAGGTTCAAGAGGAAGACTCTGTTCCCTTCATCATTGAAGTGCACACCATCTCCTCTATAAATGTCTGGCATGTCGTAACGCAAGTTGTTGTGGTAAATGGAACCCATACCATAGTCACGGAGGAAAGCAGAAACAGATTTGTTGACGTGCTTTCTTGCTTTGTCAATCTGCGGACAGAAATGATTGGACCAGTTCCATTTTTGCCTTTGGCATATGTTAGAAAACACAAAGGCAGTTTTAGGGAAAAGTGAAAACAGTTGTGCAAAGGTGTCCTTCATAAGCATTTCCAGACCTACCCCAGTCAAAGTGCCTAGGTCATTGCCACCACAGTGCACTATTATGAGGTCAGGGTGTTGGATTTGCATGAAGGATTTCACCAATGGCATCAATTGGTGCCACTTTAACCCTCTCTGACCAATCCATTTAATGTCTACATTTGGCAAAGCAAGGTCTCTCACCATACCTGTTTTCTCTGCAAACTTTTCACTCCAGAAGACATAGCTGTGCCCTACAATCCACACTGTGAACATCTTCAAAGGAGATCTGGATGCACTCAGGAGGTGTAATTCAGTAGAATGGGAAAAAGAAATGAAAAACAGTTTGGAAATGGAGGCATACATATTTTTTTTTTTAAAAAAGAACTGATTGGCTGTTTCATACCATTCTACACTAAAAACTAGGCTGTATGTGTAAATTGATAGAAGCATGTTTTGTATTGGTACAGAAAAATGTGTTACCAAAGAACAGTACTATGGATTTGCTGTAAGGTTTGAAAAGTCAAGCACTCTTGCTCTGTGGAATTGAAACATTGTTTGGCGAACTTCTGACCTAACTCCACACACCAGTGTTCCATGAGGTGTTGCTATGGTAGCAGGCAGAAGTCAAGTTGGGGGAAGGGTACTTTAAGAAAAGGGTTGGTTTTCAACCAATAGAAATGTGTGATTACATTTGAAAAAAAGGGGGAAGCACTGAGATTTGAAACTTACATGTATATGTGTGGAAAAATAGAGGGAAACTTTGCCATTTTCTGGTTCTGCTGAGAGGAGAGAGGTGTAGAGAACAGAGATCCTGGCTCTGATAATCTGCTGTTTGAGTGCCACATTTCTTTCACAACTAACTAATTTTAAAGGTGAGTTATGAGTTTGAGAGGGGATGTATATGGTAAATTAAGAAATGAATAATAGAATTGGAATTCCTTTTGTAGAAGTTGTGTTTATTATTTTCTGTTTTGGGAGAAATTTAAATGTGAGGAACATGTAAAATAATATGGACTATTTTTTCATGATAAATTAAGGTGTACTGGTAAAAATAAGGAATACTTTAAGGGTTTGAGGTTGCAGTCAGTAATGCAAATACATTCAGCATCACTAAGGCTGGTTTCCCTTGCTGGAGTGTAGGCAGTCACCGAGGATACACATGGTGGTGGTCTGAAAAAGCAGTTTGGACATGGGCTTTTTAAAAAAATCTAAAAAGTGGATTCATAATGTGTCAGTCTGTAAAAGTGATTTTCACTTGCCAAAAAAAAAGAGCAGTAAGTGTGCATTTAAATTGGCAAAGAAATTTCGTTTTGTGACTAATGTGAAAACATGACTCTGTGTGCAAATAGGAATTACAGGCAGAGATTTATTGCGTTTTGCTCTGGTGATTTCACAGTTGCATTAGTAGGAAAAAGGGGGAGTGATTTTTTGGGGGAAGAAGCAGACTCTTAGCACACACCCAGCTCCTTTCTATGTATAATCATGCACAGTATTTAGAAGCGAGTGGGGTTTTGAGGTTTCAGTCTGTAATGCAAATACATTCAGCATCACTAAGGCTGGTTGCCCTTGCTGGAGTGAAGGCAGTCACCGAGGATACACATGGTGGTGGTCTGAAAAAGCAGTCTGGACATGGGCTTTTTTAAAAAAATCTGAAAAGTGGTTTCATAATGTGTCAGTCTGTAAAAGTGATTTTCACTTGCCAAAAAAAAAGAGCAGTAAGTGTGCATTTAAATTGGCAAAGAAATTTCGTTTTGGGACTAATGTGAAAACATGACTCTGTGTGCAAATAGGAATTACAGGCAGAGATTTATTGCGTTTTGCTCTGGTGATTTCACAGTTGCATTAGTAGGAAAAAGGGGGAGCGATTTTTTGGGGGAAGAAGCAGACTCTTAGCACACACCCAGCTGCTTACCATGTGGAATCATGCACAGTATTTAGAAGCGAGTGGGGTTTTGAGGTTTCAGTCTGTAATGCAAATACATTCAGCATCACTAAGGCTGGTTGCCCTTGCTGGAGTGTAGGCAGTCACCGAGGATACACATGGTGGTGGTCTGAAAAAGCAGTCTGGACATGGGCTTTTTTTAAAAATCTAAAAAGTGGATTCATAATGTGTCAGTCTGTAAAAGTGATTTTCACTTGCCAAAAAAAAAGAGCAGTAAGTGTGCATTCAAATTGGCAAAGAAATTTCGTTTTGTGACTAATGTGAAAACATGACTCTGTGTGCAAATAGGAATTACAGGCAGAGATGTATTGGGTTTTGCTCTGGTGATTTCACAGTTGCATTAGTAGGAAAAAGGGGGAGCAATTTTTGGGGGGAAGAAGCAGACTCTTAGCACACACCCTGCTGCTTACCATGTGGAATCATGCACAGTATTTAGAAGCGAGTGGGGTTTTGAGGTTTCAGTCTGTAATGCAAATACATTCAGCATCACTAAGGCTGGTTGCCCTTGCTGGAGTGTAGGCAGTCACCGAGGATACACATGGTGGTGGTCTGAAAAAGCAGTCTGGACATGGGCTTTTTAAAAAAACTGAAAAGTGGTTTCATAATGTGTCAGTCTGTAAAAGTGATTTTCACTTGCCCAAAAAAAAGAGCAGTAAGTGTGCTTTCAAATTGGCAAAGAAATTTCGTTTTGGGACTAATGTGAAAACATGACTCTGTGTGCAAATAGGATTTACAGGCAGAGATTTATTGCGTTTTGCTCTGGTGATTTCACAGTTGCATTAGTAGGAAAAAGGGGGAGCGATTTTTTGGGGGAAGAAGCAGACTCTTAGCACACACCCAGCTGCTTACCATGTGGAATCATGCACAGTATTTAGAAGCGAGTGGGGTTTTCAGGTTTCAGTCTGTAATGCAAATACATTCAGCATCACTAAGGCTGGTTGCCCTTGCTGGAGTGTAGGCAGTCACCGAGGATACACATGGTGGTGGTCTGAAAAAGCAGTCTGGACATGGGCTTTTTTAAAAAAATCTGAAAAGTGGTTTCATAATGTGTCAGTCTGTAAAAGTGATTTTCACTTGCCAAAAAAAAAGAGCAGTAAGTGTGCATTCAAATTGGCAAAGAAATTTCGTTTTGGGACTAATGTGAAAACATGACTCTGTGTGCAAATAGGAATTACAGGCAGAGATTTATTGCGTTTTGCTCTGGTGATTTCACAGTTGCATTAGTAGGAAAAAGGGGGAGCGATTTTTTGGGGGAAGAAGCAGACTCTTAGCACACACCCAGCTGCTTACCATGTGGAATCATGCACAGTATTTAGAAGCGAGTGGGGTTTTGAGGTTTCAGTCTGTAATGCAAATACATTCAGCATCACTAAGGCTGGTTGCCCTTGCTGGAGTGTAGGCAGTCACCGAGGATACACATGGTGGTGGTCTGAAAAAGCAGTCTGGACATGGGCTTTTTTAAAAAAATCTGAAAAGTGGTTTCATAATGTGTCAGTCTGTAAAAGTGATTTTCACTTGCCAAAAAAAAAGAGCAGTAAGTGTGCATTCAAATTGGCAAAGAAATTTCGTTTTGTGACTAATGTGAAAACATGACTCTGTGTGCAAATAGGATTTACAGGCAGAGATTTATTGCGTTTTGCTCTGGTGATTTCACAGTTGCATTAGTAGGAAAAAGGGGGAGCGATTTTTTGGGGGAAGAAGCAGACTCTTAGCACACACCCAGCTCCTTTCCATGTATAATCATGCACAGTATTTACAAGCGAGTGGGGTTTTGAGGTTTCAGTCTGTAATGCAAATACATTCAGCATCACTAAGGCTGGTTGCCCTTGCTGGAGTGTAGGCAGTCACCGAGGATACACATGGTAGTGGTCTGAAAAAGCAGTCTGGACATGGGCTTTTTAAAAAAACTGAAAAGTGGTTTTATAATGTGTCAGTCTGTAAAAGTGATTTTCACTTGCCCAAAAAAAAGAGCAGTAAGTGTGCTTTCAAATTGGCAAAGAAATTTCGTTTTGGGACTAATGTGAAAACATGACTCTGTGTGGAAATAGGAATTACAGGCAGAGATGTATTGCGTTTTGCTCTGGTGATTTCACAGTTGCATTAGTAGGAAAAAGGGGGAGCGATTTTTTGGGGGAAGAAGCAGACTCTTAGCACACACCCAGCTCCTTTCCATGTATAATCATGCACAGTATTTAGAAGCGAGTGGGGTTTTGAGGTTTCAGTCTGTAATGCAAATACATTCAGCATCACTAAGGCTGGTTGCCCTTGCTGGAGTGTAGGCAGTCACCGAGGATACACATGGTGGTGGTCTGAAAAAGCAGTCTGGACATGGGCTTTTTAAAAAAACTGAAAAGTGGTTTCATAATGTGTCAGTCTGTAAAAGTGATTTTCACTTGCCCAAAAAAAAGAGCAGTAAGTGTGCATTCAAATTGGCAAAGAAATTACGTTTTGTGACTATTGTGAAAAGAAATGTAGTAATATATTTAAATAAAATAAAGGAATTTTTTTTTAGTTTTTTTCAGGTATTGCTGAAGAGCAGTGGACAAAATTTAAGATGCCTACAAAATCCAGAGTTCAAAAAACGCACAAAAAAAACCTATATTTGAAGACAACTAGAGGACCAAAGTTAGTAGAAGATGCTCATGTTGGGAAAAAGAAAAAATCTTCTGGTAAGCAGAAAAAACAATTTCTAAAAAATATATTCAAAAGAATGAAAAATGTACAAAATGTCTGTACTCGAAAGGATGTTTTGAAAAAAAAAGGAGAGGAAAAAATTGACAATTTAGTTAATGCAAATATACCTTCAGCAACTGAAAAGATTTATATAAATAGAAAAACAGCGTTTAAAGAGATACGTAGAAAAATGTTTCAGAGAAGAGGTATGTCCAATTTGATGAAGGATGTGAAGAAATATAAGAAAAAGACAAAGTTTTATAAAAGAAAAAAAGAAATAGAAGCCATTGCAGCAAAGGCATTAGAATTAAAAAGGAAACTATTCATTTTAATTTTGAATAGGATGCGTACATTAGACAAAATGGTTAATGTACTGAAATCACATAGCAAAAGGAAAAGAGTAGTGAACAGAACAAACTTTTGTAAAGTTTTTTAGGAAAGTGGATGCATAGTTCAAGTAGTGAACCTTTTTTTAATGAAGAGAGCTATTTTCAAAGTAATAGTTTGCTGCATGCAGTTGACACCAGAGGTCGTTCTTACGAAGTAAAAAATGGTTGCATAATGGAGAAGGAGATAATGGTTCTAAGAGATGAGGTACAAGTGATGGCAGATGAGGCTATGGGGAGACGTCCTAAAGCCCCAGTGTACACTTTGGAATTGTAGTAGTATTTGCACTGTGCGTCAGGAATCTATTGACAAATTTCAGAGTTTCTAAGAGAATATAGTAAAAAAAGTATAAAACAGAAGATTAAGGTGCTTCAAAGTCTGGATCCATGCAGAGTGAGAGAGAATACTGGTTTGCAGGGTCATTCTCTGGCTTGTCTATCTAGAAAAGTGTGCAATAGTGTTTTCCATCATTTTAGGATGCTGGCTGTTCATCATACTGAAATGAGAAAGTTTGTGAGACGGTTGTATTTTGCCAAAAGTCCAGCAATAAAGTTAAATGAATTGAATAGGGCTCTGTTCCGAGGAACGGTATCAGATGTAGAGAAGGTTGTTGATGAAATTCAGTTTTGTTACTTTGGTCCTGAACAAAACAGTGCAGAGAAGGACACAGTAAATGAGGAAGAAGTGGAAGAGAATGTAGAACCCTCTGTAAGTAACACATTTAATGATCACATAACAAAATTTGCAATAGTCTCTAATGAAAGACCAAATTTTACTTGTATTTGTTGCCGCAGAACTCATTATAGAAAACAAACTAGGAATGTTGATCTCTACAGAAAGAGTGAAAATGAAGATAATTATAAGTGGAAGGATTTTGCCACATATATATTTCTAGAAAATTGTTTTGATTTGGGTGAAGATCAGCGTATTTGTAAATACTGTTACAACAAGTTAGAGGAAAATAGAATGCCGACCAGAGCTGTACATAATAATTTAGAATTGGATGCTATTCCTGCTGAACTTTCTGAATTAAATACATATGAGTCTATACTCATTCAATGTGTTCATCCGTTCCAGACCATAGTACGTATGGAGCCCAAAACTGGTAAATTACCTCCTTCTGATTTACTGAGAGGTTTAAAAGGAAGAGTGGTGTATTTGCCCTTGGATTTGAAAAACAATATGGAAACTATTGATGCGGATACTTTGGAAACTGAACCATTAGTTATTCTGGTTAATGGTGTACCTACAAAGAATAAGAAGATTTGGCAGGAGCTGGTAGATGTGCGGAAAGTACAAAGAGCAAATTTGTATTTGAAAAGGAATAACAAATGGTATGAATCAATTTATATAGAAGAAGAAGAAGAAGAAGATTTACAAGAAGACACAGAAACACCAACTGGACAAATTGAAAAAGTGGACAAGTCAAAGGAAGAAGAAATTTATGAACATTTTAGCATACATCCTCTTCATTCAAAAGAAGTTATGGGAGATAATATTGATCTCTTTCAGATGAAGAAAGCAAAAGGAACTCCCGTGAGTGTATGGGAGGAGAGCTTGGAAGCTCGATGTTTTCCCCAGCTGTTTCCTAAAGGAAAAGGAGGACGATACGATGAACGTCCAGAACAGATTCCAGCTTCTGAGTATCGGACTACAAGACTATATGCTGAAGATCCCAGATTTCGACAAAGTATTCCTTATTTGTTCCATCTTTTATTTGAAAGCGACTTGTCTGCACTGTCTTATGCAGTAAATCACATTTTAAAAAGTGGAGTACATTTACAAAATGTGTCTGCTAAGGATTTTATGGAGAAAGTGCAGCACCGAGATGATCATTTGGAAACACAACTGATCAATCTGATGGCTTGTCAGCGTGGGACAAATGAATATTGGTACCGACGCCATGGTGAATTAAAATGCATGTTACGGAATTTAGGAACACCAACATGGTTCGTTACCCTAAGCTGTGCGGAGTACGCTTGGGATGATTTACTGGATTTTCTACGAGAGGCAAATTCAAACATTAAAAACATCGAATACAAGACAGCAGGAGAACTGTGCTCATTGGATCCGGTTAATGTTTGCAGATATTTCAATCATAGATTTGAGGCTATGATGTCCTTCATCTGCAATAAAAAAAATCCACCTCTTGGAGAAGTAGTAGATTTCTTTTGGAGAAAAGAGTACCAGGCAAGAGGTGCTCCTCATATTCATATGCTGTTGTGGATCAAGGATGCCCCAAAGTTTGGAACAGATACTGATGAAGCAGTGTTATCTTTCATTGAAGAATATGCAACATGTGCTATACCAAAAAGCACAGAAGAGAAAAAGTTAAAGGAGCAAGTTTTACGTTTCCAAAGTCATCGGTGTGGAAAATACTGTCGACGGAAATACAAGAGCAAAGATAAATACTACACTAAATGTCGATTTGGATTTCCTAGACCTGTTCTTTCAAATGGAAGAGTCAACAGTTTTATGTCAGCTGTGAGACATACTATCACAAGAAAATCACCTAAGAATACCTACAACCTAAAAAGAAAAGAAGAATCAAAAAATATAAATGACTACAACCCAGTCATTTTATCCATGTGGAACGCTAACATGGATATACAGCATGTAGCTGACAATTCCATTGCTGTTGCTCGATATGTAACGTCTTACATTACGAAATCAGAAAAAACAGAATTGAAGGAAATGTGGGAAGAGATTTCTCACGAGAAGACTGTCAGTAAGAAGCTGTACAGTTTCAGTTTGAAGATGTTATCGCATCGAGAAATTGGATCCTACGAATGTTCAGATAGGTTACCTTCTGCAAGTCTCTACTCGAAGTCAAGAAGAATAATTTGGGCAAGTTTAGGCCTTGCAGCAATGAGAAATCGGGTACTGAAATCTGTTGGAGAAATTGAATATTTGGCCGAGAATGACCCAGAAAGTACAGATATTTTGAAATCAAACATGTTGGACACATATTATCCCAAGAGAAGTCAACATCTGGAGAACATGTGTCTCTATGAAGTGCTGCAGAACTACATTTATTCACGGAAAGCCGCAGAAGACATCAACAATGGAAAATATAAAGTCGTTGGTGAGGAAGGATGTTTGGTGAAGCAAACAAAAGGAAGTTTGATAAATCACAGGAAGCTGAGTTGCGACACTACTGACAAGAAGGAATTTTACTACTTGGCTCTTTTACAGTTGTTTAAACCATGGCGTACAGAGGATGAACTACTGGGAGAATTTCAAAGCTATGAAGATTCTTTTAATGCTTGCAAAGACAGCATACAATGCAGTACATTCTCAAGTTATCTGCAAATGTTAAATGAAGAAATTGAACAGGAAACTACAATTGCAGCAGAAATAGCTAGAGACAGTTCTCAGGACAGCCAAAGTTCAGGAACACTCAGTCAAGATCCCCTAGGACAACCAATCGTTGAAAATGAAGCATCAATAGCCATGAATGAAGTGGAAACGGCTATGAATCAAGCTCAAGAAGAATTTATAGACTTAGAAAATTTGGAAAGACAACTGAATCAAGAGCAGCAACAAATTTATGAAGAGATCAGAAACAAAATTGATCACGGATTTCTACATGAAAAAAAAGAGTGCTCATGCACATCATTTCATCCAATCAGGATGTATGTAAGCGGACAAGCTGGAACTGGAAAAAGTTTCCTTATAAAAGTCATCAGAAGCTACCTACAGCAAAAAACAGATTCTACTTTGTCTTGTGTGGTTACTGCTCCAACTGGGTTAGCAGCATATAACATAAAAGGAATCACTTTACATCGTTTGCTAATGTTACCAGTGGAGCATGAGAACAAAATACAATACAACAAGCTAACTGGAGAAGCATCCTTGGAAGTTTCAAGAGTATTGAAGAAGATGCAAGTTCTCATTATTGATGAGGTGAGCATGGTATCAAACTTAATGCTTGCCTTTGTGCATTTAAGAATGCAGCAAATTTTGAAGACAGACTATGACATGTTATTTGGTGGAAAACACGTCATAGTTTTTGGAGATCTTTTGCAACTTACTCCAGTTAAAGGACAACCAGTGTTTAATACTGTCACACATGAAGACACAAAGAAGTCATTGGGAAGCATCGGAAATACAAATATTTGGTCCTTCTTTGAGTACAAGGAACTTACTACTAATATGGGGCAAGCAAGCGATGAAGAATATGGAAGTATTCTGAAAGATATCAGAATTGGACTACACACAGAAGTTGGCAAAAAAGCATTACAGAGTCGGCTGCTACATAATTTATTTCCAAAGGAAGAAATAGTTGCAGAGAAAATATACAAGAACATTGCAGAAAACAAAAGTGTCATCTGCTTAATGCCAACTCTACGTGAATGCTCAATATTTAATGAGGAGCTTTTGAAATTGGAAAAGGAAGAGATCAGGAAATTGGAAGCAGTGGACAAAATTGAGGATGGAAGAATTACTGTCACAGTAACAGGCACAATGAAAAATAAATTGGATTCACTAGAGAAGAACATCTCCAAAACAGCTGGATTAGAAAAAAATCTATATGTTTGCATGAACTGTAGAGTATTTTTAAGGAGAAATTTGGATGTTGAAAAAGGTTTAGTTAATGGAGCTATGGGAAGAGTTGTGGGTTTTATTAATTATCAGAAAAAAGATGGAATTGAATGTTTAAAAATAAAATTTGATCAGATAGAAGAAGTTAAAGATATTTGTCGTTGTACAGTTCGTTTCATGCTTGTGAAAGACTTATATGTACGTAGGAAGCAGTTTCCGTTTTCTCTAGCATATGCTGTAACTATTCACAAGTCTCAAGGATTGACTGTAGATTGTGCATTTGTGAACATTGGTTCAACTGTGTTCAAAGAAGGTATGGCATATGTTGCTTTGTCACGAGTGAAAACATTATCAGGTTTATTCATGATAGACTTTGATGATTCAAAAGTTAGTGCTGATACAAACTGTGTAAAGGAGTATAATAGATTAAGAAGAAGCTATACTCCTCATTTAGGTCAGTATCCTGTGTTGGAGAAACGTGTCGTTTCTCGTAAAAGAAAAAATGAGAATATCTGTAATGAAGATGTAGAGAAGAGGAAAAAAAAGAGGAGTGATGTAATTGCAAGCAAAAAGAAAAAGGAAAATGAAGAACAGGTTGTAGGATGTCATTTTGAAAATAGCTCTGGTGTCAACTGCTACGCAAATGTAGTGCTGAATGTTGCATTTTATCTGGAAAGTTTGCAAGAGCAGATAATAGTAAATCAGGGAAAAAGATTCTGTTCTGAGCTGAGTCTCCTTTTTCAAAAGCTGAGTAAAGATAAAACTCAAATAGAAAGTGCTACTGAAATTAGAAAACTTTTAGATGTATGTTCGGGACGAACACAGTTTTCTCAAAATGAACAGCAAGATGCACACGAATTTTTGATGTATTTTCTTCAAGTACTGGAAGAAGAAGAAGTTGCAATTGATATTTTATTTGGTCTCTCTTATAAATGGGAACATAGTTGTGAAAACTGTTATAATATATGTGGCTCTAATGTTGATAATGAAAGGTTTATTTATTTAACATTGCCAGAGAGTAAAACAGTCACTTTTGCTAAATTAGTTAAAGATGCTAATCATAGCATGAAATGCGGTGAGTGTCAATCTGACATGTTTTCAACATTAATTTTAAAGGAATACGGACAGTATGTAATTTTAATGATGCAACGATGTAGAGCTGATGGTTCAAAATTGGATACTTTAATAAAGAAGTTTACAGGACAGCAATTATCAATTTCAGGAAAAACTTTTGTAACTGTTGCAATAATTTTCCATGATGGACCTACTGTTACTTCTGGACATTACACAGTTTATCTTAAATGTGAAAAAGGCTGGACACTGTGTAATGATTCCCAATTGATTTTCAAACAACGTTTGCCTTTTGATTTAGCAAATTCCTATCTAATCTTCCTGAAACCTAAATTTTAGAGAGGTTGGCAAGATCTGGACAAAATAATTTTACCATTTTACTGGATTACCATTGGAATTTTCAAAAAAAAAGATTTTTTAAATTATCATTTGGCCTAATGGAAAGATAACCAATTGTAATGTGGACTTTTTTAATTTTTTATGAAACTTTCAAAAACCAATAATTTAGAGAAAATCGGTAACATCTGCACAATTTAAATTTTGGAATGTTATTGGAGTGCCATTGGAAATTTTTTCAAAAAAGATTTTAAAAATTACTATTTGGCCATGCGGAAAAGTAACCAATTCTATTGTGGACTTAATAAATTATTTAAAAAAATTTCGGGAACCAAAATGTTACAGAGAATCGGTGAGATCTGGACAAATTAAACTTTAGAATTTTATTGGATTACCATTGAAAATTTAATCCAAATTTTTTTTTAAAATTACTATTTGGCCTAAAGGAAATGGAATCAGATGTATTGTGGAGTTATTTGAGATATAATATTGTGATTATACTTCTGAAACAAAAATATCAGACGGTATTTTAAAGAAATAAGTATTGTTTTTTGATGATATTTTTTTAGAATATTATGCATTTCTGTAATGTTAAGTTTAAGTGAGAAGAGATTCTGGGCTTTTTTAATACAATCTTTGAGATTGTTATTTTTTTTTTGCCCGCTGTTAAATGATGAATGCAATTGCTTTCACAATTTAAAGTGAAATGCAATATATTCTGAAAACAGCAAAAATAAGGCAAAAATATTTTTGGGTAAATATGTAAATACGTGTACTGTATTTTAAAATGTTTAAAAAATATTAATACTTTTTTCTTTTTTTTCAGATTGATATAGAAAATTTTCGAAAACTAGAACCATTTTTAAAGCAATTTTTTTTAAAAAAAACAAATGAATAAATATTTTTGGGAGTGGGTATGGTAAGTCAATAATAATAATTGTAGTGTTTCAAAGTCCTTGTAATGTGATTATTGATTTTTAGTGTTTTTTAAAAAAAAAAAAAAAATTACGCGCACCGTACGCGTACGGTAAAAAAAAAAAAAAAAAGTTTTAAAAAACATCTATAAAAAAAAGATGAAAGATAAGGTTGGCTCTTAAAAGAGCCGTTGTGTTCATGCAGGGAGAGAGGAAAGAAAAAATGGGAAAATTAGTCTCTGTGACAAGTGTGCTGATCTATTTTGAGGTTCACTAGGGAAACACTGGTCTCCCTATGACAAATTAGATCATGACAAGAGGCACATCGAATATCAACCCTCAGAAATCGAGGGTTAATTTCCAGAGGGCCAGCAAAAGGAGATGCTCTCCCCACAGATGAAGGGCTCACCTGACCTGCAGAAGAAGGAGACAGCCCTGCAGATGATGGTCCAGGCTGAGCTGCTGTGGATGTGCTTGGTTGACTTTCTGAAGGGTTACCTCCAAAAAGTCGAGCATGTGTCCTTCTGTGTACATCCCTGAGGTGCCTCATCATGGTATGATTCCCAAAGGAATACTTCCTGTCAGGATTACCTCTTGAAAGTACACGCTGACACAGCTTGCAAGTCACTAAGGGTGCATTTACCTTTAGCTGGCCTTCAGGAAAAGTAAAATAATCCCATACATAAGAGGTCTTTTGTTTCCTCGCTCTCTGCCTCAAGGTAGTGCTGCTAGTGCTAGCCTCACTCTCATAAGAGCTCTGCTGTTCTGCCATCGTATCACAAAGACAACCCAGCTCCTTCTCCTAAGGGATCACAAGCAGAAATGAGGGGAATGGGTGTGGTGTAGGAGAGTTCTAGAACTGAAAGTAGTTTCAACCAATCAAAACTTGTGTTTCATGATCACATGACCTACCGTACGCTTACGGTACGCTTACGGTACGCTTACGGAAAAAGTACGCATGCGCGTAAAAAAGACACGCGCTTGCGCGCATGCGCATAACAGTCACTACCCGACACTTCCGCGTAACGTGCGCGTGTAGCGTACACGCGTACGCGTCCCACGCGGAGCACGCGCGGCTACGCAAATTGCGTAACTATACGCAAACAGCGTAGATAAATTACGGGCGTTGCGTAAACCGTACGCTTACCGTAAGCTTACGGTACGCGTACTAAAAAAAAAGGAAAAAATGTACTGCAAAAAATTATAACATGTTTATTTTCTGAAATATATTTAAAAAAACATATTAAAGAATTTTAAAATTTTAACCATAGTCTTTTTAAAAGGTTAGAACATTAAATTAAAAATATGTTTAAAAAAATAGAAGAAAAAAAAAAAATAGCATTTAAAAAACCTTGCAAATTCACTGAAAAAACCATGGGTTTCACACACGTTATAGTTAGGAATTAGCATTTAAAAAACCTTGCTAATTCAATGAAAAACCCATAGGTTTCACACGTTATAGTTAGGAATTAGCATTTAAAAAACCTTAGAAATTCAATGAAAAAACCAAAGGTTTCACACACGTTATAGTTAGCTGGACATTTTACTCGTAAAAAACCATTGAAATTCCCCCGTTATAGTTAGTTAAGCTAACTATAACTCGCGCGCCCGCAATGCACTGCTGATGACGTCACATATTACATCACTCATGACATGGTCAGTGACATCACTCATGACATCACTGATGACATCTCAAATGACATCACTGATGACATCACTGATGACATCATCCCGTGAATGTGTGTTTTTCTGAAAATTAAATATGTTTTATATATGTATATCTCAAGGTCGATGGAAGAATAAATGGGTATATAAGTGTCTAAATGGATGAATTGTTTTTGAAAAATTGATTGTATAACTGACTGATTAAGTGTATCTTAGTGAATACATGGCTTAGTGAGTAATGTTTAAATATGTAAATATCTGTATCAGTCTCTCACTTTGTGTATAAGTGGCTGCATGGGTTGGTGAGTAGCTACATGAGTGTCTATATAGGTTATTAGTTGGTTTTTTGAGTATCAGTGTCTGATGTCTGTATGGTTCGGTGGGGGGTATTACGTAGTGCATAGGTGCATGAATGAATGACTCACTCTTTGTATGTGTTGAAGACAGCATGTGTGCAGGACTCTATGGGTGGATGAGTGTGTGCATGGGTGTGTTAGTGAGTGAATGACTGTCTCAATAGTGTCTCTATGAGTAACTACATATGTTTTAAACTAGTATATGTGACTATTGGTGTATATAAGTGAGTATATGTGAGAGTGAGAGATTGAAAGAGTTCCTGTATGAATAAGTATGTGTTTCTATAAGTGATTGTTTAAAAGACTAAGTATGTGTAAGTTTTTGTAGAAGTAAGTGTGGTGGTGTGTGTATAACTATATGCAAGTAATCGGATGTTTGATTCTTTATTAGCATGAGTGACTATGTGTGTGAGTAACTCTACGGATGAGTGGCATTGTGTAACAGGATGTATAGGTGTATGAGTACATATGATGAGTGAGTACATGTATGAGTGACTGTATAGGACTGTTGGTGAATGAGTGGATGTGTATGTGGATCTTAGAATTACTGAAGAGGTTGTTGTAACTGGTATTGGTATGTCCATTGTTTTGAAAAGTTTAGTCTCTATTTATAAATGTGTGTATCAAAGGTTATATTAGGGTGAGAGGAGGTCTGCCACTCTATCACAAGGATGATGTCATCAGTGATGTCATCAGTGATGTCATTTGAGATGTCATCAGTGATGTCATGAGTGATGTCACTGACCATGTCATGAGTGATGTAATATGTGACGTCATCAGCAGTGCATTGCTGGCGCGCGAGTTATAGTTAGCTTAACTAACTATAACGGGGGAATTTCAATGGTTTTTTACGAGTAAAATGTCCAGCTAACTATAACGTGTGTGAAACCTTTGGTTTTTTCATTGAATTTCTAAGGTTTTTTAAATGCTAATTCCTAACTATAACGTGTGTGAAACCTATGGTTTTTTCATTGAATATATATATATATATATATATATATATATATATATTACCTACTGGCGGTCGCCAGTAGGTAGTTATAGTTAGGACCACGTTTCCATAGGAAAACCTCAACATTCTATTTTGAATAACTTTGGCGCCGGTCGACGAATCCTGGCGAATTTCTCAAAATAGGTGGGGCGCTACGCTCCGCTCCTACCCTGAAAGTCTCGGGGGGATCCGTCAAGCGGGGGCTGAGATAAAAGGGGGGTCCCAAAACGCGTTTTTCCCATGCATTTTTCCATAGGACCTTTAGAACGAGCTACAGCCCGAACGGCTGAACAGAATTACTCAAAATTTGGCAGAGAGGTAGTCCCTAGGTCAAGGAAGTGCCTTTTGTAGGTTTGGTGTAAATCTGTTCAGTAGATTCTGAGAAAATAGCCTTTAAATCAATAAATATATCTGAGCCCGCTTACGGTACGCTTACCGTACGCTTACGGTAAGCGTACGGCGGCGTGCGCGAGCGCGATTCTGATTGGCTGTTAGATCTTAGTAAACATTCGAATCGGCTGAAACCAGGAAGCGGCGGCCGCCATTTTGTGTATTTCACTCTGAAAAAAAAGAGTGAAAACAAGGAAAGGGGGCAATGAGGAGAGTTACAGACCCCCTAACATTTGTAAGGGGGTCAAAGAAGGACAGAAAAGTACAAAAAAAACATTTATTGATTTTAAAAAAAATCACGGGGTACGCGTACGGTAAGCTTACGGTAAGCGTACGGTAAAAAAATAAAAATAAATAAATGAAAAGCAGATTTAAGAGTTTAGATATTAGGGAGCTCTAAAAAGAGCTGTTGTGTTTATGAAGTCATTTTTTTAGTGGTACCTACAAGTAAGTACCGATGCAGAGTCTAAGGTTCAAGAGGAAGACTCTGTTCCCTTCATCATTGAAGTGCACACCATCTCCTCTATAAATGTCTTGCATGTCATAACGCAAGTTGTTGTGGTAAATGGCACCCATACCATAGTCACGGAGGAAAGCAGAAACAGATTTGTTGACGTGCTTTCTTGCTTTGTCAATCTGTGGACAGAAATGATTGGACCAGTTCCATTTTTGCCTTTGGCATATGTTGGAAAACACAAAGGCAGTTTTAGGGAAAAGTGTAAACAGTTGTGCAAAGGTGTCCTTCATAAGCATTTCCAGACCTACCCCAGTCAAAGTGCCTAGGTCATTGCCACCACAGTGCACTATTATGAGGTCAGGGTGTTGGATTTGAATGAAGGATTTCACCAATGGCATCAATTGGTGCCACTTTAACCCTCTCTGACCAATCCATTTAATGTCTACATTTGGCAAAGCAAGGTCTCTCACCATATCTGTTTTCTCTGCAAACTTTTCACTCCAGAAGACATAGCTGTGCCCTACAATCCACACTGTGAACATCTTCAAAGGAGAACTGGATGCACTCAGGAGGTGTCTTTCAGTAGAATGGCAATATGAAAAGAAAGACAGTTTGGAAATGGAGGCATACATATTTTTTAGAAAACAAAAAGAACTGATTGGCTGTTTCATACCATTCTAGAAAAAAAACTAGGCTGTATGTGAAAATTAATACAAGCATGTTTTGTATTGGTACAAAAAAATGTGTAACCAAAGAACAGTACTATGGATTTGCTGTTAGGTTTGAAAAGTCAAGCACTCTTGCTCTGTGGAATTGAAACATTGTGTGTCGAACTTCTGACCTAACTGAACACAGCAGTGTTCCATGAGCTGTTGCTACGGTAGCAGGCAGAAGTCAAGTTGGGGGAAGGGTACTAGGCAGAAGTCAAGTTGGGGGCAGGGTACTTTTGGAAAAGGGTTGGTTTTCAACCAATAGAAATGTGTGATTACATTTAAAAAAAAGGGGGAAGCACTGAGATTTGAAACTTACATGTATATGTGTGGAAAAATAGAGGGAAAGTTTGCCATTATCTGGTTCTGCTGAGAGGAGACAGGTGAACAGAACAGAGATCCTGGCTCTGATAATCTGCTGTTTGAGTGTCACATTTCTTTCAGAACTAACTAATTTTAAAGGTGAGTTTTCAGTTTGAGAGGGTATGTATGTGGTAACTTAAGAAATGAATAATAGAAATGGGAATTGTTTTTGTTGTAGTTACACATGGTGGTTTCATAATGTGTCAGTGTGTAAAAGTGATTTACATTTGCCCCTGAAAAAATAAAAGAGCAGTAAGTGTGCTTTGAAATTGGCAAAGAAATTTCGTTTTGGCACTAATGTGAAAACATGACTCTGTGTGCATAGAAGAATTATAGACAGAGATTTATTGCGTCTTGCTCTGGTGATTTCACAGTTGCATTAGATGGAAAGGGGGAGCGAATTTTTGGGGGAAGAAGCAGAGGCTTAGCACACACCCATGTCCTTGCCGTGTATAGTCATGCACAGTATGTACAAGCCAGTGGGGTTTTCAGGTTTAAGTCTGTAATGCAAATACATTCAGCATCACTAAGGCTGGTTGCCCTTGGTGGAGTGTAGGCAGTCACAGAGAATGCACATGGTGGTGGTCTGAAAAAAAAAGAGCTTGGACACGTGCAATTAAATAAAGCAAAAATAGTGGTTTCATAATGTGTCAGTCTGTAAAAGTGATTTCAAATTGTAAAAAGAGATTTTCACTTGCCCCTGAAAAAATAAAAGAGCAGTAAGTGTGCTTTGAAATTGGCAAAGAAATTTCGTTTTGGCACTAATGTGAAAACATGACTCTGTGTGCATAGAAGAATTATAGACAGAGATTTATTGCGTCTTGCTCTGGTGATTTCACAGTTGCATTAGATGGAAAGGGGGAGCGAATTTTTGGGGGAAGAAGCAGAGGCTTAGCACACACCCATGTCCTTGCCGTGTATAGTCATGCACAGTATGTACAAGCCAGTGGGGTTTTCAGGTTTAAGTCTGTAATGCAAATACATTCAGCATCACTAAGGCTGGTTGCCCTTGGTGGAGTGTAGGCAGTCACAGAGAATGCACATGGTGGTGGTCTGAAAAAAAAAGAGCTTGGACACGTGCAATTAAATAAAGCAAAAATAGTGGTTTCATAATGTGTCAGTCTGTAAAAGTGATTTCAAATTGTAAAAAGAGATTTTCACTTGCCCCTGAAAAAATAAAAGAGCAGTAAGTGTGCTTTGAAATTGGCAAAGAAATTTCGTTTTGGCACTAATGTGAAAACATGACTCTGTGTGCATAGAAGAATTATAGACAGAGATTTATTGCGTCTTGCTCTGGTGATTTCACAGTTGCATTAGATGGAAAGGGGGAGCGAATTTTTGGGGGAAGAAGCAGAGGCTTAGCACACACCCATGTCCTTGCCGTGTATAGTCATGCACAGTATGTACAAGCCAGTGGGGTTTTCAGGTTTAAGTCTGTAATGCAAATACATTCAGCATCACTAAGGCTGGTTGCCCTTGGTGGAGTGTAGGCAGTCACAGAGAATGCACATGGTGGTGGTCTGAAAAAAAAAGAGCTTGGACACGTGCAATTAAATAAAGCAAAAATAGTGGTTTCATAATGTGTCAGTCTGTAAAAGTGATTTCAAATTGTAAAAAGAGATTTTCACTTGCCCCTGAAAAAATAAAAGAGCAGTAAGTGTGCTTTGAAATTGGCAAAGAAATTTCGTTTTGGCACTAATGTGAAAACATGACTCTGTGTGCATAGAAGAATTATAGACAGAGATTTATTGCGTCTTGCTCTGGTGATTTCACAGTTGCATTAGATGGAAAGGGGGAGCGAATTTTTGGGGGAAGAAGCAGAGGCTTAGCACACACCCATGTCCTTGCCGTGTATAGTCATGCACAGTATGTACAAGCCAGTGGGGTTTTCAGGTTTAAGTCTGTAATGCAAATACATTCAGCATCACTAAGGCTGGTTGCCCTTGGTGGAGTGTAGGCAGTCACAGAGAATGCACATGGTGGTGGTCTGAAAAAAAAACAGCTTGTACACGTGCAATTAAATAAAGCAAAAATAGTGGTTTCATAATGTGTCAGTCTGTAAAAGTGATTTCAAATTGTAAAAAGAGATTTTCACTTGCCACAGAAAAAATAAAAGAGCAGTAAGTGTGCTTTGAAATTGGCAAAGAAATTTCGTTTTGGCACTAATGTGAAAACATGACTCTGTGTGCATAGAAGAATTATAGACAGAGATTTATTGCGTCTTGCTCTGGTGATTTCACAGTTGCATTAGATGGAAAGGGGGAGCGAATTTTTGGGGGAAGAAGCAGAGGCTTAGCACACACCCATGTCCTTGCCGTGTATAGTCATGCACAGTATGTACAAGCCAGTGGGGTTTTCAGGTTTAAGTCTGTAATGCAAATACATTCAGCATCACTAAGGCTGGTTGCCCTTGGTGGAGTGTAGGCAGTCACAGAGAATGCACATGGTGGTGGTCTGAAAAAAAAACAGCTTGGACACGTGCAATTAAATAAAGCAAAAATAGTGGTTTCATAATGTGTCAGTCTGTAAAAGTGATTTCAAATTGTAAAAAGAGATTTTCACTTGCCCCTGAAAAAATAAAAGAGCAGTAAGTGTGCTTTGAAATTGGCAAAGAAATTTCGTTTTGGCACTAATGTGAAAACATGACTCTGTGTGCATAGAAGAATTATAGACAGAGATTTATTGCGTCTTGCTCTGGTGATTTCACAGTTGCATTAGATGGAAAGGGGGAGCGAATTTTTGGGGGAAGAAGCAGAGGCTTAGCACACACCCATGACCTTGCCGTGTATAGTCATGCACAGTATGTACAAGCCAGTGGGGTTTTCAGGTTTAAGTCTGTAATGCAAATACATTCAGCATCACTAAGGCTGGTTGCCCTTGGTGGAGTGTAGGCAGTCACAGAGAATGCACATGGTGGTGGTCTGAAAAAAAAACAGCTTGGACACGTGCAATTAAATAAAGCAAAAATAGTGGTTTCATAATGTGTCAGTCTGTAAAAGTGATTTCAAATTGTAAAAAGAGATTTTCACTTGCCCCTGAAAAAATAAAAGAGCAGTAAGTGTGCTTTGAAATTGGCAAAGAAATTTCGTTTTGGCACTAATGTGAAAACATGACTCTGTGTGCATAGAAGAATTATAGACAGAGATTTATTGCGTCTTGCTCTGGTGATTTCACAGTTGCATTAGATGGAAAGGGGGAGCGAATTTTTGGGGGAAGAAGCAGAGGCTTAGCACACACCCATGTCCTTGCCGTGTATAGTCATGCACAGTATGTACAAGCCAGTGGGGTTTTCAGGTTTAAGTCTGTAATGCAAATACATTCAGCATCACTAAGGCTGGTTGCCCTTGGTGGAGTGTAGGCAGTCACAGAGAATGCACATGGTGGTGGTCTGAAAAAAAAACAGCTTGGACACGTGCAATTAAATAAAGCAAAAATAGTGGTTTCATAATGTGTCAGTCTGTAAAAGTGATTTCAAATTGTAAAAAGAGATTTTCACTTGCCCCTGAAAAAATAAAAGAGCAGTAAGTGTGCTTTGAAATTGGCAAAGAAATTTCGTTTTGGCACTAATGTGAAAACATGACTCTGTGTGCATAGAAGAATTATAGACAGAGATTTATTGCGTCTTGCTCTGGTGATTTCACAGTTGCATTAGATGGAAAGGGGGAGCGAATTTTTGGGGGAAGAAGCAGAGGCTTAGCACACACCCATGACCTTGCCGTGTATAGTCATGCACAGTATGTACAAGCCAGTGGGGTTTTCAGGTTTAAGTCTGTAATGCAAATACATTCAGCATCACTAAGGCTGGTTGCCCTTGGTGGAGTGTAGGCAGTCACAGAGAATGCACATGGTGGTGGTCTGAAAAAAAAAGAGCTTGGACACGTGCAATTAAATAAAGCAAAAATAGTGGTTTCATAATGTGTCAGTCTGTAAAAGTGATTTCAAATTGTAAAAAGAGATTTTCACTTGCCCCTGAAAAAATAAAAGAGCAGTAAGTGTGCTTTGAAATTGGCAAAGAAATTTCGTTTTGGCACTAATGTGAAAACATGACTCTGTGTGCATAGAAGAATTATAGACAGAGATTTATTGCGTCTTGCTCTGGTGATTTCACAGTTGCATTAGATGGAAAGGGGGAGCGAATTTTTGGGGGAAGAAGCAGAGGCTTAGCACACACCCATGTCCTTGCCGTGTATAGTCATGCACAGTATGTACAAGCCAGTGGGGTTTTCAGGTTTAAGTCTGTAATGCAAATACATTCAGCATCACTAAGGCTGGTTGCCCTTGGTGGAGTGTAGGCAGTCACAGAGAATGCACATGGTGGTGGTCTGAAAAAAAAACAGCTTGGACACGTGCAATTAAATAAAGCAAAAATAGTGGTTTCATAATGTGTCAGTCTGTAAAAGTGATTTCAAATTGTAAAAAGAGATTTTCACTTGCCCCTGAAAAAATAAAAGAGCAGTAAGTGTGCTTTGAAATTGGCAAAGAAATTTCGTTTTGGCACTAATGTGAAAACATGACTCTGTGTGCATAGAAGAATTATAGACAGAGATTTATTGCGTCTTGCTCTGGTGATTTCACAGTTGCATTAGATGGAAAGGGGGAGCGAATTTTTGGGGGAAGAAGCAGAGGCTTAGCACACACCCATGACCTTGCCGTGTATAGTCATGCACAGTATGTACAAGCCAGTGGGGTTTTCAGGTTTAAGTCTGTAATGCAAATACATTCAGCATCACTAAGGCTGGTTGCCCTTGGTGGAGTGTAGGCAGTCACAGAGAATGCACATGGTGGTGGTCTGAAAAAAAAGCAGCTTGGACACGTGCAATTAAATAAAGCAAAAATAGTGGTTTCATAATGTGTCAGTCTGTAAAAGTGATTTCAAATTGTAAAAAGAGATTTTCACTTGCCCCTGAAAAAATAAAAGAGCAGTAAGTGTGCTTTGAAATTGGCAAAGAAATTTCGTTTTGGCACTAATGTGAAAACATGACTCTGTGTGCATAGAAGAATTATAGACAGAGATTTATTGCATCTTGCTCTGGTGATTTCACAGTTGCATTAGATGGAAAGGGGGAGCGAATTTTTGGGGGAAGAAGCAGAGGCTTAGCACACACCCATGTCCTTGCCGTGTATAGTCATGCACAGTATGTACAAGCCAGTGGGGTTTTCAGGTTTAAGTCTGTAATGCAAATACATTCAGCATCACTAAGGCTGGTTGCTCTTGGTGGAGTGTAGCACTGTGGACATGGGCTTTTTAAAAAATCTGAAAAGTGGTTTCATAATGTGACAGTTTGTAAAAGAGATTTTCACTTGCCCAAAAAAAAGAGCAGTTTGTGTGAATTCAAATTGGCAAAGAAATTTCGTTTTGTGACTATTGTGAAAAGAAATTTAGTAATATATTTAAATACAATAACGGTTTGTTTTTTTAGTTTTTTTCAGGTATTGCTGAAGAACAGTGAACAAAATTTAAGATGCCTACAAAATCTCGAGTTCAAAAAACGCTAAAAAAAAAACTATATTTGAAGACAACTGGAGGACCAAAGTTAGTAGAAGATGCTGATGTTGGGAAAAAGAAAAAATCTTCTGGTAAGCAAAAAAACCAATTTCTAAACAAATTATTCAAAACAAAGAAAAATGTACAAAATGTCTGTTCTCGGAAAAATGTAACAAAAAATAGAGAACAGCAAAAAATTGAGAATTTAGTTAATGCAAATATACCTTCTGCAATTGAAAAGTTTAACATAAACAGAAAAACAGCATTTAAAGAGATACGTAGAAAAATGTTTCAGAGAAGAGTTATGTCCAATTTGATAAAGGATATAAAGAAATATAAGCAAAAGGCAAAATATTACAAGAGAAAAAAAGAAATTGAAGCCATTGCAGCAAAGGCATTAGAATTAAAAAGGAAACTATTCATTTTAATTTTGAATAGGATGCGTACATTAGATAAAATGGTTAATGTACTGAAATCACAAAGCAAAAGCAAAAGAGTAGTGAACAGAACAAACTTTTGTAAAGTTTTTTTAGGAAAGTGGATGCATAGTTCAAGTAGTGAACCTTTTTTTAATGAAGAGAGCTATTTTCAAAGTAATAGTTTGCTGCATGCAGTTGACACCAGAGGTCGTTCATACGAAGTAAAAAATGGTTGCATAATGGAGAAGGAGATAATGGTTCCAAGAGATGAGGTACAAGTGATGGCAGATGAGGCAATGGGGAGACGTCCTAAAGCCCCAGTGTACACTTGGAATTGTAGTAGTATTTGCACTGTGCGTCAGGAATCTATTGACAGATTTCGAGAGTTTCTAAGAGAATATAGTAAAAAAAGTGTAAAACAAAAGATTAAGGTGCTTCAAAGTCTGGATCCATGCAGAGTGAGAGAGAATACTGGTTTGCAGGGTCATTCTCTTGCTTGTCTATCTAGAAAAGTGTGCAATAGTGTTTTCCATCATTTTAGGATGCTGGCTGTTCATCATACTGAAATGAGAAAGTTTGTGAGACGGTTGTATTTTGCCAAAAGTCCAGCAATAAAGTTAAATGAATTGAATAGGGCTCTGTTCCGAGGAACGGTATCAGATGTAGAGAAGGTTGTTGATGAAATTCAGTTTTGTTACTTTGGTCCTGAACAAAACAGTGCAGAGAAGGACACAGTAAATGAGGCAGAAGTGGAAGAGAATGTAGAACCTTGTGTAAGTAAGACATTTAATGATCACATAACAAAATTTGCAATAATCTCTAATGAAAGACCAAATGTTACTTGTATTTGTTGCCGCAGAACTCATTATAGAAAACAAACTAGGAATGTTGATCTCTACAGAAAGAGTGAAAATGAAGATAATTATAAGTGGATGGATTTTGCCACATATATATTTCTTGAAAATTGTTTTGAATTGGGTGAAGATCAGCGTATTTGTAAATACTGCTACAACAAGTTAGAGGAAAATAGAATGCCGACCAGAGCTGTACATAATAATTTAGAATTGGATGCTATTCCTGCTGAACTTTCTGAATTAAATACATATGAGTCTATACTCATTCAATGTGTTCATCCGTTCCAGACCATAGTACGTATGGAGCCCAAAACTGGTAAATTACCTCCTTCAGATTTACTGAGAGGTTTAAAAGGTAGAGTGGTGTATTTGCCCTTGGATTTGAAAAAAAATATGGAAACTATTGATGCGGATACTTTGGAAACTGAACCATTAATTATTCTGGTTAATGGTGTACCTACAAAGAATAAGAAGATTTGGCAGGAGCTGGTAGATGTGCGGAAAGTACAAAGAGCAAATTTGTATTTGAAAAAAAATAACAAATGGTATGAATCAATTTATATAGAAGAAGAAGAAGAAGAAGAAGAAGATTTACAAGGAGACACAGAAACACCAACTGGACAAATTGAAAAAGTGGACAAGTCAAAGGAAGAAGAAATTTATGAACATTTTAGCATACATCCTCTCCATTCGAAAGAAGTTATGGGAGACAATATTGATCTCTTTCAGATGAAGAAAGCAAAAGGAAATCCCGTGAGTGTATGGGAGGAGAGCTTGGAAGCTCGATGTTTTCCCCAGCTGTTTCCTAAAGGAAAAGGAGGACGATACGATGAACGTCCAGAACAGATTCCAGCTTCAGAGTATCGAACTACAAGACTATATGCTGAAGATCCCAGATTTCGACAAAGTATTCCTTATTTGTTCCATCTTTTATTTGAAAGCGACTTGTCTGCACTGTCTTATGCAGTAAATCACATTTTAAAAAGTGGAGTACATTTACAAAATGTGTCTGCTAAGGATTTTATGGAGAAAGTGCAGCACCGAGATGATCATTTGGAAACACAACTGATCAATCTGATGGCTTGTCAGCGTGGGACAAATGAATATTGGTACCGACGCCATGGTGAACTAAAATGCATGTTACGCAATTTAGGAACACCAACATGGTTCCTTACCCTAAGCAGTGCCGAGTACGCTTGGGATGATTTACTGGATTTTCTACGAGAGGCCAATTCAAACATTAAAAACATCGAATACAAGACAGCAGGAGAACTGTGCTCATTGGATCCGGTTAATGTTTGCAGATATTTCAATCATAGATTTGAGGCTATGATGTCCTTCATCTGCAATAAAAAAAATCCACCCCTTGGAGAAGTAGTGGATTTCTTTTGGAGAAAAGAGTACCAGGCAAGAGGTGCTCCTCATATTCATATGCTGCTGTGGATCAAGGATGCCCCAAAGTTTGGAACAGATACTGATGAAGCAGTGTTATCTTACATTGAAGAATATGCAACATGTGCTATACCTAAAAGCACAGAAGAGAACAAGTTAAAGGAGCAAGTTCTACGTTTCCAAAGTCATCGGTGTGGAAAATACTGTCGACGGAAATACAAGAGCAAAGAAAAATACTACACTAAATGTCGATTTGGATTTCCTAGACCTGTTCTTACAAATGGAAGAGTCAACAGTTTTATGTCAGCTGTGAGACATACTATCACAAGAAAATCACCTAAGAATACCTACAACCTTAAAAGAAAAGAAGAATCAAAAAATATAAATGACTACAACCCAGTCATTTTATCCATGTGGAACGCTAACATGGATATACAGTATGTTGCTGACAATTCCATTGCTGTTGCTCGATATGTAACGTCTTACATTACGAAATCAGAAAAAACAGAATTGAAGGAAATGTGGGAAGAGATTTCTCACGAGAAGACTGTCAGTAAGAAGCTGTACAGTTTCAGTTTGAAGATGTTATCGCATCGAGAAATTGGATCCTACGAATGTTCAGATAGGTTATCTTCTGCAAGTCTCTACTCGAAGTCAAGAAGAATAATTTGGGCAAGTTTAGGCCTTGCAGCAATGAGAAATCGGGTACTGAAATCTGTTGGAGAAATTGAATATTTGGCTGAGAATGACCCAGAAAGTACAGACATATTGAAAACAAACATGTTGGACACATATTATCCCAAGAGAAGTCATCATCTGGAGAACATGTGTCTCTATGAAGTGTTACAGAACTATATTTATTCACGGAAAGCTGCAGAAGACATCAACAGTGGAAAATATAAAGTTGTTGGTGAAGAAGGATGTTTGGTGAAGCAAACCAAAGGAAGTTTGATAAATCACCGGAAGCTGAGTTGCGACACTACCGACAAGAAAGAATTTTACTACTTGGCTCTTTTACAGTTGTTTAAACCATGGCGTACAGAGGATGAACTACTGGGAGAATTCCAGAGCTATGAAGATTCTTTTAATGCTTGCAAAGACAGCATACAATGCAGTACATTCTCAACTTATCTGCAAATGTTAAATGAAGAAATTGAACAGGAAACTACAATTGCAGCAGAAATAGCTAGAGACAGTTCTCAGGACAGCCAAAGTTCAGGAACACACAGTCAAGATCCCCTAGGACAACCAATCGTTGAAAATGAAGCATCAATAGCCATGAATGAAGTGGAAACGGCTATGAATCAAGCTCAAGAAGAATTTATAGACTTAGAAAATTTGGAAAGACAACTGAATCAAGAGCAGCAACAAATTTATGAAGAGATCAAAAACAAAATTGATCACGGATTTCTACATATCAAAAAAGAGTGCTCATGCACATCATTTCATCCAATCAGGATGTATGTAAGCGGACAAGCTGGCACTGGAAAAAGTTTCCTAATTAAAGTCATCAGAAGCTACCTAAAGCAAAAAACGGATTCTACTTTGTCTTGTGTGGTTACTGCTCCAACTGGGTTAGCAGCATATAACATAAAAGGAATCACCTTACATCGTTTGCTAATGTTACCAGTGGAGCATGAGAACAAAATACAATTCAACAAGCTAACTGGAGAAGCATCCTTGGAAGTTTCACGAGTATTGAAGAAGATGCAAGTTCTCATTATTGATGAGGTGAGCATGGTATCAAACTTAATGCTTGCCTTTGTGCATTTAAGAATGCAGCAAATTTTGAAGACAGACTATGACGTGTTATTTGGTGGAAAACACGTCATAGTTTTTGGGGATCTTTTGCAACTTACTCCAGTTAAAGGACAACCAGTGTTTAATACTGTGACACATGAAGACACAAAGAAGTCATTGGGAAGCATTGGAAATACAAATATTTGGTCCTTCTTTGAGTACAAGGAACTTACAACTAATATGAGGCAAGCAAACGATGAAGAATATGGAAGTATTCTGAAAGATATCAGGATTGGACTACTCACAGATGTTGGGAAAAAAGCATTACAGAGTCGGCTGCTACATAATTTATTTCCAAAGGAAGAAATAGTTGCAGAGAAAATATACAAGAATATTGCAGAAAACAAAAGTGTCATCTGCTTAATGCCAACTCTACGTGAATGCTCAATATTTAATGAGGAGCTTTTGAAATTGGAAAAGGAAGACATCAGGAAATTGGAAGCAGTGGACAAAATTGAGGATGGAAGAATTACAGTCACAGTAACAGGCAAACTGAAAAATAAATTGGACTCACTAGAGAAGAACATCTCCAAAACAGCAGGATTAGAAAAAAATCTTTATGTTTGCATGAACTGTAGAGTGTTTTTAAGGAGAAATTTGGATGTTGAGAAAGGCTTAGTGAATGGAGCGATGGGAAGAGTTGTGGGTTTTATTAATTATCAGAAAAAAGAAGGAATTGACTGTTTACAGATAAAATTTGATCAGATAGAGGAAGTTAAAGACATTTGTCGTTGTTCAGTTCGTTTCATGCTTGTGAAAGACTTATATGTACGTAGGAAGCAGTTTCCGTTTTCACTAGCATATGCTGTAACTATCCACAAGTCTCAAGGATTGACTGTAGATTGTGCATTTGTGAACATTGGTTCAACTGTGTTCAAAGAAGGTATGGCATATGTAGCTTTGTCACGAGTCAAAACATTATCAGGTTTATTCATGATAGACTTTGATGACTCAAAAGTTAGTGCTGATACAAACTGTGTAAAGGAGTATAATAGATTAAGAAGAAGCTATGCTCCTCATTTAGGTCAGTATCCTGTGTTGGAGAAACGTGTAGTTTCTCGTAAAAGGAGAAATGAGAATATCTGTAATGAAGATGTAGAGAAGAGGAAAAAAAAGAGGAGTGATGTAATTGCAAGCAAAAAGAATAAGGAAAATGAAGAACAGGTTGTAGGATGTCATTTTGAAAATAGCTCTGGTGTCAACTGCTACGCTAATGTAGTGCTGAATGTTGCATTTTATCTGGAAAGTTTGCAAGAGCAGATAATAGTAAATCAGGGAAAAAGATTCTGTTCAGAGCTCAGTCTCCTTTTTGAAAAGCTGAGTAAAGATAAAACTCAAATAGAAAGTGCTACTGAAATTAGAAAACTTTTAGATGTATGTTCAGGACGAACACAGTTTTCTCAAAATGAACAGCAAGATGCACACAAATTTTTGATGTATTTTCTTCAGGTAGTGGAAGAAGAAGGAGTTCCCATTGACATTTTTTTTGGTCTCTCTTATAAATGGGAACATAGTTGTGATAATTGTTATAATATATGTGGCTCTATTGTTGATAATGAAAGGTTTATTTATTTGACATTGCCAGAGAGTAAAACAGTCACTTTTGCAAAATTAGTTAAAGATGCTAATCATAGCATGAAATGTGGTGAGTGTAATTCTGACATGTTTTCAACATTAATTTTAAGGGAATACGGACAGTATGTAATTTTAATGATGCAACGATGTAGAGCTGATGGATCAAAATTGGATACTTTAATAAAGAAGTTTACAGGACAGCAATTATCAATTTCAGGAAAAACTTTTGTAACTGTTGCAATAATTTTCCATGATGGACCTACTGTTACTTCTGGACATTACACAGTTTATCTAAAATGTGAAAAAGGCTGGACACTGTGTAATGATTCCCAATTGATTTTCAAACAACGTTTGCCTTTTGATTTAGCAAATTCCTATCTAATCTTCCTGAAACCTAAATTTTAGAGAGATTTGGCAAGATCTGGACAAAATAATTTTACCATTTTACTGGATTACCATTGCAATTTTGTAGAAAAAAGATTTTTAAAATTATCATTTGGCCTAAAGGAAAGATAACCAATTGTAATGTGGACTTTTTTAAATTTTAATGCAATTTTCAAAAACCAATAATTTAGAGATAATCGGTAACTTCTGCACATTTTAAATTATGGAATGCTATTGGACTGCCATTGGAAATTTTTTCAAAAATGATTTAAAAAATTACTATTTGGCCATGTGGAAAAGTAAGCAATTCTATTGTGGACTAAATAAATTATTCAAAAAATTTTCGTGAACCAAAATGTTACAGAGAATTGGTGAGATCTGGACAGATTAAACTTTAGAATTTTAATGGTTTTCCCTTGGAAATTTATTCCAGGAAAAAAAAAAAAATACTATTTGGCCTAAAGGAAATAAAATCAGATGTATTTTGGAGTTATTTGAGATATAATATTGTGATTATACTTCTGAAACAAACATATCAGACGGTATTTTAAAGAAAAAAGTATTGTTTTTAGATGATATTTTTTTAGAATAATATGCATTTCTGTAATGATAAGTTTAAGTGAGAAGACATTCTGGGCTTTTTTAATACAATCTTTGTGATTGTTAATTTTTTTTGCCCGCTGTAAAATGATGAATGCAATTGCTTTCACAATTAATAGTGAAATGCAATATATTCTGAAAACAGCAAAAATAAGGCAAAAATATTTTTTTGTAAAAAATGTAAATATGTGTATTGTATTATAAAATGGATAAAAAATATTAATACTTTTTTCTTTATTTTCAGATCGATATAGAAAATTTTCGGAAACTACAACCATTTTAAAAACTATTTTTTAAAAAAACAAATGAATAAATATTTTTTTGAGTGAGTATGGTAAGTTAAAAATAAAAATTGTAGTCTCTCAAGGACTTTGTAATGAGATAAATGATTTTTAGTGTTTTTTTTAAAAAAATAAAAAAAAGGTACGCTTACCGTACGCGTACGGTAAAAAAAAAAAAAAAAAAGTTTTTAAAAAAAAAGAAAAAAAAAGATGAAAGATAAGGTTGGCTCTTAAAAGAACCGTTGTGTTCATGCAGGGACAGAGGAAAGAAAGATTGGGAATATTAGACGGTACGACAAGTGTGCTGATCTATTTTACTGTTCACCAGGGAAACACTGGTCTCCCTATAAGTAATTAGATCGTGACAAGTGGCGCACCGTACTTCAACCCTCGCAAACCGAGGGTTAATTTCCAGAGGGCCAGCAAAAGGAGATTCTCCCCCCACAGATGAAGGGCTCACCTGACCTGCAGAAGAAGGAGTCTGCCCTGCAGATGATGGTCCAGGCTGAGCTGCTGTGGATGTACTGGCTCGTCTTTCTGAAGAGTTACCTCCAAAAAGATGACCATGTGTCCTTCTGTGTACTTCCTGGAGGTGTCTCTTCATGGTGTGATTCCCAAAGGAATACTTCCTGTTAGGATTACCTCTAGAAAGTACACGCTTACACAGCTTGCAAGTAACTAAGGGTGCATTCACCTTTTGCTGGCCTTCTGGAAAAGTAAAATACTCCCAAACGTAAGAAGGCTTTACTTTCCTCGCTCTCTGCCTCAAGACAGTGCTGCTGGTGCTAGCCTCACTCTCAGAAGAGCTCTGCTGTTCTGCCATCGTATCCCAAAGACAAACCAGCTCCTTCTCCCAAGGGATCACAAGCAGAAATGAGGGGAATGGGTGTGGTGTAGGAGAGTTCTAGAACTGAAAGTAGTTTCAACCAATCAAAAGTTGTGTTTCAAGATCACATGACCTACCGTACGCTTACGGTACACTTACGGTACGCTTACGGCAAAAAGTACGCGTGCGCGTAAAAAAGACACGCGCTTGCGCGCATGCGCATAACAGTCATTTCCCGGCACTTCCGCGTAACGTGCGCGTGTTGCGTAAGCGCGCACGCGTCCCACGCGCAGTGATGTCATCAGTGATGTCATTTGAGATGTCATCAGTGATGTCATGAGTGATGTCACTGACCATGTCATGAGTGATGTAATATGTGACGTCATCAGCAGTGCATTGCGGGCGCGCGAGTTATAGTTAGCTGAACTAACTATAACGGGGCAATTTCATTGGTTTTTTACGAGTAAAATGTCCAGCTAACTATAACATGTGTGAAACCTATGGTTTTTTCACTGAATTTCTAAGGTTTTTTAAATGCTAATTCCTAACTATAACGTGTGTGAAACCTATGGTTTTTTCAGTGAATTTCTAAGGTTTTTTAAATGCTAATTCCTAACTATAACGTGTGTGAAACCCATGGTTTTTTCAGTGAATATATATATATATACATATATATTCACTGAAAAAAACATAGGTTTCAGGCAAGTTACAGTTAGAAATCAGCATTTAAAAAACCTTAGAAATTCACTCGAAAAACCATAGGTTTTGGGGAAAGTTATAGTTAGTTGGACATTTCATTCATACAAAACCATAGAAATTTCCCCATTATAGTTAGTTCAGCTAACTATAACTCGCGCCCCCGCAATGCACTGCTGATGACGTCACATATTACATCACTCATGACATGGTCAGTGACATCACTCATGACATCACTGACCTATTTTCCATAGGAAATCCGCAACATTCTATTCCCAATAAGTCTGGTGCTGGTTGATGAATCCTCGCGAAATTTTCCAAACTTTTGGCCAGCTCCGCTCCGCTCCTACCCTGAAAGTGTCTTGGTGATTTGTAAAGCGGGGGCCGAGAAAAAAGGGGGGTCCCAAAACGCGTTTTCCCCATGCAATTACCCATAGGACCTGTTGACGCAGCTACAGCCCGAACTGCTGAACGGAATGACACCAAATTTGGCAAAGAGGTAGTCCTCAGATCAGGCTCGTGCCTTTTGCATAAATGGTGTGAATCCGTTCAGTAGTTCCTGAGAACATTAGAGTTAAATGTACATAAATATCTATGGCCGGGGAGGATCGCGGACCCTACCCGCACTGTAAGCGCACCCTCCCCGAACCGAGCGCGCACCCTCCCGATCGCGCGCTGAATGCTAATTGGCTGTCGAGTGTCTGTCTACATTCGAAACCAGGAACTGTTGGCGGCCATTTTCTGCCTCGGTAGAAGCGAGGCTGAAGAAGCAAGGGGAATAAGTGTGTAAAACATATAAAGGGGGCAGCGTGGAAATACTCTGACCCTCTAGAGGTGCTTAGGGGATCCGAGAAGGACCCCCTGGGCCCCCTTTAAAAAACAAATGGCGAAATGCGCGCACGGTGCGCGCATCCTGTCGCGTTGGGTGCTCGGATTCTCTCGCGTTGGGTGCGCGGATCCACAGAATTTTTTTTTGAAAAAAGACAAGAAATCATTGGTTGTATGACTACTTTCTACACTGAAAGGTAGGGTGTATATTTCAGTTTTTTAAACGCATGATTCTTATTGGTTAAGAAAAACAGATTGTAAGGAACATTATATATGATAAGCTGATATGTTGAAAAGTCAAGCACACTTCCTGTCTTGTTTAGCAACATTGTGTGCTGAACTTGTGACCTGTGTGCTCAGTGCAGTGTTTCATGACATGTTTCTATGGTAACAGGCAGAAGGCAGATTGGGGGAAGGGTTGAAATGTATTTCAGTTGGAAAGGGTTGAAATGTTTAACCAATAGAAATGTGTGTTTGCTTTTGAGTTTATGTGTGAAAGATTGTGATTTGATGTTTACATGTATATGTGTGGAAAATGAAAGGAAAACTTTTCCATTCTTTGTTTTTGCTGAGAGGTGCACAGTGCAGAGATTCTGTAAAAGAAAATCTAGTGTATGACTGATATACTTCTTAATCTACAAAACAACTTGAAAGGTGAGTTATTTATTCACTATGTTCTGTATATGCTCCAAACACGGATGACCCAGACTTTTTTTCATTGATAAATACAGAATTATCTTCTTTTTCACATCCTATGATTATATGTGGTGACTTAAATATTCATCTCCCTTCACAGCTGAATATAAGGGTAGACAAGGTGTATACTGGCAGGAAGCCGCGAGGGTTTAGGAGTCTGCAGGCGCTGGTCCAGGATCAAGGGTTATATGATGTATGGGCAGAACTCAATGCTGGGCAGGATGGCTTTACGTATTTTTCTGCCCCACATGCGAAAATGGCACGGCTTGATTACTTTTTGGTTTCAGGCGATGTTTTATCGAGGGCTTCAATTAGGATCCTCCCCAAAATTATATCAGATCACAACCCGGTAGTCTTGGAGTTTGAATTTTCGGGCTTAATGGTCGGGTCTAAAAAATGGACATTCGATAGAAAGCTCCTGCTTAGTGAGGATTATTGTAGTTGGATGGCAATATGGATCCCCGAATTTGTACAGACGAATATAGGGACGGCAAGGATAGATATTGTATGGGATGCACTGAAGGCAGGGATAAGAGGGGAGACTTTAAGATTTGCTGCAAGGAAGCGCAAGATAGAGCGCCTAAAGGTTTTAGACGACTTAGGGACTCTTTCTCAGCTGGAGCAAAAATTGGTGCAAGAGATAAAGACCGGGGGGGGGGGTAAAGGAGGTTCAAACAGAGGTGGCAGCCTGTCGGGCGAAAATCTATCAGGGATATGCAGATGTGGCGGCTGCTAGCTATCAAATACATAGGAGAGAGTTTTATGAGTACGGGGAAAAGGTGGGTAAGGTGCTTGCCAATAGATTGCGTCAAAGGGAGGTGGACTCTAGGATCGACAAGATTAAGGATCTTGAGGGGAATATGGCGGAGACTCCTTCCCTGGTCCAGGACGCTTTTAAAAAATACTATGAGAAATTATATACATCCGAATCAGTCGCAAGTGCCGAAAGGTACTTAGCAGGACTGGCCTGTGTGGGGGTAAGGGAACAGGATAAAAGGGCTTTAACGGAGGAGCTGTCTGCAGAAGAGATTGAAAAGGCAATGAGGTCATTAGCAGTGGGGAAGGCTATGGGATCAGATTCGATCCCTCTGGAGTTTTATGTAAAATTTAAGAGGGAACTAGAGAGGATAATGATTCTAGTCTTTCAATCAGCATTTGTTGGGATTCCTCCGGCCTCCTGGTCGGAAACTATAATAGTAGTGTTTAAAAAAAAGGGAAAGGATTCTCAGGAGCTCTCCTCGTATAGACCGATCTCGTTAATTAATGCCGATAATAAGATCTATTCGAAGTGTTTGGCAACGAGACTTGGAGACGTGATTAGCCCCCTTGTTTCATTACAACAACATGGGTTTATAGCTGGGAGGGGGACCACGGATCATGTTAGGCGACTTATTACGATATTTGACTGGGCTCAGGCAACAAACGCTTCCGTGGGGGTGGCCCTGTTGGATGCTGAAAAAGCATTCG
Organism: Triturus cristatus; assembly: GCF_964204655.1. NCBI lineage: Eukaryota > Metazoa > Chordata > Amphibia > Caudata > Salamandridae > Triturus > Triturus cristatus. The sequence continues at coordinate 818,562,247 of NC_140593.1, read as the reverse complement.
ACAGGGTCTCTTGGGAGTTTCTATGGGCCGTAATGAGATGGAAGTCGTTTCCTAGCAGATATATAAGAGCAATACAGTCAATGTATGTAACTCCGAGAGCAAGGGTTCGATTAGGAGGGGAGGAGACACAGACTTTTTCGATTAGTAGAGGAACTCGTCAGGGCTGCCCCTGTTCACCGCTCCTGTTTGCTCTGTATATTGATCCTCTCATTGCAAGGCTAGAGTCGGACCCGGTTATTTTACCAGTAATTTCAGGCCTATACTCAGTTAAAGTTCTAGCATATGCTGACGATCTTGCTGTATTGTCATCAGATATGAGTAGTGCTATGTCTAGGATTGAGACTATCACTGGAGATTTTGGAATAGTATCCGGCTATAAACTGAACTTGGGGAAGACTCAAGTACTACATTCAGAAGCAGGGTATCCAGTGGACTTAGGGGTGGGCGTGGCCACAGAAGCTATGTATCTGGGTGTAATTGTTTCATCTCACATTCAAAACATTCCGGGTATTAATGTAGGGTCGATACTTGCTTCCTCAGATAAAATCTTGGAGAGAATCAATCGGCTGCATCTCTCCTTATATGGAAGGGCTAATGTTTTGAAAATGTCTATCTTTCCTAAATTGTTGTATTTGTTTAGGGCTATCCCTATCCTCTTTCCAAAAGAACTGTTTGATAGAATAGAACGGATGTGTTCACGATTTCTCTGGGGATACCACCGCTCTAGAAGGGCTATTAAATGGCTTTACTTGCCATTTGAACGAGGAGGTCTGGCTATTCCACATTTTTATTTGTATTATTCAGTCACACTGTTTCAATTAATGGGTGTCTTGATTTGGGGTAGGATGACGGTGTTGGACTCTGCTTTCTCCCCATCTATTTATGAGTGGTGTCTGGGAAAGTCAGCTCAAGGGTTACTTTTAAAAGTATTAGAGCCAAGCTACTACAAAAAGACTAGGTTTAAAATCATTCAGGCGGCCTATGTAGTTTGGAAGAGATTTTGCAAATTGCTCTCTATTCCTTGTATTACATGGTATACACCGCTAGATTCGTCAGTCTTATCCTATGTGGTGTTTCAGGATTCTGTTATGCGTAGGTGGTCGCACCTGGGTATTATGATAGTTGGTGATCTGCTAGAGCAGGGCGGGATTGTATCGTTTTCAACCCTACAAAGCAGATTTGGGGTCGGAAAGGCGGATTTCTTTAAGTATCTGCAACTAAGAAGTGCTTTACAGGCCGCAATTGTGGGGGGAAAATGCTACCCATTACAAATCCATTTCTTGGATTTAATAAAAGGTAAATGCAAAATAGGGCAACTATATGCGGAGCTTATGTTAATACAAATTGACGACTTAGGAAGACAGGAGGCAATATGGGAGGAGAAATTGTCGATAGTTAATCTGGATCTACAATTAGTAATGCGAACGGCTAGCTCTATCTTGCTTTCTGGTAGTCTTAGAAGTCAATCATATATGGCCACGTTTAATTTATATTATACACCAGGTAGAATAGCAAAATGGAAGGCTGGTAAGGGGACTAATTGTTCAAGGTGTGGACTTTACGCAGCAGACTCATTACATATGTTTTACTCTTGCCCTGCCTTACAGCCACTCCTGCTGGATATTGAACGGTTCTTGTTACAATCTCTGGGAATTCCAATATCTATTACAGCCTCTCTGGTTCTGTTTGGAATAGAATTCAGTACAGATACGGGGAGGCAGACGATATCGGATAGAGGATTTAAATTTATCTGTATGTCTGTTTTGCGGTCTTGCATAACATCACAGTGGCTGGATGCTGAGCCACCAGTTTTTATAAGCTGGAGAGCAAAACTTATTGTTATATATAACATGGAATGGGCATTATATAAATTGAAAGGGATCACAAAGAAAAAGCTGGGGGCGGCTATTTGGGAACCGATCAGAACATGGATACAGCAATGATAGGATATGATATGATGTATTTAATAACGTTTTTCTGTGGTCTGGCTATACTGGTTTTTATTCTGTGTCTATATATGGGTTTTGTTTATTTATTTGTTATAAATAATGGTCTGTAAATAATGAATTGCGCTGCTGAACTGAGAAAATAAAAATATAAAAAAAAAAAAAAAAAGAAAGGTGAGTTATTTAATTGTGAGGGGATGTATTTAGACTATTTTGATGTTAATCAGACTAATGTATTTCTGCTGCTAAAGTGTAGGGAGTACTTTTTTCTCTACAATCTTATTGACAGTGTGTGTGCATGTAGAAACCATTCTGTAATAAGCATTTGTGTTTTTCATGTGTTTGCAGACAGATAACTGCATTGTTTTCATATTTTGGTAGAATTAGAAACCAGTCATTGTTTATGAATTTGTGAAATTAGTTATGTTTCTATACTAAAATGTAGTACTCCTTCTAGATGAAGAAATGTGTTTTGGTATAGTGGAAGGGATAGTGTTGTTTGTCTAGAATCACACAGTGAGTCTGTGTGCATTTGGGAACCACTGTGAGAGAAGCATTTGGTAACATCGTGTATTTGCTGACAGATAACTGTTTTAAAACCTGTCATGTTGTCAAGTTTTAGTAGCATTAGAAGCCAGTCTTTGCATATGCATTGATAAAATAAGTCATGCTTTGACACTAATGTGCTGTACTTTAATATGTAGATTGTGTGTAGTCTCCTTACCCCTTGCACAGTAGTGAATGAGTTTTGGTAAGCTGCTAGGGATAGTGTTGCTTGTCTAGAATCACACTGTGAGTCTGTGTGCATTTGGGAACCACTGTGAGAGAAGCATTTGGTAACATCATGTATTTGCTGACAGATAACTCTTTTAAAATCGGTCATGTTGTCAAGTTTTAGTAGCATTAGAAGCCAGTCTTTGCTTATGCATTGATAAAATGAGTCAGGCATTGACACTAAAGTGCAGTACTGAAATATGTAGATTGTGTGCAGTCCCCTTACCCCTTCCACAGTAGTGAATGAGTTTTGGTAAGCTGCTAGGGATAGTGTTGCTTGTCTAGAATCACACTGTGAGTCTGTGTGCATTTGGGAACCACTGTGAGAGAAGCATTTGGTAACATTGTGTATTTGCTGACAGATAATTGTTTGAAAACCTGTCATGTTGTCAAGTTTTAGTAGAATTAGAAGCCAGTTTTTGCTTATGCTTTGATTAAATGAGTCAGGCTTTGACACAAAAGTGCGGTCCTGAAATATGTAGATTGTGTGCAGTTCCCTTATCAGTTCCACAGTAGTGAATGATTTTTGGTAAACTCCTAGGTATAGTGGTTGTTGTCTAGAATCACACTGTGAATCTGTGTGCATTTGGGAACCACTGTGAGAGAAGCATTTGGTAACATTGTGTATTTTTTAGCAGATAACTCTTTTAAAACCTGTCATGGTGTCAAGTTTTAGAAGCATTAGAAGCCAGTCTTTGCATATGCATTGATAAAATAAGTCATGCTTTGACACTAATGTGCTGTACTTTAATATGTAGATTGTGTGTAGTCTCCTTACCCCTTGCACAGTAGTGAATGAGTTTTGGTAAGCTGCTAGGGATAGTGTTGCTTTTCTAGAATCACACTGTGAGTCTGTGTGCATTTGGGAACCACTGTGAGAGAAGTATGTGGTAATATTGTGTATTTGCTGACAGATAACTATTTTAAAACATGTCATGTTGTCAAGTTTTGGTAGCATTAGGAGACAGTTATGGCTTATGCTTTGATTAAATGAGTCAGGTATTGACACTAAAGTGCAGTCCTGAAATATGTAGATTGTGTGCAGTTCCCTTACCACTTGCACTGTGGTGAATGAGTTTTGGTAAACTCCTAGGGATAGTGGTGCCTGTCTAGAATCACACTGTGAGTTAGTGTGCATTTGGGAACCACTGTGAGAGAAGCATTTGGTAACATCATGTATTTGCTGACAGATAACTCTTTTAAAACCTGTCATGTTGTCAAGTTTTAGTAGCATTAGAAGCCAGTCTTTGCTTATGCATTGATAAAATGAGTCAGGCATTGACACTAAAGTGCAGTACTGAAATATGTAGATTGTGTGCAGTCCCCTTACCCCTTCCACAGTAGTGAATGAGTTTTGGTAAGCTGCTAGGGATAGTGTTGCTTGTCTAGAATCACACTGTGAGTCTGTGTGCATTTGGGAACCACTGTGAGAGAAGCATTTGGTAACGTTGTGTATTTGCTGACAGATAATTGTTTTAAAACCTGTCATGTTGTCAAGTTTTAGTAGAATTAGAAGCCAGTTTTTGCTTATGCTTTGATTAAATGAGTCAGGCTTTGACACAAAAGTGCAGTCCTGAAATATGTAGATTGTGTGCAGTTCCCTTATCAGTTCCACAGTAGTGAATGATTTTTGGTAAACTCCTAGGTATAGTGGTTGTTGTCTAGAATCACACTGTGAGTCTGTGTGCATTTGGGAACCACTGTGAGAGACGCATTTGGTAACATTGTGTATTTTTTAGCAGATAACTCTTTTAAAACCTGTCATGGTATCAAGTTTTAGTAGCATTAGAAGCCAGTCTTTGCTTATGCGTTGATTAAATGAGTCATGCTTTGACACTAATGTGCTGTACTTAAATATGTAGATTGTGTGCAGTACCATTACCTCTTCTAGACCAGTGAATGAGTTTTGGTAAACTGCTAGGGATAGTGTTGCTTGTCTAAAATCACACTGTGAGTCTGTGTACATTTGGGTAAGGATTGTGAGAGAAGCATTTGGTAACATAGTGTATTTGATGACAGATAACTGTTTTAAAATCGGTCATGTTGTCAAGTTTTAGTAGCTTTAGAAGCTATTCTTTGCTTATGCATTGATAAAATGAGTCAGGGTTTGACACTAAAGTGCAGTACCATGTACTATTCTCTTCACTGTGCCAGAACTGAAAATTTAAACGTTTTACCCAGGCACTAACCTAGCAGTAGTCTGATGATTTAGTCAGTTTCCAAGTACTCATGTTGTGAACCATACATTACCACATAGATTGCTTCAAATGTCTATGCAGTATGCATGCAGTCTTCTAACATACAATACACTTGTCTTTCACATTTTCAATTCGCTAGTCAGTATCCATACACTTCCAGGAAACACCCTGTCACTCCCTTTGCAGTCCTCTAGTGACCCATTCAGCACCATGTACTAATCCATTCACTGTGCCAAAACCCAAACACTTATAAATTCACCAAGATACTATCTTTGGAGTACTCTAATCATTCAGTCAGTGCCTAAGTATTCATGCACTGAGCCAGGCCTTAGCACATGGACTGCTTCAAACCCCTATCCACTATGTATGCAGTCTTCTAACCACCTAGACACTTGTCTTTCACACTTTCAATTCCCTAGTCAGTATCCATACAGTCCAGCAAACATCCTGTCACTCCCTTTGCACTCCTCTAGTGACCCATTCAGTACCAAGTACTAATCCATTTCCTGTGCGAAAAACCTACCACTTATAAATTCACCTAGGCACTCTCCTTGCTGTACTCTAATCATTCAGTCAGTACCCAAGAACTCATGCAGTGAGCCAGGCCTTAGCACATGGACTGCTTCAAACGCCTATCCACTATGTATGCAGTCCTCTTAACCACCTACACAGTTGTCTTTCACACCTTCAATTCCCTAGTTAGTATTCATACACTTCTAGCAAACACCCTGTCACTCACCCAGTGTGTCTCCTAATAGCACTGTAATCATTTAGTCAGTTAGCATGTAGTCTTTTAGTGAGGTAGGCTTTAGGGCATGAACTGCTTCAAAGTAGTATGCACTATGCATGTAGTGTTGTAACGATCGTCACACTTGTGGTTCAGGGCTATAGTTTCTTAGTCAGTTTTTATATAAAATGTGTTTGTACAGTAATGGAATAGTATAAATGTGAAAGTTATTAATATACATGTATTTGTGATTCTTTTTTACAGATACAGAACAGGAGTGTTTCTCATCTGTTTGCACTCTTCTCGTGCAAGATTGTTTGGATGAAGGGTCCTTAGGTGTTTCATCATACTTGCCGTGCCGCACGAGTATTTTTTGTTAGGATCCCCTCGCAACAGAACTCTTTTGCAAATCTTGAACGTGACGAAGGTGGCATTGGTCTTTGTTTGCCCCTCGAGAAAAGTAAAAAATTTCCACACCACTGAAGGAAAACGTTGTGGGCGTGGTGCATCCTTCAAAAATTCATCCTTAGATTCGGTGAATATTTTAAAGCGACAACATTTACAGTTTTTGCAAGTTAAACTTATAAAATTTTGTTAGCTGTATGCATTTTATATATCTGTGATTTGCATCTTGTTTTATTTTGTTGAGAAGGGCATGTTGGTTTTTTTTTAACAATCTTTGAGACTGTTTTTTTTTTTGCCCGCTAAGTGATGAGTATGATTGAAATCACTATTTTTAGTGAAATTTAATATATTCTGAGAACAGCAAAAAAGGCAAAAAAATTACTTTGTGTAATTTATGCTGTGTTGTAAAAACTGTATTATTACATGTTATAATTTTTTTTCCTTTTCTTTCACAGATCCAAATTTTAAAATAAGCAATTTTTATGAATTTAGATTAGAATGAAAATGTGAAAAAAATGTATACCATTTTTTATTCCTATTACTGTGAATGTAAGTTTAACTAAGTCTCAATATGCAGAATGAGGCGGTCTGCAAGAAGCTACAAAGTTGAAACATGTTTCTAAAAACCCTCTGTTTATACCTATGTAGTTTTGAAATCTGACCATAATCAGATATCATGTGACCTGCAAAAAAAAGAGATTTGAGGGGTTCATAATATTTCCCATTTTAGCTATTGAAGGACCGCAATTATTTCAATCATTCTTCTTTGAACATCTTTGCAGACAAAACTCTGTGCTTACCTTTTATCATTTGCAAGGAATTTTAAAAACGGAAATATGTCACTTTTTGTAACATAGTTATTGTGTAAGATACTCTTTCATATTTACAAAGAGAGGAAAAGGCACTCTGTGCACTTTTTATACTCCATGTAAATACAACCTCATCATGCAGACCACTTTGTGTTGAAAGGGTGTTCTGTAAGTGTTGTTGTGCATGATTGCACTTAATACTCATAGAACAAGACACATGTCTAGATTTATCAGAAATCATAAATCTCGATATGTGTGTGAACGGTGCACCATTCTAAAATTGCTGTAGGAAAGCACAACAAGGAGAATTGTTTTAATTTCTCCACATTTTTATATCTTCAATGCATGCTGAAATGTTCAGCATACATTGAAGGAGAAAAATGCCTTTACTGATTGTTTTTGTGCAGGAAGGTGTGTCTTCCTGTAGCAAAACAAACAGCACATGACACAGATATCCTTGCACTATGGTGCATGGGTGCCTGTGTCACCACATGGCTGCAGTTTAAGCAGCCGTGCAGAGAGAAGCATAGATTTGCAACATATTTGTATTCCTGTGCTTCGGAAGCACTGCAGCACACTGCAGTTAAAGAGGTTACTGTGTGATGCTGCAGCACTTCCTCATAGTTCTGCACTTATACATTCACCATATGCTACTAATGCATTAATTCAGTCAATTACGTACTACACATACATTCATCTAAACTTTCACACACTAACAAAGAAATGTAGCTCTTTTTTTAAACCAAGAAAGTTAGTTCTTACAAGAACTTTTTTTTTATTCTTATTTGTTTTTTAATTTTTTTGTACTTTTTGGAACAATTTTGTTAATTTTTGTTTTTTTTTTCAAAAGGAAAAAAAGACAACAGGAGGAACAAAACAGTCAACTTCTGCAACAAAAAAATAATAAACACAAGTTTAGCACTTGTGGTTTTGCTGCGCTCGGTAGATTAGTTCAATTGACTGCTCGCCGTAACATAGTCGTTTGTTGCATTTAATGCAACTAATTTTTAGTTTTCCAAATTCTGGACGTATGTCCGGGTGAGTGCTTGATGGTGATGCTGCCGAAGTGCTTGCCACTGCTGGCTGAGGCTGCTGTCGGAGTCTTCTGCATTCCTGCTTGGCCAGGTTCACAGGATGCAGAGTCTTCAGGTGTTTTAACATACTTGCAGTCCCACAAGAGTATTTTTTTGATGGATCTCCTCTGGAAATCACTCTTTGACATATTTTACATGTCACTTTAGTTCAATTAGTTTTATTTTGTCCTTCTGGGAAGGAAAAAAATGTCCACACCACAGAGGTGTATCTTTCTGGGCGTGGAGGTTCCACAACAAATTCCTCATCGGACGAATGGTCTGATTCTGATGGTGGCTGCTGTGCAGAAGCCATTGTCTTCAGAAAAATTGCAGCTGTGGAAATCTTCCCCAAAAAGTTTCTTCTAGTTCTAAGGTGTGAGATGTTCCTCCAAAGAAGCTCAAAGAATGATTTAAATGGGTGGGGTCTTTCAATAGTTAGAATAGGAAGTGTAATGAACCAATCAAATCTCTTTTTTTGCAGGTCACATGGGATCCGCGCACCCTGCGCTGATGCAGCATGCACCCAGCGCGCATCCGCGAAATTGAATTAAAAAAAATTATAGGATTAGATGTAAAAATATATTAGTTTTAAGACTACTTTAGAGTTCGTCTTCAATTAATATTCACATGAAATACATATATATATGTTTCTTAAAATGTTAAATATTTCGCGGGATCCGCGCACCTACCGTGTCATAGACACAGATGACGCATCGCGGATGCGCGTAAACGTCACGTTACATACATCGAACGTGTCGCGTATAGGCTGGGAGTCGCATACCGGTCGCATTGCGATCGCGCACTAAACACGTACCCAACGCATACCATGCGCGGATCCAAAAACATGGAAAAATATATATAAAATAAAGTTTTGAACATATAGTTAAAAAAATATTTTGAAAAATATTAAAAAACATGTTTGAAAAACGCATTAAATTCAAATAATATTTTTTAATTTTTAAAAGAATTAATTGAAAAAATAAGTTTAAAAAATGGTGATAACAAAATATATATATATTTTTTTAAAATTAATGACATTGACACACTGAATTTGAAAAATATAGAAATCCAATCAAAATCATTAAACATGATATCTTCAGAGATAAGTTAAAGATAGGAATTAGAATTTAAACATCTTTGAAATTCACTGAAAAAACCAAAGGTTTCAGGGGCGTTATAGTTAGGAATAGGCATTTAAAAACCTTTGAAATTCACTGAAAAATCCAAAGCTTTCAGGGGCGTTATAGTTAGCAATTGGCATCTAAAAAAACCTTAGAAATTCACTGAAAAAACCATAGGTTTCAGGGGCGTTATACTTAGCTGGACATTTCCCTTGTACAAAACCCTAGAAATTCCCCTGTTATAGTTAGGTCAGCTAACTATAACTCGCGCCCCCGCAATGCACTGCTGATGACGTCACATATTACATCACTCATGACATGGTCAGTGACATCACTCATGACGTCACTGATGACATCTCAAATGACATCACTGATGACGTCATCCAGTGAGTGTGTGTTTCTGTAAATTTTAAATATGTTTAATATATATATAAGGAAAAACCTATGGAAGAATGAGTGGGTGTATAAGTGTGTGAATGGATGATTTAGTAGGTGCATGACTGACTCTATAAGTGAGTCATTAAACGTATCTTACTGCAGACTAGTGAGTAAACTGTGTGAATGTCTGTATCTGTCTGTCTGTTGGTGTATAAGCGGCTGCATGGTTTTGTGAATAGCTATATGAGTTTCTCTATGAGTTATTGATTGGTTGTCTGAGTATCTGTATGGGTCCCTGAGTGTTTGTGTGGGTGGGGTGTGTGTGACTCTGTGCATACATGTGTGAGTGGGTGATTCTATGGGTGCATGGTTTCAAGAGTGCATCTGTGATGGACTGTATGGTTGGGTGAGTGTATGTATGGGTGTGTTAGTGATTGAATGTATATCTCAGTGGTACATGTGTGACTAACTACATATGTGAAAGGCAGTATATATGTATGTAAGAGTATATAAGTGGGCATATGTGAGAGTGTGTCATTGTGAAGGTGGCTGTATGGATGAGTGTGTGTTTGTATCAGTGATTGTATAAGAGCGTAAGAATGTGGTACTATTTTTATGAGTAAGTGAACTTGTGTGTGTATTACTGCATAGGTGAGTAAATGGGAATGTGATTAATTATTTGCATGACTGACTAGGTGTGAGAGTACCTCTATGGATGATTGGTGGTGTGTGAGTATCTATGTAGGTGTATAAATGCATATGATAGTCCTGTACTGAGTGACTGTAAGTATGAGTGACTGTACAGGTGAGTGAGTGGATGTGTGTGTAGATCTAAGAGTCAATGAGTGGGTATGTAGTTATTGATATTGGAGTATCTATGGTTTTGAGAATGGACGTGTGAAATTTTGATTGAGTATATCAAAGGGTGTGAGAAGATGCACTAATTTATCACATGGATGACGTCATCAGTGATGTCATCAGTGATGTCATTTGAGATGTCATCAGTGATGTCATGATTGATGTCACTGACCATGTCATGAGTGATGTAATATGTGACGTCATCAGCAGTGCATTGCGGGGGCGCGAGTTATAGTTAGCTGAACTAACTATAACGGGGGAATTTCTAGGGTTTTGTACGAGGGAAATGTCCAGCTAACTATAACGCCCCTGAAACCATATATATATATCATGATTGAAACCGGACTTGATTCTGCACCAAAAACAAGAAAATGAGAGTGCTTCATTCCTGAACATTCCTTTACCTCCCAACAGTCATGTCAAACAAGAGAGTAAACAACCGAAAGCAAAAGGAAGGCTGCATGGGATTTGTCCAAATAAATGAAATAGACGACCACTGGATGCACTCAATCAAACGTACATGAAGTTAAATTCCAAAGATGCAGCTATATAGTATATATACGACATGCTGTCTTTGTTATTCTCTGTCCAAATGAGCATGAATGCTAATGTTAGGTGGCTGACAGCAAGCCTGCTGGCCAGTCTCAAAGCGCAGAGTCTCAAGTAGCCCTTTGGCCTCAATCCGTTTAGCGCTGAATAAACTGGCTAAAGACCAAGTTTTTACACAAATTTAAGTTTTTCAAAAAACCTATATTTGTGTAACAACTTGGTCTCTACCCAGTTTATCCAGCGCTACTTGAAACTGTGTGTCTTGGGACTGGCCAGCAGGCTTGCTGCCAGCAACCTAACATTTGTTGAAATAAAACCACTCAATTTGTATGTGCCTGTCACCCATGTGCATTTGCAGGTGGCCATCTTGAAAGGCCAACATATCAATTTAAGATGGCCTCCCACCAATAGTGCAATAGACGGAAAAAGTAACAAAGACCTTTTTTTTTTTAACTATTAGATGTGGTGAGCAAGAGGTATCTGGGTCAAGGGAGAGCAGGGGAAAGAGAGAGAAATGGCAGCAGGGTGAGAATAAAGTGCAAAGTCTGACATCAGCAGTGGAATCATACATGATCCAGTCAGAACACTGTGAGTCCAAAAGGCTCTTGGGTGGAATAAAAAGAAGAATAGAGAGGAAAACCATTGACTCATGAACAAGGAAGTAAGACAGAAAACAGAGCCATCAAGTCATTAGAAAGAAGCTGATCCAGAGCTCACTCTACGAATATGTACTGCAGTGGAGGCAATAGCTCTTGCCAACAGTAGTCAACACCTAAAAAGTGTGCTTGTGTATTTATGCGAGAGGTGCGATTACACGGGGTTGCATATGTGATAGAGACTGTTCATGTGTATTGATAAGTGTAGGCTGTGCGAATGTGTATGTGTTTGCACTTGTTTGTGTATGTGTGATGGTGTGTGAGTGATGGTGTGTGTATGTGTGTTTAAATGTACTTATCCATGTGCACATGGATGCTTATGTGTATGCGTGTGGGCGTGTATGAACCACACCATGAAAACTGGACTGGTCTCCATAGTGTTGGTAAACACAACCCAAGCCAAAGAAGCACTATTGGTGTGAGGACTACAGTGCTTTGAGGGCCAGTCCCTTAGTCTGTTTAGGTATTATACAGCATTTGTTTTTAATATTTAAGAGTGCAGAAACATTTACTTTAGACGTCTGGACACCTAATCCCAATATCAAAGTGTGCATGTAGTTAGAACGGTAAATACACAATTCATTATGGTCAATGGTCAGTGTTAAGGGGTTGATAGCTTGTGTGGGGACGTGTGACTGTGTTTGTGTTGGTTTGAGTGTATTTATTTGGGCATGAGTGTATGTGACAGTGAAGGTGTGAACAGATGTTACTATATCCTGATAGCCCAGTGCAGAGGGCTATACTGCTTATTAAAGGCTCTGAACCTGAGTTACAGGCCTGAACTGCCGGCAAGGACCTATAACGAGGGTGAGGGCCTTTAACAACAGATATAGCCTGAGGCATAAGGGCTTTAAGGCTATTAGAACATTCCACCCACTAAGGATAGAATGTTCTAAATTAAAAAGGGATAAACCTGTGGATAAACATTGAATGTTGGAACTCTGGGACTTATACTAGCCATCATAAGCTCAGAGCTACTCCATTGTCTTCAATGCAGCGCTCAACATTCCAATGTTCCTAAATATCATAGAGTTTATATTAGGTTTGACCTAAAAAAGATTAGCACCTATAAAGATAGATGGGAAGGTGGCTGAAGTGGATTTTGGAAAGAAAAGGTTTTAACACTACAAGCCAACAAGAGATGAATTGGCCAACAGAATTTTAGGTGTTTGAGCTACAATATCAGGAAGGAGGCCTGAACAGAGAGATAACCTATAACAATATGGAGAAAGTTCATCGAAGCACTAGATCAAATATGGTCATTTCAAAGAAAGGTGTTGATACAGGCAACTATTTGATGACATTTTTGGTACATTTGGATTGTCAGAAATAATGGGCACAAAGGCATTTCTTTGATCATGAATATGGAATTGCAGTATGGTGAAAATAAATTGCCATTTGGGTTCAAAAGAGCAAGACAGAGAAAATGAGGAGATTAAGCTTGTGCCCTCTGGGATCTGCCATCAAATTTGTGACTTTTACGAGTGTGAGTGAAGGGAAGCATTGTCTAAATAAGTTGGCCGATGTCAGAGGTATCAAGGAATGTCTTAAGAGCCACTGGAAACAAAGGTGTTCCAAACACATTCATTCAGGATTGTGGCAGAGACGACAGAACTGGTGATGGTCTGGAAGGAGTTGCTAGGGCCATGGAGGTCATAGAGATTTAAAAGAATGAATGTCCTAGTTTGTGATGGGTGTGTGTCAATAATAGGCCTGATTGTCCTTAGTTTGTGTCCTCATTCTAGGAGAGAATTGACCAAGAGAAGAAAGAACGAAATGCTAATCTGTAGGCATTCTATTGTCAACAGGCCTCACAAAGATCGTAGGTGTCAGGATTCTGTACGTTTTGTCATATCTGATGGTTGAGACTTGATGATATAGAATTCAGAAGTCTAGAACTAGTCAAGCAAGGAAGAATTAGCTTGTCAAGCCCAAGTGGATGGGTTGATTTTGTTTAGGTTTGTAAGGAGGTAATGCAATATGTATGCATTAGTTTGAAGATGAGGGTTCATTTAGTGTGTAAAGTGATGGAGGACAAGGATGTGAAATGCCAATTCTCTCCGGTCTCATGTATCTGAGCCTTCATATGGTCGATTCCTTAGAGGGGTTGCTAGGAAGTTGAGGTCAGTGCCTTCTCCGGCAATGGTTGTTGGGGATTAAGGAGGGAGCTGGAGCAAGCCAGGGAGCACGTCACAGCCAGTCTCATGGCATATTGCCCTCTGGACTGCCAGTGACAATTTCCACCAAGCAGTGATGGAAAGAAAGACATTCATTGCATTAGTTAGAATACTGGCAAGGCAGACTCATGATTCCATCCTTGAGATGTGAATAAACTGAATGCCAAGAATTGGGTAATAACTTCTGTTACTTACAGCGATAAGGTTCTGTTGACAAGAGGGGCAGATGGGAATGAGCAGTGGTGTAGCACAGGCCCCGGCAGCCCCTGTGGTGCCCAGGGGCCCCTGCCTCCCAAACCCCCAGCCCTTCAAAGGGGCACCATTCAGCCAAAGTTCAATGAATATCTGTGAAATCTGAAATCTGGGCAACTCAGGGGCCGTTCATCACATTCTGCAGGTGGGCCCTATCATTTTGCATTTTGCCACTGGGAATGAGATATTTACCACAGCCAGCAAAAACAGACACCAGGGGTAAGGAATTTATCAGTTGTGGTAAATACATCCTATGCCTAGGTTTCCCCTGCAAAATGGGGCACATGTGGAATTCACTATTTATCATGAGTATTTTGGACATATTGGGGTTTAACTGGCATTTCCCCTTGTAAATATCTACAGGTTTGACCTGCTGAAATTTACTTTAGACAATTGCAAGAAGTTTAGTAATAACTGGGATACTCATACTTCCGATGTGTGTGTGTCATTGCTGTGTGGCCGAGAACCCAAAATTGTGGGCGAGGACTAAGGCAGGCGATACAGTCTAGTGTTCTGTGCTTCGCTGCATCGCCGTCCTTCCCGGAAGTCTGCACTGGGTTGGCAGCACTCTACGGGTGCAGCAGCATAAAAGCACCTGGGAGTCATACGCTGCCTGTAATTATTGTGCCTAGCGCACATATAAATACTTACCTGGTTTTCTGGCAGCCTCTTTCAGGTTTCTGCTGGTGGATGCTGCGAAGCCTTGGGCATCTTCTTCAACTCCTGCACCATGTGTTTATGGCTTCTTTGGGTGTACTGCTGTCCACTGATTTTCTTCTCCTCTGGAAACCTACAAAATATAAATAAGGGTATAGATATATTTGCTAACAGCTGACTGGTCTATGTTGGTAAGGTGCATATTTATGTATATACAGTGGATGTCTAAACTCATCGTCCCGTGATGGCACTTGGTGATTCTTTTGACTGGTGAATATTTTCACTGCAAAAGAAAAAGACTATTATTTTTGGGGTACTATTTTTTTGCACACATTGAGAACATTACCCCTATGATGGATATATATATATATATATATATATATATATATATTACCTACTGGCGGTCGCCAGTAGGTAGTTATAGTTAGGACCACGTTTCCATAGGAAAACCTCAACATTCTATTTTGAATAACTTTGGCGCCGGTCGACAAATCCTCGCGAATTTCTCCAAATAGGTGGGGCGCTACGCTCCGCTCCTACCCTGAAAGTCTCGGGGGGATTCGTCAAGCGGGGGCTGAGATAAAAGGGGGGTCCCAAAACGCGTTTTTCCCATGCATTTTTCCATAGGACCTTTAGACAGGGCTACAGCCCGAACGGCTGAACAGAATTACTAGAAATTTGGCAGAGAGGTAGTCCTCAGGTCAAGGAAGTGCCTTTTGTAGGTTTGGTGTAAATCTGTTCAGTAGATTCTGAGAAAATAGCCTTTAAATCAATATATATATCTGAGCCCGCTTACGGTACGCTTACCGTACGCTTACGGTAAGCGTACGGCGGCGTGCGCGAGCGCGATTCTGATTGGCTGTTAGATCTTAGTAAACATTCGAATCGGTCGAAACCAGGAAGCGGCGGCCGCCATTTTGTGTATTTCACTCTGAAAAAAAAGAGTGAAAACAAGGAAAGGGGGCAATGAGGAGAGTTACAGACCCCCTAACATTTGTAAGGGGGTCAAAGAAGGACAGAAAAGTACAAAAAAAACATTTATTGATTTAAAAAAAAATCACGGGGTACGCGTACGGTAAGCTTACGGTAAGCGTACGGTAAAAAAAAAAAAAAATAGATAAATGAAATTCAGATTTAAGTGTTTAGATATTAGGGGGCTCTAAAAAGAGCCGTTGTGTTTATGAAATGATTTTTTAGTGGTACCTACAAGTGAGTACCGATGCAGAGTCTAAGGTTCAAGAGGAAGACTCTGTTCCCTTCATCATTGAAGTGCACACCATCTCCTCTATAAATGTCTTGCATGTCATAACGCAAGTTGTTGTGGTAAATGGCACCCATACCATAGTCACGGAGGAAAGCAGAAACAGATTTGTTGACGTGCTTTCTTGCTTTGTCAATCTGTGGACAGAAATGATTGGACCAGTTCCATTTTTGCCTTTGGCATATGTTGGAAAACACAAAGGCAGTTTTAGGGAAAAGTGTAAGCAGTTGTGCAAAGGTGTCCTTCATAAGCATTTCCAGACCTACCCCAGTCAAAGTGCCTAGGTCATTGCCACCACAGTGCACTATTATGAGGTCAGGGTGTTGGATTTGAATGAAGGATTTCACCAATGGCATCAATTGGTGCCACTTTAACCCTCTCTGACCAATCCATTTAATGTCTACATTTGGCAAAGCAAGGTCTCTCACCATATCTGTTTTCTCTGCAAACTTTTCACTCCAGAAGACATAGCTGTGCCCTACAATCCACACTGTGAACATCTTCAAAGGAGAACTGGATGCACTCAGGAGGTGTCTTTCAGTAGAATGGCAGTAAGAAAAGAAAGACAGTTTGGAAATGGAGGCATACATATTTTTTTAAAACAAAAAGAACTGATTGGCTGTTTCATACCATTCTAGAATAAAAACTAGGCTGTATGTGAAAATTAATAGAAGCATGTTTTGTATTGGTACAAAAAAATGTGTAACCAAAGAACAGTACTATGGATTTGCTGTAAGGTTTGAAAAGTCAAGCACTCTTGCTCTGTGGAATTGAAACATTGTGTGTCGAACTTCTGACCTAACTGCACACAGCAGTGTTCCATGAGCTGTTGCTATGGTAGCAGGCAGAAGTCAAGTTGGGGGAAGGGTACTAGGCAGAAGTCAAGTTGGGGGCAGGGTACTTTTGGAAAAGGGTTGGTTTTCAACCAATAGAAATGTGTGAATACATGTGAAAAAAAGGGGGAAGCACTGAGATTTGAAACTTACATGTATATGTGTGGAAAAATAGAGGGAAAGTTTGCCATTATCTGGTTCTGCTGAGAGGAGAGAGGTGAACAGAACAGAGATCCTGGCTCTGATAATCTGCTGTTTGAGTGTCACATTTCTTTCACAACTAACTAATTTTAAAGGTGAGTTTACAGTTTGAGAGGGGATGTATGTGGTAACTTAAGAAATGAATAATAGAAATGGGAATTGTTTTTGTTGTAGTTACACATGGTGGTTTCATAATGTGTCAGTGTGTAAAAGTGATTTACACTTGCCCCGAAAAAAAAAAAGAGCAGTAAGTGTGCTTTCAAATTGGCAAAGAAATTTCGTTTTGGCACTAATGTGAAAACATGACTCTGTGTGCATAGAAGAATTATAGGCAGAGATTTATTGCGTCTTGCTCTGGTGATTTCACAGTTGCATTAGATGGAAAGGGGGAGCGAATTTTTGGGGGAAGAAGCAGAGGCTTAGCACACACCCATGTCCTTGCCGTGTATAGTCATGCACAGTATTTACAAGCGAGTGGGGTTTTCAGGTTTAAGTCTGTAATGCAAATACATTCAGCATCACTAAGGCTGGTTGCCCTTGGTGGAGTGTAGGCAGTCACAGAGAATGCACATGGTGGTGGTCTGAAAAAAAAACAGCTTGGACACGTGCAATTAAATAAATCAAAAATAGTGGTTTCATAATGTGTCAGTCTGTAAAAGTGATTTCAAATTGTAAAAAGAGATTTTCACTTGGCCCGAAAAAAAAAAGAGCAGTAAGTGTGCTTTCAAATTGGCAAAGAAATTTCGTTGTGGGACTAATGTGAAAACATGACTCTGTGTGCATAGAAGAATTATAGGCAGAGATTTATTGCGTCTTGCTCTGGTGATTTCACAGTTGCATTAGATGGAAAGGGGGAGCGAATTATTGGGGGAAGAAGCAGAGGCTTAGCACACACCCATGTCCTTGCCGTGTATAGTCATGCACAGTATTTACAAGCCAGTGGGGTTTTCAGGTTTAAGTCTGTAATGCAAATACATTCAGCATCACTAAGGCTGGTTGCCCTTGCTGGAGTGTAGGCAGTCACAGAGAATGCACATGGTGTTGGTCTGAAAAAAAAACAGCTTGGACACGTCCAATTAAATAAATCAAAAATAGTGGTTTCATAATGTGTCAGTCTGTAAAAGTGATTTCAAATTGTAAAAAGAGATTTTCACTTGGCCCGAAAAAAAAAGAGCAGTAAGTGTGCTTTCAAATTGGTAAAGAAATTTCGTTTTGGCACTAATGTGAAAACATGACTCTGTGTGCATAGAAGAATTATAGGCAGAGATTTATTGCGTCTTGCTCTGGTGATTTCACAGTTGCATTAGATGGAAAGGGGGAGCGAATTATTGGGGGAAGAAGCAGAGGCTTAGCACACACCCATGTCCTTGCCGTGTATAGTCATGCACAGTATTTACAAGCCAGTGGGGTTTTCAGGTTTAAGTCTGTAATGCAAATACATTCTGCATCACTAAGGCTGGTTGCCCTTGCTGGAGTGTAGGCAGTCACAGAGAATGCACATGGTGGTGGTCTGAAAAAAAAACAGCTTGGACACGTGCAATTAAATAAATCAAAAATAGTGGTTTCATAATGTGTCAGTCTGTAAAAGTGATTTCAAATTGTAAAAAGAGATTTTCACTTGGCCCGAAAAAAAAAGAGCAGTAAGTGTGCTTTCAAATTGGCAAAGAAATTTCGTTTTGGCACTAATGTGAAAACATGACTGTGTGCATAGAAGAATTATAGGCAGAGATTTATTGCGTCTTGCTCTGGTGATTTCACAGTTGCATTAGATGGAAAGGGGGAGCGAATTTTTGGGGGAAGAAGCAGAGGCTTAGCACACACCCATGTCCTTGCCGTGTATAGTCATGCACAGTATTTACAAGCCAGTGGGGTTTTCAGGTTTAAGTCTGTAATGCAAATACATTCAGCATCACTAAGGCTGGTTGCCCTTGGTGGAGTGTAGGCAGTCACAGAGAATGCACATGGTGTTGGTCTGAAAAAAAAAACAGCTTGGACACGTCCAATTAAATAAATCAAAAATAGTGGTTTCATAATGTGTCAGTCTGTAAAAGTGATTTCAAATTGTAAAAAGAGATTTTCACTTGGCCCGAAAAAAAAAGAGCAGTAAGTGTGCTTTGAAATTGGCAAAGAAATTTCGTTTTGGCACTAATGTGAAAACATGACTCTGTGTGCATAGAAGAATTATAGGCAGAGATTTATTGCGTCTTGCTCTGGTGATTTCACAGTTGCATTAGATGGAAAGGGGGAGCGAATTTTTGGGGGAAGAAGCAGAGGCTTAGCACACACCCATGTCCTTGCCGTGTATAGTCATGCACAGTATTTACAAGCCAGTGGGGTTTTCAGGTTTAAGTCTGTAATGCAAATACATTCAGCATCACTAAGGCTGGTTGCCCTTGCTGGAGTGTAGGCAGTCACAGAGAATACACATGGTGGTGGTCTGAAAAAACAGCTTGGACATGTGCATTTAAATAAATCAAAAAAAGTGGTTTTATAATGTGTCAGTCTGTAAAAGTGATTTCCAATTGTAAAAAGTGATTTTCACTTGGCCCGAAAAAAAAAGAGCAGGAAGTGTGCTTTCAAAATGGCAAAGAAATTTCGTTTTGGCACTAATGTGAAAACATGACTCTGTGTGCATAGTAGAATTATAGGCAGAGATTTATTGCGTCTTGCTCTGGTGATTTCACAGTTGCATTAGATGGAAAGGGGGAGCAAATTTTTGGGGGAAGAAGCAGAGGCTTAGCACACACCCATGTCCTTGCCGTGTATAGTCATGCACAGTATTTACAAGCCAGTGGGGTTTTCAGGTTTAAGTCTGTAATGCAAATACATTCAGCATCACTAAGGCTGGTTGCCCTTGCTGGAGTGTAGGCAGTCACAGAGAATGCACATGGTGGTGGTCTGAAAAAAAAACAGCTTGGACACGTGCAATTAAATAAATCAAAAATAGTGGTTCCATAATGTGTCAATCTGTAAAAGTGATTTCAAATTGTAAAAAGAGATTTTCACATGGCCCGAAAAAAAAAGAGCAGTAAGTGTGCTTTCAAATTGGCAAAGAAATTTCGTTTTGGGACTAATGTGAAAACATGACTCTGTGTGCATAGAAGAATTATAGGCAGAGATTTATTGCGTCTTGCTCTGGTGATTTCACAGTTGCATTAGATGGAAAGGGGGAGCGAATTTTTGGGGGAAGAAGCAGAGTCTTAGCACACACCCATGTGCTTGCCATGTATAGTCATGCACAGTATTTAGAAGCGAGTGGGGTTTTCAGGTTTAAGTCTGTAATGCAAATACATTCAGCATCACTAAGGCTGGTTGCCCTTGCTGGAGTGTAGGCAGTCACAGAGAATACACATGGTGGTGGTCTGAAAAAACAGCTTGGACACGTGCAATTAAATAAATCAAAAATAGTGGTTTCATAATGTGTCAGTCTGTAAAAGTGATTTCAAATTGTAAAAAGAGATTTTCACTTGGCCCGAAAAAAAAAGAGCAGTAAGTGTGCTTTCAAATTGGCAAAGAAATTTCGTTTTGGCACTAATGTGAAAACATGACTCTGTGTGCATAGAAGAATTATAGGCAGAGATTTATTGCGTCTTGCTCTGGTGATTTCACAGTTGCATTAGATGGAAAGGGGGAGCGAATTTTTGGGGGAAGAAGCAGAGGCTTAGCACACACCCATGTCCTTGCCGTGTATAGTCATGCACAGTATTTACAAGCCAGTGGGGTTTTCAGGTTTAAGTCTGTAATGCAAATACATTCAGCATCACTAAGGCTGGTTGCCCTTGCTGGAGTGTAGGCAGTCACAGAGAATACACATGGTGGTGGTCTGAAAAAAAAACAGCTTGGACACGTGCAATTAAATAAATCAAAAATAGTGGTTTCATAATGTGTCAATCTGTAAAAGTGATTTCAAATTGTAAAAAGAGATTTTCACTTGGCCCGAAAAAAAAAGAGCAGTAAGTGTGCTTTCAAATTGGCAAAGAAATTTCGTTTTGGGACTAATGTGAAAACATGACTCTGTGTGCATAGAAGAATTATAGGCAGAGATTTATTGCGTCTTGCTCTGGTGATTTCACAGTTGCATTAGATGGAAAGGGGGAGCGAATTTTTGGGGGAAGAAGCAGAGGCTTAGCACACACCCATGTCCTTGCCGTGTATAGTCATGCACAGTATTTACAAGCGAGTGGGGTTTTCAGGTTTAAGTCTGTAATGCAAATACATTCAGCATCACTAAGGCTGGTTGCCCTTGGTGGAGTGTAGGCAGTCACAGAGAATGCACATGGTGGTGGTCTGAAAAAAAAACAGCTTGGACACGTGCAATTAAATAAATCAAAAATAGTGGTTTCATAATGTGTCAGTCTGTAAAAGTGATTTCAAATTGTAAAAAGAGATTTTCACTTGGCCCGAAAAAAAAAGAGCAGTAAGTGTGCTTTGAAATTGGCAAAGAAATTTCGTTTTGGCACTAATGTGAAAACATGACTCTGTGTGCATAGAAGAATTATAGGCAGAGATTTATTGCGTCTTGCTCTGGTGATTTCACAGTTGCATTAGATGGAAAGGGGGAGCGAATTTTTGGGGGAAGAAGCAGAGGCTTAGCACACACCCATGTCCTTGCTGTGTATAGTCATGCACAGTATTTACAAGCCAGTGGGGTTTTCAGGTTTAAGTCTGTAATGCAAATACATTCAGCATCACTAAGGCTGGTTGCCCTTGGTGGAGTGTAGGCAGTCACAGAGAATGCACATGGTGTTGGTCTGAAAAAAAAACAGCTAGGACACGTCCAATTAAATAAATCAAAAATAGTGGTTTCATAATGTGTCAGTCTGTAAAAGTGATTTCAAATTGTAAAAAGAGATTTTCACTTGGCCCGAAAAAAAAAGAGCAGTAAGTGTGCTTTGAAATTGGCAAAGAAATTTCGTTTTGGCACTAATGTGAAAACATGACTCTGTGTGCATAGAAGAATTATAGGCAGAGATTTATTGCGTCTTGCTCTGGTGATTTCACAGTTGCATTAGATGGAAAGGGGGAGCGAATTTTTGGGGGAAGAAGCAGAGGCTTAGCACACACCCATGTCCTTGCTGTGTATAGTCATGCACAGTATTTACAAGCCAGTGGGGTTTTCAGGTTTAAGTCTGTAATGCAAATACATTCAGCATCACTAAGGCTGGTTGCCCTTGGTGGAGTGTAGGCAGTCACAGAGAATGCACATGGTGTTGGTCTGAAAAAAAAACAGCTAGGACACGTCCAATTAAATAAATCAAAAATAGTGGTTTCATAATGTGTCAGTCTGTAAAAGTGATTTCAAATTGTAAAAAGAGATTTTCACTTGGCCCGAAAAAAAAAGAGCAGTAAGTGTGCTTTGAAATTGGCAAAGAAATTTCGTTTTGGCACTAATGTGAAAACATGACTCTGTGTGCATAGAAGAATTATAGGCAGAGATTTATTGCGTCTTGCTCTGGTGATTTCACAGTTGCATTAGATGGAAAGGGGGAGCGAATTTTTGGGGGAAGAAGCAGAGGCTTAGCACACACCCATGTCCTTGCCGTGTATAGTCATGCACAGTATTTACAAGCCAGTGGGGTTTTCAGGTTTAAGTCTGTAATGCAAATACATTCAGCATCACTAAGGCTGGTTGCCCTTGCTGGAGTGTAGGCAGTCACAGAGAATACACATGGTGGTGGTCTGAAAAAACAGCTTGGACATGTGCATTTAAATAAATCAAAAAAAGTGGTTTTATAATGTGTCAGTCTGTAAAAGTGATTTCCAATTGTAAAAAGTGATTTTCACTTGGCCCGAAAAAAAAAGAGCAGTAAGTGTGCTTTCAAAATGGCAAAGAAATTTCGTTTTGGCACTAATGTGAAAACATGACTCTGTGTGCATAGAAGAATTATAGGCAGAGATTTATTGCGTCTTGCTCTGGTGATTTCACAGTTGCATTAGATGGAAAGGGGGAGCGAATTTTTGGGGGAAGAAGCAGAGGCTTAGCACACACCCATGTCCTTGCCGTGTATAGTCATGCACAGTATTTACAAGCCAGTGGGGTTTTCAGGTTTAAGTCTGTAATGCAAATACATTCAGCATCACTAAGGCTGGTTGCCCTTGCTGGAGTGTAGGCAGTCACAGAGAATGCACATGGTGGTGGTCTGAAAAAAAAAACAGCTTGGACACGTGCAATTAAATAAATCAAAAATAGTGGTTTCATAATGTGTCAATCTGTAAAAGTGATTTCAAATTGTAAAAAGAGATTTTCACTTGGCCCGAAAAAAAAAGAGCAGTAAGCGTGCTTTCAAATTGGCAAAGAAATTTCGTTTTGGGACTAATGTGAAAACATGACTCTGTGTGCATAGAAGAATTATAGGCAGAGATTTATTGCGTCTTGCTCTGGTGATTTCACAGTTGCATTAGATGGAAAGGGGGAGCGAATTATTGGGGGAAGAAGCAGAGTCTTAGCACACACCCATGTGCTTGCCATGTATAATCATGCACAGTATTTACAAGCCAGTGGGGTTTTCAGGTTTAAGTCTGTAATGCAAATACATTCAGCATCACTAAGGCTGGTTGCCCTTGGTGGAGTGTAGCACTGTGGACATGGGCTTTTTAAAAAATCTGAAAAGTGGTTTCATAATGTGACAGTTTGTAAAAGAGATTTTCACTTGCCCAAAAAAAAGAGCAGTTTGTGTGCATTCAAATTGGCAAAGAAATTTCGTTTTGTGACTATTGTGAAAAGAAATGTAGTAATATATTTAAATACAATAACAGATTTTTTTTTTAGTTTTTTTCAGGTATTGCTGAAGAACAGTGAACAAAATTTAAGATGCCTACAAAATCTCGAGTTCAAAAAACGCTAAAAAAAAAACAATATTTGAAGACAACTGGAGGACCAAAGTTAGTAGAAGATGCTGATGTTGGGAAAAAGAAAAAATCTTCTGGTAAGCAAAAAAAACAATTCCTAAACAAAATATTTAAAACAAAGAAAAATGTACAAAATGTCTGTTCTCGGAAAAATGTAACAAAACATAGAGAACAGCAAAAAATTGAGAATTTAGTTAATGCAAATATACCTTCTGCAATTGAAAAGTTTAACTTAAACAGAAAAACAGCATTTAAAGAGATACGTAGAAAAATGTTTCAGAGAAGAGTTATGTCCAATTTGTTAAAGGATATAAAGAAATATAAGCAAAAGGCTAAATATTACAAGAGAAAAAAAGAAATTGAAGCCATTGCAGCAAAAGCATTAGAATTAAAAAGGAAACTATTCATATTAATTTTGAATAGGATGCGTACATTAGATAAAATGGTTAATGTACTGAAATCACAAAGCAAAAGCAAAAGAGTAGTGAACAGAACAAACTTTTGTAAAGTGTTTTTAGGAAAGTGGATGCATAGTTCAAGTAGTGAACCTTTTTTTAATGAAGAGAGCTATTTTCAAAGTAATAGTTTGCTGCATGCAGTTGACACCAGAGGTCGTTCATACGAAGTAAAAAATGGTTGCATAATGGAGAAGGAGATAATGGTTCCAAGAGATGAGGTACAAGTGATGGCAGATGAGGCAATGGGGAGACGTCCTAAAGCCCCAGTGTACACTTGGAATTGTAGTAGTATTTGCACTGTGCGTCAGGAATCTATTGACAGATTTCGAGAGTTTCTAAGAGAATATAGTAAAAAAAGTGTAAAACAAAAGATTAAGGTGCTTCAAAGTCTGGATCCATGCAGAGTGAGAGAGAATACTGGTTTGCAGGGTCATTCTCTTGCTTGTCTATCTAGAAAAGTGTGCAATAGTGTTTTCCATCATTTTAGGATGCTGGCTGTTCATCATACTGAAATGAGAAAGTTTGTGAGACGGTTGTATTTTGCCAAAAGTCCAGCAATAAAGTTAAATGAATTGAATAGGGCTCTGTTCCGAGGAACGGTATCAGATGTAGAGAAGGTTGTTGATGAAATTCAGTTTTGTTACTTTGGTCCTGAACAAAACAGTGCAGAGAAGGACACAGTAAATGAGGAAGAAGTGGAAGAGAATGTAGAACCCTCTGTAAGTAACACATTTAATGATCACATAACACAATTTGCAATAGTCTCTAATGAAAGACCAAATTTTACTTGTATTTGTTGCCGCAGAACTCATTATAGAAAACAAACTAGGAATGTTGATCTCTACAGAAAGAGTGAAAATGAAGATAATTATAAGTGGAAGGATTTTGCCACATATATATTTCTAGAAAATTGTTTTGAATTGGGTGAAGATCAGCGTATTTGTAAATACTGTTATAACAAGTTAGAGGAAAATAGAATGCCGACCAGAGCTGTACATAATAATTTAGAATTGGATGCTATTCCTGCTGAACTTTCTGAATTAAATACATATGAGTCTATACTCATTCAATGTGTTCATCCGTTCCAGACCATAGTACGTATGGAGCCCAAAACTGGTAAATTACCTCCATCAGATTTACTGAGAGGTTTAAAAGGTAGAGTGGTGTATTTGCCCTTGGATTTGAAAAAAAATATGGAAACTATTGATGCGGATACTTTGGAAACTGAACCATTAATTATTCTGGTTAATGGTGTACCTACAAAGAATAAGAAGATTTGGCAGGAGCTGGTAGATGTGCGGAAAGTACAAAGAGCAAATTTGTTTTTGAAAAAAAATAACAAATGGTATGAATCAATTTATATAGAAGAAGAAGAAGAAGAAGAAGATTTACAAGGAGACACAGAAACACCAACTGGACAAATTGAAAAAGTGGACAAGTCAAAGGAAGAAGAAATTTATGAACATTTTAGCATACATCCTCTCCATTCGAAAGAAGTTATGGGAGACAATATTGATCTCTTTCAGATGAAGAAAGCAAAAGGAAATCCCGTGAGTGTATGGGAGGAGAGCTTGGAAGCTCGATGTTTTCCCCAGCTGTTTCCTAAAGGAAAAGGAGGACGATACGATGAACGTCCAGAACAGATTCCAGCTTCAGAGTATCGAACTACAAGACTATATGCTGAAGATCCCAGATTTCGACAAAGTATTCCTTATTTGTTCCATCTTTTATTTGAAAGCGACTTGTCTGCACTGTCTTATGCAGTAAATCACATTTTAAAAAGTGGAGTACATTTACAAAATGTGTCTGCTAAGGATTTTATGGAGAAAGTGCAGCACCGAGATGATCATTTGGAAACACAACTGATCAATCTGATGGCTTGTCAGCGTGGGACAAATGAATATTGGTACCGACGCCATGGTGAACTAAAATGCATGTTACGCAATTTAGGAACACCAACATGGTTCCTTACCCTAAGCTGTGCCGAGTACGCTTGGGATGATTTACTGGATTTTCTACGAGAGGCCAATTCAAACATTAAAAACATCGAATACAAGACAGCAGGAGAACTGTGCTCATTGGATCCGGTTAATGTTTGCAGATATTTCAATCATAGATTTGAGGCTATGATGTCCTTCATCTGCAATAAAAAAAATCCACCCCTTGGAGAAGTAGTGGATTTCTTTTGGAGAAAAGAGTACCAGGCAAGAGGTGCTCCTCATATTCATATGCTGCTGTGGATCAAGGATGCCCCAAAGTTTGGAACAGATACTGATGAAGCAGTGTTATCTTACATTGAAGAATATGCAACATGTGCTATTCCAAAAAGCACAGAAGAGAACAAGTTAAAGGAGCAAGTTCTACGTTTCCAAAGTCATCGGTGTGGAAAATACTGTCGACGGAAATACAAGAGCAAAGAAAAATACTACACTAAATGTCGATTTGGATTTCCTAGACCTGTTCTTTCAAATGGAAGAGTCAACAGTTTTATGTCAGCTGTGAGACATACTATCACAAGAAAATCACCTAAGAATACCTACAACCTTAAAAGAAAAGAAGAATCTAAAAATATAAATGACTACAACCCAGTCATTTTATCCATGTGGAACGCTAACATGGATATACAGTATGTTGCTGACAATTCCATTGCTGTTGCTCGATATGTAACGTCTTACATTACGAAATCAGAAAAAACAGAATTGAAGGAAATGTGGGAAGAGATTTCTCACGAGAAGACTGTCAGTAAGAAGCTGTACAGTTTCAGTTTGAAGATGTTATCGCATCGAGAAATTGGATCCTACGAATGTTCAGATAGGTTATCTTCTGCAAGTCTCTACTCGAAGTCAAGAAGAATAATTTGGGCAAGTTTAGGCCTTGCAGCAATGAGAAATCGGGTACTGAAATCTGTTGGAGAAATTGAATATTTGGCTGAGAATGACCCAGAAAGTACAGATATATTGAAAACAAACATGTTGGACACATATTATCCCAAGAGAAGTCATCATCTGGAGAACATGTGTCTCTATGAAGTGTTACAGAACTACATTTATTCACGGAAAGCTGCAGAAGACATCAACAGTGGAAAATATAAAGTTGTTGGTGAAGAAGGATGTTTGGTGAAGCAAACCAAAGGAAGTTTGATAAATCACCGGAAGCTGAGTTGCGACACTACCGACAAGAAAGAATTTTACTACTTGGCTCTTTTACAGTTGTTTAAACCATGGCGTACAGAGGATGAACTACTGGGAGAATTCCATAGCTATGAAGATTCTTTTAATGCTTGTAAAGACAGCATACAATGCAGTACATTCTCAACTTATCTGCAAATGTTAAATGAAGAAATTGAACAGGAAACTACAATTGCAGCAGAAATAGCTAGAGACAGTTCTCAGGACAGCCAAAGTTCAGGAACATACAGTCAAGATCCCCTAGGACAACCAATCGTTGAAAATGAAGCATCAATAGCCATGAATGAAGTGGAAACGGCTATGAATCAAGGTCAAGAAGAATTTATAGACTTAGAAAATTTGGAAAGACAACTGAATCAAGAGCAGCAACAAATTTATGAAGAGATCAAAAACAAAATTGATCACGGATTTCTACATATCAAAAAAGAGTGCTCATGCACATCATTTCATCCAATCAGGATGTATGTAAGCGGACAAGCTGGCACTGGAAAAAGTTTCCTAATTAAAGTCATCAGAAGCTACCTAAAGCAAAAAACGGATTCTACTTTGTCTTGTGTGGTTACTGCTCCAACTGGGTTAGCAGCATATAACATAAAAGGAATCACCTTACATCGTTTGCTAATGTTACCAGTGGAGCATGAGAACAAAATACAATTCAACAAGCTAACTGGAGAAGCATCCTTGGAAGTTTCAAGAGTATTGAAGAAGATGCAAGTTCTCATTATTGATGAGGTGAGCATGGTATCGAACTTAATGCTTGCCTTTGTGCATTTAAGAATGCAGCAAATTTTGAAGACAGACTATGACGTGTTATTTGGTGGAAAACACGTCATAGTTTTTGGGGATCTTTTGCAACTTACTCCAGTTAAAGGACAACCAGTGTTTAATACTGTGACACATGAAGACACGAAGAAGTCATTGGGAAGCATTGGAAATACAAATATTTGGTCCTTCTTTGAGTACAAGGAACTTACAACTAATATGAGGCAAGCAAACGATGAAGAATATGGAAGTATTCTGAAATATATCAGGATTGGAATACTCACAGAAGTTGGGAAAAAAGCATTACAGAGTCGGCTGCTACATAATTTATTTCCAAAGGAAGAAATAGTTGCAGAGAAAATATACAAGAATATTGCAGAAAACAAAAGTGTCATCTGCTTAATGCCAACTCTACGTGAATGCTCAATATTTAATGAGGAGCTTTTGAAATTGGAAAAGGAAGACATCAGGAAATTGGAAGCAGTGGACAAAATTGAGGATGGAAGAATTACTGTCACAGTAACAGGCAAACTGAAAAATAAATTGGACTCACTAGAGAAGAACATCTCCAAAACAGCAGGATTAGAAAAAAATCTATATGTTTGCATGAACTGTAGAGTGTTTTTAAGGAGAAATTTGGATGTTGAGAAAGGCTTAGTGAATGGAGCAATGGGAAGAGTTGTGGGTTTTATTAATTATCAGAAAAAAGAAGGAATTGAATGTTTAAAAATAAAATTTGATCAGATAGAAGAAGTTAAAGATATTTGTCGTTGTACAGTTCGTTTTATGCTTGTGAAAGACTTATATGTACGTAGGAAGCAGTTTCCGTTTTCTCTAGCATATGCTGTAACTATTCACAAGTCTCAAGGATTGACTGTAGATTGTGCATTTGTGAACATTGGTTCAACTGTGTTCAAAGAAGGTATGGCATATGTAGCTTTGTCACGAGTCAAAACATTATCAGGTTTATTCATGATAGACTTTGATGACTCAAAAGTTAGTGCTGATACAAACTGTGTAAAGGAGTATAATAGATTAAGAAGAAGCTATGCTCCTCATTTAGGTCAGTATCCTGTGTTGGAGAAACGTGTAGTTTCTCGTAAAAGGAGAAATGAGAATATCTGTAATGAACATATAGAGAAGAGGAAAAAAAAGAGGAGTGATGTAATTGCAAGCAAAAAGAAAAAGGAAAATGAAGAACAGGTTGTAGGATGTCATTTTGAAAATAGCTCTGGTGTCAACTGCTATGCAAATGTAGTGCTGAATGTTGCATTTTATCTGGAAAGTTTGCAAGAGCAGATAATAGTAAATCAGGGAAAAAGATTCTGTTCAGAGCTGAGTCTCCTTTTTCAAAAGCTGAGTAAAGATAAAACTCAAATAGAAAGTGCTACTGACATTAGAAAACTTTTAGATGTATGTTCAGGACGAACACAGTTTTCTCAAAATGAACAGCAAGATGCACACGAATTTTTAATGTATTTTCTTCAGGTAGTGGAAGAAGAAGGAGTTCCCATTGACATTTTTTTTGGTCTCTCTTATAAATGGGAACATAGTTGTGATAATTGTTATAATATATGTGGCTCTATTGTTGATAATGAAAGGTTTATTTATTTGACATTGCCAGAGAGTAAAACAGTCACTTTTGCAAAATTAGTTAAAGATGCTAATCATAGCATGAAATGTGGTGAGTGTAATTCTGACATGTTATCAACATTAATTTTAAGGGAATACGGACAGTATGTAATTTTAATGATGCAACGATGTAGAGCTGATGGATCAAAATTGGATACTTTAATAAAGAAGTTTACAGGACAGCAATTATCAATTTCAGGAAAAACTTTTGTAACTGTTGCAATAATTTTCCATGATGGACCTACTGTTACTTCTGGACATTACACAGTTTATCTAAAATGTGAAAAAGGCTGGACACTGCGTAATGATTCCCAATTGATTTTCAAACAACGTTTGCCTTTTGATTTAGCAAATTCCTATCTAATCTTCCTGAAACCTAAATTTTAGAGAGACTTGGCAAGATCTGGACAAAATAATTTTACCATTTTACTGGATTACCATTGCAATTTTGTAGAAAAAATATTTTTAAAATTATCATTTGGCCTAAAGGAAAGATAACCAATTGTAATGTGGACTTTTTTAATTTTTAATGCAATTTTGAAAAACCAATAATTTAGAGATAATCGGTAACTTCTGCACATTTTAAATTTTGGAATGCTATTGAACTGCCATTGGAAATTTTTTTCAAAAATGATTTAAAAAATTACTATTTGGCCATGTGGAAAAGTAAACAATTCTATTGTGGACTAAATAAATTATTCAAAAAATTTTCGTGAACCAAAATGTTACAGAGAATCGGTGAGATCTGGACAGATTAAACTTTAGAATTTTAATGGATTTCCCTTGGAAATTTATTCCAGGAAAAAAAAAAAATACTATTTGGCCTAAAGGAAATAAAATCAGATGTATTTTGGAGTTATTTGAGATATAATATTGTGATTATACTTCTCAAACAAACATATCAGACGGTATTTTAAAGAAAAAAGTATTGTTTTTAGATGATATTTTTTTAGAATAATATGCATTTCTGTAATGATAAGTTTAAGTGAGAAGAGATTCTGGGCTTTTTTAATACAATCTTTGTGATTGTTAATTTTTTTTGCCCGCTGTAAAATGATGAATGCAATTGCTTTCACAATTAATAGTGAAATGCAATTTATTCTGAAAACAGCAAAAATAAGGCAAAAATATTTTTTGGTAAAAAATGTAAATATGTGTACTGTATTATTAAATGGTTTAAAAATATTAATACTTTTTTCTTTATTTTCAGATCGATATAGAAAATTTTCGGAAACTACAACCATTTTAAAAACTATTTTTTAAAAAAACAAATGAATAAATATTTTTTTGAGTGAGTATGGTAAGTCAATAATAAAAATTGTAGTCTCTCAAGGACTTTATAATGTGATAAATGATTTTTAGTGTTTTTTTTTTAAAAATAAAAAAAGGTACGCTTACCGTACGCGTACGGTAAAAAAAAAAAAAAAAAAGTTTTTAAAAACAAGTAAAAAAAAGATGGAAGATAAGGTTGGCTCTTAAAAGAACCGTTGTGTTCATGCAGGGACAGAGGAAAGGAAGCATGGGAAAATCATTCAAAGCTACAAATGTGCTGATCTATTTTGTTGTTCACTAGGGAAACACTGGTCTCCCTATGACAAATTAGACCTTTACAAAATGTGCAATGAATATCAACCTTCCGAAATCGAAGGTTCATTTCCAGAGGGCCAGCAAAAGGAGATTCTCCCCCCACAGATGAAGGGCTCACCTGACCTGCAGAAGAAGGAGTAAGCCCTGCAGGTGATGGTCCAGGCTGAGCTGCTGTGGATGTACTGGCTCGTCTTTCTGAAGAGTTACCTCCAAAAAGATGACCATGTGTCCTTCTGTGTACATCCTGGAGGTGTCTCTTCATGGTGTGATTCCCAAAGGAATACTTCCTGTTAGGATTACCTCTAGAAAGTACACGCTTACACAGCTTGCAAGTAACTAAGGGTGCATTCACCTTTTGCTGGCCTTCTGGAAAAGTAAAATAATCCCAAACATAAGAAGGCTTTACTTTCCTCGCTCTCTGCCTCAAGACAGTGCTGCTGGTGCTAGCCTCACTCTCAGAAGAGCTCTGCTGTTCTGCCATCGTATCCCAAAGACAAACCAGCTCCTTCTCCCAAGGGATCACAAGCAGAAATGAGGGGAATGGGTGTGGTGTAGGAGAGTTCTAGAACTGAAAGTACTTTCAACCAATCAAAAGTTGTGTTTCATGATCACATGACCTACCGTACACTTACGGTACGCTTACGGTACGCTTACGGCAAAAAGTACGCGTGCGCGTAAAAAAGACACGCGCTTCCGCGCATGCGCAGAACAGTCACTCCCCGGCACTTCCGCGTAACGTGCGCGTGTGGCGCAAGCGCGCACACGTCCCACGCGCAGTACGCGCGGCTACGCAAATTGCGTAACTATACGCAAGCAGCGTAGATAGATTACGGACGTTGCGTAAACCGTACGCTTACCGTGAGCTTACGGTACGCGTACTAAAAAAAAAAAAAAAAAAAAATCTGGTAATAAATTTTACATGTTTATTTTAACAAATATATTAAAAAAAAATATTTAAGGATTTTAAAAATTTAAGCATAGTCTTTATAAAATGAAAGAAAATTAAATTAAAAATATGTTTGAAAAAAATGAAGAATAAAAAAAAAAATTAGCATTTAAAAAACCTTGCAAATTCACTGAAAAAACCATGGGTTACACACACGTTATAGTAAGGAATTAGCATTTAAAAAACCTTGCAAATTCACTGAAAAAACCATGGGTTTCACACACGTTATAGTTAGGAATTAGCATTTAAAAAACCTTAGAAATTCACTGAAAAAACCATAGGTTTCACACACGTTATAGTTAGGAATTAGCATTTAAAAAACCTTAGAAATTCAGTGAAAAAACCATAGGTTTCACACATGTTATAGTTAGCTGGACATTTTACTCGTAAAAAACCAATGAAATTGCCCCGTTATAGTTAGTTCAGCTAACTATAACTCGCGCGCCCGCAATGCACTGCTGATGACGTCACATATTACATCACTCATGACATGGTCAGTGACATCACTCATGACATCACTGATGACATCTCAAATGACATCACTGATGACATCA
Source organism: Triturus cristatus (assembly GCF_964204655.1). Lineage (NCBI taxonomy): Eukaryota > Metazoa > Chordata > Amphibia > Caudata > Salamandridae > Triturus > Triturus cristatus. The sequence continues at coordinate 818,529,396 of NC_140593.1, read as the reverse complement.
TCCAGTGAATGTGTGTTTTTCTGAAAATTAAATATGCTTTATATATGTATTTCTCAAGGTCAATGGAAGAATAAATGGGTATATAAGTGTCTAAATGGATGCTTTGTTTTTGAAAAATTTATTGTGTAACTGACTGATTAAGTGTATCATAGTGAATACATGGCTTAGTGTGTAATGTTTAAATATGAAAATATCTGTATCAGTCTCTCACTTTGTGTATAAGTGGTTGCATGGGTTGGTTAGTAGCTACATGGGTGTCTATATAGGTTATTAGTTGTTTTTTTGAGTATCAGTCTGAGTGTCTGTATGGTTCGGTGGGGGGTATTATGTAGTGCATAGGTGCATGAATGAATAATTCACTCTTTGTGTGTGTTGAACACAGCATGTGTGCAGGACTGTATGGGTGGATGAGTGTGTGTATGGGTGTGTTAGTGAGTGAATGACTGTCTCAATAGTGTCTTTATGAGTAACTACATATGTTTAAAACTAGTATATGTGACTATTGGTGTATATATGTGAGTATATGTGAGAGCTTGAAAGAGTTCCTGTATGAATAAGTATGTGTTTCTATAAGTGATTGTTTAAAAGACTAAGTATGTGTAAGTTTCCGTAGAAGTAAGTGTGGTGGTGTGTGTATAACTGTATATGCAGGTGAATGTATGTTTGATTCTTTATTAGCATGAGTGACTATGTGTGTGAGTAACTCTATGGATGAGTGGCATTATGTAACAGGATGTATAGGTGTATGAGTACATATGATGAGTGAGTACATGTATGAGTGACTGTATAGGACTGTTGGTGAATGAGTGGATGTGTATGTGGATCTTAGAATTACTGAAGAGGTTGTTGTAACTGGTATTGGTATGTCCATTGTTTGGAAAATTTTAGTCTCTATTTTTGAATGTGTGTATCAAAGCTTATATTAAGGTGAGAGGAGGTCTGCCACTCTATCACAAGGATGATGTCATCAGTGATGTCATCAGTGATGTCATTTGAGATGTCATCAGTGATGTCATGAGTGATGTCACTGACCATGTCATGAGTGATGTAATATGTGACGTCATCAGCTGTTTGCGTATAGTTACGCAATTTGCGTAGCCGCGCGTACTCCGCGTGGGACGCGTACGCGTGTACGCTACACGCGCACGTTACGCGGAAGTGTCGGGTAGTGACTGTTATGCACATGCGCGCAAGCGCGTGTCTTTTTTACGCGCATGCGTACTTTTGCCGTAAGCGTACCGTAAGCGTACCGTAAGCGTACGGTAGGTCATGTGATCATGAAACACAACTTTTGATTGGTTGAAACTACTTTCAGTTCTAGAACTCTCCTACACCACACCCATTCCCCTCATTTCTGCTTGTGATCCCTTAGGAGAAGGAGCTGGGTTGTCTTTGTGATACGATGGCAGAACAGCAGAGCCCTTCTGAGAGTGAGGCTAGCACTAGCAGCACTACCTTGAGGCAGAGAGCGAGGAAACAAAAGACCTCTTATGTATGGGATTATTTTACTTTTCCTGAAGGCCAGCAAAAGGTAAATGCACCCTTAGTGACTTGCAAGCTGTATCAGCGTGTACTTTCAAGAGGTAATCCTGACAGGAAGTATTCCTTTGGGAATCATACCATGATGAGGCACCTCAAGGATGTACACAAAAGGACACATGCTCGACTTACTGGAGGTAACCCTTCAGTAAGTCAACCAAGCACATCCACAGCAGCTCAGCCTGGACCATCATCTGCAGGGCTGAGTCCTTCTTCTGCAGGTCAGGTGAGCCCTTCATCTGTGGGGGGAGCATCTCCTTTTGCTGACCCTCTGGAAATTAACCCTCGATTTCTGAGGGTTGATATTCGATGCGCCTCTTGTCATGATCTATTTTGTCATAGGGAGACCAGTGTTTCCCTAGTGAACCTCAAAATAGATCAGCACACTTGTCGCAGAGACTAATTTTCCCAATCTTTCTTTCCTCTGTCCCTGCATGAACACAACGGCTCTTTTAAGAGCCAACCTTATCTTTCATCTTTTTTTTATATATGTTTTTAAAAACTTTTTTTTTTTTTTTTTTTACCGTACGCGTACGGTGCGCGTATTTTTTAAAAAACACTAAAAATCAATTATCACATTACAAGGTCCTTGAGAGACTACAATTAAAAACTGAAAATGTGATTGTGGAGAAGTGGAAAAAAGGGACCATGATATTTTTGACTTACCATACCCACTCAAAAAAATATTTATTCATTTAAATTTTTTTTAAATTGCATTAAAAATGGTTCTAGTTTTCGAAAATTATCTATCTCAATCATGACATCTCTGCCTGTAATTCCTATATGCACACAGAGTCATGTTTTCACATTAGTCACAAAACGAAATTTCTTTGCCAATTTGAAAGCACACTTACTGCTCTTTTTTTTTGGCAAGTGATAATCACTTTTACAGACTGACACATTATGAATCCACTTTTCAGATTTTTTAAAAAGCCCATGTCCAGACTGCTTTTTCAGACCACCACCATGTGTATCCTGGGTGACTGCCTACACTCCAGCAAGGGCAACCAGCCTTAGTGATGCTGAATGTATTTGCATTACAGACTGAAACCTCAAACCCCACTCGCTTGTAAATACTGTGCATGATTATACATGGAAAGGAGCTGGGTGTGTGCTAAGAGTCTGCTTCTGCACCAAAAAATCGCTCCCCCTTTTTCCTACTAATGCAACTGTGAAATCACCAGAGCAAAACGCAATAAATCTCTGCCTGTAATTCCTATTTGCACACAGAGTCATGTTTTCACATTAGTCACAAAACGAAATTTCTTTGCCAATTTGAATGCACACTTACTGCTCTTTTTTTTTGGCAAGTGATAATCACTTTTACAGACTGACACATTATGAATCCACTTTTCAGATTTTTTAAAAAGCCCATTTCCAAACTGCTTTTTCAGACCACCACCATGTGTATCCTGGGTGACTGCCTACACTCCAGCAAGGGCAACCAGCCTTAGTGATGCTGAATGTCTTTGCATTACAGACTGAAACCTCAAACCCCACTCGCTTGTAAATACTGTGCATGATTATACATGGAAAGGAGCTGGGTGTGTGCTAAGAGTCTGCTTCTGCACCAAAAAATCGCTCCCCCTTTTTCCTACTAATGCAACTGTGAAATCACCAGAGCAAAACGCAATAAATCTCTGCCTGTAATTCCTATTTGCACACAGAGTCATGTTTTCACATTAGTCACAAAACGAAATTTCTTTGCCAATTTGAATGCACACTTACTGCTCTTTTTTTTGGCAAGTGATAATCACTTTTACAGACTGACACATTATGAATCCACTTTTCAGATTTTTTAAAAAGCCCATGTCCAGACTGCTTTTTCAGACCACCACCATGTGTATCCTGGGTGACTGCCTACACTCCAGCAAGGGCAACCAGCCTTAGTGATGCTGAATGTATTTGCATTACAGACTGAAACCTCAAACCCCACTCGCTTGTAAATACTGTGCATGATTATACATGGAAAGGAGCTGGGTGTGTGCTAAGAGTCTGCTTCTGCACCAAAAAATCGCTCCCCCTTTTTCCTACTAATGCAACTGTGAAATCACCAGAGCATAACGCAATAAATCTCTGCCTGTAATTCCTATTTGCACACAGAGTCATGTTTTCACATTAGTCACAAAACGAAATTGCTTTGCCAATTTGAATGCACACTTACTGCTCTTTTTTTTGGCAAGTGATAATCACTTTTACAGACTGACACATTATGAATCCACTTTTCAGATTTTTTTAAATGCACATGTCCAAACTGCTTTTTCAGACCACCACCATGTGTATCCTGGGTGACTGCCTACACTCCAGCAAGGGCAACCAGCCTTAGTGATGCTGAATGTATTTGCATTACAGACTGAAACCTCAAACCCCACTCGCTTGTAAATACTGTGCATGATTGTACATGGAAAGGAGCTGGGTGTGTGCTAAGAGTCTGCTTCTGCACCAAAAAATCGCTCCCCCTTTTTCCTACTAATGCAAATATAAAATTACCAGAGTTGTACACAATAAATCTCTGCCTATATTTCCCAACATGTGTAACCTGGGTGACTGCCTACATTCCACCAAGGGCAACCAGCCTTAGTGATGCTGAATATATTTGCATTACTGAGTCCAACCTCAAACCCTTAAACTATTCATTTTTTATACCAATACACCTTAATTTATCGTGAAAACATAGTCCATATTATTTTACATGTTCCTCACATTTAAATTTCTCCCAAAACAGAAAATAATAAACGCAACTTCAACAAAAAGAATTACATTTCTATTATTCATTTCTTAATTTACCATATACATCTCCTCTCAAACTCTAACCTCACCTTTAAAATTAGTTAGTTGTGAAAGAAATGTGGCACTCAAACAGCAGATTATCAGAGCCAGGATCTCTGTTCTCTACACCTCTATTCTCTCAGCAGAACCAGATAATGGCAAAGTTTCCCTCTATTTTTCCACACATATACATGTAAGTTTCAAATCTCAGTGCTTCCCCCTTTTTTTCAAATGTAATCACACATTTCTATTGGTTGAAAACCAACCCTTTTCCAAAGTACCCTTCCCCCAACTTGACTTCTGCCTAGTACCCTTCCCCCAACTTGACTTCTGCCTGCTACCATAGCAACAGCTCATGGAACACTGCTGTGTGGAGTCAGGTCAGAAGTTCGCCAAACAATGTTTCAATTCCACAGAGCAAGAGTGCTTGACTTTTCAAACCTAACAGCAAATCCATAGTACTGTTCTTTGGTAACACATTTTTCTGTACCAATAAAAAACATGCTTCTATTAATTTACACATACAGCCTAGTTTTTATTCTAGAATGGTATGAAACAGCCAATCAGTTCTTTTTTTTGTTGAAAAAAATATGTATGCCTCCATTTCCAAACTGTCTTTCTTTTCATATTGCCATTCTACTGTAAGACACCTCCTGAGTGCATCCAGTTCTCCTTTGAAGATGTTCACAGTGTGGATTGTAGGGCACAGCTATGTCTTCTGGAGTGAAAAGTTTGCAGAGAAAACAGGTATGGTGAGAGACCTTGCTTTGCCAAATGTAGACATTAAATGGATTGGTCAGAGAGGGTTAAAGTGGCACCAATTGATGCCATTGGTGAAATCCTTCATGCAAATCCAACACCCTGACCTCATAATAGTGCACTGTGGTGGCAATGACCTAGGCACTTTGACTGGGGTAGGTCTGGAAATGCTTATGAAGGACACCTTTGCACAACTGTTTTCACTTTTCCCTAAAACTGCCTTTGTGTTTTCTAACATATGCCAAAGGCAAAAATGGAACTGGTCCAATCATTTCTGTCCGCAGATTGACAAAGCAAGAAAGCACGTCAACAAATCTGTTTCTGCTTTCCTCCGTGACTATGGTATGGGTTCCATTTACCACAACAACTTGCGTTACGACATGCAAGACATTTATAGAGGAGATGGTGTGCACTTCAATGATGAAGGGAACAGAGTCTTCCTCTTGAACCTTAGACTCTGCATCGGTACTTACTTGTAGGTACCACTAAAAAATCACTTAATAAACACAACGGCTCTTTTTAGAGCCCCCTAATATCTAAACACTTAAATCTGAATTTCATTTTTTTTTTTTTTTTTTTTTACCGTACGCTTACCGTAAGCTTACCGTACGCGTACCCCGTGATTTTTTAAAAAATCAATAAATGTTTTCTTTGTACTTTTCTGTCCTTCTTTGACCCCCTTACAAATGTTAGGGGGTCTGTAACTCTCTCCCTTGCCCCCTTTTCAAGATATCACTCTTTTTTACCGGAGTGAAATACACAAAATGGCGCCCGCCGCTTCCTGGTTTCGGCCGATTCGAATGTTTACTAAGATCTAACAGCCAATCAGAATCGCGCTTGCGCACGCCACCGTACGCGTACGGTAAGCTTACGGTAAGCGTACCGTAAGCTGGCTCAGATATATATATTGATTTAAAGGCTATTTTCTCAGAATCTACTGAACAGATTTACACCAAACCTACAAAAGGCACTTCCTTGACCTGAGGACTACCTCTCTGCCAAATTTCTAGTAATTCTGTTCAGCCGTTCGGGCTGTAGCCCTGTCTAAAGGTCCTATGGAAAAATGCATGGGAAAAACGCATTTTGGGACCCCCCTTTTATCTCAGCCCCCGCTTGACGAATCCCCCTGAGACTTTTAGGGTAGGAGCGGAGCGTAGCGCCCCACCTATTTTGAGAAATTCGCGAGGATTCGTCGACCGGCGCCAAAGTTATTCAAAATAGAATGCGCGAAGCGCACCGTGTGCTCACTGTGCGCGCACGGTTAGGAATTAGCATTTAAAAAAACTTGCAAATTCACTGAAAAAACCATAGGTTTCACACATGTTATAGTTAGCGGAAATTTTACTGATAAAAAACCAATGAAATTCCCCCGTTATAGTTAGTGCAGGCAACTATAACTCACGCGCCCACAATCTTCTGCTGATGACATATGTGTCTTTATGAAAAAAAAATATTTGTAATATATGTATAGCTAAAAATGTATGGAAGAAGACATGGGCAAATAAGTGTCTAAATACAGTATTAAAATCAGCAGAGGATTGCGGTCGCGTGAGTTATAGTTGCCTGCACTAACTATAACGGGGGAATATCATTGGTTTTTTATCAGTAAAATTTCCGCTAACTATAACATGTGTGAAACCTATGTTTTTTTCAGTGAATATATATATATATATATATATATATATATATATATATATATATATATAGGCCAAGGTGTATTGAAGAATGAATGCATTTACAAGTGCCTAAAGGAATTATTTCATGTGTGTGTGACTGACTGAATAAGTGAGTGATTGAACGTGTCTTACTGAATGCATGGGTTAGTGACTAAACTGTGTAAAAGTCTGTATTAGTTTCTCCATTGGTGTGTAAGCCACTGCATGGGTTGCTGAATACCTACATGAGTGTCTATATAGGTTATTGATTTGTTGGCTGAGTATCTGTATGGGTCCCTGAGTGTCTGTGTGGGTGGGTGGGTGTATGAGTCTGTGCATAGATGTCTGAGTGGGTGATTCAGTGGTTGTATGGACTAAAAAGTGCATCTGGAAATGGCTGTATGGGTGAGCTAGTGTGTCTATGGGTGTGTTGGTGAGTGAATAAATGTCTCCGTGGTATATCTGTGACTAACTACATATGTTTTAAGCCACTATATGTGAGTGTTGGAGTATATAAATGAGTATACGTGAGACTACGTTATTGCAATAAGTGTCTGCTTCTATCAGTGATTGTATAAGACAGTAAATATGTGTTAGTGTCTGTATAAATAAGTGATGTGGTATGTCTAAAAATAACGAAGTTGGTGTGTATAACTGTATACATGATTAAATGGGTATGTGATTCATTCTTTGCATTACTGACTAGGCGTGTGAGTAACTCTATGGATGAGTGGCAGCGTGTGATTGCATGTATAGATGTATGAGTGCATATTGTAGTCCTCTATTGATGAGTAACTACATGTATAAGTGACTGGATGTGTGTGTAGACCTAGAAAATAGTGAGTGCTATGTAGTATGACATCCTTCTGTGTATGGTTTCAAAAATAGTAGTCAGCATTTTAGAATGGGTGTATCAATGTTTATATTAGAGCATCAGTATGTGCATCAGATTGTCACGTGGATGATGTCATGAGTGATGTCATGAGTGATATCATTTGAGATGTCATCAGTGATGTCATCAGTGATGTCACTGACCATGTCATGAGTGATGTAATATGTGACATCATCAGCAGTGCATTGCGGGCGCGCGAGTTATCGTTAGCTCAACTAACTTTAACAGATGAATTTCTCTGGTTTTATATGAGTCAAATGTTCAACTAATTATAACGTCCATGAAACCTACGTTTTTGTAGTGAATTTCTAAGGTTTTTCAAATGCTAATTCCTAACTATAAAGTCCGTAAAACCTATGGTTTTTTCAGTGAATTTCGAAGGCTTTTTAAATGTTAATTTCATATTTTAATGTTTATAAAACCTATATTTTTTCTATTATATTTTTAACTATTTTGGAACTCTATTATACTTCTTGTTTCTTTAAAAATCATGTAATGTTTTATATCTTCCCCAAAAAATATGTATATTTTTTGGGGGGGGGAGAAAACTGCACTCTCATACCGGTAGCTTACCAAGCTCCATCACCACACGAATCCTATCCACCATATTGCTAAACTCGTAAATGATGCGCATTTCGTATCCGACGAGTTCGTGACACCGCGTCCCGCATAACATCATATACGCATGAAGTCACCCCAGGTACTACTTTGGTATCCGACGGGTACGCAGTACCAAGCCACGCGTTACGTCATGTATGTATGGGGCCGTGCCTGCTGCGCGTTGCGTATTCGACGAGTACACGCTGCCAGGCCTGTGTTACATCAGAGACGTATAGTATCGCGCCGGGTACGCCATTCCCTTTTTTTGTCTCAAAAGTATATCTAAATAACTTTAAACAGTATATGAGAGCACGCGAAAATCTAAATTATTTTAAACATTTATATATTTCGAACTGTAATAAACTTAAACTTATATTATGATAAATATATTTTGTCAAAATCGCGTCGGGTGTGGCCGTAATGATGTGATCTCTGACCTCATTCAGTCACAGCGGTCTAATTTTAAGGACCTGCTGGACCGTCCTGTAGGCGTGAGCCAGCGGGCAGCACTGCCCTACTGACACGTGGCGTTGTCTTTTAGGACACTGTAGTGAGCTCCTTACTAAGTGTACATGCACACAGGCTCCCGCCACTGCATTACACGCGCATATTATGCTTCTAGCATGCACTCTGTTCCTTTGTATGGGAACATTGGCATAACATATTATTATTTAACCTTGTGTTTTCTCGTGCACTCCAACTCCTCTTTGTACCACGATTACCACTAACAGTTAGTAGATCGTACTTCAAAAACGAAGGATGCACTCAACTCCTATTTTCTATCAAGCTTGAAATAAACCTTCATTTACCTCCAGACGTTTCCACCATTAAATTATTCCTCCCTTTTCAGACATTCCATTGATTGCCACAAGAAGGGCTGAGCAGGAGGTGACCCCGCAATGATGCCCTGGCATTCTGACACTTTCCATTGTGGTATCAAGACACCGTCCCCGACCGGAGACCTGGTCTATCGGACAAACATACCCCGGACTAGGAGCTTGCACCAACACGTCGTGGGACACACCAGTGGTGGCAGGTGAGCAGTGAAGCCTTGGTGTGCAAGACCTGAAATTGAGCACAGTGCGGGGAAAGGGGTTGGGGAGCAGCACCCTGGGTGCACAGGTGAATGCAAGCGATTTTCCCGTAGCTAATAATGTAGGACTATATTATCAAACAACGGCGATAACATTATCACCACTTTAGTGACAGGAAACTGCTGCTAAAGCGACGGTAAGGGGTTGATAATATGCCCTTGTAAATTCCCATGGAAGCCCAGTTCACACCAGAACCTGGGCTTCTAAGGGAACTCACAAGGGCATATTATCAACCCATTATCGCCCTTCCTTCATAATATGGCCCATAATCTCTGGCCTCATATATTTAATTTTAAGGACTTGCTGAACCACACTCTTTCTCGCAGACCCCAGTGTCCTAGACAAACGGGTGATGGAGGGTAAACACTAAGGGCTGGGTGCAATAGGCCGACGCTCTGTCTCCTCCTCCCTCTCTTCTTTGGACTCTCCCTCCCCTTCTCCCTACCACCCACTCCCCCTCCCTTCCATTCTCACTATGTTCCTTTCATTCGGACTACCTTTCTTTACCTCTTCCACATAGCACATATACTTATGTTTCATTTTTGTCTTGCATGTTTCCTACGCTGCTCCCACGTTTTTTTTATTATACTGTTCTATCAAAGTTAAATTTCTATTTATTTCTGTTTTAATAAAGGTTACTTATGTTTTCAAATAAATAACTGAGTGTATAGGTCTTCTTTTTCTGACGACACTTGTCTATTGTTTATTGTGCAAATCATCTGTTTATAGGAGATTTTAAGGACAACATTATTTAATATTAAAGTGCACCTGCCAAACATAATCTAACTGACTATTAGACAAATGAAGCCTGGGTAATTGTACAACTGCAAGAGTTCTATGAGTGTATCACTTTATAACACCATAAGTACTGCCCTGTGATTACAGAACAAATAAGGCACTGCCTAGGACCACAGAGGCTTCTGGGACTGCCGAGCCCCACCCTGCATATTTAAATAAAGACCCGGAGCGTGGGATTCCCCGGACTTCAGTTGGCCTCGAACCCCCCGAACAATTAAAGTATTTGCTATCACAGGGTGGAAGCCATGCACCACCCTCTAATAGCAAACACAAATGTCCAGCGAATGCACACCCCGAGACATTAAATGAGCTGCGCCTGAGAGGTTGCCCTCCCTACTACCATGATGCATTTGTTAGTATCAACGCATACTAACACTACTTACACACGTGTAGTACAGCGACCACAATGTAGTGAAGAAGCAGAGGCAGCGCAAAATCTAAAAATATAAATCCTTCTAGAAGTTGGATGACATAGTTCAATGAGCTGACGACCCTGGCATGAGTAGAAACAGCTACACGAACAAAACGGGTCTTCAGCACAACGCAAGCAATCTTGAAATATTGCTGAGTGGTGCCTTCTTTTTGCCTTCTCCCACTCGCCGCCAAATTTATGTAGTGAAGAGGCAGACAGCAGTGAATCCAATAAGTAGATTTATTACAAGAAAACAAGACACCTGAAACAACCACCAACAGGAGCAGACAGCAAAGCAACCGTCTAATCAAGCACTGTGTACAAACTCCGCAAGGGTCCCCTCATGACAGCCCTGCATTCTAACATTACATACTGAGGGCCATATTATCAAGGAACAGCATTAAAATTATCGCTGCTTTAGCGGCAGGAAACTGCAGCTAAAACAGTGATAATGGGCTTGATAATATGCCGTAGAGAATTCCAATAGAAGCCCATGTTTTCGTGTTAACATGGGCTTCTATTTGAATTCTCTACGGCATATTATCAAGCCCTTTATCGCTGTTTTAGCTGCAGTTTCCTGCCGCTAAAGCAGCGATAATTTTAACGCCGTTCCTTGATAATATGCCCCTTAGATTCAAGTAGAATTACATACTAACATTCTACTATGACTTCCAATGGAATACTACACAGAGCACGACTTTACAGCAATGAGCTCATAATTTCATCCACGAGTCTTGACTCCGGTAGGGGTATGACTTTCGCTTCCCACTCTCTATATTGTATAAACGTAAACTAACACTTCTTCCACAAGTATGCTACAGCGCCCAGAGCACATCACTTTACAGCAATGAGCTCACAATTTAGGCTCACGGTTTAATCCCCGAGTCTTCACACCAGAAGGGATGAGTAGTTCGCTTCCCACTACCTATATACTATAAATGCATACTAACACTACTTACACACTTATACTACAGCGGCTAGTATCTTACACCGCCCAGAGCCCATCACTTTACAGTGATCAGCTCGGTTTCATCCCCAAGTCTTCACACCGGTAGGCGTAACTACTTCGCTTCCCGCTTCCGGTATACTATCAAAACACAGTAGCGGTCAGTAGTTCGCTTCCCACTCCCTGTATGGTATAAAAGCCCACTAACACTGCTTGCACACGTAAGCTACAAACACCAGACCACATCACTTTACACCAATTACCTCACGGTTTAGACTCTCGGTTTCATACCCGAGTGTAGCACCATATCATATCACCACCATGCCACTCTGAGCAACACCGCACTTTCAGACTGTTAACAGTGATAACTACCTGCTGTCGACCGTCAGTAGGTAATCAAGAACAAATTACAATAGTTCCTTGATTCTTTTAGCTTTCAAAAATTCTCTCTATTACTGTCTTTCTACTTTTCCATATAAATAGTTTTTTTAATATTCAAGTACACATCGAAGTCAGAAATGCAACGTATTCTATCAACACACTTTCTAGAAAATTCTACAACACGTGGAGGTTAAAAGTTCATCAATTTTTTTTAAACCTGGCGTTATTTTTTTGCAACATTTTCTCGAACATTTAACGGCACGTGCAGGTTAAAAGTTCACAATTGTTTTAAGTTCGAACAGTGCCTTCCAAATGCAAGTAGCAGGTGTGGTTGAGTTGAGCAAATGTTATCCTATAATATGTACTATAATATGTACGTGCAAACTGCTTTTTCTTAACGAATCACAAACATTCTTTTCCACAAAACGAATGTGCACCCTGCTTTTAAAAAAAATGCTTTTCATCTCCCTATCAGGTACCGTTTTGTATGCGAAAAGAAACTAGTTCCCCAACTTTAAACATATCTCTTATTCTACGAAGGAACTGCATGAGCTACAGACATCTTTCTATACCTTCCAGCCATACCTTCAAAATGCTAGTGTGGATCGTAGGACATAGCTATGTTTTCTGGTGCAAGAGGTATGCAGAACAGAGACTTAGACCTAGGTTTACAAAATGGGGACATTAAATGGTTTGGACAGAGAGGATTGAAGTGGCACCAATTGTTGCCTTTGGTTAAAACCTGTGTGCATCTCCAACACCCTGACCTCATGATTGTGCACTGTGGTGGAAACGACCTAGGCACATTGACTGTGGTAGATATGGAAATGCTTATGAAGGACACCTTTGGACAATTGATGCTACTTTTGCCTCAGACTGTCTTTATATTTTCCAATATATGCCAAAGACAAGAGTGGAAATGGTCCAAACAATTTTGTCCTCAGAATGAAAAATCTCGGGAAAAAGTCAACAAAGCTGTCTCTGCATACCTCAGAGACCACAAAATGGGGTCCATATACAACAACAACATATGTTGTGATATGGCGGATATATACAGAAGTGATGGAGTACACTTCACAGATCAGGGAAACTGAGTTTTCCTGAATAACTTGAAGCTGTGCATTCGCACTTATATGTAGCTCCAACTAATGAACACAAGGGCTCTTTTTAGAGCCACCCTATAACTTACAACTGAGGCCCCTTATTTTAGGGCCATATAACGCCAACTCCCGCACCCTTGCCAAAATGTATTCTCCACACAGCTGTGGCGCAGCGGCCAGACCATCTCGCTTTGCAGCACAGACCTCTCACTTTGATCCCAGCTCTACTCACCCTTAGGGGTGAGTAGTTTGCGCTCTGCAAATACCATATTGATTTACCTTCGCACTCCCTATACAACACCACCTAAGCACCATACACAAGCTACAATGTGCTACACAAAAGTTCATCCAAGTACCTATAACTACATGCTGACACTACTTGCACAGATGTGGCACAGCGGCCAGAGCACATGACTTCACAGCATATGACACACAGTTTGGGCTCACGCTTTCATCCCCGACTCCGGCAGCACCTCAGCTTAGCACCATGAGACTCTAGACAATACCTCACATATATTCCGTACCCCAGGACTTTCATATCAGTACAGGTCAGTAGTTTGTCCTAGTAGTTATAAACACATCCGGACACTACTTCCACAACTGTAGTGCAGCGGCCACGGCACATGACTTCACAGCATAAGACACACAATTTGGGCTCATGCTTTAATCCCCGAGCCCCGCACATGCTCACCTTACCCGCATCAGACTCTATCCAATACCTCACTTAATTTCTGTAGCCCACCACTTACACACTGGTAGGGGTAAATACTTCGCTTCGCACCCTCTCTATAGCACACCCTAAACACCCCACAGAGGTTACAGTGCTCCTACCCTCCCATTTCCTACTTTTTCCCCCTTTTTCCACCTTACTCGCTTCAACAGAATCGCAAAATGGCGGTCAACACTTCCTAGTTGCAACCGCTCGCAGCCAAACAGCAACAAGCTCATGCTCGTAACGCCTCTGCCAATCAGATGGCAGAATTCCCAAATATCGATATCTGTAAATTTCGATATTTCTCAAAAACTACTGAACAAATTTACACCAAATAAACAAAAGCGTGCCTTCTAGACCAAGACCCTTCTCCCTGCCAAATTTGGGGTAGTTCCGTTCACCCGTTCGACCTGTAGCCTTGTCTAAAGTTTCCTATGGAAATTAACATGGAGAAAACAGGTTTTGGGACCCCCTTTTTTCTCAGCCCCCCCCTTGACGAATCACCCCCAAACTTTTAACATAGGAGCTGATCTCAACAAAAAATGTGTTTTGAAAATGTCACGAAGATAGGTCAGTCGGCGCCAAAGTTATTGCAAATAGATTGTTGCCATTTTCCTATAGTAACTAGGTCCAAACTATAACTACCTACTGGCGACCGCCAGTAGGTAATATATCTATGTAAATAAATATAAATAAATGTGGCCAGAGGTCTTTCGACCCCTAACCCAAAGAACGTGATTGATGGTCTTTTCAGTGCCATTCACATCCGGGGGTTGTGTAATTTAATCATGCCCTACTATAAGTTGCAAAGAAACCATATGTGTATATGCGAATGACACTGACAAGACCATCAATCACGTTCTTTGGGTTAGGGGTCGAAAGACCCCTGGCCATATTTATTTATATTTATATATAAAAACACATTGCAATCATTTTATGCACAGTAACCCAACAGTTTTTACAGCTTTGCTTAATAGGATTGAGACCTAGCCTTAACAGAGACGCTAGTACATAGGAGATACCTATCCATAATTAAGATTGTTCCTGTGCATCCATGGAATCAAACTGTTTATGAGTGAGATTATGACTGGTAGCAGTTTCCCTTCCTCGTAAACACCTTGTCCAATAGCATTGAACCTGGATGGGTCCCTACTTATGGGAGGACCCCTCCCTCCGACCCCCCATACTGGGATGTTCCTGTCCAGCTAGGATACCTATCTAAGGTACCCCATACACCCAAATTCCTCCCCCCAAGAGCCAGCGCTAGCTTGCGTCCATTGTGGTGGTTGCCAGATAAGGACCGCATGTCAGTAGCTACCCCCAACCCACGCCCCTGCTACCTCCTTTGACTTCATGCCAGCACCCCTTGAAGGGTCCCTGACACTGCTGGTAATTTAGTATAAAGGATGCCTTACATAGACCCAAACTGTCCCACCAATCATGACCTCACCTGCCACAACACAATAAATACGACATGTTATCAATACCTATTTATGAACATCTCTTGCCCACTTTAGAATTCATAGTGAACCTGCAAAACACCAGTCTGGGCTTTTCTATATAAAATATTTGTCAGGCAGTTACAGAGCAGAAAGCAAAATAACTTACCCATTGCTGGGAACTAGTATAGTTCTTCATCAGGATAATTTCAGACTATATAGTTAAAATTGAAGATATTCAAGAATCTGTTCAGCATGATGGCCTTGCGCACTTTTTGTAGTATTGTTTATTTTATCCTCTTACTGCAGGAATGCCTAGATGATCATCAAGGTCAAGCTTTAAGCACACTGGTAAGGTGAGGTGTTAGTGACACAACAGTCAGCTCCTGCAGTGATCAAATACATCGGATAACTTACTCAAATTCATCAGGAAAAAAATAACCAAATACATAAAACAAAGGAAGCTCCGGTCCAGATTGGCACCTCGACTCAAAATCCCACCATACAAGAGAAAAAACATAGGTGGCACATCTTTCTCTGTTTAAGCAGCCATACTATGAAATTCATTACCTCCAAACATAAGATCCACAGATAACTACTCGAGTTGGCTCTTTCCTACATAACCACCATACTCAAACACAAATGTACAGCATATCCCTGTGTATATAAACATTTAATTTGATTATATGTATTTCTGGATATGTGTATTTCTTGATATAAATATGTACTTGTGTTTCTATGTATTTATTACTTTACTCCTACTGTAAGGAAAAAACTTTGACTCTCTCCGATGCACTACCCTATGTTTCACCCAATACCTCTCTCAATATATCCTCTACCTCCACTCTCTGACTCATCCCCAACCTCATTCTTCTACTGTTATCTCCAAAATAACCATTTCTAGACTCTTCCCTCCTCTATCTCTCCTTGGATCACCCCAAACCTCATTTTGCTACTATGATCGCCCTAACAACCCTTCTCCCCATTATCCTTTTCAATCCAACTAGCAGAGTCACATGTCCACCACTCAAATTAACTCAAATTTCACTATATTAATCCACCACTAATCCTTTTTGGGTTCCCTAGTAGCATACTACTGGCCAAAAACCGTGTTGACGCCTCATTAGGGGTAGTAAGCACTATATAAATACAATTACAATACAATACAATAAGAGAAACATACTTAGACAGACCCAAATGATTACAAATGCATGACATTTTCCGAACCTGTAGAAAAAAGCATAGTTAGACAGAATAAAACCATTACCATGCATTCAACAAGATTCCTTCTAACATCGCCGAACATTGTCATATGGCAATAACTGAAGACTTTTCCAGAACTCCCCAAAAACACACAAACACTCCCTCATCAGATGCCCTTGCTCTGGAAATGGTGGATGGGAAAAACTGGAATCCTGAAGGTGGGGGGGTAGCAAGGGTCCACATGTCCTTTTGCGATGTGGCAAATGGGTAAGAGACCCGCTCTCGGCTTTGTGACGTCTTTTATAGGGGGCCGACAGTGCTCCTCCAAAACCCCAGAAGTGTTCAACCGCTGCTGTGACCTTCCCCAACAACCAATCAGGTCAAAAACGTTCTTTTAACCTACACATCGCATGAGTTAACATCCCTTCACTCCAGAGACCAGCCTTTTAACTCCTCTATTAGCTCTAGATTGACCAGTCTAGGAATATTGGAAACAAGGGCCTCCTTCCCAGAAATTACGCCCTCCCAACATGAGGCATGACCTAATCCGCCAGGACCCAACAAGATTTTGGACAAGGCCAGTCCTTCCAAGCCAACTCTCCTCTATTTAAATACTCACTCCCTGCCTAAACAGAAGCTGGACATATTCCATCTGCTGGATTCCTCACGCCCAGATATTCTTTTGTTAACAGAAACATGGCTATCACAGGACTCTGCTCCCGATATCTTGGCAGCACTCCCAAATAACTACTATATACTACAAGCAGTTCGCCCATTAGGAAGGGCTGGTGGGGCAGTAGCCACCATCATACACCAGGAAATAAAATTCACTTCTTCAACTCCCTTAACCCTAACCGCAGAAGACAATTTAGTAATTAAACTGGAGTCAGTATTGGCTCCTCTAGTCTGTGTACTACTGTATAGGCCCCCGCAAATTATTCCTTTGTTCCCCCATTCTCTGGGTGAACAGATGGCCCACTTGATTATGAACTACGCAAAGATATTATTGATAGGCGATTTTAACTACTGGGCAAATGACACACTAGGTGGCCCTCACGCTGGAGAACTAACAGACCTACTCAATGGGTTAAATTTTACCCGGCTGATAACCTCTGCCACTCACATCAAGGGACATACCCTAGACCATGTTTGGACGGCCAACCTCAAGGTGTCTGCTTTGGCAGTGACCCCCTGTACATGGTCTGACCACTAATTAATACAGCTCATCATCAACAATATAACCGAGGTCAAACCTTTAATAGTTAAAGGGACCGTGTCCAGAAACTGGAATAGTATGGACAGAAACCCCATTCTGAATACATTGCTAAATACGGTCCCTGTCTTGCAGTAATCTATCACTGACAATGAGGAAACCCTCACTGCATGGTTAACAGCCGCCAGCAACAAACATGCCCTGCTTAGGATAGTGAAATCTGCTAGGCGCCACGAAGCCCAGAAATGGTTCCCTGCCGATCTAAAAACACAAAAATTAGCCCTTCATTAATCCGAAAGGAAATGGAGATGCAGCTACTCTCGTGATAAAAGAAAGATCTACTTAGCCCAACTCAAGCTATGCAAAAAAATCGATATTCACAGCCAAGGCTACATATTTTCCATAATAAATTATGAGTTCTTCTAACAGATCAAAATAAATATTTTCCATTATTAATGAATTATCCAATCCCGATAGAGTCACAGTAAAACCTATTCCATCTCAAGCACCGTGTAACTCCCTTAACACTTTTTTATAGACAAAATTGCCTCGATTAAAGCCAGTATTCCAATATGCAACACCCCTAAAAACTTCCCATCTACGCTGAAAAACGCCCACTCCCTGGAACAGTTTCCCGAAATAGATAGCCTGGTGTTTCTGGACTTATTGCCCAAAGTAAAATCGGGGTCCCCTACTGACAGTTGCCCTCACCATGTTCTAAAAGAAGTTTTCTCTTTCCTTCCCGGGCCAGCTCTCTCCCTACTAAATGAGTCATTGGCTCAGGGCATCATCCCGAGAACCTTTAAAGAAGCAATTATTGTTCCCCTTTTAAAGAAATCAGGTGCTGACCCACAGATGCTGACTAACTATCGACCAATCTCACTGCTGCCCTATTTGGTCAAGGTATTAGAATCCTATGTGGCAAAATGCCTATGTCATCATCATCATCAAGAAATCTTTATTCGAATATTACATCATGAAAGATACACTACAACAAAGTAAGAAGAAAAATAAAAAGAATACAAATTAAAATAGAGAAGACACAGAGTCTAAAGTCCTTGTAAATATTAAATATCTCTAACTGGGTCCAGCCCAAGAGAACACTACTAAAACAGAAATAAACCAACATAACATGATAAAAATGATGAAAACTAAAAACAAAAACAGGGCCACTTATACAATAAAATGCCTATGTGCTTTTATCGAACATTTGGAATATTTGGACCCTCATCAACCAGGATTTCGTCCAGCCCACTCAACAGAGTCAGTCATATTGACCGTGCTGGATACACTACGGAAAGAAACAGATAAAGGCTCCCCTCAGGCCTTGGTATTGTTGGACCAGTCTGCGGCATTTGACACGGTCGATCATGAAATTTTGATTGATCGTGTCCGAGATGCTGGCCTTCAGGGATCAGCTCTTAGCTAGATAAGATCATTCTTGTATGACCGCTCGCAGTCAGTCCGCCTATCCCAGTTCACGGCATCTAAAATGAGCATAACATGCGGAGTACCCCAGGGTTCCTCGTTATCTCTGAATTTATTTAATCTATATCTTCGGCCACTGATCCAGTCTCTAAAAGAAAGGAATGTATGTATGTTCAATTATGCAGACAATTTACAACTAATATTCACCATTAAAAATATTGAAACAGAAGGGGGATGGGAGCACACTGCTACCTCCCAGCACAGTTCGCCCCTTTGCATCCTGGTACATGCAGTTCAATTTTGCAGAGTGTCTCACCAAGGTTGGTGCAGGTTAGTGCTGTTAATCTCTAGACACATGTGTTTCTGGATTTACCTGCACCAACTTTGGCAGCTTTCTCAGCAAACCCCAGAAGAATTTCGTTTTATCTCCACTGAAGAAGGATGAAATCCAGAAACACATGTCTAGAGATTAACAGCACTAACCTGCACCAACTTTGGTGAGACACTCTGCAAATTTTCAAGTAAGCATTTAAATTGAACTGCATGTACCAGGATGCAAAGGGGCGAACTGTGCTGGGAGGTAGCAGTGTGCTCCCATCCCCCTTCTGTTTCAAAAAGGCTCCCTTGAGCCACTGGGCTGACGAACTCATGGGAGGCACCTGTGCGCCAGTACAGAGACCTGAGAGGATTGTGGCAGCTTTCTCAGCAAACCCCAGAAGAATTTCGTTTTATCTCTACTGAAGAAGGATGAAATCCAGAAACACATGTGTCTAGAGATTAACAGCACTAACATGCACCAACTTTGGTGAGACACTCTGCAAAATTTCAAGTAAGCATTTAAATTGAACTGCATGTACCAGGATGCAGAGGGGCGAACTGTGCTGGGAGGTAGCAGTGTGCTCCCATCCCCCTTCTGCATTAAAAATATTGATGAATCTGCGCTTGAATTCCAAACCACCAATCTGCACATCCGTGATCAATCAATCAATCAATGAAAACTTTATTCGGATCATTACAATCCATAAAAGTACAGAAAAAAAAAAAAAAACATAACATTTATAAAATCATACAATTAGACAATAAAATGCTGTTTTGCACATAAGGGGTAAACCATATTACTTTAGGACATTGTTAGCCGGGCACGAACCACAGTTTTTAGAAAAGAGCTCACGCGAAAGACAAGTTCATCGTCATCCAGGGACAAAATCATTGAAAATGCAAGTTCCAGGCTAAGGGGTTTTAATTTTTTAAAATACGGGGATAAAAACCATTTAATATACTTCATATAAAATTTACAAAAAAATAAAAAATGTAAAATTGTTTGCCTACTCTGAGAGTCACAAGGGCATGGCTCAGCACATTGGTCATTAAAATTCCATAAAGGAAAGCTAAGTGCATATTTAATGGTGTCTGCCCTAAGGCGAAATATAAGGCCACGCTCCCAATGGCTCAACGGAAGAGTTAAATAACTAGGTGTCGGATAAATTGTAAGATTATGGGCTAGGTATCCACGGACACTGGGTTTCAGAGACTCCCTAGCTACCCTTTCGGCGTCAAATAACATATAAAGTGCTTTTTTAAGTTCGCATTTGGTGGGGAGCACAGTGGTAGTTGGTTCTAGGAAGATGTTTTCAAGATTCACGCTGCGGAATACGCTAGACACCCCTGATAACCAGGGGATAGCCAGGCCCCTGTCGCAGCGTAGACAATCCTCGATGATATCCCTAGTCAAAATGGCGGCAGGGTTTTTCCGTGATTGGATGAACAGCAACCAGTTAAAACTCAACCCAGATAAGACCAAACTTATCCTAATTAGAGGTATTTAGAACCCATGGAACTCTCAGTTTTGGCCAACAGAGTTTGGTACTCCCCCCACTCCATCTTCCTCTGCTAAACGTTTTAGGGGTGATAACAGCGACTTTACAATGAAAGCCCAAATTGCATCAGTCACATCGACTTGCTTCTATCAGCTAAGAAAGATAAGGAAGATCAGCAGACTCCCTACCAGGGAAGCATTGATTCAGGCTGTACTTGTCATGGTGATTTCACATTTAGATTACGCCAATTCTCTTTATTTTGGCATTCCATTGTACCTCACCAAGAGACTACAATTAGCACAGAACCAGGCAGCTAGTTTGATTTTCCGGCAGCCCAGATGGGAACATGTCTCCCTTCTTATGAGGCAATTACATTCGCTCCCCATCCCACAACGATCAGCTTTTAAAGTAGGATGCCTGATCTTTAAGTCCTTGTATGGCCCCAGCCCAATATTAATCTCCAGCCTTATTCACAGGCATTTACCTACTCGCAACCTGCATTCAGCTCACATGATCCTCTTGGCCACACATTCTTACAAACTAAAGCGACAAGGTGGCTACAGGTTTGCAGTGGTGGCACCTGGATTTTGGAATTCTCTTCCCTCTAACCCTAAAGCATGCACAGACTTTGTGAAATTCAGAAAACTCCTCAAGACTTGGTTATTCACCCAAGTCTGTAACTAAACCCAAGCACATGATAAATCAATATGGCTCCAGCGTATCTTAGAATTAGCGCCAAGAAACCAATCAGTGTATGTGTGCTTTATAAGAGGTATTAACATAACATAACATAACCCTACCCCAGGCCTGCAGTGGCCTTCAACGTGCCCCTAGGGCAGGCCACGGCTTTCCACCATATTCCCTGCTTCCCAGAGTTGGGGAAGCCTTTGCGATGCAATGAGTACTCAATAATACATACTGTGTATTCTTTGGAAACATTGCGACTACTGAGGGTATCTGCGGCCAGGAGGACTCATGCGGTCATCTTGAGGGATCCCATGGACGTCATCTTTTGTTTTCTCCGTTTCCCAGGGACCCTGTGCTCACCTAGAAGTTGTCTTACCCTTCAGGTAGTTACGAGATTCTTGTGGCATAGGGAAATCGCTTCTGGCATTCATGTCTTGCTCCCACAAGATTTCACAGCCACATCAACCGTGGTTGTGATCGAACGTTACAGTGTGGTAACGGGAGCTATGGCACATTTCAGAATTTAATGCCCCACTTATGATCAAAAGACACAATTGATGGACGGAATGCAGAACAAATCAAAACATTCACCCCCAGTCAAGAGATCTGGGTTCAATCCATCATTCTTTTGCTTACCATGCCACCCCAGTTTAGACCTGGCTGTATGCAAATCAGTCTTAACCCTGTGCCTCATGGGAACAGTCCAGCCCGAACTGCCAATCCAGGTCCTCCCTGGACTGGAAACAAGCATCCTAGGACCGGTTTTGGGGTTTAACCCCTCTTCAGCCAGGAAAGCTTGATTCCAGTGGCACAGTGTTTTGATTTGTTCTGAATTCCGTCCATCAATTGTGTGTCTTTTGCTTTCTCGTCCTAAGTGCGCCAGGTATGCCCAGACGTGGGTCCTGGTCTCACTGTGCCACTGGAATCAAGCTATCCTGGCTGTGGCATGGTGAGGAAAAGAATGATGGATTTAACCCAGATCTCTTGACTGGGGTTGAATGTTTTGATTTGTTCTGCATTCCGTCCATCAATTGTGTGTCTTCCACTTATGATCAAGGCCTTAAAAAAGGCAGAAGTGTGGTGTAGCTCTGTAAAAGAACATACGTTATTAATATGGAATCTTAGGATGTGATTATTAATATAGAAGCTTAGGATGTGAGATATAATTCCTGGCCTCTCTCGGTGTTACAGGGACCTTAAAACCATGACTACGTTTCTGTTTTTCGCACAAGGCACTAAATGTTATCATGGGCTGCGCTATATAAAAAATAAGTTATTAATATAGAAGCTCAGGATGTGACATGCAGTTCTTAAGTTGTCTCGGTTTTACAGAGAACTTAAAACCGTGACTACGTTTTGGGATTTTTTTCACACAAGGCACTCATGTCATTGTTATTTTTTAATGGAGCAGCTTTGTAATATTTTTCCCTGGAGAGTGGACTGTGTGGCTGTTGAGGGAGAATACATGAAACACAAATTCATCTTTTTCAAAGTCGGGGTAGAGCGGAGAAAATGCGAAAGACTGCTGGAAATACCGAATGGCATCCAACTTCATTTGGTGCCGGACAACTTTGCACTCACGCTGCGAGCCTCTTTCACGGTGACACATGCGGGTCTTTAGAAATAACTGTTTATGCTCCACGCGGGTTTCACTTCCTGTTTCCTGGCCCACGTTCTCCACAGAGCTTAGTTTCAAGCCCCAGTGAATGGCACAATTGATAGGGATTAGTCCCAGCTGGTGTCAATCACATTAACTTTTAAATAGTTGTCGTTATCGCCTGCCTGCTTCCTGTCACGCTGGCACGAGCCATCCGCTGTGTTTTTTAGTGATATTTTATTTTACATCTCGCCATTTGAATCACGTGACTGACGCGTCTGTTTTCATAGGAGGGTAGCGCGCTTAATTTTCCCTCCAAAAAGTTTAGGGGCCCAAATTTTTCTTAGGACCGGCGCTGGAAGTCTTTCATTCGTGAATACCACCACCCGGCACTGCCAGTCTCTTTTTCGCACTCCTGACCAACTGGATTAAATGTCTTTGAGTGACCCAGGTGGGCAGATGTCAGCGATACTGTCAATGTCTGACATTTTAGACAGTATATTTTATCTTTCAAGCAAAGAAAACCAAAATGCATTCATTTTATCCTAAAATAAGGGATTGTTCTTGACAATGCAGAGAATTGCCTGCTCTATAAAGGACTGTTAAAAAAAGTTTCCTTTCACATTTTTTAACTTGAATCATGTAGAATTCAAAACTACTGGGTATCTTTGACACGATAGGTAATGTAGCGCTAATGACCAGAACATTGTCAGAACAGATTTTACATTCACTCTGCAACATCATTCCGAACAATCACTGCGCTCTCCTGATCATGCACACAGCTCATGTGTCACATTCGCTAGCCTATCACACTCCGTCGCGACACCCCTTGGACAGAAGTTCCAAATTTTCCAGGTCCAAGCGTAAGTAGCTAATACATTCCAGGTTTGTAATAAGAATTCGGGGACTAGAAATCCTAGAATGCAGAGCAAAATTCTGTTCTGAATTAGTTATTCACTCATAGACCTGGGATGTTCAAGAATCTGGTTAGATAACCAATGTAGCAGGCATACCTCCATGTTGTGAACAGACAGCACACACAGCTATAGCCTCAAACATAAAAACACAGCATCTATCTCAATTTAGGTCAGAAATGTCATTGTTACAGAAAATGAAATAGAAACTTGTAGTACATTCTCCGCACATCTTTTACACATGCTATCAATCCCTCTACTGTAACCGAGTGCTATGTATGTAGCAAGGCCCTACCTTACATTGCAAACCTATCATTCAGTCCAACAACCTCATGAAAAGCACTGCACGTGCATCCAAATTTATATGTATGTAGAAAAGTCAGTCGCGGCCCGTATGACTCACGGGTGGGGGGGCGCGCGGGGATGGTGTCGCACGGGGGGAGGTTTAATAAAAAAATAAAGTTCAGTTAAATTACCGTTGCCGGCCCGTCCGCGTCGTCGGTTTGCGTCTAACTCTCTACAACGGGAAGCAGCCGCAAGCAGCCTCCCTCCTCTCCCCAAAGCCAATCACAATGCTGCAATGGCAGCGTTGTGATTGGCTGGGACGCCAACCCCACAGGCGTCTATGTGGAGGCCATTTTCTCTATGTAGGCTGTACGCAGCCTACATAGAGAAAATGCAGAGTGGGTATGACTGGTTTGGTCGGCCCTGGGTCAGAGTAAACAGTCAGCGCCCACAACAGTGGGCAAGACTCTCCTCCCCTGTGCTCGAGCAGGACCGACCAACCAAACCCTGCCTTATGATTTCTGGCAGTGCGAGACGCAGAAACATAAAATGGTATTTAAAATACCATTTTATGTTTCTGCTTCTTGCACTGCGAGAAAGCAGTGGGGCGAAGCTCCTCCGCCCATATGGAGGAGCCACTCCTGAGAAAAGTTACATCTTTTTTCAAGCTCAAAAATGTGGAATCACAAACACATCTATAAAATACCTTCCTTTGATAATCCCATTCGGAAAAGTCAACATATGATTCTTGAAAAAGGTTAAAATGGCAACAGTAGTCACTTCTTCAGAAACACATCCAAATTAGAATCGGTACATGCAGAGAGTTTTCATCAAAGCACTCTAGTTGAGAGTTTAAGTATTGCAGCATGAAGTGCTGTTTTGTATCCTTTCGCCCCAGGTGCACAGATCAAGGCAGATAGCTTTGGACCTTATTTAAAGTTTGGCACATGGAATACTCCGCCACAAATATGGCGGGTATCTCGTCTGTCATCGAATAGCTTGTCCGTCATATTACAAGTATCATAGGATATAATGCACTTGTAATTCAGAGGACGGGATATCCGTCATGTTTGTAACGTAGTATCCCATCCACCAAACTCTAAATCAGGCACTTTGTTGCCAATTGTTGGACCCGGCCTCGTAGCATGGCTCTACTTGTCCCCGCACCACCTAACCTGGTACCTGCAGCCCCGAGCCCACGGCCTAGCCGATCCTTTCCACCAGAACACACGCACCCGACCCGGACATCCTCGTCCATGGCCTTTCTCCCTTCGGCCACCCCGGGCCCGCGTGCCCACTTCATGCACCAAGATGGCCGCCCGGCCCCAGCGCGACCCGGGCCTAGCGGCGCCACTCCGGCTGGAGGACACCACGCTTGCCAGGGGATGAGAGAGGGAGGAGCAGTTCTATCGCACCTCTGAACTCCCCGGGGACGATGAGTTTCGATCGGCCCTCCGGCCTCCCTGAGAGCTGGCTCCACGCCTGCTGGGTGTCTGGGACTCCTCCCGACCCGGCCCTGAGAGGATCAAAAGACAATGGCAGGAAACCCCGACAAGCGACCCCCAGGTGACAAGACCCCTGCCTGCACAGACTCCGGACATCAAAGAGGGGTCGACCTATAACAAGGGGTGCTCTGAGACTGTCCGGCAGATTCGACGCTGGAACAACGAGAGCCTGCTGACGCGGTCGCGGCTCCTGGAACTTAGAACCCCCTGAGCCCTGCTGAGTGACTCGCGGCTCCCTGAAGATCGTAAGACCTCCGAACTGTACCTGAGCCCTGCTGAGTGACTCGCGGCTCCCTGAAGATCGTAAGACCTCCGAACTTGTACCTGAGCCCTGCTGAGTGACTCGCGGCTCCCCGAAGATCGTAAGACCTCCGAACTTGTACCTGAGCCCTGCTGAGTGACTCGCGGCTCCCCGAAGATCGTAAGACCTCCGAACTTGTACTTGAGCCCTGCTGAGTGACTCGCGGCTCCCTGAAGATCGTAAGACCTCCGAACTTGTACCTGAGCCCGCTGAGTGACTCGCGGCTTCCACAGACTCCACTGGTCCCGCCGGACCCCAACGACAACAAGCCTACCCCCCAGCTCGAGGATTGTGAGCTGTGCGCCGGGTACGTCCTTGCCTTGAACCTTTTACCAGAGACTGTCCCGCTACCCCCTATCCCTTCCGAGACTCATTGAGCCCGCGCTCTCCTTGTACATATTTGCAGTGCTAACCTGTTTGATAAAGAGTGATTCCTAAGAATGCACGGTGTGGTGTTTCTGTGTCGTGTGGTGCCAGAAGTACGGTCCTCGATACGGGATTCCTCCTCCTGAGGAGTCTCCCGCCAGTGCCCGGCTACGATACTTTGAGGGTGGGTCTCAGGGTAGTCAGGACCCCCTTTCCGGGCTCCTCTGAGGTCGCCGTCTAACACCAATGTTCAGGCTATTTTAAAGGGAAAAAGATTAATGAGTAATTGAGCCAATCAATGGCATTGAGAAATATATCTTGACAGCAAGTAGAAATTCAAACACATATTTATTAGACTCAGAAGGAAATCTTGACAGCTGTGGGCAACACGTTTTGTCCAATAGCAAAATGAGCTTTTGCAAGGCTAAATGTTTGAAACAAACGTAATGATAAACAAACGTGTATTTCATTGTGTGTGTTTGGGTGCTTCAAAGTATTACACAGAGTGAATGACCAACAGTCATATTAAATTCTTGTTTAGACCTTGGACATAAATGATAATTAAGAGCCGGCCATTTGCTTAGTTTCCAATGCATACAATTAAAGAGATCATATGCAGTCAAAATTCACTGTACTAATTCCTGGTTAGTAGTATGTAGTGGAGCAGTGTCAATTTTGGCTCCATGCTTTTTTGCTAAAGTAGGCCAAATATATGTGTACATATGGCCTCATGTACTCATGTGACGTAACATTATTAATGCAATGCAATGCACTTGAACTGTTACAGAAAGTGCATCTACTGTGTGAGCTCCACATTTTTATCTGTGTATATCATTTTTTTCTTTACAGTAACAACGAATTTCAGTTATCACATAAACTTACATGTGTGCAATTTGAATAACATTGTATTCCATATATGTTCACGTATTTCTTTAAATAATACTCTTCATTTATTTTATAAGTGAAAATGTATCCATTTGAATAGTGCTCTACATCTATATTGTAACTGCATATGTATCTGTAATCATGCATTAAAAAACTGAAATTCTTGCCCTACAAAAATTGACCAAAGGCCTTAAGCTATAGGATTTTGCAATGTTTAACTTATTACGTGAAAGCTTGCTTTGGATGCAATGTGTTTCTCTCCTCTGCGGGTGCAGTTGTATTAGCTCATGGTTAAAGAAAGGCACATTGTGTGAAAGAAATAGTGAGGCTCGAAAAGACTATCTCTTAGCAAGGCTAAGAAAATTCAACAACGTAAGGGAGGACTACTGTCCGAGCAGAAGAAGGAGATTTGACGAATCCAAGGATGTTCTACTGTGTAGACCAAAGGAAAGAAATCTCAAGTTTCCAAGTTTGTTGTTTGAAGATGGGAATTAATTGGACATATGACCTGGACATTTAAAGGCTTTTTAGTGAGAAAAGTTGGGCATTGCACTTTAGCTTTGTTCAGAGTCCCATTTAGACTCTAAGAGGTACAGACCTCTTTACGACATCTCTGTTGTGAGGCTTCATGTTATACAATATACTTTGCCTTTGAGAACTTCTACAGAAGTTCTGCTGTGCTGACACCTTTCTCTGCTTCCTTGACTGAATAGGTTTCCCTAATTCCTAGTTAGAATAGAGTTTAGTAGATCTCCTTAGACAACCTTATGTGTAGGCAAGAGCATCGAATCTTTCAATCTACTCGCCAGGCTTTATTTCTCATTCTTTGTATTGCAGTTACCGAATTCCTCATTTGCTTTCTGTTACTGAGAATGAATTTTATACGTTGTTTTGGATATCCTCTAGTGATTCTGTATGCTTTTACTATGTTTTTGTGACTGATTTATATCAGCTTGGCTTTGAATTTGTAATAAAGCCATACTCAATCCTATTGATCGACCCTGGGTTTACTGTGTGACCAAATTGGTTACATTGTAATTGGTAAATTGTAGTTGATCCTAACTCCTTTTATTACTCAGGCACCTAGAACCTTCCATTGCAGAGGGCCAGAAGAAAGGCGTCCACGTTCTATGTGTTCTCAATAGTATGAACCTTTCTGTGGAATTGCTTTAGGTATGTGGAGATTAGGTAAAGAATATCACTCTTAATCTCTAGTGGTGTGGTAAAGCAAGTCCATATAGTGACAAGTGCAAAACACTGTGTGAGGCATCTTTTAAACAGGACTGAATACCTCCCAATGGTTTAAATATATAAATTGTCTGTTTGATGTTTTTACTGTAGCATAATCACAAGCACTCTTATTTATTTATCCAAATTAAAATAGACTCGGCAACGACTAGAGGATATATGAACAAAGTGATTAAAGTGAGTATGGACTCATAGTTACTTGATAACTTTGTATCACTGATAAATCCACTAGGCATGGCTTGCATTTTGAGTGCTGACTCAAACATATAAAAGGTCTGTGGCAGTGAAAGAAAGACACAAAGTTATTGTTGTCTGCATACAATTGATATATGACATAAATAAATTTGTGTGTGATACTTTAGAGTACTTTTGAGATGTAATGTAGTCCTTCAGGCATGGCATTAGAAGTACTCCAAAGAAGGTGGAATGCTAAACCAAATAGCCAATAGCAGATGGTCAGATAGTAAGACTCCTCTGCATGGAGCCCTGTATATTCTAAAGAATTGGTAATCACAATAGGTCTTTAGACAGCTGCGCTATCCAGACCTAAAAATCACACGAATAAATAACATTTAATTAAGAGATATAGATCCAACTTCAATGGAGGCTCCATCACGTATAATTGATTATTACGAATCACAAACTAAGGTTTGATCTCCTGGTTCTCAGTTCAATTTTATTTCACGACCCAGGATATGTCACGCTTATCGCTGGGTTACTCAGGTGTCCTAGTCCTACTTTATGCACAATTAATACTAGTCAAACATCGTTTGCAAATTATGTTGTTCTATTCAACTTCACTTTTAGAATCTTAAATGCATTTGCAATATTGGAGATATTTATCTGCCAGTCCTAATCAAACCTCGACTATGAACTGGAAGTAGATAAGGAAATAATGACTCTGCTCTGGAGCACAGAACAATCACTACTATGGGAACTATGTAATTACTGAATAATATGTGATGTAGCCAGCACATGTACTTCTACTAGCAATCACAGTACTTCCAAAAAAGAGAGAATAATTACAACAAAAAAATAGCTTGGTTCCAGGCTCTATTGACTTTGGAAACTATGAAGGGATCACATTTTACTTCATTAGGCTGTCCTACATTTTCCTTGTCATTTTTCTTTAATATCATTAAAATACATTGGGCTTTATTTATCATTGTATTGCATTGCCATTGCGTCACGAATAATATTGCAAGGGCAACGTAATACGTCAGATGTATCAAGCAACGCAAGGCCACCTTGCATGGCCCTGCGTTACGTGGTAAACCTGGTGTAACACAAGTTGTTGCCATGCGTTACTGTGCCTAGGGAAGGTGTTCCATGGCTGGAGTGTGGGTGTTGGCAAATATGCTACATTCCTGCCCTCTTCCTGTCACGCAGCACAGAAAGATTGTTGCACTGTGTGAAATATTGAAAGATCTGGACCCTTGATTTTATGTAGTAATTTGCACTGTGCTTCTAGCATATCTATGCTCTTTAAATGACAGATGTTACAGTTACCAAATGTATGGCATTTACTGCCTTGAAAAGATGGAAGGCTGAGTCTCTCTTGCCGAAATTTGAACTCTTGTCTTCTGTACGCCGGATTTGTCACTGACTAGCATGAATTTCATTGATCGAAGCTGCCGAACTTAATGATAAATGTGTCTGTGATTGCCAATGTCAGGAACTTACCAGTTTGGCTGGATTTTTGTCTTTTCCACCTACAATTAGAAGGGGAGGAGACCGTGACTCATGACAGGCAAAGCCTTGATTGGGTCATGTGGCATCTACCCTCACTCAACAATGGTAGCAAATAGCATATTACATTCTTCACATATGCATATATAGTTTAAGTCATGGCATTTTTTCAAATGTATTTGTTTTAGCAAAATATAATTAACTAAAACCAGGATGCAGGGGGTTGGATTTGTGCAGTATAGAAAATTCACACTGAAGAGACCTCTTCAGTATTAGGAGTGTTATTTCTCTGGTGTAAAGGAATTGTTACAGACAATCCATGGAAGCGGGGATGAGAGACGGCCCTTCCAGATAGCGGTTGCGGTGGATAACGAGTTAGCGATAGTGCAGCTCTAAAAATCGGGGAAAGAGTACTCAATACAACCCCGTGTGGTATAGTGGAGGCAGGTACGAATGCCCTCGGTCTCTACATGCCCTTCCGCAACATAAAAGCATTTGTCCAGTGAGGTGCTTGATTGAAACCCTATGCCCTGATGAATTTGCCAGAACAACATCGAGTGCTTTTATTTTGAGTAGACTCACTAGTTTGAATAAAGAGGGTTACTTTTAGTGAGTTTCTAACTCAATTTTGAATATTGCTTGGTACATCTGGTTCTTCGCAATACACGGGGTTACTTTCTTTGATGGGGATAGTAAAAACTTTTCTTTCTTGATCTGTTTCCTTTCTTTTTTCACTGGACACTAGTTTCCTGACTTTTGTGAGTGGGCAACCGATGATGATAAAACGTGGGCATACTAGCGAGAACCGGCTGGTAGCCTCCCTGGTGTTGCGTACGTGAGGTGCCCTCTCACTCCCACCTTCATTTTCTTGAGGTTTCTTCACCTGTTTTTGTGGAGGAGTGATTGTCAGATAGCGGAGGGTTGCTGTATTGGTTTCTTCTGAAATTAAAGAGGGCTAGGACTACATTAATTTGGATGCAATACCAGTAGCTGAGGGGAAATAATTATTCCCATGAGCTGTGTAGCTCCTAAGTAAAAATTGTAAATCCTCTTGGTGCTAAGCCTTGTTTGGTTTGACAGACAATCCATGAGACAAAAAGTGTTTTTCTCATATCAATGTTGCAGTATTATGGTAATAATCCTGAATTTGACCTATGCACTGTAGTAATAAATATGTATTTGTGCTTCTAAAGTAGTAAGAGTCAAGCCCAAACGGCTTGGCCTCATGCATTTTGAACTGGATTCACTTGTGGGCGTAAACTAAGGACATGTCAATGAGAAGAATAAGTGATGGGTAGAATGCTTGAATTAATTTCAATCTCTGGTAATTACTCCAGGCTGCATGCCAGTCTGTTGTTTATATTTTCACTGTGCCATTACAGACAGGCAACAACTGTATTTAAATGAGCACTGGCCCAGCTCCAACATTCCAGCCCGACCTGCAGGCCATGTCACCTGTGACAAGGAACTAAAGCAACCCAGACTAGTTTCAGCCTTGTCATCAGGAAGGTGAAGCTTGAATCAGCTGGCAGAGTAGCACAGATAAACTTCAGGCTATACCCATAACTTTTAGCATGTCTCATTGAGAAAAACGAAAAAGTGATGAGAAGAATGATTACATTCAACCACTGATAATTACAGTTTGCCTTACTGCAGTCCATCACCTTTTGGTCAATGTTCCACTTAGAAAGCAGCCAACTTCAAACAAATCAGCTTTTTTTCTGCCCCATTGGGAACACTCATGAGTCAACTGCCTGGCCATGTCCCCTACGAATGGGCACTAAAACAACCCCAGACCAAATTGGACCAAATTGGGTCAAGTTAGGCCTCATCAGCTAGATACAGCTTGAATCATAAGCGATAGTGAGAATGGCTTTGGGATTATGGGATCTGGGATTAGAGCTGGTCAGAGTACGTAGACAGCTATGTTGCACATACCTGGTGATGTTTTCCAACTCATGAATTAGGGCAATTTGTGCCTGCTAATCCTACTTGACCTCTTGGTGGCTTTTGACACTGTCAGCCATAACATCCTAATTTTCACCCTAAAGCATTGCATGAGCTTTAATGGAAAGTTCTGAAGTGGGTTAAATCTTGCCTAGAGAGGTGCTCACAATAGATTAAAGTGAACCATGCACTGCCACACTCAGTAGCTGTCTCGTAAGGGGTCCATAAAGGCTCAGTTCTAGCTCTCGGTTTATTAAATCTTTACTTGACTTTTGGGTGATTTCGTAAAAGATCCTGGCATTCCCTACCACTAGTCCGTGGAGGACACCCAGTTTTGGAGTCAATAGGAGCCCTGATGATGTCCTAAAGAAGGACGAAACGCGTCGGCTGTAACTACATGATTTTTTGAAGTCAGAGGATGTTGAATGATGTAAATTCCATCTAATCGGATGATGTTGGATGATGTAAATTCCATCTAAAATAAAGGATCTGAATTTAAAGCGAACATTTCTACAATCTTTGTTTACCTTCTGGATTACAGTATTGGACTGTCAAAGAATTTTTTTTTCTGAATTGATATTGATACGCTCCTTCTTGAATATTGTAAAATTTGTAATTTGGGGTTTGTGGCTTAACGGTGAGCCACAAGCAGTTGAGCGTATGAAACCTATAATATTTCTTAATTAGGCTCACTGGTGCTCATAGGTTGTGACCTCCACCGTTGTTCTTTGGTATTTACATAATGACTAATCTGTATTTTCTCCATTACTGGGATTGTAGGGTTCCAATTGCTATCCTAGCAACTAGAACACTTGCTATGTTATTTCATGATTCCTTCCTGACGAACGAAGTAGGTAGGGCGTCCCTTATTTTCATCAGCCTTGCTCTGAAATTGTGACCTGTTTAGTTAGGTTTTCTAATGACATTTGTGGACTACAGGCTACATGATGTGGACTATAAGCGCCTGCTTACCCAGTTTTATGCTTCAACATTATGTACCAGAGACAGGGCTACTGTTTGGATGGCCAGTATTACTTACCTGATGGTTATTTTTAGCTCTTGAGTTTTTCTAAAGTTCTATTACTGTCTTGTCATTTCCTGGATTCCCTTTCCTCAGTCTGTTTGACTGAACACTGTATATTTTGTGCACTTTGAAATGTAAAATTCTATGATGCCTGAAATAAAGAAATAATTAAGTAAATAAATAAACATGATACATATCTGAGCATACCTGTCACTTTTAAGGTATCTCACTAAGAAAAACAAAAAATGGAAGGAAGCTTGAACTAACTTCAGTCACTGATATTTACTGCAGGCATATTCAGTGTATCACTTTTTGGTTACTGTGTTCCTACAGAAAAGGACAAAATGCATGCAAATCAACCTTGGTTCTGCTCCAATGTGAACAGGCCACATCCTTGACTACTTGACTAGCCACATCCCCTCGAGAGACTTTGGCCTTGTTGGGCCTCATCATCAAGGTGCAGTTTTAATCATATGGCATAGACAGCACAGTAATACTGTTGTACGGTTTCCACTTTACAGTAGGAACTGTTCGTTTGTTGGGCAACATAAACGTTGGGATGGTGCCAGACTGATTTCATGCACCCCCTCAGGATATGTTGGCCTATAGACCGGCTAGCTGACAACCCTGGTTCCCCAGGAAATCGTTTTAACAGATCTAGAAACCGTTCACGCAGTCACTCATGCTCACTCAGAGAGATACAGAAAAAATACATGAAGGAGCGTTTTCAATATTTATTGAACCATTGCGATTCCTATATATAATATGTGCGCTGCAATGATTAATAGACATAAGCCGCTAAAAGTGATTAGCAGTATAAGGACGATTCCACCATCATGCTAAAACAGTGTATATATGCTGGCATATAAGTACTGGGTATAGTGTACACATACTATGCGCTCCCTAACCATTTTGCCTAGGGTGCGTGTTCTGCAAAGAATCCCCTACAGGATGATTGAAGTCCCCATTATCTTAAGGAAAGGTATGTAGGTCCCCATCATGGTCACACGTTGGTCATCTCTACTTGCAGAGGGTAAACAGGAATCAGCTAGGCTGAGACGCAGTGACGGCCTCACATAGACAGCACATTACTCTTCTAATTTGAGCATGGAAATATGTGTGTATTAATAATAACAGTATCCATGCTTCTGTGTCGAGGATTTAGCCGGGCTGACATTGTTTATTGTCTCTGTGATAGCCCTGTCTCCTCATTGATGAATAATAAACAACACCATTTACACAATGTGAGTTCAGGCCTTGTACTGAATGTTTAAGGTGTTGTGATAATGTACTTTTGAAATGGAATTGCAGGCAATGTGGTTTCAGAGAAACAAATCCATCACTATTATGTAAGCAAATGTGTGTCAAATGTCATTGTGTGGAAAAGAAGGCAACTTAAGAAATGCTTAAATGTACAATGCCACAGTTTCTTTTTTTTTTTTTTTTTTTTTAAAGCTTTATTTAGTTTTGAAAAACAAAACAATACAGAGACATCGGCTGTATGTTCAATAGATAACCAGTGAAGAGATACACTACAACACTTTTGTCCCATACACAATAAATACCACATAATCAAGGCATCGGACCGTAGATCCCCATCAACCAACCCATCGTTCCCATCCGCCCGAGCTCAGACATGAAAATCTCGCGCCAAGGACCCAACATTCAATTTCCATGGTCACCCCTATCTTCGACCCACACCCCCGCACTAGTCTATGCCCGTATAACCGACATCCCAAGACCCACAGTAAGGAGGACCACCACTCCACACCCATTTCACAACCACCCCACAAGCATCACTCTGGCGCTGTATAGTCTACCCCACTCCCGTGGGCACTATTCCGGAATTTGAGTGTGGCGGGGAAGGGCTAGGCAGGTTTGCGATATATGTTTTATAAGGGCCCCAGATGTCCTTGGGTCGCGCCACTGTGGGGAGGAGACTGGAGTAGATCTCGCTATTCGTGCTGCAGGAAGCCATGGCAGTGAGCCACGTCCTGGCCGTGGGGGCCGTTCTATCCCCCCAGCGCTTTGCAATTTCCCGCTTGGCGAGTAGCAGGCCCAGAGAGGCAAGCCTTCGAACATTCTTAGGGAAATTTATCGTGTAGCCTAACAATGCAACCTCAGGCGTGGGAACCAGTGTAAGCCCCAACATATCTCCCAGGGTCTCGTGTACCTGCGTCCAGAATAATTGCAGTCTTGGGCATGTCCATGACATGTGTGCAAAATCAGCGTGCGGTGCAGAGCATTTCCAGCATGTGTGAGACCGCGAGGGATCAATGGCATGGAGTCTACCGGGGGTCATGTAGCAACGGCGAAGAAATTTGTAATGGAGGAGTTTGTGACGACTATTAAGTGATATCGTGTTAGTGACTTTGCAACAAACGGTCCATTGTTCGTCCGTAATAGGCCTACCCAAGTCAGTCTCCCAAGCCGCCCGCAACCGGTCATCCGCACATGGAACCAGAGCTGCACATGCCTTGTACAGTTTAGAAACAATATGGGCTCCTGTATCTTTGTCAATGAGGATAGTGAGGGGTTCAAAGGACGCAGGTTCGAGAGGGAATCCAACAATTCCCGACCGCGCCGCACAATAAAGCCGGCGTAGGACAAACCTGTCCATGAACGTGGCCTCACTGAATCGCGCTTCCTCTGACAACGAGAATATGTGTCCTCCAGGGTATAAGTCCCCGATCTTAGTGAGGTTAAACTTGGTTAATGTACGCTGTACAAGTGTCTCGCCCGTACCAGGCAACAACCCGGGGTTAGGAAGTGGGAGAGAAGAGGAGTAAAGGAGGGGCTGGGCTAAATAGCGAGAAAGTCGATTCCAGGCCCAGCTGGTGGTGGATACCGTTTGAATATCCACTGGGCTCCGGGGTACCCCCTTGGGTAACACCGCCGACAAGCGACCCGGGAGAACGAAGTCCGCCTCCGGTCGAAGAGGCGGGATCCGTGCGTCAGGATGGTACCAGGCGTGGGCGTGTGCACACTGAGCGACCAGGTAGTATAAATACAGATCCGGTACTCCGAAGCCGCCCCTATCGTGCGGGAGCGTAAGAGTCTTCCAGCTGATTCGGGGGTGCTTCCCGCCCCAGACCAGCCTAATCAAGTGGGACCGTAGGGTGGAGAAAAAGGCCCGGGTGAGAGGAACAGGTATATTATTAAATAGATACAAAAATTTGGGGAGTACGATCATTTTTATGATGGCAATCCTGGCTGACATGGAGAGCGGGAGCCGCAGCCACCCCTCCACCTGTGTCTCCAGCCTTGCAATCGCGCGGCCATAATTGAGGCGGACAATTTCGTCTGTGTTCAGATGTATCTGTATGCCCAAGTAACGTACCTAGTCGGCGCACCACTCCAACGGGAACTCACACTGCCATGGGGAGGTGCCGCTAGTCAACGGGAAAATTATGGACTTGTGCCAGTTGATGCCCAGTTCCGAGTGGGTACCGAAGCGAAGGATCTCCCGTATCAGGGGAGCAAGGTTTACAATGCCACAGTTTCTTCCTGGGCCTAACCAAGCCATGTGACATCCACTCTTCGGACATAAGTCGACTAAAACTATAAAATAATAAGAAAGCTACCTATAGCAATGCTACAGCATGTGCTCATATAAAAGATACTAAAGTCTAAAAAATATTAAAAAAGACAATCATATAGTTTGCAAACCAAAGCATACAGAAAGCCATTAATAAAAATATAAAAGCAAATAAAAAGCAAATTTAAAAGGAATTTAGGATGTTAAAAACAGGCTGAATCAAAATGTTCCCACCAAACGGAATAGCCAAATGTTTATGTGTTCTGAGTGGTAGACGAAACGTTTCTGTTCCCAGCAACCGTAGACGATGATCCCAGTGGCACATCTCAGAGCAGGTTAATGGAGCAATTTTGTTCCCATCCAACCCTTACAGCAGCCGCTAAAAGACTGACCACAGCCGGGATAAAGTCCACAGAACCGGAGCCAAGGTCCAGCTCACCAGGAGCAGAAGCATCCCAGTAAGGCTCTTGGAATACATTGAGTAGAAATAATATGCACAAAGGAAAGCGATTCAAATTGGCCTTTAAGGGGTCCACGAGTACCTCCATGTACATAGGCTGAACCGATTTCTTTTCTAAGCACAAGTCCAAGGCAGACTCGAATTGCACAGCAAAATACAGGCTGTATGCAATGGAGCCACATGGGCCGGAAAAATAATAAGCAATACTCATTCAGTTCTTGAAGTAAGGGTGGGCCGAAATATTGTATCATGTGTTCACTGTGCAGCACAGAAGCACATGTGATAGTGCCAGTTCTCTTTGATCTTGAAATGGGACGTGAATAAATGATGGAATGACTCCGAAGACTGTCTGGAAGGTACTAACCAAACCAGAGCCTAAGGATAAATGCTACCCCCTTTTTAGGTCGAGCGCTGCTCTAGGAAAACCACCTCCTGGAATCGCTCTGGACTTCCGGCCTATGGCTTGCAGTTACGAACAGCGGCGCGCGCACCTCTCTCTGGACTTCCAGCCTATGGCTTGCGATTACGAGCGCTTGCTCACCACTCGCGGGACACTGCAGCTGCGCTTGTGTCAAAGTGATTCATTTGAATATTATTGCTTCATCTTTAAATGCATGCCCTTTCTGATACACTGCGCTAAAGGCAGGACGCTGCAGCTGCATTCGTGGCCGCGCTTGTGTCAAAGTGATTAATTTGAATGTTATAGCTTCATCTTTAAATGCACGCCCTTTCGGATACACTGTGCTAAAGGCAGAATGTAAAAGTCGGTTACTAAATGTTGGACCGGAAGTTGCGAGTTTCCAGGTGTGCCCAAAATTGTGGGAAAGTGCTCGGGTCCAGGTGAGCGATGCTGAAGGCAATATGAAAGCGCCTAACAC
This sequence comes from Triturus cristatus, assembly GCF_964204655.1. Classification (NCBI taxonomy): domain Eukaryota; kingdom Metazoa; phylum Chordata; class Amphibia; order Caudata; family Salamandridae; genus Triturus; species Triturus cristatus. Next base: position 818,491,315 of record NC_140593.1, on the reverse strand, counting down.
AATGGCCACCAAATATGTTCCTCCTAAGGACACTGGATCAGCACTTCCAGTAGGCAGGTGAGCCTCATTACGCCGCCTCCTGGCCCGTGCTCAGGCGAAAGCGTGACATCACCTTGGCGTCTCGCAAGGCAAACACGCAGATGAAACAGGACGGGGCCAGGAGGGCGGACGGGGCCAGGTATTACTCACGTGGAGGGAGACCTGAAACCCGGGAGCAGGCCTGCTTGAGGCCACTGTAGACACACACCATACCACACGGTATCCGCTCTGCACCATCAGCGGCCACAAGCAGATTTATGTGGAACGTCTTGTGCCAACGCGACGTCACTTCCTCTCTAGGAGATGGAGTGTTCATTTAAATAGTTTCAAAGGGAAGTCACTGCAAAGTACCACCCAATTTACCCGTCCTTTTTCTTGGGTTGTACAATTATAGTAACTCAGGCACACCATGTCTGACCATACGCTCCTACAAATAAATACAAAATAGAAGAGAAGCAGGCCAGGAACCTACAGGGGATTCTGCGCGTCCCGCCTCTGCCTGGAAGCACACTTGATAAGTGCTCCTGCATTATGCTCCGATCTGAGAGGGTTGGGGTTCAGACCGCTGGAACAGACGCATCAGCAGAAAGGAACGCGATGCCACTGAACAGAACACAAGTCTGTTCATGATGAGTGCTGCCCGGCCAGAACCACCTGCAGGCTTCCGTAGCAATGCGTTTCTCTAAGTGTCCTAAAGGTAATCAGCATGGTATGGGGCCATACAGTGCTAGATGGACAGCATTTTTTAATTTTTTAGAGTTCTTTTTTTTAATGCAAGGATTTCTGTTGAGCGGGCAAATCTTACTGCAAATTTGAGGTTTTCGCCCAGGCAACAAGGTAAAACAAATATTGGCAAAGCCAATCGGTCCGATATTAACAACTAGCCTTTTGGCACGGTCCATAAATGCCTTTTTTTCATTTTTTCATTTCTTTTGCAGAAGTTTATCTTTGGGGAAGCTGCCGGAAACCTAGCCAATCTATTGGCTAAAAGAAAAAATATTTTATGGTCTCAAAAAGCACACATTGCTTTTATAGCCTCAGGTGGTGACTGGAACTACTTTGTGAGTGGATGTGCTCGTTGTGAAACTGCATAATGCTGTCACTCACATGAACTTAGCCAATAGCTAAAGTGGGCTGACCCACTGCCCCAAGCTGTGTACTTCAGTGTGGAGAAGGAAGAGGTGAAGGACAATAGCAGACCAATGAATAAAGAGCACCAGCTGAGAGCCCCTGCAAGTGAGCGCACTATACAAACAATTTCAGTCAAATCAGATGATCTTGTCCGACACTGACCCTGAAAAGAAGAATACTGGCAAACTAAAGGCACTGGGCTGATTGATCTCTACAGCCAAGAGATCACAGGTGAAATAAAATAAAATCATCTCATCTTCCCAGGTAATACAACTGACCAGAGCAACACTAACAGCTATTGTCGACAGGCATGGCTGGTTCAAGGGTGTTGGCATCATAACAGAAGGAGTTTCATGTATCTGCCCTACTAGCTTCCTTTTCGGACCACAGGGAGTTGTTTCATGCTCCTAGAGGCAATCTCGCAGCACCCACTGCTGCTCTGTAAGTATTGAATGGCACTGTATGTATAAGCCATGTATAAATGGCCATAATCGAGCACGCTAATCGCCTGAGAGGGTCTAGATTTTGGCGTAGTGATGTACGGAAACTTAAAATGGATCCAGTGGAGAGTAAAACCATTCATAATGAGGCAACCCTGTGGACAGGAAACATATCTTCTGGTCACAGCAAACAGCCAGGGTTAACTAGGCGGTCTGCCATCCTTATTAGAGATGCAAAGCACAACATCCTTATTCATTCTGCAATTATTCTAAAGTGAACATCACTGTGTTACGTGTTGCAGTAGACGCCATAATAGCGACAGGAATGCCCACACCTGGGTTCCGTGCTCACTGTGCCACAGGACTCATGCTAGATCTCACCGACTAAGCCTAAGTAGCCGGTAACTGGTTTAGGCTTGCTAGTGTCTGATCTGGAGGGGACTTGGCCTAGCTGTTGGAGCAGGCCTGTACCTACTGAAGAGCAGGACTGTTCCTAAGAGGGATTTGCATGGCTGGCAAATACCTACTTATTCTACCGCATTCCTCATAAATATTCAACCTGGGCAAAAATGTTTTCATTTGTTCTGCATTCTGTCCATCAATTGTGTGTCTTTTGCTTTCTCGAACTAAGTGCGCCGGGTATGCCTAGACGTAGGTCCCGGGCTCACTGTGCCACTGGATTCAAGCTATGCTGGCTGAAGAGGGGTGAATCCCCGAAAGCGGTCCTAGGATGCTTGTTTCCGGACCAGTGAGGACCTGGCTTGGCAGTTCGTGCTAGACTGTTCCCATGAGGCACAGGGTCAAGACTGATTTGCAAATGGCCAGGTCTAAACTGGGGTGGCATGCTGAGCAAAAGAATGATGGATTTAACCCAGATCTCTTGACTGGGGAGAATGTTTTGATTTGTTCTGCATTCCGTCCATTAATTGTGTGTCTTTCGCTTTCTCGCCCTAAATGCGCCGGGTATGCCTAGACGTAGGTCCCGGGCTCACTGTGCCACTGGATTCAAGCTATCCTGGCTGAAGAGGGGTGAAACCGCGAAAGCGGTCCTAGGATGCTTGTTTCCGATCCAGTGAGGACCTGGCTTGGCAGTTCGGGCTGGACTGGTCCCATGAGGCACAGGGTCAAGACTGATTTGCATATGGCCAGGTCTAAACTGGGGTGGCATGGTGAGCAAAAGAATGATGGATTTAACCCAGATGTCTTGACTGGGGGAGAATGTTATGATTTGTTCTGCATTCCGTCCATCAATTGTGTGTCTTTTGCTTTCTCGCCCTAAGTGTGCCGGGTATGCCTAGACGTAGGTCCCGGGCTCACTGTGCCACTGGATTCAAGCTATCCTGGCTGAAGAGGGGTGAAACCCCGAAAGCGGTCCTAGGATGCTTGTTTCCGGTCCAGTGAGGACCTGGTTTGGCAGTTCGGGCTGGACTGTTCCCATGAGGCACAGGGTCAAGACTGATTTGCATATGGACAGGTCTAAACTGGAGTGGCATGGTGAGGAAAAGAATGATGGATTTAACCCAGATCTCTTGACTGGGGGAGAATGTTTTGATTTGTTCTGCATTCCGTCCATCAATTGTGTGTCTTTTGCTGAAAAACTGTCAACATTAGGATGTGGTGTGCATCTGGCTAAGGCTGGTCATGTCACTCCCTCATTGCTGAATGGATCTAGTCTAACGCCATCTGTTGCATGAGGTGGGGTGCCATCAAACTGATTTCTGTGTTCTTGGTATGTAAAGGTATTTCTATTTCTTCATATGGTGTGTATTTGTTTGGAACTTCAGGTTGTTTATATTTGCAAAATAGCCTTGTGGTGTGGTCTGCTGCTAGGAATGTAACCCATGAATAGAACACCTCTGTCCTATATGCTTCACGAACGTCAACCACAAAGGTAACATCTCCACCTGTAAGTGCGAGACCATGTTGTAATAGCTTTTGAGTAACCTCATGTCTGCAGTTCTCAACAATGTTAAGTGCTGCTGGGTTTTCTGTTTCAGACATATTTTGAAATGGAATTCAGAGAGGGTAACACACTGGAAACACTCCTTTGAAAAGTTCAAGCTTGAACAACCTACAGCCAATACATAGGGGTCACATACTCAGCTGAGGAGGCTAGTCCCTACCACCAAAGACGTCTCCAGTTATGAGGTGTGCAGAGGTCTTTGGGTATACACGAGAGAACTACTCAGGCGATCCATTAAATAAGAACCCAATCTATACAACGTTGGCGGCACCATGTCGTACGGTTTCCTTTTTCCAGTAGGAACTGTTCACTTATTGGACAACATAAACGTTGGGATTGTGCCAGACTGATTCTATGCACCCCCTAAGTTTATGTTGGCCTAGACACCTGCAAGCTCACAGTGCCACCATAAGTACCCCTAAACCTAGCAGAGTAACAAATGGTTTGGGCAACATCAGAACATGACAACTCTGACTCCTCAGGGAATCGCGGCAACAGATTTAGGGGCATATCATCAAGGACCGGCAAAAATTATCGCTAAGCGCACTTAGCGCTAGGATAATTATCGCCGGCTAACATGGAATTTTATCGCTGAGATAGCGTGCTATCAGCAACGCTTATCTCAAAAGCGATAAAATTCCAAGCGCTGACTGCCAAATGTGAGATTATCGCTGGAAATGTTATGTAATGTTATGTTATGTTACATCCATTTATAGCATGCTCAGATACTCAGGAGTGTCCCAGCGCGATGCCAAAGGGGTAATGAAAAAGACTAGCAAGCAAAGAGGTGAGTCTTTATTTTCCTTTTAAACACCACTGGGTCCTGGATGGATCGCAGGGCAAGGGGGAGGGCATTCCAGGCCACACTGGCCTTCACAGCAAAAGGGCTGCCCCCTAACCTCTGATACTTGAAACGAGGGACCCGGGCAAAGCGAAGGGATAGAGATCGAAGAGCTCGCGAAGGGACATGAAAATAGAAGCGTTTCTGAAGATAGAGAGGGCCACACCCATGGAGGGCACGATGAGCCAGAACCAAAGACTTAAATTTAACTCTGTCCCCCACGGGGAACCAGTGCAGGGAACGCAATTGATGGTGCACGCTGTTCCTCGCCGAAATGCCCAATAGTAGTCTGGCCACCGTATTCTGAACCACCTGTAATCTCTTCAGCAGGTAGCCAGGACTGCCAGCATAGAGTGCATTGGCGTAATCAAGATCAAGAGCGCAAGTAACTTTTTCTGTCGCCGCCTGAGGAAGAAGTGGGAAAAAGTTCCTGAGAGTCTTAAGAAGGCCAAAACAGCAGCCGGCCAATTTCTTAATATGTGTCGAGAAAGAGAGACCCTCATCGAACCATACGCCCACATTTTTTATGGGCTCTCCCGTAGATGAGGGCAGAGGAGAGTCAGGCGGCCACAGCTGCTCTCGGGAATTCGAAGGGAATTTGCCAAATAGCAAGATCTCGGACTTCTGTTCATTGCACTTTAGCTGTGCGTCCGCCAACCATTTAAAAATGGAGGCTAAGCACTGTTGTGCCACTGAAACAGAGTCAGTCACTTTATCCCAGCTAAATAGCAGATGGGTATCGTCCACATAGGCCATCACCTTAGCCCCAAGCTCCTCTGCCAAGTATATCAATGGAGTGACATAGATATTGAAGAGGAGGGGGCTAAGGGAGGAGCCCTGCGGAACTCCGGTAGTAACCAACTGAGGGGAGGAGGAGAATGGAGAGAGCCAGATCTGTTCAACACGCTCCTCCAAAAAAGACCTGAGCCAACCCCAGACGGCTCCCGATACACCAATCCCTGCTAGTCGGGCCAAAAGAAGTGCATGTGGAACCGTATCGAACACCGCCGAGAGATCCAGCAAAATTAATGCCGCTCTCCCGCCGGCGTCAAGGCACTCCCGAATGGCCTCTGACACCTCTACTAAGACAGTCTCAGTACTATGAGAGGTTCGCAACCCTGATTGAGCTTGGTGCAGGAGTGCCTCTCTTTCCACATACTCTGTGAGCTGTTTATTGACCACCTTTTCACATACCTTGGCTATAGCCGGAAGGAGAGAGATAGGCCGATAATTCCCGGGGTTGAGAGGATCCAGAGAAGGTTTTTTTAAGGAGTGGCAAGATCTTCGCCTGCTTCCAAATCTGAGTGACAACAGCTGTCTGGAGAGACATGTTGATGATAGAGTTCACTTCTATGTTCACGCGCTCTGCAACTGCTGCCAAAAGCCTGGCTGAGCATGAGTCCGAAGGCGAGCCAGACTTAAGCCCCATAAGAATTTTAAGAGATTCCGGAGGGTCAACAGATCTAAAAGCTGACAGAGTGTGGGCGGAGGCAATAAGTTGCACCGCCAAAGGACCCTCGCTGTTGCCATTGCTCAAAGGGAATGTCGCCTGGATAGCCTGAATCTTATCCCTAAAGAAGCAGGAGAGCGTGTTACACCCGGCAGGTGAGGATGAAGTCACACTCGACTGGGCCAGCGGAGATGTGAAACTCTGCACTATGGCAAAGATTTCTTTGGAGTTGTTACTGGCAGATTCAACGCGAGCAGCATAGAACTGCCCTTTGGCCAATGCAATGGCTTCATAATATACTTTTTGCATGGCTCTAAGCTTCTGCTTGGCTGTAGGGCAATAGCCGCTCCTGCGCCAAGCCCGCTCAAGAATCTTACAATTATGCTTGGCAACTTTAAGGGCAGAGTTAAACCAAGGTTTAGAGGGCAATTCTCTGGCCGGTCTGGCGGGCCGAAGGGAGGCCACGGAATCAGCCGCGCGGGACACCCAGCCAGAGAACCCCAACAAGTGCTCCTCAAGTTGCCCTGATAAGACGGGCCTAGAAGATTCCAAAGCCTGTCTAAACTCCAGAGGATCAATTTTCCCAAAAGCTGGCTTCTGGTAGGAGCACACCAATGTCTCTGCATTGGAAACATCCCAGGAAAAATAAGATACGAAATGGTCTGACCAGGACACCGGACAAGGATCCCTTAAGACAATAGGGAAATTAGTACAGATCGGGTCCAATAGCGGAAATGCTGGTTGAGTTGTGCCAGATGTAATATATCCAACAGGTCGATCGCCTCCTTGGAGTCTGGTCAATCAAGGTCGATATTGAGATCGCCCAGAACCATATAGTGGGAGAATCTAACCGCCCTAGAGACAATAGCGTCCCCACAAGCCTGCAGAAATGAACCCGCCGGGCCAGGGGGCCTATAGATCAAGGAGGCTCCCAGAGTAAAATGGGCTGAAAAGCGGATGCTAAAATCAAGCACCTCACAGCCTCCCCAAGCCGTAGTGTTCCCCATTCGAAGTTCCAATATCTTTTTATAAATAATAGCCACCACCGCCCCCTCTCCCCACCGGACGGTCGACTCTAGAGATCTTGTAGCCCGCTGGGATGGCAAAGGAAACGATGGGATAGGAAGTAGGATCAAGCCAAGTCTCCGTTAGGAACAACATATCTAGGGAGTTGTCCTCCAGGAGGTCAAATACATCCACATAGTGTTTCCTAAGTGAGCGGGCATTGATCATGGCTGCCGGAATAGTGAAGTCCTTGGCCCGCTGATCAGGTAAACTAGCCTTGTTGACCAGAGAAGCGCGCCCCCACCTCAAATTGTAACCACACGCAGAAAAGGCGTCTGTCGCTGCATCAGCCACGTCCCAGTTATGAGAATTGCAGCGTGCGTTAACACCCAACGTACGTAATGTGGCTTCCGAATAGCTCCTTCTGAACTCAGTCCCCATGGGCTTCCGGGCAGCGAGGCTGGCGCTGGCCGCATCCGGGACGCTGACGGGCGCAGATGGGCTTCCGCTGCGCGTCCGAGCAGCGCGTATTTAAATATACCTGTGTGCCAAAGAACAAGAGCACCGAAATGGCGTCTCTAGTCGCACCACGGGTAACCAGGAAGTCGGCTAAACCCCCCTCGCAGCAACAGGCGACTTCAAAGTAAATAAATGTGAGGCCAGGTAAAACAGAGCATGTAAATTCATAAAAAAATTTAAATGCGGGTATGCGGTCTTAGGAAGTGTGCAAATGTGCAAATAAGCAATTTTAGCAGCAAAAGACAGTGTCACAGTGCGAGTAGAAAACCCCTAAGCGCGCATTTAAATATACCTGTGTGCCAAAGAACTAGAGCGCTGACTACCAAAATGGCGTCTCTAGTGGCACCACTGGTAACCAGGAAGTCAGCGAAAACCCCCTCGCATCAACAGGTGACTTCAAAGTGAATAAATGTGAGGCCAGCGATAATCTCACAAAGTTTGGAGATAGCTTATTGAAAGGGCAGGGCAGACTTAGCCATGATATCCACCTTACATTGGATATAATGGCTAAGTCAAACTAAAAGCAGGCGTAAGGAAAGCAGCGATAACCAAGGTTAGCGCTACTTTTCTTATCACTATGCTTGTTAGCGTGCCCATTGATAATTGGAGAAATGTCGGTTAGCGACATTTCTCCAGTTATTTTCGGGACGGAACGCCCACTTTGCATCTCATTAGAGATGCAAAGGTGGGCGTTACGGGAAAGGGAGCTAATGCAAGGATTCATGCGATAGCGTGACCTTGCTGATAAGGCGATAAACTTATCGCCGCTCTTCGTCCGAAAACGGACGCAAAAGCGGCGATAATTTTATATCGCCTCCTTGCTGATATGTCCCCAAGAACCTTTTCGCTCTGTCTCTCGTGCTCACTCAGAGAGATACACAAGGGGGCGTTTTCAATATATATTGAACGATTGTGATTCCTGTATAGAATATATATGTTGTAATGATTGATAGACAGAAGCAGATAAATTGATTAGCAATACAAGGACGGTGAAAACAATGAACGATTCCACCATTGTGCTCAAACAGTGTATATATGCTGGTACATAAGTACTGGGTATAGTGTACACCTACTATGCGCTCCCTAACCTAATTGCCGAGGGTGGGTGTTCTGCCAAGAATCCCCTATTGGATGATATAAGTCCCCATTACCTGAAGGCAAGGTATGTAGGCCCCCATCTTGGTCACAATTGGGCATCCCTACTCGCAGGGGTTAAACTGGAATCAGCTAGACTGAGACTCTGAAACAGCGACAACCTTTCAATGACAAGAGAGTGATCCTCTAATTTGAGCACGGAAATATGTGTGTATTAATAATAACAGTATCCATGCTTCTGTGTCAAGGCTTCAGCTGGGCTGACATTGTTTATTGTCTCTGTGATAGCCCTGTCACCTCATGGACGAATAATAAAGAACACCATGTGCACAATGTGTGTTCAGGCCTTGTACTGAATGTTCAAGGTGTCATGATAGTGTACTTATGAAATGGAAATATAAGCAATGTGGTTTCAAAGGAACTAATCCTGCACTGTGGGGGCCAGGTGAGGGATGGGATTCCGACAGACGATGCTGATGGAAAATTAATTGTTTATTTTAATTTTATTTAACTTTCCCTCTGCATCGTCCCTCGAAATCCCCCCACCCCGCCCCACCGCTGTTACCTGCACGGACCGCAGCTGTTTTCTCCTGGGCCTAACCTAGCCATGTGACAATACACCAAGGTATACCCATCACACTTAAGGTATCTCACTGAGAAAAATGATGGGACGAAAACTTACACTATCATCTGTGTGACTCATTGAAGTCCATCGGCTTTTGATCACTATGCTAGTACAGACAGAAGCCAACATTATAGAAATTGGCCCTGGTCCTGCTCCAGTGGGAACACTGATGCCAGAACTGCCAGGCCATGTCCCCTAGGAACGAGAATAGGAGGAACTACGGACAGTTATTGGCTTTATTTGGCCCTGTCACGGAGGTTAAAATAAGTCCTGAGGCAAAGCAAGCGTAGGCCTTCGGTCTGGGCATATCTGTCGCACTTATGGCATCTCACCCAAAAAACTATGATGTATGGAATGCTTGAGTTAATCTCAGCCACTGCTAATGATGCTGAGCAGCATTCTATTCTACCTTCTTTATGGTTACTCTGCCACTACAGATAGAGAACAAGCTAGTGTAAATCAGTCTGGAATCTAATTAAACAGGAATAAGTTTTGAATTTCCATTCCACCCTCCAAAAGCAGCAATAGATTGATTTGAGCCTCGGTGGGCTTCGTCAGTGAGGTGCACATTGAATTCTATGGTAGAGGAAGCACGACTCAGGTCTGGGCCTATGCTTCGGATTTAGGGTGTTTCACCGAGAAAACATTTATGGATGTGTGGAATGCTTATATTAATCCTATAGCAATTACAGTGAGCAGCATTCCAATGCATCATTTTTGTGACCACTGTGCCTTTACTGAAAGGAACCAAATTTATGTGAATCAGTTTTCGTCCTGCTCCATAAGGCAGAGATCCGGCCAAACTGCCAGATGGTGTCTTTTCAGAAAATGGGAACAAAAGCAACCCCAGATCAATTTTGGCCTTGTTGGACCACAACAGTCAAGTCCAACTTGATTTGTGTGGCACAGTGTATGCATGACCCATGTCTGGGTATCTGGGCATACCCGTCGCATATGGGGCACTTCTCTGAGAAAAAGAAATGGGTGAAATGCTTGAATTAATCTCACTGTTCCTTACAAAATTACCAGTGGCGAGATTAATTCAAGGTTTTCACCCTTCATTAAGTCTGGCCTAGATACAGCTGCCAGTCTAGTGTTTCCCAAATAATTCTTAATAAAAATGCATACATAAATGGGTCTGTTGAGTTTATTTCACATTATGCTTCTGACCACCATGGAATACAGCGTGGACCAATGTTTCAGCTCACTTCCTCCACTGGCTAGCTTGCATTTTGAGTGATTGTATTTTACTTAATCACAGGTGTCTAGCTACCTGAAAAAGAGCGCAGTTCAGTATCCAAGCTGGTGTGCCTGGCCTACAGGGCCACTCCTTTATTGTTGTATTTTATATATTTTTGACAGCTTTTTGCATATTGTTCCAAAACAAAATGCATGCTTACCAAGGCTAAACCTACTGGTTTTGCCAATTCTTGTTTGCATGTTGTTCCTAAACATGTGTAGGTTGGCATTGCATCTCACAGGCTACTTGAACACCGTATATTTTATTTCCCGCTTTCCAGAAATATTGTGTGTTACAATGGGCTTAGAACTAACCCTGGGCTTAGTTCGCATAGTAGTGCTACGCGTAGCTACGCGAAGTGCACTTCGCACTACGCGAGATATGCGTAGCACTACGCGAACTGCATAGTGCGCTGTTCGCGATGATTGCACAGTGCCGGATGCTTGTCCGCACTGTGCAATCATTGAAGACGGCATCTTGCACAGTGCGAGCTGTCGCTTTCTGCCGCTCGAGTAGATTTTTACTCGAGCGGCAGCTTTCTCAATGCGGACTGGTAGTTTCTCATCGCGAGCGGTCGCGAGCATACGCGACCACTCGCAATGAGAAACCTGACCTCCCCGCGTTGCGAATCTCGCCAGGAGGTTTATTTTCTATGCTCGCGATCGGCAACTTGATGTTGCTGATTGCGAACAAGGAAAAAGTCTTGCCAGGATGTCATTTTGCTTCGCTTGCGGTCGCCAACTTGATGTTAAGGGCTGCGAACGAGCAAAAAATGGCAACTACGCTACGCGATTTTGCACTGTGCTACGTGCAATTCGCGTAGCGCGAAGTAGCACAAACTATGCAAACTTCACGAGCGCAGCATAGTTGTCCGTCCAAGGTTACTTAGAACCTGTTCATTGCTTACCATATATTGGCATCATGGTCACTCTTTTTTGCTGCCTCCTAATTGGCCAGCCTATGCCGGCTCCACTTGTTCTTCTTTTATGTGAAGGAATAACAAAGTACTAATTGCTTCATCGTGATTAGTGCCCTTCCGCTGCTAGTGCTCTGATTGAGGCACTATTTTAATTTCTTCTTACCCTGTCATACTTATCCATGTTGCTTCTTCACCCTCCCATGACCTATTGTCTGTGTTACTTCTTCCCATCCCACCCCACTTGCCTTTTTTGCTTCTTCCCCTCTAACCGATTCTTATCCGTCTTACTTCTTCCCCACCTCCCCTTGTCCATGTTGCTTCTTCCTCTCCCCCTCCAACCCCCACCCTTGTCCATGTTGCTTCTTATGTCCTACCCCACTCTCCTGCTGTCTGTGTTGCTTCTACTCTCCCACCACATCCTTCTATTCTCTATATTGCCTCCACCCACCTACCATGAGAAAAAAAAACATTATAACGCGACCAGCGCTGGGCATGCCATAGAGCTTTTTTACCGTCATGTTGCCTGTTAAATCTCCCACCCTCCCTTCTGGGTCTAAGCTTAGACTTCAGGTCTAAGTTTACCTTTAGGAATTGGGCCCTCCGTTTCTTTTCACCTAATGAAAAATTGGATGATTTGCTGCGAATCTCAGGCTGTTGAGCTCAAGTCAAGATTCAACCCTGTTTTTACTTTTATAAGGTCAGCAGCTTTAGCCACTACAATGCATCTCTTACTGTAAACCTGTATTACTACTATTTATCCCTCTCTCTTTCTGTCTTTGTTTTGTCCAGGCCTCTCTCTGTCTCATTTAGTTTCAATGATTATTGTCCGAAAGCGCTTTTTTTTATTTTTTATTAAGCCAGTAAACCGATACAGGAAAATAAGGCAAATCAAAAGGAAGCACACGGCATGTTCAACATGACAGGAAATAAAGACATTGTAAAATCATATAGGATCGACAGAAGAGAAAACGACCATTGTAAAATCATATAAAATCAACGGAAAACAAAAAAGGAACAAATAATGCAAAAGAAATGTACATATACCACATCATAAAACAAAGTACTGCTGAGTACAGTGCTAATGTAAAAGCCCAAATATATATCTATCTGTTTGACGTCCTCTCTGGGAGGCCCGACCTCCTATACATTGTTTACTTCCAAATTTCATCTACATCTATACATACTGATTATCCAATAGGCCTCCCATAAAACTATAAAGAGTGACTATTTTTGAATTAGAGAGAGGGGATAGAATCTCTACCAACCCAACGGGGCTTAACTGAGATCTTATGTTGTCGGTGAAAGATATTCCCTTAGAGCCCCCCAAATCTCTTCACCAAGTTTACGTTTACGTGGGCTTTTAATGGCATATAAGCTAGTCTCAAGTTTGCAGATAGCAAATAATCTGCCTCTCCACATCTCAAATGTAGGGGGTTCTTTCTGACGCCACAATGAAGCTATACATAACCTTGCTACTGCAACTGCAATATCTATAAAATATCTATATATATACATTCCATGTGTAGGTGTTTTATATTCTATAACCCCCAGCATCATAACTAATGGAGTTATCTCAATATGTACTCCTGTGACTTCAGTTAAAAATATCTGTATCCTATTTATCAATAATTTCAACTCTAGACATGTAGAAAACATGTGAACTATGTCTGCCTGTTCCCCCCCCCACATCGAGTGCATTTGTCCTCATTTACTCCACCCCAGCGTGCCATTTTAGCCGATGTATAATGTAGATTAAACATGGTTTTGTATTGTTGGGTTTTCAGATTTGAGGATATTAGGAGTTTTTCAGCTAGATAAATAGATTCTTGCAAAATATTCCCTTCTGCAACCACTCTCAATTTCCATTTATCCTTCTGTGCCTCAACATCGTCCTTTTGTGTGTCGATAAGTGCCTGATATATATCCCCAATTTTACCCCGGGCCATCACAAATTCTAAAAGATTGTTTTTATCAGCTAAACATGAGATATCCCTCCTTCTGCACAGGAAGTCCTGGATCTGCAAATATTTAAAAAAATCCGCTTTAGAAAGATCATAGTTAGTCATCAATGTAGCGTAAGTTTTAACACCACTACTGTCTAACATCTGGTCCAAAGTTGTAATACCTTTACATTTATTCATAATACCATCTAAGAAGATAGATGGAAGTAGTGCCGCTGCGTCCGTGGGTGTATAATAGTTTATTTTACCCATATTTTGCTGCCTCTTTATTTGGCGCCAGGCCTTATAGGCTGCCTGGAGGACTTTGAAGCGAGTCTTCTTATAGTAACTTGGCTCTAGAATTTTAAAGAATGTTCTCTCTGTCCTTGCACCTAATAGTAGCTGATATATATGAGGCACATCCCCTAGAGTTTCACCATTATTTCCCACCAATAGGATTCCAATGTGCTGTAATAAGCAAGCCCAGTAATTAAATTGAAAATTGGGTACTGCCCACCCCCTCTATTCCGTGGTAGGGTCATAAATTTTAGTGCTCGCCGGGGTTTCCCCTGTGCCCATAGAAAACTATTGCAGATAGATTGTAGTGTCTGCATTTGTTTTCTTGTAATTTCCAGTGGCACTGCCCTAAAGAAGTATAGGACCTTTGGAAGCACATTCATTTTGAGGACATTACATCTTCCCAGCAACGACAAGTGTACGTTTTCCATCCTATCCAAATCTCTTTTGATCTTATTAAGAAGAGGTTCCCAATTGAGTTTAACCATCATATCTAGACAAGCATTCAGGCGTATTCCCAAATATACGGCCTCCTCTAAAACTCTCTGATCCCTAAATTGAGTTTGTTCAGTACAAATTACCTGTGTCTTAGTTAAGTTCAATTTATAACCTGCACTCCTCCCAAATATTGCTGCCAATTGTTCCGTCTGCTCCAATGTGATTGCAGGGTCCGGTGTACTTATTGCAATATCATCTGCATAAGCAAGTATATCAACCCGCTCCAGCCTAGGGCCTGACAGCTGTTCGTTTAATCTATGCTCTAATAGGTTTAGGAACGGGTTGATATATATCGCAAATAACAGAGGGGAGCACGGACATCCTTGGCGAGTGCCTCTTGATATAATTAATGGTTTTGATTCTAACCCTAGTGTACATATTCGTGCCTTTGGGGATCTGTACATTGTCTTAATGGCCTGAATAAACCCTGCACCAACACCATGCAACCTAAGTGTGGCCCATAGAAATTCCCATGAGACACGGTCAAACGCTTTTTCTGTGTCTAATAATATCACCCCGCATGGCATCTTACATGTGTTGGCAATATCTAGCAATGTTGTTACTCTGCTTATATGATTGACCGTGTCTCTATCTGGTACAAACCCATGCTGGTGAACTGAAACCAGGGTCTTAATAACATGCGATAGACGTGCCACCAGACCGCTAGGGGCTAATTAGGCATGAAACATGTTGACCCACTACACCATGACAGCCCTATAGGAACATCACATCTGTTCAGGGCACCCACATCTTTTAATTAAGCCTGAGCTACCTCAGAAATAACACATATGACTGTAGGACAGCTCTAGACTTATTTTAACCCACCTCCATGTGCTCTACCCAGCCCTCACACCCACACGCACCCTACGTCTTCTTCAAAAGATCTTTGCCATAGATCCCTGTTTACAGGAGCCCGTCGGTCATTGCAGCGCTGGCCCGACGGGGAGTTTGGCCCAATAATGAAGCATGACATCCTTTGGGGTGTGTGAGGGCATCACGAAGAAAGGACTCCCTTTCCCCGCCCCTCCCACTAGGAACTGCACACCACTTTGACATACGGTTCACTTGGCTCGTGTGCAGGACCTGTTTAAAATACAGCTCCTGGTTTCCCTTGTTTTTGCCAACCATATAATATCAGTAAACCAGACAGGCATCCGCAAAAAAACAGGTACAGCAACTAACATCCTGACAATCTCTCTGCTTATTGATGGAGCTATAGCCAAGAAAATGCAGCTGCACCTTTTTTTTATTGACTTTTGTGCCGCTTTCGATATTGTTGATAGGGCAAGACTGTGGGGGAAGTTAGCCGATTGGGGCATTCCAAAGCCCCCCTAAAAATGCTAACACTTCTCCATACAGACACCTGGTTACGGGTGAAACTGGCAACAGGGACCCACCTTTCGAGAAGAGTAACAACATCCAAAGACCTGAAACAGGGCTGTGTGCTGGCGCCTACCTTATTCAATCTATTTATGGCAGATCTACCACAGATACTCAACTCCTGCAATTTCCACGCGCCCAGGATGGGGGGCACAACTTTGTCCAATCTCCTGTACGCCAACGATGTAATTCTGCTTAGCCACACAGCAGTCGGCATGCAACACCTTCTTAAAGAAATGCAGGACTACGCCAGAGAAAGCAAATTCACAATTAATCTGAAAAAACAAGGACAATGAATATAATAACAAGAGGAAAGAAGCGAGGTCCTGGCACCTGGGTGGCACACATATAGAATCAGCGGCGGAGTACAAGTATCTATGTGTCTACATACATAAAGAAGGAGCCTTCGCAAGACATCAAGAAGAGATTAAAAGAAAAGGACTGGTGCTAGCATTAACTTTGAAAAATCAAAACTAACGGGTCCAACACTAATCCCCCTTCTGAAAGTAACACAGGCTAAAATTCTACCTACTATAACCTATGGTAGCAAAATAATGAGAGGCAGAGACATCAAGTTACTGGACAAAACTCCAGTCAAAGCATATAGAACCATGTTCAGCCTCCCAAACTACACCACCCCAGTGCAATTAAGATTGGAGTTTGGCCAATTGAAGCAATCATGGGCAGGTACAGAAACATACATCCTCTGGTGGAATAAAATCAGATTATCAGCCCCAAACACTCTAATCCAGCTCTTATGGCAAGACCTCCAACAGAGGGAGAATTCCCCTGCAAGATGCTACCTTCAGGAGGCTCTGGCAAACACTGGGCTTTGCAATACACAGATCCATCCCCTAGCCTTTAAGAAGCTGGTCTGGAAATCTCTAAAACAATTTTCATTGTTGGAGGATAAAACCGCCTTTTGGGCCAGATCTCATGCGTGGATGACTTTGAATAACTACAAGATCTTAGCCCCTCGAAAATATTTTAACTTGGGATATCCAAAATCTCAGAAAATAAAATTCTTAAAGCTTTGCCTTGGCATGATCCTGTGCACTCAGAACCTTCCACCGTGGATGCGGGTGTCATCCCCAACTTCCTGCAGCCTGTGCAAAAATGTCCAGGGAGACATCATCCATCTACTATGCTCCTGCAAGGAGATGTGGCAGGAAAGGAGACAGATGCTAAAAATCCCCTTCAATCAAAGGGGAATTCGCTCAAGGAGGCAAGTAGTTCTGGCATGCTTTGATCCAGGAACACCACAACTAAACCGCAGACTAGTAAGATTTCTTGCATTAGTCGAGCAAAAAATGCCACCATAAGATCAAGCCTCACCCGGGATTCGGAGCAGTCCTACCGGAAACCACTTTACGTGGGCCTAGTCACTAAGAATTGCCGGCAGGTTATACACTAGTGATCGTAGGGCAATTCATCCAATTAAAGAACAGAGGCCATTCCAACTAAGGTAGGGCTGGGAAGCCCTCATTGAGGCGATCAGCTTAGATACTTGTAAAGCATCTTTCTGTACTGATTGCATTGTCTGATTCGGCAACAAACTCAGCACTTACTGCATTGCTTACACCAGCGGCAATTTGGACTAGTACCAAAGTGCCTTTTAACTGTCAGTAATCCAACTTATTTAAAGTTTTTAATGTATATGGAAATTACAAATGCGTACCTTACATATTATCATGATCCTATGGTTTTAATTGAAGCTTTTGTATTGCAACGGTTTTTAGTAACTATGCAAATGAAATAAAATTTAAAATTTAAATTCAAACAATACAATCCCCGCTAAAGCCGCCAAAAGGGCTTTCAAGTGCAACATTTGTCCCAGCATATTCAGAAACTCTCAACCTTTTTAGTGCTTTTTATAGGATCATTTTCATCCTATTACATTGGTCCAATGTGTTGCAGAACACACCATTTAGTTGGAGTTAGGAGGGGTGTCGATGAAAGACTTTAGATTCTCTTCAACCAATTGTACTGGTCCAATGAACTTTAAAGTAGAACATTAGGCATAATCGTCCCACATTAATCCTGGAAAAAGAATCCCAAACTCCCTATAAAATGTTTAAAAACCCTTTTGTATTTTCCCTGTGTTACATAGTAGGCCAGTGTATTTACAATGGCGCGACCTGCCATTATTTAGCACAAAAATATCAACCTCCCAATAAAATTGCATTCTTTACAACTGTGGTTTTATGTACTGCCGTGCGAAACTTCTGTAATTTGCTGTAGTGTAATTACAGGAATATGGCAAAATTAAGTGAAAAATCTACCTGAATTATTTGTTGACCGGCCTTGTTTAAGAAACTGCAGCTGGTGTCTATAACACTAGCTCACTCCTTCAGATTTGTAGTTTTGTGCAAAAAAAAATCCTGAACGGTCTATTTGGGTGAAATATCTACATGGAATTCCACGGCGTTCAAAAATTTCCTGTATGGTATATCTTGTGTTAAAATTTCCTCCCGATATGACGCAATTTGGCATAATGACATGATCTTGGACATTTTGTGTAAATTTAGTTACACAAAATTGCCAAAATTATGCCAGTTATGCTGGAATAATTACATTGTTGCCCAGTCATATTCTTCTGAAGTTAATGGCCCAAAATGCTTTCAAATACAGTGTCCTAAATCACCATCGATGGAGAGCCAGTGCTATCAAATCCTCATGTTGCACTAGTCTTAGTGGCTCAGTCTTTCTTATAATTGGCAGTTTAGCTCTATGTTTCACAAAGGTATTATGACAGAAATTTCCAAACATAGCAACAAAGTGCTCCTAAGCCCTTTTACATTTTTGCAAGGTGGCCGCACGTAAATCCAATTTAAACATGCAATGGTCATTTTGCTCTTTCCAAACATAAAATCATATGCTACACTGACCATGGTTAGTTAGTGAGTACCCCTCGTTCCCAGGTTTGATTCTTGGCAGGGCTGACACTACCTTTCATCCTTCAGCAGTTAGTAAAACAGTTGATGAAATAAGTAGGATTGAATTAATGTTAATAACACCTACTTTAGTGTGCTTAGAGACAATTATCCTTGGGATGTCTTTGAACTAATATTAGGCAGCTTGTGGGGGTTCGTGGGGTGGGGGGCGGGGGTCAATGACAGAGCTTGCATCCATCTTAAGAGTGTGACTGCAAACCGGCAGGAAATCTCATTAATCTTTTGTTGAAAAGGAGAATAAGTACAAATGAAATATTGTATAGTCACAGTCTGTGCTTTCAGCTTCAGACAAAACATACAATTAAAGTTTCCCAACAAACTATGGTAAAATTGATATAACTGAAAAGTATTATTACGTGCTATGTTTATTTCTGAGTTCAAAGGCAGAAGGACTGCAAGGCCCACTTCCAAGATTCGTCTATAAAAACAAGCATTGGCAAAGCCAATAGGTCTTGCTTTGGCTACCATCTTGGAGCTCAAACGTTTTAGGGTGAAAAATGGTAATGTAATAACTTGGTGGGGCACCTAAAATATGGGAAACAATCCTGGCAACAGGTAATATGGAACTGCCAGGCCCTTTCCAGTATCGAAGAAATTTCCTGAAAGCAAAAATCTTTTTTTCAGCCTAAAATAGCACACATTGTCATGGTAACCCCTGAAACACAACACAACTACTTTGTGTCCTTGTGAAAGAGCAGAATGGGGTCACTCACAGTTAAGCTAGGCCAAGGCTGAAGTGGGATGACTAAGTGCCCCATGCTGTATGGTGAAGTGGGCGGAAGAAAATGTGACTGACATAACAATAGATCTGTGCATGAAGAGGGCTGGATGATAGCTCCTAAAACCGAAGTATATGTCAAATATATAATTTTAGTAAAATCAATAGGACTTTGCTAACGCCAGACCTAACATGAATGGAGTTTTATCAATACCCTGAAATATAATAATGATTGTCTTGCTGAGTTTTCAGCACAAGTCAGAAAGATGATGAAAGGCAGGAAGTCCATTTGACCTTCTCTGGTGGGATGACTGTCCCAGTAAGGGAAACTCATCAAGGGGTGAGGGGAAGAAGAAAGGGTGATTATTAGTGCTTACAAGGGAGAATGTACAGATTCCCCAAGCTGAGGATTGGAGATTGTGAAAAGAGTGTGCCTCATCCGGGGGCTCGAAGGTCTTTGGGTAAAAGGTGGTGGGGGAATAACTTGGCAGGGCACCTGAACCAAGGGAACCAATCCCGGCAATGCATAATACTATAAAATATAATTCTGTATAAATATCAGCAAACATGCAGTTTAGCCATACACATCTTTTAACATTTGCCTTAGGTGAAAAGCAATGGTTAGTGCAAGTAAACAAGTAATGAATTTGTACATGGTCTCAATATGGCCCTATAACCACAGTCCTACACAGGATCACACTCTAACCCTGTAGTCTAGACTCGATGGACCACAATTAGGTTGTTGAAGAACAATGTTGTGTCTGTCAGGGTAAGGAAAGCTTTAGAGCTTGAGGTCCCTATCATGGCAGAGCTAGGCAGAAAGGACTGCCCAGTAGTTGGTGACAGTCAAATGACCAAGTCCCAGGATCACATGACTGAAGTGCATGGCTGCCATCTTAGATCTGGCTGACTAATATTACTAAAGCAGACCTGTCAGCTCATAATGTGCCACTGTGTGCCACAAGATATTGTCTCTCTTCACATGGTCACATGGTTAAGATCCAATATCACACAGTGTAAGCCTAGGTGAGCTAGAACCACCTACAGCGAGTGGGTTCCCAGTTCCTTTGTGGAAGCTCATCACAGCTACTACACGCTCCCAGGAAATCGGCCGCAACCTCAGAAGCTATTGTCTTTTTTGGGGGGAATGGGGTATATGGAGTTGCTCTCAGGCAGTGTTCAGAATGTAGCCATACTCACAGTGCACCCCCCCCCCCCCCCCCCCCCGAAGCACCTCCAAAGCTGGTAAGACACTCAAGGGCTCAAGGCCTGGCCGCCTCCCCAGACCCCGCCCACTCCCGTTCATTTAATCTCACATGGTAAGCATGTTTTTAAAGTTTGCAGGCCTGCTAAGGAACTGAGCAGTGTTTGGATCAGTCCAAATCATACATATTTTTACCTTTCATATTTGTATACAATGTTCGTTGCCCTCTTAAACTGTAGCAGTAAAATGGACACGAATATGGAGTTGCATGAGGCTAAACTTCTGACACAGCTGCAGGCACCCAGGGGGGAATCATTGGCAAAGAAAAAAAACTAACCTGGGAAAATAGCACCGGCCTTTTTTCATGTCCTTGTGATGGGAATGAAGAAGATGATATGTACATAGCAGGAATGAACGCTTCTCTAAAGGTGAGGCTTCTGGAGCAAAAGAGGAAACAATTCCAGTGACGTATTCCGTTAAGAGGGTCACAAGCAAGAGAAAACTGTTATTATGGTAGCCTGTCCTACATCAATGAAACAAGTCTCCTGACTGTCTCTGGGAGAGCCTCAATATACGAGTCACTCAGTTCATGGTGTGCTACCAGAAACTCCATTTGAGTACCTGGAAGATAAAACAAGCTTTGGCAAAGCCAATAGGTCTCACCTTTTGGACATACATGGTGTTAAACAGGCCCTTGCAGCCCCCGTGGTACTGGGGGCGAAGCTCCAGAAGGCCCCTTCAGCACAGTACTTTGGCCGGAGAGCTCCTGATTAAGTCTGGAGTGGGTCCCTCCACGTCCCTTGCAGGAGGGCCACCTCAAGTTTCGTTGCGCCAGTGCGACTTGCTCTTTCAGTGGTTTTAAGCCATGCTGAGCAGCAGCCCCATGCTGAACAGTATGGCTGAATAATTTAAAAAAAGCTCATGACTTGGCCAGCCATGTCATTGCGTAGCCGCATGCACCGTGTATGCATACACCTCCAAAATAACACGACCCTTTTCTTTTCTTTTTATTTGCATATCTGAATTGTATCAGCAAAGGAAAAGAAAAAATCAACAAAAGTGTCAAAAGTGGTTGGGGGAAGCAACATGGGGGTGGCAGGAGTAAGAGGGGTGGAAGCCACTCGGAGCAGCAAAAGCAACACTCAGGACAAGGGAGGGGGGAAGCAACAAAGAGGGCGAGGGAGCAAGACAGAAGGTACTAGGTGGGGAAAGCAAACAAAATAAAGAAAGAGAAACGTGGAGCATTGGGTGGGGAGGGCCTGGAGAACTAAAAGCAACCCTGGCACAAATTAGCCCCACTTCCCTCATCTCCTTAAGCAATGTCTCTCTTCACTTCCATACATTCTCTCTCTTTCCTTCTCTCCCCTCTGTCTTCTCCCTCTCTGATCACTTCTTCTCTGTTTGCCCCTCCTTCCTCCCTCCCTCTGTCTCTCTCGAAGCCTTCCTGTGCCTCTTGAAATTAACCTCGAGGAGCTGGGGAAAGTGAAAGATGCTCCATGAGCTGCCTGGGTCTTTCAAGGCCAGCCCCCAAGGGCTCCAGTCCACCAGGGAAATGCCGGGTAGAATAAAGGCCTGTCTGGCCCTGGAAGTTCTCAGGTGAGAAATCAATGGAAGAGAAGCACACGTGGGAAAGTGCATCATGAAGGGAAGCAAGGAGAAGTATACAGGTGATAGAGAGCAACACGAAGTGCAGGGGGAGGGAGAAGTACATAAAAGAGGGAGCTGGAAAACACATTCACACCCATGTAGTGTTTAACCACAAAGAAAACGTAGTGCTTGAACAGTAAGCAGTAGAAGGACACAAGTAATGCATCCATGCTCTAGGTGAGGGACAAAAACATAAAGAGGAAGTAAAGCATGGACAAGGCAATGACTAAGAAGCAACCAAATGAGTGTAACAATAAAGCTTTGAGTTCCACAGCCGGGGAAGTTTACACTGCTACCATATGCTATTGGTTGTTTCTTGTGTCAATCTCCCTCTATATATAGTACTGCCATTGTAATGCACCAGGGGCTATTTAACATACACAAATGCACTCAATCATCACATATTCAATACTTTATCTCGTGCATGAACTATGCTAAAAAAGCAATCCTTTTGAGGTCTCGCCTGACCCAGCGCATGCGCTGGTCTGGCGAGACTTATTGAGAGGGCTCCAAAAAGTGCTACCAGGCCAGCCTAGAGCTACAGTGCATGTGCGCGGGCGTGCACGCCGCGGTTTACCGCGATTACTTTCACTTTCGCGGCCGCACGGCCGCTTTGATGTTTGATCGTGATCGCGATCACTTTCGCGGCCGCACGGCTGCTTTGCATAGCCAATAGGTCTCGCTTTTGGGACCTTATAAGTATTTAGTTATGCAACTGTTGCATAGCTAAACACTTATAAGGTCCCAAAGGCGAGACCTATTGGTTATGCCAATGCTTGTTGGTCTTGCCTACACACAGCTATAGCTGATGTCAGAGACTGCATGTTAGCTATACAGTACAACATACCTACATAAAGTGCAGAAAATAATCCAAAAATCTTTTTTCGGCTATATAGTGATAAAAGGACATAGAAACCGATACCTCAATAAACTATGTACAATCAACTCCATAGAATTAGTGTTCATTCAGTTGCCCTATTAACATTTCCATTTAATTTCAAAGAATATAAATAAAAATAATATGAAATATATATAGTCCAATTAATAAAACCTATATACATTATTTTGGCTGATAGTTCATCAAAGTCCTTTTAACCAAGAGTTCACATTATTAATCAACTTCATGGCAATCTAAACATGTGTATAAGATATAAAAACAGGTTCTCAGTGTCTGGCACAATTGATTTAATATTCAAATGTTGCTGCTCAACCCAGCTGGTTTGGGGAGCATATTGCTTGAAATAAGAAAAATGAAAAGGAGACCCCCGTTGAAGCAAACAAACTTCGCCCACTTGCAGGTTGTTATCAAGCCCAATAGTACTTAATATATGGTATATCTCTATAGTATCTTATCATCATAGAGGGCTGGATCCTACCATCGTATGCCTTGTGTGTGTAATTTGTACTAAAAACTACAATCATCACTTTCCACCTGGACAACAGAAAGCAAGAAATTGCAACAAAAAAAATACACTGCCTCATATCACTTTTCCTAATTCTAATAGCCACTTTGTAATCTTTTACGTGCAAAATATGGCACAGGGAAGAATCCATTTCCTTCTAAAACCTGAATAAGCTGGGCAAAACAGTAATAAGTACTCCACTGTTTCAGTGGCCTTACAGCAAGAGGGCCATTGCCAATCGACCTCCTTGGCATCTCGACACCATTTAGCTGTAAAGGAATGGAGCAGAAGTATCCCAAGACGAAATTTCAAATAGATCCGCTTTTCTTCTGCGGGTTCGATCTCATCCAAAAAGTCTTCCACAATAAACTCATCTTTATGTTCAAGAAAAAATACATTAAGAGTACCTAAGCTTGATTGCCCGAGTAGGGTTCCCTGTTTAATTTGCTGATAATTGGACTTATTGGTTATTTTTGATACTGCACTGGCATCCTCCGGGTTTGTCCACAGCCTCTCAATCTCATCCTGGGTAAGGCACATTATTAAGTACCTTATCCAGGGTATATTAGATGACTTAGAAATGTCTGGTAATTCTGCTAGACCTAGTCGATAGGAGGTTAGTTCTGGAGTCACACAGATTTGTCTCTAGTAGGCCTGGGAGGAGCTCTCAGAGTTTCATTCTGCAGAATTCCACGGATTTACTGAAAAACTCTGAGAATCTGCAGAGTTCCGCGAGCGGGCAGAGTATGATGACCTCAAGCAACGCACAACATGCCTGTGTACTCCCCTTCCTAACAGCCTGCAGCAGCATAATTCAACGACACTCCCGCATACGGCACCCATTTCTAACAGCCTGAGCACTGTCATATGGTGGCTATCCTCTGCATACAGCGTCCATCTACAACAAGCATGCCATGCCTGAACACACTTTTGGTTGGCACTCCAGCTCCATGTGCAGAACCCTGCTGCAGCAGACGCATGCACTGCAAGAGCCGGTGCCCCCTCCGCCTTGCAGAGGGATCATTTAGTGCCAGCACCAGCTCCCTGTGCCCCTTTAGCTCTGAGTCGGAACTGGAAGAGTTGCTCTGGTTTGCCTTGAACTTGTGCACCAGTGAGGACATCACGACGTCGGCCAGGTCCTGCTTGGCCTAGGAGTCCTTGGAGGTCCTAGCTTCTCCTCCTGGTCGCCCTCTTCCTTAAACGAGATCATTATTGTTGGCCTCCAGGTCATCGCCCCCGTTGCCATTCAGCTGCGGCATCCTTTTGCGGGCAGGCGACAACCTCAGAAGCCATCTTGAAAAGCGAAGAGCACTTTAAAAAGAAAACAAATAGGGCAAACTTTCCCCCTCGCTACCCCTGGCTTATTTTTGCAACAAATTCCCCTCTTTGAGGAGCGGGTGCTGAGAGAGGGTAGGGGGGAAAATGTTTAATGAGATTCAGAAGCGAAAGGGAGGGGTTGGCACGTCCTGACAATTGCATTAACACAGTAAGAGGGAGAAAAAAATTTTGAAAATGATTCAGATATGTAAAAATGCCAAAATACTGTAGATGATTCTGAAAATGGCATCTCTAAAGAAATGTAAACCATGTTGGAATATGGAAGCAGCAGTAGAAACATCAAAATTAAAAGCAGTTATGATGTGCTGACACATTTAGTTCTTGGTCACAGCTGTAAAGCCCAGCCTCCCACAACAACGCGGCGCTCACTATTTTGACTCTGTCCGCTTCTGATATAAGGCCATCCATCCTACTGTTCGCACCTCAGCACGGATTCCATGTTTTCATGATACAGCCCCAGGTGTTTGAAAGGGCAGAAAAAGTACCCCTCTCAAACTCATAACACCATGCCTTGCAGGAATGGGTGGACTGGAAGGTGGGCACAAATAGGCACCGGCACGTGGGCTGCACTTGTGCATGTTGCTGTACAGGCATGCAGTGGCACATTTAATCAGTCTAACCTTAGCAATGTACGCTGTCTGACAAATTTCAAGGGCAGTTCCATCTATACGCTAGATAGAAAGGTGGGAGCAAGGGTGCTCATTGCATTTAATCTGCCAGTGCTGGAAGGTATTGGCAAACTTGTTGTTTTATTCACTATTAAATTAGGGATGAGCACCTGAGCAGCATGCCAGTAAAGTCCGCCACGCAGCGTAGGCAGAATTTTTGCCAAACTCCATGCTCCAAGCGGAGCGTGGGGTTGAGAAAAATCTGTGAATGCCGCCCATGGAGTGGAGTTTTCACTCTCTTGTATAAAATAGCTCTTGCCCCTATCTTATCGGAAATCAATCTTTGCCCTAGATCTAGTCTAAGAGGAACCAGAGGAGTACTAATGGGGAGAATAGTCAATGATTGCATAAATCGGTTTTCAAACGCCACCAGGGCAGGCGCATCCTTAAAACTCCAGAGCTCTGCACCATAAAGAGCTGCCCTTAGTGTTCGGAGATTGAAAATTTGTAATGCTGAGGAGATTGGTCGAAAGTGAGAACCTTGTTGAATCTTCACTAAACCCCCAGATCGTTGTTCCAATTTTAACCTACGATGCACTATCTGGGTATGCCAGTCAAATTGCTCTGTTTATGTAATACTCAGGTAATCAGAGGTATAAACCCTCTCCAGTGGTACCCCGTTAAAGCAAAGGGTTAGCTCTGGTGGAATTACACAAAATACGTTATTTTTTAATCCCCTTCAGTCTTTGACTGTTTACCTTATTGTCAATGTGGTGCCGGCACTGCTTGTACTTTCTGACGTTGCCGGTGCTTGTAGAATTGCTTCACAAGTGTTATCAAAGTCAAACCATTCAAAAATGGAAGCTGTGCATTCATTTGCATACACAGAGTCCAACTTGTAGTTTTTTTTTAATGTTTTTTGAAAAAAACATTACTAAATGGCTGAGGTGCATGCAGTCACAGGCAAAGTGACCTTCTTGTAAAAGTAATTTATTTATTTTTTTAAATCCATCGCGAGCTGGCCACCATGTATGTGCACCACAGCCATCTTGCAAGGCATTTTCAGAAGAAGTAAAAAAATCCATTACAAAATGGTTAACATTTACGCATGCACGTGCCTGGCAGCCATCTGGTAAAAAGAAGAACACTGACAAAGCCAATAGGAAGGTGCCCAGTTTTAAAGATGAGGTATTTTAGCTTTGCCAGTGCTTATTTGTTATTGTTTTTACCTGCAGCAGCCTTCCATTAAATGTTTTTGTCAGGAAACTATGGCCACCCTCTTGACTTCTCCCTTTGGAGGTTGAAGAATTTGACATCATTATTGTCAGATCTGGCATGACTAACCGGTTAGTCCAGTCCAGCAGGAGAAATGGACGAAGATAGTCTGTCCACTGCTCCGATGCTCGACTGAGAGAGTGATAGGACCAGTCACCCAGGTAGGTCACGGAGGGAAATTGGAAAATAGGATAAAACAATAAAATACAACCGTTTCCCTGTGAGGTCTATGATCACACCATCAAGGTTCTTTCTTCAATAAATCTTGAATACGGCTGTATCTGTGTAAATGATAAAGAGTATGGGTCACGGTATATTCACTCTATCCAGCTATTCTAATTAGTGTATCTAGTCACCAAGTACATTTCACAGGTTCCACTCACTAGCATTCACATGGCTGTATACTGATCAGTCTCTGCGTTGGTTACTTGTATATGTAGTTTGTCTTAGATACTATTCATTTGATTTCCCATACAAGCCAGAAGGCAACCAGATGGATGAACCGACGCCGCCCTGCAGTTCCTCAGGTAAATTCACAGCGAGAAAGACTGCTTTCTCCAGGAGTCAAGATTGCCTAGCAGCCCCGAGGAATAATATCCGCATCATCGGAGTGCCTGAGGGACGGGAGGAGTCGGCGGCGGATCTTTTTGTGGAGGACCTGATCACTACCCATCTCCAGCCTCGGGGACTGAGTAAATTCTTTGCCGTGGAGAGGGCTCATAGGGTTCCCGGGGGAAGGCCGAAGATCGGAGCCCCTCCGCGGCCTCTTATTGCCCGTATTTTCAATTTTCGGGACAGGGACGCGATTCTGCAGGCCTCCAGGCAGCAAGGGCCGCTTAAGCTGGAGAACATGGAGGTGAACTTTTATCCGGACTTTACCCAAGCGGTCCAGAAGCAGAGATTGAGCTTCCTGGGCGTCAAGCGGCGGCTTCGGGACATGAACTTAAAGTACGCCATGCTCTTCCCGGCCAGGCTGCGGGTGGAGGTAGATGGTCGCACTCACTTTTTTGACCGTCCTGAAATGGCCGGGGACTGGCTGGACACTTTGTCTGGGGGTCGGGAGCGGGATGACGGGGGGGGGGGCTGCGGGAGGAGAGGGCCCACTGGACCGGGACTGAGGTGCTGATACTGGGACTCACTCCGGACGAAGATGCGGCCACTTTCGGCCAAGCTTAGGGTCTCGTGTTGTTTGTACTTGTTCTCCCTCCTTTGTAGGTGGTGCGGGGTCTCGAAGGGGTACTCTTTCCTCCTCTAGGGGGTTTACCTAGTTTCCATAATATAGGGGCGACAGGCACACTGCAAGTTGGGGGGGCTGTCTGGGCTCATGCAGGGGTGCAGGGAGGGGGGAGTTTTGTTGGGGCGGTTGGGTTGGGGTGGGGTGTTGTTTAGTTGTACCACAAGGCAAAGGTATTGTTGTGCTATTCCTAAAGTGATCTCGGGGGGACGAATGATTGCTTTCGTTTATGATGGGGGGTAGGGGACTGAGTCTTTTGTCCTGGAACGTTAATGGACTGGGGGACAGGATAAAACGAGGTGTGGTCCTGCAGTTCTTGAAACGAATTTCACCAGACATAGTTTTTCTGCAGGAGACGCACCTCATAGGCAACTCCTTTCGTGCTATGAACCGACGGGGCTACCGCCTTCTGGCCCATTCGGGCTTCACGTCTGGTTCAAGGGGTGTGGGCATCATGGCCAAGACCTCGCTCCCGCTGGAAGTTGATGAGGTGATCCATGATGACAGGGGACGTTACACGGTTCTGGTGGGTAGAATGGAGGGCAGAGTGATTGTCTTTGTTTCTGTTTATGTCCCGCCGGGGTTGCAGGCGACCACCTTTGTGGATCTGGGGCGCCTCCTCCTTGGCCTTCCGGAGGGGATTCTAGTGGTTGGGGGGGATTTTAACGCTGTGGTTTCCGGAACTGAGGACCGTCACCCCCCTAGGGATCTCCCCCGTGCCCAGGCGTGGTTGTCTGGCCTCTTGGACACCTTGGGGCTGGTGGATTGTTGGCGTTTGAAGCATCCTACGCAGATAAAGTACACCTTTCATTCCGGGGCCCATGGCAGTCTCTCAAGGCTAGATTATGTCCTGGTGCCGGCGGCGCATGCGGGGAGGATCGGGGAGGTGCGCCATTTAGCACGGGGTATTTCAGACCACTCCCCACTCTTGCTGCACTTCGATATTCTTCCAAGGGGAGAGGGTAGGGTGGTCCCGATTAATCCCTGGTACCTGCGTGACCCCACCATTCGCGCAGAGTTGGTTAAGTCCCTTAAGCGATATTTTGACGATAACGTGGGGTCTGTGTCATCGGCGATATCGCTGTGGGAGGCATTTAAGACGGTGATCCGGGGGGATGCCCTGTCCCTTATTTCCTATTCCCGGAGGCACGAGCGGGAGGAGGTGACCCGTGTTGAAACTGAAATCACTGAGTTGGAGGGTGACCTCGAATGTGGGGTGACGGATGACAAACTGCATGTTCTCCGACTCAAACAGGCGGCCTATAAGGCCCTCGTCACGGAGGCGGCCAGGGGCCTCAGTAGAGAGCAACAGGGGAGACTGTATGATGTGGGTGATAAGGCTGGGAAATTGATTGCGTGGCTGGATAAAAGGGAGAGAGCGAGTCGAGTGGTCCCGTCGATTGAGAGGCCGGATGGTGTGTGTGTCACTGAACCTAAAGACATTGTAGATTGCTTCGCAGACTATTTCCGTAGGGTGTATTCCCTGGTGTCCTCCCGCTCGGAAGAGGATTCCCATGCCCTGCTTAGAGATATCGCGCTGCCTTCCCTCTCGGAGGAGGACAGGGTGTCGTTGGACGCCGCCCCGACCTCTGAGGAAATTGCCCTCGCCATACGTTCGGTCGCTTTCGGCAAGGCAATGGGTCCTAATGGTCTTCCCATCGAATTGTACAAGCTGCGACCGGACACGCTGGCGCCGCATCTCCGTGCTATGTTCCTTGCGGCCCGCTCGGCGGGTTCCCTCCCGCTGGACCAGCGCCTGGCTACTATCGTGGTTATTCATAAGGAGGGGAAGCCGTGGGACCGGGTCACATCCTACCGGCCTATTTCGCTGTTGAATGCAGAGCCCAAAATTCTCGCCAAGGTGTTGGCTAATCGGCTGATTGGTGTGGTGTGCGACTTGATTCACCAGGACCAGTCCGGCTTTATTACTCATCGCAACACTGCTCTTAACCTGCGGCGCTTGCATGGGGTGCTCGCACGTGTCCCGTTCATACGGGAGCCGGCCATTTTGGCGTCCCTGGACGCCACTATGGCGTTTGACACACTTGAGTGGCCATATATTTGGGCGACGCTCGCGAAGTTCGGGTTTGGCCCGGGATTCATCGGTTGGGTGAAACTGTTGTACTCTGGACCGCTGGCGCAGGTGGTTGTGAACGGGAGAGTGTCGGCTCCGTTTGAGCTGGGCAGGGGCACGCGGCAGGGCTGCCCGTTATCGCCGCTCCTTTTCGCGCTTGCTTTGGAGCCCCTGGCGGAGTGGCTGCGGTGGCATCCTTCTATCCGTGGTCTCCGATGGACCCCCGAGTATGAGGACCGCGTATCTCTATACGCTGATGATATTCTCCTGTACTTGGCTTCCCCACGTGAATCACTGATAGTACTGGTTGATGTATTGCACTCATTTGGCCTCAACTCCGGCCTGGTCATCAACTGGGCTAAATCGTGTGTGTATGTTCTCACGGGGGAGGATCCTATCCTTCCGCGGGGCTGTCCTATCCAGATCGCCCCGCGGGGATTTAAGTACCTGGGTGTCTTCATTACCCTGGACGCGGAGGCCCGATACAAACAGAACTTGCTTCCCCCCCTCCAGCGCCTGAAGGAGGACGTCGCGCGCTGGGGGCGCTTGCCGCTCTCGCCGCTCGGCCGGGCGGCATTGTTTAAGATGATGTCGCTGCCACGCTTCCTGTATGCTTTACAGAACACAATGGACGTTGTCCCGGCGCGCTACTTTCGTGAGGTGGAGAGTTTGCAGCGCCGGCTGTTCTGGGAGGGCAGGCCGCGTATCGCCCTGGCGAAGCTGACGCTCCTGTGGTATGACGGGGGGGTCGCCCTCCCTGATATCAAGCGATATTACTGGGCCTCCCAGCTGGCTGCGATCAATCACGGCCTTTACGGGCCCGCTCTCAACCCTGCCTTTGAGATGGATAAAATGTTATTGCCGGGTGGTGACTATAATCGGGCGCTTTATTCGAGCTCGCTCGACGCACGTCTGACGGGCCCCACGCGGGTCATGGTACGAGTGTGGCACGCGGCTAACGTGGCGATGGGGTGGAAGGATCGCTTGACCCGGGCGACGCCACTATACGCATCCGAGAGGCTGGGCTCCTTGTGGACCTCGACGGGCTTTGAGAAGTGGGACATGATGGGCATCAGCAGGGTGGGCGATCTCTGGACGAGGGGGGGATTCAAAACGTTCGACGTGCTGCAGACAGAATTCCAGCTGCAGGACAGGGAGTATTTTCGATATCTGCAGATCCGTCATGCGTTGTGCTCCGTATTTCCGGATGTTGCATCCATCCCGGAGTACTCCCCTCTGGAGGATAGAGTGCTAGATGGGCATGTCCCGGACGGCACGATTTCATTAATTTACAAAAAGCTCATTAATGACCGTTCGGGACTGCTGACTGGCCTTCGCGAGGCGTGGGGGGCTGATGGATTGGAGCTGGATGACGAGGACTGGGTGTCTGCGGTGGCCTCCCCGAAAGAGGTGGCCATACCGGCCCGCCTTCGCTTCGTCCAGCTCAAGATACTCCATAGGGTCTATGTTACGGGACCGAGGCTGATGCGTATGGGCTATGCTGTGGACGGGTTGTGCAAGCGGGGGTGTGGTTCTTTGGGGACCTTTCTCCATATTTTGTGGGAATGCCCGGAGGTGGTGCGATTCTGGCGTGGTGTGCATGAGGTTTTGCAGGTAGTTACGCATGTGCAGCTGCTGCCTGAGGCGAGGAGATGCCTTTTGAACGTGTGGAAGCCAACCGACTATTCAGTGCCGCAGACGTGGTGGGCGACTCTGGGATATATGGTAGCCAAACGTGACATTGCGCAATTGTGGGGATCCCAGAGGTCGCCGACCGTCTCGGCGTGGAAGGACAACATGGACTGGTGTATGTTTCGGGAAAAGGTCGTGTATGTTGCGAGGGGTAAGCCTGGGAAATGGATGAAAGTGTGGGGCCCCTGGAACGCCTACCGTTGGGGAATCTGTACCCTGCCGCTGTTGCCTGATTCGTCACCGGCCCCGTCTCCTTAGCCTGTTTGTCTTCCCGGTGCTGGGCTGTGAGTCTACTTAGTCCCCGTCCTGACCATTCCCCCCTTCGATATTCCTATGGGTCAGTGGGGTCCCCCCCCTAGGGGAGCACATGCTGTTATTTCTGACTGTGGGTTGCCTTGTGGACTTGTTTTTTGTTGATTATTTATATAAAAATGAAGCCGTTGTGTGGGGTCCGGATGGTGTGGCCACCAACGCCTCTTTCAACTACTGTGAATTTCCTTCTGCCGCAGCGTGCGTTCTACTGTCTGTATTATA
Organism: Triturus cristatus; assembly: GCF_964204655.1. Taxonomy (NCBI): domain Eukaryota; kingdom Metazoa; phylum Chordata; class Amphibia; order Caudata; family Salamandridae; genus Triturus; species Triturus cristatus. The sequence continues at coordinate 818,459,252 of NC_140593.1, read as the reverse complement.
TGCTCCTTCTGTGTGCTAGCGGCCGGCCTGGAGGTTGTAGGCCCATCTTTGTATATTTTTTGGATTCTGTAATAAACGGCTTTGAAAAAAAAAAAAAAAAAAAGATTGCCTAGCAGGGCTGTGGTCCAAAGGGAGGGATATTTATATCCTCCAGGGCCTAAAATAGCTGCGAATGTTCTGGAAAGTTCCAGAGAATTCCAGAAAACACCAAAATGTTCCAGAAAGTTCCACGAGGCCGATGTTCAATTTAGTATGAGCAAAAGATGCAAGGTCCACTGTAAATATCAAAATTGCACTATTAACTTGGGTCATATTTTACCAACGTTACTGTGCCCTCATTTTGGGCCGCTGTAGCCGATGCTGGTGGCCATAGGATCATATCAACTATTGGGAACCAGCTCCTAGGAGCTTGAGACGTCGGTTGCACTCCCAGGAAGTCTACTCTGCGTTCCTAGTGGGAAAAGGGGTATTGAAGGGTTCAGAGGGAACACGTAGCCTGGGTTTAGTGTTCCCATGACAACGATGGCAACCTGATCTTGAAAGGCTTTCCCCATCCGTCTTGGGATCAGAGTGTCCGATTTGCAGGGCACCGAGGCCATTTCTCTTAACTTCCAGCATTATCAGGTCATTCTCATGTGACACCCCCAGCAGCCCTCCCTCGTCTGCTGCATGCTGCTCTCTCATTCAAAGCGCGCAGCCGCTCTCTATCATGCTGTTACCCTGAAGCTAGTGGTGTTCATCCCAACTGGCGGCTCCTTTTCATCTTGCTGCTGGGTGCTGCTAGCTTTCAGCGTACCTTAAAGCTTGTTTCAACCTGCCTGAGAAGCATTGGCAAGCCCAAAGGGTCACGTTTGTAAACGAAAATGCAAGCCAGACCTATTGGCTTTGCCAGTGTTTGTTTAGCACTGAAAGCATTGCTATAGTTAGATTGTCATATATTGTACTAGGCTCACGTTCAGTTACGAAATTCCCAGCATGTCAACTCGCTGAAACATTGTCTATGGTAAGGTGGGCTGCAACAAAAATAGAAAAAAGAGGGAGAGTGTGACCTTTACTTAGCTCTTCGTCAATATTTACATGCAGTTTTGTATATCTTAAAGTGTCTCGTCGTCTTCCTTGCTGTGAAGTTTCAAAGAGGCAGTTAAGGAGTAGTCAATTTAGTTGTAGTGCCTCAGACGCATCGTCGACTGTTGTTGGATATGAGTGAGGATAAGAACCAAGAACATGGAATAATAGTGTTAGCTCTTCCTCCCAAAAAATTCCTTAATAATTTAATTTTGCGAAATATCTGCAGTGCATGTGACTAAATGAGAGAGGGTGATTGGTCCACAAATTCCTTTATAGGGTCAGACGATAATGCACATTCTTTAGCATTTGTATGAGTTGGGTAATCAAATTCCATTTTTCTGAACATTCTCGCCAGATATGACGTTTAATTGGTTGTTTTTAAAATGTCTTCCTTGTTTTTTTCATGCATAACATATTATATGAGTAATAAACAACAAACAGTTTCCAAGTGCAATAACTTAGTGCATCATCCTGATAACAGTTTGTCACATTTTCTGCCACTGACCTGTTCTTTGCCCCCCACAGTGGTACCTCAGATCATAAAGCAGCATCAGTTGGAGCATAAGGTTGAGTATCCGAAGACAATAGAGTACACCTCCTCTACCGGGCCTGCAGTCCACATGTGGCATTATGGCCACCCCTATTGCATTGGGTTTGTATCCAGTTGTTGTAAATAGCACTATTCAGGTCAATGGACATCATAGTGGTAGTCTCTTAGGTTGTTTACGCTCTCAGTTAGGATGAGGGCCCATTGCAACCTCAGAATTGGGTATCTGTGTTACCAGGTAAGCCTGGAGAGGGTCCCATATATCTCAAGGGCGCATTGTTTGGGGGTAGAAATTTTGCATAAGTGGTCGGTTGATATTTACAGTAGATTAAATCTTGCAGTCAGTCCTTACATTTTGGCACGCGACACCTCCCCCCATCTGCATGCCATTCTACCTTTTGCCAACAGTAGACTGAGCGCCATGTATTTTCTAAAAGACAGTTCTAAGTCTTCTGTATGTCCCAGGGGCCTCATTAATGGTGTAAGGACTAAAGGTTGGCCGACCACGAGGGCAAGTGCATCAGCAATCTCTCCCCAATACGTTTTTTTCTGGACCACATGACCAGGCCAGATGGAGCAAGCCTGCCCCCGCCAGACCACCTCAGGCACACCTATAGTCGGGGCGGAGGTGATATTGGGTAAGCTGATATTGGGTAAGCCTGGCGAACGTGTATTATATCCAATGTGAGAATTTAAAATGGATAATACGAAGTCTACTGCTCAAAGCTATAGGACCTGTCTGCTGACAACAGTACAACCACTGCTTATCTGTAAGTGGCGTCCCCAGCTCAAGGTCCCATCTGAGCACTCCCCTTCAGTTCAGGCACCTCAATCTGAGCTGGGTGATACAGAATTGAGACTAAGGGGCCGATTAGGATGGTGGGCGGACTTACGTCCGCCCGCCACCCTAGCGGTGCTGGGACCGGCCGCCAGTGGTGCAGCGGTCCCGCACCAGCAATTAGGATTCCAATGCCACAGTGGCATCCCGCATACCTTGCATTGTGGCGGGCGGTGCTGGAAGCAGCACCCGCCACAATGCAATATATGCATGTTGTGAATTTGCATGCACAACATGGCAGGCACCGTGCGGTGCCTGCCACCTTGTGCATGCAAATACAGGGCGGTACCGTAGGTACCCCCCATGTGCACCCCCCACCCCAACACCCTGTGGGCCCGCAACGGGCCCCCAATGAAAACACTCCATGCCTTTCCATGGCAGAGTCTCCGCCATCATAGTAATATGGATGGTGGTGCCTGCAAGACACCGCCACCATATTGCTGTGCTTTTCCACCTGGTAGGCAATCGGGCGGATTGCCTACTGGCGGAAAAAAGGCGGACGGTCTTTCCGTCCACCGGGGTCCTCCCCGCCATCGTAATGTGGTGGGGGGGGAAAAGTCATGCGGGCGGTGACTTTTGGCGGGCGGATCGCCACCACCATACGGGCGGTGGCGACCTGCCCGCTATACTAATCACCCCCTAAATGTCTCAGATTTGTGGAGTTAAGCTAAGTGTGGAGAGTGTTAAATGTGTGAGGCTCCCGAGGAAAGTCAGGTGTGGCTGCCTTTACGTTATGCCAGAGCCTGATGTAACGAGATGTTGGCGCTTTCATGGCAAAAAATGCTTCTTGAGTAATGAATAGACCATCAGAGTAGAGATCGCCCCAAGTGGTGAGTCCAGCCTTGTGTAGCATTTTCCTGCCGGCCGTTTTGTGTGTGAAGGAGAAGTGGTAAGGCAGCGGGATTAGCAGAGAGTAAAGGATTCACTTACCAAGCCGTTTAGCCACTCTGTCCCATGCCATTATTGTAAATGCAACAGTGGAGTCTGCAGCCCCAGCAGCGTTTGCTCGTGCACCCAGGTATGCAGATGCTGGAATAGGAGTCATGTAACCTTGTTCTATGGCGAGATGTGGCATAAAAGGTGTTGGTTTGTACAAATATATAGAGTAGTGTTCCTGGGCACACAAGAAATAGAGTTCAAGACGGTCCCTTAAATCCCCCTTCAGGGAAAGGCTGTGTGAGCACACTCCACTGTAGACGCAGTTGCTTCCCTGCCCAGGCCAACCACATCAACTGTGTTTTCAGTGCTTTGAAGAAGTGGCACCCTGGCGAGTAAGGAATATTGAGGAATAAGTAAAGATGTTTTGGCAATATGATCATTTTCAAAAGAGAAACGCGCCCTGACAAGGAAATAGACAGTGATATCCATTGGGCAATATTATCTGTTACCACAGATAGAATATTGCCATAATTTGCACTGATTAGTTCTTGTCTATCTCAGGTGATTAATTTTCCCAAATATCTAAGCTCAGAATTTCACCCTTTCAGTGGATAACCTGGGGAGTATCGTTTTGTGTCAGGGGTAAGGGGAAAAAAGATGAGATTTCTCCGAATTGATTTGAATGCCTGATATACCGCCAAAATGGACACACTCGCTAAGCATTCCATTCAAGCTTTCCTGAGGCCCCCTAACATATATTAGAACATTGGAATGTGGAGCCCTCCATTGAAGACAATGGAGTGCTCCGAGCTTCTACGGGCTGGTAAAGGCCCACAAAGCAACATTCCAATGTTGTTTTCGCAAAGGCCTCTCGGAGCCCGAGGGTATTTAAACCCCCTCGGGCTCCGAGAGGCCTTTGTTTTATTTGTTAGAACTTTCTGCCCTCTAGTGGCAGAATGTTCTAATAGCCTAATAGCCCTTCGTAGTTGGGCTATTCCAGCTATTAAAGTCCCGCTCCCTTGTTAAAGGCCCTTGCCTTCGGCTCGGGCCTTTAACGCCGGAGCGACCTTTAATAGCCGGTATAGCCCACTATGGCGGGCTATAAGGCTATAATGTGACATCGACCCCGTATAATAATACCAGTATGTGCCTAGTGGGATACCAGATAGCATATTCACGGTGATGCTGTCAAAGTTTTGCTGCCAGTGGCTCCACCGCCAACGTGAAAAGCAGAGTTGACAGGAGGCATCCCTTTCTAGTTCCCTGCTTGATGGAGAAAGGGGCTGAACAGGTCCCATTAATTTGCACCATTGCAGTCGGTTAGGAGTACAAGAGGTCTACCCAGGACAGGAATGGAGGAGGAAAACCCATACGCCGAAGCACAACCATTAAGTAATCCCACTCCAAGGAATTGAAAGCCTTGGTATCTGCGACCAGGTCTGGATCAATGTCCTGCAGGAGCGTGGGCAATGTGCGCAGTTGTGCGATGTAGCACGCCCAGGAATGAAACCTGACTGATCAGGTCACACCAAAAATGTCATCAACAGAGGCGATTGGCTAGAATCTTTGCAGGAATTTTGGCATCACGGTTGATAAGGGACAGAGGCTGCTAGGACTCACAGTACACTGCTGGGTTATCAGGCTTGAGAAAGGCAATTATCATCGCCTCCCTCATTGAAGGTGGGAGCAGGCCAGACCCTTTGCATTGCAATAGATAGCTTGAAAGATCGGGAATAGTGTACAAATATATGTCTTATGAAAATCAACTGTTAGGCCGCGAGGGCTGGGGGCTTTAACAGAGTGCAGCTTAATCATAGCTTCTCTTATTTCATATTCCACTATATCCACAGACTGAAACTTCCTCTGCACGTCGCTCAGCCCAACACAACATCAGCAAGATAGGCATCTATTTTGACACTGTGCGTCATGAGATAAGTGTATAGAAGTGTATAGATTGATGTAGAATGTGGAAAAGACCCTTAATATGTTTGGCATATCTCAAACAATGTACCCTCCTCATCTTTGATCTCAAACACAGCATTTGTGAACCGGGGCATGCATGTCATCACTCCCAATGCATGTCCCGGGCGCTCCTCCTCACCATACACCCTAGCCTTAAAATATTTGCCTCGAAACAAACATTCCCACTCAGCTGTGTCTTGATAATCAGTGAGAAACTCCATGAGTCAACCAGTCACCACAGGATTTCTGGACCCCCCAAGTCCACCTCCATCATTTGATGTCCCTCTCCAGCCCTTGAAGGCTGTTCCTGATAGAGCGTAAGACCCCTTCGCATTTGGCTAGGCATGACCCGTGGATGGTAACCTCAAAGGCTTCCCATATTGTGCTCATCTCTGAGAACAGATCTTTATTTCTATCAAAAAAGTCAGTAATCTCCTTCCTCAATTCCTTGTGGAATGGCTTGTCCAATAGCAATGTAGGGGATAGTATCCGGGATGCATATGAGGAGGAAACCATTGGGGGATTCAACTCAAGCTGTACCGGGGAATGGTCTGAATAAGTACATGCTAATTGTGTTATTCTGTGTACCCAAGTACTCAGCGCCCTAGCTAATAGTGCACCCTTGACCAACTATTGTACACCCCAGAGTGGAAAGTACCCTCCCTTTCCAGAGGGTGTAGTGACCTATACACATCCAGTAGGTTATCTTTCTCCATGATACTTGAATGTGTCAACTGGCATTGGTATGCTGATGGGATAGTGGGTGGGATCTGTCCCTAGCCACATTTAATGCAATATTAAAGTCCCCTCTTCATATATTGTGCATGGACCCTATGTCCATAATCAGACCCCATAGTCTATCAATGAACGTAGCATCATCGGTGTTAGGACCATAATAATTAACAATGGTGAACAACACTGTTAGACCTGACATCATTGGCGTGGGTCTCCCTTCCATCTTTCACTTTTGTCTCTTCTGTGTTTGCTGGTGTCAGATGCTATGGGCGCTGTGCCACTGCCATTGACTGCATGAATTGGTATTCCCATAATTGGCTCATTTAATTTACCTGCTAGTCCCTAGTATAGTGCACCGTACATGCCCAGGGCTGGTAGACCGAATGCTGCTGGTGGGCCTGCAGTGCTGATTGCGCCACCCACAGAAGCAGTTTGTAAAATGTGTCTCAGACCTGCCATTGCAGATTCTGTGCGCAGTCCAGAACTGCCATTTTGACTGTGAAGTAAACCCACTTCCCAGTCCCTGAACCTTCCCTTGACATCATGAAAGTCACCCCTATGGCAGGGTGCATTGTATGTGAAAGGTAGGATCTGCCTTGGTCTGTGTGGCATGTCCTGATAGTGAATTACACTCCATTTCGTTTTTCACTATTGCAAGGCTATCTGTTCCCTTAGGCCAGAATGGGCAGTTTGATTATTACATCCGAAAATCCTGGCTGACCCAAGGAACATGTTTGGAAAGTCAAATGTAGTATGCCTGAGCTCAGAATATTAAAGTACATCTTTTTGTGAGGATTATTTTTATGTTTTGTGTTTGAAAGTACCACTTTTAGAAAGTAAGTATTTTCTTGCCTAAGTCTTCCAATGTGCACTTCTGTTATGTTTATTGGCTGTCTGGTTTTGGAGGGACAGGGCAGGCTGAGCCCGACCTGGAATGAATAGGGAGATCTGCAGTTAGAGTATGGGGAGGGGTGACCCTTTGATCTGAGCAGGGCTGTGCCTGGCAAGGTGAATGATGGCTCCACCTCCCACTGTGCGTCTGATGGCAGACCGCCTCTTCCTGAAATACAGGATGCAGCCTTATAAACAAAGTGCTCCAGGACCACACTGAACTGGTTCTGGCTGGGTTCAGTGACTTGTGACTTTTGAGAACAAAGACTTTTGGGGCATAAATATCTGTGCTAAAACCCCTACACGGTGTGTTACTTCTGGATGTCAAGACGGACCTCTGTCCGTGTAACTAGAGGGAAAGGACTTTGAAACTTTCAACCATCTTGCTGAAGCAACTACCCAAGGGCCTGATTTGAGCTTGCCTCCTGCTGAAGTCTCAGGGACATTAGACTTCACCCATCAGCCTTCTGAATTCCTATTGAGGGGGATTCTACTTGCAGGTGAGGCTTCTGTCGAGAATTCCAGAGCCTTTGGGTCTACTGCGGGGAATGCGGGCCGCGAATCATCCCTATCGCTATTGTGGGCCGCTGCAGCTGAGGAGCTGTTGCCTCTGAGAGCCCGCATTTGTCTGTGCTATGAGAATCATCGCTATTGTGGGCCGCTGCAGCTGAGCAGCTGTTGCCGCTGAGAGCCCGCATCTGTGTGTGCTACGAGAATCATTGCGATCGCTATTGTGGGCCGCTGCAGCTGAGGAGCTGTTGCCGCTGGATACCCGCATTTGTCTGTGCTACGAGAATCATCGCTATTGTGGGTCACTGCAGCTGAGGAGCTGTTGCAGCTGAGAGCCCGCAACTGTCTGTGCTACGAGAATCATCGCTATCGCTATTGTGGGCTGCTGCAGTTGAGGAGCTGTTGCCGCTGAGAGCCCGCATCTGTCTGTGCTACGAGAATCATCGCTATTGTGGGCCGCTGCAGCTGAGGAGCTGTTGCAGCTGAGAGCCTGCATCTGGCTGTGCTACGAGAATCATCGCTATCGCTATTGTGGGCTGCTGCAGCTGAGGAGATGTTGCCGCTGAGAGCCCGCAACTGTCTGTGCTATGAGAATCATCGCTATCGCTATTGTGGGCTGCTGCAGCTGAGGCGCTGTGCCGCTGAGTGTCCGCACTGGTCACCGCATCGAGGATCTTTGTTATCACCTGCGTGGGTTGCCACCACCGAGCACTGTTGCCGCTGGATGCCCGCCTTTAATCACTGTCCCAGGATCATCGTGAGTGCATGCCGCGGACCGCTGCAGCTGGGAGCTGTGGCCGCTGCGAGTCCGCCTGTCATCATCGCGGCTTCCTCACGAAGCTGTGTGCTGTGCCCCCTTTAAACCTCAGGTACATTGTGCATCACTGTGTCGCGTAGACCCCGGCCTCGAACTAAGTTCGTTCACACGCTTTTGACTGCTTTTATTGCTTTTTAAGTGAATCTATATTTACGTGAAATGTGGCTTGTTGATCACTGTTGAGCCTTGTGTTAAGCCTATATACAGATACTCATTTTTCTATAGTTACTTGTGTGGTGTCCCTTTGTAGTGTCTTCACTGTTTTATTGTGTATGGTCATAAATGGTTCACACGCTGCCTCTGAGATAGGCCTGTCTGCTCGTGCTACGTTACCACAGGGTTGAGCAGGGGTTATCAAAGGGTGTAGCCCCCTTACTCTGACTCAGGAAGAAGGATCCCTATTTGGACATTGGCGCCAGCCGCTGCCAACTAGAGATCCCCATTTCTAATAGACACCAAGGCCAACCTTCCCCACATCAAGGTATATCGTCCCTGGGGATCATTAAGAGAGCCCTGTGGAGCATATGGTGTGCCCTTTCGAATAAGTGCAGCTGTGCCCCTTGCATATGGAGAGTACATTGCAAAGTTTCTATAGGATGTCGATCTGGTAGCAAAGGTGGTGTGTGCTGCATCCCCTATATGAGTCTCTAGCAATAGAACAATATGAATATTATGCCTATTCCGATAACCTTGTATATGGCGACGTTTGAATGGGTTTCCCAGCCCTCTGACGTTCCACGTTAGGCAGTTGTATCTAATGCGTGTGCTGTCATTCTGTAACTGACCGGGGTCAGTCATCCCAAGTGTAGTGTTCACGCTCCGTTGTGCTGCTCCAATTCTCCCAATACAATGCTAGTAGGGTTAACCGGTATGACATTGGAAATATAAGCAGATGTGCACCAGAAAACATACAGAACAATCCTGACCCCCCCTCTTCCCACACTGGGGACCCAAACCCACGAGAGAATAATCTCCCTTCCAATCAACATAAAGCAGAAAAGTGATTTTAGTATCCTCCATTGAATGTATAATGCAACTAAAATGTCAGGCTATACAGCCAATGGAAAATCAGCAAGATACCAGAACACAAGAAGCGAAGACAAGTAAGATAATAGAGGGATAGATGCAACAGAAAGGTGGGAAAGGAAAGATAAATATTAGTGGAGAGTGGAGGGATGGGGTAGAGACAGATGAGGTAAGTCGGTACAATGAGAGACAATATGCTAATAATGAACTAAGGTAGGGGTATCATTTAGGTGGTCAACCAGGGAGCCTGGCAGGGTCCTCCTCAAATAAATGAGAGTGTCTTGGGCTAAGTCGTGAGTGTCTCAATTGTCTCATCTTATCAGGTTCAGCCGCTGTAGGATAGTCTCCTTATGCAGACACGGTCACGCCTCTGGAGTCAGTGCTGATGTTGAATCTCAGGTGTCATACGGTAGATAAATAACATCGCCGGCCCCGTGCCTCGTGCTTCCAGATGATACACACGGGAGCATCAAGGGCATTCCAACCAGACCATTGTTCCCCCCACATGAAGCAGCCCTATCCTGGTTCCGACAGAGGTGAAGAGGGTCTGGACGATTGTGACGTGTGGCCTGAAGGGGAGTCGCAACTAATGTTACATTTAAAAAAATCACCAACCTGTTGTGGGTTATTGAAGATATGGACCTTGCCCTTATGGGTAACACAGAGTCATGCAGGGTAAAGCATTGTGTACAGAATGTTGACCTGCCGCAGCTTTTGTTTCATGGGCATATTTCTGCAAACCTCTTGAACCGCAATGGTAAAGTCCAGATATGTGGCCACTGTGTTTCCTTCAAGCCCCAACATGTGTTTCTCCCTTGCCATTCTGACAGCAGTGTGTCTGTTGCAATAGTTTAACAATCTGGCAATGATCAGTCTTGAGAGCACATCTGGTGGTGGGCGAGCCATCAGCATGCTGTGAGCTTGTTACACTATGAGCATCTTGGAGAATGAATCTGCACCAAACAACACAGTAAGCATACGTTCTTCAAAGTCCTCCATTCTGTCCGTATTGGTGGACTGAGGGATACCCATTATACGCAGGTTATTCCTGTGGGACCTCACTTCTAAGTCCTCGTTCTTGGCAGAGATTATTTTTAGTACTTTTTCCATGCGAAAGAGTTGTTCACATTGTGCCCATTTTTGATTCAATGGAGGTAAGGCTCTGCTGCGTAACGAGGAGCAACAATTTCATGTCAGCAGTGTTTATTGAGTCCTCTGTGGAGGAGTCCTCGGAGCAAGTCAGATCGGGACTGCCACCGGATGCACAAGTGGATCTGCCGGCGTCAAATTGCAATTTGGTCTGTCTACCATCCAATTTTCCCATGGTGTCATCAGGTGGCACATCCCAGGGGTAGGCTGTAGCTTGGTCTCAGATTCACAAGAGGTATCAGCATCCGCTCACTTTTTGCTATATGCCTGGGGGCGTCACTCAAATCTTAGTCACACAGCAAGAAAAAAGATAGGCCAACAGCACCCCACTGTCCCGCCTCACCTCCGCATAGCCGCTGGAGGGGCACAAGCAGAATAGGGCCGTGCAGGTGGCTGGGGTCACCGCGTCTTTCAACCTTGTGTTTCTGTGAGCCTCGGAGTGCGATGCGCTAGTTGAACTGGAGAAAGCAGCTGCACATGTTGTCTTGTACACAGCGCAGGTAGCGTCAAGTAGGTACCGCGATCTAGTTGATCGTGCACAGTTAATGCTCACCAAATGTGTGGCAAGTGGGGTTACCACAGTGGGGAAATGGGCAGCGTGCCCCAGATCTGCCAAGCGCCAGTAGTGGACAATTTGTTAGGGCCTCTCCAAATCAAGGCACACGTCAAGGCAATCAAAGGGGACGCTGGCCCCTGCAAGGAAAGATATTTGTTCTCCCCTGTCACAGTGCACAGCTCACAATGAACTCCTGGTACCGCAGGCATTCACCAGTCTTCCAATGGTTTCAGGATTGCAGCAGCGGTACATGAGCCTCAGTCCCGCTCCTCCCCTCACCACAAGCCGTAAGCACAGCTTGTGGCTCAAGCCGCTGAGCCCCGCCAGCCAGAGACAAGCTGCCTGGCCTTTTCACGTCAGGGCAGGCCCTCGCCCATGGCTGAAAGCTCAGCCTGGAACACAACATAGGGTACGGATGAGAGGGAGTTAACGTTTCTGCCTCCCATGGGGGACTTGGGATATCCACCCACCTCCTCTCCCCGTAAGTACTGCGGAAAGCCACTGACAAAGTCGGTCGGACTCCACCCAGCACTCCCTCTATTCAGCGCCACACATGCAGAATATATAAGTTTAGTACGCATGCTTTACATCGCATGCCATTACAACGCAGTTGTTACAACGACCGCGTTGTTACAATACAAACCATTATATCGCAAGTCATTTCAACGACTTTCTGTGGGGGGCGAGCTGGACTTAGGAATAGTGATTTGATTGAAGCTTTATTTCGATATAAAAACATATCATAAAAGCAATACATTACATCAATAGAAAAAAAAGAAAAAAAAGAACAGTATAAAAAGCCTACAGAATCAACAGTGGCATTTTTAAAAAAATAAATAAAATGGTAGCCAAGTTTTAAGAGCCAGTACAGGCCGAAGCACATTACTGTATCAACTGTTTCTTTGCAGTTCTTATCCTCCAAGCCCAGCCCAGAAATTTAGCCATACAGCAGGCAAAAAAGGGACGGGCATCTGAGCGCAATATGCGTAAGGCTTCCAAATGTGATCTTGTACCCAGACTCCTACATAGGGGCTTCAACCATCTCAACCTAGGCACAGCATAAGCATGGCACTCAAACAACAGATGAGCTATGGACTCAACCCTTGAGTCACAGAAGGGGCAATAAGGTATAGTTTGAAATGGCGGTTTCCAGGTGGAAGTTAACAATCCTAAGGGAAGTACACCCACCCTAAATTTAAAGTACAATGCTCTGTCGCCCGAGTTATGGATTGAGACCAGATAAGGTTCTCTGAAGGGGAGCTCCTTAACTAGCAGGAACTGGGCAACAGATTTACAATGTTTAGGGTTGCACAATCTCTCGTTATCCACCCAAAACCAATAAGCCTTCTTTAGCATTTGTTTTGAAGGTGCTGTTCTGTTGACCCAAGCGTCTCCTAAACCCAACTCATAAAGAAGTCGCTTAACCTCCCTGAGCCAGGTTACCTTATGCCAGCCTGATAGGGATAAGAGTTCGCTTAGGGCATCTGCATAGCTACTCAGTTCAGGGACGTTCCATATCCTGGCCCATAATAAAAGGGGGCGTAGCCTAGCTTACTCGCAAATTGGGCGTGTGCCTGCATCTAGCAAGAGGGGGATTGTAGGGGTACTGTGGGGTAACTTCATAAGATCTTTATAGAAGTTGTTTTCGAGGTGAGTTAAGATGTCAACTCTCTGTATGCCCCACAATTCCGCGCCATACAGTGCTGCACTCACCACCCTTGCCCTGTAAATGTCTAGTAGTGCCCCAATAGGTTTTAAGGATGAGGCACGTTGTTCTTTGAGCAGGGCCCCTGCAACCCTCTTATGGGTCAGAAACACCTTTTGGTGGTGCGCCTTCCAACTCATATTGTCACAGAGTCGAATGCCTAGGTAGTCAAATTCTTTGACTTTTTCGAGTGGAACAGAGTCTAAAGTAGGAGGGACAACAGATTTCCTGGGGGGGTTAAGAACAAGGAATTTGGTCTTGCTTATATTTATGGACAGGCCCTTGATGTCACAGAAGGCCTTGAAACTAGAAAGCAACTTTTGGATACCTGCTGGTGATTTTGAAATTAGGAGGGTATCATCCGCAAATAGGAGCGTAGGAACTTTCCTGCCAGCCAGGGATGGTGCATCTGACGGATGCTGAAGCAGATGCTCCACCACTCCGTTAACATAGAGAGAAAACAGAGTGGGGGCAAGCACACACCCCTGGCGGACGCCCCTATCTACGGGAATACGAGATGTTTTTTCCCCCTGGGTACCCCATCTAATCTGAGCAAAGTTGCTTTCATGAAACTTTATGAGCAAAGCCAACAAGTAAGGGGGTATGCCCAACCTATCGAGGACATTCCACAATTGGGCTCGTGGGACCAGGTCGAAGGCAGTTCGCAAGTCTATAAAGACTAAATACAAGCTGCCCCCACCCAGCACAACCACTTTCCAATATATCGTTAGAAGGCGAAATGTCTGCTCGATGGTGCCTATCCCTGTTCTAAAACCTGCCTGGAAATCTGACAGAACCTGGTTTTCTTCGGCCCACTGCAAGATCCTACCTAGTACCACTTTGCCCGCGACCTTTTGTGTTGAGTCAAGCAGACTAATAGGGCGATAATTGGCTGGGTCGTCCCGGCAGCCTTTTTTAAAAATAGGGACGACCTCAGCGCCCCTCCATGAGTCAGGGAGAGAACCTCCCAGCAGAGCCTCATTCAAGAGTGAGGCAATTAGTCTACTCCACAGTGATGGGTATTTCTTCAACAGGTCACCCGGAATTCCATCAGGACCTGCAGCCTTATTGGATACAATGCAGCTGATTGCCCTTTCAACTTCCTCAGTGCTGAAGGGGCAGTCGTTAAATGAAATCTCGGCTGGAAAACTGGCAAGAAGACCCATACTAAGATGGGGTGCCCCCCATGGAACAGAATACAGTTTGGAAAAGTGGGCAAACCAGACATCACCAGGGATATTACAGGTAAACTGGAGATCAAGAGGTTTGTCCCTGGCTCTCAGCAGATCCCAAAACCCCTTGGAATCTTTCCTGGTACTTGCCTCCACTAGATCCCGCCAAAAACTGTATTCATGAGCCTCCTTAGCCTCAGCTACAAATTTTGTAAAGTTTCCTCGCAAGTCTGATATTGCCTGGATCCTTGCTTTTCACTGCGGAAATGAGTTCCCCCTTAGCAACCCGACATTTGGAGGAATACCACTTATTTCTTGCCCTAGAAGCACCTTTCACAGCAACCCTCGCGCTGGTTTGGGATATAATAAACAGATCGCTTAATGCCACAATGGTTTCTGTGAATATCGGTAAAACAATTTGGCTGGTGACACCTAAGGCATCCAGGCGCGGCCCCACCGCTAACATGATGGTCCCTGCCTGAGCCATCCTTTCCTCATCCGCTGCTGCTTTAGCCCACTTTAGGCGCCTGCCACAGTTTGAAGGTACAAGTTCATGGGAGGTTTTCCACTTGTGGGGAAACTTGGCTAAGTTCCCAACCTGCCAAGGCGGAGTCAAGGTTAAAGAGAGAGGATTGTGGTCACTATCACAAGACGCTATAACCTCCATGTCATAGAGGAATGACCACAGATTGTAATTCAGCATGATATAGTCTATTCTGGAGGTATGTCCCATCCTGTTATAGGTATGCGCACCCATAGGATCCGATTTGGATCGTCCATTGGTTGGTCTTAGGTCGTGTTCCATGCAGAGTGCATTGATGTCTATCGCACTCTGCGTCCATTTAGGAATCGGGTCTAGGGTCAGGGTGGGGATACCTCTCCTTGTGTCCTCATCCCAAGTGTCCAAAACGTCCTCCCTAGCCAATGGTTCAAAGCAGCAGTTGAAGTCGCCTGCAAGAAGAACGTAAGAATCAATGCTGCAGGCGGCTAGATCACTGTTTAGTCCTGTAGAGGATAGAGATGATGCCCCGCCCCTGGCCCCCCTTAAATAGAGGTTAAAAACTTCTAACTTCCTTCCCCCTGGGCATAGTATAGTTATCCTCTGAAGGTCAGGAGAATGAGTGGACTTTTGGCTTACACTTAAACCTAGTGCGATATTGACCCATATAAGAAGGCCACCAGACGGGCGACCTTTGCATCCATGTTGTTGGGAAGCTGGGACGAAGTAGGTCGTGAAGCCTACTCTGTGCCTAGGTTCTAGGCACCAGGTTTCCTGCAAAAGACAGATGTTATAAGGGTCCAAAAAGGCATTCCATTCGGGAATTTCAAGATTGCGAGCAAGCCCTGCCACATTCCAACTTATGATCTTTAACAAGGGGTCGGCTGGGGTAATCTGCCTTGAAGGGTTATCAAGTATAGCCAAATTGAGCACAGGTCCTGCCACCCCCGCAACTGTTCTATTTAACCTATGCAGTGGCTCAGTCTGGTGATGGTAGGGAGCCATTGCTGCATCGGTCAACTTCCTATCTGTTGGGACATTCTGAGTAGGTGGCAAGGGAATCATACGAGGTGAGTCCAGTCGTTCCACTACGACTTGGGAGTCTAAAGTGCATGACGTGTTCAATCCCCCCTCTATAGGTAAAGCAAATGGCATTCCCTCTGGGCCTAGGGAGCTAACAACAGAAGGTTCAATCAACACAGGAAAAGATTCTGTGAGCCCTAGGACCTGTGGTGAAGGTGCTTGGAGAGCAGGTTGCCATGGGAGTCAATCTACCTCCTCAAGATCACCAAACCTATTCGAGGTTGGGAGGCCATTCCAGTTTAAGGGGAAATCTTGGTGGTTATTAGGATGACTCCTCCAAGTGTGATGGTGTACTAATGACCAGTCCTCTTCCCGTGTATGTCTAGGGCGTGGTGGATAAAAGAAGGACAGTGGCCTAGGTATAACAAGAGAACCTTCACCAATAGGCCAGGAACAGATGTGGTGTGCCGTGTGAGAGTCCTCAAAGGTCACCACTATACAGTCCCCGGAACTGGATTTCCTTGTGGGACCCACCCAGGGGATTCTACGTACCATCAGGACTCTGCTTCTCCGGCCATTGGGAATTGGTCTATTCACATTAAGCCAATGCATTATCTTATTCTTCAGAGACCAGTGGTTCTCGTATTGACCGTTTCCAATCTGGGGGACACCCGTCAACACAACCACATAATCATTGGCCTCTGGAGGGAGATCGATATAGCCCCCTCTAAAATTGTTCTTAACAGGAGGGCCCTGGGTTAGTTGGTACGCCACTTCACTGGGAGGGGGTCTATGTGGGACGCCTGCATTGGGTTTGACTGATGGTTGAGGGGTAGGGCGCTTGGGAGCCTTAAGTTTAGGGGCGGTGGTAATATGATCTACACCCACGGTCCGCGGTTTGGGAACCGGACGTACAAAAGCTGGTACTGGAGGGGGGGGTTGCGGGGCTTGTGAAATTAGGACTTGAGGTGGTGGGTCAACTACGGGAAGACCCTGATTTTCTAGACTTCTCAGGCCGAGAGTGGCCAGGGCAATAATGCTCTTTTCCATCTCAAGCAAGTTATTCTCAATGCGTGAGAGTCTAAGATCAAGGGGGGAGAGAAGTTTCTTAAGAGTTTCCCAAACTAAACCTATAAATTCCCCTTCATTCCTTTCCAGACCCTCTACGTGTAAGCCCTCATCCTCTGCCATAATGGTGGAAAAAGCAGTGGCTGTCCCCTCTTTGGCTCCCTCACATTGTGGTTGTTCCCTGGAAACACACCCTCCTATAGCATTGGATACCGGTACACTAATCAATTTCAGCTGTTGTGCAACCGCAATTTTAGCCTTCTTACGACAGTAAGCAGACCGAGAATTGCATTTTCTTTTAGATTGTTTATCTTTACTAGTGATACACCTAGGTGAAAACATTGCAGGGGTGGGGGAATTAAAACTAACATCCTGCTTGAGAGAAATGGTAGGTAGGTTCACTACACTTCGATGGCTCTAAAGTAGGGGAAAGTGGGGGAAAAGTCGGGGTGTGGTGAACATCAACCTGCGTGACTACACAATGGGGAATAACTGGACGCACCGGGGTAACCGCGGTGGCTATGTGGCCCAGGGAGGATTTTTTTGAAAGTTCGATTACCTGGGACAGTCTTCTGGCGGCTGCCAATTCCAGGGAGACACAAGTCTGAAGTTTAGAAATTTCATGGTCTATGGCTGTATTGGTACGGGTGATGAAATCATCCATGGGGCCATTGATTGGAGGGCCACCCTTGGCGGCCTTGCTCCGTGTTAACCTGGTGCACATAACTTAACAACAACAACAAGGGCAACCCCCTGGCTTAACAGTGGGGATGAGATGATAGAATGGTTTGACAATTTAGGCTCAAACGAGGAAATGTTGGGAAAAGAACGAAAGAGGGTGGCCCAGTCCAGTCCTCGCAGACCTCGAATGGCCTCAAACGGCCCGGTCTTTGCCCCGGTCGCTCCCGCTCGCTCCCGCGCAGCGGTGACTCCAGCTGGTTATCTAGGGCTGGGGCAGGGCTGGGGGCGTGGCCGGCAGGGAGAGCGGCCACAGGTGTGACACGCAGGGACTCCTGGGCAATGGAGTCCCTGCTGGGCTCGCTGCTCGCAGCCCTGCCGGTTCACGAGGGCTCAGATCTTTTTCAGCTCGCCTCCCCACAATGACTCCTAGAGCAGCGGGACCCGCGCAGCGGGTCCGGCAAGATGCAGGTTCCTCCCCTCAGCACGGGGCACAATCCAACGACGGCAGGCAAAGACTCCAGATCGTCCGGGCAGCAACAGCAAGCAGCAAGGTTTCCCGCAGTGTTTCTAACACGGGCTGCTTTTACGGTGTCGGGGGGCGTGGCCGGCAGGGAGAGCGGCCACAGGTGTGACACGCAGGGACTCCTGGGCAATGGAGTCCCTGCTGGGCTCGCTGCTCGCAGCCCTGCCGGTTCACGAGGGCTCAGATCTTTTTCAGCTCGCCTCCCCACAATGACTCCTAGCGCAGCGGGACCCGCGCAGCGGGTCCGGCAAGATGCAGGTTCCTCCCCTCAGCACGGGGCACAATCCAACGACGGCAGGCAAAGACTCCAGATCGTCCGGGCAGCAACAGCAAGCAGCAAGGTTTAATTTACTATTCCTACTCCAGTTTGTGCAACAGCAGGGAAGGTGTTGGGTTGTAAATCCAACACCTTCTGCCCCCTACAGCAAGTCGTTGTAACAACTTGCGATGTAATGGATCGCGTTGTAACAACGCGCTCATTGTAACAACCGGGTTGTAATGGCATGCGATGTAAAGCATGCGATCTAAAGGCTGTTTCCCCACAGTGATGGCCGTGGTGGGAGATATTCTTCCAAAAGAAAGTGGGGAGGGCCGGCAAGCATGCCTTGGTATGTTTTCCAGCGATGGCCCAGTCTGCCATTCACCGCAATATTAAATCAGGCACTGCTATCGTCAGACTCCACCAAGGCTGCCACTACAGGCACTCCCCACCTTTTCCGGTCGTCAGGGTCGCGATCCTCTAATAGTTGATATTCTCTTTGTGCTCACTCAGGAATGGTGGCAGTGTCTTAGTGTCTGATAGCAAAAAGTGGTGTCATGATTCCATCATTTGAGGTAGGATTAGGTCGGATGCATGTCCCGGACAGCAGGAGCCTCACATCAGTGCGACCATCTTGCTTGATGGCTCTCTAGCGCTCCCAGCGTTTAATTGACTCTGAATACATGATGATGTTATGTGTTTGTAACAACAGACACTTTTGTCCCGGTGACATGACTTTTCATGGCAAAGATACATACCCATGTGCTTACCAGCTGTAAGATGTGAAATGTAAAATGACCTACTGCCTAGCCTCAGAAAAGTGTGTGAGCCATTTTCAGGTCTCACCTACTGGACAGCACAAGCTGTCTAATTGCGTAAAAAACACAATTGTCAGTTTACAGTGGGCTAAGTGCCTGTCTAATGTTTACCACTGGTTGGCTTTATTGTCACTCTCATTTGTTTGCATTTTGCTCCTTAGCTTCTCTGGGCTTTCCTTCCTCTTTTTGTGTTTTTTGCTCCCATTGTGCATAGCCTGATTCCTTGTATTCTTCTGCTGCTTACTTTTCAGGCACTACTTTTTTCTTTTTGGTTAAGCACTCCATGAGAGTGCATGTGTTTTCCAGCTGTCTCCCTTGTGTACTTCTTTCCCACCCTCCTCTACACTACATGTTCCTCTCTCTCGTCTATCTGCTTCGCCCCTGCCTGTGTTGCTGTGTTGCGCTCCCCCCCTATGTGGTTCTCCTATACATGTTGCCTTCTCGCACGTGTGCTTCTCTCTAGAGTGCTACTTCCCCCTTTCACCACTCGTTGCTGCCTTCTCCCCACCCACTTTTTTTAAAGTTCTCTTTTTTTGCAGAGGACCAGGCAGCACATTGCTGCTGGCCTTTCCACCTTCAAAGAGCTTTTACGTACTACTTCTATTTTTTTTCTTTTATTTACCGTTCCATTTCGGATTAGTAAATGAAAGAAAAAATGGTACCTATGTCATTTTGTAGGTACAAAATGACCAGCCTGGTCATCGTGCCACAATGCTGCACAGCATCTTGCCAATTCTGTACAGCATTGTTAAAAGGCATTGGCAAAGTCAATAGGTCCCATTCCAAAGACGAGACCTATTAGTTTTGTCAGTACTTGGTAGAATGAGGATCCAGAGCTCGGATTACGCCCCTTCCCCCACACAGTGAGCTGACTCCGGGCCTATTTGAGCATCAGCAGTTACCCCTAGCAGGATGGCCTATTGATCTACTCCTGCACATTTAAACAGCACATTTGGCAGGCTGACCCATTAAGCATCTTATTACTAGCAGTGCCAAGCAAGATCTTAAAATTGTAATTATTACCACCAGGAATATTTGAGCTGCATATTTTGGACGTGCCCTGTGTGTGTATGTATACCAGCACCCTGATGTATGAAGGATTCAATCCTTATACCATTTGTTTCACAGAGACCTTTTGAGGGGCCATTACGCAGCACAGGAGCACTGAACAGGCGCGCAACACCCATTGGACTCACAGGGCTTCAGCCCCCCCCGTCGTGTGTGGCAGCCCGGGATGAGACAGCTTCCCAGCGCACACACAGCCGCACCCGAGCACTTCACAGGTCTTTAAAAGACGATTTGCATGTTAATGAGGCCTTGCTGTTGTTTCACCCCTTCTAAGAGCCCCTGCAGCTCCACTCTGCCTATGGCTTAAAAGATTCAGCCCCCCCCCCCGAAATTTTTCCTTAGACCCCCCCCCCCCCCCCCCCCCCCCCGAAATTTGGCTCTAGTTGCGCCTCTGGCACTGAAGGTCAGTATTCCCAGGCCACAGTATTGAACAGTTTTATTTATAATGGGCAATGCTTAATCAGAGCCGGTGGTATCTGGTGCACGGCACCGGCACTTAATTGTCAACATCGGCACTTATGGCAGTCTGCCTCATGGTGGCGGTGTTTGGCAAATTTAGAGGTCAGCAGGACAACAGTTATTTATTAATTGTATATACATTAGAACGACTAATAGATGGCTCGCAAGACATTCTTATAGCTTTGGGGGCCTGGAATAGTCTGAATTGTCACATTTATAGAGGTGTGGTGGTTATTAGTTGGGTTGATATTGTAATTGGCAGCTCTGGCAGGGGAAAGTGATGGAGCAAGCTGCACTGGCCTATTGACAAAGGCCCTGGTACTTACTTTTTAGGTCTCGCCTGAGACAGCGCTTTAGCGCTGTTCTGGCGAGACTTATAGTAAGCACTTTTGGAAGTGCAAACGAGTGCTTTCAGGCCGCCAACTACTGTGCATGTGTGCCGGGCGCGCGCACCATTTGGCAGCCTGAAAGCACTCGTCTTTCACTTTCGCCTGTCACACAGCCGCGCTTTGAAGTGTGATCGCGATTGCGATCACTTACATTTCGCGGGCGCTTTGATGTTTTCAGTGAGCCGCGCGGCCACTGAGGACATCAAAGCGCCCGTGAACACCATTTGCCACCCCCACCTCTTCAGCCAACTTACTCGCCATGTCTGCTCTGGATTCTTGTGCCTCTTTTTGAAACTCAGGAGCAGTAACATTGTCGTGGTGTCACTAGGGCTTCAAGTGGATGCTTTTTCAATATTATATACAAGCCACAGTTACTGCTAATTTATCTTATGCAACTAACAACGATTGACAAAGCCAATAGTCCTAACTTGTTTTTTTTGCATTTGTCAGATTTTAATTTTTAAACAGCTGTTTCCATTTCCCGTTTTGTTTCCCTTCCAAACTGCTTGTGTTTGTCGCTTTCTTGTGTGCTCTTTGTTTTTTTTTCACTTCGTTAGTCTAGCACTCGTTTAAACCGCTGCTCCTGTATGTGTCCTTCGATACCATCTTTGCACACTAACAGCTGGTGCACTGCATCATTATTGCGCGTTTCACGTAACATTAAGGGTACAAAATCCCTCTATGCAACCTAACCGTACACAAACAGAGCATAGGACCATAACACAAAGCAGGGCGCGTGGGGCTCCGGCAGTGCTCGTCACCTCACAGCTCTCTCTGAGAGCCCAACCGAGCCGCAGCCATGTCGGACCAGAGCCCCTTGGGTAGGTGTGGCGTGTTTCCCGTCCTTATGGGTGTTGCAGCACTACAAAATAAATGTACATGCACCTGCCCCAGAGTAGTGGTTTCCGCATGCACTTTATGCGACGTGTCTTCTCTGGGTGATTATCTGTCGTGAAAAAAAACAGTTTTCCACGAACGGTCTGCAGTACCACACAGCAACCACTCACCATTATTTGATATGCTTAGGCATCCAGCCAATTTCTCCATCACTACGAATGCTCCAGCAAGAGTGGCAATTTGAAAGCGAATCTGATAATCTACAACCCCTTCCTAGCATCGAGGCATTCGTCCTAAAATAACAGTGACTGACAGATAACAGGTGGTAAGCCCAAGTACGTGTTCTCAGTCACCTGAGGCGAGGTTAAACACTGGGTTCGCTGGCGTGTAACCCAAAAGGGGTGATTTGGCAGAGTAGATGGTGCTGATCCACTACCACAACAAGAATGCTGAACACTTGGTACATAGTTTACAAGGCAGCAACCACGGAAGCCAGTCGTAACATAAACTGAGGAGTTACTTGCTACAGGCAAACTAAACCAATAACGGGGATCTTGAACACGTTTTGAAAGGAGTTGGGAAACCATAACCTTGTGAGTAACATAAAACTGCTCGTGGGCTAAGACATGCACACGAGTAAGCCATTCGAGCCAGGGAGATCAGAACACCAGTGTGCAACGGAGACGCCTGGGGGTTGCGTTGTTCGTACCACCCTTCCCCCACTGGGGGTGAAAAACGCTCTTCTAGAGCCTCCGAGGGTCACGTTTCCCAAGCTGTTATGCAAGTTCTCCCAATCGAAACCCGACGAATGCAAAGCTACACAACACTACACCATAGGTCCTCGCCAGGCCTGCACTCGGGTTCTTTCCCGGCCAGGGTTTAACACATTTGGGCTGCATTCAGGGACTGGGGGGGTGGAGTAATCCTAATGGGCCTCATCGGACATATGTTATTTACTTCCATATAACAATCAGGCGTTTGAGCTGCACGCCCCCACAGTCAGTGGTGCCACAAAATTCTCGCATTTCCCTCATAAAATGGAGCACCGGTGATCGTCGAGCTGTTCTGCTTATACAGTCGGTCGGCGGGTGTGCAGCGCTATGCTCCCTACTTCCTCGAGCGAACACTAAAGGCCGGTAACCCGTACCTTTGTGAGAGAAAGACAAGTAGCCTTCTCAGCAGATGCCTGGGCCCGCCTCATCTGTTCCAGCGGCCTCACAAAGACCTACGCGGAAAAGACAGCGAGACGGACCTCCGACTACAAAGCCCGCCAGGCGCCTGGAGGGGGCCGGTGGACATTGATACAAAACCTACCCACTTCCTGCTCTCACAGCACAAACAGACAGCACACCTCACTCACACACAGGCACAATCACCACAGACGGACACTTCAGCCAGGCTGACTCGAAACTTAGAATGCGGGCGAAAAGTTCCAGGTACCGCGCATGCCCAGGCAGCTCTTGCCCTCCCAGGTCTCCTCCCGGCCCGGATGTGGAGCTGCTTTTAAAGAGGTGCAGGGCGCGTGGGGCTCTGGCAGTGCTCGTCACCTCACAACTCTCTCTGACATCCCCACCGAGCCGCAGCCATGTTGGACCAGGCCCCCTTGGGTGGGTGTGGCGTGTTTCCCCTCTTGGGTGGGTGTGGCGTGTTTTCCGTCCTGGGTGGGTGTGGCGTGTTCCCCTCCTGGGTGGGTGTGGCGTATTTCCCCTCTCCGCCCACATTTTTAATTGGCTTGTGTCATTGTCCACTGTAGACTGTGGCTGTTCTTTGCTCAATAGGCTTAGTAGTCCCTCCTTAGTACCACCTTGTCTCAATTTGTAACTTCCCATGGTGACACCCCCTGTTAGGAGTGTTGTTACTTGGTAGGCTTTGCTTTAATTACAGGCTCCCAGCACAGCAGGCAGGACATGCTCTCTCCTAATGCTTTTTAATTTTTTTTATAGCATGGGCGCTGGCATTTGCAATACAATCAGCCTCACATTTGCGAGAGTTTAAGCTATTGGCATTGTAAATGACAATGCCTTTTATTTATCTGTTTAAAAAACAACACATAAATAAAAGGCATTGTCATTTACAATGCCAATAGCCCAAACTCTCGTAAATGCGAGACCTATTGCATTGCAAATGCTTGTTTACAAATTAACCGCTGATCCTGGCAGAAGGTTTTATGTAGCCTTTTTTCCGAGTGAAGCACAGTGAATGAATGAATGAATGAACACGCCTGCTCCTTTCACACAAGAGTTTGCTTGCACAATTACATCATGTGCACATACATGATTTGCTGCTATGGAGGAAGCGTACTTCTGGGGACTTTTGCAAACTGAAGCATTAGGTTACTTTAATAGCCCCTCCTTCAAAAACAATTGTTTTTTGGCTGATACCGTCTACATACTTTGTGATGAAATGTACTGATTGATCTACATTTCCCATTATTTGTAGTGTGAAAATCCACCAAGCCCGCTTGAAGGGGCAGCCTCCAGCAGTGCTGTGTGGGCCTGGTGCCCAGCTTTGGCCGGGTTTTGGTTTCCAATCTGGCCCTGCACCGTGCTTGCTTGACAGCATCAGCATTTTATAGCTAGCATCACTTATCATTCTGGGGCGTATAGCTGTATGGCTCACATTGTAATAATAATTGTCATACAAGTCCCTCTGGTTGCAGGTGGTGGCCCCAGCACTGAATGTTTTTTTAGGTCTCGCCTGACCCAGCGCATGCGCTGGTCTGGCGAGACTTATTGAGAGGGCTCCAAAAAGTGCTACCAGGCCAGCCTAGAGCTACAGTGCATGTGCGCGGGCGCGCGCGCCGCGCTTTACCGCGATTACTTTCGCTTTCGCGGCCGCTTTGATGTTTGATCGTGATCGCGATCACTTTAACTTTCACGGCCGCAGGGCGCTTTGCATAGCCAATAGGTCTCGCTTTTGGGACCTTATAAGTATTTAGTTATGCAACTGTTGCATAGCTAAACACTTATAAGGTCCCAAAGGCGAGACCTATTGGCTATGCCAATGCTTGTTTTTGTTTGCTGCTTTGTATGGTGCAGGGAGATTAAGTGATTTGTACAGAATCACAGGAAGTTTGATCCTCCCGCCACACTAGATAGAACCTAGTTCCACAGCTTCAAAGTCGGCTGCTCTAGTCGTTAAGCCACATCGTCCCCAATTTTGTGAGGAAGGACTCATTATTCCCTACCAGACTGTGACCCAAAGGCAGGAAAAGGAGAGAGGAGGAGAAAGATAGGAAAACAGTGAGAAAGTGAAAACGCTGGGATGAAAATGAACCTGCAAGTGGGAGGTAAAGAGACGAGAATGAGAAAGTGAGAGTGATGAGAAAAAGAGGTACGAGGTGGAATGAAGACTGGGCAGTCTTGGTATGTGACAATCAAAGCATTTAAGCACTTGCGACGGGCTCCTAGGAAAAACTCTGGGGAGAAATCTTGCATTTATGTTTTTTTAATTATAAATTACGCATTGTTCAAAGAGCTAATCTGTGACTATATATTGGCAAATCTGGTTAACGTTACAGACCGGAAAACGGAATTGCCTTAAATCTTTTACCACGTGCCAGTATTTTCCCCAGTGTCTAGCGGCCATATTGATTGTTTGTACAAACGTATGATCAAAGGGGTGGTGTTTTGGGTGGAGAACTCATTAGCCTCTCGCCTTGGGCCAGATGACCAAGGGCACAGGTTGTGTTCAAAGTCACTTAGCTGCTGTGTGCATCTGAGCTGTAAATTTGGGGGAGGGAGGGGAGACAAGGGATCTGGAAATAATCGTCTGCTCCTTCAGCGCGTGCGCAGGGGGCGCTGCGGTGATCTGCCACTTTCCCAGGAAGCTTGCTTTGTAAATGCCAGATCTGAAGGCGGGTGCCCTTTTGAACTCCAGCCTCCCCCTCGTATGTGTATAGTAACTGGATGTTGGTTTAGTTTATGGCGGGGCACTCCCTTTCCATGACAGAGATTGGAAACAGCCTTACTTGCCCCCACGGGTCTGTCCCGGGGATAATCAGCTTCCCGCCCACACCCTCCCACTCAAGGCTGTGCTGACGCACGCGCCCGAGATAAGGCGCTTGAATGGCTGCAGGGGCCAGGGCAGGTTTCAGTTGTTGTGACGTTACACAGTTGCATAGTAGCTGGTTTCGGAGTTGTTTCCATGGATATCTTTATGTATTGTGTTGTGGCATTTCTATAGCGCTTGTCGAGCCACAAAGCGCTTTCCTTGCAGGTGAAGAGTTACTACATCTGAAGTGTAAATCGTGTGATTGTAACTAGTAACCGGGGCTCATGTAAAGCGCTCCAATGCCTTTGGGCCGAATTCGCGCTATATAAAACTGCAAAAACAAGCATTTAAAATGCAATAGGTCTCACAATCACATTATTTTGAGCTATTGACATTGTAAATAGCAATGCCTTTAAAAAAATTAAAAGGCATTGTTATTTACAATACGAAAAGCAACACCTATTGCATTGCATAACGCAGTGTCTGTGAAGACGGCGCCGCACTTATTAAAGTAAAAAAAAAAAAAAGAGTGTGTTGGGGGGGGGGGGGGCATGAATAAAGAAACCCTTTTCTTACCATTGCATAAAAATACATTTTGGTATATAAAAAGTGAGTGGCTTTCTGTAAGCTCTAAGAAATTGCATGCAAACAAAGTGCAAATCGTTTTAAAAATAGATCACAAACATTACCTGAATCAAGGTCTAGAATTTGAATAAGGCAGAATTGTTCTTCATATTGGAGGCAAATACATAACTTATTCAAAGAACGCCCAATAAGGAAACATTAAGAGGCGTCCTTCCCACATAACACCACAGCACACACAACCAAGACTATTGTTTCTTAGACCTGTTTTACCTCACAAACAATTAATAATTTGCAACAACTCCACATGGCTGTATAATTGTAATCTTTCCATACAAACTCAGTGCGACGTCACAAAAGAAACTAGTAATGCTAGAATACAGTAGACATTGCTGGATTTATGTTTTGGCAGCTATCCTTCAAGCAGAACCAGGTTCCGGCCATCTGCACATATCACCTAGCTTCTTTCACAGTGCAGTGCTATCACTGGCACAAAGGTATCCTGGCTGAAGAGGGGTGAAACCCCGAAACCGGTCCTAGGATGCTTGTTTCCGGTCCAGGGAGGACCTGGCTTGGCAGTTCGGGCTGGACTGTTCCCATGAGGCACAGGGTCAAGACTGATTTGCATATGGCCAGGTCTAAACTGGGGTGGCATGGTGAGCAAAGGAATGATGGATTTAACCCAGATCTCGTGACTGGGGGTGAATGTTTTGATTTGTCCTGCATTCCGTCCATCAATTGTGTGTCTTTTGCAAAGGGAGCAACACCAGCACACATTCCATGTCCTTTGTGGTTGGGAGTTACAGAGGGCTTCTATTTCAATTTCTAGCGTGGACAGGTGTGTGATGCCTCCCAATAAAACGGGCAATCCTATTCCTTGTGTGTCCAACTGGTGTTCTGGCTAGGGGGTCCGCCGGCACCCGTTTTTTTGGGACCTGCGCTTATCTTTCCTCATCAGATATTCTCCATGAGCAACGTATGGGAAAACTCAGTGAAAAGGCGAAGGAGGAGAAAAAAGGGCAAATCGTCACAGATGGAGAATGAGGGGTAGCAGTGTCTGGTAGTGGACAGAGAGACCGAAGTGAGTTCAGATTTGCATTGATTTTCACAGTTATTCCGATGGTGTGTCCCACTCCTCTATTAAGGGTGCAACATTTAAACACAAAAAGGGCATGCATATTTTAAACAACCACACACTTACAAGAAAATTGAAGAAGGTGCGCCAATCAGGGCAGCTGGAAACCAAGGTTTTTCCCATCGAAACACTCCATCGGAAACTAAGATCACTTCTCCCCATGTTTGAAGCAGCTCCTCGAGGTTGACTGTTTCTGGGCCTCAATAACAAGAGAAAAACAGTTATGTTTTTACAGCATTTGTAACACGTTGCCAGGACTTCAAACCTGCCTCTATTTTTGGGCAGTTTTATATAACCCGAACTCGAACCGTAGGTATTGGAGTGCTTTACATGAGCACCAACTGCATTACACAAGGACACATTCATTTTTGTTAGGCACTGGGAGATCAGGCGATTTGCCCAGAATCACAGAAAGCTGAGCGGACGCCAAGACTCAAACCTGGTTCCCCATTTCGAAAGTAAGCAGCTTTGCCCGTTACCCACCCCCTCCCCCCAACTGTAAAACTTCCGATAACGTCAAACATTTCCCCAGTGAACCCAGAGCCTGAAAACCTCGTCTTACCTACTCCCCAAAGTCCCTTTCTTAATAGAATAGTCCACTTCTCCTTAACCCAATGCCTCGTTGAGTAAGGTTCGCCTTTGTAGCGCAGAAAGCCTTCTATTACAACCGCAGTCAGTCCCCTTATAGGGTTCGCCGTACCGATTTTCAAAGGGCCACAAAGTCCGGATCCCTTCACGGACTTCACCGAGTCAGTCACCTCGGGGACTACATCATGCCCTTCTCCTCACACAGAGCCACATATGCTTACAGATTATCAGCCTGTGTCCAGAACACTCAATTCCCCCTTTCTTCTAAGATCCCCTGCCATGAGTCCTTATTCTCCTATCACGAAGCCCCGTCTCCGCTCTCGTGGCACGGTAAGCATCTAACGTACTAGCCCAGAAAACAGCTTTCTCACTCTTACAGTTACTGAGCTCTTAAGGCAATCTACGTATAGGATCATTATAGCATTATTTTCACTTTGTGAAGCCGCGCTGAGTTGCTAAATAAACTAGGGCCTCCTCTCTCCCCTTCAGGCCATGAGAGGGCCCACACCCCGGCTTTCGGTTTCCCCTTACCTTCAGCTCCGCAAGCTCCGCCATCTTTGCGACATTGTCGGAGAGACCCGTCCGGTGCTAAGGCAGCGAGGCTTCTCTCCCCCAAACCGCGGCGCAGGAAGGGACTGCGGAGGCTCAGGGCCCTGATCACCACTCCCGGCCTCTGAGAGCCAATGATGCCTGGGAGAGCTCAGACAGAGCAGGCGGAGCGAGAGGCAGTAAAGTCACAGGTAGGGCGCGTTGTGCCTGCCTGCAGCCCTGCCTCCTTTTGGAATGGCCCATCCGAACTGGATCACGATTTGTTTATATAACACGCCTTGTGAAGATAAGAAAGTGCTTCATGACTGCCGTGAAGCAAGGAATCCAGTACGGAGGGGCAATCCCAAAAGGAGAAAGGGCAGCAACAAAAAAAACAGATTCTAAATGGCAGGCCACTGTTTAGCATAAACTGTGACGCCAGCCAATGAAAATGAGGGATGGGGCTTCAAGCCCCTCTTCTGAAATCTCCTCTCTAACTATAGGTCTCGCCGAGTTGCAGCGCATGTGGTGCAACACTAGGCGAGACCTAAAAAGGATGGGCGAAAGTGGCATGGAGTAGAATGGCATAGAATGGAGTTGAGTGCATAGAGTTCAGTGGAGTAGAGTATTGTGGGGTAAGGTGGCATAGGGTAGAGTGGCATGGAGTAGAGTGAAGTGGTGTAGAGCGCAGTGGAGTACCATAGAGTAAAGTGTAGTGACTTAGAGTGGCGTAAAGTATAGTGGCACAGAGTGGAGCGGCAAAAAGTGAAGCAGTAAAGAGAGGAGTGGCATAGAGTGGAGTTGCATAAAGTAGAGTGGAGAGGCATGATGTCTACTAGACTCGAGTGGTGTAAAGTGTTGAAGAGTAGAGTGGTGGAGAATTAAGTGCTGTGGCTTAAAGTAGAGTAGAATGGAGTGACATTGAAAGGAATAGAGTAGAGAGCATAGAGAAGCAGAATCATAAAATGGTATAACTACCATTTTATGTTTCTGCTTCTCGCACTGCGAGAAAGCAGAAGTGCCTCGAGTGCCTGGTTGTGGGCGGGCGAGCGGTCCTGTTCGAGGGCAGAGAGGGAATGGCTTGTCCATTGTTGTGGGTCCTGACTGCTTTGGTCGGCCTGGGGCGACAAAAGCAGTCATGCGCACTCTCCCTTTTCTCTATGTAGGCTGCATGCGACCTACATAGAGAAAAGGGCCTCCCATTAGGCACCCGGCTGGGGCGCTGTTCGCCTGCACCACACTACACCAATCGCAACACTGGCATTGCAGCGTTGTGATTGGCGGAGGGGAGGGAGGCTTCCTGTGGGCGGCTTTTCTGATTCGAGCAGCAGGAAAACGCGGGACTGGGGGAGACGGGACCGGCCAGGAGCTGAGGCGGCACGGTGAGTCAGTTTTATATTTCTTTTAACACCACGAAAAGCAGCTTTCTTCCTCTTCGTATTAGCTGCTGGACTCCCGGTTGCCTCTCTGTGCCATAATGCTCCACAGATGCAAGGGGGGGACCTGGGTAGGTTCCGGAGCCCGTCTGTCAAGGCTCACATTGGAGCAGTCAAAGCTGTGACCTTCATTTTCCTGTTCTATGCTTCCTTTGTGATCACCCTCAAGATCTCGGCATCTGGGGTGGTGCAATCAGAGGGCTGGGAAAATTGAATTTGCGCCCTGGTGATCAGCGCCTACCCATCTCTGCACTCAGTCAAGCTCATACTGAGCAATCCAAAGCTCAGAAATGGCAGCCTTAGGATTCCTTATTATGGCGCGCACATCACGGGTTCAAGAGACGCCCCGCAAGTGGTGTCGACCATCACAGACACCCCAGCTTCACTTCAGGCCCGATGTTCAGACTGCGAGGAGACACCCCACTGTCTGTAATAACTTTGGCTATGATAGGAGGTATGACTGAGGTTTCACCTCAAAGTACTGCCCTTCTTCATACATTTACCACTTTTTTATGTTTGAAATGCTTTATTGAAGAAAGGTATAGTGAACAACAAAATACAGATCATATAAAGAACATTGTCGATATAGAATCAAAAAGAGAAAAAACAGAGGATCATCATGCGGTAACATAAGAAATCTGAAGGAAGATTAAAAAGCATTTTGTAAAAATTTTAAAGGCAACCAGGAAGAAAAGGGGGGAAAGAGGAGAAAAAAGGAGGAGAAGGAAAGGAAGGGAAAGGAGAAAGAAAAAGATAAATATGAGGCGTTAGGAGAAGAATAGATAACGAGATCAGACAAAGACTAGGTAGAATAGAAACAGCAAGAAAGCCAAGGATAGGGAATAGCTGAAAGGCAGGAAAGACAAATGCAAATGTAAAAGATACAAGAAGGGTAAAAGGAGAAGAAGAAGAAGGAGGACAGAGAAAGAGTCACTTATGGGGGTTTAAAATTCTCAGAGGATAAAGGAGAGATAGATTTCAGAGCCATGCGGTCAAGATATGTTGTGAGAGGCAACCAGAATAAATCTCTATTGAGGGTAGGAGTGGAGGCAGCGGCAAAACGGACATCGAGCCTATGAAAATGACAGAGAGAATTCCACCAACAATGTATAGAGAGCTTAGAGAGATCCTTCCAGTTAGAAGAAATGTGTTGAAAAGCCAGAGCCAACATAAGATCTAATAGACCAGAGGAGTGAGAAGAAATATCGAGAGTGTCAGAAATACTACCTAAAAAAAGAAGAGGGATAGAGTATGGAATAGAGATAGAGAATAGACGAGAGACATAAGACCACACCTGATCCCAAAGTGCGAGAACAGAAGGGCACAGAAAAAGTAGATGAAAAAGATCAGCATTAGGGGCAGAACATGTCCAGCAGGTAGAGTCCTTATCAGGAGAAAAGCGAGATATAGAAACAGGAGAGAGATAGAGTCTGTGATATAGAAAGAACATAGATTGAGTTAGTGAAGCGGAACGGGAAATTTTTAAGGACCTGGCCCAAACTTTATCCCAAACAGCTATAGGCCAGTCACAGCCCAGATCCAGCTCCCAAGCAAGTTCCAATTTAGATTTCGGGCGGGTCGGATTGGGGGAGGAGAAGAATTTATAGATGAGAGAGGCTTTAGGTAAAGTAGACAAGATCTGAAGAAGTGAGGAGTGAGATACGGGAGAAGATGACAAGGGAAGTGAATAATAAACATCAAGTATGATGGCCATGAGGACAGTGAATCTGCGGAAAAAAGACTGAGGGCAATGAAACAGAAGTCGGAATCGAGGAAAAGAACATGGGAGAAGACCATCGAAAAGTTGGTTAACCCACATCAGACCCTTTGATCTCCACACAGTCCAACAAATAGGACGATTATTGAGGAGAATAAGCGAATTGTACCAGATAGGGGAGGCCAAAAAAGATTCACGAGAAACCGGATCAGGACGGACCAGAGCATGTAAAAGAGAGGAAGTGTGCTTGAACAGGGGTAGAGGAGTGGTTAAATTCTTAGCAGAGAAATGTATAATTTCAGATAGAGAGAAAGGAGAGAGGAGTGAGCGTTCAATAGAGAGCCAAAGAGGAGCAAGAGGGGAGGGTGCGAGAACAAGCCAATTAGAAGCCTGACGGAGAGAGAAAGATTTATGATAGAGACGGAAATCCGGAAAATTGACTCCGCCATTGGATTTCGGTTTACGAAGAGCAACTAGAGCAACTCTCGATTTTTTATGATTCCATAAAAACTTAGAGAGACAGGAGTCGATGCGTTTGAAATAGATATCAGGGATATGTATGGGGAGCATGGAAAAGATGTATATAAGAATGGGAGAAATCATCATTTTGATCGAATCCAGCCGACCCCACCATGAAAGAAAGAGAGGATTCCAAGAAGAGAACAACTTATCAATACGGGATAATACAGCAGACATGTTCAACCGAATAGATGAGGAGATGGAGCTAGAGAACCAAATTCCAAGGTACTTAATTTTAGAGGAGTTCCATGCAAAGCCAGTGGTCGAAAACTGATGAGGGAGACAAAATTTGGTAAGAGGAAGGATCTCGGTTTTATCAGAATTAATCTTGTAACCAGAAACTTGGGAAAAGGAGTTAAACTCAAGCAGTAAGGCCGGAATGGATTGGTCAGGATCAGAAATGAACAAAAGAATGTCATCTGCATACGCAGAGAGTTTCAAATGAGTCTTGTCATAAGGGAAACCAGAAATAGAAGTGTTATTTCTAATAGACGTAAGGAATGGCTCTAAGGCTAGAACAAAAAGTAGAGGGGACAAAGGGCAACCCTGACGGACGCCGTGCTGTAAGGGAAAATAGGGGGATAGTTTACCATTAACTAAAACAGACGCCTTAGGGGCAGAATAAAGTAAAGAAACAAGAGAAATAAAATTAGGGCCAAAACCGTGCCAGCGCAAGGAGGCAAACAGAAAGGACCAATCTACTCTATCAAAAGCATTCTCAGCATCAACCGAGATGGCGGCTAAAGAGATGTTGAGAGAAGGTACTTTATTTAGAACATTGAGGAAAAGGCGGGAATTATCCGAGGTAAGCCTGCCCTTTACAAAACCACACTGTTCCTTACCAATGAGATGCGGGAGAAGAGGATCCAAGCGCAAGGCAAGAAGTTTAGCAAATAATTTATAGTCTACATTAACAAGGGATATTGGGCGGTAATTTTTACAGAATTGGGGGTCGCGACCCTCTTTAGGTATAAGGCAGATCGTAGCCTCGTGAAAAGGACCGGCAGCTGTGCCAGAGGTAAAGAAGGATTGGAAGAGGGAGAGAAGTTTAGGAAGCAAAAGATCTGAAAAATGCAGATAAAATTCCACAGAGAAACCATCCGGACCCGGAGATTTACCTTTAGTCAGACACGTTAAGGCGCTATCCAGTTCGGTAATAGAGAGATCAAGTTCCAGACCAGGGAAGTTAAGATGAGAAGTGGAGGGGGCAGGAGTTTTATCTAAGTAGGATTGAATAAGAGAGGCCGAGGGGGGGGATTCAGGAGTATAAAGAGATTGGTAGAAACCTTGAAATTGGGCGAGTATATCCTGCTCCTTATGCAAAAGAAGATTATCGGTGGAATAAATCGAATCAATCGAGTTACGCTCCTTGCGAGACTTAAGGTAGTTGGCCAAGAGTTTACCTGATTTGTTGCGACCGCCGTAGTAGCGGGCACTGCTCCGAAGTAATATTGAAGAAGCATTATCAGTAGTGGTTTTGTTAAAATCGAGTTTGGCGCGTATAAGGTCTGGTACAACCGTTTTAGTAGAAGAAGTGTAGAATTTATGCTCCAGGGATTTGATATGGGAGAGAAGGTCTTTCTGTTTCTTAAGGTAGCACTTCTTTTTCTTTGAGACAAAATCAATCACAAAACCGCGAGCAGTAGCCTTAAGAGTCCCAAATAACATGAGGGGCTAAAGAGGGATCAGAATTAAGTAGAAAGAATTCCGTAGCAAAAGAAAGAAAAGAAGAGGAAAAGAGGGGATCCAGAAGAAGAGAGTTATTGAAACGCCAACAAGAAGATTTGGGAGGAGGAGGGAGAAGATCAAGAACTGTGACAATGGGAGCATGGTCTGAGATAACTATCGGCTCTATAGACGAGGATAGAAGATTTTGAGAAAGAGACTGAGAAAGGAAGATGTAGTCAATCCGAGAGAAAGAGGCATGAGGAGGTGAAAAGAAGGAATAGTCCAGAGAGTCAGGATGGGACAGTCTCCATGAGTCAAGAAGGTGAGATTTAGAAATAGTGTCAAGGAATTGCGTATGTGATTTGTGGGGAGTAAAGCGGGCAGAGGATTTGCGATCAAGAAACGGGTCAACAATTTGATTACAATCCCCGCCAAAATGAACAGGGAATCACTGTATTGAAAACATTTAGAAGTTATTAGAGGCCAAAAATTACAATCGGGATGAGTGGGACCATAAACATTAAAAACAGTCAAGGATACAGAATTGATTAACAGCTTAACAAGGACCCACCGGCCATCAGTATCATTCTCTTGAGAAAGAACTTTGCATTTGAGTTTCTTGTGACACAAAATGGCCACACCGTTCTTTTTATTAGATGTAGGAGAGAATAAAACCGTTCCCACCCAGCCTTTCTTTAGTTTAAGAGACTCCGCCTCAGAAAGATGAGTTTCCTGTAAAAGAACTAGGTCAGGAGTATAAGAGGCTAGGTGGGAAAGCACTCTCTGTCGTTTAATAGGGCTAACGAAACCTTTCACATTCCATGAAATAACTTTGAATTAAAAAACAATAAAATGTGCAAGGAACACAGAAAAGGCATAAAACCAAGAACGCCATGAAGGACAACAACAAGTGAAGGAGGGAAAGGAGCAAGACAAAAGAAAGTCAGGAGATACAGTAAGAGAAAAGCAAAGAAAGAGGAAGGAGGGGAAGAGGGAAGAAAAAAGAAGTGGAAGAAGAGACAGTACATATCCAAAACGGATGACTGAGGAAAACATACCTGAAGGGGGAAGGGAGATGACAAAATGACGATGGGGTATGGGAGGATTCGACAAGAACGGCCTCCTAAGCCGGAGAGCAACACACACCGCACCAGGACGGAATACGTGGAAGACGAATCGTATGAGACAGAGAGGAATACGAAAGGATTTATCGAATAATCTAAGGGAGGGAAAAAGAAACGTGTTATACAAAAGTCATGTTAAGATAAACAGCACAAAAGCAGACATTATATGTAAAACAGAAAACCCAGACAACAACCACTATATAATCACATCAAGCAGGAGAAGAATCAAACCAAGGAGAGAATATTTCAGCAAAAACCTGCAAGGAGAGAAACAAAACAGGTAAATAATCAACCAGTAGTAGGATTGGATGTATCCATGCCAGCATTGGTCTGAATGTGAATAAAATTCTTGAGCTCAGCTGGATCTTGTAAAGTCCAGGTGTTGTTTTGATGAGTTACTTTGAAGGTGCAGGGGTGAAAAAGGCCATATCTAGCTCCAATAGAGCGCAGAGGAGCACGAAGGGACAAGAATTCCTTTCTTCTGGCAGCAGTGACATTAGAGACATCCTGAGAGAGAAAAACTCTCTGACCCATCCAGGACACTTGGCGTTTCGCTCGAGCTGTAGAGAGGACCAGAAGGAGATCAGTAAACTTGAGGAAGAGAATGATGACCCCTCGCGGTTTGGTTGAGGAGGAGGAGCGAGGGCCAAGTCTATGGGCTCGTTGGATACTGAGAGAGGTAGTAGTGGGAAGGTCCAGGAGTTTCAGAAGGAAAGAGGAGAAAAACGTGACAGGATCATCTCCTTCCAAGGATTCCGGCAGGCCATAAACGCGTAGGTTGTTTCTCCTATTCTTGTTTTCCAAATCTTCAGTGTGCTGTTGAAGGGGGAGAAGAGACTTTTCCAGAGAGGAGATGCGTTGAGAGTTTGACTGAATCTCTGTAACCTGCTGCTCCACAGAAGAAACACGAGCTTCCATAGTTGACCATTTAGCCTCAAAAAGCTGCATCTTAGTGTTAGTCTCCTCCACGAACGGGCGCAAAGCGCGGATCTCCTCAAGCATCAACTCCATAGATATAGGGGATGGAGATGACTCAGATGGAGGAGGAGAGGAGTCCTGCTTCAAGCGCTTAGGTAAGGAGGCAGAAGGAGAAGACTTGCTGGAAGTAGGATGTGATGGAGAAGAACGGGTGGAGGACATTGTCGCCATTTGATCTGTGGGAGGAGGATGAGGAGAATGACCTGCCGCTGAGGAAGAGGCGGAGGAAGGTGGAGTCTTCGAGGGCACAAAGACAAACTTTGGGTTGCGTAACTTGCCCATAGAAGCCTGAACGTGCCAGTGACAGGGAGGCAAAGAGGCAATCCAACACAACGACCTGCACTCAAAAAGCAAAAAATGTCAATATGTCCGGTCTGAAGAACCCAGCGGTCAGCAAGAGCAGTGAAGGACACCAGCAAAAATCATGAAGAAACCTCAGACCCAGAGGTATTGTAAACAGGAGTTAAAGAGTGTTGCCAGTCATAACAAGGAGATCACCAGTGGGCGCGAAAGCCATGCGCACTAAGACTTGGTGAACAAAATTGCAACAAAAAACCAGCACGAAGACGCAATGAGAATGGTATAAGTCTTACGCCTTGAGACTGAAGTAAGTTGTCAAGGAAGAGCACAGCGCATGTGGTAGCCTGCGAGGGAAGCATGAAGGCAGAGGTCACTCAGGAAACAGCGTCGACATGAGGAGTAATTTACAAACATAGCGTACTGGCAGGACGCAAAACACACAGGAGAGGTCCTTAGTTGCTAAGAATAAAGTCCAGTGTCTGGAGGAAGAACAGGAAAAGCATGTCTGCAGTCACCTCAGCGTCGCGCACACATCGCACATATTACAAAATGGCGGACGCGCTGAGGGACTTACATCGAGAGGCATGAACGGGCGAAAAACTGCAGGAAAATGAAGTCTGACAGTCACATCTTCAGCACGAAGTCATCCGCTTACAGGAGCCACAAGAAATCCACCGAAATGGTCGCAGATAGCAGCGGAGAGATGAAAAGTCCGCCGGCGCGGGAGAGCTCTGGTCTCAGGCGGCCATCTTGTTCGGCGTCCAAGCCACGCCCCCCACATTTACCATTTTTAACACCATGAAAAGCTCGGAGCCAGCAGGCCTCGGAAGATGGCTCTGCGAACCCTCTGCGGCGAGGCTGCCCTCACAAAGGAACAACTAGGAATAAAGTTGTGTCCTGCCTCTGGCTGTCACCCAAGGTCTCATGAGGATGAAAGGGACTGTGGCGAGGCAGCATGATGACACTTCTTTACCCCATGCCACCCTCTCCAGAGGGCCCTCCACCCATCTCTGGCACTAGCGCTCGCCCCGGTGGGATTCGGCTCTGGCATTCCACGAGCAGGTCCGCCCCCAACTGATCGGCATTCAGAGCATCCTCTGACATGCGCATTGTTGTGCATTCCACCGGCCCCCAAGCTGGACTGGGGGTTGAGGGGCTGGCTACTTCACCCATTTATCTCAGTCACGGCAGAGCCACTGAAACTCATGCCAGACACTAAAGACGTGTCCTGCTAAGATCAACATGCTGCCACTACTATCAGTCCTCCACACAGTGCTGCCAGATTGGGCTAGATCACTCACAATTGGGCTATATTTTGCCGGTTGTGTGGTAAAATTTTGGTTTGTGCTAGTTGCCAGATTATAAATATATATACTGCGCTCCAGCAAAATAGTATGTTAAAGCGCTTTATTAGACAAATATTTACTTGGCATCCTGCTGCAACATCAATTCCAATGCATTCACCGCCTGCCTGACGCTGTCTCTGCCCCTCCTTCCCCAAAGCAGCAATATTGGGCTACTTTGGACTACTTTTCGGTTGGCTTTGGACTATAGAAAGCTTAAAAAATCTGACAACACTGCCTCCACACCGTAGAGCTGACGTAGTCAAACTCTGCAAAGAAGGGTGCACATGATATGCTCCTCCGGAACCAAAAGCTCAACTTTAGGTCTCACTCCATGTAACAATGGTCCCTGAAACTGAAACCTTCTGTTTGCACTGCAACCTCCGGCTTGCGCTGGATTCTGCTGCTCACGCTGCCCCACTGCAGCTTCGTCCTCACACCTAGCCCGCCTGCTCACACTGCATCTTCCTGCTCACACTCCTTCTTCCTCTTCACGGCGTGTCCCCCTCGCACCCCACCTTCCCCTTCACACAGCACTCCCCTGTTCGTACTGCACCATCCTCCTGCGCATGCTGCACCTTCTTCTTCACACTGCACTCTCTTGCTCTGCAGCACCCCCTTGCTCACCCCCATGAAACCCCTGTATACTGTGGACCCAGAATTGCTGCATAAGGAAGGAAACAAATTTGAAGGGAGAGAGACCAGCCTCCACTTCTGTAGCGTCAAGAGAAGAAACCAACCCACCATTAACTGAACAGCACTGCACATCTTTCCATGGGGCAAACCTATTTACATCAATACCCCTCAGCATTTCCCAGCTAATGCCATTAATCAAAGAATAAAAGAAACATTTGTTAAATCTCTGAGTTTGAATCTCAAGTAACTACTGTGTGATGTGCAAACCTGTTGTAAATAACGCTGCGAGTTCTGAGACCCATCAACTGTAATACAGTTAGATTCACATGATCATATTTGCCCCTGAGTTCTCCGGAGTCTAGAGTTTAGTTCTGTATACACAATTGTCACTGAATCACTTTTGTAGTCGAATCAATAATGGCTCCCGTATTCTATGTTAAAAGGCAATAGCGGCAAAGTATGTGTCCCATGCACTTATTTAAATAAGAAATCAACTCTTTTGGGATTCTAAACTCCAGCACATTTACTTGAGAAAGTCATTATATTACACCTTACATTTCACTAAAAACCCATGCTGTAATTTATTTTACATGTTTTAAGGTCTACTTCTCAGTGCTACTTCTAATTACTTTATTCCAACTTGACTTCATGTGTTAGGTCATTTAAATGTATTATTATTATTTTAATTTCTCAAATTTGCTTGAAAATGCACCATTTGTCCACTCTTTTTTCATAGGATGTTCGGGCTCGCTGGCTACGCCACTCGCCTTAGTGAGACAATTATTCTACACCCCACAACTTTCAAATGTCACCAGCCGCCACTAGGATAGTGGCATAGAGTAGAGTGGAGTGACATTGAGCGGCATAGAATATAGTGGCATGGCATATAGTGGCATTGAATGGGGTGGCATAGAGTGGTGTGGTGTAGACTGGAGTGACATACAGTAGAGTGGCAATGAGTGAAGTGGGGTAGAGTGGAGTAGATTGGTGTAAAGTGAAGTAGAGTGTTGTGGAATGGCATTGTGCAGATAGGTATGCATAGAGTGGAGTTGCTTAGAGTAGAGTGACTTAGAGTGGTGTGGAGTGGTATAGAGTGGCATTGTGTGGAGTGGCATAGAGGGCCATAGAGTGGCATTGTGTGGAGTGGCATAAAGTAGATTGGCATAAAGCAGAGTGGCATGGCATGAAATGACATAGAGTGCAATGGCATAAAGTGGAGTGGCGTGGAGTGACGTCGAGTAGAGTGCTGCAGAGGGTGTGGGGTAGTGTGGGGTGGAGTGGCATAGAGTGGCATGGGCTAAAGTGTAGTGAAGTGCAGTAGTGTTGAGTGGAGTGGGGTAGAGTGGAGTGACGTAGAGTGACGTAGAGTGGAGTCGGGTAAAGTGGCTTAGCATAGAGTAGAGTGACGTACAGTAGTACAGGTATTGATGTAAGTAACTTAAAGAAGGAACCAAACAAAAAATAAATGCAAAGGTATGAAGCATAAAAGGGACGAATAGCTGAAAGGCAACGAAAATCGGCGTGTGACAGCAAGCATTAAAAAGGTGTAAATGTGTTCTTAGTGTCGCATTTATTTTTCACAAGTAAGCTAAAAGAAACAGCCACAGATAAACAAGGTCTAAAAATGTGTTTGAAAACACCTTTGAACGCATGAAGAAAGCAACATTAGAACTGGAACCAGAGGAAGTGTCCTAAGGGTGCGTACTTGCACGGTGATAAGCAATATAAAAATATTTTAAAAATGTACATAAAAAGTGCAGCAGTGAAAGAAATAGTAACTCAATAACAGCGTGAGCAGGGGACGGACATTAATGAAGCGGAATCAATCTGTGTTTGGCCCATGCTCCACAGAATGAAAAGAAATTGACGCCCGGCATGCGCTGACCAATTCGGAGGCAACAAAGAAAATTGACAATGAAGCCAAAGAAAGCGAAGGGCAGGCTTCAAGCTCTTTTTTGTAAACAATACCCCTCGCAAGCAAGAGTGCAGGCAAGACCTAAACATTTGTGTGAATCCCACATACAAGGTTTTCTCTATTGCCATTTAATGGTATAATGTTCATATACTTTATGTACAAGATGCATTATTATTCACAGATATAAATTAGATTTTGTTTTCCAGTTCTTACATGCGATAAACGCACCCCTCAAAAGTTGAACTTTCCCCTACTCACTCACCATTTGCGGGCACTTCCCCGAATGAATTGCCCAACTTGACGCATTATGGAAAAGGCAACACTGCAGAAGAGTTTACGTCGCCTAGATTACACCGAATATGCGTTAACCAAAGGCTGAAGCGGACACACCCGGCAGGCTGCTTGCTAAACTGCTTAGAGCCGAGAACACATGCCCACCATTTACATTAGGGAGAGTCCCACATAGACGTTATCCATGCCTTTTATAAATATTACTACTCATTGTATAAAAATCAGGATCTAGGATCTGACAAGGTCCAGTCCAGTTTCTCAATGAGTTTACACTCCCAGGATTAAATGCAGGGCAAAGGGAAAGTTTAGATCAACCTTTAAGGAACAAGGGTTAGGATCTGCCATCTAAAACCTAGCTGGCAGTAGAACGCTTGGACCGTATGGCCTTGTAGTTGAGTTCTACCGTGAATGCTCCATGGTACTGACACCTAAACCAGTAGAGTTTTGGAGAAAGGTTTTATCCCTGCAAATGCTAGCAACGCCCTTGTAATGTCTTTGCTTAAACCCAGACGGGACAAGCAAACCTATGCCTTCGTTTTTTTTGTGGATTTATGTAGCACAAACTCAACCCAAAGGTATTGGAGCAATTTACATAAGCATCGGTTACATTTCACATTTATTTTAGTGTTTTTATGCACCAGGAGCATTAAGTGGTTTGCCCAGAATCACAGGATGTTGATTCAACGCCAATACTCGAAACCTGGTTCCACATTTCTAACATCTGCTGCTCTGGCTATTAGACCACGGGGCATATCATCAAGACAATTATCGCCGCCTTAGCGGCCGTTTTCGTCCGGAAAGCGGCGAAAATTGTATCGCACTATTAGCAAGGTCACGCTATCGTGTGAATCCATGCCTCAGCGCCCTTTCCCTTAACGCCCAGCTTTGCATCTCTAATGAGATGCAAAGTGGGCGTTCCTCCCCGAACTAATCTGAGAAATGTCGCTAACCGACATTTCTCCAATTATCTAGCCTCACGCTAACCTGCAGAGCGATAAGAAAAGTAGCGCTAACCGTGCTTATCGCTACTTTTCTTATGCCTGCTTTTCATCTTACTTAGCCATTATATCCAATGGAAGGTGGATATGATGGCTAAGTTTGCCCTGCCCTATCATCAAGCTATCGCCAAACGTTGTGTGATTATCGCTGGATTTCCAGCGATAATCGCACATTTGGCAGCTTAGCGATAATTATCGCCAGCCCTTGCTGATATGCCCCCACATCCTCTCATTTAGACCAATCGCCATTCTCAACAAAAGTTCATAAATTACTAAGTAAGGTTTTAGCTGGTAGGTGTCTTCCCTATACTCTAGATTTGATCCATTCTGACCAGAATGGTTTTATACCTGACCGTAATACATCTCTAAATATCTGCAGGCTGTTCTGCGTAATGGAAGGGGCTGCTGAGTCATTCTTACGGAAATCCACGCATTCGATATCAAGAAGTCTTTCAATGCTTTAAGCTGGAAAGTTCTCTTCACCATACAACATAAATTCAGATTTAGTAAAATTGAGTTAAATTGGATAGATTTGTTGTACTCCAAACTGTCTGCTCGAGTAAAAATGGGTAACACAATCTCGAAACAAATACAGCTGAAAGGGGGACACAGCAAGGTTGCCGTGGTCCATTTCACTAACGTTTTGCCGATGGAACCCTTTCTGAATTGTTGAGGACCAGTGGGTAAACTGGGGCATTCTCCTTAAAGAGGGTGTTCATGTGATCTCCCTGTACGTAGATGACATGATGCTTCACATAAAGGATGTTATGGGCTATTTGGGACCTATATTTCACAAACTGCGTCGAATGGAGGAACTGGCTGGTCTGAAGATCACTTGATACAAGATCTGTCTGTTTCCGGAGCATAGAGATACATCCCAATTAACTGTCAAACAACCAATCAATCATAGCCTAGCAACCACAGACATTCTTGAAATACCATTTTCTGAGGTGAAATGGGCAAAATCCAAAGAAACTTTCTGAGGCATCTCAGCAGGCCAAAACAGCAACCAGTTTGTTGATCTGAGGTCAATGATCAGATCTGCATCCGTCCACACTCCAAGATTTTATATAATCGACTTGGCCTGAGGAAAAGGGCCAAGATCTTCCGGGCACCAGTTGGGGGTCCAAAGCTGGGGCTGGTTTCCTACTGCGATGACGTGAGTCTTCCCCTATTGAGCTGTAGGCAGTTCTGGCCCATCCAGATGGATACTGCAAACAGGCAGCTTTTTAGCTGGCTGGAGGGCGGCTTTGAGCACGTGAAAGACAGAGAACCTGCTGGATGTCATTGGCATACAAAAGCAACATGACGCCAAAGGATTCTACTAGGTTTGAAAGCGGGGGTACGTAAATATTAAAAAGAGTCTGACTTAGAGATGAGCCCTGAGGAACTCCACAGATGAGGTCTCTGACAGGTAAGGGTCGTCCTGGACTTGAAAGAAGTGATTTTCTAAGAAAGAACTAAACCAGCCAATAGCCATCTTTCTTATCCCACAGCCGTGAAGGTGTCTGGGTATTAGCGAATCGGAAACCGTGTAAAAAGCTGCACTTACATCAGGTAGAATGACCGCAGCCTCACCACTCAGAATATGAAAACGTATTATTTGGCAGTGGAGCTACAGTGGTACACTCGATGGAGTGGAGGTCATCATGTTCAGGAGACAGGATTGACAATGGCCAGTGTTCAGCACGGACGGCTCTTTATTATGTTGCTACGATCCAAGACCTCAACTGGGTCATTGCCAAGACTTCTCCGATTGGCAATGTACTGTTGACAAGTAGTATGGCAAAACACTAAACGCCATGCACCCTTCACCTCAGCAATTTCACTGAAAGATCTCCCGAAGAAATAAATCAGGTGATTATGCCGCAAGATTTAGCGCAAGGAGATGAAGTGGATATTTTTACAATAGCGGATTTATTTACTAATGAGCAATTACGGTGCTTTGAAACTTTTGCTGATGACTTCAGAATATATGTAGGGCAATTCCTGCGATATAAAGGTCTTGTGCAGGCAGAACAGCAATGCTCGTAAGCATAATACTGTGGACCCCACCCTTGCAAAATATATGCAGACCAGTCACACTATGGGAAATGGTAGGCAGGCACTTAATTGCATAGCTTTATAAGACTCTTCAGGAGGCCACCAGGGAAATCCTGACCAAATTCAGAAAGGTTTGGAAAGACAAACTTCGAAGGCCACTCAATGACAAAGAAAGGGAGAATATTATAGCTGATCTTAAGATACATTAGGTTTAAACACATCCAGTTTAATATTATACAGAGGACAGGTCATTCACCAAAAATGATACATTGAATTTACAGTACAGCTCCATCAAGCTGCCCCACTGCGGATCAGAAAATGGCGGGTTCTGGCATATTATGGGTGTGCCCCTCAATTGCCAGGTACTGGGAGCAATTCACTATGGTTATAATGCTAATTAAGGTTAGGCAAAAATTGATGAGTGCAGTCGTTTGTCTGCTAGGGCTGTTTGTTCACCCACATAACAATAAAGCGACTTTGAGATTTCTGGATCTGGAATTCTCAGTGCCAAGTTAATGATAACCATGGCTTGGAATTCTACCATAGAACCATCAATTAAAAGAAAATGGCCGCGGGAGCTAAAGGAATAGTTGGAAGCAGAGTCCTTGCTGCTCCCTAAAGAGGAGGTGAAGGGTTTGAAGAAGATGACCCTCTCAAGACATTGGGATATCAAGGTTGAGAAGGTTCATTCTCTTATTAAAAAGGTTGAAAAGCCCCCACAAACTCTCCCTGTGCTCAGATTCATAATAATATGGCTACCTTTATATGGACAAGTTACCTCTACTAGACAGTAGGACATGACTGGCCTCCTGATCGCACATAGAGTAATGAATGGTAATATGCTAGCTTGGCATTGTAGCGCTGCAAGTGTTACGATAAATGAAACGATGACGCAATATATCCTATATTGCTTTCCACAGCACATAAAGTTAGGGAAACGTTTGGTTGATGGTTTTGATTTCTTTTCCGTCATAGGGGCATATCAACAAGGGCTTTATCTCTGCTTTTTTGGCTTTAAAAGCCAAAAAAGGAGAGATAAAACTAGCGCCCTATCAACAACAAGGTGCTAACATGCAAATTTGCATGTTAGCACCCTTTTACTCTACGCTTCCCCTTGCATCTCTAATGAGATGCAAAGGGGGCGTTCCAGAGTAAAATAATAGGAGAAATGTCGCTAAGCGACATCTCTCCTATTATCAAGAATGTCGCTAACCCTGTTAGAGACAAAAAAAGCAGCGCTAACCGCGGTTAACGCTGCTTTTTTACGTCTGGTATTTTTCTGACTTAGCCATGATATCCTATGGAAGGAGGATATCATGGCTAAGTTTGTCTGTCCCTATCAACAAGCTAACGTGAGATTATCGCTGGGTTTCCAGCGATAATCTCACGTTAGCCTGTTAGCGTGAGGATTTTTATCGCTATTGAGATAAGCGTTGCTAATAGCACGCTATCTCAGCGATAAAAATTCCCGCTAGCCGGCGATAATTATCCTAGTGCTAAGTGCGCTTAGAGATAATTATCGCCGGTTGTTGTTGATATGCCCCTTGGTCTGTTGAACAGGTATTACAAGACCACCTAACCATAATTTAAAGGGACCCCTTAGCAGAATATTATCCCATGTAATGTGACACACCATTCTAGTGGTTACCACTAATCTAAGCGTGCGGCATTTATAGTGGTTGTATTATTATAAACACAG
Source organism: Triturus cristatus (assembly GCF_964204655.1). Classification (NCBI taxonomy): domain Eukaryota; kingdom Metazoa; phylum Chordata; class Amphibia; order Caudata; family Salamandridae; genus Triturus; species Triturus cristatus. Next base: position 818,414,280 of record NC_140593.1, on the reverse strand, counting down.
AAATTCATTTGTGTGTTACAATAAAAGACAGCACAAATGCTCATTGTGTATTAAATGTAATGCATGTACATAAAGTCAATAAAAGAACTCGGAAAAATAGATTTACCGCACTTCCTGTATAATCTGCCATCTGCTGCATAATTTGCATATTTCAACAAAAAAATGGAAGCTGAAATGCGTCAAAATTTAAAGAAAATGCCACTCATGGCACAGCGCAGGGAGAGACTCCTTTCATAAGTTAATTGGCCATCTTTCAGTTTCTGCCTGCAGTATTCCAGTGTTTAACTTGTACTACCCAGATAAAATATTGTCCAGACAATATTATTGCCGCTCGCAGGCTTGCCACTGATTCACTCTCACCTGGGCTCGTGCTGTTGAACAACGGAGGCTCTCCTGAGGACATTGACGAGGACGCTGTGGCCGCTGTGGCGAGAGGGGGTGATTTTATCCTTGTATAGCTCAGTCCGGGACTGCGAGGACCAGGCTGCTTGGCGGTGTTAGCAGCTGCCTCCTCTTCCTGGCCCCTCCCCCTCAACACCTATCAGCCATAAAGTAGTATTCCCTATTCACGCGCAAGCGGGACGCGCGCGGGGCGTAGCCCGGGGCTAAGCCTGGGCAAAGGGTGGGCCCTCTTAGGCCCTCAGAGGCCGAGTGAGGCCGGGCTGGGCTCGGTTATTGACCTGTTGATACCTGTAGCGCCTGCACACGCGTGCGCTTAATGCTGAATAACCAATATGTCTAACACTTCTATTAACGCCGTAGTGGAGAAGACGGGAGCTACGACAGCTGGCCCATTGGACACTTACTTTAAAAGGGTTCATCATGAGGAGGAAAAGGACAATAACATGGACAAACGGAGGACTGAGCGTCGACGCTCTATAGAAAGCTTGAAGCTTAGGACTCCTGATAACTCTAATTTGCAGGTCCCTTTCCGGATAGCCGATAGCTGTGGAGCCATAGTAGACCCTCTTGTATCGCCGTGTGATTCTCGCTTGTTAAGGGACCCTGCTCCTACCCCATCTGCTTCTAAAGAGCAGGTTATCCAAGAGAACCTTGCTATTGGACACTCTGGTCCTCCTTTAGTTATAAATAAATGTACGCCATTACTTGGTAAACAGGATAAGAAGTTTACTAAGCCGTTTAAAGCAGTTAAGATTCATGGGCCTCCCCCGACTAAGAGAAGATGTAAGAAAGGGGGAGTCTCAGTCAAATCTAAGTATAATCATTCTGAATTTGGGAAACATGCACTGAAAGCCTTAAACCTAACTAAAGGGATAGCAGTTGAAGCAACTATTACTCCTAAACTACCTCTTCCAATGTCATCAGTTGCCCCTGAACTTGAATCGCCCCCTATAACATCAGGCTTCCTTCCTGTCGACCCTTCGTCATCACCTTCCCTTTCGGTTGCCTGCCAGGATGTTTTGGGCCAGGTGATTAAGACCCTCATTTCACCACTTATTGAAGGCTTACTAAGAGTCGAGAAAAGACTTGCGGACTTAGAAGCCACAATAAGTAAGAAAATCGAACTGACAACAGGGCAGGGGAAACAGGGTGTTGGTAGTGGCATAGATTCCACAGCAGTGGTACCTAACTGCCATCCTCATTCTTCCCAGGCTACAGTTGAGCCGTCTAATCAGCTAGCTGTGACTCAGTTTGTGTCTGTGCCATCGTCGACTGGGGGCACCCAGAGAGCGCCCATTCAGGATGACATAGAGGGAGGGGGGATTAACCTTGACACAACCACTTTGCGTGACAATAGGGAAAGTTCCAGTACTGATAAGCCTGTAACAAATTACACGCCACAAGTTGATCTGCCCCCCGAAGCTGTGCCCTTGGTGGTTGTTTTGACGGGGGTCCCACCTCTAACGGTTAACAAAAGAGAAGGGTATACCGAGCTAAAAAATAAAACCATGTTCTGGCTTAGTAGTTATAGACCTATTGAGGAGAACATTAACGGTGAGATTTTACATGTGAGACGTCTCCCATGGTTGGGTGGTAAGACGAAAAACATCGTGGGAGACATCGTGGTGGTAAATTTTAGAGACCCACGTGTAGTTAAGTATATTCTGGACTGGCCTCCTGAAATAGGTAGCAATGGCATTACTCCACGTGCGTTAACTTACTTTTACCCCAGATCATCGGTGTTCCCCCCCTCTGGTATAACTAAGCAAGCCTCACTGTTTTCCATTCCACCAGGTACATTTATACCCAACCATTTGCCACGCACCTCACACACCACCTATGCTGCTGACCCTTTAAGGTGGAACTATATTCCTCCTAGATTTACTAGGAACTACAACAGAGGATGTGGCAATGTGAAGCCTTCCACTCCTTTAGTGACAACGAATCGGTTCGAAGCCCTCTCTAGCCTGGCTGACTGTGATTGAAGGTTAAAGCCTCCCCAGGGCAGAGGGGGGCGATTAGGTTCACTTAGACCCAAGGATGCTACTCGGGAGAGGTGTTTGGAAGACCCCGGAGCTGCTCCTGTAACATCAGGACTACCTACTATAATCGGTGCTGCTAGTGGCGGGATTGTACCCACCCTCCTTTCCGTTCCTCTGAACCATAGTGCTGTAGATTACAGGATGACAGACCCCCCAGTCCAACTAGAACCTATAGGTGCCCAAATCATGTTGGATTTGGATATGCACGTGGGGACTCCCTCCGATCTGCATTTAATAGATAATAAAATCTTACACCTAGTTTCATGGAATGTGGCGGGTCTGCAAAGAAAGTTGGACTTACCTGAATGGAATCTCTTCATCGACCAATTCGATGTATGTTTATTCCAAGAAACATGGAGCGTTTCCCCATTATATAAATCAGGATACACCACTTTTTCCATATCAGCTCAGAGTAATGGTAGGGGTAGACCAGCAGGGGGTCTGCATGTATGGATCAAGACGGCCCTGAACTGGAAAGTAACTACTTACGACTCCGGGTGTTGTGACATCCAACATATTTCATTTGAGGGGGTAAACAGCAGGATAGATCTATTTAATGTTTACGCAAGAGGGAATACAGGGGATTTAAATTCAAGTACTATATCTATTTTAGATCAGGCATTGGCTATCTGCCCCCCCTCCTCTAAAATTATAGTGGGAGGGGATTTTAACTGTACTTTCGAACCTCTAGAAGGTGATGATCCCCTGGGTATAGAGGAGGTGGACTCTAGATGGTCAATTCCGACCTTGTCTTTGGCCCCAATCAAAAGATGGTCATCTAAGGTTATACAGATTAATTCCCTTACTGTGGAATATAACCTTAGAGCCCTTAATGGTAGGACTCTTTCTGACCCTGACGGTGCGATGACCTTTAATAGGTTAAGCAGCCCGTCAAGAATCGATTACATCTTATTAGATGTGACACTGTGGTGTGATTTAGTAGATATGGAGGTGACTCCTTCACAGGACAGTGATCACAACCCTTTATGCATGTCGATAAGATGGGGGCAGCGGAATAACACCCGGAGGTTATCACACCTGAGGTCCACTAAGGAGGTGACACCTTTTCAGGGAAACCGTAGACTGAAATGGGAGAAGGTCCAATCACAGGCTCACACCTTGACTAAGATCAGGGCGCATGTTGAAGACCTGAGTACAGAATTGATGGTGCTTGATCAGGATATAGCGTCTGTACATGGTACGCTTTTTGCTCAGGCGTATAATAACTTATTAGAGAAAGTTGGGGAATTTTTCCTTTTAAAAGGAAACAATAAGGGCAAGAGAGGTGGTAGGGATAATAACACAGCTATAGCAAGCAACCCTTGGTACACGGCCCACTGTAAGGATATAAGAAATGAGATCAGAATTGCCTTGCGTCAAAAGAACCAATCCCGGGTTAGTGTAGCCAGGAAAGAATACGCAAGGGCTTTGGAGCAAGCAAAACGTGAGTGGGAAGAACAACGCTGGCAAGACCTCAAGACAGCTTCTAAAGGAAAGAATTCTTCGCTGTTTTGGGATCTGATTAACAAAGCCAGGTTGACTAGCTCTCGACCTTTAGATAGTCACATAACAGGCCAGCAATGGCAATCCCATTTTTCCTCCATTTATGGTGGGTCAGAAACGCCCCTCTCTCCTTCTGTTCATGCCCTCAGCGTCCCTCCCATGCGCCCGGTCAGGGAACCCTTTTTGCCCTCTGAGGTGGTGCTAGCCATCAGTTACCTCACCCCAAAGAAAGCAGCAGGCCCAGACGGGATCCCTGGAGACCTCCTTATGGAGGCCCCAGAGCTATGGGCCAAACTTATTGCAAAAATAATGAACCTCATCTCTCACGGATACCCTGTTCCAGATTCGTGGAAGGGAGCGGAGGTAATCACGGTCTTTAAGAAGGGTGCCAGAGACGACCCTGCCAACTATAGACCAATCAGTTTGATTGATGTGCTACAGAAGGTGGTTGGCAGGGTAATTATATCAAGGGTTGGCACCTGGATGGAAGAGATGCATGTGTTGTCCCATTTGCAAGCGGGGTTCCGCCAAAAGGTGGGCACGATGGACCAGGTCTTTCGCTTCTTTGCGATCTATTGGAAGTCGGTCACCATCAACAAAGGAAGCTTATACCTGGCTTTCATAGATCTCAGGATGGCCTTCGACCTGGTCCCACGAGAGAGGCTTTGGGAAGTTTTGGAGAACATGGGGTTCCCTGGTCCCCTCTTGAGTTTAATTGTGCATCTCCATGAGGGGAACTATGCCAGGATCAGGTGGGGTACTCAAGGTGAATTAACTGAGAAGATTCCCGTGAAGAGGGGGGTACGCCAGGGATGTGTTATGGCTCCAACGCTGTTCTCTCTTTTTGTGAACGGAGTGGTGGATTACTTGAGAGAAGAACCAGCTGATGCTCCATCCCTGGCAGGTGAAAAAATCCCCACACTCCTCTTCGCGGACGACACTATTTTGATCTCTAAGTCCCCGTCTGGCTTACAAAAGCTTTTGAATCGCTTTAGCGCATTTTGCACTGATACAGGTCTTACCATCAACACTCTAAAAACTAAGCTCATGGCATTAGCTCCATCACCCAGATTTAGAAATAATCTTTTACTTAATGGAGAGCCCTTGGAGTTGGTAGACTCCTATGATTATTTGGGCATTAGGGTCAATAATCGCATGAGCTGGAAGGATCACTTGGCTAAAATGATGTTAAATTATAAAAGAACTTCTGGGGCGGTTATGAGAGAACACCGGAAGTCTAAGAGCAAGCCCATTTTACCGCTCCTAACTATCTATGAAGGCCAAGTTCTTCCATCTGCCCTATATGGCTCAGAATTATGGGGGTTTGAAAACACTGTAGAGCTGGACAGAGCTGAAAATAAGTTTTTGAGAGATGCGGTAGCCCTTCCAGTCTCTACCCCCTTAATTCCTCTTCGGGCTGACATGGGTAGGCGCCCTCTTAAGGACCTAGTGCGCTTACGCCCGTTACTTTTTTGGGTTCGTATGCGTAGGACAAGGGAGCTTCAGGATTATGCCGCCGCCCTAGACGAATTAATTCAGCTTAATTCCAATAATAAGATTAAGTGGCTGAGCAACCTGAAGCGGTTGGTAGTTCTCTTGGGTTTGAGTGACTCCTGGGAAAGCCAATCACCCCCACCCAAGATGGTGATTAAACAGCTATATTGGGATCTAGTCCAGCAGGAGACATTCTCTAGTAGTTCTGTGGGCTCCCTTACTGAGCGATTCTTGTCCTTCAAATGGATTAGGAGCTTTGAACCATTCTTGGACTACATCGAGCTGCCTTTGGATAGAGCTCTTTACTTGAAGGTTAGGTTCGGGATCCTCCCAGTAAATGATTTTACCTCGGGGTGGAAAAAGCATGTTGGTAAAGTGAATCCATGTCCGGGCTGTGCAGCCCCTACAGAGTCCGTGGCACATTTCTTCTTTGCTTGCCCAGCTTATAGGGTTGCCAGGAGGATCTGGTTAAAGCCGTTATGTAGGAGTTTGGGCCTTAGATGTCATAAAATGGCCCTGCGGATACTCAGCACTGATACTTCTTCGATTGCTATGGTCTGTGGTGTTGAAAAATTTTGGGCAGTGCTTGGCGATCCCGCATGAGGCGTTGTAAAACCTACCCTGGTCCACCTACTAGCTAAAAGTACTTGGTTAGGATTTCCTCTATGTTGATATGTGACTTGTGTTCATCTCTTAGTGGTGTATTGGTCAATTGTTGCTTTTATTTAATTTTATTCTTGGTATTTTATATTGTATTGTGCTGCCATATTGCTCTTTTATGATGAAATTTCATCGAATAAAGAATATTTGAATTTGATATTATTGCATGTAAAAATGCCAACTTAGTAAAATAATATTGCCACTGAACGTGCTGCTTTAACCCGCATAATTTACCTCTTCTCGTTAAATAATGTAGTCAGCCATGCCGCATAATTAGGTTCCTCACTGCAGCATAAATCCACTGGTCCTGCCTAATTTTGAAGGTGTAGCACCTGGGGATCGGTGAATGCGCTCAAAGAACTCAAAGCTATTCATAAGCATGAGGTGTTATAGAAAAGTGTGAGAAAAGACCCGGCCTGGAATGCGGGTACCTACCATTTCTGTTTTTGGAGTAGTCTGTCTTCCTTCGAATGTATGAATGGGAAATGCCTTGCATGCTGAAAACTGTTAACTGAAAACGCAGGCCTGGCCGCGAGTCACCCTCATCACTCCTTAGACAGGTGATAGCTACGAAGCCAAATAAGTGTGCATTTTTCTTCTGCGTATTTATTTTGGATCTCTTGAAGAGTTGACTGGATTTGCTGTGGGTGAAGCGTTGATGTACGATGACAGGGCTACTTGCTACCAGACGACCTGTCTGTGGAATCGGCCAAGGAAGCCAGGTTCACCTCATTACCACTGATAGGAGCAGCAGACACTGAGGGGCAGATTTACAAGAAACTGACACATCTGTATAGATGCGTCAGTTTCCCTGCGCCTGAGTGAAAAACCCTTGCGCCACCATAGATGCGCCGTGTTTACAGTACGGCGCACTATGGCTCAAGGATAGACAAATGCATCAGAAATTCTGACGCATCTGTTGGTGGAAAAGTCACGCATTGCTGGAGTCATGCCCCAAGCACGACGCAACTCCAGCAATGCGTGTTGAGGCCTATTTCCAATACACTGCGTCACTCCTTACGCATGCTTCAAGCAGGCATAAGGGTTTGACGCAGTTGCATCCTAAAAGTCACGCAGTGAAATCTTATAGATTTCAATGCGTCACTTTTACGAGGCTTTTCTGTGTGGGAGCGCCTATTCTGCATACATTGGGGAAGATTTTTCCCTGTTCATCTTCCACTTCATAGTGTTTTTGTGATTAGTCTTTTTTTTTTATGTGGTTCACATTGTTTACAAGGGATTAGTGGCTTTCTTCATTCCAATATATACCAACCATTTTCCATTTTCCATAGAATCGTTACAACAAAAAAAGCACTCCCCTGAAGTAGCCCAGACCTATTGGCTTGCTTAGTATTACTGTTAAAGACCTGACCCGTGGACTCGGGTTCAGGGAAGGGCAGGCTGACTGTCTAGTTCACCAGTTGGATTGCCTAAGTAAAATTATTATGTGGAAATGTTCAACCATTATTCAGAAATGTGGCCTATGTGGCACCCAGAGGCCCGCATTGAGAGGCAGATTTACAAGCCTCTTGCAACACTTTTACGCTGCCATTGCGTCACTTTTGTGATGCGACGGCGGCATAAGAAATACGGCAAATTTACAATGTGAAGCATCTACGGAGATGCATCACATTGTAAAACCCTGCGTGACATTATATCTGCATCAGGTATAATGTATGCAGGCTGGGCGTTCCCACGCAGGAAAGCCTCGTAAAAGTGACGCAGTGAAATCTACAAGATAATGTCACGCAGGGCTTTACATCGTGACGCATCTCCCTAGATGCATCACATTGTAAATTTGCCGCATTTTTTATGCCGCCGTTGTGCCACAAAAGTGACGCAACGGCAGCGTAAAAGTGTAGCATGGGGCTTGTAAATCTGCCCCTCAATGCGGCCCTCTGGGTGTCACATAAGCCACATTTCTGAATAATGGTTGAACATTTCCACATAATAATTTTACTTAGGCAGGCCAACTGGTGAGCTAGACAGTCAGCCTGCCCTTCCCTGAACCCAAGATCACGGATCAGGTCTTTAAAACTAATACTAAGAAAGCCAATAGGTCTGGGCTACTTCAGGGGAGTGCATTTTTTGTTGTAACGACTCTATGGAAGATGGAAAATGGTTGGTATATATTGGAATGAAGAAAGCCACTAATCCCTTGTAAACAATGTGAACCACATAGAAAAAAAGACTAATCACAAAAACACTATGAGGTGGAAGATGGACGGTGCAAAATCCAACAGTAAGCAAAAGCTCTGGGTGCTAAAATACGCAGTAAAAACAGAAAAGCATAGGGGGCTTGTTATTTTTTTTTTGTACACCAGTCCATAATTTCATGACCAAAACTGGGTTTGCTGAGGGTATGGAGGTGCCATCCAGGCTGTTTTCCAGAGATGCCGTGGATGCCTGTTCATCCATGCATTGCAATGGAGGCACTGCTAAGCAGATGCGTTTGTCCACAGTACTAATGAAATGCACATCCCACATCTCACACAATCACCCCCTGATATGTTCACACGGCGGCCATTTTGGAATGGTAGTGTATTTACAGTAGGCCCCGAAAAACATAAAGACACTCCCAAAAGCTTGAGAAAATGCAATAACTAAAAAGCCGAAAATGGATAACAAAGAAGGATGCTCTCTCAGAGCTGCCATGTGTTTATTTTGAGAGTGACAATTCCTGGTCTTTAGTGGGCTTATGTCTCATTTCAATGCATTATGTGTGACACTTTATGCAAGCAAAACAAAGTAGGAAAGTCAGACATTACCACTTTGTTACTGTCTACTGGTCTAGAAACGTCATAAAAAAAAGGAAACACCAACGAAACGTTTTGCAAAGTGATCTTGTTTGAAAGCCAGCTATGTTTAAATATCTCAGTTATCTCTTGGACGTATTACTTCCACATTCTTGCCCACTACATGCACAGACTGATGGGATACAGTCCCTCAAGCCTCCTTTTTTCTCCAAAATATTTTAGCACCATTTGAACAGAACGATATCAAATCGTTATTCAGTCGCAACTGAACACACACCGCTAAATCGTAGAAATGCAATTTATGGAAACTTAGCGTTGCAAATGGTTCCCGCGTCAGTAATTTAACAAACCCAAATAGCAAATCGCAGATATGAAATTGTTATTTGTGATTTTTTATTCATATGTTAATCACAGTCGCAAATAGCGAATAATAGCAAAAACAGCTAATTGCACATGCAATTTACCACCACCTTGACCCAGGTGGTGATCAAGTCAAATTATATAAAGTACCCCAAAATGCATCCTAGTTTTTTCCAAAATGGCTGTTTTGAATGGAATGGCATGGAGAATGAGGATTTTGCCTGGACTGCAGCGAAGGCAAAGAAGACAGGAGGGGATTTTCAGACTGAGGGTCGCACTGTTGGAACAAACAGAGGAGGCGACGCGCACCAAGTATCGACTACGTAGTGGAGTATTCCTAGATCTAATTGCTGAATTAAAGCCTCAGCTTGCGAGACACACTTTATGTAGTAAGGTCATCCCCACCCATGTGTAGGTGTTATGTAGTTTGCATCTATTGTCGTCTAGTATCTATCAAGGTGTGATTGCAGCAGCTGGTGGTGTGTCTCAGAGTTCACTGTCACGATTTTTCTATGCATTCCTTGATTCGATGTTAATACAAATCAATAGCCGCATATAGTTGCCTAGAAATGACTTTGAACTGCATACAACCAAGCTTTATTTTTACAGGATAGCAAAATTCCCAAATGTCGTTGGATGTGTAGATGGTACACGTGTCAATCTGCCCACCCTCCACCATAGAGTAAAATACTCATTCTATGAATACACAAGTTCTGTGTGATGCGAAACGTGACCACAGACATATTAGCACATTTTCCTGGGAGCACCCATGAGTCCTTCACAGTGACATCCATGCAGGGCTACAAGAGTTTGCTGACGCATACATTTTGGGCAATAACAATATTGATTGATATTTCAGGTGATACTGCATATGCCATACACCCATAATCACTCCAGACAGGAATCCATCCACATGCAGTGAGTGTTGCTACAATGTGGCACATAGGAAAACCAGACGTGTGATTGAGCGCATATTTGGAATCCTAAAAAATAGTTTCAGATGCCTGCACAAGCCTTGTGGCGCCCTCCAGTACTCTCCCAACATCTGCTGCAAGATTGTTGCAACATGTGCCATTTTTCACAATGTAGCAACAGGCAGAGGTGTAACTGTTGCTGTATCTGACGCCGCATCATGATGAATTGGGAGCAGCAGAGGGTCGAAGGTGCTGTGCCAACATTACTGAGAATTATGTTTCTGGGTGAGTGAAATCTTGACATACTAACACTAAATAAAACTCAAAGGCATTTTGTGTAGGTAAAAAAAGAAAAAGTTTAATCCTACTTTTTTCTAGGATTGTAAGCATAGAAGATGACATTACTTCATGTCACCAGTAGTACACAAACATAATTTGACATATGGATTATGACAAACAGGACAATCAACATAAGCACAAGGATATCAGACGGCGACATCCACTTGGTACGACCAGAAGTGCTGGAACCCAGATTTTCACCTCCAGTTGTACGGCACTTGGTTTCAAACACACTCATGGTGTCCCTGACAGACATACTACTCACCCTAAAGTGATCCTTGCTCTCTGGGCATACTCTGACTGACACCTGCTATCTGAGAGGTTTGCAAGGTCTCAAAAGCATTTGTAATCTGTGCCAGCCCACGAGCCACATCCCCGCTGTAGTGTCCCATTGTAACCTGAAGGTTGACAGTTTGTCTTGGTAAGAGGGATGTTGCATGTGCAAGTTTGTTTATTGCTCTTATTAAGCTCCCCATGTGGGCAGACTGCTGAAGTTCCCTACGCCTGTGTTGTACATGGTCTACATTGATATCTAGGCATTGGGCCTTCACAGCTTCTGTCAGATTATCACTTTTAGCGTTCATGTGCTGTTGATTATCAGTTAGGGTTGCTGCAATGTTCTCCAATCCTGATGCCAGGCTATTCTCAGTATTAGTAAATTTGTTATTAATCTGCCTTATCTCCCTTTGTTGTAGGTGCTGAACTTTCAGTATCAATACCTCCAAGCCACCAAACATCATACCATTTTGTGCACCATCACGACTTTCAAGGTTTATGAGGGATGTATAAGTGGACACACCACAAGTGCACATCTACGTCTGCCCCAGTGTTCTCGTGGCCTGAGTACAGGTTTCTGGCTCAGTCTCTGACTGCTTCCTGCACCCAATGCATTGGATGAGTGTGCTTGCACTGTGGTGCTCATTTGTGTCAGTTGTGGAATTGAGTCTTCCACTATCATCAACAAGTGGCTCTTCCTCTTGAATTGGAATATCTTCAAGGGCTTCACCTTCAGACACCTCAGTCCCATGGGCATGGATATCAGTTTCAAAATGGAATGAGTATTATTTACTGCATTATGACTGTGTTATATGAGTTTAATTTTCATGTGTTGATATTTTAATCACATTGGTATTTCGGTGTGGGCCACATATCATGTGCTTTTGGTGTTTGATATACACACATTTTCACTATCATGTGCTAAAGATTAGTGTTTAATATGTATTTGGTGTGGTGATTAGAATCTTGTAGTACAGTTACAACCTTACCCTTCAGGTGCAACCTTCACCTTTGTCCTGGATTGTAGGTCATACCACTTCTTTATAATCTTTTCAATGGACCTCGCTGTGACTTACATCGCCTTAATTAGGTCGAGTCTAGCACAGCGCGCATGCGCTGCCCTATGGGGAGGCTTCTTATAAGCACTCCAAACTTCCCACAGACTTCTGTTTGGGATTTAGTTAACACCCACATATTTCATTGGCCCTAACATGTGTATTTAAAAAAAGAAAGCACGCAAATGGCCGAAGGCGTGTGTTTGTCCCAGCTTTTGTTGAAATGTTCCCTCCCATGGCGTTTCGGTCTCAGGAGTGAGCAGGGGCGCGCAGCGTGACAGCTGCATTCCTCCCTTGTTGTTGTGGATAATATTGCAAATTAACACGCGCGGTTGCTTTCACTTTCGCGGCTGCGCTTGTTTAATTTCCTGGTGCTTTATGTATTTATTTCATTCATCAGCATTTGAAGAATGTCTATTTTGTTCATCATAAGCAGCGCGGTCACTTTCACTTTCTCAACCGTGCTTGTTTTCCTCACTTTCACTACTTTTAGTCGACAGTTGCCTTCCACTCCTACTGTCACCCTTTCCCCTCATCACACGTTTCCCTACACCCTTCTCTTGAAGTACCATTCCTCTTTCACTTCCTTCTCCGTGTTTCACAGATCCTTGTGTGAGCAGCTAACACAGGCTAGGATTTCCCTTTGCAGCAGGGGGCATGTAGCCCTCGTTTTACAGGCTCAAACAGTAATACATATCCCAGAAAGCTAATAAAAACAGGGCTAGGTGAGCTCCCCATGTACGGGATTGGGAAGACGGAAACTCCACATGCATGCCTTGTAGCCACCGCACATTGTGAACACTGTCCCATGCTGTAATCTTCTGCACATGTCCTGAGTCCTCTTTTCACACTGTAATATCTTTAAGTACACCGCTGAGGGAAGGCCCAAGGGGAAAGTGTGGTAGGAAAAAGGGATGTTATTACTGTATGCCATCTTCGTATTACATATTGTAATTGCTTCCATATAGCACTTCAAAGTCCTGACTAGGTGCCTTGTTTGTTTTCCTTATAGAAACTTTGTCCGGTAGTCCTGCTGGCTCCTTTTCTGCTGCAGGAAGAACTATTTGGATCTGTTAATAATATAAAGGTACAACACTGGGGCTCAAAGGTGGACACAAAACAACGGAGATAATGGGGGTACAGAAGAATGGTGTTATTCAGATGAGAGGTGTTGTGTTTAGAATTTATGATCATTCCATATGAGACAGACAGTTCTGACCTAAACAATGCACTCTCTCACCACTATCAACGACAGCTCTCGTGAATGTTACCTTATGTTTTCGGGCACTTATGTAGCGCGTTGCTGCATGCAGATCGCCGCTCCAGGGCAGCCTTCAACCAAAAAAAGACTGATCGCCTGCCCCAGGGCGAGGGGGAGGCAGCCTCTAGTTCTCTGCAGAGAAAGTGGCGTCAATCTAATAGCGTAATTTGTGGTGTCCTTGTACCTGCGGAAGTCCATCTGTCCTGCAGTGCGTTGCCCTTATGTATGTGTATATGTATACCTTATGAAGAAGATGAAAGCCCGCTCTCACACATGGATGGGTCTCCAACCTCACCTGTTGACCCCCAGTGTCTGAATGCTCCTGCACATGGGGGGTTGCGTTCATTTGGATTTAAAGCTCTGCTTTACAAGTACTGCATAAAGGCGAGGTCACGTGCAGATGAGGGGTTACAAGTGGACCAGAGTAGATGATGCACGTGGAGTAGGAATGGGGGCGCAGGCAACAATGATGGGAGGCGTGATCAGTGGATAAAGCTTTCAAGGTTTATATTGTCGGTTTTCAGGCCCTGTTGGAAGGTAGACGTTAACCACATTCTGTTCTTCACTCACAAGCCTGGTCTTTGCATTGTATTTCTCCAAGATTGCAACTATTAGAGACACCCTTACTACTTTGCTTCCCATCCTCCTCATTGTTCTCTCTTTCCTCATCCCTGCCCCCCCCCCCACCACCATTGTTCTCTATTACCCCCAGCTGATGGCTTCTCCCTGGCTGTGTCATTCCACACTTTCTTTTCTTTTTTTTCCCCATTCGTTCACTTCCTGGTGGCTGCTGGAGAGCAGTGCCGGTATCACCCCCCCTCCCTTTTTTTTAATTTTACTTTTTTTTATACATACTCAACATTTTTTTTTAACAACACTCCTGCAGAATTAATTGAAAATAAAGAAAGATCTGCTTTACAAGTTGCAGGCTCAAGCTGTAGTTTTGGGGCAGAGCAGGGCCACTTGAACATAAATTCTACAAAAAAGAAATTTTTGTTGCCAAAGTTTTTGGGGAAATTACATGGCCTTGGGAAGCTGCATTGATTTATTATTTAGTACACTGTTTATTTTCATAGCCAAAGCTTTCTTTTCTGAACAAAATTCCATGCCATTGGATATTCTAAAATTAATTGTGTTGTTTTTGCTAAAGGCTTCGCTATGTATGTTCTCCAGCGTTCTGTTAGAAAGACGAGTTGTAAATCAGTGTTTAAGCAGAAATGACTTTAAAGGTGCATGGCTAAACAGTCGCAAAGGCGAGACCTATTGGCTATGCCAATGCTTATTTTTTCCTGTTTTGAATTCCTTATTTTTGTTTTTCGGGAATCAGGCACAGCAATGGAGGTTTCCCTAACAGTTCATCATGGTCGGCCACACACTCCTCTGTCAGGATCTCCTATTTCTTCCCTGAAAACTTGAATTTACGTTTTCAGGCCTCACCTCCTTGTTGGTGTCCTTACGTGACATGTTCAGCTTCTTTTGTGGTGGATGGCAAAGCCTCAGGGAGATTGAAAGTGGATTCTCAACCAGTCTTCCAAAAAGCAATGCTTTGAAATGTTCACTGATGAACTGCTTCCTGAATGCAATGTCATCAAAGTGGAGCATATGTAGAATTTGAAAGTTGCAAGCCGATTTACTATTTAGGTAATTGCTAGTTGCGATTCCCCAAATAGCGATCCAAGGGGCATACATATCAAATACTGTTCTTGCGATTCTCAAATAGCGATTTTTAGAGAATCGCTATTTGAGAATCGCAAAACGGGATGTAATAAAAAATTCGCAAATATTTTGCTATTCCTTGGCATTCCTTAATTGCGACTCGCAAATTACGAGTCGTAATTAAGGAATGGTTTCCCATTCATTCCTATGGGCCTACAGGCCCATAGGAATGAATGGGAAGACATTCGCAATTTGCGAGTAGCCATTAGGTACTCGCGAATTACGAATGCAATTTCAAGGGTGCAAGGGTGTCATAAGGACACCCTGTTGCACCCCTGAAATGAGAATGTGTGCACATGTGGCACACATACATACTCTAAGGGAATGTATGTGAACAATATGGCACTTTGAAAAATGCCTAAAAGTGAATTTTTCAAAGAAATCGCAAATTACCACCAACTTGAAGTTGGTGGTAATTTGCGATTTCTTAAAGAGAAATCGTACAACTTGGGTGCTTTCTACATCGCATTTAACGAATCGCAATTTGCGATTCCTTAAATGCATTCGCAAAATAGGGAATCGCAAATTTTTGTGATTCCCTAGTTTGCGAGGGACTTTTGGGATGATACATCCCAAAACGCTTTTTCCCATTCGCAAACGGGCGATTCTGAGAATCGTCTTGTTTGCGAACTGGAAATGGGCTTCGTACATATGCCCCCAAATAAATAACAAAATCGCTAATACGACCCCAACTAATTTCTTACATTCAATATTGTGATTACCTATTTGCGAGTAACTAAAACTCGCAAATGGGTAATTGCTATTCTACTATTTTATACATATGCCCCTTAGTTCTTTTAAATTGTGATTGGAGCTGGAAGCAAACAATGACAACATGATATGCACTTGAGAGCGCAAGATTATCTAGATTATTCTAGTCACTGCACCGCTTTAAATGCCATGTTTCTATATGATATTTCACTTATTAAAACGTGCATTGCTTAGTTTTAAAGTTTATAGGTGCTGCATGTTTTCCAAGCGATATGCCCAAGGAAAATACTTTAAAATAAAAGTATAGTTTATAAACCCATTGGAAAGTGGAGCAGTAGAGTGGGTAACAGACTTCTTACGGTGCACTCCATTTATGATGAATGTACTGTAGTGAGGCGAGCTGGGTGGGGTGCGAAAGCAGCCCCGCAGCGCTAAATCACCCGGAAAAAGTATTTCTGTAGCCCTGGGTGTGTAGAAGTACTTGCTATTATTGCATGGCCCTGGGCGAGGGAATTTTAATGTTTATGATGCGGAAAAGAATCTGTGTGATTAATTAACAAAAATATCAATCCCC
The DNA here is from genome assembly GCF_964204655.1 of Triturus cristatus. NCBI lineage: Eukaryota > Metazoa > Chordata > Amphibia > Caudata > Salamandridae > Triturus > Triturus cristatus. Next base: position 818,398,217 of record NC_140593.1, on the reverse strand, counting down.
AGGCGTTTTTCAGCAATACGTGATAGTATATTCAATATTTACCAGCTGTGAGCTATTGTGCATTGGATCTCACATCATTCTGTGCATCGCCACATGCTAATTTATTGAATATACTATCACGTATTGGTGAAAAACGCCTGAATATCTTCACCACCTTATCCACAGAACCATCATTACTGCGGCTCCGGCCCCTCCTGAGTCCGCGTACGGCTGTCCTTTTCCCGCAAGCACTATCCAGGCTATTTTCATTGATTTAGGCTTGCACCTTAACTGTCCTGATGATGATCCTATTATTGTTTTTAAAGGATCGAAACGTCATCGACCAATGTAAACAGTTTTGCACGTTAATCGCACATCATAAAAAAAGTGCAGTTACTGTTTCTCTAAGCTTGTTAGAAATTGTGCTCAATATTCCACAAGCTACCCCGTCTTGCCTGATATGTTTTTGTTCTAAATGTATTTGTCATGTGTTCATGCAGGATGCAGAATTGTGTCCCACGTAATTCTACGTTTGTATTTTTGTTCTTTGACATTTTTCATTTATTAAATTGATTGTCCGGCTGGACACTCGCATTATAGTACTGATTCAAGTCCATAATTATCCTATTTACTCAACTGTTGCGTTTAAGGGCCACTGTTATAATACTAAACTGTTACCCATGGTCCTTATCTACCTTCTGGGTTCCCTTGTTTTTGTAAAAGTGTGTGAAAGGTAGAGAGCAGAAATGCAGTATAACTCTAAGATATGGGGGCTTCTGCTCTCTCTCTCAGCACTGATGCGCTGTGTGCTGCCTAGCGTCAACGCAGACACCCTTGCACAATGATGTAACTGTGCCTGTATTACAGGCAGGATCATTTTTGTGCAGGAAAACATACTGTCCTGCACAAAAACATCCTTAGAGGCATATCCTCTTTATGTGTATGTTACAGGATGCAGCACAATTGGAAAGAGGATGTAATGAGGAGAACAATATTTCTCCTTGTTTCGCTTCTGTCGGATAGGAACACAATTTTGGTGCAAACCCAAGTTTACAAGTCTTTGTAAATCTGTATTTGCGTCAAAATACATGGGTAGATGCATAAGAACGCCTATGTTTCACACATGTAACACTGCACCGTGCGCTGTATTGCATTACTTTGTATTTGCTAAAACATGCAAAGCCACATGTCAGAACCCGTTTCAAAGGGCCATAAGGCAAGCAGGGAATACTGAGCCCAACCGGGGTGTTTGAGACCTTTTCCTCCTGATGTCCCGGGACCCGACCTACTATGGATCCTGAGCAGCAAGGCCAAGTACCCCTTCTGCACTCAACTCTGAGTGATGGCTGTGGACGAGCAGTCAAAGGCACCTTCGGGGGTGAAGTGTAGATACAGGTAGCTGAACGAGACTCATAACTCAAAGTGCACTCAGCAATGTCAATAAATCAATGTCCAGTCAAATACTTGTTTTTATCTTAAAAGGAAGTATTTTATGTCTAACCTTACGCGTTCAAAGGTATTATGACATTCGTAAGCAATATCACAATCCCCTTGAGGTCGGGCTCTAGTGTTTATTTGGCAAATACCTGTTCCATTCTCTTCCTTGAAATGTGGTCCAGGTAATTCCCCATTCACTGGTGAATTAATCCAGGGAATGCTCAGTAGCAGGCCTTACTCAAGAGTCCACTCTGACTCTTAGGAAATAGTTAAAAATGTCTATGGTGCAACAGCACCTTTAGCAGCATGTCACCCAGGCCCTGACAGGCCTGTATCAAGTCTTACCCGCTCCAGCAGTAAGCAAGCGTTCAACTTTTAAGTGGGTGTCCGACCGTGGGCACTTTCAGTGCTTCAGTCCTGCTCAGTCTAGCCGGTCTGCACCCGGACTGCGCTGGGAGCACCCAGCGGGCATAGGATTTCTAATGAGCGGTGCGGCCAGCCTCAACGGCGATTGGAGGTGCTTCAGGCTTCTGTTAGTGCAGTAAATTCAGTTTTTCCCCATATGGGGGCAGAATGTTGAACTTTGCGTTTCTGACCAGGTCTCAGCAATGGAGGGAAGTCCTCTTGATATTTTTGGGAGTCAGCAGGCCAGATCAGGGGGCAGGTCTCGGCGTTCAGTGCCAACCCATAGGTCACAGCGTCAGTTTTCACAGGCAACTGCCCGAACTTTACAATACTCGGTACAGCAGCCCCTCCTGGCATTTTGGGTCACTGCTAAGGTCCTCACAAGTCTTGGTGCTTTCTTGGCACAGTTACTATTACGTCCATTCTGGCATGTGGGGTCACCGCAATGAGACTGTACAAGCTTCACACTCTCCACACAGCACTTGATTCATGGCTCTGTCCACAGCGTCCTTTTCTTGGCATACAGGGGTGGCCCATTCAATCCTGCACATGGGCAACAACTCACACAGTGCACAGCCCTGTCCTCACACTTCACACTAGAGACTCCTCTCAGCAGTGCTCCCACTGGACGTTTCTCATTCCTGAGCTCTCCTCTTCCTCACAGGGCACACTAGTCTTGGCAAGCAGTCGGGCACTGGTGGCCCACGGTCCAGGGCAGGTGGTTTTGCTATCCCAGGGTGATGTCCCCTCACCCAGCAGGGAGACTAACCGGCATTGTCTCCAGTCCTGGTCTTGCAGAGCTTCACCTCCTCTCACAGCCCATTTGGCTGCTTGGCCGTCGATAAAGTTTGGGGTCTCACATCCCCTTCTTATAGTACATTTTGAGACACGAAATCTGATTTAGGTTCTGGGTCCTTGACGTTTTATGTTGGAATTCTGCATCCTTTGGAGTGCATATTTTTTGCTTCCTTTTTCCCCCTGAAAGGCTGTCTGTCACAACAGGAGAGACTCCGAAGCTGATAGCCCCACAACACAGGCCATGGAAGTGACTAGAGTTCACACAGGGATGTCAGCTACAGAGATATGTACATCAAAAGGGTAAACTCTGGCACCCTACCCTACTCTTTATGATTCCCTTATCAGCACCATTTCCTTCCTGAAATGTGTCCAGGCACTTTCCCTGTGATCTATCTCTGAATCAAAGAGCACCCTTAGAAGTGTATAGGGGAAGCCTTTCTCTCTCTTCTCCAGTGTGTCCCACCCAGCTCACAGGAATGCAGCCATCCACATCTGGGGGACTGCTCTACTCCACATGTTCATCACCAGGTAGGCTTAGGCTTGTAACCCACAGTCCTCCATGTAATGTACCATAACTGGCACACTTGCACTGAGTGTATAGACACAGTGCACACTCTTTTTTGTACTAATGCCGCCATGGATTGAGCCCTCACAGACATACATTCAGCACAGACATTCGCTCTGCGCACTGTTTACTACTGTAGCCTTTCAGTGTTGTGTCATGGTGTGTTACTTGCAAACACACACTCTGCCGGTGCACACATTCATCATTCGAGGCACTGCACAACACTTACCCTTTCATGTATTGTTCTTTTCACAAGCACACATACACCCAGCACATGCTTCCACTGCACGCACACTGCATAGCACTACATCTCTCATGTGATGTATTCCTCTCAGGGATACATACTTTCAGTGCATGTACTCACCATGCAGGTACTGCACGGCACCGCACTATCTCAGTGCTGTACTAATTTTTGCATATGGCCATGTCTAAACTGGGGGTGGCGTAGTGGGCAAAAGAACGATGGATTTAACCCAGATCTCTTGACTGGGGGAGAATGTCTGCATTGACAGCATTCCGTCCATCAATTGTTTGTTGTAACGCTTTTCGCCCTAAGTGGGATGGGTATTCCCAGACGTGGGACCCGTGCTCACTACGCCACTGGAGTCAAGCTATCCTGGCCGATGACGGCTGATAGCCAGAAACCGGTCCTGGGATGCTTGATTCCGGTCCAGGGAAGACATGGCTTGGCAGTTCGGGCTGGACTGTTCCCATGAGGCACAGGGTCAAGACTGATTTGCATATGGCCATGTCTAAACTGAGGGTGGCGTAGTGGGCAAAAGATCGATGGATTTAACCCAGATCTCTTGACTGGGGGAGAATGTCTGCATTGACAGCATTCCGTCCATCATTTGTTTGTTGTAACGCTTTTCGCCCTAAGTGGGATGGGTATTCCCAGACGTGGGACCCGTGCTCACTACGCCACTGGAGTCAAGCTATCCTGGCTGATGACGGCTGATAGCCAGAAACCGGTCCTGGGATGCTTGATTCCGGTCCAGGAAAGACATGGCTTGGCAGTTCGTGCTGGACTGTTCCCATGAGGCACAGGGTCAAGACTGATTTGCATATGGCCATGTCTAAACTGGGGGTGGCGTAGTGGGCAAAAGAACGATGGATTTAACCCAGATCTCTTGACTGGGGGAGAATGTCTGCATTGACAGCATTCCGTCCATCAATTGTTTGTTGTAACGCTTTTCGCCCTAAGTGGGATGGGTATTCCCAGACGTGGGACCCGTGCTCACACGCCACTGGAGTCAAGCTATCCTGGCTGATGACGGCTGATAGCCAGAAACTGGTCCTGGGATGCTTGATTCCGGTCCAGGGAAGACATGGCTTGGCAGTTCGGGCTGGACTGTTCCCATGAGGCACAGGGTCAAGACTGATTTGCATATGGCCATGTCTAAACTGGGGGTGGCGTAGTGGGCAAAAGAACGATGGATTTAACCCAGATCTCTTGACTGGGGGAGAATGTCTGCATTGACAGCATTCCGTCCATCAATTGTTTGTTGTAACGCTTTTCGCCCTAAGTGGGATGGGTATTCCCAGACGTGGGACCCGTGCTCACTACGCCACTGGAGTCAAGCTATCCTGGCTGATGACGGCTGATAGCCAGAAACCGGTCCTGGGATGCTTGATTCCGGTCCAGGGAAGACATGGCTTGGCAGTTCGTGCTGGACTGTTCCCATGAGGCACAGGGTCAAGACTGATTTGCATATGGCCATGTCTAAACTGGGGGTGGCGTAGTGGGCAAAAGAACGATGGATTTAACCCAGATCTCTTGACTGAGGGAGAATGTCTGCATTGACAGCATTCCGTCCATCAATTGTTTGGTGTAACGCTTTTCGCCCTAAGTGGGATGGGTATTCCCAGACGTGGGACCCGTGCTCACTACGCCACTGGAGTCAAGCTATCCTGGCTGATGACGGCTGATAGCCAGAAACCGGTCCTGGGATGCTTGATTCCGGTCCAGGGAAGACATGGCTTGGCAGTTCGCGCTGGACTGTTCCCATGAGGCACAGGGTCAAGACTGATTTGCATATGGCCATGTCTAAACTGGGGGTGGCGTAGTGGGCAAAAGAACGATGGATTTAACCCAGATCTCTTGACTGGGGGAGAATGTATGCATTGACAGCATTCCGTCCATCAATTGTTTGTTGTAACGCTTTTCGCCCTAAGTTGGATGGGTATTCCCAGACGTGGGACCCGTGCTCACTACGCCACTGGAGTCAAGCTATCCTGGCTGATGACGGCTGATAGCCAGAAACCGGTCCTGGGATGCTTGATTCCGGTCCAGGGAAGACATGGCTTGGCAGTTCGGGCTGGACTGTTCCCATGAGGCACAGGGTCAAGACTGATTTGCATATGGCCATGTCTAAACTGGGGGTGGCGTAGTGGGCAAAAGAACGATGGATTTAACCCAGATCTCTTGACTGGGGGAGAATGTCTGCATTGACAGCATTTCGTCCATCAATTGTTTGTTGTAACGCTTTTCGCCCTAAGTGGGATGGGTATTCCCAGACGTGGGACCCATGCTCACTACGCCACTGGAGTCAAGCTATCCTGGCTGATGACGGCTGATAGCCAGAAACCGGTCCTGGGATGCTTGATTCCGGTTCAGGGAAGACATGGCTTGGCAGTTCGGGCTGGACTGTTCCCATGAGGCACAGGGTCAAGACTGATTTGCATATGGCCATGTCTAAACTGGGGGTGGCGTAGTGGGCAAAAGAACGATGGATTTAACCCAGATCTCTTGACTGGAGGAGAATGTCTGCATTGACAGCATTCCGTCCATCAATTGTTTGTTGTAACGCTTTTCGCCCTAAGTGGGATGGGTATTCCCAGACGTGGGACCCGTGCTCACTACGCCGCTGGAGTCAAGCTATCCTGGCTGATGACGGCTGATAGCCAGAAACCGGTCCTGGGATGCTTGATTCCGGTCCAGGGAAGACATGGCTTGGCAGTTCGGGCTGGACTGTTCCCATGAGGCACAGGGTCAAGACTGATTTGCATATGGCCATGTCTAAACTGGGGGTGGCGTAGTGGGCAAAAGAACGATGGATTTAACCCAGATCTCTTGACTGGGGTAGAATGTCTGCATTGACAGAATTCCGTCCATCAATTGTTTGTTGTAACGCTTTTCGCCCTAAGTGGGATGGGTATTCCCAGACGTGGGACCCGTGCTCACTACGCCACTGGAGTCAAGCGATCCTGGCTGATGACGGCTGATAGCCAGAAACCGGTCCTGGGATGCTTGATTCCGGTCCAGGGAAGACATGGCTTGGCAGTTCGGGCTGGACTGTTCCCATGAGGCACAGGGTCAAGACTGATTTGCATATGGCCATGTCTAAACTGGGGGTGGCGTAGTGGGCAAAAGAACGATGGATTTAACCCAGATCTCTTGACTGGGGGAGAATGTCTGCATTGACAGCATTCCGTCCATCAATTGTTTGTTGTAACGCTTTTCGCCCTAAGTGGGATGGGTATTCCCAGACGTGGGACCCGTGCTCACTACGCCACTGGAGTCAAGCGACCCTGGCTGATGACGGCTGATAGCCAGAAACCGGTCCTGGGATGCTTGATTCCGGTCCAGGGAAGACATGGCTTGGCAGTTCGGGCTGGACTGTTCCCATGAGGCACAGGGTCAAGACTGATTTGCATATGGCAATGTCTAAACTGGGGGTGGCGTAGTGGGCAAAAGAACGATGGATTTAACCCAGATCTCTTGACTGGGGGAGAATGTCTGCATTGACAGCATTCCGTCCATCAATTGTTTGTTGTAACGCTTTTCGCCCTAAGTGGGATGGGTATTCCCAGACGTGGGACCCGTGCTCACTACGCCACTGGAGTCAAGCTATCCTGGCTGATGACGGCTGATAGCCAGAAACCGGTCATGGGATGCTTGATTCCGGTCCAGGGAAGACATGGCTTGGCAGTTCGGGCTGGACTGTTCCCATGAGGCACAGGGTCAAGACTGATTTGCATATGGCCATGTCTAAACTGGGGGTGTCGTAGTGGGCAAATGAACGATGAATTTAACCCAGATCTCTTGACTGGGGGAGAATGTCTGCATTGACAGCATTCCGTCCATCAATTGTTTGTTGTAAAGTACTAATTTTCCAGGCACACATACATGCAGCGCAGAATCATAACTCCTGTGCTGTCCAGCACTTTATATCTAACCAATGTAGGCCAAGAGTGAGTTAAGCACACAGTAGCAGAACTTTAAGAAGGTGAATGAACCTGCAGTCCTCACTCCAGTGACACAGGGTAACAAGCATTGGCATAGCCAATAGGTCTCGCCTTTGGGACCTTATAAGTGTTTAGCCATGCAGCACATTATCACCCACCGGGCTGATTTCTGCAATGGAACTAGTACTTATGTAAAGTGCTTCGATACCTTCATTCACGCTACATAATGCAAAAAATAAAAAGGAATGAAAGGAGTAGTGCTTGCAGATTTCTTAGGTGGGGGAGCGAACAGATGCACTCTGTAGAGTTACGCTGTGCCTACCTGCTGTAGATGTTTGGTTTGTCTCCACAACAGTTAGGGTAAAATGCTGATTGCTAACGTTCTTCTGTTTTGTTTAACCAGAAGCATGATCATCCGGTCAACAAATGGTTAAGCATCACAATGTAGCCATTTACTGAAACCCCACGAGGATCATTCCCTTCCTCCCCAAGACATGAGTGGTCTTTAAGGAGCTTTAGCTACTGTAGCAGCTGCTTGTTGCCTTCCAGGGTAGGCTTGTTGGCCATGGCCCGCTCATTAGACGGCGCTGACGATTCCGCTGAAAAGTAAGATGTCACCGTAATTGATTTTGTTTCTGTTCCTTTGTGTGTTTTAGAGAAAATGAAAGCGCACTCTTGTGGAGGTGAGGTGGAGGGGGCGCGCCTTCTAATGAAAGCGGCAAGGTCTGGAAATGAAACCTGACCCAAAACAGATGGCAACCTGCGCGCCGCCGCTGCTGGCTCCTATTATATTATGCCAATACCAAATCAGTACCAAATCAGAAAACGAGCACAGTATAGAAAATCAGGAGCCGAAGTGAAACTGAGTTATCTCAGTGTGCAAGTGAAGGCGGGGCTAGAGTATGCTGCATCTTGGTGCCGAGTAACAGATGTTTATTGCCAACCAAATCAATGTTAATTAGTTTGTCGGCCTCTAGTAGGATGAAAGGCTGAGCAGACACGCTGGGGTTCGAACCAGCGGTTGTGAGGTCAAACATAAGATAAATAGGGTGCTTGCCTTAAAGTTAAGATTGCATTATATAATGCCAGTACCAAATCAGAAAGTGAGCACAGTATAGAAAATCAGGAGCCGAATTGAAAGGAGGCGAAAGTGAGTTATCCCAGTGTGCAGGTGAAGGCGGGGCTGGAGTATGCTGCATCTTGGTGCAGAGTAACACATGTTTATTGCCAACCAAATGAATGTTAATTAGTCCGTCGGCCTCTAGTAGGATGAAAGGCTGAGCAGACGCGCAGGGATTTGAACCTGCGGTTATGAGGTCAAACATAAGAGTAATAGGGTGCTTGCCATAAAGTTAAGATTGCATTATATAATGCCAGAACCAAATCAGAAAGCGAGCACAGTAGAGAAAATCAGGAGCCGAATTGAAAGGAGGTGAAAGTGAGTTATCCCAGTGTGCAAGTGAAGGCGGGGCTGGAGTGTGCTGCATCTTCGTGCAGAGTAACAGATGTTTATTGCCAACCAAATGAATGTTAATTAGTCCGTTGGCCTCTAGTAGGATGAAAGAGTATGCTGAATATTGGTGCAGAGCATGGGTACTCACAAACTTTCTCTCAGGGGCCAAATTTACAGTGTGGTTTGTGGCCGAGGGCCACACCGGTGGGGGCGGGGTCAGTGGGGAGGGGCGGGGCTAAAGCAAAAAAAATATTGTGACCATGAGGTTGAACACAGGTCCCTGCAGCAGACGCCTTCGTCCACTGAGCCACCAGCCCAGCATAGACAGATCTCTCTCTCTCCCTCTCCCCCTCCCCCCCTCCCCCCTTCCTCCCCCTCTTCCTCCCTCTCTCCCCCTCCCTCCCTCTACCTCCTTCCCCCTCCCTCCCTCTCTCTCCCTGTCTCTCTCCACCATCTCTCTCCCACTGTCTCTCTCCCCCTGTCTCTCTCCCTGTCTCTCTCCCTGTCTCTCTCCCTCCGTCGCCCTCCCTCCGTCTCCCTCCTCCTTCTGTCTCCCTCCTCCCTCTGTCTCCCTCCTCCCCCTTTGTCGACCTCCCTCTGTCGCCCTCCTCCCTCTGTCTCCCTCTCTGTCTCCCTCTCCTTCCCTCTGTCTCCCTCCCTCTGTCTCCCTCTCCCTCCCTCTCCCTCCGTCTACCTCCCTCCCTCCGTCTCCCTGTCTCCCTCCCTCACTCGTCTCCCTCCCTGTCTCTCTCTGTCTCCCTCCCTCCATCTTCCTCCGTCTCCCTCCCTCTGTCTCCCTCCCTGTCTCTCTCCCTCCCTCTCCCTCCCTACCTCTCCCTCCCTCCGTCTCCCTCCCTGTCTGTCTCCCTCCCTCTGTCTCCCTCCCTCTGTCTCCCTCTGTCTCTCTCCGTCTGTCTCCCTCTCCCTCCGTCTCCCTCCGTCTCCCTCCCTCCCTCCCCCTCCCTCCCTCTGTCTCCCTCTGTCTCCCTCCCTCCCTTTGTCTCGCTCCGTCTCCCTCCCTCCCTGTCTCCCTCCATCTCCCTCCCTCCCTGTCTCCCTCCATCTCCCTCCCTCCGTCTCCCTCCCTCCCTCTCTCTCCCTCCCTGTCTCTCTCCCTCCCTGTCTCCCTCTCCCTCCCTCCCTCTCCCTCCCTCTGTCTCCCTCCATCTCCCTCCCTCTGTCTCCCTCCCTCTCCCACTGTCTGTCTCCCTCTGTCTCTCTCCCTGTCTCCCTCTCCCTCCCTCTGTCTCCCTCCCTCCCTCTGTCACCCTCCCTGTCTCCCTCCCTCTCCCTCTGTCTCGCTCTGTCTCCCTCCCTCCCTCTATCTCCCTCCGTCTCCCTCCCTCTGTCTCCCTTTGTCTCCCCCTCTGTCTCCCTCCCTCCATCTCCCTCCCTCCCTCTGTCTCCCTCCTTCCGTCTCTCTCTCTGTCTCCCTCCCTCTATCTCTCCCTGTCTCCCTCCCTCTCCCTGTCCCTCTCCCTCTGTTTCTCTCCCTCTGTCTCCCTCTCCCTCCCTCCCTCTGTCACTCTTCGTCTCCCTCCCTCTGTCTCCCTCTCTGCCACCCTCTCTGCCTCTCTCTGTCTCCCTTCCTCTCCCTCCGTCTCCCCCAGACTGCGCCTCTCTGTCACCCTCTGTCAACCTCCGACTCCCTCCCTCCCTCCGTCACCCTCTGTCATCTCACCCAGTGTGTGTGTCAGCCCTCAGCCCAGGCTGAGACAGCTTCCCAGCGCGCACACGCACAGCCGCACTGAGACAGCTTCCCAGCACTCACACACAGCCCGCACCCGAGTACTTCACAGGTCTTTAAAAGACCATTTACATGTTAATAAAGCTTTGTTGTATTTCACCTCTTAGGCCCCTGCATCTCCACTTTGACAATCACTGGAATCCCCCGGTCCCCACAGAGCAGAGTCTCGAAGCCGGGCTGCTAACACTATTTAATTCTTTTTTTAAAACACATGTAGGATGTCTGCAAGGTCCGCGGGCCGCTGACGAAGGCTTGCCGGGCCGCTGGCGGCCCGCGGGCCGTACTATGAGTAACCCTGGTGCAGAGTAACAGATGTTTATTGCCAACCAAATGAATGTTAATTAGTCTGTCGGGCTCTAGTAGGATGAAAGGCTGAGCAGACGTGCTGGAGTTCGAACCAGCGGTTGTGAGGTCAAAGATAAGATTAATAGAGTGCTTGCCTTAAAGTTAAGATTCCATTATATAATGCCTGTATCAAATCAGAAAGCAAGCACAGGAGTGAAAATCAGGAGCCGCGTGTGTAAGCAGAGGCCTCGCTACCTCTGCCTCGGCCACCACTGTCAAAACACGATTCTGCTGCCTTTCTCCTTCTACAAGTCAACAGCAATGGGCCTAGCGTGACAGAAAATGCACAAGTTTCTCATTGCAAACAGAGCATTGGCAGGGCTGTGCGTGTGCATGTGGCATGTGAAGGGAGGGTTGGTTAAAAAGAATGGCGCGAGAGAGAAGCGGGGGCGAGTGAGCACGGCAGCGCGGGGAAAGCGCTTATTAAAAACAGATGGAGACATGACCCCCAACAGATGGCGCCCCTGTGCGGAACCGCAAGCCGTAGGCCGTGGGCGAATACAATTACTGGGAAAGGTGGTACATTCAGCCGCCTTTGCCCAATTGCTTGATGTCTTTTTAGAAAGACACATACAAAGACCAATTAAAATAATGCAGGAAAAAAATACACGCACGCACATGTGAAAAGTCCAGAGTGATTCCAAGAGGTTGTTTTTCTAGAGCAGCTCATGCGCACTGCACTAGGCTTGACCTAAAAAGGACTTATTAACTACTACTGATCACTACACAGTATGCTGCCACCCCTGCGTTCATGCTACTTAACTCCTGTTCTAGGCAGTAGCCTTCCACCACTATAAGGGTGGTACTTTGGGCGCCCCCCCAGTCCAACAAGACCGCAATTCATGAGGCTGCCCTATGTCATGGTGCACATGCAGGATCCGTGTTTGCATATGACAGCAAAATTCAGCATTAGGCATCCAGGCGACAGTACAGTTGGGCACTCGGGGCAGTGGTACAGTCCTTTTACAATACAGAGGACTCTTCCTCTGCTCCAACACCACAGAAATGGACTTTGCACGTCTTGATGAATATCAAAAAGAATTTTACGTGTTGGCTGTGCCGCAAAAAGTGACGCTAACCACAATGCAAAATCTTAGTAAATATAGGCCTAGATTACTTTACTTTGTAAAGCAGTTTGAAATGTAGTGTGGCATCAATGCTGTAAGAACAGAAATAACTTGTGAAGTTACAATCTGTGTGAGACAAAATATGCAACTCCCAACATCTGTCAACCCACTGCATGGAGAGGTGGGGGCATATTTACTAATGCTTCACACAAAGCAGAGCAGCAAATTGCTGCGCTGAGTTGCATGAAACGGAGAGAGCACAAATATGCCATTTCTTTTAAGATATGGTACACTTTTGCTCCCACCTAGTGCTGGTGCACTGTGTGCTGCCTGCCTCCAAAGCAGGTATACTCTTGCGCCATATTGCAAGGGTGCCTGTGTTACGGGCAGGATTTTTCCAATCCAAAATAGCATCCTCCACTTTTTATGAGTGATGCCGAATACGTCATGCATAGAAAGAGGAAATAACAAGGAGGAGAAGAGATTTTCCTCCTCATTGGCCATCCTCTGGCAGGTGTCCTGGTTTGATGCAATTCTAGGTTTATAAACCTTTATAATTCTGGAAAATTCATCAAATCCATAGGTGGTTGTACAGGAACACCCATGCTACACCCATGGAATGGCTACCAGCTCAAATTGCAAGCCACTCTTTGTGTTACTTTTCTCTAGAAAGCCATGCAAGGTGGCGCAAATCACTCCTTGAGCGGCTTTTCAAATCTTACCAAAGCCGTTGTGCCGTCCTTGCATTGTTTTGCATGATGCAGGACAACTCAAAGGCTTTGTAAATCTAAATCGTGATGTGGCAAAATGATTTAATTCAACTTGTCTTACAGCTAAACAACCAATGGATGTCCTGTGGGCTGATAGAAAAAATGATTGATGTTGCCTTCACACCAGTGCAAAATGGGGGCTGTTTGTCCCTCCTTAACTGCCAGACCAGGTCCTCCCTGAACCGGAACACAAGCAACCCAGGGCCAGTTTTGCCCAGGGCTCATCAGCCAGGTACAGCTTGGTTCTTTTGGCACAGTGTGCATGGGAACCACAGCTGGCTACCTGAGGGCTACATGCCCATGGAAAAAATGGTTTGGCCATCCTGCCAGAGGAGGTCACACCTTTTCCAATGGCAGATCTTTTATGTTTCTTCCTGAGTCATTCGCACCTCTCGTCCTGGAGGGCAGAAGGCAGCTTCGAGGACAAAAGCTTGCATGCAACTGTAAACAGTCAGTGGAAAACTTTGGGCAACACAGTGGCAACTTTCTAAACTTGACATTTGTATCAAAGTTACCATAAATTCCACTTGAGCAACAGGCAGGATTAACTGTAATGATTGTTTCGATACCTTTGAGTACCATGTTTAGTTTTTCCATTCAGAAGATACCAGTGATGAGTTGTCAACAAGTAACCCTGTGCTCGCCAATGCGGTTACTAGCTTTTCTACAGTAAGAAATAATTTATTTGAAGCAGCATTTGGGATTTCTCTGCTGGAACAGGACACCCCTCTCACATCCCAGGACTGGGACCTCATTTTTAGGTCGAGCTTGGCAGCGCATTCGCTGCTCTGCGAGTCATGCTGTATTCAGGTAGGGACTTAAAGCTCTGCCCACTCTCCGCCCATATTTTTCAGTGGCTTGTGTCATTGTCCACTGTAAACTGTGGCTGTTAATTGGTCAATAGGCTTAGTAGTCCCTCCTTAGTACCGCATTGTCTCATTTTGTAACCTCCCATGGTGACACTCCCGTTACGTGTGTTGTTACTGGTAAGTTTTAATTACAGCCTTCAAGCACTATTTTCTCAAATAGCTTTGCCTACCCGCTTTTGCAGGCAAGACAGGCTCTCTACTAAAGCTTTTTAAACATTTTTATAGCACAAACGCATTTGCAATTCAATAGGTCTCGCATTTGCAAGAGTTTAAGCTATTGGCATTGTAAATGACAATGCCTTTTTATTTATCGGTTTTAAAAACAACACATAAATAAAAGGCATCGTCATTTACAATGCCAATAGCTCAAACTCTCCTAAATGCTAGACGTTTCATAGAATTAGCCTGATTTCGAAACTCTGGGAAAATCAGCATTCAGAGGCACATGTTGCTATTGATATTTTTTCTCCAATGAGTTCTGGTAAAATAGATCAAACTTCTTTGGTGACCTGAGACCTAGAAATTAAAGAGTGCTCAGCAGTGCTTAATTTGTGAGAGAAGAAGTACACAAAGATTTGCCCAGAAGCCTACAGCCGGCACAATCGATGGTAAAGGGTGCCGAATATCAATTCTGCATAGTCTTGATTCAATCTCATGCCTCTTAAATCCACTAGCAGTCACTCCCTGCCTCTTTATCTCTTTCCTGCAGGTTCTTTTTCATTTCTGCTTTCTCCTTTCATCAGTGTGTTTCTATTTTTGCTTCTTCCTTCATTCCCACTTTTGTACTTTTCTCTCTCTTGCTCTTGATCAAAGTTTGCCAATTGCAAAATGCCAGTGGGCTCGACCTGCACTACCGACTAAAATTAAGCACTGATCTACGAACAGGACGAGGCTCAATCCTTCTGGAATGAAACATAAGGGCAAAATAGAGCTTAGGAGATACATGGGCAGGTTTATTCATATTTACAAATGAGTTTCTTTTTTACTTTTAAAGACTAGAATCATGTGTGTTGTATCATGAGAACCATTGGCACGATTTGTGTTGATTGCTTTAAATATCAGTAACTCAGCCATTGATAAAGCAGACACTATGCATTTCTGTATGCCATTTTCTGAGTCAGAAAGCTTAATCTCCAGCTATAGGAGTCCATTTCCTCATGGGCATACAAAGCAAACACAAGGAGATGATGGACGGAGCACTGAAACTTTTCAGACACTCACCCCCAGTCACAGATCTGGGTTGAATCCATCATCGTTCTTTAGCTCGCTTTGCCACCTCAGTTCAGACCCAGCTATATGCAAATCAGTCTTGACCCTGTGCCTCATGGGAACAGTCCAGCCTGAGATGCCAAGCCAGGTCTTCCCTGAACCGAAAACAAGCACCCTGGGCCTGGTTTCGGGGTAAAAACCCCTCATCAGCCAGGCTAGCTTGAATCCAGTGGCAAAGTGAGCAAGGGACCCACGTCTGGGCATACCCAACCAACTTAGGGCGAACAAAGCAAACACATGGAGATGATGGACGGAGCGCGGAAACATTTCAGACACTCACCCCCAATCACACATCTGGGTTGAATCCATCATCGTTCTTTAGCTCACTTCGCCACCTCATACCCAGCTTTATGCAAATCAGTCTTGACCCTGTGCCTCATGGGAACAGTCCAGCCCGAACTGCCAAGCCAGGTCTTTCCTGAACCGGAAACAAGCATTCTGGGAGCAGGTTCGGGTTAACACCCCTCATCAGCCAGGCTACCTTGAATCCAGTGGCAAAGTGAGCAAGAGACCCATGTCTGGGCATACCCTGCCAACTTGAAAAGGGCGAGGAGGCCGCCGCATACTCAGGTAAGTTTTTCTATTTAATTATTTTTCTGCCATCCCACACCCTCACTTCAGTGTTGCGGCAGCCGCCACTGCTCAGATGTCTGTGCTTCCCAGCCATCCATCCGTTTGCTTCCCCATTGTTGCCTTTTGCTTGTCCTTCTCTCACCATCCGCATCCTTCTCTTTTACTCTCCCTTCCGTCCCCCACCCTCTTCCTCCAACCCACTCTCCATTTTTTTTAAGTGAATTAATGCCACATCAAAGAAGCGCATTTTGGCCACCTTTTTATTTACTAATTCATCTCAAATCGGTAAATAAAATGAAAAAAATGCTTGGCTACAAAATGACAAGACAGCCATGTCACAGATTTTTTTTTTATACATATTTTTCAGCCATGCTGCTCAAAATCTGTGCTGCTTTCCAGCATGGCTAAAAATCATTGCCCAAGCCAATGGGTCTCATAGGCGACACCAATTGGCTTGCCAATGCTTGTTGTATATTACAGACATATTCTACGTAGGCTCAGACCTATCTTTAAATTCTTTGATGCTCCAACCAGACAGCTTATTGTTCAAGCTACGATTTTGTCTAGGTTGGACTATGCGAGCTCTCTTCTGTTGGGGGCTAATTTGGCCGAACTTTCTAGACTTCAACGCGTTCAAAATGCTGCCACCAGGGCTCTGGTGGGCTTACCGCGATTTTGCTCAGCCAAAAATACCATTGTCAAACTTCATTGGCTCCCTGTCGCTCAGAGGATTAAGTTTAAATCTCTGTGCCTTGTGTTTAAAATTCTGAAGCACTCTTCTCCTCAGATTCTGGAGCATTTTATTCTGCCTTATGTTCCCTCGCGCTCTCTAAGATCCTCGGGTCTTCACTTGGTCACAGTCCCGCGCTTTAAGAGAGCTAGGTCCGGCGGCCGCTCCTTTAGAGTACTTGCTGCCGGGCTCTGGAACTCTCTTCCTGTCCATGTCCGTGCAATTAACAAACTTTTTGCCTTTAGGAAGGCTGTTAAAACCTTCCTTTTTCCTCTGGATTCTTAGTGCTGCTGTGTTCTTGTCTTTGGTATTACTTGTGTTCGGTATTTTGTCCTTTATAGCGCCGGGACACCCCTTTGCCGGGGCAGCTGTGCACTTTATAAATCCGGATAACATAACATAACATAACATAACATAACATATTCCAGTATATCCAAAATTAAATAAAACGTAATTCGCGCTGTCGCTTTGTCTATAATTGTTCTTTTCCTTTCCATAAAACTGTGGCACCTATTTCTGTTGCCAGTTTATTTTTACAAAGTTTGTTGTGATGTACGAGACGTAGACGAGGAGCATCTTTGTAGTTTCTTTATTAGATGTTAGTTACAGGTTAGCATCCATGTAAAGCAGTCCCACCAGGAGCAGCCTGCCTGCTGCTCAGCCCATCTTCAACTGTCACACCTCACCACACAAGCACCCAAACATTCCAATCATCTCTATCACACCAACATTCCACTCAGAACACTCACACTGGCTGAGCAGCTAGCAGCCAGGCAATATAGGAGAAACATTAATACAAATGCAGCTTATATCATATCCTCCCCCTTTTAAATGGAAACTAAAATAAACAATACTAAGTGGGAACAACTATACACAAAAAAGGATGCAAAGTAAAATACAGCATCTTGGGAGGGACTGAACAATTAAGAAAACAGAGAGGATGAATAAATAGATACAGAAGAAATATAACCCATCCTCCCCCATTAAAAACATATTAAAATGTAGAAACAGTGTTTGCAAAAACATCACAACATACTAGACAGCTGACTGAAAATGTAGACGTAGTAAAACTGTACCCCGCCCAGGGATTCCTCATGTAAGGAATTGAAATATAAGCTGTAAAAATGGGACTAAAACCCATCTTGAGACCCCAAATGTAAGAGTCAAACTAGCAGAAATGGGACTGTAACCCAAAAAGACATACCTCATGTAAGGGTTATTAATCTAAACCGTGTAAAAGGAACTAACACCCATTGAGCCACCCTTCATGTAAGGGTAAAAAACTAGCAGAAATGGGACTGTAACCCAGAAAGACATACCCTATGTAAGGGTTTTTAATGTAAACTGCGGAAATAGGACTCATGTCCATTGAGTTACCCTTCATGTAAGGGTCACGTGATGTACTGCATAGAAATGTAAGGAAGTAAAAGGTATAATACAAATACAGGCCAATTCCACTTATATGACAATCTCTTCAGGAAAGGTGCGTAACTACAAACCTAGAGAAGGGTGACCAACACCCACTATAGCATTAAGATCACCCTCATATAAGTGTGTGTATAGACCAATGTATCAGAGTATAATAATTTCTATTGTAAGATGTCAACTTCACAACTAAGCCTAAATGTGAAATTGCAGCAATGTAAATGCGGCAAAACCGCAAACTGATGTAGTGTAACATGTGAAAATGTAGCGATACCACATAACATACCTATTAGTGGTGACACCAATATAAAAGATGATCACAGTAGAGTAAGACACCTAAAATGTAAAATAAACAACACAGCAGACATAGCGAAACTGCCAATGCATAAAAAGCATGTGTACCTGTTTCTGCCTTATCTATTCTACTATATACCGACCTAACTGCATCTGTACGCGTAGCTGGTTCTGTCTCATCGGTCTTCTCCATCGGGCGTGGCACCAGACAGGGGTGCCCTACTTGTTCGCTTTAGCCATGGAGCCCCTGGCTGCCTGGGTGCGAATCGACGCTCAGGTGACCGGTCTTGAATGGGCGAATGGATTTTCAGATCGTATAGCCCTGTATGCGGATGATGTGTTGTTTTTTCTTACCAACTTGGACAGGAAGGGTCCGCGGCTGTTGAGCATCATGCAGGTCTTCAGGCAGACCTCCGGCCTCTACATGAACCCGCGGAAGTTTACCCTCTGGGTCCTGGGTGGGAAGGGCGATCATGATGCATGGGCTTCCGCGGTGCAGGTGATGTATGGGGGATGAAATATCTGGGTGTGTTCCTCTCAAATTCGCACACCGCATCTTGGGACAGAAATTTGGCGCCGTTGTGGGATCGGGTACGCGAGGACATTAGAACTTGGTCCCACATGCCCTTGTCTATTTATGGTTGTTCGGCCATCTTCAAGATGGTCTCGCTCCCGCGCTTACTTTACCAGTTGCAAAACCATCCATATCCAATTCCTCCTAGATGGAACCGTCAGTTCAACACGGCCCTAGGTCAGTTCCTCTGGGGTGGTGGGGTGGCTAGGGTGGCCCTACGTACCAGCTTCCAGGCCACATACTACAAATGGTGGTACGGGGATAGATCCGATCCGGCGTATGCTGTTGAACGGTGGTGTGTGGGAGACCAAACCCTACATATGATTCTTTACTCTGCGCCATTGAGGCGCTCCCTGCTGTCTGCCACACAGCTTGTCTTTCCGATCTAGAGGCAGGCGTTATGGAGGATAGGTTGGTGGAACAGGTTGACCCGGGAGAACCCCTATGGCACAACGGACGCCTACCGCAGCTGGCAGCCTTGCCTGGATTCCGTGACTGGGACACTATCGGGATCTCTACTTTGGGGGATGTTATTCAGGGACTTGTGTTGAAATCCTTTCAAGAAATGCAAAAAGATTTCCTAATGCCTACAATTCAATTTTTTTATATATTTACAATTCCGACATGCCATTTCCCCTAGCTTGGAGGGACTGGAGGCACTGGCGGAGTTGAGTCCGGTGGAAGCAAAGGTATTCATGGGGGACATCCGGGACCACAACATTTCCAAAATCTACCAGTCCCTGGTCACGCATAGCTCCCCATCCCTGCAGCATCTTCGGGAGGTTTGGGAGGGAGATGTGCTGCAGATCAGAGCATACAAATTCTCCCTACTTCCACGGACAGAGTAATTCCACAGTCACACGCACACACACTCATCATACACTAGGGCCCATCACACTAATATTCGTACTATTACTCTATCCACACTGGATATACGAGAGAACTCCTAAACCAATCTGCATCTCAACTGAGGTCAATACGACCTAATTGTTATGTCTTGAGTCATGATTTAAACAATAAGAACAAATTTGAAAATTCAATAAATGACAAAGAAATAACCACCCGACACTGTAATTCAAACAAAAGGTTATTTTATCTAAATTAGTTCAAATGAAAAGTCAATCAATAGCAAAATCATTATTCTCATAATTACCTATTCTAGCTAAGTGTCATTTAGGTCAGGACAGGTCTCTCAGTAAAGTCTCCCGAGTCGCCGTCCTCTCAATCAGCGTCGATCCTCTCGAGCATAGGTTCGGGAAGAAGTGGCCTTAGACCCTCTCTAGTCTAACAATATTTATAGGAAAACTAACATATTTAAAGTTACAAACAAACTCTAGACGTCCGTTAGCCGTTGAGCAGAGCGAGCAGGAAAGGATGTTGACTCGCAACATTTAGAAAAACCTCCGCTCTCGAAAATCACAAAAATAAAAACACGGAAGAAGGAAACTCAAACTAAAAAGTAACATCCATAAATGCTCTTCCTCGGAATCACAGTGAAGCCACCGCAAGTTTATCAAAGTTCATTGTGGCTTTCTTTCTTTTCCAAGGATAACTGGTGACATCTGGCAACAAGCCCAGAGCTGCTGTCCTCACGGAAACTTTCAATACAGACAGAGGCCGAGGTCAGGATTTCATCCATATTCAGCGAGGCCTCTCTTCGTATTTCAGCTACTCAAATGCAGGCTGTAAATATCGGCCATCTTTGACTAGGCCAGAATGGACAATCTTAATTAAAAGAAACACAAAACGTTACCACATCGTAATGATTATACAGTGTTATTTCCCACTAATACCCTTATGTGTATGTAATTATCTAGCCATCTGCGACATAAAGAAGCATTAAAGCACGTTATTTGGAAGCGCAAACACGAAACAAATAGCACTTTAGCAACACTTATTTTATTAATTTGCTTACCAACTTAGTTCACGTTTTAAGAAAGCAACACTAATGCATCCCCACGTGTAATTCTTTCATTAGTAAGGTTGATTAGTCAGAAACTTCAACAAAATTAATATCTAAAATTATCTATTAGTGATTTTAATTATGACATATGCTGATGTTTGGATTTTGACAGAAAACCCTGCTCCAGCAATCCCCCCTTTGGTGATATATTATCACCACAAAAAAACAACCAAAAAAAAACATTTGGTTCCCATTTTTTTAGGAGAAATTGAAATGTCTTTCATAAACATCATTACACACCGGACTCTCTTTCATCATCCCTCTTCGAATCCAGGTACACACTCTCCCTAAATTCTTCTGATTCTATTTCTTGTGGGTCTTTCTTTGACCTCTTTTGTTTCTTTACAGAATTTTCTCTCATAATTTTCTTTTTCCCTCCCCTGTTTTTACAACACAAACACCCTAATCTAAGTATCAATAAAGCAACAATCACACATGTCAAAGGAAACAAAACCTTACCAATTATAGTACTACCTATCTTAGCTATAAAATTCTTAACAGCAATCATCTTATTAGCCATTTTAGTCCAGATACTTTCAGCTTCCAGTGGTACTAATTCTTCATGCAAATCAGTAATATTTTTGATATAGATCTTCAGATCTTTGCTTTCGTCAGGAATGTAAGTGCAACAATGTTGAACCTTCAGCATTCCACAGACTCCACCCTCTTTGGCCAATAGAATATCAAGGGCAAGTCGATTTTGCATAGACATGGCGCGTAAGGCAACCATCTCCGTATTCACCAATAGAAACCCTCCAGCGATGCTTGTCGATAAGCGATCCACCACTGTTGACAGCTTCCGAATTCCATGTGCATTTAATGAAATTCCCACTGCTGGAATCAAAGCTCCAAAAATATCTCCTACAATTTCTGACCAACTTTCTCTCTTAAAGCGTGTTAGTAAATTAATTTGTTCTACGTCTTCTATCTTATCTATATGAAAAATCTTTGGAAAGACCAGGCCAACATAACACGTGCCATACCAATGGTCAGGCAACCTGTAATAAGCCTTATTCCCACAAATATAATACACTCCCGGGAAAACTGGATCCTCTCCTCCCTTGAATCCCCATCCTGTTGCAATAAAGTATGTATCATGACACTCACTAGTCCCAACGAAATAATTATCATATTGGGATTTCCTTCTGGTAATGCATAGTTTACCCTTCTGTGGTGCATCTAAAGCCAAAGTTGGACTGGCCCCATTCTTCAACTCCTTTCCCATCTCAATGTCCCACACTGTCTCACTCATCTTATATTCTCCTGCCTTTTCATGCATGCTCACTCTCCTTTTCTCTACCATATCCAGGAAAGCTTTTTCTTCTTCTTTCAAACTGCAAGTTAAATTGTTTCTAAAAATATAATCTAATGTTAATTCTTCTGTCTCAATAAAAATCAGGATTCAGTTTTTTATTCATAGGCAATTGCCCAAAAATGTTATCTTTATTAGACATCTCATAATCTATTTTCCCTAACAAATAAAAAACACTACTTAGCACACTGCATGAAATCCCATACGTAGCTGGAAGATGATGATAAGTAACTCCCTCTGAAACGGATGCAGGCAATTGCATACAAATGTAGCAATCCCTTACTTACATTGTCTTTACGTATTCGTACAACAACTTCGAATAAACATTGCTAGAAAAATCATTAATCGATCTATCTTTATGTATGTAAATGTTACTAATTCTAGTTGGCACCACTTTCTGTGAACCTTTCCCTATGTTAGTCATATTCTCAGTATGTATTCCAAAAGTGTCTATTGTAACCCTAAAAGTAACTAGTAAAGCTAGTACACTCCATAATAGCATTAATAATCCTGTACAGCAGCAGCACATTCTACACCATCTTTTCAAGAAGGTACATCTACTTTGATTAGTTTCTGTGTTGGCCATTTTACTACTTTGGCAGTGTCTTTTGACTTAGCCTCTACTACTCCACTACTGAAACTCTAGAACACTAGATTATTTCAATCTGCTAATTTTAGATTTCTTCTTTTTCACTCTTCTCCAAATGACTCCTTCAGTTCACTCAATTTGGATTTTCATCACTTTTTACTTCTTCTTCAGCAACATCAAATTGTATCAAATCTTCAATATCCTGAGCATCTGACTCTTCTCCAATGTCAGTCAAGATAACTTTCAGGACTCCGACTGTTTTCTCCTCCTCAACCACTTCTCGTAAGGTCCCCTCTGGATTTCCTTGACTTTCTGCCTCTTCTTCCTCAGACAGTGCCACATACGTCCATTACGGTGACCTATACTTCTGGTTAGGTTTTCTGATTCTCTTGATCTCCTCTGGTTCTCTTGACTCCTTTTGTTTTTCACCTTTTGCTTGATTCTGACTCGTTCACCTGTTCAGCTTTCGATGAACTTGAACTTGCTCGTGTCAGTCTGTACCTCAGCCTCTTTATCTTGTTTGGCCAAAGATCTCCTCTTACACTCCTTTTCGGTCTCACTTCTTTATTATTTCTCTCTCCGATCCAAGTTCTCTTTCTCAGAACTCGACCCTCTGATTTTCCATTCTCACTCTCATCCGATTCTGTCTCATTTGCCTCTTGTTCATCAACAATTTTCTTTTGCTCCACAGACTTCTTCTCCACCGATTGAGATTTCCCTACTATTGTCCCTCCTCGGGTCTCCGACACGCAATCTTCTTGCTGTCTACTTGTCCCTTCACCTTGCTTATCAGGAATGTTCCCTACACCTCCTCAGGGGTCTTCCGCAATCTGTCCCTCTCTATCTTCTTCTGACCCTACTTCTTCAGAAATAATCTCAGATGGATCTTCAACCTCTTCATCTGATTCAGGTGTAGTCTCTGTGGAATTGCTCTTTTCTTTCCTTTTTCCTCCTTTATTTTCTCCACTGCTTGTTGGAACAACTTCAGGCACTCTTACAGAATCTGAACTCTCCTCTGAAGCTCTCAATGTTTCTCTTGAAGCTTCTTTTGGTAAGAAAAAAGAATCACCTGACTCTCTTTCCAACTCTTCCCCCCTTTCAGGATTCTTTTTTCTTCTCACTGTTTCGGTGTCTGAATCATCACTGGAATCTGACTCTGCAAAATACTCCTTCCCAGTCCCATCTTTTGGATTTGGAACTCTCAGAGTATGACTCGCATGAACCCAGTTCTTCACACCAGCACACTTCACAGCAGTCGTCGTAGTCAGAATGACTTGTCTTGGCCTTCCCCACCTTGGAACCAAGCATTTTCTTCTTCTGTGCACCTTTATCCTCACCCAGTCCCCTGGACTCAGATCATGGGCTTGCTTCTTTTCAAGTGTGGTGGCGTCTCCTCCAACCTGGTGAAACACAGAATGAACTGCGTCAGCCAGGCCTTTACAGTAATCCAAAATCATGTCATCAGTTATTGTCATCAATTTGTTGACAGGCACGAATGCATGTCTCATTGCTCGTCCCATCAATATTTCATGTGGACTCAACCCTGTAGTTCTATCTGGAGTAGACCTAATAGTCATTAGCACTAGAGGCAAGACATCAGGCCATTTCATTCCAGTGGCTAAACACATCTTACCAATTCTATTTTTGATTGTGCCATTCATCTGTTCAACAACACCAGAAGCCTCTGGCCTGTATGCACAATGTAGCTTCTGCTGTATGCTCAATGCTTCACAAATCAAACCCATGAGCTCATTGTAGAAGTGTCCCCCTCTTTCTGACTCAATTGTCACTGGGAACCCGTACCTAGGAATCGGCTCTCTTAACAGTAACTTTGCCACTGTTATTCCATCATTCGTCCTAGTCGGATAGGCTTCTACCCATCTTGAGAACAAACAGACTACCACTAGAACATACCTCAATCTATTGACTTGGGGCATTTCAATGAAAACTATTTGCATTCTGGTAAAAGGACCTCCTTCTCTGCCTATTGTTCCTAGGCTCACTACTGTCTTCTTTCCAGTATTGAACTGCTGACAAATTAAACATCTCTGACAGATGCTCTCTGCAATCAACCTGAACTTTGCATTGTACCAAGTTTGTTTAAAGGGCCTAATCATAGCGTCCCTCCCCAGATGTCCCTGGCCATGATACATTCTTGCCATTGTTGATAGCATCGAATTAGGCATAACTGGTCTTCCATCTCTATAGATCCAAACATGATCTTTCTCTCTTGGTGCACAACCTGCCTTGATCCAATCCCTCATTTCCTCATCTCCTGCTTCATCCTGCAACTGTTTCACCTCATCCCATGTTTCCAGGACATTAGTAAACATCACAGACCAAAAAGACATTTCCCTTTCTCGTCCCTTGTTAATTGAATGATCGTTCTTTGCACAATACTGTGCTATGTCATTTGCAAAACGATTACCAAGAGTAACAAAATCATCTCCTTGTCCATGAGCAGCACATTTTACAACTGCTAGTTCTTTAGGCAGCTGTATCGCCTCAAGCAACTTTCCAATCACTTCAGCATTCTTTATAGGAGTCCCACTCGACGTCAAGAAACCTCTCTGTAGCCAAAGTTGGCCAAAATCATGAACCACTCCAAATCCATACTGACTATCAGTCATCACAGTCACTCTCAAATTCTTCCCAATCTTGCAAGCTTTTGTCAATGCCACCAATTCAGCCACTTGAGCAGATCTTACTCCTTTCAAAGACGAAGCTTCCATAACCTCTGAAACCTTGCACACCGCATATGCTGCACTCAGCACACCATCATCAGTTCTCAGACATGATCCATCCACTAACAACACATGATCACTCTCAGGTAGTGGCAGATCTCTTATGTCTGGTCTCGGTTTTGTACAGTAATCAAGCACCTCCAAGCAATCATGATCAACATCATCCCTCACACTCCCATTTTCAGCATCTGGCAAGAGTGTTGCTGGATTCACATTCACACATCTCTCAAGAGTCACATTTGATGCTCCCAGAATGATTTTCTCATATTTAGTCAGCCGACTATGTGACATATATTGAGTCCTGCTTCTTGTCAAAAGAATTGCCACATCATGAGGTACGAATACCCTTACAGGATATCCCATTATTATGCCCTCACTCTGTTCCAAGCTCCTGCATGTAGCAGCTACTGCTTTCAGGCAACCTGGCAAACCCACAGCCACTGGGTCAAGTGTTGATGAGAAGTATGCAATTGGCCTTCTCAGCCGTCCATGTTTCTGAATTAACACCGAAAGTGCACATCCATTTCTCTCACTGCAGTACAACTCAAACTCCTTCTCATAGTCTGGCATTCCCAAAGCAGGAGCTTCACACATTCTGCTCTTCAATTCTTCAAATGCTGCCATTTGTTCTGCATTCAGTTCCAATGGGTCTTTCACTTCACTTTTGGTCAATTTAATCAGTGGCTTTGCTATCAGGGAGAAATTACTTATCCACTGAAGACAATAACCCACCATTCCCAGAAACATCCTCACCTCTCTCTGGGTCATTGGGGCTCTCATTCCTCTGATAATTTTGATTCTGTCATTGGTCACTTTTCTCAGACCCTTTTCAATATTGTGTCCAAGATAATGTACTTCTTTCTTGCAAAACTGCAATTTAGCTGGAGATACCTTTAACCCTCCATCTGCCAGATGATTTAGTAAAGCTATGGTATCTACTTCACAAGCTTCACGTGTCTTCGATGCCACAAGTAGGTCATCGATATACTGTACCAGTACTGAACTCTCAGGCATGATCAAACTTTCCAAAGACTTCTTTAACAACTGATTGAATATTGATGGACTCTCTGTGTACCCCTGTGGGATACGGCACCATGCCAAAATACGCTGTCCAAACCGAAATGCAAAAATCGGCTGGCTGTCATGATGCAATGGAATTGAAAAGAAAGCATGACACAAATAAATCACCGTGTACCATTCAGCATCATGAGGAATCTGATACAAAATCACTGACGGATTTGGCACAATGGGACAACATGCTACCACAATTTTGTTAATTTTTCTCAAATCTTGTACAATCCTGAACTTCCCATTAGGTTTCTTCAGCCCCATTATCGGTGAATTACATGGGCTACTCAGTAA
This sequence comes from Triturus cristatus, assembly GCF_964204655.1. Classification (NCBI taxonomy): domain Eukaryota; kingdom Metazoa; phylum Chordata; class Amphibia; order Caudata; family Salamandridae; genus Triturus; species Triturus cristatus. The sequence goes on along the minus strand of NC_140593.1, from coordinate 818,371,759 downwards.
CTCTCTCAAAACACCCCGTTGAATCATCTTGTCAATTATAGGGGTTATTCCCTCAATTATCTCTGGTGTCAATCTGTACTGGGGAATATTAGGGTAAGTGATTCCCTCTTTCACTGAAATCTTGACTGGATCTACATTATTCATCAATCCCACATCTTCTCCAGTAAAATCCCAAACCGCTGCTTTTACTGTATTCCTCAACTCTTGAGGCAAGTCATCTGGATTAAATACAGCATATGTCCCAACAATCTCACTTTCTCTATTATCTAGAGTCATCCTGTACAAGACATCCTCATCTGGTGTCTCAAAAGCTATTCCATCCGGAGTACAAAAAATTGTGCAGTTCATTTTACACAATAAGTCCCTCCCTAACAAGTTCACTGGACTAGTGTCACAGACTACAAATCGGTGCATGTCTGAAAATTTCCCTATTCTTACCCTTACTGGCTCAGTAAGTCGAGTCTTAATCTGTGTATTAGCTACACCAACCACTTGGATTGCTTCGTCCGAGAGAGGAAGATTTCTTATATCTGCTGACCTGACAGTTGATCTCGTCGCTCCTGTGTCTACCAAAAAAGTAACACTTTCCCCATTTATTTTCCTATCTACAAATGGTCCTGCCTGGTCTATTTCTAGAGTTGCACCAAGTATGCACTCTTCTTCCTCTCTTCGGCACCGTCAGTAGTCCCCTTCAGACTCACTCCCCTCATTCTTTAACCAGTACTGCTGTACCGGGTTTGAACGTCTTGGTTTGTAATACCTGCTCATCATTGTAGAATCCTGAGTCCTGGTTATATTTCTGGGACCCTCTATTCTGCGGCAAGGGCGGTTTTTGCTCTTGACTCTGCTGTCTGACAACCTTCTGTTGTTGCTGCTGATGATTACATCCCTCGTTCTGCACCTGTTGATTCAATGATTTATTCTCATTACTCACTAATGGTGGATTGGTACACTCGGATCTCCAATGCCCCAATTGTCCACAGTTGTGACATGGGAACTTCTTCTTGGCCTCTTCTAAATTCACCTTTCCTTTTCCTGCACCATTTCTGGGCCTATTTCCTGGATTATTTGCTTGTTCCACCATCTGTGCTTCTTGTCTTTCAGCAACTTTCACCTGTGCCCACATTGCTTTCTCTTTCAGCTTTCTTTCTTTTGCCTCAATCTCATCACTGAAGTACTTCGCATGTCTCAAGATTTCATCAATCTTTTTACTCTGCCAATCAACTGTGTGCTCTCGAATCCTTTCACTGATTTCAGGTCTCAAGCCAGATACAAATCTATATACAAAATGACTCAAATCCTTATCACCCAGGTGTTCATCTCCACTAAACTGTTTAAAAGCCAGTATCAGCCTTTCATAAAAAACATGAACTGATTCTTTTGCTTCCTGATGTGTCCGATCTATCTTAACCCAGTCTGTTTCTTTAGGGGGTACCTTATTCTTCAGGAATACAATAACCTGCTCATACTTCTTCATGACCTCCGGGTCTGGTGCTCCTGTTTTCTGATCTCTTGGATACTCCTTAGCAGGCCAATCTACAACTATTTTGCACTCTGCCCACAAGTCTGCTGGAACAATTATATCAAACAGACTATTCAAGTCAATCCACAGCACTTTTGACAATTTCACAAACCTTTTTACCTGCCTATACCACTCGACGGGCTTTTCTCTCAATCGAGGGAAATCATTCGTAAATGACAAAATATCCTGTCTAGTCCATGGGACATGTACATATCCTCCTCCAGGAATCTCTCTCATAGGATAAGCATCCACTGTTTTTTCCTTTTCTCTCATGGGAAATGCTGAATAAGTCCTGTCCACTGAATCTTCCCTTTTCTTGTACCACCTATCCTTCCATTTTTCCACATCACCCCATTTTCGCAATAAGGAAATCATTTCCTTAATCTGCCCTGTTCTGCCAATATCATTTAGATTCTCAATGTCCTTGTCGGAGAAATCCACCCTGTAAGGCTTCTGCAAAGCTTTCACCTTATCAATATCAACTCCCATTTCACTCGCTATTCCTCTCAACCTGTCATGTGTACTTTTAGCCCTCCAGGTAATACTCTTGCCCATGAATAACAACTCTCCATCATGATGATTTTTCAACATCTCTGTAGGAATTGTCCCTGCTATGAGTTCCTCCAGTTCTATACGTAACCTAGCTACATCCACTGCCTGTGAATCTTTATCCTTCTTTTGGAGAACTTTCAACCAATCATTCAAATCCTCAGCCATTATTTCTGTAGATCTTTTCACTGTACTCACTCGTTCTGCCATCCTCTGTGGTTCTAAAATTGATCTTTCTAAACAACCAGTATTCAATCCTGAATTAGGCTGTACATCTGACCCTCCACCACATGTGTCATGTCTCAGCTGTCTCAAATTATTTTCTTCCATCCTCATTCCTGACTCTCCTGAAGTATTAACCAAACCATTTCCTACATATGGAACTGTCAAACCATTTTCACCCACTCTTTGCTTATCAAAAATAGGCATAACCGGACCAATGGTTACAGGCACTGTAACAGCTTCTAGATTCTTCGTTAATTCCCTGATCTTTTCTGTCAACTCAGATGTTGTTTTTGCTAACTCTCTTGTTTTCTCATCCCCGAGTGCACTCTCTCTCACTCGCTCTCTCTCTCTCTCTCTTTCCGTGAAAGAGCTACCACTTTTCAAATCAGGTGTCGCAACTTCTGTTTTAATGATCTGCAAAGTATCTCTTATTGGAGTAGCAACTGGTGTTCTCACTTCTGGTTCTGGTCTATATGGAGGTGGTCTTTTGTAAATCATGTCATCCATGACTTCATCCTCATAATCATTAGCCCCATACCTCCCCAATTCTGCAACAGGTACCGTTTCCGCACCTTTCCTCCCTTCTGCTTCCTCAACAGTTCTCATAGGATATAATCCCTCTGACATACTAGCGTCTCGCCATCTCCTCATTCGATCATGATGAGTTTCACGATCATATTTCCTCCCAAAAATATACCTATAATTGCCTCCACTCCTCTGCTTTTCTCGCTCATGCACCTCATCTTCCCATTCCACCAATGCCTCAAACTGTGCCGGCCTTGGTCTAGGCTCTAGACACATCATCTTTTCCCGTAAATTTCTCAACACGGCCAGATTAAATGAACCATGTTCCGGGAACGCTAAAACACCATCCTCCTTAGTGTACTTAGCCCAGTTGTCTAACCAAATACAGGTATGATACCCATATTTCGCAACCATGAAGGATGCAGGAGTTCTTGTCGGAGGTAGCAATTCGCCTTCTCTAGTTATTATGTCCTTATCCTTGTCGAACCACCTTTTAATTTTACCGAACAAGGATTTCTTTTTCTTTTCCTCCGTTTGGTAATACATTTTCGCGTTTACCACAACCCTCTAGTCCTTTCCGCAACTGTACGATCTTTTGTCCAATAACAGCGCGACTCACACCAACGCACCAATCCTGGAGCGTCTACGTCTCCCTGTACTCCTTCCAATCCCTGCGCGGCTCACACCAACGCACCAATCACAGCGCGAGCACTGTTCTAATCCACTGCCCAATCACAACGCGGTCTGTCTGACGTCAGTAGTCGCTGCAGTCGCTTCTACTCTGTCTTCTGTCACTCGTCTACCCCTCCTTTACAAAGCCCTCTCAGTAGACTTCGTTTCGGATTCTACAAAATCTATTAGTTACAACATATAAACATCCCCATTGTCTGCTCCGCTAACCACAGAATAGTAAAGGAAAACCTTTCTCACAAGAATCCCGCCTCTCTCTAGAACAGGACTTACCTCTGCTCCACTACGGAATTATTACTTTCGTTGACACAGTAGCACATCCCTCTACTCTGCCCTTCTAACATGCATCCAATAACTGTTTCCTCTAAGAATGCTCCAAAGAGTCTCACAATTAACTAAATGCTCATACATTCACGCACTTTCACACCAGAAAATGTAGTACATCCACACAGAATCCTGCCTTTCCCGAGAAGAGCAAACAGTCTGTCCTACTACAGAATTATAACACACGTTAACCAAGAAGCGCTTACCTCTGCCCAGTCCTTCAAACAAGCTTAGAGAATACCTATTACTTCTCCAGTGATAAGCTTTAACGGCAAACCTTACGGATCCCTGGGACTTAAGACCAGAGTTTCACAGATAACCTTCGCTACCATACACACTCCTCTTATACAGAAAATATGTCTCTAATAGTAACACACGGCGATGTCACTGATTCCGAACCCAGACAATGCGACGCGCAACTTCTATTGTCACACGCTTTTCCCTGCATACGTACAGGGCCAACAATCCCGTCTTTCCCGAGAGCAGCACTCACTTCCCTCTGCCCTACTACGGAACCGTCACCAGCTCCCTACGTTCCAGAAGCCGTACACATTACATAGAACTCAATACGACGACTTTTACATATACTGTTAGTACATATATCTACATCAATCAATAAATCAATAAATCCAAAAGCCTATGTACAAGCAATCTATCAGATCAAGACAATAATCATAACCATCATACTGCTACCAGGAAACTGCTGCAGATCAGAGCATACAAATTCTCCCTACTTCCACGGACAGAGTAATTCCACAGTCACACGCACACACACTCATCATACGCTAGGGCCCATCACACTAATATTCGTACTATTACTCTATCCACACTGGATATACGAGAGAACTCCTAAACCAATCTGCATCTAAACTGAGGTCAATGCGACCTAATTGTTATGTCTTGAGTCATGATTTAAACAATAAGAACAAATTTGAAAATTCAATAAATGACAAAGAAATAACCACCCGACACTGTAATTCAAACAAAAGGTTATTTTATCTAAATTAGTTCAAATGAAAAGTCAATCAATAGCAAAATCATTATTCTCATAATTACCTATTCTAGCTAAGTGTCATTTAGGTCAGGACAGGTCTCTCAGTAAAGTCTCCCGAGTCGCCGTCCTCTCAATCAGCGTCGATCCTCTCGAGCATAGGTTCGGGAAGAAGTGGCCTTAGACCCTCTCTAGTCTAACAATATTTATAGGAAAACTAACATATTTAAAGTTACAAACAAACTCTAGACGTCCGTTAAGCCGTTGAGCAGAGCGAGCAGGAAAGGATGTTGACTCGCAACATTTAGAAAAACCTCCGCTCTCGAAAATCACAAAAATAAAAACACGGAAGAAGGAAACTCAAACTAAAAAGTAACATCCATAAATGCTCTTCCTCGGAATCACAGTGAAGCCACCGCAAGTTTATCAAAGTTCATTGTGGCTTTCTTTCTTTTCCAAGGATAACTGGTGACATCTGGCAACAAGCCCAGAGCTGCTGTCCTCACGGAAACTTTCAATACAGACAGAGGCCGAGGTCAGGATTTCATCCATATTCAGCGAGGCCTCTCTTCGTATTTCAGCTACTCAAATGAAGGCTGTAAATATCGGCCATCTTTGACTAGGCCAGAATGGACAATCTTAATTAAAAGAAACACAAAACGTTACCACATCGTAATGATTATACAGTGTTATTTCCCACTAATACCCTTATGTGTATGTAATTATCTAGCCATCTGCGACATAAAGAAGCATTAAAGCACGTTATTTGGAAGCGCAAACACGAAACAAATAGCACTTTAGCAACACTTATTTTATTAATTCGCTTACCAACTTAGTTCACGTTTTAATAAAGCAACACAAATGCATCCCCACGTGTAATTCTTTCATTAGTAAGGTTGATTAGTCAGAAACTTCAACAAAATTAATATCTAAAATTATCTATTAGTGATTTTAATTATGACATATGCTGATGTTCGGATTTTGACAGAAAACCCTGCTCCAGCAGATGCAGGCCCGATGGAGGAGGAAGATTGGACAGAGACTCTGGCCTCCCCACATGGGGCATCCATCGCATTGAGCCTTCGACTCATCCAGTTTATATACCTCCATAGGGTGTATTATACCAGGGTCAGGCTGTGGAGGGCGGGTTTGGTGGCTTCCCCGGTGTGTCTTCACTGTGCGCATGAGGAGGGTACCTTGTTGCATATCGTGTGGCTCTGTTCCGCACTAGCACGGTTTTGGAGGGGGGCCATGGCCTGCCTCTCAGAAGTTCTGTGTTAGGATCTTCCCTGTTCACCCAAATTGGTTCTTCTGCACGTCATGGAGGGTTTTGGGGGCAATATTTATAAACGCCATCTTATGCTCTTAGGCTTTAACCTAGCCAAACAAGACATTGTCAGGGCCTGGAAGACAACAGTGGCGCCCTCCGTCTCTGCATGGAAGAACGGCCTAGACTTTTGTATGGGCTTGGACGCTCCTATTTTTGTGGTAAGGGGGTGTCCTCATAAGCACTACAAAATCTGGAAGCGCTGGGCGGACTATCGTGGCCTGGAGCTAGAACCTGCCCCTACCCAGTGTTCAGACCTGGCTTAATCTCTACCCTCTCTTCTGCTGTGCCTCTAATACTCACGTGGTGGGATAGAAGACTATTGGTAATGACACATAGTGAATATAGGTCTGTAGTATTGACTGGTTATGTTGCTCTTGAACGGTCGACAGTGTGATGGGGGTGGGGGGTGGGGGGCATTGTTTTTTCTGTTTTGCTTCATCTGTATTGCTTTTCAATTCTTCCTATATTCATGAGAAAATTGTCGAAGTCAAAATGATGTATGCTGATGCTGCAGAAGTCTCTGGGACACAGAGCTCCGCCCTATACGTGTTCTTAGACAAATAAAATTTGTTTAAAAAAAAAATAACATGTGTACCAGGAAAAATGGAAACGTACACAGGAACATCGCAGTCATGGCATAAATCGAACCTGAGTCTACTTTTAACAAATACAATAGCATGCATTGAAAACCTGAATATGGCATTACAAAGCAAAGCATTAAGCAAAAAGTTGAAACATGACTCAAAGTGAACCCTAAATCAGCAAACCTTTTTTTTCCTTTGCTAAAAATGGACTGTATTCAATTAATACACAGCAAGATCTCTTGTGAGCGATGACTCACACGAATTTGGGACAACGTCACAAGTTCACCAGCCCCCAAAAATAGACTTCAAATTACAACCAGGTAGAGTCAGATTAACTTTGAGGCATCTTCATTGTCTTCCACAGAATGGAATAAGGACCAATTCCTTTAATGTGCTGTTAGAAATTTATTGCAAAGTACCAGTTGTTTCTCAACGCCAGCTTCATTCAACATCCAAGGCATCCACAAAAGCCTAGTGAAACTCAGCTACAAATGGATACCATTTCTTACCTGGATTTCTTCCTGCGTCCACCATCACATCCTCTGATTCTCTGAAGTGGTGTGTGCTGAGCTCGCTGAGGCACATGGTGACACTGGCCTCCACTAACCACCCTGCTCACTGGCCGGCTGGACGGGCTAGACGGCGGCCTGCGTTGGACATCAAGAAATGAAATGGGGTGCAGCCTCTTGACTTGCAAAGGGGCATTTTATAAAACAAAATGGCAGTACATAGAGAGATCCTGTGCCGGCTGGCTTCTGCCGTGTGCGTGCACGAAACGTTGCAGCACAGCACGCGCCCACAGAACAACGGGTGAGGAGACGTCACTGTTATCCCCGCTGCCTCTTACTGTGCCTCCTTAGAAACAGGAAATGGGACGCGCGCCAAAGCTCCATAGTGACAACGGCACCCACAAGCTTACTTTGAATAAGGTAGGCCTCGCGCAGATCATGCACTGTAGTAACGATGCGCAGTAACGTTGCCACAAAGGATTCAGGGAAACTCAAAAATGACGATTTCACCGTTGCCAAACCACCAGAATAGCCACATCTTCGAACACCCATGTGAATCAGATTTTGCTGTGACAGACGTGCTGATTGCACCGCCGGCAGTGGCACAGCAACACAGATCCAGCACATCATGCGGCCACGCCAAAGTTCACCCTGCTGTCAGTCAACTGGACACAGCCAACTCAATGCTGTGGTCCTTCACAAGAAGTCAGCGCCCCCGCCGCAATCTGACGTGTTGCCTGCCCGACTGGTAATTGATCCACGGGCTAGCCTGACAGGCGCTGGTCTAGCGCAACAAGCCTGCATGGTGAAAGTGCACACCTACCTGGTGCATGATGATACTGACATATGAAGCAGATTCATGTGGATAGCACAAACACGCCCAAGATGGGGCCTTCCTTTCGAACTGGACACTGGTGGGGCTGCAGGTCGTTCGTTGTTGCTGTGTTCACCTGTTTGTTACATTATGTCCTTAGTAGATTACTCCTGTTTCTTCATGTTTCATGGTCTGTATTGTTTCTTCAGTTGCACAATCTTCTATTCTGTGTCATCTTCCTCTTCAGTTAGACCAGTCGTCACGCACGAGTCTGTCTCCAGATCGTCGCCAAATTTATGTTGTGATGTACCCGACGTAGTCGAGGAGTATCTTTGTAGTTTCTTTATTAGATCTAGTGGGGCTCATTACGATGGCGGAACGATAGCCACCGCCGGGCCGGCGGTGGCGATCGTTCTGTCATCACAATGAGATTTACCCACTGACATATTAGGATGGCGGTGGGTATCGCGGCGCATGCAAAGTCCATCCGCCGCTTTTCCACCGGTGGCACGTAATGATTGCCTGGCAGGCGGAGCAGGGCCACTAATATGGTGGCGGTGCCTAGCAGGCACCGTCCGCCATATTAGGATGTGGGTGTTGGAGAGGCCTTTCCATGACGGCGATGCCACCATGGAAAGGCTGGCGGGGATTGTGTTTGGGGGCCCGTTGTGGGCCCCCCTTGTTTTGGGGGGATGTCGCTGCACTGGTACCCCCCTTCATTTCAATGCACCAAGTGGCAGGCACTGCGTGGTGCCTGCCATGCGGTACAGGGAAATGCGGTGCAAGCACTTTCAACATAGCGGACGGCGCTGCAGCCAGCAGCACCGCCCACAATGTTGAAAGCCCAGGATGCGCCCGCCAGTATGGCGGGCGAATCCTAATTGCACTGGTGGGACCGCCGCAATTCTGGCGGGCAGCCCAATCACCGTTCCTCAGTCCGCCCGCCATCATAATGAGCCCCTTAGTTGCAGATTAGCATCCATGTAAAGCAGCCCCACCAGGAGCAACCTTTCAACCCATCTTCAACTGTCACACCTCACCACACAAGCACCCAAACATTCCAATCCTCTCCAGCACACCAACATTCCACTTAGCACACTCACGCTGGCTGAGCAGCTAGGAGCCAGGTAATATAGGAGAAACATTAATACAAAGGCAGGATATAACCAATGCATATTACAACTATAATTGTCGCATATCCTAAATTAAATAAAACTTCATTAGCGCTGTCGCTCTTTCTGTAATTGTTCTTTTTCTTTCCATAAAACTCGTGGCTCCTATTTATGTTGGCAGATTGTTTTTACAAAGTTCTTTGCAACTTTTTTTCCCCATTTGAAAATTCCAAAATGTAAAATGTGTTGAGGGAGGGGCTGCGTGAATCTGCTACTGGAACTCACTAGGGCAAGGACGTCTTTTGAAGTGATGAAGTTGACAAATCTTTAAAGAAATGTGAACCAGGGCGGGAGGGCTCGCCTTTCAACAACCGAGGAAGGGGCGACAGCTCTGTTTTCATACTCCTGCTGCTGCTATGCGTTCTGCTGGAGACCAGTCTCCTGTTTGCACCCTGCAGCAGCCCTGCGTCTGGTAACTCAGTTAAGCGCCAATGATTTGTGGGTGTCTGGATGGTGTAAAGCATCAAATGAGGAATTCCTGTGCACGAGACTCTGAGAGGGTTGACCCTCTGCCCTCCCTTCCTCGGAACGTCAGAGCCTGGTGATTGATGGGAGCGGCGGGGGACCGGATCTACACTCAGCTGTTTTCTTTGTAAACAAAAACAACCATAGAAAATGGCGTCAAGGAACCTAGAAAGCCCTGGCGGAACTAAGCAAATATTGTGAGTCTGAGAAGGACTCTTCGTATCAAACAACTTCAGAGACTGTGAGCATTCCAGAGCTCCTGTCTACCAGGAGAGCACTAGTTAATTAAAATGAGAGACACAAAGAATCGCAACTGGCTGTAAGGGTTGTTAGAAACCCCAATTTGCATCTGTGTTCTGGTCCCTGCAGGTGTGACCGGTACCACTGCTGCACTAAAGTGTGCATTACTGTAACAACGTTATCTTTACAACCAGTTAAGACAGATTTTCCGAGTAGAATTGAGTGCAAAGCTCGCTGCCGGTACCTGTACTTGGCCTGCAGGTGACACGTGTAAATTCCAGCAGGGCTTTTGGTGTTTATAATCTTTCCAGGATCGATCCATTGAGTACTGTTACATTTATTAGTGGAAACACAGATTGCTTTGTGGCCCGGTTCATGCCTGTGTGCGCCCTCCTTGGGTGTTCCTGGTACATATTGGAGTTGTATATCCGACTGTAGAAAAAAGATGGAACGATGGCTAACCTGTCTCACTGTGGTTCTCTTAAGGTGGTGCTCAGTCCCTTGAGTATTTATTTGATACTTGTATAGCGCACTACTCACCCGCAAGGGTCTCAAGGCGCTTGTACGAATACCGCTGTGAAACCCATCCTGGCTTTCCCTGTGAGGTGTCCACTCCTGGGCACCCCCAAGGTGGAGGCCAGGCATCCTTAGCGTTGTGGGGGCCGTTGTGGAGATTAAGCAAGCTATTGCCCAGAGTTGCAGAGTGGGACTCCATGATTGGAATGGCACCGAGGCGAGATTTATCAGGTCCGTAGAATTTTTGAGCCCAAGACCCGCCGAGGCGGAGAATTGAACCCTGGTCCCAGGCTAGACCTCTGCATCAGGGTCTGCCGCTCTAACCATTGAGCCACACTTCTCCACAGTAAGACCCTTCAGGTTACCACTTAAGCAGAGGAGGGATCGTCGAAAACTGTGTACTTTTTGGGTGGACTGTGACACTTTCCGAAACCAAGGCGAAAAGTGCGTGTGCAGAATCACTGACACTATAGCTGTTCCCCTACTGTCAGTGTCTTTTCAAGCACATCACTGGCCAGCCTTTGAAGATGATCACGTCCACACTGTGTCACTGGAACGAACCAAATACCTGGCTGATAAGCCCTAAATAGGGCGAAACCAGTTATTACCAGTGGCTGAGATTAATGTAAGCATTCCATTAATCTCCTTTGTGTACTTCAGTATGTTACTCTTAATGGGACAGCTATGCCTAGTCTTGGGTCCCGTGCATACTGTGCCACTTGATTCAAGGTACACCTGGCTGATGAGTCCTAAGTAGGGCAAATCTAGTACTAGGTTGCTTGTTTTACAGTTCATGGAATACCTGACCTGGCAGGTTGGACTGGGCTCTTCCGATTGGAGCAGAGTCAAGACTGATGTGCACATGGCTGGGTCCGAACTGAGGTGGTATTGTGTGCAAAATAAAAAGGGGCTTGGAGGTGGCCCGTGTTACCAGAGGCTGATATTAATTCAAGTGTTCCATCCATAACTTTTTGATATACTTTAGTGAGTTGCAAAAACAACAGTTGATGGACAGAATGTAGAACAATGTCATACATTCACCCCAGTACAGAGATCTGGGCCTAAATCCATCGTTTTTTTGCTCACCATGCCATTCCAGTTTGAACCCAGCCATATGCAAATCAGTCTTGACCCTGTGCCTCATGGGAACAGTCCAGCCCGAACTGCCAAGCCAGGTCCTCCCTGGACTGGAATCAAGTATCCTAGGACGGGTTTCGGGGTTTCACCCCTCTTCAGCCAGGATAGCTTAATTCCAGTGGCATGGAGAGCACGGGACTCACGTCTGAGCATACCCGTCCCACTCGGGGTGACAAATGCAAAAACAACAGTCGATGGACAGAATGCAGAACAATGTCATACATTCACCCCAGTACAGAGATCTGGGCCTAAATCCATCGTTTTTTTGCTCACCATGCCATTCCAGTCGAATGGGAAGACATGGCTTAGCAGTTCGGGCTGGACTGTTCCCATGAGGCACAGGGTCAAGACTGATATGCATATGGCCATGTCTGAACTGGGGTGGCGTGGTGAGCAAAATAACGATGGATTAAACCCAGATCTGTGACTGGGGGGTGAATGTTTTGCCAATGTGCAACATTCCGTCCATCATCTTGTGTGTTTTGCTGTTCGCCCTATGTGGGAAGGGTATGCCCAGACATGGGTCCCGTGCTCACTACGCCACTGGAGTCAATCTATCCTGGCTGAAGAGGGGTGAAACCCCGAATCCGGTCCTAGGATGCTTGATTCCGGTCCAACATTCCGTCCATCATCTTGTGTGTTTTTCTATACTTTAGTGAGTTGCCATAAGTGGGATGGGTATGTCCAGATGTGGGTCCCATGTACACTTTCACTGCAACCAAGCTATACCTGGGTGATGAGCCCTAAGTAGGGTGAAACTGGCCTTAGATTGATTGTGTTCCAGTTCAGAGAAGACCTGCCTTGACCGTATGGGCTGGACTGCTCCAGTTGGAGTTGGGACAGAACTGATTTGCATATGGCTGGGTCCAAACTGAAGTGACATGGTGTGCAAAATAACGATGGCCTGGAATGCAGTCACTTTTTGTATACTTAAGTGTATTGCTGTAAGTGGGACGGGTATGCCCAGACATGGGTCTTGTGCACATTGTGTCACTAGAACCAGGCTATACCCGGCTGATGAGCACTAAGTAGAGTGAAATACGTCCTAGGTTGTTTGTGTTCTGTTTCCGGGAGGACCTGGCCTGCCAGTTTAGGCTGGACTGTTCCAACAGGTCCAGGGTCATGACTGATCTGCATATGGTTGGGTTCAAACTGAGGTGGCGTGGTATGCAAAAAAACAATGGACTGGAATGCGGCCTGAATAATTGCCAGTGGCAGAGATTCTTTCAAGCATTCCATCCATCACTTTTTGTATACTTCAGGGCGTTGCCCTAAGTGGGATGGTTATGACCTGTCACTGGAACAAAGCTACAAATGGCTGATGAGCCCCAAGTAGAGCCAAACTGGTCCCAGGTTGCTTGTGTAGTTTTGACTGGATGTTCAAACTGGAGCAGTGTCAAAACTGATTTGCATTTTGTTAGTTCTAAACTAATGGACATGGTGTGCACAATAACGATGTACTGGAATACGGTCCCAAGATATTACCAGTGGCTGAGACTGATTGAAGCATTCCATCCATCACTTTTGTATACTTCAGTGTGTTACCCTAAGAGATACAGGTATGCCCAGAAATGGGTACCGCACACACTGTGTCAATTGAACCAAGATATACCTGGATGATGAGCCCTAAGATGGGCGAAAGTGGTCTGAGGTTGCTTGGGTTCCAGTTCGTGCTTGACTGTTCTTATTGGCACCCGGGTCAAGACAGATTGCAAACGGCTGGGTCCAAACTGAGTTAGCATGGTGTGCAAAATAAAAATGGACGGGAATGCAACACGAGTAATTACCAGATGCTAAATTGATTCAAGCATTCCATCCATCACTTTCTTGCATACTTGACTGTGTCACCCTAAGTGGGACGGGGATGCCCAGACATGGGTCCCTTAAACACTGTGTAACTTGAATCTAGGTATACCTGGCTGATGAGGCCTAACTAGAGCAAAACGATCCAGGGTTGCTTGTATTCCTGTTCAGAGAGGACTTGGCCTAGCAGTTTGTACTGGGCTGTTACCATTAAAGCTTGTTCATGACTGGTTTGGATATGCCTGGGTCCAATCTAAGGTGGCATGGTGTGCAAAACTAAAATGGACTTGGAGGCAGCCTGTGTAATTACCAGTGGCTGAGATTAATTCAAGTGTTCCATCCATCACTTTTTGCATACTTTAGTGTGTTGCCCAAGGGTTCACTGACACAACATCGACCTTTAAAAATATTGATTAAAAAATATTGATGACAAAATATAGAATACAAAAATATCGACTCTCTATACTTAAACAGGTAAGTACAAAAATATTGAAAGAAAAAATATTGATGTAAAAAATATAGTTGTACAAAATATCGATTTTTAAATATAAAACAAAATAATAAATATTAAATATATTAAATAATAACACTGGACCACTGCCTGCTTTTAAAAACGTTTTTGACACCATTCCCAAAGGGGAAGGAGTCCCATGGGGACCCTTTCCATTTGCAAATGGGTTACCACCAACTTGAAGTTGGTGGTAAAATGCTAATGTTTTGCAACCACATTCACGGTCACAAAACCTTCCTATAAACCGCTGCAATTTGGTATTTGGAAGAGACGCCCTAAACACTCCCCTTCCAAATACCAAATTGCAAACCCATTTTGCGATTCGGTAACAGGTTACTGAATCGCAAAATAGGGTTTGATATATGGGAAAAGCCTTTTTGCGAATGCAAAATAGCTACATACCTGTGACCCATTATCTATGTTACTGATACCGAGTCAATAGTATACTCCCACCTCATATGAAAACTTCAAGTTAATTACCAAAAAGCATTGAGAATGCCAATAGGTCTAGCTTTTAAATGAATGTGCCTCCTCAGTCAATAATGGGTTTAGGCATTCAATAAGCTATCATGCATGCACTATGTCACTCATCCCAGGACTCATGCATCCATTCATTCCATCCACTGAACCATTCTTACATTCATCCATCTAAACAACAACAGTGAACACAAACTCAACAACCTATGCAAGATAAATTAAAAGAATTAAAGTAGAAAACGAAAACACACTGTAGCCCAAATATTGTAGAACTATGCTTGCAATAACAACTAAAATTAAACGAAGCAGCAGGTGAATGTCTTGTAATTATATTGTAGATTTCTTTTCATTGTTTTGAAGCTCCAGCATGGCTGCTACATTTAGAAATAACTTGTTGGCCATCTGGGAATGGTAAAACAGTGAAACATTGGAAAACACCATTCCATGGCAATGGCCTGGTCTAAAGAGCTGTGGCCTTGCGAAATGTGGTGCAATGTAGAAAAAATGAATGACAAGCAAGCTGTATGGGAGCTGTGGTATTCTCTAAAATAAGTAAAGTAAAAAGATGAAAATGAAAGACATAAGAGAAAAAAATAGAAAACTGAAGGACTGGCACACCAGTCCTGGCACTGAAGCACCTTCTTTTTCACATGGTTGTGCATATGATTAGAAAAATGCCATCACTCATGGGGCAATAGAGCCAATGTCTGAAGTATTTTAGTTCAAGATCCAGGCAGACAAGTAAATCTGCCAGATTTACAAGAGATTCCAACAATAATTAATACAGTGCAACATGCAAATCTTCTACCCTCTAGGGTTTGTCAGAGAGGGCAGTCAACACCAAGCACCTTGTCAACTAAGGTAATCTGTGAGATTTCATGTCACAAAATACATGTCTGCAGCCTGAACAATACCAACCCACCCCCACCTTTAAAGGTTTATTGCTTCTGACATAATAAAATTACAAATATGTATAAAATTGCAGTTATCAAACCACTTAAATCCTCTTCTAAAGAGGTCCTAAAAGGGATTTTCAGATGGCAAATTTTCTACCCCCAGGGTTTGTCCGATTAAGTCACCAACATCAAAATCCTTGCCTACTGTGTTAATCTGTGGGATTGCATTTAACAAAATATCTGCCTAAAGTCTTTGACCACAGTGTAATAACAATCCACCGGTGAAAGCCGATAGCTTTAGCGCTTGCTTTTCACAATCAAACAGTCAGGCCTACTGGCTTTTTCACAATGTTTCATAATAAACAGATCAAACCTATGAAATTTGACAGAATGTTTTCCAATGAACCAATACTCCTTTACCTCTGGCTAGATATCATAACCAGGGCCACTGGAGCTGGCAGAGGAGTACCAAATTATGCAGCAGTGTTGACTAAATTATTTGGCAAGAAAGGGGAAATTATGCAGCATAATGTAGCACCTTTTGTGATAGTAATACTTATTTATTTTTTCATTTCTAAACTTCTTAATACTATCTGGGCATAGCCTTCACCTCATTATTACCAGTGTAAAATCCAAATGTAGCAATAAGTAACAGAAAGGTGACCAGTCAACCATTACATAGGACTTTCTACTGTATAGCAACACAAGTCACTATGTTTTTCGTAACTTTTGATACATTTGATGGAGAAACAATGTTTGTAGTTAAAATATACAGATTACGCAGCAGTTGATGGATCATGTGACAATTTTGTCAAATCCACTGTTATTAGGAACACACCGTGGCTGCAGCATCGCATAATTCCAGCAACCCTGATCGGAACCAACACATGCCTTCCAAAGTGCAGGTATGCTACAAACCTTCATGCATTCAGTTCTAAAATTACCAATATGTACAAAAGTACAGTTGGAAAAACAATATACACCACTTTCAAAAGGGCCTAACAAGTACTAACTCAATGGAAGTCTTCTACCCCCATTTTTGTCATGGAGGACAGCGAACACCAAAACCCTTGGCTTTTATGGTAGGCTATTAGGTTTCATGTATCAAAATGCCCGAGCCTGTAAAACAGCACAGTAATAATCCTCAGATTAAGGCCCATTGACTCAAACAAATTCTCTTCACAATAAATAAGACATCTACACTGCCTTTGTTGTAACTTTTTATAATACAGAGATCAGACATATGACTTCGGATATAACTTCCACCAGTGAAACAATCAGACCTCTACCCTTTATCATTGGTTTCTCACCATAACCAACTATGGCCTACTGTACCGAGGGTAAGCTTTCAAACAAGGCAGCCATCAGCATACAGTCACAAAATTAGAATTGAAAACAACCAGTATATTCAAAGCGAAATCCTATGTTTCGTAAGAGGACCTATCACGGATTACAACAGGGAAAATCTCCTATCCCCAGGGCATGTCAGTAGTAGTAATCAACAGTAATACCCTTGTCTACTACTGTAAACTGCGAGATTCCATGTTACAAAATACCAGCCGCGGCCCGTCGATTGGGTCTGAGGGGCCATGCCCCTCCACCTATTGCCCCTCACGAACAGTGTCTGTCAGGCTGAAAAAAGGTCAGCCTGACAGACACTTAATTTTCAGGTCAGGCAGCCAGGAGCCAGACATGTGCTAAATGCACAGACTCCTGGCTGCCTGAGCTGAACTTTCCTGGTATGAGGAAGTCACAGCTCCTGTAAGCGTGACCTCCTCAGCTCAGCAAAGGTGCCTGAGGCCCTGCCCTCAGTGACGAGGGGTAGCGTCACTGGTTGCCTTGCACCTGGGTGCTGCAGTTTTAAGCCCTGAAGTGCCCAGGGTCGAGGGTCAGTCAGTCAGACTTATGACAGAGGCCCACTCTGTGATTACGTTAGGTTTGTTGCCTTCCTTCACTGGCAGACCTTAGGTCAGCCAATGAGGGAAGGCAGCAGTCCCAAGCCTCCTGGAACCCCTGCGGCAGTTGCAGGTAAGTGTCTGTTTTCTTTTGAATTAATGTTTGTTAGATGCGTGCGTGTCTGTATAAATGTTTGGTAATGAGTGTTGTGAATGGATGTGTTTCTGTGTCTGTGCGTGCGCGTGAATGCATGGCTGTGAGTGTACATGTGTGCGTGTGTGTCCCGTCCGCCCCCTCCCTCCAAAACTTACCGCCCACCAATGGAAAATACCCCCTCCAGATTTTAATAGAATAATAACAATCCACCCTTAACCCCTTGAGTGCCCCGCCCTTTCCCCGCCCTGTGCCGGCCCTTTCATTAGCGGGCGGGGTTCATGACGAGATAGTCTCGTCATGGGCACAGCGCAACCGCGGCCCATGACGAGACCATCTCGTCATGGGCACTCAAGAGGTTAAATGCCTGTTGACGTTAACATATCCTTTTCCCACAATATACATCAGTACCTCTGACTTTATCATAATGTTTCATAATAAACAGACCTAGCTTACAACCTTGGTCACTGGCTGGCCACCATAACCAATACAAGCCCTGCTGTATTGAGCATAAGCGTTCACATATGGCAACTTAACAAAGAATAAACTTCACAAATATTTAGGAAAATATGTTTACTAGCATTGCAGTGGCATTTTAGTGACCTTAATGGTCACACTTCCTCCATCACTGTAGCATGTATGTCACAGAAAGACCAAACACAATAGCTTTGCTTGACAAAGAACCCGGCTCAAGCAGCTGGATAAACAAAAGATCAAAGCTCGTTGGAGGGTAAGCACTCTTTCTGAGGAAGCATACAGCTTCGACAATTCAAAAGCAGTACTCAGATAAACCAACAGCTGGGAGGAGCCACAGTCCTTCTCTGCAGTACTCCAGAAAGCTCATTTTTTGATCACGTATGGTCAGGTGACAGCTGCACTATAAAGTTTGACCTAAAAACCTGTAAAAGTCCTCCTTCAGTAGTGAAATTGATGGTTTTATCTTGAATAAAAGACCAGCTACATACTGGTTAGTTATTCTGAAAATACCATGCCAAATTATCGGAAGATGCCAATGACGAGAGAAGTAAGATATGGATTTTTGTGCATCAGAGTTTTCATACGACCTATGCATGAATTCAGATCATCATGGGTGAAGTTTAATGGAAGTAATAGACAATACTGGCTTTGCCAAATACATGCTGAAACATTGTTACAATTTCTGTATATCTGCCATAACCTGTTTTTTGAAAAAAGGAGGAGATGGCTTGGGATTTTTTTTATTTGGTGGCATATGCAGCGCATTGCTGGATTTGAAATATGCTTTGAGTGGAACGGATATTAAAATTTCAGCATGAATTGTGAAATACATGGATGTAGCTGTATGACGCCTGCATTCGAATTCTTTATAAACTTTATTTATTAAATCACCAGGAGATAAAATTAAATCATGTAAACATTTTTAGGGCCTGGCTTGGTTTTTTCTATTGTAGGATTCTAACCATAAACTATATTTGAACTGTCTTGTCTTGGAGTAGCCAAGTTGGTTTTAAGCATTTTTGTGAGTTGCTTCATGTATTCATATTTGTCATTTTTTTACTTATATGTGTTATGTATACTTGTAGGAAATAGTAAGAATAAAAAGAAAAGCCTTTCCAATAGTTGGGTATTACATGATTGGTGATGGATTACCAGAGCAGTAGCTCCACTAATATTGTATGCTGGTGAAGGGCAACGTTTCTGAAAACCGACCCTGCGTTGACCTTTAGGCCACTAGTACCGTCCTGGCAGTGGGGGATAAGCCTTACCAGAAGGCACAATTTAATCAACTGGACATTCTGTAGATTAATCCACAGTCTCCATGATTCCATCAACAACACCTTAGAGAGAAGACAAAAACCATCCTTGAACCACTCCAAAAATGCTTAATCGCAGATCTTAAGGGTCAAGATGGCTGTCACTGCCATTTTGAGCGCATGTATTCTAGCGTTCTACTAAAGCCGTATATTCAAAAACATTGGTTACTAAAGCGTCCCTTAAGATGTCCATGTGCTCTCCAATCAGACCATTCTTGTCCTGCTGCACATTTGTAGTCTAGGTGCATATACGTACCCATGGTAGCCCCTACAATTTGTTACTTAATTTCACTACTCAAAAGCATTTTGTAATTTTTCTTTGATATTGAAAAATGGAAGTGGGGAGAACACCCATCCACTTGACTGGAGTGTCACAACTGCTAGTACAAATTCTCCGGGAAGATGATGTGTGATATGGTTTCGCTTGTTACTCTTGTCCTGGGCTTGGCCTTCTGCAGAACATATCACCAGTTTAACAGACTGGCACGAGGTGCCCAGTCTAGTTCCATTTCCAATGGGTGGTGTGAATGCAAAGTCATTGATTGCAATGTGAACAGTTACACATACATACAGGGGGCTATACTGTGACAGTCCCCCCCCCCCCCCATGGAGGTAGCGAAGCGGCCTGCTACACATGGCTAGAGCATAGGAAGGGAATTTGTTACGGATGGATGATTATACAAAGGGCTGCCCCATGCCTGGATTGATATGGAGGGTTCATTTACATTTTAGTATCTTTGTTTAGGGAATTATTATGTGTGTTGGGTTGGTTAACTATAACTTACCAAAATAAAGGCATGGTATTGCTGTTACAAAGGAAATTTGAAAAGTATATTTAATTATATGTTATAGAGGGGAAAGTCTCATGGATAGAAAAGGAACATTTCTTTCTATTTTCACAGTAACACAGTGCTTGGCATTAGCTTTGTCAGGCACAGAAACAATTACTAAGGTGCACTATTTAAAACTGTACGCACCCATATACAATATTAGAGTACTGAGGAATCATGTAAAGGCATCAGTACATAGGGAAGGTTTAACATGAGGTGCAGGAAAATACATTAAAAAAAGTTTGGTGGGTTACATTGTGGCAGCTGAGTTCCAAAAGGGATTTACCAGGCCAACCGGAATTACGAGAAACTAGTAGGCCTGGGCGGTAAATTCCGTTCTGCTTGTGGAATTTGCGGAATTTGGGTAATTTCGTGTTCCGCAGAGAACACAGAATTGCCCAAAATTCTGCGATCCGTGGCTTCGCGGAATTTTTTGCTTGTTCACGGTTTCAATATGCGTGTTCGCAAGATATTTCTCCCCGAGCACGCAAACAGCGTTCGCGAACAAAAAAAAACATCACCAATGGGCGGAACAAGCAATCCCGCCTGTTCACGGACCTTTTGTGTGCTCACTGAGATTTTTTACCGTTTCGCAGAGCTTTGCGTAGTGCGACTACCCAAATTCCGCCCACCCCTAGTAACTAGGAAAGCAGGGCCGCATAGTTTCCTACTAGGACTCTGACTGCTCGAAGCAGTCAAAATCCCTGGCTAAGAATGAGGAATAACTATGGGAATCAGATGTATCAAATCAGATTCAACCAGTTGTCCTCCATTCCTAAACGATCACTCAGGGCACAGCTCGTTATGGGTCATTTGTCTGCCCTGCCCAGAGATACCTTCTGCTGGTCGGGGTATTTCCGGGGCTGAAACTACCTGACCCACTACAAGACTACTAAAAATGAGGGCCTGAGAACTACTACTATTCTGACTCTGGCCTTTCCACCGTGCTCAGCACCTTTCACAAAGACCAATCATGTTCAGCATTGGGTACCACGCTTTTAAAAAGAATATTAATGATTTGAAAAAATGTTTTAAAGGAAAATAATGTTCACATCTGGGGTAGGACAAAGAAACAGTTTCCATGTCGGGAAAGTCAATCCAGCCTTTTAAAAGGAAGTTCCACATAAGTACATCTATTGGAGCCAACAGAGTGTTTTTAAAGGAACGTGTCTCTTTCAAGGTCCTCAAAAATCCCGAAATAAATGCCCCTGGAAGAATGGCGGCTTAGTCTGAAGGTTGGATTACTCCAGAACAAAGTCATGTTTTCAGTTCGAAACACTGTAGGACCTTATTTGACTCATGGGATGGAAGTCAAGCAGCTGTTTTCATGCAACAAGAATGTCATTTCTTAAGGGCTCAAATATCTTGAACCAAGGGCCAAAACACGTCAACAATGTTTCTACACAGTTCTAACAATATAGGTGATATGTAGGCAAAATGACTCATAATTAGGGCTCCCTGTTTTATGGTATTTATTTTTTTGACATTTCCGTCTGTATTTATCCATATTTATTTTTTGTCAACTTTATCTGTATTTATCCATATTTATTATGGGTTTTGTGAAAAAATTAAGCTGAAACTGGTATATTTCCACATTTATTTAAGCAATAAACATGCAGTCATGCTTATATTAAATGTAATATAGACTCCTTTGAGTCGATGTAAATATTTTTCGATTCCACATATTTTACACCTCATCCAAGTAAATCTATGATATCACGAACATTTTCATGGTTTAGCTTTATTTCTAGACAAACATATTCACAGTCACTTTTTGCCACAAATCGAGTTCACAATAATTAATGCGCTGCAGCTTTATGTTTTACACTCTGTAACAGAAACTCTGAATTAAAGGTAAACTCCTATTTAATTAGCATATGTATCATTGAATGAGAAAGTATGAGGAGAAAAGGAACGCCGAGGGTTCTGGTGCCATTCAATTAGCAGATTAAATACCAAACGTAAATCTCTAAAACACAACACCTAGAATTCACCTTGCCTTTAAATAAATAAATAAAAAAATGAAAGAGTTGATTTTCATTTTTTTAAATATTGTTTTGATTATAAAAGCATTTAGAGGTTCAATGCATTGTTTTCTATCAAATGTACGGATTTTTCTTAAGGTATATAGGGGACTAATATGCAAAGTAATTTAACGGTCTTAAACCCTCATATTTGGTCAATCTGAGGTATTGCAATCACTAAAACACTTTTCGTAATGTACTATGTCCAAATAATGATTGAAAAAAGGATTTCCAAATCATTGAATTGGTAAAGTAAACATTATGGAATGGCTGTTCGGAAGGGGTGTGTTAAAGGAGTCCCTTCCAAATTCCATATACTTAAGGCATGTATTAATGTTTTGCTACCAAAATCCGGTAGTAAAAGATTAATATTTTACCACAAATTTCAACTTGATGGTAAGCCATTTGCAAAAGGGAAGGGGCCTCAGGGGATCCCTTTCCCTTTGAGAATGTTGACAGAAACACTTTTTTAAGAGTTTGCAGTGGTCCAGGTACCACAGTCAAATCCTGAAAAAGGTTTCTTTAACTTTTGCTTTTTTTTAAAAAATGCGTCCGATCTTATTTTAGGGATAATTGACTGCATTTTTAAAAAAAATGTGCTTTATTTAAATGGCATCACAGACATGGTGGTCTACAGGCTTGAGGAGGCCACCATGCCTGTGACTCCTGCCAATCGTAGTGGCTCTCAATTTGCGAACGCTTCATGCATATTAGTGAGGTAGGTCAATTTGCAACCAACTGTGAATCAGAGATTTGTGAACCGATCTAGTAGTACATAGATGGGTTGACAAAATTCCTTTCAATACACAAAATGTTAGGACAATAACTGCGGCCACTTTTTGCAAACGAAAAATTCATACATCAGGCCCCTAATGGCAAAATAGTAACTGAAAGGTGAATATCTTTGTTTCAGCCACTGAGTGAATGAATAATTAAAAGTGTTCATAGCGCATACCTTGATGAAGCTCTAAAAGCGTCTGTGCAGAAAGCATTAAGGCAATTAATCAGGCCAACATTTACTCTAAAAGTCTTTGGATGGGAACATAATGTTGAACCTTCTGTGTGATACAGAGAGAGGTCAAAAGTAGACAGAGCTGAGAGAGTGCCTGGGAATCTGCACTGACAGCAGAGAGGTAATTCAGAGAATCGCCTTACTTCCTTTACGTGTCTTGGACCCATGCCCCGACCGCATTCCACGTCTGGGGAGGGTTCTAAACTGAGCTCTAAAGCAACACAAAAGTTGGAGAGATTTCAAAACATGCAAGATATGTTGTCGTCTGCCTGCTGCTGAGAACAGCAGACCGCATTCCAGACCAGAGGAGACAAGAGGATTCCCGCCAAAGAGCAGATCTCAGCTCACCCAAGCCGAAGGGACTGTGGTGGGGAATATCCATTCCAAGTCCACCTCCTGCAGATATGATTAACCCTCAGCAGCTACTGCGTTTGCTGGAAACCCCCCCCCCCCAGACATGGCAGAGCTCAGAATTCACCCTTGCCACTTGACACTATTTAGCCTCTCAAAATACACTCCCACATCATCCTAGCCGCAGTGGAGCGGTCATTTTAAGTTCAGCAGAACTGCCTCCACCACCGCGGCCATGTCCTGAACTTAGAGTTCTCCACCCAGCTGGAGGCCTACTTCCCACACAGCAGCTCCCACCTCCTCCATGTTGAGATCAGCTTCAGGGAAAAGAATCAGCGATGGCAGGTCCATCATGGTGGCCCTGCCGTCACTCATACCATGTCCACAGACAGAACACAAGGCAGTGACCTTTCTTTCGAAAAAGCATAATCAACGCTCTCAAACATTGCAAGTCTTCTCCCAGTGAGGGGGAAGAGAAAATGTAGGCACTTTATTTTGATTGCACTAGTTAACATAGCAGTCTTGGGCAGAAAAATTGCTAGTAGACATGGATTCAGATAAGGTGGTCTCACTTCTGCCAGCAATGGTTTTCCCTACAGTGGAGTGGGTAGCCCCTTTGCCATCATTAAAAAAATATTAAGGTAGCTGCTAAATAGATGGGTTGGGATTGGGAGGCTGAGAAGGCACTTTTGCCAATTGCTAGGTACACCTCCCAGTGAGCTCCTAAGGAAAAATGAGGCATCAGGGCTGTTGGTTGCCTTCACTAAACAGAGGCCACTGCAAATCTCTTACACCGGTTTACAAGGCCCTCCATGATACACCGCTTCAAATCGTCGGTTTGCGCCTGAATGAATGAATGAGTTATTAGATACCGTGCACGAACCATCCCCAACAGAGGTATCTCTGCGCAGCGTTCAGTATGGTAGATTAAAGAAGGGTTAAAATAGCGCCATTTTAAGTGCTTTGCTAAATCTATTCTGGTTCTGACATGGAGTGGCAGGTTGATCTAAACATATACTCCAAAAACCTCACTTCACACCCACCAATTAAGATCACTTCATAAACCGTGGGCCCTCTAAAGTGAACAAATGGCTCAAGACTCCTGTGAAAAACCCACCTCTTGCCGACAGATGATCAACTCTACTGGAATCGACACCTGAGTGCCATTTTATATCCAGCTCTCAAGCACCATGAAAGTCTGCCCATCCTCCCAGGCCCCTAGGTTAATATGTATAATATGGCTCGCCCTCTAGCATCCCCTCACCCTGACCGTTTAATATTTCCACCCATTACGCAATATTGACCTATGTTACGGAATTTGCTATGTAAGGTATTTCTGATAGAAATGCTCTTAGCTATTTTAATAGATAAATGTAAATGATTCTGCCATCACACATGCCAGATATTCCAAAGAATCTGGATTTCCTCAAGTTTCATCAATAGTTGATTAGGAGGATCTGCTTGTTATGTTATTCACATTTGTATTGCACCCACCACTATTTCTATGGCATTGCAGCATATTCTCTAAATGGGCACGCGAACTTGAGACACTGGGAAAACCATGGCAGGAACTTTTTCTAAAAGTACCAGGACAGACAAAGGGTTACTGGGCTCAGATTGAGACAACCAGAGCCAGTTACCACTAATGTCCTGGGGTCTAACCATTACTGTTGAGGCCAAAACTGGAAAAAAGGATACCCCTTTAGCACGTGGCTCTCCAGGTAGCAAAGTTGAACAGTCTAAGGATTACTCAGGGAGGCAGTGTAGGTAAGAGTGTTAGGGATCAACAGAGCATTTATTCAGCAGTCAAAAATCAATATCCAGACAGTGGTCTTGATTATATAAAGGAAAAGTAATTTAACCTTTACACGCAAAACAGTACTTTATAAAACAATCGGACTGCACTTCGCATGTTACATCTGTATCTCATACGTGGGTAATGGTGTAGCTGGGGGAACAGCCTATGCTATTGCACTAGGGCAAAGTTTAATAAGAATGAACAAAGTGACCATTGGGTTTCTTGAGTGCAATCTAGCAGAAACTGTTCCTGCCGTTTCTCTCTCCCATGATCTGGTTGGCTCATTTCATCCAGGAGTTGGGTGGTCAAGTTCAGTGAAATTAAATTAAAATAACATTTATAAAGAGCCGTAGTGTTCAGAAGAGAGGTTATAGGTGCTAATTGTTTGAATACATTCCATACAAAATCAAAACAGATGACATGAAGTGAATAGACTGGAAAAAAGAGATACAACAATTAATGAAAAGGTTGCTTGAAGAACCAGGTTTTGATCCTTTACGGAAGATGGATCGCTCCGTAGTCGAGTGGAGGGCAAACCATTCCATAATCCCGCTCGCAGAGAGGCAGCAGAGCTGGCACCACGACTCACTAACCGGATTCTGTGTGCTTGCAAGAAAAATGCGATCATCAACCTCAAGGGTCTGGGAGGGGTTTAGGAGGAAAAACATTTCTTAAGACCTAATCGGCCAACCGTGTGCACAGCATTATGGATTTGTAGCAACATTTTAAAC
Source organism: Triturus cristatus (assembly GCF_964204655.1). NCBI lineage: Eukaryota > Metazoa > Chordata > Amphibia > Caudata > Salamandridae > Triturus > Triturus cristatus. The sequence continues at coordinate 818,345,891 of NC_140593.1, read as the reverse complement.
TGGATGCGTTTAGAGATTTGTAACCAGTGGAGGTCCCTGTGTTTTAGGAACACTGAGCAGTGCCTCTGGATATTAAGCAATGGTCTGGGTGAAGCATTTTGAAAAATGTGCAGTCTGTCAATAAGTAGGGATACCTGAATTTAAGGTGTTGGGGTAATCTAGCCTGAACCGTTCTCCTGGTAGGGAATGATAGGAATGGGAGCACCTTATAAGGGGTTCTTAGGACACCAACACAAGTATTTGTAACTGCCTGAACCTATAAAGAGAAAGATAACTGGGGGTCAGATTTGACTCCCAGATTACGTACAGAATCAACTGGGCATGGTTGTGAACCTAGTTCCGTTGGCCACCAATCATTCGTCCAGAGTTAGTCATTCGGGCCACATATCAATAACTCTATTTTATCGGATGATTAGATGATTTTGTATCATCCACTTAGCAACCGATGTCATACATTGAATGAACTTGAGTCGTGCTTGTCCATCATCTTACATTAGTGAAACAGTTAATTGAGTGTCGTCTGCATAAGAAAACACTTCAAAACATTGTCCCTTTACAAGTCTGGCATGGAGGAAGGGGCCATATAGATATTAAAGACAGTCGGACTCAATGCAGATCCGTGAGGTACACCCCGATCAATAGGCACTGAAGAGGAAGAATAGGAAGAAAGTTTGATAAACTGACTACAATTAGTCAAGACGTCTGCAAACCATTTCAGGCCGATGACCCAGACACCAATTCCCACAGATGATGTAAAAGGTTCTTATGGAAAATAGAGTCAAAGGCATCCGAAAGATTAAGTAGTATACGCGCTGCTGTACCCTATACATCTAGTTGGTGTTTCAAGCTCTCTGTTACCATGAGCAAAAGTGATTCAGTATAATGTGCCGCCTGGAAGCAAAATTGTGTGGGATCCAAGATTATTGCTGTCAAGATACTGAGTAAGAGAGGAGTTAATGTGAGATTCTAAAATCTTAGTTGGTGCAGGTAGTAAAGAAATAGGCCTATAACTTGATAGGTTTGGAGGGTCAGCATTAGATTTCTTCAAAATGAGTTATTACAGCAGATTTCCATTATGCTGGGACTCGAGCAGATTTGATAGATGAATTTAGAATAGAACAAAGTGGAGGGATAATAGTAGCAGAACCCAATTTTTAAATATGTGAGGGCAAGGGTCATTCGGGGATCCTGAAGAACATTGGAATAGCAGATTCTGCTTATCTTGATTAGTTATAAGGGAAAATTCTCTAATGGACCGACCATCCTAACTCGTCTCAGTCAGCGTGAGGACAAATTCTGATTCCTCAAAAAATCTGCATATTGAGAAGATCTTATCCATGAAATGGCAAGTTAAGGAATCACACACAACTTGAGAACAAGTGCGTGAGGAAGTAATCGAGACGGGCAGTCATAGATTTGACCATCTTAAATACTGCCTTCTCTAATTTCTTTGGGATATAATTTTATGCTTCTTTGTCTATAGCCATTAGCGAGAGGTGCTATTTCCTCTGCAGTTGGAGTCTCTTACATTTTAAAGATAGTAGGCTGGGGTGAACCAAAAAGCCCTATTAGCTCGCCTACTAGTAGGATTCGATTTATTCTGGGCTAAAATGTCTACCGTTGAGGTAATCCACGACTGGAACAAAATGTTATCAATAATCACTTCACCAGAAAAAGGAGGAGATGTCGATGCCAAGAGAGAATTAAAGTTTTATTATTTTATCTGATACCAGGGTCTAGTCCTGACATGTGACTGCCACTCTACATCACCTTAATTGTGAAAGGGGTAGCCAGATGATCTGTCCAGAAAATAGAAAAGGGCCACCTGTCACACGACAGATGCTCATAATTAGTGAAAATAAGATCCAATCTATGTGCAGCCCTATGAGTAGCATAGTTGATCCAATCTATGTGCAGCCCTATGAGTAGCATATTTGATCCAATCTATGTGCAGCCCTATGAGTAGCATATTTGATCCAATCTATGTGCAGCCCTATGAGTAGCATAGTTGATCCCATCTATGTGCAGCCCTATGAGTAGCATAGTTGATCCAATCTATGTGCAGCCCTATGAGTAGCATAGTTGATCCAATCTATGTGCAGCCCTATGAATAGCATATTTGATCCAATCTATGTGCAGCCCTATGAGTAGCATATTTGATCCAATCTATGTGCAGCCCTATGAGTAGCATAGTTGATCCAATCTATGTGCAGCCCTATGAGTAGCATATTTGATCCAATCTATGTGCAGCCCTATGAGTAGCATAGTTGATCCCATCTATGTGCAGCCCTATGAGTAGCATAGTTGATCCAATCTATGTGCAGCCCTATGAGTAGCATAGTTGATCCAATCTATGTGCAGCCCTATGAGTAGCATAGTTGATCCAATCTATGTGCAGCCCTATGAGTAGCATAGTTGATCCCATCTATGTGCAGCCCTATGAGTAGCATAGTTGATCCAATCTATGTGCAGCCCTATGAGTAGCATAGTTGATCCAATCTATGTGCAGCCCTATGAGTAGCATATTTGATCCAATCTATGTGCAGCCCTATGAATAGCCTAGTTGGCTAACTGAGTAACTGAGTAAACCTGAATGCTGAGAGCTCGTCCAAAAAAAGCTGTGCTGTCTTGACTGTCCCAATATCGATATGGTCATTGAAATCCTCTAAGATCGTAAAGTCTGGACAGGAAGTGGTATTAGTTCACGTCTCAGTCAGAGAGATAACCGCAGGTTTATGATCCTCGATAAAGTCATGGACGTTTAACTCATGAGTAGGTAAGGAACAAACATTTATAAGAAACATCTTAAAAGCCTGTTCCTGGCTTCGTGCAAAGTCTGAGTGAGATGACAGCTCCTCTCCCTTCAGGAATCAGAGCTGCGTTGTTTTAAAAAAAAAACTTTTGGCAGTTTTATGTAGCGCGAACTCGACCCAAAGGTATCAGTGCGCTTTTCATGAGCATCAGTTGCATTACAGACAGACACATTCTTCTTTTTTTTTAGGCAGGGGGAGATTCAGTGATTTGCCCAGAATCACAGGATGTTTGAGCCTCTATCCAGACCCAAGTCGGCCCCTCTAGCCATTAAGCCACATCCAAACGGTATGTTACTGGTGGTGCTTTTGATCTGGAGGTTGAACCTGCATGTGCCACTAATCATCAGAGAGTGTCACTGAAGGCAGTGTGCTCCTTGCACGGTCTAGCCCAGGTGATCGAGGTGCTTGGTGTGCATGCCCCTGCACACACCCTGTCAGGTGAGCCTCTGCCCTTTGCAGTGCCAGTGCTGGTGGTGGAGTGACTGTGCACCATTTGCACTGCTCCAGTATTCTTCTGGAGTCCCCACACCCAAACCTAACAAGGCCAGGAGCCGGCCTGAGGTTGCAGTGGTGACATCCGGGCATCGATTGATGTCTGCTTCTATTGAAAGGAACCCCTTTCTTCTTCGCACAGGTCAGTTTGATGCGATCGTCAACGGAAGTTGTGAGTCAACCAGTGACTCATAGTTTTATCCAGGGGCGGCTCCTCCATTAAGGCGGAGGAGCATTGACCCACTGCTTTCTCGCAGTGCAAGAAGCAGAAACATAAAATGATAAAACTACCATTTTATGTTTCTGGTTCTCGCACTGCGAGAAAGCAGAAGTGTTTGGTTGGGGGCGGGCGGGTGGGCTGGTCTGCTGGAAAGCAGGGGAGGAGTGGCTAGCCCAATGCTGCGGGCCCTGAGTGTTTGGTCGGCCAACCAGTCATGCGCACTCTCCCTTTTCTCTATGTAGGCTGCATGCAGCCTACATAGAGAAAATGGCCTCCCCATAGGCGCCCGGTTGGGCGCCGTCCCCACCAATCACATTGCTGCCATTGCAGCGTTGTGATTGGCTTAAGGGAGGGGAGAGAGGCTGCTTGCTTCCTGTTCCTTACCGCGGGACCTGGCCAAGAGCTGTGATGGCGCGGGACCCGGGATGGTAAGTTTATTTTAATTTTTTTAAATTAACCCCCGCAAAGCCAAAGTGAAAAACACCACCCCGCCCCCGCGTGACCCCCCCTCGCGAGTCATGCGGGCCGCAACTGGTTTTATGTGCTACTGTCTCTCATTGGGACAGCCCACAAAGCAGGCTATTAATCTACAGGAAGGCCCCAATGTTATGGGCACTGTCACAGTTCGACTAGTACTTAATTTGCAAAAATACAAGTGCCAGAGCTCTCTTCAGGAGACCACTGCAGCTTGCACCACACATTGCCCCTGCCACCGCTGTCGATGGTAGTAAGAACAAAACTACTAACCATTACATTCCTATAAGTGTGCCAATTCGGACTATTCCAAGCCCGCAAAGGTATAAGAATGGCTAGGGTGGCAAGTAATAGATTCTTTAATGTACATTGAATTAATAATGAACTGTTGCTGTGGTCATCTCTAAATTAACCAGACAGTGCCACCTTGGGGCAAACTGTCACAAGCGCCGATGTTGACAATTATGTGTCGGTGCCAATCTCCGAAAACCACCAGCTCAAATTAAGCACTTCAGTGCATGCTGCAGGTACACTCAGGTCCCCCAGAGCTCCCCCTCAAGCATAAGCAGGCAGGGCAGATCTTCCCTGAGATGCAGCAGCCTTCTCAGTTTGTCACCACCTCAGCGCCTTCACAGCGCGCCTCTTCTAGGCAGTTCAGTTCCTCGTCTAAGGAGTCGCTCAGCTTCTTTCAAGACAGGCCCTAAGAAATCTTCTCGTGGCAGGCTGGAAAACTCCTGAGGTTACTGCTCCCCAGTCAGGCCGAGGGAAGTTGGCGGTGGATACCCCAACACCGCAGCACCGCACAGTTTCTCAGCCGCCCCTGGTGTGGGACCCCGTATTGTGGTAGAGAGATCTTGGTGCACCAGCTGGAAGTTTCTGTCCTATTTTTACACTAAACTCGCAGACAGCCCTTGTGTTTCCCAACATTCCGCTCTCGGGCTAGTTTCGAACACTCTCCTGAGTCATGCAGTTGACCTTTTCTGTCAGAACAGCCATCCATCGTCTTTTATCTTAGCTGACACATGATTGTGTAAGATTATTAGAGAGCGTGCTCAGTGCTTAGTTTAGATGTGATTTTTGCACATTTGTGTGAAGGTAAATTGCACTGGATCTCTGTAGGTCTTTATACATTTGTATGTGCCTGAATGGATGTTCTCTACCCAAGCATTACAATTCCTAATTATGATGCAGTGTTACCAGCATGTGTGGCTGGTGTATCTATGTGCAATGCACCGGAGTGTTTCCAAGTTGTGTTACTCAGTGGCGGCTCCTCTGCTAAGGCGGAGGAGCGTCGTCCCACTGAGCAGGTTGAAAAAGGAAAAAATAAAATGATAATAACTCATTTTTATTATCATTTTATTTGTCCTCTTGCCCAGCTGGGTAGGGGTGGGGCTCCTCTGCTCTCAGAGCAGGGATTGGGAGGAGTGGTTTGCCCAATGCAAGTGCGCATGAGGCTTTGGCCCGGCCGTCTTGGGCCAGCCAAACAGTCATGCGCACTTTGCATGCATGGAGAACAGGCCCAGACTCCCATTCTCTGGCTGAGCGCCAAACCACGGCGCTCAGACCAATCACAACGCTGCATTGTAGCATTGTGTTTGGCTATCAGGAGGCTGGGAGCCGGGTGCAACCTGCTTCCTGCCCTGGAAGCGGGGAAGAGGACCGAGAGGAGGAGATGGTGGCGACGGCGGAAGGCAGCGGCAGACAAGTAAGTGTGCATTTATATTTGTTATTCCCTCCTCCCCCCTACCTCCGCGGAACCACCTTCAAATACCAGACCCCACTGGTGTTACTCTGGTGCAAGAAGTTTTCTTCCCTATTGTATGGCGTTGGTACTGTGATGTGTGCATGGAGGTGAAAGAGCTCTGTCAAGTGTGGTGTTTGAATTTGACCATTTGAAACTGTATCTGGATTGATTGTGTGTAATGATAACATTGAGTTGACAGTGAACTTGAATATTAAATGGACACAGATTATGGAAAATCAGACGTGTTGGGTGTGTGTGTTTAATTACTCTCTATAACATAGTGTTGGGATGGACATGTGGTGAGTCTGTTCTTTAGGTGGTATATACAACCAAACTAGATATTGTCGAGATTAGAGTTGCTGTGTATGTTGTTAAGCACCATCTCTATAAAGGTTGTATAGCCACAACACATCAATGGGCAGCTGAAAGGGATGAAACAGTCGGCATGAACCGAGCATGATTTGCTAAAGACTTTGTTCTGTCCAATGAGTACTGTTGGGAGCAGGGCCGGACTGGGAACTAAAACCGGCCCTGGCAAAGTGCTCTGCGGCCTCCCCCCCCCCCCCCCCCCCCCCCCCGGGCTTGGGGGTGCCGCCGAGCTCTTTGCCCGGGTCGGGTTTTCGGCCGATTTTGTTTACAGGGCCGATTTTGCAGCTATGCTGGAAAAACGGCCCTGGAACAATATACGGCCCCCAGGGCCCAACACCGGCCCCCACCCGTGCGGCGCACCGGGGGATTGCCCGGTGCCCGCTAAGGCCAGTCCGGCCCTGATTGGGAGGATGCAGACAGTGGCATAAAACAACTTGGGGTGGCCTCCCTGCAAGGTACATAGAAGGACCCCCCCCCCTCCCCTCCAGACTCATTCGGGAGCTCTCGGGTCAGGGTACTGTGCTGCGAGGGGCCCCTGGAGCTTAGAGCCACCCCGTACTGCAGGGGCTGCAGGGGCCTATGTTGCACCACTGGATACAGATGTTCTGAATACCAGACTCCACTAGAAGCAGGGAAGCTAGGGAAGGAAAGCAAAAAGTCCATCATATATAGATGGAACAGACAGGAGCTTATGCCAAGGCTAAGTACATTAATAACAAGCATTGGCATAGCCAATAGGTCTCGCCTTTGGGACCTTATAAGTGTTTAGCCATGCAACAGTTGCATAACTAAATACTTATAAGGTCCCAAAAGCGAGACCTATTGGCTATGCCAAGTGGCCCTGCGGCCGCGAAAGTGATCGCGATCACGATCAAACATCAAAGCGGCAAGTGAAAGCAATCGCGGTAAAGTGCGGCGCGCGCGCCCGCGCACATGCACTGTAGCTTCAGGCTGGCCTGGTAGCACTTTTTGGAGCCCTCTCAATAAGTCTCGCCAGACCAGTGCATGCGCTGGGTCAGGCGAGACCTAAAAATGTAAATTTATATATAATGGTACATGTTACCATCCTCTTGACTGTGGAACCCTTGCTATAAGGAAAGACAGCATGCAGGACCAACGTGCCATGCAGGACCAACGTGCCGTGCGGGGGTACCGGAGACCCCTGTCCTATGAACTGTGATTGCTTCCGCTCGGATATGAAGGCACCAGGGCCCTGTAGGTATGAACAAGTCAGTTGCCACAGTCCGATGACGAGGATGTGGAGCCCAACACGGAAGGATGGGCCAATATTAGGGCAGGAGTGGCTAGAATGTCATCAACAAAATCTACAACAGCTATGATGACTCCTTATCAGGGGCTTCAGGGCACAGCCCTGATCCTGCGGGGCACCACTTACCCTCTTCCCTGAGCTGCTAATGATTTAAATGAGCAATGTTCATGATAACACAAGTTTTGTGTTTTCAAAAACTGCCAGTGTGCAGGTCACTCCTCTCGGCCTCATCTCTAGACTCCTGATGACAGGAAGAAGAGTAGGGGGATGAGCAGGCTGAGGTACGACCCAGCTGCAGAATGTAGTTTGAAAACACCCCACTCTGTACGCAAATACCTAGATTGGCCATATAAGGGGCGTAGTTCAACTACGACCTCACACAGACACAATCCATTGTATTTAGCAGACATACTGTGCATGCCTCAGGCAGCACAGTATATGTGGCTGCCAGGGAGCATATCAGTGAATACCCGAGGCCAATGAGAGGCCACACAGTGCAGCAGGTGCAGGATGCCCAGCACTTTCTCAGTTTCTTATAGGACCACGATTCCAGTCCCATCAAGAGGCTGGGAGATGGATTGTGGTGGGTCTCCCCATTTCAACCTGGCCTTGCTGCTCTGTCTGACTCCTCATTGGGAATCATTTCTTGCGGATTCTAATGTCCAGCACCAGATTCCTGCTCTGCTGCTGCCATGGAGTCTCCAAGATGCCAGCTAAGACAGCAAGGTAAGTCAAAATAATGTTGTTTCATTGCATTTTTGTGTGTGTGTGTTTGTGAGTGATTGACAGTGAGACTGAGTGACAGTGTCTGTGTGTGAGGGAGTTGGGGAGTGTCAATGAGAGTAGAAGTGAGAATCTGAGTGTGTAAGTGAAACTAAGTATGAATGAGAGAAGGAATGTGAGTGCGTTAGAAGGAGTGAGTGAGTGGAGATTGTGAGAAGAGACAAGAGCCTAACTATGAATGGTGCAGCAGGTGCAATTTGACCAGTGCCTAGAGTTAGTGAACGTGAAAGTGTGAGTAAGCGTGTTTGTGAGAGTAAGAACTTGGAGAGTGTGAGTTTGTTTGTGTGTGAATACCAGTGAGTGGCAGTGAGTATAAGCAGGTGAGAGTGTGCATTATAGTGAGTGAGGGACCAAATATGAATGAGGGCAAGAGAGTGTGAGTGAGTGCAAGTGTGCAAGTGTGCTTGTTTGGGTGTTTTATGGTTGTGAGCATACTCAATATAGTTCTGGGCTCATGGCGGCACCAAAGTCAACCTGCTGCCACTCAGTCACTGGCATAGTGGGGATACTTTTTGGCACAAGGAAGGGCACCCATGGCAAAATGCAGCCTGTGACGTACTAGAAGTAATTTGCAGCATTGGGCCCTTATGGAAGAATAATGCTGCTTGCAATACAGGAGGAATTCATGGCATTGGGCCCCTATGGAAGAATAATGCTGCTTGCATACAGGAGGAGTTCTTGGCATTGGGCCCCTATGGAAGAATAATGCTGCTTGCATACAGGAGGAGTTCTTGGCATTGAGCCACCCAGGGCTAGGACATTTTAGGTACTTCTTGGCGTAAGGGAGGACACCCAAAGTAAAATGCAGACCCTTAAAATACTAGATGTAATACTTGATATAAAGGGACACCTATGGCAAATGCTGGCATAGTGGAGGCAATTCTGTGCCACAGAGGTGGCAGCCATAGTTTATTGGGGCTGAGGGGGCAGGTTTGGGGAAGCAAACCATGATGAAATGCTAGCTCTGAAATACTAAGGATAATTCTCAAAGACGACCAGCCGCCACTGGTCCATAATATACCGATTTCGGGAACTGTAACCCATATCCTTCCTTTCCAGACTCCCCTTTTCCTATGCAGCCATCAAAGCAGAAACCACACATTTGTGTGGCTCACTTTAGTCATTAGTCATTTAAGAACACATGCTCATGCATACTAAATTCTCTGTCTCACTCTCATGAACGCTTGCACTTTCATGCATACGTACATTCCTCTCTTCCACACAGGGAGTCCCTTTCACTCTAATCACTCTTTTCACACTCATCCCTCTTATCACTCACTATTTTCTCACTCACTGTTCCTATCTCTCATACTTCTCCTGCTCACTGCATAGCTTTCACTCCCAGTCCTCCCACTCGCATTCTACTTTCTCCCACTCCTGGAACTCACATTCCCACTACTCACATTCCTCTCACTAACACTCATCTCACTAATGCTGTCACTCACATTCATGCTCCTTTCCTGGCAGTGACCAGCTACTTCTTTAGGGATGTAAGGTGCTCACCAGAAGGGTAGGTGATAAATTCCGCTCCGCTGGCAGAGTTCGCAAGGTTTTGCCCGCTCCATATTGCACTTGTAATGGTGAAACTCCGACAACGGCCGCATAGGAGAGATTTTTCTTGTGTGTGGCTCGCCAACGGTAAGTTAGTGAGCACAAGCACCTTTCGGGCAATTTTCGGGCGCTAGGACGGCACCCGGCGAGATTTTCTCTACGCAGGTGGTCGCGACCGTTCACATTGATAAAGCTGCCGCTCAAGTAGAAAATCTTCTTGATTGGCAGCAAACAAGCAGCGCCATGTGGCACTCCAGGTGGTGCTATTCGTGCTGATTTTGTAGCACGGAACAAGCTCCCGGCGATAAAAATCAGTGCGAGCAGCTTGTTGTGCCTATCCCGATTGCTCGCGCAATCTCCCAGTTTTCAAGTAACTCTGGGGAATTCCATGGAGTGAAACTCCACAAGTTCCACCCCACCCTACTCACCACCTGCTGCTTCCTGTTCCTGGAGTTTGCCCACCAGCACCTGAAGCAAACCTAAAAACTGGTTCAGCTCTCACAGCCCAGCCAGAGCAGATGAGAATAATTTCACCAACCAACTCCTGGCCTAAGCTTTCATGCAAGTGTTGCACCAGGACCGCAAACCTGCCACTAAATGCGACATACAACTGAGAGTGTGGCTTAGAGCCCTGGAAGAGAGACGAGGGAGGCTCAGAGAGAAGGACAATAGCAATGTGACAAAAGCAGTGGGCACTTGAATAAGGCAGCATGTTCTGGGAGCGGGACATGGGTACAAGTAGAGGAGCAGAATGCATAAGGAGAGAGGTAGGGGCACTGTGACATCTACGGGGGACAATGGCTAGAGGGGCATGTTAGAAGAGAACCCGTCCCACTGTGGGAGTATTCACAAATGCCAGGCCGTGCCACAGCAACACTTCAACAGTTGAGGCCCTAAAGGCTCCCCCCCCTCCCGGGATCCACCTTAATAACTGGCACGACTCACATACAGAACTCCCCCTTTCTTCCCCCCATAGTGCCAGGGCCCTCCCCAGCTACAGCTTGCTCCACCCACTGTGCACAGCATGTGCAACTACAAATGGCCCTAGGCCTTCTCCACAGTCGTCCTCCTCGCTGAAACACAGTCCGTAAGGCAACATCCAAGGTATGTATACCCCTCCACCCAAGTGATCGCTCACCTGCCCTACCTGAGAGGTCAGCACGTGCCAGGAACAGGTCCCCGACACAATGGCTTGACTGTAAAGAGACTGGCCAGGGTACAAGGTCAGGTAGTCATGAGCGCCCGCAGTTGCTACCATTGGGGGGGGGTGGGGGGGGTACACAGATGCCTGTTGGGGCATGCTCATCGAATGACTGACAATCAGCAGGACCCCTCCTGGTTATGAGTCATGGTGTTCAATCCAGAGAGGGAAGGGGGTACTGACTGGTCTCCAGCAATGGTCAATTATGAACAATGTTTTTCTACAGCAGGAAATCACTTCTGTACCTATATGAAAACTGTGTGCTGCTCATTCAGGGCTCCCACCACAGCTGGGTGGACTAAGGGTCCCTCCTTATCTGATCCATCTTTAGTAAAAAAAAAAAAAAAAAAAACACTGTCCCCAGCACATGTAACCTTTGGGGGTCCGGTGTACAATATACACAGTCCATCCTAAGTGTCCTAAAACAGAAATATTCAACATTCAAGTATAGCAAAGATTGCTGTGGTGTCTCAAAATCAGTGTCGAGCACCGGCCACAACTACAGGGTACTTGCGGGTAGGGGCGCTGTTTAAGTGGAGATAGAGCTACTTTCAACTTCCTAGGGACAACACATGTTGAAAAGGATACCTTAGTAGCATAACTTAAAAAAGGCCTCAAAATCGTGATGCTTGTCTTCAAAAGACAAGCATCTTTTTATTTCTCTCATTTGTCCTGTGTTGCACTGGAGTTAGTTCTAATTTTAATTTTCACTAGCACCTACTCTGCGACCTCGACTAGCCCAGATCACCTCCGCACCTTCTGCTGCAGTGTGAGTACCTTGGGTGCACAAAAAGACACTGGTAGTTTATGGGTAATGTGCTCACCCACAGCAGCCACCATCTTAGAACTATGCATTACTCTATCAATAATAATCAAAACATCTGTGTAGGAAAGTATTCATTTAAACATGGATAACCCCTACTTTTTGCCTGACTCTGAATATAACTTTGACTGAATGTGCACTGGGTCCCTGCTAATCAGGTTCCCAGTGCCTGAGTTATTTCCCAAAACTGTACCTTTGTTTCCACAATTGGCACACCTCTGGCCAAAGGCTAAAAGTCCCTTGTAAAAGGTACCAGTGGTACCAAGGGCATTGTGACCAGAGAGGGTCTCTATGGGCTGCGGCATGTATTATGCCAACCTAAGATTCTCCTCACCAAACACATGTACACTGCCACTGCATCCTGCATGTTTTGGTGCAACTAAAAGAGAAGAGTCAACCTGGCACACATACATGTGTGCCAGGTCTGCCAGAGGCATAGGTAAGACACCCCTACAGCAGGCCTTACAGCCCTGAGGCAGGGTGCGCTATACCTCTGGTGAGGACTTACCTGCGTAAGTAAATATGCTCCTATAGTATCTAAATCTATTTTTAGGCATTATAAATGTATGGTGAAGCCATACTGAGTACATGGGCTGGGAGCTTGTCAGTACGAGTTCCACAGCTCCATGATGACATCACCAAATCCCAAGATGTATGGCATCACACATCTCAGATTAATGAGCCCACACTGATGCCAGTTTTGGATTCATTAATCAATGCACTCAGAGGGTACCTCAGAAGTGCCCCCTGAAAACCTAACCAACCACTAGTGTGCAGCTGACTGGTCTGCATTACCCTGCTTGTGCTCTTATGGGTCAGAAACAAAGCCTGCTCTGGGTGGAGGTGCTTCACACCTCTCCCCAAGCAGGAACAGCAATCAAGGGCAGTGAGCCTCAAAGGCTTCCTGCCCTTTGGTATGCTAGCCAGGCCCTCTCCAGTTAGTGGAGATGTCCGCCACCGACCAAGCCTCACTTTTAGCAGCAAAATCGACTGGAAAATTAGTACTCAGGAGAGGTGTGTCCTCTCAGTCACGACCACCCCTAAGGTGTCCTCAGATGAAGTGACCCTCTCCTTTGAAAATAGTCCATATTGGTTATGAGGATTTTAGCCAACATGATTAGGGGTTTGCCTCCTCCCCAAAGGGAGTGGACATACAAAGGGTGTTGTCACCCTAAAGGTAAGTAGTCCATTGACAACTACCTGCCAGCACATGTAATGCCCCTAAATTAAGTATTAAGGGGACCCCTGAAGAGAAGCTCCAACAGTAATACCCAGACACACCCTTTACATGCCCCAGATGCCCAATGCCCGCCGCATCCTTTCTCCACATGTTCTGGGATTGTCCAACGCTTCACGCCTACTGGACCAGAGTCCACGCCGCCCTCCTCACAGTCACGGGACTTACTGACATACGCACCTGGGAGGCCTGTGCACTGGGCATACACAAGCGCCGCAAGTCTCTGAAAGTAGAGACTCGTTTCGTATCTTTGGTGCTGCTTCTAGCTAAACGGTGCATAGAAATGCACTGGAGGGCACTGGGGGGACCTCTGCTAGCGGCCTGGCAGGGGGCGGTCATCAAAGGGGGTGCCGCAGAAGAGGAGGTGCTTTGTTCTGAAGAGCTTAAGGGTATCCGCAAACACCCCATATCCATGTCCTGGGCTATCCTATTACACTCCTTTAAACAGGAAGCGGCGGAGGAGCCGTCGTCCCAGAGCGCCCGCTCCCCCACAGCGCATGCACACACCACGGTTATCCACTGTAGTTCCTCCACAGAATAGACATCTAATGGGCCAGGGATAGTGGACCAGGGCATACAGCCCATGCGTTACCTCCGGTCTGATGCCTTTGCCGTGCAATCAGAAGCTCAGTCAGGATGTATTAACCCGCTGGCCCCTACTATGCGAAGTCACTATAGACACAGTGTACCCCTGTTCATCCCCCAGTTTAAAGAGTTCAGATTGTTTTCTCAGCATAGCAACATGTCACCTACAGGGCTAGCGTTGAGAGCTCACGCCCGATCTTCAGTACAGGCCACAGACCACCTCTCATGGACATATGCTCTATACCCAGATGCCTCCTCACATCAGCGATACTACCCAATGAAATGGTGGATGGGTTACACATTGTGAAATGGCTATGAATAGCACCACGATGTAAATTTAGCATGATGTCTATTTCTGAAATAACTGATGCATATGTACTATATTATACTATGTAACGCTAATAAAAACGATTTTACATAAAAATTAAATTAAAAATGAAAATAAAATAAAAAAAGGGGACCCCTGAACCTTGATTCTCAGATTCGGGGTGACCTAAAAAAGAGGGACCAAAGAGCTGTGCAGTGGTGAAGACTCCAGAAGACAACTGACTTGGCCCCAGCCCAAGTGGCCTGTCTGCAGCCCTTGAAAAAAGCACTGTGATCGAACCCTCCCCCGGGTCCCAAGCCCCTTACTCACACCGCCCGGATTATCACCTCTCCGGTGTTCTCCCTTCCAGGACACGCAAAACAGAACAATCACCAAAGCGTCCGTGACAACGGAGACCCCACCCCTCTCTCTCTTACAGGGTCCAATCAGGAGAGACGACGGACCGGAAGGACTAACCCGGTACCCCGGAAGTCCCACCTCCCTGCTGACGGCCAGACACAGAAAAGACGGAAGAGGAGAGACAGAGGGCGTTGGAGGATCGTGGCAGGAAATCTCGACTGGAGGTACGACGGAAGGAGAAGACGGAAGCGGAGAAGTGGAGTGAGGAGTGGTCCGAAGACTGGTGGAGTCCCCCGGAGGTGGCTGAAGAGCGGCCGTAACTCGGAGGAGAGTTACGGCGGAGCGCGTGAGTACCATCTACCATCTCCCAAGCACGCTAGGTACTCTGTATGAAGAGTACGACCCCCTGTATATATTCCCTCTCTTTTGTAGCCACGTCCTTGCAACCGGACAGCCACCCTGTAGATAATATACAGCACCTTGCACTGTGTGACTCCCGTTTCCCTCACGATCCCTTTCGAGCACCCCTTTTCTTTACCGAGCCTTGCCCTCCCCCTTCTCTTCCCTTTTCCCTCACGGTCTATTTCCGCTTCACCACCCCTGGTCGCGGGTACGGTATCTGGCACAGAGTCCCAGCAGGACTAACGGCTCCTCTTTCTTTCTCTTCCTGTCCTCCGAGGAGCACCCGCCCGGCCTACTACCACCGGCTACAACCAAGACAGGAGAATCCCCGGAAGCACCAACCCAGACGACAGCGGCTGAAGACCATTGCACAGTTCCCCCTGTCCCTCTTCCTGTGTAACCTGATCTTGTGTACATTAAAGAAAAGCCACTATTGCCCACTATATCCGGCCTCCTCGTCTGCTTTTCCAGCCCGCCACCCGCCCACGATCACAGGTGGTGTCAGAAGTGGGATTTCCTGGAGACATGGAGGCCGTGATGCAGAGGATGGCCGCCTCCCAAGAGCAAATGGGGAAACTGATGGAGCGATTCCTGAAAACCGCCGAAGACGACCAAGGACAGCTCCACGACGTACTTAAGGGCCAGGGAGACACCCACGAACAAGCCATGGGAAAACTGACCACTGTTTTCGAGCAACAGAGACCAACAGCCTCCATACCCTCCGTGGTTCTCCAGATGCTCGTGCCGGGGGAGGACCCGGATTTCTTCTTTACGAATTTTGAAAGGTTAGCCCAGGCTGCCTCATGGCCTATCGACCGTTGGGGCCATTACCTGGGGCCCTTACTGACTGGCGAATTGCAGGCCGCATATCAACAAGCAAACGTCCAAGGCATCACTCCTTATGCGGACATCAAGACATGCATCTTAGAACGGCTGGGCATGGATGCTGAGGCCTACCGGGTTAAGCTACGTCAGGTCAAAGAAGGACCACGAGAAACCCCCAGAGCCCTTTCATTCAGAATCAAAGACCTGACCTCTCGGTGGCTGAAACCAGATACCTCCACTAAGGAGGAGATCCTAGAAAAAATACACTTAGAACAATTTCTGTCGTCTTTACATCCCGGTACGCAAAGGTGGGTACGTCAGCATGCCCGCCTATCCTTGGAGACTGCAGTGGAAATAGCGAGCGCCTACAGTCGCGCACAGGAGACGCCACGAGGCAAGGAGGAACACCCGCAGAAACCCCATCCCACCACAGGCCTCCGACCACACCGTCCCCCTCTACCTAGAAGACCAGAGCTGGTCCCTCTGTTTCCTTCCCCTATGCCCCCGCGTCCTACCAACCCCGGACCCCAATGTTACAGTTGTGGGGGTTTTGGACACATCGCTCGAGTGTGCCCCCACAAAGAAGAACCGATGGAGGTTGGCCTTGCCCAAAACTATGTGTGTTCGATTCCAGGTACTGCCCCACCCTCGTTCCATCATCCAGTGAACATTGACGGACAAACCCTCATGGCTCTGGCAGACTCTGGGTGTCGACCGAGCGTTCTCAGGCCCCAGGTCATGCATACCCCTGTTAGCCCACCATCAGGTATGGTCGCCATTCAATGCGTTCACGGCGACACGAAGAGTTATCCAACCACCCGAGTCCAGGAACCACCCTCACCGTAGGTCTCATCCCCTCACTTCCGGAAGAAGCCATATTGGGGAGTGACTATTCCGGTCTACCCGGACTTCTCCAGGACACAACTGATTCCCTAACCAAATGGTGGGAAGAAGCTCCTTTTCCTCAGGGGCTATCCTCTCCCGCAATCCAACCCAAAACCCCGAAAACCAAAGCACAGAAGAAGAAGGAGAAAAGAGACTACGCCGGTGTCTTCCCGGTGATCTCGGACGAACACCCCTGGCAGATCGACAGAGAATTCAGAGCAGCTCAACAAGAAGACCCTATCCTGCAGGAAGCATGGGCTAAGGCGTTAGATCACGAGGATCCCCTTACCATAGGTCCTTACTTCTACAAGAAACATGGGTTGTTATACCGTAAGGGAGGGGCACAACAAAAGGCCCAACTTCTGATCCCCGGCCCTTTTCGAGACAAGGTCCTATTTCTCGCACATAGCCACCTCCTGGGCGGACATTTTGGCGATGAAAAAACCAGCCAAACCATCCTGGAGAGATTCTACTGGCCCGGGGTGCACCAAAATATTAAAACGTACTGCAGGGAGTGCCCTGTGTGTCAAAAACACAGCAGATACCGACCCCCTCGGGTACCCCTACAGCCACTCCCTGTTATTGACGTCCCGTTCAGCAGAGTAGGGATGGACATTATAGGACCCTTGTTACCCTCTCGAAGCGGCTGTCGCTACGCCCTAGTCCTTGTGGACTACGCCACGCGCTTCCCGGAAGCCCTGCCTCTGCGTCAGCCTACTACCCAGAACATCGCCAAAGCCCTCATCTCCGTGTTCTCTAGGGTGGGATTTCCCTGGGAGATCCTAACCGATCAGGGCACCCCTTTTGTCTCGGCCCTGATGAGACAGGTCTGCTCACAACTGGGTTTCAAACAGATCCGGACCTCGGCATACCATCCACAAACCGATGGGTTGGTGGAAAGGTATAACGCCACGCTGAAACAAACACTTAAGAAGTTGTTGGGATTAGAAGCAAAAAGGTGGGAAGATATGCTGCCCCTGGCATTGTTCGCTATTCGTTGCAAAACTCAGAGCAGCACCGGCTATTCGCCCTACGAGCTACTGTATGGCCGACCCCCACGTACCCTGTTGGACATGGCCCAGGAAGCCTGGGAAGCCGAACCCGACCGTACTCGTCCCCTCCCAGAATACATGGCCAACCTGAAAACACACTTAGCAATGATAAGGGACATTGTACACCAAAACCTGGAGAACGCCCAAAACAAAAAGAAGGTGCAATACGACAAGGGTTCAAAAACCCGGGTCTTCTCCGTGGGGGATTTGGTTCTGTTAATGATGCCGTCCTCCGACCACAAACTCCTAGGTCAGTGGCAGGGCCCTTATGCCGTTCTTCGACAGGTAACCCCTGTCACCTATGAGTTAGACCTGGACCCCACACGGGGCACCAAGCAGATCTTTCATGTGAATCTGTTGAAGAAGTGGGAAGGCCCGCGTCCCATCCTATCCAGCTCTGTGGATCAGGTACCCCTTTCCTTTGCCGCCTGCATAGATTCGGGACTAAAACCCCAGCAGTGTCTCGAACTCAAGAACCGCCTATACCCCTTACGCCAGGTGTTTTCTTCGTCACCCGGTCATACGACCGTCACCGAACACACTATACGAACAGTACCCAGGAAGGTGGTCCGACAAAGGCCGTATCGAGTCCCTGAAGCCCGTCGGGCGATTATAAGAAGGGAAACAGAACAAATGTTGAAGATGGGGATAATAGAACCCTCGGTGAGCGATTGGAACTCTCCAATCGTCCTCGTACCCAAACCCGACGGGTCCGTCAGGTTTTGCATTGACTTCCGGGAAGTCAACAAAATATCCTCTTTTGACACTTATCCGTTGCCTCGCGTCGACGAGATGGTCGAACGCATAGGGAAGGCGCGGTTTATCTCCACGTTAGACCTCTGTAAGGGATATTGGCAGATACCCCTCAGGAAAGAGGACAGGAAGAAAACAGCGTTTTCCACTCCTGAGGGTTTGTACCAATTCCTTGTTCTCCCGTTCGGCCTTCACGGCGCCCCTGCCACATTCCAACGAGCAATGAACCACATATTAAGACCCCACACCCTGTATGCGGGCGCATATCTAGACGATATAGTCATCTATAGTGATAGCTGGAAGCAACACTTGGACCACCTTCACAAGGTTATCACCTCCCTCGGATCGTATGGCTTCACGATCAACCCCGCCAAAACCACCCTAGCAGCCCAAACGGTTAAATATCTGGGATACCTCCTAGGGGAGGGCCTCATACGACCCCAACAAACTAAAACCGAAGCCATCCATTCCCTCCCCTTTCCTCAGACGAAAAAGGACCTACGTGCATTCCTGGGCCTCCTAGGATATTATCGGAGGTTCGTAGCCAACTTTTCCCAAAGGGCAGCACCGCTCACAGACCTGTTGAAAAAGTCCACAGACACTGAGACATTACTCCGAAACCCAACGCCCTTGTTATGGCATGCTTTTTCCGATCTAAAACATGCCCTGACCTCCGATCCCGTGCTAGTGAGTCCTGATTATTCACGACCCTTCCTTCTACAGACAGACGCCTCGGAACAGGGGCTGGGGGCGGTGTTATCACAAAAAGACCCCTTTGGGAACGAGAAACCCATCCTCTACCTCAGCCGGAAGTTATTTCCCCGAGAAAAGAATTATGCCGTTGTAGAAAAGCAAGCCTTGGCAATCAAATGGGCGGTGGAAAGTCTCCGCTACTACTTGGAAGGCCGGGACTTCACCATTTACACCGACCACGTCCCCCTGGAATGGATGGCTCGGAACAAAGGACACAACGACCGGGTCCTCCGATGGTTCCTGGCACTACAGCCCTACCGTTTCACCAAGGTACATCGGAAAGGGGTGGACCAGGGTAACGCGGACTACCTGTCCCAATATCCCATATCCTCGCCCGGTACACGAAAGACAGCTAGGGGAAGGGGATGTTATCGAACCCTCCCCTGGGTCCCAAGCCCCTTACTCACACCGCCCGGATTATCACCTCTCCGGTGTTCTCCCTTCCAGGACACGCAAAACAGAACAATCACCAAAGCGTCCGTGACAACGGAGACCCCACCCCTCTCTCTCTTACAGGGTCCAATCAGGAGAGACGACGGACTGGAAGGACTAACCCGGTGCCCCGGAAGTCCCACCTCCCTGCTGACGGCCAGACACAGAAAAGACGGAAGAGGAGAGACAGAGGGCGTCGGAGGATCGTGGCAGGAAATCTCGACTGGAGGTACGACGGAAGGAGAAGACGGAAGCGGAGAACCTGAGGAGTGGTCCGAAGACTGGTGGAGTCCCCCGGAGGTGGCTGAAGAGCGGCCGTAACTCGGAGGAGAGTTACGGCAGAGCGCGCGAGTACCATCTACCATCTCCTAAGCACGCTAGGTACTCTGTATGAAGAGTACGACCCCCTGTATATAGTCCCTCTCTTTTGTAGCCACGTCCTTGCAACCGTACAGCCACCCAGTAGATAATATACAGCACCTTGCACTGTGTGACTCCCGTTTCCCTCACGATCCCTTTCGAGCACCCCTTTTCTTTACCGAGCCTTGCCCTCCCCCTTCTCTTCCCTTTTCCCTCACGGTCTATTTCCGCTTCACCACCCCTGGTCGCGGGTACGGTATCTGGCACAGAGTCCCAGCAGGACTAACGGCTCCTCTTTCTTTCTCTTCCTGTCCTCCGAGGAGTGCCCGCCTGGCCTACTACCACCGGCTACAACCAAGACAGGAGAATCCCCGGAAGCACCAACCCAGACGACAGCGGCTGAAGACCATTGCACAGTTCCCCCTGTCCCTCTTCCTATGTAACCTGACCTTGTGTACATTAAAGAAAAGCCACTATTGCCCACTATATCCGGCCTCCTCGTCTGCTTTTCCAGCCCGCCACCCGCCCACGATCACAAGCACCAAAAAGTGACTCGTCCTGCAGGCATAGTGACCTCCACAACCCTGGGAGGACTGCCTGCCTTCCCTAAAAACCAAGAACTCAAGAGGACAACAGCCCTGTCCAGAAAGAAATCAACAAGAAGAGCTCCAGTGCCCAGTGTCTGACTTCTCGTGGACTTCACGACGACGCCTGCAGCCTCAACACGAAGGTTCCCAAACCACGACCGGCTCTGGTAAGGATCTTACGACTTCAAAGGAGACCCCTGCACCCCCAGCCCACAGGCCTTGGGGAGCCTGACCAGCAGTACCCAGGAGCCCTTCAACATCCCAACTTAGCTTCAGAGCCACCGGTTCCCTTCATCCAGTCTCCTGATCCGAGCCTTTAGCCTTTGATCAAAATCTTCAGTCCCTATTGCTTTGCATTGGGCGCCAGACGCTTTGTTGGGACTCTGCACCCAGCGCCTCTGTGCTGCTGAGGGTGTGCGTTTGGTGCTATCTAGTGGCCCTCCAAGTGCTGGTCCTAAACCCCAGAGATTTCCCCCCAACTCCGATTTTACATAACTGCAACCAGTACCTCTTTGTATGCCCCCAGTCTCCGTTGACTAAAATGGGGTCCCAGTGACCAAAATTGTCCTCTGCCCCAATGCCGCTGGTGGTGCAGTCTCTACATTTATCTGACCTTTGCCCAGTGTTGGTCCTAAAACCTGAAGACTGGAATTGTAAGTGGTGTACTTACCTGTCTGTGAACTTACAACATTGTTTTCCCTTCATAGGTTAACATTGAACTGATTGCGATATGCACCGTGTCCACTCTTTACACTTAAAAACGGTGATTTTACAAAACATACATTACTGCAACAAAGTATCTTTGGTTTGAGTAATAAACATACAAAAATTTATATTTTCACAAACAATTGGTCTTGGATTTAGTCATTGAGTGTATGCAATCATTTCTTGCCTGAGTGTGTACAGCAAATGCTGAACACAGCCCTCTGATAAGCCTAACTGCTCGCCCACACTACCACAAAATAGAGTATTATCTGCTTTAGCCTCTGTAAAGTCTCTGGGCACTCTGTGAAAACTATACTTTACTTTGGTATAGTATACAGAGAGCCAGCTCCATACGCTGTGTTAATATTAGTAAATCAATTAAACAATTAAGTGTACAATGTCGATGGCTGTTATTCTATAATGGGGGCAAGATGGTGCCCGTGTTGAACGCTGATTTACACGAGGAGCACTCTCCCCCTGATGGCCCGCAAGCATGTTAGAAAAGTTTGAAACACGTGGGAGATTGTAGTTGTTAACTGATTAGATATAATACTATTACACAAGGAATGTATAATAGTGAACTTGTGGTTATTTTTGCACATCTAAATTTAGCAGTTTTTTATATGGCATTGTCATTTTCAGATTTCGGGATTTTGTGGTACCATGTGTGCTTGAAGCATTACTTCTTTAATAGGTGAGTGGACATATGGTTCTCACTATATAGCTTTCTTGGGTATATTGAATTGGTTGAATATTTAGACACCATCTTTTTCTTAAAACCAAGCCATTAGTGATATTTAAGTATGTGTTTAGTTGGATTTGGGTGGGCCTGGTTAATCGTAATTCTCACTATACGTTTATACATGGTGATGGAGAGGCAATCTGTATGTGTCACAATAGGGTGAGCATGTATAACTGGACTTTTGATATTTATAATTAGCAATGATTTCTCCACACATTGTGTGTTTAGGGTGTTGTGATGGATTTGGAAACACACATTTTCTCTGATGTTGTGGGGTTTCCACAATGGGCACTTCAATATGATTGATATGTCATCCATTTGATTTTTGGTTGATCTTGGATTTTATGACCACTACTATGCATGATTTTGCCACTAGGTGTGGGATATCAGTGGTAATGTAAGACTAAGGACAGCCTGTGGAAATGGAGATTTTGTTAACTTTCTAGCCCTGATGAAGTCGTGGGCAAAACATGTGTTGGCAGAGAAGCAATAGGCCTGAAAGAATGACAACTGGAAACTGGACTAGCGATATAAATACAGTGGACTTCTTAATTTCATGTGCTCGAGGATGTTTCTCTTTGTTTAACGACCTCTTGTTTTAATTTGTGTGTTTGGTGACCACCCTTCCTTTGGCTCACCGCACCAGGGATATAAGTGTATAACACATATTATTTGTTTGATATTATAAGGTGTGCCAGTGATACCTAGCCACTGCTGAATTTGCTTCTCCTAGGGATGTTTGAGAATTGCAAAAAAGTCAGATATGTACTCAGTACCTGATTTGTGCCAGACTGGGTGTGAGAGGTTGACCTGGTATATGATTTCCACTAATGTAAGTGGGCACCCTGCACCAGTTCAGACAACCCTTATGGTGATTTAAGAGGTCTTAGACAACCCTAGAAAGTTCTCTAAGTGGTAGATGTGGAGACCAGCCTTCAGGCTTAGTCCAGAAGGAGTGTAAAGCAGCTTGTTTTACCTGAATGCAATCTTTTATGTATAGATTAAGTGAAAAAGAACCACACAAGGTATTTATAAAAATATGTATTCATTATATAATACTCTCTAACACATACAAATATCTCCTACCTGGAGATATGCACACTGCACACAATACTTTTCATAGAAATTACGTAAATAGCACACAATACACAGTGGACCCCAGGGGGGGACCAAACCATATACTAAGAAAGTGGTATAAGAACCACAACTTGGGTCAAGACAGTGTTGAGAGGATGTAGAAGTGCTGGGGACCCCAGGAACCACCCAAGGTGAGTAGATAGGGACCCCATGGAGAGCGTATGTAGTGTGGGAACACGACTACGCTCTCCGTACAAATCAATGTGTAAGTCACGGTTGGAATTTTACAGATAAACGACTCTTCCCAGAGGACCCTGAAGAAACCCCATGGAAGACAGAATGTTGGAGAGCCACCCCACCCGTGGGTATCCTAGTACCCACGTTACCTACACCAGGGAAGCCGGGTGCATAGGTGTGAAGTTGTTTTCAGAAACCGCCATCGAACCCAATGGAGGACTTCAGGAACGTGCTGCTGCTAGAGAAGAAGAAAGTGTCCGGTGGAATCTGAAGGTGGATTCAGGATGAAATGTACCTGCAATCAGAGGGGACAGACTCTATGTCACTCAGGAGTGATCAGGAGATCTGGAAGACGAATGCCCACCGATGTCAGGTGTTGCAGGAGAGTTGACGATGACCTTGACTCTGTAGCTGTGAGGACCAGGAGACACTGAGGAAGACCAGGAACCATGCACGAGCTGTCCCAGGAAGGATGTCGAGTGCTGAGGCGTCGGTGTCCAGCGGGAGCACCAACAAGCCTTGCCAAATGCAACCAATGCAGAAGTCGAAGAAGGTGCAATGTCAGGATCAGCAAGGTCCAGGGGACCTACCACAAGCAGGGGAGTCAGGGCAGGTCCTGCGCAATCAGGGGAGCCAAAAAGAAACAAAAGTGACCCTCAACAGGACCCAAAGGCCGGAGGAACTGGAGTCGCAAGAGAACCTAGAGCAGCTCACCAAAAAATGCAGACCACGGTGCAAGCAATGTGGTATGAACAAAAATTCTGGTCACTGGAGATGCTTGAGATTGGAGCTACTGGGAGCCCGAAGATCTTGGTGTAAGGAAGCCAACAATCCTTTGCAACTGCAAGTCAACGCTGTGCACAGGGGTTTGGTTCCTACGGCTCCCACGAAGGATACTGGCCTCAAACTTGGTGAGAGTGCAGGGCAGGCCTCAAGAGCTGTGGATAACCACCACCTGTGTTGCATAACTTTTCAGAGTCCGTAGGACCTCAGAATCAGTAGACTGGTCAGCTTAGTTGCGGTGCCTGCGAGTGTAGGGAAGTGACTCCTCCACTTCAAGGGAGATTCCTTCAGGTGTCTTGGATGCCCACAGGCCTTGGAAGTTTCCTGTATGGTGCACAGACACAGACAATGCAGCAGACTGAAAGGGGGACGTAGTTGAGCACAAACGAAGTCCAGAGAAGTCCAGAGTGCCCACACGATACAAGTAGAAGTGGTGTCTGAATTGAATCTTGTCCCACAATGAATCTTGGTTCCCACCCTCAGGTAAGCCCTTAAGTACCCTAAGTAAAGGGTTGGGACGATTCAGGAGACCCTCCTAGTGGAGAGTCTGGACAGGGGGGAGGTTACTCCCATTTCCTTTGTCCAGTCTTGCGCCAGAGCGGAAGCCAACGGCTCCCAGAGATGGTTTGAACTGGACTATGCATGGGGACACAAAATGTGCCCCTCATGCAGACCGAGTGGCGCTGGCAAGCGCACCCAACCGGCCCCAATACACTAAATATTGGGGCTGGGTGTTCTGCCTTCCCCTGCTCGAGCCAGAATCGTGTCTCTGGTCGGCAGCAGCCATGTTGTGCAGTCCAGGTCTAGAAGAATGGTACCGGGAACACTGAGAGCCTAACGGAGGGCTCTTCCAGTGCTTAGAATCATACCTCCCACACCATCTATGGTGTGGGGGTATGATTCCAACATGTTTGATACCAAACATGATAGAATTCGGTGCAGCCAATTTCGAGATGGTCATCGTATAATCAAGGGGTTCCCCTCCATATAGTATATGGCTGCTTCACTTACAACCCGGGAGAATGGACACCGTAGGCTGTAGGGGTGTCCTGCTCATGCAGGGGCAACCTCACACTTAGAACCAAGCACCCTGCCTTCAGGATTGATAAGGCCTGCTATAGGGGTGACTTATAGGGTTTAAGTGCAGTGACCCTAGATATAGGAAACCATATATCATATAGCTTACACAGGCTGTAATGGTAGGCCTGTAGTTACAGTTTGAATGGTCTCCCGTGGGTGGCATAATACATGCTTCAGTGCATGGGGGACCTCTGAAGTACCATATTTTAGGGTATGATAAGGATACCCCAGTATACAATCTGGGATGTACATAAGTACTGAACATAACAATTTAAGGGAGAACACAGATAGACTGGAGTCCTGATTAACAGGATCCCAGTCAGACTAATCAATAACAGCTTAGCACCAGGCAAAAAGTGGGGGTAACCATAAAAGCAGATCCTATTTTCCTACACTGGGGCTTGTTTTTCATCATCAGACGTTGAACCAAAGCAGGATACGGAAAGAGAGAAAAAGGAGAAAAAAGTAAGGGGAAGGTTGGAAACCAATGAAAAAGTGTGAAAGCAGAGATGAAAAACAATCTGCAAAATTGAGATAAAAGACAGGAAGTATTCAGTAGTGGAAGAAAGAGTCATTAGATTTAATCAAGACTAGGTGGTCCTGGTATCCGTAAACCATCGGCTGCAGGCTTGCAAGAAAACCTTTGGATGCCTGCAATTCTGTTATGGATTTGATGGAATTGTAATTATTTATTAAGGTAGTTAGTTATTGCAAATTAAGTACCTGGGCCTCATCTACAAAATTGTGGGGCATGGCAGCACAGCAGGCCTTCCTGCTACGGTGCCGTGTGTCAAAATAAATGAGCTGGAATGCACTGTATCTACAAGACACGGATCATTCCTGTCCTTCTCTCCTGCGTCGGCGAACAAACAGCAGCCGTGCAGAAGTGCAGACACCCATGCGCCATTTTGCACGGGTGCCTGCACTGAGGGGACAATTGTTTTTGGGCACGAAGAGACACCTTCCTGCACAAAAACAATTGTTAAAGGCATTGTCCTCTTTTTATGCATGCTGCAGAAGGCAGCACGCACAGAAATAAGGAGAAATGAGGAGAAATAAAAGTATTTCTCCTCGTTGCTCCACTCCTATGCCTCCCCTGGGGAGATGTAGGATTCTGACACAGGCCCAGGTTTTTAAAATGTTGTAAATCTGGGAATGCGTCCTGTTCCATGGATGTTGCATGGCAACACCCACAGCAACACCCATGGAACACCCCTTTCATGCAGAGTTATGCGTGAAAGGGAAACCTATTTAGGAGGCCATGAAAAGTCAGGCAGGGTGACTTTACGTGGCCTTGTAAATATGGGGACGCCCATTGCGCTGCCAGTGCGTCTAACACGCAGTGCAGTGGGCTTGTAGAGAAGACCCTGGGTGTACAGACAGATGAACACAGCCATGAGCGTGAACTGGGCCCTGAATTCTGCAGCTCACAGTGGCACAATGTGCCTACATTGGATTTTAAAATGACAGCGCACAATGATCAAGACACCACAGCACTTTCTTCCTGAAACAGTTTTTGTTCCTGTGATGACAGTGGTCATGATTGTCAAAACTGCGCACGCGCAGCATGACAGTGCTCGCCTTTCAGGTGTGCGTCTCTCTCTCCCCCGTGGAAACCTTTGGTGAATGAGCTTCTCTGAGTGAGTCAAGGCGGAGGGCGCAGAGGGTCGGAGGGGGCTGTTGTGGGCAGCTCCGCTTCATACAAAATAAGGATACAGCGCCTTTGTCAATGGGGAATTGGCAGGCCGCGCGCTGAATAAGTCATTATGTTGAATTTATACCAAACGGCTCTAAAATGTGTAGGAAGGAAACCATTGAATGCCCTTTTGTGATTAAGCTTGGCACTAACCGGGGCAAGGCGTCGAAAACAAGAATGTGCCCATTTATGCCCTGCTCGAAGAAATAAAATGGTCCCCGCCAGTTCCCTCCATGCTGTGTTCGGTGGACAATGCGAGAGCTACAGCGCGCATATTGTTTCACCAGTCTGTGTTTTGCATGGAATGCTTTGAAAGCAGTGTGAGCATATTCTGTGGGGAAAACAGGGAAAGTGACCCTGTCGTTTTGCACGAGGAAAGAACTTCCAAGTAGTTGGCATGACCCCTAATGTCGGAAACCAGCCCAAGGCTTTTTCTTCTCTGCTTGGAATAGGTATTGGGCCTGATGTACCAAGATTACATTCATGAAAAGTGGTTGTTAATTGCACACTGATATTTTTGGCAAATGCAATCTTATTTACAAACTGGCCTATGTGCAAATAGGTTGGTTCACAAAATGCAGAATCACATGGGATTGTACAACAACCTGTCGAATTATTATTTGCTATGCAGGTCGCAATTTGCGAGCCCCTGGTGACTGGTACAATCCCAGGGATGGAGGCCTGCAAGGGACAGTAGACCACTATTCACAAAGATAAACTTACACTTCTGTATAGGTTTACAATTGTCGGCTATTCACACATGGATTTACGATTAGTAACTTTACAAGTGCAGAGTATCTTCACATAGAAAGATAGGAGTGTCCTATCATTTTATGTGTAGACTCCACACTTGGAAAAAAACTACTTGTAAATACCTTTGTGATTAGCTGACAATCATAAACGTACTCAAAAGTCTATGTTTACCTTGGTGAATCAGTCCCTTTATTTTTTTTAAAGCAGCCCAAGTTTCTTAAAAGAAGAAAGAAGCTGGGCTGCTTTAAAAAACAAATCATTTTCCATTTTGTAAAACACTAGCGAGAGGAGGCAATGCAGCGGTGGCTGGTATTTGAAGGGGGTGGGGGTGTGCGTTGCGGGGGGGAGGAGGGAATGACAAAAATTAAATTCACACCTTACCTGTCTGCCGCCCGCCGTCGCTGCTGCCCTCAGTCGCCGCCTCCGTCTCCTCTCGGTCCTCTTCCCCGCTTCCAGGGCGGGACACAGGTTACACTCAGCTCCCAGCCTCCGGATAGCCAATCACAATGTTTCAATGCAGCGTTGTGATTGGTCTGAGCGCCATGGTTCGGCGCTCAGCCAGATAATGGGAGGCTGGGCATGTTCTCCATGCAGGTTGTGATGCAGCCTGCATGGAGAACATGCAAAGTGCGCATGACGGTTTGGCCGGCCCGAGACAGCCGTCCAAAGCCTCATGCGGCCTTGAAGTGGGCAAACCCCTCCTCCCCTGCCCTGCTCTGTGAGTAGAGAAGCCGCGCCCCAACCCAGCTGAGCACAGGGAAAAATAAAATGATAATAACAATGAGTTATTATCATTTTATTGTTTCCTTTTTCAACCTGCTCAGTGGGGCAACGCTCCGCCTTAGCGGCGGACCCGCCACTGAGGCAATGGTCCCAGGAATCACTTTCCCCTGAAGCCTCAACACCAGGAATACAAAGGGGACTGCTTCCATTTCGTGAATCATTTACCGCCTGGACTTGGAAGTCAGTGCCTGATCAATGGTTTGCGAGGAGAATTACAGTTGCAAACTATTGGTACATACTTGACCGACTTCAAGCAGTTTATATAAAGGAAGTACACTCATACACAGACTTCACAATGATCAATCCTACCTTTATTGTCATTGCCAACATTTGTTGGCCTCACACCAGTGACACAAATGTGAACGTCTCTATTTAGCCAAATCATCAGCTTGTTGGTTCTTGATAGTATTGAAATTCCACATGGTCCTTTTGACGATAAGTCAACACTAATTCTACGCCTATTTTTTAAATACTTTTATAAATGGATGATACATACACCACTGGAATTCTGCTGTACCCAGGTTAAAGCTTTAAACACAACTACATAAAAGTCACACCCACCCTTGAAATATTGGAATTTTACGGTAGTGTCAGATACATTTTTTCTCAGGACTGAGTATCATTTTACCCTGTTACAATGAAACCAATACAGGTGTGGTAACACTAAAGGGCATGGTTGGTGCATGTGTTATTTGTTTGGGTTCCATCCAACACAACAACGTCTAGAGTATGGTATGGCCCAACGAAGGAGAGTTTTATTAATTACCAACTAGGGATCTAAAATATCAATGTGGCATAGTATGTAGTTTTATATTCTATAGAATTATTATAACTCTACTAATGAATAGCTCTTAAAACATGCCAACTTCCTTACAACAGCTGGGGTCAACAACAATTTTAGGAAAACTACTCAATCTCCCAATGCACCATACTAATCTAGCATTGTGATGACCTAAAGTGAATATTGACCTTTTTTCAAAAGAGCAAACACTGGAGCAATCAACTAAGATAACTGTGAACTCTTCCAGGGGTCATTGCCCCATTCCATTGTCTTTAGACTCTAGTTTCAGCATATGTGGTACCGAGGAAAGCAAAGAAAGAATATTTTTGTTCCAAGAATCTACATTGAATATTTTCAGCTATCTCCAAGTCTAGTATTTCTTCAACACTCAAAATAATGTAGCCAGCTTAAATTATCTGTGTAGTTTGCTCCTTTATTGAGAATGTCTAAAAACAGTTTCCCCTGCAGACTCATGGAAGAAAGGCAAAGTAAAAACAGAAAAGGTTTCATCCTGGGTCTCACAGGAGGAATATTAGAAGACATCTAGAAAATAAAATATCTCTTCCTTTCACTAACATACAGCTAAATAGAACTTTTCCATTGATAATGTGATACCGACTAACCACGACAATCTTGCTTACCACCAGATCAACTCATTTTTGGCTATTATATAATCTGTACCTCCTCCATTCTCACCCACATACACTGATCCTCTATCATCCATCATCAGTCCTTCTGCAAATATTGCATTACTTATTGGATTGCTACTGGCATAATTTGTTATCACAAATTGGCCCATAATAGGTGTTAATGACTCATGTGTTCCTGGTATCACAATGTGGTCATACTTGCCCTTCTTACCAATCACTTGTCCCAGACACACCTCCATCACCAGTTTTTTCTCACCCAGTTGTCCAGCTTTTCTAAACATGATAGAAATGGGGGTTGAAAAATCTCAGCATTCAAGAATAATCTGTTAACATTGGGGACTTTATTTTTTGTGTAGAGTATAATATAAAAGTCAAACAGTGATTCAAACCCTGCATAACAGAGGGCACATGCGTAGACTGATTACCTGGTTTTATAAATCAGTATTAGATCACTCTATGATATCTCAATAAATGCTTCAAGACTGGCGGGCGAAGAGATCAGAGTAAGCCGTATAATTAGAAAGAAAGGCAGAGAGCACCGGAGTATCCACAGAAGGTCTCCCGTCATGCACTTTTCCAATTTAGCCAAGTTAATATTCTTCACAGGGTCTACCTTACCCCCTTCAAGCTGCACCAGATCTATGATTCGGTTTCAGCTATTTGTCCCAGATACCAGAATGCCCCAGTGAACTTTCTTCACATGGTGTGCAGTGTGATTCTCATCGACCCTTCCAGGAGGGCGTCTTGGAGATGCTATCAGTGGTGAGGCCTCGCCCAAGAATGGAGCAGATTTACGCCTGCCTTCTGGGAATATATCCCTGACCCAAGCAACACCATCCACATTGAACGTATTT
Source organism: Triturus cristatus (assembly GCF_964204655.1). Taxonomy (NCBI): domain Eukaryota; kingdom Metazoa; phylum Chordata; class Amphibia; order Caudata; family Salamandridae; genus Triturus; species Triturus cristatus. Next base: position 818,315,472 of record NC_140593.1, on the reverse strand, counting down.
CTGTATGGGCCTATCCCGTTTACCTCCTTGATGCTCTGGCCTGCGACTTATTGACATATGCCAATTTTATGCATAATAAATGTATCATTTGATTGAAACCCAAAAAACAGACACATTTGAATAATATATGGCATACAGTAGTGGGGTTGTGTTAATTATGCCAGATCTTGAACCTCTCTATACTCTGCAAGTTTGCGAGTAGTAAAGCAATGATAATATCATAACATTTATCCAACTTTTACTTGATTATTATTTCATATTTTAAATGTGGCAGGTCTAGTGTCTGAAACACCAAGATGGAAAAAAGGAGTAAGGTAGTTCCACCCGCATTTCTGGCATAAAATGTGCAGATAAGAATACAAAACAAGCATTTGCAAATCAATAGGTCTCGCATTTGATAAAGTTAGTGCTGTTGGCAGTGAAAATAAAAATGTTTTTTACTTTCGTTTTTTCCATTTGCAATGGAGTTATTACATTTGCATAGCACTATTGCCAATGGTATAAAAAAGCAATAGTAAAAAACATTGTCATTTTCAACACCAACAGCTCCAACTGTAACAAATGTGAGACCTATTGCACTGGAAATGCAATCGGTCTCGCATTTGTTGGAGTTGAAGTTATTGGCATTATAAATAAGGCTCCCGGTTTTCCGTTTAAACGGATTTTTACATATAAATGCCCCGATTACTTACCGGTAATCTTCATTACTCCGAGTATAGTCTTCCTCGCCACATGACTAACAAAGTGAGATTCAGCTCCACACCAGAACCCTCCAAAGCAAAAAGTCAGCCTCCCATGCCTCCCATCCCTCCCATCCCTTCCCAATATGGCCGACCCATTACACCCTGACCGCCATAAGAGGCGGGCCGGCCCAACCTACCAGCCTGAAACTACCAAGCACAACATGAAGTCGATAGCCAGACAGGGAGGGAGGGATGGGAACTCATGTGGCGAGGAAGACTATACTCGGAGTAATGAAGATTACCGCTAAGTAATCGGGGCAGTACCTCCTCGTTAGTCTTCCTCGCCACATGACTAACAAAGTGAGCACATACCAAAGCCAAGCGGCTTCATGGAAACTCACAAGAAACCAACAGACCAGAATGGGACCCCCACGGAAGAGGGCAAGCCCAACAGGCCAGACGAGCGGAAGAACCACCCAAGAGAGAGGCAACCACGAGCAGAAAGAACCAGCCCAGGACAGAAAGACAACGGGAGGTCCGAAAACCCGGACCCCTGAAACACGAAGTGCCGCCCTAAAATGTGCCCTCACCAAGACCGAAGGAGGACAGAGAAGGCACGGCACAAGACCGCACGGAGCCAAAAGCAACCGCAAACAGGACCCCGAACAGAAAGCAGCAAGCTGGTCCAAACACCCGCCGAAAGCGAGAGGGGAGCAAAAACCCAAACAGAACACGAGTCACTAGGGCTCCAAAGGAACAGAAGAAACAGAGGCGAACCACCCCCAAACGAAGGACCGGAGGGGAAAAGAAAACAAAACCTCCAGGACCGGAGGCAATCAAGGGCAGAAGCAAAGGAACCAGATGGAACCAACCAAGACCGACAGGAGCTGCAAGAACGGACGGAGGTGCAGAAAAGAAAACCGCACCCCACCCGAACAAAAAACGAAGGTCACCCAATCCCCACCAGCAAGGAGAGGCAGGCGGGACACGGACCACAGCCGCCCAAAGGATCCCCGGAAGGGAGTGCGACAGCAAACAAAGAGCCCAGGCAGGTGCGAGGCAAAACAGACCCCGGGGCCGCAGGAAACCGCAGCAAAGCGACCCACCCAACAAAGGCACTGAAAAGGACCAGGACCAAGGCCAAGCCCCAAACAGGGAGGCGAACACCAACCAGGGGACCTCATGCACAAGAAAGCATAACAAACCCAGAAGGAAGGGAAATGCAGAATGAACGAGCGAGACAGCCCAGCGCAGGGGACAAGCAAAACTGCCCCCGCAACGTTCCACAAGCAAAAAATGAGCTGCCGAGGCGAGCACCCAGGAGGCCAAACACACAAACACAGGGGCAAGGCCACAGGCAGCAACCCACCAAAAGGCAAGAAAGACAGAGGAGCTGGGCGGAACGAGCCCGTGAAATGCCAACACCCTCAGGGAACAAACCCGAGCCGGCAGGACCCAGTACCCCAAAACCAGGGACAAAGAAGAGGATCCAAACCGCACAGGGAGCGCCGTGCCCCGACCGGGGAAGAGAACCGGGAAAACCAGCACCCCCGGACAATCACAAGCACTGTGTGAACAAAAAAAAGCCCAAGGGAGAAATAAAAAAAACACGGCAGGATACGAAACTCCAGGCCCGAGCGAGCAGGCGCCCACAGAGGCACACCACAGACCACTGAGCAAAAAACACCGAGAGCCACCATCCGCAGGAGCAGAATCGGGAAGCACCCAGGCGAGCCCCACCAACAGGACAAAGATCCCGCCCAGGCGCAAAGCCGCGAGCCCGGATAAGAAGGCAGAAAAAGCCAGCACCGGGGACACAAACCGGAAGAAAGTGACCGAGGCAAACCCGCAAACCCCTCCGGAGAACGAGGCAGTGTACAAACCACCCAGGGGAGCAACAAGAAGCCCCCGCGGGGCAGGGGCGAAAACAAGCCAAGAAACGGCCAACAGAAAGGCAGATGCCAAAAATAATTTATCACCCGACCCAGCGCAGACCGGGAACCCAGCACGCCCCACAGGCCGAAAAGGTCACCAACACCCGAGAAGGGAAACCCAAACAGCCAGAACACAAAGACCACAGGCTGTACTGGCAGACTGGGCGGGAAGGGAGCCACCGGCGCAAGAGAAGGGACACCCACGGGAACAGGCGTAGTCGGGAAAACCCACAGATCACCGGGAACAACCAGACGGGGAGGACCCCCAATGGACAGACCGGGCAAGCACCGGCCGACACCCAGGGTCAAGAAGCTCAAAACCCATCCTACGGAAGGACCTCACCAGGGCAGACAATGCAGTCACGACCAGCCGGGGGGGCCACACAAAACCAGATGAAGGGGGATCGCCAACCAAGGGAGGAGATCGACCACAGCACGTGGGACAGGACCCAAACAGCCAGGATTGCATGCAACCAGTGGCATGGAGATCACGGGACTCACGACTGGGCAAGCCTGACACACACGGGGTCCCATTATAAACTGTAGCACACTACCCAGAAAAATATATCACCAGGTAATACCAGTCACAACGCGTGCTCAGGAGCGCACGAGGGAATACAACGTCGATCACAACTGGCAAGCTGGCACCGCCAGAGCCCTCAGAAAGAGGCTGGAGAAGTGAACACGCACCACATGCACCAGCCGAGAACCGTGACAACACGACGAGGAGGGCGCAAGGGACGCCAGCCGAGCCTCGGAGCAGGAGGAGGAGGAGGGGACACCACCTCCATAGCCCATGGTAAGAAAAGCCAGACTTCAGGAACAGGAGCAGAAGCCAAAGCTCACCCGGAGACTGCAGAAGCAGCCCGAGAAGGAAGACCAGGAGCAAACAGAGGACCGCCCCCATCAGACATGCAGGTGCCCACAGCCCCCGCAATCCCTGAAGGCTATACCAACTAGGACCGACCAGGACAGACCCAGCACAACAGCGGAGAGCAGGCGGAGGACAGGGGTACACAGGAAGGGAGGACCGCCGGACCATAATCCAGAAGTGAAGCCCGGGAAGGGGAAACACACACCACTCCGGGTCAAAAAGCCAAGAATGCGCGAACAACCAGCACATACATGGAAAAACACACAGCTCAACAAGAGGAACTGAGTACCACTCCACGGAACTGAGAAGAAAGAGAGACCGAGAAAACACCCGGAAGGGCCCATACTGCGCCAAGCAATGCACGTAATATGAGACCAGGTGCGTTCAGGGTGGTATGGCCATAGGCTCCACTGCCACAAGGCCCACAATCAACACCCACGGACGAAAGAAAAGCCTGTGACCTATGAACACAGGCCTTCGCAGCGGAATGCAGAGAGAGGATACCCCAACAATGACCCACCACATGGGGAGATCAAGCGAAGTTCACAGAGACACGGAACCGCGAGCGCCGGTACCCAGACTGGAACCCAGTCCACCAGCGTCATGGGCGGCCAATGCAGACCCACAACAACAAAGAAGCGACACCTCGAATCCGTAAAAGTGTGTAAACAACCACTCCCCTCTAAGTAGAATAGAGTGCAAACCCGACCTGAAGGCACCAGAACGTGCCACACGAGCACCAGGGAGAGTCAGTGATGTGCCCAGGATCACAAGATGTCGAGCGTCCCCGCCGAGACCCGAACACAGCACCCCAGCATCGAGGTCGAACTGCTACAAGGTCTAAAAGAAGTGTTTGAAAATTTGGCACCTTAGGACACTTTGACAGCATTAGCGGGATGCAAACCCTTGTACTGTGCGATCCTTTGCAACCACAAGCAGCAGACTTACCATTGAGCTATAGCTCCTGGTCCTAAAAGTCTGGAGGTGCTGGGGATTGAAACCGGGGCCGCAGACATGCAAAGCATGCGCTACCACCGAGCCATATCCCCACGTCTCCCAATTCATACTGCATGCATGGAAACCCTGACAATTAAAACAAATCAACGACAGGACTTGAACTCATGGCCGTAGGTGATAGAGTCTGCTACTCCTTATTATCTTTATGTGTAGCACATATATATAGCGCAAACTCGACCCGAAGGCAAAGGAGCGCTGTACATGAGCACCATATTCACATTACAGTACATATTCAGGCACGGGGAGATCAAGTGATTTGCCCAAAATCACAGAATGTGGACGTGACCTTGAGGCTCGAACCCTGGTTTCCAGCACAGTGTAAGCCACTCCCCACATACTCCAACCACTAGGCCCATCACAAATAAATGAACAAAGCACACTCACCGGAGGAAGTGTCCCTGCCGCCCAGCACAGGGCCACCATGACCCCGAACTAACGCAAACGCGGAGCAACCGCATACCACCAAGGCAGCCGTAAACAAGGCAGTCCGGCCAACCGGATCTGCAGCACCTGAATGGGAAGCCGGGGAAAGACACGCCCCGCCCCTCGGAACCAGCGAGGAACGCACACTGCTAATGGCCAAACCAGGACGAGACAGCACGGCCACATCCCACGGAGGCCTCGGGAAGAAAAACGGCACCCGCCGCGTAGCAGACCCCCTGCAAAACACCTTATTGCAAAGGTAAGTCGCGGAGACAGGGACAAGGGGGCGCGGCCGCGAAATTGGCGGCAATAAAACTCCCCAGGAGATGCCCTGTAAGCGAGGAAAACCCCCATCATTCCAAAGCCATGAGGGATCGGGAATCCCCCACAGCAGCCCGAAAAGGACAGAAGCCACAGGGAATGAGGAGTGAAACCCACGGGGCCTCAGACAGAGGAAACCCGCACCTGTACAAGCAGTGGCAAGATCAGCAGTGACCCGACGTACATCGTTAAACACTGCAGCAAGAGACGCAAACCGGTGTACACACAACAAGGACACAGCCACTGTTAGACAGGCATAGGGAGAGTACGTGAAAGTATACACCCGACCACAGTAAAGGAGGTAGTGCAAGACAGCACAAAGCGCCCATAAGAAAATCAGGAAGTAATACCTGAAACCACAAATGCCCACCCGAAGAAGCAGCGAGAGCAGCCACCCGGGAGATGAAAGCACACCCCGCCAGAGCCCGCCAGCTGCCCCATAGGTGACAGCAGGCCCCAAATCACAGAGCCCGCTAAAGCAGAGCATTAAGCCAAAAAAATGGAGGGGGCGCAGTTAGCCCAAAAGCCTGCCCAGAGCCCGCTAGAGCAGAGCTGTGAATCCAACTGGACAGTGCGAGGGCCAGAAGGTGGGGGATCCAGAGTGTGAGCCAGCTGGAGCAAGGCCTCCCCCCCAGGGCACTGGGACCTGCAGGAGCAGGACCTCAGCCCAACTTACCTGATCATACGCTCTGGAGAATCTGCAGTGCAGAACTAAAAAAACAGTCTGGTAGGTTGGGCCGGCCCGCCTCTTATGGAGGTCAGGGTGTAATGGGTAGGCCATATTGGGAAGGGATGGGAGGCATGGGAGGCTGACTTTTTGCTTTGGAGGGTTCTGGTGTGGAGCTGAAGCTCACTTTGTTAGTCATGTGGCGAGGAAGACTAATGAGGAGGTAATGCAGATGGAAAACTTTTTTTCCTTTGTTTGTATTTATAAATATAAACGGAAAAATACTAACAAACAAGATTTTGACAAAGTGTTTTAGCCCAAGATTGTCTAATCTGGTGCACAGAGGAATGCAGCTGTACTCAGAGTGTGCCACGTCTCGTAGTCTGAGAGTGCTTCACTTCATTCCGGTGAGCTCGGGCAGTGTTTCACTCCAGGGTTGCCTAATCTGATGCAAAGAGAAATGCGGCTGCCATCTATCTGCACATGAAAGGCACCCTACTAAGAGGGCGTACTCTTAGTACCGCCTTTGACCTTCTTCTTTCGCAGCTCATTCATCAGGACCCCTGGGGTGAGCCTGGGGTAGTCGTCCCAAATCCGGCATGCTCTCCCCGTGTCACTTCTGGATGTGTGCTGGGTCTCGTGGTCTGAGTGCTTCACTTTATTCAGGTGAGCTGGGCAGTGATGGAGCCTATTGCTCCTGCCTCTGAGTGCCTTCCCCCATTGAATGTGCAGTACTTTACCTTGGTCGGCGCTTTCAGCAGCCCCTTGTCTTAAGGTTCGCTCCAGAGGGGAAGGGGGAGGGAATGGGGAGGGCGAGCCGTGCATTGCTTGATTGTGTGCGCAATTTCGCAGCCTTTTTGTTGCAGGGCGAAACACTTTCTGCCAGTTAATCAATTTAAGTACTTTCATTGAGTAATCTTGGATGCTGTATCCGAAAACCATCATGTAAATCTGGGCATATCACTTAATTTCCACATGCTTGTAAACAATGCATAGTAACAGGTAAATTGAACTAGTGCTAGGGTACAGCACTTCAAGACCTCCGGGCCCAGTTCCATTGTACTTTGTGTTTGCTCCGAAAAAGAATATTTCCGATTTTAAAACAAAGCATTTCACACACTCCTCCCCTCAAAAATATGAACAGTCACCTTGCGTTTTAGCAAGGTATAAATTGGTGTAAACTGGGAAATGATCTCCTCCCTTTGAATCAAAATAGAAGCAAAGTCTGCCAAAAGAATTCCTATGTAGTTCTAATTAATCCCAGTGAAATTATTCTACAATGAGAAGAACAGAAGGGGTTGCTTCCTCAAAGATACAGCTCGACATTTGACCTCTGTCTTTGAATGCACAGCAAATGTACCAAGATAAGAACGAGACTTAAAGGCCTGGTTACAATAAGCTAGTTCTATCCTCCACTCTGGTCCCCAGAGGCCCCACAGTAATGGTTTCCTAATGCAAGTTACTCAAGGTCTGTTTAGGCCAAGGTTCTCTCGAAATTATTTTTGCAAAGTTTTTAGATGAATATATTGCGTTTACTTGATTTGAGGTATAAATATAAATATATATAAACCTATAACAACTGAGTGCAAGTGTGCAGTGTCTATTTACATACATGTGAAAAAATACTAGCTGCAGTAACTTCTTTTGTTTGCGACAAAAATAAATGTGGATAAATACAGATAAAAACACCCAAAAATAAATATGGATAAATATAGACGGAAATATTAAAACATAAATACCATAAAACCGGGAGCCCTAATTATAAATGCCAATTGTTTTTACCTAGCCATGTTGCAGGGTGCAGTACCATATATGGCCAAAAGAGGACCCCCATGAGACCTCTTTTGGCCACATATGGTACTGCACCCTGCAAAGTTAGAGTTATTGGCATTATAAATGCCAATGTTTTTAACCTAGCCATGTTGCAGGGTGCAGTACCATATTTGGCCAAAAGAGGTCCCATGGGACCACCTTTGGTCACATATGGTACTGCACCCTGCAGAAGATATGATAAATCCAGCCTACCCATAATGCATTGCGTCAATGGTGTAACGAAAGTTGAAGGGGTCCCCCTGCAGGGTTCACAGAGGGGACCCTGCTCCGGATTTAATCTGGAGCTCTCAGGCCTGAGTACAGTGCTGAGGGGGCCACGGGGGGCTGTGTTACACCCCTGCATTTCATGCAGGACAGTACCACGAGTACAATCAAATAGCTATGTCCATATATACAAATGGTAGGTTTGAAAAGTGACACAAAAATGATTTTAATAATTTCGGATTAGCTTGCACTCTGAGTGGAGCTGATGAAGGGAAATTGATAGAAGGTCTGAATAATTGTGAGATGTGCCTGTGGGTAAAGTGACCATTGCCAACCTTTCTTAGGACCAAGCGTGTGTCCTGCCTGAAGCCTTTTCAGAAAATAGTGCTCTGAGGCTGTAATTAAAACCTAGAGAGTAACAATACATGTAACAAGGGCTCTCCTCATGGGAGGTTACAAGTAGAGACAAGGAGGGCCTACGAAGCCTATTGACAATGAAAAGCCACTATTTGCAAAGGGCAGGGACAGGAGCCAATTAAAAAGATGGGCCGAAGAGGGGCGAAACTTTATGCCCATATCCTGTGTACAGCATGTCCCGAAGAGACAGCTCAAGAGCTGCCTGGGCGAGACATAAAAAAACAGAAAGTGAATTTGTCACAACAGTGATAAATTAAGACTGAAGATTGCTTTGCTAGAGCAATTTGGATATGCACTTTCCTCCTGATTTAGAATGTTTCTCTGATTCCTAATCAGTATTTCCGTATTGGAGTAAAGGCACATTACTCCAGTGTACTCCTGAACTTTTACCACATGAGGCACTCATCTTCAAATTTGAAGTAACAAATGATTGCAAATCTAAGGTAAAAAGCAGCATGGCATTCTGAAGCAATAGCATAATCAGCTAAGGAAAGGGGTGCTCTAAAAATGGCAAGGATTACAGACCTTCCCTTTTTTCAGGAGTTCATCTAAGTCAGTGCCTCTCATGAACACATGGTCAGGTTGTTATGCAAGGTATTACTCATACTCTTCATGCGAACAATACTCATGTGCACATGATCAGCGAATCCATAAGTGATCAGCTGCCATTTTGCCTCAGAAAGTATGCATACTCTTGCAGGAACCCATGTGGTCTAACTTGTGCAGGGTTCACAGTTTGTCAGCATCATAATTTCCCACTTTTAGAAGTCCCAAGACATTCACTGTAACTATATTGGTTTGCTAGGTGTATTCCTCCTACCCCTCCAGGGACCCACAGATTAAGACACAACACACTTAAAGCAGAACCCAGAGACTGTTCCATAGCCAAGTGAGGTTAGAAAGCATACAGCCATCTGGTGGAAAGTTTGTGGGCACTGATTACTGAGATTTCAGTTTGCATTGGTTGGGTGTTGAGAGTATATGTTGGTCTAGAGGAGACAGTAGCATAGCTCTGTGTTTGGCTCATCAAAGAAGAAACAAGGCACACAGAAAGAGGTAATTTTTATAGGAATCCGCCAGCAAGGAAATGTTGTAAACTATCATTTAATTACATATTATATTTTGCTTAATGGTTTTGTACAGCATGGATTCAAACAGACAGAATCTTCAGAGGGCAAAATGTGGATACGGTGATAGGGGGTTCAGTATACAGTTTCTTCTGTGGTCTGTTTCTTAATGTAGGGGCAGAAAAGGGATAGCACCTAGTGAATTTAAAAATCTATCCCCATATAGCATATAGCTTGTCAGGTCTGTCAGCCTTAGGGTGGTCTCCTCCCAAACATTTTGCTTCACACCTCCTATTTTAGCTGCATTTTGTTTTGTTGGCTCTAGAAATCTGTGAACAATACCACTGCTAACCAGTGACTAGCTGCTTGTGCTCTCTACTTTAAACATGGTACAATTGCCTTACACCTGTTTGGCATATTTAATGTACTTTTAAGTCCCTTGTAGAGTGGTATACCATCTTCGCAGAGTCTGTAAATTAAATGCTACTAGTGCATCTGTAGCACTTAAAGTGCAACCCACTTAAGGAGCTCATCAAAATATGCCCTAGGTTGCATTAATATATTTTAAAAGCACTGATTCAGCTTGGCAACATAGCCCCCTGGCCAAGCCCTAAACTCGCCTATTATTACATATAAGTCACCACAAGGTATGCCCTAGGTAGCACAAACAGACCATGTGATGGTAGTGAAAAACTCCAAAATTCATTTTCACTACTGCGGGGGCTACATCTCCAATAGGATAACATTGGATTGCCTTATTATATCTAATAAGTGCTAGCTTTTGATTAGAAACAGGTGAATATTTCATGTTTGGTGTCTAAGAAATTGTGATTAAAAATCCTCTTTAAAGATAAAGCCTGATTTTAAGTTACAATTTTGAAAGTGCCTCTTTTAAAAGGTTAATTCTGAATGCTAATGCTGCAAACTAAACTTAAAACAGATCAGGATAGGTTGGTGTTCGTGTCCAAATGATCTACAAAATCTTATCAAATCAAGAAGATTGTGAATCATCCATGGGAATTGCTCCAATGTGAAACAGACTTCCAAGGTTTGTTCAACAAGAAACCTCTATTCGCATATATCAGGAGCAGAAATTTAAAGGAACTCATAGCCAGAAAAGCAACTCAGAGCACACCGGCAGCAGCTGGAGCTGGCACAAGAAAATACCATAATTGTGTGCATTGCAATAACATCATCACAGGTTCAACCATCTCAGATCCCCAACTGGAAAGACTATCACCTTGCGTGATTCAGCTGATTGTAACTGCATGTTTGTAATTTACTGCATTAAATGTCCCTGCGGAAAAATGTACGTGGGCAAAACTGAAAGAAAGATCAAGGTTCAGATCACCGAGCATAAAAGTCATATACAAAATAAGAATTACAACTCGAGTTTGGCATTACACTGCTCATAATTCAACCATACCATACCACAATTGAGATTTTTGGTATTAGAGAAGGTAAAATTAATTCCGGAACGTGATAACGCCAAATGGTTATCACAAGGAGAAATGTGGTGGATACAATTTTTGAACATCATATTACCTGCTGAATTAAATGATAAGCTGAATGTGGCTTGTTATCTCTAAATTGTTCTCATATCCGGTTGTCCCACCTTGAAATGTGATCATACACACTAGTGTCCCTTCAGCTGGTTTCAAGTTCACACACTAGTTAGTCTATATTGCAACACTATCTTTCAGTATTTAAATAGGCAAGTTTGTTCAAATGCCCTTAGCAATGTGGTGGACATTGATTGTTTCACTTGTTAATTGTTTAAATTATATGCACTGTTAGTGCATGTTCTTGTTTCTTCACTGCACGTTTTGGTTTTTATTTTTGACGTCACTGATAGGACTAGATGTGGGTGTTGCTAACAAGCATTTTGCTTGGTTCGCAATTTAGTGGTGATAGGTTGGAGGGTACATCTGGGTCTGCATCACGTGGCAATTACATCATGAGTAGCAATGGGGATCGTATATGATGACCGTCAGCTAGTAGTCAAGCGTATATTGAGGCATTTTGGTACTGTTGCCTGGAGTGTTGTCTAGATCGGGGTCTTTGTTGTACAGCACTATTTGAACACCCTTTTGCTCAGTTCTCCAAGCAGTATATGGTTAATAGGTAATTCGCCGTGTCATGATTGAGTTCGTACCTTTTCAAGATGGCCACTACGTACATATAAAACGAGTGTCGCCGTTTTTAGTTTTGACTATTCGCACAGGTTTTAATTAGTTGAGATGCTCAGGAATGTTTATTTCCGGTACCGGTTCATGTGTAGTACGCGGTCGTCTCCGTTTGATTTTACAGGTAAGCAGACATCGTTTATTCATTTTTTCAGGGATTACTAAAGTCGGGTTGTGGCCGGTGATTCATGGATACCATTATTTTTTACAGTTTTTTGAGTACATTACTATTGATACGAAGGATACCGAAGGACTTGACATTGGGTGTATCACCACAATGAAAGGTATTTGTCAGCTGTGATTAGTGCAGAGACATATGTGCACATCACGTATTGGTTGTCGTCTGATATTCATATACTGCGGACATCGGACACAGCGTATATTATCGTGAATTTAAGTTGTGATTTTTAGTTTGACATTCTTTGTGGGTGAACTGGTGGTGGGATCCTATTAAGGTCACTTTTTCTTGGTGAAGGTGGTGTTCGCAATTAATATTATCAGGTATTGGAAGACACTACTATGTAATACTACAAAACATGGTCATGTTGTTATGAGTAACTAATGTTTGGTAATTCATTGAGTATTATTTCCTCCTTGTATGCTTAATATTGGTATTTATGCTTCATTTTTCAGTTCCCCTGACGAAGGGATAAGGTTATCCCATAACGCAGTGGGAAAGGGAAAACAACTACTGAAATATTGTTTTTGTCAACACGATGTATACAATGTCTGTAATGATTATAAGTTTTGTTTTGTGCATATTGATGACAATATGATTACAGAAAGTAATTTGTAATAAAAAAGATGAACATGTTGAGACAATGCGTGAATAGTACATTTAGAACATTGATAAGTTGTTGATTATTTTGAATGCAAAATTGAGCAAATTGTTATTTGCACCCCAAGCTGTGCGGGAAGGAGCAAGTGAATGTTTACACTTGCATTTTCAATTCACTTTTAAAAGGTTGCCATTTTCCTGCCCTACCTATTTGGCGCATGCCGCCTGTCCTAGGTCACATGACTGGGTGTAGTTGGCCTTCATTTATTCCTTTCAGACAGCCACACACCATAGAGGGATTAGTTGTGCCTGGATGGTCCATTAAAAGGTAGGATGAGGGGTGGAGCTGGGCACAGTCTCATTTCCAACTGAAGAGGCTGTGCTCTGCCTTCACATAAAGGACTTGTCACCCCTGCATTGTTAATGCAGCCAGCTTGGAGCCACGACAGGATAAGTAGGAAACTTCAAGCACTTTAAAGGAAATTATCTAGAATATTCTCCTACTTCAAAGAAGGCACCATGTATAAATAGGGAACTCTCGTACCCACTCATCAGTTCACTTTCTGAATCTGCGGAATGACTCTCAGAAGACTGCCTGCTGCTGTGGCCTGTTGTGTACTCCACAAGACTGCTTTGCTGCAACTGGAAGGACTGTTTTGCTGCCAAAAGACTGCCTTGAACCATCAGAGGTCTGCCCTGCTGCTTGAGCACTGTTTCATCACTTGAACCCAGGGCTACCAGAATGACTCCAAGAGCTAGTTGGCTGGTATCCAGATCAGAGCCTCAGGGACAGAAAAGGCTTGAACCATCTTGAATCCTCACCTGGACCCAGCCCGAGTGAGTCCTGAACCCACAAGATGTACCCTTCCAGTCCTGAACTCTTGGTTGTGGCAGTGGTGGCTCCTCTATAGGGGACAAAAGGGTGGTGACCCCCAAACCATCACGCCTCACTCTGCATTACTGCATCTCTAATTGCTATGATATTACAGCTTTTACATGAAAGAAAGGATCTCACCGATCATTTGCTTACATGTAAAAGCTGAAATATCTCCCTGCACCAGAAGAGGGCTCCCAAGACTGTATTGCGCATGTGTCAGGCGTAGGCTGTTACAACCTGTCATTTCAAAGAAGCAATACATATCTGACATGCTGCACTAGCATCAGACAATGTCAGATAATGGTGAATTGGGACATTCCAGTCATGCGTCCTTATGCCCCACCAGAAGCCACATTAATTGAAAAGGACTGCCTCCCATCCTATTTGAGCTTCTGATTGGGCATAAGGTTTTGAGCCTCGCTCTGGCGCCCTGTTTGTTGAATCTGGGCAGTTGGGAATCAATCGTGATTCGTGCTGTGCGTGTTGAAGACTACCCAGGACTTTAAGTGGGATGAAAAAACTGGGGGGGGGGGTCTCTCAAAGGGGCGTGGTCAATGTAATTAAGGGCATGGCTTAAAAACACATAAACTAAAAACCGCCCGACTTGTATTTTGCTGTTCTTCTCATTGCGTCCAGATATATGATACAAGTCACATCATACCTACAAGTCAGAACTATTGGCTTTGTCAATGGTTGCTAGTTGCATAAGATAAATAAGGAGCAACTATGGCTTGTATATAATATTGAAAACACTTCCAATTAAAGCCCTGGTGGTGACACCATGATAATGTTGCTGCTCCTGCGATTCAAAAAGAGAAGGGAAATCCAGAGAGAAAATGACTCTCTTTAAAGGATTTCCCTTCCCCTACAATGCTCACCACGCGCACATCGATTGCCTGCTGTCACTGCAGTTCGGGGAAAAAAACGGACCTTCCATGTCAGGACACAAACCAGAGCCCGATAGAGACCCGTTTCGAGGCCCCCTTAAAAAAACTGCCGGTGCTCAGACCCGGTGAGACCCGGCCCACTTAAAGCCCTGACTGACTACCTCAGGTAAGTTTCACATTGTGTGTATGACTGAAATCAAGTCAATATTATGTGTGTGTCTGTGAGTCTGCACCGGTGTATGTGTGTGTGAGTGTGCATGAGATTCAAAACTACTGTATAACAGTGTAACCACATGTAAAAAAATGTCCTTTGTGACAATGCCTCCTGCCTCGCTTCTCCTCGCCCGTTCACTCTGGCAGTGTAGTCTAGGTCCAGATCATCAAAACTTCTCAGGGAGCTACGGACAAAAAAATTATAATCGTTCCACCACCCTCCCACAAAAATATTCGGACAATGCACCACGGAGATAACGGTGCAGAGCGGACACTGGCATCCGCATCTGACCTCCCACCCGAGCTTCCGGCTCCGGCAGGACTTATTTCAAGGTGACGCTTGGCTAGAGGGACATCTGTGAAAACACGTGGATTAAACAATGACATTGCGGAGATAAGGTGGGCCATTGATTGGATATTAAAAGACAGCACAGACCACAAGTCGTTAGGAGGGAGCCTGGGGTGGCCTCAGAGCGAGAGCTGAGTACCAGAGAAGGAGGCCATGGGTGTGACTCAGCCGGGGCCTCAAGGCGACTGCTGCCAGGCCATACAGAGGGTTGAAATAAACACCTCGAAGGCCAGTAACGGAACTGTGTGTCGTGCGTGTGTGTGCGTGCCAAGGACGGTGTGTCTTTTTCAGCCCACGTTTTTGCTTGTTGACTAGACTGAAAAGCAGACATCATTTGCCACTGTTAAAGAAGTGTGTCGCGGTGCTGCTGGGTGCATTAGTACTTACAGCCAACAGCTCAGAGAATAAGTTATTGTCCAGACAGCACTCCTTGATCAATTGAAAAGAAAATAGGTGTCAGAGCCAGTGCTACGTTAAATCATATCAATGATATGAAATCAGTTCATGTGCAGGTCAGACAGAGCATGCTCGAATTGCCATAAACATTTTTGCCTAATGATCCATCTTAACAGGACTACTTTTCTAGAGTGTCATCTCTGCTGTATATCTCCAGAAATGGTTTTGCCATCTGCACTGATAAACAGCATTTCAGGGTGAAATAATATTAGTTACATTTTTCGTCCAAGTCAACAATGATTTTTTCACCTGCGCACATCATCAATAATGTAGTTGTAATGTGAGAGAGCTGACCAACACTTAGGAAACTTCACAGGATTTCCTTTTTCGCTGTCAGCTTCTTTTTTAGATATATTTTTTATTATACTGTGTATCCATCTTGAGATGATGTCGTCATCTTGTTGTGCATTCTCTATGCACTTTCTATGTTCTGCCAACATAAAATATGCACTTTTTTGGCCTACGACCCCATGCAGACCCACGACCCCTTGTGCATGTCCAAAGATCAGATTCTATTCAACCGCATCATTTACTGCCCTGTCAAGAGGCCCTACTCCTACTTCAAGCTCAGCCTTGCTTTTAGAGAGAATGTGTCTGATGTGAGTGATAAACTGCAACTACTCTGTGTATGTGAACAATCCCACATCCAACAGGTTATCCTACTTTGGGTGTCTTTTTACGGGTGTGTACTGCAAGAGGTTACATTTTCTTGCTTCTCGTGCTTGTTTCAACATGAGTCAGGTAGTATCGCCTCACCATTTCCAGAGTTCACCAGCCGCCACTGGGATTTGGTGTTAAAGGTGCCCAGAGAGCCAAAATCCAAAACTTGGGACTTAAAAATGTGTTGGCTAAAAACTACTCTGAGAACCGAGAGGAGACCGAGACCAATCGGCTTGTCTCTCCGCCCAAGGTGCATCGCCGGTCGGCCTGACTTTGTGGCAGCTGCCACTACGTTCTCCTCCGCAGAAGCAAGTCCTGTTCAGCTGTCCTTCAGCAAAGCGGTATCCTGCCTCCTGGAACTCTTGTTGGCTACAGTCGCCAGCTTCACCCCACTTTCACTTCCAAAAAAATAGACTAAGTTGCACGTAGAGATCTTCACTGCTACTTTATTCAGTGGCTCCCTGACGACGATACTTCCTCCTTGGATACCGCATACAGCCTTGCCCCCTCAACTTTACCCTCTCAGAATATTTTTTCAGAATTTCTTGTAAGTTTGAAGGTAAGCGCTAACCGAGCTCAGTCCACTTCTTATATCCTATTCGCACTCCATCGCGGTCGGCCATATTTGTTTACTTTGACCTGGTGTCATGAGACAAGGGGTCAAACTGCATCTGCGTGCAGACTGGGCACCAGGTCAAGGGTTTCTGATGGAGGAACCAGCTGAGACTTGCTGTCAGAATCCTAAGCAGTTCCTCCACCTCTAAATGAGGTAAGGGACCCTGATTCAATAGTGCTTAAGTCTCACCACTTTGGGGAGGCTCCTATTCTTTCAAACCCTTAAACAGAGCTTTTGTCTTGAAACAAAAACTTGAACGTAGTGTTGGTATGTTTGGGTTCAATGCAGTTAGCTTTAATCTAATGTACTTACCTGCTTAAGGAAGAGTCACTCTTCCAAACATACATTTTAGTAATAAATCAGTTTAATAAAAAGAAAGGGATACAGTCAGTCAAAATTACTTTATTTGGTTCAATTCAAAAACCATAAAAGTACAATACATACAATAAATAACATTAAAAATAGACATTTACAAATATGTTTAAAACAATAATAAAAATAAGACTTAGTCAAATTTAATCAGAGTTCAAAAATATGCTTAAAAACAACACTATGTCCACTCAATTTGTTTCCTTAATCTCATCGCAATGGCCAAAAATTTAGCTATATATTAAATGTCTCCCAAGTAGTGCCTAACAGCTGGAGATACATAAGAGCAGGTTTGACTTGTCTAAATCCTTTATTTTTGATAAGGGGGATGATAAACTTTTTGCGGAGAGGGGACAGATGTTCACAAAAAAAGATAAAATGGACAGTATCCTTAATGGAGAATCTGTCACAAGAACAGATCTCCAAATCCCTGTCCTTCATCCACCCTGGAGATTCAGTGAGCAAAAGATGGAATTTGTTCAGTCTAAACCTGATCAATAAGAAACGATGGTTCATATTATTCACGATGGTCAAATAAGGTTCGATATTACTAGAAGTAACAATTAGCTGATGAGCCTTTACTGTGGGTTTGACTAGCTCCTTTTCCTCCCTGGCTAGGGTTGTCCGATGTTTGTGTAGGTCTTTCACCCATTTTGTGTCCCCCTTTAACAGATTGTTTGGGTTGTCAAATAATTCTGGGCGACCTAATTCATTAGTTAAATTCTTAACATAGCTCAGCCAAGGGATAGCCTTGCCGTACTCAAGGGATAAACAATCCTTTATAATTTCACGGTTTAACTCGAGATCCGGATTTTGCCAAATTGATAGCCATTTTAATAGAGGAGCCAAAGCTATCCGGTCTGTTAAATACTCAACCCCACATTCTTGATGGACAATATAACCAGGGGTTGCCTGGGGAAGTGATAGGATGGATTTAAGAAACTTGTCTTCTACCACCTGGAGATCCTTTACATTTTTAATACCCCACAAGTCCGCACCATACATAGCTATGGAAATGCATTTAGCTGCGTAAATATTCAACATAGCCTGCATTGGCTTTACCCCCAGTTTACGGGCAAAATCCAAGACACCTGAGATTGACCTGGCAAAGGCATTTCGTTTGGCTGCTAATTGAGGGACCCATGAAGATTTATCATCAAAGATGACCCCCAAATATGGGAAACTAGTAATTCTAGATAGGACATGGCCCTCACAGAGCATGGTCTTAGCTCTCTTGGGGTTGCAACCTACAGTCATAACATGGGATTTAGCGAAATTCACGCTTAGATCAAGTCTTTTCATAAAGTCAGCAAAAGAATCTAAAAGACTTTGCAACCCTACTGCCGTACGTGCTAGCAACGCAGCATCATCTGCATATAGTAATGCAGGAATACAATACTTCCCTGCCCTCTGGATATCCTTACATGATTCGATTAAGGCAGTGGCTAGGTCATTAATATAAAGGGTAAAAAGCAAGGGGGCTAAAATACAGCCCTGCCTAACTCCCTTAGAAATTCCGATCTTGCCTGTACTGTTACCCAAGCGGTCGAATCTAACGGTGGCAGTAAGATCTCTATGTAGATCTGCTAAAAAGTAGACAATGTTTTCATCTAAGCCACGCTTTAGCAGAAGTTCCCATAATTTCGACCGATTCACTCGGTCAAAAGCCGAAGATAGGTCCATAAAGGCAAGATATAGCGTCCCTTTCTTGGCTATGGTATATTTACCTATTAATAGGTAAAGATTCAGGCTTTGGTCTATGGTACCCCGACCCTTTCGAAACCCATATTGTAAACATGAAAGGGTGTTAGTATCTTCCAACCATTCTGTTATTTTACCCAAGACTACTCGCCCCAGGACTTTTACTGCGGAATCAATGAGGGAGATAGGGCGGTAGCAACTGGGATCCCCCCGTTTGCCTTTTTTAAATATGGGTATGATCACGGACTCGGACCAGGTGTCCGGAATGCCTGCGACACACACCCTGTTAAAAATATTCATTAGAACTGTAGACCAGGTCTCAATATCTGCTTTAAAAAGGTCCGCTGGGACGCCATCGGGTCCTGGAGCCTTATTACTCTTCATCTTACCGATGGCCTCAGCCACCTCAGCCTTGGTTACCGATAAAGTATAATGGTTTGAAATGGGGAGAGGGAGGTTCAACCCTCCATTTGTTTCCACTTCATAGACTGACTTAAAGTGAGCACACCACTGGTGTTCCCCAATACCGCAATCTAATTGGTCATTGCAGGGATCACGGAAAAATGGTTTATTAACTACAGACCAGAACTTCGCACTATTACGGAGGACGTCAACGGAAGATAGTTCGTCCCAGGCGTCCTCCCGGATCTCTTTTTTCCTAAGCTCCAGAGTTTTAGTATATTCTTTCCTAAGCTGGGCTACAATGGGCCGATTCACTGGTTTACAGTTCAAAGCTGCTCTCAACTTTCTGTTTGCCAGTGAACAGTTTTTGTCAAACCATCCCAACTCGGCCTTATCCTTTACTTTAACAGGACACCGAACATCTATTGAAATCTGTGAACAGATTGCAGAGTACGCCTCTAATACTTCCACATTCCCGGCTTCTAGGTCAAGGCACGTGATCAACTCTGAACCAACCTTCCTTTTTAAATTAAGGAAAAAATCACCAGGGATGACTTTATTCCACCTGATCCTACGGTCCTGGTCTGTGAGTTGGAAGTTGGATTTATCCACCTTATCATGGGTTCTAACAGATTTAAAAAAAAGGTCAGGCAAAGTGAGGAGCACAGGATTATGGTCACTATAATGTGTCCAAACAGCTGAATATTCGTTTATCCTATCCCCCAATGCTGTACTAACAAAGATATAATCAATCACAGAATGCTTGCCTTTCCCTTTAAATGTAGGGATATTATCATCCGTCTTAGGTGGAAGTATCAGGCCATAATCAGCGAGGATTATTTCCAAAAGATCACCCTGTGCTGAATGCTCAAAATGGGCCTCCCCCGACTCTATGGGCCCTAGGGGATCTATGGATAGGCATTTTTCTGGGCATCTGTGAATATTAAAATCACCCATGATAATAATAATGCAATTATTCTCGTTATCCTCCTTAAAGTTTGCCAAAAAACGATTTAAAGCGGTGAGGTGTTCAATCGTGGTATCTCTATAATAAGAATGATAAAAATTAACAATTAAGAACTCACTACCCCCAGTAAGGGAAATTTTAACTGCCAAACAGTTACACGAACCTGTGTCTAATTGAGTCAGCGAGCCAGATATACTTGCAGAGATCAGAGTAACCAACCCCCCCTTGGCCCTCCCCATGTTAGATGGTAATGCAGAAACAAAAAAGCTTGTATACCCATCTATAGTCAGGGTATTATCAATGTCCCAGGTTTCTTGGAGACAAATCACCTCACCCGAACATATAAGATCTCTCCAAGCTGGATCATCTGTTTTATTTGTCAGACCAGCTATGTTCCAGGTAACCAGTTTTGTTAAGGGGCCCAAAGGCCCAGAATCGCGCCCATTAATTACAGGTATCACTACTTCAGTAACAGCGAGCTGGCTATCAGAGACATTAAATGCTTCTTGTGACCCTAGTCACTCGTTTTCATCTAAAGTGGAGAGGGCAGAAAACCTATTTGAGACAGGAACTGTATAATCCTGAGAGCCACTATTCTTTGGGTAATCAATGATCGCCCTCCTATCATGAACTGGAGGATAAAAAAAGCCCAAGGGAAGGACATTGACATACTCATGATGAATTCTAACTGAACCAGCCTGCCTCAAAATGTCCTCAACCAACCTAGGAGATCTAAAACTTATAACAATACAATCACCGTCTAAGCACTTGTTAATCTTGCCCACCCACGGGACTCTTCTTATCATCAAGAAATTGCTATGAAGGTGTTGCCCCAAGACAGTTTTACTTGAAAGATAGTGGAGGGCCTTATTTTTTAAGGAGGTCCAGTGCTCCCGTTTCCCATCCACTAGCTTTGGTACATTTGCTAAGATAATTGAATAGGGGCAAGCCTCAGCTGGTAAGTGTAATGACGGGTCCCTCCCAAGGGGTTGTGCTGGAAAACAGGGCCTCCCCCTTGTGTTCTGTGTGCAAGTTTCTTTACCCCGAACTATTTCTGAATCAATCTGTGGTTGGGTTAAGGTACTGGGGCCCATGCCAGGGGTGATAGTGGAAGGTACAGGTTGTTGATGCAAAGTAATCATAGAATCCAAAAGATTATCAACTGTGGCTGTACGCACATTTAGTGAGTCAGCTGCCGAAGTACTTGCCCCAACTTTTAAGGCCGTTATGTTAAGATGCGACTCAATTTTGGTGATGCGATCCTCTGTTCGCTTCAAGGTCGCCATTAACGGTAGAGTAAATAATTTAAGGCGATCATCTATGATTGTCGCTAGCTCTGGCCCTAAACTTTCCGTAACAATCTCGGGACCCCCAGTTAAACAGTCAGTTGTTCCCTCACGCAGTGTCTCTCTAACGAACTGGGGAACACTAGTATTATCCTGGGCCAGCCTAGGTACAGAACTGCTAATTCTCGAGATTTTCGCCTGTTTCCGGTTTCCCAGGGGGTTATTCTTAGCCTTTCTTTTGCCTGGCATAATTCTACCCCCATTTAGAGTCAAATCCGCTTTAGCTCTTGATTGGCTTGTGCAGATAGCCACGGGGGAGGGGGCAGAACTCGTTTTGGGCAAGAGCGTTGATATAACCCTGGGGCTATCTTCAGTACCTAACCCATTGTGGGACGTACGAGGGTAAGCAGCCTCAGGGGGTACATCACTAACATCACTAACAGCTATATCCAAGGAAGGTGTAACAGACAGAGATTGTCTAGGTGGTTCTATGGACAGTCTGCGTTCCACCGAGGCTATTTCTTTAACAATTGCTGATTCTGCCTGTTTGAGATAGCTGTCCAAAGTCCCCAAGCCCACAGCTCTTTTGCTTGTTTTGGTATTCATGTTTTGGCAACAAATAGTTTGATGAACAGAGCCGTAGAAATACAATCACCCACCTAGCTTCAGTGCACAAGGAATTATTCACAACGATACCGATACCATATAGTCCTTATTAGTGCAGGAGTCTGTGTCCAAGAGCTACGATTGAAGGGGAATAGTCCCAGCCCAGCCTCAATCGGCCTCTGAGGGCCTAAGAGGGCCCGCCCTTTGCCCGGGCTTAGCCCGGCGCCGCCCGCGCGCGTCCCGCAACGCGGAGGGAGCCGCGGACTTTTGTGCGCCTCCGGGCGCGTAACTGGCGTCAACGGGCGCTCAGGCGCCTGGGAGTTGTAGTCTCCCCTGGGTGATGCAGTAGCGGCAATGGCGGCAATGGCGAGGGACAACGCAGCTTTCCAGGTCTGGAGCGACAGCAGCTGTAAAGGTGAGGCAGGGCACCAGTAAGCAGCAGTGAGGTCCCCCCCGGTCGTCGCTACAGCCTCTGTTGTTTTAAGAAAGGGATACGTTGGCAGAGGTCAATGTCTTCTGAGCTGGAAATCTTTGACAAAGCCATAAATAAAAGTATGGCTGAGATTTTATTAAAAGGACTATAGGAAAGAACCCTACCTCCTCCAGCGTCGCTCTTGGTCTGCTGCTGTAATCCAAGCAAGCTATATTTACAACTGCAGTTTCCTTCAGCAAATGTGAATGCATCATTGTGGCAGGACTGCCTTGTAAATATTTAATCCAAATGTAATCCATAGGGCAAGTCTTTAATCGTTTTTAATCTTCTGAGCACTGAAAGACGAGTTCTTGGCAAATAAGGCCCCAATTCTACTGAAATTACACATTGAATTTAACAATATGCGAAATGTTCACTGGGAGGATAACTGAAAATTTTAAATTGTTACTGAAGCAATGCAGCTGAGAGAAATATTTTTTAGGAGGGAATATTTGTTTTTATGCTTATGCTTTTATTGTATATTTCAATTACATATTTGTACAAGTGGCAAGTGAACAATACACGTTTTGATCCCTATCAATTTGAAAACATGTCTCAAATAATTATTTCAATCTCAAATACCAACATTAATATTTTAATGCTGCCATCTTTACACAAAAATATTCAATCATGCAGTTAGTTTCCTTTATCCTAGAAATATTCACACAACGTATTTATAACACAATAAAATCTCAATACAAGTTCAATCTTTCCAAGCAAGATTGCTCAGAGCATCTGTCCCTCAAACCTACTGCACATTGTGAAGATTTACGTTTTCTCTTAAATATATTTTTTTTAAATATTTTATGACAATAATTTCATGGTACAATACATTCACATGCTTAGAAAGTGCAGTTTAACATGTTTTCAAACGTTTCATCTTGCAATCAAATAAAAATGAGACTCCATTAGAGGATTCAGTTTCTCGCAGTTCCATTTTTCTTTCTTTTAGAATTCATTTTAAAATAATGAAGTCCTTCAGATCTTCGGGAAAGGTGGGCAGAGCTATTGTCAGGCTTGAATATAAGTCCATTTTCTGTCAGCATTCATTTCCTTCTGGGACTTGAATTCCGGTTGGTGGTGAGCAGTGCTTGGAGTGGGCGCATGGCAGTCTGAGGAGATTAAACACATTCCGTGTGTTTCGCGCCACCCACCCGGCGCGTGGGTGTGTAACGCGAGCGGCTCAGGTGTTAAACTTGATTCTTCGTTTAATGAAACTATTGAATTCATTAGAAAGCGTCACATGCTTTCAAAGGTGTCCTGAGGCCCAGCTGAAAGGACTCGACTTCAAATATTCTTTTGAACTTTACATCGTATTTTCTTTTAAACAAAACGCACATGTACAATGTGATGCGTTATTCTGCTCCCACACGTGACAAGAAGTTTTTGCAAAGCTGGCGACATACCCTTGGCGCAGCCACGCGGAAAATCGGACAAAGGACACTGCTAAACGTTTGTTCTAAAAATAGTGCTCTGAGTCTGGACTGCTGGGAAGTGCAAATGACTGCCATGAAACATAAATGAAATAAGCATTGGCAAAACGAATACATCTGGCGTTGGCCACCAGACTTTTGGGTTAGCCAATGCTTGTTTTGTTTTTCCAAGGTTGCTGCAAACCTTTTATTTTTGAAGAAGCTGTTGGAACCTCATCAAACTTTGGTATATGCACCTAGGGTCAGTACAAATCGAACTCACTGATATGTGTTACATGATTGATTGATTGATATATTACAAGTCCATGGTTATACAGACGCCATTGTTCAGTGAAACAGCCACTAAACCAGAATCGAAGAGTCAGTCCAGGCCTTCATCTCTGTGGTGAAGGAGGCACTGTGGAGAAATACAAGGCCAGCTTGGAGCAATCCTTAATGTTTTGGTCTCATTCTCATGGGTCAACAGGACCTTACACCATCCTGAGGACTCTTTGACATATTGCCTAAATGACCAACCCTTAGACAACCTGATAGTAAAGTATAGACAACAGTTATGTGCTTAAATTAAGCAGGTGCGCAAAAATAGTCTGGTGCTTACAGGAGCACACAACAGTCTAAATGGACTTTAATCAGAAACTCTTAATATAACTAGGCTAGTATATGGGGAAGGCTCGACAAGGAAATCAGTCTTAAGAATAACTCGGGGGTACAAAAGGGGAAATCAATCCAATGCCAGCGATTATATCAAGGATTTCTAATTCATGTACTGCGCTAGCTCAGATTTACAGCAAAACGATCCATAAACGGTCCATAGATGTGAAATAGCCATGTTTTCAGTTCCTTTCTGAAGGTGAGAAGATTGGGGGAGGGTCTGATTTGGAAAGGCAATGAATTCCATGCCTTTACCGTGCCCATGATTAAACTTTTGCCTCCCCAGTTAATTTTCTTGAACCAGGGAACCAGGGCCGGACTGGGAACCAAAGCCGGCCCTGGCAAAGTGCTCGCCCGCCCCCCTGGGGGTTGGTGGTGCAGCCGAGCTGTTTGCCAGGGTCGATTTCGGCCGATTTTGTTACAGCAGCCGATATTGCAGCTATGCTGCATAAACGGCCCTGTAACAAAATCGCCCCCCCAGGGGCCCAAAACCGGTCCCAGACCTGGCGGCCCACCAGAGAAATGCCCGGTGCCCGCTGCGGCCAGTCCGGCCCTGCTGGGAACCACTAAGGTTTTAGCTTTCAAGGAACGAATTATTCTCTCAGGAGAATACCATTTAAGGCTCTGCCTAAGATGGTACGGGCCACTATTGTACAGGGCCTTAAAGGCTGTGCACAACACTTTAAATTTAATGCGATGCCAGTGTCATTTGCGAATTTCAGCTGAGACTGACTTAAATTTGAGTATTCCAGGTAGCAGTCTGGCTGCTGCGTTTTGCAACATTTGAAGTTTTTGTGGATTCCGTTGCTGTATTTTAAGGTAAAGCCCACTACTGTAATCCAATTTTCACAATACAGTTGCATGCCTTGTGCAAAACAAACAGGCATAAATCGAACTGGCATAGATGATAATCTAAAATATGGCTTAATAACACCTCATTTTTTCAGTGTACTTTTAATTTTACACATAGCACCACATTCCAGATATTGAAGGCATGTGTAAATACATTTAAGTAGTTTTGCGAATGTTCTTACCTGAATCCACTATTTTGATTGCCCATCAATTCCTATATGAGGTGTTGGTTTGCTCTTTTTACATTCTCCATCTTATTCCTCGATAGCTTGTATCTAGACAGGTGATATTTCAGGCCAACAATACTTATTTTTTCGTTTGTCAAAAAATATCATTACCTCCTGCCAAATTAGTTTGTTGCACAAATACATTGCTTCATTCATAAAGCCCAAATTGTTTACACGCGTCCCAGTTTTCTTCCTACTTCCTTATCAAGAGGGCCCACTGGGCACTGAGCCACCGGCCACTGCCCAGGGCGCCATGACCCACGATCATTGTTAGGTTTCTTAACTACCACAATACGGTGCTGCAGTCGGCGAGGGCAGTAAGTTATTTACGACATGAAGCGCCTATTATCCAGTTTTTTCCTGACTATACCCAAATAGTGCAGCGGCAACAATGCTTTTTTGATCAGGCAAAACAAAAGCTTAGGGCCATGGGCCTGCAGTAAATGCTATTGTTCCCAGTGGAATTAAAAGTTCTATTCAATGAGGAGGCCTTCTTCTTCATCGCACCAACGCACGCATGGGCATGGGCATGGGTGGAGAAGCGTCCTTAGCTCGATGTTGACTGCTGCCTATTGCCCTGACCGTAGAGGAGTAGGCCACCCAAAGGAGCAATGCAGGCTGACGCAGCGCCGCTCATGCCCCAGAAAACGTAGTAAGATAGGTCTACACACAAACGACACACAGACTAATGAATCCCAGAGGTGCTCATCGTACATCTGCCAAGATGTTATATCAGGCGACATGGAACACCGCGAAGCGGCAGGCCCAAAATATGGCAGTAGCTGGCCCAGTTGCCCCTTGTGCTGCTGCAACCGCTCACCTCAGACATCAATGTCTGGACTCTTCCACCTATGTCCTGTGTAGGGTCATGGGCCGGGATACGTCAATGCCATATCAAACAAGATGTGAAGTTATAGTTAATACACAGGTCACTGGTGGAGGCCGGAAGTGGGTTACACTCACACATTGAGAATGTTGTCAAATATTTAGAGCGATTTATTTCTGCTGTGCCTATGAATTCATTGTGAGCTGCATTGGATGCAAGCAGGTGTCTTCATACATGTGGTCTTGCTTTTCCAGCCACTGTCGGAAGGAACCATTATCCAACTCACAGTTCTGCTTTGGGGAGTGGTTGGTTTTATAAGGGTGACAGATGCTTTTGGGGCAGAAGTATAGGGCGGGAGGGAGTTGGGTGGTGGAAATTTGGTTGCGGCTATACTTCAATCTGTTTCTTTGTTGTACTGCACCAGATAGAAATTCCTGCAAGTATTCGAGCAAATACCACATATGACACCTGAAGGGCACTTGATGTTGGGCAGAGGCAGGTACCGCATAATGTCTTGAAAGGTGAATAGACTAAACAAGAAAATTAAACAAGGGCAGTCATGCTGTATGTGAAACATCACCACCCCAACGTCCTACTTCTCCAAGAGATGCACCTGCTGGGCACAACGTGCAGGTTCTGGGGCAGACATGGTTATTCCTGTGTGTACCATGCAAGCTTCACCGAGGGGTCCAGAAGTGTGACAAATCTCTTACGTAAAACATTTCCCATCTCAGTGCAGTAAGTGCACACAGACGACCTGGGCTGAAATGTCATGATAACAGGCCAACTAAAAGGGAACCCGTGGTCAATAGTGAGTGTGTACCACCCCCTTTCCTGCCCAAGACCATGTTATCAGACCTTATCCCACTCCTGGAGGACTCACCAGCTGGCATGTGCATAGTGGGGTGTGATTTTAATGTAGTGGTGGATCCCATGTTAGACACTAGTGACCCCTTGACGATGCACCTGTGGATTTCCACACAATGTCTTATAATACCTGGCATATTCGATTAGTGGGGATTAATCAATTCACATACTATTCCCTAGTATACACCACACATTCTTGCATAGAATACATATTCATGCCAACACTGGAGATTCACGCAGTCCATTCTGCGAGTTATCATTCCCAGGGGCCGGGGTTATTCATTTAGAGGCTTGGTGGCTTCTAGAGTCTGATATTATTCTAGGCATTGTTCAGTTCCCATTCTCAGAACCCTCCTAATGAGGTATGACTATCCCCCGAGGCAACTCTGTGCCGATAGTATGGGACATATCTATTCTGGTATGTTGGATCTAATGTTATTTCCGAAATCCACCTGGCTAATAAATATATTCAGTTCCTGTGACCCGAGTAGTGAGTAAAAATTGAAGGTAGAAGTATTTCACACCTCTTACCCTATTTTGTCTTGTTTCAGGGATCATGCGTGCCTGGCAGGGGGAGCCATCTTATAGTAACACACCTGTGGTAAAAAATTTACAGTGGTCAGTTCAAAATAGGACAGGCAATGTTAGTGTTTATTTTTTCACAAAAAGTGCCAGTTCTGCTATTATTCTGGGCATTGTTCAGTTTCCATTCTCAGAATGCTCCCTCCTATATAGATTTCCTCGAGCCTCAAACAGGATTGTTTTAATGTTGTCCAACAGCTACTGGTAAAACCCTTGGTGGGAGCTGTATAGATGCTAGTGATATCTTTGGGGAGACCCTGAAATACGTCTTCCTTCAATTTTTACCCACTGCTCAGGTCACGAGTACTGAATATATTTATTCACCAACTGGATTTTTGAAATAACATTAGATCCAACGTACCTAAATAGATATGTCCCACTCCATCGGCGCAGAGTTGCCTCAGGATAGTCATAACTCATTCGGAGGGAGAGTTCTGAGAATGGGAACTCAACAATGCCTAAAATAATAGCAGAATTGGTCGTTTTGGGAAAATAAACACTATCATTGCTTGTCCTATTTTGAACTGACCACTGTATATTTTTCCCACTAGCATGTTATTATAGGATGGCTCCCTCTGCCAGCATGCATGATCCCTGAAACAAGACCAAATAGATGCCACATAGCCAAATATTGACACGACCCGCCCGAGTCGGACGCGAACGATGCCACATAGTCAAACGTTAACACGACCCGACCGAGTCGGACGCAAACGATGCCACATGACCAAACATTAAACCGAACCGCCCGAGTTGGATGCGAACGATGCCACATAGCCAAACATTAACACGACGCGGCCGAGTCGGACGCGAACGATGCCACATAGCCAAACATTAACACAAGCATGAACATAGCCAAACATCAACGCGACCCGACCGACTCGGCCGCGAACGACGCCACATACACAAGCAGAAATATAGGCAAGCATCAACACGAGCCCACCGACTCAGACGTGACCGAAGCCCCATAGACAAGCACAAACATAGGCAAGCATCAACACTACCCGACCGACTCGGACGCAAACGACGCCACATACACAAGCACAAACATAGGCAAGCATCAACACGAGCCCACCGACTCGGACGCGACCAAACCACATACACAAGCACAAACATAGGCAAGCATCAACACGACCCGACCGACTTGGACGCGAACTACACCACATAACCTAGCATGAATTGAACCGAGTGGTCCAAAACAAATTACACAAGAA
Organism: Triturus cristatus; assembly: GCF_964204655.1. Lineage (NCBI taxonomy): Eukaryota > Metazoa > Chordata > Amphibia > Caudata > Salamandridae > Triturus > Triturus cristatus. The sequence continues at coordinate 818,286,558 of NC_140593.1, read as the reverse complement.
AAAGCATCATCTGCTGACAAAACAACTTACATAATAAAACATTTTTTTTAAAAAATTGAAACAGAAAAATGACTACACCAAAAAGCATTGTCATCCTAATCAAATAATAAATTTAAATATTAATCCCACCCACAAATCTACATCTATAAAGCGAGCAGAAATTTACCTACAGCATTTGCTAATCCAACACACATGCAAGCAGACCACACTACTACACTACTACACAGACAACTCATCCACCCACTACAAACACACATAACTCATCTACCACACAACCTCCACACAACTAGCACCACTGAAACACACCTACACACACACACACACACTCACCCTCACCTTCACACACACATACATCTCCACCACCACCCATTACCATGCCCCTAAGGAAGAATCCTAAGTTCTTAGCTGCTGAGTTGGAAGTGTTGGTAGATGAAATCATCCGAGTTGAGCCACAGTTATTTGGCACCTTGGCACAACAGACCTCCCAGGTCCAGAAAACCAAAATGTGGGATCGGTTTGACAACAAGGTGAATGCCCATTCACCTATCTTGCGCACAATGGAGGATATCCAGAACCGGTATTATGACGTTCGCAGGAGGGTAAAGAAGCTCATTGTCAGAGAACATGCCCTGAGTAAGAAGACTGGCGGTGGACGTCATAAACCGGTGCGTTTCACAACCTGGGAGGTGAAGGTGCGGGACCTCTTCCCACAGGAGTCCATAACTGGATTAACTGGAATTCCAGAACCTGGTGAGTACATGTACAAATAGTCTAAAATTAGCTCAAATACACATCCACAGACATCTCAGCAAGATATCTTGGATGTAACTTTGTACTCACTGTCATGTAACCCTGGAATATGCAGGCCCATTTGTCGGGGGTGGGAGGAGGAGTGGAAGCAATGACTACTGCCAAAAGCACACACTAGTCACACACACCCCCCACCAGTCCCACAATAACACACCTGTCACTATGCTGTCCCTGAGAGTGAATGCAAATGCCCTGTCAAGATGGCTACACAGGCACATATGTACTAAATTCTAAATTACTCTGCGGGTTCGAGGACTACTCGCACAACTACAGACCATACCTCAACTGTACATGACACACAATGACAAATCAAGATCAGTCATATGTGCCTACAATGTGTATGCTATGAATGCTAGAAATGTGTTGCAGGGCAAGACACACTTAAATCAGCTATCACACCACATAACACAAAACACACACAGATGAACACACATCCGGGACAATTCCCGCTGACAGTAGATGTGAGGTGTAATGCAAGATGGCTGACACTTATGTGTTTTTTCATGTGCACAAGCCATACTTTTGTTCAGCATTGTAATTCAACATCAGTCAGTGGTGTCAGCATCCTTGAAAACTACCACCCTCCCTCTCATTTATCCTATGACAATGATGAGTGAGCGGGTCTGGTCACAATTGGAAAGTGGGCTAGAAGTCAACACAGCCTAACTCAAGCACCAAACACACTGCACCTCACAGCCCTGACCATGAAAATGTAAAAGACCATCCCTCTATGACTTATGTGTCCATGTGGAACAAGTAGAATGTACATGAAGTGATCATGTGTCAAAGTATGTCGCAACAAAATGTATCACAGCAAGATATAACCATGTGTGCAAACTGATGAGAAATAACTACAGAGATATGTCTCATCACATTGCACATGTTCACAAACAATGCAAAACAACACAGGCATGACAATAACCATGTGTGACATAGCCGAACAGCACAATGCCCAACATCACACAAGTTTGCTGTATGCTTTGCGCAGGAGTACAAACTCATACTATTCACCATCACAAGTCCATTGTGGCCAAAATCATGGTATGTGAGATCATCCCACTATCACATAATACAACAACTCAAGTTTGTGACTCCCCCACTGCATATCAATGTAATGTCCAGTGTTCCAAGGACTGACATGTAAGAATGTTTTTGTAAGAAGAAACACGTTGCTATAGCATCTGATGTTACACATGTGATGTCATCGATTGTTCTCCACAACACATTCATCCAAGCAAAATCTTCAAATGCTGATACATATTCAGGAGAGTGAGCTTGCATGTAATCTCAGCAATGTAAGAGTGAGACACATCCACAAAGCCAAGCACAGATGCACAATTCCTGCTAAACATCCGAATTGTCACAGTATGTTTGTCATTGTGAAAACACAGATGTGTGCAACAACAATTCACCTGGCTCATGCACAATGTGACAATTGACAAAGTATAAATACGAACAGACAAGGATTACAATACATGCACATTGATGCACAGAGCTGGACATGCTCAGCAAAGCACATGTCTCCAAAATCACAATGTCCGATTAGCTAATATCTCAGTGTCTGTGACGATTGATGAGTAGAATTAAGAAGTGAACGCTACTTTATCCACAACATCTACACATTTGTCTGTGTATGACACCAGAACTTCTGAAAATACACAAATAACATTGTGTCTCTCTACTACCCACAGGCACTCCGGAACAGAGGGCAGATTCTGGAGAAGATTCACAGTCCAGCAGCAGCTCTAGCACAACATCGGACACTGAGAGCTCCAGTGGGGATGACTCTCACACCTCCTCTGGTGATGGGAACGAACCTGGCACCTCCGGTGTGGGTCAGCATGCAGCACCAATACGACCAGCAGCCCCCGCAACCACTCCTGCAACATCCTTAAACACCCAGACGCCCAGGATACCCACGGACACACCCAACCAACAAACCCCTGGTAGCACATCCAGACAGGCAACTCTGGATGTGGCAGGATATACCATCCCTGACAATGATGAAGGAGGACAGTGGCTGCCAGTGCGGGCAACGCCAGGCAATGTCCGTGCGGGTAGGGTAAGGAGTGGTGTGAGGGTGCGTGGTGGTAGGCCACGTCACACAGCTGGTGTCGGAGATCAAGCTGAGCCACAGTTACAACACATTTTTGGTGTGCATCAGGAACGCACTGGAGACTTTGGCCAGGTTGTCGGGATCCTCAGGGACATGAAACATCATCAGGCTGCACATTTCGACCGGATGGACGACCATGTGGACCGTGGTGAGCAACACATGGACTGTGGACTTTGCTCGGAAGATTTTTCATCGGACAACACTTCCAACTCCCCTATGAACTGTAGTATTCAAATTAGGGAATGCTATCACCTTTCACCGTAAAATTTCTTCACATGCACCTTAATAAAATAATATTCACAAAATCCATGTGTCATCTGTGAATTATACACTGTACCAACTCATGAAATCAAGTTCAGTATCACCTGGCACTGTCTCCCAATGAGGTGCCTGAGGTCTATGGTAGGGATTCTTCTCATACTTAAGTATGCATGGCAAAATAGGGTGTTGGTGAAGGATGGTTGGCCATTATATGCACATCAGAACACGCAATCCAACGAAACACAACCTCTAGTGTCTCATTAGCTCAGCATATGATACAGGAGATACACAATGATTCTACCACCCACTAGCCAGTACCAACAACATCTCTGAGTCACGGTAGCAATGCACACATTCACGCTCACTCAACCATGCTTGTCCACCACATCAGGAATCAGAGAGTTTGTAAATCTCTTAAATTTACGTTTGAGGAAGAACAATCTCTGACTGTTGTCCGACAATGCAGTATACGAGCTAGCTCCAGCAGCAGAATACATAAATCTCAAACTATATACATTTACCTAAAAAACAGATAATACTATAGGTGACATGTGTTTACATTCTCAGCATGGAAAGCACCACCCACCCTATGATGGTGACATATCCATCTAACCATTGAATAACTCTGTGGCAATACAGGTTACCTGCTCACCTCAGAAAGTAAGAGTACTGGTTACAGCATATGCACAGCAAAGCACTGGTGCGCAGATGTAAATCTTTCATTTGTGTAGATTATTGTCCTGTGGGTCAATGTAATGCAAGTATTCAACTTATGTGTTAAAAAGTGTAGCATTTCATGGCTAAACTATACGTGCTGACTAGATCTTCCATTACAAAGAGTCTTGGTTTTTAATCTTGTGGTGCAGCGCTTCAACAGTACCGAAATGATCTAATGTGGATTCAAAGGCATCTTGCACAACAATCATAGAAAGAATGTGTGCCAACATGTCACACACAAAGATATGATGTAACCTTGGCTCCCGTCAGATCAGCATGGTACAGCATGATCCTAGGGATAAGATTAATTTCATCTACCATCTCATGCGGTAATGTCACATGACACATACCAGAGATAGGTCACCACAACACACATGGCACATGCAATATTTAAACATTGCATACACTGTTGTCAATTTCAACCATGGAACTGCACAAACAAAGCGCATTTGCCAATGAAATATACACCATGGAATAAAAACATGATATAAACGACTGTGGCATTTCTCAAAAGGGAAACGGCAAACATCAATGTGTGTAACAGGCGTGTTACACAGGCAGACATTCTGCTCCAAACAAAAGCAAACAGATCACTGTTCAAGGTATCTAAACAAATAAAATAAAAGAAAGATCTGACCAAAAAGATAGTCTGTCAGAGAGTACTGCTCCAAATTGTAAATCCATCATGGAACAGCATTCAATCAATCAATCAGGACATTTGTAGAGCGCGCTACTCACCCGCGAGGGTCTCAAGGCACTGGGAGGCGGGGTGCCGCTACTGCTCGAAAAGCCAGGTTTTGAGGTGCTTCCTGAAGGAGAGATGGTCCTGGGTCAGTCAAAGGGGTGTGGGGAGGGAGTTCCACGTCTTGGCCGCCAGGTAGGAGAAAGATCTTCCTCCGGTGGTGGTTCTGCAAATCCGTGGGACGGTGGCGAGGGCGAGGTTGGCGGAGCGGAGCTGGCGGGTAGGTGTGTAGAATGTGAGGTGGGTATTGAGGTATTCGGGGCCCGTGTTGTGGAGAGCTTTGTGTGCGTGGGTGAGGAGTCTGAAGGTGATCCTCTTGCTGACGGGGAGCCAGTGCAGGTCTCTCAGGTGAGCAGGGAGGTGGCTGAGTCAGGGAATGCCCAGGATGAGTCGTGCAGCTGCGTTCTGAATGCGCTGGAGTCTTTGCGGTGGTCCCAGTGTAGAGGGCGTTCCCGTAGTCCAGTCGGCTGGTGACGAGGGCCTGGGTGACTGTCTTCCTGGTTCCAGTGGGGATCCACCGGAAGATCTTTCGGAGCATGCAGAGGGTGTTGAAGCAGGAAGATGTAACGGCGTTGACTTGCTTGGTCATCGTGAGGGAGGAGTCAAGGATGAAGCCCAGGTTGCGTGCATGGTCCGTGGGCTTGGGGGCGGTGCCCAGAGCAGGGGGCCACCAGGAGTCGTCCCAGGCGGAGGAGGATCAGGACTTCCGTTTTGTCTGAGTTCAGCTTCAGACGGCTGAGCTTCATCCATTCCGCGACGTCTTTCATTCCTTCCTGGAACCTGGCTCTGGCGGTGGCGGGGTCGTTGGTGAGGGAGAGGATCAGTTGGGTGTCGTCGGCATAGGAGATGATGTTGAGGTTGTGTTTGCGTGCGATGGCTGCGAGGGGGCTCATGTAGACATTGAAGAGGGTGGGGCTGAGCGAGGATCCTTGGGGTACGCCGCAGAGACGGACTCTCTAAGTTCTGTCGGCGAGGAAGGAGGTGATCCATTCCAGGGCCTTCCCTTGGATCCCGGCGTGGTGGAGGCGGGTGGTCAGGGTGCGATGGCAGACACTGTCAAATGCGGCCGACAAGTCGAGGAGGATGAGGGCGGCAGTTTCACCGTTGTCGAGCAGGGTCCTGATGTCGTGAGTGGCTGGGATGAGGGCGGTCTCGGTGCTGTGGTTCGCTCGGAATCTGGACTGCGATGGGTCGAGGGAGCCGTTCGTCTCGAGGGAGGTGGTCAGCTGTTTGTTGACGGTTTTCTCAATGACTTTAGTGGGGAAGGGGAGGAGCGAGATGGGACGGAAGTTCTTGAGGTCTGTGGGGTCCGCAGTGGGTTTCTTCAGGAGGGCGCTGATCTCTGCATGCTTCCAGCTCTCCGGGAATGTGGCGGGTGTGAAGGAGTTGTTGATGATGTCCCAGAGATGGGGTGCGATGATGGAGTTGGCTTTGTTGAAGATGTGGTGTGGGCAGGGGTCGGCTGGGGAGCCGGAGTGGATGGTGTTCATCATGAGGGTGTGTCTTCCGTGCTGACGGGGTTCCAGGTGCACAGGGTGGTGGTGGGGGGAGTTGGTTCGGTGGCTGGGTATGTAGTCTGAGCGCCGAAGCTGTCGTGTATATCGGCAATCTTGCGGTGGAAGAACGTGGCGAGTGAGTCGCAGAGTTCTTGCGATGGCATGATGTCGTTGTTGCTGGCACTGGGGTTGGAGAGCTCTTTGACGATGCTGAAGAGTTCTATGCTGTTGTGGGTGTTGTTGTCCAGTCGGTCTCTGAATGATGTCCTTTTGGTGGTGCGGATCAGCTGGTGGTGTTTGCGGATGAGTTCTTGAGGGCTGTCATGTTTCCTGTTGACTGGTCGTGGCGCCAGGCTTTTTCGAGGGTATGGCAGGATTTCTTGGAGTCTTTGAGATCGTCGGTGAACCATGATGCTTTCTTGCTGTCGGGATTGCTTGGAGGGTTCTTCAGTGGTGCAAGGGCTTCGGCGCAGTTGGTGATCCACTGTGTGAGGTTGCGGGCTGCTTCGTTGGGGCCCGTAGTGTGGTGGGTTGGTTGTGGCTCAGGGAGGTAGTGAGCTGGTCGGTGGTGATCTTGCTCCAGCATCTACGGGGGGCTTGCTGCGGGCGGAGGTGAGTCGTGGTTTTCATGAAGTTGAAGTGGATGCAGCTGTGATTGGTCCAATGCTGTCTGGTGGAGTGGCTGAAGGAGATGTGGTTGCTCGAGGAGAAGATGGGGTCAAGCGTGTGGCCGGCGTAGTGGGTGGGGGTGTTGACCAGCAGCTTGAGTCCGAGGTTGGCGAGGTTGTCTAGCAGGGTGGTGGTGTTGTTGTCCTTGTTGTTCTCCAGGTGGAAGTTGAGGTCCCCTAGGAGGATGTAGTCGGAGGAGGCGAGGGCGAGCGAGCTGATGAAGTCTGCGATGGCTTCACTGAATTGTGTGCGTGGTCCCGGAGGTCTGTAGATGAGAGTTCCTCTGAGGGTGGTCTTGGGGTCGGTGTGTATCTGGAAGTGGAGGAGCTCGGCGGTGGTGAGGGTGTCGTCGGTGTTGGTCGTGATGCCGATGGTGTTTCTGTAGACAATGCCGATGCCGCCTCTGGCTTGGTTGACACGGTCCCTCCGGGTGATCTTATAGCCGTCCGGGATGGCTATGGATATGTCGGGGGATGAGGAGGCGTTCATCCAGGTTTCCGTGAGGAAGGCGATGTCTGGCGCTGTTGTGTCGAGGAGGTCCCAGAGTTCTACGGCGTGCTTGTGGACGGAGCGGGTGTTGAGCAGGATGCACTTGAGGTGGTTATTGTTGGCACATGTTCTGGTGGGCTCGGTGCAGGTCCGAAGGCAGGTGAACTTGCAGGCATGACAGGTGAAGATTCCCTGGGTGCGTTTCGGGGTGGCTTGGTAGCAGGCTGGCTGTCAGTCGGTGTTGAGTGCGTGGAGGGCGGCGGCGTCGTCTCTCCGTCGGGTGGGTTGGCTCTGGCGAGGGCCAGGGGTCCTGGCACTGGGCGCGGTCCAGGCGCGGACGGGCGCAGACGGGCTTGCCTTTGGCGTGCCCACTGCTGTGCGGCGCCCTCCATAAGAGGCGAAGTGGGAGGGAGGAGCAGCTGGGAGGCGGGAGCGGGGCGGCCAATGGGCGAGGGCACAGAAGAAAAGGGGGCGGGCCGCGGGGAGCAGCGGCGGGAAGCGGGGTGCGGGTGGGGGGCACTGAGGGCGAGGGTACAGGGACGGCAAAATGGAACAGCAGGAAAAAACAGAATAACAGCCAGAGGGGGAGAAAGAAATACAGAGCAACAAAAAACAGTATCACGGAAAAATAGGTACCAGGGGCACACCAGCGGCGAACCCTTGGCAGCAGCAGCGGCAGTGGGGCAGTCACAGGCAACCAGGAGGAGCCGTGCGGAGTGGGGTGTAACCACACAACAGCCAAAGGAGCCTGTGAAGGAGAGACATAGGACAGTCTTAAATACAACTTGCCATGAAGAGATATCCAATAATTGAATCACTATAGTCCATTGTAAATTATGAGCACAAGCTAGGAGTAGTTGCAGCAATGTAGTGGTGACCATCCGAACTTCACATACCCTGGACAAATAAAAATGAGCATTAAATTAGCATAGCCACACACAGATCACAACTGATTGTCCTACATACCCACACCACCATCAAACATCTTTGCATACTTACACTCAAGTAAAAAAGTTGTTAAAGAGCTGTCTCCTGACATCCACCTCCTCTTCCTCATCCTCCTCCTCACTGGCAACGTGCCCCAGGCCAGGATCCTCCCATGATGGAGGCCGTTGGTACCTGTCATCCTGGATGAGTGGTAGCCTAATCCTCACAGCCTTGTTGTGAAGCATGCAGCACACTATAATGATTTTGCACACCTTCTCTGGGTAATATTGCAGGGCACCTCCTGTCCGATCCAGGCAGCGGAATCTGGTCTTCAGCAGGCCAAATGTGCGTTCAATCACACGCCTGGTCCACCCATGTGCCACGTTGTAACGGTGATCAGCAGGTGTGACCGGGTTCCTGAGTGGTGTCAGCAACCGGGGCAGGTTGGGGTATCTAGTGTCCCCTACATTTAACAAGTATAAATGAGCATTAGAGCAAAAACAGGGTACAACATGACAGAAATTGAACACACAACTGAGACTGACAACATGACTCACCAACAAGCCAGGCACACTCATTCCTGAGCTGGGACATCGGCTGGGGTATCCGACTCATCCTCATAATGTATGCGTTGTGGGCAGATCCAGGGAGGCGCACACATACATGTGAGATGGTCTGGTCCGCCAGACATACCGCAAGGGCATTGATAGAATTATAGTGTTTACAGTTACGGTAAACCTGGTCGTGGGCTCGTGGTGCTACCAAACCCACATGTGTCCCATCAATCGAACCTATCACATGCGCATGTGTCCCAAGGCATAAAAGTCATCCTTAAAGCCACGAACTGTGGTGGTGTTTGAAAATATATATACAGGTCGAGGAACCTCAACATGGCCTCACACACTTCCCGGAGCACTCGACTAAACATCGTCTGGGACATCCCACCAGCATCAGCCACAGTAAACTGGAACGAACCAGTGGCAAAATAATGCAGTGCCGCCATCACCTTCACCCTGGGGGTCAGGGTGTTGAAGATTACATTAATCTCTTAGCATGAGCTGAAAGCCATTTTGTACTTGGCAGCCATTTAAGTTAGCTATGTGCTGGACATTTGCTGTTTCCCTCTCCCAGAGTCTTGCACATGCGCAGATGTTCTTAGCTAGTAGAATGCACCTGTTCCTAGTATAGAACTGTCGGTCTGTTCTAACTGATGTCAGCAACTTATTACTCCTCCTACTTGTTGACTGTGCAGTTTCTGTATGACCATCTATATGCATAACTCTTCTCATGTGTACTTGTACTGCCTTTTTTCAGCCCCTGTGTGGGTATATAATGCCCCTGTTCTCTGTACTCCTTAGAAATGTCTCCTGCAGCGATTTGAGAATTCTGTATGACACATTTTTCCCTCTTTTGAGGTTAAAGAAAATATATAAAAATATGTCTTTTATATTACAGCTTCTGTGCCAATCTCTTCTTTGTTGGTTTAAAAGGACCAGGTGTATCAGTGAAGCCCCAGATTAGGTTTTGATTTCTACAATTGGTGCCCTCTGTGAGGCTCATCAGAGAAGTGGCTATCCAAGGGAGTGATCCTGATGGGAGACAGGAATCTACTGAGGAGGACAGAACAGGACTCTAGTAAAAAGGTACCCTAAAACTGAGATTCTGTCTCTGCAGCCCAGTATATTTCTGGTCTTCCTGATTGGACTCCTCCAACTGCTTACCACTCCTGACTGAGAACATTTTTGGCGTGAGTATTCTAAAAAATGACGTTTGGTCACTCAGAACTTGGCACTTAGAATCTGGAAACTTGTACTTGGTAAGGTCGTTTGTTACGACGCTTCTTGGATTTGTATGGAAATTGGCTAATATTTGGAATATGGAAATATGTAAACTGCAGTTTATGTAGGCAGGTAATGAGAGACTTTTGTAAACTTGAATGGCACACTTTGAGTTAAGTGCTACTTTGTGTATAATATTGTATATGCTGCAATATTTTTGGCATGCCTGTTCGTAGCACACATCGTAGAATGTGTTGCCTTGGTTTGGAGGTACCCTTGGAACTTGTATTGAATTAGCCGGCTCCCCTAGAGGGGATACTTAACTAGGTTTAGGTATAAAAACGTATTTCTTCCTTGGTGACTAGTACCCCGAGGAACTAAATATGTACGTAGAAAGGATCCTGGTCTGTGCACTTAGTAACATTCATAAGTGGTGATATGCAGAGCGTTTTTTTCTTGGTGTTCTGCCAGCCAAATCTAGTGAATATGACTTACAACTAGTATTTACAAATAGTTTGGTTTAAGTACAGTCTGTGGGCTGTCTTTTGTTTCTGTCCTAAGTGTTGATCTGTGGGTTAAATGTGTGTTTAAATGTCTGTGGTTTGTCATTAGTGGTACTTGTAAGTAGCGATTGCGCTCTTGGTGCAAGAATGGCTAGCCTTAAGTGCCCTGTATTATGTGTTCTGAGTATATGACACCGTTTTGAAAATGTCTGGAATGAGCTCAATGTTTTTTTTGTCATCATTCTGTTATGCAAAACATCATTAAAATTAAATACATTTTAAAAGAATTCAGCAATTAATTATATAATTTATGCTAACTAGCTGCACACTATCATTAAATTGACAGAGTAAGACACTATACATGTGTGCAAATTGCCACAATGTTAAAGATAAAATTAGAATCCACATTTAATAGGAATAAAAAAGCTTTAAAAAAAACGAAATTATGTGTTTTGCAATAGATAAAACTAAAGATATAAAATGTCACAGCATTTATCCTTCTGTATTAGGTATTAAAAGGCATTCACATTATCTGAGTGAATTGGTTGTTGCTGACCCAAAATACACATTACAGAATGACAGATTTGTGCTGGCTGGAAAGGCTGACTTGAAAGGCGTGTGAATTCGACGCCTTTACGTGTCAAGCAGCTGTGTCAGCACGTGGGTAGTTCTGACTCCGGCCACAGAAAACAGCTGACGTCACTACCCCTTAAGTCAGTGCAAGCACGGTGTAAAATCCTGCATTTCAGACTGCTGTTTTAAAAGTTAGAAATATAGTTTCATTATTTTTTATAAACAGAGGACAGATTGACAGTAGGGATTTCTTTTCTTAATGCCTTTTTAAATAAGGATAAGAGTGGTTTTTGATGTGAAATAATAATGACTGTCCTTCATTAAAAAGTGGCGCAGACTTTCATGTTCGGTTTCTGTTCTTAGGGCTGTGAATGAATGTGTTTAAATATGATAGGCAAAGGGATGCAGCTTGATTTTCATATGTGGACTCATCAAAATTATTGGATTTATTAAAAAAAAATATATATATATTTTGATTATATAAAAAATGTTATTTAAAATAGGTGCATTAAATTCGTTTTTTAAATATTTATCATGCCTAATAATGATGCTGTGACCTCCTAGCATCCAAATTGAATTTAAGCCATGCTATACAGCAATAGGGGGTCACTTACATGTGAAATGTCACTTTACCCAGGCGTACAAAACTCATTTTTATAAGGGTATACATTATACATTTCTGATGCCACATCTCTGGGATATGTAGAGGACGTTCTGGGGATGACTATTATGCAAAAACATTGTAGGATATTCATTTTTAAGTGCCCCAAACATCAAAGTCAAAATTGAGTAAAATTTACTATTTAAATGAGGTTATTCCAATCAGAGCAGCTTTTAAACTGCCTTAGGCTCTAGTAAATGCACATATGTAAGTATAGAATGAATAGCTGATATCTATACTACTAGACAAGCACTCAGCACACTGCTTACAAACATAAATATGTACAAAAGAACTGGCAGAAGTTATTAAGCTTACCTCTGAATTGCTGGTAGACAGGAATGGAGTGGGTTGTTGCGCTCTCAGTCTCCAGGGTCACTTTGAATTGGTAAAGGTAAAACTGCATGAAAACCTTGCACGCAAGATGGGACAGCTGCGAATAGGTTAAAGGTCGAAGTTCTACATTTAGAAGCAGGGCTCAGCGCAACATTTGCTTTGACATTTCGACATTTGAAAGACGAAATGGCAGGGCAGGGACAGAAAGAGGTTTTGCTTACTTTTTTGGCAAAAGCAAGTTTTTGGTTCACTCATATGAACAGATTGAATAATAATGGTATATGTGAGCTCTTATTAAGACAATGGCTCTGCCATATATACATAGCACTAATGCTTTCAGGGCTGAATTAAGGAAGCAATGGGATTTAGTTTGAATTCATGTGCCCTCGTGTTACACTTGTACATTTGCTAAAGGAATATGTTCTTTAGCTAGCTCAATGTGCTATTTAGCTTCTCAGAGTTTGTTTATGCCCAGTTGCTACAAGTTGGGGTTGATAGTGTTGACAGAATGAAACCTGTTACAGGTTTCCTACTGTCAAAAATGGGGGAAGGAGGCTAGCTCCTCTACAAATTAAGGGTAGGCAAATTTATGTTTTCTCTCTCTTTTTCTTAATTTCTTTTGAGCCTGTCTAAACTGTCTGTGAAATAGCCACGAGACATTTAATTGGCTATTCAGTAATACTGTTTTAAACATTATTAGCATTAATAAAATGAATAAATAAATTTGCTATGTTAATGCCCATCCTGTCTGATGAAATTATGAAAGGATGAGTAGTCTAGATTGCTGTTTCCTTATTTGATCTTTAAGTGAAACTAGCTGTGGGTAGTTTTTGTTCTAAAATTCTCAGGTGATAACACCACTATTGTTTGATATTCTCATGCTACATACAGTTTTGCAAGGGCATTGCTAGTTTTTATTAGCTAGTCTGTGTAAATAAACTGATAGTCCTTACTAGAGCTGATGTTTCATAGTTTGGATTGTGAAAAAATAGAATGCAGAGAAGATGCCCATGTGATCCTTAGCAAACATTTTTGAGGAAAATATTGTTTTATAGGAGTCTGTTTGTCACAAGATGTTCTGCTGGAGAAAATGTACCCATTATGTTGAAGTTTTTAGTTCTTTATGTAATAGGAATCCTTGTTAAATTAGCAGTTTTAGATTTTCCTGTTGCTCCTATAACATGAAAGCATGGTCCTAAGCATACAATGTAGGTGCTTTTATTAAGAGAAATCATTTTAGAAGTGTCTGCAGTCCTGTACAAGTAATGCAAAGTCTATGAGTAAAAGTGTAGAACATTTCCTTTTTTCTTGAGGGTCTTTAGATGATTAAGATAGGAAAATACAGATTTAAGGATTTGGAGTGTGTCTGTATTGTTTTTCTCTTTCCCTCAGAATTTAGTAAATGAACACAGACTTCCTTGGCTGCTTGGGATTGGGTGACGTATTACTCTTGTCAGTTCACCAAAGAGTTCCTTTTATACTTGCCAATAGGTCGAGGCTGTTGTTTTTTTTACTCTCACATAGATGAAAGTGGTTCTTGGGTGCCTTGCTAATATATGGGGCGTCCCTAGACTAGGAAGTATTCTGAGACTAACCTCTCTGTTGATAGATTATTTCTGTGCCTTGTCTAAAGACCTTTTGTTCTGTCCACCAATAGATATCTGCTACCTTACAACCATTGCCTGAGGGGCGCGGATATCAGATCCAGCTTGGAGAGTCAGCACCAGTCCAGCTTGAAGTCAAAGTGAAGGTAACCAACACAGGCATTGCTGGCAACCAGGACCTCAGTGAAGGTAGAAGGCCGGAAGCACTGGGATGTGAAGTGTGTACCCCTGCCACTGTCTTGGGCGAAAGACGGGGTCACAAATAAGAAAGGAGAAATCGTGGATCAAGTTTTTGATGCCCAGCCGAGAGTCACAGACCGACCAGGAAGGCAAGAAAGTTTTTGCTTGAGGTAACCCCCTTTGAAACAAGGGTTGCTTCAGAGATCCTAGCATCAGGCCTCTGAATCCTGGTCCCAAAGTGGCTGTAAAGTCTTCACCTTTGTTGGTCAAGAGATACCTGGGCACACTGAATGTAATCTATGACCCCAACGAAAGAGCAGTGTGCCAGCAGAGCAATACAGGAGTTAGGGAAGGACTTGAGTTTAGGGTACAGGTGCTGTGTCTCTGGTGCCTGTTAGATTAAAGTGAAGAAAACTGGTGCACTACCTGAGACACTGGACAGGATCGCTGAGAGCATTTGCCCTGGTGGGTGATTGCCCTATCCTGAAAGAAGAAACTTTTCCCTTGAAACTGGGCCGTGATTCCTGAGTTGCGAGTTGTGCAGCTCCACCGTGGGAACAACAAAAGCCTGCCTGTGAGGCTCAAACGGACACAGGGAGAAGACTCCCCTCTGGTTGGTTGTACAGCGGCTTTAATTTCCCAAGGACTTCTTTTTTTTTTTTGTTGAAAATGTACCCCATTGGTCGTCCCATTTTTGAGGAGGAGCAGCCCTTTGCAGCTCTTCGTCCTAATCCCCATGGTCCTGTGTGGTCCTCCTGGTCCTCTGGATCCAGGATCATTTTTGTAATAATATGTCTGACTGCTTTCATAATTGTATTAGGAATAATGTTTATTCTACGAGAGAAAAGTTCATCTGAGCAGTTGACAAATGTTACTTTACCCTTTCCTTGATTGATACTCTAGCCCTGATAAAGGAAACACTGGAAAAGTCTAGTGAAAATGTTTTTAATAGATATGTGCTGTTGGCTATTTTGAAGTTGAAATTGATGGTCACTGAAATGCATAGGAGCCTTGAAAATGTTTTTACTGGATGGTTCTAGGATTTGCTTAGGACTAGAAAGCTAATAGTTCTGTTTCTGATAATAGTAATTACTCTCTCCTGCTATCTGTATGACCCAATGCTGTGTTCCCTTTGTACTCCTGTTTATACCTTATACATACCAACTTAACAATATTTAGAATGAGAAATGCCCACCAAGCAATGAATTAGGATATTGATAAATTTATGAAAAAAATTAATATGCATATTTCCTACTGGATTATAGGAATGTCTTTAGCTCATGCTAAAAGGACCATCTGTGGAAGATTGCATTAATCTCTTAGCTTGAGCTGAAAGCCATTTTGTACTTGGCAGCCATTTTAGTTAGCTATGTGCTGGACATTTGCTGTTTCCCTCTCCCAGAGTCTTGCACATGCGCAGATGTGCTTAGCTAGTAGAAAGCACCTGTTCCTAGTATAGAACTGTCAGGCTGTTCTAACTGATGTCAGCAACTTATTACTCCTCCTACTTGTTGACTGTGCAGTTTCTGTATGACCATCTATGTGCATAACTCTTCTCATGTGTACTTGTACTGCCTTTTTTCAGCCCCTGTGTGGGTATACAATGCCCCTGTTCTCTGTACTCCTTAGAAATGTCTCCTACCGTGATTTGAGAATTCTGTATGGCACATTTTCCCCTCTTTAGAGGTTAAAGAAAATATATAAAAATATGTCTTTTATATTACAGCTTCTGTGCCAATCTCTTCTTTGTTGGTTTAAAAGGACCAGGTGTATCAGTGAAGCCCCAGATTAGGTTTTGATTTCTACAAGGGCAGAGGGATATGTGCGTCCAGGTAGCAAGTGTGGTGTCAACTGGTCTGCCAATTCCACAATTAATGCCCTCGTGAACCAGTACTTCCTCATGCTCTCACGCTCCACCATGGCTGCAAGATCCGGGAATGGTCTTTGGACATTTGGTGCCCTGCGGAACACATGTCAAAGTATGTACACATATCAATCTCTGATTAAACATCAACTAATAACGACTCTACAGAATGCATTACACTTACAATGATGGCACCATGAAGTCAGATGTCTGAGGTTGATCTAATCCTTAAATTACGGGAATGTGAGCATGAACATACACACAATTATGTCATGTATCACCAAATAATAGTGTTGTACTGTGACTACTCACTGTTGTCTGTCATTCTCCATGTGATCTATTGTAACATACACAATACACACACAATTAAGTCTCATCCATAGATTTAGAGGTCAACTAGCACATGAATGTAATGTGCACAGACATGGACAAGGTACAACAACCTAGCAACAACACTACATACAGACAGCTTGTCAACATGCACAACACTGTCATGGTGTGGAGATTGTCAGGATATGATGTATGACCTACATGTCCTATCACAGAAACAGAACATTGATGATGTGTAGCACATATGTATTTGACATGCATACATGCAATTCGATGACACATGGACACTCCAGCAACTCACATGCCAAATGCAAGATGAGATAATTCAACCTTACTGGGACAAGTATCAGCAGTAAGACCTTGCGTCATAGAAGTCTCATATACTGTGGACACAGCAGAAAGGAGTTTACACTTTGTACCTTAATCATGATCAGATGATGCTGTGAATATGTGTGGATGTTTACTGTGTAAAAACAATGATACCCTGGGACAATGTCCAAGCATAGGAGGATGATTTGTGAAGTGTACACTCACACTCGTCATGTACATCACAAACACTGCTATAGTTGCACTGTAAGGTAGGATCCTAATGTGAGTAGTTTTATCTTTTGTCTATGTACCATATGACATGTGCTGAAGTCCATCCACACAGGGCATGCTGCATGCCATCATTCATACACACATTGTCTGAGTTGATGAGTGGGCAGTGCATTTACGCGTGTGCCAAATCGTGACGGAGCCGGACTGACAGATTGCATGCTGAATTCAATGCAGTTTGACGCGTGGGATTTTTCAATATACGCATCTGACACATCCCGACCGAGCCGGAATGACAGATTGCATGCTGGATTCAATGCAGTTCGACGCGTGGGTTTTTTCAAAATACGCGTCTGCCACATACTGACCAATCCGGATGCACTGATTGCCAGTTGGTTGTCATGGTGATAGACGCGCATTTTGCATCGTGCACGATTCACGTAAGACTCGATTCGTTGTTTTTTTTACCACAAATGTATCAAAATCTAAACTGTCATGATGCAGAGATTTTGAACGTGGCGGTAGGCGTGACCGATGCGTACTATCGCATGGATTGGACTAATTCATAGGATGCGAACAAGTCGGACCTATCCTTTTGGACGCATGGGACCGAATCTGCCTCTGCAAGACAGATATAAGGCTGTCTTGCCCTGAGAGCTCACTTGCCTGCACTAAATAATAATTATTTACATCTCTGCTTCCACTGCTGCTGTCTCTGTATCCTCTGGCTCCAAGAATGGCACGTACTGTGGAGAGGGCCCCAGCCTTCACAGAGGAGGAGAACCAGGCCCTGCTGGACAGCCTCCTACCACAGTACAGCAAGCTGTATGGGAAACCAGGGGAGCAGGTGAGTGTGCAGTCCACATCCTCTCTCGTTGTGCATCTTGTCTGACTAGCATTAATGATATTGTGTTAAGCTCTGGCTAGCATGTTCACTCAGTAGTTGTCACACCCAAAGTGTGTAGGTGACCGCAGTGAACAGGTACTGTGCTGTGAGAGTGCTTTTTGAGACAGTCATACTACCCAGGGAATGTTTCCATGTAGGTGATGCAGGACAAGTGTCCCTCCCCATGGTTGCGCTACCTCTGTTCAGCAGATGCCCTTGTGAAAAGAACATGTTCATCCAACTGTGTGATGCACAACATGTAGCGTGTGTTAAGGGCCCTTTTACTTTGTCATCCTCACAGGTTGATGCCCATCAGAAACAGGAGATCTGGATGACCATTGCCCGGGCAGTTCGATCTGTGGGGGTCCACAGGCGTCACATCAACAACTGCCAGAAGAGGTGGCAGGACCTACGTGGCTGGACCAGACGCATTGCTAGAGTCCATTGAAGCTGTCGCCTCCTCGCAGTAGGGGCGGACACCGGACCCTGAACCCCCACATGCGCCGGATTCTGCCAGTGGTCTTCCCTGACCTGGATGGGATGTTGAAGGCCAGACAGCAGCAAGGAGGGGGTAAGTGCATGCCTTGTCTGTGAACTGTGTCTAACATGATATTTACATTCCTTCAGCCTGGTTGTGCAACCCCAGTTTATCTGTCGGCTTGTACTAGAATAATGTTCATTAATTGAGAAATGGCCCTTCCTCATCTGAGACTCAGGTGTGTCCCTTTCCGTCAGTGACATGTCTCGGGGGGCCTGCTGTTGTCCAAGGTTGATGCTGGGGACCGCTTCTGCTACCGTCTGAGTATTTGCCTTCGTGAGTGAGGAAATTTAGTGATATGTATCTGCACATGGACAGGTTTATGACATGCACTCTGTGTGGGACATTGATACGTGTCCTAGTTGATGCTCTGAATAGCCATATGTGTCTGGGGTGCTTCCCAGACACACATGCAGCAGGTGGGACAATATTGTGGGCACTAAAGTTTGTCCATCATGTGTGTTACACATGCATGGACACATGCCTACTGTTCAGGCTACTCCCATGTTGCACATGGACCAGTTCAGGTGTGCCTACTACGGGCATGGTGTACACTCACTTCTCCTAATCATGTGTGTCAAACTAATTTTGATGTATTGTGCAATGTGCAATCAGGTGTCAGCCTCTGTCTCATTGTGGAGTGTGGCAGCTTTTTAGACACCTGGGGTCTCCAATATTTCATAGTGGGCAGCCATCTGACATGTGGCTGGGGGATCTTCATAATGGGGTCAGACCTAGGAGTGTAAACACTTGACTGTGCCTAATGGTGTATCCAGATTTTAAGTGCAGGCGGCTACACTTCATTGTCATCAGGCTGTACTGTGATCATGTTGACAGACTTGTGCTTGCTGTCACTCTACTGTGGCATTTGTATAACGTTGTTTCATCAGTAGTCCTGACATGTGGGTAGCAGTGGGGAAATATGTGCACTTGACAGATGCAGGGCTTATATTCACCCCAAATACATTATTGAGAAAAGGTGCTGACTGTTGGTTTTGTGATGCACTGCCCCAGAGACAGCAGGCAGCAAGAACTGATTACCAAGACTGCCCTGTAGCATGTTGTTTCATTTCCTGTAGTGTATCCTGCAGTGATGTCAGTTGTCCTGCATGCACTCAATAGTGGCATCGTCCAGCAATACATGAGCACATCATGGTGTGTGTTGAAGGAGGCATATACATATTACTGACAATGACTTTGGGCAAGCCTTATCCTGACACATGTACAAAGTCAGTGGCAGGAGATGGTATATGTGTGTACTGACACATTTCTATCACAATTCCTGCAGTCCAGACAACTGTCAATGTGGTGCATGTGTGCACATATGAGTAGTGTCTGGCTACATGCACCAGAATGATGTCTCCATGGACATGTGGGATATGAGGGACATGGTTTACTGGCAGACTGTCATGTGTGTTTTACAAATATGTGTAAACACTTTAGAGACTTTAATGCAAATGATGCACAAAAGTGTGCTGTAATGTGCTGAACTGACTGTGATGTGTGATGTCAAACGTGTGACTGATATTTATCTGTTTACCCTGTTGATTTGCAGTTACATCTACGGACACTGGTGGAGACAGCTCCACGGACCATGAGGATCAGCAGAGCCAGACAGGGTCCGCTTCCGAGGATTTGGAGGGACCCAGTGGCATGGAGGGTGAGGGGAGCCACACTGAGGAGACCGCAGCTACCACCACCTCGGATGAGGAACACAGCGGCACTGGTGTTGACTCCCTTGTGGATGCGGGTGTCAGCAGACCCACAGCAGGAACTGTCAAGTCTGGCCCCAGCACCACCACCATCTCCACCCTCCCATCTGCTCCAATCCCAGATGTCCCTGGAGGCTCCCGTGTAAGGGAGCATGTCTCCTTTGTGCCAGGAACCGCACCCCCTGCCCCTGTCTCCACTGCTGCCCTGAGTGTGGAGTCTGTGGACTTACTCACACAGATCCATGTAGGGCAGACATCAATGCTGAGTGTCCTTCATTCTCACTCCAGTCTGTTGACCCAACTGGTATCCTACAAGGAGGGCATCTCAGCTAACATGTCTGCCCTACATCGGACCATTCAGTCCATGGCCTCCACACAGACTGCAGCAGTGTCCCTCCTCCAACAGGCCCTCAGTCCTGCTACCTCTGTCACATCCACAGTCCCCACTCCCCCGCCTGTCCAACAGACACACACTGTAACGCCCTGAACGTCTCAGGATCGTTTAACAGACACGATAATGAGAACGCAACCACTTGTGAAGGTTTAGTTATTTTAATGAAGGCAAAAACAATACAAGGAATAAACAAAGGTTATAGTCACTGGAATCCTTCAGGCTAAGTACGTTACCAGCCCACAGCACGGATGGTCCTAACCGTCCTCTGCATATACGCCGATCCCGGCGTATGCCAACAGAGGGCAGAAATGAAATGGCCGACCTTGCCAATCGGTAGGCTGTGAGGGGCACGAAGAGTGTTGGGGAGAATCGAGGAGTCAGGGAAACACCCAGCCGGGGTCTCTACCTGAAGGGAGCAGCCGCTCAACCTCTTCCTCAGACTGCACCGGGACGCGGAGTCACCTCCTGGTGATGCGTCACCGATACCCCAATCACAAGCAAAGAAGACTGAACCGAGAGCAGCCGCTCGATCGATCCTGTGGACTTCCGAGTCTGTAACGCGGCAAACACCTCCTGGTGTGCGTTACAGCTGGCAGTCCCTGTATCTCTGGTCGGGCTGGGAGTTACGACTCCAACCAGCAAAAGCGCCACTGCGCTTTGACTCAGCCGAGTCAAAAAGCGAAGCTCAATGGTTATCCGGTAGAGCTTCCGGGTCCTTCACAGGTGACGATGGGGCAAGACACGGCCCAGGGAGTAACGACTCGACCTACCTCCGTTCTTGCCTTACTGGAGCACCACTCCGGAACACTGCTCTTCACTAAGCAGGTACGTCGGTGTAAACACAATATCCGACAGCGTTGTACCTCCCGGTTCCTCCCTTTATAGGGCGTGTTTTCCTTGAGTTATGTAACAGCTCTCCTGTTTACATAAGGGCGTGTTTTCCTTGAGTTATGTAACAGCTCTCCTGTTTACATAAGGGCGTGTTTTCCTTGAGTTATGTAACAGCTCTCCTGTTTACATAACTTCTCAACCGCTAAGCATCCTGGGAGATGTAGTCCGTTTTCGCTGGTTACCGTTTTCCTCCCCTCGCATGACAGGAATTCTTGACAGTACATCCTCCCTCTCAGCGGCTCCCCACGGGTCCAGCGCTGGCAGGAAAACGCCGATGGAACAAGGAGACCAAGCGCGGAGCATGAACCCCTTCAGCCGGTTCCCATGACTGCTCCTCCGGGCCATAGCCTTTCCACGCAACCAGGTACCACAGCTTCCCCCTGCGCCATTTGGACGCCCGTATGCCCGACACTTCATACTCCACCTCCGACTCCACGCATACCGGCCTAGGTGTCCCAGACGGCTTGGAGGGTGCTGGTTTGAGCAATGATACATGAAAGACAGGGTGTATCCGCAATGACTGGGGCAAGCACACCTTCACGTTCACGGGACCCATACACTTGGTAATTCGATAGGGGCCCATGTACTTGGGATGGAACACACTGTTCTTTCGAAACCTCATGTTTCTTGTGAATATCCAGACGTAGTCTCCAGTGCGGTACAGTGGCCCGGGCCTTCTCTTCCTGTCTGCCGCAGCCTTGTATCTTCTCTTGGCCTCTATTAGGACAGCCCTTGAGCGCATCAACGTGTCTTTTATGTGTGCCACCCTGTCCGCTGTGGCGGGAATCCTGTCCTCTCTGAACGGATGTAGAAATGGCAAGAACCTGGGATGTTGGCCATAGTTGCTATAGAACGGAGATAACTGTGTGGAGCTGTGAGTGGCGTTGTTATAGGCTATCTCTGCAACCCATAGCAAGTCGACCCATTCTTCCCTGCCCTGGTCCACAAAACATCGCAGATACTGTTTGAGCGTTTGGTTCAGGCGCTCGGTTTGGCCGTCCGTTTGAGGGTGGTAGCTGGTGGACAGGGCGGTCTTAACATGCAGCGCAGTGCACCAAGTCTTCCAGAATTGCGCAATAAACTGCGACCCCCGGTCCGACACGATCACCCCAGGTAATCCATGCAGTCGTACCACATTCTTTAGGAGTAGTGACGCCAATTCCCCGGCCGTAGGGACTCTCTTGCAGGGGATGAAGTGCCCCATTTTCGTCAAGTAATCCACCACCACCAGTATTGCCGTCATCCCCTGGTCTACCGGTAGGCCCACCACGAAGTCCAGTGATATGCTATCCCATGGTCTATCCGGGGTCGGAAGTGGATGTAAGAGCCCTTGGGTTCGGCCATGGTCGGCCTTCATGGTAGCACACGTAGGACACTCCTGTCCCCACCTCCTGACATCCACTCTCATGGTTGGCCACCAGAAATGCCGTCCCATGCTAGCCATCGTTTTTTCAAAGCCCAAATGACCTGCGCATGGAGAGTCATGGCACCAGATGAATGCTTGTTTCCTTAGCCGAGGCGTGGGTATCAATAGGTACCTGCCCTTCAGGGGTATCCCGTCCTTTAGCTGCCATTCTCTGTGACTGAGGAGCCACCTCCGCCATGCGAATGACCTGATCCCTCTCTTTATTCCCCTCAGGAAAGTATCCGGTTGGATAACCCCCAATACCATCCTCGGGGAAATGATGGAATGCTCGGTCGCAGGCAATGGTTCCTTAACTGCAGATTGACGGGACAGGGCGTCCGCCTTCCGGTTTTCCGACCCCGGCCGATATGTGATGCGAAAGTTGAACCCCGCAAAGAAGATCATCCACCGCAGCTGTCTGGGAGAAAGGTGTCTTGTGGCCGTCATGAACTGTAGGTTCCGATGGTCCGTGTACACCGATACCACATGTCTTGCCCCCATCAACCAATGCCTCCATTCGGTGAAGGCGTCCTTGATTGCGAGAAGCTCCTTCTCCGCAATATGGTAGTTGCGTTCGGCGTCGTTGAGTTTGCGGGACATGTACGCAACGGGATGAAGCACCCCTGTGTCGTGGTTGCGTTGGGACAAGATAGCCCCCAGCGCCACATCCGAAGCGTCCGCTTCCACCACGTAGGGGAGATCCGGATCGGGGTGAGCCAACACCGGCGCCTTACCAAAGGCGCTTTTCAGGGCCTCAAAGGCTTTGTTCGCTTCAGGGGACCAGACAAACTCCTTGGACTTCCTCAGTAGCTGTGTGATTGGGGCCACCAATCCTGAAAATCCATCTATAAACCACCTGTAAAAGTTGGCGAAGCCAATGAAACTTTGGACGTCCTTCACGCTTTGGGGCACCGGCCATTCTTTCACCGCCTTGATCTTTCGTTCTGCCATCTCCTGTCCCTCTGGACTCAGCATCACTCCGAGGAATTCCACAGATGTGACGTGGAAGTCACACTTGCTGAGTTTACAAAACAGCATGTTTTCCCTCAGCTTTTGGAGCACAGCTTTGACGTGGTGTACGTGCTCCTCCACACTGGACGAATAGATGAGGATGTCGTCGATATATACGACCACGTAGATATCCAACTCCTCTCTGAATACCTCATTCAAAAAGTACTGAAAGGCTGCCGGGGCGTTGCACAGACCGAACGGCATGACGAGGTACTCAAAAAGGCCAAACCTGGTCTTAAAGGCGGTCTTCCACTCGTCTCCGTCCCTCATGCGCACCAGATGGTATGCCCCTTTCAAATCCAACTTGGTGTAGATACGAGCTTTCTTGACCTGTTCCAGAAGTACACTGATGAGAGGCAAGGGGTACCGATTCTTTACGGTTATCACATTCAATGCCCTAAAGTCCACACAGGCTCTCAGCTCCCCATTAGCCTTCGGGATGAAGAAGAGTGGCGAGGCGGCCGGAGACTTGGACGGGCGGATGAATCCTAGCTTGAGGAGTTTATCCAGGTACCCCCGGAGATGCACGTTTTCAGGCTTCGTCAGGGCATACAGCCTGCGGCTGGGAACGCTGGCCCCTGGCACCAGGTCGATCTGGCAGTCAAACTGTCTATGTGGTGGTAGCACTTCCGCCTTCACCTCATCAAATACATCCTCAAAACTGTGATAAGCCTGGGGGAGAGCCACATCTTTTTCTGCCGCTGTAGCCACCGTCTGACTCCCGCTCTCATCTGCGTCAAGGGATTCCGTTCTTATTCCACAATGCAGGATGCAATACGGTGACGTCAGTTCGATGCGGTGTGTTGGCCAATCCACAGAGGGGTTGTGTTTCTGTAGCCACGGCAATCCCAATATGACGCCATATTGGGGCGCTCGGATGATGTTAAAATCGATTTGTTCCAAATGGTTCCTCCCACATCTCATCGGAAGGACCCCCGTGTGCTGCCCGATGGGCCCCGTCACCAATCGCCTTCCGTCTACAGCATAGACGTCTTCGGGTACAGCTTTGGGAAGAAGCACTAGCCCTAGCCTGCATGCCTCGTTGTGGTCCATAAACATGCCAGTGGCCCCTGAATCCACCATGGCCACAACGGGTATCCACTGGTCATGCACTCCCACGTGCACCGTGAGAAACAGGTGTCGTTGTCCCTTAGTGACCGAGTTGGAAAGTGAAAGGATGGATGAGTGACTCCGAGATGCCCCTTCTTTGGTCTGGGAGTCCTCTAGTTTTCCGCCGGTACGTCCACCACGGCTGTTACCGACCGGTTGGCCCGATAACGTGACATCTTCGGTTTGGCAGGGCATTCACGTACGTAGTGGCCTTTTTTGCTACAATATAGGCACAATCCTTGTTTACGGCGTGACTCTTTCTCCGTGGCTGTGAGGCTCGCTCGTATTGCGCCGATGTCCATGGGTTCTCCCTTGGATGCGGTGGAAGTTTCAGGACTTCCCACTGTCACATAGGATGGAAGGGCGTTTCCTTTTCTCCCATGATCCCCCTTTCTTTCACTTAGCCTATGTTCCAGCCGTAATACCAGGTTGATAAGGCCCTCACATGTCTTGGGTTGTGGGTCAATATGAGCCACGGCGTCCTTGAGCTCATCGCACAGCCCATGATGGAAGAGCGCCGTCTGTTTAGCAACAGGCCACTTGGTTTCCGCAACCAGCCTTCGGAACGCGTTGAGATACTGCACCAGGTCGTTGGATCCCTGTCTCAACTCAAGCATTTCACGGTCCGCCGTGTACGAGTCAGCCCTTCTGTCGAAGACTTTCAGAAATTCCTCGCGAAAAGCACCCCAATCACATAAGATGGGGTCGTCCCTGCTCACCAGAGGTACGGCCCATTGTGCCGCGTTTCCAGCCAAATAGGATATAAGGAAAGCCACACGAGCCTGACTCGTGGGGAACGCCCTTGGTTTGCACGATAAATGTAGCGCCACTTGTGTGAGGAATACCTGCACTGTGTTAGGATCCCCACTGTACCTCTCTGGTGTTGCCAAGGGGACGGCTACCGGCATTTCCACTACTACCGCAGGGGTCTGGTTCGTGAGGGAGGTGCTGGGCGTGAGCGGGTCCAATTGGATAGCATCCAGTCTGGCTTTTACATCGGCTGTTTCTTGCCTGGAGGCAGCCAATTCAATTTGCACGGTCGCTAAAGCAGCCAGCACATCATCAAGTGTTGCCATGTCTGTTATCGACCGGGAGACAGTTAGTGTTATTAAGGTCGGATATTTTGTAACGCCCTGAACGTCTCAGGATCGTTTAACAGACACGATAATGAGAACGCAACCACTTGTGAAGGTTTAGTTATTTTAATGAAGGCAAAAACAATACAAGGAATAAACAAAGGTTATAGTCACTGGAATCCTCCAGGCTAAGTACGTTACCAGCCCACAGCACGGATGGTCCTAACCGTCCTCTGCATATACACCGATCCCGGCGTATGCCAACAGAGGGCAGAAATGAAATGGCCGACCTTGCCAATCGGTAGGCTGTGAGGGGCACGAAGAGTGTTGGGGAGAATCGAGGAGTCAGGGAAACACCCAGCCGGGGTCTCTACCTGAAGGGAGCAGCCGCTCAACCTCTTCCTCAGACTGCACCGGGACGCGGAGTCACCTCCTGGTGATGCGTCACCGATACCCCAATCACAAGCAAAGAAGACTGAACCGAGAGCAGCCGCTCGATCGATCCTGTGGACTTCCGAGTCTGTAACGCGGCAAACACCTCCTGGTGTGCGTTACAGCTGGCAGTCCCTGTATCTCTGGTCAGGCTGGGAGTTACGACTCCAACCAGCAAAAGCGCCACTGCGCTTTGACTCAGCCGAGTCAAAAAGCGAAGCTCAATGGTTATCCGGTAGAGCTTCCGGGTCCTTCACAGGTGACGATGGGGCAAGACACGGCCCAGGGAGTAACGACTCGACCTACCTCCGTTCTTGCCTTACTGGAGCACCACTCCGGAACACTGCTCTTCACTAAGCAGGTACGTCGGTGTAAACACAATATCCGACAGCGTTGTACCTCCCGGTTCCTCCCTTTATAGGGCGTGTTTTCCTTGAGTTATGTAACATCTCTCCTGTTTACATAAGGGCGTGTTTTCCTTGAGTTATGTAACAGCTCTCCTGTTTACATAAGGGCGTGTTTTCCTTGAGTTATGTAACAGCTCTCCTGTTTACATAACCTCTCAACCGCTAAGCATCCTGGGAGATGTAGTCCGTTTTCGCTGGTTACCGTTTTCCTCCCCTCGCATGACAGGAATTCTTGACACACACACCCGCACATGCACGCACCACATCAGCAAATAGCAGCACACAAACACGCAAGTCGAGAACCACAAGCAAGCACACTCCGGGTACTGATGAGACACACACAGGGGATGGGTCACAGACCCACATACAGGCAGGCACAAGCACTCCGCATTCCTCAGATGCCTCTCCCTCCAAAACACCTTCCCTTGCCTCACCTACTACCCCCACTCCCAAGTAGCTCTTCCTCTGTGACCTTTCCCCTTCCCCGCAGACCCATCTGCACCAACTTACAAGGGGAAGAGGAAGTCACCACAGATGCAGGGGACTTCCCCTGCTAAGCGGGCACCCTCCCCCAGGCGCACGGACACTAAGGCCCCCACCCGCAAGTCTCCCCGGACCAGGAAAGGGAAGACATCACCAAAAGGTCATACTTCCACCTCACACTCTCCATCCGGCAGCCCCCAGACACACAAACACAGGTTCTACAGCCATTCCCTGCACCTGGTTCACCTACACACCCATACCACATCCCCAAGATGCTTAGGCCCTCCCCCACTTCCACATGCACTTCCACCCCCACCTCACATGCTCAGCCTGTTTGTGCCACCGGTGAGGAGGCCGTGTCTCACCCCTCTGTCCTTCCCACCTCATCTGAACCCCATTTCACTCCCCTTGATGTTGGCACTGCAGTAGAAGGCACATCCCCCCGTCTGACTTGGGCACTGAAGTTGAGAGCCCATCCACCACACCTGTCCTGCACACTGCAGTGGTGCAGGAAAACACATCGGACTTGTGCCCAGCAGTGGTGACGGCGCCCACTGTATCAGACCCCTCCACTGCAGTTGCTGTTGTCACTCCTGCACCCACCTCACCTCCCCTGCCCCATTCTCCTGTCCCCTGATCCTGTCCATGCGGTGCCTGGCCTGCCAGTATGTATGACCCTCCAAGTGCTGAGATGTCCCTGGTCAATAACAGTGCAGGCAATCAACGGGTGACAGGTTGTCACACCTCACCCTGCAATGACTTTTTGGAGGACTGGCCATTGGTCTTCTTGCCTCGTGGCATGTAAATATCTAAACAATTAAGTGCTGAATAAAGCCAATTTTTCTTATCCAGTGGTGTTGCATCTAATGTACATGATGTTGATGAAGTGTTTCATGAACTAGCTGTTGTGATGGTGTCTGTGTTTGTGCATCTGCACCACTGCAATGTTATGTATTTCCCAGGGCCATTGGCAGTATGTTTAGTTTAGCTTTTAGCCTAGGGTCCCTGCGTCTCCTGGGTCATCAGCCTGCCCATTCATCATGTTTTGGGTCTCCCATTGCTGACATGGTATGGAACTTGGTCATCGGATATCTACAGTCTCCACAGGATTCGTTAGTATGTGTGTCTGTTGGTGTAGATATGTGCGTAAACATCATGGTGCTCACTTTGCGCATTGTCTAACTGTACTCTGGAGTCATTGTCAAGGATCATGGCCATTGCTTGTCTGCACATGGCAGAGGGTGTTCTTGTGATACACAGCAATATTTGCATCTAATGTTTATATGTGTGTATGTGACACATCAACTACATTGCCACCACATTGCTTGTGCAATTTGGACACGGTATCATGCATGCTGCTTTGAAGATGCTGCTATTTGCATGTACACAATCACCTTTTGCTCACTGTGGTGATGGGGGGTTTAGACCCTATTACCACAATGGCCCTACAATGCATGATTTGTGAACCCCACAATCACATTTTGGGCACTGTGGTGATGGGGGGTGTAGACCCCATTACCACAATGGCCCTACAATGCATGATTTGTGAACCCCACAATCACATTTGGGCACTGTGGTGATGGGGGGTGTAGACCCCATTACCACAATGGCCCTACCATGCATGATTTGTGAACCCCACAATCACATTTTGGTCACTGTGGTCATGGGGGGATTAGACCCCATTTCCACAATGGCCCTAAAATGCATTATTTGCGACCCCAACAATCAGCTTTTGGTCACTGTGGTGAGGGGGGGGGGTTTAGAGCCCATTAAAACAATGGTCATCAGATGCAGGATCAATCAATCAAGCATTTATATAGCGCACTACTCACCCAGAGGGTCTCAAGGCGCTGGGGGAGGGGGGGGGTCCGCTACTGCTCGAACAGCCAGGTCTTGAGCTGCTTCCTGAAGGCGAGGTGGTCCTGGGTCAGGCGGAGGTGGGTCGGGAGGGAGTTCCATGTCTTGGCGGCGAGGTAGGAGAAGGACCGTCCCCCCGTGGTGGCTCTTCAGATGCGGGGGACGGCGGCAAGGGCGTGGCCGGTCGATCGAAGCTGGCGATTGGGTGCGTAGAAGTTGAGGCGGCTGTTGAGGTATCCTGGGCCTTGGTTGTGTAGGGCTTTGTGTGCGTGGGTGAGGAGTCGGAAGGTGATCCTCTTGTTGACCGGGAGCCAGTGCAGGTCTCTCAGGTGTCCGGAGATGTGGCCGCGACGGGGGATGTCCAGGATGAGTCGTGCTGAGGCGTTCTGGATCCGCTGGAGTCTCTTCTGGAGTTTGGCGGTGGTTCCGGCGTAGAGGGCGTTGCCGTAGTCCAGACGGCTGGTGACGAGGGCCTGGGTGACCGTCTTCCTGGTCTCGGTGGGGATCCACCGGAAGATCTTACGTAGCATGCGCAGGATGTTGAAGCACGATGAGGAGACGGCGTTGACTTGTCTGGTCATGGAGAGGGAGGAGTCCAGGATGAAGCCCAGGTTGCGTGCGTGGTCTGTTGGTTTGGGTGCGCTGCCTAGGGCGGGGGGCAACCACGAGTCGTCCCAGGCGGAGGGTGAGGATCCCAGGATATTAGTGACACACATTGGCATTATGGGCACACATGTGTTGTGAGTCAGATTTTATGTTCACTGCCACAATCTGTGTTGTGAGCATTTATTACATGCAAACATGCAATGTTGCTAAGGTGGTGGGGGGGTGGTTTGCTGAGTCACCCGATGTGTGTGTATCCTGCCACCTATGACTGGTGATGGCCATTTTGGATAGGGTGTGCTGTGGGTGATAGGCATCCACCCCCCTATGGGTGGACAATACTGGGGGTGATGGGCATCCACCCCCCTATGGGTGGGATATGCTGTGGGTGATAGGCATCCACACCCCTATGGGGTGGACAATACTGGGAGTGATGGGCATCCACCCCCCTATGGGATGGACAATACTGGGGGTGATGGGCATCCACCCCCCTATGGGGTGGACAATACTGGGGGTGATGGGCATCCAACCCCCTATGGGTGGGATATGCTGTGGGTGATAGGCATCCACCCCCCCTATGGGGTGGACAATACTGGGGGTGATGGGCATCCACCCCCCTATAGAGTGGACAATACTGGGGATGATGGGCCCCTATGGTGGTGTTTCCTTTCATGTACTCATGAAAATATGATTTGTGGTAGGTGTCTGACTTACCTTCTGCATTTTGCACGTCGGTGAGGATGTGCGTACAGTATAGGGAAGACATGCACGATTGGATACATGGCTGCTCCGTCTCGTCCCCGTTGATCGTGTTCTGGCGCGATTCAGAGCTTTCATACGCCTCGTCCGAATGCTGTGACGTGCTGTAAGCGGCGCCCTGTACGACGCGTATTGTGTACACATCGTACTTGCGTTTCCGGAAATTGGTCAGGATGAGCCTTAGTACGACTCGATTTTTGTTTTTCCTGAGCCTGTTCGCTACTAACATAGTGCACGAATCGGAACAGACGATTCTCTCAGGAAAATTGCCTGTTGTACGCATCGTACTTGCTGATTTTTAGGGAAATGAGTCGGTCGTCAGGTAAGCCTACGAATACCATTGGGAAGGCATTTTTAGCGACATCGGAATCAACCCCTTTGTGTTGTTTTTCCTCATCTGTGCCTCTCCCCCTGCACCTCACATGTTCAGTGTTGCTCTCTACCTCGTGTGCTGATTTTCCCCTCCTTCCGGCTTTATTTTTGTGTTATTTTAATCTTTTGTCTCCCCACTCATTCTTCCATCGCCCTCCCACCCCTGCAATCCACTTTAAAAAATATTTTATATTTTGGGGGGCCACGCAGCAAATTACTGCTGCCCCGGCTTCTAAACAGGGCATTTGCTCTACTGCAATTTAATTTTATTCTAATTTACCGATCTACGTTGCATCAGTAAGTAAAAGAAAATGTTGCATGCTTCATTTTATAGGTAGGTACGCATACACATGCACATGCATTTGTCATCAGGCATGTGTATGCCTGTAAAATGACAAGGCAGTCCAGTCTTTGGTTATTTCATTTATTTATTTTTTCCCTTTGACCATTCTGCACAGCATCTCCAATGCAGTACACCATCATCAAAAGGCTTTGGCAAACCCAGTAGACCCCAAAGGTGAGGTCTATTGGAGTCACTCATTCTTTTTTTTTTTGCAACTCATTTCTCAAATCTTGATTTGTGTAACTAGGGAGCCTGCACTATGTTGAAGTTTCCTTCAATATTTGTAGCTTTCAAAACACCCGCTTCTAAAATGTTATGGGAACATTTATGAAAAGAATATCCCACCCATTTGTGTTTGGGACATAAACGCTATTAATACCTCAGGAACCCCATCCATTTTTGACTGAAATAACAAAAATACTCCCCTCCTCATCAATACCTAGTGCTTTACACCTCATTTGTTATGATAGCTAGATTTTGGCTCCCATACTGTGATATTTTAGCTACTGCATCATGCAGTTATCACTCGATCAACTTAAAACTCTCTACTTCTACATCATTACAGTGCCCAGATACCCCTAGAGGAGACAGTGTTGCGCTTTGCAAATTCTGCTTGATATATGGTTTGATTGATCATTTAGAGCTCTGTCTTCAACTTGCTTCATCAAATTTCCTCCTCCCAACTTTGGTCAATGTTCTCTTCCTGTTTACACTGTAGTTCAATCGATGTATTCCATGCAGATATTTAAAATATTTGTTTAGGAGGAATCCTGGACATCACAACGCACTGCAACATTTGTCAGTGATTTCAGTCTACTGTATCCACATCACATTAATGAGCAATATTTGGACTCCTGATAAGATGTTTACCATTGGCATCAGTGAAGCAATATAGTTTGAAATTGTAAGAGAAGGATTGAAAACGTCAAACACCAGCTATTGGATTGTGACTCATTTTTGGCAGTCCATTTGGATAGCTCTAGTTTGATTTCAATAACAAAAGTTCAAAATGTCTTTGAAGTGGGAGGCAATGAAATCTTCCTAGGAGACATGACAGGACAAGCAGAATTCAATGTTTTAAAATAAGAGATGCTCTGGATAAGTTTAAACCATATGGTCACCTTTCTTGGTGTTGAATACTTACATAGGTTCTGACATTTCTGAAGGGTGCAAACGCATAATTTGTAAAGATATTGACATATTTCTGAAACATAGGGCCATATGTAGGTAAATTACATTTACCGATTCTTAAATACCGAATTTTACCGATTCGGTATTTATGAATCGGTAAATGTAATGTAGGTAAATTATTACCGATTCGGTAAATATCGGTATTTTAGAATCGGTATTTGGAGGCCCATAGGAATGAATGGGAAGCCAGTTGCCATTACCGAATCGGTAAATACCGAATCGGTAATGGGGGAGGCAGTATCATGGGTGGCAGGGTGTCACATTGACACCCTGTTGCACCCCTGATTCGTCCATGTGTGCACATGTGGCGCACATACATGCCCTAAGGGCATGTATGTCTGCCACATTGCACACTTCAAATTGCACAAAAATGCTTTTTTACAGGTATTCGTCATTTACCATCAACTTTTAGTTGGTGGTAAATAACGAATCCCCACACCAACGAGACACTCCCCCTACATATCATTTCAGGATTCGGTATCTACCGAATCGGTAATTTTACCGATTCAGTAATATTACTGATTCGGTAAATTACCGAATCCTGAAATATGCCCCCTACATAGCAAAAGCCTAAATACCGGTCGGTAACAGGATATTTACCGAAAATCGGCCGTTACCGACCGGTATTTGGCTTCCTACATATGGCCCATAGTGTGAAATGAATTGTTTTCTTTTGTGATATTTGTGATATCTTTCAACGTTAGTTAAATTAGTGAAACTCAATTTTTATTGGTATTATTTATAGAACAATATTTATTAACATTTGTATTGGAAGAAAGATGGCTCTGTGAGCTGAGCACGAACTGCTAACATTGGTATGTGAGCTTCAGGTCACATGCAAGACTGACTAGCCTCATATCATTCTAAGGTTAATTAACTGAGGGTAACCAGACAGCTGTAATTTACAAAATAGTGATACAAAGCAACAAAAAAAAAACTTATATTAACTTTGTGAATAATGTGCATTCATACATGCGGACCAATGCATGAATGAAGCTGCATGGGCATGAAGGAGATGTATGGAAATAAACAAGAAGTTGTGAAATATACCTACTTCAATATAAGCATGCTGCAATTTTTGTGAGCAACCTAAGAGTAGCTCTTTGAAAAGTGATATCAATTGAGTCAACGTGGGGTTAATGAAAAGAAGAGTGCAATGCAGCTTAACCCTCAGAAGGGAGGATGATACCTAAAAGAACAATAGTTTCTCCTTAATTGCCTTACCAATGAATGTTAGGGATTTTTGGTTTGAACAGCTTGAGCCCCCCGTCTTCAAAAGGGAAAGATCGATGGCGCAATCCTTCTCAGGCAATGCGGTGAGAATATGGAATTCACTTCCCCCATTGCTCCGTGCCACCTCCTCTACCCGGATCTTCAAAGCTGAACTCAAAACTCTTCTCTTCCAAAGACACTTTCAGAACGAATACTTTCATACTCCGGCCCCTCTTGGAAATTCGCTCTTCGTTGTAAATTTGTATTTTTTCCTGTGCATCCCTCACCCCTGCGTGCGGTGTTGGATTTTGTGTTTGTGTACCCTTTATTCTCGGGCCCCTCTTGGAAGTTCGCTCTTCGTTGTAAATTTGTATTTTTTCCTGTGCATCCCTCACCCCTGCGTGCGGTGTTGGATTTTGTGTTTGTGTACCCTTTATTCTCGGGCCCCTCTTGGAAGTTCGCTCTTCGTTGTAAATTTGTATTTTTTCCTGTGCATCCCTCACCCCTGCGTGCGGTGTTGGATTTTGCGTTTGTGTACCCTTTATTCTCGGGCCCCTCTTGGAAGTTCGCTCTTCGTTGTAAATTTGTATTTTTTCCTGTACATTCCTCACCCCTGCGTGCGGTGTTGGATTTTGTGTTTGTGTACCCTTTATTCTCAGGCCCCTCTTGGAAGTTCGCTCTTCATTGTAAATTTGTATTTTTTCCTGTGCATCCCTCACCCCTGCGTGCGGTGTTGGATTTTGTGTTTGTGTACCCTTTATTCTCAGGCCCCTCTTGGAAGTTCGCTCTTCGTTGTAAATTTGTATTTTTTCCTGTACATTCCTCACCCCTGTGTGCTGTGTTGGATTTTGTGTTTGTGTACCCTTCATTTTTAGTCTGTGTAATGTTATATTCTGTACCCCTTTTCTCTTGTAACGTAACTAGCTCTATTGTACAGCGCTCTGACATCTTTGGGTAATGTCCGCGCTTTATAAAAATGCACTAAATAAAATAAAGCATAGTGTATTGGATAGCAATAGAGTGTCTGGATTTCCTTAATCACCTTAACAACGCGGGCTCAGCCACGTGTGCTGTTTCCCTGCAAGCCGAACCACGCTTGCCTTAACCACTCATATGCCTTAACAACACCTATGTGTATTTAAGGCAATGCGCGGTCTGATGCCGAACGGATTGGGGAGAGGAAGACAGGAAGAGGAAAGGCGATTCGGAATTGGAAGAGGACTCGGTTAGGTAAGTGTTGGGGCGGGTCTTGGGGGATGGGGTGGTAGTTTTTCGGGGTGGGGGATGTTTTATGACTCAGGAGGGGGTCGGGTTGTATGTAGAGCAGGGAGCAGTTGTAGGGCTCAGGGCGGGGATGCTGGGTCAGGGTTTGTAGAGCAGAGGGACAGTTTTTAGGGCTAAGGGCGGGCAGGGAAAAGGGACCATTTACAGGGCAGGGAACAATTTTAGACCTCAGGACGGGGGTGACTGGGTCGGGGTACTTTAGGGATGTAGCGGGCAGTTTTTAGAGCTCAGTGCAGGGGAAGCTGGGGTCAGGGTAGTTTTTGGGATGTGGGGTTAATTTGTAGGCGGCAGGGGTATGATCTTCAGCACGCATCTCCTTTTACCCATCATTTCTTTACCATTAAATTCCATGGTAAAGATGCAGTCGTGATAGAGACCGCATGGTAAAGGCATTCGTTTTTTTCAGGCATGCGTTGTACCTTCATACAACCGCAAACGATTTCTCTTAACGTCTTGTATGGAGAACTCACATGACCATTACTTAACAAAAGTACACATAAGTGGAAGTACATACAGATTGGGCTTTGGTGTCTTCCCACTTCAGCTGCTGGTTTCCATGGTTTGCCATTGCCTGGATGGGCTATGCATCAAGCCCTTAGCATTTTGGGCATGGTTACACTGCCCCATTTGTGTTCCCATTGGGTTTTGGTGATAGGCTCACGGAGTCCCTTTCTTAGACTGCAGAGGCAACATGAAATGTAGCTTGCAATTCAGAGACAGCTTGTGTTTGCTGGTACATTTAGAGACGTAATGGCATTTAATTGCTGGTTTATAGCGTTGTTTGTTTAGGAAGGGCATCCTGGTTGCCTTTACGACACGGCTATTCATTAATGACCCTTACTTGTTCGTTAAATGCTTTGCTGCTATGATAAAAGATTGTATTTTTGTAGTAATGTGAATGTGCACAGGCTTTCTTACAGATGCATGAAAATAATAGCCCATTTTAATAAATATCTGCTGTGCAATATTTTGCTCTAAACGCCTATTAAGTTCACCACTTGCAATACAAACATCTTCTTCTGATCTTTTTTTTGTAGAACATCCCTCTTGGAGGGAAACTAAAACTATGCTACTGAAGTCAGTAAAAAACAAAGGGGCCCTACTGTCATCTTTCATATTGTTGTTGCCCAAGAAGGTGATTCATTATGGTATTTTCTTTCTTGGTCAGTGAGAACAACAGACATAATGTCATCCAAGTATTACCAAATACTTCCCTATCAAAAATTCAAATCAAATTGCTGGTGGAGCCTGCTGCTCAGGAAAGATGGCGGCTCCTTGATGGAGCTCAGCGCCGGTCGGTTGTGTTGGTTCCCGACCCGGAGTCGGATGAAGCACTGGAGGTGGGAGTGCCCCCGGGGACTCAGCGGTGATGCTGGTGATGCCCCCTGGGGTGAGTAGGGCCCCCAGCGCCTTAGGACCCTTCATTTTCGGCTCCCTCCGGTGTCAGACCCCTCACTGGGCGGTGGGGGGTTGGGGGGGAGGGCACTGACTGGAGGCTCTTCTTTCTCCATTGGGGGCTTGACGGATCAGGCTTCGCTGCCCCCAGCTCCTGCACATCGAACAACAGGGCCTTCCTTCGCCTCACATCAGCCCCCTACAAGGGACCCCCACCTGCTCCTTTTAACTGTGAGACTGGGGGCAACTTTCCTGGCTTGGGCATCAGGGGTGGACTGCCTAATACCTCTGTGGGTTCTCTTGGACTGCCTTTTAGCGGCTGTCACAGAAGCGGCTGGTTGTGCTTGTGCCCTCTTGCGCGGGGGCTTCGGTCTCCCTATTGCTGGTGTGGGAGAAGGCGACACCACTGTGGCTTGTGGCCCGTTTTGGACACTGGCCTCAATTATATGTGTAGAACCTGGAATTTGGAGTCTGTTTTGCGCTTTCCTGCCCTGTGGTGGCAGCAATTTGACCTCTATTGAACATTTGGCCCCCAGCCAGGTCGAAGCACAGCTCTACCACCCTCATCCTCCTGATTGCTCCCTGTAGCAGCCTGGAGGCTGCTCTCCACCGTTGTCCCCACACCTGTGCCCATCCCCCGCACCTTGAAGATTTACCATGCGGCGGGGTCTGCTACCTGAGCCTCCTGGATCTCCAGCGAGAAACTGCCCATTCGCACCCTGGGCTAGCATCTGCCATTGCCTGCAGTTTAGTGCAGCCTTCTCAGCTCCTCGAGGCGGTCCTGGGGCTGGTCGCTGTTCCTCTTACCTTCCCTCCGGATCACTCTGTCCTTGTTTGCCTTGGACCATGGGAGACGGGCACCTCCACCCTCGGTGACCTGCACCACTTTTTCTAATCTGTCCGCTGGCGTCTTTGCTTTTGCCCCTTGCTTCTGGGCCTGCAGAGGCCATGGATCTTCTCATCAACTCGCCTATACGTTTGTTCTCTCTGCCCCCCCCCCCCCCGAACAGCCAATGATGTCAAAGCCTTCCAGGCAACTGCTTATTGATGAAGCAGTGGCCAGTAAACAGAGAGATGGAGAGGACGAAGATTCTCGGCATGATGCGACCCTGCACAATCATTTACAGGAGTAAAAACCACTATGAAAGAGGTGACCGATAATACTTCCAAAACCTCGACGGATATGCAGTCCATCTGCCAATATTTGGCCTCCTTCAACGCCCCCCTCACCGAGGCAGGGTCGCACCTGGACCACATTGCCCACCAGGTGTCCTCAGCTATAGACTGGGAGCAGGACCGCTGGCACCGCCAGAAAAATATCATGGAGTTGGAGGACCGAAATTGCTGCAATAACCTTTACTTCTCGGGGTTGTAGTGTTTGCATACATTCTTCTGTCTGTGCAACTTCATTAGAATATAGAATGTTTCCAATGTGGGGATTCTCATCGAGTCAGTTACGCCTGTGGCAGTTGATGGATGAGGTGTTTTGTATTAAATCTCTGACGAACCTTACTACAGTTTTGTGTGATTATTCAAGACTTTTCAATGGCGACGAGTGGAGAAAGGAAACAATAAAAGAAGAACACACCTCAACATCAATAAAAAAGAAAAGAGAAAAGGAAAAGGAATTGTTCCGGTAGAAACTGAGATCAAGCTCAACTGTAAAATAATCGCGGGTGGATCGGACTTGCAAGGCACATTTTACATTTATTTGAGCATTTTGGAGAAAGAAAGACACGAAGAGAGATTATATTCTGACTTTGTCAAAATTTGAATAAGAATGAACATGCGGTACATTTGAGCGAAGATTTTAAAGGCACGTATGTTGGAAGAGTGTGAAAATATAAAGGCTCATGTTTCAAAAGTAAAATAAAGATTCAAGGAATATTCGTTTGGATTTTAAAAAATAAGAAAGTCGTGCGCGCGATGTTAGAAGCGCGCTGAGGGAGACGAGAGCGTCACGGTGAAGACGTTCCGAGTGCTGCGTAGAAGGACGCGCTGTGTGAGACGCGCAACATTTCGTTTGTTCATACCTGCGCAGTATAGCAGAGAACAAATATTTTTAAAAAACGTACGTGGAGAGATAAAGGAAGGTTTACAACTGCATACCGTATAAGGAGGAGGTTTTCTTTGTACGGTGATCTCCCACATGGTGGAGCAGCTGACATTTCTGTACTCGTTCCGTTTCAAATGAGTCATCGTGTCAGGTTTCAAGGAAGTGAATCAGTTTGATGCCAAAAAGGGCAGTGTCAGAACAAGCTGCAAATAGTTTTTTTTATTAACAAGTTGTATCATTAAATCTCGTACAATCTTTCTGTTAAACATTTATATATTTAATGTTAACAAAATATTCATGTGAGTAAGTTTTTTTTTTCTTGAATTCTTTTTTTGTGGTAATTTTAAAGAGCCATTTAAAAAAAATGCAGAATGTCACTGCACCACCGTTTTTTTTAAGTGACCCTGGTGAACCTACGATAAAATGGAGCAAATGGAAAAAGATTTTTGCACATTATGCAAAAGTATGCGGAACAAATCTTAGTGCAGAAAGAAAGTGTTCACTTTTATTGCACAGTTTAGGAGGGGAAGGTCAAGAAGTTTTAGAAAATTTGCCAACATTATCTGCCCAAGAACAACGAGGTTTAGATGAGTATGAAATCTGCATTTTACAATTAGACAGACATTATTTGCCATGTGTCAGCACCATAATGGAGAGGTATCATTTTGGTTTGAGAGAACAAGGAAAAGAAGAATTGGTGGAAGAGTATATAACTGGTTTGCATAAATTGGCGTCAACTTGTAAATTTGCAGGTGCTATAGAAGAAAGAATACGTGATCAATTTGTCCTTAAATGCAGAGAAGAGAAGATTAGAGAAGAACTTTGGCTCAAAGATGAACCACCTCTAGAAGAAGTAATTGGGATTGCAAAGAAAGTTGAACACATGTTAAAATGTGTAAATGAATTAAAAAGTGACAAAGTCAAAAGTCAAGCTGTTGTGGAAGAAATACAAGAGAAAGTTTGTCAAATTAAAAGTGAGAAAACTCAGTTAAAGGAAGGAACGAAGGATGATATACAAAAAGTAACGTATGAATGCTATAGATGTGGAAGATTTGGACATAAGGCCAACTCAAGGTCTTGTCCAGCCTTA
This sequence comes from Triturus cristatus, assembly GCF_964204655.1. Taxonomy (NCBI): domain Eukaryota; kingdom Metazoa; phylum Chordata; class Amphibia; order Caudata; family Salamandridae; genus Triturus; species Triturus cristatus. Next base: position 818,247,461 of record NC_140593.1, on the reverse strand, counting down.
AGTTTTGTCTGTCATGGGTGTGGGAAAAAAGGTCATTTTATAAAATATTGTAAGTCTAAAAGCAAGAAAGTGACCAACAGTGAGGTAAAAGAGGTTATATGTCAAGTTGTTGAAGGAAAATGTAATGATCATCCTGTAGGTAAAGTTAAGATAGATGATATTGTTTCAGACATGAAATTTGACTCATGCTCACATATTACTATCATTTCAAGTGAGACATATGCTAAGTGGTTTAAAAAAAAAACCAATCTGTCAAGAATGGATATAAATCCAGGTGGTTATGGAGGTCAACCCATTAGTATGTTGGGTTATTTCAATGCGTGTATTGAATTAGGAAAAAACATTATAGTTGGGAAAATGTATGTATCGAAAGTTGGTGACAGTTTAATTGGATGGCCACATCAGCACCAATTGGGTGTAATGTTAAATCCTAATGCTGATCCTCAAATACAAATTCAAATCCATGAAATTGGTTCAGAAAGTAATGAATTTGTAAGAGAATTTCCTCGTTTGTTTAGGAATGATTTAGGTTGCCTTAACCTCTTCAGTGTCCATGACGAGATAGTCTTGTCATGGAGCACGGTCGCGCTGTGCCCATGACGAGACTATCTCGTCATGAACCCCACCCACTAATAAAACGCCCGGCACAGGAGGGGGAAAGGGCGTTGCACAGAAGGGGTTAAGGGATATAAGCATCGTATTAAGTTGAGAAGCAATGCTGTTCCAGTTGTAGCAAAAGTGAGGAAAATACCTATTGCTGTTCAAGGAAAATTTGAACTAGAGTTGAATAAACTTGAGAAGCAGGGCATAATTACTCTTGTGGAGGCGTCTGAATGGTTGGCGCCAGTGGTTATTGCTAACAAACCTAGTGGTGATATTAGGCTCTGTTGTGACTTGAGAGCTTTAAATAAAGAAGTTGTAGTTGATAAATTCCCTCTCCCTAACATTGATGAACTGTTATCTTCTTTGGGGGATGCAACATTTTTTACAACTCTTGACCTCACCCAAGCATATCATCAAATTGAACTGACGCAGGAGTCTCAAGACCTAACGGCATTCATCACTCCTATGGGTGCTTTCAAATATAAAAGGATGCCATTTGGTTTAGTGTCTGCTGCGTCCGTTTTTCAAAGGGTTATGGCCACAATTTTGAAGGGTATCAAAAATGTGAAATGTTAACAAGATGATCTACTTATTTTTGGACAAGATCAAAAAGAGCATGATAAGACTTTGAGGTTAGTTTTAAAAAGATTAGAAGTTGCTGGTCTTACTTTAAAATTTGAAAAATGTAAGTTTTCAGTACATGAAGTGAATTACTTAGGACATTGCATATCTGCATCAGGTGTGGTTCCTAAAAAAGAGTTGGTAAATACGATTTTAAATTTAGCTTCCCCTAAAAGAAAAGAAGAAGTCATTTCTTTTTTAGGAATGGTTGAATATTATGGAAAATTTGTAAAAAATTTAGCAAGCAAATCGTGTAATCGAGTTTGCTTGGGAAGAACAAGGAATTTCTCTGGTCAGATGAGTGTCAGAATGAATTTGAAGCCATTAAAAATGATCTAATTAATGCACCAAATTTGCAAGATTTTGTTCCTAGTGATGAAACTATAGTTGTAACTGATGCCAGCAGCAAAGGTTTGGGTGCAATTTTAAAACAATGTAAAGATGGAAAAGAAAAAATGACTGTATGTGCATCGAGAAGTTTACGAGGTGCAGAGAAAAATTATTCGGTAATTGAAAAGGAGGCGTTAGCCATTTTCTGGGCGCTCAACAAATTTAGAAACTTCCTTTGGTGTTTACATTTTAAAGTTTGTTCTGATCATAAGCCTTTGAAAGAAGTTTTTACAAGAAAGGGTTTGGATTTTATTTCATCAAGAATAAGGAGATGGGTTATTGGACTACATGATTTTAGTTTTACCGTAGAACATCTTCCTGGTATAGACAATATGTCTGCAGATTGTCTTTCTCGTTTAGTCTGTGATATTGATGAAGAGAAATTTGAAGAAGAATTTTTGGAAGAAGATATTAGTGTTTGTGAGGTCACTGAAGGAGTTATACAGGAGTTTGAGTGGAAGGATGAAGTCAAGAAAGATGAAGAAATAAGTAAAGTTATAAACATGATTAAATCTAAATTTTCTTTTGACAACTCTTTGTCTAAAGTATGGCATTTGGTTGCAGATGAATTATCTGTTGATAAAGAAATTTTGTTAAGAGGTACCAAACTAGTTCCTCCTTTTTCACTTAGGGAAAGATTGATAGAAGAAGCACATGAAGGTCACTTAGGTATTGTGAAAACTAAAGAAAGGCTTAGGTCTCCATTTTGGTGGCCTGGAGTGGATCTTGAAATTGAGCAGAAGGTGAGAGAGTGTTTGCAATGTAGGGTAAGTGATAAGATTCTCACGCCTCGTACTCCTCCCATGGTGTGTAGAAGTTTACCTAATGGTCCTTGGGAGGATGTTGCTATTGACATTGTTGGTCCCCTAAGTGGTGAACATCGCACTCCCTATCTAATTGTTTTAATTGATCTTTATTCTAGATGGGTTGAGATATCCTCCGTTTCTGATGTTTCTTCTTCGTGTGTAATTTCGTTTTTGAAAGATATTTTTAGAAGAGAGGGTTTTCCCAGAACTCTGTTGTCTGATAACGGGCCACAGTTTTGTTCTAGGATGATGAATGAATTTCTATTAGCCTGTGGAATTGTTCATAAGAAATGTTCAGTCTATCGTCCGGAAACTAATGGGACAGTAGAAAGGTTCAACAGAGTTATTAAAGAAAATATTCAACTCTCAAGAGTTAACTCTCTCAATTGGAAAGAAGAACTACAAAAATGCATTTTAGCTCATCGGTTCTCTCCTCACATGTCCACGCATAAATCACTGTTTGAGTTGTTTAAAGGCAAGAGCTCCCAATACCAGTTAATGTCCAGCTTGGATGTTTTGGGGTAAAGGGATCAAAGATAACAGTATTGGTTCCTGGAGAGTAAGAGAAGAAAAGCATCAGTTAAAAAATAAATTAAATGATGATGAAAGGAAGAGTGTCAAAGATGTTAATGTTAAAGTAGGTGATATGGTGCGTGTAAAAGCCCCTGTAGGTGTGTTATCTTGGTCTAAATTCACTGCCCCCATGAAAGTCATTAAGTGTTTCAAAAATTCAGTGAAATTAGAAAATGGCAAGATTTGGAATTTAAACCGGGTTGCAATTCTTAAAAACAATTTTTCACTGTGTAATTCTGATAATAATTTGAATTTGTATTCACATGTTTCAAATAATTCATATCTGAGACGTAGTGTTCGAAAGTCACAGGCACCATTGTTTTTGAAAGACTATGTGGTGTAAAGTTTACATGGATGTTATTTTATGTACTGTAATTCTGGAATTTCATGTTAGCTGTTATGTTTAAATCTCATGTTACACTTGACTGCAGTCTATACTTTTGTTATTGGAAAGAAGATGTGTAGTGTTTGCATACATTCTTCTGTCTGTGCAACTTCATTAGAATATAGAATGTTTCTAATGTGGGGATTCTCATCGAGTCAGTTACGCCTGTGGCAGCTGATGGATGAGGTGTTTTGTATTAAACCTCTGACGAACCTTACTACAGTTTTGTGTGATTTTTCAAGACTTTTCAGGGGTCCTGGAGAAGTTAGCGGCCACTGATATCCTGGGATTTCTATGTGACTTTTTACCGGCTCTATGCAGTTGCCTTTTAAGCCCCCCCTGGATTTCTAGAGGGCTCACTGTATTCACTCCCTGTGCCCGCAGGACCAGTCTCAGCCCACTACACCATTGCCTCCTTCCTGAGACACCAGCAGGCCTGGGCGATGTTCTCCATGACCCTTCATCGGTGCCTGCACAAAATCTACATAATGCCGGTCTTTTCCCAAAAGGCTATAGTCCTCTGGAAGAAGTTCCTCCAGCTACGCCCCGCCTTCAGAACATGAACATCAAGAATGGCCTCCTTGACCCGGCTACGATGCTCATCACACATGGCAACAAGACAACGGAATTCACTGACCCTGGTCAACTGGAGGGCTTTTTGGACTCTGGCTTCCCCAGCGACTGAGGTTGGGGGACATCAGGCCAGCCCCCGCCCTCAGACTGGTCTCACCAACATAGTCCCAACCAGTACTCCAGAGGATGAGCGCCGAAGGCTGGAGAAAGTCACTAATTTCTGGTCCACTGGATCTAAACCCTGCTCCACTCACAGAGATCTCCAGATCCGATTCAAGTCCAGGTCCCCCTTGAAGCCTTCTTCGTCTTCCCGAAAGGTGTCCCTTGGTCATTGCTCTGCCCTGATGTTTCTCCTGATTTTCCTCCATACCATCGGGCTTTTTTCCCACCCCCCGGGTGCCCCCATCTCCCCAAGGTCTTGACCTATGTCATTGATACTTTTCTTCTAGGGCCCTCGCGGGCAGGACACGTTCCTTTGCTCACTCTTCCGTCACACCAAAGTGCTTCCCATTGACCTGTTCTGGGTTATTTCCACATGTCCCTGTCTCGTTCCTGGCCTTCCCATGCACTGCCCCCCATCACCCGGGCCTGACCCCTCCTTGACCACCACAAAGTGCCCCTCCTCCCTCTCTATGTTTCCCTTGATGTATGGCAATGGCCTGTCCACTTATGATAAGCATTAAAACAGACTGGACCTGGTTCTCTTGCAGGAGACGCATCTCACCTATGCGGAAAGTCAGAAGCTTTGTAGGGACTGGGTGGGAAGGGCATATCATGCTAGCAATACTTCTACAGCGGGAGGGGGCGAGGCCCCTTCTGCACACCTGTATCAGAAGAGAAGCATTGCCATTCTTGAGGCCAAACATCTTCTGCTTCAGGTGGCCAAGATATGGCGGGACCCTCATGGCCTCTGCATTTTTCTCAGGGCATCTCTTTCAGTACAGTCTTTCTTGATCGGTTCCATTTATGTACCGGTCCACGCCAAATGGGACACCTCTGCTGACATAGCCTATATCATACACCAACACTCCAGCACCAAGTCCATCCTCGGGGGTGACTGGACTTTGGTACTTGACCCATTCCTTGATAAGTCCGACCACCCCAACTCTTTCACCTCCTCAGACAGGTGTCTCCTCCAGGACTTGCTCTCTGACTTTATCCTCGTGGACCAATGGAGGCTGTTGCACTCCGGGTTCTGGACTATACATTTACCTCCTGTGTCATTGACACTCGCACACAGATTGACTATTTCCTCTTATCCCCACCCCTGCTGGCTAACCTGACAGGTGCATTCATCTCTCTCGCTGGAGTGTCTGATCATGATGCGGCCCAGGTGTGGCTACACCTTGGCCTGACTCGACCCCCTCTGGCGCAGTGGCGGGTGAACCTTTCGCATTATGAATTGCTGAATGAGAGACAACACCTTTGCAGTCACCTCCAAACCTATTAAGACAGAAATCAGAGTTGGTGGACTCTTCCTCTCTTGGGGTCGTTTGGGCAACAGGGAATGCAACAAATCAGATGAACATAATGCAAGACATGGCCTCCGCTAAGCAGGGGGCTCTGAAAGTGCGAGAGGCCTTAGAGCATGACATTGGCACGCTTACCACCCGGTACTCCTCCACACCCACCTCAGGAACTTTGTTGACCCTTCTGCAAGCCATAGATGACCTTAATTCCCTCTACACCACTTCTGTGGAGAAAGTCCTCTTTCGCCTTAAACACTACCAATATGAGAGGGGGAGAGAGGGCAGTGAGTCTTTAGGCTCTACAGGCTCACCAAAGAGAGGCCTCCGCACTATTCCGGTCAACGTCCATGATGACGGCACCCCCCACAAGCACCCCCTAGATGTGCAAGTGAACTTCTGCTCCAACTACAGCTCTCTATACACCTCTGACGGCGCCTGTGTTTCTGCTGACACTGCTGCTTTTCTGGTGCAAAATGCATCACTCTGCCTCTCCCCGACTCAAAAGTCCCAGCTTGATCTTCCCATCACAGAGGCTGAGTTCCTGGAGATCATAGCAGGTCTGCCGTACAACAAATCCCCGGGCCCAGATGGCTACCTCTCCAAATTCTACAGGACGCACAAGGATAAGTTGACCCCCTTACTGTGTCAGGTTTTCTCAGAGCCTCAACCCTACACTTCCCTGCTCGCAGAGGCAAATTGCGCTGTCATCATGCTTCTCCCTAAGCCAGGCAATGCCCCCCTGCACTGTGTGAATTACAGGCCTATATCTCTCCTTAAAGCTGACACCTAAATTCTGGCCAAGCTCCTGGCTAACAGCTTATGCGAACCTTCGAGTCCCCTCCCACATCCTGTGGCACATGCGTAATGACCCAGACAAAAGTTTGTCGGTCTCCTTTGATGCCGAGAAGGCATTCACCAGGGTGAAATCAGACTACATGTTCCAGGTGCTACACCACTTGGCATCGAGCCTGCTTTCACGGCATGGGTGCGGAAGCAATTTGCTTCGCTTTCAGCGAGAGTGGTGTGCAACGGTCATGCGTCCTCCCCCTTTCCTGTCTAATGTGGTAAACGGCAGGGTGTCCTCTGTCCCCTCTGTTGTTCATCCAAGTCCTAGAGCCGCTGGTAGTGGCAATCTGAAACCAACCAAACTTCCAGGAGTCCCAGCCCAGGGGGAATCCACAAAGTGTCCCTGTGCGCGGATGACATTCTGGTCACTCTTTCCCGCTCAACTTCCTCCCTTGAAGCCCTAACCGTAGATGATTTCCCTCTTCTCAGGACTATCTGTCTACAAGGTGAACTGGGATAAATGTGAGGCAATGCCCCTGACTGCACATGTGCCCCAATCGGTCCTTGGCTGCCGTCTGTTCATGTGGGTCCCTGATTCTTTGAAGTACCTCGGCACTATGGTCTCCCCAGTGCTCACAGACATGGTTGAAAATAACCCTGTCCCATTGCACACCCGCATCTAGGCTCATCTCCAGCTGTGGTCCCAACTTAATCTCTCCCTTTGGGGGAAGGCCAAGCTCACGACAAAGAATGATGGGCCTCAGCTTAATTACTGCTTCCTGATGATTCCCGCAACTCTGATGCACGCCATTATCAGCACCATTAAAACCTTCCTTTGTGGGGGTCATAAGCCCCGATTGAAACTTGCCAAGTTACATGCCTCTGTGGCAGCTATCGACCCAGACTCCTGGACCACTGGATAGCATCCCAACTTATGCCTCTGCGGTACGTCTACCTGCCTCTTTGGACACACCGAAGTGGGCCCCCCTGGAGAAGGCTGTTGTTGGTTGCCTTAGTGGCTTCGGAATGCACATGAGGGATTCTGGCTGCCTCCTTTCTGGTCACCCAGTCCTGGCCACCATGATTTATGGATAGCAGAGAGTGCATGCTCTACTGAACGTCCATCCCACCCTTCACTCCCAGGTACCTCTTTGGTGTAACGCCTTGTTGCTATTAGAGGATACTGAACCCTTGTGGAATGCCTTTTTTCTCTAAGGGCCTTGATTCTATATTGTATCTCCTTCTGGACCAATTGTACAAATCCTTTGTGGAGGCACGGTCCCAATGCAACTTGCCCTACCATTCCTTTTGGGATTGCCAGCATCTCCAACACTGTGTCCAGCAGAAGTTGGGCCCTACCCTGGTGCAGCTTGAGCCGTACCCCATTGCGAACTATTTGTGGAAATGGGGCACATACAAGGGTGTGGCATTGTGCCTCTACCGCATCTTAATGGACCATCAGTACTCAGTGCCTGTCTCTCGATGCCTGTGGATGTGGTGGTCCGGCAGGCTGGACCTGCAATATATTTGGATGAGGACCGGGCAGAGTTGTTGGCCGCTCATGATGGCTCTCTCAGGGAAGTCAGATTAAAGTTAATTTACTTCAAAATTCTCCATCGCTGGCAATGGATGCCTCTTCGCTTGCCCAGCTCTCTCCTCCTCCTTTTCACCTTCTGCTGATGCTGTGGCTCCGAGGATAGCCACATTATGCACCTGCTCTGGGAGTGTCCCCTGCTGGCTTTGTACTGGCCATTTGTGATGGCTAAAATTAAGGAAATTGTCCTCCTACAGGGTCCTGCCTTGCCTCAGCGGATCCTTTTCCACGACATGGGGCAGTGCCCTAACATCACTAACCAACAGACGCTGTGGCTCTTTGCAACCTTGGCCACTGCAAAGTTGTGCATCCTTCAGCTTTGGTGTTCTGCTGCTTGCCCATCCTATGACTCCAGGCTTCAGGATATGTACAAGCTGGCATCCTACGAGTGCATCATCGCTAGGCTGAATGACCACCTGGAGAAGTTTCTGCACACCTGAGAGACTTGCTCAGGGCTCCTTGATGCTATCATGTCTCGCTTTTGGGGGACGTCCTGGGGAGCCCTGCCCCCGGCACAGACGCTGTCCCATTTCTGCATTACTGGATGCCAGCATCTGAACTGTTTCCCCCAGGCTGGGAGCTGGCTACGGAGTCAGACTGGCTGTCACTGTTCTCTGTTCTTGGTTCTTTTTCTTCAAGTCCCTTTGGATACACAGTAGGCAATTAGACATCTGGTATTCTTGTTTCTCCAGTTTTTTCTGTTTTCTTCCTTTCTGTTTCTCCTGTGTTCTTGCTCCCTGGGCCTACCTCCCTCTCCCCATCCCCTTCTTTCGCTGTGCAACCCCCTTTCTTTCTCTCCTTCCCTTCTGTCCTTCCTTCCCTTCCCTTTCTCCCTTCCGGACCTCCTCTCTTTCCACTCGCCTGCTGTTCCTTCCTCTGAGTTTTTGTTTCACCCCTTGCATCACCGTTGCGCTGCTCCTTATACTATACTCCTTTTCCCCTCCACTTTTATGTCAGGGTGTTTTTTGCAGGCTGGACGTGTTCCCTTGCTGTTTTGTTTTCTTTAGGGGAACTGCCTGGCTCACGTTTCTTTCTTAATGTGGGGTTTTCCTTTTGCTGCTCTGTGACAGGCAGTGTCCTGGCATCGCCGCTCTGTTTTCTTGCACCCTTTTTTAGGTCGAGCCTGGGCAGCACATGTGCTGCTCTGCGAGGCATGCTGTATTCATGTAGGGACCTGAAACTCCGCCTATTTCCTGTCCATCTTTTCAATTGGATCTTACTTTCCTTTCTAAATTGTTGCTTTTGATTCAAGAATAGGCTTAGTAGTCCCTCCTTGGTACCGCCTTGTCTGCATTTGTAGCCTCCCATAAGGACTGGACTTTTTACTTGTGTTGTTACACGGTCTGCTTTATCTAGTCTGTGAGCACTATTTTCTTTAATGATTTTCCCCTATTCCACCCACGACTTGCTTTCCTACAATGCAGCACTCTGCCTGCTTTTACATATTTATTAGTAATGGTGGTGGTCCGCTTTAACTATAGCAGCCGCACTTCTTTATTTATTTAATTTGCCAGCGTGGTCTGCTTTAACTATAGCGGCCACGCTTCTTTATTTATTTTATTTGTCAGTGCAGTGCACTTTAACATTAGTGGCCGCTCCACAGAACCTTTCATTTTTTTTTCATGTTTGGGTGAAAGCTCCCCATACAGTGCTTTCACTGTCATGGTGGCTGCACCCCTTTCTTTAGACGCTGCTTGCCATATTCAGGTTACAGCGAGTTGCATCTAAAGTTAGGGGCCCGGCCGCCATTAAAGTGAAAGCATGGAATGGGGCGCTTTTATAAAAAAATAAACATTTGTTCACAAACAAATGTTTTTTCTTTAGACGCCGCTCGCTGTAACCTGAATACGGCGAGCTGCATCTTAAAACGGGCGCGGCGACCATTAAAGTGATCTCGCATTTGCGAGAGTTTGAGCTATTGATATGATATACAACAATGCCTTTTATATGTGTGTTGGTTTTCAAAACACATAAGCAAAAGGCCCTGCCATTTACAATGCCAATAGCTTAAACTCTCGCAAATGGAAGACCTATTGCATTGTAAATGCTTGTTCTTTTGTAAGTACTTTGTATTTAATTAGTGAAGCCCAAGAAAGCTTCTAATAAACAAATCAATTTTCTTTGACATTGCATGTTTAAAAAAGCAAGACCTATTGGATTTGCCAATGCATGTTTGTTGGTAGAGGGTAAATTTGATCTATAATAGTAAACTCTCCTAGTGACCTTGTTATACCACCGAAATTACCCCGTTGTCCCACTGAGATATACAGCTTCTGGCAAAATGGAGTGACTGTTTTCTGAGTAAACATAATGCGTATATGAGGTTTAATTTGAGGCGGTCCTTAAGGCACAGATCCACCAGATGGATTCCAATTTAATGTTACCAGTCACTGGAAAGACACATCAAGGGGAAAATCTTGTTGAAACAAACACAGGAAGCTAAGGTATTTTTTAATAGGGAGCTATATATGCACCTGGAGCTTGTGATGTACGCCTCTCTTTAAATCTCTTTTCAATGTTAGGTAGGGGAGCTAGTGAGGCGCCCAAAAGAGAAGGTCAGAACATGCACTTCTCTTGGTTAGGAAACTCTCAGAGGAACAAATTCAGCTGAGATCATCTGGGATGTGAATGATGAAGGCAGAGACACAAATTAAAAGATTGTATAAACTACATATAAAATCCTATGTTGTAGGGTTTGGAAAAACCAATAAAACATTGTGACAATTAGTAAGTTCTTAAGAATAAAATAGATATTTATTATAAATTTAAAAAAGCATAAGAGGGATTTAATAGACCAACCCTACTTCAAGTACTTCATCGAATTAGACATTGCTGCTTCGTAATAACAATATCATAGGGTAAAACACGATTAGGAATTTCAATTATGATCCAATATAGTATTTTATATTATTCAATGTTTTCAGAAGTTTACATTCACTTATTTCACTTGGTACAGGCCATTGATATATAAAGTCCAATTAGGGCCGCAGCCTTAAAGCATCACCACAGCTAGTCACAAGGGAGAGGACAAGATTTCAACTGGTGGCATTAAAAACTCATTCTTACTAGGAACTAGGAACATTAAAGGGCCAAAGACAAAATATATCTTCCTTGTACTGGAAATGATTGAGTGTTAGGTAAGTGTGTAATTTCTATTGGTACAAAATATAACCAAATATTGAGTATGCCCAATGTGTGGAGGAGGATAGTCACTTTGTAAGGAGCCTAACAGTGTGAACTCCGTGGTCTCCAGGGTCTCCCTACTATTGGATATATTTTTGCATAGGGCACATAGCTCGCTTGCATCCACATAATTCTTGAAAGGTATTCTTAAATTTGTGGTTTGATCAACAGAGGAGTTTAACCTGAGATTTGCACAGAATACTGATAAGATAAGGTCAATAGTTCTCTGTGTGGGCTTCAGTTGAAAGACCCCCACTTTGTTGCATCTAATCTATAGGATCTTATTAGAGGCAGGGTATATTATTTCATTGGAGTGTTCAAGCATGCCTCTGTGCTTTCTTCTCTCATCTAAAACTTTTAAGTAGAAAGGACATGGTCCCGAAGTGATCAGCTTCAGAACTTGGAGTTAAGTCCTCTGAGTAGACGATGGTCCATCTATCACAGATCCTGTATAGTACACGTGGCATAATTCAGTCATGGCGATACATCAGCATGCGTGATAGTGAACTGCAGCAATAGGTGCCTGGATCCACCTTTTGAGATTTCATTAAAGGATCAGCGTTTTTTCTCTCAATGTGAACAGTAGTATCTGTGGCAGTAGTGCCAAGTGAAATGGCTGAGGTTTATCATTCTAGTGTGCTACAGCTGGTCAAGAAGCAGCATGTGAGTAACACAAATGTAGCACATTCCAGTGGCATGGTTTTCCAAGCAAAGGGTACAGACATGCGCATATTGACTGCTGTCCCAAAAACAGACACAAAGAACAGGGAAAGAGGGAGACATCTCTGATAACTGCATCACAGTTAAATACTGGATCAGCATTTGCAGCTATATCATCACAAAATCTAATACAAGATCCTACAATTACACCTAGCTGCGGGCGGTGGCAGGGGGTAATTTATTTTTTCACCAGCACCTGGACAGAAGCAGTAGAAGGAATAATGTGTCAAAGTGAGGGGCTTAGGATGGTCCAAGGTCCAATCATACAAAAGAGGAAGAGTCAGAAGTCTCTTGATTTACAATATGGATTGAAAATGGATTGAGCTGTGTCGAGAACCTGCTAGAAGTCTCAAAATAGCTAAGCCACTCCATCTGTTTTGTGGATCTGAGAGCACTTTGGATGGCTGTAGTGGAATATCTGCCAGTCTGTGCAGTGCCCAAAAGTGTTTTTAGCCAAAGTGCCTGCTTCGACTATGCCAGTTTAAAGAAGGTTAATTTTCTTCAGGAAAAAAATTATTTGAAAATACCCATTGGTGTGAACATCTGACTTCCTGTATTGTCTTTTGAGTGCTCATACTTGCCAGATAAGGATGCAAAATTACTCAGAGAACCATTTGATGTTCCAAGCTTTAGTTAATGTGGCTTTGGAGCAGGATGAGGATTGATCAAGGTCAACGCTCATGTTGTTTCCCAACAGCACTATCTCTTTTGATGGAGCGCAGTTTCCGGGATATCAATGTCTGGCAAAGTTGCATTTATCCTTGATGAAGAGCTGATGAGCAGATGATTAGACGAGGTGTCGAGGAAGTATTCCCTTATCACCAGGTTCGTCGTTGAAGCTGTGACCAGCTGATTGAGAAGGGCGATGGGCCCCCCTTTCAGAAAAGTTTGAGTTACCCATGCAAAAAAGAAACACTCTGTGAGATTCTTTTTTTGGGTAGATTATCCACCCAGATGTTCATGTCACCTAAGATTATGGAGCATTTTGAGTGTTCGGACGTATCTAAGAGGTCTTTCAGAAATACGTCATCCATCCTTTTGGATGTTGCATTAAAAATATTGTGAGGAAAAAGTAGACTGGAAAAAATTTTAAAAAAAATGTCTACTGAAAAAATAGAATAGAAAAATGTGGCTACAAAAAAATCAAAAAATGATGGGCCTTGGGGGGAAGGTAAGTGTACGGGGACAAGGGGGTAAGGCGGCATCCCCCTGCTAAAGTACAGAGGAGGATTTACACTGCTTCTAGGAAAGGAAGTAGTAAGGATTATTTAGAGTTGAGGAAAGGGTAGCATTAGAGGGTTGAAAGGAGTTCAGGGAGGGTTAACATTACAGAGTAGTAAGGGGTTTTAAACATTCAGGGAAGTGTACAACTAAGAGGGTAGGATAGGGTTTAAAGAGTTCAGAAATTGGATGTATTAGGGTCTACTAAGAGGTTATTAGAGTACAGTTAGGTAAATGAACGTATGCATGTAATAAAAATGAGTTTTAAAATTCAACATTTTTGAAATTATCAAAGCTCACAACATTATTACCACAACAAATGTAACTCGACTTTGAAAGTAGTAATTCACATTTTAAAAGATAACTTTCTTACATCCAATCCTTTTGGGAGACTGCTGATCCATTATTGCATTTCATGGGCAGCTGCTGGACGAACTCAAAGCTTTGACCAAATGACCAAGCTCAGAGGACGGGGTCAGGGTAGGTCAGTACCAACCCTCACCAGTGCTTAATTTGTCAAATAAAGAAGTGCTAGGGCCTTTCTCTGGAGGCTTGCACCACCCATTGCCCCTGCTAGCCCTGCCAATGACAGTACTATCACAACTACTAACCATCAAACTCCTGTAAGAGTGACAATTTAGACTGTTCGAGGCCCCCAAAACTATGAAAATGGCTTGGGCAGCAGGTATTAGCCATTCAATGACAGTCTAATGGGTGATATTTGATCTGATTAATCTCTCAATCCCATGTTTTCATGAAGATTTGAAAATCTATCATACCAGTAAACAATGAGTAAGACTCCATGCTTGCTCATCACCTGTCAGTTTCTTGTTGACTTGCTAAGATATGATAAGTGTGTGATGTTTTCAAATGTTCTCTAACTACTTCTCAGCATATTACCATGTTTAATTAAAAGTAGCTGACAAATCCTTCATCAGCCTCAAAGTTGGTGGCATAGAGCTCTGTACTCTTGGACAGGAAGCATGGATCTATGATCTCATAATAATGCTTTATTTCATATGAGGGGTAGTCAAGGAGGGTAGTCCACCATTGTAAATTTGGCTGAACTCATGGATCAGGAAAAGAGTGTAGTTAAGAGGATTCACTCATCCTTTTTTATTGGAACTATAAATGATTCACGGCCAGTGGTTTTGGAAAAAGTTTCAGAATGGGTTTGCGGACAGTGGAATCAGTTCACTGAACACATAGGAGAGTGATAACTTCAAAAGCTACTGAACAATGATTGTAGCAATGCCCTTTCACATTTGAGTGCAGAGAAACCTGAGCCATAAATAATTTTTAATGGTGGCCGGTAGTCAGGTTCGGACAAAGACAAAAAATTAGGCCTGGGCACCAAAATAAATGTATCACCATTATTGAACCACAGATAGCTAAAAACAAATTGCCCACATTTGCAAATCAGGCCAGTTTTGAACTTGTAAAGACATGCTGTGTGGTTTTGAAAGGTATGGTAGACTGTATGGTTTTGTGTCTGCTGCAGGCAATGTTTGTGGTAATATCCGGGAAATCAACATCAAAAATCGTCCATCCAGACCATAAAACATGCCCACACACAACCCAAAAAATGGCTTACACACTGATCTGTCAGACCAGCACATCGGGCACTGCCTTATTGCCCTATGGGCCAGTCCAATCCTGCCAGTGGTTAATTATTTTAATACCATTTGATATATGTGGAACATGTTTCCACACGGTCATTCATAGAGAAAATATTCTCTGTGTTAAAAGGTACTGAGATATGAACCAATCCCCAGCACCAACCACTGATCTCCACTGGATACCTGCTTTAAAGTCGCACTTTGGAAAGGCCATGTCTTTATCGCTTTCACATTTTCAATAGTCTATTTGTAAGGCACTTTTGACTGTAATCTCAACTTCTTCTAGTGCTTCACTGATAACTTCTCAAAGGTATTTCCTCTCCTGAAATTCCTGTTTTCAAAATTCTCAGGCAGCTGTACTTCTTGTGTCTTTAAACTTCTGATTCACTTGTGGTGTGTTTAACCCTCAACAGTGGAGAGTCTGCCAAATGTTGTTTCAGTGGTGTCGGGTGACAATATACACATCTCAAAATGTTAATCCCTTCAGGAGATTTTGTGAACTTTGTTTTTGATAGCTGAATGTTACATATTGCAATATTGTGATTACAGAGTGATTATTATGGTAATTATTTGAATGTTCCGAATCGTAACACTCAAGAGAGTGTGTGCATCACAAAGGAGGCTAAAAGCTTCCAACGGATAAGCAGTACAATAAAAATCAAGCTAGAAGAAAGAAAAGCCTGAAGACTAAAACCCTCATCATTGTGATGTGGTGACAGAGTCATGACAGTGTTTGCAACCAGCACCTCATAAAGCCGTCCTTGTTACCTGAAGGCATTAAAAAAATGTGCAGGAAAAGTTTTTTTTAGATTTTGCTGGTTTGTTGCAGGCTCTAGGTTCAGGTAAAATGGCCAGTCTCTGCAAGATTTGGCACTGTGGGCGTTTGCTTTGAGAATCTCGGGTCAGATTTACTCAGTGGTGTAACTAAACCTGCAAAGTACATGGAGGGGGCACCCCACACTCCAAACCCAGTCAGGAGTTCTCATGTCAGAGGCCTGCTGCTAGTGCACAGTGCTGAAGGGGACCCCCTGGATCTCGGGCCCCCAATGCACTATGCAGGCTATTGTTCCGCCTCTGGATTTACTAACCGTGCACACAACTCATCAAGACAGCATGCTGCACTGTTTCTTTCCCATGAAAAGGAGAACAGAAATACATAATTTCTACTAAGATATGGCGCATTTCTGCTCTCTCATAGTGCCTGCACACTGTGTGCTGCCTTGCCTAGTGCCAAAGCAGTCACCCTTGCACCATGCTGTAAGGGTGCCTGTGTTACAGGCAGGATTGTTTTTGCACAGGACGGGATACTTTCCTGCACAGAAATAATCTTTAGAGGAATATTGCTCTTTCTATGTGTGATGCAGAATGCAGCGCACGTGGAAAGGGGAAGTTACAAGGAGAAATAAAGTTATGTCTCCTAGCTATGCCTATCTTGGTTAGGTGAACCCTTTAGGGGCAATCCCAAGTTTACTGATGTTAATAAATCAGGGTTTGCATCAATTTCCATGTGTGGATGCGCTGGAATAGCCATGGTCCACCCATGGAGTGCATACCATGAAGAAATGTAACGCAACATGGCGCAAGCAGCTGCGCTACATATATTTCTTTACAAAGTCGCGCACAGAGGCATAATCTAACATACGCACAAGCCCAGTGGACAAAGGAGTGACCAACACACAAACCATGATGCCAGAGTACTACTGAACCTCAGAGAAGGAGCTGCTGAACTAGAGGTTTTCACCAAGAAACAGCGATTTGGATACAAAGCTCTACGGTAACTGCAGGGTTATTTACCTCTGAAAGTAGAACAAAATTTACAAATAAAGGTACAGTGAGCGGTAACCAATAGATTGGGGCTGTGCCTTGCAGAAAAAAAGCGACATCTTTTCAGCTCTGCAAGTGGACACCATGTGTGCCAAAGCTTGATCTCAGCATTAGTTGGTTTTAAACTTAGAAAGTTATACCATGGCCTACCCATGATCTAATATTTGCCCTCTCCTAATAAACAGGTCATGTATGGTGAACTGTTGACCTGATCACAACTGGTGTACAAAAGAAAGGGACTTTTTACTATTGGCTAAAAATGTCAAGGTTGTAACATAGTTCAACCAAAGACCTTTGTTTGTAACAAATCATTTAAAAAAGCTTACTTCAAAAATAGAGTTCCAGCTCCTATTAAAAAAGGACCCTAGCACTATATGGACACCTTTTTGCATCCAGGTCAGAACAATTCAGGGCAGTACTGCTCAAAAGTTCCAGAAAGACACTGTCCAGACAACTGAACCAGGAGAATCGAGAAAGAGCAGACTTCAGTTCACAGCCTCCATCAACCCAGCTAGCTGTACTTACTAAGGGCTCCAGATGTAAGCACTTGAGCATCTAATTCCTGGCGCCATAGAGGACAATTCGTGACAGCAGTGAGGCGCTCAACGGCTGACAATACTTGCGTAATATCATAGCACGACTATTAGTATAGGAGACATTTCACGACTGATGGCATGTTAAGAGGGCATTTTACAGCCGCTCACCTCATAAGGTGAAAACTATGAACAGACTGCATTTTACAGGGACATGTATTTACTGACAGCATATCATGTTATAGTGTCACTGAATGAATTTTATTAATGGCCCAAATATGTGGATGACCAACCAGCAATGGAGGGAGCAGGCAGAGCTCTTTGCAGAAAAGACCATTCACCTGAGATCCATAAACCTGAAAAGCAACAGATCCTGAAAGGATCCACTTCAGGTGGCACTGCTGAGATCAGCAACTGTGTTTAGCCAAAGCAGTATTGTCCCTTTTCTCTCATTATGTTCCAGAAATATCTCAAAGTATTGCCACTCAAAAACCACCTCATCCATAAGACCTTACACAAGGGAGATTACAGCTATTGAAATGTCAGTGGCAAATCACTCCAGGCTTAGATGCTCCCCTCCATGTCCTCCTCCCCTACTTTGTAGAACTCCTATAGATGCCAGACCTCACTTTGAAGCCCCATTTGGACTCCTCTCTGCTCTAGCCTCATGCCAAAACCCACATCTGACTTAACTGTTGTGTCTGCCCAGCCCATCCTCTGCCACCACTCTTACCTAGATACCACTTCCCTCTTACGCTGATATTTCATCTACATGGTTACCTCCACTGTACCAATTACACTATCATTTACTGCTGGCATCCCCACTTTCTTGCTTCCTTTTCCACATTGTCTTCTTATCTAATAATTCCCCTTCAAATGGGGTTGGGGGAGGGGGTCACTGCTAGCATCCCCTGAGCCACCCCTTTGCCACAGTACACACTATCCATACAACTTCATATTTACATCTCTTATTGACTTTCGTCTGTCCGCTACAGTCGTTACTCTGAACCCTTTCCTGCTTCTTGTTCCTCCCAATCAACACCTCACTGCCTTTTTTCTCCTTTTAAATGCATCTGTCCTGCTCCCATTCTTTCCTGCTCATCCCTTGCAAATACATGCTTCTGTGATTGTCAACAACATCTGTGGACTTTGGACCACTCCTCCCACCAAACAAACTTGGCACCTCAAACGCTGATGCCTTCCCTGCCGGGGCTTTCACCTCAGAACACCTTGCATTGAGTGGCCTTCACTATGCCAGCTCCCTTCCTGTGTTGCTCCATCACCCGCAAGAAAGCTCTGCACTCAGTGTGATGTGCTCGCTCACTGATCACGACACCACGGCATCCCATTTTCTACTCATTGAGGGTCTCACAACTGGAGTTGGCTTCAACTTCTATTTCTCCTCATGATATCCTTCAGAGATATCTCCAAAAATCAAACTCCAAAGGCCCTGGTAAATTTCTTATCTCAGGCTAGATCCTCTCCATAATTCTAAAAGCCTTCTGTACAGATGTGGTAAGAACAGGCGTGTTTGTTCCTACATCGTCCACAAAGCTGCAGCAATACATCTGTATAATTTCAGTAAGAACCACACACTCTGAAAGTGATCTGCCGTGAAACTCTATTATTATAACTATAAAACAGATGACAATATGGTTTGGAAGTCCACATGGACCTGCTCCACACTATTTAAAGCTATTTTTAAAAAACATAGTTGATTGTTATTTAGAATAGCATTTCAAGTCTGGTGGAGTTATTGAAATATATTACAGCTTGTGACGTGTTATTTGGGCGTTGCATTAATGGTTGCCATTTATGAGGTCAAATCTAAAGTCGTTTTGTGGGCTTTTCAAGTTTATTTTGACGTTTTTAATGAGCAAGTGCTTTTTGGACACCCATGTGCCCCTCTTTCTCTAAATTTATCAGAGTCTTGACTGTTTCATCACTCATCCACTTTATTTCTAAATCTAGGGCCAGATGTACGACCAAGGAATTTGCGACTCGCAAATTGCGTCGCAATAGCGACTCGCATTTTGCGAGTTGCAAATTGGCATGTACAGCCAATGGAGTCGCAAATTGCATGCCTCATGCATATTAATGAAGCACTCGCAATTTGCGACCCCATTGGGAATGGCTGGCCCTCCCAAGTATGGTGGCCTGCTGGGTTCAGCAGACCTCCATCTCTGGGACTGCTTTTAAAATAAGCAGGTTTTTTTTTCAATGCAGACCGAATATGGGATGCATTTAAAAAACAGAAAAATCAAACGTTTTTGTTTCATTTTTTAAGGGCTGGTAGTGGTCCCTGGGACCACTGCCTGCCCATAAAAAATATTTTCCCCTGCATTTGCAAAGGGGAAAGGGTCAACTAGGGACCCCTTCACATTTGCGACTGCATTACCACTCTCTTGCAGAGGGCGGCAAATTGCGAGTGTTTTGCGACTGCAATTGCGGTGGCAAAACATTCTTACATAGGGTTGCGAGTCGCAATTAGGAAGGGATGCCCTTGGAAAGCCCCTTTGTAATTGCGAGTCACAATTCCTATTTAGCGAGTCACAAATACATTGCAACTCGCTAAATAGGGTTTGTACATGGCCCTAACAGTTATTGCATGCGCAAACGGGTCGCTAACCCATTTGCGCATGCAAAAATGGGTCGTACATCTGGCCCCTTGTCTCTATCTCGTTGGCCAAATGTGTCGGGAAAATGTGTTTTATGAAAGAAGAGCTGCAGGCGATGTAGTCACACAATGGGTTTACAGACAAGCAAGTATATTCACCACTGAGGGGAAATGGTCCTGTGTCAAAGTTCATAACTCTTATTTAAAACTCATTGTAATAAAATATATATTGGTGTCCTTCCTCCAAAATATGCATCTATTCCAATGCAATTCGAGGAACATTCATTTCAGTGTAGCCTCCGGTACTTGCCCTTAACTCTCTTTAGAATGAGAGCCAGAGTGTAGGGTATAGATCCCTTTCTTCACTAGGAAATGGTGGTGTGACCTCTGGTGGTGAACATGAGTGGGCAGTGTTCAGTGTCTGTGCAGTGCAAAAGGAATGGAAGGGCCTCAACCTGATGTTCCAGAAGTCCAGAAGCTAAGCAGTAACTCAGTGCTCCCCAGAGGAACACCGCTGCCCCCCAAAGGAACAAACACTTAGAGATCCTGCGCCCTAGGGGAGTTAGAAGATGGAGGGTGTGTTGAACAGTCCTCCTGCTGGGAAGTACATACATGGGGATCTCTCTTTGGGTTTACTTAAATCTTCTGAGTGTGGCCATAGGGAACAAAACAGTAATGCAGGGGCACACAATACAGCCTAAATTTACAAAGCCTTTGTGTACCAATTGCGTTGCGCCAGGCGACACTGGGCAATGCAAAGGCTAATTTGGAATTTACAAAGTCACGCAAGGCCTGATTTGCGTGGCTTTCTAAAGAAATGTACCGCAACGCACCTGCTTCTGCTGCGTTATGTTACATTTCAACTTGGGAGGTGCTCCATGGGTGGAGCATAGACCCACCCATGCGACCACCCATGGATTTTGGCACATTACAAGATACATTAAAGTTAGTAAACCTGGGACTATGTCAAAATACAATGTCTTCTCCAGTGAGGAGTAACAAGGAGAAATATCTTTATATCTCCTCATTATTACCTTTGTCCACATTCTGCAACACATATAGAAAGAGGAAATTGCTTCTAACGATTGCTTTCTGCAAGAATATGTCCCTTTCTGCACAAAATCAACCCTGCCTGTAACGCAGGCACCCTTGCACTATGGTCCAGAGTTGCCTGCGGTGGCGCTAGGCACAAAATGCGCCAGTGCAAGGAGAGAACAGAAATGCTCCATTTCTGCTCTCTCCCTTTAAGCAACGCTGTGCAGCAACTTTGCGTGCTGCCCTGCATTGCGTGAAAGATTAGTACACATGACCCATTAAACTTACATCTCAAGTGGCTCTATCATGTCTCTTATTACACAGTCTCACCATCACTCTAGCCCCATTCTTATTTTAGATTCATGGTCCTGATTTTGTGTTCAATGGCAAGGAACAATCCTCCAAATTCTGGGGGTGGTGCAAACCCAGTGGAGGGTGACACTGTGGATTTCCCACCCCCATGGTATCTGAATGGTGGAGAGAATTTTGCTGACGAATTCTTTATCACACTTAGTGCCTTTTTCAGAAATTATCTCCTATGCCACACAATTCGAAACAAAGAAGCCCTTGGTCTTTTACTCTTTATTTCGTGAGACAATTCACGGCTGCAGATGAGTTAAACAAGCATTGGCTCTGTGCTGTGAAATTAAACACTCAGAGCGTTTGGAATTTTTATTGCAAAATATGGTGTAGGCATTTTCGTGTAAGACATTTTCAAAACCGGATGGATTTCAGGGCCTGTGGTGACATGCTGATAGATTCCTGCTTGTGTGTAATGACCTCCAGGAGTGCAACAAATTCTGCCACTAATGTCAACTTGTTAGCTAATGACAGAATTTTCCAGGAAATATAGCTTATAAGAAAAAATAGAGCTGAAAAGCCAGTTATCCTTCTGCATGTTTAAGGAATTCTGCTAGTAACTTGCCTTTCACACTGTCTGCTGTTTCTTTCAGAAGGAATAATGACGTCAAAGCTCAACCGTAAGACATTATTACAGTGAAGTAGTGATGCCATTTTCTTTTACAAGCTATTCCGGATGTCACAAGTCGACTTCAATAAGTGAAAGAGAAACTGATTTTACACAATTATTAGTGGTTTCCTAAGATAGATGTATATTATTTTTCTGCTACTCATAGACCCTGATTTAGAGTGGCCGGGGTGAAGGTGTTATTTATTTCACACTTTACAATTCGACTCCCAGGGACTCGGAATTTTTCGGATGTGATAAAATACACTTACTCTGAGTTTTTTGGGGGGATTAATACTTGATTTTGCTTCACATCGGACCGAAATTTGCATTTCATGTTAACTACTGTATCTTGTCCACTGTTAAATTCAAGCCAAAATTTTATGAAGGGTGCAGACTTTACCACACCTGGTATATACTGGGTGCAGGAAACACCTCACAATTCAGAAATTCGACAGCTGTGCCAACAGGGGTTTGCACAGGGGTCAGAAATGTCTGGCCCACTCACAATCAAGGGTAAAATGTAATATTTTTTATAATTACAAATTCTTGTATAATGTCACAACTATATATGTATGTATGTTTCTAATAGCAGCACATTGCACTTTGTCTTGATAGTTCTACAGTGTAGTAAAGGATTAATAGAGAACTATGTGGTGATACATAAGTCTTCTTGACAAGCCTCAATGCTACTGCAGATAACAGGAAACAACATATCTCTTGCCCATCAAATACCAATATTCTCGTACTTTTTGCCTGATTAATTTGATTATCTGGGGCCCTTTCCGATAAGTAATCATTGAGAAGATCCAGTTTGTGGGTTCCCTTCTCATTACTATGAGTTTAAGACTTAGAAACAATCTTGTTGCTGTGTAAACAGATTGTTGCCCCCCCAAATAGAATATGGCAATCTAGTAATGTTTTTGTTTCCTTTATATATGTATTCCTTGGCAAGATTCAATTTGTGAGTTCCCTAGATCTAGCCTTGGAAAAGATCATGTTGCTATCCAGAGTAAACAGAGGCCCCGATTCACTTAGAGACTCCGCACTCGGGCGGAAATCTCCGCATTGAGAATTCTCATTGAGAGAGATTGGGAGATTTCGCCAGGAGTACAGAACGCCCCCCCCCCCCCCCCAGGGCAGGCTTTAGGGCAGGGCGACTGGTGCGGCTGCACTGGGCACTGACCTGTGGGGGAGGGGCCCGCTGTGACCTCAGGGGGGCGTTGTGCTTGGCAATATCTTATGATAGGAGAGATGAAGGGCGTTTTTGCAGGTGGTTGTGAGTGGATCCGAGGAGGCGGTCATGGGACGTGGGGGTGCCAAAAGTGATTGTCGCACCGGGCGCCACCAGTGCTAAAGCCAGCCCTGCCCCATCCCCCCCCCCCCCCCCATCCCCTGACTGCGAAGGATCTTTGTGAATCAGGCTCAGACTGTTGCCCTCCAATTGGATGGTGATCCATTCTGTCTGGACCACACAACTTGAACATGTCCTCATGTTCCTTTCACTGAAGCCCTTGAATATATATCAGGATGGCTTCATCTCATTTATAAACTGCCCTCTAATAGGCTGACCTACACACAGAGCTCTCTACCTCAGAACTGCTACATAATATTCAGTGTCACCTGAACACAGTGACAGCTAAAGTCAAAAACACAACTGGTACTTACTCACCAAAAACATCTTGGAATGTAAACAAATATTCATGATCTAGAGAAGGAAGAGGAGATCTCCTCTGCAAACTCATGGTAACTGCTTAAAAGGCGTCTACAGAGATCACCAGACTGCAACCTAGCTAAAAGCAGCCGCGGCCTGTGCAGGTAAGAGCGGGGGGGGGGGGGGGGTCAGTGGAGCTGGGTGTGGGGGGGGTGATTTCAACAGACACCAACGAGGGAAAAATAGTTATTTATTTATTTGTTCCTTGTGGTCATCTGTCGAATCCCCCCCCCCCCACAATCCGGCCCCACCGCTCCCACCTGCACGGGCCGCGGCTAGCAAGAAGAACAGCTATGCCTGAGGATCAGCAGGAAGCAGAGCAGAGCCCAGGAGATTAGACAGAGCATGAGTGTGACTCAGAGAGCAGAAGACCTGCACATCCCAGAACATCTGGCTCACACAGTGAGCAGCTCTCACAGCTGTGCAATGTCAAAATATCAACTGCGTCTTCAGCATTCTTTGTGTATGACATGTTCTTCTAAAGTACTGCAGAGATGTTACGTTGTCCCATGTTAGGTGTCAGGAGCTCACCCGCCTCTGGGATTTGACTCCTACCATTTGTAATAGGAAAGGCAAACCTACAAATACCAAAATGCAAATAATGGAACCAGGATGTGGTCAAATATTCCCTCTGGGTGTCCTGGTGTTTAACTAAGGCGGGTTTCTTTTTCCATCACCACTTCTCTGAAAACGCACAAGAAACCCCAAATGGAGAATTCCAATTAATGACTCTGCTGAATAAACCCCTCATCAGGGCCGGCATTAGGGCTGTGCGACCGGTTGGGCAGCCATGGCGCTGACCTGAAGGGGGGTACTGACCTCAGTGGGGTGCTGTGTTTAGCACTGTAGGATTTAAAAGCACCTACTGCAGAATTCCTTGGTCCAGCTTTCAGGCAGCAATAAAAATGTCACGATAACTCTTGTGATTAATGTTCCTGTAAGAAAGAGAGATCAGAGTTTTGTCTAGGGCTATTTTGACTCGCCATAACGCAGCGCAGAAGGTTAATGTGCCTGCTGCAAAGAACAGCTCTGTATTTTATGTGGATAGCTGAGTGGATTAGTAAAGCCAGCTTTTACCAGCACTTTAAAACAAAGTAAATGTATTTAAGAGAAGGTCTATGGAGAAATAAGGGGCACTTTTGCCATGTGGTAGTGAGGGAATCTGAGGAGGAGGTCATATGGGGTGGTGGGGTGCCAAAAATGATTGTTGCACGGGGCGCCCCCAGCTGTCCCTGCCTCTCATTGTGCCTCCCTTTGAATTTAGTCAACTACTCACTGAACTCCCAAGAAGGCGGTCCCCAGGTGCACTGGCAAATGATGCTGCCAACGAGCATAATAACCAAATGATTACACTTTAGTCCGATATGAACAATAATTATTTTAATTCATCCTTGCATTCATTATAAGTCTATTTTCTTAATGAGCCTCCACGCATTTGTGATAAGTGCTGCAGGAGCAGGAAAGGTAGGCAAATGTATTCCAAATCCAACTTCACCCACAACAGGCAGCGACTGGCTGACTCAGACTCCAGAAGAAACTGACACAGGCAGTGGAATCTTCGCCTACCATTCCCTGCCAGCACAGGCCTTACCATTACAATGCTAAGTTCAAATAACAACATGCATTGAAAAGGAACACGCCCCGGTGTGACTCGGGCACACGCACGCACAAGCACGGGATGCGCTGCGAGTCACACCGCTAACCGCTCTACACTACATCACCTTCCACCTCAAACACAAACAAAAAAATAATTACAACATGAATGCCAAAGAAAGGGAAATGACAACAAACAGAAAGGAAAAACATTAGCACATCACATAGTCCTTGAATTTACCAGGTTTCCTGACCTCACGAGACCTAGTGCATGCTACTGTGGGGAGCTCACCAGTACAGTTGTGCGTACCCTTACATACTCTGGTGACTGAATCATGACAAGGAGTATACACCTCACAACCCTTTGCAGGTTGTATCCATTGTCTGTAACGGAAGTTCTGGGTGATCCCTCTAAGCCAAATACCTGCTCCAAGAATTTAATTGTTGTGTTGGTAGAAGAAGAACTTACAAAAGAATATGATAGCCACTTAGAAAAATAATCAACCAATAAGACGGCATATCTCATCCCCTCTGGCAGGGAAATGTATGGTCCTGAAAAGTCAAAACCTAATTTGTCCCATGGTGACTTTGGAAATGGACCAGGATGCAAAGGTGCTTTATTTAATTTCCAATGTTTATTGGAAAGTAAGCACTCTGGACATCTCTCTACAGTCAGCCTCACTTGCTATCTAATGCAGGCCACCAGTAATGTTCTTTGATGCGCATGCATGTCTTAGTGGTACCTAGATGCCCTAGATGAGCTTTGGAAATGATGGAATGGCACAGTTTGGATGGAAGAACGTGTAAATCGCCTCTCAAAATCAAACCATTGACAAGTGAAAGCTGGCTCGCTGCTTGTGCATATGTTTTTAAATCACCCTGTAAGCATTCAATAAGAGGCGAACCTTTAATAAAGTGTATAAACCAAGTTGTTCCAGCTCCTCATCTTCCTGACAAGCTTTCAACCACTCATCTGCATGTGTGGCATCAATGGAGGCAACACATTTTCTGTCATCATTGTTATTTTCCTCATCAAACTCTGGTAAAGGCATCCGGGAAAGACAATCTGCTCTGAAGTTCCTGCCACCAGACACATGACAAGCAGTGAAAGTGTACATGTGTAGGTGTGACACAGGTCTTGTTAATCTGCTGACACATTGTTATGAATGCCCCCTGTAAAAATAAAAACAAAGGGTTTGTGATCCGTATAAAGTTCAAACCACCTGCCCCAGACATATATCTTACATTTTTGAACTGCCCAGATCCATGCCAATGCCTCATGTTCAATAGTACTGTACTGTTTCTCAAATTTCTTCAAAGTTAAGTGACTTTGGATAGTGGATCAAGTTTTGAATGCTGTAAGTCAATTCAAACAATCGCGGCATGATAGCCATAGTGCGGAGTTCAAAAGGTGTCTGTAAACAACTGTTGATCCACTATCCAAAGTGTCTGATCCCATACATATCATTAGGTTGACCCCATTATATGTCTTATGAAATCATGATTTCTATTGTAAGTTTATACTTTTGCTTTCAGAAAAATGATTTTCCATTATTACATTGGGTATAGATTTTTTTTGGTAAGTTCTGTTTGTTAAACCGCTGCATCATACACCATCACAAACAATACATATATGTATCTTAGTCTGGCGGCAGTAGACAGAGGGAACCTTGCAGTTTTAATCAACAACTAATTGACCATATCAATCCCCAGGCCCCCTGGGTGTAGGCATCATCTGCGTCAACCCTCCCCCTCTGACCCTGCACCCATAAGCAGTGTATTTCACCCATGAGCTCCAGATCTTCTCCCATTTCTTTGGATATCCTCTGCTCTCATAAATTACTTCTTCCGCTCACTGGCACCAGTCTAGATCTTGTTTCCAGTCTCAAATCTTTGGGGTATCAGCCGCCATCCATGTCCTAGCAATGTTCCTCTTTTCCACCCCAGCTTCCAACCTCAGCCAGACATTGGCGTGTTTAGGGCACGTTGTCTCTCCAGTTAATCCCTTCAGGTACCTCCTTGCTTCTGCTAAATCTTGCAGACCCATTACCCTAGTCATTATCTGGGCCACTCCAATCCAGTAACTTTACATTTTAGGGCATGCCCAGATAAGATGGAACAAGCATTTACAATGCAATGGTCTCGGCATTGTTAAAGTTAGAGCTATTGGCATTGTTCCTGACATTATTTTTGTTTATGTTTTTGTTTTTAAAACATTTAAAGAAACAGCATTGGCAGGCTGCTTGTCATGTGTACCTTGTGCGTGGCATAGCTTCTTATTATACTTGGAGCAACATGATAGGCTAACACACGAGGCTGAGTACAGCACACACCCTGAACTCACATATCTGAAGGTAGCCTCTTATATAATAATTAAAACCAGGAGGCTCAGTAAAGAAAAGTAGCCCAGGATCACACAACGTGGTCGAGCAGGGAAGCTGGGATTGGTCCCGGATTTTCCAGCCACTAGACAGGTATTTTTGCATCTTTTATATAGAGCGAACTCGACCCGAAGGTAGTGGAGCGCTTTACACGAGCACCGTATTTACATGACATACTCAGGCACGGGGAGATTAAGTGATTTGCCCAGAATCCCAGGATGTGGACGCGACCCCGAGGCACAAACGCTGGTTTCCAGCACCAAAGTCGGCAGTCTAGTCTAACACCGAAGCTTACTACTGAGCTTGGGTGGCAGACAGAATCCGCCTTTTATTTTTGGCAGTTTTACCTAGTGCAAACCCTGCCCAAGAACAGACATAGACTACTACAATTTTTTTTTTGTTATATGGAAATTTGCGGGTCACCTTGTTTCAAGGTTGGTATATGTGCCCACAAGACCTCATCACCTCCCATGAACATTTGGCTCATTTTGGGCTCGAGATTCCAAGTCGACCTCGAGCCGAGCCAGAGCCAGGCTTCTGGCTCCAGCCTCAGTAGCTCACCAAATCTAATATTAGAGGTGGCTTGTATTGCGTTTTGTTAAACTGTGCTGGGGGTGGGGCGATAAACCAGCCTCCTGCCTCCCTACTCCTGGCTTCGGAGTACGGCAACCATTTGCCGAGCCCTCCTCCAGCCCGGCTGCACGTGGAAGAGGCGGGATTAGCGGCCAGCGTGAAAGGAAACAGGATTAGAGCTCCGTGATCGCCTGCTCACTCGAGGCACGGTGAGAGCGCCGGCGTGAGGTAACTCCCAGCCCTGGCCCTGGGTCACCCCGCGCTGCCTGCCCGGGGTCATCACCTCAAGGCGCCCGGCCGCATCTCACCCTGTGCCCGCAGGAAGCGCGCCAAAAAAGAAGCCCCTTTTCATCTTCTTTTCACCCCAAACCCTTCTATCACATTCCAAGAAGGTTTCAGAGGTAAGTGAAGACGTGGGAGCCGTGAGCTGCAGGCTGGTGGGTTTGGGGTTCCCACACCCCCTTTTTCACTCAGGAAGTCCGTTCCAGTCTGTAACAGGTATGACCCGATTGGGGGGGGGCAGGTGATAATGTAGCATTTGTGTGCGTTGTAGCGGTCATTATGATAAGGTAATTGCCCGCTCCTGAAGTTATGCATCTGAAGGAGATGCTGTGTAAACAACGTAAGGGCAATTATATAAGAACACGCTCTTTAGGAGCATTAGTGGTTTGGAAAAGTCCTTCAGATGGCCTAATTTTAAAAAGCTAACGTGACCTGCGTGCGTTTGTCTAATGTACCTGTAAACGCTGCTGGTTGTAAGTATGCTGTACCTGTGCCGTCATAATGCACTCCTTGGGAGCAGCCAATCAGCAGTAAAAGCCGCGAGACAGGCTCAGCATTAATACATCGCACACCTCGGAGGCATGAAAGCAGGCTTTTATTGCATATTAGTGCCCTCACTGTAACAATTCTCATTGGTCAACCCAGGGCTTGCAGCTTCTGATATCAGCTTAATACAGGATGGCCCTGCCCAGCGCAGCAGCAGGGGTTTGGTACCTCTTATGATTTTCAAGGGACTGCCCAAATTTCTGGGGACGACTATAGACATTTTGCCATCTCAGTCCGTAATTCTTTGATCTTCTCTCTCACGATTCAATGACATTGTAGACTTTCCCCCCAAAATCCACATACTTTCCCACGAATGATGAAACAAGCCTTTGCCAGCTGTGGCAAGCCTACATAAGTATCACACCCAAGTGCAGACTGAGTGTAGGTAAAAGTACATTTACAGCTCTCAATTTGCAAGGGTCCCATTGTGGAATGACTTGTTTCTGAGTTTCAAAGTAGACCCCCCCCCCCTTGCATTCAATGGTGAAGCCACAACTATGACAGGCATCTATCCTTGGTAGCTCTGTTAGCAGAGAGGTCAGAGATTGAACGGGCACGAAATGAATGGTAGGGCATGCACAACACTTCGGCGCCAGCCTGAGAGGACAGGGGGGAGGAGACCAGAGCAGCAGCCGAACACGGGAGCCGAGAGCAGGGGGAGAGGACACCATTAACACCACCGCCTTTCTCCGAGGTCAAGCAGAAATGCCTCGGAGAAACGCAGCGGCGTTTTCTTTCTCTCCTCTTGCCATTGGCTGGAATGTTTACATTCCAGAGGAGAGAAAGAAAGTAAAAAACACACCCCCGAATCCAAAAAAGACGGGGCTTGTTTGGAGAGACAATGCTCTTCTCCAATGGCTGACCAGTATTTCAGAGGCCAGCCAATGGAGAAGAGGTAAAAAAAAGGGGCGGGTTAAAGCCCCACTCCTAACATTAAATCTCGGAGCGAGACTGCGCAAGCGCAGCCTTCGAGCCGAGACCTAAAAAGGAGCCTACTTCCCCTACTGCACAGCCCCGAGTCACATCGGCCTAGTTTGTACTGGAGCTTCTGGGAGGCATACGACCTGTGTAAGATTCAGAGTTGAATCAATCGAAACCGAGTTCGTATGACACTTTCCCTAGGACTCTGTAGGGCCTCAGCCCAGTCGTTATCCTCTAGTGAACCCACATCTGTCTCTCACGCCTCGCTCAGGGGTCCTAAAGGATCTGGAAAATTATTCATTATCTTCTGGTATGTTAAAGAGATGGCCTTGTCTGCTAGGGGGTCAAGTATCAATCTGTTTTCTAACGGGGACCAATCGGGCAACAGTTCTCCCTCCAGTATTTGGCACCGCAGAGTACATCTCAGCTGCAGATATCAGAACTGTTCCCCGTCTGCCATCTGAGATTATGTCTGCAGAGCTTGGAATTTGACCATTGTCCCTTTCCACCAAACCTCTCCTAGGCGATATATTCCAATGAGGCCCCACTTGCAAAAGCCCTGTAGGCGCCCCACTTCGCCCAACAGATCACAGTCCCAGAGTGTGGTTTGTTCCTCCCACCCCACTAGTTTTGTGGCCGCTCGCTATGCTTGTATCACTGTCTGCGTATGGGAAGTGTTTTCTCGCGGTCTCTACGATACAGTGCCGCCGGAAACCCTCCATTTTCCATGGTATGGTGATCCACCGGGTACGCCGGTTCAGTGTAGGATGTAAAGCCCCAATCATTGATATTTATGAGCTGGGATGCAAAATAATAATTCCTGATGTCTAGGACTGCCAGTGCCCCCTCATATTCACCCTGCTGTAACTTGTGCAACGCAATTCGTGGACTGGCACCTTCCCATAGCAATGTTCGTAACTCCCCTTCAATCGCTCAAAAGAATGTACTCAAGATCGTATAAGGGGTATTCTGAAACGAGAACTGTAGGCATGGAAGGGCCATCATCTTGAAGAAGATGGCTCTGCCTATATTGGTGACGGGACATGTTCCAGTGATTCACATCCCATCATAGTCGCGCCAATTGGGAGTATAGATTCAGGACCAAGAAGTTCTCTTCCAACTTGGTTATGCAAATCCCTGGGTATTTTAATTTGTCTTTCTGTATCAACACTCCACTGGCTGATGTGAGGGGTGGGATCTCTCCTGCCAGGTGAAAAATTGAATGACTTGCCCCAATTTGTTTGGTAGCCCGAATGGCTGCCAAATGTTCAGAAAATATGTATGAGTCTATGAAATGTCTGGCAAGGTTTATCTGCATAAAGCAGAATATCATCTGCTTATAGGGAGATTCGTTCCTCCCAGCCACTCCCGATGTCAATACTGTGAACGAGACGATCTCTACCCAGCCACGCTGCGAACGGTTCGAGTGCCATTGCGAAAATCATAGGAGAGAGTGGGCATCCCTGTTGCGTGTCTAAGTACAGTGTAAAAGGCCTGGATACCGTCCCATTTACACGGACTCTTGTAAACAGGTCAAAGGCGAACTCAGGCACCGAACTTTGGACCAAAGCCAAGTATGGACAATAGCGCGAACAGGTACAGCCATTTGATACTATTGAACACCATGCGGGCATCCAATGAAAGTACGGCTTCGACCTCAGCTGGTCAGGAGAAAGTTCCACTCATGACTCCGTACAGGCGTCGGAGGTTCAACCTGGTACTCCTATGTGGCATGAACCCGGATTGGTCCTGGTGGATTATCGTGGAGATGGCGGAATGCAACCGATTAGCCAGTACGTTTTCCAGCACCTTTGCCTCAAAGTTAAGGAGGGAGTAAGGTCTATACGAGCTACAGAGCTCAGGGGGGCTACCCTTCTTTGGAATAACCCCTTTGGTGGCCATTCTTTTTTTTTTTTTAAAACAATTTTTATTGAAAGTAAAACCAAACTCACAGCAGAGCAATAGTAATGTCACATTAGGTAATCCTATCCCCGGCATAGTATACAAACGGACACTGGGGAGTACAGACCCCGCCCGCAGGGCCACCCACCTCCTGTCAAATCCACTAGCACAGCAACCCATAGACGGACTCACGCATACACCGGGATCGGGGAACCCATTCACGACAGCATATACCTTGTGTCTCAGGGGCCTCAGGTCACCTCGGTTGCCCCAGCTGCGCTCAAAGCCGCCAGTCTCTCCCTCCTCAGTTCCACAGTGGGAGAAACGCAAATGTCTCCCCGATATTTTTTCCAGCGTTCCCCACTTAAGATTCCATTTCTTGGGGCACCCTCGACCCTTATAGACTGTTTTCTCCGCCACCATGGCCTGATCCATGTCCGTGGCCCAAGTTCGCAGCTGCGGCACCGTGGCCACCCCCCACTTCTGGGCAATGTTCCTCTTTGCGATGGCCCACCCCATGGCTGACCATTCCTGCTCTGGCTGGGTCAGATCTGTGGTGTCCCAGTTATTGAGGAGGCAGAGCTGGGGAGAAGGGGTCAGGGGCTTGCCAATGGCCCGCACCATCTGACGGGTGACGGCCTCCCAATAGCGCTGGACGTGGGGGCATGCCCATAGAATATGTAGAAATGTCCCTATCTGGTGACATTGCCGCAGGCAACGCGCATCCGCTCTCTTTCCTAATTTACAAAGCAATTCAGCGTCAAAATATACACGGTGTAGGATTTTAATCTGCACCAGGCGGAGTCGCAGTGGTATAGCTACCTCCCTAGGGGAAGCCAACGCCTCCGTCCAGTCCTCGTCCGCCAAGTCCCCCAGGTCCGTCTCCCAGCGAGCCCTAACTTTCTGCAACGGATCAGTCCTATTATTGATCAACTTTTTGCATGTCAGGGAGATAGCCTTGCGGTCCATTGGGTCCAACAGCAGTCGGTCCTCTAGAGGAGAGTAAGCCGGGAGAGGGGCGTCAGCAGGAAGGGCGCCGTCAATAGCGTGACTTATTTGAAGGTAGCGAAAGTACTCCGACGGGGCAAGTTGGTACTTGAGTTGGAGCTCCGCAAACATCGCCATCCTACCCTTGATCCATACATCTTCCACAGTCGCGATACCAATGAAGTCCCACTTGTCGAACCCTGCGCAGGTACTCAACCTTCCCAGGGAATCAGGTTCCCAGAGGGGGGTGGCCTTAGTCAACCGCCCATGCCACCCCATTCGTCGCTGGAGTCTGTGCCATATCTCTACCGTCCGGGCAGTTGGACCAGTGAGATTGAGTTTTTTGTAGTTGGAATACAAAGCCCTATTGTATCCACCCCTCCCCAGGAGCCATCGATCGGTACGGAAATTGGGGTCATCGTGGAGCCCGAACACCCACTGGTTAATTGCTATCAATTGTGATGCCTGGTAGTAGAGCCGCAGGTCTGGCAATCCTATGCCACCATCATACCACCCCATTGTCAATTTTTGCGTCGCTATCCGAGGCTGTCCCCCATCTCACAACAAGTATCTAAGGGCAGCGTCGATCTGTAAAAAATACGACTCTGGAATCGGGTGAGACGCATTTTGTAATGCGTAGAGAAAACGCGGGAGGGCCAGCATCTTACATAGCGATGCCCGGCCCAATAGTGTGAGATGGCAGCGTTTTCCAGTGGACCACATCCGCTTTAAATCGCCAGGGCGGGCCCAGCAGATTGCGGTCATAGAACAATGTGGGGTCTAGTGTAACATGGATACCGAGGTATAGGAAACCCTGCGGCGCCACCGGTATGGTGTATCCTCTGGGGCTAATGTGAGGGTCGCCCCATAACGGGTACATCTGGGATTTGGACCAGTTAATCTGGTAACCGGAGTGGGCCCCAAAGATATGGAAGATGTGGAGAACCCGGCGAATAGAGCGGGCTGGGGAGGCCAAATACAGCAAGATATCATCTGCGTATAAGGATATACGATCTTCGTGATCCGGCGTCCACTCGAAGCCTCGAATTTCCGGATCATCCCTGATCCAGACCGCGAGGGGCTCCAAGGCCAAAGCAAAGAGGAGCAGCGACAGCGGACAACCCTGCCTCGTGCCCCGGTATAAGGAGAATGTGCCCGAACGGTGATTGTTAACAGAGACATGGGCCAACGGTCGCCGATATAAGAGTCAGATCCAGCCGATCATCCGGGGCCCTAATCCAATCCGGGCCAGGACCGCGAAGAGATACTCCCAAGCCACAGTATCGAATGCCATCTTAGCGTTGAGCGCTAGTAGAAGCGCCTCTTCCTAGAGAGTGGCGGCCCGTCCCAGAAGATTTCGTGCCGTGTTACGGCCGGGCATGAATCCTGATTGATCTGTGTGGATCAGGGCGGGCAGATACGGAAGTAATCGATTGGCCAGCACTTTGGCCAACACCTTGGCCTCCACGGTAATTAAGGAGATAGGCCGGTACGACGCGCACTCGTCCGCTGGTTTACCCGGCTTACGGATAACCATTATTGTGGCAGTGCGAATCCCAGTTGGGAGGGTGCCAGTCTCGTAGCACTCATTATACAAGTTCAATAAATGGGGTGCCACCCTCACTGCCATTGATTTCAGGAGTTCTATCGGTAGACCATTAGGGCCCATTGCCTTTCCAGACCGGGTGTCGCGTATGGCCTTTTGTATCTCCTCGAGCGAGAGGTCCACCTCCAACACCTCCCTATCCTGCTCCGAGACACCCTGGACTTCAATAGTAGCCAGGAGATCTGGTGCCCACCTTGCTTGCGAGTGCTGCGGCGGGGCGTAGATCTGTTCATAATACGCAGCGAAGGTCTCGGCGATGTTTCGAGGATCAGTGATCAGTACACCGTCCAGCCCCTTGATCGCACCGACCCACCTCGCCGCCGCCGCCTCCTTGCGCTCCAGCCATGCCAACAGTCTCCCCGTACGTTCCCCTAACTCATAAATCCTATGTCTGGTAGCCAGGGCGCGCTGGGTAGCCTCTTCGAGGAGAAGCTGCCTATAATCTAGCCGCTTGACAGTTAGCGTGTGTCGAGTCTCGGGGGACATGTTATGCGAAACTTCGTGCTCAAGGCGAAGTATGTCAGTCTCGAGCTCACCAACCCTACGCCTGCGTTCGGCCCTGTGGCCCACCATCGCGGAGAGCGCCCGTCCCTTAATGACTGCCCCGTAAGCGCCCCAAAGTGTGATCGCCGGCGCCACAGACCCAGTGTTTTTTGCAAAATAATTGTCAGTGTCCTGCCTCAGGGGGCCCCTTATATGAGGGATCTTCAATAACCAAGGCTGGATCCTAATGGAGCCCGGCTGTCTTTCTCCCTGGGCTCCATATGTAGCCGTAACCGGGGAGTGGTCGGATATGCCCCGCGCTAAATACCCCGTCTCAGTGAAGTGGTGGAGGTGTTGTGCTTGGGTGAACAGGTAGTCCAGCCGCGACTGACTGCCATGAACCCCGGACTGGAAAGAATAGAACGTCTCCCGGGGATGCGACCACCTCCAAACATCCACCAGTCCCACGGCGTCAGTAAAATTACGTAGCTGTGAGCCCTGTGACGCGTCTCGTCGAGGGGGGGCGCGGTCCACGGCGCCGTCCATCGCCAAATTAAAGTCCCCGCACATCACCAGGACACCCTCGGGCAAGGTCACCAGGAACTTCCCCACGTCGGCTAGGGTCTGACGCTGAAGGCCCGGCGGGGCGTACACTGAGAGCACATTGAGTACCCGCCCCTCCCAGCTACCGGAGCAGGCAACATATATGGTGGCCATTCTTAAATCCTCTGGCAGCAGCCCCTCCTCCTTTGCCGCCTGAAACATGTCTAACAGTGGTTGAGCCACTGTGTCTGCTACACATTTACATAGTTTGAAGGGCAGTTCATTTGGACCTTGTGCCTTCCTGGACTATAGATCCCTAATGACCCCTACAATCTCCTCCCTTGTTATAGGTCACGGTCTATGGCGTCCCTATCTTCTACTGAGAGTTCTGATAAAGAGATATCTTTAAGCAAATCAGCACAGTCTTCACCCGTCCTCTTGGAGGCGGACTGATATGGTACCTCATAGTATGCTGCATATGGGCATTCCAGACTGGCATGGGGTGCCATCTGATGCCTGGAGCTCCATCACCCAACTCTGTTCCCTGTCCCTCCTTTCTAGCCATGCTATCAATTTATTGGGCTTATTGCCAAGGTCATCTAGGCATCTCTGCGTAGCAACTGCATGCATTTTGACCTCTTCTTCCCGCAAGTCTCTTAGGGCCAGATCTATGACGTTTTTTGCAGGTGCAAACGGGTTTGCGAACCCGTTTGTGGATGCAAAAACCTATAGGGGTATGTACCATTCCAAAATAGCGAGTCGCAGTTTATTTGCGGCTCGCTTTTTTGGAATTGCGAGTTGCTATTAGGAAGGGGCGTTCCCTTCTTAATAGCGAGCGCAGCCCCACGTACAAATGTTTTGCGACCGCAATTGCAGTCGCAAAACACTCGAAAATGTCCACCTTCTTCAAGAGGGTGGTAATGCACTTGCAAAAGTGAAGGGGTCCCCAGGGGACCCCTTCTCCTTTGCAAATGCAGGGGAAAATATATTTTAAGGGCAGGCAGTGGTCCCAGGGACCACTACCTGCCCTTATAAAAATGAACCGAAAACCTTAAATTTTTTTTTTTTTTAAATGCATCCCGTTTTCCTTTCAGGAAAACGGGCTGCATTAAAAAAAAATGCTTTATTTAAAAGCAGCCCCAGACATGGTGGTCTGCTGAGCCCAGCAGGCCACCATACCTGGGAGAGGGCCTGCCATTCCCAATGAGGTCGCAAATTGCGAGAGGCTCATTAATATTCATGAACCTCTCGATTTGCGACTCCATTGGGAATCGCTAACAGTGTGAAATACACTGTTGTACATTGGAAATAGCGCCTCGCAACTTGCGAGTCGCAAAAAACTCGCAATTTGCGAGGCGCTATTTCCACAGTCGTACCTAAGGCCCTTTAGTCCCTCTGTTTGAGGTGCAGCTTATGCCCAGATCAGGATCCAGTGTGCTCTCTCGCCCCATCTGTACCTCTAGGGCGGTAATTTCTTGTCTTATTTCGATGCAGCGGGAATAACATTCCTTTCTCTTACCCCCGATCGCTGCCTGTATGTAACCTTGTGCCACCACTTTATATGCCTCCAACAGTATGCATTGCGATTTAATCGAGCCAAAGTTTTCTTCAAAGTATTGTTTCGATCCATCTTCCTGAACTTGTCTTGGAACTCTTGGGCCTTAAAGTGCCAAGGATCAATGTGTGGAGAGAGAATAAAATCCCAGGTAGGACCTCAGAGACCTACCTCCCCAGGGGAATGGTCCGATACGCCCCTCGCTTTGTGTCGTGCATCACGAAATTGACCTTCATGCATGCACTGTGTGAAAAGATAGTCCGATCTAGACTGACTGACTGATATCCTTATAAAGCACTCGATTGCCGGGGCGTCTTGGCGCTGGGATGCATTAGTACTGATGCACAGGCTAGCCAATCTTAGATGATTAAGGGAAAAGCCTAATGGACTGTAGTCTGATCGGGGTTGGGAGGGAATTCCACAGCTCGGCTGCTTGATGGGAAAAGCTCTTACCACCCCATCTAGCTTTTTTTATCTTTTTGACAAGTAACAACCCTGTATTGGCTGACCCCAGACTCCGTTGCGGCACGTACCAGGAAAATAGAGTTTGACCATCCATGGCACCTCCACCATAGAGCGCCTTGTGCACAAGGCAGAGGGCCTTGAATTTTACTCGCTGAGGGACTGAGAGCCAGTGCAATTGTCTGATACTAGCAGACGTGGGGTGATGTTTGGGAAGAGCAAGCAGCACACGTGCTGTCACATTTTGCAGAGACTGCATTTTAGCCATCTGGCCTATGTCGATTCCTAAGTATATTGCATTCCCATAATCAATTCTGGAAAGGACAAGGGCTCCAATTACCGTTTACCTAAGTGTTAATGGAATAAACTGCAGGATTTTGCGTAGAACTTTTAAGGTAAAATAACAGGAAGAGGTTATATCCACCTCATAGGCACAGTAGCACACCAGAGTAAAGTCACTATCACAGTTCTTTAACCTCTTCAATGCCTATGACGAGCTGGTCTCGTCATGGGCCGCGGTTGCGCTGTGCCCATGACGAGACCAGCTCGTCATAAACCCCGCCCGCTAATACAACGGCCGGCACAGGGCGGTGAAAGGGGCGGGCACTGAAGGGGTTAAATACGTAATCCTGATCAATGTAACGATATTACACTCGATATAATTGTGTCCATTAAACTGTGCCAAATAACACACAGCTGCTGTGTGAATTTGGAATAAAAGTTTAACCATTGACATCTCGACGTGAAATTGGACCATTATTTGAAGCCCCCCCCATTGTGTATAGATTTTGGCCCTGATGAAGCAACCTGTTGTCGTAAAACACCTGTTGGCCAATGATGTCCTCCTGATACTTAAGGAATACAAATCTTGTTTTTAAATCTTTCATCATCCCATTGTGGAGAATTATTGTTTGAATCAGAAGACCTCAAAACTCAGTTTCGTTTTTGTCTAACTTTTTTACAGGATTGGAGGGTTTTGTCCTGTAAACAACTTTGAGGTCAGTGTCTCGACCTTTGAAGAGCCTCTGCTTCCCTCCAACTTACCTTGTGGAAAATAGGGTGCTAAATATTGTTTATCAAAATAGAGACTGAAATGGAGTTAATAGAAAATCTCCACCCAGTGGAGCGATACTATTGTATACAATATTTAGGCCACAATATGTATGTCAAACAATAACTTTGTTAATAATATTTTTACATACAACCATCAAGAGAAAAAGGTGCAGAATGTTGTTCATTAAAAAGAAAAAAATCACAAAATATGGCATCCCCTCCTTACACAATCAATGTGGCTTTCCCTTCCACAATTCCTTACACACACACACAAATGCACAGAAGTGTATGTGTAGCCTAATGCACACTGATAGGCATTCATATACACTAACACATGCAACGCACAGAACCACATGTGGGGAACTCATGCAGAGGAAAGTCATCGGAGCTTCTATTTACATAAATATGCAAAGGGGAGTCCTGAAGCCAACTAGTGAACCCGTCTGTGCAAAGGATCCCACAATCCAGCCTATGAATAATTTTGCAAAAGGAACTTCGGAGTGCCATCCAACAATTACCATCTGGACACACACAGACACACTCAAACACACAGGCATGCATGTGCACACACACACACATAAACACACTCGCATTTAAATAAGATCACACACTCACAACCTCTCACAGGTGTACACATTCACCTACTAACACACTCACATACCAAAACACACAAACCCACTTGTATATATTAACTCGCACTGACACATGTACACTTACTCACCCCAGTAAGCAAACATTTATGTGAGTGAATTAACAGACACAGGCACCACAGGAGAGTGTGTGTGTAAGAGGAACGTTAGAGTTTGTGAGTGCGTGTTTTTGTGCGAGTGGTTGCATATGTGTGCCCGGATGTTAATATCCTTCTTCCTGATGAAGCACTGCACTTATCCACACAAGCACACACAAAAGCACTCCCTCAGTGGGTATCCCACAAAAGCTACTGTCAAAAACCATGCCCTGGACGCAGTTTATATATGCATGCGGCCTTGCCCTATGTGGACTTGGTCAAGTATGAAATATGCACAGGGAATAGCCTAACTTCGTGTCTTATGCGCCATAAATGCTGGACATTTTACAATTAAGCATACCACCATAAAAATTCAATTTGTATAGCATTAATTACACATGCTTCGCAAGCAAAAAGAAGTGAAAGAAAATAAATAAGGGAGCACACATTCATGAGACTTCTCATTGCCTTTTCGGCCTCGCCATGCACTGCTAACTACTCTGCATATTACATCACTCATGACATCTTCTATGACATCATTGATAATATCACTGTGCATGACGGGGCACAAGTTATAGTTACCTTAGGGCAATAGTTATAGTTACTTAAGATAACTATACCTGATGAATTTCAGTGTTTTTTAGGGTTTAAAACATTGTGTTATTACTGAACATTTCACCTAACTGTAACGTTACTTCAACATTTGTTTTTTCAGTGAATATATATATATATATATATATATACGTATATATATATATATACGTATTATCTACTGGCGGGCGCCAGTAGATAGTTATAGTTAGGACCGTGTTTCCATAGGAAATCCGCAACATTCTATTTGGAATAACTTTGGCGCCGGTTGACGAATCCTCGCGAAATTTTCAAAATAGGTGGGGCGCTCCGCTCCGCTCCTACCCTGAAAGTCTCGGGGGGATTCGTCAAGCGGGGGCTGAGAAAAAAGGGGGGTCCCAAAACGCGTTTTCACCATGCAATTTTCCATAGGGACCTTTAGTCCAAGGTACAGCCCGAACGGCTGAACAGAATTACTTGAAATTTGGCAGAGAGGTAGTCCTCCGCTCAGGGAAGTGCCTTTTGCAGGTCTGGTGTCAATCTGTTCAGTAGTTCCTGAGAAAATCAAAAGTAAAATCATATATATATGTGGGCGGAGCCTAACCACACATCTCATCCTGAGAGCTGATTGGCTGTCAGCACTTCATCCAAGAAGTGTTGGCAGCCATCTTGGGACCAATATACATGATAGCACCTCATTAAAAAGCATTGCAGTTAATAGAAGGTTTTAAGACTATAGTTACATTATAAATCATTTGTTGATGGTACCATACTCATTTTAGGAATTGTGGTATGTTCTAAGGTGATTTCACCATGTGAAAAAGCCTTCTGCTGGGATATCATGATTGAGAGACAAATATTTTCTCATGCTTTTCCCACAGAGGTTTGGAAGGTGATCTATAAGCTAAACTGAGAGCTTATTTTCTGTAAATTCACATTATCTTTCTCAGTCATGTGAGAATGAAGTCTGACATTCTCAGTAAAACATGTACATCCAACAAGGGCAGAGACTGTCAGTTGATTCCTTTGTGTTCTACTGCAGCTTCCCAGAGTGTTCCAAAGAACAACTAGAGCGCTAACAGTCCTACTTATGATAAACGTATGGCACACCTGAAGCCATCTTGCTTGGATTAAAGTGGTAACTCTTAAAACATTTAATTTAAAAAGGAACAAAATGAAGGGGTTCATTTTTCCATAACAAGTATGATTAGTGCTGCAGAAATCAATCAATCAATCAATCATAGGCATTTGTATAGCGCACTGCTCACCCGGAGGGTCTCAAGGCGCTGGGGGGGGGGGAACCCTACTGCTCGAACAGCCAGGTCCTGAGTTGCTTCCTGAAGGCGAGATGGTCTTGCGTTGTCCGGAGGTGGATGGGGAGGGAGTTCCATGTCTTGGCTGCCAGGTAGGAGAAGGATCTTCCTCCGGCGGTGGCTCTGCGGATGCGGGGGACGGTGGCGAGAGCGAGGCTGGCGGAGAGGAGCTGGCGGGTGGGCTTGTGGAAGGTCAGGCGGCTGTTGAGGAACTTGGGGCCCAGGTCATGGAGGGCCTTGTGTGCGTGGGTGAGGAGTCGGAACGTGATTCTTTTGTTGACGGGGAGCCAGTGCAGGTCTCTCAGGTGTCCGGAGATGTGGCTGTTTCGGGGGATGTCCAGGATGAGTCGTGCTGAGGCGTTCTGGATCCGTTGGAGTTTCTTCTGGAGTTTGGCGGCGGTGCCGGCGTAGAGGGCGTTCCCGTAGTCCAGCCACTGGTGACGAGGGCCTGGGTGACCGTCTTCCTGGTCTCGGTGGGAATCCACCGGAAGATCTTTCGAAGCATGCGCAGGGTGTTGAAGCATGAAGACGAGACAGCGTTGACTTGTCTGGTCATCGAGAGGGAGGAGTCCAGGATGAAGCCTAGGTTGCGTGCGTGGTCCGTTGGCTTGGGGGTGGCTCCCAGGGCGGGGGGCCACCAGGAGTCGTCCCAGGCGGAGGGTGATGATCCCAGGATGAGGACCTCCGTCTTGTCTGAGTTCAGTTTCAGGCGGCTGTTCTTCATCCATTCGGCGACGTCTTTCATCCCTTCGTGTAGGCTGGCTCTGGCGGCGTCCGGGTCGCTGGTGAGGGAGAGGATCAGCTGGGTGTCGTCGGCGTAGGTGATGATCTTGAGGTTGTGTTGACGTGCGATGGTTGCGAGGGGGCTCATGTAGACGTTGAAGAGGGTGGGGCTGAGCGATGACCCTTGTGGAATGCCGCAGATGACTTCGGTGGCCGCTGACCGGAACGGGGTTAGGTGGACTCTCTGGGTTCTTCCGGCGAGGAATGAGGTGATCCACTCCAGGGCCTTCTCCTGGATGCCGGTGTTGTTCAGGCGCTGTACCAGGGTGCTGTGGCAGACAGTGTCGAACGCTGCGGAGAGGTCCAGGAGGATGAGGGCCGCAGTTTCCCCGTTGTCCATTAGGGATCTGATGTCATCTGTGGCTGCGATGAGGACGGTCTCCATGCTGTGGTTGGCTCGGAAGCCGGATTGCGAGTGGTCGAGGGATCCGTTGGTCTCGAGGAAGGCGGCTAGCTGTCTGTTGACGGTCTTCTCGATGGCTTTAGCAGGAAACGGGAGGAGCGAGATGGGGCGGTAGTTCTTGAGGTCGGAGGGGTCTGCAGTTGGTTTCTTCAGCAGGGCACTGATCTCGGCGTGTTTCCAGTACTCCGGGAAGGTGGCGGTGTTGAAGGAGGCATTGATGATGTCGCGGAGGTGGGGTGCGATGATGTGGTCGGCCGTGTTGAAGATGTGGTGTGGGCAGGGGTCCGTAGGGGATCAGGAGTGGATGGTGTTCATTGTGCGTGTTGTGTCTTCGGTGCTGACTGGGGTCCAGGTGCGGAGGGTGGCGGTGAGGGGCATCGGTTCGGTGGTGGGGTTCGTGGTTGGTGGGCCGAAGCTGTTGTGAATGTTGGCGATCTTGTCGTGGAAGAAGGCTGCGAGGGAGTCACAGAGGTCTTGCGAGGGAGTGATGTCATTGTTTCCGGCGTCGGGGTTGGAGAGCTCTTTGATGATGCTGAAGAGTTCCTTGCTGTTGTGGGTGTTGTTGTCCAGTCGTTCCTTGAAGGCTGTCTTCTTTGTGGCGCGGATCAGTTGGTGGTGTTTGCGGGTGGCGTGTTTGAGGGCCGTCATGTTGTCTGTGGTCTGGTTGGTGCGCCAGGTGTTCTCCAGGGAGCGGCAGTTCTTCTTGGAGGTGATGAGCTCGTCGGTGAACCAGGAGTCTTTCTTGCTGCCGCGTCTGCTGGGGGGGTTCTTCTTCAGTGGTGCGAGGGCGTCTGCGCAGTTGGTGATCCACTGTGTGAGGTTGTTGGCGGCTTCGTTGGGGTCCGTTGAGCTGGTGGGGGGGTTCTGGCTGAGGAAGGTGGTGAGCTGGTCGCCGATGATCTTGTTCCAGCTCCTGCGGGGGGCTTGTTGAGGGTGGTGGTGGGTCGTCGTTTTACTGAAGCTGAAGTGGACGCAGCTGTGGTCAGTCCACTGGAGATTGGTGGAGTGGCTGAAGGTGACGTATTTGCTGGATGAGAAGACTGGGTCAAGCGTGTGGCCGGCGTAGTGGGTGGGGGTGGTTACCAGTTGCTTGAGTCCAAGGTTGGCCAGGTTGTCCAGCAGAGCAGTGGTGTTGCAGTCCTTGTTGTCCTCCAGGTGGAAGTTGAGGTCCCCCAGGAGGATGTAGTCGGTGGAATGGATGGCGTGCGGGCTGACGAAGTCTGTGATGTCTTCGCTGAACTGTGTGCGTGGTCCCGGTGGTCTGTAGACGAGGGTGCCTCTGAGCGTGGTCTTGGGGTTGGTGTGTATCTGGAAGTGGAGGTGTTCGGCGGAGGTGAAGGTGTCATCGGAGTTGGTCGTGATGCGGATGGTGTTCTTGTGGATGATGGCAATGCCTCCTCCTGTCTGGTTGATGCGGTCCTTCCTGGTGATTTTGTAGCCTTCCGGGACGGCGATGGCGACGTCGGGCGCTGAGGAGGCGTTCATTCAGGTTTCCGTCAGGAAGGCGATGTCTGGTGCTGTCGAGTCGAGGAGGTTCCAGAGTTCGACGCCATGCCTGTGAACGGAGCGGGTGTTGAGCAGGATGCACATCAGGTGTTTGTTGCTGGGGCTCGGTTTAGCAGGTGTGGTGTTGGGTTGGAGGCCGGTGAAGTGGCAGGTCAGGCAGGTGAAGGGTCCGTGGGTGCGTCTCGGGGTGGCTCGGTAGCAGGCGGTGTTTCGGCCGGCGTTGAGTGCGTGGAGGGTTTTGGCGTCGTAGATGTGCAGGGTGTGCTGACGAGGGCGAGGACCAGGGGGTCTGGCGCTGGGCACGGTCCAGGCGCGGACGGGCGCAGACAGGCTTACCTTTGACGCACCTTCGGCGCT
Organism: Triturus cristatus; assembly: GCF_964204655.1. NCBI lineage: Eukaryota > Metazoa > Chordata > Amphibia > Caudata > Salamandridae > Triturus > Triturus cristatus. The sequence goes on along the minus strand of NC_140593.1, from coordinate 818,203,682 downwards.
CAATCGGCACTCCCGCTGCGCGCGTCCGCTGCGTGGTCTCTCTGGGGGCGTCATAAGTAAGGAGCCGGGAGGGAGGAGCAGCTGGGTGGTGGGAGCGGGGCGGCGAATGGAATCACATGGGGGCGGGGGCGCAGGGAGGCAGCGGCGGGAAATTCCAAGAAGCAGCGGGCAGCGGGAAATTCCCAGGAGCAGCGGGAAATTCCCAGGAGCAGCGGGCAGCGAGCGAAGGAATCTGCAGGCAGGAGGCGGCAAAGGCAGGCAGGAGCGGCAGCAGTGAGTGGGGCGACCAAGCCCTGTGGAGGGCTGAGCGGTCACACTCTGTGGTCCCCTTAAGTAAGGAGCCGGGAGGGAGGAGCAGCTGGGTGGCGGGAGCGGGGCGGCGAATGGAATCACAGGGGGGCGGGGCCGCAGGGAGGCAGCGGCGGGAAATTCCAAGAAGCAGCGGGCAGCGGGAAATTCCCAGGAGCAGCGGGAAATTCCCAGGAGCAGCGGGCAGCGAGCGAAGGAATCTGCAGGCAGGAGGCGGCAAAGGAAGGCGGGAGCGGCAGTAGTAAGTGGGGCGACCAAGCCCTGTGGAGGGCTGAGCGGTCACACTCTGTGGTCCCCTACGGTCCCCTTAAGTAAGGAGCCGGAAGGGAGGAGCAGCTGGGTGGCGGGAGCGGGGCGGCGAATGGAATCACAGGGGGGCGGGGCCGCAGGGAGGCAGCGGCGGGAAATTCCAAGAAGCAGCGGGCAGCGGGAAATTCCCAGGAGCAGCGGGAAATTCCCAGGAGCAGCGGGCAGCGAGCGAAGGAATCTGCAGGCAGGAGGCGGCAAAGGCAGGCAGGAGCGGCAGCAGTGAGTGGGGCGACCAAGCCCTGTGGAAGGCACTAGGGCACATTTTGACTTCTGAAATCCTCTTTTATTTCATTAAAAAATTCTGACATGCAGACTGAAACATGCACTTTCAATACCAGCAGCAGTTTTCCCTGGTTAGCAGTAGCTTTACTACAGTGATCTAATGAGCAAAAAGAGTGCTAACATTCTGAATTTATGGCACATGTGTGACACATCTGAATGCCTTCTTGATGGAATCAAAGTAAAAAGCTGAAAGTATTTCCTACTGAGGAGGCTGCAGTAAATGAGGAAATTAGGAAACTTCATAACAAATAAGTCTCCCAAGATGGCCACCAGAGACAAAAGAGCCCAAATGTAGCCCAAATATCACCCAGATGTAGCCCAAGTATAGCCCAATGACAGAATGTCCCAGAGTGTTCTTAAAAACAACTAGAGCGCTTACTGTCTTCATTATGACAAAAGTATGGCACACCTGAAGCCATCTTGATTGGAATAAACTGGTAACACTTAAAACATTTAATTTAAAAAGGAACTCAATGAGGGGGTTCATTTTGCCATAGAAATTATGATTGATGCTGAAGAAAGAAAATGAGGGCACATTTTGAGTGACTTCTCAAATCCTCTTCTATTTCATTAAAAAATTCTGACATGCAGACTGAAACATGCACTTTGAATACCAGGAGCAGACTTCCATGGTGAACAGTAGTTTTACTACAGTGATCTAATGAGCAACTAGAGTGCTAACTTTCAGAATTTATGGCAAATGTGTGACATATCTGAATACCTTCATGATGGAATCAAAGTAAAAAACTGAAAGCATTTCCTACTGAGGAGACTGCAGTACATGAGGAAATTAGGAAACTTCATAACAAATAAATCTCCCAAGATGGCCACCGGAGACAAAAGAGCCAAAATGTAGCCCAAAATCACCCAGATGTAGCCCAAATATAGCCCAATGACAGAAGTGTGCAAAACACTTATTATTTTGTGTTTTTGCAGTGTTATATAGTGCAGACTTGTCAGGTATTGGAGTGCTTTACATGAGCATTGGTTACATCACACAAGAACAAATTCATTTTGGTTGTAGACATGGGGAGACTAAGTGATTTGACCAGAATCACAGAATGTCGAGCTGAAGCAGAAACTCCAACCTGGTTCCCCAGTTGCAAAGTCTGCAATTCTGGAAGTAACACCACATCCTCTCCCCTAAGTGCAACATTTAATGAAGTGGTCAACTGGATAAAAAAACATAAAGATAACAAATAATTTAAAAGTGCTTTGTCGCTATTTGAAAACTCAGAAAATATGTCCTTATTTTAGTCTTTTAGAGCACTAACCATACTTTTGATGCCAATAAGACCCTCTCATATATGTAATTTCTAAAGAAAATGCTCTAGGTATTACAGTTTTGATTACATCAAGATGACGTCAGGCGTTCCACACTTTTGTAATAAATATAGAATGTTAGCAATCTAGTTGTTCATTAGGATACTGTTGAGAGGCAGAGGCCAGGGGCACGGACTCTGAAAATTGAAGGCAGGTAGGAGGGTGCAAAGGCAACAATTTAACCACACTGAGCAGGCAGGAAGGGCCGTGGCAGCACAACAGACTACGGAGGGCAGTGGAAAGGGGGGCAGGGGCAGCAAACCAACAATACAGGACTTGCAAGAGAGGCTGTGGCAATGTAATAGACCATTGTGGGCAGAAGGAAGAGGCAATGGTAGTACAACCATACATGCCAACAGACCCGATTCAGCCAGGAAACGTCCAATGTTTTTAAGCTCAAATGGGCTTTATTTGATCTGTCTCCTGTCTACAATCTCCTCTTTTTCAATGTAACTCAAAGGGGAAAATCAATACCCCAGTTTTTTTTCAAAATCTCCCTCTTACTAAGTTCAAAATGTTCGCAAGTATGGTACATTGGACCATGGAAGGAAATGGGGTAGGGACATGGACTTGGATAACAGAGGACAGGAGGGACATGGAGAGGTGCACCAAACTGACCCTGCAGGGCAGGCATCAGGGTTTGCAGCAGCACAATACACCACACTGGGCATGCGGGACGGGAGTGCAGCACAACAATCCATAGAAAGCAAGAGGGAGGGGACAGGACCATGCACATGGACAACAGAGAACAGAGGGGCAAGAGGCAATGGTAGCTAGCTGACCATAATGGACAGACAGGAGAGAAAGCTGCAGCATAACAGACCATAAAGGGCAGGAGGGACCGATCAGGGGCATTACAATGGAACAGACAAGCCAGGAGGGAGAGAGTAGGGGTCTGCACATGTAAACAGAGGGCTGGGGGCAAGGGGGCAGGGCAGGAGCAGCAAGGTAGCCATGGAGGTCAGGCAGGATGGGCACTAGAAGCAAGACACACCATGAAGAGCAACAGTGAGACTGTGATGGCATACACACAGACCATGGAGGGAAGGTGGGAGGGGGTCAGGGGCAGCTAACTGACCACACAGGGAAGGTGGGAGGGGCCATGGCAGCACAGAAGACCATGCATGGCAAGTGGGAGGGTTAGTGGCAGCACAATGGCTATGATGGGCAAGAAGGAGGGTGCAGGGGCATGCACAAAGGACGATGGAGGATAGAAGGGAGGGTCAGGACCTGTGCACAGACAAGAAAGTTCAGGGGAAGGGGCCTCACAACAGACCGCACGGGGCAGGCAGGAGGAGCAGTTGCAGCACAACAGACCAGGGAGGGCAGAAGGGTGTGGCAGTACAATGGACCATGTAGGACAGGAGGAAGAGGATAGGGGCATGGCATGTGGACAGGCAGGGTGGAGGTGGCAGGGACAGGTTACAGTCATCTGACAATGCTAGGCAGGTGGGAGGGGAGTGGCAGCTCAACAGAACACTCAGAGTAGATAGGAGTGGCAGGTCCATGGAACATGGTGGGCAAAAAGGATGGAGCAGGGGCATGCACAAAGACATCGGAGGGCAGGGGGAAGGAGAATAGGGGCAGCAAGCTAAGCACAGAGTTTAAGCAGGAGGTCAATGATGGGGCATAGAATTGGGCAATGGAGGGCAGGAGGAGGGGACTGGTACATCATACTAAATTGAGGGCAGTGGCAGCACATCAGACCATGCATGGCAGGAGGGAGGAGGCTAGTCCATGGATTCACACAACAGAGGATAGGGAGGAGGGGGATGGGGCAGCAAGCTAACTGTTCAGAGAAGGCGGGTATTAGGAACTTTATTGTTTTTAAAACGTGTGTCTGTGCGAACTACTTAAAATATGAACAAGTATGCAGCATAATCTCACTTTTATTCAGGAAGAAGAGGACGTTTGTGACTGTGACTCCGGGCTCACTTGGCAGAAACACCCCCTGACCCTCCACCCCCTATCGCAAAATGTAATGCCCGTGAAAAGGGTAGGTGAACACAGTGTTATATAGAACATAGTCCTGAGAGCACGATTGAAAATTAAAACTAGATATAGTGTATAGTATAAACTATGCACCAAAAAGCTTGATATAAGATGAACCGGGCGTGAAATATAATATGCAATACATTGTGCGCAATGACAGATTCATTGGAGAGCGCGAGATAGCACTGGCACTAGCGCGTGCTATGCGATGTGCGTCTTGGAGTGTAATATGCACAGGGCAGTGTTGTGTAACCTAACTAGTCTCTAAAGTTGTAATATAAAATATGTGCTGGGGAGTGTAACGTTGCATATGCACTGTGACAAAGATATGGATCCCAGATTGTAATATGTATGGCATAGCACTGTGCGTTATAACATAGGCATCGAGGAAGGCACGTTAGATGGGGCAATATAACCCGTGCGAAGACAAGTGTAGCATGACATATTCACGGGGTGGTGTTACAGTGCACATGGGCTAGAGAGTGTCATAGCATATGCACTAGCTGGTGGAATACAACACAGAGGTGTGTGGCACTCGGCAGGCAATGGTGGGTGTAACACAGCATTGGGCTCTGCCAGGAGCGCGCTGTGACTCTCAAGTGATGTTCGTCCCCTTTCCAGAGAGTAAAATAAAAAGTATTACACATCCGGCAGTGGATGTGTGTTTTATTAACCGTGAGGGGGGTTTCTTACATAGTTTTGGTAGAATTTTTGTCGAATCCCCTTTGAATGGCTTGGTGTGCATGTGTATTAAATGTGCCCGTCAATAGCTACCCATGTTTGTATAAATAAACGACAAGGGTGTCTACCGGGATTAGGCACTGTAGGGCATCAGACATGTCAGAGCTTCACTAGTGGTGTAAATACATTCCACGTGGATTCATTGTATGCATAGTCGCCTTTTAATGAATATCACTCAAATCGTCATGGTGATAGGTACGTACGGTTTGTCCAGCATGTCCTAGGTGTGTCTATAAATATATATTTTTAAAAATAATAAAAAACAGTGGCCGGCCCTGGGGATTGGGGTAAAAAAATATAATTAGGAGACAGGCCCTGGGGGATGGGGTCATCAGGGCCAATAAATTAGAATAAGAAGGGGAACCACACAGCCCCCCTTCTTAAAAAATTAAAATAAATAAAAGACTGGCATCGTGCCGGAGGCCACGCCCCCTCCTTGCAGCACTCTGCAAACGCGCCCCCTGGCGAGTTGTAAGTTGGGGAATTAATTCCTCTTCAATACTGAGGGTCCCTGAGGGCCAACTAGCCCAACAGGCATCTCCAGTATGCGCCAGGGAGCTGCGCTGCAGACAGGTGTTCTGAGGCCAAGCCCCTTTTTACACCTCTCTGCAACGCAGCTCTGTGGCGCTTACTGGAGGTACCTAGTGGTCTAGTTTGACCCTAGGGACCCTTAGGATTCAAGGGGACTTAATCTCTCAACTTAGAACAGCCACAGGGCGCGTTTACACAGTGGTGAAGGGAGGGGATGGGGCCTGAGGTGACGTGTGCAAACACGCACTATGGAACGTTTTAAATTGGGGATATAATTCCCCTTCAATACTGAGGGCCCCTGGGGGCTAACTAGCCCACCAAGTGCTTCCAGTAAGCGCCACTGAGCTGCATTGCAGAGAGGGGTTCCAGGCTGTGCCACTTTTTACACCTCTCTGCAACGCAGCTCTGTGGCACTTACTGGAGGTACCTAGTGGGCTAGTTGGACCCTAGGGACCCTCAGGATTCAAATGAACTTAATCTCCCAACTAAAAACGGACACAGGGCGTGTTTACACAGTGGTGAAGGGAGGGGATGGGGCCTGAGTTAACGTGTGCAAAAACGCCCTGTGGCCTGTTTTAAGAGGTAGTTTTAATCCCCCTGCCCTATTATATACTAGGGGCTTACAGAGGAGGTCATGCTAATCACAGGGGGACCCCAACACATAATGTTCCCTAGTGTATGTAGGTGTTTTCACTGTATTCTAAGTGTCTTTTAACATAGCACTGGCTCTAGGACTGGTTAGTCAGACTCAGTTACCACCAGTATCCGTCTGAAAAAGTTGAGGGTACAGGATGATTTTGCAACAAGGATTCTTTCTGCTCTTCTTTTTGTTCTTTCTGCATGTTATCCTTCTTCCTGCACTTTTCTTCATCTTTGAGGACTTCTGTTGCTTCTTTCTGCTCTTCTTTTTTTTCTTTCTGTGCATTTTTTCTTCTTTCTTCACATGTCCTATCTCTGTAGGCATAGTTAGAAATTAGCATTTAAAAAACCTCAGAAATTCACTGAAAAAACCATAGGTTTCAGGGGTGTTATAGTTAGCTGGACTTTTCACTTGTACAAAACCATTGAAATTCCCCCGTTATAGTTAGTTCAGCTAACTATAACTCGCGCGCCCGCAATGCACTGCTGATGATGTCACATATTACATCACTCATGACATCACTGATGACATCTCAAATGACATCACTGATGACATCACTGATGACATCATCCTTGTGATAGAGTGGCAGACCTCCTCTCACCCTAATATAACCTTTGATACACACATTCAAAAATAGAGACTAACATTTTCAAAACAATGGACATACCAATACCAGTTACAACAACCTCTTCAGTAATTCTAAGATCCACATACACATCCACTCATTCACCAACAGTCCTATACAGTCACTCATACATGTACTCACTCATCATATGTACTCATACACCTATACATCCTGTTACACAATGCCACTCATCCATAGAGTTACTCACACACATAGTCACTCATGCTAATAAAGAATCAAACATACATTTACTTGCATATACAGTTATACACACACCACCACACTTACTTCTACGGAAACTTACACATACTTAGTCTTTTAAACAATCACTTATAGAAACACATACTTATTCATACAGGAACTCTTTCAATCTCTCACTCTCACATATACTCACTTATATACACTAATAGTCACATATACTAGTTTAAAACATATGTAGTTACTCATAAAGACAATATTGAGACAGTCATTCACTCACTAACACACCCATACACACACTCATCCACCCATACAGTCCTGCACACATGCTGTCTTCAACACATACAAACAGTGAGTCACTCATTCATGCACCTATGCACTACGTAATACCCCCACCGAACCATGCAGACACTCAGACTGATACTCAAAAAACCAACTAATAACCTATATAGACACCCATGTAGCTACTCACCAACCCATGCAGCCACTTATACACAAAGTGAGAGACTGATACAGATATTTACATATTTAAACATTACTCACTAAGCCATGTATTCACTATGATACACTTAATCAGTCAGTTACACAATCAATTTTTCAAAAACAAATCATCCATTTAGACACTTATATACCCATTTATTCTTCTATCGACCTTGAGATATACATATATAAAACATATTTAATTTTCAGAAAAACAGACATTCACTGGATGATGTAATCAGTGATGTCATCAGTGATGTCATTTGAGATGTCATCAGTGATGTCATGAGTGATGTCACTGACCATGTCATGAGTGATGTAATATGTGACGTCATCAGCAGTGCATTGCGGGCGCGCGAGTTATAGTTAGCTGAACTAACTATAACGGGGGAATTTCAATGGTTTTGTACAAGGGAAAAGTCCAGCTAACTATAACACCCCTGAAACCGATGTTTTTTTCAGTGAATATATATATATATATATATATTCACAGAAAAAAACATAGGTTTCAGGGGTGTTATAGTTAGCTGGCCATTTCACTCATACAAAACCATAGAAATTCCTCCGTTATAGTTAGTTCTGCTAACTATAACTCGCGCGCCCGCAATGCACTGCTGATGATGTCACATACTGCATCATTCATGACATCACTGATGACATCTCAAATGACATCACTGATGACATCATCCACGTGACAATCTGTTACACCTCATCATAAACTAGTATAACCTTTCATCACTCACTGTAAAATACAGAGTACCATATTTGTAACCATTGACACACCAATACCAGTTAATACATACCCACTCACTGATTCCTAAGTCTACACACACAACTACCCATTCAACAACAGAATCATTTATACAAGCAGTCACTAATTAATAGAACACTATCAAATGCACTTATACACATATATAGACATTGACACATCAGCAGTCATCTTAGTCTGTTATGCAGTCATCCTACTCACTCATGAAAACAATGAATCACACTTACATTTACTCACTTACACAATTATCCAACAACACCTCATTTATTCAAACACATAGTAACTCATAGTTATTATGTTAAAAAAGCACCATTACAATTATACACTCATTCATATAGTTACTCTCACAATCACTGACTCTTCCACATACTTATTTATATACACCAACTCTCACATACAATGCCTTTTATTTTTTTACTTTGTTGAAGATGTACAACTAAAACATATATTCGCTCACCAACACACAAATAAATACACTCAGTCACCCAAACAACTGTTTCCACATGCACTCTTAAACCTATACACCTAGTCAATCAACCATTCACACATCTATGCATAGAGTTAAACACACCCCATCCAACCACACACAAACTCAGTGTCCCATACAAATACTCACCCAACTAATCAATAACTAATATACACACTCATGTAGTTAATGACCAACTGATGCAGCATGTTATACAACAACAGAGACAGTGCTGCACACATTCACATAGTTTAGTTGCTAATCCATGTATTAAGTGAGACACTTTTAATTACTCACTTAAACAGACAGTCAGACAGCTACTAAATCCTCCATCCAGACAGTTATATATCCACTCAATCTTCAATACAGATTGGTATATATATAATACATATTTAAATTTCAAACTAAACCACATTCACTGGATGATGTCATCAGTGATGACATCAGTGATGTCATTTGAGATGTCATCAGTGATGTCATCAGTGATGTCACTGACCATGTCATGAATGATGCAATATGTGACATCATCAGCAGTGCATTGCGGGCGCGCGAGTTATAGTTAGCAGAACTAACTATAACGGAGGAATTTCTATGGTTTTGTACGAGTGAAATGGCCAGCTACTATAACACCCCTGAAACCTATGGTTTTTGCTGTGAATATATATATATATATATATATATATATATATATATACAAATGGCAAAAGACTTTGTCCATTTCTATCTCGGCGTGGATAGCATTGTGCTAATCCTATGCTTAAAAACTTTGATAGAAAAGCAGACATTTGAGGTGAGCAAATTTAGAGTGTCGCTGGTGTTGAGTGTGCTCTGTACTCGAGCTGCCGTCCACCTAAACTTGGGAACTACCCAGAGTTCTCTCTTTCTTTTTTGCATAATTTATGCATCACTCTATGCCTGCAAGGGAATTGTTTTGACTTATACTGGGTGCTTCCTTGTGTCTGGACAAAGCTAAACCTCTCTGAAGAGCTGTAATGACAGCGAAACACGTGTCAGGGGTTGCTTTTATTCATTTCAGGTTGGCTTGGATGGTATTTCACCAATCCAAAGCTATAATACTGGGCCTGGAGTGATAAATGGCTTTTGTCATTTTACAGCTCGGCGTGGATAGCACTGTGCTAATCCTATGCTTAAAGACTTTGCTGTACAAATGGCAAAAGACTTTGTCCATTTCTATCTCGGCGTGGATAGCATTGTGCTAATCCTATGCTTAAAAACTTTGACAGAAAAGCAGACATTTGAGGTGAGCAAATTTAGAGTGTCGCTGGTGTTGAGGGTGCTCTGTACTCGAGCTGCCGTCCACCTAAACTTGGGAACTACCCAGAGTTCTCTCTTTCTTTTTTGCATAATTTATGCGTCACTCTATGCCTGCAAGGGAATTGTTTTGACTTATACTGGGTGCTTCCTTGTGTCTGGACAAAGCTAAACCTCTCTGAAGAGCTGTAATGACAGCGAAACACGTGTCAGGGGTTGCTTTTATTCATTTCAGGTTGGCTTGGATGGTATTTCACCAATCCAAAGCTATAATACTGGGCCTGGAGTGATAAATGGCTTTTGTCATTTTACAGCTCGGCGTGGATAGCACTGTGCTAATCCAATGCTTAAAGACTTTGCTGTACAAATGGCAAAAGACTTTGTCCATTTCTATCTCGGCGTGGATAGCATTGTGCTAATCCTATGCTTAAAAACTTTGACAGAAAAGCAGACATTTGAGGTGAGCAAATTTAGAGTGTCGCTGGTGTTGAGGGTGCTCAGTACTCGAGCTGCCGTCCACCTAAACTTGGGAACTACCCAGAGTTCTCTCTTTCTTTTTTGCATAATTTATGCGTCACTCTATGCCATATATATATATATATATATATATACATATATATACATATATATATATATATATATATATATATATATTCACTGAAAAAACCATAGGTTTCAGACATGTTATAGTTAGCGGAAATTTTACTGATAAAAAACCAATGAAATTCCCCCGTTATAGTTAGTGCAGGCAACTATAACTCACGCGACCGCAATCCTCTGCTGATGCTAATACTGTATTTAGACACTTATTTGCCCATGTCTTCTTCCATAAATTTTTAGCTATACATATATTACAAATATTTTTTTTTCATAAAGACACATATGTCATCAGCAGAAGATTGCGGTCGCGTGAGTTATAGTTGCCTGCACTAACTATAACGGGGGAATTTCATTGGTTTTTTATCAGTAAAATTTCCGCTAACTATAACATGTCTGAAACCTATGGTTTTTTCAGTGAATTTGCAAGGTTTTTTAAATGCTAATTCCTAACTATAACGTGTGTGAAACCTATGGTTTTTTCAGTGAATTTGTACGGTTTTTTAAATGCTAAGTTACTTTACGCCATTCGTGGCGTGCACGCCCACTTAACGCAGTTCGTTCCGTGCGCGCACGGTGCGCTTCGCGCACCGCGCGCCCACTTTACGCAGTTAGTGCCATACACGCAAGGTGGGCACGCAGTGCGCTACGCGCACCGCGTGCCCACGTTACGCACCGTGCGCACATGGAGGACATATTATGCGCTTCCTTGTGATAGGTAATCTGTTAAATTTAATTTGTAAGTGATGACAATAATATGCCATGCACAGAGAGTGTTTTTTTTTTTTATTAAAATTTTTAGCGTAAGCGCACCGTACGCGTACGGTAAGCGTAATCGGCGAAATTTTCAAAAAATAACAATTTACCGTTTTTGGCCTTGGGGGATCTTTGAGGACTCAACTAACATGGCTATGTGCATGGGCGCTGTCTAAACAGCCCCTTTATATGTTTTTTGCCTTTGTTTACAGCCCCCCCCTCAGAGTGCGAGAGAGAAAATGGCGGCCGCCGCTTCCTGGTTTCGACCGATTCGAATGTTTACTTAGATGTAACAGCCAATCAGAATCGCGCTCGCGCACGCCACCGTACGCGTACGGTAAGCTTACGGTAAGCGCACCGTGAGCGCACCGTAAGCTGCCACAGATATATATATTGATTTAAAGGCTATTTTCTCAGAATCTACTGAACAGATTTACACCAAACCTACAAAAGGCACTTCCTTGACCTGAGGACTACCTCTCTGCCAAATTTCTAGTAATTCTGTTCAGCCGTTCGGGCTGTAGCCCTGTCTAAAGGTCCTATGGAAAAATGCATGGGAAAAACGCGTTTTGGGACCCCCCTTTTATCTCAGCCCCCGCTTGACGAATCCCCCCGAGACTTTCAGGGTAGGAGCGGAGCGTAGCGCCCCACCTATTTTGAGAAATTCGCGAGGATTCGTCGACCGGCGCCAAAGTTATTCAAAATAGAATGTTGCGGATTTCCTATGGAAAAGGGGTCCTAACTATAACTACCTACTGGCGACCGCCAGTAGGTAATATATATATATATATATATATATATATACATATTCAGAATCCTCTGTTCTTGACGCACAGATATATATAAAATATAATATATATAAAATTATATCTGTATTTAAATATTATATTTCTGTGTGTCAAGAACAGCTCATTCCGAATGAGGAACACACATAGCTCCAAATTGTGTGTACTCAGCAGAGGAGTGGGAGGCAGTAAGAACTGCCAAGGACTTGTGAATATTGCCCACCTTCCGTCCCGCCATCCCCATCTGGAGGACTCATATAGACTCTTCCATGCCAGGCAGGGACATCGCCAGGGCATGAAAGGGGTTCTGCTCACTAAATACCATTCACCCTGCAGCCCTTCCTACATATCCATGCCCATCCCTTAGAATCCTTCACATTTAATCAACTTAAATCGTTCTATGTAAGCATTCATAGTGTGTTTTTACAAATATATTGGGCAAAATATCCCACTTATTTCCTCATCACTTGACTTTTTAGTTTCTTTTTTGCTGGCGCCTGCTCCGAGGTTCACTTTACCAGATGTGGGGGAAGCCCACGCAATATAGTGTTGCACAATTGGAGAATGTACCCGGAAATGTCAGAGAGCTCGCTGCCTGTGCTTTCGCCGGGGGCAGAAATGGATCTGAAGTCAGCAGTACTCCGTTCCAGGAGTACAATTCCTGGTCAGACTGGGTTCCTGAAGCAGAACTTTGTGGGCGTTGTTTGTGTCTAGTTTCTCTATAAAAGTTGAGAGCAGCGCGTTGCCACATCAGGCACTGCTCAGTGTGTATTTTATTTATTTTTTGGCAGTGCATTAAAAGCACATTCTAATAGAGGAAGTCTTGAAATGCTGCCATGAACATGCAATTAATTTAATTCTGGTGGAAACACTTACCCGTATTCAAGAAGCAGGCCTATTAATTTCCCTCAGAAATATCTGGGGACAGTTTTTTCTGCACATACTGTCTATGCAAGCTTTCCCCAAATCGTAATTTTCTTTGTCATTTATTAGTTTATTTGCATAAGTTAATTAAAACCATTGCATACAATAAAATCATGAGACCGAGCCAAGTCAGATGCTTAAATCTACAATCACATTTCAATCAATCAATCAAATTCTTTATTTCGGCCAATTTGGCCATAAAAGATGCAAAAACAATATCATTAAAATGCATCCACATTAGTTTAAGAACATAGTAAAATACATAAAACCATCATAGTATAAAAAGAATTTCCGATTGCGAAAGGCGTTAAGAATCATAGCCAAAAGGATCAGTCTTTAAGATATTTTGACCTTAACTGCCACATGGCCATTAAAAATTTAGCAACTGCAAATACTATGTGGGGTGCCGTGCTCGTTTTCAATATTCTAAGGGAATGGAGATAGCTCCTTAAGCCCAAGTTTCTGCATAGAGGAGCTAACCAGTATTTTCTGGGTCGATTGTATGCAGGACAGAAAAACATAATATGGGGTTCTTCCTCATCATAAATGCAACAACCTGGGCAGATTTTATCCGTCCTTTTTGTCCAGTTGTAAGTAAATGTTTTAATGGGAAGAGTCCCTAGCCTCCATTGGATAAACAATTTTCTAGCTAGTATGGGGAAAATTATGTCCATAAACCCTTCGAATTGGTATAAATCCTTAAAATCCAAAAATCTAACAGTCAAAATACCTTTATTGGTGGCAGAAACAAGGGAGGCAAAACTTTTTTCCCTATAAATACCCACAAGGTGTTTGCGTGACAACTTGAAACAGCCTTGTTCCGGGGAATCCCATAGTTCGTGAAGACCTAGTCGGTAAAGTTCTTTCTTTATAAAAACCAGCCACGGGATTTTATCACAGAAATTATAATTCATGACATGGGCAAGCTCTTGCCTGTAGTGTTCGAGCTCAGCGGTGGACCAAAGCCTATGCCAGAATCTCAGTGGCATTAATTCCAGGTCTTCTCTTATGGAGGGTAGACCCAAGTCTAATCTTAGGGGGAGAAGGGGTGTGCCACAAGGGAGGGCCAAAAGGCGCCTTATGAAATTGTTCTCTACTTTTACAATTCCTAGACCCGCTTTGTGTCCCCAAAGTTCTCCACCATAGGATGCGGCTGCTCTTGCTTGCGTCTTATACATCTCAACTGCCGGACTGATAGGTTTGTATGTAGAGGAATTTGCCACTTTCAGAATTCCCCCTGACAGTTGAGAAAGCTTGAGCCGACTTCTAGTCACCTGAGGTTCCCAAGATAAATTCTCATGGAGAGTTACCCCCAGATACTGGAAGGTATTCACCCTCTCCAATCTTTCAGTGCTCAGAGAAGGATTAGGTCTGGTTTTAGATGATGGATTAAATATCATAAACTTGGTCTTTTCTGTATTAATTTCTAGACCATGTTGCTTACAGAAAAGGCCAAATCCATCTAGGATCCGTTGGATCCCCATCGGAGATTTTGACAGCAGGAGGGTGTCATCTGCAAACATGATGGCGGGTACCCTCCTGCTGCCCAAACAGGGGGCATCATTGTCGACAACAGTGTCAAGATGTGCTATGACACTGTTGACATAAAGACAGAACAGGGTTGGTGCAAGGACACAGCCCTGCCTGACCCCTCTGAGGACCGGGAATTTTGATGATAGTGCTCCCAACCTCCCATGCCTGACCTGTGCGTAGTTATTCTCATGGAGCCTGATAATGGCATTTAATATATGGGTCGGAACGCCTAACTCCTTTAAGGTCTGCCATAATTTTTTCCTGGGAACTAGGTCGAATGCTGACCTCAGGTCCACGAACACCATGTACAGCCTTCCCCTCTCGATGGTTACAGTTTTCCAATAAAGGAGAACGAGGCGGAAGATCTGGTCCATGGTGGACGTTTTTTTCCTGAAGCCAGCCTGAAGAGGACTAAGAATTTTATTGTCCTCCATCCACTCCGAGAGGTGGTTCAAGAGGAGGCGAGAATATAATTTTTGAGGGACATCTATTAGACTTATTGGCCTGTAGTTGGCTGGGAGAAGAGGAGAGCCCTTTTTAAAAATTGGAACTATCTCCGCCCCCAGCCAAGTACAGGGAATCTCCATCCCACCCAGAATGGAATTGAAAAGTATGAGGAAATAAGGACCCCAAATGTCTGGATGAAGACGAAAGAGGTCGCCAGGCAACCTATCAAGACCCGGTGCCTTGCCCTTCGCCAAACCCCCGATTGCATTAACCACCTCGACAAGAGTGAATTCCAGATCAGATGTGGGGTCATGGGCAATTGTAGGAGCCACATACCCCTCATCATCGCATCGAAGCGGTTCTTGATAAAGCTGTCCAAAATGGGCCTCCCATATGGATGCTGCAATGTTTGACTCCACTGCAGCTTTGGGTTCTGCCGTGCCGGCATTTACCAGAGACCAAAATTTTCTCATATCCCTTGTTTCAAGTGCGAATGTGAGATCCTGCCATCTGTTCCAATCCCATTCTGACCGTGCCACTGCCATAGCTCTCCTGTAGTTTCGTCTAAGCTCAGAAATTTTAGTTTTATCCATACCTATTTTGACTGTATTTAGTAATTCTGTCTTAATCTTTCTACAGGATGAATTATACCATGTTGGGGTACGTGTTTTATTTTTCCTCTGCGGTAACACTGGGTAGAAAACCTCACCCAGTGCACCCACTAGGTCGTCATGGATTAAGGCCAGCTTCTCGTTAAAATGCAGATCTTTAGGCTGCATAATTAGCAAATCCAGTTCTTGTAGCTTTGGGAGTGCTATCCTGTAGATGTTACTTATGGACTCCTCTGAGTTCTCCAGTTTCCCCCACTTGACCCTGCGTCTGTTTGAGCTAAGTACCAGGTTCCCAGGATCATGACCAAGCTCAACAGAGGAAGATCGCACGGCAGCCACAGGATGCACCATCTCCATTATAAGTGCATTGTGGTCACTGTCCGATCTATCAGTGACTTTAAAGTCCAGGACCTTTGGCCATAGGCTAATGTCTACAAAAATATAGTCCAGCCTGGATTCATGGTTCTTCCTGTTAAACGTGCATGCAGAAGGGGTATCAGAGATAGTGCGTCCGTTACATGCCCTTAGAGAGAAATTAAGTGTTAGGGACATGATTTGCACAGCCAAGGGGGACCAGGATTTAGCGTATGGGGATTGGCAGGGGGGGACACCCCAGAGATCATCTTCTGCCGTAAGTGCACCTTCCTTTAAGCCTTCCAAGGGCTCAAAGTGGCAGTTAAAATCCCCGCCCAGCACTATCTTGTAGTTAATAGGAAGGGATTCCAGAAAGCGCGCAAGATCATCTAATAGTGGGGATTCCACAGTAATACCAATGGGGCGGGAGTACACATTAAGAACTGCTAGTTTAAAACCATTAGGCCACTTGAGTAGAACACATTGTATGTCCGGCGAGAGAGTCGGTAGACTCTCCGCATTACACCCAATGTGACTAGCTACCCAAATCGCCAGTCCTCCAGATGGCCTCCCCCTGCCAGACCAAACTGCATTTACTTCAAAGACTGCATAACCCGCTCTGGACAGGGGTTCCCTAGCCCAGGTCTCCTGAAAGAGACAAATATCACTGTTACTTACTAAAGTGTCCCAGTCACTCGTATCTATTTTATTGGTAATGCCGGCGACATTCCAAGAAAGGACCTTCAAGACGTTATCAGGCACTTCTGATCCACATCCGCCATTTTCCTCCATTATAACATCTATAGTTGGGGATGGAGGTGCATGCGATGATGTTGCAGGGGTCGGTGGAGAATTAGTAGAAACATTAGGAGTGGGTGAGGTAATCGAACTTTGGTTTTTATTATTGTTAGGGCCCTGTGGTCTCTTGGGTGAATGGGTTGCTAGACCCTGGGAGTTAGTAGATGACGAAGACTCCCGTCGTAATACGCGGGATTTTCGAAGGGTGGTCTCTATTTTGGCACTTACAGGCTTTTGTCGCAGATAGCGTCAATCTACCTGTTCAAGGCAGCTATATCTGTTGGGATGTATGTAATTGGCATAATTGGGAGGAACATTGCGACTGGACCTAAGTCTGTGTCTGGATCCATCAACGTCAGGACCAACCCTGGACCAACCGTCATCATTATTCAAATTTGGATTACTACTATTAGGATAAAAATATGACAGGTGGGCCACTTCAATGGATGTCAATCCTGTATTACCAGACCAGTTACAAATGTATGGCACAATGTTAGGGCTCCTAAAATTTACAATTATGCAATCTCCAGCATTATTCTTATCAGTATGACCAATCCATGGGACCCTTCTTACCAAAAGAATTTTGCCATCAAGGCTAGATGGTAGTGGCCTGTGAGTATTTAGCCAACTAGTGACCTTATTATGCAGGGAGTCGTACGATTCCACCGCGTTTCCACGTAGCATAGGTACCCCCTTCAAGACAACTGAATATACTGCCGCCTCTGGGGGGAGATTTACCACTTTGCACCAATTTTGGGAACTAGCTTGCCTGGCTGGAGGGTGGATTACATTATTTATTACTTTCTCCTCAGCCAGTGTATATAACGGCCCGGCTGAGCTCGACTTACTAGGGTTTGCTGTCAGAGGTTGTTGTTGGCTGCACAGTGTTGTGAGGGAAGATTTTAGCAGGGGAACTGTAGTAGTATTATCTATTTGGGTAGGTATAGGTAATTGAGAAGGCAAGATGACAGGGTTTGTGGGCAATTTGGAGGTACCAACAAAGTTCCCAACTACACCATGTTCGGCCATTCTTCGGCCTGAAGCTAAACCCAAAAGTCCCTTGCGCAGATCCATTAGACAAATTTCCATATTGGCCAAACGTTCTTCCAGGGGAATAAGCAGTTCCCTCAGTAGAGTACGGAGGGCCAAAAGAGTGACCTCCTCCCCCTCAGCTGGATTATGCTGGCTTGGAAGAGTTTTAGCCGGAATTTGATGATGCAATACACCCGTTCTACATAGTGGCTTTGACCCTTTGCTCGCTAATTTCTTTTGGATTCCCTTGGGCCTGGAGCTGGATTTAGCAACTTTGACGTGTTTGTCCCCCGTTGAGTGGGCCCTTGTTTGATTTTTCGGAATTGCTCCCTCCCTCTCACCCTGGGCATGTTGTTTCATCTCCCCATTACTACATGCTTTCTGTGTGGGAGCCGTCCCATCAACAGAGGGCTGGGGTATTGAGGCCTTACAGGGCGGTAGAGGCAATATACTAAGCTCAGCATTTCCTGAATTATCACAATCAGCGAAAGAAATGGCAGAGCAATTTGTTGCAGGTGTAATTGGTAATCCATCCATACCATTTCCCCCCCCTACTACTAAAGATGTACAATCTAGAGACTTCTTCATCCAGCGTTGCAGTTTACCTCTTTCATTTGTATAATCGTCACGCACATGTGCAGTGAACCGATCCATGCGCAAAACCAAGGGCCAGATGTACGACGCGCAAAATGGCGCCTCGCACATTGCGAGTTTTTTGCGACTCGCAATTTGCGAGGTGCTCTTTTGGATGTACAACAGTGTGTATCACACTGTTTGCAATTCACAATGGGGTCGCAAATTGAGAGGCTCATGAATATTAATGAGTCTCTCACAATTTGCGACCCCATTGGGAATGGCAAGCTCTCCCAGATATGGTGGCCTGCTGGGCTCAGCAGACCACAATGTCTGGGACTGCTTTTAAATAAAGCATTTTTTTTTTAATGCAGCCCTTTTCCTTAAAGGAAAATGGGATGTATTTAAAAAAAAAAATTACGAAACGTTTTTGTTTCACTTTTTAAGGGCAGGTAGTGGTCCCTGGGACCACTGCCTGCCATTAAAAAATATTTTACCCTGCATTTGCAAAGGTGAAGGGGTCCCCTGGGGACCCCTTCCCCTTTATGAGTGCATTACCACCCTCATGAAGAGGGTGGTAATTTGCGAGTGCTTTGCAACCGCGATTGTGATTGCAAAACATTCATAAATGGGCTTGCGCTTGCTATTAGGAAGGGAACGCCCCTTCCTTATAGCGAGTTGCAAAACCTATTTAGCGATTCGCTGATAAATTGGGACTCGCTAAATAGCCTTTGTACATGGCCCATGCTGTTTTTGCCTGTGCAAACGGGTTTGCGAACCCGTTTGCGCCTTCAAAAACGGTCGTACATCTGACCCCAAGTGCTCTTGGATCCCGCAAAGGTTTTAGTTTTACTATTAAAGTGTGTGTGCTTTGTGCAGTTTGTGCTTTGTAAAGTCCTAAGGACTAAAGCTAGCATGTGCAGATATTTAACGAAGCGGCAGAATATGGTTTTCTTAGAATGCTTAACAATAGGGAAAAGGGCAAGTTCTATATAGAGTCTTGAAAAGCGAACATAAATGAAATGCGGGAGAGGGAACCCCTTGCTGATGTTCTTAGCTCTGGAATGGGTACCAATCTTGTGGAATTGCTCTAGTTTCCTGCCCCAAGCTCGCTTTTATATTACTGAGGGGCATATTAGCAAGCCGCAGCGATAATTATCGCGGAACACGCTTAGCGCGTTTTTTACTATCGCCGGGTATCGCAGAAAATGATCGCCAGGCTAGCGCTGTATCAACAAAGCTTATCGCTTTGGCGATAATATTCCCAGCGATAGTCGGCGATATGGGGCAACACCACTGGAGAACCAGAGATAATCCAGCAAAATTAAAGATAAGCTTGATGATAGGGGCCCTCTGGCCTCAACCCTAGAATCCACCTCCCATAGTGAACATAGTGTAGTCAAGAAAATACCAGACGTTAGAATCCAACGTTAAGTGGTGACTAGCGCAAAATTTGAATATCGCTTTGTGGGTCCGGGGCATGTTGTAAATATTGCGTAGCTGGCTTAGCTTGTTGATAAAGCGATAAAATTATCGCCGCTTTTTCGCCCGAAAACGGACACTAAAGCAGCGATAATTTGATTGCCAGCCCTTGCTAATATGCCCCTGAGTGCCTTAAGAAGATCAAAGCTGCGGCGATGTTTATATATCTCCCTGTATCTTTGTAAAGTCAGTTATCAGCTTCTGCGTTTTGTGGGGGCGATGAGAGGGCCCAAGGGGAGGATGAAGGGCGTCTCTGAGTCTTCGTACAAACCCCCCACAATGGGCCAAGGTGGAGGAATCCGTGTGTGAAAAAACATACGGCCGAAGTCTCTAAGCCAGTGCGTGCTCCGATTCTTAGAAAAAGTTCCCTGAGTAAAATTCTCCTTTCACCGGCTATGGTGGGGCAACAGCACAGGAGGTGCAACCATGATTCGTATTTGTAGTTGCCTCGTCTACAAGCTCCTCCGTTTTTCCGGTTAGCCCAGACTCGGTTGAAGTTCGGTATTTGTAAAGCCAGCATTCGCATGCACATGATCTGTCTTCGAGTTTTACAGTTAAGGGAGGCAGAAATATAAAGCTGGGCTTTAGATACCAGATACTAAGGTGCCGATCACGATCCGGTAAAAAATTCCCCCGTGCGACTCGTATCGGGTCTTTTTACCGTACGAATCGTACAAGGGCCGTACGAACTGGCAATCACGATTCGCATGGTAAAAAGTCCATACGAACCGCACTGGGAATCATTCCCCACACGTCCTCGGGTCGGAAAATGTGTCCGACACGTCCTCGGACGATTTACCTTACAAACGTGAAAAACCAAGTCCGACCGAGGAATCACGATCCATCCCGTGCGTCCGAGGTTACAACCGTAAGGAAAAAACACCGTCCGCACCGAACTCCTACAGCAACCATGGAGACATGTGCCCGCATACGCGCCCAACACTCCCCCCAGCCCCCGTACGTCCGACACGTACCCCCCGTATATGTATACCCCCACCCGTCTAGGTACACCCCAGTACGTTCCAGTCGAACCCCCACCCCAGTACGTGTCGTACCACCGTCAATGTACACCCCCCCACCCCTGTACGTGTCGTACCACCGTCCATGTACACCCCAGTACGTTCCAGTCGTACCCCCACCCCAGTACGTGTCGTACCCCCCGTGTACCTACACCCCAGTACGTGCGAGCCACACCCCCACCCCAGTACGTGTCATAGCCCCGTCTACCCACACCCCAGTACGTTCCAGTCGAACCCCCACCCCAGTACGTGTCGTACCCCCCGTGTACCTACACCCCAGTACGTGCGAGCCACACCCCCACCCCAGTACGTGTCATAGCCCCGTCAACCCACACCCCAGTACGTTCCAGTCGAACCCCCACCCCAGTACGTGTCGTACCCCCCGTGTACCTACACCCCAGTACGTGCGAGCCACACCCCCACCCCAGTACATGTCATAGCCCCGTCTACCCACACCCCAGTACGTTCCAGTCGAACCCCCACCCCAGTATGTGTCGTACCCCCCGTGTACCTACACCCCAGTACGTGCGAGCCACACCCCCACCCCAGTACGTGTCGTACCACCGTCAATGTACACCCCCCCACCCCAGTACGTGTCGTACCACCGTCCATGTACACCCCAGTACGTTCCAGTCGTACCCCCACCCCAGTACGTGTCGTACCACCGTCAATGTACACCCCCCACCCCAGTACGTGTCGTACCACCGTCCATGTACACCCCCCCACCCCTGTACGTGTCGTACCACCGTCCATGTACACCCCAGTACGTTCCAGTCGTACCCCCACCCCAGTACGTGTCGTACCACCGTCAATGTACACCCCCCCACCCCAGTACTTGTCGTACCACCGTCCATGTACACCCCAGTACGTTCCAGTCGTACCCCCACCCCAGTACGTGTCGTACCACCGTCAATGTACACCCCCCCACCCCAGTACGTGTCGTACCACCGTCAATGTACACCCCCCCACCCCAGTACGTGTCGTACCACCGTCCATGTACACCCCAGTACGTTCCAGTCGTACCCCCACCCCAGTACGTGTCGTACCACCGTCAATGTACACCCCCCCACCCCAGTACGTGTCGTACCACCGTCCATGTACACCCCAGTACGTTCCAGTCGTACCCCCACCCCAGTACGTGTCGTACCACCGTCAATGTACACCCCCCCACCCCAGTACGTGTCGTACCACCGTCCATGTACACCCCCCCACCCCTGTACGTGTCGTACCACCGTCAATGTACACCCCCCCACCCCTGTACGTGTCGTACCACCGTCCATGTACACCCCAGTACGTTCCAGTCGTACCCCCACCCCAGTACGTGTCGTACCACCGTCAATGTACACCCCCCCACCCCAGTACGTGTCGTACCACCGTCAATGTACACCCCCCCACCCCAGTACGTGTCGTACCACCGTCAATGTACACCCCCCCACCCCTGTACGTGTCGTACCACCGTCCATGTACACCCCAGTACGTTCCAGTCGTACCCCCACCCCAGTACGTGTCGTACCACCGTCAATGTACACCCCCCCACCCCAGTACATGTCGTACCACCGTCCATGTACACCCCAGTACGTTCCAGTCGTACCCCCACCCCAGTACATGTCGTACCACCGTCAATGTACACCCCCCCACCCCAGTACGTGTCGTACCACCGTCAATGTACACCCCCCCACCCCAGTACGTGTCGTACCACCGTCCATGTACACCCCCCCACCCCTGTACGTGTCGTACCACCGTCCATGTACACCCCAGTACGTTCCAGTCGTACCCCCACCCCAGTACGTTCCTGGCGCACCCCCAACACAACCTCCTAAGTACGGAGCGCACCCCATGCCCCAACATCACAACCGCATGTACGAGTCGTACAAAGCCACACACAAGGACATAATCGTACAACCAAATGGCCCATGTACACACCGTACACACGCTCAAAACGCACGTACACAACAAGGACAAAACAAAACAACACAAGAATACACCATTCGAAAGGCACACAGCCACTAAACATGGCCAACAACCACTAAAATAACACAATCACTGACCTGCAACTGTCAAAAACAAACAGAGGCCCAATACACCACCACTCCTTATAACACACCCACCCTAAATTCAAACACTGCCACACCCACCCATGGACCAATGAAAAGGGCCCACACACACAAACCATGAGCCTTTGCAACAGACCCACTGCTGCCAGACACCACAGAACCAGACTACAAGCTACACCACATCTTACACTTGCACACCTTCACACGACCACCCTCACAAACACCCTCTCATCACATTCACACACACACACAACCATCCACACCCCCCCCAACATCCACACCCCCCCCACACCCACACCATCCCCACCCACACCCCTCACCATGCCCACTACCAAGAATCAAAAGTTCAGTCACCGAGAGTTGGAGGTCCTTGTTGATCAAATCCTCAGAGTCGAGCCACAGATCTTTGGAACATTGGTCAGAAGCACCAGCCAGGCAGCCAAAACAGCCATGTGGCAGACCATCGTCGATGCTGTGAATGCTGTTGCGGACACCAGGAGGACCAAGCAGGATTGCCAGAACAGGTGGTACGATCTGCGGAGGAGGGTCAGAGCCAAGAGACAGGAGGAACACGACCAGGCCAACGCCACCGGAGGAGGGCCCTCCCGCAGAGCCGTACAGTACCATCCCTGGGAGGAGAGGGTGATGGCCATACTGCCGGTGGAGGCAGTTGAAGGAGTAGAAGGACTCCGAGACCCGGGTGAGTACACAAACAACGCACCTCACATGGGGGGAACTGCAACCACAACCAAAATTAATAACAGGCACGCAACCACCACAAGCCATCGCATTACTCAACCACACTCCATGAGCAGGCACATGCCACTGCTGCCACCATGCCCCATGCACCCAGCTGGACAATGTCAAGTCACAGGCCACAGAAGACAACAACACATGACACGGTAACCCAGATGGCGGGAGGCTGGGCACCAAGAATCACATAGTGCGACTCCAAAGCAGACAACAATGCCCTCTGCCCATATGGCCTAGGTCACAGCCAGACAAACACTGTGTCCCAACACAGGAATGACTTGCCAGCAAATGGCAGACGCCTTGCATCAACACATGGGGGTGAAGGCACTGTTTTGCACATGCCAGCAGCTAATGAACAGCCAACAGTGTGAAAGAGTGGCAGCACACACCACCACAGCAGCAGCGCACAGACACACAGCAGACAAAATGGGTGCTTGGAGATCAGAAACAAACTCACATCAACAGGCCAAGGGCCACTCAAAGATCTGCTAACAGTGTGTGCCCAGGAAGCTGGGCCAAGGTGACAGAGGGTGACACACGGAGGGAGGGAGAGGGGGACACAGAGGGAGGGAGAGGGGGACTGAGAGGGAGGGAGACGGACAGAGGGAGGAGGCTGACACACAGAGGGAGGGAGAGGGGGACAGAGAGGGAGGGAGAGGGGGACAGAGAGGGAGGGAGACACAGGAAGATGGACACAGGGAGGAGGCTGACACACAGAGGGAGGGAGAGGGGGACAGAGAGGGAGGGAGAGGGGGACAGAGAGGGAGGGAGACGGACAGAGGGAGGAGGCTGACACACAGAGGGAGGGAGAGGGGGACAGAGAGGGAGGGAGAAGGGGACAGAGAGGGAGGGAGACACAGGAAGATGGACACAGGGAGGAGGCTGACACACAGAGGGAGGGAGAGGGGGACAGAGAGGGAGGGAGAGGGGGACAGAGAGGGAGGGAGACGGACAGAGGGAGGAGGCTGACACACAGAGGGAGGGAGAGGGGGACAGAGAGGGAGGGAGAGGGGGACAGAGAGGGAGGGAGACACAGGAAGATGGACACAGGGAGGAGGCCGACACACAGAGGGAGGGAGAGGGGGACAGAGAGGGAGGGAGAGGGGGACAGAGAGGGAGGGAGACGGACAGAGGGAGGAGGCTGACACACAGAGGGAGGGAGAGGGGGACAGAGAGGGAGGGAGAGGGGGACAGAGAGGGAGGGAGACACAGGAAGATGGACACAGGGAGGAGGCCGACACACAGAGGGAGGGAGAGGGGGACAGAGAGGGAGGGAGAGGGGGACAGATAGGGAGGGAGACGGACAGAGGGAGGAGGCTGACACACAGAGGGAGGGAGAGGGGGACAGAGAGGGAGGGAGAGGGGGACAGAGAGGGAGGGAGACACAGGAAGATGGACACAGGGAGGAGGCTGACACACAGAGGGAGGGAGAGGGGGACAGAGAGGGAGGGAGAGGGGGACAGAGAAGGAGGGAGACACAGGGAGAGCAAATCAGTCCTGTGGTGTGTGGGAATGTCTGCTCGTCAGCAGGTGGACTGCGTGCATGTAGACAAGGGTGGCCAGTGCCAGAACCCCCCCTCTTCATCATGGCAAAACGCAGGGCCATGTCACAACCTGTACACGAGCACAAGGACAGCCACCTGCATCATATAAGTGTGTGGATCCACTCCATGTGCACATGTACAGTGCTACAAGGAAGGCGCAAATGCATGGCTCGCCACACATGCACACTCCACTGCTGACTGCAGTCACACTTGACGCAGCAAGTAAGACTGTGCCACACATAGTTAAAGGGGCCAAATTGGTGCCCAAGGGACACACACATGCACAAGTGCACTGTGAGTGGAATGCAAGACAGATCCTAATTCCAAGAGGAAATGTGCCAACTTTGTAACGGATGAAACATGGATGTTGCATGGATCAAAATTAACATTTTCTCTCTCACACACAGGTCAATGTCGTGCTGCACCCCCCAACACTGGGGGGGAACACTCACAGGACCCGGATCTGCAGGAGACCGATCCCACCGGCAGCGACCACTCTCACCACTCTGCGGACGACCCCGACCGACCTGGCCCCTCTGGTGTCCAACCACCTGCAGCACCTGCGTCAGGTACAACCGTGCCAACCACCACCCCCACTCCTGCCACATCCCAGGAGACACCCAGGATCCCTGCCCCAACACCACAATGCAGCCAGGCTCGCCAGGAGGGACACGGTGTCCCGGGCACCCAGGAGGAGGCAGGCGACAACGCCAATGCCACCCCTCAGGGGTCCCGGAGACCCGATGTGCCCACAAGTGCAGGCCAGACGCAAGTGGGCAGGGGTGGTGGGAGTGGAGGACGGCGGAGGCGCGAGCCTGACCAGTTGGCTGGGGATCCGGTATTTTCCCATGTCCGTAACATCCTGGACTCATACCGGCAGGACACCACGGGCATGGCCCAGGTTGTGTCCGTCCTCGAGGGGATCAAGGTCCAGCAGGCCCAGCAACATGCGGAGCTAATAGCCTGTCTACAGGTACACCAACGGAGGATGGAGGACAGACAGGCTGAGCAAGTGACGGCGTCCCAGGGGATTCACGCTGAACTCCGTCGGATGGCCGACACCATGGCCGACCCTCCCTGTGCCAGAAGGCGGAGAACATCACCACCCACAGGGAGGGATCATGAGGAGGAGGAGGAAACATCCGACGGAGCATCCCAGACGTCGTCACGGCCTGCTGCTGAGGTTCCCCGCAGGAAGCCGGGTCGTCCACGGAAAGGACCGTGAGGGTGGCTGCTACATCACCATCTCCCAGGACACCTGGCCTGGCACCTGGCCCACTGGAGCAACAGCATCACAGCATCAAGAGACATTCTCTGCCACATGGCCCTGCTGGTCACTGGCTGACCAATGTTGACAAAGACTGTGGCATGGACTCTGAGGATTTCCAATGGCAAGGACACCAACTCCCCTACTGAACTTTGGATTCCCTAATCCCGGAAAGCCCCTCACTTTGCCCCCCCCCCCCCCCCCCAATAATAAATCACACTATTAAGAGTAGATGCCTGCTGGTAGCATTATTACCTAACATGTGTCTTGTACAGTCTAAACATGCCTGAGTCATCTGTTCACTTCAACCATCCACACCCTGGGGCCTGAGTCTGGCACAGGACACATGGGTCACAGTTCATTAGGCAAGACAGACATGGAGCACCATACACACCCGTGATGGTCAGAACCAGCTGAGGGGGTGGCCGAACAACCGTGCTGACAGACACATTGAGTACAGCAACAGTCATGCGCAGAGGTCAGGGATCCTGGCCCGTGTCCTGGGGGGCACCCAGGTATGTGTAGACAGGTGGCAGAACCATGTCCTGCAAGCTTGAGTCCGGTGGATGCAGAGAATGGGGTCATGGACAACGTTGGATGCATGGGGATGGCACATGTCACAATACCCACACAGTCATGGACATCATGCCCAATACACAGTCTCAGCACACACACACAGCTTGCATCTTGCCACTCGACACATTGACACATAGCCACAATCAGGGAATACCATGCCAGACATGCAGGATGCACCGTGCCAACACACCAGCATTGACTGAGAAGAGGCACCTTGGAGGCATAGGGACACCTTTAATAGTCATGTTTTTGGGATTGCAGAGGCAACTTGAAGTACACATGAACACATCATGTGGAGTAACATGTGGCTCCAACACTGGCACCCCCCTTCTGCAGCACAAATGCGTGATAGCCATGGAACTGGCACACAAGTGTCGGCTAACAGCTAAATACCCACAGCTGCTCACGGAGAGACTGCCATACACCATACATCCGCTGATGTGGAAGTCCCACGCCATGTCAAGACAATGTTAACCGTATGTGTCCGAGGGCAGTGTCACACACATTGATGCCATCATCACAATCCACTATCCCATCACTGATGACTGACAACCAGGCAGCCCATCTATTCAGGTGTACCCAGCTGCATGTCGTGTCCCATGGGGATGCCACATGTCTGCAGAGGAACCAAACCCCGACCGGGGCAGTGTGCACACATCGTGAACAACTGCCACACCCAATACACCCCAGATGCATCCCTTACCCCATGGAGACTTCCAAACGTGTCCGTGCCTGTAACGCTGAGTCAGCCCACGATGTCATGTCCATGAGGAATAGCAGTGCCACAACAATGCAACCAGCAAATGGCATGCGCAGGTACCTGGGGAAGAGAGACACACAAGAAGTCAGCCACAAAAAGCACAGCCACTTGCATGTGCAGTTACTCGACACATGTATGGATGACAACATGCTAGGTCACAATTATGACTGGGGAAATACTACCATCACTGCCACCATCACTCCAGTGACACACCCACACACACCTCTGACCCACGTGCCATACATGCAGGTGGAGACACACATCACAACGCATGCCACACGGGGACCAATGCGTGCACACTCAGACCCTGGTACTCACCACTAAGCAAAGAAGTCGCGTATGAGCCGAGTCCGGATGTCCTCTTGCGGCTCCACATCCTCCACATCACTAGCCCCATTGCCAAGCCCTTCGTCCTCCACGGGTGGATGGTCCTCGTCATGTTGATTCAGGATGAGTGGCACAGCTCTTTCAACTGCCATGTTGTGCAGCATGCAGCAGACCATGAAGATCTTGCAGACCTTCGCCGGGGCATAAGGGAGTGCACCGCCGGTCTTGTGGAGGCACCGGAATCGGCTCTTCAGCATGCCAAACGTCCTCTCTATCACTCGCCTTGTCCGGCCATGGGCGGTGTTATAGCGGAGCTGGGCCGGCGTGATGGGGTTGCGGAGAGGTGTCAGCAGCCAAGGCATGTTGGGATAGCCAGCGTCCCCTACATGGGAAGCACATGGACATCGTTAGAACTGGTGTAGCGGTCGTGCTGGTCGGCTATACAGAATACAGGACAGACAGACTGTACCCACCAACAACACATGCCCGTTCGTTGCGCAGCTGCATCATCATATCAGGCATCCCGCTACGCCTCATGATGTAGGCATTGTGTGCTGATCCTGGGAAACGAGCACAGACATGTGAAATCACCATATTGGACAGACACACCACAAGGGCATTGATGGAGTGGTAGTGCTTCCGATTGCGGTACGCCACCTCCCGTGCGTGTGGTGGTACCAAACCTACATGTGTCCCATCTATGGACCGAATGACATGGGGCATCCCTCCCAGGGCATAGAATCCACGCTTGACCTCAGTCATCTGTTCAGGGGTTGGGAACTTGATGAAGTCATCCAGGTGAATCAACATGGCCTCCAAGAAATCATGCAGCACACCGCTGAACATGCTCTGGGACATGCCACCAACATGAGCTATGGTATTTTAGAAGGTACCCGTGGCAAGGAAATGTAGGGCAGCCATTACCTTCAGCTGGGGTGTCAGTGCCGTAGGATACCTGTGCTGCGGTTGCAGGTGTGGTGCCAGTCTCGCCGTCAGCTCCAGAATCAACGGTTGGGTGAAGCGGTAGAGCCGGATCCTGTCATTCTCCTGCATGGTGGCCAAGTCTGGAATTCTTCGGGCAACAGGAGGCGCTCTGCAGTAATTTGGAAGTGACAAGGAAGAGTGAGTGCACTACGAGAACAACTCATGTCTAATGAGCACATGTAAATCTGGCAATACACACATGCCACATAGGGAGTCAGGCATGTGCTACATGCCCAGGACACGTATGGATGCAAGGTGACACTCCTTCCAAGACCCAGCTACACACGGTGATTGAGAACCTCCCCATGCCACGCCATGGAAATAGCTGTGTCCCAGTGCAAGTGCACTGCCCGACGCAAGACAGGAGTGACATACACCCACACATCAGCAGAAGTGTGATGCCGATTGCAGAGACTGGTAGCGGAACACTTGAGCCACAGGTCACATGACATTACACTAGTCCAGCCCACACACCTTGCCATGAAGGTGCACATGTCATGACTCACCACACATTCCTTGTGAGTTTGCTGACATGGCCTTGTCACGCCACTCCGTGTCCCATGCATACATGTGCACCTCACATCCAATAACACATGTGGCATGGTGTTGGGAACAGTGTGCAATGACAATCTACACACAGCCACATGTTGGTTGCTGCAACGGCTGCAGCTTTTGAGGGTGCTACAACATCAACCTGATGTAAATCCCGGACACATATATGGCATAGTCACATTGTGCACTGTGGGTAGTGACAAGTCATGTGTCATGACCCCTGTACCGGGCATCATGGGACACTTCCGTGTGTTGGTGTCCGTGCCATGCCAGTGACGCTCACCCCAAGTGCGCAGTCCCACATGCACACATGTCAAAGGAGTCAAGGGCATGCCTGGCACACATTGCACCCTCACACAGTACACATGTACACATCTCATCATACATCTGGTGCCTTCTCCACTCAGGAGGCATGTTCCACATCACAGCCTGTGACACCTGTGCCCCACACATGTAGTAATGCACAGACGATGCCTTGATGTCCATTCCTGGACAAGTATGTCCATCCATGGACAAGTATGTCCGCCCTATTCCTACATGTGTGTCGCCTATCACCACAGTGATGTGTAAAAACCGCCGTACTGCTGCTGAGAGGGCCTGTGCATGTTCCCAAATCACTGTGGGAGTGCTGCCGTATGTGTACCCATCGTGATGGCGAGCGTACAGGCATTTGTACGGTCCGTAGCACTATGGGTACGCATACGCGTGCAGACCCATAGTGATAGTGAGCGTAGATGCGTGTGTACGTTCCGTACCACTACGGGTACGCATACGCGTGCAGACCCATAGTGATAGAGAGCGTAGATGCGAGTGTACGGTCCGTACCACTACGGGTACGCATACGCGTGCAGACCCATAGTGATAGAGAGCGTAGATGCGAGTGTACGGTCCGTACCACTACGGGTACGCATACGCGTGCAGACCCATAGTGATAGAGAGCGTAGATGCGAGTGTACGGTCCGTACCACTACGGGTACGCATACGCGTGCAGACCCATAGTGATAGTGAGCGTAGATGCGTGTGTACGGCCCTATCACTATGGGTCTGCACGCGTATGCGTACCCGTAGTGGTACGGACCGTACACTCGCATCTACGCTCTCTATCACTATGGGTCTGCACGCGTATGCGTACCCGTAGTGGTACGGACCGTACACTCGCATCTACGCTCTCTATCACTATGGGTCTGCACGCGTATGCGTACCCGTAGTGGTACGGACCGTACACTCGCATCTACGCTCACTATCACTACGAGTACGCATACGCGTGCAGACCCATAGTGATATAGAGCGTACATGCGTGTGTACGGTCCGTACCACTACGGGTACGCATACGCGTGCAGACCCATAGTGATGGAGAGCGTAGGCATGCATGTACGGGCCGTTGCCATGCATTTGGGGTGCCCTAGGGCCCCCAAACGCAACGTACCTGTGTGTGACGCTCCAAATTACATAGGGGACAAGTATTAAGGCCTACATGCATGCTGGTTGTCATGGAGACCAAGTTCAAATTTCGAAATTGTTCTGGAAGGTGCACAGCAGAAGTCAGTTGGAATTCTTCTACTTTGTTGCAATGTGTATGTGGGGCTGACATCATGCAGGAGAATGAAACCGATAGAGAAACCACAGACTGCTAGGTTTGAAGGGATTGGTGGAAACATAGGATGCAAATGTGAGTGACCAATCACTCTGTACTCCTGTGCATGAGACTGGGCAGAAGGGCACATATAAGGCAGCCAGGTCCCATGAGGGAGCACTTGCCTGCACATCTTTGCATTCGTCGACCCAGCTGCTGCTACTGATTCCCTGGAACCATGTCAAGGGCTGTGGAGAGGACACAGCCATTCACCCTGGAGGAGAACATGGCTCTGCTGGATGTGATCCTCCCACAGTATTCCATGCTGTATGGGCGACCAGGGTATCAGGTGAGTGCATAGGCCACTGCCACAGACTGTCCCTATGTTGTGACTGTGACTTCTGCCATTGCGTCCAGGTGTAACACACATGCCATGTACTGTCGGGGGGGTCCCAGGGGGGGGTGCCTGATGTCTCCCAGCAGTGCCCTGAGACAGGAGGGGTGGGGGCCTATCACTCACAGCAGTGCCCTGAGACAGGAGGGGTGGGGGCCTATCACTCCCAGCAGTGCCCTGAGACAGGAGGGGTGTGTGCAGAGTCCTCCCAGCAGTGCCCTGAGACAGGAGGGGTGGGGGCCTATCACTCACAGCAGTGCCCTGAGACAGGAGGGGTGGGGGCCTATCACTCACAGCAGTGCCCTGAGACAGGAGGGGTGGGGGCCTATCACTCCCAGCAGTGCCCTGAGACAGGAGGGGTGTGTGCAGAGTCCTCCCAGCAGTGCCCTGAGACAGGAGGGGTGGGGGCCTATCACTCACAGCAGTGCCCTGAGACAGGAGGGGTGGGGGCCTATCACTCCCAGCAGTGCCCTGAGACAGGAGGGGTGTGTGCAGAGTCCTCCCAGCAGTGCCCTGAGACAGGAGGGGTGGGGGCCTATCACTCACAGCAGTGCCCTGAGACAGGAGGGGTGGGGGCCTATCACTCCCAGCAGTGCCCTGAGACAGGAGGGGTGTGTGCAGAGTCCTCCCAGCAGTGCCCTGAGACAGGAGGGGTGGGGGCCTATCACTCACAGCAGTGCCCTGAGACAGGAGGGGTGGGGGCCTATCACTCACAGCAGTGCCCTGAGACAGGAGGGGTGGGGGCCTATCACTCCCAGCAGTGCCCTGAGACAGGAGGGGTGTGTGCAGAGTCCTCCCAGCAGTGCCCTGAGACAGGAGGGGTGGGGGCCTATCACTCACAGCAGTGCCCTGAGACAGGAGGGGTGGGGGCCTATCACTCCCAGCAGTGCCCTGAGACAGGAGGGGTGTGTGCAGAGTCCTCCCAGCAGTGCCCTGAGACAGGAGGGGTGGGGGCCTATCACTCACAGCAGTGCCCTGAGACAGGAGGGGTGGGGGCCTATCACTCCCAGCAGTGCCCTGAGACAGGAGGGGTGTGTGCAGAGTCCTCCCAGCAGTGCCCTGAGACAGGAGGGGTGGGGGCCTATCACTCACAGCAGTGCCCTGAGACAGGAGGGGTGGGGGCCTATCACTCACAGCAGTGCCCTGAGACAGGAGGGGTGGGGGCCTATCACTCCCAGCAGTGCCCTGAGACAGGAGGGGTGTGTGCAGAGTCCTCCCAGCAGTGCCCTGAGACAGGAGGGGTGGGGGCCTATCACTCACAGCAGTGCCCTGAGACAGGAGGGGTGGGGGCCTATCACTCCCAGCAGTGCCCTGAGACAGGAGGGGTGTGTGCAGAGTCCTCCCAGCAGTGCCCTGAGACAGGAGGGGTGGGGGCCTATCACTCACAGCAGTGCCCTGAGACAGGAGGGGTGGGGGCCTATCACTCCCAGCAGTGCCCTGAGACAGGAGGGGTGTGTGCAGAGTCCTCCCAGCAGTGCCCTGAGACAGGAGGGGTGGGGGCCTATCACTCACAGCAGTGCCCTGAGACAGGAGGGGTGGGGGCCTATCACTCACAGCAGTGCCCTGAGACAGGAGGGGTGGGGGCCTATCACTCCCAGCAGTGCCCTGAGACAGGAGGGGTGTGTGCAGAGTCCTCCCAGCAGTGCCCTGAGACAGGAGGGGTGGGGGCCTATCACTCACAGCAGTGCCCTGAGACAGGAGGGGTGGGGGCCTATCACTCCCAGCAGTGCCCTGAGACAGGAGGGGTGTGTGCAGAGTCCTCCCAGCAGTGCCCTGAGACAGGAGGGGTGGGGGCCTATCACTCACAGCAGTGCCCTGAGACAGGAGGGGTGGGGGCCTATCACTCACAGCAGTGCCCTGAGACAGGAGGGGTGGGTGTGATGCACAGTGTGAGCCTTGATCATTGATTGTGACATTGCCATCATTCCACCTGTGTACCCACTGTGGCACGTACTGCTTCTTCCCTCACCAGGGGATGATGTCCCTATGACAAAGGTGCAATGCGTTGGCTGCATGACATGCCTTGTTGTAACCAGCTAATTTGTACCCATATGTCTCTCTGTGACATGTGGCTGGTGTATTGATGTGGTGTCACTTGTTCCTCCTCACAGGTAGGCGCCACTGCCAAGGAGCAGATCTGGCTGACCGCCGTCAGTGCCGTGAGGGGTGTGGATGGTCGGAGGCGGAGCCTGCCCCAGGTGAGGAAACGCTGGCAGGATATCCGGTGCTGGACGCGGAGGATTGCACGGCTCCTGCTGGGGGACTCACCTGAGAGCCACAAGAACCGCGGCCGCCGCCGTCTGAGCCACCTCCACAGGCGTGTGCTGCCGGTGGTCTTTCCAGACCTGGAGAGGCGCTTACAGGCGATGCAGCAGCCGGAAGGGGGTAGGTACATGTGTGTTTGTTGTGTGTCACCGGCATTTGTAAGGGCACAGTAGCATGAATTCACTGGCAGGGTTTAAAGGTGCTGTGCAGATCCTGTTTGCCCCAGTATAGCGCTGTGCCCCTGCCACCCTTCCCCTCCTTGCAATGTGTTCCCTGGTCTGTGTGTAGTCACTCCTTCACAAGGTAATGTAGGCTGGCGCTTTGTCCACGAGAACAATGACTGTAGCATCATGTGTGGGGGTGGTGTGTAACAGGTTGTGGGACCTTGCCTGTGCACTGTCAAGTTCACTGCATGTGGGTTCCATGTCAGTTGGCACTGATGCTGACTCCAGACATGGGAGTTGGTCTCTCATGTGTCATGCCTTACAGCGTGCATGTCCTATGTAGTGGCCTGTGACATGATGTGCATGAGTGTGCGATACACATAGTGCTGGGATGGTGACGTGTGTTGCAGTCATTACCATTCAGTAGCATGTAGTTGCGTGCCCACTACTGTCCCCTGGGGCACCTTTTCCTCAGTGGTGTATGTGTCATCATAAACGTGGCCAATCTCAGTGTCTACAGCGTAGGTTGTGCTCTGTGCCATTGTCCCCTGTCACCATGTATATAGACGTGCTATTTTGTACAGGTGTCCACTGTGCAGCCTGACCTGATTGTCCTTCTTCATACTCACAGTTGCCAGTGCCTGTGTG
This sequence comes from Triturus cristatus, assembly GCF_964204655.1. Lineage (NCBI taxonomy): Eukaryota > Metazoa > Chordata > Amphibia > Caudata > Salamandridae > Triturus > Triturus cristatus. Next base: position 818,168,973 of record NC_140593.1, on the reverse strand, counting down.
TCTTGTTATACTCATCTGAGGATGGGCACTGGTACCTCATTATTTGTACAGGCGCACCTTGGCTGTTTGGCGTCCAATCTTGCTTTTTGCCTGCCCCTGTGTGTATCACCCAGACTATGGAATGTTGGTGCCACCTGTGTCTCAACAATTTGCCTCGTGTAGGGTCTTGTTGGGGCGGGCAATGCCTATGTGTTAAATCCTGATTTCCACTTGCTGGGTCTGGGCAGTGTGTGATGTGTCTGGACACACACGCAATGTGCAGTGACCGAGTCATGTTGTGCATGTTTTCAGCATTACCTATGCAGCATGTGTCTCAAGTTCATGGATATGGTCCCTGGTCATCGGTATTTTCGCCAACGCTGTGTGGTGCAGATGCAGTGCTGGATTGTCCCCAGGGCCTGGGTGCTATGTCAGACTCCGTTTCCTGTGTTTAGCTATTGTCTCATGCTCTCCATGGTATTTCAGTGGCATGGTGGCTCAACCAACTGTGTGTTTCATGCCCTACATCGGTACCCTGTTCAGTAGATGTTAGGGATCTTCCTTTTCAGGCCATGCAATGTTACCTATGTAGATTGGACTCATGTGACAGATGTGTACAGGTGTCTGATTAATTTCTGTCTCTCCACCCTGCCCACAGCATCGTCGGGGGACACAGAGGGAGACATGGACACAGACCAGGCGGAGGGACCGAGCACCAGTGCCAGCCGTGACATCGGGTCTGGCACATCGAGTGGGACAGAGGCGGAGGAGAGTGTGGCCGAGGACCTGTCGACTGGCACATCAGACTACGAAGCTGACAGGTCCGAGGACGATGTCTCCGAGTGGGCGGAGGCTGCACCAGCAGCTGACAGCGGAACAACACCTCGCACCGCCCCCTCAGTTTCCACCAGCCGCCTCCCACTTGCTCGTGTCCCTTCCCAGCGTGCCCGGTCACAGCATGTCTCCTTCCTGCCAGGCACCGCACCCCCTGCCCCTGTCTCCACTGCTGCCGCCAATGCAGAGTCTGTGGACATCCAGCGGCAACTGCAGGTTGGTCAGGCTGCGATCCTTAATGTCCTCCATGCCCACGGCAAAACCCTCACCAACATCGAGGCTTTCTTGGAGGGCATTCATTCATCGCAGGCTGAGGTCCATAGACTCCACACTGACTGCAGCAGTGGGTCTCCTGCAGCGCGACCTCCCCCCACCTACCCCTGCCCCATCCACACTTCCCACTCCCATGCCTGTCCCACGTACACCCAGACGTCGGCATGCACCCACATCAACGGACACGGGCACCACACCAGCAGGGAAGGTCCACCGCACTCCTCCTGACACGCACACACAGGGTGAGGTAGGCACACCCACTGGGTCGGGGGGCAAACGTGTGACACGCAGCCATAGTGGGAGTCCGCATTCTACCCAGTCCACTCCCTCCAAATCCCCTCCCCTCAGCTCTCCTGGCCACATCTCCCCCAAGGACTCCTTCATGGCGGCTCTGTCCCTGAGCCCCACAGTTACACCACCACGCAAGCGGTCAAGGAGGTCCCCGGTCAGGGTGGTTGAGTCTCCCCCCCTGTCTCCACCCTCCCCCGGTGGCGCTGCGACCCATCCCTCTGACCCCCCCCCTCCTTGGGGCCTGAGGTCCCTTCGGGTGCAGGGGACTCCCTGGAGGACCTTGCAAAGGTGTGTAGTGCCATCCTGGCCTCCGCCTTTGGCACTGACCCACCCCCTGTGGTGGAGTCCTCCATCCCTGCACCCACAACGCCGCCCCTTTGCCCTGATGTCCCTGCGGTGCCTGTTGCTTCCCCCCACCCTGATGCCCTCACCAGTGTGGAAGACGATGCCATTTGACTGTGCAGGCAAGGTAGGGGACACGCATCCCACTGTGTCCCCCATCCAGCTGAGAATCATTGACTGCCCTATGGGCTTTGTGAAGATTGAACTGCCTGCGATCCACGGACATTGTGCTCATGCTGAATAAAGCTTACTTTTGTTTTCATTATCACACTACTGCTATGCTGGTATTGGTGTTGGTGGGGCTGCTACATGGTTTTGGGTGGTGTGTAAGGGTTTGGGTGTGTGGGATATGTAGTAGTGTACTGCTCATTGGTGGGACCCTGTGATCTGTGTGCCATCACAAGGTGTTGGCTAACTTTCTTTGTTCATGTAAGCAGTTACTGCATGGTGCACTTGTCCCAGGGTGTATTCCTTCCTCTGTGTACCCAGCTTTCTTCCCTGCAGGGTGTTCCCAATGTTTAGCGCAGAGCTGTGTCTACATGAGCTGTGTGTGTGACGGAGCCCTTCTACTTTGGCCATGCATGCAGGGCCATGTCTCCACCTGCAACAATCGTGGCATCCTTGGTGATCACTGTACTTGTGTGTGGAGTCTGTTGACATGAGTTCATGGGGACATGTTCCCTTGTAGCCAGTATGCATGTGGATAATTCTGGCCTCACACACATGTGTTACACCCCTCCTGTCTCAGGGCACTGCTGGGAGGACTCCACACCCACCCCTCCTGTCTCAGGGCACTGCTGGGAGGACTCTGCACACACCCCTCCTGTCTCAGGGCACTGCTGGGAGGACTCTGCACACACCCCTCCTGTCTCAGGGCACTGCTGGGAGTGATAGGCACCCACCCCTCCTGTCTCAGGGCACTGCTGGGAGGACTCTGCACACACCCCTCCTGTCTCAGGGCACTGCTGGGAGTGATAGGCACCCACCCCTCCTGTCTCAGGGCACTGCTGGGAGGACTCTGCACACACCCCTCCTGTCTCAGGGCACTGCTGGGAGGACTCTGCACACACCCCTCCTGTCTCAGGGCACTGCTGGGAGTGATAGGCACCCACCCCTCCTGTCTCAGGGCACTGCTGGGAGGACTCTGCACACACCCCTCCTGTCTCAGGGCACTGCTGGGAGTGATAGGCACCCACCCCTCCTGTCTCAGGGCACTGCTGGGAGGACTCTGCACCCACCCCTCCTGTCTCAGGGCACTGCTGGGAGGACTCTGCACACACCCCTCCTGTCTCAGGGCACTGCTGGGAGTGATAGGCACCCACCCCTCCTGTCTCAGGGCACTGCTGGGTGGACTCTGCACACACACCTCCGATTTCAGGATATGTACGCTTGGCACATACACGGTGGGGGTACGCTCAATGCATTCGAGGTGAGGGTACGAGTCTACTGACACTGGTGTGGTGGGGGTACGCTCCGTACGTCCGCGGGTGGGGGTACGGGTCGTACTGACACTGTTGGCATGGGGGGTACGCTCCTTGCATACGCGGGTGGGGGTACGGGTCGTACTTACACTGTTGGGCTGGGGGGTACGCTCCTTGCATTCGCGGGTGGGGGTACGGGTCTTACTTACACTGTTGGGCTAGGGGGTACGCTCCTTGCATTCGCGGGTGGGGGTACGGGTCGTACTGACACTGTTGGCATGGGGGGTACGCTCCTTGCATACGCGGGTGGGGGTACGGGTCGTACTTACACTGTTGGGCTGGGGGGTACGCTCCTTGCATTCGCGGGTGGGGGTACGGGTCGAACTTACACTGTTGGGGTGGGGGTACGCTCTGTACGTCCGCGGGTGGGGGTACGGGTCGTACTTACACTGTTGGGCTGGGGGGTACGCTCCTTGCATTCGCGGGTGGGGGTACGGGTCTTACTTACACTGTTGGGCTGGGGGGTACGCTCCTTGCATTCGCGGGTGGGGGTACGGGTCGTACTTACACTGTTGGGCTGGGGGGTACGCTCCTTGCATTCGCGGGTGGGGGTACGGGTCGTACTTACACTGTTGGGCTGGGGGGTACGCTCCTTGCATTCGCGGGTGGGGGTACGGGTCGTACTTACACTGTTGGGCTGGGGGGTACGCTCCTTGCATTCGTGGGTGGGGGTTCGAGTCGTACTTACACTGTTGGGCTGGGGGGTACGCTCCTTGCATTAGCGGGTGGGGGTACGGGTCGTACTTACACTGTTGGGCTGGGGGGTACGCTCCTTGCATTCGCGGGTGGGGGTACGGGTCTTACTTACACTGTTGGGCTGGGGGGTACGCTCCTTGCATTCGCGGGTGGGGGTACGGGTCTTACTTACACTGTTGGGCTGGGGGGTACGCTCCTTGCATTCGCGGGTGGGGGTACGGGTCGTACTTGCACTGTTGGGCTGGGGGGTACGCTCCTTGCATACGGGGTGGGGGTAGGGTCCGTACATACCCGTCCCCACGCTATGTGATGTTTGTGTGGCCCGTACCCAGGCCTTTGCCACGTGGGTGCGATCCGTCCCGCCATTGTTGGGGTGACGTGTGTGGGCGTGGTCCGACTCGTACCCACGCTCTTCAGGCGTGGGTACGGGACGTACCTGTCTGGTTGTGTTGCCGGTTCGCGTGGTGACGGACTTCCGTTGTGGTGGTCGCTGGCTTATCAGGACACGCCCCCACCCCCTCGTGGTGACCAGGGCATGGGAGTCAGGTATGTCCAGGCCATGTGTGGTGTGTGACTTATGTGGTTGTTTTGTGGCCTGCCCTGGTCGTGCCACCCCCACCCCACCCCACTTTCCCCCCTCCCTTAGTTATTCTGACCTTCTGCGGCGTCTGCGTCGTAACCTGTAGAGGAGGTGTACTGCTATGAGGGCAGGGATGACTCGTAGGTTCGGGTCCATGTCTGTCCGTCGCGTACTGGTGCTCCTTGCTCGCGTCGTCCTGTCGCGTACGGGTCCTCCTTGATCGCGTCGTCCTGTCGCGTACGGGTCCTCCTTGGTGGCGTCGTCCTGTGTGTCCGTCACGTACTGGTCCTCCTTGTTCGCGTCGTCGTCTGTCCGTCGCGTACTGGTGGTCCTTGTTCGCGTCGTCCTGATTTCCCGGCAGTTTTTGGCTGCCGCAAAATATTCACCGTGCGGGGTGACGTCGGTGCGAATCGTGATTCCTGGGTCGTGAATGGCTGGCTGCGAGCGTCCCGACGTCAGGTCGGCGCTTTCCCGGATCGCATTGGTAGGAGTTTTTTTGTTCGGTCGGGCTTTTTTACGATTCGTACGGTAATGGTGTACCCGTGCGAATCGTAATTCCTTGTTTGTGAAAATTGACGACCGGGTACGCGTCGGGCGGAGATTGTGCTCCGTCCGACGGTTCGTACCCGGTTTTTGCAGGATCGTGATCGGCACCTTAGAGTTTAATAGGGCCAAGATAGAGAGGTTGATTTTAGAGGCCTGGTCTTGCTGAAATGAAGCCAGTTGCAATTGTCTGTTTATAGTCGTTTTCCAAATTGTGTAGGAAATGGAAGTCATTGCTAATGTTGATGGAATTATCACTGTGGTAGCTAGAGCTCTCTTAAGCTGGTTGTTCCATGGGGAACAAGTTTTTTTCAAAAATATGTGTAAGGTAGGCCTTTAGGGAATTTTCTGGAGCCTTTAAAACACTGATGTAGTATTTAAGAAAGTCAGCCTTGGTGTAAAGAGCTTGTTTTATAAGCCCAAATTCCAGTCTGAGTCTTGCCCTGAGTAGATATTTCGGTAATTGAAAGATTTTTTTGTAGCCCACACACTGAACCTGCTCCAGGATTTCAGAGCAGGCTCCGGGAAAAAGCTTGGTGCCATTATTTAAGCGCTGGGAGGAGGGTTGCTTGAATTATTTTCTTTATTCCTTCTGCTGACGGGCATTTTAGGTTGTTATCAAGCCTAATTAAGCCCTACTTGATTGCATTTGATTTATGTTTCAGAGCATTTTAATGAGCAGATGGTTGGTCGAAATCTGTGAACCACACCCCCAGATATTTACATTCGGAGGCCGATGTGGTCGTCATGGGGCCCATAGTGCATGAGATTTGCTTTTAGATTTTATAGTGGCCGACTACAAGTATTTTCGTATGGTCTGGATTGATGGTAAGAGAATTTGTGACACTGTATCCCTGTAGTCCGATCAATGCTCATTGGATCCCCACTTTAGTGTGGTCCATAATGACTATATCGTCCGAGTATTGGAGAATGTGAAAGGGTCTGTGGCCTAGACGGGGTGGAACTAGGCAACTAGTGGTCAGGGCTTTCCCCAGGTCAGCTGTATATAGGTTGAAAAGTAGGGGTGCCACCACGCAGCCTTGCTTCAGACCCCCAGTGGTCCATATTTTAGCTGATAATGACATCAGGCCTGTTTTCACTCGGACCCAGGTTTCAGATTAGAGGGACATTATGGCATTTAAAATAAGAGATGGAATACCCCAGCTTGCTAGTTTGTTCCACAGGGTCTGCCTGTTAACGTCATCAAATGCCGCTGTGAAGTCAATAAAACAACAGAAAGGTGGCAGTTGGTTGTTTCCGTATAGCTGAGTGGCAGAGGACGGATAGTGCTCTGATGTTTTCGTTGGTGGCTGCACCCCCCGAAAGCCTGTTTGAAAGATGGGTAGCAGCTCTTTTTCTTCTGCCCGACTTTTCAGATTTTGCAGTAAGATTTGGGCATATGCCTTTGCCTCTAAATCTAGCAGAGCTTTTAGGCGATAACCACTTGGCTTTCGGGGGTCGCCCTTTTTGAAAATCAGGCATAATGTTGAGCCTCTCCAAGCTTCAGGAATTTGGCGCGTTGAGTAGGCTGAGTTGAAAAGCGGTGCTAAAAGAACAGCTCAATCTTCTGGGTCACATTTAAAAATTCCAGCTTGGAGACCATTTGGGCCTGGGGCTCCGTCGCCTTTTATGTTCTTTATTGGTGTTACGTTTTGAGAAGATGAGCTTAGTTCTTGTTGTTTTTCCGCTTGTTGTGATTTGAGCTCCATTTCATTTGTGTTGTTGTGTACAAAAAACAGCTCCGTACCATGGTTCTCCCATCCGTTGCTGGAACTGCATTTTCCCTTGAAGTCCGAGGAGATTTTAGGTTGTTCACGTAGCTCCAGAAACGAGCTAGATATCTTTCCTTAAGCATCTTGAACATTTTTATCCACTCCTTCTCTTGAAGTGCGAGTTTAAGGTTCCAGATCGCTTTTTGTGAGCTTTCCTTGCAAATTTTGATAACTTTAGATTTCTGGTTGTTGTGTTCAGTTTATACATATGAGTAGTCCTCCTTAAGTTCTTGCGTGAAGGGTTGATGTGCCGTTTCAGCAATTGTTTTTGTGGGTAGTTTTGCAAAGGCTGTGTTAGATTTGAGCGACCCCAGCACCCCAAGACAGATTCTAGCAGGCCTTTGGTCATAGTGTCCCATTGTGTTATGAGTTGTTCCCCTGGTTGATTCTTATGGCTGCTCTTTCCATTGCCGAGCCATTTGACCACCAGAGGCGAGTAAAAGGGTCGCCATTTGATTCTTCTGACTAATGTCATTGTTTCTGCTCCGGTTGGAATGCCTAACCCCTGGCCTTTGTCTGCTGTCTGATGGTCAAAGTCCGGGTTTATGACTAAGGGATTGTGGTCACTCTCATCTCGGTTTGGTATTTCAATGCTCTGTAGACGATTTGCCAGGAGGATGGACATGAATATATTATTGATTAATTAAATATTTTGGAATGTGGGGCTAATCGTGTTCCTGGGCCGTGTCAGGGCCTGGCCTGCAGATTTTGAGCAGAATGGGGAAAGTAGCTTGTTGAACAAGTTCTCATTCCTTGTTAGTTTGTTCGACTGTAAGATGTATGGCTGGGAGCTTGGTGTTAAAGTCTCCTGCCATTACCACTTCATGAGAGGGTTGGGATTCAAGAGTTTCTTTTATGTTTGAGCACTGAGAATCCATGGCTCATGCTCTCAAGGTTTTTCGAGGGTTAAAGTAGCAGTTAATTAGGAGCAAGCAACAACCTTCTGACCAAGTCTTACGCCTTTTACAGATACAACTTGCAGATCCTTGTGGGTTTGGGTGAATGCAGACGCTGACATTTTTGCAGATTGTTTTATGAAAATCAAGAGACTGCCTGAGGGCTGCCTAAATAGGTTTGTCCGTGTGGCTGATTGAAAGAATTCATAGAAATCCATATATTACTTTGGGATTTAGTGCCCATGTTTCCTGCAGGCATAAGATGCAGAAATTCCGGTCCAGGATTCGATCGTAGAGTTGAAGTCAGACCTGCCACATTCCATGAGATGATTGAGAGCTCTTATTTTGTTGCCTGTTGACCAGTTTGGAGACTTAGAGTAAATAGAACACAGTGTTTCTCTCCTTAATTCCACAATGAATTACCAAGGTGTTAGAAGCTATTGTGGAACTTAATAGCCATGCACCCTTTAGCACACTTCCTTGATGGGACAGCTGAGTTCTCCATAAGTAGCACATGTGGGTATTATGGGTGAAGTATAATTTGAAGCCCAATGCCGCATTCCTTGAATGTGAGGGCTACTTTCAGGATGCATCTCTTATTGATATTGAACCCCAGTTGGTGATTGTGGACTTGCAGACTGTGTGACTTTTGCTGGACTGTTCCCATGAGGCACACGGTCAAGCCTGATTTGCATATGACTAGGTCTAAACTGGGGTGGCAAGGTGAGCAAAAGAACAATGGATTTAACCCAGATCTCTTGACTGGGGGTGAATGTTTGATTTGATCTGCATTCCGTCCATCAACTGTGTGTCTTCTGCTTTCTCGCTGTAAGTGATCTGGGTATGCCCAGACATGGGTCTCAGGCTCACTGTGCCACTGGATTCAAGTTAGCCCGGCTGATGAGGGGTGATGCCCCAAAACCGGTCCCAGGAAGCTTGTTTCTGGTACAGGGAGGACCTGGCTTGGCAGTTTGGGCTGGACTGTTCCCATGAGGCACAGGGTCAAGCCTGATTTGCATATGACTGGGTCTAAACTGGGGTGGCAAGGTGAGCAAAAGAAGATGGATTTAACCCAGATCTCTTGACTGGGGGTGAATGTTTAATTTGCTCTGCATTCCGTCCATCAACTGTGTGTCTTTTGCTTTCTCACCCTAAGTGAGCTGGGTATGCCCAGACATGGGTCCCGGGCTCACTGTGCCACTGGATTCAAGTTAGCCCGGCTGATGAGGGGTGATGCCCCAAAACCGGTCCCAGGAAGCTTTTTTCTGGTACAGGGAGGACCTGGCTTGGCAGTTTGGGCTGGACTGTTCCCATGAGTCACAGGGTCAAGACCTATTTGCATATGGCTGGGTCTAAACGGGGTGAAATGGTGAGCAAAGAATGATGAATTTAACCCAGATCTCTTGACTGGGGATGAATGTTTGATTTGCTATGCATACTGTCCATCAACTGTGTGTCTTTTGCTTTCTCGCCCTAAGTGCACCGCATATGCCCAGACGTGGGTCCCGGGCTCACTGTGCCAGTGGATTAGCCTGGATGATGAGGGGTGATGCTCCGAAACCGGTTCCAGGATGCTTGTTTCTAGTCGAGGGAGGACCTGGCTTGGCAGTTCGTGCTGGACTGTTCCCATGAGGCACAGGGTCAAGACTGATTTGCATATGGCTGGGTCTAAACTGGGGTGGCATGGTGAGCAAGAGATCTCTTGACTGGGGGTGAATGTTTGAACTGCTCTGCATTCCATCCATCAACTGTGTGTCCACTGCTCTTACCTGCACGGGCCGCAGCTGTTCGAGGTACGTAAATGTGGAGTTAGGAATAGCAAATCTATCCATCTCTATATGCACTTATCTTTCGATATTTTGACCCTCGATAATCTGTCTTTGATATTAGTGTGCCACAATATTGTTGGTGTCCATATTCAGTAGTACAGTGTGCACCTGGTATGTTTGCATTGTGCAGGGACAGGGTGCCAGGCATGGTGTGGATTGAGGATGGGCATTGGGTACCTTTCACCTAGGAGAGAACTGGAGTGGACCAGCTGTGATTTTGTAGGGGTAATCGGGGTAGACACCTAGTACAGAAGTTGTACTGCCTAGTAGTTATCACCACCTCAGTATATATGTTTTTCTTTTGGCAAAGGAGGCTCTTTGGCTGATTATCTTCAACGTAGCGCAACCGCTTAAAATGGATGGGGGGTGTCATCAACTACATATATCGTAGTGGCTAAGTTACTATGTGAAATGCGTATTATGGTATTGTTCTAAGCCAAGCAACTACAGAAAGTGAAAAAAAGAACACATGAAAAATATCTACAGAACGTCTGGCACAGACCCGACAGCGAAAAGCTGCAGTGTTTCTGATTCAAAACAGCCTTGCCGGATGCTCGATTCACGAACCGCAAAGCAAAAACTCTGAAAACATAAACAAGTTCTCTGTGGGCAGTCAAAATGCATATGTGGAAACCTGCACAGCAACATGGGTGCAATGGTGTGTACACCTGCAAGCTTTCTGACTATCTACACCCAGGCCAACATTAAGAAAGTCAAGTACACTGCATTTTGATACCACAAATATGGCTCAATTTACAAAGCCATTTGCACATGTAATCTTCACATGCATGTGAAAATGGCTTGATTTACAAATGCAAATTCATCTTTTTTTATTTAAAAACACTGGCATTATTAAGGAAGGAGATGTGGCTTAGGGGCTAGAGCTACTGGCCTTGGAGTGCGGAAGCCCAGGTTCGAATCCTAGCATCAGTGCTTTGCTCAACAGTGTGTGATTCTGGGCAAATCATTTCATTTCCTTGTGCCTAAAAATATGAAATGTATTTATACAATCCCTACTTGATGTAATTAGGATTGTAGATATTCTGTCAACCCCTTCCCATTTCTTCCTAGCTAGGTTTGTGCTATATAACTATAATACCAATACATTATTCTTTGATATTACATATGAATAACTCTACTACCATGGGCAGGAAGTAGGCATGTCAGGGCAGGAACACCATTTTTTTTACACACCTTAAAACTAGTAACCGTGTGGGGTTCCACAATCATTTCCTTGGCCCTGTCCCACACTGGAGACAGAAAATTACTCTTGTCCATAACAGGAGTAATTTTTTTTCCAAAGCAGAAAAGCTGACAGCGATTCAGAGAAAATGAACTTATATTCTCCCAGAGGTTGTGAGGGGAGGAGTTAGCAGGTGCATCTGCACTTGTTCAGAGCTTTTCTCATGAGTAAATATGTGTGTATAGGTTTACTCAGGTGAAAATGGAATTCAAGTAGAATTCCTTGAGGACTCCAGAGAAAAGAGAACAATCACAGCTTCCCATGATTGCTTTTGGAAGTCTTTGTGAATTTGAAAAAAGTTGGATATTGCTCCAAATGAAGAAGAAAATATAAATGCGCATACTTTTTTGTGAATCAAGCACAGAGTATTGCTATATGGTTATTCAAAAGTAAAACATGAGACAAAAGTGCTAAGAGATGCAGTGAGATCAAACTTAGAACTCAAATGCTTGGTAGACACATAAATACAGGATTTGTTGTGCATCTAAGAAGCACAAAATTTAACAACTTTCACTGTATTAAGTATAATAGAAATGTCCTCATTCATGACACTGAAAAGTAGATATTGTCTAGATTTAAACATAATAGGGATCTAACATCGGAGAGTTTGTTTGGTGGGAACAATTTCACAATGTCCTTAATGGGCCACTTAAATTATCTGTTGCTGCAGACTCTCCGGAATAACAATTCTCAATCCTCTCAGGATGATGCTTTGTTGAGTAATGAACAGTTCATCTTTGACATTTTAAAATTTTAAATCTTCTGGTATTCACTGTTACTGGTAAGAGGTCGAGTGTGCTGGTACCGAGACAGATGTGTAATAATGTATTTTCGTTTTAATAAGTCACTATCTTGACTCAGGGCAGTGACAATTTGTTCCAATAAAATGTCAGCTGGTGTGGTTGATCTTACAATGAGATTTATGTAGGCTTTAGCTGTTTAGAAAGGGGTATCATGGCATTGTAGAGGCACTCTTCAGAAGTTGTCAGTAGGGTTTTGATCTTTCAAAGGACGGTGCACAATTGTGTAGTTGTATACTTGTAATGATAGCCCCAATGTTCAATGCAAGGAAGCATCTTGGCCTTTGGATTGCCAAAGAAGGTCAACAATGCTTGATGATTTGTCACAAGCGTAAAAGGCTTTCCATATAGAAATACATAGAAATATTCACAAGCCCACATCACTGCTAAACTTTCTTTCTCAGGTTGTGAATAAGCATGTTAAGTTTGGGACAAATTTCTGCTTGCATATGACACAGTATGTTTTCAAGCATTTGGTTGTTCACTGTGCTGTGCAAGGATTGCACCTACCCTGACTGGGCTAGCAGGAACAACAACCTCGGTATGAAGCTTTGGATCAAATGATGTCATTTCAGTAGCCTTCTCAATAGCGTTCTCAATAGCTTGTTTGATTTTTTTGAAGCTTTGCTCGCATTCATATAGCTTTCTCGAAGATGGGCAAGTGGAGCTCTAATCTACCTAAGTGCCTATGTGATGGTACAACCTCCCAGAGTACTTTGCATTTCATACTCTTCTGTAATTTTTATAGGGACATTAGAAAATTAATTTTACGACCACTTTTTATTGCTAACAAGCTTTATTCTTATAATTCCGCTTTTTACCACATTCGGGACTTGGAAAATGCATCGATATGTAATGCGATTATCCTTTTCATTCAGATGGCTATCAAACGGAGAAAGGATATTACATATTTGGAAACACTAAATTATGAAACTGAATAGACTCCATTTTACATATTTTATATCACATTATCCGTTACAATGTTTTGAAGATAATAAGCTGTAATCTGAGGTTTTTATCCTTTTTGTATGAATTATTGTATGAACTTACTGTTGATCTTTCCTGCTTTTTGCGATGACATGCAAATGTTATCGGTATGCTTCACTTATACCTATGAGGAGAGGTGCCCGAAGAAATTTAATTAGGACAGAAATGACGATTCGAGAAATGTACTTTCTAGAATTTTTTAATTATGGAAATATTTTAAAACTTATGATGAAATGTTTTTATTTATAGAATGTTTTCATGGATATATTTCTATATGCCGAATAAAGCTTGATTTGATTTGATTTGAAATGAAATATTATTTTCTTCAAGTCTCTCAACACTGCAGTTACGGTGACAAAGTCTTGTATGTATCTAGGACAGTAACTGGCCATACCAAGGAATGAAAATAAAATGGAAACTTCTTGTGGGGGACTTGCACTTGACAACACTTGCTGTTTAGATGGGTCAGGTGTCATACCCCCATCAGAAAATATATGGCCAAAGAATTTTAGCTTATCTTATGGAACTCACATTTTTCATAATTCAAAGTTAAACCTGCATCAACAAGCCCAAGGAACACTTGTGTGAGAGCTTTATCGTGCTCCTTCTCTGTAGCCACAAAAACCAATATGTCTTCGCTGTAATTGAAAGTATTCATGACAGGTTGTAAGATACGTCGAAGTGACATCCCGAAAAAGCTCTGCAGCTGATGGCACACTGAAACATAGTCTTTTATATCAGAACATACCAATACATGTAGAAAAGGTTGTAATGTACCTGTAAGTCTCTTCGAGTTCCAACTAGTGATATCCTTTATTCAAATCTAGGCGAGAGAAGACCGCATTATTCAATTGTGTTATCATGTCGTCAACGTGCAGAACTGGATGTAGTTCCCTTTCAATTGCCTTGCTCGCTTGACGCATATCAAACCAGATGAGTACAGCTCTTTCACGGTCCTTTTTGGGTACTATCACTATTGGAGAAACCCATGGTGTTGGACTAGTGGAACGCTCAATTACATCATGTTTAAGTAATGATTCAAGTTCTTTTTCAACAGCTTCCTGTAAATTAAATGCAATTTCTGTGTCTTTGAGCAAAAGGACGGAAGTCCTCATTAATGTGTAATTGTATTTTCATAGTCTTGAGTTTCCCCAACCCATGAAACAACGAAGGGAACTGACTCACAATTTTGGGATGAGCATTTATATCAGTCCCATGTCAACATGTGTGCTCAAGCTGAGTAAACTGGCACTAGACGCCGTACCTTTAAGTACATGAATGGGTGTTTTTACTTTTGTTTTCTTGTGTTTCGTTGTTGCTATCAATAAATCTTGACTTTTTAATGGCGTTGCTGCAGCCAATAAATTCACTTTACTTTTTGATGGCGAAAGTCTTGACAATGGAGATAGTTGATTGTATTTCTCCTTGAGCATAATGTTTATTAACGCACTACTGTTGATAATAAAATGTATTGAGTAACCATTTACTTTTAGTGTAATCTTTGGACAATTCTGAAAGACTTTGGTGCTTTTTCATGTCGACTTTTCGTTTATCTGTATTTTTCTTCACATGCACATATTTTTCTGAGGTAAACATTGACATTGCAAAACCATCTTCTTCACTTTCACTTGATACTGAAACTGAAGAACGTTTTGACAATGATTTAGATGATGATCGACTTCGTTTGAGGTCAATTTGCCTCAACTTATTTTGTTGCTTGGCCTTATGGGCATGTGTCAAACTTCACTTCTGGAATGTTTGCGTGGATCATTTTGTCTTCAGGCTGTGATGCACTTACATTTTCGTGTGCCTTGCAATCTATTACAAAATGGTTCTCCTTCCCACAGCCTTTGCAAATCTGTCCAATGGTGGGACATTTATCTTCATGTGGAAACGTAAATTCATACCTGAAGCACAACTTCTTTTTCCATGGAGACATCACTGTTCGTCCTTAAAACTTGTGCTTTTGCTTACATTTCTTGTTCATGACTGACTCACCCTGGGCACTTCCGCCTCCATGTCAGCAGCTTGTCAATCAGCATGCTCTTCAGCACTGGCAGCCATGGGAACTTGCTCCAGACTAAGAGTTTCTCTCAGCTCTTGCGTCTGAATGAATCTGACAGGCATCCATCAATAACTCTGAGACTTATAGCCTCCTCATCATTACATTAATTGAACTTACAGTGTTTGATGAGCGTATCCAGTCTCTAAACAAATTCATCAATGGATTCACCAACTTTCTGTCATTCTTGACTGAAGATGTACTTTTGTAATCTACACTTGGCATTGGATTGAACTTGAAATTCAAGGTTTCTTTGATTTGACAGTATGTAATTTCATCAGGTTGCAGCATTTTCTTTATGACTTCTTTTATACTTTCACCAGCAAGATTCTTAAGGTATTTGATCATCTTCTTGTGATCTGTTTCATCTAACACAACAATGAAATCTTCAAATGTCTCTATCCAAGCAGTCCATCTGTTGCCAATATTCAGCTTTTGGGGGGTATTGAAGGGTAGTGGTGGTTTCAGGAAGGTGGCGGCATTATTATATAACTATTATTATTATTATTATAACTGTTTGTGAAACTTACTGATGTGGAAAGTAGTGTTCGTTCCAACACTGCGTGGTAATCTTGCTTATGTAAACCATATCTGAGGCCTTGCCACATGCTGGCCTCTGGGTCATCTTTGATAATTACGCTAAATGTGGCCTCTTTCTTGGTCTCCATTGGAAAAACATCCCTTTACCATTGTGATTGCTGCTCTTGGCTCTTCAATCTTCGAAGCCTATGAAGTTTTTCTGAGCCCCACTTAGCAGATTTGTGTGCTGCTTCGTGGATGGACGGCTCCACAAGCACAACCACGGGAACTTCTTCCTGGGCCACCTCACCCAACGTTGTGGTATGATAATCTCTTTAATCGGTTCTTTTTAAGCAGATGACTGTTTCTTGTATCTGAATCGCTTTGCTTTTAGGCATCTCTTTGTATTGTCTGACACCTGGTTGATCTGTGCCTCGCAGCACTTCTGATCGCAATGCTATCTTGCAATTTGTGTCACTATTTGCTGCTCTTTCAACACCTGGTTGTTTTCACCATTAACGTTATCACTCCTTATGATGTAAAGCTTTAGGTTGTATAGTAGCGCGATACCTCTATTTGCAACCTTTCCAGCAGGTTGTTGGCCAAAGATGTTTAGACTTCTCAGTGAAGTTTTCGTTACCTTCAAATACTTCAGACTGGCTGGAGTTGCGCTTTGACGCCACATATGCTAAACGTCAATTCTGCACTTCGACTGAGACACACACGAGCAGTTTGCAGGACCACGGCAAACTCTCTGGGAGAGCACTGTTGATCTTCGGTCTACTTATCCCCTATCTTGTCGCCAGTGGTAGCGTCCTCCCCGGCCTGGGTACCCGCTAATGATGCGTAAATTAGAAAGGGCCCCCTGTTACTGATGAGGGGTTCCTCTAGGCAGGGAAATAATACATAATGTAAATTCCTAGGGCAACTCCAAATTGATACAATGCAATACAATATAAATTCCCTGGCATAAGGAGATACAAACATATGACCTGATTCTTACGAAAATACAAAAGTAATTTTTATTGAAAAATTAGAAATAAATGTACAAAACAGTCCACATACACACCTCATCCATCATTCATAACCATCACTCATTGTTTATACATTGAAGACACGAAACACAATAAGTAAATATTTACAGATATTTCATGTTCATGTTTAACAGTATATCTCCAGGTTGATGATTGTAATTTGAATATTCATTAATAACAAGCCATGGATTTAGGCTACTCAAGTTTTTGTCAATTCAACCCAGGTTAGTGTCCTAAAAATCCTCCGTGTGGGTCCGGGCGTCTTCACATGGATGTGCCTCGGGCCACAACATCAGAAAATGCCGTACGCACCGTGTAAACGCTGTCCGACAATTAAAGATGAGCCGGAACACGAAGCAGATTTAAAACAGAAAAACTTGGTCATATGAATGGTCACATGGTACTACTTATGCCTATCAGATCAGACTCTTAAGACGTGATACAAACGGCGGCGGCCATACTTGATAGAACTAAGCCTATGAGACAATAGTGTTAACAGCAACTGGATTTAACATTAAAAAGAACAAAACTTGGAATAAGTGGTAGAAATAAAAAGTACTAATACTGCCTGCTCATGAATGCATAACCAGGACATAATCGACTCATACAAATCGTATAGTAAAATGAATGAAGAAAAACGGCGGCCATGATGGAAAGGTCATGGAGAGATATGCTTAACCTAATGGCCTCGTACAAATCGTATAGTACAGTGAATGAAGAAAGATGGCGGCCATGATGGAAAAGTCATGGATAGCTATGCTCAATCCAATGGTAACTTGTGACAGGGACATCAATATTTGGGTATGAGACTGACTGATTTCAAGGTATTTCAATTAGTAAAGCGGATCTTCATTGAGCCCTAGTCATAAACGCAGATAGGTATACTGCATAGGTACTCAAGTATGGATCGGGGTATAAGGCATTTGAATGCAGCAGAGGTACACTTAAAGATGTTGTCTTTTCAGACTATGATGTTATTTTATATTATAGCGTATAGCTTGGTCCCAAGGTATTTCCAAGTTTAATCCGTGGGAACAAGTGTCAAGTCTAAAGATCCAGTACAATTCTCTGCACTTCCTAATTTCATCAATGTCCGTGCCAGGTCTATTATTGATTTTTTCCAGAATAATCGATCTGATGTCATCAGGGGTATGACCTAAATCCAGATAATGTTTAACTAGAGGTGCAAAAGTTTTTTTTGTTCGAAACATTCCCGGATTATTTCTCCAAATAGGGCAATTCTTCGAAAAATGGTCTATAATTGCCAATAGATGTTCCCACAACATTATGATTCTTATAGTAGAGACTGCTAAGGAACTAGTGCAAATTTTGATGATGGAAATGAGAGCTTTAGAAGATAAGATCAAACAGGGCAATGCTCCAGATGAAGCTAAAAGAAAGTTAGAGGAAATCAACAAGGAAGTTACAGCTTATTCAGACTACTTACTTAAAAGAAAAACAAGATAAACTCAAAAAAGACATACAATTCAGCACCAGAGAAAAAACATACCCCTATCTAAATGAACATTTCTACTCACAAGCAGAATACCAAGAATATGATCCCTTGAATAATCTACAACCTAGGCACAAAATTACCACCTTTTCAGATACGTCTGATTCAGATAATGAAAGTAGTTTGCATCACACTAGCTATGGCAGGGACAAATCTAATGAACAGTACAACCCTAGAACAGGACAGACTTTTTTAGGCAGGCGAGGAGCGCGACGAGGCCCATGGAGACCCAGGTACAAGTGAGGAACCGGCGCAACTTCAATCGTGGCAATTTTTAACAAAACAACTCCCAATATCTTAGTATTGGAGAACGTAAAGGAAATGCCTTTTTTCAATTTGTCTAAAAAACCATTGGAAACCACCACAATGTCTCTGCTCTCAAAAGGTTTATCCTTTGCTCCCCGTACTGGTGCAAATATCTTTGAACTGTTCCAGGACATAATGGCTTTTTTTCGTAAAATATGTTTAAGAAAATGATTTTGAGGGAAAAACAAATGAAGGAAATTATCAAGACAATCGTTCTGTACTTCGTCCACCTTCTACATTTACTCCTTCCGTGGATCAAGTAGGTCCAGAGGTAGTATTTTCGAAAACATAGTAATGTCCAAACTAAAGACAGCCACTAAATATCATTTACGGCCTCCCCAGAATCTGCAAAAATGTGAGCTTAAAGCTCTCTGTGACCTACGCAATACTTCAGACATAACTATTGAGAACTGTGACAAGGGCGGCGGGATTGGGGTTCTAGATACTGATGAGTATGTAACAAGTATGTACAAACTTTTGAGCAACAAAGTACATTATGTACCAGTAAAATTAGATCCCACCACCAGGGTACAAAGAAAAATCCAAGACCTTACCAACAAAGCCTTGGAAAAAGGGATCCTATGTCAAAATTAATACAATTTTTTAAACATTACTCATCCACGCTTGGCTTTTATCTATGGGGTTCCCAAGATACATAAAGACAGCAAAAACCCACCATACCGCCCTGTAGTAACTACTAATACAGATTTGCTATGTCAGAGCCCCCTGCCCCATTGCAGAGACTTTTCATTTTGAGGTTTGGGTAATAGTGGACGACTTGTGTTTCTATAGAGTATAAGAGAGAGGGGCGCACCTTACTGCCACACTACCTGACTGCCCTGATTGCAGTTCCCAGATATTGCTGCTTCGGAAGCCATGGTTGGAGGGGGCAACCGGAAGCTTTGAGGGGGGCATTTTTTTAACTCTGTACTCTGCCATATAGACCTTACCGACCTTCGACACTGCACATCTTGACAACCAGTTACTTACGAGGAGGATTGGCATTTGCTGTATTTGTCTATTGTCTGTTGGGGGTGACCTTCGACTCTCGGCCTCCTGGGCTTTTGGCCTTGCGCTTGTCTTCAGCCTCTATGCCTCCAAATAAAGGCGCAGGCCAACAGGGTGTCAAGCTACTTCACTTCAGCTGAACCATGAGACTCCCGCCCCAACACCGACTCCAGCGAGATGATGGCATTAACTAAGGAGGACCCCTTTCCTCCCTTCAGGACTTCAAGAAAGAACTGAGGGAAGAAATTAAAGCGGGCCTCCTTAGATGCCCTCAAATCCGACAATAACCCTAGACTCACTTCCCTTCAGGAGGATGTTGACTCAGTGGGCTCCTGAACACTGGACATTGACTTCAAGTCCAGGAACAGCACATTGGTCGGTTGGAGGACTCCGCGGATCAACTACAGGATCAGCCCTTTTGAAATGAGAGGACATCACTCACAGTAAGGCAACATCTGGATTTGTAATCTGGGGGGGGGCAGAACTGGGGGCTTTTGTGGGCAGTATGTTCTAGGAGGTTAAAGAAGATTGAGTGCATAGAGATGACCCATTGGTCCTGGGAGGGGGGAGACACCCCTGTGATATTTTAGCAAAGCTTACTCATTTAAGGTTAAGGATTTGATCTTGCATGCTGCCCCTAAACTCGATGCTTTCTCATTTCAGGGTTTCACATGCTCCCTCTTTCAGGACATTGCTCCTTCCACACTATCATGCCGCCTACAGTGTTGACCTCTGACAGATAAACTCTGCCAAGACCGATACAAATAATGATGACCCCACACCTTTGGCCTCTCATTTGAATACCAGAATAAGTCCCATCACTTTTTTACGCTGAAGGAAACTGCAACCTTGCTGTGAGTTCTGCTATCTGTGCACCAAGAGCCCGATGAGAGACCATGGAGAGGGTCCTTGGATCTGGTGAGCGGTTCTGCTAATGGACAATGGCAATTGCAACGCCATCCAAAAAAAGCAGGGGACGCGATAGTTGCACAGCTGGGCTATTGGAGTTTGGAATGCTCTCCCAGACCAGAGATCCTCATGAGAACAGATCTCTTTGGATGTTTGTGGCAACCAAAGCCCTTTGGCCCCTCCATTTATGTGAGGCGCAACAGTTACTACTATACATATAGACCCAGCTGACATTCTGGATACACTCTACAGATCTCTTCATCGATAGGTGCACCAACGGTGGCCTATAGGATTCCATACCACCAATCTGCTTTTAGAATACTTTAGCGGTTCATGACCTGAAAACCTGATATCAAAATGTCGAATTTGATTCTTTTTTGTTATTGGGGGACCAGGTTCCCAAATGTTATTGTTTCATTAGTTTTGTTTAAGTTACATGAGTGGACACAATACCATATGATGTGGGGGGGGGGCTGTGATGGGGGTGCAGGTTGGGCTCAGGGAGGACTTTCCAACATTGACACTGGGCCTTTGGGGTGAGACTAGATTACAATTTATGTAAGGGTTATGCTGATAATAGATACGGTTCAAACACTGTCTAGATGGTGTTAACTACCATATCTTGGAATGCCAAAGGCCTAAGTTCTCCGGCCATGCGGCATACACTCTGGAAATATCTCATTGACCAGAGATATGATATAGGAGCACTACAGGAAACACACCTTAAGCGCAGTGAAGAGCACAGATTACGATACAAAGCATACCCCTTGATATACACATCTTCCGCATCCACTAACCACAAGGGGGTCTCCCTCCTATTCCACTCCTTGCTAAAGTTCCAGCAGGAAGGGACCAAGATAGATAAAGACGGGACAATCGGGTTGATTAAGGGTACACTTAGAATGTGCACAATGGTCTTGATTTATGCAACCAATATGGATCAGTCTGCCTTCATTCACTCACTCATATCTCTTCCGAGGGGGCTTTGCGGAAAGGGAAATCATCCTGATGGGAGACTTTAATCTCATGTGGGACCCTGCTATGGATAGTTCACACTCATACAGAACCCACATGGGACTCTTCTCTATGCCCCTGAAACGTGCCATCCTTGACTTGGGTTTTATCGATGCCTGGAAAGCTGCTCACCACACAACCCGAGATTATACTTTCTTGTCCCACTTCCATCGTACATACTCTTGATTCTATTATGTATCTGTAAGTCAAGCCTTGCGTCATCCATTAAAGAGGACGGATCCTAACCTATTAAACTCTCAGACCATGCTCCAGTTAAGATTACGCCAGAGTGGACTACACTGAGGCCCAAGTGCCACTGGTCGTTCTTCCAAGTGCTTCTCACATGGGATCGACTCTTTCGAGACAAGCTCCATAAGGCCACCAAGATTTCTTTACATCCTATTTCATTACGACTGATCCAGCGGGTTACCAGCTAGAGATACTCACAAACCACATACTCATCTGGGCCTATTAAACACACATACACATGAGCTAGTAATGTACCGCTGGAGTCAATTTGTTGTATTAATACCTGAAAGATGAATTCACCGTATCATTTCTTACCAAACCTTCTAACCGACTGTACTTTCCTTTGGTCAATGGACCTTTTAGTTAACTATTGGAGGTAAAAATTGACATAGGATAAAATATCCTTAAAATGACCACAGACTCGGGAGAGTTTTAAATGCTTATCTAGTTGAATTCATGTGAGTCAAGAACCAAATACAATTCATTCACCGTTTTCCTCCATGGAAGGGAATCAAATTTAAGTCAGAAAATCATGTTTTTTTTTTTTATTTCAATGACAGTACCTGAATAGGGAGAAACAGAGAGAGTAATACAATGACAATACTACACAGATTTATAGTTACCTAGGATGGTGTGGAAACCAACCCCTTGGCCAAGGGGCTGGAAAGGGTCCCCTGGGACAGATCAGGTTACAAAGGTTCAGGACAGGATAGATGACCTCTTCTAGATACAACGCCTGTGTCGCACCCCTCTCTGACACTATCTTCCGCCTCGATTCTTCCCCTATCTTCTTCTAGACCTTTACCTTTCCCTCCTTGATTCTTCCGCGATGTTCTTCAGATTATTTAGGTTTAGGCTCTAAGTTCTGCAAATCGATTCTTCTTAAGCATTCGTTCAGCTCTCAGGCAGCATCCCGGTCTCTCAGCATCTCTTCATCACTTCGACATTTGTTCTAACTAAACGACCTCAATTATACCTTTCATTACTCATGTACCACCCCTAAATGTTTCAAATTTATGAAACTCCTAATTCTGATTGGACAGGAAAGGGGGGACGATCATCACACCATGCTAAGTTTCAATAATTTTCTTTAGTCTATTGTTCAGCGTTCCCGCCCCTTAAATTTATTTTCCCAAGCTTTATTTCCCCCCGCATTTCACATTTTTATCATTAAAAAGTATACAGTTAATAATCTTCTCATTCATCGAACAGGATGACAACTGCTTTTTCCAGGACATGTTGCGATCGTGGCCTTGGCTGAGGTTCAAGAACATCATCATAGTTCCTGGCAGGTAACGAGTGCACAGGCGTTGGGTATAACGTGATACATAGACTTTAGTATTGCTCTGAGGCCCAAATACGAACTAAATAAAAGGAGTCAAAGAAACATGTTAGAAATCAAAATAAAATGATTTCACTGTATACCACCTATCTCTACTCTAATCCCATTTACTTATAAAAATCTTTCGCATTAGCATTTTAATAAAATTGCATGGTTTAGTTTCAGCAAAACCATGCGCTTTAACATGTGAGTTCCAAGAGGCCATCTTAAAAGCGATTGCGCAGCTGCACAGGTTTCCCTCCAAGCAAAGACTCGTCATTACTATGTAGATGTAGTTGATGCATGCACAGTACAGAATTCTGCATTAGCGGCCATTTTAAGTTACGCTCAGGTTACTTGTTAGTACGACACGTATGCAAGCTTCCCCTAAGCTTAAATGTACTGAACTGTAATGCATATTAGTATTTACAAACATAATTATTACGGTATTACAAGTTATTTGAGAGGATTGCAACCAAGCAAGTCTCTTTTATACGAGTCCTTGCTCCATCACGACCATCATGACACTAAGCTCTCCATGACCTGGGATGCCTCGGCAGGCTCTTGAGGCTGAACTGCAGTCAGTTTAACATGCCCATAAAGACTCCCCCACCCTCAGTTTGCAAAGAAAGGTAACAGCTTTACTATGGAAGCTCAATTCGATCCACACAAATAGAGGCAAACTGATACTCTCATACCTAAAAAAAAACATATGAGCAGAGAAATAAGGTGGGTTCACATCTCGTGCAACAGCCTAGGGCAAAACATGAGAAGAAATAAATTGGCCAACTTTCCTTAGGCTCTGAGGAGGATGTTACCGCAGAGGAGGACAAGGCATGGGCTGTTCAGGACTTTTATAAGCAACTTTACACCTCTGAACCTTCAGATGAGTCAGCTCAGCTAAGCTACCTAGACAGGGTGGAGCTCCCCAGGTGCAGTCATTGATTCCATAAATCTCCTGGGCCCGATGGGTTCACTACCCAATTTTACAAAACTTTTAGCTCTGATTTGGTACCCTATGTGACTGACTAATTTAACTACATAGCCGTATTCTGCACAGTGACGCCCAAGATGGGTGAAGCTTTGCTCCCAGGGATACCAAAACCGGGAAGGACCCCCAATCTTGTGCATTTTACCGCCCCATTGCACTGTTGAATTTGGATGCCAAACTCTATACAAACATTTTGGCCACTAAGCTAAAAGACATCATGCCAGACTTGACCCACCTACATCAGTCTGGTTTTATTAAAGGGCGCCAAACTCATGATAACTTATGAAGGCTGGTTCATCTAGTTTAAAAAGCTACAAAAAGCGCATTCCAGTGGTCCTCTTGGCACTCAATGCCGAAAACATTTTCAACCTGATGGACTGTACCTTTCTCTTTCATATGCTCTGGAGGTTCTGCTTTGGGGAATGGTTTATTGCCATGATCCAGTCCAACAGTGCTCATCCACAATCCTGAGTAATAGTAAATGGGGCTTGTTCTGATCTCTTTGATTTTGAGCACAGTACGAGACAAGGGTGTCCCTTATCCCTGCTTTTATTAGTCCTTAGCATTGAGCCATTGGCAGCAAAGGTGAGGATGATCGGCCTAATTCGAGGCTTCAAGTTTGGTTCAGTGGAGCACAAAATATCCATGTTCAACAATGATGTCCTGCTCTCCCTTACATCTCCCCAGATGTCTCTGATTACCCTGCAAATTAAATTTGCACGTTATGAGGCAGGACACATTTTCGCATTAACCTTCATTAATCCTTTCTTCTGAACCAATCTCTCTGTAATAATGAGATGAAGGCCCTTGTGTACTCCACTCCTTTTCCTTGGACCAAAAAACACCTCACCTACTTAGGGATTATGATCACCCCTAAGGTGTCAGAGTTCTATAGGGCAAACTTTCCTGCACTCTTACAACAACTTAAATCAGATCTCAAACGCTTGATGCACACATTTTTTGCTTGGTCGCATCAACGTGATCAAAATGTCTTTATTGCTGAGATTATTATATCTTTTTCATTGTCTTCCCATTCAGATTGAACGTGACTTCTTCTCTACCCTTCGGTCCCTCGTAATGCAATTTGTCTGGATAGGTCAAAGGGCTCGGCTCCCCTATAAAGTACTGACATTACCGAGAGATGCTGGTGGTATGGCCAGACCCGATTTCACACTATACTATAAAGCAATACAGCTCCGGATGATCTCTGAGTAGTCACTAAGAGAATCAGTCTAACACTGGCTAAACATGGACAGAGCTGTGGTGGGTAGATACATCTGGGATGTCTTGTGGAAACCAAAACCTGATAGTTCACTCCATGCTTACCTTAGTACACCGACCAGGACCACACTTAAGGTGTGGGATGACGTGAACAGATTGGCGCTTTGATTTATGTCGGGAGGTGGAAGCCCTTACCATATCTGAAGTATTCCACGGCTGGGACATCGTCACTTTTGAACACTGCCAACGAGACTTTGCACTCCCAGATACCGTGCACTATCCATATACACAGTTAAAGCACAGGGTACCTCAGCCGGAGAGACCTATCCCCCATAGAAACGTTTGTACGGAAGGCGGATGGACCTCAAGGTTGTGTTTTCTATCTATATTCACTGCTGATATCTATTGCTCACACGACCAAACCTCATTAATTGGCTTTTGGATAGCGGACTCTTGGGGAGATATTCACAGAGGAACAATAGCGCAAGATCTGGAGGGATATCCCCATATTTAATCGGTCGGCATGAGGGAAGTGCAGTACAAAGTGCTTTTTGAATGGTATCTGTATCCTACTAAACTTAAAAAGATCTATCCAACCACATCAGATTTATGTTGGAGGGGTTGTGGGATTCTTGGAGACTTTAGGGATATATGGTGGGACTGCCCAGTCATTCAACCTTTCTGGTCTGAATTCTATGCTTATGTTTTGGAGCAGCCAGGACAGCTCTGGCTGCCTCATGGAAGAAGCGTGAGGCACCCTCGAAGCCCCAGTTGCATGCAGGACTCTGGCAAGCTACAACTATGGAGCAAATGGCTGATCTACTTCAGGAAAATTACGAGAACTTTGAGTATGTTTTGAGCCCATTAGCTCAACTCCTCTCGACTGGCCTTACACTTTTCACGTGCCCCACGCGTACTAGAGCGCTCCATCTCTACCAGTTTTATGGTTGGGGACAATTAATGCGGCCCCCCGGCAGCAACACTCCCGGGCCAGACTGCCCTTCCACTGCCAAAGCTCTTGGGGGCATATTATCAAGACAGGCGATAAAATTATCGCCGTTTAGCGGCAGAAAACTGCCGCTAGAACGGCGATAATGGGCTTGATAATATGCTCTATGGAATTCAAATTGAAGCTCAGGTTAGATGTCCTTCACATCTAACATGGGCTTCAATTGGAATTCCATAGAGCATATTATCAAGCCCATTATCGCCGTTTTAGCAGCAGTTTTCTGCCGCTAAAGCGGCCACAATTTTATCGCCTGTCTTGATAATATGCCTCTTGGTTCCTTCTGAGTCATTCACTTCAACAGCATCTACACTCATGTTAGTTGGTTTGGTGTTTGAGTTAGGCAAATAAACTTTCTGACTTTATTGCTGCATTAATGAAGATAGTGTCCACTGCATGTTTGATCACATTAGAGGGAGCGATCCATCACTGAAACTGTGGGTTTTACTAGCACTATATATGTATACTCATGGTTTCCACTATGTACACTAATGTCAATATATTTATGCCTGCTTTATAAAACTCAATAAAGAAAGTGTATGTCTAATTGGTTAACTCACAATTGGGATGCATTAACCTCTTCAGTGCCCATGACGAGATAGTCTCGTCATGGAGCACGGTTGCGCTGTGCCCATGACGAGACTATCTCGTCATGAACCCCACCCACTAATGCAACGCCCGGCACAGGAGGGGGAAAGGGCGTGGCACTGAAGGGGTTAACTTACTTAGAAGTTCCTAGTATATGGTACCAAAGGCACCTAGAGCCTGGGAGTTCAGTGTTCCTCGTGCATTTCAGCACTTATTGTGCCACCATGAATGTGACAAACCAAAGCATGACTCCCAGTCCACCACTGCAGGCTGGCAGAGCAGTTGTAAACTGCTAACTCAACGTTGCCATTTAAACCAACAGCAAAGATCAAACCAATCTTTTTTAATATGTATAAGTCACCCCTAGGGCAAGCCTACTGAGCTCTGAAGGCAGGGTGTGCTAAATTAAAAAGAGGGACATGGATTTTAATAAGTTTTACATGTGCTGTAAGTAAAGCCCTGCATGGTTGCTTTTACAGTGGAAAGGCTAGTAGCCCCATTGGCAAGTATGGAGTTCAACGCTGGCAACTCAGAAGTTCTATCTTCTAAATGGGACTGCTAAATACGGTCCGTATCAAACAAATTGTTGCATTAAACAAGACTTGTTGCTCAAGTAGAACTGAATGTAACTTTTGCAAAAATGGCAACTTTAGAAAGTTGCCACTTTGTGGCACCAAAGTTTCCAGTAACCGTGTACAATTGCAAACAACTTGCTGTCCTCGAGACAGCATTCTGTCCTCCTAGAGAGAGGTGTGAATGACTCTCTAGAACAGGAACGAAGGATCTGCCAAGAGTAGAGTTGTGACCTCCTCCTGGCAGGATGGCCAGCATCGGTGTGAGCACAAAAGATGAACTTCAACTGTTTAAACCATTTTTTCCAAGGGTGTGTAGCCTCTAGATAGCCACTGCTCTAGGTCAGGTTAAGGAGCTATACACACCAAGAGAAGGGTTCTGCCATGCTGGGAGTGGGCAAAAAAGTGAATGTTGTGCTAGCTAAATGCCACACTTTGCAGGCAGTCATCATCAGGCAGGAGGGGACCTGATAGCCCATTGGCTAGTTAGTCGCCACACCCCCCTAGGCCTATCCTGGGCATAATAGTGGCACCCCTGGCACCCAGATCTCAGATAACGTCTGGGCTAGAGAAGACCAAAGAAGGGCTACCCAGCTAACACTAGACTGCACTTGCTGCATCTTGTGCTAGCAAAGAAAGGACTGTGCCTGTGGTGTTCCATTCGAGGAAAGATTGTCCCAGGGCCCAAGATAGTGAGGGTGACTCTAGCAGTCGGTTGGCTGACTTGCTGTTACAGCCAGTGCTTTAAATGGGCCGGTACTCACCGGTACTGAGCACCGGCACTTCTTTCTTTTCCCCCTCTGAGTACCGGAACTTCTCCGTGCTCACGGAGAGTTTCAGTACTCACTGCAGCATGCTGGGATTTCTCAAAGTTCCCAAAGAAATAGTCATCATGAGAGCATGCACAGCATTTCTACTCTGCAGTGCATGCTCACATGATTAGCATTTCACACTGGCAGTGACCATCATCTCGCATCAGCAAAACGTGTGAAGTCACCACCCCGTAGCTGTGTGGCAGGAAGGAATGGAAGCACTTTAAATATGCAGTTTGCAGTGGCCTTCCTTCTTTGCCAAAACAGCCGAGGATCATTTTCAAGGAGCCAGCCAGGTGCAGCGCCTGAATATCAGGAATCACTGACAGAATATCGAGAGTCAGAATATCAACCTACAGAAATGTCGACGCAAAAATATTGAAGTCAAGAATATCGACATCCTATCTACATTATGGTAAGTGCAAAAATATCGAAAAAATAATATCGATGTCAAAAATATTGTTGTTAAAAATATCGGGTTTTTTTAAAGTTACAAAAATAATGTAAAATAAAGCTAATAATACTTATAATTAAAATAAACATAGTTAAAAATATTTTAAAATGTTTAAAAATTATAACTAATATATAATGTACAAATAAATTAAACATATACATATAATATATATATACTTACTTAATAATATTTTGTAATGATTATTTTAATAACTTATAAATTGTTTTAAAAAAATTATAAATTACAAATACATTTCTACACATCAAACAATAATATGAATAAAAAGTACATAAATATATATAACAAATTAAAAAAATTACAATCATTTTTAATATTTTTACAATTAATTATATACTACATTAACTAAAATAATCCCCAAAATATTAGATAGTGGAAGGAATAAAATTACTATTCCAACTCCAAACAGTGCAACAGTAGGGAAAATGTTGGATAGCATAAGGGTAAAAATGACTACTCCCACTTCAGTGAGTGCAACAGTAGGGAAAGTGTTGGATAGCGTCGGGGTAAAAATTACTATTCCCACTCCAGTGAGTGCAACAGTAGAGAAAGTGTTGGATAGTGTAGTGGTTAAAATTACTATTCCCATTCCAGTGAGTGCAACAGTAGGGAAAGTGTTGGATAGCGTAGGGGTTAGAATTACTATTCCCACTCCAGTGAGTGCAACAGTAGAGAAAGTGTTGGATAGTGTAGGGGTAAAAATTACTATTCCCACTCCAGTAAGTGCAACAGTAGAGAAAGTGTTGGATAGCGTAGGGGTAAAAATGACTATTCCCACTCCAGTGAGTGCAACAGTAGGGAAAGTGTTGGATAGCGTAGGGGTAAAAATTACTATTCCCACTCCAGTGAGTGCAACAGTAGGGAAAGTGCTGAATAGCGTAGGGGTTAAAATTACTATTCTTACTCCAGTGAATGCAACAGTAGGGAAAGTGGTGGATAGCATAGGGGTAAAAATTACTATTCCCACTCCAGTGAGTGCAACAGTAGGGAAAGTGTTGGATAGATTAGGGGTAACAATTACTATTCCCACTCCAGTGAGTGCAACAGTAGAGAAAGTGTTGGATAGCGTAGGGGTTAAAATTACGATTCCCACTCCAGTGAGTGCAACAGTTGGGAAAGTGTTTGATAGCGTAGGGGTTAAGTTAACATACTTATTATTATTTTTTAAACAAATAACATATTAATAATTAATTAGCAAACAAATTAATAATAAATACCAATAACATTAAATAAATATTTAATTATATAACATTAAATTACTTCCCACCCTATTCCCCTATAACCGCACAACCCATTACACATAAAAAAACACAATTAATTAAATTATCAGTTAATAAATTAATAAAAAATAATTACCAATTAATAATGTAATAACAATAAATTAATAATCAATAACAATTAATAACAATTAAAATGTACTTAATTATAATAAATTACTTCCCACCCTATTCCCCTATAAACCCACAACCCGCTACACATAAAAACAACACAATTAATTTAATTATCAAGTAATAAATTAATAAAAATTAATTACCAATTAATCATTAATTAACAATAAATTAATATTAAATACCAATTAATAAAAAATAAAATGTACTTAATTATGATAAATTACTTCCCACCCTATTTCCCTATAAATCCACAACCCGCTACACATAAACAATAACACTTTTAATTTAATTATCAATAAATCAATTAATAAAACTTAATTACCAATTAATAATTAATTCACAACAAATTAATTACATGAACTGTAGGTGAAATGAGGTACCGCAGTTTTTATGAGGTCCTCATGGGCTTTAAACAATTTGCCCAGGGAGTCTTTATTGTTTGCCTTGTCGTCCAAGCAGCCCACAGTTTCCAAAATGGGGATTAACCCATCATAGAGCATGGGGAGTTTATTCTTGCTTGTGGCCAGGTGCTCCCACCTGATCCTTCTCCTGTTGTTATCAAGGAGAAGCGCAGGGATATTCCCTTCCGCTTTATTCGCGAGAGCTTGGGGGCCAGGATGGACAAGGTCGAGCTCTAGTGCGTTATGGTCACTGTCGGTCCTTTCCATCACCCTGAAGTCCTGAATTGTCGGCCACTTCACTATTTGAGCCAAGACATAATCCAGACGAGACTCTCTTCCCAGTCTGTTATAGGTGGTTTTACTGGGTATGTCGGATTTTATTCGCCCGTTGCACGCTCTAATTCCGAACTTCAAGGTGAGGGCTGTAATTTGTACTGCTAATGGGGTCCAAGCCTTTGGAGGTGGAGCTTGCACCATAGGCACTGCCCATCTGGCCTCCTCTTCAGGTGGTAACCCATCCAGAAGACCGGGGAGTGGCTCAAAATGAGAATTGAAATCCCCTCCCACTACGTAGTATGAATCACTCGGTAGGTCAGATAGAAAATTAGAGAGTTCATCTATGGTTGGTGATTCCTTTGCAGTTCCC
Source organism: Triturus cristatus (assembly GCF_964204655.1). Classification (NCBI taxonomy): domain Eukaryota; kingdom Metazoa; phylum Chordata; class Amphibia; order Caudata; family Salamandridae; genus Triturus; species Triturus cristatus. The sequence continues at coordinate 818,138,392 of NC_140593.1, read as the reverse complement.
ATTGGCCTAGAATAAATATTAATAAACACCAGTTTAACTTGGTTGGGCCACAGTAGTGAAATCGCAAGAATGTCTTCAGAGTTGGTCGACAGCCGCAATGCCACACAGCCCAAATGGGATGCAACCCAGGTCGTAAGTCCTCCCGACGGATGGCCTTTGCCTTCCCATCTCGCTGGGGTAAAGAATGACATGTAGCCTGGGTGACCATAGTCCTCTCTGGCCCAGATTTCCTGGAACATACATATGTCTCCAGTCTCAATGTAGTTTGCCCAGTCCGAGTCGCCCAGTTTGTTAGCAAGTCAGCAACATTCCAACAAATTAGCCTCAAATGATCAGAGGTATTAAATGCCGAACCAGGGGGGTTAGAGGAGATGGATCCAGACTCTACTGCAATCGGAAATTCTAACGAATTACCAGCAGTAGGGACCGGAAGAACGGAAAGTCCTCTGGAGCCATTCTCTAACAGTATTGGCTCAATCAGAATGCCAGAGGCATCAGGAACGTTGTGGGCAGATAGATCATCCAGGACCGCTGAATTATTCGGTGGCCCGGGAATTTTACCAGCAGTCGAGGTGGGTAGCTTGGAAAAACTACAGGAGGCACGATCCAGGGTCAATGGTATGTGGGCGGAGAGTCAATCAACCCCATCCAAACCATTCAGACAGTTATAGCGATTAGAATGAAAATAGGGGGTATCCTGGAATTGGAGATTTGGGCGTTGTACATAATCCTTCTGTCTGCGTCTATGTTCCACCCTTGTCCACTCATCCTGCGGTGGGACATGGTGCATACGGATAGGGGGGAAAAAGAAGGATACTGAAAGGGTCTGAATAGTAGAATCCAGTGATCTATTTGTTCCATTGCAGATGTGCAGAACAGTGCCCGGATCCTTGAAACTTACCAGGATACAATCCCCTATTATTGTTTTTCTAGTCTTGCCTAACCAGGGAACCCTTCTAACCATGATAATCTCATTATTAAAATGAGACGGTAGAGGTCGGTTCAAGTTTAACCATTTGATGACCTTTTTCTTTAGGGATTGGTAGTCTTCATTTTCCCCAAATCTTAGACGGGGAGCACCTGCTAAGACCACCGTTAGACTATTGGCCTCTGGCGGCAAATCTGGTCTTCGTGAACTTGGGCCCTGCCGGCCCGGAGAAAGTGGAGGAGTGCCGCCGGCTTCTTGATGGCCACTATTAATCCATATCTGGGAACTATGAAGGGCAGTGTCTACTGGTTGTAAAGGCCTATTGGTTAAGGTACAACACGGTGCCTGGACTGAGATAGCCATTAATGGCTGCAGAGGAGAGGCAGTGGTCACACTCTGAGGGGGGCCTTTGTTGTCACCCTGTGGGATTCCCATTTTAGGAGGGTTTCCTGTGGGGGGATAAGGTCCCTTATTATTAGATTGCTTACTAAGTAAGGTGTTCAAGGTAGTAAGAGATGTTTCTAATAGGGTGAGCCTAGTCTCCACTTTTTTCAAGCTATCACTAATGGGCTTCAAAAGGGAACGTAGTAGGAGTTCTATGCTCCCTATAGATACGAGAGGGGGATTTCTGTTAAATGTGTTGGCCAGTGGGTCGTTGATATCAGCAACTGAATTGAAGCTGAGGGCCTCAGAGGGAAGAGCAATAGACACAGTCTCATTGTCCCTCCCAGATTGTGGTACATTTGTGTGTTTTTTACCAAAATCTAGATGGGACAGTTTGGCTTTCCCCCTCCCCCCCATTAACTTTCTACTACGTTTGCTCGGTGGAGGCCTATGCAACTCTACCACAACACTTTGTTTTGGCTTACTTTTTTTAGTTGCATGCAAGGGGGGAGTTTGGGTAGCCAAGTTAACGGGGGTAATAGACGTCGTGGGAGGGGTTATATCCACAGACTTCCCAGGTGCCGACCCAGGGGAACGGGGGATATCCCGCAATAAGAGGGGGAAGTCCTCAAAAGTCAAAGGATTTAAGCTGTTGGGGGACATGCCTTCCTCTTGGGTAAGAGGATACGGGATAATCTCTGTCAAGGGTCTGCTCTTCAGGGTTTCAATGGAGCGCCGCCGCTCCGCCCTACGTCTCTCCAGGGAATTTTCCTTGCCTGCGTCTCCTTTGGCAGATTTGAAATACTTGTCCAATGTCCCTGTGTTGCTGCCCCCCTCCCTTACAGGAGTTTTGCATGGTCCTGGTGAGGGCATCACCCTGAGTAGTTTTCAAATTAGGAGATAAGGGATGTGGCCCAGCCCGGCCTCCTTTGGCCCCGGACGGCCACAGACGGTCCCGCCCTTGTCCCGGGCTTAGCCCGGCGCTGCCCGCGCGCGGACCCGCGAGGCGGAAGCCCAGGTGCACTTTATAGCACCTCCAGGCGCGAGAGTACAGGGGGCGGCTTCCTCTTCCGCCGCAGGGGATGCTGGGGGATGTAGTCTCCTCGTCCTCACAGCGGCCGCGATAGAATGGCGGCAGCGGGAGGGAGACAGTCACCAGACGCGAGAAGTTATGCCCAAGTCACAAGGTGAGGTAGCAGGTTTCCAGCATACAAAGGGATTAAGGCGCCCGCTCTGCCAGAAGCCCAGGTGCACTTTATAGCGCCTCCAGGCGCGAGAGTACAGGGGGCGGCTTCCTCTTCCGCCGCAGGGGATGCTGGGGGATGTAGTCTCCTCGTCCTCACAGCGGCCGCGATAGAATGGCGGCAGCGGGAGGGAGACAGTCACCAGACGCGAGAAGTTATGCCCAAGTCACAAGGTGAGGTAGCAGGTTTCCAGCATACGAAGGGATTAAGGCGCCCTTTAAATTAATTAACAATAACAATAAATTAAAAAAAATTATAATTAATATAATTATAAATTAATCAATTAATGAAAATGAATTACCAATTAATAATTAATTAACAAAGAATTAATAATCAATAAAAATCAATAAAAATATTAATTAATTAATTATAATTAAATTACTTTCCACCCTATTCCCCTATAAACCTACGAGCGGCTCTGATACTAAAACGCAAAATGTACTTTAAAAAAAATTAGTCTTTTCTGAACATTTAATACATATATTAAAATAATTAAAAAACATTACAAAAAATGATAAACACATACATATAAAATACATACTACAATACATAACACTGATATAAATATCGATATTATTAACAACGATATTTTTGCTGACGATATTACTTACTTCGATATTACTTACTTCGATATTAAAAAAAACGATATTACTTACCTTAAGGTTGATATTCTGGTCAACGATATTCTTGACTTTGATAGTCTGTCTCTATGATATTTAAAACTCGATATTAGTGTAGGTCGATAATAAAAACTCTATATTATGTCTGCATACCAATATCAGGTTTCCCTCCAGTGCCAGGCAGGGGGTCCAGGACTGGATTCCTACATCCAGCGCCATCCGGGACCCAAAAAGCAGGAATCAGATTCCTGCAATTGGGCCTCCCATCCATACAGCTCTGCTGAAAACCCAGGACACCAGATGGGCCATTTTCACCGCTAAGGGGTCGATTCCGATTCCGGCCGCAAATTGTACCGACCGACATGGACCTGGAACGGATAACGACCGACACGGACCAGCGCCATACGACCCGTGTAGTACGATGCAACGTGTGGGAATTACAACCGACACGTACGGAATACAAGCGGTACGACCGAGCCGTAGGGAAAATAGTGATCCGGCCAGAAAACCGACGCAAGTTTCACCGACTGACACGAACCCGGAATGAACCCGACCGACACGTACCTGCGATGTCCGACCCGCGCAGTACTGTGCAATGCGTGTAAAACCAGACCGACTCGCACGGAGCCTAAGCCGCATGACCGACACGCACAGAAAACCGGGCCCACAAGTCATAGAGATCTCCGCGACCGACGTGTATGAAACACAGAAGATAGTCAGCGTAAACGAGGCGGAGAAGCCCACACGAGCCAACATCAGCGTCCGTCTCGGTCAGAAGAACGTCTCCTTCATGCCTAGAAAACCCAAAGGAAAAAATACAAAAAAAGGACCAAACAAACAATGACAAAGCCAATAAATATCCCCCCCAAAAAACTGGGACAAAGACCCACCCACAACTCCACCTATATAAAGGACATCAATCACTACCATGATCCTTTGCAAATAGGAGACACAGCCCGCAGCAAACACCATCACTCAGCAACCACAGACACACTCACAACTCACCCATCACCAGTGGCGGCTCCTCCATAGGGGCGTTTGGGTGCCGCCGCCCTGCTTTCTCGTAGTGCGAGAAGGCAGAAACATAAATGGTAATAATTACCATTTATGTTTCTGCCTTCTCGCACTGCGAGAAAGCAGAAGTGCCTGGTTGGGGGTGGGTGGTCCTGCTTGAGGGCAGGGGGGAGTGGCTTGCCCACTGTTGTGCATAGGGACTGTTTGGCCGGCCCTGGGGCCGATCAAACAGTCCGTATGCACAACCCTGGGCAAGCCACTCCCCCCCTACCCCTGAGCAGGACCGCCCACTCTCGCTTTTCTCTATGTAGGCTGCTACATGCAGCAGCCTACATAGAGAATATGGCCCAGGTGGGGCGCGCTCAGATTTGTCTGGAGAGTTCTGATTGGTGGAGGGGAGGGAGGGAGGCTGCGTGTTCCGATGACGCAAGGAGAGCTGCAGCCGGCCGGAATTGAAGAACGCAGGGCGGGAGTCCTGTGACGCTGCTGCTCCTCTTCACAAACTGAAGGGCGACAACGCTGGACCCCGGCCCAGGAGCAGAGGCCGGTCAGGTAAGTTTTTATTTTATTTTAATTTAAAACTCTCCCTGTCCCCACCCAAGTCCACCCCCATCGAGTATTGCGAGCCGCAACTGATCGGAGCATACAATGGCAGATCTTCATACCTTTTGCCCATTCCTCTCGCTACCCTAGCTCGTCTCCTCGCAAGTAATCATCGTTGTGCATTCTCAGTTCCATACTGTTGCTTATGTTCGACGTGTAACATATTAGTCTTTGACACTAAAATTGCTTTCTTCTTGCTGTCCTGCCCACTACGTCCAATTTAAGTGAGATTTATGCTTTATTAAAAATAATTGGAAACTTGTTTGTTTTTGGCTTTGAAAATACTTCAAAGTTTCTGACCTGCCGTTTTCTTTTGTGTAATCTTTTAGTCTCTCTGTTGCATAACGTGTCTTTATTTGTGTTGTTTAATGTTACCTTTTGAACTAAAGAAACCTCTGTTCAATACCGAGTGAAACGAGACCTTGCTTGGCCCTGCAGAAAGTTACTTTGGAACTTAGAGAATGTTTAATTGCTCCCTGTGGTTCTGTCTAAAACACACATACCCCGTAAAGTGAAGGCTGTTTCTCTCATAAATAATCTCCAGAGATCATCAAAAAATGTTCGAAGAGTCCCCCACCCCCCCAAAACCCTCTTTTGACGGTCGGGCTCGCTCGCCACCGGTGACAGGACTCATCACAAAGTGTTACGCCTCACCACTTTCAAATGTCACCAGCTGCCACTGCCCATGACACAACTCACACACCATCAGCACCTCACCAAAAGCACTCACACATACAGCTAGCTAAACCAACACTAACCCACCCTCACTTGCACCCTCACACAAACATCACTCACCACCACCACCCATCACCATGCCCCCAATGAAGCATCCAAAGTTCACAGATAGTGAGTTATAAGTGCTGGTAGACGAGATCATCAGAGTAGAGCCACATTTGTTTTGTACATTGGTCCAAAGGACCCCCATGTCACAGAAAACCAAGATGCGGGCGAGGATTGTGGACAAGGTGAACGCACAAGCACCAGCAAGGCGCACAAAGGACGATATCCAGAACAGGTGGTATGACGTGCGCAGGAGGGTCAAGAAAGTCATTGAGAAAGATCACGCCTTGAGTCGGTGCACCGGCGGTGGCCCTCCTGCCAAACCAGTCTACTTCAGGACCTGGGAGGAGAAGGTGCGGGACATCCTGCCACCAGAGAGCGTCCATGGTCTAACAGTCATACCAGAGCCTGGTGAGTACACAAACAACGTACCCAATATTGTGTGGCAAGGGGACAGTGAAAACATGCACCGCAAGCAAAGCCACAGTAACCAATAGATAATCATCCCAAGATGTGTATGCTAGTCAGACAAACACAATACCTGCCATCTCATAGTGACTTGGAACTGTGTCATGACATGTACCAACCTACAAACAAATAGAGCAAGGCGGTGGCACAAAGCCAAATAAACACTGCCAGACAGTTTGCCACCACAAACACACTACCTCACAGCTGGCTGACTGACTGACAGGAAGGAGTAGTGGGGATGCAGGTGAAGTGAGTGTATCCAAAAGCATGATGGGGTTTTTACTCACAGATAATGCTCCCCCTCCAAATTGGCCCATCAAGACCCCTCAGAAACATGCCCACATCACAGGGAGTGGAAAATGACTGACAAGATGGCTGACACTGGCTCCTGCTGTGGGGAGCACAAGGCCCTGGTAGGGGTTGTGTGCAAATCAGAAGCAGGACACCACTGATTGACATCCTGAAAGACAACCTGCATGCCCTCCAATGGAAGCACGTTTCATGGTGGGATGTCTGGCCGGGCGGGAAGGAGGACTGACAGCTCTGACCATACTTACCAGCATGTTGAGACAACCCCCCCCCCCCCCTCAACACAAACTCCACACAACTCACCGGGTACAATGCACTGACCCACACCTCAGTGAAATATCAGCAAAAGTTACCCCGTACTGGGTGCTGCTGTGTGAAGCACAGGGGCTCTCTTTGGACTTGTAGGCAAACAAACACCAGGATTTCACAGTCAGCAATCTTGCCATTGCTGTCACACTCCCTCACAGGGAAGCAGAGTCAAGAGGAAGGAAGTATGGGCATGCTGGGAAGGGGGTGTAGCCAAGACCATGATGGGAGTTGCAGTCACAGACAATCTACACCCACCCACATGGCCCAGCTAGCTCACACTGAACCATGCTCGCCTCACAGGGAGTGGGAAGGGACTGACAAGATGTCTTACACTGGGCTCTGTTGTGGGGAGCACAAGGCCATGCTGGGAAGTGGGCAACAACAAACACCAGGACTTCACAGTCAGCCATCTTGCTATTGCTGTCACACCCCCTCACAGGGAAGCAGAGTCAAGAGGGAGGAAGTATGGGCATGCTGGGAAGGGAAGTGTAGCCAAGAGCATGATGGGAGTTGCAGTCACAGACAATCCACACCCACCCACATGGCCCAGCAAGCTCACACTGAAACATGCTTGCCTCACAGGGAGTGGGAAGGGACTGACAAGATGTCTGACACTGGGCTCTGTTGTAGGGAGCACAAGGCCATGCTGGGAACTGGGCAACAACAAACACCAGGACTTCACAGTCAGCCATCTTGCCATTGCTGTCACACCCCCTCAAAGGGAAGCAGAGTCAAGAGGAAGGAAGTATGGGCATGCTGGGAAGGGGGGTGTAGCCAAGAGCATGATGGGAGTTGCAGTCACAGACAATCCACACCCACCCACATGGCCCAGCAAGCTCACACTGAAACATGCGCGCCTCACAGGGAGTGGGAAGGGACTGACATGATGTCTGACACTGGGCCTGAGAAATGATGTGGCTGACAATCACACATATGCACTGACCAAACAAAACCCGGTTGCACACACAGCCATTGCAACCATATGTTCAAAATCATTGTCTGGGGATGCAGTGTCCAGGGATGCCCCCTGGCCGGGCAGGGGAGGTGTGTCTTGCAGATGACAAATGTGGAGAGCCATATATATGGTACATTGTACAAAACACACAGGAACTCACATATACATCATTGACAGGGGACATCTGACTGTGAATGGAATGGACACACCAATATAGCCGACACCATAGCATGGTCTCAGAAACACTCGGTGCTGTTGTGTGCTGCATTCCACCCCTACATCGTGCTGAAACATAGGCATCCTTCACACAACACACCACTCACTGACATAGACACTGTAGACACAAGGTCAAACCTGGACAGCATTGGAGGAGACATGCTACTAACAGCAGCCAAACTGCAACACACACACCAACGGCCCTCACTGTCATGAACATTGAAAAGCCAGAGTGCTACCTTGCCCAATCCATGTCAATATGGGGAACATTGACAAGTCAAATCACATATGCACGTACAAAACTCAGCACCAGACTCATTAACGATGGTGACATCATCACTTGTATGAAATGAGATGTGAAGTAGGAACACTGGAAGAAAACACTTCCTCCAAAGAGATCACAGGCATACCGGACTGTGACCATGTCGTACCAATACACCAATGTGGCACACAAAGACTAGCAAACTCTGCTACCGCACATGCCCCAATAGAACAACATTTCCCCAGTGGAATAGCACGTATGTCCTTGTTAAAGCTCACATGTGTATAGGGATGACACACCTGTGTCAGCAACGTGATGGCCCTTAAGTAGTAATGGTCATGTACAGACAAATCTAACCATGAGCTGGGCATGCACACACTTCGACATGCACATTGAAATGTTTCTTTATGGCTGGGCAATGTGCAACAACAATATCAAACTCTGTCCGTGACACGCCGGAAAAAAGCAGTGTACAGGCAGGCATCCGTTCGTACAGTAGAATATGTCATGTTTGTGAACCATTGATGCCTGTAGAAACATAACTTACATTATGTGTCTCTTCCAAACACAGGTGGTGCTGGGGACACAGCACCGAATGAAGAAGATTCCCAGTCCCAGACTCTGGTGGACACTGAGCTCTCTGGTTTGACTCTGTCTCTGTACTCTTCGGATGACGAAGAACAACCTGGCCCCTCCGGTGTGAGTCATCATGCAGCACCACCAGCATCAACATCTGCACCCCCTGTACCCACGCCTCCAGCATCTGGAAACTGACAGTACACCCACGCCAACACGGACAGACCAAGGCCACTGAACTCCCACAGCACAGGGACACAGGACCCCCCGGAAGCTACAGGCAACACCACCAGCAACACCACCCAAGGGGTCTCAGTGTCACCTGTGCGGCCCGCCACTGGTCCTGCCCGTGTGGCTAGGGGTGCTGGGAGGGGTGGGAGGCAGAGGGCGCGCCTTGCAGAGGGGTCTGGACTGCATGATGACCCCAAACTGGCACGCATCATAGATGCGTACCAGGATAGCACCGGAGGATTTGGCCAGGTAGTGGGGATCCTCAAGAACATACAACAGGAGCAGGCTGCCCACCATGCCCGCATGGAGGCAAAGTGGGATGCCCTTACTGGGGTGTATCGGGACATACTCCAATGAATCTGCCAGATCACCCCAAACATGTCCACACCTCCCTGTGTGGCCACAACATCTGTTGCAACACCCTCTGCCAGTGCCACAGGGAGGGAGGAGGACTCTGGAGGAGAGTCCCCTGCACCGCAGAGGCCTGCACCTGAGGATCCGCCCCCAAGAAGAAGAGGGGTCGTCCGAAGAAGGACATGTGAGAGGCATATGTCCCAGCACATCCCCCAGGGCCTCTAAACCTGTTCTGGACAATGTTCTTTGTGCGCAACCCGTTCACCTTGTCCAATCGCACACAACTCGCCCACATGACTTGGAGGGTTCATGTTGGTCCAATGTAGCAGATTACTGTGGACTTTTCTCTGGACATTTCATCTACCAACACTTCCAACTCTAATGTGAACTTTGGATTCAAAAACCAATGTACAGCACCCACCATTCTGTGCACTTTCCTCACACATGTTCGAAAATAAACTCACCAGTAAACCATACTTGCCTCTGTTTTGATTCCAACTTGTCATGTGTCATGGAGATGTGGATCTGCTAAACAACAGAGTGCATGTCAAATACTATACCATTAGGTGAGTCATGGTGATGTAACACATGTGAGGGAGACACACCACTATGGCAACACAACACATACTCACCATGGCCATGTTACTCATCCCACACAATGATGTTGACCTGAAACACATAGGTATGCACAGACACAACACCTATCCACAGTCAGTGGTAACAAGTCCACAGCTGAGGTAAGCAAATGTCACTCAGATGTGGGAAGACAGACAACGCACCTAACAAAGCATAGCACAGGTTCATTACACATCAGCAACATGTTTATTCAAAAATAGTTGCAAGGCAATTGTACGTTACGGTGGACACACGGTCACAGAGTGTCTGAGAATTGAAGTCCAGGGGTGTGTGGCACATCTCTTGATGGAAATTGACTACTCCCACACTGGGGTTGGATTCTGGGTGTTGGGGGTCAGTGTTGACCAAACAACAGGCAAAGTACACTGAGAAGGACAGACACAAGACACAGTCAAAAGCACAGCAGAACAGGAGAGAAATGCTAGACACATGCACAAAACATGTCACAAGAAACCTACACAGAAACAAGTTAGCAGTACTACCCTATTGTGGAGTATACACCACCTGAATGGACACATCACTGCACGCATCCAGTCAAGTGGCACACAGACACACTCAGACAGCAACGGAGCAGCCACAACACATTCCAGGCTAACTCCATACATTGAAATAACAACCCTGGAAACTCACATTCAGGTGAAGAAGTTGTTGATGAGCTGTAAGCAGATGTCACCCTCATCTTCATCATCACTGGCATCATGACCCAGGCCGGGATCCTCCACAGGTGGCGGAGGTTGGTCATCGTCATCCTGGATGAGAGGCACCTTGTTCCGAACTGCCATGTTGTGTAGCATGCAGCATACAAGGATAATTTTGCACACCTATGCAGGCTCATATGGGAGGGCCCCTCTGGTCTTGTCCAGGCAGCGAAAGCGGCTTTTCAGGAGGGCAAATGTTCGCTCAATCACCCTCCTGCTCCGACCATGTGCCTCATTGTAGTGCATCTCGTCTGGTGTCACAGGGTTCCTGAGGGTTGTCAGCAACCACGGCATGTTGGGGTATCCGGAGTCACCTACACACAAACAATTGAACAATTAGCAGAGTTTTGTTGGAGTGCGGAATACAACATTGCCAAACACACACAATGGTAAACACTCGGTACACACCGACAAGCCAGGCACGCTGGTCTGGCATCTGTGACATCAGCGCTGCAATGCGACTACTCCTCATGATGTAGGCATCGTGCACCGAACAGGGGAAATGTGCACACACATGTGTGATACAAATGTCTGCAAGACATACCACCAGAGCATTGATCGAGTGGAAATGTTTCCTGTTCCGGTATGCCTGCTCACGTGCCTATGGTGGTATCAGGGCCACATGTGTACCATCAATAGATCCAATGACGTTCGGCTTCCTCCCCAGTGTATAAAAGGCATCCTTTATTTCAGGGAATTCAGCTGGGCTAGGGAACTTGATGTACAGGTCAAGGAAATGCAACATCCCCTCCAAGACATCGCGTAGCACACGACTAAACATAGTTTGCGACATCCCACCTGCTGTAGCCACAGTGTACTGGAAGGTACCAGTAGCAAAGAAGTGTAGGGCTGCCATCACCTTCACCTTCACCTCTGGGGTCAGTGCTGTAGGGTATGTCCGGCCTGGTAGCCGATGTGGTGCCAACTGCTCTGCCAACTCCTCAATCAGTGGCCTGGTGAAGCGGTACCGTCGGATGCAGTCGTGTTCCTGCATGGTTTCAAGGTCTGGGAACGGTCGATGGACAGTTGGTGCCCTGCAGAACAGAGATGTACAAAGGAAGATTGTAGGTTCATCCACCCATGTGGCCAAGACCAGGCTCAATATCACCCGGTATGTGCTGTTGGGCATGGACACATATGTCACCTACATGACCATCACCTCACATCTCAATTCCACATGTCCACATAAGTCTTGTGTAGTGCAATGGCCAATCATTGGGCTGTGTCACCCTACCCATGTACTGCTGTGACGTTACAAACACACACCACAGTGACAAATGAGGCCTGATGTCTCCCAGGCATTACAGATCTTTGCCATGCAGATACCCAGGGTCCCTGTATTGCCACATCGACACTGGCATGACATGGCATATCACGTACACGCCACAAGGAAAGCGTGAGTCCCACAGGTAGTGGCCACTGTTGTCTCTGCAGGCCCTACATGTACGTCTCTAAGACACACACACCATCAAGGTTGCTGCACATACCACATGGATCTGGAGACCGTCTCCCATTGGGCCCATTTGATCATCCACATCTGAGACACAACATGCACACAGACTGTGGGTGCACATCAGAATTGTGGCTACAGGTCTCACTGTGACGTACATGCCATCACCCCCAGGACTCAGGGTGTATGTGACATGTCCTAAACATATCCAACCTGCAACTGTGTCCGTGACTCATGCCCATTACTGTACAGTTGCACATCACAGTGGTAATGTGCACAACACACAAAGGATTATGCCCCCATGAACACGTGCACAGCCTGGGAGTGGCTGAAAAAAAGTGCCACACAACAAACCAAATGTTGCCCCCCCCAACACACAGGGAATGCAGCCTTACATGCCATAGGACACTGTGTGGCCAACGCTATAGTGTGGTAGGTGTACACGTGTCCCTGGCAAGTAATTGTATGTTGAAGCCGTCAAATAGTCACACCAATTAGGTCCGACGCGGGTGACAATGCATACGCATTGCACGGTTCATGACCGAGCCGTGCGTACACTTTGCCATTGACTGCAATGAGGTCCGACGCGGGTGACAATGCGTACGCATTGCACGGTTCATGACCGAGCTGTGCGTACGCTTTGCCATTGACTGCAATGAGGTCCGACGCGGGTGACAATGTGTACGCATTGCACGGTTCATGACCGAGCCGTGCGTACACTTTGCCATTGACTGCAATGAGGTCCGACGCGGGTGACAATGCGTACGCATTGCACGGTTCATGACCGAGCCGTGCGTACGCTTTGCCATTGACTGCAATGAGGTCTGACGCGGGTGACTATCATGCATACGCGTCGGGCAGGCATGGTCCGAGACAGGCGTACGCCTTGGCCATTGGATCGTATGGAGACCGGTGCATGTGTATTTTCAAAATACGCGTTGTACAGTCAGTTGACCGATCCGTGCGCACCCATTGGCTCTGGACTGTCATGGAGACGGATGCGGATTCAAAACTTGTACCAGTTGTGCACTGGAAATTCAGTTGGATGCCTACAACAATGTTGCAATTCCTAGGGTTTTATGAAGGTGAAGATTTGAACGATGCGGAAGACGTGTACGAGTCGTACATTTCCATGGATTGGCCAGAGTCATAGAATGCAACCGTGTTGGACCTATCACTGGGGACACATGGCACCGATTCTGCCTCTGCAGCACAGATATAAGGCTGGCTGGCCCCCAGGGAGCTCACTTGCCTGCACAACATGCTACTGGACGACATCCCTGCTACCACTGCTGCTGTCTCTGCATCCTCTGGCTCCTGCTATGGCACATACTCTGGAGAGGGCCCCAGCCTTCACTGAGGAGGAGAACCAGGCCCTGCTGGATGGGCTCCTTCCACAGTACAGCAAGCTGTATGGGAAACCAGGGGAGCAAGTGAGTGTGCGTTCCTAATTATGCATGTTGTCTGACTAGCAGTGTGTACACCAGTGGCAAGCATTCTCACTGAGTACTTTCATCCCCTAAAGTGTGTAGGTACATGTAATGAACAGGTGTTCTGCTGCTAAAGTGCATTTGTGCTTGCTTAAACTTCACAGGCATTGTTAACATGTCAGACATGCAGGGTATTTGTCCTTTTCCATGGGTGCACTACCTGTGTCACTCATCTCCCTGTGTGATGATGACATGTATATCCCAATGTGTGCAGCACAAATATGGGGCTTGTGTGTTAATGGACTTTTAACTTTGTCATCCTCACAGGTTGATGCCCACCAGAAGCAGGAGATATGGCTGACCATCGCCCGGGCAGTTCGTTCGGTGGGGGTCTACAAGCGCCGGATCTGCAACTGCCTGAAGAGGTGGCAGGACCTTCAGGGCTGGACCCGGAGGATCGCAAGAGTCCAGCTGAAGCTGTCACCTCCTCGCAGGAGAGGCGGACACCGGACCCTGACCCCCCCACATGCTCCGGATACTGGCGGTGGTCTTCCCGGACCTGGATAGGCAGCTGAAGGCCAGACAGCAGCAAGGAGGGAGTAAAACCATGCATAATCTGTGTACTATGTCTGACATGCTAATTGCAGTCATTTGGCCTGGTCACACTTCCACATTACGTAGGTCTTGTAGTCCAATACGCAGGTCCCTCAATTGTGTGATGCACCCTCCTCATCTGTTCCACAGGTGTGGCCTCTACAGTCTGTTGCTTGTGTCACTAGGGCACTGTGTCCCTGCAGTCAGCTATGCTTCAGCTTCCGGACAGCATCTTTTCCAGTGACTCGGTTGTGTGTTTCATGGGTGGTTCAATTGTTTACCCAATGCCTGGGATCTGACATGTGATCTGTGTGTGCCCTTGATATGTGTTTTAATTGCTGGTCTGACTCGCCACATGTGGCTGGGGTATTTCAAACAAACCCATGCAGCAGGGGACTCCAATTTGTGGGCCTCAGGAGTATGTATATCAAGTTTGTCACACTTGCTAAGCCACCTGACTACTGTCCAGGGCCAAACACGTTTTCACGTAGACCTGGGCAGTCATGCTTACTCAAGGGCATTTAGAAACACTCTGTTATCCCACTCCTGTGTATCAACTTACAGGTTGTGCTTAGTGACATGTGCTTTCAGGTGTCTGCCTCTGTGTCATTATGGTGTGGCTTCCTGTTACGTACAACTGAGGTGTTCATGATTTTGAGGGTGAGCAGGACATCTGAGATGTGACTGTGAGAGACAAGACCTGTGTGACATGTAGGTGTTTGATTATTTGACAGCGCACAATGGTGTATGCAACTGTGCACTTCAGGCAGCTGGGTTACATGCACAGCAGACTGTGATGTGCTAATGTACAGGGAGTTGTGTTCACAGAGACTCATATGTCTGATTTGCATGATGTGGTGTCTTCTGGGTCCTGGATATGTTGTTTGTAGTGTGGAAATTTAGTTCGTAACTGAACATTATCTGCGCCATCTTGTCTCTCTTCAGCGCCGCACGCAGAAACACACGGCGGCCATTGTAGACACCATGGCCCCTCTCCCCGCTCATTGCCGATCGCCAGCGCGTCCCTCTGGCGCTGCGAACATCCCCCCGCGCGCTGGCCACCCCCGCTCTCTCATACATGGGCCATAGACCCCCTCCTTCTGCGTGACCCTGCCATGGAACCACATCCCGCGCCTGACCAACACCTCCTTTCATCCCATACATGGCCATACATCCTTTTGATAACCCCCTTCCTCTGCGCCCGATTGTCCGAACCGAACCCAGGCCATCACCTAGCCCTGCGGATGCAGTTTATTGCCCCTACTGTAAGGGAAACACCCCACATCAAAGGGATTACAGTAGATCAACACCCCACCCCCTGAGACCCGACCAGTCGCACACACCCCCAGGAATTGGCGGACTGTCCAGCTGTGTGATAGCCATCTCCTACTATGGGTGGGGTGGGGACTTCTACTGTAGATATGTGTGGGAACAAGCTTGAAGTGGGGATTCCAAGGATGTCTTTCCATACATCAAAGTCTCAACAAGAATGTATCACATGTAATAAAGCAATAAACCTGTGTATAAGAGGCCAGGCCTCAGAGATGTGGTTAGAGCACCTCGAGACGATACCTTGCTGTCCGATCTGACGTGTTCTGCTCCGACGGAATAAAACTTTGTTTCCTGCCTTCCAGTCTCCGGCGCCTGCCTCTTTTGTTGGTTAATCATCGAATGGTATAAGAGGCGATTACCGCCGGGCAATACTTGAAAGGTTATCGACTGAAACTGCTGCTACCATTTAACAGTAGGGGATGGGTAAGTGCACTTGTCATCTGCAGAGTTTGCTTTACCCCTGAGCTATGATTGTGGCACAGTGCATACTGTTGTCTGGATGCCCTGCCCCTGTGACAGGAGAGTGTTGACTGACTTTCCATGCATGTCAGTGCTATGGCATTTAACTTGCTATGAGTGATCCTGCATTGTGTTCAAGTGTGCTCCATGCACCCCAGTGTGGCATTGACTATCAGGACATGAGAACATCATAGTGTGTGTTGCTGGGATGCATCACAAGCATGTGAAATGAGTCTCTGCCCATCCCTTCATACGGTCACCTGTACTGAGAGAGTGGCAAGAGATGTGCTGTGTGTATAGTGACATACTCCTACATGTTCACTTGCATGTCCAAAAAATGTGTGGGTGGTGCATGTCGGCACATTGGGGTATTAGCATCCAACATGGGGTGCAAGTCCAGGAGGGATATGTGTGCCATGGTTGATGGTGAGAATGACAATTGGCTTATTCTAAACAGTGTTGTGATGTACTCACTGTGGCGTGTGTGGTCAGTGCAGGTGACTGATGTTGTTCGCTTTCTTCCTATTTCTATCCAGATACATCATCGGCCACAGGAGGGGACAGCTCCACAGACCAGGAGGAGCCACAGAGCTTGACTGGGACAGAAGGAGAGGAGTCGGGGGGACCCAGTGGCACGGAGGGCGAGTGGAGCCACACCGAGGAGTCCTCAGCACCATCTACCCCAGCTGAGGGCCACAGCAGCTCTGAGGATGACTCCCTTGTGGAGGCGGGTGTCAGCAGCCCCCAAACCCAAGCTAGTGAGGCTGTCCCCGCCACCGCCCCCACCACCACCATCACCATCACCACCCTACCACCGGCTCCCATCCCAGAGGTCCGTGGAGGCTCCCGTGTACGGGAGCATGTCTCCTTTGTGCCAGGCACCGCACCCCCTGTGTCCCCTGCTGCCCTGAGTGAGGAGTCTGTGGACTTACTTAGACAGATCCATGTAGGGCAGACATCAATGCTGAGTGTCCTCCATGCACACACCAGTCTGTAGACGCAACTGGTGTCGTTCATGGAGGGCATTTCATCAGGCGTGTCTGCCCTACAGAGGACCAATCAGTCCGTGGCCTCCTCCCTGATGATAGCAGTGTTCCTCCTCCAACAGTCCCGCACCCCTCCTACCCCTGCACCACCCACGATTCCTAGCACCCTACCTGTCCCAAGCACACACACACCTGCACATTCTCACCAAGCCACAGACACGGGCAGCACACAAACACCCAAAACAAGGTCTAGACGTGCACACAAGCAAGCGCAGGGGACTGATACCACACTCACAGGGGATGGTTTGCAGACACACACACAGTCATCCACAACCACTCCGCAGTCCTCAGAAACCTCTCCCTCCCAGCACCCTTCCCTTGCCTCACCTGCAACCTCATCTTCCTCTGTGACCTTGGCCTCTTCCCCACCGACCCAGCAGATCCAGATTACATGGGGAAGAGGAAGTCCCCTCACACCCGGACACCCTCCCCCAGGTGCAGTCAGACTGAGGCCCCAACCCGGAAGTACCCCCGGAGCCGGAAGAGCAAGACCCCACCCCCGCCACGCAGCTCCACGACGAAGTCTCCGTCCTCCATCCCCCAGGCCACCACTCCAGAGGCTTCCCCACCACACCCTGAGCCGGGTTCCCCCACCCACAGATACAACATCCCCAAAATGCTGAGGCACTCCCCCCCTACCACTTGCTCCTCCACACCCGGCCAGACGGTTAGTGCCACTGATGTGGGGACCGTGTCCCCCTCCTCTGTCCTGCTGACCTCACCTACACCCCATTCCGCTCACATGGATTTAGGCACTGCAGTGGAGTCCACGACCACCCCGTCTGACTTGGGCACTGCAGTGGGGACCCAATCCACTCCATCTGACCTGCCCACTGAAGTTGTGCCGGAACCCACCCCATCTGACTTGTGCCCCACAGTTGTGACTGCACCCACCACTTCAGTCAGCTCCACTGCAGTTGCAAGTGACTCTCCTGCATCCACCACCCCTTCACTGCCTCCTTCTGCTGCGCCCTGTCCCTGCGGTGCCCGGCCTGCCCCCATGTATGCCCCTCTGAGGGGATGTCCCCTGTCCTTAGCAGTGCAGGCAAGCAACGTGTGACAGTTGTCACTCAAGTTCACTCCTTGTCATTTGATAATGGACTGGCCATTGGCCTTTGTTTTGAATGGACGTTTAAATTTTCATCTGCTGAATGAAGCTTTTTTCTTTATCCTTGTGAACTTGATTTAGCTGTACATTAGGTTGATGATGTTTAGCATCCCCTTGCACCTGTAATGCTTGATTTCCAATGTTGAATACTGAGGTGTTGATGTGAGGTATTCCAAGTGGTCCATGAGATATGTATCCTATTCTGGTCGGTATCCATGCCATCCTTTGCAGCTAACTGGGTGTGTCATGATCAACAATTTGTGGACATCTCTGTGAACATTTCATTTGCATGGTCACATCTGTGGCTTGCACACATGCACATATGATGTGCTTCCCATTGTCCAGTTTGTCTATTTCCCTGACTTTGGGTGCATCACCACTGGACCTACAGGTGTGGGCATCATTGGTGTAGGAGCAACTGGGTCCTCTGTGCAACTTGCTGTACATATGTGTTGAGTATGTGCAGATGACTTAAGGGAGACTCCTGTACCCAGGCTGTTGTGACCAGAGCCTTCATTGTGTGGTAACTGATGGCTGACTGACCAAGTGTTCTGCTGACATGACTGAGACGTGCTGTGACTATGTTTGGCACAGCTGGGCTTCCACAGGAGTTGGGTCCCCTCAAGTAAGTGTGTTGTTCCGTGACATAGCCTGGGCCCATGGTGTGTGTTGTGTGAGCATGTGTGTGTGTCCACATCCCTTTTCATACACAGGCAGTGTTCCCTTGATATGTTCCTGTTGTCTATGCTTGCGGAGTGGTACTGTGTTCATCCCACAACTTTGCCATGGGCTACCAGATGTGTGGGTGCATGATACACTACTGTTAATTGGTGTTTCATCATTGGGATTTATCAGTTCTGAGTGGTGGTGATGTTGTCAGACGCAGATGGGACACAGTCAGGGGTCCCCAAGGCACTTGTTTGTGCGCAATATCATATAGTTGTCCCTAGGTGATACCTTTCAGTGATTGAGACATGTGTATGTGTGTGTGACTGCTCCCAGTTGCCCAGTTGAGGGCTGCAATGTTTGCAGGTGTCAGCATGTGTGCCTTGTGGTTCGCCTTGGCTTCTGCATTGTCCTGGGACTGTGGCAGGTATTCTGAAGGTTATGTGAGCTTTGACATCATGGTCATGTACCGCATACTGTGCAGTATGTCTGTCATTCACAGTTGTAAACTGTCCTTGTGTGATGAGTCTGTGCACCTTAGTTCTTCCCAACATTAGTGTGTTTGTCATGGGTGCATGTGCAATGTCACCTGTCCGTGTGGGCTTCACAGATGCACATTGGTGCAGTTCAGGGTGTGTGGTGTTGAGGGTGGACTGATGTAAATGTTTGCATGGATGGGCCCCTAGCTTCCGTTTGTCCAGGGATGACGGGCCATGCTGAGTGATTTGTGTTTGTGTAGATGTGATGTACGTTTGTGGCACAGGACACAAGTCTGGGTTTCACAGTTTGTACGACATCTACCTTTGTCATCACAGTGGAGGTGTCATGCATGCTTGTGTCACCCCAATGTCTGGTCCCTGGGGGTAGTGCTGTTGTGTGTCAGTCTCTTGCTGTGTTAGTTTGTGTTCATTCCAGCTTGTGCCACATGTGTCTGTTGTGCTCCCTCTCATCTCACAATGCCTGATTGCCCACTAAGGGGGTCCCAATGATGGTTTACTTTTGTATGGCACTGTGTCCACATCTGTGTCACTGTGGTTCAGCCTCCCTCGTGTGTTGTGTAGTTGCCTGGGGATACTGAGACACACACACACATGTTGTGTCAGATGTGCAGTGTGAGGTTGCCTGTTTGTGTTTGTGCATCTGCACCAGTGCATTGGTATTGCAGTTGTGGGCCATTGTCTGGATGCTGTTTTTGTGATTTACCCTACTTTCCCTGTGAGTCATATCACATCATTGTGCACATTCATCCTGGTTGTTAGGTCCCATTGCTGGCATGGAATGTGAGTTTGTGACCCGACACCTACAGTCGACACAGGTTGTTTTGATTTGTGTGTCTATTTTTGAGATGTGTGTATGCTTTGTGATGGTCACTTCTTCTTTTGTGTCATTGTACACTGTATGCATTGTCAGCCCCCATGTGTGATGCTTGTCTGCACATGGCCGAGACTATGTTATGTTTTCACAGCACTGTTAGCCTCACCACATCTCTGTGTGTATGGGACACAACCACTAGTTTGCCACAAAAGTGTTTCATGTGTTGGGACCGGGAATCATACATGCTGTTTGGCATTTGCAGCTTTGACCATGATGACACTTACCTTTTGGTCACTGTGATGAGGGGGGTTTTAGATCCCATCACCACAATGCTCAACATTTGCTGCAGTTTGGAACCACACACTTATCTTTTGTTCTTCACAGTGAGGGGGTGTTATTTTTACATTGACAAAGTGCTATAGTGATGCTTGCCTTGTGTAGGCCACACTCATTTTTTGGTCATACATGTGATGGTTGTTACATTGTATGTTTGAAGTCATAATCACTGTTGTGGGCATTTGTCACAGACTGCACACTGTTGTCATGATGTTAGGGGGGATGTATTTTGCTGACATACCTAATGTTGGAGTATGATGGATGTGTGGCGCATCACCCATCCTATGGTTGGGGGTGGCAGGGGTGTTGGGCAACAGGTTCCCTATGGGTGGGGGTGGCAGTAGTGATGGGCAACAGGTCCCCTATGAGTGGGGGTGGCAGGGGTGATGGGCAACATAAGCCCTATGGGTGGGGGTGGCAGTAGTGATGGGCAAAAGGTCCCCTATGGGTAGGGGTGGCAGTAGTGATGGGCAGCAGGTCCCCTATGGGTGGGGGTGGCAGTAGTGATGGGCAACAGGTCCCCTATGAGTGGAGGTGGCAGGGGTGATGGGCAACATAAGCCCTATGGGTGGGGGTGGCAGTAGTGATGGGCAACAGGTCCACTATGAGTGGGGGTGGCAGGGGCGATGGGCAACATAAGCCCTATGGGTGGGGGTGGCAGTAGTGATGGGCAACAGGTCCCCTATGAGTGGGGGTGGCAGGGGTGATGGGCAACATAAGCCCTATGGGTGGGGGTGGCAGTAGTGATGGGCAACAGGTCCCCTATGAGTGGGGGTGGCAGGGGTGATGGGCAACATAAGCCCTATGAGTGGGGGTGGCAGTAGTGCTGGGCAACAGGTCCCCTATGGGTGGGGGTGGCAGTAGTGATGGGCAACAGGTCCCCTATGAGTGGGGGTGGCAGGGGTGATGGGCAACAGGTCCCCTATGAGTGGGGGTGGCAGGGGTAATGGACAACAGGTCCCCTATGGGGGGGGTGGCAGTAGTGATGGGCAACAGGTCCCCTGTGAGTGGGGGTGGCAGGGGTGATGGGCAACAGGTCCCCTATGGGTGGGGGTGGCAGTAGTGATGGGCAATAGGTCCCCTATGAGTGGGGGTGGCAGGGGTGATGGGCAACAAGTCTGCTATAGGTGGGGGTGGCAGTAGTGATGGGCAACAGGTCCCCTATGGGTGAGGGTGGCAGTAGTGATGGGCAACAGGTCCCCTATGAGTGGGGGTGGCAGTAGGGATGGGCAACAGGTCCCCTATGAGTGGTGGTGGCAGGGGTGATGGGCAACAGGTCCCCTATGGGTGGGGATGGCAGTAGTGATGGGCAACAGGTCCCCTATGAGTGGGGGTGGCAGGGGTGATGGGCAACATAAGCCCTATGGGTGGGGGTGGTAGTGGTGCTGGCCATACAACCCCTATGGTGGCCTTTAGTTAGTGACCAGGATGTGGATCCCCTGTGTGTGTGCATTTTGCGGGTACGTGTCATTTGTTTGTGTGGCAGGTGTCTGATTTACCTTCTGCGCCGTCCGCGTCTGTTCCTGAGCCGGTCATAGATGTAGAGTACTGGATTGACCTGCGCGATGGGATTCATGATGTGTTCGTCTCTTACATGCTGCTTGTTGCTCCGTCTCGTACCCGTTGCAAGCTGGTCTGTCTCGTAGCCGTGGATTGAGTTGTGGCACGAATCATAGCTAATATATGCTTCTTTTCCGGATTCTGTGACGTGCCGTACGTGGCGACCCTTCCGGCACGTAGGAAGTACGCATCATACTTGTCAGGGCGGAAACTGCTATGGATACTTCTTCTGGGCGAATCCGTTCGGCGTTAGGACTTACGGCTCAGACGGAGAATGGAGCTTGAGTCACAGCCTACGTGTCGGTCGGGTTTTTGGCAGTTATGCGCATCGTACTTCATCAACAGGACGGACCGGCTCCGGGTACGGGTCGGTCGCACGGTAAGGCTACGAACAGCTCTCGGAGAGCTGTCTGACCCGGATCGGAATCGACCCCTTAGCCTGCCTGCCACTGGGGTCTGAAAGTGTCTTTCACCTGATTCATTTGCCCCCTGTCAAGATGGGACATTGAGCTCATAATGGGTGGGGAGGAGGTGGGGGGAGATGGCCTGAGCGGCCTCCTTGGAACTCTGGGGAGATTGGAGGAAGCCTCTACCCTGGTGGAGACTCTGCATATGCCCAGGACCCTGCAGTGCTCACTCTCTTTGCTGCTGAGAGTTCTTCGGCCCTGGAGCCTTCTGATCCCAATCGAGTCTGCCTGCTGCAAAGGGGGATACAAAAAGGTGAGTTAGACATGCCACTTTCAACGATGCCAGTGCTGATGCCCAGTGAGCATAATCTGTTACTGTCAAGCAGATTTTCTTTTTTTACATATGTTTCTAGCTGTTAAAATAACCGCACTGGAGTTAAAATGAAAAAGCAAATAGATGCCTTTAAATGTTGTGTTTTCTCTTGCCACGGAGCTTGAATGTGAGGCGATACCTTTGGACAATTGCTGCTTATTCTTTTAACATGGAGATTGATGTTTACTTTTCTTTCCTTGACTGCCGGGTGAGAGCATTTTTGAAAGTTTACAAACATAAATACCTCTGAATGGACTGTACAAATATTTCAAATTTGGAAATGGAAAGGACAAATGAAGCAGCTCTTTTGTTATTCTGAACTGTCATGGAAGAATTTAATAGAATACTTTACCGGGGGATGCACAAAAGCTAAATATTCTCTAGAGCCAGGGATCTAGCTTCCATAGGTGCAGCTGGTGCAGTGGCACAGAGGCCTGGGGTCCATTGAAACCAGATTATTGCTGCATTTCACAGATCAAACAGGGGTAAGTTTAATAGGGGTATGGGGTGAAAAGCAAATACATTTTACATTTTTAATATTAAATATATTTCTATTATGTATTATGTATTCAATATATTTTTTTTTATTTACTGTTTTTAAATTATTTTAATTTTGTTTAAGATATTTTACTTGTTTTTAATGTTGCGCTGACAGGGGTGGGAGTAGTAAATTGTACCCCTTCACAATCCAACACTTTCCCTACTGTTGCACTGACTGGAGTTGGAATAGTAAATGTTACCCCTCTGCAATCCAACACTGTCCCTACTGTTGCACTGACTGGAGTGGGAATAGTACATTTTACCCCTCCACAATCCAACACTTTTCCTGCTGTTGCACTAACTAGAATGGGACTAGTAAAATGTACTCCTTTGCAATCCAACACTTTCCCCACTGTTGTCCTGACTGGAGTGGGTATAGTAAGTGTTAGCCCTCCTCAAGCCAACACTTTCCCTACTGTTGCATTGACTTGAGTGGGAATATAAAATGTTTCCCCTCCGCAATCCAACACTTTCCCTACAGTTGCCTTGACTGGAGTGGGAATATTGAAATATTTCCCCTCTGCAATCCAACACTTTCCATACTGTTGCACTAACTGGAGTGGGAATAGTGAATGTCACCCCTCCGTAATCACACTCTTTCCCTACAGTTGCACTGACTGGAGTGGGCATAGTAAATGTTACCTCTCTGCAATCCAACACTTGCCCTACAGTTGCACTGACTGGACATTCCATCAATCACTTTTTTGTGTATTTTATTTGCCGTCCTAAGTGGGATGAGTATGCCCAAGCGAGGGTCCCCTGCATACTCTGGCTCTGGAACCAAGCTGTACCTGGCTGATGAGCCCATAACAAGGTCGAAACCAGGCCTGGATGGCTTGTGCACTGGTTCAGGGAGGACCTGGCTTGGCAGTTCGGGCTGGACTGTTCCAATTTGAGCAGGGTCAAGACTGATTTGCATATGGCTGGGGCCAAACTGAGGTGACATGGTGTGCAAAATAACCATGGACTGGGATGAGACCTGAGTACTTACAAATAGCTGAGATTAAGTCCAACATTCCATCCATCACTTTTTTGTGTACTTTACACCAAAACAGAGGCCCTTGGATTTACATAAGCTGTGCCATGAGCCAATAAAATACTAAATGCACAGACTCAGAACTGTCCACACTCTTGTACATGTTAGCACCAACCAGACCCACCAAGAAGAGTGCCACCTGGGGGTGGGTTGTAGTGCACTCCTGGAAACAAATAGGTGACAGGAAGTATATAATGTAGCCAAAAGGCAGCAGAGCGCTGTACAGGGTCAAAGGCAAGCATAGTCAATGAGTGACAGGAGCGGTAGTTGGACTCTGGGAGCATAAGTGTACTATTACTGCACTGTGATGTAGTGTACTTTAAAGAAGTGCGTCTTTCTGCTACTCTGGCCACTGTTGAAATTTGACCCTCAATTGTTTCTTCGCTGAGTTTGTGTTCCATGTATCAAGTTCACAGGGCTCTTTGTGCATCAAAGCGCAATTACAAAATCTCATTCTTGATTCCCAGAATTAGGAATGGGAGGAATTTACCCTTGCAAATTGAATTTGTTCACACAGAAATCCTGCCAGTATTATGAAATTGCCTTGCGATTAAATTAATTTGCCAGGGCAGGTTTATTTGTGCGCCTCAGTGGGCCCACCAGCAAAAGTTTCTGAACATCCGCAAACGGAAAGGTTTGCTAATATTCAGCTGACATTTATTGGTAGTTTCCCACTCCTAAACATTTCCAAATTTACTTCTGTCAAAATCAGGATTAAAAGTGGTTGGGTGGTGAGAATGTGGAGGAAAACCTTTCAAGACTGATGTGAAGGCAGGAGAAGGGGGCTCTAAACAGGAAAACTATTTTCCCTGCAGATACTTATGGAGTGGTAGGAATGTCAGTTCTCTTGGGGACCTGAGACTTTTGCACATCCCAAGGAATACCCCAGGAATTCTTGGTCAATTCCTAAAATATTTGTTCCAACCTTTGGGAAAAAAAACTCTAGGACGGACCAGTTTCCCTGGGAGGAGCGTTAGTCATTCGGGTTTTTTGAATAACAGGTTTCCCATTTGAAAAACATAACTTTGCATTGTCTGGCTCATGGTGGCCGCAGGACAGTCTATGGGAGCCAGAAGGGCTAGTCTGAAAGGCTAATGAGTGGGTTGGATGTTTGTCTATTTGTGGGTCTGCTTTATGGCCTGGTGAGACAGTATTTACCCTTAATTTGCAAAATGCAAATGTGAGCCGCGTTGTGACTAACGGGGTTCGCTTTCATTTTGGGGCATGGGACAGTTTTTAGTGCAAGTTATGCACTGGTTATGCCCACCTTATCTCGCACTGAAGCAGGCAGGCATTATTTGTCCCCAGTCGAAATTCAGCCCTCGCAACAACGTTCGACCTGCCGCCGCCCCGCAGGGGGACGTGGCAGGGATGAAGCGTCAGCCACGGGTTTTCATGGTTGGGACATGCCCGGCTGCCAGCCTGTCAGGCTCTGAACGCACTTGGCCGCAGCCTACCGGAGTAATGTCAGAGTGGCACTAATGGCCAGTCGGGTGCCGAGGGGACCCCTCGCTCCCCGCGTCACCGGTGCCAGTGCACCTGCTGTACTATTGAGAGCTACGCCTATACTTTGGGCTCTCTCTGAGAAAACTGCAGGTGAGGGAGCGGCTCTACGAGGCTCCAGCTACGAATAACGCCTATTTCCTTCAGCCTGCTGCTCGCTTTCTTCCTGCCTGCTGCAGCTCGCAGGCGGCGTGCCTGTGGACATGTTTGCATGCAGCGCTTCCGTTGCTGTGAGCCTGACAGAGCCGCGGAGCCCACATCCCCGCCGGCACTCTTGGCACGTGAGTCAGGACTGAGAGGTGAGCTCCCGGGACGCCTGGGCCCCCTCTGCCTGCCTCTGGACCCCGCTGCCTGTCTCTGGGCCCCTCCGCCTGGCCCCGGTCCCTCCGGCTCCTCCCTGCCTCTCCGGCATGCAGCGAGCCCCGCCCTCTGTTTGTACAGTTCCCTGGCACTAACCTCCGGGAGGGGCCGGCCCTCGGCTCCGGGACCAACCCATGCGTGCACTGTCGAAACTTGTCACCGGCTGCACTTTCCCGGCAGCGGCACTTGGGTGACTTTTTGACGGAACTGTATGCGGGCGCCTCTCCATGTACTCGGACTTTACCCACGGGCCACAGCCCCAAATGGAATATACCAGCTGACCGCTCGTGGAACCTCTGCCCGCCCAAGGCGTCCCCGGTGTAAGTTTATTGAGCTGTATTTCATATGTTTTTATCAGGTGGATTATATGTTACGATATTGTTTCTGAGCATGGTTCACAAGTGGGGGTGGGGGCATTTGAGGCGTTGCTCTTCTCATTCCGCGCCCCCTCTCCCCCTCTCATTCCATACAGCCCTATAGGGAGGCAAACTTTCATATGAGAACTTTTTTACGTCACTTCTTTCTGTAATGTATGTATGCCCTGTGCTAGTATCCAGAGGGTCGGCACAGGGCTGTTGGGGGAGGGGGACCGGGGTGTGGGGGGGTGTGGGGGGGGGGGGGGGCAGAGTCTGTCCCTCTGTACAGTCCGGAATATCAGGCTTCCGACGGGCTCGTTCAAGGAAAGCAAGGTGTGCATTTTTTCTTCGCAGGAACGCAGTCCCATCTGTAAGAGCTGCACGTTGAATGACGCTTTTGAGTTCCTATGCCTGTACCGCCGATTTAGTTTAGATTAAAAATAGTTTCTTGGAAAGTGTTTTTGGTTGAAGCTCTTTTTGGAAGGAGAACTGCCGCCTTCAACCTCGAGATATCCCCCCCCACCACGGCCTCTTCTTTAAATGTATTTCTTTCACTACACACACTCCTAACAGACTTGAGAAACACACACCACGCACACAAACACACAGAAGAGTCACATTGCACTCGCGAGCAATCCCACACAAACACGCAGTCTCATGAAACACGAATTTCTAACACGTACACACAACCCTTCTTCTCACACAAATGCCCCGTACACACAACCCTCGCCCGTGTTCACGCACATATGCACGCAAGCAGCCTTCCACACATACAAGCACGCTTACACACATGCCCCTGGACATAAAAGAAACACTACACACACTCCCGCTGACAACCTATACACCTGGGCACATCCTGTTTCGCACACACAAACACACGCCAGCACCTATCAACCCAAGTCACTTTTTTACACAGTCTTACACCCACGCGCACACAACGAACACCATTAACTCGCTATATAGAAACTCAGGCACACACATACATACACAAGCTCCCTATATAGACAGCCAAACACACGCACATGATCTCCCTATCTAGACACACGCATTCAGGCACCCAAACACACACGCGAACTACCTATGGATATCCAAACACACACGCCACCCCACAGAGATACCTAAGCAAACCACACGCACACATTTCTGTAGACACCTAAGCCCACACGCAGACACACCCACAAACGCCCGCGCACACCCCCACACATACACGAACCTACTTCCAGACACCGGCGCGCACACGCGCGCACACACTATCTATATGAGTGGTTTTGATTTACTTCCGGCTGCGACCGGCTCTCGCTTCATTGAGCCCTTATGCATCAGAGCAGCCGAGAGGAACCACCCGCTGGAGGGGTTCTCTGCTGTAGTGCAGCGGGCAGGAATAATTCGCATTTTCAGCTCGTCATCAAACGCTGTCTTCTTTCTTGCTGGATCGCGTCCTCCGAGGACAGAGTTCGGTCCTCTGTGGAAGGACCTTGCAGTCCGCATCGCAGGCACGAGACAGTCCCTGTGAAATGTTGGTAAACTCCTGAGCGGTGGCTCGTCAGTCAAGTACGTGACTAAGGCCACGTGCTCCATCCAGGTGCCAGTCTGGACTGATGCTCCAGGTGCCAGTCTGGACTGATGCTCCAGGTGCCAGTCTGGACTGATGCTTCAGGTGCCGGTCTGGACTGATGCTCCAGGTGCCGGTCTGGACTGATGTTCCAGGTGCCAGTCTGGACTGATGTTCCAGGTGCCGGTCTGGACTGATGCTCCAGGTGCCGGTCTGGACTGATGCTCCAGGTGCCGGTCTGGACTGATGCTCCAGGTGCCGGTCTGGACTGATGCTCCAGGTGCCGGTCTGGACTGATGTTCCAGGTGCCAGTCTGGACTGATGCTCCAGGTACCGGTCTGGACTGATGCTCCAGGTGCCGGTCTGGAATGATGCTCCAGGTGCCGGTCTGGACTGATGCTCCAGGTACCGGTCTGGACTGATGCTCCAGGTGCCGGTCTGGAATGATGCTCCAGGTGCCGGTCTGGACTGATGTTCCAGGTGCCGGTCTGGAATGATGCTCCAGGTGCCGGTCTGGACTGATGGTCCAGGTGCCGGTCGATGCTCCAGGTGCCGGTCTGGACTGATGCTCCAGGTGCCGGTCTGGACTGATGCTCCAGGTACCGGTCTGGACTGATGCTCCAGGTGCCGGTCTGGACTGATGCTCCAGGTACCGGTCTGGACTGATGCTCCAGGTGCCGGTCGATGCTCCAGGTGCCGGTCTGGACTGATGCTCCAGGTGCCGGTCTGGACTGATGCTCCAGGTGCCGGTCTGGACTGATGCTCCAGGTGCCGGTCTGGACTGATGTTCCAGGTGCCGGTCTGGAATGATGCTCCAGGTGCCGGTCTGGAATGATGCTCCAGGTGCCGGTCTGAACTGATGTTCCAGGTGCCGGTCTGGACTGATGTTCCAGGTGCCAGTCTGGACTGATGCTCCAGGTGCCAGTCTGGACTGATGTTCCAGGTGCCGGTCTGGACTGATGGTCCAGGTGCCGGTCGATGCTCCAGGTGCCGGTCTGGACTGATGCTCCAGGTGCCGGTCTGGACTGATGCTCCAGGTACCGGTCTGGACTGATGCTCCAGGTGCCGGTCGATGCTCCAGGTGCCGGTCTGGACTGATGCTCCAGGTGCCGGTCTGGACTGATGCTCCAGGTGCCGGTCTGGACTGATGCTCCAGGTGCCGGTCTGGACTGATGCTCCAGGTACCGGTCTGGACTGATGCTCCAGGTGCCGGTCTGGACTGATGCTCCAGGTGCCAGTCTGGACTGATGCTCCAGGTGCCGGTCTGGACTGATGCTCCAGGTGCCGGTCTGGACTGATGCTCCAGGTACCGGTCTGGACTGATGCTCCAGGTGCCGGTCTGGACTGATGCTCCAGGTGCCGGTCGATGCTCCAGGTGCCGGTCTGGACTGATGCTCCAGGTGCCGGTCTGGACTGATGCTCCAGGTACCGGTCTGGACTGATGCTCCAGGTGCCGGTCTGGACTGATGCTCCAGGTGCCGGTCGATGCTCCAGGTGCCGGTCTGGACTGATGCTCCAGGTGCCAGTCTGGAGTGATGCTCCAGGTGCCAGTCTGGACTGATGCTCCAGGTGCCAGTCTGGAGTGATGCTCCAGGTGCCAGTCTGGACTGATGCTCCAGGTGCCAGTCTGGACTGATGCTCCAGGTGCCGGTCTGGACTGATGCTCCAGGTGCCGGTCTGGACTGATGCTCCAGGTGCCGGTCTGGACTGATGCTCCAGGTGCCGGTCTGGACTGATGCTCCAGGTGCCGGTCTGGACTGATGCTCCAGGTACAGGTCTGGACTGGCACTGCAGGGCGCAGGGGAAGCCCCCTTGCAGAGGGCCCCATAGCCGCTTTTAGGAGTGGAGCATGGGCTGTCCAGTCTGACAAACTGCCCTTAGGGAACACACCATTTGTCTGGTAGAAAACTTATAAAATGTGCCCCCTGTCCACTTGGAGATGGCTGCAATAACTTGCCTCTGACTCAATGCAAGATGGGGCTGTTGTGAGCACATTTTCAAAGACTGATGTTAGCTTCCCAGCTGACCATGACCAGGTGCTCTGAATCAGTAGCCAATATATGTGCAAAATGTAGCAGGTGTCATTCAACAGCCTGAAAGTCTAGTTTATCAATCTCGGAAAAATAATGAAAGCCATTTAGGGTCCTGGCACAAATTCAGACCTTTCACAAGCAGGCTTCTCACACGTCTCAGCAGCAGGAGCATTAACCCCCAATGCTGGCTTACCTGTTTGCTTTCTACTGACGAGTGGGGGAGGTGGTTTGGGTTCGTGTATTAACTCACACTGGCCAGTATCACGCACCCGTCCCCTTGGTATGTGCCAGAAACACCCAAAGTATGAATGAGTCACAAACACCTGTGCGTTGACTTTAGAGGGGGATTCCGCAGACTCCACCCATGAACACTACAAGGGTCTCTTGTGTTGTTGCTGACTCATTTGTACACACAGCAAGTGAAACCGGATTTAGAAAAAAAATTGGGAACAGGCCTTGACTCGGTGAGATAGAAAAAAAAAGAAAGAAGTGTCCAGAGGCAGAACAAACACAGCTTGGTGGTTTGACCCTGCCAAGAGTTGCTGCAGTTTTCAATACAGTGACACATTGGTTTGACTCTTGTCACCTCACTTTACCATGCAACAGGCCACAAATAGCAGCACCTTTTCTATAGTGCTTAGATGTCTCCACAGAAATGCAGCATGTGTAGCTTCTCACAACTATTATTAGCAGATTTCTAGTTATTGTGTGTGTAGGGGAGGTTGATTTAATCAAAACTACACAGCTGCTCCCGCCAACTCTGTAATATATACGCTTTGAGGCATTTGTATAGTGCCTCGTTCCCCTTGTGAGACCCAGAAGCGCTTCAGGGTGGTCCTATCAGAGGCTAATCCGTTTGTTGCACGTGGTTGGTTGTGTGGGTTTATGGGTTGGCACATGTGGAAAGGGTTGGGATGTGTCCTGCATGAGGTCTGAAGATGTGTTCAAGTGTTGGTGCAGCAGGCTTGTGGCTGGCTTCAGAATGGAGTGAAGCAGCAAGATTTCAGAGCTATAGAGTTGTGTTTGAATACACTGACCTTTTTCGTGTAAGTGCCTCCTACGTTTGTTGGGAACGGTTTAACTTTGTTGTAAGTTATAACATGCTATTTTGCATTATTTTTAGGTGCGGCATTAGACAAGACCTTTTGATTTTACTAAAATTATATGTATATATATTTTTTTAGGTCTCGCCTGACCCAGCGCATGCGCTGGTCTGCCGAGACTTATTGAGAGGGCTCCAAAAAGTGCTACCAGGCCAGCCTAGAGCTACAGTGCATGTGCGCGTGTGCCGCGCTTTACCGAGATTACTTTCACTTTCACGGCCGCTTTGATGTTTGATCGCGATCACTTTCGGGGCCTCACGGCCGCTTTGATGTTCTCCGTGAGGCTTCAATAGATTGCAGCAGTTAAAACAACCCTTGGCATAGCCAATAGGTCTCGCTTTTGGGACCTTATAAGTGTTTAGTTATGCAACTGTTCCATGACTAAACACTTATAAGGTCCCAAAAGCAAGACCTATTGGCTATGCCAATGCTTGTTTTTTATGGAGTTGCACATAGCGCGAACTTGACATGAATGTATCGGGTATCAGAGCACTTTACAGAGCACCAGTTGCGTTACATGAGGACACATTCATTTTTGTTAGGCATGGGGAGATTAAGTGATAGCCCAGAATCACAGGATGTTGAGCGTCATTGCCGAGACTCGAACCCAGTTCCCCAGATTTGAGGTCGACTGCCCTAACCCGGTTCCCCAGATTTGAGGTCGACTGCCTTAGCAGTTAGGCCAACTCCTCTCCCCATAATACTTTCAGGGGCTTTCAGCCAGACCGTTTTATCTATTGGTCAGTTTGTATGTTTACATATATTGTTACCCAGTGCAGCATGCAGTCAGGGACAATGGGTCAGCCCATTTCAGCCATTGGCTAACTTCACTGCGAGTGACAGCATTCTGCCCTTTCACAAGAGCACAGTTGCACACAAAATCGTTCTCTTCAGTGCCAGGGACTACTATGGCAGTGTGTGTTTTAACCCCTTCCCTGCTCATGACGGAACCACTCCGTCATGAGCCACGGGCGCCGTGTGCTCATGACGGAGTGGTTCCGTCATGCTGCGGCCGTTGGCGGCCGCTCCGCCCACGCGGCGCTAATTCCCCGCCTGTGCGGGCGATTAGCGCAGTGGGCGGAGTCGTGACGGAACCACTCCGTCATGAGCACAGCGCGCCCGTGACTCATGACGGAATGGTTCCGTCATGAGCATGGGGGCGCCGCGCTGCCCCCAAACCCCCCCAGCGCCGCGGCAAAATTCATGCTGCGGCGAAGGGGTTAAAGAACAAAAAATATTGCTTTGAACTAATGTTTATTTTACGTTGGTAGAGGCCTAGCAGCTCCCCTAGCAATGCAATTTTACAAAAAATGAGATGGCGAAAGTAGCGCAGACAATGCACAAAGGCTGGCAGCAAACTCCAGACCTATTGGCTTTGCTAATGCTTGTTTAATGTGGGAAGAGTAGATTACTAATGATAGATGGAGTCTGGGTAATGATGCGCCTCCCAGTCCTACCTTTGGTAATAGCGCATTACATGCCACTTGGGACATCTCTAGCTGCCTGTGATAAAAAAAAATATGTATGTGCTCAAATGCAAAAAAAACATCTTGCCGTTGAGTTCTGACGTCACAGTGCCTGCTGCCAGACCCAGCAGCCAAGAGAAAGGGCAGGGCATGAACCATGACTAAAGCTGCAGTTTAAACTACAAAAACGAAACCTGTCTTTTCCATCAAAAGTTCTTTTAAAAAAAAAAAAATAGTGATCAGAAGAAAGGAGATATTTATGGCAAGATGTTTATTTTTTGCCGGTTTAGGTAATTGTAGGAAGGAAAGAATCTCTGTGTAGGGTTCTACACATTGTGACTTAAATCATTATTAAAATCTGACTTAGATTAAACTGATTCTCATATCTTGCAACTGATATGGACCTGATTTTTGCTGTGTGTAGTTTGCACTGCCGATGCTTATACATGCAAACATCCTTCTCTTTCGTATGAAAGAACAAAACACTAAGGGCCCTAATATGAGTCTGGCGGTCCAAGGGTCCGCTAAACTCGTGGTGGCGCGGCAGTAGGCGGATCCAGACACCGCCGCGCTGGCGGTCTGACCGCCCGATTACGCTTTGGGCAGTCGGACTATGCTGGGACCGCCCACTTCACCAGGGAACTGCTGTTCCCTGTCGTAGGAGCAGCGGTCAGTGGCCTCAATATGCTTGGCAGGACCGCCACGGTACCGCAAAGCCTATTACAAGTTTCCTTTCGGCCAGGCTTTTCATGGCGGTTCAATCACCATGAAAAACCTGGCAGAGAGGAAACAAAGGCGGCCCTACAGGACCCCCCTGTGCGTCAAACATATGTGGATGCACACAGGGGAGCATAACATGTGCTTCCCTGTGTGCACATAGGTCCCTGCATGGCATGGACTTTCGAGTCTAGGCCATGCAGGACCATTGGAGTACGGTCCCACTGCAGTGCCTTTTTTAATGGCACCGCCCCCTTTACAAGAGGCACCGCCATGTGACCACCACGCTGCCTGCCTGCCAAACTACTAAGAAGTCAAAATCTGGTGGGCGGCGCGACCTTTGGTGGAGCTGTGGTGCGGCGTTTTGCACCGCCATGCCACTGCTCCGCCAAAAACTCGTAATCAGGGCCTAATTGATTTATTTACAAGCTCCTTGCTCTGTGGTCACTTTTTAGCACATAAAAAGTGATGCAAGGGGCTTGTAAATAAGCCCCCTATGGATTTAAACAATTTGTAGGAAGATATATGCTGTTACCTTGTATTATAAGGAATTAAGTACCCCGCTATACGTTATAAGGATTACAAGTCACCTTGGAGATCCATGACCTTATGTAGGAACTTGGAGTTCCATGACCTTATGTAGGAACGCGGCCTTCGCTTATTTCCTCTATATGGTCATGACATTTTTTTGTGATTTGAAGTCTTCTTATAATGTACAGCCGGGGGCTACTTTATCCCATATATTATGCTATATTTTGCTATGGTATGTAATGTTATACACGTTCATATAGTGCACATTCTTCCTTTGAAGTTAGGACACGGGTGACGTCTTTCACTGTAAAAGGATTTTAACATCAGATCTGTGATGCAGAAACCAGTGCTATGTATGGCGCAGGCTTTACCCTTGTCGATATGGAAACGAATGTCGAAAACAAAGATGGCGTCATCGGGCGCGTCACTCTCTTCCATGGGTCCGTGGGCTCGGTGTCCCGTGGGAGGCGGCAGGATGGATTCCAAGAGGAAGCAGCTATTTAGGAAACTCGAGCGAGTAAAGTAAACGGTAACTTTGTACACAGCGTATTGAAAACAGTCATTAACTTTCGAAAAATGCAGCGTGGACACAGATTGTGTAACGCCTTTTCGCCCTTCGGACATCACTGGAGAGAGCCGAGAGTTTCAAAGGCCAAAAAAAGGAAACGAAGCGTAACAGCGATAATGTTTTTTTCGTTGTGAGGCCTAAAGCATGTCTGGAAAGACGCAAAAGGAGCAGGTGTTGCTATCACTCAGCTCTATGGCGTTTATTGCATCGACCTGGGAGGGATGAAAGGCGGAGGGTGTGACCCGTGACCTTCAGCTTGTAGGCCTGTTGGAGACATATTAACCCGGTGAACTACCTCACAAAACAATCCGCTGCAGTAACTCCTCAATGAGCCCGTTTCACCGCGCTGTCTCTGGTGAGGACGCGAACCCTTGACCCTTCTCGTTGTAAGAGACGCATTTACCCACTGAGCTACTTTACACAGCGCTGCGCTCAGAGTCACCTCTGACTGAAGAATTTTAAATATGCTGAAATTCCAGTTCAACAGGCATAAGTAGCTCAGGATGGCAGTTGGAGCTACGGGGTTTCGGGCATTAAACTGTGTTCAACAAGGAGCCTGGTGCTGCTAATGAAAACATACCCCATGACGCCAGAAGACTCCATCACACGCCACTGCTAGCGCCAAGAGGCAACCGGGTTCAAAACGAGCTTTTGCCAGTGCACTTCATATAGAAAATACATGTTTTTGTAGAAAATCCTCACTTAGGAAGATGTTCTAGTCCAACTAAAAACGAATTAGGCCTTTTCCCAAGCCTGGTGTGTAGAAACCATCTCCAGATTGATATTTGTACCCCTGGAGTCGGTTTGGGAAGGTCTTGGCTGCTGTTAACAACGGATATTGACGCGAGAAGGGCCGCCCGGTCCAATAATATTGATAATTGCATGCTATTATTAATAGATGTTTTAGTGTCAGCACTAGTAGTAGAAAGGCAGTAATAGTCTATTAGTAGCAGTAGTAGCATTAGTATAGTAGTGTAATAGTAACAGGCCATGCTAGTAGTAGTACCATGCTACTGTTGCTGTAATACTGTAATATTAGTAGTAGTGTCATAGTGCTAGATAGCAGTAGTACTACTATAGTGCTGCAGTAGCAGAGGTAGTACTGGCAGTGTAAAAGTAGTAGACAGCAATAGTAGTACCGAAGCACTATTGTAGTAATATGAACAGTAGAAGTAGTAGTGTAACAGTACTAGCAGCAGTAGTACCACTGTGGTGCTAATGTGGTAATACTGCCAGTAGTGTTAGTATTCATTGTAGTGTAATACCAATAGTAATAAAGTACTAACAGCAGCAATATACTTGTGCTACATAGTAGTGCGACTGTAATGCTAATGTAGTAATGCGTAACGCCTGTAGATAGCATTACTGGAGTACTAATGTATTAATACTAGCCGTATTGCAGTAATTACCAGTGAATTCTATTGTTTTGGCCACATTGTCCAGTGTCACAAAAAAACCACATGCAGCATCTGGTCAGTAATTGATTGTCTTTTGGGTTGGAGACGGTAGGCACCGGCTCCCTGCCTCTTTGGAAGCTTACATTCAGGTCGTTCAGGCAAATCCCGAGGCTGCTCTCATCCTGAGAGCAGCCTCAGGATTGGCCGTAGGGGAGCCTGGGAGCCTGTGTGGACCCAGAGAGGAGGAGAAGAGCAGCGATGCGACGGGCGGCAGGTAAGTTATTTTATGAATGTATTTTCATCATCACAGTTGATTCCCCGTCTACCCCCGCCATGCCACTCTTCCGTGACACCGGCCGCTACTGACACCGAGCACACAAGCACAGATGGAAGCACATGAGAGAGAGAGTGCAGCACATATGAGGGAGAGATCAACATGGACCTATTGGGCCTGTGGGGGGATTTGAAGAGAAGCAGCAGATGAAGGAGAGGGGTGGAAAACACTTGAACTCTCATGGAGTGCAGAAAGAATAAAAGAGGAGTAGTTCCCTAAAAGTGTGCAGCGGAAGAATACAAGTCAGCCAATCAGCAGGGTAGTATGGAGGAAATGCCACAAGGGAAGGGCAAATGTACAATGGACAAGGCAAGCTATCAAATACGAAGCAAGCAATTGACAGTATCAATGAAGCCAAGCAATAGAAACCAATGGGCAGGGTTTAAGCCCACCCACAGTAAGTATAGCAAGCCCCAGGGCTTTAAGGGGGCCGGGTCTCACCGGTGCTGAGCACCAGCAGTTTTTAGGTCTCGCCTGAGCCAGCGCTTTAGCGCTGCTCTGGCGAGAGCTTTAGTATTCGGGAGATTTGGAAGTGCAAACTAGTGCTTTTCAGGCCTCCAAATACAGTGCATGTGCGCCGGGCGTGCGCACCATTTGGCAGCCTGCGTGATCATTTCGCGGCCGCTTTGATGTGCTCAGTGAGCCGCACGGTCACTGAGAACATCAAAGCGGCCCCGAAAGTGCACACCATTTGCCAGCCTGCGTGCCTCTCTCCCCTTAGAGGGCGCGACGTGCCCTACCCCCTCCCTTATCCCACTTCCTGCTTGATTTTTTTACATTCGCGATCGCTTTTGCGATCGCTTGCACTTTCACGGCCACTTGTGTTATTTATATGTTCTAGAATACTCTGTTTATGCTCCCGAGGCAGAAAGTAGAGTGCTTTGTTCGGCCGCAGTACATACATCAATGACTCCCTTCATTATTTGTGTTTGAAACAAACCGATCACATATTTATCAAATTTCTCTTGCTTTCAAAAGAGGATGAAGGGCGGCCATCGCCCCCTCTCCTGCATGCATGACCGCTCCCTTCTTGAGGATGCCCCCCTCCAAACCCCCTCCAGCGTGCACCCCCGCCCCCTATCCACACGCCCTGGGGTTCTCAGAGAGCAGCCACGCCCTGGTGGCTTGGATGTATGCATTCTATGGCGTGGCACGCTGCCGGGCTTGGGGCGCTGCCAACCCGAGGTTAGCAGGGCAGCGCGCCCCTCCCCCCTCAGCAATGCACATGACGAGATCACATGTAAGAACTGCACATGTGATAGCAGACCCCCCCCTCCCAGCAGATAAACCAGTCAGGAGCGTAGCTTCCGTGGATGCCGCAGGTGCAGTGGCACCGTGCCCAGGGCCTCTCTGCACTCTGATTATTACTATATTTCACTTTTCGAACTGCGGCCGTGGGTGTCTTTCCTTCCTTGCGGTGGGATTCATAACACACTGGCTAGCCACTAAACCCAGTGTGATATTGCATGTTTTACTGGTGACTCTGACCCTTAAAGAGCTCTGATTTCATGTGCAATCTTTTAAGTAGCGCATACGATATCGTTGCCACAGCCTCTTGGCGCTGTTCTGTCAGCCTGGTGATGGTTATTGCACCGGAGGAGACCCCCTAGGACGCCTGGTCTCAGGACTTTACTCCACAACTTTACTTGTGCATTCTTACCATTGCCACCTCAGTCCCAGCTTCCGATTTCACATCACAGTGTCTGTGCTGTGGTAAATAATTTAATTACCGGGACTTAATTTGATACAGAAACATAATAAAATAGCTCAGTAAATAAGAGGCAGAATCCGTGGTATTAGAGGTTCGGAATGGGCTTTATTCCAATGGTCGATTATAATCGGTTGCTCCAAGTTCCATCACCACGGAGGTTCAGGAAGTGAAGTACATACATTATTGACAAGAAATGACTTTTATAGAACATACATTACAATGAAGCGAATGCAGTAGGCGTAACAATTGATAAGGAAAATGACGATTCACATGCGTAACCGAAAATGGGCGTAATAAGGACGAAAAAGGAACATAATTGGTTATGATGTCATATATAGGTGGATCTATAAGATTATACTTGGCATAGATGCGCGCGCAGCAGCATGACGTGTGATTGACGTGCAACTAGGGGGTGAAGGGGACTTGACATTTAGCTCTACATGTGGAGACAAGAAGTCTGGGGGGTCAAGTCAACCTAATCCCAAATCATATCTAACATCCTATGTTTAAAGAACTATGTTATCCACAAAGGAAGGACTCTCGGACAGAATCTATTCTATACTGCCTGTGCGTGCGTGTACAAGCGTCTAAGTGTCTATATGAGATGCAAGGGGCAGAAACCTTCCATGGTAACAGGGCTATGAATTACTTGAATAAAGACAGAGAGGCCGGGCCTTTGCTCGGTAGCTGGAAGAATGTTTACTTAAACTACTAGACAGGAATGCATCGGCTGAGGAGCGAAGCAGATAACTCGAAGGTGAAATACAGTTTTTGGCAGGCAGGCAAACCCGGCCGAGGCAGGCACCGTTAGCCGCACAGGGAGTAGGACAAAGTTCATGGATACAGATGCGAGCTCAAACTGAAGCTGTCAGAGGCAGAGAGCAAGAAAAAGCTTGATGGCAGAATCGGGGCCTACTCGCCTGAACTGTAAAATGGAGTAACTGAGCCATATAAAGTCGGTGGCCTTTCATACTTAGGAATGGAATATCCAGCCTATTCATGGTGGATCTGACAGAGGACAGGTTGACGGTGGATGCACATGTATTTGCGTCTTCATAACTGGAACTGGAGGGAACATACATGTACTTGTGATTCATACATGGAACCGTTGGGGTCCAAGATAGGGGACATAACTGATCAGAAAAATCCATATTTCCACATTCCCTCCTTGTCCCCTACTTGCCCGTTAAGAGATATCAATCTTCATCAATCCATTGATCTGTTCATATAACATCATTTGTTCTTCTTTCTTCTTCCGTGACGAATGAAATCTTGGTGGTGGAATACACGATGTGGCACACAGACCACAGATCGCTGGTCCACATTGTAGACATAGACAGCAACTGAATAGTATGAGAAGGCCAATACCTAGGAAGGATAGAACTCTCCATCCCCAGGCTGATATCACACTCCAAAACCACCCGGACCAAGTCCAAGTGCCTGGATTCTGGTGTATCTGGCTCACAATCTTATGAAGGCGAGTTATAGCTTTATATACAGATGGCGAATTTTCTGGTATGAATACGCAGCAGCTTGATCCGATGACCCTACAAGCTCCGCCCCTATCAGCCAGGATGACGTCAAGGACAAGACGATTTTGAAGCACAACAATCCGCATAGCAGACTGCTCTTCTGTTAAATTGCCTAAAGCGGAAATAGTTTCATTTACTACTGCTTCAAGGGTTCTAGTTAATCTACGTATCAGCTTACTATTAGTAACAGTACCTATATAGGGAAAGATGCCTTTATTAAAATCTACATACTTGTCCCATGCCGTCTCAGTATAATCGACAATTGGGAGATCTCTCCGCTCTCTGTTGTGTACTAAATGAATATTTCTATAATAATCAGGAGGAGCTAGGAAAACAGGTGGCAAAAGGAATGCAATGTAGCAGGTACCATCCCAATCTAGAGGTAGACGCATATATGCAGTCTGACCACATATAAAGTAGGAGTGGCGAGAAGCTCTAAATGAAGATTTGCCTTGATCACTGAATTCTACTATAGTAGTGCATTTACTATGGCCCATATGTATGGAACCAACTTTTCTTACACACAATTCACCCTTCGCTGGGAATACTGACATGGTGGGTAAAACTAGTTCAACTTCGGATTCGACATTTAGAATCATGAGATTAGGTGTAAAATTACCTAATCCATATACTTCATTTTCTAGATCAGTTCCTGTTCCTTTGGGGCGACCCTCCTTGTCAGGGTAACAGACTTTGAATAAAACTAGGTTCAGATTTCCCCATACCCAATGGTCTTGATAAACTGCTGTGTCTGAGTCTATGGAATTGATTAAACTAAACCATGCTCCACAGGAGCCATTATGTGTAAACGGATGTGGAAAGAAAGGCAGGACTCCTTTATAATTCTGATAGGGAGGGAGTCGGCCACACACCCAACAATTAGTAGCATTACTAGTCTGATGGGAATGATGTAACATACTAATGAAAGTGTTATTGCGCAGCGCAAGTCTATAGGACAATTCATGCGGGGGTAGGTCACTAAAAGAATGTTCAGCAGTAACATTGTAAACATTTCTGGTAATAGGGTAATATATGTGCAACAATATACTTGCAGTAATTATTAAAAGACTTAAGAAAAACAAGATTAATAATGTCACTATGCAATGATTACGCAGTGATTTACAATACGCCTGTCGTTTCAACATTTTTCGCGATTTTCCATGATTCAGGTCTAAGGGATACATGTCGGAGACAGATTCAACCGCTTCACCTTGGAGAGGACTTAAACAATCAAATCGTCCGACGGTCTAGGCCTGAGTTTTAGTTTATAAAGTTCCTGACTGTTGGCCTCAGCCAAAGGTAGTTTTGAGTCAATGGGTGAAGACACACGAGGTGGGCTATTTACATCTGCAGGAAGTCCATGAAATTTCTTGATATGACTTGAATGCACCCATCCTTTTCTGCCTTCAATCTTCACGGCTGTCCTTGTGGTCAGCAGGACCAACTTGGGTGACTTCCACCTGGGCTCCAGCTGAGTCTTTCGGTCAAAATTCCTCACAAGAACGAGGTCTCCCGGAACTACGTCATGGGGTTTCACCTCAGTGTTGTCGGGAAAGGCTGCAGCTACCTGTGAACGACAAG
Organism: Triturus cristatus; assembly: GCF_964204655.1. Lineage (NCBI taxonomy): Eukaryota > Metazoa > Chordata > Amphibia > Caudata > Salamandridae > Triturus > Triturus cristatus. The sequence continues at coordinate 818,097,410 of NC_140593.1, read as the reverse complement.
ATTGTAGTGCAGACATCAAGGAAGCCAAGTAATCTGTCAGCATATTACAGTCAATATCAGTTATTTTGCGTGGTATAGGCGTCCCCCACATATTTGGTGGTCTGCCGAAGATCACCTCATACGGGGATAGCCCTGTTCGAGAGTGTGCTACCATTCTCATGTAAAAGAGTGCAACTGGTAACGCTACTACCCAGTCGACACCTTTCTCTCTGCATATTTTGGACAATCTGATTTTCAGTATCTGATTATGTCTTTCTACGAGACCTGCTGCCTCGGGGTGTCGGACACAGTGGAATTTCCACTGATATCCTAACAGAAGTGAAACATGTTTCATTAATTCGGATGAGAACGGCTGGCCGTTATCTGAGTGAACAACACGTGGTAAACCGTATCGTGGGAAGAATTCTCGAACCAACTGTTTGGCAGTAGTCGGGGCAGTGTAATCTGAAACCGGGTATGCCTCCGTCCAACGGGAAAGAGCGCAGACAACTACGAGAACATATTTGAATCCTCGACATCGTTCCATCTGGATATAATCCATCTGGAGTACTTCAAAAGGGTGATTAGGAGGATGAAATCCACCTTGTTCTACGGGAACGCTTTTTCCTGGGTTGAACTGGCAACAGATCATACAGGTACGAACTTTTTGTTTGGCTGCTGCTCGCAAATGTTTATTGAACCAAATGTGTTGAATGCTGTCTAGCATAGCTTTTTCTCCTAGATGTGCTGGACTATGTATAGTGTTAATTATAACTTGGACCATTGAATCAGGAAGGAACCACACAGACTTTTCCTTCATCATCCATCCTTGGTCCGTTTGGATCCCTCCTAACTCAGTCCATTTCTTTATTTCGTCTGGTGTAGCATGTGTCTGTATGTCAATTACGTCAAGAGTAGGATCTTTAACTGTCATACAATGTGTCGGCATCGGGACTATTGTCTTTGTCATGTCGGAGGTTTGAGTTTGAGCAGTCTGTTTAGCTGTTCTGTCGGCTAGATCATTGCCTTGAGAAATGATATCAGTAACTTTCGTATGAGCCTTACATTTCATAATTGATATTGCGGTTGGTAGATGTATTGCATCTAATAAGGCATGAATGAGGGGTCCGTGCTGAATGTGGGCACCGTGGGAAGTTAAATAACCTCTCTCTCGCCACAGCACGCCGAAGTCATGTACAACTCCGAATGCATAACGTGAATCAGTGTATATGTTGACTTTTTTATTTGTGGCTTGAATACAGGCTTGTGTCAGAGCGATAAGCTCTGCGGCTTGAGCTGACAAGGTATTTATGCGATCAGTTTCAATTATTTCAGTGTCTGTTGTGACTGCGTAAGCAGCCACTAACTCTCCTGTACTTGTTCTCATACATGAACCATCTACATACAATGTCAGGTCTGGGTCTGACAATGGAACATCGGTTAAGTCTTGCCTAGGTTTCGTCGTTATTGTAATAACTTCAATACAGTCATGGGCTAGTGGGTCTGTTCCGATTACAGGTAAAAGTGTGGCAGGATTCAATGTGTTACAACGTCTGATTTCTATATGTGGCTGAAACAATGTCAGTTCGTACCCAGTGAGTCGCGCAATAGTCAAGTGTTGTGTTTGCGTTCTATTTACAAGAACCTCTACTGCATGTGGTACTTGAACTGTCAATGGATGTCCTAACACTGTGGCGTCGCTCTGTCTTATTGCTAAAGCTGTCGCTGCTACTGATTTTAGGCATGCAGGCAAAGCCTGAGCTACGGGATCTAATGTACTAGAAAAATAAGCACATGGTTTGTGTGCTCCTGCTTGTTCCTGTGTGAGTACTGACAAGGCAGTACCTTCGCGTTCTGTAACAAAGAGTGTAAACTGTTTTCTGTAACATGGCGTTGCTAAAACAGGTGCTTGACATAAAGCTTTCTTTAGGCTTTCAAAAGCTTGTGTATGTTCCTGAGTCCAAGGGAGAACAGTCGATGTGGCTGCCTCCTGTGTTGTCAACTGAATGAGTGGTTTTGCTAGAAATGCATACTGAGGGATCCACTGCCTACAATATGAAGTGAGGCCTATGAACGCCCGTACCTCCTTTTGTGTCTTGGGTATTGGCATGTTAGCTATTAACTGAATGCGGTCGGGTGTAAGCTGCCTTCCCTCCTTGGACAGCGAGTGTCCAAGATAAACAACTCGCTGGACACAGAATTGCAGCTTAGAAGGGGACACCTTGTGCCCCTTTTCGGCTAGAAATTGTAAAACTGTCAGTGATGCTTTCTCACATTCGGGTTCGCTTCTCGCGGTGATCAGCAGATCATCGACATATTGAAGCAGAGCAGTGTTAACTGGCATGTGGATACTGTCGAGTTCACGTTTCAGTGCTTGGCTATAGATGCTGGGGCTTTCTGTAAATCCTTGAGGTGCGCGTGAGAATTTAAAGCTACGCCCATTTAAACTAAATCCGAACAAATATTGGCTTTCCGGATCTATTGGGACGCTGAAAAAGGCATTCTTGAGATCAATTACAGTAAAGAATGTTGCTTCGGAATCAATAGCTGTCAGTAATGACGAGATATCTGGGACCACAGGAAATTGTGGCACAATGCATTTGTTTAATTCGCGCAGATCAATAACCAATCGATATACTGGCGGGGCCTTTGGATCTGTTCGTTTAAGAATCGGAATTATCGGTGAATTACATACATTGGAGTCTGTTTCCACAACTACTCCTTGGGCAATGAGCTCGTCAATGATTTGTAGTAAAGCCACTACAGCATCTGGTGGTAACTTGTATTGTCGCATTCGTGGTAGTACCACTCCTGCTTTCAGTGTGACTCGATATGGTGTAATATTCATGCAACCAACATCAGTAGGGCCTTGTGCCCATAGATGTACAGGTAAAGTCTGCAGTCGGGGATCCATGTCTCTAGACACATAGTGACCTTTAAAATCACGTAAAAACAATCTTACTCCTTCCGGAGAACAACATATTATAGCTCCTAGAGCTTTCAGTGTTTTTATTCCTAACAAGTTTTCTGGACATGATTTAGTAAGCAATAAATCTGTAGTTCGGGTCAAAGGTCCTATCGTAAGTGGAAGAGGCTGTGACACTTCATTAACAATAGGTTTTCCTGAAAAACCAAGGGAAATATTCTGTGAGCCTGAGAGGGGTGCCCCTGGAACTTCACTACGTTTTATGGTTGTTCGACTTGCCCCTGTATCGAGTAAAAATTTTCTGTCTTGGCCTAATAATTCACTATGTACATAAGGTCCTTCTTGATCTACAAGGATCTCGATAAGGGGTAAGTCAACTTCCCTCTCTAGGCTGGTTCATGCGTATCGTTGGTAATCAGGATAGTCGTACTGTGCGGTCTGGTACAGTTGTCGTGTCGTGGTTTGTGTGGCAGCAACGGGCAGCGCTGGTGCAGCTGGCACAAACTGTATAGACTGTGGTGGAGCTGGCATGGACTGTGCATGCTGCGGGGCTCCTTGTTCATTCTGATCCTGTCTAGGTGGCCGTGGTCTTTCTTTTGTATTACCTATGGCGATATTATGTTTCAAAACTGGACAATCGTGTACGTAATGACCTGGCTTTTTACAATAGTTGCATGTCCCTTTTACAGGTCCTGTTGAATCACTGGAATGTGTCGTACCCTTTTTATGTCCTTCAGCTGGAACTGTCTGGGAAACTAGCATTTTCATTTTCGTGTCTTTCATGCGTCTGTGTTCATGTTCTTGTTCCTCTCTAATTCTATTGTGATGGTACTGTAACATTTGTAACATTTGTGATGGAGTGTTACCTTGCCAGGTACTCTCGAATTTTAATACTCTATTCTTTACTTGGGGCAGGGCATTTTCTACTAATTTTGTTACAAACAGATGCGGGTATGATTCGCTACTTGCTTTTATGCCACTATTTATACCAAAACATTTTTCAAATCGGGCATAGTAATCACTAGTGTCTTCATCTTGCTTCTGCTTACAGGCTGAAATTGTACCCCAATCTTCCTTTTTCGTAGTTAATAAACGTGGCAGTACCTGTACTAATAAACCTGGTAGCGCTTTAGTTTTATCCCCAAGTCCTGCTCCTGCAGTTCGGGCCTTTTCTTCCGCTTCTAATACTGACCATTCTATCTTTTGGTCTCCTACCTCCCACTCTTTTTCCCTGAGTTTCTCATAGATGCCAGCAGGCATCAATACCTTTAATATTGTCATAATGTCGGGATAGGTATACTCTCCCATGAGTAACATGTCTTTAATTTCTCGGTGAAAACCCGCTGGATCTTTGTCATGACTGGGTACCACTTTCTTCATTTCTAACAATTCTATTTTCGATATGGGCGTATATACAAATACACGTTTAAACTCATTGTCCTCGCCTTTTATTGGGTGCACTTCTCGTAAGGGATTCTGTCTATCCATGTAATACGTGGTTCTTTCCTTGATGGGCAATGAGACATGTTCTGAACATACAAAAATAATATACTGCTTTCTTGATTCTAGAATTTCTTTAATTAATTTAGTACCTGAACCTCTCCATCTATTCATGAGCAATTCAGTCAATATGTCAGGTAAGGGACCAGGGTCCGAATGCTGACTCTGATATAGTATAAGGAGTTGTTGAATCATATAAATCCCAGCTAAACGCTGTTCATCTGGGGTGAGATTCAAAAATGTGCGTGCTACTGTATCATCACTATATTTTCCGGGACTGTCCACCCAATGGACAGCTGACCTGGCTAAATCTTGTTCATCCATAGAATCGAGAAAATGATAACCCCTTCGTTCTCGGAGTAATTTGTCGGCGGCTTGGAACGAATGCTCGTTAGACCTTATATTAATTATAGGTATTTGGAAATTCCTGTTATTATCTGGACATATCGGACGTATCGGGTCAATAAGACATCTATTACTATTACAAGATCTTCCTCTACCTACATAGGCTATGGTGTCCGACTGTCCTGCGGGCAGTCCTGATCCTTCCTCCTCGCTTTGTTCGAACTGGTCTACCGCTAATCTTTCTTCGTGTAGGCGTTCTATTTCTTTACGGATCTTTCGGCACATGGCTATTATACAATTTTGTTTATCATGTCTACCTTCTGATATATTCTGGCTCCATCTGGTAAGAATTTGCATTGCTTCCGGGTCTACCCCCGGTCGGTCTTGATTCCTGATCACACAATTTATGAGGAAACGTAACAGTTCCCCCTGTATCTCCACTTTCTGGTATTCCATAGCTCTGTTAATACATTCTGAATCTCGCCCTGTTTGGACAAAATGATATATATTATCTAGATGCGCAGTCATTCCTGGTAACTTCCCTAAATACACTGCGGCTCGCCTGATACGCAATGATGCCAGGGTCATTTCGTCATCTTTGCCGGGCACAGGGTCATATCTACAATCTACAAGAAGTTCCTTAAGCGTACGGGCATTTATAAGTTTGGGGGTACGTGAATGTGCTGACTCTTGAAAGGTAAGTTTATTTATTCTGGGTGGCGTAGAAAAAATGTTGGTAGCACCTCCCGTAGCCCCATCTGGGGTGTCGGGTGTGAAAGGATTCGTTGAACGTGATACAGCAACTATAGGTGTGGACACAGCTATAGAAGTAGCTGTAGGAACAGATGCAGAAACAGATGTGCTTGCCGGAACTTGTGACACGATCTGTTGCTGTAGGGATACGGGTACTGGATCTTGGCGTTGAACCTCCCTGGTAGGCGGTCTATGTGGGGCGGAATTAGCATACTCGGGAGCTGCGTCATCTAAATATGAGGAAAGAAAAACATCCTCTGCGGTTCTAGGATGCCCCTTAGGATGTACCTTTATTGGGAATAATGGGGGTGGCAAGTCTTTCGGTATTTCTGGAGTAGCCTTAGGTAATCCTTCGGCCAGAAGGGGATACATACCATTCATAAGGGCATTTCTTTGTCTGTCTACTTGTTCTGATTTCACTCGGATACCTTCTTCAATTAATAAATTTTCTCGAACTTTATTTGAACTCTCTTTATTCTTTTCTTCCTGTCGGAGTGCTTTTTCTGTGCGTCTATGAGATTCTTTACGCCATAACTCAACGGCGTCTTTCTGTGACTGTCTGACTTTCCTTTTCCATAACTCTTCCTCTACTTTCATGATGCACTCTGCATCCCAGGTTCCCGCTGTGGGCCACCTCTGACTTTCTGGTAATTCCTTGGTGTAGTCTACCCATAAATCAAGAAATAATATAGCGTCTAAGCCATGTTTATGATACATGAAGTACCCTGGAGTGTCCCTAGGAGGAATAGGAACGGCTTCTTCGAGTACCCCTTTTCTTGTAGTGATCTGTCTTAGTTTCGAAAAGAGCGGCATATTGAGAACTGATCTGATACTTGATTTTGAACAAACTTAATACAGTAAACACGATAATGAACAGTCATTCACACCACAATATGCAGAACGTACTTAAAACATTTAACATTTAACATTTACCTGAACAATCAATAATGATGACGGTCTAAGGAAAACTTAAACACTAAAACATTATACTCGACTTTAACTGATTTATTCTGAGTTTATATACTTGATATACTAGATATACTGCTAAACAGTACAGATACACTGCTGAAACAGTGCAGACCGGATTTGTGTACCCAAACCCGTCTTGACCGGCACAACCTATGTGCACGTCAGAATGCCTCCCCAGTAATGGTACTCACCGGGTAGCTTCGGAAACGGAAGGCCTCGGAAACTGAACTGAACTTGAACCGGACTGGACTCGACTCGACTCGTCGGAAACTGGACTCGACTTCGGACTTCGGGAACTGGTGGGCCTCTGTATACCTCGGATCTTGCTCTCTCAGCTAGGCTCTGGTCGGGATACTTCGCACTTCTCACCGCCTCGTCTGGGTGTTGATCGCAGCCTCAGTCGCCCCCGCTTGACCGGAGGGAGATACAGGAAATCCTGCTGGTACGCGTTATTGTCCGTCCAGCTGTGGCAGGAGACCGGGCCTGCAACTCACCGCCGGCGCGTGAGATGAGAAAGTGTCCCTGTTCGGGCGCCATTCATGTGGTAAATAATTTAATTACCGGGACTTAATTTAATACAGAAACATAATAGCTCAGTAAATAAGAGGCAGAATCCGTGGTATTAGAGGTTCGGAATGGGCTTTATTCCAATGGTCGATTATAATCGGTTGCTCCAAGTTCCATCACCACGGAGGTTCAGGAAGTGAAGTACATACATTATTGACAAGAAATGACTTTTATAGAACATACATTACAATGAAGCGAATGCAGTAGGCGTAACAATTGATAAGGAAAATGACGATTCACATGCGTAACCGAAAATGGGCGTAATAAGGACGAAAAAGGAACATAATTGGTTATGATGTCATATATAGGTGGATCTATAAGATTATACTTGGCATAGATGCGCGCGCAGCAGCATGACGTGTGATTGACGTGCAACTAGGGGGTGAAGGGGACTTGACATTTAGCTCTACATGTGGAGACAAGAAGTCTGGGGGGTCAAGTCAACCTAATCCCAAATCATATCTAACATCCTATGTTTAAAGAACTATGTTATCCACAAAGGAAGGACTCTCGGACAGAATCTATTCTATACTGCCTGTGCGTGCGTGTACAAGCGTCTAAGTGTCTATATGAGATGCAAGGGGCAGAAACCTTCCATGGTAACAGGGCTATGAATTACTTGAATAAAGACAGAGAGGCCGGGCCTTTGCTCGGTAGCTGGAAGAATGTTTACTTAAACTACTAGACAGGAATGCATCGGCTGAGGAGCGAAGCAGATAACTCGAAGGTGAAATACAGTTTTTGGCAGGCAGGCAAACCCGGCCGAGGCAGGCACCGTTAGCCGCACAGGGAGTAGGACAAAGTTCATGGATACAGATGCGAGCTCAAACTGAAGCTGTCAGAGGCAGAGAGCAAGAAAAAGCTTGATGGCAGAATCGGGGCCTACTCGCCTGAACTGTAAAATGGAGTAACTGAGCCATATAAAGTCGGTGGCCTTTCATACTTAGGAATGGAATATCCAGCCTATTCATGGTGGATCTGACAGAGGACAGGTTGACGGTGGATGCACATGTATTTGCGTCTTCATAACTGGAACTGGAGGGAACATACATGTACTTGTGATTCATACATGGAACCGTTGGGGTCCAAGATAGGGGACATAACTGATCAGAAAAATCCATATTTCCACAGTGCGCAAAGCCATTGGTCCCTGGTTCTTACTTGCACAAGCCCCACCATAACATAACGTGACTAAATACTTATAAGGTCCCAAAGGCGAGACCTATTGGCTATGCCAATGCTTGTTTTAAGGAGGCCTGGAAACGGGTCTCTATATGGCTCTGTTTTGTGCTCTGGCACAGGCAGTCTGTGCTTTTCCGGACTGCAGTGATCGCAGGCTCTTCCATTTGCGCGTGCTCACACTGCTCACTTCTCACTCGTGGAGAAGTTACGGCATGACTTCATGCCAGGTGAGCATTGTAGGAGAAGGGAAATCCTTTAAAGAGAGTCATTTTCTCGCTGGATTTCCCTTCTCTTTTTGAAACTCAGGAGCAGCAGCATTGTCGAGGTGTCACCAGGGCTTTCAATCAAAGCTTTTTCAATAATATATACAAGCCATAGCTGCTGCTTATGTATCTTATGCAATTAACAACCATTGACAAAGCCAATAGTCTTGACTTGTAGGTATGATATTACTTGTTAAATCATATATCTCGATGCAATGACAGAAACAGCAAAATACAAGTCGGGCGGCACACTGCTAAGCACAGATTTTTAGCTTATGTGTTTTTAATCCACGCCCTTAATTGCATTGACCACGCCCCTTTGCGAAACCTCCTAGTTTTTACGCCCCACTCAAAGCCCTGGCAAGCCCACAATAGATCTTTAGAAATCCGACAACTTGTGCTATCCGGCAGGGAAGGCCTAAAACAGAAGGGCGATATTTTCAAATGAATCTTAAATAGCTTTCTATGTCTTTACACGATTAAACTGTTATACTGTGAATTTCTGTTTGGTGCACTGAAAACCAACACACATCAAAGAGCGAAAGCACATTTATCAGCTAAAAATGGATTATACCATTTGCAAAATATTTTTTTAATCTACACAATTAAACATGGATAAATACTAATGATTTGAGAAAAACTGATATGGGTAAATGCAGACGAGAAATAAACACCATATAGCTGGGAGCTTTGTATTCTTTGTTCTGCATTTCTTGATTTTGTTTGTCCCCTCTGAGATCAAGAGCCTTCAGCGATAGCATCCTTTCCGAGGGCACCCCCACCCAGCGATGAACCATTCCACTAAACGGCAGCGTTATTGCCCTGTAAACACTGAGCACGAGACGGGAAATGCGAAGCGTTAAGACAGAAAACTAACATGGTTAATTAAGCCCCCGCGAGATAGTCTAAACACGGCCAGCATTCTTTGAATGATGCATAACAATAGGGCTCGGTGCACTTCCTGTTCGCTCGGGTCCCTCGTACGTGCAGAGCGCGCGCCTTCTGGTTGGTGTCTGTGGTTTCTCATCCCAAACTGAGAAGGGCTGATAAAAAAAAAATCCCCCTTTTGAAAACCCTTACTAAATTTAGAAGCGTGCCTTCCTTCCCTTGTGTAACCCGAGACGTGGCTTTTAAAATGGGTGGCTGTGGGGGGACAGGAAGTGTGTGTCGTCATGCACCGAGATGAACTGCTAGGCACAAATATACACTGCTCGAGTCCAATGAATCCGCGAGCAAATGGGCAGGCGTTTTTATTCATTTTCTGCATTATGGGCAGTTTTTACACAACTCTTCACGACGCACACGTCGATGTCATCTCACAAAGCAGGGGTCGACGGGGCATATTTACAAGCAGGCGTTAAAAAATTATCGCCGCTTTTGCGGCCGTTTTCGGCCGAAAAGCGGCGATAATTTTATCGCCTAATTAGCAAGGCCACGCTAACGCGTGAAACCTTGCTTTAGCGTGGGGATTCTTTACGCCCAGCTTTGCATCCAGGGCACAAGTCCTAAAAAAGAAGTGGGGGGACGCTCCAAGTTAGGTGGTGTCACCGGAAGTGACATCATCACAGAAAGTGACACGTCACGAAATTTGCCTGTCTCCGTCTGAGGTATAAATACTTCAATAAGTGGCAGTTACTCAAAACACAAGAACACACTATACACAGGACCTATTCCTCGGATTACACGGTTATTACAGACTCGGGCCGTAGGCACTACGGGCATCTGTCGGGGTCCCTGGAAGTGACATGCTCGGCGTGTTGACAGCGCAGCTCCTTGAAGCCTTGGGGCCTCGTATGTGCTCTGAGAACGGCTGGCAAGGGGAGGGCGCGGGGTGGAAGGGGAGATTAGTCTGAGCCTCGGGTGCATTTGAAAGGCTATTATTCGCGCGCAGGTGCAGACTCGGGTACCGGCTCCATCTTTTGGGCAGGGGGGACGGCGTCCACCCGGTAAAATAAGTGGGGGGACGCCGTCCACCCGCGTGGTACCCCGACTCGAGCCCTGTTTGCATCTCTAATGAGATGCAAAGTGGGCGTTCCTGACCTAACATGACAGGAGAAATGTCGCTAAGCGACATTTCTCCTATCATCAAGCCCCACGCTATGAAGCATAGCGTCAGGAAAAGTAGCGATAACCCCTGTTATCGCTACTTTCCTTACGCCTGCTTCAGGACTGACTTAGCCATGATATCCTATGAAGGGTGGATATCATGGCAAAGTTTGTGAGTCCCTATCAGCAAGCTAACGCCACATTGCCTGAGATTATCGCTGGGTTTCCAGCGATAATCTCACGTTAGGCAGTTAGCGTGAGGATTTTTATCGCTGAGGAGATAAGCGTTGCTAATAGCAGGCTATCTCAGCGATAATTATCCTCACTCTAAGAGCGCTGAGCGATAATTATCGCCGGGTGTTGCTGATATGCCCACAAGTTCGGCTATATTAGGTTAGGCCACGTTATGCCTTGTAATAGTAATATATGCTATATTTTTCCTGTTTTGTATTTTTTTTAAATTGTTTAAACAAAGCTTCCACAGCATCACAACGAGCAATCCATAAAAGCAGAAAAATAATACTTCAGTAATCATAAAATTACACAAAAATGACTCGGACTCTTTTACTTCATTCCTTTAAACATTTCTTTTTATGTTTTCTTTAATAACTTCCATAAAACACATTCGCAGAATCATGTTGCCTATACTGCTTATTGTTCACATTCATAACCTGCTCTTTCGGACCCTAATTTGCACAAAAATTCAGAATTTTCTCTAAACTGAATTTTTATTTATATTGAAAAAAATAAATACGAGAATGGAGGACCGATAACTCTGTTCCAGGCCAGACCTAAAAAGGAGATGTAACATCCTTTCAGTATAGTTTATATATGTACACACAGTGCATTGTTCAGGAAAGGAAAGTTTGAGATCTTGAATTTGCAGAGCTCATCTGCCTTATTTTTGAGTCTTGAAAGTTTGTTGAAGAGGCAGGGAGGAGGTGCGTAAGTGCAGATTCCTTGTTACCTTGTAATGTGGAGTAAGTAAGTAAGTAACCACCACGTATATTGAACCTCAACCAAGCATATTGACTCCCAATGTGTCGTCAAGGTGAGCATATATCAGGAAATATAGATGTACTATTGTTAACTCCACATCTACATACATTCAGTCGCAGCCGGCATGGCTCGCGGGTGGGGGGCGGGCGCGGGGGTTTGCGCGGGGAAGGGGGGTCGCAGGGGAAGTTGTGCGGGGGGTTCATTAAAAAATAAAAATAAACTTACTTTGTGGCCGGTCCCGTGTCTTCTCGGCTTCGGCTCCTGCTCTCCTGCCTCGAACAGGAAGCAGGCAGCCAGGCTCCCTCCAATAAGCCAATCTCGTTGTGATTGGTCGGGACGGCGCCCAGCCAGGGTCTTATAGGGTGGGCATGTTCTCCATGCAGGCTGCAATGCAGCCTGGAGAGCATATGACTGGTTTAGGCGACCCGAGAGGGCCAGCCAAACAGTCATTGCGCACTCAGGAGTGGGCACATCACTCCTGCCCTGCTCAAAGAGCAGATCAAGTCTGCCTACCCGCCTGGCCCCAACGCAAACATAAAATGGTAATAACTAAAAGTTATTACCATTTTATGTTTCTGCTTCTCGCGCTGCAAAAAAGCAGTGGGGCGGCGCTCCTCCGCCGTAGCAGAGAAGCCGCCCCTGCATACCTTGACTATATATAGATAGTTGATATTGTGTAGCCAATGTAAGCGCAGGCCACTTGAAAAAACTCAATATTTCAGTAAAACTCTGTCTCCGTTCTCTGCATATTTCTAATCACCCAATGCCTTTACCCCAGCAGTAATTACACATAGTGAAAGGTGCTTTGACATTGGCCCTAGACTCCCCATGGAGCCAATGAACTTCTTTCAACTCTAGTTCCACATGATCCTATTTGATTGGCTTAAAACAAACTCTAACTGTCTGTTTTAAAGGTCTTTGTAGTGTATTAAGTCTTTTTGAGGCCCTGGCGTAGATTACAGAGCAGTAATCTGAGTGCACCATCACATGGGCTCTCCTCAGCTCCACCCGATGATCGAAGGATTGAGGGGACGTCCAGAGCCCGATGCTGTAAATTTGCACTTTTGATAGGACACCTGCAGCGATCTGAGTTATAATATCTGCCACAAATATAATTTACTTTTGTCTTGCTTACTTCAGTGTGGTTTATTAGTGGAGCTTTTAACCCCTTGTGTGCCACGCCCTTTCCCCGCCCTGTGCCGGGCGTTGCATTAGCGGGCGGGGTTCATGACGAGCTGGACTCGTCATGGGCACAGCGCAACCGCGGCCCATGACGAGTCCAGCTCGTCATGGGCACAGAAGGGGTTAAAATGCAGCCATACTTAGTTTGCTTTGCTCCACAATCCAGCATCTCAGTTTTGGCTAGTCCTAGTCTAGACACTTATAGCCTGATTTGGAGTATGACGGACAGGTACTCCGTCACAAAAGTCTCATAGGCAGTAATGCACTTGTCATACCGCGAATAGGATATCCGTGATTTGTGACGGAGTAACTCAAATCTACCAAACTGTAAATGGGGCCCTTAGTACTGTTGCCTGGCTTGCCAGGCCGTTACACAGTCTGTTGTGAATGTAGGTGTAGTTGTTGTGCATTGGAAATTGCACATGGTATTGCTGTAAAAAAGGGTTCTCCAAGGAGTAACTCGTGAGCTACTGTTAGCTCTCCAGCTACCTGTAAGTAGCTCGCCCGAGTGCACCCAGTTGACTAATTAAGAAGCTTTTGCTTGGATGAGTTAACGGATCTATCGCAACATTGAAAAGTGTGTATTCAAGATGACAGTGCGCATATTTTCAGAATTCATAAGATGATATTTAATGAATGGATTTCTTAAATATATATTGGAGGTGATATATGAGAGATAAATCATGAGGGCATGTGGAAACGTATCAATGGAATTATAACCTCCGTGCTAGGGGCATCACCGCTAAGGCTGTCGGGTGGTAACCGCGTCGAGGTCGCCTTTCAGATTGATAAAGCCCCTTCATGATGCACTGAGGTGATCGCTGCTGGCAATTTTTACATTGCGTGGCCACTGATGTAACCCTGCGTGATGTGGTCACTATTAGCACACTGATACTATTAGTCGTTGGGAATGATTTTCATTGAACATGAGTAGCTCTTATTACAGAAAAGGTTGGAGACCCCTGCTCTAAAACCTGTGATCTGTAATTTCGAGGTACAGAATTACGTCGGAATTTTCAATTGTCCACAAGGGACTAGGGAGTCACAGTGAAAATCATTGATAACACAGCAATGTTTATTGACAATTCTTTATAACTGGGCCATTTTATATGAACAAATTCCTGGTGACTATGTCCCCATAACCAAAAAGTAATTATGCATGAGGTACTGCAGTGGGCAAGATTGTAGCATCACTCAGAATTCTCAAGTCAGGAAGAAACTCTACTTTCTGCCCATATCCAGAATTCCAAATATCTCAGAAAGAAGACGAAGGTGGACTTCTTTTGTGGAAGTAAATGTGGGTCTTTTCTAAGGGTGACCCAATGGAACATCTTAGCTTTTGCACCCACAAATATTACAGAAGCTGGTGCAGAGGCAAAGAAATTATTGGGAATCTGCTCGACACATTCATGGTGGGGCACCGTCAAGCTTGACCACCGAAGGAGCTCCTTTGGGACAGAGACATGGAGGTCCCAGGGAACCTCTAGGAATCCTCCTGCCAGTCTGTGGTAGGATTCCCATCCCCTATTCAAAAGGTAGACGAGGACACTGGCAGTGAGTCACAGAGCTTCAGTTTCATACCACATTATTTTTGTGCCTGTGCTAAGCAAAGAACATTTGCCATATAATGATTGCACTGTCCCTGGCTGCACCCGCACATACAGCCGGCGTTGTACTGTGGCGTTGACAGGGACATTGCTGCCTATATCTCAGAAGCCCCCTTTCCATTAAAGTGAATTGGCCATTAATGCTACTGCAGTGACCATGAGAATAAATATGCACAAAGGTGTGAGACCCACACACGGCAGTGAGGTGCCTGCAGTATTAAAGAGACCAGGACAGTGAAACTGTGCAACCGTCTTTTAGTTCCTTAGGTCTTGCCTGACCCAGCGCATGCGCTGGTCTGGCGAGACTTATTGAGGGGGCTCCAAAAAGTGCTACCAGGCCAGCCTAGAGCTACAGTGCATGTGGGCGGGCGCGCGTGCCGCGCTTTACCGCAATCACTATCACTTTCGCGGCCGCACGGCCGTTTTGATGTTTGATCGCGATCACTTTCGCGGCCGCACGGCCCCTTGGCATAGCCAATAGGTCTCGCTTTTTGGACCTTATAAGTATTTAGTTATGCAACTGTTGCATGGCTAAACACTTATAAGGTCCCAAAGGCGAGACCTATTGGCTATGCCAATGCCTGTTTTTTTTTCCACCGAGGGAGTTTCGAGGTTCATATGAACACCTCTTCGGTCCTAACAAAACAGAAGTCTGACTGAGTATCATCACTCCCACTCCCCCACCCCCCCACCCCCACACCCTCTCGCCTCACCCTTTGGGTGACATTTTCCTCGTGGGTTGGGTCATAGGAAGGCAGGGAAAACAAGTTTGCTTGAACCTATCGCAATCTGTTCATGTCAGTGAGTCAGTGGAAAAACCACAGTGTCTGAAAAACTTTTCATTTTGTAACCAATGGATTACAAAGAATGCCTTTGTGTCAGCAGCAGGTAAAGTGAATGTCATTCACAGTGTGTATGTAACTGAAGCAGTGGGCTGTGTTCAGAGAAAAGACTGAGTAATCTCTCCTACACATACAGAAAGGAAATATAAACTCACTATAAAGTACACACGTGCCCTGTCTTGCTCAGCAGGCCGGTTTTTAACTGTTTCTAAGCGTCTCCACCTAAAATCAAGACACAGTGTGCAATCATGAGGTGTGGCGCAGTGGCCAGAGCGGCTGTCTCCGGAGCACGCGGGGTAGCTCAGCTCAGCATCTTGTGACTCTGGGCAATAGCTCGGATACCACCGGGTCTAGCCAGCGCTATATAAAACTCTTCAAGTCAAAAATAAAAAATAAAAAATAGCTCACTTAGGGCCATATGTAGGTAGCCTCACATTTACCGATTCATAAATACCGAATTTTACCGATTCGGTATTTATGAATCGGTAAATGTGATGTAGGTAATGATTCGGTAAAGTTTAACGAATCGGAAAAATTCGGTAATTATGAATCGGTATTTACCGATTCGGTAATGAGGCATAACTTCCCATTGATTCCTATGGGCCTCCAGGCCCATAGGAATCAATGGGAAGGTATGCCTCATTACCGATTCGGTAAATACTGATTCGGTAATGGGGGGAGCATATTCAAGGGTGGCAGGGTGTCACATTGACACCCTGTTGCACCCCTGAATCTTGCATATGTGCACATGTGGCGCACATACATGCCCTAAGGGCATGTATGTCTGCCACATGGCACTCTTAAATCTGCAAAATATTGCTTTTTGCAAGGTATTCGTTATTTATCACCAACCTGTATTTGGTGGTAAATAACGAATTTCTAATACTAATTTTCACTCTTTAGAGTGCTCCCTACATCTGATTTCTGGATTCGGTATTTACCGAATCGGTACTTTACCGATTTCTTAATTTCCGATTCGGTAAATACCAAATCCAGAAATCAGCCCCCTACATAGCAAATGCCTAAATACCGGTCGGTAACGGGATATTTACCGAATTTCGGCCGTTACCGACCTGTATTTGGCTTCCTACATGAGGCCCCTAATCTCCCAGACGGCCCCCAGCGCCTGGACACCCTTAAGGGGGTGATATGTTTGCGCTTTACAAATAAGAAGTATTATAATTATTTACCTTGGATATGTTAGGAGAGGTGTTTGAGTGAGTGGGGCTGGTATATCAAGTGCTGGGCTCCTGAAGAAACGTGATTGTGCACCCACTGCATTTTCAGCATAGATCTGAATTTGCAACACTTGCAACATAGTTCAACATCTGTGGCATCATTTGTAAAATGTATAAAAGAAATGTTTCTAGGTCAAAAAAGTCAAATGTTCTAACTTTCACTGCACATAGGGTACAGGGCCATGCCAGATACTAAACAATAGTGTTCTATTCACCTTTCATGTTTTTAATTGCTATAATCAGGCATTTAAGTGGTGGCAGTTTAGTTTGGATAGCTTTAAACATTAGGCCAAAATATCAATATACTGGTATAATTACAACGCAGAATTTGCTGCATAGAGCTTGTCAACATTTTGTTCATGCTGGCATAGTCGTCCTTTACTACCGGCATTTTACGTTATGCATAATAAGGGATGTGCCTGAGAGCATGGCATTATGCCAGTTAACGTAATACAGATCCTGTTTGGGTAAATATCCTGTCACCGGAAGAAGGTAGTAGCCAGAAAATTAAAATGCCCCCTCTTTGAACCAAAACTCTTATGGCATTAAGCAAGCAAAGCAAATCATTGCGACCCTCCCCAGAAGAGCTCTTTTGTCTCTTTCATCCATGCATCTATCCGTTCATCCTTTCATCCTACAATCCACTGATTGATATCCACCATTTCACCTTTACATTCTGTTATCCATTTATTCTTTCATTCATTATTCAGTCTTTCACCATTCAACAGAATGGTGAAAAACCACACATCCATCGCCAAACCAATCCATTAAGCCTATTTATCCATCCCTCTATCCACTCATCCATCTTCCCTCTCTTTCACTCATCCATGCAGCCTTTCACTCACTCATCCACCCATCCACAGTTTCACCCATCCATCCACGCTTTCATCTATCCATCCATTCAGCCTTTCACTTATCAATCCATTTGTCCATCTATCATCCCTTCCACTCATTCACCCATTCTTTCACTCATCCATGCTTTACACCCATCCTTTCCCTCATTAATCCATTCACCCTTTAACTTACACATCTATCCATCCTTTCACTCGCTCACCCACGCACATTATTTATGTGCCTTTGTCTGCTGAGTTGCAGACAGAAGAGGCCCATCAAGCACAATACCCCCACTGTAGCTGCTAAAGTGGGGAAATCACAACGCCCCTGTTCAAACCTAGCCATCCATCTCCAAAACTATCCATCAAACCTATTCATCTATCAATCCATTCATCATCCACCGTTTCACTCAACCATCCCTCCATCTATCCTTCCAACCATCCATCCTTGAGCTCATCCATCCACCCACCCTTTCACTCTATTGATCCAGCCATTAATCCTCCCTTTCACTAATCTCATACTCTCTTTCCACCCTTTCATGCAATCATCCACTCATCCATCCACTCACCCATCCACCCACTCACCTATCCACCCACCCATCCCCACAAACCCATCCACCCACCCATCCAAATCCACCCAACCTTCCACACAACCACTCATCCAGCCATCCATCCATCCCCCCTTACACCCAGGCAGTCATCCTTCCACTCATCCATCCATCCACTCTTTCACACTTGCACTCATACATCCATCCATCTTTTCACTCAACCACCCACCCATCCATGCAGTCATTCATCCATCCATTCACCCATCCATCCATCCACCCTTTCACACAGCCATCCAGCCTTTAACACCAATACCCACACCTTCACCCATCCATGCACTCTTTAATTCATCCAGCCTTTCACTCACCCATCCACCCGTTCACTGACACATCGAACCATCCATCCTTCCTTTCACTCACCCATCCACCTTTTCATGTTAATTACAAGCCTTTGTCTGCTGAGCTACAGAAGAGGCCAATCAAGAACTCCACGCCCGCTATAGCTACTAAAGATGGCGTTCACTACCCCCTGCTCTGAAGATCAGGAACAAGGTGAGAGAACAAAATGTAAGTGGCTGTTGTTTGCATCACGCATGATTTTGCGCTATTTTGAATTCAAAATGCTCCCTCCCATCCAAAACGGACGTGAGGTTGCATTATGCACTGAAAAAAAGTGCTAAATGCTGGATTGGCATTTCATATAACATTCATATATTTTCTGGGCATTTCGCATAATTTACCCAAAGGAAATGATATGCAAATGTTGTTCATGTCTACTTGTTTGCTGCATAATTTGGCCAATGCTGGAGAGTCACTCCTAATCTTATGAGCATCATTATGGCCAACATAATTACAGATTAGGGGCCCGATTCTTAAATTCACGAAAGTGTGCCTGCACGTAAATGTCATTGCATTGGTGCAGATATATGACTTTCAGGAATTCACAAGTTTAAAAATGCCTGGAAACCATACTCCTTCCAAACCTTTGGGAATTCTATTTTTGCATTAGCAAGGATACAAACACATTGGTATATGTGCATGAGAAAAATGTGCTGAGTGATTGCAAATTCACTCTTCTGACACCACCTTTTTTCTCACCCTGCAAAATGTTTTACTTTTCAGGAGTAAATTTCTATATGTTGACAGTTTGAGGGGTTGTAGAGGAGGTGGTGACTACCCTTAAACTTATTACTGAACAAAGACTCATAGGGTATTCCAAATCTGGAACTAACAATTACCACCAATTTACAGTCTCTGTTTATAGATTAACAGAAAGGTGGCCGACTCAAAGCCTTTTTAATATCAAAAGTCTGATTCAATATGAGGCCTAACTTAACTAGAGAGGCTAGCTTCAGAGCTCTAATATAATGAGAATGCTGCCAGCAGTTGTGGAATGTATTTAACAGAACTGGTAGAATTCTGAAGCCTCTTGTCCCTTGGACAAGTAGATATTTTTTAAAATACCACACCCCTGCTGCATTTGATTTGCTAACATTAATATATATATATATATACATATATATATATATATATTATCTACTGGCAGTCGCCAGTAGATAGTTATAGTTAGGACCCTGTTTCCATAGGAAATCCGCAACTTTCTATTTGGAATAACTTGGGCGCCGGTCGACGAATCCTCGTGAAATTTTCAAAACTAATGGGGCGCAACGCTCCGCTCCTACCCTGAAAGTCTCGGGGTGATTCGTCAAGCGGGGGCTGAGAAAAAAGGGGGGTCCCAAAACGCGTTTTCCCCATGCATTTTTCCATAGGACCTTTAGACACAGCTACAGCCCGAACGGCTGAACAGAATTACTTGTAATTTGGCAGAGAGGTAGTCCGCAGGTCAAGGAAGTGCCTTTTGTAGGTCTGGTGTAAATCTGTTCAGTAGTTTCTGAGAAAATAGCATTTAAATCAATATATATATCTGTAAGCGCGCTCCGTGCGCTTACGGTAAGCTTACCGTACGCGTACGGTGACATGCGCGAGCGCGATTCTGATTGGTTGTTAGATCAAAGTAAACATTCGAATCGGTCGAAACCAGGAAGTATCGGCCGCCATTTTCTGTCTCTCGCACTGAAAAACAAAGGTTGATAACATGAAAAGGGGGCATCGAAGAGAGTTGCAGACCCCCTAGCGTTCGTCAGGGGGTTCACAAAGGACCAAAAAGTATGAAAAATAAATTTAATAATTTTAAAAAAAAATCGCGGAGTGCGCGTACGGTAAGCTTACCGTACGCGTACGGTAAAAAAAAAAAAAAAATTAACAATCACATTTAATATATAAATCTAAGGACCCCCAAGGGAGAAAAAAACAATTGATATTTTTTTAAAAATGGCGTGGCGTGCACGGTACGAAATGCGCTAGGTGGGCGCTCGGTGCGCGAAGCGCACCGAGAGCCCACAGCGCGCGCACGGTGCGCGAAGAGCACCGTGCGCGCAAAAATTAACAATAAATAGATAACTTAGCATTTAAAAAAACGTACAAATTCACTGAAAAAACCATAGGTTTCACACACGTTATAGTTAGGAATTAGCATTTAAAAAACCTTGCAAATTCACTTAAAAAACCATAGGTTTCACACAAGTTATAGTTAGCTGTACATTTCACTCGTAAAAAACCAATGAAATTCCACGTTATAGTTAGATCAGGTAACTATAACTTGGGCGACCGCAATCCACTGCTGATGACGTCACTTATTACATCACTCATGACATGGTCAGTGACATCACTCATCACATCAATGATGACATCTCAAATGACACATTGTGGATTGCGGTCGCGCAAGTTATAGTTACCTGATCTAACTATAACGTGGAATTTCATTGGTTTTTTACAAGTGAAATGTACAGCTAACTATAACTTGTGTGAAACCTATGGTTTTTTAAGTGAATTTGCAAGGTTTTTTAAATGCTAATTCCTAACTATAACGTGTGTGAAACCTATGGTTTTTTCAGTGAATATATATATATTATCTACTGGCGGTCGCCAGTAGATAGTTATAGTTAGGACCCTGTTTCCATAGGAAATCCGCAACATTCTATTTGGAATAACTTTGGCGCCGGTCGATGAATCCTCGCGAAATTTTCAAAATAGGTGGGGCGCTACGCTCCGCTCCTACCCTGAAAGTCTCGGGGGGATTCGTCAAGCGGGGGCTGAGAAAAAAGGGGGGTCCCAAAACGCGTTTTTCCCATGCATTTTTCCATAGGACCTTTAGACACAGCTACAGCCCGAACGGCTGAACAGAGTTACTTGAAATTTGGCAGAGAGGTAGTCCTCAGGTCAAGGAAGTGCCTTTTGTAGGTCTGGTGTAAATCTGTTCAGTAGTTCCTGAGAAAATAGCATTTAAATCAATATATATATGTGGGTGGAGCCTAACCACACATCTCATCCTGAGATCTGATTGGCTGTCAGCACTTCATCCAAGAAGTGTTGGCAGCCATCTTGGGACCAATATACATGATAGCACCTCATTAAAAAGCATTGCAGTTAATAGAAGGTTTTAAGACTTTAGTTACATTATAAATCATTTGTTGATGGTACCATACTCATTTTAGGAATTGTGGTATGTTCTAAGGTGATTTCACCATGTGAAAAAGCCTTCTGCTGGGATATCATGATTGAGAGAAAAATATTTTCTCATGCTTTTACCACAGAGGTTTGGAAGGTGATCTATAAGCTAAACTGAGAGCTTATTTTCTGTAAATTCACATTATCTTTCTCAGTCATGTGAGAATGAAGTCTGACATTCTCAGTAAAACATGTACATCCAACAAGGGCAGAGACTGTCAGTTGATTCCTTTGTGTTCTACTGCAGCTTTCCAGAGTGTTCCAAAGAACTACTAGAGCGCTAACCGTCCTACTTATGATAAATGTATGGCACACCTGAAGCCATCTTGCTTGGATTAAAGTGGTAACTCTTAAAACATTTAATTTAAAAAGGAACAAAATGAGGGGGTTCATTTTTCCATAAAAAGTATGATTAGTGCTGCAGAAAGAAAAATTAGGGCACATTTTGAGTGACTTCTCAAATCCTCTTCTATTTCATAAAAAAATTCTGACATGCAGACTGAAACATGCACTTTCAATACCAGCAGCAGTTTTCCCTGGTGAGCAGTAGCTTTACTACAGTGATCTAATGAGCAAAAAGAGTGCTAACATTCTGATTTTATGGCAAATGTGTGATACATTTGAATGCCTTCTTGATGGAATCAAAGTAAAAAACTGAAAGTATTTCCTACTGAGGAGACTGCAGTAAATGAGGAAATTAGGAAACTTCATAACAAATAAGTCTCCCAAGATGGCCACCAGAGACAAAAGAGCCCAAATGTAGCCCAAATATCACCCAGATGTAGCCCAAGTATAGCCCAATGACAGAATGTCCAAGAATGTTCTTAAAAACAACTAGAGCACTTACTGTCTTCATTATGACAAAGTATGGCACACCTGAAGCCATCTTGATTGGAATAAACTGGTAACACTTAAAACATTTAATTTAAAAAGGAACACAATGAGGGGGTTCATTTTGCCATAGAAATTATGATTAATGCTGAAGAAAGAAAATGAGGGCACATTTTGAGTGACTTCTCAAATTCTCTTCTATTTCATTAAAAAATTCTGACATGCAGACTGAAACATGCACTTTTAATACCAGGAGCAGACTTCCATGGTGAACAGTAGTTTTACTACAGTGATCTAATGAGCAACTAGAGTGCTAACATTCAGAATTTATGGCAAATGTG
The DNA here is from genome assembly GCF_964204655.1 of Triturus cristatus. Classification (NCBI taxonomy): domain Eukaryota; kingdom Metazoa; phylum Chordata; class Amphibia; order Caudata; family Salamandridae; genus Triturus; species Triturus cristatus. Next base: position 818,074,895 of record NC_140593.1, on the reverse strand, counting down.
TGACATATCTGAATACCTTCATGATGGAATCAAAGAAAAAAACTGAAAGCATTTCCGACTGAGGAGACTGCAGTACATGAGGAAATTAGGAAACTTCATAACAAATAAATCTCCCAAGATGGCCACCGGAGACAAAAGAGCCCAAATGTAGCCCAAAATCACCCAGATATAGCCCAAATATAGCCCAATGACAGAAGTGTGCAAAACACTTATTATTTTGTGTTTTTGCAGTGTTATATAGTGCAGAATTGTCAGGTATTGGAGTGCTTTACATGAGCATTGGTTACATCACACAAGAACAAATTCATTTTGGTTGTAGACATGGGGAGACTAAGTGATTTGACCAGAATCACAGAATGTCGAGCTGAAGCAGAAACTTCAACCTGGTTCCCCAGTTGCAAAGTCTGCAGTTCTGGAAGTAACACCACATCCTCTCCCCTAAGTGCAACATTTAATCAAGTTGTCAACTAGATAAAAAAACATAAAGATAACAAATAATTTAAAAGTGCTTTGTCGCTATTTGAAAACTCAGAAAATATGTCCTTATTTTAGTCTTTTAGAGCACTAACCATAATTTTGAAGCCAATAAGACCCTCTCATATATGTAATTTCTAAAGGAATGCTCTAGGTATTACAGTTTTGATTACATTAAGATGATGTCAGGCGTTCCACACTTTTGTAATAAATATAGAATGTTAGCAATCTAGTTGTTCATTAGGATACTGTTGAGAGGCAGAGGCCAGGGGCACGGACTCTGAAAATTGAAGGCAGGTAGGAGGGTGCAAAGGCAACAATTTAACCACACTGAGCAGGCAGGAAGGGCCGTGGAAGCACAACAGACTATGGAGGGCAGTGGAAAGGGGGGCAGGGGCAACAAACCAACAATACAGGACTTGCAAGAGAGGCTGTTGGAGGGAAGATCTATTACGGGTCAAGGAAGCTAGGGGCGGTCCCCAGAGCCCCGGGAGCCACCACAGAACTGAGCAGGAGAGTGAGTCAGGGACAAAAGGGGCACCTTAATTTGAGGCGGGGTGCCTAGGAACGCTTGCTCCAAAAATGAAGAAAACAGACATATGAGACATGGAATTGGAGGCAGAATACAATGGCAGTTTAATGAGAAGATGCAACTTCAAAGAAACCGCAGAATAGAGACATAAAGTACAAAATACAGAATCCAGATAATCATACAGCTGTCATGATATTCTCTGTATCTCAATTAATGGACTGACAGAGAGAGAGAGAAAACACATCTATAAATGCATCATGAGAAACAAGTTACACCAAGGAAAATGTTACCTAGGGACACTCACATTTACTCTTAGAGCAAGCATTCCTGCAATTACAATACAACATCTTTTAAATGCAAAAGTAAAGAGAACAATGGTTAAACATAACATGACATTTCATATAGGTAAAATAGAATAAGATACTTCAAGCAAAGCAGAGCAAGACATTTTAAGCAAAGGAAGACAAGAGCTCCCAGTTCTTGGGGAAAACCTGCACAGCCTGTTAACCTACATACAGACGGCGAGGTTGTCCGTCGATATCTGTGGGTGCTCCCTTTTTATATCATTTTGTGGGCTCCTTTGCACGCTACATCTACCTACGTATGCTACCCAAAAGCTTCGTCTGCAGATTTTACCAGACATTTCGTCATTTACCCACTTATTGCTGACAATGGACTGGGTGAAAAGGTCAGTCTCTCAGGCCAATCGCTTATCGTAAGTTCCATAGAGCAAGCAGAAAATAATGGGTGTTGTACAGGAATTCAATATACTCATGTATAAAATCTCCTCAGTTCTCCTAACTTGACGCTCTGCGGTTGCCACTTCCTTAAAAGCGGGAAACCTGCCCAGGAAGCAAGTACCAGTCCAGGATGCAGCCTACTGTATGTCGACAGCTTCAGGGGGATGTTGAACTTTGATACCGAGCACGGAGCACTCGGGTAGGGTGGGGGCTACTAGTTTGGAGCAGAAGGCCTCGCAGACCTGCCTTCAGACTGCTATACACTAAAATTGCAGAGCTATGGTCAATTTAACAAAGAGGCCTACATATTGAACAGAAGGGCCTATACAGGGGTTTTATGCTGGCTGAGTGGTAAGGATGTCTCAGGATAATTATATAGCAACACAGGACCCGCTGGTCAATTTAATACGGCCTACAAATGCGGCTGGCAGGGCAAGGGCAAGGGTCTCATACTTCAGGTGTGGACAGAACGGGCCAGGGGCCCCCTGTGATACAAAATCTACCCTCCTTCAAGGCTGTGGCAATGTAATAGACCATTGTGGGCAGAAGGAAGAGGCAATGGTAGTACAACCATACATGCCAACAGACCCGATACAGCCAGGAAACGTCCAATGTTTTTAAGCTCAAATGGGCTTTATTTGATCTGTCTCCTGTCTACAATATCCTCTTTTTCAATGTAACTCAAAGGGGAAAATCAATACCCCAGTTTTTTTTCAAAATCTCCTTCTTACCAAGTTCAAAATGTTCGCAAGTATGGTACATTGGATCATGGAAGGAAATGGGATAGGGACATGGACTTGGATAACAGAGGACAGGAGAGACATGGAGAGGTGCACCAAACTGACCCTGCAGGGCAGGCATCAGGGTTTGCAGCAGCACAATACACCACACAGGGCATGCAGGACGGGAGTGCAGCACAACAATCCATAGAAAGCAAGAGGGAGGGGACAGGACCATGCACATGGACAACAGAGAACAGAGGGGCAAGAGGCAATGGTAGCTAGCTGACCATAATGGACAGACAGGAGAGAAGGCTGCAGCATAACAGACCATAAAGGGCAGGAGGGACGGATCAGGGGCATTACAATGGAACAGACAAGCCAGGAGGGAGGGAGTAGGGGTCTGCACATGTAAACAGAGGGCTGGGGGCAAGGGGGCAGGGCAGGAGCAGCAAGATAGCCATGGAGGTCAGGCAGGATGGGCACTAGAAGCAAGACACAACATGAAGAGCAACAGTGAGACTGTGATGGCATACACACAGACCATGGAGGGAAGGTGGGAGGGGGTCAGGGGCAGCTAACTGACCACACAGGGAAGGTGGGAGGGGCCATGGCAGCACAGAAGACCATGCATGGCAAGTGGGAGGGTTAGTGGCAGCACAATGGCTATGATGGGCAAGAAGGAGGGTGCAGGGGCATGCACAAAGGACGATGGAGGATAGAAGGGAGGGTCAGGACCTGTGCACAGACAAGAAAGTTCAGGGGAAGGGGCCTCACAACAGACCACACGGGGCAGGCAGGAGGATCAGTTGCAGCACAACAGACCAGGGACGGCAGAAGGGTGTGGCAGTACAATGGACCATGTAGGACAGGAGGAAGAGGATAGAGGCATGGCATGTGGACAGGCAGGGTGGAGGTGGCAGGGACAGGTTACAGTCATCTGACAATGCTAGGCAGGTGGGAGGGGAGTGGCAGCTCAACAGAACACTCAGAGTAGATAGGAGTGGCAGGTCCATGGGACATGGTGGGCAAAAAGGATGGAGCAGGGGCATGCACAAAGACATCGGAGGGCAGGGGGAAGGAGAATAGGGGCAGCAAGCTAAGCACAGAGTTTAAGCAGGAGGTCAATGATGGGGCATAGAATTGGGCAATGGAGGGCAGGAGGAGTGGACTGGTACATCATACTAAATTGAGGGCAGTGGCAGCACATCAGACCATGCATGGCAGGAGGGAGGAGGCTAGTCCATGGATTCACACAACAGAGGATAGGGAGGAGGGGGATGGGGCAGCAAGCTAACTGTTCAGAGAAGGCAGGTATTAGAAACTTTATTGTTTTTAAAACATTTTGTCTGTGCAAACTACTTAAAATATGAACAAGTATGCAGCATAATCTCACTTTTATTCAGGAAGAAGAAGACGTTAGTGACTGTGACTCCGGGCTCACTTGGCAAAAACACCCCCTGACCCTCCACCCCCTATCGCAAAATGTAATGCCCGTGAAAAGGGTAGGTGAACACAGTGTTATATAGAACATAGTCCTGAGAGCACGATTGAAAATGAAAACTAGATATAGTGTATGGTATAAACTATGCACCAAAAAGTGTGATATAAGATGAACCAGGCGTGAAATATAATATGCAATACATTGTGCGCAATGACAGATTCATTGGAGAGCGCGAGATAGCACAGGCACTAGCGCGTGCTATGCGATATGCGCCTTGGAGTGTAATATGCACAGGGCAGTGTTGTGTAACCTAACTAGTCTCTAAAGTTGTAATATAAAATATGTGCTGGGGAGTGTAACGTTGCATATGCACTGTGACAAAGATATGGATCCCAGATTGTAATATGTATGGCATAGCACTGTGCGTTATAACATAGGCATCGAGGAAGGCACGTTAGATGGGGCAATATAACCCGTGCGAAGACAAGTGTGGCATGACATTTTCACGGGGTGGTGTTACAGTGCACATGGGCTAGAGAGTGTCATAGCATATGCACTAGCTAGTGGAATACAATACAGAGGTGTGTGGCACTCGGCAGGCAATGGTGGGTGTAACACAGCATTGGGCTCTGTCAGGAGCGCGCTGTGACTCGCAAGTGATGGTCGTCCCCTTTCCAGAGAGTAAAATAAAAAGTATTACACATCCGGCAGTGGATGTGTGTTTTATTAACTGTGAGGGGGGTTTCTTGCATAGTTTTGGTCGAATTTTTGTCGAATCCCCTTTGAATGGCTTGGTGTGCATGTGTATTAAATGTGCCCGTCAATAGCTACCGATGTTTGTATAAATAAACGACAAGGGTGTCTACCGGGATTAGGCACGGTAGAGCATCAGACATGTCAGAGCTTCACTAGTGGTGTAAATACATTCCACGTGGATTAATTGCATGCATAGTCGCCTTTTAATGAATATCACGCAAATCGTCATGGTGATAGGTACGTACGGTTTGTCCAGCATGTCCTAGGTGTGTCTATAAATATATATTTTTTAAAAATAATAAAAAACAGTGGCCGGCCCTGGGGATTGGGGTCAAAAAAATATAATTAGGAGACAGGCCCTGGGGGATGGGGTCATCAGGGCCAATAAATTAGAATAAGAAGGGGAACCACACAGCCCCCCTTCTTAAAAAAATAAAATAAATAAAAGACTGGCATCGTGCCGGAGGCCATGCCCCCTCCATGCAGCACTCTGCAAACGCGCCCCCAACAGGCATCTCCAGTATGCGCCAGGGAGCTGCGCTGCAGACAGGTGTTCTGAGGCCAAGCCCCTTTTTACACCTCTCTGCAACGCAGCTCTGTGGCGCTTACTGGAGGTACCTAGTGGTCTAGTGTGACCCTAGGGACCCTTAGGATTCAAGGGGACTTAATCTCTCAACTTAGAACAGCCACAGGGCGCGTTTACACAGTGGTGAAGGGAGGGGACGGGGCCTGAGGTGACGTGTGCAAACACGCACCATGGCACGTTTTAAATTGGGGATATAATTTCCCTTCAATACTGAGGGCCCCTGGGGGCTAACTAGCCCACCAAGTGCTTCCAGTAAGCGCCACTGAGCTGCATTGCAGAGAGGTGGTCCAGGCCGTGCCACTTTTTACACCTCTCTGCAACGCAGCTCTGTGGCACTTACTGGAGGTACCTAGTGGGCTAGTTGGACCCTAGGGACCCTCAGGACTCAAATGAACTTAATCTCCCAACTAAAAACGGACACAGGGCGTGTTTACACAATGGTGAAAGGAGGGGACGGGGCCTGAGTTAACGTGTGCAAAAACGCCCTGTGGCCTGTTTTAAGAGGTAGTTTTAATCCCCATGCCCTATTATATACTAGGGGCTTATAGAGGAGGTAAGGCTAATCACAGGGGGACCCCAACGCATAATGTTCCCTAGTGTATGTAGGTGTTTTCACTGTATTCTAAGTGTCTTTTAACATAGCACTGGCTCTAGGACTGGTCAGTCAGACTCAGTTACCACCAGTATCCATCTGAAAAAGTTGAGGGTACAGGATGATTTTGCAACAAGGCTTCTTTCTGCTCTTCTTTTTGTTCTTTCTGCACGTTATCCTTCTTCCTGCACTTATCTTCGTATTTGAGGACTTCTGTTGCTTCTTTCTGCACTTCTTTTGTTTCTTTCTGTGCATTTTTTCTTCTTTCTTCACATGTCCTATCTCTGTAGGCATAGTTAGAAATTAGCATTTAAAAAACCTTTGAAATTAACAGAAAAAACCATAGGTTTCAGGCACGTTATAGTTAGGAATTAGCATTTAAAAAACCTCAGAAATTCACTGAAAAAACCATAGGTTTCAGGGGTGTTATAGTTAGCTGGACTTTTCACTTGTACAAAACCATTGAAATTCCCCCGTTATAGTTAGTTCAGCTAACTATAACTCGCGCGCCCGCAATGCACTGCTGATGACGTCACATATTACATCACTCATGACATGGTCAGTGACATCACTCATGACATCACTGATGACATCTCAAATGACATCACTGATGACATCACTGATGACATCATCCTTGTGATAGAGTGGCAGACCTCCTCTCACCCTAATATAACCTTTGATACACACATTCAAAAATAGAGACTAAAATTTTCAAAACAATGGACATACCAATACCAGTTACAACAACCTCTTCAGTAATTCTAAGATCCACATACACATCCACTCATTCACCAACAGTCCAATACAGTCACTCATACATGTACTCACTCATCATATGTACTCATACACCTATACATTCTGTTACACAATGCCACTCATCCATAGAGTTACTCACACACATAGTCACTCATGCTAATAAAGAATCAAACATACATTTACTTGCATATACAGTTATACACACACCACCACACTTACTTCTACGGAAACTTACACATACTTAGTCTTTTAAACAATCACTTATAGAAACACATACTTATTCATACAGGAACTCTTTCAATCTCTCACTCTCACATATACTCACATATATACACCAATAGTCACATATACTAGTTTAAAACATATGTAGTTACTCATAAAGACACTATTGAGACAGTCATTCACTCACTAACACACCCATACACACACTCATCCACCCATACAGTCCTGCACACATACTGTGTTCAACACATACAAACAGTGAGTCACTCATTCATGCACCTATGCACTACGTAATACCCCCACCGAACCATGCAGACACTCAGACTGATACTCAAAAAACCAACTAATAACCTATATAGACACCCATGTAGCTACTCACCAACCCATGCAGCCACTTATACACAAAGTGAGAGACTGATACAGATATTTACATATTTAAACATTACTCACTAAGCCATGTATTCACTATGATACACTTAATCAGTCAGTTACACAATCAATTTTTCAAAAACAAATCATCCATTTAGACACTTATATACCCATTTATTCTTCCATCGACCTTGAGATATACATATATAAAACATATTTAATTTTCAGAATAACACACATTCACTGGATGATGTCATCAGTGATGTCATCAGTGATGTCATTTGAGATGTCATCAGTGATGTCATGAGTGATGTCACTGACCATGTCATGAGTGATGTAATATGTGACGTCATCAGCAGTGCATTGCGGGCGCGCGAGTTATAGTTAGCTGAACTAACTATAACGGGGGAATTTCAATGGTTTTGTACAAGTGAAAAGTCCAGCTAACTATAACACCCCTGAAACCTATGGTTTTTTCAGTGAATATATATATATATATATATATATATATATATATATATATATATATATATATTACCTACTGGCGGTCGCCAGTAGGTAGTTATAGTTAGGACCCCTTTTCCATAGGAAATCCGCAACATTCTATTTTGAATAACTTTGGCGCCGGTCGACGAATCCTCGCGAATTTCTCAAAATAGGTGGGGCGCTACGCTCCGCTCCTACCCTGAAAGTCTCGGGGGGATTCGTCAAGCGGGGGCTGAGATAAAAGGGGGGTCCCAAAACGCGTTTTTCCCATGCATTTTTCCATAGGACCTTTAGACAGGGCTACAGCCCGAACGGCTGAACAGAATTACTAGAAATTTGGCAGAGAGGTAGTCCTCAGGTCAAGGAAGTGCCTTTTGTAGGTTTGGTGTAAATCTGTTCAGTAGATTCTGAGAAAATAGCCTTTAAATCAATATATATATCTGAGCCAGCTTACGGTACGCTTACCGTAAGCTTACCGTACGCGTACGGTGGCGTGCGCGAGCGCGATTCTGATTGGCTGTTACATCTAAGTAAACATTCGAATCGGTCGAAACCAGGAAGCGGCGGCCGCCATTTTCTCTCTCGCACTCTGAGGGGGGGGCTGTAAATAAAGGCAAAAAACATATAAAGGGGCTGTTTAGACAGCGCCCATGCACATAGCCATGTTAGTTGAGTCCTCAAAGGCCAAAAACGGTACATTTTTATTTTTTGAAAATTTCGCCGATTATGCTTACCGTACGCGTACGGTGCGCTTACGCTAAAAATTTTAATAAAAAAAAAAAAACTCTCTGTGCATGGCATATTACCTATCACAAGGAAGCGCATAATATGTCCTCCATGTGCGCACGGTGCGTAACGTGGGCACGCGGTGCGCGTAGCGCACTTCGTGCCCACCTTGCGTGTACGGCACTAACTGCGTAAAGTGGGCGCGCGGTGTGCGAAGCGCACCGCGTGCTCACCGTGCGCGCACGGTGCGCGCACGGAATGAACTGCGTTAAGTGGGCGTGCACGCCACGAATGGCGTAAAGTAACTTAGCATTTAAAAAACCGTACAAATTCACTGAAAAAACCATAGGTTTCACACACGTTATAGTTAGGAATTAGCATTTAAAAAACCTTGCAAATTCACTGAAAAAACCATAGGTTTCAGACATGTTATAGTTAGCGGAAATTTTACTGATAAAAAACCAATGAAATTCCCCCGTTATAGTTAGTGCAGGCAACTATAACTCACGCAACCGCAATCTTCTGCTGATGACATATGTGTCTTTATGAAAAAAAAATATTTATAATATATGTATAGCTAAAAATGTATGGAAGAAGACATGGGCAAATAAGTGTCTAAATACAGTATTAGCATCAGCAGAGGATTGCGGTCGCGTGAGTTATAGTTGCCTGCACTAACTATAACGGGGGAATTTCATTGGTTTTTTATCAGTAAAATTTCCGCTAACTATAACATGTCTGAAACCTATGGTTTTTTCAGTGAATTTGCAAGGTTTTTTAAATGCTAATTCCTAACTATAACGTGTGTGAAACCTATGGTTTTTTCAGTGAATATATATATATATATATATATCCCTAAATGGGTTTTTGATGAATTACTGAAAGTTATTGCTCAGATTTCAGATGTGTCTATAGAGAGACTTACAAGCTACTACTATGAAATAATACATTTTCCATAGACAATTTATTGATTGTTATGCATCCATTAATTGTACCTGTCCTGGATTAAGGCAGCTTTGATTATTTGTCTTCTGAACATGCCCTTAGCAGAAAGCAGACAGCAAGATGTTAAAATGATCCATCTACCTTGCTAAACCATTACTGTGCCACCTTTTAGGATTGCACCAGCGTAGCTCATCAGTGCATGGCCTGAAGGATGATTGCTGTGTATTGAAAAGTTACAATAGCAGAAGGCCTCAACGAACTGACCAACAGGCTTTCTCTGATGATTCATCACAAACTCTTCTTTTTTCATTATTTCCACGTCATTTATGAGCGTGGACAATCACATGCTAGAACTCGCTGCACTCGTGAAAGGGCTAACACGCCAGCATCTCACTCTGACATTGATATCTTTTTTCCTTAAGCACTGTTTCATAGCAAAATGTGTGTAAGTAGTAAAAATCTTGTAACCACATACTTTTTGTATGCATTTGGGGTTTATTTAAGGGAGTAGGTTTCATTGGCATTCAGTCTGGCTACATACGTAACCTCAATTTTTTTTTTTAGCAAAGTACGATATGAAATACAATGAGAGAGTGGACCTTGGGTCAGCCCCTTTCAATCAATACTTTTCATGTGCTTTTCATGCTTTGCGGGTGCTTCAATTGGTGGCCTATGAAGCACTTGGCATCTTGAGCATGGTTATATTGTCCTATTTGTGTTCCCATTAGGTTTTGGTTATGAACAATTAACTTATGGCATGTGACATGAGAGTCACTGAGTCATTTAATTGCATATATATAGTTTTTTTGTTTCTACAGTGCATGCTGTTTGGATGCTCTAACCTGTCATAAAGGCACTGTGCTAGTCACTAAACCGTTTTCATTTGTTATACTTTCCTGCCATGATAAAATGTATTTATAGTTACTTTGTTTCTACAGTGCATGCTGTTTGGATGCCCTACCCTGTCATAAAGGCACTGTGCCATTCACTAAACTGTGTTCATTTGTTATACTTTCCTGCCATGATAACATGTAGTCAAGACATGCGCACATATAGACTTACCTAAAGCTGCCGGGAAACACATGGCTTTGTTAAAAGTTTCTACTATGCACTATTTAGCTGTGTATTCCTTTTAAGCCCACCGCTAACAAGAGACACTTCATCTTATGACTCCTTTCATAACACTCTTCTGTGAGGGTACAGCTTAACTATGCTAATTCTGTATGTTCGGCATAGGGCTACTACTCGAAAATCTGAACCCATTCTATGTACGTGGTAATCATTGAAACTATCGCGGGGTTCTATTCCTATACTTTGACTAATCTTCCCGGCACTACTACATAGGGTCGAAACGTCGACGTTACTTGTCCTATTTGTCTACGCAATTCCACATTCAGAACTAAGAAAATTATATCCTGCTGTGGTTTATGCTCTTCATTTTGGACCCGTTTGTATATCACAGTCTATTGTTATTGTATATATATATGTTATATGTGAATTTGTGGTCAATTGTATGTTAATAGACACGCTGAGTCACTGATTGTTTTATGTGTTCTATGGTTGGTTAGTCCTGTAAATATTTTGCTGAATATTTTGATACACATCATAGAGTAAAATGAATTCAATTTCTGAATCTCTAGGTTCATGTGTGTGCTTCGTTGTTTCTTACTGAATGTTTACTGACTCATTGATTAGTTGTATTGAGTACATACTGAATTAACCCCTTCAGTGCCACGCCCTTTCCCCCTCCTGTGCCGGGCGTTGCACTAGTGGGTGGGGTTCATGACGAGATAGTCTCGTCATGGGCACAGCGCAACCGTGCTCCATGACGAGACCATCTCGTCATGGGCACTGAAGAGGTTAAGTCTACGTGTTTCCCAACAGAACCATTGTTTTTTGTTTTCTGTTATGCTAGAGGCAGGGGAAAGAGGAAGGAATCTGCCTGGATAGTCTGTTTTACAGGTTGTCTAGTTGGGGTCGAGGTGAGGGGATTGAGTGGAGACAAAGTCATATCAGCACCAACCTAGACATAGAGGCAGTGGAGGGCTGTGTGCCTGTACACCAAAAAAGGGGATAATCCGTGATGGCCAAGTAATCCATATGGTAACATACACAAGGCAGAGATGCTGTCAAGTTAGTTAAATAATGCCAGATGAGCAAGATTAAGAGCTGGTGACACGAGCAGTAGTCATGGATTTTAAAGGAGGGGATACTGCCTGCCGCTGTACACATGCTTCTCTTCAGCAAGAAAGAAGTGGAAGAGCAATCCAGGTTTGCACCGTGAGCAGAGCCTACAGATCATTAAAAGGCCTAGATTCCACCTACTATTGCTAATGTTTATGTTTATGAAATTTATAAAGCGCACAAATACCAGTGGGTGTCTCGGCGCTAAGGACAACCGCATGAAACTTGGTCCAAGGACTTATTGTGCAAATAGCCACGTTTTGGTCATTTTTCTGAATGAGAGTAGTGACTGAGAAGTTCTGATATTAATGAGAAGCGAGTTCCAAAGTCTTGCAGCTGCGACAATGAAACGTTTGTCGCCCCAGGCGGCCGTTTTGGTGCGAGGCACTGTAAACAAAGATGACGTAGAGGAGCGAAGCGCCCGGGTAGGAGTATAGGCTGCCAGGTCTTTAATCAGAAAGTGGGGTCCAGTGTTGCGTGAAACTAAGCTAAGTGAGACCACATTTTGGACCACGGACTTGCGCCCTAAGCCCTTCTCATGGTCCAGAGGCTCCAAAAGGTGGGTGCCCACCAGCCAGGTGAACCCCAGTCAGAACATGCCTCAGACCCTAGCCAGGCTGCCAACTTGCACATACGAGAGTGAGAGACGAAGCACTTTGTATATTACTGCACTGACAGCTTAAGAACCAATCGGCTCACCCCATGTTACCCTTAAGGCATCGCACTCCTTGTGAGATCAGTAGGTTTCTCAGATCCCAGAGAGATTTGCTTTTTAGGTCTTACCTGGGCAGCGCATGCGCTGCTCTGCGAGGCATGCTGTATTGAGGTAGGGACTTGAAGCTCCGCCCAGTCTCTGCCCACATGATTCATTGGCTTGTGTCATTGTCCACTGTAAACTGTGGCTGTTCGTTGGCCAAAATGCTTAGTAGTCCCTCCTTAGTCCCGCCTTGTCTCAATTTGTAATGCCCCCTTGGCGACACCCCGTTACATGTGTTGATGCTCGGTAGGATTTAATTACAGCCTGCAAGCACTATTTTCTCAAATCGCTTTGTCCTGCCTGCGACGCTCTCTCCTCTAATACTTTAAAAAAAAAATTGTAGCACGCATTTGCAATGCAATAGGTGTCGCATTTGTGAGAGTTTAAGCTATAGGCATTGTAAATGACAATGCCTTTTATTTATCTTTTTTTTTAAAACAACTTATAAATAGAAGGTATTGTCATTTACAATTGTAATTAATTGGTGTAAAGGAGTGCCTTGATGTTACCAGGTCTGTTTTGTTGTATTATTGTCATTTACAATGCCAATAGCTCAAACTCACATAAATGCGAGACCTCTTGCATTGCAAATGCTTGTTCTAGTTATACGAGGAGGCATTCTTCTGACCGGATGTGGATCCCTGGCTTGCTTCACCTAGAGATGGAACAGTGCAAGGTTTTTGTTCAGAGCTCCAGGTAAAAAAGAAACTTGCCTCCTGGCGCGCTTCCCCCACTACTGAAAAAGGCAATTTTTTGATCTTTTGCAGTAAATTGGTGCCACCACTAGGTGGCAGGCTGCTTCTTTAATTCTCTTTAGGAAAGCGCTAAACCCTAGCCTATTGGTATAAACTTCACATCACGCATGAAGCACAATGCAGCAGAGCAGAAACCTGCATCTGGGGTGCCTGTAACTCTGTCCCGAGTGAGCATAGCTGGAAGTTCTGGATGTGCATAGTATGCATGTGGGTGATCGTCTTTTTTAAAGTCACAGACCAGCCAAAAATAAAAGAATACTGGTCCCATGGTATGAAAGCAGGACACCCGTGAGTAATGTCATCTGGTGCTCATGTACAGCTCTCTAATGCCCTTGGGCCAAGTTCGCGATATGAGAAAAAAAAACCGGCAAAAAAACAAGAGGGCCTGCATATACTTCCGGGTCATCATAATGTCACGTTCCCAGCAAGGACGGCTCTTGTCTTTCATCCTTCCGCTTAGATATAATCAGTAACAGCTCTAATGAGAGGATGATGGATGCTCGGAGAACATTGTGTGAAGCTCTTTTTATAACAGTCGCATCCTGAGTGCCAACATTACTGCATCTTAGAATAGGTCTTTCCAGAAGAGTTGATGGTGTGATGAGGAGTGCGCCATGATTACCTTTGTCCTAGAAGATACATCTACAGCTGTCCTATTTCTGTTTGTTTCTTGTTCTCGGGGTTTGTAAGACGCTGAGCTCATGGGCAGAAAAAGAAACGGTATGCAAAGGACTGCAGGGGGTTTCCAGAAGAAGAGCGACCGCAGTGCGTCCCATGTGATTTGGTCTTGTGGCTTAATAACTTCCCTCAGACTGAAGTCTCAGCTTTCAATCTCGGCTTCCTCACTTTACCGAAAACCGTGTGATCCTGGACAAATCATGACACTTCCCTGTGCCACAAAGAAGCAGACGTGTGTTCTGTAATGTAAATGTTTTAGTATGTGTGATGGAAGAAAAACTGTTTTTTAGGCGTTTCGTACTTCAGTGCCCACCCTGCCATCACAAGCGAATTTAGACCTCTCATCTTTACCCATAATCAATACTGTTCTATGTACAGCTTAGGGAGAGGTGTGGCGCAGCGGCCAGAGTGGCTGACTCCAGAGCGTGAGGCTCACGATTCGATCCCCGGTGGCAGCTCAGCATCATGTGACTCTGGGCTATAGCTCACTTAATCTCCCTGAGGGCCTACAGCGCCTGGAAACCCCTAGGGGTGATGAGTTGTCTTTACAACTCTGGAATTGAATTGACAGCAGCACCAGTTTGCCAGGGGTCCCTGGGTGAAAGTTGCTGTAGTGAGCTGCTTAATTTGAGCCAGTGGGGTCCACCAGCACTCATTTGTAGGGAACAGCACTTATTTTTCTTCAGAGACATTTATATAGAGCAAGCGAAGGAAGACACACAGAAAAAACAAGGAGGAAGAGAAAGACTAAAAAACGTTACAAAGGGGGAAGCAGGAGTCTTAAAGAGAGAGGCAAAGGGGCAGTGAGTGTGTGGTGGTGGATTAAAGAGGCAGCAAATATGCAGCCTTCCTATTCGATTCAAGAAATCGTTAAAAACATGGCTTTTCTTATCACGGGCTTTTTTCTGTTTTTCTGAGCTCTGTTTTTTGGACATAGCGCTTAGATACCCTCGGGTTTAACATGCTTTATAAATTCATTTTTCATTTAATTTAATTCGGCAAGCATACTTTTAATAGCACCAGCCATGGGCGGAGCAGCGCTTCAGGCACCAGCACTTAATGTTATACAAATTAAGCACTGCCCCTGGCCACTTCTAATATACGTTCCTACCAGTGTTATATCATCATAACGTGTGCCCAGGACTTTGTTCTCATTTCTGGTGTGGGTTTCACGACTTACACATTTATGGGGGTTACAGGGTATTTCCCCTGACCTGGCAGCACCGTGCTTACTCTCAGCATAAAATACACAACGCATACCAGCCTGAGCGCCAAGCTTCCTGTTTTACTAAAAACCCTACATCGAGATAGTACTTCTAATATATGATTATAGCCCACTGACTCGGCCTACCATGCTGGGTAAAGGCCCTCCCCTCAAGTTATAGGCTGAGTCGCGGACCAGGACCACAAGGTAGAGGGCCTTTAATGGCTGGTATAGCCTGACGCAAAAGGGTTGTAAAGCTGTAAAAGCATTTCACCCGCTGACGGCAAAATGTTCTAAATAAAACTGGGGGGAAACAATAATACAAACATTGAAATGTTAGATCAGAAGTTGTGGTCGCAGAATGTCCTGGCTGTGATATATTTTACAACCATACAATATGGTAAATACAGCCCTGTTGGACTTGCTATAAAAGGTCTGCGCATACAGGAGCAGTCGGTTTCTGAACAGTATTTAGTGCATGATATTTGTGTCAGTATTTTTGTTCTCAATGTTCTGACATGCAACCGAAGAGCCAGCCTGCACCAGCCCCTGTTGACCCACTGTCTTCAGTGGAGCGCCCAGCATTCCACGTCTAGTCGTTTTTCATGGTGTACCCTTGAGGTATGCAGAGTTTGTGCTCATTGTTTACTTACTAAGCACACACTCTTCCAGTACTTCAAATATGAACACTTATCCCACGACTTGCACTCCGCTGCCTTACCAACTGAGCCAAATGACCTTGAGATGGTGAGAGAGGTCAGAGGCAGTGAACAAGGAGGCCTCTCACTGCCTTACCAACTGAGCCAAATGACCTTGAAATGGTGAGAGAGGTCAGAGGCAGTGAACAAGAAGGCTTCTCACTGCCTTACCAACTGAGCCAAATGACCTTGAGATGGTGAGAGAGGTCAGAGGCAGTGAACAAGAAGGCTTCTCACTGCCTTACCAACTGAGCCAAATGACCTTGAGATGGTGAGAGAGGTCAGAGGCAGTGAACAAGGAGGCCTCTCACTGCCTTACCAACTGAGCCAAATGACCTTGAAATGGTGAGAGAGGTCAGAGGCAGTGAACAAGAAGTCTTCTCACTGCCTTACCAACTGAGCCAAATGACCTTGAGATGGTGAGAGAGGTCAGAGGCAGTGAACAAGAAGTCTTCCCACTGCCTTACCAACTGAGCCAAATGACCATGAGATGGTGAGAGAGGTCAGAGGCAGTGAACAAGAAGGCTTCT
Organism: Triturus cristatus; assembly: GCF_964204655.1. Classification (NCBI taxonomy): domain Eukaryota; kingdom Metazoa; phylum Chordata; class Amphibia; order Caudata; family Salamandridae; genus Triturus; species Triturus cristatus. The sequence continues at coordinate 818,058,742 of NC_140593.1, read as the reverse complement.
CACTGCCTTACCAACTGAGCCAAATGACCTTGAAATGGTGAGAGAGGTCAGAGGCAGTGAACTAGAAGGCTTCTCACTGCCTTACCAACTGAGCCAAATGACCTTGACATGGTGAGAGAGGTCAGAGGCAGTGAACAAGAAGGCTTCTCACTGCCTTACCAACTGAGCCAAATGACCTTGAGATGGTGAGAGAGGTCAGAGGCAGTGAACAAGGAGGCCTCTCACTGCCTTACCAACTGAGCCAAATGACCTTGAAATGGTGAGAGAGGTCAGAGGCAGTGAACAAGAAGGCTTCTCACTGCCTTACCAACTGAGCCAAATGACCTTGAAATGGTGAGAGAGGTCAGAGGCAGTGAACTAGAAGGCTTCTCACTGCCTTACCAACTGAGCCAAATGACCTTGAGATGGTGAGAGAGGTCAGAGGCAGTGAACAAGAAGGCTTCTCACTGCCTTACCAACTTAGCCAAATGACCTTGAGATGGTGTGAGAGGTCAGAGACAGTGAACAAGAAGGCTTCTCACTGCCTTACCAACTTAGCCAAATGACCTTGAGATGGTGAGAGATGTCAGAGGCAGTGAACAAGGAGGCCTCTCACTGCCTTACCAACTGAGCCAAATGACCTTGAAATGGTGAGAGAGGTCAGAGGCAGTGAACAAGGAGGCCTCTCACTGCCTTACCAACTTAGCCAAATGACCTTGAGATGGTGAGAGAGGTCAGAGGCAGTGAACAAGGAGGCCTCTCACTGCCTTACCAACTGAGCCAAATGACCTTGAGATGGTGAGAGAGGTCAGAGGCAGTGAACAAGGAGGCCTCTCACTGCCTTACTAACTGAGCCAAATGACCTTGAAATGGTGAGAGAGGTCAGAGGCAGTGAACAAGAAGTCTTCTCACTGCCTTATCAACTGAGCCAAATGACCTTGAGATGGTGTGAGAGGTCAGAGACAGTGAACAAGAAGGCTTATCACTGCCTTACCAACTGAGCCAAATGACTTTGAGATGGTGAGAGAGGTCAGAGGCAGTGAACAAGAAGGCTTCTCACTGCCTTACCAACTTAGCCAAATGACCTTGAGATGGTGTGAGAGGTCAGAGACAGTGAACAAGAAGGCTTCTCACTGCCTTACCAACTTAGCCAAATGACCTTGAGATGGTGAGAGAGGTCAGAGGCAGTGAACAAGGAGGCCTCTCACTGCCTTACCAACTGAGCCAAATGACCTTGAAATGGTGAGAGAGGTCAGAGGCAGTGAACAAGGAGGCCTCTCACTGCCTTACCAACTTAGCCAAATGACCTTGAGATGGTGAGAGAGGTCAGAGGCAGTGAACAAGGAGGCCTCTCACTGCCTTACCAACTGAGCCAAATGACCTTGAGATGGAGAGAGAGGTCAGAGGCAGTGAACAAGGAGGCCTCTCACTGCCTTACTAACTGAGCCAAATGACCTTGAAATGGTGAGAGAGGTCAGAGGCAGTGAACAAGAAGTCTTCTCACTGCCTTACCAACTGAGCCAAATGACCTTGAGATGGTGTGAGAGGTCAGAGACAGTGAACAAGAAGGCTTATCACTGCCTTACCAACTGAGCCAAATGACCTTGAGATGGTGAGAGAGGTCAGAGGCAGTGAACAAGGAGGCTTCTGCCTAAAGTGAGGGTCCCGTTTCTATGCAACACTTGATGCATGCATTCATTCAGACTGGATGGATGGCCACCTAGATCCTGGGTGACCTGGTTTTATCCAATTGGTCCTGTGACTTGCAGACATAGGTACTGGGATCTTTTGGCCACCAACACTGTCAAATAATTGTTTCACCCCCTCTTCTCTTCTCTTCTCTTCTCTCCCAGTTTCAGAAATTTTAAAAGCATGTTTCAAATGGCCAGACAGAGGTCACTTTAAATGCTGTAATTAAGGCTGAATTATATATTTGATCCCGGCAGGCAAGCGAGTAGGCAGAAAATGTAAACAACCCCCCTCTTTGAACCTCTTATGGCACCAAGCAAGTGAAGCAAGTCATTGGGACCCTCCCCAGAAGAGCTTGCTTACCTCTTCCATCTAAGCATCCATATGTTCATCCTTCTATCCACTCGCTGATATCTACTATTTTATTTTGATATTCTGCCATCCATTCATTCTTTCATCCATCATTTAGTCTGTCAACTTTCCATGTGTCCGTCCATCCATCCATCTGCCCATCCACATCTAAACTGATCCACCAGCTTCAAACTTATCTATCAATCCATCCATCCTTTCACTCAGTCATCCATCTTTTCTCTTATGCATCCCCTTTAATCCATCCACCCATCCATTCATCCATCCATCCCCCTTTCACTTATCTATTTATCCATCCATCCACCCTTACACTCAACCATCCAACCATCCTTTAACTCATCCATCCACCATTTGACACATCCATCTACTTATTCATTCATCCATCCACCCTTTTACTCCATCCATCCTTTCACTCATCAATCCGTCTATCCTCATACTCATCCATAAGTGTTTCCACCCTTCCACTCATTCATCCATCCATTCAACCAACTTTTCACAAGCCTTGATGCCTGGTCTTTGAATGCCTCTTCTAGTTATGATCTCGGAATAGAGCTGTATTCCCAATAGAAAAGGAGACACTGAACCTGAAGGATCTCTAACTGTTCACAGAAGTTCATATCATTTTATGAATATATTCTGATTATTTTGTACAACTTTTACTTTTAATTTCTATTTAATCTCCTTTCACTAAATTATACAACTGTGTATTTGTCTTTGAGGGAGGAGGTGTGGCATAACGGTCAGAGCTGCTGACTTTAGAACTGCAAAACTACACAGTCGGGTCTGGTTCATGGTGCTTAAATTGTGGGGGTGGGCACTGGCATTTGTTTTTGGTGACCGTGACATGACTTTTTATCATCCATATTGGACCTAGTGCAAGTTAGAGAAAGAGGCAGGCTAAGGATAAAGAGGGAGGATGAGAAACATAGGAACACAGAGACGGGGGAGACCGCAGGGATGAAAAACAACGGGCAAGAGTGAGAGAAAGAGACAGGAAGTGTGGGTGGTGCTAGAAAGAGGTTCACTAAGAGCTCTTGAGGTAGGATTTTCTTTCAATGAACTTGTCTTCCTTTGAGGGCATGGGTCCTCGCGCGCCTATCTTTCTCAGCCGCCGTCCGTGCCGGTAACAGTGGTGGGGCGGGGTAAGGGGGGATTTCGAGGGACGATGCAGAGGAAAAATTAAATAAATAATACATTTTCCCTCGCCATCAACCGGCCCACCGCCCCACCACTGTTACCTGCACGGGCCGAGGCTGATCTTTCTGCCCATGTCGGGGGTTTGTAGCTCAACTTCGAACACTCCATAGAATCATAACATCAAAATAATCAAAACATAATGGCCAGAGCTGCTTACTTTGACGCTGGGGAACCAGGTTCGAGTCTCAGCATCTTTTTAATATCCTGTGATTCTGAGCATATCACTTATTCTCCCCGTGCCTACCAAAATTAAATGTGTTCTTGTGTAATGTAACGGGTGATCATGTTAAGCACTCCAAAATCTTTGGGTCGAGTTCGCGCTATATAAAACTGCAAAAACAAAAAAAACAACCTGAAAATACAAAAATCTGACTGCAAATGACAAATGCCAGGCCACTCTCTTACTCTTTACGCACACACCCTACCCTGAGAGACTGTTAAAAGTGTGAGCTACACCCTATGAAAAATTGTTCTCCGTTAGGTTTCCACCAACTAACCCCTGCCGTTCCTTTCACATAGTGAGCGCCTGCCACCATTTTCAGTTCTCTCTGACAGTGAAAGAAATGAAACAATAAACAATTCTTGGTACTTCACATTTTTTTCTCCACAAGGGAAATGAGCACCTCTATCATGCCACTTCCACTCTCCCCTCTCTCCCTCGAGCGACACATTCAGGGGCCGGTTTATACAACTTTTGCCCCCTCAGTGAGCATGAAGTGGGCACAAAAAGTTCTGAACACTCAGTGCCGGACTGGCTGTTCGGGCATCAGGCATTTCCCCAGGAGACTGGAAGGGTGGGGGCCGGTTTTGCAGCAGTGGTGGCCGGTTTTGTTACTGGAGGGGGGTGAGAGGGGGGGGGGGGGTTGCAGTGGTGCTGCAATATCGGTCCCCAGTAACAAAAGCAGCAGTGCCTCATACTTGCATGCCCCCTTGCACCACGGAGGGGAGGGCTAGGGGGGCTGGAGGGGAGGGCTAGGAGGGCTGATCCGACAAAGTTTCCATGGCTGTTTTGGGTTCCCAGTGCGGCCCTGTAAACCCTGTTAATTGCACCTACTGGTGGAATTTTAACAATCCATCAGTTCTCAGCACGAAACACAAAAGTAACAACTCCCACAAACTCCTATAGCGCCTAATTTGTAAAATAAGTGCCAAGGCCCACATTTTGCTCTGAAGCCCTAGGCCAATGAAGGTTGGGGTAACGGATACCAGGGTTGTGTGGTCCACACGCCTCTTTAATCCACTGCTAGACACTCCCAGCACCTTTATCTCACTCTTGCAGGTTCTTTTTTCTTCTTCTGTGCTTTCTTCCTTTGTCACTGTTTTTCCATCTCTCTCTTACTCCCCCCTTTGTAATTTTTTTTCTCTTCCCCTGGGTTGAAGTGTGCTGAGAAAAAATGTGTGCCGGTCCCCAAAACTGAGTGCCTGTGGGCGCCACAGCAACCACTGGCTCAAATTAAGCACTTAGGGGCTCATTTACAAGCCCTGTGCATAGCCGGAATGTCATTTTTAATGACGTTCTGGTGGTGCACACTGTACAGCCATATCTACGAGGCCACGCAAAGCAGCCTGCATGGCTTTTCGTGGCCTCATACATTTGGTGTGAGACAATGCAGAACAAGTCGCTGCGTTGCCTCACACTGCGATGGGGAGCATGGGTGCCATTTAGGGGTCTCTAGGGGTCACAGCTGCAAACCCTGGCTTGTTCTTTGCTATCCCTAGCACTAACTTTGCGACCCCTGGCCTCAGAGGTGGCAAATTCAATGCCAGGAATACATGGGCACATGGGGCCCCACTCTGGCGCAGTGGCCAGAGCTCCCAACTCAAGCATTGGGGATTCGGGTTCGAGACTCGAAGTCAGCGCAGATACTGAACAAATCACTTATTCTCCCCATGCCCATGGACAGTGCCTGTATAACCTCACGGGTGAAAAGCCGCACTATATAAATCTAAAAACTTTAAACTTTCTCTTTATTTTCTGTCAATTTTTTATTACACTGATAGTGAATAAATACAATATATCATTCACAAATAGTTTATTAAAAATGGAGTACAATAATCTGGAATATGCCCTTCCATGGCAGCTGAGGTAAGTAAAACATGCTTTTATATGTATGCTTTTATATGTATGTTGTGTGCGTGATTGTAGGTGAGAGTGTGTTTATGTGTGAGAGCATGTATATGTGTGAATTTGTGTGTATGTGTAAGTATGTGTGTGTGAGTGAAAGTGGAGGTCAAAGGGCATGTGATATCACTTCTACTATCCCTGGCATTTCGGTGAATTGACGTCCACGATGAGGAGGCGTGCCGTGGGTGTTATGGTGGGTGTTCCCATGTAAAACCCATGACATTTGACACATTCCCAGATTTACAACATGCTATAAATCTGGGAATGTGTCAAAAGTCTACGCCTCCCCAGGAGTGAGTGACGTAAGGGTCACAAAAACAACCTGATTTCAATGCAGACACCTTTTCACCATGGTGCAAGGGTGCCTGTATTGGCACTAGGCAGCTATGTGTGCGCCGGAGCAACAGAAGAGGACAGGAATGATCTGTGTCTCATAGATATGGTGCATTCCAGCCCTTTTCTTTTAATGCAGGGCAGTGAGCAGAAAGGCTTGCGGCGCTGCCCTACGCTAAAAATGAGTAAATAAGGGTCTGAGTGTTCACAAAGATTTTCCATAGCTTTTCCACTCTGAAAACGCATGGAAAACTACTTCTGAAAAAATGAGAAGTGTATTTACAGGTGCCAAAGGAAAGTATTTTCTCTGGAGAAAAAAGTAAAACAAAAATAAAATGCTAGTATATTTTTCCATAAGGTGTACTTCCTGTGCATTGTCTTCCTGCGATACATTACGTATTTACATTTAACTTTGCCCACATGTGAGTTAATGTTGCAGTCACATACTTGCTATATCATGCTACTAATATATTTCAGGTTTTTCCCCCCAGTCTTCAGAGGAGAATATTCCATGAGTGAGTGCTAATATGCTGCTCATGTATTACTGAAGTGAAATACCAACAAAGCGTGCTGCGTGCCACCAACTCAAACACCTAATATCAGAATATTTGTCCTGCTCAAATGGAGACCATCCAAACATCTCATAGTGTGTGGTTACTTACTTCCTTGTTACCCCAGTCCTCCCACAATATATTATGGTAGAATAATTTCAGTTTACTGATAGTTCAGTGTGTTTTGTTGTTTGATGGGAATTGTCCGACACGTGTTTCGAGCTTCTTGCCAATCTTCTGAGAGGAATATTGCCTTCGTTCAACGGTGGCTTAAATGCTACTGGCACATTATTACAGTGAAGTACCAAATGAAGCGAGGTACTCCGCACTGCCAGGTTTGACAGAACATCTGAGGCAGGAGCTGGACAGAGGAGGTATTGCGGCTTTTAGTCTGTTGGATTTAAGTGCCATGTTTGATCAGACTGGCGTGAGCAGGCACCGTGTTTTGGGCCGTTTTTGTTACCGGGCCGGTTTTGCAGCATATCTGCAATATCGGCTACTGTAACAAAATCAGCTGAAACAGACCTTGGCAAACAGCTCGACTGCCCCCCACCCCTGTGAGAGCCTGCCAAATACTTTGCCGGCCGGTTTTGGTTCCCAGTCCGGGTGCTTCTCAAGCAATTAGCAGGTGTTGACATTCAAGGCACATCTCTTGCCTGGTGTCAATCCCTCCTGAAGGAACACTCATTTTAGGTTATTGCTCAATCTTATGTATCTGTTGTGCGCGGGCTACAGTATGGGCTTCCTCAAGATTCTTCATTGAGTCCTGCATTGCTTAACATTTATATCCACCCTTAGTCGGACATAGTGGCAAATCATGGATTGGCGATTTATTCCTACGCAGATGACACTCAAATTGTCATATCCTTTTCTTCGTCGGACTCCAGCACCACGTCCAGTTTGGTCGCTGCTTTAAAGATATGGTTGATTGGACGAGGCTTAGCTGTCTGAAACTAAAGGGTAGTAAGACAGAAGTGTTGATCTTGGGCAGCCAGCCGCTAGTGTGGGGTCCTCTCTGCTGGCCTTAGGAATAAGGCAATCGTTCAACCCCTAAGCAGGCGGTCAAGGATATGAGCTTTTGGTTGGATGACACCAAAGAGCAGCAAATTACTAAAGTGGATGCTTGTTCTTAGGTCTCACGCCTAGCGTTGCAGTGCGCAGCATTGCTCACGCAGCGAGAGACCACCTGTAGGGGGTTTGAAAACAGCCCTAGGAATCCCACACGTTTGTGCGTGTGCTTTTCCTTTTGGGCCACGCTATTGGCCTTTGCGTGCGTCTTTTTATCCAAGACAGCACGCAATTGGCCAAAGGAGGGCGCATTGCTCCGCCCATGGCCTATTGGTGTCTGTTACGCGCACTGCTGCCATGTGGTTTCAATTATCGTGCCCAGACACGGGCACGATAATTGAAACCACATGGCAGCGGTGTGGCGCCCGTGCGTGCTCCACTCGCGTGCTTGTTTTCCTAGGTCGTGGAATAGCCTTTTGCACTGACGGGAGGCTGGCAGGGGTATAAGTGCTCTCGTGCCCAGGTACTGAGCACAGCACATTTCCCAGGCAATCTGCGAGTCGTACTTCATACTTCCTCGGCACTAGGACCCAGCATGCTCCGACCTTTGTGGGAGTAGCACCTGGTACACAGAAGTACAGTTCGATGCTGTTTATCTGAAGCTGCCTTTCCAATTGCTCGAGGTGTGAACCGAGACTGGGGCGAATTGGTTTCAGGTACTTGCCACTGCTTATTGGAAAATCAATTTAAATCCACAATCTGTTTAGGGATGAGCGCATTTTTACTGTAAAGTTGATGCCTCGCATTAGCGTGTTTATTTATTGCTTGCATTTGCTACATTGCATCGATGTCAAGTGGCACTTTTCGTGTGACGCCTTTGGCTAGTACTGCCTTTTTATCTATCGACACTTTGCATGTTGTAAGCTTTTTTTAATTTAACACTTCGGGTGGAAACGTGGTACTACAAGCCGCAGAATACATTATGATGTTAGTTAATAACAGAATGACTGCCGCAAGGAGTCAGATGAGGTGCCTTCGCTTGGCAGCTATGAATTGTTTTTAAATTATGTGGTGTTTGTCGTTGCAATAATTCACAAAGAGTACCTCATGGTGTCAAATTTTAATTTAAATTCATTTAAATTGCGAGTTTTATTGGTTTAGACAGACACATTGTTTGGATTGGCTGGCTGCCAGCGCACACTACAAACATTTTTCTGGAGTACTTTTTGGCTCGGTAGAAAAACTGCAACTCCTAGTATCCCACCCTTAAGTTAAGAAACTGATCAACCAATAGCTGGTAAATGCACTCACATGTAGGGTGAACAGGAGACATCATGCCACCGAGGCTCAACTTTCCAGTTCCTGGTTTTGATTTAATATATCAGTGCATTCTGTGAGTTGTAGACTTGGTTCATTTCAGTTCTGTTCATTGGATAGACACACCTGATAACAATGATATGTAAAAGGAGAATCGAAGAATGGAAAAGTGATGTCCCAGTATGCTTCAGTGTTTCCCACCCTCCATGGTGCGCAGCCCGTCCCTCTGCGATTTAACACGGATGCGTGCACTGGGTGTTCCTAAAGCAAGCCCATATATGCCCGCCCACGCCGCGAAGGCGAAACAGAGCACTTGTTTTATCTCTCCTTGATGCCCCTAAGTATTTTAACTCCTGCTTACTTGGCCTTGCACCCTCTCACCTCTGAAATACTTTTGTTGCACCCAGTGCTTGATTTGTTAAAAAAAAAGAAAATGATAAGCCACTGCAGCCTGCACCACCCATACCCTGCCGGCACTGCCAATGGCAATACCAACATAACACCTAACCATTGCACTCCTACAAGTGAGACAATTCAAACTATTAAAGACCACACACAGCTCTAATAATGGCATGAGATGCTAGTATTATTCATTTTCAATGTATATTGATTCAATAAACACGATTGTTGTGCTCATCTCAAAATTTAAAAAAGACAGCGCCACCATGTGGTGGACTGTCACTAGAGCCGGTGCTGACAATTAAGTTTCAGTGCTGAGCACGGGAAACCACCAGCACAAATTAAGCCCTGGTTGCACCACCTCTAGTGCACACTTGGGTATTTCTTCTGCCGTGCTTCAGCCCTGTCTCACCATAGCTCCCTCTACTAAGCTTCTTCCTTCACTACACTGCTTCTGTCCCCCCTGAAAAATAATAGCCTACTTATAGCTATGGCACACTTAATATCACGTTCTACTCAATGCCCATTCTTGGTTAAGCACAACTTTTAGTTTAGGAACCACCTTTTTGATCTTGACATCTCTTTATCACTGAATCATGACTGAGAGAGGACCGTACTTCTGATATTGTTCTCCCAGTTCCCCAATGCTATTATATAAAACAACTTCACTTACCTTCCGGTTCCCAAAGAGGGCTTGAAGTAATTCTCAAAGACTACCTCATGGTGCCAAATTTTATGCCCATCCATGTAAAAGACTCTGAATCTTTATCTGCAGCCCTTACCATGAAATACACATTCTTGTTAAAATTGAATTTTTACGGACTTCCTGCCCCTATCAAATGCTTTACGACCTCATTGCTTGAACTTGTTTCTACCATTAGCCTAGATACTGTTCAATAGTCCTTGGGAATTTCAGTCTTCATGTCAAAGATAACAAAGAGGCCCAAGATGAGTTCACTCCTCTATGACATGTCCGCTCCATCAATTAGTTTCGACTGTGTACGCATGAAGGTGGCCACACTATAAACTTTTATTTTTTTTCCTGTGAGCTGTTACGCAGCCTCATCTCCGTAAAGCAAGCTTATTTGGGCCGATCATAACTCTATTTTTGTCACATTGTGTGCCCTCATCAGTCAGGATCCAAATCCAGTCCCCAAACCCCTCTACCATGTCAACCTTGGTCCAAACTGAACTCTTCTGAATTTTCTGCAATCCTCGAAAGCACAGTTCCTACTCACTCCCCAGACATAAATCACTCTCTGATCTGTAGAAAAACTGGGTCACTAAAGCACTTGATTCTACTGCCACCTTTAAAATTGGAACCTCCGGCAGAACTCGTCCCTCTGTCCCTTGGTACTATGAAACATTTGAAGGCCAAGAGATGCTGGAAGAAATCTCAAAGACAATGGAGATCCACCCATAACCCTTTTGTCAAAGCCCTATACAGAAGAGAGCTCAGCATCTAAAAAGAATTGTCCCATACCACCTTAGCCAACTACTTTCAGGAGCACATTGCTTCTGCTAAAAATCGTCCTTCTGGATATATCTTCCCGCTATCGGTCTTTTGCTCACCAAGATGCTTTCTATAATTTCTCTTATCCCTAATCAGCAGCTATGCTCCATTGCTCTAATTTCTTTCAAGATAAAATTACATAGTTACTCAGTTCACTTCCCCTGAACAGGACTTTCAACTGCACTTCCTCCTGGTCTTCTATTCCTTTGTCATTACTTCAGCCTCCATCTGGACACCTTTTGATTCTGTAACCATGGATGAAATGTTTTCAGATCCTCTTGTAACTTCATCCAGTTCTGCCTTAGATCCTTGTCCTGCAAAGATCACTAAAGTAGTCGTCTCTTCTTTGGCTCCATTGCTTTGCAGTAGTTCGTTCAACTGTGACAAGGTACCTGATGACTTGAAGAGTGCTCATCATCCCACTTTTGAGAAAGCCTTTGTACCACCCCTTGGTCCTCTCCAGTTATTGGCCCATCTCACTATTACCATTGACTGCTAAAAATCAGTGAAAGCGGCGTAAACCCACAGCTGTCTAAGCATTTTAAGGCCATGCCTTCTTAAATAGCTCCTAGTCTGGCGTCCGCCTCAACTCCAGGACTTAGACTGCACTAGTTGCTACAACCAGTGACATCAGGTTGCTCCTAGATTCTGGCAGAACAGCCACACTCCTTTTCTTAGACCCTCTGCAGCTTTTGATATGGTCCCTCATGAGATCTAGCTAAAGAGGCTTGACACGCTTGACCTCAAGAACACTGTTTTATTGGTTTTCATCCTTTTAAAGGACGAGCCTGGGCAGCGCAGGCATTGTTCTGTGACATGCTGTTTTGGAGTATGGAATAGAAGCCCCCCCCCACACACTTCGCCCATATTTGCCATTGGCTCGTCTTTTCCCTCTATAAATGCTTGCTTCTGATTCGTTAATAGGCTTGTTAGTACCTCCTTAATACCGCCTTGTCTTCATTTGTAACCTCCCATGAAGACTGGCCCTTTTACTTTGGTTGTTACACGGTACGTCTTTTTTAGTCTGTCAGCGCTATTTTCTTTAATGAGTTTCTCCTACTGCAGGCACAACATGCTTTCCTACAACATTTAGCGCGCCATGGATGCTTTCTCTTTCCAAGCAGCCCGGGACATTGGCGTACGCTTCTTTGAATAGGTCTCGCATTTACAAGTTTGAGCTATGGCATTGTAAATGACAATGCCTTTTATTTATGTGTTAATTAGCAAAACAGATAAATAAAAGGCATTGTCATTTACAATGCCATTAGCTTAAACTATCGCAAATGCGAGACCTATTGCATTGTAAATGCTTGTTTCAGCCTGCTAAGATGTCTAAGGAAGATACTATGGCTGTTGCCTCCAGAGACCCAAAAAACTATTGTGCAGGCCCTTGTAATTTCAAGATTGGATTATGGCAATGAGTTATATCTGGGTGTTATGCCCGGATAAAGTGGCCTGTAAAGTGTTCAGTATGCTCCGGCACGATTACATTGCCATATTCCTCGCAGTGCCTCAGTTTCTCAACACCTTCATAGTTTGCATTGGCTTCTTATAGCGAAACACATAAAGTTTAAATGTTTATGCTATGTCTATAAAGCTTAGCACCAAGCTGGACCTGGATGCATTTGCTCCCTGATTTACCCTTACATTCCCAAGCAGGTGTTTTGGTCAAGAAAATCCAATCTAGCCACTCTTCGAAAAGTTAGACAGGCAAGAAAGGGCAGGCTGTCCTTTTCATTTTTAGGACCGAAGGTATGGAATTCCCTGCCTCTTTCTCTCTCTCCACCACTGTAGCTCCTACAGGATTTTCAAGAAAATGCTTAAGACCTCGCTATACTAGTGTTCTGAACCTGTACCTCTTTTCTCCACTAGATCTGAGTAACTCGGTTCGGGTAACCATGCGCTCTATAAACCTGAATTGAATTATATGCGACCCACTCAAACGTGCTCAGTTAGCCCTTTACAACATCTAACTCCATGTGCGATGGTAAATCTACAATGTCTATATTTCTGTGTATTAACTACACATTTGTGAATCATGCCCTCTGTATTTATTGTTACTCAAGCTCTCAATATTCAAAGTGAGGAGCTTTGCTCATTGAGTTTAGCTATGAACTATTTAGCCTAGGTGTAAATTGTTTAATATTTGTTTATCCAGCTCTGGATCTAATGCTTCATAAGAAGTTTTAACTGTGAAACTGCTGCAGACGAACTCCATTTTCAGGTCTAGTCACGGACAGCTTTAGCTGTCTGAAAGACCTCATGTCTTGAATTCTTCAAAAAAGTACAAAGTGCAGAGAGATAGTGGGCTTACTGTTAACCACCATATGGTTTTCCCTTTCAGATGTTTTCATGGCTTGCCATTTCTTGAATGGGCTGTCAATCAAGGCCATGGGATTTTATAAGTTGGTTACATTGCCCGATTTGTGTTTGTGTTAGATTCACTGATGTGACTAGTTCTTTTGTGATTATTCAGATGCAAGATGACCAGTAGTCAGTCAGTCAGTCAATTACTTTTATTCGATCAATTAAAGATCATAAAAAGAGACAAAACAAACAGATAGTCACATTGCATAAAATACAGGGCAAGAATACATCAATTACAAATCTGGTTATAAATAGCATTGGCAGAATTTAAAAATTTGAAGAGAACATATTTCATAGGTTCAATTCTAAGTTAAAAAGAATAAATAGGATATAAAAATAAGATTTCCATCTAAAAAACTAACAGGGATAGGATACTCCATAACTAAAGACCAGCATCCGTCACCACCACGTCAATTATGTTAAGAGTGGGCTGCACTCTGACACGCTTCTTGCTGATGCGAACAGCTGCGACTAAAAAGTTTGCTACATAAAAAGCAATAGTAATATTGGGCAGGAGTTGCAAGAACAGAAGCGCTGGCCGAACCTGAACATAGCCAGCCCCTTTAAGTAAAGGTAACAAGTATTGTGTCCTAATCTGTGCAAAATGTTCACAAAACATAATAAAATGTAGTGTGTCTTGGCAAGAAAAATTATCACAATCACATGGGGTAGCATTATCAGGGGTAGCCCATGTGGGATAAAAACCTAGCACAAAATGTATCAAGTTTAAACGGAATTTGATTAGGAGAGACCTGTGAAGTGGGCTGGTTACAAATGCCAGGTAGGGTTCGAGACCGGGAACGGTAATTAACCCGAAGTTCCTTCTCACTAACGGCTTTTTTAGTTCTATGTCCTCCCTCTCGGCCATAAATCGTGTCAATAGTGCGGTCTTAATCCCCATGATGTCCTTCTTATTAATACAGTCAGGGGAATTAAATAACTCTGGTCTGCCTACTGTGACCAACATCTTTTTAACATATACTAGCCATGGAATTGTATGGGCTCTATCCAGGGCAAGGCAATCCTTAAGTATCAGATGGGTTAAAAGAATTTCTTGGTTAAGCCAAGTTTTTAACCAACATAAAACAGGTGCCACTTTGATTAAGTCGACAACAAACCCCAAACCCAGTTCTGAGTGTGCTGTAAAAGTGGGTGTGGACTGGGGAACAGACAGCAAGGATCTTAAAAACTTGTTTTTCACCCTCTGAATGGTGTCATTATTAGTATAGCCCCATATGGCAGAGCCATAAGTGGCTATTGCCAAAGATTTAGCTTTATAAACTTTCAAAATGGCCTCCAGGGGGCGAGCTCCCAACCGTTTGGCAAAACCAAGTATAGCTGCGGCGGATCTTGCCATCGAATTGCCTTTTAGTTTATGTTGCGGGCCCCACGTGCCCTTCTCGTCAAAAATGACCCCTAGATAAGTAAAAATTGGGACCCTTTTGACCTCATGGCCTAGACAAAAAAAGGATTTGGATTTCTTTTTCCTACTGGCCTGGCCAGTGACCATGACCTGTGATTTTTGAGTATTAATTTTCAGGTCTAATGATGTCATAAAGTCACCGAAAGAGGCCAATAGTCTGTCAAGAGCCACCCCTGAACGAGATGACCAGTAGTTCATCAGTTCTAGCCAGTGTGTGTCCTTTAATTTATTTACTTTGCTGAAATACCAACAATGTATTTGCTGTGTTATGGCTTTTTAGGTCTCGCCTACGCATCGCGCATTTGCTGCATAGGAGACCTTTAGCCGTCGTGCAGCTCTTTTTCAAAGCACAAACTCGTGCTTGTGGCGGCATACGCCTTGCGGAAGTGCACAGCGGCACGCCACAAGCACATTATGTGCTTTGAAAAAGAGCAGACTGCTCTCCCCAGCGCGCGCGCACCACTTGTGGGTGCAACCCTCCGCCTCTCTCTCCCGCTGCAGCCTGCACGCATTTAAAAAAAAAAAAACTTTCAGCGCGATGTGCGCGCTTGTTCTTTATTTATTAATCACACGCTTCGCCCTGCTGCTTCTTCCCATCGCAATCTGCTTTTTATATTTTCTCCTTCTTTCCTCGCCCACTATTTCCATTTTACTTAAGCTTTTTCCACCTTTTTTCGCCCCTCTGACTCACACCGGATCTCCCGCCTTCTTTTCCGCCTTATTATATCATTTACGTGCTCTCACCTCAAACAATTCTACCCTTCACTTCGACACTCCTGCCATTTCACCCCTCGTTCACTCATTCACATTCAATTTCCCGTCTTTTCCCCTTTCCTCTCATTTCTTTTTTTCCTCCCACTCCGTCCTGTCTATATTTACCCATCTTCTCACTCACGTTGCCACTACAAACCTTTCTTCACACGCACTCGGTTTTCCTGCCCATGTTTTACATGCTGTCCCCAGAATCTCTTCTTAGCACTGGCAGCCTCGCCTTCTTTCTTCATCCTTCTTTCTCGCTCACGTTGCCCCTACAAACTTTTCTTCACACGCACTCGGTTTTCCTGCCCATGTCTTACACGCTGCCCACAGAGTCTCTTCTCGTCGCTAGCAGCCTCACCTTCTTTCTTCACCCTTCCTTTTCTTCTTCTCTCTCTTTTACACGCTCCTGCTTCTCTTTTCATCTTTCACCTCCCATCTCCATCCTAAGCCCCCTTCAAACTGTCTGCCCGTATTTATTTTCTCTATCCCCATTCTCTCTCTTCCTCGCGGTTTCCCCATACTCCTCCTCTCTGTTTCATATTTCTCTTCCAGCACCCCCTCCCTCTCAGGCGTGCACCTTCCATTCTTCCCGCCTTTCATTCTCTCTCTCAATCTTTCCCTTCCACCCTTTGTCCCTCTTCCACTTTCTCACTGTCAGGCGCTCTCTACTCATTCAATCCAGATGCAACGCCTCTAACACCTCCCTAGACAGAGGTCGCAGCTCCATAGACAGGAGCAGGTGGTTAGGGGTCGTGCGACTAGTGCGAACACGCACTACATGCATGACCCCCCCTATTTTTTATTTTATTTTTTTAAATAAACAAAACTTTTTGGTGTTTTTTGGGTCACACTTTTCTGTCCTCTGCCCAGAGCAGATTTGGGTTACTGGGCCCAGAAGGGACCAATCCGAGCCTTTTACTATGGATGCCCTTGGGCGTTACCCTACAAAGGATCCCAAAACTGAGCACCCGGTACACCCTGTTAGCATTTTACTCTAAGGGTACGAAGTTAAAGAATCCAAGGCTTATTCTGGAACGTGGTGTGGGGTAGGAATTCAGAACTCAATACATAGGGTGACCAGATCTTGAGGGCAGAAATAAAAGAAGTACTCAAGCCTTTAGTGTCACTTTTATATCTTGCCTTTCCCATTTTTTGGCGTAGCCTTGTAAATGTCCGCCTATACGTATGTGTGTGCGTTTGTGTGCATGTATATATATATACACACAAACACATACATTTACAAGGCTACATATACATAACATTAGCCATGCTTTTCCTCCCCCTCTCTCTTTCCAGTCTGCTTCTCTACTGGGAGCAGACAGCTGACTGTGTTGCTTGGTAGGCAGAAACAGATGAATTACTTCAATTATTTTAGACTGTAGGTGCTTGTGAATGGAGAGCATGCCTTTGACTTATTCTTGTCTCAAAGACCTGACCTTTGTCCCAAAACCAGGACATTTATTTAAAATTACGAATAGTGTCGGGACACCGAGAACGGAACTGTCCGGGGAAATCTGGGACGTCTGGTCACCCTATCAATACAGCATTTCATAACAATCAATAAATCAATGCCCAGCCAGTGCTTTTAGGTAAGGAAAAAAAGAACTTTACTTTCAATGCCGTACTATACATACAAAATCAGAGGGCAGAAATAAGGTCCTTGTTGCAACAACATCAACTGTTGCATGGCTAAACACTTATAAGGTCCCAAAGGCGAGACCAATTGGCTATGCCAATGCTTGTTTTGTTTAGGAAATGTGTGGTGTTTGGAGGCCTTAGGCTGCCATAAAGACACAATGTTTTTCACTAAATGCCTTTGGGTGTTCATTTTTTAGCTTGCTTTCATGATAACATGTTGCATTTACAGAGTTTTTATCATGAAGTAAAGTTTTGGGCACTCATATGCTTTAATACAAATTTAAGAAATGCTGGCAGTTTCTCAAACATATCTATCATGCAACATTTTGCTGTGTATGCCTTTTTGGTTCACTACTTACAACGCAAACTTAATCTTTCAACTCCTTTTAATAACTTTCTTCTTTGAGGGTAAAACTTAACTCATTAATGCAGTCTGTTCAACAGAGCAGCCCTACTAACAGCTTCCATATTGTTGTAGCCTGAGACACTGCTTTGTTATGGGAATTTCTTTCTATGACCACTGGTGGCAGCACTCACAAAGTCGCCCAACTATTACAAAACAATTGTTTTGGAAATGCCTGAAAACCCATCAATTGACTTGCCCCCATTACGGTTTTGTGTAATTCTTTAGTTGCTTTTGTTACATCAGATATATGAACCCTAAGAACCCTATTGTTGAATTTCTCTCTCCTGAATATTGGCTTATCACTTTGTTGCCTTTAACCAAACTCCCACCTCCTGGTCCCCCCTTCTTGCCTTTCTGCCTTGATTCTCATTTTCCATTAGATTTTTTCTTCTTTTTTGTAACCAATCTGAGTTGGATTGGTAAACAAAAAAAGTTATGCAAACAGGGGAAAGGAGGCAGGTTGGGGAAAGTGAGCATGTGGGGGAAGCAACACAGAGGGCTTAATCATGGAGGGTGGGGAAACAACCAATGGGGGCACAGGGAGCCACTCAGACAGCACGAGCTGGGGAAAGCAACGAGGAGGACTCACCAGTAGCGGGCCGTGGAGGGAGTTCGGTGGGGCGGTGAGGCGGGGCGGGGAGGGGCAGGGTGGGGAAATGTAAACACCGGAATATGGATGAACGGAGGTAAGTACACATTTAAATAAATAAAACGAATTTCGTTGCGCGAGCTGCATCGCATTTAGCGATGCAGCGCGTGCAAAGGAATTTGTTTTATTTATTTAAATGTGTACTTACCTCCGTTCATCCATATTCCGGTGTTTACATTTCCCCACCCTGCCCCTCCCCCAACCCCACCCGCCTCACTGCCCCACCGAACTCCCTCCACGGACCGCTACTGGGACTCAGGGAAGGACGCGACTGGAGACAGTGCAGTGTGGGGGGGGTTAGAAGCGAGCGAACAGGCGTGAGTGCAATGAGGAGTTAAAGCACACAGGAGAGTGGCTCGAAGGGTGAAGCTGTATAAAAGTGAACACTTATGTAAGAGCAGCTCGAAATACAAAGTTGTGGAAAATCACATTTTTATAATGCCATGAAAAGAAATGTGCTGAGAGAAGTCGAAAAACACAGAGAACATGGGAGATACATGCACTCTCAAGGAGTGCTTTTTGAAAAAGAAAAAAAAAGTTCCCAAAAAGCAGACACTTCTGGAAGGATACAAGGAGCCCTTCAGAGAGATGGTAAAGAGGCTATGCTCCTCCAGAGGGACAAAGACTAGATGGATGGGTTAATATGAATAAAACAAATAGAAAGCAAGAAAATAAGAATGATAAAACAAAACAACAATGGAAAGCAATGTGCAGAGTTGCTTTCTACGTCATCTGTCAACATGTCCCCAATAAGCCTTTTGCAACCCAACGGCCACAGTGTCTGACAGGTTTCGACCTAAAAAAGAGAACTGCACAAGGTAACATACTGAATGTAGGCCTGACCAAGAACAATGTATAAATGGGTATACAATGATGAGATAAACACGCTACAAGTCCAACAAGTGCGAACACGAATACACCTGTACTGTACAAAAACGAATAAAAGCAAGTTTAAAAAAATTCTACCTCTCCCTTTTCATCTTAGAGTAAGAAACAGTGCTTATTATTTCATAGCTCTTTACTCCTTGGGGCACAATTATATACATCTTTCACTGGCTCCGTCCGCCCTATGGAAGCAGGCAAGTGATATTTTAGATTTGCTTTACTGCTGGAGGGCAGGCCTAGGCTCAACAAAATGGTATCCTCTTGACACTGCTAGATTGTAAGTCTTTGGATAAATGGGATGTTAGCTTCTCCTGAGTGACATGTCATCCTCTCCTTTTTACTAGAATGTCGGTCTCTCCTTACTGCTAGGCTTCAGGCCCTTGGCGAAAATGGCATGTCAGCATCTCTTAAGTGACATGCTGAACCCTCCCAACTGCCAGAATGCAGTTCTCTGGCTTTGTGGTACATGCAACAAGAGCAGATGACGAATGTAACGCTGAACCTATCAAACATTCACCCTCCAGTCACAGATCTGGGATAAATCCATCGTGTTTTTTGCATACCGGTCCATTGCAGTTTAGACCCAGCCATATGCAAACCAGTCTTGATCCTGCATTCCATTGGAACAGTCCTGTCTGAATTTCCAGGCCAGGTCCTCCCTGGACCAGAAACAAGCATCCATGAACCAGTTTCAGGCAGGGCCGGACTGGCCGTAGTGGGCACCGGGAGTTTCCAGGGTGGGGTCTGGTTTTAGACCCCTTGAGGGCCATTTTTGTTTCTGGGGGCCCATTTTGCAGCTTAGCTTTCCACTAGCATTCCCTCCCAATCCCCCCCAGGTCGGCTGAACTCTGTGCCAGGGGCGGTTTTGGTTACCAGTCCGGCCCTGGTTTCAGGGTATCACCCCTCATCAGCCAATTTAGCTTGAATCCAGTGGCATATTGAGCACGACTTTGTTATACGTCAGCATTTTCTAATGCTAGATTGCAGGTTCTTTGGGGCAGTAGGATGTCAATTTCTCTTGACTGACGTGTCAGCTCCTCTTTCTAAGGTACCATTGCCTTATCTGGGTAATATATGAGCTTCTCTTGGTGTATATGTCAGCTCCTCTCTACTGCTGCAATATTGCAGTCCCTTGGCTAAGTGGTTTGGCAGCCTCGCCCTACTGCTAGATTTCATGTCCATTGGCCAAATTCTATTTCAGATTCTTCTTGCTGCTAAGCAGCAGTTCCTTGGCAGGGTGATATGGCCCCTTCTTCTTATCACTGGTCTGCAATCCATTGACTGAGTGCTTGTTTTACTCTCTCTTTGCAGCCAGATTGAAAACTCTTGGATAAATGGTATGGCAGTGCCTCCCAAGTGACCTGTCTGCTTCTCTTTACAGCTTAGACTGCATTCCATTGGCAGAGCGGTGTCTCTGTTGGCCTTCTTCTGGAACCAAGGTGGCCGAAACATTATTTTTTGGTGTTTAATTTCCGCAAGATTTCAGTGTCTTTAAACCGTTGCAGCATTTCTGGCAGCTTTAACTCTTGATGTGGATTCTGGCAGTGCCTGTGAGCGCCTTCGGTTGCTGGGACCATGGCGGGAGTGAACTTAATATATTTTTTTTTTTACTTAATATTTCCAGTGATCCCAGCTTACCATAAGAGCAGTGCATGTGAGCTGCTCTAAATTGTGCATGAAAGGCCTGTTTTGATTGGAGGCTCTGCTTTCCTTCCGTTATGCCAGTATCCAGAACATTTTCCTGACTTTTATTAATTTGCTAGTTGGTCGTTTTTTGAAACAGCTACTCTGGGTAGGAAGAGAAGTAGTCAAGGTGGTTTAAACTTTCCAATGAAAAGCTTATTGAAGGAGAAAAGCTTTTGGGCTCTTGCCATGAAAAGGAACATTACAGGATCCCAGATGTGCGGAATGTACATTCCTTTCGCGGAGTGAGCTACCGGCGATGCAAAATCCTGTGTATAATTGTGCTTAGCAGCCAGGACTCATAATTTCATTATAGTTTTTCTTGGAAACCCATCCTTAAAGTTCTACAGTTCAATCAATTATTTGTGAAACACGTAAAATTAGCTCATCATTATAGGATAGGTCGTATGTATTCATAATACAGCCGTGTACATAAAGAGGTGGCATAAAATATGAAATATTTCATATTTTGCAAACACTTATCTCACTTGCCTCCTCTTATCCAGTCCAGCAAACCATGTAGCTGCATTGGCAGTGCCCTCACCCGTCGCTTAACATAACGTGAATTGGTAAAGCAGACCTTCGCCCAGGAGGGCATATTGGCGCTGAATAACGCGTTTATTGTTACCCAACTAAATGGCACGCATTTTATCGACCTCAGAAAGACAAAAGCCTGAGTGGACCTGCCGGGATTTGAACCTGTAACACTGAGGTCAAACACAAGCCCCCACAGTGGGCGCATTACTCCACTAAGCCACCAGACCAGCCTGACCTCTCTGGTTGACAGCTGGCTCCCAGTTTTCAGATAAAGCCACTACAATATGCCAATCTCTACAGGCTGACCAGTTTACTGTTGGAAATGTTATCTACCGGTGTCTGACTCTTATACCAGACAGATCACACTTGAGGGCGCATTTATGACTCCTGCTCAAGGTCATTTAATCAAAAATACACATTAATCCTCTTTGGTCTGAAAATAACAATAAACCTTAACAATCTGTATCATTGTTTCTATCCTCGTCCCCATGAACACCGCCATCTTCTTTTGTCCCTCCTTCCCGTCCTCTTGGAATGTGTGTCACTTCTGTCATATCAGTCTTTCACCTGCTGCATTTCCCCATCCCCCAAAAACAAGCTCCTTGTTCAAAATTCGGTCCAACTTGTACCCTTACTTTTCTTGTTATCAATATGAGATAGGCCAGTTTGGTATTCCCAGGCCCGCCCTTCCTGGTTACAGGCGGACCACAGTTGCCTCTTTCTGCTCTAAACGAGGGGTAAAAAGGGGACCGTGTATTGACATCTCCATAACCTTGGCGCCACTGGGTCAAAGATACTACTCTGTACCTCTGCCCTCTTCCACCCCACAGCGACTCTTTCTTTATTGTTTTGTTTTTTCATTAACCCCTTCTGTGCCACGCCCTTTCCCCCTCCTGTGCCGGGCGTTGTACTAGTGGGTGGGGTTCATGACGAGATAGTCTCGTCATGGGCACAGCGCGACCGTGCTCCATGACGAGACTATCTCGTCATGGGCGCTGAAGAGGTTAATATTCATAATGCATAATAATCAATAGCATTGGTAATTTAAAATCTTACACACAATAACAACTTCAGTAGTTAAAACATCAGTTACACAATTAAAAAAACAATAAGCGAAAGGCATTTATTTCTAACAGCATCTCATTGATCCTCATTTTTGGTATCACCCTCCTTCCACAAGAGCTCCTGATCACAATAGCAATAAGAATCCGAGCAAGGGTAGGTGGAGGGATACTCATCAGCCAAAATGAGGACTCTAATGTGTCCTGGCTGTGGGATAGAGGCACAGATATGGATGGAGGCAGGAGAGGCAGGAGCCACACTTGTAGTACTGCTTCACACAGTGACAGGGAGGGATTCCGCGGCAGCTGCTCTTTCATTTTTAGGTCTCGCCTGACCCAGCGCATGCGCTGGTCTGGCGAGACTTTTTGAGAGGGCTCCAAAAAGTGCTACCAGGCCAGCCTAGCGCTACAGTGCATGTGCGCGGGCACGCGCCGCGCTTGCCCAAGATCACTTTAACTTTCGCGGCCGCCTTGATGTTTGATCGCGATTGCAATCACTTTCGCGGCCACCCGGCCGCTTGGCATAGCCAATAGGTCTCGCTTGTGGGACCTTATAAGTATTTACTTATGCAACTGTTGCATGGCTAAACACTTATAAGGTCCCAAAGGCGAGACCTATTGGCTATGCCAATGCTTGTTTCATTAAGCTCTATAAGTTGTGCCTAGTTTCAATTCTTATCCAAAACTTAGTATGTGTTCACTGTACATAGTGTCCTGTCCTAAAGGGTATGAAGTTGTCATAGTTGTGAAACATACTTTTATAAACATATACATTTATGCCATGTTAGTGTAAATAAATGTGGCCCATATCACATTATTCAGAGAATAGATACTCTCAAATGTTTTCCAAGGGACCGCAAAGTGTGTTCTGTGGTGAGGCCGAGGGTGGCATTGATGGTAGCAGGATGGGAGTGGGGCTTTGTGGGTGGGTAAATGTTGCAGGATACTTCATTAGAATACTTTGCTTAAGTTCAGTTAGCTTGTAAATAAAAGCTTCCCCATTTATTTCACATCTTGCTGAATGCTAGTTCTCACTGAAGTAAAAATCAACACAGAGCTGCTATTAAACCGGGGGGGGGGGGGGGGGGGGGGGCGGCGCATGTGAAGATCAGGAAGGACGCTGGTAGCACCCAAGCCTTACTTTGAGTATCAATGATTTAGATCATATGCTTTGAAGAAGACACACATTACTACAATGTGAAGTTTAAACTCAATAGTATTACCAATGTACGTGTCACGGACTCCGTGTCCCTGGTTGCAACGAGGCCACCAGCAGGCCGGGGAAATCACTCGCCAGATGGGTACATCTAGAGACTATTCTCCCTTGTCGGAAAGTCACATCAAAGAGGCTGCATAAATCAGCACCCTGGTTCTCAGACACCCTAAGGGAGAAAAAACGCCTCTGTAGAAAACGAGAGCGAGCGTGGCGCCTAGACTCCCTACCGGAGAAAAAGTTGCAATATAGGGAAGCAATCAAGGCCTATAGAGATGGGGTAAGGACGGCCCAGGCTGCTTATTTCGCAGACAAAATCATGGAAGCCAAATCCAAACCTAGGGAAATTTTTCACCTGGTTAAAAAATGCACTAGATTAAACACAGCTACACCTCTGCCAAAAACGCAAGATCAGTGCAACGAGCTAGCGGAATTCTTTCATGACAAAGTCTCTCGGATTTATTCCTCTTTCTCGACAGTAACCTCAAATTCTGGAGGTGCTGAGGAAGCACTCTCGACACATCCCATCCTTCCAGGCCAACCAACTCTAGAACATTTCCCACCTCTAGAACTCGACATCTTGAACATGCTGGCTTGGCTTGTTAAATCTGGCTCTCCACTTGATCCAGCTCCACCGGAGATCATGTTGCGGGCAAGTCTAACCACTTTTCCCGTAATTCTGGACCTATTAAATTCCTCGATCTCATCCTGTATTGTGCCCACTGTTTGGAAAAGAGCCATGGTACGGGCACTGTTAAAAAAACCAAATCTCGACCCAGAAGATCACGCCAATTATCGCCCCATCTCACTGCTCCCCTGGGCAAGCAAGATCCTGGAAAAATACATAAACACCCAGCTAATTCAGTTCCTAGAGAACAACCTATTACTAGATACGACTCAGACAGGCTTCAGACCCAGGCACGGAACTGAAACTGCGCTGCTGGCAGTCACTGAAGAGTCACGGAGGATATTGGATCAAGGAGGATCAGTGGCAGTGATCCTCCTTGACCTAAGTGCTGCCTTCGACACGGTCAGGTATACCACCTTACTGAACCGTCTCCTTGACATCGGGGTAACAGGCAATGCACTGAGGTGGTTTGACTCTTTTTTGACTGACAGATCGTTCCAGATCCTTGACGGGGACACAGTGTCAGTCAGCAAATCACTGATCTGTGGGGTTCCGCAGGGTTCCTCCTTGAGCCCTGCGTTGTTCAACATATACATGAGACCGCTGGCTGGGGTCGTCGAACCGCATGGTATTAAGATCATATCATATGCGGACGATACCCAGCTAGTGGTGTCATTGACGCAGGAGGGCAACAGGCAAACCTCGTCCGGCTTGATGAAATGTTTGGAGGAGGTTAAAGGGTGGATGACAGCCTCCTCCTTAAAACTCAACGGAGACAAGACTGAGCTCATGCTCTTGGACCCAGCATCACCAGTACCATTTATCTCCTTATGGCCCTCATGTCTGGGTACTCCCCCTATCCCCAAAGAGAATGTAAAGAGCCTGGGAATTTGGTTGGACAAAAGTCTTACATTTACCCACCAGGCCACCAAGCTATCTGCCACATGTTTCGGCCTGCTCAGAACACTCAGAAAAGTTCTGCCCCTTTTACCAATGGAGGCCAAACAGGTGGCAGTACAAGGCCTGATACAGTCCCGGCTGGATTTTAATAACGCTCTCTACGTGGGAGCCCCAGAGCTGACTCTACGGAAGCTACAGGTTGTGCAGAACTGCGCAGCCCGTACCCTGCTCAAGATTCCACGTACGCAGTCAGCTAGACCTGGACTAAAAAGTCTACACTGGCTGCCGGTGAAGCAGAGAGTGGCTTTTAAGGCATTATGTATCTCACATCGTGCCTTCTGGAGAACAGGTCCAGCAATAAATGACAATCTAGTCACCCGCTATCACCCAAACAGGAATCTACGCTCCACGGAAGCCTTCTTGGCCGTGGTCCCGAAAGTTAAGAGAGCTAGAACTGGAGGCAGAATGTTCACTCTGAACGCCTCAAAACTGTGGAATTCACTCCCTCTACAACTCCGGTCCAACCCCAACTTGTACTCTTTTCGCAAACAATTGAAGACCCTTCTGTTTGCTAGGTCCAACCTGTCCTAAACTTCTGCTGTTCCTCCCAACTCTGTCTACATCCTCAGCGCTTGGACGCCCGTGGGGCAGCAATCGCGCTATACAAATCGATATACAATACAATACAATACAATACACTGAGGATTCCTAACGATTGGGACGCACCAGATCGATCACCAAGCCAAGAGCAGGCCCGCCAGGGCCTGTTCCTGCCCGCAGGTGGCTGGGCCCCCCTGATGGATGTACTGTGCTGTTGACCCCAATGTAAGTGACTGGAACTTGTCTGACCTGTGACTTTGAGGCATGTGTGTCACTCACCTGATGTGTTTCAGGTTCTCACTGATGGATATTTTGGCAATGTACTTTCTACATCATTTATTTCTTTTCCATTTCACATGGTGGGAAAACTTGAAGGGTTGACATCTGCAGATGGCAGAAATAACACCAGTCTGGATGGTTTTTTTGAGCGGGCAGTAGGGTTAATTGATAAGGAGATCCAGCTGGCCGAGAGACACTTGTTGCTTACTGTGGATAACGGGGGTGTCTCTGATATCCTGTAAGGCCATGCCATCACGAGGGTCTAAGCAAGCCCTAAACCTGGAATTGCCTTATTTAAATCTAATGGGGACACCACTTCTAATTCCCCCTCTCACTGCCACCCTCTACACCAGTTTCTGCTGCCAAGCGTCTCATGCAGGGGAGACTCACCAAAAACCAGAAAATTCCTGGTATTGGTACGAGGAACCCGCCTGTCCTATCCAGGGCCGTTTCTACCATTAGGCAAGGCTAGGCGGCCGCCTAGGGCAGCAAAAGGGGGAGGGCGGCAAAAAACATGAGTTTGGAAATATCTAATGCATTCATTCTTCTAGCCTGGATGACAGGGGGAGAGAGTGATGGTAGTAAAAGGGAGGGAGTGGCATTTTTCCATTCTCGCCTAGGGCGGCAAAGCACATAGGCCTGGGACGTTTCTATCTCCCGCTTCATTCTCTACTGTCTCCTGGGACAATTTGGACAATTTAACAGCGCCTTCATTTCGGACTTATGTGAGCAGCTGAAACAGACTCTAGAGAGCTGTGTTAGCCCAATACTAAAAACTTGGATTCTGTTGATCTTAAGCTTGCTTACTTTGGCTCTGGTTTGGCTGGGGGGGGGGCTGCACCTCACTTCTCGCCACTGAGCCGTCCGCAGTCAGTACTTCTGTCCCTAATTTTCCTGTAGCTGTGAGGCTGGAGGATCACACGCTTAGGTCTGCAGTCGTTAACCGCTTCAGTGCCCATGACGAGATGGTCTCATCATGGAGCGTGGTTGCGCTCTGCCCATGACGAGACTATCTCGTCATGAACCCCGCCCGCTAATGCAACGCCCGGCACAGGGCGGGGAAAGGGCGTGGCACTGAAGAGGTTAACACGATAGCGGCAAGGCAACCCATCAGTAAAATTGCATAGATACACTTTCAACATTATTGAACAAAGAGACATTCCTGTCAACATAATACACCGGTTTGCTAATCGCATTAGGCGGCACCTACGGTCTGCAATGAAAGTAATATTTTTATCAGAAGCCTTCTGTAATCGATCTGCTGCTATGCATCATGTCTGGTGTCATATGTCCACTCTTATTAGGGCTGTCTGCGCTAGGTGTGGCTATTTCTTTTGTGGACACATAACTTTGATAGAGCCCCCAGAAGTTTTTGGGGCGGCTCCGAGGTGGGAGTAATTCACTGTAAAGTTCTGTCTGTGTGTTGCAGTATACCATGTCTTTGAACCAACACGCCACTGTGGAGTCGGACCTCGGGCCCAGCAGATCGCTACTCTGCGCCTAACTAATAACAGACTATGGCCCACATGCATCAAAGCAAAAACCGGTCGCAAAACGGGCAGATTCTCAGAATCTGCCCCTTTGCGACCGGTATTTTTGCATTTGGGATGCATCATCCCAAATGCAAAAATCGCAATTTAAGTCATCTCTAAATTGCGATTACTTAAATTGCGATTGCATTTAAGGAATCTCAAATTGAGATTCCTTAAATGCAATGCATTAAAGTAAAAAATTTAGCGATTTCGCTATTAGGGGGAGCAAATTACCATGAAGTTGAACTTCATGGTAATTTGCTAAAACTTTGAAAAATGCACTAAAGTGCATTTTTCAAAGTTCCATTTCACACACACACATGCCCTTGGGGCATGTGTGTGTGCAAGATGTACTCATATGCAGATTTCAGGGGTGCAACAGGGTGTCCTTTTGACACCCTGGCACCCTTGAAATTGCATGAGCAATTTGCGATTCTCAAAATGAGAATCGCAAATTGTGAAAGTCTTCCCATTCATTCCTATGGGCCTCTAGGCCCATAGGAATAAATGGGGAGGTATTCCTTAATTGCTACTCGCAATTTGCGAGTCGCAATTAAGGAATGTTTGGAAATCGCTATTTTGTAAGTGATTTCTACATGCATAGCCTTTTGCTATTCCTTATTAGCGAATCCTTATTTTTCGCTAATAAGGAATCGCAAATGGCATTGTTGATGCATGTGCCAGCATATCAACTGGGAGTCTCTGTTTTTGGAGTAGCCCAACAATGCTAACAGAGGGTCTGGTGTAAGTGTCATAGACATAATGTCTCCCAAGGCTTTAAATATCAGTTCCCAGTAATGAGCAATCCCTGGGCACAGCCAGGCTAAATGGAAAACGCCTGCTGGGTTCTCTCTACAGCGTTCACATTCAGCAGTTTCCCGCAGACCATACCTATGTAGTCTTTCCAGGGTGTAGTAGACCCTATTTAGGAATTTAAAGTGAATTAATCGATGACGCCCATTTAAAGAGATACGCTTCGTGTTTTCGCAGCATTATTTCCACATATCATCGTCTAGGGTCTCCCCATGTCAGCCTGCCATTCAAGTCTGGCTTTATGTATTGATTTTTCCAGTAGTCCTGCATTATTTTGTATATACTGGAATCCATCTTCACTGTTGTGTCTGACTCCGTTATATATGTAAGGGCAGTCACATCGGGAGGTTCCGCTAAGTCGCTTCCTAATATGTCTTTCTGTGCCTGTCTCATCCTATGGTAGTGAAATCTTGTGAGCACTGTGTCCTGTTGTTCTCCAGCTTTGACGTCCGACCACTCTCGTACTTTGCCCTCTCGGAACATATCCCCTATTGTCTTAATGTGCACAGATTCTAAAGCACGAGCAACTCCTCTTTCACTTCATCACGGTAACCGTTGGCACCACTCTATTGGCATCGCTGGGGAGTATAGTATGGCTCCCGCCTGCAGTTTAGGTAACTGCTGCCGGGCATGTGCGACTGCATTTACCCTAGTTCTACGGTTAGGAGGTGTGAACAGTAGGGTTGGTAATGGGAGGGGTGCCGCCACCATCTTCTCAATCTGTATATGATGGAGTCCAGGAATCTCGTGTATCCAGTAGTGGGCGCGCGAGCTTTGCGCCGCCCTGTAATACAAGTCTAAGTCTAGGCCACCTAGGCCACCCATATTATACAGGAGTTTGAGTGTGTTCCAGCTAACCCTTGAATGTTTTCCAGCCCATGCTAAATTAACTAGTAGTGATGTGTTTGTTTTAAAAAAGGATTTTGGAAGGACCATTGGGGTATTTATGAACAAAAACAAAAATCTAGGAAGTATGACCATCTTCATGAGTGACACCTGCCTCGAAAGCGATAAGGGCAATTGCATTATGATTAACTTAAAAAATCCTGCTACGCGGCCAACATCCTACAGGCTCCACGCCTTGACCATCTGGCAGCTTCTGGGATTAAGGTCATGCACCTGGGGTATTTCTATTGGCATTACAGGACTAATCTCTCATTTGAGCCAAGTTGACCAATAGCTGCACATTCACCTGTCCCTCAAAGCTGTGTTTTACCTACCACTAATAGGTGTTTAGTGTTGCTTGATTTACTAAACGCTGACTGACTACAGGATGACTTGCTCTCTGACACAGAGAATCAGCAGGGCCACCATCAGTCTAATTCTTATGCCCCCATCAGTTCCTTTGACCTAAGTAACCATTCTGGGTCTGCCATTTTAAATGCGGCTTCTGTTTTGGCCACTCCTAAGACTCCAGGCGCATTCAAACTATTGAGTTGCAACCCAGCTGGCATCCAAGCCAAAATAGCCATGGACAAATGGGTGGAGTTTATTCAGGCATGTGATATTGTCTTTTTGCAGGAAACGTGGGTTACAACCAATGGTTTTTGTGATGGTTTATCCGGCTTTTCGGTTGCTTCTAGCCCTGGTGCCTCTGGTAGTGCCAAAACAGAGATTGCTGCCTGGTTCAAGACAAGTCTTTCTTGTAGTATCCACCCTATCCCTTTAGAGGGAAGCCTGATCCAAGCCTTTCATTTTTTCTGGCCTCACAACTTTCGTGTTTTATTATCAATTTTTATAATGATAATTTTAACCACAGTAACAACCCCAACTATGCAGCTTTGTTGACTTTCATCAAGGAACTCATCAGCAAACATGAAGAGGCTGGTTTGGGGTTTAACCTAATTTTGGCTGGGGATTTCAATGCCAAACTGGGGAACTACCCTCTAGAAAATCAGATGAACTTATTTGAGCCCTCTTGGGTTGAAGGGGTACCCCAAACGCAAGCTGGAAGTGGGTGTGAGTGTGTTCTTATCTGGCTGCTTTTGATCTCTGTCACGCCATTGTGGGAGCTGGTCCACCCCATCTCACTGCTGTTACTTACATGGGAAGGGGGCACGCCACCACTATTGACCATATTTTAATTATGACATTCCTTATGAATTGTGTTACTGATGGATTCGTTGAACATAAAATTTTTAGTGATCACAATGCCCTGACCATATCCCTAGAGGGGTTTGGGGATAGTCATGATAAGCCCAGCATTGTGTCTGGGACTTACTCTACACACGATCAGGGGAGAAGAGTAGCCTGGCACTCAGTTAACATAAACAAATTTGCTAAGAAATTGTGCAAAGAACACCTGACCTTGATTTTTAGCCGTCTCTTGTCTGCTCAGAAATGCCGGAAAGGTATACAGGATTAGGTTGGACTGGATTCTGTGTTCAATGAAGCACTTACTAAACTAACTATGCCCTGGCTTGATACACAACCCTCTTGGTTTGATGGAATCTGCAGGTTAACCAATAAACGACTTAGGGGGGCCCTACACTCCATCCCACAAAATAAATGTCTGATTGCTGACAGTAGCAGGGCTTATAAATGGGCCCTGCGTGAGAGGAAGAAAGCTAGACTTTCAGGCCGATACTTGACATAACTTGGTCTCTGCATATAAAAGTAGAAACACTGGCTTGCTTTGGCTAATTATTAATGACAATAACTTGTTGGCCGGCAACTAGTGTAGTATGTGCACGAATATTAGTTCAAGCCAGTGGGCGGATCTTCTTATCCCATTGACAGAGTTTTTCCCTTATCTGAGGTCCATGAGGCTATTTCTACTAGCCCTGTCAACAAGGCCCTGGGTCCAGATGGTGTCCCCATGGATTGCTGGAAGTCCAACGCAGATCTGTGAGCTCCTCTATTTACCAACTACATGAACGCTACATGTGTTTCTGGGTTTCTGAATTCTTGGCACTGTGCCATTATCTTTCCCATTTTCAAGAAAGACAATCGTACCAGCTCTAGTTGTTACCGGTCAAATTCGTTAATGGACTTGATTGTTAAGGTCATGGGGAGGGCGGTGCTTAATCATTTGACTTTATGGATGGACAAAAATCAAATCCTCTCTAGGCTGTGGTATGGATTCTGGGAGGGCCTTGGCACGATGGACCAGTGTCTTAATCTCCACCTACCTACTGATTAGTACATATACCGTCATTAAGCGTGACTCCATCTACCTGGCTTTCATGGACCTATCCTGCGCCTTTGATTGCATTGTTAGATCTAAACTTTGTGAAATCTTAGAGGGCCTGGCGGTCGACCAACGTATTGTCCCTTTTTTACGTGCCCTTCACTGTGACTTGGAAGCTTTTGTTAAATACTACTTTAATGGTGTATGCACAGATCCCTTTAACATATCTCAGGAAGTGAGACAGTGTTACATGCTAGCCCAATACCTTTTTTATTGTATTTTAATAGGCTAGAAGCTACTTTGAGTCAAGAGGGTAGAGACATGTTGAAGGTTAAGAACAAGGCGGTTCCAGTCCTACTGTATGGTGATGATGCTGTCTTAATGGGAAGAAACTTTAATGGGCTTACAGTTTTGCTGTATGCCTTTGTTGTTTTTATGTCCAAATTAAATCTTGAAACTAATCCAACCAAGACTTTTGTCATGGCCTGTGGTTCAAAGAACCTCAGGTTGTGTAGTTTGTCCCTACAGGGAAAATCCATTATCAGAACTACCTAGATGTCACTTTTGATTCTAAAGGCAGTTGGGGTCCGTGCCTGTCAAGTCCTCGAAAAATCTATGTGCCCACTCTCAATGGGGAGTCAGATTTTATCAGGTTGTGCTATTTTTTAGCACCTACTGGTCCTTCTGCCGAGTGAACATAATCTGGAAAGAAGGTGTTGTGTTCATTCAGAAAGTGAATGAGCAATAAAGATGCCCTTAAATCTTGTTTTTATGCTGTCTGTTCAAGGAAAGATTTCAAATGTCAGTTTGTATTTTTACTAATTGATGCTTGGAAAATGTAATCCCTTTTTCTTTCTCTACAGTTAGAGGTTTTTGTGAAGTGAGCTGTCTGACTAGCATTTCTGAAACAAAAGGCTGTAAGATGTCAGTTTTTTCCAACACGTAACAGTTAAATAGCTTGTAAATGAATTATACAAATATTTCAAAATATATCTGGAATTACAAAATCAATTCTTTTTGTAATTGAGAAGTGTGATGCAAACAAGGATTTAAATAGAAGCAAAACAAATCAGAACACTGACAAATATTTACAGAAACTCGATTTCCAAAAATTGTATGTACACTATATAGTTCTTTCAGTAAAACCGCAGGGCAGTGGGAAATTGTGTGGCCATTTCAATGTAAAATCTTCTGATTGCAAATGACAGTGTGCTACCATTTCATACTTTAGTGATGTATTTATTAAAAGTGATAGGTTTTAAACATGATGTGAGAAACATGCCTGCCCCCACCCTGATGATAATGTTGTTAATTTACTAAAACACAAGCCGGGGGTCATGTGTATCCTATATGTGGCTAGATATATATTATATATGGAGCAAACATTTAGTATATTAAATCAAACATAATCGTTTTTTGTACAGCAGACATGCTGAACTAGCATATTTGAAGGTGCTCTCATATGTAATAATGAAGAAAATGGCAACTCACTAAATTAAAATATTCGCCCAGGATCATATCAGGTGAAACCAGTTTATGAATCAAGAGCATTCCAATTAGGTCGAGTAGATTATTTAAGTTACTAGACCTGCAGGTCTAGTAACATTTTTATGATTTTTCAAGGCCTGCTTTCTAAACGGGCATTGAGGTTTTTCAACTATGTTGGGTTTCTATTTTAACGTGGCTTCCTCTGTCAATAGTAAACCAATTGGCCACCTGCTAGAAATTTATAAGAAGAAGTGTTTACCTGTTTTAACATATGGCCCCGGAGTGTGGGGCTATAAGGATGTGAGAGCCCTGCAATTGGAGGAAAGCAGGGTCTGCAGATGCCTCTTGGACGTGCCTGCTAATCAGTTGATAAGAAACTGGGCTGACCCTCAATTTTATCAAATCTTCGAAGACAAAAGTTGTCTAAAAGCACATTTTTGTACCACTAGAAGAGAGGGAAGCTGCAGAACTAGCCAAGGGCACAAACTTAGAGCACCTTATGATCTGCACGGCTATGTGAGCAGAATCACATCTGGATATGGCTACCAATAGCTGGGATCAGATCCTTATTTCCAAATTCAGATGTGGCATTCTTCAATGTTATTTATGCTTTCCCTTGGGGCAGTTTGATCAGTTGTCCATGTGATGTTGAGAAGTCTTGGCTTTGTTAGGACTGCTCTGTTATTTCTCCCGCAACTCAGCTCACCCCCTGTATGCTCCTGTGTAAGTTCTTTATTAAAGCCTGCTCTTTGTCATAGGACAAAACTGTTGTTTTGATGTTACTGGTCTGCTAGTACGTTTTTTTGATGATTCATGGTTTCCAAACTTAATGTCTGTGTAATTTATTTATTTAACCGTTGTTTGTATTTAAGCTTGTATTTCTTGTTCACTTTTATGATTGTTTTTAAATGATCAACTAAAGCTATCAATCATCACTGTGCAAAGTAATGGACGCGAGAAAACGCTGTTTACTGGCTCACAGAATGCACATTACAATAAAGTGATAGAGGCAAACAACTCTTCTAATAGCCTAAGGCATATTTGGTATTTTTATTTCTCACTGCATGGATTTAATTCTTTGTGTCCTGGATGTGGATAAATACATTTGTTTATAACTATAATACATGACCTCACAGCGTATCAGGCACACTAGGGATCCCCCCATCCCCCACAGTGCCTTCAGACCCTAAAGGGTGAGTAGTTGTGCTCTACAAGAACCTGATTGATCGATTGATTGATTGATTGATTGGTTGATACTTATATCCACTGAGTAATATGTCATGTATTAGCATTGTTGAGGGAGAAGTTGGATATATAGACCCACTGCGTCTCTTACGAGGCATACCCCGCTGCTCACAATCAACATTGGCAATAAATAGCATTCTACACTGACGATCATCTGGTTAGGAATTATTTAAAATAACTTTGCAAAAAAAAAAGCAAAGACAGTTGGAGGGAGTTCATACCACTGAAAGATGCAGCCAGGACCTCCTGAGGTCACATGGTGTGACAGCCTGACTCAGTTCTCTAGAGTTAAACCAGGTCTCTGATGACTCACATGAAACACTGGCCTTTCACTAACCTGGTTGGAAGCATGTATTACTCAAGATAAATGTCTTCAGCTAAGGAGGGGTTTGAGAATCCCTGCTGCATTCATTCTTTCCTTGTAAGGATGTTGATGTTGTAGACTTGTAAAGCGCACAGCTACCCCAGCAACAGGGCGTCCCGGCACTGTAGACCGCTGGGGAACCCGTCCTGGCTATCCCTGTGAGATGGTCCCTTTCTGGGTATCTCCAAGGTGAAACCAGGCATCCCTGGCGTCTGTGGGGGGCCGTTGTAGAGATGAGGCAAGCTTAATGCCCAGAGTTGCCAAGTGTGTTCCTGGTTAGAGTAGGTACCGAGGCGAGAATTATCGAGTCCTTTTTTGACCCTGGTCCATGACCCTGCCACGTCGGGAATTGAACCCTGGTCCCTGGCCGATTCTCTGCTTACAGGTCTGCCGCCTCTAACTAGTGAGCCACACCTCTCCACAGTGAGCCATACCTCTCTAAGGAAGATCCCTCTCCTTGTTCACAGTGGTTTGTTTTTCTTGCTCAGCTAGTCATCTTAAGTATCCACCCACCCCCCTGTCTTGGGAACATAATTGACACAGGAAATGACATGATATGGCATGACCAGTAATCTCCTAATGACATCAGGAAATGGTGCCATCAAAGTGGATAACAAAGCCTATGTTAAATGTAAAATTGATAAGATAGCTTGATATCACTGAATAGCTATTTTAGCTATTTTTATATATGGAAATAAATAAATGCCTGGGGCACTGCCCTGAATTGCAGGAATGCTGCCTGGCCATACTTTAATGTGTCCACAAGCATGAGTGTGCACTGGGAGTTTATCTTACTGTGCGGACATAGCCCCTGACGGAAGTATTTTACTATTCGCACAGGGCATCCTTTTGTTCAGAATAGGGAAGATGATCAATCAATTTTATCTGATGTTTGTTAGTGCTCGTGACAAATTAGTAGAGCACACCTTCAAAATGTATTTCATAATTGGTTTGTGTAAATTAGTGTGCAGATAAATTGACTTTGAGCTTCAAAGATCTTTGCAGAATTTTATGTGTGTGGGTGGGTGGGCCAAAGGACTAAAACATAATTTTTTGATGGGATTGCCAAGTTGTTCATTGCACGACTTGATCAAAGTATTGTCTATCTATGCTTCACAGTCCAGATAAATAATTGCGAAATGTGATGTGCTGTTGCGCGTAGCATGGTGTGGTGTGTTTACGGTAGACTAATGGGAGTGGTTCAGTGGTGGTTGTTACTGTGAGGCATGACAGTGCTGTTGGTTTGGCAGTGATTAGCCAACTAATATGGCCATGTTACTGTGTTGACTGTTAATTAAAGGAGTCCTCTAGAATGTTTATGGATTGATTCCATTTACTTTGAACATCATGACTGTCAACTCATTTACAAATCAGAGATGATTCATTTATTTACATTATTTCTGCTGTTTGGCACAGATAAGAGAAGAACAACAGTCATATCACAGATTCTCCAACAGGACAGATGATTAATCACGAAACAGACAGTTGAAAACAGATTAATTAGATGGATGCTTATAAATAAAAACAAGATGGGAAGTGCCATTTTTACGGATACCTTGCACTGGTTAAAAAAAGAGAACAAACACACTTTTTATTATTGTGTCTGTTGTGAAACAGGGAATTGAGAAAGGGATTTGGTTACTTTCATTATTGCAGAAATGGATAAAACTGAGGAAATAATGGGTGGTACCACAGAGTGCCTACTAATCATTCTGTGTCTGTAATTTAGGGCCTTATTTACAGTAGGGTAGACAGGGCACTGGTTGTGAACGTGCAAGCTACCCTGTCCGCCATATTGGAAGTGCATTTTAGCAGGTGGCACTTGCCATATGATGGAAGGGATATCTGTCACAATTTGACAGATTATCCTGTCTACAAATTGTAAATAAGGCCCATAGACTTAACATCTAAACCGATGAATAAGTTTCGTTAAAAATACACTGATTTTACACAATTTTACAACATATTTGTTAAAAAAATTAAACAAATTGGTTTCCCCTCAAAAGTATCCCATGTTTCACTCTTGAAATGTGGACAACATGTATTTTCTTCATCTCTGAGTATGGAAACCCAGACAAAGCAGAGTGAAATCAATTTGCTTAATGCTTTATCCTGATGCAAAAACTTTAGTTTGGAGCACATACTTGTGTTCTGTTTCCTGCAAAGATGTGGAATTCCTATTGCCCGAGGACACATTTTTTGGGGTCAGGGAATAAAGTTTTGCTTGTTGCTTTAGGTCAACCCACTGCAACATAAACCTTTTTGTGGTCACTTAAGAAAGCCGCGGTATTGATGGGGAAGGCCATTGTCTGCTGCTAAGGCAACACAGTCAGTCAGTCAAAAGTACTTTATTCGGTTCATAACAAAAACCAAAGAAGTATGGTACATAGTACATCGAAGTCAAGACCACTTAATTAAAATATGACACAACAATAGTGCGAGTTATTATGAGCCATACAATAAAATCACATATAAATAACAATACAAACACATTTAAAAGGAAAAACAGAACACTCAGCCAGAATTCATGAATTTGCCACTATAAACACTATAGCCAATTAATCTTTTTCATCATTGCAATCGATAAAAAATTTGCTATATTAAAAATCACCCAAGTGTCGCGCAACAGCTGTAGGTACAAAAGAGCAGGTTTAACTTGTCTAAAACCTCTATCTTTAATAGGAGGAATAATGAACTTTTTACGAATGGGGCCTAGATGTTTACAAAAGAAAATAAAATGCACGGTATCTTTAATAGAGAAGCTATAACAAGAACAAATCTCCAGATCCGTTCCCTTCGTCCACCCGGGACGTTCAGTAAGCAGAAGATGGAATTTGTTCAATCTAAACTTAGTCAAAAAAAAAAAAAAAGTAAGCTTTATTCGGAATGTTATTTCAAACCATAAAAGCGGGTACAATGTTATAATTCAGCACTTATACATTAAAAGACAAAAAGATTTTTAAAAAGTCAACAAATAACGATGATTCAAATTGTTGACGATTCCCAGATAAGGTTCCATACCACTGGAGGTAATTAACAACTGGTGAGCCCTCACTGTTGGTTTACATAATTTCTTTTCTTCTCATGCTAGGTATACCAACTGTTTATATGTGTCTTTCACCCATTTCACATCCCCTTTTAATAAATTATTTGGGTGATCAAACAATTCTGGACGACCCAATTCTATGGTTAATTTTTTAGTATAGTTCAACCAGGGGATAGCTTTACCATAATCAAGGGCTAAACAATCCCTAAGAATTTCATGATTCAACTCTAAATCAGGGTTTAACCATATTGATATCCATTTTAATAGCGGGGCTAAGGCTATACGGTCTGCAAGATATTCTACCCCGCACTCTTGGTGAACAATATATCCAGATGTTGACTGGGGGAGGGATAAGAGAGATTTCAAAAACTTACCCTCTGCAACCTGCAACGCCTTTACATTTTTAATCCCCCACAGTTCAGCTCCATACATAGCTATTGAGGTACATTTGGCATCATAAGTTTTCAACACAGCCTCTAGAGGCTTCGCCCCTAACTTACGGGCAAAGTCCAAAACAGCTAGAATAGACCTAGCAAAGGCATTACGTTTAGCAACTAGTTGGGGCAACCAGGTGGACTTATCGTCAAAAATGACCCCCAGATATGGAAATCTGGAAACCCTGGATAGAACATTCCCTTCACAGTGCATAGTTTTAAAACTTTTAGGCTTGTTACCCACAATCATTACGTGAGATTTCAATAGTTCACACTTAAGTCCAACGCTTTCATAAAATTGGCAAAGGAGTTTAAGAGACATTGCAGCCCCACTGCTGTGGGTGCTATTAAAGCGGCATCGTCCGCATATAATAATGCCGGAATATAAAACTTGCCAGCCCTTGGGATGCCTTTGCACGCCACCGTGAGAACCGCACCCAAATCATTGATATAAAGGGTAAAAAGCAAGGGGGCTAAAATACACCCCTGCCGCACCCCATTAGTGATCCCAATCTTGCCCGTGCAGTTACCTAAACGGTCATATCTAACTGTGGCTGTAAGGTCCCTGTGTAGGTCGGCAAGAAAATACACAATATTTTTATCTATGCCTAATTTGAGGAGCAATTCCCAAAGTTTGGACCTATTCACTCGGTCAAAAGCCGATGAAAGGTCCATAAAAGCTAAATATAGCGTACCCCTTTTGGCAATAGTGTATTTTCCAATTAATAGATGGAGGTTGAGGCTTTGATCTATAGTCCCTCGTCCCTTCCTAAACCCATATTGCAGGCATGAAAGGGTGTCTGTATCCTCCAGCCAAGCAGTTATTCTGCCTAGAACCACTCGCCCCAGCACCTTCACCGCAGAGTCAATGAGAGAAATAGGGCGATAACATCTGGGATCCCCTCTATTACCTTTCTTAAAAATGGGTATAATAACAGATTCAGACCAAGTGTCCGGAATACCTACAATACATACCCTATTAAAAACATTAGTTAAAACTAAAGACCAGGTCTTGAGATCTGATTTAAAAAGGTCCGCTGGAACGCCATCGAGGCCAGGAGCCTTATTACTCGTCATCTTCCCGATAGCATCTGCCACCTCAATTTCAGTTACCGTTAAAGTATAGGGATCAAAGATAGGGGTAAACGTATTCCCCTCCTCAGGGTTTTCCCCTTCATAGACTGACTTAAAATGAGAGCACCACAACTGTTCCTGAATACCACAATCTAATTGGTCATTACTATGTTCATGGAAAAAAGGTTTGTTTACAATAGCCCCGAATTTGGCGCTGTTCCTGAGCACATCCACGGAGGTTAACTCTACCCAGGCATCCTCCCGGATCTTCTTTCTTCTTGTTTCCAGCACTTTGTTATAATTTTTCCTTAATAAGGCCACCTTGGCCCTATTCACTGGCTTACAATTCAGGGCGGCCTTCAGCTTTTTATTAGCTGATGAACAATTATGTTCAAACCACCCCAATTCAGCAGGAACCTTAGCTTTCCCTGTACATCTAAGGTCTGCTGAGACCTAAGGCAACACATGCATCCATATGTATAAGTTTCAAAGTGGATACATACGGTTCATTAACAAAAAACCTTTGCTGCTAGGGTGAGCGGTGTAAGAACTACACCGAATTGTAATCTCAGCTTGCATTAATGGCAGTGATTCCAATTTTTTTTTAAACGTGCACATATGTTTGGAAAAATGTACCATTTTGGGTTATTTATAATGCTTCCAGAATGTTCCTTTATCTTCTTCAAATAATGAATAAGAATGAAAGAAAGATTGGTGATTTATTTTGAAAGTAAATACTAACACATATTTGCAACTTGAAAAAAGAGACAAGGGTTGCACCCAATTTTTGGTCAACTAATTAGTAATTTGTTGACTTTCAAAATAAAATTTCCCCCATAAATATTTGTAAATGGAAAGGAACCAAAGAAGGTCAGACACAGTTTTACTAAACTGTAGCACATTTATACAGAACAAGTTTAAATACCATCTTCTAAAGCATTAGTCAATTTTACCTATTTGATACATGCCAATATTGTTCTTTTTAAAAAAAAATGGAGAATCTGTATAAAGACAAGTAGGCAGTGTAACATTATTATGTGCCACTTCTTTAAGAAAGAGATAAAAGTGCACCACAGGTCCATGAGTTTGAATTGGTTCAGATTTACGATATTCAGGAATTCATAAAAAGTATATAGAAGTTGGGTTGGAAACCTGTGGCATGTTTCCATTCGTACTCCTCACAAGCGTTTGTGAATTCTATCGCAGGACCGGAGGCTCCGATTATGCTTTTCCTTCCTTCGCTTTATTACTATGCCAAACACACAGCAGCCAGAAAAGCAGTAAAGAGTGACTTTTACAACCAGAACTGGAAAAAACATCCTCCGGTCACAAGATAAACAATCCAAAATGTTTTGTTCTATAAACATCAACTCCCATCAGTCCATGGGAAAACACAGCATCCAAGTCCTTCCACGCTGTCCATAACTCCTAGAAAGCTCCTCCATTCCGTGCAGCCCTCCTCTTTCTTCGCTGCTGTGCAGCCAGTTAAGTCTCTTTCTTTTTCTGGGATTTATGTGCTTAGTACTTAGGGCTTATTAGCGTTTGGTGGGTCAGGAGTTAAGGGACGCGACTGTTCTTTTGAGTGTGTGGTGTTGATTTTATCTCCACAGAGTCTCTTACTGCCGCGAGAGCGTTTAACTCGCTCCTTTCGCGGCTGGTCCACCTGCGGCGGCCTTTGTTGGCCGCTAGGGGGAGCCTGTGCGTCTCGTTGCTCTCGCGGCGCGGCTTTCTCCTCAAAGAGAGCCGCGCTGGGAGAGTCCAGTCCACCGGAGCCTGTCCCCCTGCCGCCTCACCAGAACGCTCTTCGGGGTCTGTATTTGCCCCGCATTTGCATTGTATTACGCCCGCAGGGGTCTGTATTCCAGCAGAGGTCTCTGAACTCCGTAATCGCCTGAGGGATGGTTGAGCACTGTTAATTGATAGCGCGCTGGGTGGCGGTGTGGCCTAGTCAGTAACTGAGGGCCTGCGCGCTTGGGGTGTGTGTGCCACCCACAGCGGCTGGGCCGCATTTAGAGCCTTGCAGTTCTTGGATCTGCCCAAAATTGTCCTGGCGCTGCCGGTCCACGTTTAGCCCTAGTAAAGACTTGGTCTGTTGTGGTTGCTTCCCCTGTTGGCCTTAGCCTGCACTGTTTGCCTACCTGTTACGAAGTTCTCCACTTCTGCGGTGTTGCGGCATTGCCTTGAGGTTATCCGGGGGCAATCTGGAGCAGGGGAGCTATTATGAGGAAGAAGAGGCGACACAGTACTTACCTCTGGATGATGATTTCTTTGAAGCGGTAGATAGTTCTATCTTTAGGTGTGTTAATGAAGTGGTAGCCCCTATGGAGGAACGCCTGTCTAACCGCATTGTGGCAAAATGCGCTAGATTAGCACAGGCCCATCGGGGGCTGCTTCTCCTGCACCAGGTCCTTTACCTGAGGAGGGTGGCCCGTCCCCCAAGAAAGTACGTAGGGAGGGCGGCGCGGAGGAGTCGCAAGGGGTGGACAAGGACACCTTTGAACGCTTGAGGAAGGCTTTCTTGGCTAAGTCTGGTCCACCTCCTTCTGCGCCTCCCCCACTGCCGGAGCCCGCAGTTTCCACCGCCCCTCCCTCGCCATCCCAGGCTCGAGGTTCCCCGGCAGATACCGATGATGAGGAGGGGTCTACGCGTTCTTGGCGTCCGGCCAGTTCCGCGGGCACATTGCCCCAGGATGACACAGGTATGCTGGACCCGGATGAGATTATGCATCCGCGCTCCGCAGCCTGGGCTCCGGGGGACAAGGTGGCCAAGTTTGTGGCGGGACGCCTCCGCAAGCCTATAGAGAAGGAATCACGGGAATGTCTCAGAGCGGAGTGTCCACGCCCCACTTTGGAGGGGAAGGTAGCCCTTACGCTCGAGTTAGATTCGAAAATGGCTACCTTCCTGGCTAAATATGTGAAAGACCCCCGCAAAGGTATAGACCGATCCTGGCGATCCTGCCAGGATAAGCTTTTGGATGCCATAGGTCCTATGACCAAAATTCTAGATATGGCGGAGGAAGCGAAAGTCATGGGTTCTACCATTTCCCCCGAGGTGCTATCTAACTGGGCGCAAAGGGCGATAATCTTCATGGGGAATGCCAACTGCGCCCTATCCACTGAACACCGACGTTCATTGCTGGTCAAATTCGACCCAAAACTGGGCGACTTAGCATTTT
Source organism: Triturus cristatus (assembly GCF_964204655.1). NCBI lineage: Eukaryota > Metazoa > Chordata > Amphibia > Caudata > Salamandridae > Triturus > Triturus cristatus. The sequence continues at coordinate 818,016,932 of NC_140593.1, read as the reverse complement.
CTGAGGCAGGCGCTGTGGCTCAAGGGGGCCTCTTTGGGGACCCCTTCGTAAAAGAATTGGGAAAATTCGTAGCCACTTTCACCTCCTTAGACAAGGCCCAATCCAGCATTAAAAGAGTTTTCCAAACTCGTTTTTCCCAAGGGGCCGGTCGAGGTAGGGGCCGTACGACCGGCCGTGGCGGTCAGCAGACAAGTAACAGGGGACAAGGCTCCGGGCGAGGGCAGTACAACTCCTCGGCCAATTACAACAACTTCTACCCTACCAGAGGTCATTGTTCCGGGGCCGTGGTGGCTTTAAGAACAACTCCGGCGGAGGCCAATCAAGCGGTGAGTGTCATGCAAGCGGAGCAAGTGCGTATAGGGGGTCGTTTGGCGGCCTTTCAGGACGCTTGGGCACAGCTTACGGCAGATGCTTGGGTCTTGCAGACTGTAAAGGAATTTCACGTGGAATTTTACGATCAGCCTGTTCAGGCAGAACTCCCACGGCCCATTTCCTTTTCTGTCCCCGATGCACAGCTAATCGACGAGGAGGTGTCCGCCCTGCTTAGGAAAGGAGCCATCTGTCGATCAGCTCTGCACCCAAACGGTTTCCTCAGCAATATCTTTTTGGTAGAAAAGACCGATGGGGTACGACGTCCGGTGATCAACCTCAAAGAGTTCAACGGGTGGTTGGTCTACCGGTATTTCAAGATGGAGGGGATCCATCTTCTTCGGGATGTACTCCTGCCGCACGATTGGATGGTGAGGCTGGACCTCAAGGATGCGTATCTGGTGGTTCCAGTCCATCCTCCCCATCGCAGATTTCTCCAGTTTCTCTGGCAGGGCCAGGTGTACGAGTTCACTGCCCTTCCATTCGGGCTTTCTTCCGCACCTTGGTGCTTCACAAAGGTGCTTCATCCTGTGATAGAGTTTTTGAGGGGTCAAGGAGTCAGGATGATTGTGTACTTAGACGACATCCTTCTCATGGCTCAGTGCCCCCTGAAGCTGACAGCTCAGTTGCAGCAGACAGTATCCCTCTTGGAGAGCCTGGGGTTTGTCATCAACAGGACGAAGTTGGTCCTAGCACCAACGCGCAGTCTGGTCTTTCTCGGTTTCGTCGTGGATTCCGTTCAGTCCTCCTTGAGCCTCCCATCTCGCAAGATGGCCAAGATCCGACATACTTTATGGCAGACCATCTCCAGACCCCAAACCTCCCTCCATCAGATTGCCCGGGTGGTAGGACTTCTTTCCTCCTCCATCCAGGCAATCTTTCCGGGACCCCTTCATTATCGGGCCTTGCAGCGCCTAAAAGCACATCACCTCTGGAGGGGGCTTTCGTACGACCAGGCAGTCCCCCTGTCGGAGGAGGCCAAAGAGGAGATGTCATGGTGGTTGACACACATGGAGGCCTGTAACGGTCGTGCAATCTTCGGCTCAGCACCGGATATAGTCATAGAATCGGACGCAAGCAGGTCCGGATGGGGTGCCCGGTGCGGAGAATTCTCCACAGGTGGCGTTTGGTCATCAGAGGAGCAGAAGTTGCATATCAACGCCTTGGAACTTCTGGCTGGTTCGTCGCTGTCCGTTGTTGGACCAAGCATCAAGCGAGCGCGTGTGTGCTTTTGAAGATGGACAACGTTTCAGCGGTCTGTTATGTCAATCGACTGGGAGGTCCCCGGTCCCGGGCCTTGGCGAATCTCGCGAAGGAATTTTGGGAGTATTGCTTGGCACACCTAATTTCGGTGACGGCGGAGTACCTGCCGGGCCAAGCCAACCAGGTAGCGGATTGGCATTCCAGACATCAGAGAGATTCCAGCCTATGGAAGCTGGATGTTCTGGTCTTTCAATGGTTGAACGATCTCTGGGGCCCGTTCTCGGTCGATCTTTTTGCGTCCCGTCTCGACCATCAGCTCCCGCGCTTCTTCAGTTGGAGGCCTGATCCGCTGACGGAGGCCACGGACGCGTTTCTCCAGGACTGGAGTCACGAGAAGGGTTATGCCTTCCCACCGTTCTCGATGGTGATAAGAACGGCAACCCGGGTCCGGCTCTTGGAAGCAGATTTAGTGGCGGTGACGCCTTGTTGGAGGTCTCAAGTTTGGTTTCCAGTTCTTCTGGAACTTTCTTGGGATTTTCCAATCCTACTCCCCCCACTTCCTCATCTTCTTCTGAACCCGAACGGGGAGAAGCACCACCTCATTCACCAAGGATCTCTCCGCCTCATGGCATGGAGGCTTTCAGGAGACGCTGGTCGCTCCCAGGCCTTTCGGGATCGGCTCAAGGTCTCTTATCAAGGGCCTGGGCAGACAGTACATCTAAACGCTATCGGTCCGCGTGGACTAAGTGGATGCGTTGGTGTCTTCGACGGGGTCTTGATTCCATGGTCGCAGGCGTCGTTCCCATGTTGAACTTTCTGGCTGATTTGGCCACGGAAGGTCTGGCTTACCGCTCTATTAATGCGATTTCTGCAGCTCATTATCCGGTAGACGGAGCCCCGATTGGGGAGCACCCGTTCGTCTGTCGACTCTTGCGTGGTATCCGTCTGTCACTTCCCCCGGAACCGCGATACTCGGTCCACTGGGATGTCAATTTGGTCTTGAATGTTTTCTTATCCTGGCAGCTGAATAAATACCTTTCTTTGAAGGAACTCTCCGCTAAGCTGGCCATGCTGTTATGTCTAGTTTCCTGTCGCAGGGTTTCGTACGTCAAGGGCCTTCGCCCCGGAAGGGGTTACGTTTACGCTGGGTCGACGTACCAAATCAGATTCAAGGACTATTTCATATCCAGCTTTTACGGACGCGCCCAAACTGTGTGTGGTGAATTGTCTAAAGACGTATGAGGACATGACTCTTAAATTGCGCCCTCCGGGCGAACGGCAACTTCTTATTGCCTTGAGAAAACCGCACAAAGCTGTCTCCTCCCCCACGAGAGCCAGGTGGGTGAGGTGGGTCATGCAAGAAGCGGGTATTGATACAAAGCAGTTTGGAGCGCATTCGGCCAGGGGCGCGATGACTTCTAAGGCGTTTTCTTTGGGAGCTCGCTTGGAGGATCTTATGCGAGCGGCAGATTGGTCTTCCGATTCCACCTTCAAAAGGTTTTATTTTAAACCGTTGGTGGATGTGGCTTAGTTGGTGGTAGGTAGCTTTGAACTAGCATAATCGGAGCCTCTGGTCCTGCCATAGAATCGAAATTTGCCTAGCAGTGTAACGGTAAATTTCAATTCTATTAAGGACACGGAGGTGAGGATTATCCCTCCCTTTGCACAGTTGGTGCGAACCCACCCGTACTTCCGTAAGTAATCCAGTATCCAGTTTTTTCTGTCAGCTGTTTGATTGCCACATTGCGACCTTGTGTTATGGGATGTTGGGTTGCCGGCTGGGCAGTGTGTCCAGTAATAAACTCTCGTGTTTGTTTACATGCAGGAAATGATGAGCTAAGCAGGATCAGTAATGTTCAGGCGTGAAATTGCGCGAAGAAAGAGGAGGGCTTCACGGAATGGAGGAGCTTTCTTGGAGTTATGGACAGCGTGGAAGGACTTGGATGCTGTGTTTTCTCATGGACTGATGGGAGTTGATGTTTATAGAACAAAACATTTTGGATTGTTTATCTTGTGATCGGAGGATGTTTTTTACAGTTCTGGTTGTAAAAGTCACTCTTTACTGCTTTTCTGGCTGCTGTGTGTTTGGCATAGTAATAAAGCGAAGGAAGGAAAAGCTTAATCCTCGCCTCTGTGTCCTTAATAGAATTGAAACTTACCGTTACCCTGCTAGGCAAATTTCGATTCTATTATAACATGAGTAAATATACGTAAATATATGTAAATGTGTAAATATATGTGCTTATATTTGCTCATGAACATTTGCAGAATAGGTTCAAATTTGTTTGCTAGAACCTATATACATGGGGAAAAATTAGAGAAAGTCCCCTCCCATCTTGGAAAAGGATTTACTTCTGCCCATGGAGTAGAGTAGTTTCCATCCTTTTCCAGGGTAAGAAGGGGTTGGAGAGGAGGTAGTTAAGGTCTTGTAAGTTTATGGGTGTTCACAACCTCACAGGGCATTCCAGACTCGGAACGACTAAGTCCCTCCTACTTCTAGCTTTTGTGAGTATATTTGTTTCATACTTCATACTAGTACATCCTTTCATAAGTGAAGACCAAAGTTTGGATGGGTAGCCAAACCTACATGCGTATACACCCAAAATATGTGCACCTGACAAGACTTTGCAGAGTTTATCTAGTTGTGAAATGTAAGAGTCCAGTAAATGATATACCACTTAGTATGTGCTCAGAATAATGGCAAACAAGGGAAGGGTGGCACAATGAGGTGAAGAGACCTGTGCAAGAATTACACAAAGTAATTCATTGGATAATGTGACTCTGGTGGCAATTTCCTTGATCTTCAGTTCGCAACCTAAGGCACTGGGCTGGAAGTAGAATCCAAGTTTATTTACAATAATATTTTGAGAAACTGAGTTTTAAAAGTTAATTTGCCAGAGCAATTCACAAGATGCTTTAAGGAAGAAAGATATCAATGGTGTATCCTTAACTGCTGTAGTCTGAAATTTTGCGTTATGAAAATGCTATCCCACTCATAAACAGGGCATCTACATATGCAGATACTGTGAATATTAAAGATTTGAGATAAATAGGGTGCTGGTATGTTCAGAGCTGGTATGATCAGAGAGTGTACAACTCTTGCTAGAATTCAAAGCTGATATCATGAGAACCCTGCCATCATTTTTTACCTAATTGCATGGCACCAAATGGTATGAGAGTTTATTTTTACACCACAATTACATTTCTGAAGTATCTAATCTCTTGGGAAAGTAGATATTCTATCAAATTCCACACCCAAGTTCTATGAGATAAGCAGAAAATGGGTTTAAATGAGTTTGCTCTGTTTTTGTTTTGCACCAGTGAAATTTTTCTACAGTACATCTCACAGTACTGCATAGCCACACTAAGGATCAATGTAATGTTTATAGACATGAAATAATTGCATTCATATAATGTTGAACCAGTTGGGATGAACCCACATGTGGGGCAGGTTACACAGTTCTGTGAATAGTACATATCCAGATGTGCAGTGTATAATATGCAAAGAATTTTCATCGTTAATTTTGGTGAGGGGACATTACGCACAAGAGATGAAGGGCCAGATGTACGACCAAGTAAATTGCACCTCGCAAATTGTGACTCTTTAGTGAGTCGCGATTTGCAAGGCGCAATTTACTATGTACAACAGTGTTTTTCTTACTGTTAGCGATTCCCAATGGGGTCGCAAATAGAGAGGATCATGAATATTAATGAGTGTCTCGCAATTTGCGACCCCAATTGGGAATGGCAGGCCCTCTCAGGTATGGTGGCCTGCTGGGCTCAGCAGACCACCATGTCTGGGACTGCATTTAAATAAATCCGTTTTTTAAAAAAAAAATGCAGACCGCTTTCCTTAAAGGAAAACGGAATTCAATTAAAAAAAAAAAATGCAACGTTTTCGTTTCATTTTTTAAGGGCAGGCAGTGGTCTCTGGGACCACTTCCTGCCCTTAAAAAATATTTTCCCCTGCGTTTGCAAAGGGGAAGGGGTCCCCTGGGGACCTCTTCCCTTCTGCAACCCCATTACCACCCTCCCTTCTGCGACCCCATTACCACCCTCTCGCAATCGCGGTCACAAAACATTTGTACATAGTGTTGCGCTCGCTATTAGGAAGGGAACGCTCCTCCCTAATAGCGAGTTGCAAAACCCTATTTTGCGAGTCAGAAAATATTGCGACTCGCAAAATAGGGTTTGTACATACCCCACGCCATTTTTGCATGCGCAAACGGGTGAACAAACCACTTGGCGCATGCAAAAATGGTCGTACATCTGGCCCGAAGTCTCTAATGGCTCATCATGATCCTCTCCTCCATCAACAGTAGGAATAAATAGCACATCAGTATACCCACAGTTTTTACAATGCTGTGTTTTCATGCGCAATAATGTTATACAGAAGTATCAAACCATAATTCACAGCGATTGCGGTTAATTTCTTGCAGTGAGCTAAAATGATCGCTGCACCTTATAATTATGGTTAAAGTTATTTTCTTCTGAACACAGATTTAGTATGCAAACTTTTTTTCCAGTAAGCAATGTTTTTTCACATCAGATACTCTGCACTAGGGTAAAAGTAAGACATGTGACCTTTGCACCATAGTAATAAAGGTGTGATTGTGTGTTTGTTAAAACACTTGCCCTTATTGGACCACATTTATTTGCTCTGCCATGACATAAATCTACTTATGCCATGACATTGAAAATAAATGTGATCTAATGATACATGGGGTGTAAGGCAAGGAAACTATTAAACACAGATTCTCACGTATTACTACAGCAGAGCGTAACTGATATGAAAAAATACTGCTCACTGCCTCACAAAAGGCATGTTATAATTCTGTGACGGGGAAAAGCTTTGCAAAAAAGTAATGAGGCTATTCAAAGTGATTTTCTGTTAACACATGGATTTAAACCCTTGCATTCTGGTTCTAACTAATTATTTTTGTTTGAAGCTACTGCACACGATGAACCAGAATGGAATAAACCATACATATTTCACCTATTGTGAGTCATGGCCACTCCCCACTCCCACAAATGGTAATAAATAGCATATTACACTCTGCACATCTGCATATACAATATGGCTTATTCGCAATCTGTATTTTGTATTATATGAAGTAGTATTAATTAGTACTACTCGTGTACTACAAAATGGTATTCAATGACCTACAGAATGATAACTCTGCCTCTAATATCTTTTCTGGGCTGAGAGATCTCCACACTCGTAAGCATCAATCAGGGTTGGTAAGGCACAGCTACTCACTCGCGAGGGTCTCAAGGTGTTGGGGACGATGGGGGGCAGCTCAGTAGAGTGCTGGGGTCATCCAAAGAGCCAGGTCTTGAGGTCCTTCCTGAACAGGAGCAGTGTAGGAACTTGCCTGAGGTGGAGGTCGTTCCAGGCCTTGGCTGCGAGGTAGGAGAAGGACTTTCCTCCTGTTCTGGTCTTGTAGATGCGTCGGATGGTGGCCAGGGAGAGGTCAGCTGATTGGAGGAGTCTCTTGGGTGCGTGGAAGGAGAAGGGGTTGTTCAGATACACTGGTCCGATGTTGTGGAGGGTCTTGTATGCGTGAGTGAGGAGCTTGAAGGTTATTCTTCTTTCATTGGTGAGCCAGTGGAGATCACGGAGGAGTTGGGGATATGTTTTGTAGTAAATGTAGGAGAGACAAGGGGAAGTGGCTGGAAAATGGAGGATACTTACTACAAAAAGTGAGGTGTTTATGGAAAATAACACCCACCCATAAAAGATTAAGTCCAATGGGATTTGCATACTATATCAGTCATGGTGCTGCAGCACTAAAAGTGATAAAACAGTAGTAAATGTACTCCTTGCCAGCCTTGGATAACACATGGTTACTCACAGTTAGTGATGTATGTGTGTTTGGGTGTGTGTTTATATATATATACACACACACACGCACAGTCCACTTTCCCCAAAAGGAAAACGCTTCACGCCTAGTTTCAGGAAACTCCACAGTAGGCCCTTTATTTTTGTTTGAATGGGGGGGCAGAAGGCAATTTAATCCAAAGTGTTTCGGCAGCTCCTTTGAGCCTTAATCATGGGCAGAATTGCTCATCGCACACTGCTTTTAAAGGCTGTCCCACTCATGGAAAAAAGACTTCTGCTCACCGTGCCCAGTCTTTTTTCAAATCATCCACGAATTGACATACTTAAAGCACAGTGGTGCGGAGACTACAGAGAGAAGGACTAACAATGAACATCACAATGTGCACTGTGTTTTTACTTAATGAGAAAAGTGACTGTTGGAAATTGCGAATGAACTGTCTAATACTATTCCCCAGTTGTAATTAGCATAACAGCTATATATAGATATTTATTTCATTATTTTAAAAGTCAACAATAAACTTAATTTAAAAGTTAAAATGTATTCAAGTTTTAACCTTCTTTAAAAAAAATAAACATCATTTTAATAATTGTACTCATACCATACTACAAAAAGTAATGCATATTAAATAAAAAATTTAAAAAGTTACCGTTGTGGGCTCAACACTAACTTGCAAACCGATCTAGGGGCCATATGTAGAAAGCAAAATTGCGATCGCAAACGCCGAAATTCGCAGAATTTCGGCGTTTGCGATCGCAATTTTGCTAAGTGGTATGTAGGAATGCAAATCTGCGTGCAAAATAAGGAATCGCTAAATTTGCGATTCCTTATTTTGCAATTGCATTTAAGGAATCGCAAATTTTGCGATTCCTTAAATTCAATGTAAGAAGCACCAAAAAAGTGCAATTTGGCCTTAAGGAATCGCAAATTACCACCAACTACAGGTTGGTGGTAATTTGCGATTTCTTTCAAAAATGCATATTTTTGCATTTTTCAAAGTGGCATGTGGTGCACACACATGTCCTCAGGGCATGTATGTGTGCCACATGTGCACCCATGCTCATTTCAGGGGTGCAACAGGGTGTCCTTTTGACACCCTGGCACACTTGAAATTGCATTCTCAATTTGCGATTCTCTAATTGAGAATCGCTAATTGAGAATGTCTTCCCATTCATTCCTATGGGCCTCTAGGCCCATAGGAATGAATGGGGAGGTATTCCTTAATTGCGAATTGCAATTTGCAATTCGCAATTAAGGAATATGTAGGATTCGCAAAATTATTTGCTAATCCTACCTACATTCCGTTTTGCAATTTTCCAATTGCGATTTCCTAAAAATTGCAATTAGAGAATCGCAAAACACGTTCTACCTACATATGGCCCTAGGTCTTTCACTCCCAAGTTAAGGGTGACCATTTCCTGAAGCCACAATGTCAGCATACACTGAAATGTGGGTAGGCAAGTGTAATCGAGAGGCTGCCACCTTCTCAGAAGGAAAAAGCCAAAGGCATAAAAAACCTTTTTGCTTAGTGAACACTTTGAAGGACTGAAGAAATCCATGAATCAATAACCCAACAATGGAATTTATCTGGCGCAAAGAGTCAGGATTAGCAAGTGGAGAGAGTAAGTAGACAACCAAAGGTACACAACTTTATTGAGACGCACCCTCCAACCAAACTGAAGCCCTTGTATATCAAAACAATAGGAAAAGGAAACAACATCCAACATTACATGACAGAAACCATAATGGACTGGAAAGATCAGGAAGAAACAAAAGAAGAGATAGCCATGATTGAAAAGGAAAAGAAAAGAGAACAAAAAACTGGACTGAGCTAGCTGCAGAGTAGCTTTAAAAGGCAGCGGAAATCTCTGACCCAGATGATTGCCATACAAAAGACAGGGACCACGAGAGAAGGCGGCCCCTGGTGAGTGAGATTCACAGCCCTCAGTGTTTGGCTTCCTGTGGTGTTTTGTGATACTCGGGAACTGCCGAACTACACAAGGTACACCAGACCTCGGACACCCAGATGACTGAGATGCCACTGCCGCAACAATTACTATACTGTACTTTTACTGCCCACTCACAACAGCAGCAATACAAAGAATCAGTAGCTGCTGCTACCAGACAGGGCTGGTGGGGCGGGGTGGATTAATTAATTAAAAAAAAATGTTACCTTATAACGACCGGCGGGCCGCCGCCTCCCCTGCGTCCTCTTCCTTCTTCCTCTGCAGTCCGGCCGTGAGCAGGAGCCACCCGGCATACAGGCTCCTCTGAGCCAATCACAACGCTGCAGCACAGCATTGTGATTGGTCTAAGAGCTGTGGATCGGCGCTCAGACTTGAACAGGGAGCCTGTGCATGTTCCTGACCAGGCTGTGTAATGCAGCCTGGCAGGAGCATGTACAGTGCGCATGACCTGTTTGGTCGGCCCAAGAGGGCTGGCCAAACAGTTCATGCACAGTTTGGGAGTGCAAACAACAACCTCCCCCTGTACTGCCCAGCCTGCTCCGCCCCACACTGCACACAGGCCACAGACTTAATAGGAAAGATAAAAATACAATAACGATAAGTTATTGTCATTTCATTTTTCCTTTTTGGGCCGAGGAGGAACCGCCACCGCAGACAATTGAGAACTTTTTCAGCACTCTGATAAACTATAAAATCGAAGCTCTCTTCCTTCTTTTCAATGGTAAGAACAAGATAAAACTTAGTTAATTTAATGAGTCTTTCCAAGGTTTCAAACCATACGCTTTCCTTTTTGCCTTCCAGACGTCTTCCATCAAAAAGCTAAATGCATTCTGAAATTCAAACAAATTTTATATCTGGATCGGGTATTTCACAGTGTGGGAAAATCTTAGCCACCATGTCTATCCAGATTTTCTACCCACCAGGCTGTGAAAAATCCACATTTTAAGTCAAGCTATGGAGGCTTACATTACGCAAGCTCAAAGTCCTGCTAACATGTTATCTATTGTGCGCACCACAGATTAAAAATACAATTTACTAAGTATATTTTCATACGACTAATATGCGGTTCTCAAAATTTCCTACAAAGCTCCAAGCATTACAAAAGCCTTTGAGGCAGGAGGTCCCCATAGTGAGGGCACTCTTAATCTACTGACATCGGCACCTGCCTTTCTCTTTACTTTCTCTGCTCATCATACCAACATTGCTGCCGAAACTGGTTTACATTCTTTATAGGATCAAAAATTGTCCCACCCTGCAACCTCTTAATTTAGCTTTCTTCCTCTCATACTCCTTCAGACAACTAACTACGCACAATCTTTCATTGATTTCACAAAAAGGATCAAATATTCTAGATAAAGTTTTTGTTTGTTCCTATTTTAATATCAAAATACACCATTAGGCTGAAAAGATTTACTTTTGCCATCTAAAGCTCTCACATCAGAATTCCTTCTAAATGACAACAAAAAAGCAACTTAGTCATTTCTAAGAAATTTTTCGAAAAACCAGATACTCAATGTCGCTCCAACTCTCAACCACACCAAGTTTACATCCCAAATTGAATAATCTTTAGCGATGCGAGGATTTAAAACAGTCATACTTTGTATAATATATTTAACCACAAAGGGGCATATGCATCAACATTAGCATTTGCGATTCCTTATTAGCGAAAAATAAGGAATCGCTAATAAGGAATAGCAAAAGGCTATGCATGTAGGAATCGCTATTCAAATAGCGATTCCTTAACATTCCTTATTACCGAATCGGTAATACCGAATCGGTAATAAGGAATACCTACCCATTCATTCCTATGGGCTTGGAGGCCCATAGGAATGAATGTAAAGCCATTCTGTATTAGCGATTCGGTATTACCGAATCGCTAATAGCTGGAGCACTTTCAAGGGTGCCAGGGTGTCAAAAGGACACCCTGTTGCACCCCTGAAAATGATATGTGCACATATGTTGCACACACACATGCTCTAAGGGCATGTGTGTGCGCAACATGACACTTTGAAAAATGCACAAAAGTGCATTTTTCAAAGTTTTTGCAAATTACCATGCAGTTCATCTTCATGGTAATTTGCTCCCCTTATTAGCGAAATCGCTAATTTTTTACCTTTGATGCATTGCATTTAAGGAATCTCACTTTGGGATTCCTTAAATGCAATCGCTATTTAAGGAATCGGTATTTAAGGAATCCCTATTTAAAGAATCGCTATTTAAGGATTCCTTAAATACCGATTTCTGCTTTTGGGTTGATGCATTGGGATTGGGAATTTTTTACTTAATACCGGGAGCTAATAAGGAATCGGTATTTTACCGACAGGATTTTGGGTTGATGCATAAGGCTGAAAGTTGTGAACAATAGTTTTTTATGAATGACGATGGGAATTTTATTTCGTTTAATTATTCTCTGAGAAATATTTATAAATGAAATAAATATATTTAATTAAATTAATTATTTAATACCCATTTAATTTAATGAGGTAATATGATGTAGCATTTTATTTTAAAAGTTCTAAGTTTCTAATAATTATTTTTAATTATTTTAGATTTCTATTTCACATCAAAATCTTTGAATTTTTTAAAAACAATAATAAACGTTAATATTTTAGCTATACTTTCTGGTACGGTGGCGGAGATCTCCATTTAGATGTGAGAGACTCCACCAGAGGGTTGAGGCATGTAAGTCTACACTTCAGAGTAAACCTACACTTGTATGTAAATGTCGAATAGCAAAGAAGTATAGCTTTAGACCTTGGTGCAGTAGCAGATTAACATGTGAGTAAATGCATGTGTAAATTTACCTTTGTGAATCAGGCCCCATATATTTCAGGGCGATGAGCACAATCCTGCACAGCCAATGAGCTGAACCAGAGAGATGCAGGCCTTAAGGAGGTGCAGGTCTTAAGGAGATGCAGGCCTTAAGGAGGTGCAGGTCTTAAGGAGATGCAGGCCTTAAGGAGATGCAGGCCTTAAGGAGGTGCAGGTCTTAAGGAGGTGCAGGCCTTAAGGAGATGCAGGCCTTAAGGAGATGCAGGCCTTAAGGAGGTGCAGGCCTTAAGGAGGTGAAGGCCTTAAGGAGATGCAGGCCTTAAGGAGATGCAGGCCTTAAGGAGGTGCAGGCCTTAAGGAGATGCAGGCCTTAAGGAGATGCAGGTCTTAACGAGCTGTTGTTTCTCTCTGTGGTGGCAAGTTTCCACAGCTAGTGTGTGTTTCCAAAAGCCACATGTTCTCAATTTAAAACATAACAAGTGGTTTAAGGAAGAATGACACCTTGCCTGCAAGGTGAGTGTTTACCCCAAAACACATGACATTCGATTTAACGGTTAACATGCAAGACATTGTTTATTTATTGTCATTAACCCAGGTATCATTAGATTATGTCAAAATGTTTTATTTCAAAGTAAGAAGTGGAGCTGGCAAACAACAGGTAATTCATGCCACACTTACTGACATTAAATAATATTCTCAGGCTCTCTACCAACTACTTGGGCCTGATGACAAAACATGCCCGGTCTTCCACTAAATTCATACTTTCTGTCTACTAAACAACAGTGTTATTGTAATCTCTTTACACAGCTCTTGCACCATCCCAGGCGCGGCTGGTACAGGTAAGAGTAGTGGGGCGGGACGGGTAGGGTGGGGGAGTCGACATATGACAGGTTAGAGAAAATAAAATAAATAAATAAAACCACTTACCTTGCACTCACCGCATCGCTGACTCGGAGATGCGGCGAGCGCAAGGTAAGTGGTTTTATTTATTTATTTTATTTTCTCTGGTCCGTCGTATGTTGACTTCCCCCCCCCCTCCTGCCTCACCACTCTTACCTGTACTGGCCGCGCCTACTTTCTCTCGTTCTCTCTGCTGCTCAAGATTCTCTCGCTCCCTTCCCTCCTGATACCGTGTTTCCCACTCCCCTCACCACTACCTTTCATATTATTTTCTCTTTCTATAATAATATAATGTACAGGGTTCTGGCTTCTTTTGACAGCCTCCTCCTACTGTCTCTGCTTCCTCCAGTACTACTTCTTTTGCAATCTCTGGTGCCATCCACGCCTCTGAACTGAACCTCTTTATCTGTCTTCACTGTGCAAATCCTACTGTTCCTTTGACATGGGATCTTTCCTATTCTCCATCCTTATCTTCACCCTCTATTTCTAGTTCTGTCTCTTTATCTCATGCTGTCTCCCCTGTAATACCCGTTCTCAAAAAGCATTTTCTTGACCTGCATTCTTCAGTTCATTTTTAGTTGGTCCGTTTTCTGCCTTTTCTTCTGAAAAAGTGGTCTTTACACTTTATTTTTTTGTCAAAATTTCTTTATTTCAATTTTAAGCACAAGAGAATAAGTACACTGAACCATGAGCAAATGTCGACTATGTTCAGATTTGCTTTTCGAAAGTCTCTAAAATCCCAACTGAGAAATATCTGTTTAACAGTCAACAGAATGTTAATACACACTCAGAACTTTGGGAGAAATCAAAGAGATTACCAAATCAGCATAAATCAGCCGGCAATGTCACAGGGCGGAGAGACAGAGGTTTGACCTCAGGCAGAGCATCAAATCTAACACTTAGAATATAGGTAAACGTGTTCAGGCGGGCTTTGCAACCGGTAAATCTTTAAGGCCGAGCTCAAGCCGAGATTCTCATAGACGCAAAAGGATTCCACATGCGATCAAAAACAGGAGTCTGATCCAGCAGACGACATTGGACTTTTTCGTGGGGTGCTGTCATTGTCATCTCCTTCATGCAGTCTTTCGCGAAGAGGGTCATGGTGCCTCCATTGATGGAGAATAGTCATTTTGGCAACCACCGGGGCTGTATCAATCCATCTCTTGGAGTGTCGGTTCAGATAGGGACGTTAATAGTGTTGTGTAGGACAATCGCTTCTGGGGATGCTTGCACAGTTAAGGAATTGATAGAGTCCATAGTGGAAATCACTTGTTGCCAGAATAATTGGAGGGATGGACAGGGCCATATTAGAGGCGATATATCCCTGCCCTGTGCCCATATTTATAATGTTATGACTGTGTACATCCAAACAATGAAATAAACTGAAACAGCAAATTCACTTACTGCTTTGAAGTCCTGCCATGTCAAACCTACAATAGAAGCTAATCTTAACTCAGAATAGCTTGTTCCACTCTGAACTTTAAGCAGCAGAACCAGTAAGAAACTCAGATACTCTGTCAACCACAGTTAAATGTATCCTGATTTACATTTCAATTTCCATCCTCCTGTCAGATGGCTTTCAGCAGAAAGTGGGCTCACACCATATCAAGTGTATGCACGTTAAGTGAATCGGCTAAGTTGTAAACAGAAGACTAGGGTTCTAGTGTCCTTGCTTCTTTATTTCCCTAAGTGGTGTGCTCCCAGACACATTTCTTTATAGCCTTGCGCTTTAGTTCCCCTTTCTACCACTTCTGAGAGGCATTCATTTCGAAGTGTGTATTTATGCAAAGTCAAAGTCAAAGTCAAAAATGTGCTTTATTCGGTTAAAATTTAAAACCATCAAAGCAAGAGCAGGGTTCTCCCATGTCGGTCCTGGAGGGCCGGATCCATGCCAGATTTTTTGCATATCCACATTTAGATAAATGTAATTACCATGAAAATCTGGCACGGATCCAGCCCTACAGGACCGAAATTGGAGAACCCTGTGCAAGAGCATAAGAGACATAAAGACTCTCCTAAGCATGTTCTGAGGTCTCAAAGAGTCCATCTGTACATTATTCCTGAGGTATTCCAGACAGTGGTGGCTTCGGCAGTGCATTTCTCAGCTTCTGAGATAAAGACAGCAACATCCAGCTGCACCCTGGAACATAAACTGGCATCTTGAGGACCTGGAGATGAACTTATAGAGATGCAGGAAGTTAGGAAGCATCTACTGGATTGTCAGAAACCAGCTCATTTCTTGTAACTTGCCTGATTCCGCCTGCAATCTTTGAAGTACTAATATAACACAAGGTTCGGTGTTTTCCCTCTTGCTTTTCCAACCTCATTGTGAGCTTGCTGTGTGATCTGTGAGAGAGATCTACACTGACCCTCTAGAGCAGCCGTTCTTAACCTTTTGACTTCTGCGGACTCCCTGTGAATCACTTCTAGAAGACAGAGACCCTGGCCTCAGCAGTTTCTACAATATGAACCAACCTCAAAATAAAACACAAAAATACAGAAACAAACTACTACACAAATCATGAAATACTTTATTTATTTCTCAAAGTAAAAAATAAACAAATACAATAATTTTCATTTTAGTGACCTTTGGTTTTATTTCTTAAAGATATGCTAGACTCTAAAATGTTACTTGGACTTTTTTGCTCCTAATGTATGCTTTTTTAGCTGGCACATAACAGTGCTTTAGTTGAGGCCACCAATTGTCCATGCTAGGGCCAGACTTACTAAGCACTTGGGTTGGTGTCCATAAGTCAACACAAGGAAATGTAAGTGCTTAAGTGACATTTACAAAGCCACTCAAATCGATATTTGATTAGGGTTGTGTCACTTAGAACCCACAAAGTAACGCAATGCAGTCCCTCACGCTGCCTTGCATTACACTGCTTCGGGGAGGCGTTTCATCGCTTGACCATGGCCGTTTACGTGCATCCATCCAGGTATTTTGCAGCAAACCCAGATTTACTAAACGGGGAGAAATATCTGCAGCACACATACAAAGAGGAACTTGCCTCTAATGGTAGTTTTTGTGCAGGAAGGTATTCCTGCCTGCACAAAAACTGTTCTTACCACAAAGCAGGCTCCCTTGCAGCATGATGCAAGGGTGCATGCATTGGCGCTAGGCTGCCACAAGTGCACCAGTTGAAGGAGAGAGCAGAAGTGCACCATATCTTAGTAAATATGGTAAATTTCTGCTCTCTTTCTTCCTTGCATCGGTGCACTGCAAGATCCCTTGCTGCGATGAGTTGTATGAAAGTTTAGTAAATTTGGGCCTTCATTTATGTTTACCGAACTTGTGTGCTACCTGATTAGCAAGACTGCTTAATCTTGATTCCAATTTATGCCTCCTTCTTCCATCACCACACACTTTGGTGCCTATTCTCAAAGGCATTCTGGATTATGTAAATAATAGAAATTGAGGCTTCCAGTTGGCAGAGTATATACCCTATCAATGCAGGAGCCCCAGTCCTAGTCAGGATAAGTCAGATATACAACCTAAATTAACCTGTGCTCACCCTCTGGTAGCTTGGCACAGAACTTAAGAGGCAATGTGTAAAGTATTTGTGCCCCCTTTAATTACAGTAACACAGCGAAACCACCACAAGAAGACTCCACAGCAGTTTAGAAATATAGAGAATAACAACACCAGACAACACAAATCCAATTAGTAGATCTTGAGATATTAATTTTTAAAGATTAAATGCTAAAACGGTGCTTAGAAGTCACTAGCAGTCAAAAGGTTTCTTGAGGTCACGAGGGACCGGTACAAATCCAAAGTTCATGCTGCCCGCGATGGAGGACAGGCCCAGCTATAGAACCCATGCAGGGTCTGCTGAAAAAGAACCTTGTATGCAGCAAAGCGTCAACGTTCAGAGCATGAGGTGTTGGCTTTTTAAACTCAGTTGGGTCGATGTGTGTGAGCCGAGCCTCGCAGACAACGTTGATTGATCAGGTCTGCATTGACGTTGAGCCTCACAGACAGTGTTGAAGGATCTGCGCTGCGTTGTTGCCGAACCTTGAAGTTCGCCGTTGAATTGGCACTGTGTCGGAGGCCACTGCTGCGGTTCCAATTTGCAAAAAGGGGCCAATGCATTGATTTGTTAAGAAAACATCTGCAAAACCCACTTCTGAGGCCCAGGACTGGAGGGGAGAACTTCAGACATGTGTAGGACTCACAGATTGCTGAGTCCAGCTGTACCAGCAGAGTTGCAAGAAGGCCTATGTGTCACTGAGGCTTCAGAAAACAGGAGGCAAGTCAGCAAGCCTTGGAGAATCCTAGGTTCAAGGACGTAGAGAGCAGGTTTAGTCCCTCTCACTGACAGGCCAGAAGCAGCAGGCCAACATAGCAGACCAGATAGCAAAGTGACAGTCCCTCCTACAACACAGTAATCAGCAGGCCAACACATCAATGCAGGCAGCAAAGTAGCAAAGTGACAGCCACTCCTACAGTTTTTTTTCTAGGTAGAATGTCATTGATTCCAGTAGAGTTCGGATTTGGTGGAGTCAGGGATCCAATACTCATACCCAAATGTGCCTTTGAAGTGGGAGAGACATCAAAGAGGCTTTTGATGATCACAAGGTCCTTGCCTTTCCTTCCCTGGCTTACTACAGGGTGGTATGCAGCTCTTTGTGTGGGAACAGGCCCAGCCCTATTCAGTTGCAAGTGACATCTCTTCCCTCCCAATCTACCTCAGGGAGGCGAATCAGCCTGGTGATTGGCCATCAGGATGCAAATGTCACACTCCTTCTCCCTTGGTGTGCCTGTCTAGACAGAATGCACAAAGCCCAGCTGCAACCCAACCCAGACATGTATTCAGAGACAGGCAGAGGCACAGAATGGTTATAGTAAGAAAATTCCAACTTTCTAAAAGTGGCATTTTCAGACGTACAATTCAAAATCCGACTTCACCATAAATTGTGATTTTAAATTGGGAGTCCAGAGATATCAAACTCCAAATTTCTTCTGCTCCCAATTGGAAATTACACTTAATAGGTGTTTGAGCAGTGGTGTAGCTAGACCTTTGGCCGCCCATGGCGCCCATTGTGTTTGCCGCCCACAGCAGCTGTATGTAAGAGCACGGGGGATGCTAGAGATACCTGCAACGGCTGCAGGTAAGAGTGGGGGAGAGCCCGCCCGCCCCCAAAACTCGAGCCGCCCGGGGGGGGGGGGGGAATACCACCCCTTCCCCACCTCCCCCCGCTACCCCGCTTCACCACTGTGTTTAAAGCAATCCCAATGTTATCCTATGGGAGAGATGGACCTTGCAGTAGAGAAAAACTAATTTAGGAGTATTTCACTACCGGGACATGTAAAACTTAAAAATACATGCCTTACTTTTTAAATACACTGCACCCTGCCCTTTGGGCTACCTAGGGCCTACCTTACGGGTGACTTACATGTAATAATAAAATGGAAGGCTTGTGCTTGGCAAGTAGGTTAAAATGTCATAATTGCAGTTTAAAACCGCACACACAGGCTTCGCTGTGGCACGCCTGATCCATGGTTAAAGGGCTACTGAGTGCTGCAAACCCACTAGTAACGTTTAATTTACAGGCCCTGGGCACATGTAGTACACTTTACTAGGGACTTATAAGTAAATTAAATATTCCAATTGTGGATAAGCCAATGTTGCCATGTTGGAGTACAGAACATATGCACTTTAGGTCTGGTTAGCAGTGGTAAAGTGCCCAGAATCATAAAGCCAGCAGAAATGAAGTCAGCAAAACAGGGGGTCAGATGGCAAAAGTCAGGGAAAACCACGCCAAGGAGTCCAGTTCTAACAGTAAAGTAGCACTACTGTAGTACTATTTTATGTACTGTTATATGCCTTTGTGGATTGACCACAAAATGTTTCAAATGGGAAAAAACTGAACTATACAGGGAGTATTCATATACAGGTAGTACATGTAGAAAGGACTGTTCCATATTTCCACTTTAACTTATAGAGAGTTAGATGCTTCAAGGCCGATTCACAAAGGCTTGTAATAGCACATAAAAGATGTACTCCTGCAGTATTACTTCCTGTACTCATAAATGTGTTTGTGAATCTGACCCAATTTGTCTTTTCATCTCACTCTTGCATTTTTGTTAACATTCCTGCCTTCTAACTTTGCTGCTGTTTTAGTATCTTTCTCCTACTTGTCTCTTGTTCTGTCTTACACTCTCTTGTTCTGGGTCAAAGTCTGATGATGAAAAATGAGTCCCACTCCCTCACAAAATGAGTGCTAGTGCCCTACTCTGATACCCAGTTTATATTGATGGTGATAGGAGGAATGCTTGCAATACGTCTAACCACTGACAATCGATTGGTCTAAAATGTTAACCTTTCTTTCTTTTGCCCACCATGCCACCTCAGTTTGGACACAGCCACATCCAAATAAGTCTTAACCCTGCTCCAATAGGAACACTCCAGTTGGAACTACAAGGACTGTTCTCGGCTGAATCACAACACTAGCAACGTTAGACTGTTTTCGCCCCAATTGGGCCTTGTCAGTCGGGTGTAGCTTGGGTTCAGTGGCATAATGAGCAAGGACCCACGTCTGGGCTTACCAGTGGTACTCAGGGCATAACATCAAACACACAAAAGATAACGGTAGGGATGTTCGAAATTAGTCTAAGTGTTGGAAATCGCTCGGGTAGCATTCCAGCACTTCTTCCTTTGGCCACCATGCCATCGCAGTTTGGGCCCAGCCATATGCAATTACCCCTAACCTCTCTCCACTAGTAACAGTCTAGCCCAAACTGCCAGGCCAGGTCCTCCCAGAACCTAAGCACAGGCTTCTAAAGATCTGTTTCGTCCTGATTGGGGCTCGTCAGTTGGGTGCTTCCAGTGGCACATTGAGCATTGGACCCTTGTGTGACCATTCCCTTGCCACATGGGGCGATTTTGTAGCACATTATTTAAACTTGATATTCAGTTAATATACCTCCCACCCCCTGCAACCACTTACCCACATTAAGAACTGGCAACACGACGTGCCAATGTAAAATTCAACATATCTAAATAAACTAAAACATTATTTTTGTTTTGGAGTTTTGTTTAATATCCTTATTATTTATATCTTTCCACGTAGAGTAGCTTACTAGGAGCTTTACTTTTCATCCGATTTAGCTAAATAAATCTGTCTACTGTTTAATGTTTTCTATTTTTTAGAGGCAGTGTAGAGGCCTAGATTATCTTGAATACATTATAGAAACGCCTTTCTTGTTGGAATGTATCCAAAGACAAAGTTAGGTCTTAATGGCATGCACAGTTCTTTAAAGCACACTTGAGAACTACTTCCGGATGGGTTCATACTGCCTGTTTGGCTTTTATTGATGCACAAACAGAGGTGCTTCAAAACTTGAAACCCACTGGACTTTTCACACAAAAGTGAATTATTTTCCTCGATCCAATGAATCACATAATTTCAACCAGACGTGATTTGTATTAGATTTTTTAAGCAATAAAATGCATAAAGGCCATTGTGTATTATGGTCTAACAGTAACTGCTCTAGTTTCTTGTGATATAGGCACACCTACTTCATCTTGGTTTATTATCCTTCCTTCAGAACCACTCAGTGACAGTGTTGAACCCTAGTGCAAGGTTACTCAATAACACTGCATGAAAATTCATTTAGTAATATAATAAAAGCTTTACTTGTAATTAAAACTTAATATCAATGTTTTACTCCCAATTTTGGCAAATACGATGCAGCTTCTTCGCTCATCAGCGATATTGACAATTCAGCCAAATAGCAAAAGGCAAAAAAAAAAGCAGAAATTGTCTAATTCCAATTTATGTAATCAAATATGTTCGAAATTCACCTTCAGTCCATTTTATACATCTTTTGGGTGCGGGTAAAAACAATACTCTATGTTCTGCTTAATTACATTTTATTTTTTTCAATAGCATATGAAAACTGTTGTAGGCGATATTATGAATATGTTCATGTTTAATCCCATACTGAAAATGGTGTTCTGGTGTCTTCTTCGGTGTGGTTTTTGCCACTTCAAACACTGTTGCATTTCATAGAGTTTAGTCACTTTACCTCAACATAAAAATCCTGAATAGTAAAGAACTGACTGCCTTCCAACTAGTAATCCCATTTGCCTGAGCACATTTGCCTGAACTGCCTTTACCTTCATGTAGGGGGAGCACTTCCCATGCTAATCTTTGCCCTGTGCCTGTTTTAGCTGACAGCCTGTCGAGATTGCTTTTCACAGGGTTAGATCCCATATGCACGCCCGCCCCTCCATGGACAAAACTTGAGCCTTTCGGTCTTTGCCCCATAGCCTATCATCAAGATTACACCGGTACATCGCCTCTCTCTCCTGTCTGTGCCCGACCGCCAGCCTCTTCTTCATTGTGCTCATGTGCCACTCCCTACTCCTCATCCTTTCTGTTTACTAGAGTGCTTTACCTACTCCTCTAAGTACCCAGTCATGGCCGGCATTGCTCACGGGTGGGGGAGTGGAGGGGGGGCGCAGGGGTTTTTAATTTAATGATAAAAAATTAATTAAACTTACCTTTCTGCCGGCCGGGTCCCATGTCTTCTCTGCTACTGCTCTCTTGCCTCTGGCAGGAATAGGAAGCAGAAGCAGGCAGCCAGGCTCCCTCCCCTAAGCCAATAACAAAGCAGCGTTGTGATTGGTTGGGACGCCACCCAGCCAGGGGCTTATGGGGAGGCCATTTTCTCCATGGAGGCTGCATTGCAGCCTGCATCGAGAAGGGCAGAGTGCACATGACTGATTTGGGCGGCCCCAGGGGGGGCGGCCAAACAGTCTTTGTGCATTTGTGAGTGGACAGGCACACCACTCTTCCCCTGCCCTGCTCGCACAGCAGCGCCACCCACCCGCAACCAAACATAAAATGGTTTTAACTGAAAGTTATTACCATTTTATGTTTCTGCTTCACGCACTGCGAGAAAGCAGTGGGGCGACGCTCCTCCACCCTTGTTAGTACCCTTCTCTCTCTTCTTCGTCCACCTTGTCCCTGTGTTCCTCAAAGAAAGAAAAAAAAAGGGTCTGGGTCTTTGTGAAGAGAAAGAGGAAAAGACTGGTTCAGTAACACATGAAATAGTGAAATTATTAGCTAACCTTAAAATGTGTTGTTCTGTGAAAATATAATGCTGCTATTTTAATTAATACTTCCTGTTTAAAGAAAAATATCTTTATAATGACTTAACGAGGAAGCTGGCACTCATTTGAGGGGCCAGCATCTACGCAGTAATGCAGTAAAAATAGCTGGGTGTATGCATTACTTGCCTCATATTTCAGGGGAATTTGGCTTAGTTTTCATGGGAGCTGGAGACAAATATTTTCAGGATATCCAATGACATCATCAATTACATAATTTATTCTCATTTTGATTAAGTGAGATGTGACCTAACAGCTAGAGTGGTCGACCTCAAAGCTGGGAACCGGTTTCGAGTCTCGGCAGGGTCACTCAACATCCTGTGATTCTGGGCAAATCACTTAATCTCCCCGTTCCTAACAAAAAAAAATGAATGTGTCTGATGCTCATGAAAGTGCCCTGATACCTTTGGGTGTTTCTTGGGTATATTTCCAGGAAGCTAGGATTGGCGCCGTCCCTTGTGAACTGATGTTAGAGATCTGTTATATACATTTGAGGGTTAGCCACAACCCAGGCAGATGACGTCAGATGATACCGACACACTGACATTGCCTCATGTACCCTACTTATTGCTTGGCGGAATTGTGAAGAAACGTGACAGATGTTTGGACTACGCTCCTTTCTATGATGTGCCAAGGGTAGCAATTCATTGAGACAGTGACTCACCATACTTTAGGTATGCAAATTTAATTTTAAACAAAGTGAAGTGCTTTTACAATCTCAAGCATGCGTGGTATTTCAATTTCAGAGACATCTGATGTAAATAATGTGACTAGTTTACAGAGTAACAGCCACTCCCACATAGCCTTTCAAGAGCCTCCCACTCTACCTCAGGACCACCTCATCGCTCCAGCAATTCAGGAAAGCACTCAAGACCTGGTTGTTCAAATGAACTAATCACCAAGCAGCAGCCAGAAACTCTAGCGCCTTGAGACTCTCACGGGTGATTTGCCGTGCCTCACAAATAAGTGATTGCATTATGTTTGTTTCTGTCCACTGCAAACGATGATGGAACTATTCTTTAAAATCTGGTGTAAGTTCTGTGGCACAAAATACTTCACTAGGACAGAAAACCCTGTGCTTCAGTAATCTTTTGATGGTTAAAACTGAGCATCTTTCAACTGAGGTCTGCTCATTGCCTTTAACCTCTTCTATGCCCATGACGAGATAGTCTCGTCATGGAGCACGGTTGCGCTGTGCCCATGACGAGACTATCTCGTCATGGACCCCGCCCGCTAATGAAAGGCCCGGCACAGCAGGGGGAAAGGGCGGGGCATTGAAGGGGTTATGGATCAATCTAGTGTCATCTTTAAAAATATTGCCTACTACTGAGGTAATTCCGTCAGTGACTCACCCACCCACTGTTCAGTTCTTCTCTTAGTAATTGTAAATGTTATTGTTTTCTTATAAATTGCCAACCACATGACATCCAATGCACCGATATTGTGGTGAGTGATGGTCATTCTCTATTAAAATAGCCATGTTTTATAATGGCAATGCAAGCTATATCTTATACAGGCCTAATATACAATCCAGAACTATCCTTGTACATGTCTGATCCATATTAATCCTGCCAGTTTTCCTACACTCTGTTATGTTCCTGTGGACAACCGCGGTCCTCAAAAACCTGTTTCTCCAAGATCCTAAATCGCTCTAGATCAGCTTCCAGCTTAACTGAGGCTGGAGCACAGGAGCCCTACAGGTTTGAGCTTTATCGCCTTTTGCATTTTACAATCCGAGTCTGAAGAATACATTTTGTATCTATCTGATTGTAGTTCCTCTGTGATCCTCAGAAGATTAGTTCTTCTGTTCAGAGGTCCATTTGAGGTTTGCTTCACTACCAATAAGAACCATCTCTCCATCTCAGTTCTTATCAATATAATAAAACCTTTTTCCTCTGAACTCTTTTCTCATTTCTAATTCCCTGACTTTTTGCAACCTTCTCAGTTTTAAGTTATGTGGTCTCCCAACTATTTCTCTCATTTACCCTCCCTCGTGGCCTTTTCAGGGTGCCATGGTTTGAGGCCCAAGTGCCACCTCCAGTACAACAGAAGCCCCAGTGGTCTCTGTTGTAAAATACATTTTGATTGGATCCAGTTTAAAAAAAATCTGAATTTTTTTCTGTTGAAGATAACTCTTAAATGTTGAGTGTCTTTTTAACTTTTATGCAATCCTCAAACAGTTTCTGGGGTACTCCCAGCCAGAAGTTCCTTTTGTCCATACTTTTGATTGAACCACATCTGCAAGCATTTCCAGGATGTGAGATGCCGCCATCACCTATGCGAATACCTGCAAATGTGCAGTTTTGTTGGTGTTCACTTAATTTAGCAGTTAGGACTCCACCAGAACGCCCACAAACCTGTAACTACATTAAATCTGTGAATGTTAGAAATCCACTATACCAGCAGCTTTTCCATATTAGCAAATCCCATTGACGAGCGTAAATTTCACCAATATAGCAAATTTGCTCATGTAAGTTAATTTGATGCCTACATTTGTTGTTCATCAACATTTTTAACTTCTATATTCAAATATTGTTTTTAAGTAACGTTAGTTGAAATATATTCACATATCTCTGAGATTAGATAATATCAGGGGTTCTGTGCCAATGGCAATAACTTGATGGCTAGCACATGATGGACACAAGTGCAGTAACCCCTAAACATTTTCCAAAAGGGAGTTGAAGTTTGCCTGTATGTTTGCAGTGACTGGTGTGAAGGGTAACATGGGTACATTGATACATTGGTTTCATCCATATTTCATCAAAAAGCAAAGGAGAACATAATGTTATGCAGATTCGTGATTGGAGGGGACTGAAACACAATAAAGAAGATTTATGATAGGAAAAGAAAATATTAACAGTGATCAAGTGTACCCAAAGATCATTCTGTAGCAATGTGAGATTCCCTAAATATGAATATGAAAGTAAGCGAGTTTATGAGTTTCTTAACTGTTTAGCAAATTAGGCCCTTTCTTCTCCTAAGGACATAGTGGAATTGTGCGCTACATGATTCTTCTCTGTATGCAGTTAATAGACTTTTCTATTTACTGTTGACCTTAAGCCTACAATACTGCTGACACTGGGGCAGTTGCCACGGGCGCAAAATTCTTAGGGGTGCAAAATTTTCAAAGAAAGTATTGCTCCTCTAACCCCTGGACCCTTCGCACTTCTTGAGCTAATGGTCTGCGGGTTAGGGGTCACAATACTTTCTTTAAAAGTTTTGCCCCAGGTGGTGGCAACCCACGCTTTGCTGCTGCATAGGGCCAGTGGACGCTAGGCATCATCGCAAAAGGCCAAATGGTTTTTGGACTGATTGCTCTCCTTTCTGACAAACACATTCATCAGCCCAGTCTTGGGGAATGTAGAATCAGAGCCTGTTTCGGAGTTTATCCGTGCACAAACCTCCATCTTCTCTCTTTTCTTCAAGCTGTAATTGGACCACTGGTGGTTTTAGTAGATCCCCTATGCATCTGGCTGTATCACAGATGCTGCCTTACAATCAATGAAGGATGACCCTGCACTGGTCATGAATGAGTCTGAAAAAATCTGTGGTTCTACTAATTGTCAGCACGTCTTGCTGTTTGACAATCCGTCAGTGGTTAGAAAAGCTCATCTGTACTGGTAGGAATATGTTTATAGCAGTTCAGGCCATGTTTGTAGTATTTGTTCTAGATTCTGGCCTGAAATTAGATCTACATTAGAGCTAGACCAAAGATTGAGACTTTTTAGATTTTCCATTTGAGGAAACAGTGCCCACCTCATCTAACCCAGTGTTGAGTGAAATCTGCTCCACACACAGAGGCAATTAAATTCATTATTTGCAGGGTAGGTAATAAACAATTATATCAATCTCTTGTCTCAATAACTCTTGTCATTTGTACTCTTTTCACCAAGATTTTGGAAAAATATCTTTGAGATAAGCTCCTTCAGTTGCTCTATAACGCTCATGCTTGCGCTCATGAACACACCGATGCACACACACTTACATTTTTGCACTGTTCAGAATTCAGTTTTAATAAAACTACTTTTGGTGAACCGCATCACCATTTATCAATTTTGTCACACACGTTTATTAGGATTCGACAAATCTTCTGATCCAATTATGCTTCGAAAACGTAGAACCAGTCCACACCATCACCAAAACATATTTGTGGATAATCCCAAAGCACTTCCTTTATGCAGGGCACTTAAATCACATCTTGTTTTAACCTGTACTCTTGGACTTTTGTATTTCAACATTGACATCTTACTTTAAACTATGTTTTGGGGGGAAGACAGTTAACCCCAATTTAGCACTTTTGCTTTGCTTGGCTTCTTTGCTTTGTGTCTGGATGTTATTGAAACCAGTAGCTAAATAATCTTTAGGATGGTTTCCCATCCCTAGTCAAAGTATATGAAAAAGAGGGTAATGCATCATTCCGCAACCCATCATTACTTTCTTTTAATTAGCATTTATACTAGATTATAAAACAAATTCACAATTAAATCCAACTTTTAACAAACATGACACTAAAACAGTAAATGCCATTATACTGTGAACTATATGGATTAATGTCCCTCGATCATTTGCATTGAAGTATTGCTTCAGATGTGATTGGAAGTTGGAAAAAAGGTAAGAGAGACGAGGCCATATTTTGTATTCACCATTTTTGCTGCAAGCTCACATGCTGATGCATAACAGAATTCCAGAGCATATGAAGATAATATTTTTTTTTCATATTCTATATCCAGTCTATTTCCAGTTATAAGTTACCTTTTCAAGTATAGCGCTTTTGGAAAGCTCATTAATCCAGTCTTATATGTCAGATTCAGCTTCTTCCAGGTCATACTAGCCTTTTCGCTCTATGGTTTTCATATAGGAATCTGTAGAGATATCTTCGAGACATAATTAGCAAAAGAAAACGTCTCATTGATACATATAGTTTCACCTTCTATGAGATTAATACATTTTATGACCTGTTTCCAGAAGTGTAATTTTTAGTTTTTTGAGGCACACACTATCTTATGTTTTTTTCTCATACCCAAAGAATAACATAACCTATAATCAAATAATTCCAACATCTTCCTCTTTAGTGGTGTCCAGTTTAATCTGAAACAAAAGCTTTCTTAAGATAACAGGCTTTCCCCAGGACCAATGGTATTGAGGACTAAGTGTGGCTCAATGATTAGAGCGGCAGACCCTGATGCAGAGGTCTAGCCCGGGACCAGGGTTCAATTCCCTGCCTCAGCGGGTCTTGGGATCAAAAATTCCATGGACCTGATAATTCTCGCCTCGGTGCCTATTCCAATCATGGAGTCCCATTCTGCAACTCTGGGCAATAGCTTGCTTAATCTCCACAACGGCCCCCACAACGCTAAGGATGCCTGGCCTCCACCTTGGGGGTGCCCAGGAGTAGACGCCTCACAGGGAAAGCCAGGATGGGTTCCACAGTGGTATTCGTACAAGCGCCTTGAGACCCTTGCGGGTGAGTAGTGCGCTATACAAGTATCAAATTTACATTTACATTTACCATATTGTTGTTCTTAATTCTTCACTCCGGATTCTACAGACCAATCTGTTGTATATTTGCAAAAAGATTCCAAAGCAATGTTGACAGTTTCTTTATGTACCTATATTCCTATCTGTTTTCATCAAATGTCTACCACTATCGTAATGGAATCATATTAAGGCAAAAATCACAGGGGAACATTAGGATTTGTTCATTTTTGGAAAGTTCAAGGCAACATAGTTGTCCAGTGTGGGTCCTTGCCCGATTTTCAGGATTTCCACCAGCTATGTAAATGTTTCCCATTGAAGACAAATATGTTGAATCTAGATATGTTGAAAATATGGCATTGATCAGTCGGCCATGGCAAGTACAGGTTTGAACTGGACCACAGTTGACTGACCACTGTAATTGCACTTACTGTCTTGTCCCTTTTACTGTATGTATTGGTTTCCTTAATGCCCACCTTCTTCTGCTACAGTAAAGCTTGAACGAGAGACCACAGGATGGGGTTTTATAGCAGAATAGCCAACGAATTACATTACGAGCCTCAAGCCGACCTCATCAAACAAAGGGGCATTCTGAAATGTGTATTGCTGGTGATTGTTAGCTGTCCAGGACTGTGTAAAGAGAACTGTTTTTTCTCTACTCTGGATAGCCCCTTTAATTTCCCTGTGGTAAACTTTCTATATAAACTATTCAGGATACAATATTTATGTCAGACATTATTCTCTGATATTCTGGGACCACACCCAAAATGTGCAATGGAAAAAGTCTTCAAACCTTCCAGGGTCTTTAAATAACACATTTATAACAGGGGAAGCATTTTACACAGATGCCCGGGGCAGTAAATAGAAGACATTGAGAGACAAAGTTTGAAACAAGGACTCAACCGTGTGATGTCACAGGGGACCCAAGAGTTCCTGATATCACTTCTGTGACCGCTGGTATTCTAGTAACTCAACAGGATGGTACCTATTTGTGATTAGGGAATGCATGCACATACTTGTTAGGCTGCAGTTATGGACATATGCGTATGTGTACATTTCTATTAACATTGAGTTGTCAAAGGGTATAGATAGAGCACACGGCACCTGATTGGTCTGTAAATGTTGTTGCTGTCACAAAACTGTCTTAATTTATTCTTTAATGGCAGAACGCTCTTCTTGGTCCCACTCTGGATGTAACTTCTGTGTTTTTGTGAGTCATTTTTAGGTCTCGCCTGACCCAGCGCATGCGCTGATCTGGCGAGACTTATTGAGAGGGCTCCAAAAAGTGCTACCAGGCCAGCCTAGAGCTACAGTACATGCTTTCCCGCGATTACTTTCACTTTCGCGGCCGCACCGGCCGCTTTGATGTTTGATCGTGATCGAGATCACTTTGACTTTGCATAGCCAATAGGTCTCGCTTTTGGGACCTTATAAGTATTTAGTTATGCAACTGTTGCATGGCGAAACACTTATAAGGTCCCAAAGGCGAGACCTATTGGCTATGCCAATGCTTGTTTTTCTTAAAGTTGAAACGAAACATTCATGACTTCTCCTCGTTGCATGGCAGTGCTCAGTGATACAGACTCAGACTGAGCAAACTACTCAGTGCAGTATAGAACGTCTCAAATAAAAATAATATTTTTTAGAAAATCCCACTTAAATTCACAAATATTAGTATTAGGACTCACACTCCATTCTTCCAACTGGGGACACAGATTGAAATGCATTTTTTCCTGTGTTGCTGCAAGTTGTATTGAGGTATTTAACTGAGGTTGTTAATCGCGGAGAAGGACTCCAAAGAGTATTGTTGTATCACAGTCCCCGAAACCACCTTACAGCAAGTTTGGCAACAGGGCGGTCAGCTTTATGGTGAACCTGTTTCATTTTGTGAATCCTGAAGCTGCCTCCATTCTGCGCCCAGTTATCAACTGGGGATCCTCATTGGTATCTCTGGTTGCACAGTGAATCCAGCACCCCTTAGTGCTACCCTGAACCTGGGGATCATCTAACATGTGACAGCTTCCCTGAACATTCCACAGCCCTTCCATCAGGAGAACCAATTACCTTTAGCCAATAGAAGTTGTCATTGTAGCAACACAAATGGAATCACAACTGAGAGGGAAGGTGGTGTCGAGGACAAGGGAGGAGGAGCTAAATATGAACATGTCTTGGGTCTGCATCTCAGTTCCTTCAGTCTATTTCATAAATCAGTGGTCTTTTGAACAGGAGGAACATTGCCAAGGAAAGCATCCAAGTGATGGTTACATCATTTCGCAAATTAGCCAACAAGTTAAATAAATTCATTTAGGCACAGGGATTTGCCCCACTGGCGGCAGATCGAACTGGTAATCCAAGCAGGGGATTGGCAGTTTGGTGTATCCGTCACATATTTCATGGTCAGTTTGCTTCCCTGTCGTCCTGTCACCAATGAGAACACAAGGGATCTTGCAGTTCTGGGAACTAAACTGGACAAGATACAACAGCACATATGGATCAAATCATAATTTAAACTACACAGGAAAGTATAACTTAGTCTTTCCAGTACTTAAATTGTAAACAAAAACAAAACATACTGTTTGTATTAGGAGCATGTTGTTTGTGCTGCCAAATGCCAGGTTATCAATGACTAAGCTGCCTAGTCTTGATTCTATCGCATACCTCTTTCTTCCACCGCCACACACTTCAGGCATATTTACAACAAAGTGGCGGAGCGCAGCGTTAGCTTCCTTGGCTTAACGCCGTGCTCCACCACTTCAGAAATGGAGGAGTGCACCATATTTACAACAATATGGTGCAGCCCTGTGTTTCCCCCTGCGCTGGCATCTGCATTGAGGGGAAGATGGTTTATGTGTCCCTTCCTGCACATAAACAATCTTTAAATGGCGTTTTGAAAATGTTATGCGTGCTGCTTAATGCAGCACACATAGAAGTTGTAAAACATAATTTTTTTGTATTGTATATGTGCAGGAAGGGACACCTTCCTGCACATAAACAATCAATGACGTTTTGCTGTTTCTATGTGTGCCGCACAAAACTGCACACATAGAAACAGCTAAAACGAGGCAAAATAAAGCATTTCTCCTAATTTCGTCTGTTTAAGAACAGGTTTTCCCTGGTCTTAACTTTGGCGCTGCCTCCTATTTACGCCACCTCTGTAAATAGGGGGCAGCGTCAAAATTAATGGGTGTTGCGGTGGAACGCCCACCGTAACACCCATTACCTGCCCCTTTCACGCTCAGTACAGTGTGAAAGGGGGCCTTATTTACAAGGCAGCATTAAGCCACGTTAAGTGACTTACCACTGCCTTGTAAGTAAGGCGAAGACCCTATCGCCACCACAACGTCACTATAAGTGACATTGTCGTGGCGAGATAGGCTTGTAAATATGCCCCTTTGTGTCTTTTGTTAGAAAATTTCTTGACAGCTGCAATCTTTATGTGATTTATCTTTTTTGTTTTTTTTATCGAACATTTTGCTGTGCATCAAACACTATCTAAGTACAGAGGCATTTTAAACATATGGCCTCTAAACTGAGTAACTCAAAATTGTAACCGTCTTATCAACATGAATCTAAGCTTATGCTAGTGCATTCTCACATCAAAACATGTGTATTTCTCTTTTTGATTTGATCACAAATTTGGCGATAGTTACAGATGGTCTGTCAGCTTTAGGCCTCCATGTCCCTGGTTTCCAGACCTGAAGGAGGAAAAAAAGAGTTATTCGTAAATTGGAAAACGTTGAAGAAAGACTTCTAACACAGACCTGGTGCTCAGTTGAGTTTTTATGTTTTTTATGTTGTTTGACAGACTAAGCACTGTAGGTACAAAGCAGTATTTTGCCAGCAAATATTTTGGCAGTTTGTTTGCATCCTTTAGTAAATCATGTGACCTTTTTGCGCTGTTTTCCCTTAACCTGTAAGATCAAGAGTTCTCATACACAGGGCCACAGGAATTATGCATCAATTGAGAACCAAATTATATGGCAGCGTTGACTAAATTATGCCGTTGGAAAATGCAAATTATGCTGGTTAAATTGGCACTTTCTGAGGCAGCATTATTTTCCTAATTTGCTGTTTTAACACATTATCATGTTTCACAAGAAACAATGAACAACTCAAAGGTAATCATTTAATATTTGCAAAGGTTTGAAACAGCACCACACCACCTTTGCTGCTCTTTAAAAAAAATACCTTTTGAGATAGAAGCGATTTTTTGTTGAAATCTGCAAGTTATGCAGCACATTATGCGGCAAGTGTGGCAAATCGACAATCATGCCAAAACACAACAGCCATAGAATCCCATAATGCCTATGGCCATGGTAACGCATATGAGAAAGCCTTGAATTTAATGGTTTTGCCTCTTTAATATTCTGACTTTCACTCTGCCATTATGGGACAAGGATTGGTTTTGTCAATGCTTTTTTGTTCATGATGTTGAGCATTGACAATTTTTTAATTTTTTTTTATTGCTGAGGCTGACAAATAATGGCAAAAAATAAAAAAACAAATTTAAAATGTGCGATGATGCATGTGCGTATATGCTTCAGCACCATACAGCAGCAGTAGCCCTATTGTGCATTCATGCACATGCATCATCACACATGCATGTGCATGCATCATAACATGGCAGTCATTTTGTCCTTTGTTTTAATTTACCAGGTAATAACATTGAAAAAGTGCATCGACGTACATTTAGGAGCGTATTGCAAGCAAGTTGCTGTTACGGGTCCATTAAAGAAGTTAAAAAAAATTACAAGATGAGGAGGGAGGGGAGGAGCAAAGGTATAGCCAGTGAGGTGGAGACGTAAAGTGCCAATGAGCAGTGGAGTAGCAACAGACCAACTGAGGAGCTGCTTAGAGCAAGTACAAATAAAAAAACAAGCAGGACAGGAAGGGGCGGCGAAGGAAAAGTACAAGCTGGAATGGGAAGGGGCAACATGGAAAGCGCTGGGATTTGAGTTTAGAAGCAGCACGTGAGGGAGAAACCTAGAAAATGCTTGCACTCCCTTGAAGCTGTAAAAGTCAAAGAAAAAAGTAGTTCTCTGAAAGTGAGCAGAGGAAGGATACACACCATAAAGTTAGAAGGATGGTAAAGAAGATATGCTCCAGGGGAGGGATAAAAGCAAAAAGAACAGATGATAGACGGAATGCTGAGCAATGCAAAAATTCACCCTCAATTAGAGATCTGTGCCTAATCCATAGGTTTTTGCTCAGCACACCACCCCAGTTTGGACCCAGCCATATGCAAATCAGTCTTTACTCTTTTCCTCATGGGAACAGTCCAGCCTGAACTGCAAAACCAGGTCCTCCCTTGACCAGAAACAAGTATCCTTAGACCAGTTTTGGGGTATCACTCCTCATCAGCCAGGCTAGTTTGAATCCAGTGGCACTGTGAGCACGGGACTCACGTCTGGGCATGCCCTGCCAACTTAGGGCAACAAAAGTAAAAAGAACAGATGATGGAGGGATAGACTCAAGGAGAGGAAGGAAACTGATTGAATAAAAAGTAAGCAACTGACAGTAACAATAAAGACAACCAGTTGTTGTCAGTGGGCTGTCAGAACACCCCCTAGAAGTGATAGTATTGTGTACAATAAGTCTTCCATGACAGACAGCTCAAAGCTGCCTGTAGATGAGACCTTAACCCCTTTGCTGCGGCGGGAATTCTGCCGCAGCGCTGGGGGGTGCGGGGGGGCAGCGCGGTGGCGCTGTGCTCATGACGGAGCCACTCCGTCATGAGCCACGGTTGAGATGTGCTCATGACGGAGCGGTTCCGTCATGACTCCGCCCAGTTGCGTTGTCCCCCCGCACAGGCGGGGAAACAGCGCCGCGTGGGCGGAGCGGCCGCCAACGGTCGTGGCATGACGGAACCGCTCCGTCATGAGCACACGGCAACCGTGGCTCATGACGGAGCGGTTCCGTCATGAGCGGGGAAGGAGTTAAAAGGAAAGTAAAGGATATGGAGCTCGATTGTATAGTACACTGAATACAGCCTTCAGGCTCCGAGTAGGAGTGGTGAGACCTAAAAGCTTTCATCCCTTGCTCTCTACTCCCGTCTATTGCTGTCTCATTATTTATAAATATTAGCAGCTATTGAAAAGCGGTTTGTTAGGGCTGTGACTGCAGTTAAAGCACATGTGCTAGAAAACTGGGATAAAAACAATAAGACCTGATCATCAAAGGCACCTCCTATTGAGGAAAAATATAAGTGGAGGAAGGGGGGTTTCGTAACATGATTTCCATTATTTTTGCATTTGACAGTCATTGTGTATAACACTATAAGTGTCCAGTACGGTGATTGACGACCTTACTGCCCTGACGAAATTGCCAAGAAATTGAATAGGCAATGAAACATGTCGGCCCATCATCAAGTGGTCTGCACACAGGCAGGTTGTTTTTAATTTGAATAAGTGCACTAGTTGAAAATAAAAATTGACATCGGGAATCGTGCATCTTATTTCAATCTCAACTTCACGGGGTCGTACTGGTGGTATTTGTGATTCATATACTACACGTTCTTTTTCTTTCACCACTATTTGTTTTGGACACTATTTTCATTTCTTGAGGCAAGATGGCTACCAATGATGAGAAACGTGGGCATAGCTGGGGAGAACCAACCAGCCAGCTCCATTGGTGTTGTGCACGTGAGGTGCCATCTTGTCCTTTCACACTTTTTTGGTTTATACACATGTATATGTGACTTGTGTTGATAATATTATCGGTGGCACACTTCTGTATAAACGGAGGGTGCAGATTTACAGTAACTGTCATTTGTAAGGGTTCAGGATAAAAAATTAGGCAATTAAGTGGGAGGACATTACCTCAGTTGTAAGTGAGGATTGTTGATGGGAGAAAGAGTTACGACCCCCCCCCCCTTCCTCCACTTATATTTTTCCTCAATAGGAGGTGCCTTTGATGATCAGGTCTTATTGTTGTTATTGCAGTTTGAGTGGAGGGTGACCTGATCATTCCTTTGAAGCTCCTTATTGCTAGAAAACTGGGACTCTTGCGTCTACTCTAAAAGTATAAATATGTCAGCCTGATATGGTAAAACCAGCTAGCAACTGTGGTTTGTTTGAGCCTCAGCATCCTAGAAGCAAAGTCATAGATGTTTACTAAATGATTGTTTATACTGCGATGCATCATTTATATTGTCTGGTGCATCTTATGTTTTCCTGTATGTTCTCAGTTTATACAGCTGTTTTTACGTTGCAGTAATTTGAAATGTTGGTTTTCTTCTACAGTTTGATCAACACTCGCTCTGGTTTTTTTGGCTTTACAATTGATTACTTGTATGTTTTATTATTCATTTTGATGCTAGTGAAGGCTCTAAAAATAACTATTAAAGAAGCATTGGAATAGCCAGTAGATCTGGTGTTAGCTATCAAACCTTTGGCTTTATCATGGTTTTTGTAAAACTTTATTTTTGGAGGAGTTGCCAGGCCCTCAACAATCTAGGAAAACATTGGCTTAAAGCTAAAATATGTGTTTGGTCTCAAAAAGCAAACAATGTTGTGGTGATCTTAGGCACTGAAGGGAACTACTTTATGTGTGGATGTACTGATTAAAAAAGGGCATAATGCTGCCACTCACTGTGAAGTTAGCCAATCGCTGAAGTGGGATGGCCCATTATTCTATGTAGTGCTTGAAGGCTGAAGAATAAAGGGAAACACACAGTAACAGACCAACATATGATTGATATATATATATATATATATTATATATACATATATATAATCTACTGGCGGCCGCCAATAGATAGTTATAGTTAGGACCGAGTTCCCATAGGAAATCTGAAAATTCTATTTTGAATAACTTTGGCGCCGGTTGACGAATCCTCGCAAAATTTTCAAAACTAATGGGGCGCTCCGCTCAGCTCCTACCATGAAAGTCTCGGGGTGATTCGTCAAGCGGAGGCTGAGATAAAAGGGGGTCCCAAAACACGTTTTCCCCATGCATTTTCCCATAGGACCTTTAGTCGAAGGTACAGCCCGAACGGCTGAACAGAATAACTTGAAATTTGGCAAAGAGGTAGTCCTCAGGTCAGGCATGTGCCTTTTGCATATATGGTGTCAATCTGTTCAGTAGTTCCTGAGAAAATTGCAGTTAAAAGTACATAAATATCTATAAGCACGCACCGTGCGCGCACCGTGCTCGCACGGTGCGCGCACCATAACGTGCGCGACCGTAATTCTGATTGGTGGTTACATGTCAGTCAACATTCGAATCGGTCGAAATCAGGAAGTGTCGGCTGCCATTTTGTGTGTGACAGTGAAAAAGAAAGGTGGAGAACGTGAAAAGGGGGCAGGGTAGAGAGTTCCTGACCCCCTAGCCTTTGTCAGGGGGACCCTGAAGGACCCCGAAGGGTGAAAAAAACATTTTATTTGTTTTTCAAAAAATCGCGGGGTGCGTGCACCGTGCGAGCACCGTGCGCGCACCGTGCCCGCACCCTGAAAAACACTTTTTTTTTAAAAAAAACATTTTAAACTGTTTATAAGTTTATAGAAGATATTAACTATGCTGTTCAACTTTATCCAAATTAAAAAAAAAAAGAGCTGAGCCATTCCATATTACAGGATACAGTCAAACTAAAACTATATACATAGGTAGTTTATTGTAAAATAAATATATAAAAAATATAATAATACATACATAAATTAGCATTTAAAAAACCTTACAAATTCACTTAAAAAACCATAGGTTTCACACACGTTATAGTTAGGAATTAGCATTTAAAAAACCTTGCAAATTCACTTTAAAAACCATAGGTTTCACACATGTTATAGTTAGCTGGACATTTCACTCGTAAAAAAAACATCGAAATTCCCCCGTTATAGTTAGTTCAGATAACTATAACTCGCGCGACCGCCACTCTATCACAAGGATGATGTCATCAGTGATGTCATGAGTGATGTCACTGACCATGTCATGAGTGATGTAATATGTGACGTCATCAGCAGTGGATTGCGGTCGCGCGAGTTATAGTTATCTGAACTAACTATAACGGGGGAATTTCAATGGTTTTTTACGAGTGAAATGTCCAGCTAACTATAACATGTGTGAAACCTATGGTTTTTAAAGTGAATATATATATATATATATATATATTATCTACTGGTAACTATAACTCGCGCGACCGCCACTCTATCACAAGAATGGTGTCATCAGTGATGTCATGAGTGATGCTACTGACCATGTCATGAGTGATGTAATATGTGACGTCATGAGCAGGATTGCGGGCGCGCGAGTTATAGTTATCTGAACTAACTATAACGGGGAAATTTAATTGGTTTTTTACGAGTGAAATATCCACCTAACTATAACATGTGTGAAACCCATGGTTTTTTAAGTGAATTTGCAAGGTTTTTTAAATGCTAATTCCTAACTATAACGTGTGTGAAACCTATGGTTTTTTTCAGTGAATATATATATATATATATATATATATATCAGACATTATACATATCTTTTAAGAAAATCAAGAGATCTTGGCAAACAACAGACCTAAAAATGTTCTTGGAAACACAAATGACATAAAACAGATATCAGCCTATTACATCTGGGGAAAACAGGTTAGAACAAGAAAAGGGAGAAAGGAAGAAACATGAGCCAACCATTGTTTCTACATAGGCTGGAGATAATCACAACATCTTTACTTGGGCCATAAAACAAAAGCAAATAGTTTTTCTTCCTCTCCGGCAGTCAATCTTTCATTCTCTGCCATCTGCGTATCTGTATGTAGCTTTTTCTGAGTATCTGAGTCCCTATAGATGCTCTATTTTGTAGATGTTCACTGGGTGCACATGATTAGCAGACCTGTACGTGCTATGCTGTCTTGCGGAATCCATTTTAAGTGGAATCATTCGCGGTGCGCCAACAGCTGGGCTGAACTAAGCCGCTGCATGAAGGTATCCTAGCCAGCTGCTACATACCCTTATATTATCACACCTACACCTAAAATAACAAATTGGGGGCACATGATGGCCTACCGCAGCGCTTGCTAAAAGTTTCTTAACAAAATAATCTATCAGTTTAACCGAAAATGGTGGCTTCTGACTGCCATAAGCAACACTTGATATATCTACCCTCACCACCCCTGCTTGAGTCTGTTCTTTTCTTAGATTCTTCCACAAAGAAAGAAAAAGATATTAATTGAAATAAGAACATATAGCCTGTATTATGAATATAACTCTAGCACAAAAATTGGGAGCTGCCTTACCTGAAAATTCAATATTTCCAAAAATAAATCTTAAAATCTTCCTCAAATGCATTTCAGTCCCTAGAAGAACCTGATACTTAATTTCCCATTGCCCATAATAAGCCAGGGTGAGCTTGCTAAAGAAAGAAAGCTTTTCACCCCCCCCCCCCCCCAAAAAAAGTTCAGTCAAATTGATTTGGATCAGATCAGCAAAATTTGCAGGACAGCCTGTGATTCATGTGTGTGCCACATATAAAGCTCCTGCATACATTTCTGAAACAAGCAGAGCTCAATTACTTAAACAAACATGCATATCATATTAGATCCCACATATCTCTCTAAAATGAACCAGGTTAATGGCATAATGTTTAGTCGGGAACTCCTTTAGACCAAAAATAATTAGTTCTGACCTACATCATTGAGACGTCAGGTGAGTTTTGAAGATGAGAACTTTGCTCATAAGGCAAGTTCAGAACTTTTTCCCACAGTCTGCTATAGTTTTTAGGTTTTGCCTACAGCACGCATGCGCTGTAAGCGAAAGCTATTGTGAATAAAAAGAATGCTTAAAAACAGGCCGAGAGTCCACCCCATACTTACTGTTGCATACCATTGGTTGGCTCCCACGGCTCTCTCATTTCCTTGCTTCTCATTGGTTAGGGTCTCCTGCCGCGTCTACATTCTCTTCTTCCTCTTCATCCTCCATTAAACTTGGACGTAGTACAGTTTCCAGTCTCTGTGGCTAGATCTGGCAGTAATGTCACATCTCCTTTAAAAAACATTAACAAAACCAAATAGCTCGCGCAGAGCTATTTGGTTTAAAAAAATAAAAATTCTAAAGGTGTTGCATGGCAGCGCGGCCGGCTGTGCAACATGACCTAGAGTAAACAAAAAAAGTGCTATGACACGTTCAATGCTGGCGGTCAATGCTGGCCCGGCCATAGCATTTTGTTTTTATTACATTTGTCTATGCACACCTTTAAAACACATTGACAACCCCAATAGATCTCGCATAGGCAAAACCTAGTGGCTTTGCCAAAGCTTGTTACTCAAGCCATTGTTCAATGAAACAACGATCATTTTGGCCACAGGCTCTGCGTCGTGTACTGAAAAGGGAACTTGTATACTGGAGAGTCTACAGTGACATAAGAATGTATTTTCCTTTCACTTGCACAACTGCCTGGAAAATTATTTCACATCTTTCTAAGCAAAATTTCTGACTTGCCGTTTTGGACCAGGAGTTGCTAACCATTTTGTCACTTGCATTGAATGCCATCGGCCTCTCTTTTTACTTTACTTTCACAGTTCCTGAATACACCACTTGTCATGCTCTTTCCAAACTTATATCTCTAAGTTACATATATGCGGTGCACATATGGCACTTGCTGAACAATTTGCAAATGTCTTTTATGCATGCTGAAACCAAAGCATAGTTGGTGGGTATAAGTCAGACCTTCCAACCCACACGGTGACCCTATTGTAACATGCCTGCTGTTCAGGCTCAGGGGCATACAGTAGGCCGCTTAGCGCGGAGCCGGCGAACACACATGGAGCCCACAACACGTAGTGAGTTTGGATACCACGCCCCGAGCGGGCGGCTCCTTTTATTCGTACCCCGCAGGCCACGCCTGGCCCGCAGATGCAGTGTGGCGGTCTCTCAACAACTAGACCGTGAGACACTACATCCCTATCCAACTTGGTCAAATGAAAACACAATCACAACTCAAATAGTTCAGACAGTTCAACCACATAAGTGGTGGTACTTGCGTGTCTTCCGCCTGCCACCTCGGGACATCTTCAGCAGGCGAAGTCCTTCAACCGCTGGCTGGGACGAGGATTCGGCCTTAGACTATACCGTTGCGGAGAGCATCGCAGTCGCGGACTGGTGGGAAGTCTGCTCTCTGGGGCTGGGCTGACCACAGATCCGGTGGTGGTCTCCGCGGTCTGTGGTGTCGGTGCGCCATCTGTTGGTCCCTCGGTGTACCCCTCGTGGTGTTCTGGGGCACTTCCTTGAACCAGGACACATTTCGGGATACCTCCTCTCCTCCTTTTTGGGCGGTTATCATAGTCCCGCGATTCGCGGTGACTGTCCAGGGCCCTGGTTCATAGTTCGTTCTAAATTTTCCTCCAGGTTGGCGGTCCTTCAGGAGGACGGTGGCCCCCCTGTGGAGTGTCCTGGGTGTGGCCCGGCGACGGAGACTTGCTCGTTGATTTCGGCGGGCTCTCCGGTCTTGCACGTCCTCTGCCTCCAGTGGGGGTGGCGACCACCCTGGGCAGGTGGGAAGTAGATCTCTCCGTGGGCCATGAAGCATCAGTGACGGGCTTCTCTGGGTGGTGCAGTGTGGTGAGCTTCGGTATTCCCTCAGAAATTCGTGGAGTCGTTTTTCTGGGTCCGCTTGTTCTACGCCCGCAATGCGAAACACTTTGTTTAGTGTGCGCATGAAACGTTCTACATCGCCGTTGGCTTGCGGCCACTGAGGGGTTATCCGCCGGTGATGTATTCCTCTTTGTCTTAGAAAGGTGGCAAACTCGGCTCCCTGAAATGGTGGTCCATTGTCGCTGCGTATTTCGTGTGGGAACCCGAACATGGCAAACACCTTCTCTAGGATGGGTTCTATTTGGGCGAACGCTGTGGATGCCACTGGCTCTACTATGGGGTACTTCGAGAACGCATCCACGAGTACCAGCATGTGTTTCCCTCCGGGGAAGCTCCCAAAGTCTATGCTTACTCTTGACCATGGGACGGTGCAAGCGTCTTCGGTGATCACCGGAACGGGTTTTTCTGGGCTGCTGGCCAACTGGCACAACGGGCATCGCCGGACATATTCTTCCACCATGTTCTCCAGATCCAGGAACCAGACTTTCTCTCTCATTCTGGCTTTCATTTTTGTGATTCCTTGATGCCCTCCGTGGGCCAGCTGCGTCGCCCTGTGCCTCAGGGCTCGCGGTATCACCAGCCTGGGTCCTCGGAGCAGGATTCCATCGCTTGTGGCGCTGAGCTCGTTGCGTATGTGCCACATTTTCGCTGTGTGTTCTCGCTCTTCCTGACTCCAGGAGTTAGCTTGTCGCAGATAGTTTGTCCACGATCCTTCCTGGACTGCCTGCAGAGTCTTCTTGTACACCGCATCTGTGGTGGCCGCCTCTTTGATGTCCTCCAGAGTCATGTTCAGGGGGCAGGCCGCTGTGGATATTAGGTG
Source organism: Triturus cristatus (assembly GCF_964204655.1). Classification (NCBI taxonomy): domain Eukaryota; kingdom Metazoa; phylum Chordata; class Amphibia; order Caudata; family Salamandridae; genus Triturus; species Triturus cristatus. Next base: position 817,975,898 of record NC_140593.1, on the reverse strand, counting down.
CACGTACTGTTCGACGTCTTCCATGTCCTCCTGTGTGTCAACCGGGACGGGTTGTCTGGATAAAAAGTCTGCAGGGTTTTTGGCTCATACGGTTGTAGTTGAACTGCCCATCTCTCGATAAGCGGAGGTGGGTGCGGTGCCATCCCTCTGAAAAGTGGCGCTAGTGGTTGGTGGTCTGTGACCATCGTGAACGGTTGTCCTTTTAGGTATAGATGGAAGTGGTTGCAGGCCCACTTGATGGCCAATGCTTCTCGTTCAATTTGAGCGTATCTGGTTTCTGTAGGTGTCAGGGACTTACTGGCGAAGGATAATGCTACCCAGCGACCTGGTTCGTGTTCCTGGGCCAGCACTGCGCCGAGTCCTACTGGGCTTGCATCCACGAGTACTTCCGTTCTCTTCGTTGGGTCAAAATATGCCAGCGTGGCTTCTACTAGAAGAGCATCTTTTATTCCTTGGAATGCTTCCTCTTCTTTCTGCCCCCATTGCCACTTTGCGTCTGATCTTGTGAGGGCTCTCAGGGGTTCTGCTCGAGTGGCTAATCCTGGGATGAATCTCCCGCAGTATGTTGCCATCCCTAGAAAGTTGCGCACCTCGGTCGGTGTTGTCGGTGCGGGTGCGTCCTTGATGGATTGTGATTTCCTTGGGTCTACCTGAATGCCTTCTTGGTTGAACACGTACCCAAAGAACTCCAGGGAAGGCTGAAAAAACTGACACTTATCCTTGTGTAAGGTCGCCCCGTGTTCTCTGAGGCGTGCTAGGGTGTTGCGGAGGTGTTTGTAGTGATCCGCGGCCGTCGCGGAGTGGATTAAAATATCGTCGCTGACGTTTAACACCCCGGGTCAGCCTGACAACATTTCTCGTATCGTGTTTTGGAACACTTCCGCCGCTGAAGATATTCCGTAGTTGAGTCTTTTATATCTTCGTAGCCCCAGGTGGGTACTGAATGTGGTGATGTAACGGCTTTCCTTAGATAACGGGAGCTGGTGGTATCCTGCGTTTAAGTCGATTTTCGAGAACCACTTTGACCCATTTACGTCTGCGATAATATCATCCATTGTTGGCTGGATATGGCGTTCCCTCCATATTGCTTTGTTGGGCAACCTCATGTCGATGCAGAGTCATATGGCTCCTGGCTGCTTCGACTTTTCCGCGATGACCATTGGGGACACCCAGGGTGTTGGTCCCGACACTTTTTCAATAACGCCTTGTTTTTCCAGGGTCTCTAGCTCTTTTTCCACTAGCGGCCGTAGGTGGAATGGGACTCTTCTGTGTCGCAGGGCGACTGGGACGACTGTTTTGTCAATGTGCAGTTTGCCCGGGTCGCATTTGATACGTCCTAGTCCTTGGAATAGCTCAGGGAACTGATTGAGCAGCTCCTCTACTTTGTTGGTCTGGATCCTCCAAGCGAAGGAAATCAGTCCAAGCTCTTCTGCGGTGTGGCTGCTTAGTAGGGTGTCTGCTTCCCTATCAATGACGTGGATTGTCGTAGTTACTTCAAGGTCGTCTGCTTTGACGGGAACTGTGATCTTTCCTTTCAGTGGAAGGGGGGTGTCTGCTCCGTAGGCGTAGATCTTGGTTTTGGATGGCTTCACTGGAGGGCAGGGCCTCAGGCGTCGATATTGTTGGAGGCCCATCACATTGACGGTGGCACCTGTGTCGATGACTGCTTTCACTTCCGTTCCCGCCACGTGGACCACGCACGTTGGTTGAGGCCTGCGGCGTAACTTAAGCTCCCGCGCAAACGAGATCAGGTACGCTTCTCCGTCATCATCGTCCGACGAGTCTTCACTTGCCTCCTGGTATCTCCTACCCTTCCTTTTCAGGTCCTCTGGCGGCATTCATTCTGTCACTGATAGCTGCCGTACGGCCTTTGTCGGGGGCCTTCGGTTTCGGAATTCGCGGCCTCTGGTGCGTCTGTGGCATACGGAGGCAAAGTGGTTGGGTATTGCACAGTTGGTGCCCGTTTTTCCTTGCGCGGGGCAGTCTTTTGTGGCATGTGGTTCATGTCCACAGTACCCACATTTTGGCTTGGTCCCTTCCGGCTTTGGACTTCTGAATGAGTCTCCTCTTGGCTTGACTCAGAGAGCGTCTTCCCGTTCTGTTTTGATAGGGTCGGACCGTCCCTGGGGTTTGATAAGTGCTTGGTCCATCTCGTTTGCTCTGGCTGCCGATAGGTCGTGTGACCTTGCTAGTACTAGCATATCTTCGAGCGCGATCTTCGGTTGGCGCAGGATGAGTCCTCTCAACGTCTTATCTTGGCACCCTTGGATCAGTTGTGCGCGTATTTCCTTGGGCTGGTCATCTTCTGTACATGTGCTGGCGAGTTCACGAAGCCTGGCATAAAATACGTCCATCGATTCCCCCTCTCTCTGTCGAGCTTGGCGCAACTTGAACCGTTTGAAATCTGGGTTCAACTGAGGATCAAAATGGGCATCGAGGGCGGCCACCGCCGCGTTATAATCAGCAGCTGCTCCTGTGTTGGGCAAATGCTTGAATAGCTTGAAGATTTTGTCCCCAGCGTAATGCAGGAGTAAGGATCTTTTCACTGCGTCGTTAGTCTCCCTGGTTGCGATAAAGTAGTTGTTGAGTCGTTCTATCCAGATCTTCCATCGGGGAGAGGCTGTCGCAGGGTCCTCCAGCTCACTGAATGGGGGCAGGACTCCTGATGCCGCGTGTTGGAATGGAGCGTAGGCTGGCACTGCTGCTTGGCCTGGTGCGGCCCCTGGACCTGGTGCTGCCCTCTGGTTGTTGTCTCCCATTGTACCCCTTGTTGGTTGCTATCTTGTCTTCGTGGGGCAGGTGGTTTACCCCTCTCTTGCTTGCTTGTGATATCGGTTGTGGTGGCTCAGAGTGAGTAGCAATGCCTTTTACCATGTGATTCTATGTCATTTTGGGCCTGTTGCAGTTCGGTGGTAGAGGATCCCCAGGTGGGGTGCACTGTGGGCATGTGTTCTGTCTTTTCCCTTTTCCTTCTGCCTTCAGAAGCCTCCCTTGGGGCTCAGTTCACTGTTGGTGTGCCTTTGCTGGGGTCAGTTTCGGCCTTGGGCTTATTTGTAGCTCCCTATTGTAATAGGCTGGCTGTCTTTGTGGGGAAACGTGTGAGGATACACTTACCGTATTTCCTTCCCCCTTTCTCGGCGATGCTGCGAGGCCAGGTGCCTTCTGTGAGGCCTGGTGCACGTGCGCGCGCGCTGACTGTCGGCGCTCCGATCTACTTTCGTTTTTTTTTGTTCTCCTCCGGTGCGCGGCGGGCGCTCGGTAGCTGGGGCGCGGGTCTTTAGACGTGCCACCTTCGTCGCCAGTGTAACGTGCCTGCTGTTCAGGCTCAGGGGCATACAGTAGGCCGCTTAGCGCGGAGCCAGCGAACACACATGGAGCCCACAACACGTAGTGAGTTTGTAGACCACGCCCCCGAGCGGGCGTCTCTTTTTATTCGTACCCCGCAGGCCATGCCTGGCCCGCGGATGCAGTGTGGCGGTCTCTCAACAACTAGACCGAGAGACTACACCTATGTATCACACGATCAGTGGCGGCTGGCTTCTATTGAGGAGGGGCAGGCACGCCCACGCAAATATTTTTTTAAAGAAAAAAACACTTCCCGGACCCGACGTCCTCTGCTCCGGACCTCTTCTGAACAAGATGCTGCAGTGTGGGCACCAATCCTGGCACTGCTCTCATGCTGTGAGAGCAGCACCTTGAATGGATGGAGCGGCCTCACTCTGCGCTCTCCAGTGCCCTAGAGGCCTGCACTTACTCAAACCCAGCTGTCTTAAGGCAGCTGGGTTAGAGGTTTCAAAGTACGCATGTCTGGTTAGCCGTCACAAGACGGCCAGCCAAAGGGACATGCGCACTTTGAAAAGTGCCCAAACAGCCCACCCTCCACCCTGCTGCTGTCATTCAGTAGCAGCCCGCCCCCATCCTGACGCTTGGTTCCAGACGGAAAGATGAAAAATAAAATGATAAAGAATTACCATTTTAGTTTCCTTCTTTGGGGGTAACTTAAGTGGGGTGACGCTCCCACCTTCTAATGGAGGAGCCGCCCCTGCACACAATATCGTCTCTCTTCCCATGATTATCTGGTGCGGAGATGATATCTCACAGTGAGGCCAGGTGAGCTGGTAAACCTCCACATAGGGTAGGTTTCCTTCTTGTGTGCTGGGGGCTTTAAGGGACCAAAACCCTTTGTGCATATTACAGATCCCAAGGCAGTTTCAGAAGCTTTGCTTCTTATGTCTTGATATTTTGAGAGGAGGGTTTTCAGGCCTTTACGGCTCGAAGACATGTCCCCCCTCTATTGCTTCATCGTGTTCAATGCTGTTTGGGCTGTGATGATGTAAAAGCTCTGCCCCCTCTTACAAGCCCTGACACTAACTCACACGGTTAAGAAGTTTTCTAGGTTTTGGAGCATAAGTTGATTTTGTAAATGAATCCAAAGTGTGTCAAATCCAGCATAAGAAAGCTTCCAACTAACAAGAACAGTGTCTCTTTATCACCTGAATTCCTTCATTCATTTCCTAATTTTGGAATCAATTCAAGAAACCGCAAGGGTGTGTGACATTGTTTCTTTATAAATACTAAGTTCCACTCCTCTTTTTTGTTTCTTCGTCCCACTGATCATTGGCGACCCTCCGGTAAATCTTCCACAGTCCACTCCTCAACGCAGCTATGTTTGTGACTTACCCACTAACTGCAGTGGAACTACTCACTCCCCTATTGCAAGCAGCCTTGAAGATGTGCTGGAGTTTACCCAGTTACTGAGATGCTGACATCATGGGTACCAGAAACCCTAGGGCTGGGGAAAATCTGACTCATTATGAGTTGGACCCCGAGGGTCCATAAGAAAATGAGGAATAACTATGGGCATTCTTGGTTTGATTCCTATGGTACCATTTTACCCTAGACGTTGCAACAAAGAGTTCACCTGTTTTCAGCAGCGGAGATCCTCACATGGAAAAGTAAAATAGACGCATAGTACTGATGGGACTGGTTTACTGCTATTGACATGATTGACAAAGTCTCAAGCCAATTGTTGAAAGAGGCTGGGTGAAGAAAGCCAATGGTTGAAAGAGGCTGGTTGAAGAAAGCCAATGGTTGAAAGAGGCTGGTTGAAGAAAGCCAATGGTTGAAAGGAGTGGACCCAAAGTCCACTCTATCCATATTGATAGCAATTGGCCTGTTTGACATATATGGTGTCAAAACCCAGCCCTAAAAAAATCAACAAGGCAAGCTAATATGGAAACATGGCTATATTACTCATGCAGGCCAACGGACCCGATTCGGACGGGAGACTCTCGATTTTCAATATTTTAGCTGTATCGCGCCTAAAATGTTCTCTAGTTCAATGAACGTCAATGGGGAAACGACATTTCACCTATTTTTTTCCAAAATCTCCCATTTTCCTGTTAAGAAATGTTGTCATGTATACTATTATTGGTCATGGAATTTTAAGCAGAAATGCACATTTCTGAACCTAAAATGCCCTGCATTCAACACAAGATATACTTTTGACCACTGATCTGGGATACCAGTGTGCCAAGGACAAAATCTGGATGACCGCTGCCTCTCATTTCTGTGCCAAGGTGATGAAAAACAAGCGTGTGATTCCACAACGCTCTGTCTCCAAGAAATGGCCAGACATTAAGGCTCCAACCGAATTGCTTGGATGGCATATTGGCCTGGGCGGCCGTTCAAAGGGTAGGCAAATGCAAGGTATTTGGCGGGCGCTCCTGATGTATTTAAAGTGATTCCACGTGTGAAAAAAGTGCGCCCAACCTCTTTCTGAAAATTCCGGAAGTGGGAGTGATGACAGAGAGGCACGCAGGAGCAGGCAACGTGTTTGGACGGTTCGCTAAACCATGAGCTTAGCACTGTCTTAACCTAGCCTGTGTTCCGTGTTATAAAACTAGCAGATGTGTCATGACTACGGGAAGGCCAGATTGTAATAGCAAGGCTGTGGAAATGAAGGTGTTCAGGGGCGAAGTGAGGGTGGGTAAATGAAGAGAAGGTTTGGTAAAGACAGGTCTTTAAATGGGCCGGGTCCTGCCGGGGCTGAGCACGGGCAATTCTTAAAAGCAGGTGCCGAAACGGGTCCCTATCTCCATTTTTACCCTCAGGGTGGATAAAAAACATAACAACTCTGCAATAGTACAAGCCATCACTGCTTTTGATGTAATTTCAAAGAGACTAATTTTTCAGTTTTAAATAGGGCAGATTTGGAGCGCTTCACATGAGCACACGTTACATTACACAAGGACATTTTCATGTTTTGAATCACTGGATGTTGAGCCGACATCAGTCAGGCTCGAACTTGCTTTATCAGCTTTAAAGTTGGCAGCTCTAGACATATGTCACAACCTCGCCCACAAGATCAGAAGGATTTTCAATATTATATACAAAAGTCATAGGTGTTCCTGATTTATCTTACGCAATTTACAACCATTGGCAAAGCCAATAGTCCTGGCTGTAGGTGAAGAACCCCAAAAAATTAGCACCTATTATCTATTCGACTTTATATGAGGAGGCGGGCCCAGTGGCGCCTCAGTAGCTGTCGGTGATGCGAAAGCGGACACACATTTTTAATTTGAGGGGGGCAAGTGGCTAAAAAGTGCCCCATGAAAGACCCCCTCAGCCCCCAGAAGGTGAGGAGCTTGTGGGTGGTGATCTCAAGCACAACGTGGCCAAATTCCAAGGTGTACTTCTCTTACTCGGTACAATAACAGTTTTATTAAACAGTTCCTCTCAAGTTTGGGCGGGGGGAGGGGGCGGTATATCATAAAACACATGTGGGCGAGCCCTCGTAATGCCATTGGTGCACGAATCCCGTCACCTTTCCCCCGGAAACAAGGAAAAGCCAGACACATTCAGGAGAAGAGGAATGAATTAGACATATTCATCGTTGTTCAATTTCTAAATCGCCACATTTGCATCTTTTAATAAAAACAAACCCACGCATGTCTGCAAGTCGCCTCGGCGCACACGCCTCTCACAGAACCCGCTCAGTATTTTTTTTCTTTCTTCTTAATAACCTGGTGTTTGCTCGAGATCACAGGAGGCTGGCAGAGCCGCCGCGCGCGGCCTCGCTTTCCCTGAAACCCGCGGATCCGGTTCTTCTGTTTACATTAATTACTTTCAAGACGGCCACTTAAAGGTTTCTCAAGTAGAGTCCCACAGGAAGCTTTGCATAAATGGGTGTACACAGTATTACATTTGTTTCAGTTCTGCGTGGCTTCAATTCAAACGCATCCTGCGGAGGTGTTCGAGCATGAGTAAACATGCTTAATATTTAATGTCTTAAAGGGGAACACCACCCTTAAACAAGCCTAGAGGCAGGGCTTTAAGTGGGCCCGGTCCCGCGGGTGCTCAGCACCGGAAGTTCTAAAAAGCAGGTGCTGAGACAGGTCCCTATCGGGCTCTCCATCTTTCCCTCACCGTCAGGGGAAAAAAAAATGTTAGCTCCGCATCAGCACTACCCATCACTGCCTCTGACGTAACTTCAAAGAACCTCATTATAGTTCTTGCTCAGTCTCATTATTTCAGAACTGAATCATTTTCAGTGTTATATCGAAGGAAGCCATAGTTGCTGCTTATTTATCTTATGCAACCAACAACCATTGACAAAGCGAATAGTCCTGGCTTGTTGTAGGTGTAATGTTACCCGTTGGATTATATGTCTGGGTGCAATGACAGACGCAGCAAAATACAAGTAGGGCGGCACACTCTGCTAAGCACGGAATTTTAGCTCAGGTGTTTTTTAAGCAATGTCCTTAATTACAGAGACCACGCCCCTTTGAGAGACCCCCCCACCCCAGTTTTTTCATCCCACTTAAACCCCTGCCTATAGGTATCACCTGGTTGACCTCTATATAGGCTGTGCAGCACCATGGGGAAAAGATGTAATAAAAGTTGTATCATGACTCTGGCAAGTGCATGCGTGATGGTGTATGTAGGCCTATGTTTCCATGCATGTGCATGCTAGCATCATGACGCAGGAGTTGGGTTTTTTAATCTACTGAGTGGAAAGTGCTTAAAGGCACTGTAAAGGGGTCCAGTGGCAAAGACAAGTTGCTGAGGCCTCCAAATATAAAAGAAAGGCAATCAATCCGTAAGGTATCGGGCGCAACAGAGGGCCGGGTGGGGGCAGTGCCGTCTTAATGCATGGGCACGCTTGGCAGCCTCCTAGGGGCCCCCCCAAACATAGGTGCCCCATGCAGACCAGAATTTAACACTCCTTTTCCGTTAAACATTTGTATTCCTGTGAGTGGTTGTGTAGGCAGGTCCCAGTGCACTGCTTTGCCCGCGGGGCCTATAATGCTGTTAAGACGGCCCTGGTCGGGGGAAGCAATGGGTAGTAGGCTGGAGAACACAGGACAAGGAGAGAAGTACACAAGGGAGTGCGCAATACAGATCATTGGCGATGGGGAACAGCACACGGGCAACAGAGAGCAACATGGAGCATGGGGAGAAGAGAAGCTTACAAGGGAGACCTATTATGCTTATGTAATATGGCTTATTTTTTACCGCATGCATGCTGACAGCTTTTGTTTGATATTACAAGAAATGGTACCCAGTCAAGGCTGCGCACCGCTGCATCCTCTCTTTGGGTGCATTGGTTGTACCTTTTTTATTCTTGTTACAGTTTTCTCTAGCGCAAACTCGACCCAAAGGTATTTTAGCGCTTTACATGAGCACCAGTTACATTACCCAAGGACACATCCGTTGTTAGTAGGCACGGGGAGATTAGGTGATTTGCCCAGAATCACAGGAAGCTGAGCCAACGCCAAGGCGTGAACTTGGTTCACCAGCTCTAAAGTTGGCAGCTCTGGCTGTTGCGCCACATCCTTTCTCTCTTCTGCCTTTTGGACTTATAGGGGAAGATTTACAAGAAAGTGACGCATCTGTAGAGATGCGTCACTGTCCCTGCGCCTCCCTGAGAAGCCCTTGCCCCACCATGGATACGTCGTATTTACGCATACGGCGCACCATGGCGCAAGGATTGACAGATCTGACGAATCTGTTGGCGCAAAATCACGCATTGCTGGAGTAATGTCGCAAGCATGATGCAACTCCAGCAATGCATGGGGAGGCCTATCCTCATTATACTGCGTCACTCCTTACGCCTGCTCCAAGCAGGTCTAAGGTTTTGACGCAGAAATCTTGTAGATTTCACGCGTCACTTCTACAAGGCTGTTTTGCGTGGGAACGCCCACCCTGCATACACTACACCTGATACATGTATAATGTGATGCAGGGCTTTACAATGTGACACATCTCCCTATATGGGTCACGTTGTAAATGGGCCGCATTTTTACGCCGCTGCTGCATTACAAAAAGTGACGCAACGGCGGCGCAAAAATGACAGAAGGGGCTTGTGAATCTGCCCCATAGTGCTTTTGTTATGATAAGTTTGCTCCGCGGGTCTGCTTCAAACTCATACATGTCAATATTTGGGAACAGAATAGAGGGAGATTTAGAAAACCTGGGCCTAACCTGTGCCTAAACCAGTACTGCTCTAGCCAGGTATGTAATGTTGTGAGTCAAGTTGAGCGCGTGAAGTCATTAGTCTAAGCATTCAACCCCTGCCCGTTGAAGTTTCAGTCAACAGCTCGAGGCAGAGCTAGTTACATCGGTGCTCTTGGTGGGTTTTTTATACTTGTAAAGTGTTCCTAACTAAGTACCTTTTCCTGTCTGCTTCCTGTTTCTTCTTACAAATCTGTAATCTGTGAATCTGGCTGTTGCCGACCGCAAAAAAGACTTTTGTACATATGGCCCAAAGTTCCAATCATGCAAAATGACATAATACTTTACTGTGCTCCGGGGAAAATCAAGAGTCTGTCCTTTCTGATTGGGAAGGAGAGAGCGGGAAAAGAATGAGAGTTCTGCTTTCTTTTCCTGTGTCCACATATTTATGTGTTTCACTACCCTTTTTGCATAAGGCGCATCCCCCTGAATTGACCAGACTGTCAACAACGTTGCCCCAACCTTGAAGCGTGTATGCTTCACATTCAATGCTGAGGGGGGTTGACTTTCCCATCCTCTTGTCTCCCTTGACCTAGACTGATAATTAACAGTTTTGAAAGATTGGTACATTTTTCAATACCTTGCAATTTTATTTTTGAATATCTAATTTAGAAATATGCATAACTACCTGCTTGTCAACTCCAACCACAGAGTCCTGTGATGTGTGTAATAAGCCCTTGTGAATAAGATCTCATAAATATTGGGTTATTATTCCAATATCTGATTGCTTTTTAGCATATCTAGTTTTTCAGGTGACCTGGGTTTACGCTCTTCCTTCCAGAGTAAAATAATTCTTACAGTGCCTTGTATTTCCAGATCATTTCCCCAGGGCTCCTATGCAGCGGGATCACTTTAATATATAGGACCATTTTGTCCACCCCTCCATCGAATTTTAAGTACAAAGGCCTACAGCTTTAAATAAAATGCAGGTTACAGTGTTTGGAACATCTTATGTTCTTCTGTTTGGTTCTGTGGTTTTTCATATAACTGAATATATGAAACAGAAAAACAAAATTATACAGGAACCTATTCCCTCAAAAAGGATGTTTTGGAGAAATGTTTACTGCTCCACATAGAGAGTTGTTCCCTGTAGCTCAGTACAAATTCTATCAAATGCTGTTTTCCAAAAAGAGTTGACAAGGACATGGCTTTCAGTGGGGCAGATGTGCTAAAAGATAAAATAGTGATCAATCGTAGGGATTGTGATGAGGAAATTTAACTAGAAATATTGTCTCAATATCATCTCCTTTGCACACTGCCTCCCTATTCTTTTATATCAAATCTTACACCATTTTGCAACTTGAGTTATCATGTAAACAAGCCACTCGCTGTAAATGCACAAGCTAGGTGCTACCCGTAGATATATTCAAGGCTCTAGTAATCCTTTCAGCCATCCCTGTGCCATGCACAGCTGCCACTCATTCACACGTATGCCACTCCATCATGTGATGCACTTTTGTCTAAAGCAAAGGACATTACCACCACCCTGATGGACTACTGTCCATCAAATTTAGAGATGACTGCTGGCCCCACAGTCACCTCTGCACATTGACAGGAATCACTGTTATAATGGTTTCTTTAAATATTCAATGTTTGGTGCATGGCCGCCATCAGTTTAGACAGCTATTTGTCAAACCTTTCCAAAACTTCTATTTTTCAGAAACAAACTCCCAAACCAGGCCCTTGTGTCAGAAAAATAAAGCTTAATGACCCCCACACTGACGTTTCCCCCCAGGGTGTGGGGGTCATTATTGCTTTTTCTGTCCCTCACTGGTGCTGCCGGGTTATTCCTGCCAGTGATGGACAGAAAAAAAGACATTAAACCATCCACTGTAAACAGGGCCTTCCTCTTATGACCCCTATGCCATTGAAGGTACCATTCTATCAACAGAGTAGAAGCTACATCTGCAAAAAACTATATATAAATTAATATCTATTCACTGAAAAAAACAAAGGTTACATGGACGTTATAGTTAGGCTCAGATTTTACTCGTACAAAACCAGAGAAATTCAGCAGTTATAGTTGTGCCAAGCTAATTATAACTTGTGCCCCGCAATGCATTGCTTATGACCACACATATTACATCATTCATGAGATGGTTAGTGACATCACTACCCACGATTTCGCAGCAAATTGACCCCCCCAAAAAATGTTTATAACCCCCAGTGGGGACCCTGTTAGACCAACCTCCACCAGTCTTCCTCTGACCCTCTTTTTTTATTTTTTACGTTTTTTGTTGGACTTTGCTTAAGCCGAGTCCCTAGATGACTGTCAACACTTCCTGGTTAACAGAAGTCAATCAGATTTCAAGTCAAGGACTGCAGGATCCACGGAAGATCTGTGTCCCTATATATACACATTTGGATTTCCCTTAATATTTCCAAAACTACTGAATGGATTTACACCAAATCACAAAAAGCACGATCTGTGGACCAACAGCTAACTTTCTAACCAAATTTGGTGTAATTCTGTCCAGTTGTTCGGGCTGCAGTCGTGTAGTCTTCTTCTTGGTCCCGACTACACGAAACACCCTGAAACTTCCAGATCGCATCTGAAGTAACGGGCAATTTGTTTTGGGAAACTTCATGAAGACTCATCAACCTAACCTATGCCGAAGATATAGGCAACTGAAAATCACCTTTTTAATAGAAAGTATGTACTAACTATAACTACCTACTGGCAACCGCCAGTAGGTAATACACACACATATACATATATATATATATATATATATATAGATTACCTACTGGCGGTCGCCAGTAGGTAGTTATAGTTAGGACCACGTTTCCATAGGAAATCCGCAACATTCTATTTTGAATAACTTTGGCGCCGGTCGACGAATCCTCGCGAATTTTTCAAAATAGGTGGGGCGCTACGCTCCGCTCCTACCCTGAAAGTCTTGGGGGGATTCGTAAAGCGGGGGCTGAGATAAAAGGGGGGTCCCAAAACGCGTTTTTCCCATGCATTTTTCCATAGGACCTTTAGACAGGGCTACAGCCCGAACGGCTGAACAGAATTACTAGAAATTTGGCAGAGAGGTAGTCCTCAGGTCAAGGAAGTGCCTTTTGTAGGTTTGGTGTAAATCTGTTCAGTAGATTCTGAGAAAATAGCCTTTAAATCAATATATATATCTGAGCCAGCTTACGGTGCGCTTACGGTACGCTTACCGTACGCGTGTGGTGGCGTGCGCGAGCGCGATTCTGATTGGCTCTTAGATCTTAGTAAACATTCGAATCGGCCGAAACCAGGAAGCGGCGGCCGCCATTTTCTCTCTCGCACTGAGAGAGATGTTTAAAATATAAAGCACAAAAACATGTAAAGGGGCTGTTTAGACAGCTCCCACACACATAGCAATGTTGAGGGAGTCCCCAAAGATCCCCCAAGGCCAAAAACGGAATTTTTATTTTTTCGCTAATTTCGCCGATTACGCTTACCGTACGCGTACGGTAAAAAATTATAAAAAAAAAAAAATTATCCACACTCTCCCCACCCCGTGTGCAATTGGTGCCCGAAGGGCACCATTTGTGCATGGCTTATTAAAGATGAGTTAAACTAAAATATTAAAAAAAAAAATAATAAAAAAAAAATTATCCACACTCTCTCTACCCCGTGTGCCAATGGTACCCGAAGTGCACCATTTGTGCATGGCTTATAACATATACGAAAAATTAAAATATTACCTTTCAAAACAAAGTGCATCATATGTCCTCCATGTGCGCACGGTGCGCGAAGCGCATCGTGCGTACATGGCCCATCTAGCGTAACGTGGGCACGCGGTGCGCGTAGCGCACCGCGTGCCCACCGTGCGTGCACGGCACTAACTGCGTAAAGTGGGCGCGCGGTGCGCGAAGCGCACCGCGTGCTCACTGTGCGCGCACGGTGCGCAAAGCGCACCGTGCGCGCACAGAACGAACTGCGTTAAGTGGGCGCGCACGCCACGAATGGCGTAAAGTAACTTAGCATTTAAAAAAACGTACAAATTCACTGAAAAAACCATAGGTTTCACACACGTTATAGTTAGGAATTAGCATTTAAAAAACCTTGCAAATTCACTGAAAAAACCATAGGTTTCACACATGTTATAGTTAGCGGAAATTTTACTGATAAAAAACCAATGAAATTCCCCCGTTATAGTTAGTGCAGGCAACTATAACTCACGCGACCGCAATCTTCTGCTGATGACATATGTGTCTTTATGAAAAAAAAATATTTGTAATATATGTATAGCTAAAAATGTATGGAAGAAGACATGGGCAAATAAGTGTCTAAATACAGTATTAGCATCAGCAGAGGATTGCGGTCGCGTGAGTTATAGTTGCCTGCACTAACTATAACGGGGGAATTTCATTGGTTTTTTATCAGTAAAATTTCCGCTAACTATAACATGTGTGAAACCTATGGTTTTTTCAGTGAATTTGCAAGGTTTTTTAAATGCTAATTCCTAACTATAACGTGTGTGAAACCTATGGTTTTTTCAGTGAATATAGATATAGATATAGATATAGAGATATGTAGATATATATATATATATTCCAAACATGTGCCCTGAAGCATTGAAGACGCTACTCCACGAAGGTAAGTTCATCCGAACATTTTATTTCCAAACCGGCTTTTCTATTCTGATTATTCAATCCCTTACACGTTTCGGAGCTCCTGCTCCTTCATCCGAGGGAAACCTAAAAGTCACAGAATTGCGCTGCACACATTGCGCTAATTAATATATATATATACCAGTGGTAGTTGCCACTGTGTAGTTATAGTTAGGTCAGCGTTTCCATAGTAATTACTTTTTTTTTTGCTAATAACTTTGCCACCATTTTCGGAATCTTCACAAAACTTTCCAAAAAGGTGCTCTTTTTTAATCTAATTTATGTGTGGAAAGTTTTGGAGTGATTCATCAAGCGCGGGTCAAGAAAAAGGAGGGGGCTCCACATGCATTTTCCATAGACTTTATTGAACAGCGCTACTGCAAAAACTGCTGAACTAAATTACACCAGATTTGGCAAGAAGCTAGATCTTGGTCCATGAAGTGTGCTTTTTGTGATTTTAAAAAACAGGGAGGTATATTTACAACCAAGTGATGCAGCGCCGCGCAGTCCTGCATTTCCCCCTGCGCTGGCGCTAAATTTAGCAGCCAAACACTAACGCAGACACCCTTGCACCATAGTGATTTTTCGTACTATAGAGTATTTGTAGAACAACTATCATTGTGTTCCTTACTGAAAAGACAAGGAGACCTTATACATTGCATTTTATGTAATATTTATAATTAATTTTTAATTAAAAAACATATTAAATAAGAATCTGCAGGACAGTGTATAAATGTGCTTAAGGGTTATCTGTGTTTTCCTTCCTTTCAGTTTGGCATTACTCTTTGTGGAAATGTCAAGGTTGGGACACATAATCACTCAACAAGCCTCTTTCTGATTACAATCAGAAGTGCCTTTTAACTATTAATAGAGATTACATTCATGAAAGTTCAAAATTGTATTGATAGATGTAGGATAGGATTTAAAGAAAACTGAAATGTTATTTCCTTCCCAATATATATTATTTATATATAATGTGTTAGTGCTTTATTTGCACACAGTTCAGTGGCATAAAATCCAATATTTCAAGGGACCATAAAGAAATATGTGAAATATTTCACTTTTGCTTGTGGAAAATGGATTTCATCATCATAGTGAGAGCCCTCAACCCACTCTGCAAACCTTTAACTTTGTCGGGGCTACTAGGATTATGTGTCATGGAACATAAAATTATGTGGCAAAAAAATGAAACTATGCAAACTTTCCCCGTCAGTATAATTTTTTATATTGATCCCTTTGTGATAGAAACAATACTTTTGGAGAAAACTGTGAATTTTCCATATTATGTGGCACATTATATGACAAATGAAGTAAATTCACAATTATGCAATAGATGCTGTAGCCGCAGAAATGCCTAAATCCATCAGCCTCACCACTGACCATTGCTTTAGTCACAATTTATTAATGAAAGTTAAACAAATCCTAATCATTTGTAATTCCAATCAGTGCCTATTGATAGCTGAACTTTAAAAAGAACGTGTTTTTCAAGCTAGTTGGCTTAAAATAATCAAGTAATATAAAAAGTACAAAAACGAGGTCCATGTATAATATGGTACTTTATAGCCATGTCGTGTTTCAGGTAGCTGTATAAATAGAATGTTTAGGTTTTGTTAACTTTTCATCAATAAATTGTTGCTAAAACTGTGGACAGAGATGAGAGTGGAATTATGTAATTCTGTGACTACATTTTGTAACACATGATTATGAATTTACCATATTTGCCCAGTGTTTAATTGAAGCCGTTGGTTGCACGAGGGGCCTATCTGCACCTATTTTTGGGAACGGGCACTTATTTTTCCTCATCAGACTTAGACCGAGAGCAAGAGAGAGAAAAACACACATAATTTACATCACCTAACCTAAAATAATCTGCGTCCAACCCCTGCAGGACCCTCGGGCGCAGCTTTTATACTGCCAGGGGTACAGACGGAGAGAGCGGTGCCCCCTTCCCTGAGCTATCGCCAGGTAGAGGTGAGGCTTCTTATCCATACACTACGGGTACGATCAGTATACCTAGAATTGAAAAACAGCAGGATTACTGGTTTTGTATTTCATTCATTGTTTTTGTACACTATTCACATTTCTGTTGTGCAGCAGCACCCTCTTAGGTCCTGACCTTTTTGGGTCTCCCTGGCTGAAACATGTAGACCTGTCTTTTTGTCTGATCCATGCAGTTTTAAATCCATACTGCAGGTGCACTGTTTTTAACCCTGGCAGCGAGAATAAGCAAATAAAGGAAAGAATTTTGTTCTCGTTAGTTAGTTTTAAATCACTGTCCACCAAGTTAATTTTTCTGTTGCGCTGCACCCTCACCCAAACCCGTTCTTGTCGCTCTCATCTGTTGGATTTAGAATATCCTAATTAGAATAGGTGAAAAACATCCCTGAGTTCCTCTCTCTCAGAGAGGGAGTTGTAGCCCTTGGCAGGACTAGGGTTTCCCGCCAGGAGGAGATTCCCAGATGATGAAGCATGCCACCTTTGGTGGGTGAGGGATTACGTCCTAAAAGGGATTATCGCACAGGTTTTTCCTGTGTGACTTGTTGAGTGTCTCTGTTGGTTTGCCTTGCTATCACAGACCCAATAATTTCTATGTTATTTCTGTGTATATAATTGGGGATGTAATTCTTGCTGGTCTTAAAACTTTCCCTTGGATCCCCTTCTAACCCTTTATGTGAAACAACAAACAGTCTTTATCCTGAGCAAAAAACAATAATGTCCTAGGGGCCAATTCACAGAACTAATCTGAGAAAAATCCTAAACTTGCTACTTGTGGTATTCACAGAAGGCATTTAGTAGTAGTAAAGTTAGGACTCCTAACTTTACTACTACTAAACTGAGACAAAATCCTAACTTTATGACTTTCGGTATTCACAAAAGGCATTTAGTATTAGTAAAGTTAGGAGTCCTAACTTTACTACTACTAAATGCCTTCTGTGAATACCAAAAGTAGTAAGTTTAGGATTTTATCTCAGTTTAATTGTAGTAAAGTTAGCAGCCCTAACTTTACTGCTACTAAATGTCTTCTGTGAATACCAAAATTAGTAAGTTTAGGATTTTATCTCAGATTAGTTCTGTGAATCGGCCCCCAAGAGTTCACGAAAGTATGGTGGTTGAAGACCTTCTTTTTTAATTCCATGTATTCACTTCATGTCTCATGATAGTCAATCCAGTAATACAAACGTTACAATTTAGTTGTTACAGTGGTTGATACAGTCACAGCCAGGTAATAGATGTAGCCAACACGTGTTTTGTCATCGGGTCATCACCTTTCGACTTCCTCAGGGCAATACTAAGTAGAAACAATTGTATGACAATTTCAGTAGCAGATAATTCCGTTTTCAAAACCTATATCTCCAAGTAGTTCGTAGTAAGAAATGAATATATTTAAAGGATCTTTCAAGACCGGCGGAAAGTATTCCTAATCAGTTACCATCGTCAAGGGATCATCACATTATTTTAGTAAACAAGCCGATTGGGTTTGTTAAAGGATAACCAAATAAATATACAAAACAAGCCCTTTGGCTTTGTCAAAGGGTTACCACATTGATATATCAATGCAAACCATTGCCTTTTTCAACAATAAACACTTTCAGAGTTTTTAGGTCGAGCCTGAGCAGCGCGTGCGCTGCTCTGCGTGGCATGCTGTATTCCGGTATGGACATGAAGCTCCGCCCATGCTCCGCCATATTTTTCATTGGCTTGTATCATGGTCCTTTGGAAACTGTGGCTTTTCATTGGTCAATACGCTTAGTAGTCCCTCCTTAGTATCGCCTTGTCTCATTTTGTAACCTCCCATGAGGACACCCCCTGTTACATACATTGTTACTCGGTCGACTGTAATTACAGCCTTCAAGCACAATTTGCTTAAATGGTTTTCTCCTGCCTACTATTGCAGGCAGGACACCCTTTCCCCCATTGCTTTAATTTTTTTTTCATAGCACTAAACTGGGGTGGCGTAGTGGGCAAAAGAACGATGGATTTAACCCAGATCTCTTGACTGGGGGAGAATGTCTGCATTGTCAGCATTCCGTCCATCATTTGTTTGTTGAAATTCCCCCGTTATAGTTAGTTCAGATAACTATAACTCGCGCGCCCGCAATCCACTGCTCATGACGTCACATATTACATCACTCATGACATGGTCAGTGGCATCACTCATGACATCACTGATGACATCATCCTTGTGATAGAGTGGCGGTCGCGCGAGTTATAGTTATCTGAACTAACTATAACGGGGGAATTTCAATGGTTTTTTACGAGTGAAATGTCCAGCTAACTATAACATGTGTGAAACCTATGGTTTTTTAAGTGAATTTGCAAGGTTTTTTAAATGCTAATTCCTAACTATAACGTGTGTGAAACCTATGGTTTTTTAAGTGAATTTGCAAGGTTTTTTAAATGCTAATTTATGTATGTTTTATTATATTTTTTATATATTTATTTTACAATAAGCTACCTATGTATATAGTTATAGATTGACTGTATCCTGTAATATGGAATGGCTCATTTAAAATGTTGTTTTTTTTTTTAAGGTTTTTCACTGAGCGCGATTTTTTGGAAAAAAAATAAAAAGTTTTTTTCACCCTTCGGGGTCCTTCAGGGACCCCCTGACAAAGGCTAGGGGGTCAGGAACTCTCTACCCTGCCCCCTTTTCATGTTCTCCACATTTCTTTTTCACTGTCACACACAAAACACACAAAATGGCAGCCGACACTTCCTGATTTCGACCGATTCGAATGTTGACTGACATGTAACCACCAATCAGAATTACGCTCGCGCACGTTATGGTGCGCGCACGGTGCGTGCTTATAGATATTTATGTACTTTTAACTGCAATTTTCTCAGGAACTACTGAACAGATTGACACCATATATGCAAAAGGCACATGCCTGACCTGAGGACTACCTCTTTGCCAAATTTCAAGTAATTCTGTTCAACCGTTCGGGCTGTACCTTCGACTAAAGGTCCTATGGGAAAATGCATGGGGAAAACGTGTTTTGGGACCCCCCTTTTTTATCAGCCCCTGCTTGA
Organism: Triturus cristatus; assembly: GCF_964204655.1. NCBI lineage: Eukaryota > Metazoa > Chordata > Amphibia > Caudata > Salamandridae > Triturus > Triturus cristatus. The sequence goes on along the minus strand of NC_140593.1, from coordinate 817,956,761 downwards.
CGAATCACCCCGAGACTTTCAGGGTAGGAGCTGAGCAGAGCGCCCCATTAGTTTTGAAAATTTCGCGAGGATTCGTCAACCGGCGCCAAAGTTATTGAAAATAGAATTTTCAGATTTCCTATGGAAACTCGGTCCTAACTATAACTATCTACTGGCGACCGCCAGTAGATTATATATATATATATATATATATATATATATATATATATATATATATTTCCCACACAGAAGTCGCCTTTCAGGATTATGAAGAAACTTCCAGCGGCACACCATGGGACGAGTCCAATGAAGAATTTCATTGTCTCACAAACCATATATATATATATATATATATAACTTAATGAAAAAATCAAATGTTAAATGTATGTTATAGCTTGGTGAAAATGTCAGTTAAAACATACCGTTATAAACTAAAAAAAGCACTGAAATGTACAAGTTATATTTATCCTAGGTAACTATAACTCATGCACTAAAGTAACTCGGGCCCTCGCCATGCACAGTAGTGTCATGAACGATGTCATTTCAGATGTTGCACTGATAGGATAGGATAATCATTTATAAAGCGCAGCGAATGCCGGAGCGTCTTGGCACTGTTAGAAAGAGAGGGAAAAGACGTCATCTTCGTCAGCAAGTCTCATTAAAGAGCCATGTTTTTAACCGTTTTCTGAAAGCTGGATGATTGCCTATTGATTTCATAGAACAGGGCAGCTTATTCCAAAGGCCAGCGGCACGGAAAGAAAAGGCTCTGCCACCCCATCTGACTTTGCGTATACGATTTATCTTGATGAGGTTTTGTGTAGTAGACCTTAAGACCCGGCAGGGTGAATAAGGAATAAATAGCTGCTGAACATCCTTGGCTCCTCCTCCAAATATAGCCTTATGTACTAAACATATAGCCTTAAATTCTATGCGCTGCTGGATCGGGAGCCAGTGTAATGCTTTAATTCCACCAGAGATAGATTGGTCTCTGGGGACATCTATCAGAAGTCTTGCAGCAGCATTTTGCAAGGTCTGCAACCTCTTCATCTGGGTCTTGTTTATACCTAGCAGCAAGACGTTACAGTAGTCAAGTCTCGATAATACGAGGGCCACTACCACCGTCTTGCGAAGGTCAGCTTCGATAAAAGGAAAAATCTTCCGCAGAGTCCTTATCAAGAAGGAACATGATGAGGCAAGGTTGCTGACGTGTGCTGAGAAATTGAGCTGACTATCAAAGAGCACACCCAAGTTCCTGATTTTATACACAGGGCAAGGGCACTCCCCCGCCTCCACCGGCCACCAGGATCCGTTCCACACGGAGCTACCCTGGCCAAACTCTATGATCTCCGTCTTCTCTGTATTGATTTTCAGGAAGCTCTCCCGCATCCAGCTCATAATCTCAGATAGGCAGCTATGAAAATTGGAAGCCACATCGTTCGATTGTTCCATAGTCGAGACTATGAGCTGGGAATCGTCAGCATAGGATATTATGGTAAAACCATATTTCCTGATAAGCTTGGCCAGGGGGGCTACGTTTTCAATGATGTCCTAGAACATGTCATGAGAGATGTAAAATGGGAGGTAATTGATGCGGATGGTGAGGGCACGAGTTATAGTTCTAGGTCTAGAAGATACTAGTAGGAGTGACACATCCAGGTCTGTAACCTGTTCTAAAAGTTACTAGTAGTGGCATCAAGAATGGAACATCCAGGAACTGATGTTTTGTGAGCAGTTCAAGAAGTTACTAGTAGTGGCATCAACAGGGCCGGCTTTTGGGCGGTGCGAGCGGTGCGACCGCACCGGGTGCCGAGGTCAGGGGGGCGCCGGGCGCCACCATACCTGCGTCTCTTAAATCGGCAGTCACTTCTGTTAAAACAGTTTTCCCTCTTTCTTTTCTACGATGTTATTCTTCGTAGAAATGGAAGAGAGGAAAACAAATCAGGAGGCACGCACGCTTTTGCCCGCCCATGCGTTGCGTTTTGATTAGCTGCCGGCCTGCCTGTAACTTAAACCTACATCGCGGGACGCACGCGGGCGGGCCCTGACAGATACTTCCGACGGCTAAATTGGTGGCGCGGTCTCTCCGACTCCAGTCCACGGCAGGGATTTTGGCAGTGGCACTCTGCAGCATAAAGTGAGTTATATGTGACGGTCAACTTTTTTTATTAATCAAAAATTAGTGTTAAATTAAATTAACAAATAGGGTGATGACCTCCCCACCTTCTGCCCCCCCCCCTTCCCCCACGTGGCGGTATACTTCAAACACTGCTCTGGTCGCGGAATGCGTCACCGTGAGAGTGCTCACGCTCGTCTTTTGTTTTGTGAGCAGGAGTCTCTTTCATCTCAAACTTTTCTTTACAGATAATATACTCCTGAAAAACACACTACATCAAATATAAGCCTATCGCAGGCATCACAGCTTCACCTGCCCTTGTGTAGCTTTTTCAAAAACTTGCAATTTGTATTTAGCTGGGAATAGCTCTGTGTGCTCCCGCACCTGCTCCCGGGAGGTCAAGCAGCAGGTCACAGATAGTAAGAAAGCCCGAAGGGCCCTATGCAGAATGTCGCCCTTCCAAGTTAGATAAAACTCCAAACTTTTGTGTGGGTTAACACTTTGAACCCTGTGCCCTGAAGCTATCTTTGGGCGCTATAATTAACCGTGTGCTTTGCGCTTTAATAAGCAACGAAGCTGCCAGCACTTTACAGCTCCGTGAAAGTATTCGAAAAGTATTGGTGCTGTCAGAACAAAGCAGGGACTGCTCCTCCTGCGCCCAACAGAAAAGTGTTTCTAATGGAAAACGAGGCGCTAGATCGGATCCCAAAAAACTCCGCTCAAGTGGCGCAGACGGCGCTGCCTCGAGCAGCACCATTTATTGAGTAAGTCGGAAATGCTGCGCGCCTGTGAAGTACACGGGGCACACGCTAACCCATAGCCACGCCCCCATACCAACCTCATCAATCAATTAAAACGTATTTAGCTGGATAAAGTTGTTGAAAAGATTATATTGAACAGTGCAGTAAAGTATTCGGTAGAATGTTGCCTGCAGTAACATTGAATGGAAACTAGTGACTTATCCCTGTCGGTATGTGCTCATTATTTTGTGCCAAAGTTTTTTGTCTTTAAATAGCCATTTTAAAAGTACGTTAATCTGCAAGAATGGGGATTTTGAATGTAATGTTTATCTAATAGTCGACAGCTGCTGGTATTGGTTGACATTGGAATATCGCTAGTATTGAGTAATTTCAATTAATTATCCAAAAAATAAATCGGGGATTTAAAGTGAAAGTAACCGGGAAAAAACATTGCGCCTAGAATCCTGAATGTCTAATCTATGAGCATCGAGGTCTCGGTTTGCACATATCGGGCGAAAGCCATGTATGTTCATTCGCTTTGCTTAACCTAGAATGAATATTCTTCTGCGGCGCATTCGGATATGGACTGATAGAGATGTTGTTTGTTTTTCAAAGTAATGGATGTGCCGCATTTGCCACATAATCTAACGTCAGCTGCATGCTTTGCAGATTTTAACAAAGAATAATGTGTTACTCTTGCGCTGTCCCCGTCTTCAGACCCAGGGTTGGCCCAGTGCCAGGCTTGCAGTTTCGCTACAGCCACCCCTAGGGTTGACCCACTGACAGTGCTGTGGTATTCCTTCCTGAAGCCCCCAGAGCCACAGAGAATACCCTTGGCTGTATATATTTAATATGCGGTTAAAAACCATACAACTCAACACAAAAAATGTTTGCTTGGGGGGGCGCCAACAAAGATTGTCGCACAGGGCGCCACCATCTCTAAAGCCGGCCCTGGGCATCAAGATTTGTCTATACTTTCAGCAACAACTAAGTGACATCAGCATGCACAGTAAATGAAACTGAACTGACTGAATAAAATAGAGTTGAGGTAGAGGGCTAACACAAATATTCAAAAGGAACAGAAAAAGTCCCTGATCCCAAAGATACAGTGCATAGTAGAGAATGTCTGAGGACAAGAATGGAGGTAGTACTACCTGTTTCGTACCAGATAGGAAAGCTTTTTATGTCAGATCAATGTGTAGCTTTGGACATTAAGTTCAGCAAAGTGGTTGAGTAAAATCTGATGATCACCAGTGTCAAAAGCCTCAGTAAGTCAAAAAGGAGCAGGACATTTGCGAGAATCAGAATTGTTACTCGGCTCATCAAGAGACACTACAACCAACATCTTCATGGTTAGAAACCTTCTTGTAGTGTGTGGAGACGACCATTGCTTTCTACAAGTCAAATACCCCCTTCTGCAATAATTTGGATAAATATGGAGGTTGTAATACCGGCTGCAAATATTTATGTTATGCCGGCTGCAAAATATGTGTTGCAATAAAGAAAAATGTAATTTATAATGAACTAAAGGAATTCATTTCTAGCATGGAGAAAAAGCCTCATTCAATATGCCTTGTTGGTTTGGAAGAAGCTGTTTACTCTGTCAAGTGTTAGTAACATAGAATCTGTAAGGCAATAGGGAGTGGTCTCTGCAATTAGTTAGACTGTGTAGTGTCTTGTGAGTTAGAGATGACGGCACCCTTTTGGTTCCTGACCGACTCTGTAGAGCAGTAACATAAGTGCGTGGGTGATAGAATTCATGCTGTAGAATTCTCAGTTAATGGTTACACACTGAGGAATAAAAACGTGTAATACCAATCTCCAATCATTTGCATGTATCCAGGCTGGGGAGGACGCTACAAGTGGCAATGAGATAGGGGATTATGTAAACACTGAGATCCGAAGAAACAAGACTGCTGTCCTGGTTAGTTTGCCGTGGTTGAGCAAACTGCTTGTGCAAGCCACATGTGACGTAGTCGAAGTGAAAATCAACAGCTGGCATTTGCAGAGGCAAATCAAATCCCTCCACAACATCGGACCGAAACACCTCAATGAAAGAGTCTCCTTCCACGTACCAAAAAGGAATCTCCGCTCTGCCAACCTCACCTGGCAGAGACCCCATGCATCCGCAGAACCAGAGCAGGCGGAAGAGCCTTCTTCTATGACGCAGCCAAAACCTGGAACGAGCTCCCAGTCGACATCAGACGCTCCCCCACTCTGGACACCTTCAGGAAGTGCCTCAAGACCTGGCTCTTCGACTGATCCGGAGGTGCACCCCCCTAGCGCTTTGTGACCCTCACAGGTGAGTAGTGTGCTTTATAAACCCCTGATTGATTGATTGATTGATTGATTGATTGATTGATTGAAAGCACCACTCCAGCCAATGCAAGGCCTGTGAAGAAAGTGAAGGCCTTTAAGAAAGTTTGTTTGTCGTCGGCTAGAAATTTGCTGGTAAAGTTGAGACAAGAGGTGCTGCGCCACAACGCAACACAGAGCCGTCATTCATACAGTACGATAACACTAAAGGCAGCGACAACCAGTTACAGAGAAGCGCTAAATGCATTGATAGCTGAGTGTAAGAAAGTACTATCAGCGAACACATTGCTTCATTACAGAAATGGTAGAGGCAGTAGATACCAGGTACAACGCAGAGATGAAAAGGGTGAAGAACCCATACAAGAAACAAAACACCTACTCGCCGCCAAAGAAGAAGACAGCGCCTCACAACCAGAGAGCAGACGCGACGACCCAAATGTCAGCACACAGCTAGTGCTTAACGAAGGTGCTGGTACAAGTGGGTAGCAGACGATGATGGAGCGAGCTCCACTCCCAACATCAGAAAGTTCCACAGGCTATGATGCTTCTGTATTGCCAAAACTACAACCTCCCTTCGATACCACCAAAAAGCACATTATTGGCGACAGATGGACTGTCTGTATTGAAAACTTTGATGATGTCATTGATGCATTAGAAGAAGCAAATTACAAAAAGATCATTAACTATCTAAAGAATTTAGCAGGTGAAGGAGTAAAAGAAGTAATAAAGAAAATACCACAAGGTGATGAAGTGACGTAACTTCAAATCAAAGAGGCGCTAAACACCAAGATCCATCCAACACTGAATGTCGACTGAGAAAGGTACATTTTCAGTCAGAAAAGGCAGAGGGCTGGTGAAATGATGAATGAGTTTGTAGAAATGCTTGATTCGCTCATTAAGGATTGCAACGTCTGTGAGTTCAACGATGAAGAGGCCTTGCGTCTCAGAGTAATAGATGGTTGCCTCTCCGATTCCTTCAGGCGACGAATAATGAAAGAGACACTTAGCTTGGAGCGAGTACTCTTGACTACCAAGTGGAAGAAAGAGCTGACAGACAAACAGTTAACATGAATCTGCGCTACATGTGAAAATTAAGGCGAAATACAAGGTAGAAGGCCATAAAACAATGTCTCCAAAGAAAAAGAAGTCGAGTTGATGATATGGATTTTCCTTTCCACATGAAGGTAAATGTCCCGCCATTGGACAGATATGCAAAGAATGCAGAAAAGAGAACCATTTTGTAACGGTTTGAAAAGCGAGGAAAAGATCAAGTGTGTCACTTCGAGAAAACAAAATGGAAGAAAGATCAAGTGCGTCATGTTCAGGAACAAAATGTATGCCAGAATGTTCCAGACGCGGCGCTCTACAGTCGTTCACAAGGCCAAGCAACCACATCAGTTGACGCTAGTAGAAACTGAATGATGTCCATTGTCGTCAAATTCCTTGTCTAAAAATGTGTTACTGTAATTGTCAAGCAACAGTGAGGAAGATGGGTGTGCAAGGTCAGTGTTGCTGTAGGATTAGCTTAGTGCAAGGAAGAATGCCAGTCAAAGCTAGGTCGACAGTGAAAGTGCAAAATTCATTTGGACTTTGTCCCAAGATCAGACTAAAAGTAAAGGGGGAGGGGGTCCATACCTTTTATCATAGATAGTGGCACGTGGATGAACATTATGCCAGTGGAAAAATTACAATGTACTGTCTCCAGTGCCCCTTTTAACCTTGTTGAAAACCAAAGTGTATGTGTTGGCTGCTTCAACACCACTGCAAAGTCAAGGGTCATTCATAGCGACTGTGAGGCATAAAAAGAAGAAAGTACAAGCACCAATTCATGTCTTGCCGAGCACTTCATCGAGTGCATGTTTATTCAGTTTCAGTACTGCTACTGACATGGATGGGGCTGATTTCTGTAAACTGCAATATCAATGCCTACCATGAGATAGTGAATCAGTTTCCATCCTTGTTTCCTGGAGTAGGAAGACTTCAGATAATGAAAGTGCAACCTCTCATAAATGAGGGCATTCATCCTGTTGCTCAACAGAATCAAAAAATTGCATTTCATTTGCAAGAGGCTGTTGAGAAAGAAATTCAGACACTCTTAAAGCACAACATCATTAAACGATCCACTGGTCCAACGCCATGGGTATCACCCATAGTTGTAGTGCCGAAAAAGAATAGTGGAGGAGCCGGGAGCATCTGTGTTGATGTGCGCTAAGCGAACAAGGCGAATGAAAGAGAACGACATCCAGGTCCTTACATTGCTGACATGATTACCCAGCTGAATAGAGCCAACATATTTTCCCGCCTTGATTTGAATAAGGAGCATCACCATCTCAAACTGGAAGAGAATTGACAGTGAATTACTACCTTTTCGACTCATGTTGGTTTATTTGGATATAAAAGGCTTAGTTTTGGAGTGTCGTCAGCTGCAGAACTTTTTCAGGATGTCATTCATTGCATACCCAGTCACAAATGCTTTCAATTTCAGTGATGACATACTAGTTTTTTGGTCCACATGAAAGGAATATGATAAAGCTCTTACACAAGTGTGCCATATACTTGCCGATGTAGGTTTCACTTAAAATGCAGCAAAGTGTGAGTTTCATCAAACTAAACTCAAGTTCATTGATCATATCTTTTCTGATGGGGGGAATGACTCCAGATCCATATAGAAGTGCAAACCTTGTGGTCCACTTCTCTCCCTCAAGATGCAACTAGGCGGCGATCTTTCCTTGGTATGGGCAGTTACTGTGACTTTGCCACTGTAAATGCCCCATTGAGAGACTTAACCAGACTAAATGTCCAGTTTCAATGATCAAGTGGATGTGAACAAAGTTTCAAGAAAATCAAGCATGCAATTTAGAACGCCACTGAAATGGCATACTTTAATCCAAAATTGCAGACAGAGATTGTTGTTGATGCAAGCCCAGTGCGGTGGGAACCATCTTGTATGGAAAACATTTTACAGTTGTCATTGACCACCAAGCATTACTCACCATTTTCGGCAATCCTAAAGCCAAGCTGCCCCCTTGCATTGAGAGGCGGGGGTTGTCTTTGCAGGAGTATGCTCATATGATTGTGTATCATCCAGGAAAAGATCAAAACCCTGCTGACTACTTCTCACGTGTATCTATACAGTGTCATGGTACTACTTCTGAAACAGCTGATTTTAACTTTGTGTAATCCAGTGCCCCTGCTGCCATATCGGTGGAATAAATAATTCCTGCCACGAGCACTGACAGAGATTTGCTGATACTCAAAGACATTATTACACATCAATGATGGTCAAAGCATACTCAATCCCTTCATAATGATCTTGAATACCAGAAACTCAAAAATGTGCAAGAGGAACTTTCAGTTACCCCAGAAGGCATCATCTTACAAGGGTCAAGAATTGTAATACCCGAGAGACCGAAATAGGCCCATAAGGATCATCATAAACTTGCTGCTACTAAACGAGCTCTATGAGACCGAGTGTGGTTCCCTCGTCTTGATGAAAGAGTTGGAAAAGATTTAAAGGCATGTTAATTGTGCAACTGATTGTCATCCAAGACCACCCCGCATCCGTTAATCGTCTGATCTTCCAAAGCATGCATGGGAGAAGACTGCAATTGATTTCTTTAGACCCCGTAACAACGGACATCATCTACTAATAATTGTTGATGAATATTCCCGTTTTCCCCTTGTGGAAGATCTGTCGTCAACTACTCATGACAGAGTCATTGAGAGACCAAAAAAGTATTTTTGCAACATGGGGTGTTCCTTAGATTTTGGAATCTGACAATGGCCCGTCTTTCAATAGTCAAGAATTTAAAGACTTTGTCACTCATCTAAATGTCAAGCATCAGAAAAGTACACCTCTTTGACCACAGGCGAATGGTGTAGTCAAGAGATTTATGAGCACCCTCAAGAGGCCATTCAGCACGCTGCACTGGAAAAGCTTAAACTCAGAACAGTTATTCAGTCTACGCTTCGTGCAGACAAGTCAAGTCTGTGAAAGCCCTGCCTCCTTAATGTTTGGGAGAACCATAGCCACCAAATTGCCACAGTAGACCACTGAGCGATCTATTGACATTGATAAACTTTGCCCCACTGATTCATCTCACAAAGCAAAATTAACACCTATACGGACAGACGCCACTGTGCTCCGAGCACTGTTTTCAACAGAGGGGACCAAGTTATCGTCATGCAGAATCAGACATGCAAATCTGATGCTCCTTTTGATGCTGACCCACTGAGGGTTGTGACTAGTAAAGGAGACATGATGACTGCTCACCATACTGGAAAGTCCATTATGCAAGATTCTTTACATTTCAAGCACCTGCCTCAGACTTTGCCGACACCAGATGTCAGGAGTGAGACTTGTCCAACTGAGAATCTAGAGAGCCCAATGACTGTACCAGTGTCTCTATCACCAATGCCAGCCATAGGCGCTTCTCTGGTATCTCTGCAGCCCCACATGACCAGATCTGGGCAATTGTTTTGAACACCAAAATGACTTATTTAACAAAGGGGGAGATATAGTGTCTTGTGAGTTAGAGATGACGGGACCCTTTCAGTTCCTGACGGGTTCCATTGAACATTGATGTAAGTGTGTGGGTGATAGAATACATGATGTAGAATGTTCAGTTAACGATTACACACTGAGGAATAAAGACGTGTAATACCAAGCTCCATGTGTGGTGTGATCGTTTGCATGTACCCACGCTGGGGAGGACGTTACAGACTGTACTAAGCAAGGTAATGTTCAATGTAGGCATTGCGGGATAGTAATAAATGTGTGAACGTAGGATTTATACTATGATAATTCCCAATAACATGTCTTATTCAGCCACATTCATGTTAACTGGCATGGCATAAACATGTTTGTGCGTGAATATATATTCATGTGCGTGTGTGTGTAGGTGTATGTAGTGCTGTTATATGCCCTAAATTTAGCCTGAGTAACAGCACTGCAAAAAGTAGGTGCATATATTTTGCATAGTGGCAGTGTGCCATCATGTGAGTTTCAGGGTGGTTGACAAGGGCCAGAGGAGAAGTGAAAATTCTGATAAACAGGCACGGCTTTTCAGAAGTTTAATGAATGAATGGAGATCTCCTGTAGAATGCTGAGATTCTGGGAGCTTCTTTCAAAGGCAGTGATGTGAAAAAAAAGATTAAATGGTTTCCCTCACAGCAAATTGCAAAGGTATTTTACACCCCTCACAGCGAGGCAACCTACTGTAAAAGAATTCAGTTTTTTTTTACTTACTGGAATGTGGCTCAGTGCTTTTTGTGTGGCAATCGGTGAGGAAGGATTTGCTGATGCTGCGGTTTCTCATTCATCCTGCCCCCTCCTTAGCCTGCCCATTTCAGTAAACTAATCTCTTCAGCTACTGGTCTCTTGAGGGATACAAGAACAGATTTGGTGGGCGTGCAGGACCCAAAGATAAACCAGCGATGGGGGACTTCTCTGCCAAGGTCCGGATGGAACCCTTCTGCGGATGTATGACGTTACAACGCATGCTGTTACAACGCATGCTGTTACAACGAAAGTTTTACAACGCGAGTGCATTGACAACGCAGGACATTACAACGCAAGTCTTTACATCGACTTGCACTAGATGGCGTGCTAACATTAAAAAAGTGTAATTTACTATTCCAACTCCAGTCCACGTAACAGTAGGGAAGGTGTTGGGATAGTAAACTACACTATTTTTAATGTTAGCACGCCATCTAGTGCAAGTCGATATAAAGACTTGCGTTGTAATGTCCTGCGTTGTCAATGCACTCGCGTTGTAACAGTTTTGTTGTAATGGTAGTGCGTTGTAAAAGTTGCGTTGTAAAGGTTGTTCCCCCCCTTCTGCTCATCTGTGCAGTTGGAGGTGGACATCTCGATTGTATGTACGTTGCTGGACACAGAGATTGTCCCAGCATGACCTCTTAGCGCCACTTCCTTAACCCAATTAATTCCTAGTCAGTGATGGAGCGAAAGAGGTTGAGTACAACGAAAAAGAGGCAAAGTGTGAAAAGGAATGTCTAAATGTGTGAAATTACAAAAACACTGAGTAGCTAAAACAATTCTTAAACAGTGACATTGGGTAAAGAGTGACATGTGGAAAAGAAAGAAATTTGAATCCAAGATTGTAAATAAAATATTTGTAGGGGACTCATTACTGTATAAGATGAGTGTTTATAAAGTGTATGGTCACTAGCAGTAGGCGCACAAACCCTGCAGGTCTTCTCTTGTCCTGAACATTCGCCGAGGCTCGTTACCTTTGGTGTCAACCTGTTTAGCGGGATCCCACTTCCAGCACTTGATATCACTTCATGGCTTTTTGGGGGCATCTTCTAATTGTGTTCCTCTTGTCAAAACAGCACTGGGAAGTGTCCCAAAGCCGGAAAAGCTGTGCAATACCAAACAACTAAAAAAGTACATAAGCGGCCTTGTTGTTTGGAGGCAGCATGAAAGTGCTAACCCACCTTTTGAGCTTACACCTTTTTGGCTGTTGATGTTCACCATCAATGGTCACTGTAATTAATTATGGTGTGTGGTGCATCTATCAAACTTGAGCCTGGGCAGCGCATGCGCTGCTCTGCGAGGCATGCTGTATTCAGCTATGGACTTGAAGCTCCACCCACTCTCCGCCCATATTTTTCATTGGCTTGTGTCATTCTCCACTGTAACCTGTGGCTTTTTTTTGGTCAATAGGCTTAGCAGTCCCTCGTTAGTACCAGCTTGTCTTATTTTGTAACCTCCCACGAGAACACCCCCTGTTACGTGTTTTGTTACTTGGTAGGCTTTAATTACAGCCTCTGAGTACTATTTTCTCAAACAGTTTTGTCTTGCCTGCTGTGCAGGCAGGAAACGCTCTCTCCTAATGCTTTAAAAAAAATCTTTATAGCACGGTCACCGAACGCATTTGCAATGCGATAGGTCTCGCTTTTGCGAGAGTTTAAGCTATTGGCATTGTAAATAACAATGCCTATTATTTTTATTTATATATTTTAAAAACAACACATAAATAAAATGCATTGTCATTTACAATTCCAATAGCCCAAACGCTCGTAAATGCGAGACCAATTGCATTGCAAATGCTTGTTTAACCTTGTCATTTAGGTGTACTGCATGGTACACCACCCATTAAAGCGTGTATTATATCAATAAAAGCAATGTAATGCCATCAGGGTGAGAAGATAAAGAGTTAAGAAGAAAAAATATATAATTCCTTGTATACATTTACCTTGTCAGTATAGCGCATGTGATTTTTATGTAGGTCAGTGTTAACATCATGGATATAGGGACATACAAATGCCAGTTAATATGAATAGAACAATATAAAGTTGATTATTTCAGGTCCATGTCTATGGAAGTTTTAATGGACGTTCAAGAGTTCAAATGTTTCTATGGTGTTCCTTTTACAAATTCCCCTAAGATCATATGATCATATGATCATATGATCATATGAAGGCTTACTTCAATTTTTCTGCAGCATAAATGCATGGGTCCCACGAAGAGAGCTCCCCGATCTCTGTATCTTGGGCGTAGGAACAAGAAACTTGGCTTCTGTATTAACGACATCTGCAGTGTATCTAAAACTATTTGGCGTCCTTCCAGCTTCACTCTTTGGATATCACTCTGAGATTATCAAGCCTTAATTTAGTAAACATCTTTCTCAGAATAAGACTTTGTGGATTTTTTTAAATCCCTCACCACCGAATAAGTATTGGAGCACAGTACCGGGCCAAATATTTTCCTTTGCCTCAAATCTTGTATTTTTCTTTATGATTGTCAATGCTACTTCATTTTTGTAGGCTCAAATGTGACCATAAAATGCTTCCAAGGAATTACCCATTTTTTGGACCAAACATTTTACAGATGTCGCCAGACCTTTGTAACCTTTGTAACCGGAATTTAAATGTGTATTATTCCTGAAATTTGAACTGTGAATGTTTCAATGTTTTAATGATCTATTCTGTTGGGGGAGGGGGAGTGTGTCGTCACACATTATATAAGATAAAGTCTACTTCTTTCAGATGTTGCGGCTGTGCCTACCAACACAGTAAAGGAATGCGTGGCATAATGTAGAAGAATACCATTAAAATTCAGGTGTGTTAACCAAGTATTTGCCTGTTTGTGCTGAAGTAACAAGCACAGGCAAAGCCAGTAGGCCTGGCCCTTATGTCTTAAAGCTTGTAAAAACATACAAAGAAAGAGTATGCTGTTCCTCCTGGTCAGGGGTGATTCTGTGAAGTACACAATCTACCCCGGGTGGAGATAAAGTGAAAAATGAAAATTGATGTCAAAAAATGTAAAGGGAGTGGGGGACCCACAGGGGTGGAACTAAAACCCTCACACACCCAGCAAGCTAGGTGTCATGCTTCATCATCTGGGTTTTGCTCCTCGTCGGGTCGGCGCTGCAATACCCAACGGGCACCCTGTAGGGGGCTCTTTATCGGAGATCTTTTGTTCCTTGCCGTAAGATGAGTGCAAGTAAGGGCCAGGTAGGTGTAGATGTTGGTGGGTGTATTAAAAAGGGTTGATTAGTCTGAATAACGTCATTTATTAGGTCAGTAAACACCCTATTTAAAAACAGTGTGAGTGGCGGTAGTCTGGACTCATTAAGTCAAGGACTAACAACGCTCAGCTCGGTTTCGGCGGAGCGGGTAGGTCCTACGACCACCTTGGGCATCAGAAACGAGGCTACCACGCCATACCAAAAGGCTCGCCACGCACCGATTGGAGCGGTACTAGTTTGGCTTTTAGGCCACTCCATTGCGAAAGTGATAGATTAATTCACACTTTCTTAGGGCAGACTTGACTAGGTACATACACATATATGTGAGACCCTGTCATACACCCTCACGATTGTAGATAGTTTGCACCACACTGGTCCTGATGAATTGCCGCTGGATCCTCCTCACCATTAGGCGAGAAACATGTTGACCATCCGAGCTGAGCGTTGTTAGTCCTTGACTTAATGAGTCCAGACTACCGCCACTCACACTGTTTTTAAATAGGGTGGTTTACTGACCTAATAAATGACGTTATTCAGACTAATCAACCCTTTTTAATACACCCACCAACATCTACACCTACCTGGCCCTTACTTACACTCATCTTACGGCAAGGAACAAAAGATCTCCGATAAAGAGCCCCTTACAGGGTGCCCGTTGGGTATTGCAGCGCCGACCCGACGAGGAGCAAAACCCAGATGATGAAGCATGACACCTAGCTTGCTGGGTGTGTGAGGGTTTTAGTTCCACCCTTGTGGGTCCCCCACTCCCTTTACATTTTTTTACATCAATTTTCATTTTTCGCTTTATCTCCACCCGGGGTAGATTGTGTACTTCACAGAATCACCCCTGACCAGGAGGAACAGTATACTCTTTCTTTGTATGTCTTTCCAGGGCATGTACGCTGGACCTCATTAAATATAGCCCACCCATTTTACTTCCTCTCTTTTGTTTAGAGATTAAAGCTTGTAAACACAGGAATGCACAAATGCTGTGGCGGTGATAATGGTGGTTCTGGTAATGATGGTTACAATGGTGATAATGGTGGCTTGGCTGTAAAGTCGCGTTAATAGGGGTGGCTGGAGCGTTGGTGGTGATGGTGGTAATAAAGGTGGTGTGATAAGGGCTTGCAAGTCACTCCTGACAGAACATGTTCAGAAAACGTACTTCAGTAAATAAAATTTACAGCAAAAGATTTATCTCCGTATGTTATGCAAGCATGATAAAAATGAATGAATGTGAGACGACTGAATGTTTTACTGATGTAAAATAGTCCCTCATGCTTACAGTGCAAGAGCTCCTAAAACCTTCAGTAAATCAGAAATAAGGGCAGACGAAAACATATAAAGGCAATATCTCAAATGATTTCTAACTTTTCTTACGTAAACACATTTTAAACAATTGAGAGGATTTTACAGCAATTGAATCTAGTAAACCATTTTTATTCTTTTTCTTGAAGGTTGCTATATATTGTAAAATTCCTCAAAATTAAAAATATATATTCAAAGAAAGAGGCAACTGAAATGGTGAAGTGTACTTTTATGTGAATACAAAATAATCCTGTGGCAAAAGTTTTATAAATTTACAGATCCGACACCTAGAAGTGGAATATTCTCAACAAGGTGAAATATAGAAAAATCATCAATATTATTTAAGAAAAATGGTTACCCGAAATGTAACAAACTCAAATTAATTAAATGACTCCATGCACAAACAGACATATAGAAATGGCTGATGATGAAGGGGGCTCAGTTTTCTTAAAGGACAGTGATCAATATGCATAAGAGTGGAAAACAAACTATTAGAGATTTCAGAGTGACACCTGTCAGTGAACATCAGGGCATGGTCAAGAAGATAAAAGATTCTGCAAAGAAAGATTGGATTAATAGACATGGATAATTTTGCTTCAAAAATATCGAACAATTCACATGTTATAAATATTGCATAATGTGCACTATACTTTGCACAATTCTGACTAGCGCCCTATGAATAATTTGACCAATGGCCCATGACAGATTCTTTAGAATGTTTAGGATTTTTTCTATATCAACTAGTAAAGACTGCAAGGTATTTGGGGAAAACCGGGGATTCTTTTTACATCAGCTCTCTAACGAGATTGAATCTCCCTTATGCTGAAGAATGTGGTCTACAGAGTCGAAATTACTGAATAGTTAAGTATAACTATGCATTTCAAATTTCATATGTCTGTATGTATTTAGTAATACTTACAAAGAGCAAACCTAGCAGGGAGTACTAGACACGGTCATAAGTGCGAGGAATGACACCATTGTTAACACGAGACAGGCAATAGATATGTTGTACTATGGTGGAATGGAGTGCTCCTTAAAGACATATGTCTTCAGTTTCTGAATTGCTGGGCCCCAGAGCAGTTCTGGAGGCATGGAGGTATGTTGTTCCAGATGCTCTGTGTGCAGATGGAGAAGGCCTGTGTTCTGTTTTTGTTCTAGTACTTTTTTGTCGCCAGTTTGGCAAAGTCTTGGCTGCTGGTGTGGCGCTGCCCACAAGAGGCAGTCAGTTTCTTGGCAAGGTATATAACGGTATCCTTTGTGGTTGCCTTGTAGGTGATGCAGCTAGTCTTAAATAAGATATTGGCCTGGAAGGAAAGCCAGTGTAATTCTGTCAGACATGGTGCATTGAGGTTGATCATCTTCAGTTCCTTGATATGACATTCTACATATGTGCATGATAGCATCCTGGGGGGCCCAAATTGGTGTCTGGGAGACCCTTAAGGGGGACACTGTCTCCATCAGATGCAGGGGGTGAGGGCTTTCAGTATTGTTCAGAATTTGGTTTCTGTAAGGAATGGTTTCACTTTCTTCACTATGGGTGCTGGTACTGTGCTGTCTTAGTTTTCCTGGTGATTTGTCTTTTGAATGTCAGGCCTATTCTGGTGATGAATCCAAGGGATTTTGCATTGTCTGTCAACTCCCAGTGAAGCCATTTAGAGGCATGTCAGAAAGCCAGACTTGAATATGTGGATATTTGGAACTCTTGGTGAACAAATGAAATTGAGTATTTGTGTAATTGAGAAGCTGAGTTTCAGCTATGTGCTTGACATCCAATTCTGGATGAGTTAGAGGAAGGATCTGGGTCGCTGAATGTTATTGGTTGTGCCTATTTTGTGGTAGAGTTACATTTCATTAGCATGTTGATGGATCTTGATGCTGTTGTCAGTGAGTATCAATCCAGAGGGCTCCGGATGGAGATTTAGGATAAAGAAAGGAAGATAGAATGGAACCCTTTGGTATTCCACAGGAGATGGTGAGTTTCTGAGATCTTAGAGTTCCTATCTGAATGAGATTGTCACAGTTGGCAAGGTAAGAGTTGAACCATTCCAGGACTGTGTTGAAGTAGCCCAAGCCCAAATACTTTTTTAAAATTACAAATAAATCGAATACAAAAAGCAATCCATTTAAAAAATTGAAGGTATAACTATGGGGTCCCACGTGGACCCATCATATGCAAATATTTTTTATATTGTAATATCAATTAGGTAACATTTTACGGAATAAAATATGGAATTACCATATTGGACCGTGCTACTGGCACATAGCTGCTACATTAGAGGATCTACAAATGGCACTTGAAATAATTTTATAATTTGAGTAATTTATGAACTCCTTTCATAATTTAATACAGTTTACACTAGAAATAAAAAACAAGTGTACAATACTTTCATGCAGTACTTGTTGTGGAACAAAAGTTTATGACTGATCTGTTTGTGGAAATTATAGACAGAAATTTGCCGAAGGCAGTGAGCTTCAAAATCTTACAAGCACCACACAAAACATAACTTTTGATCAAAACCCAAAAAAATTGATTATCACTCAAGGGTAATTGGTGAAGCCTGGCTGAACCTTATTTGAACATAAGAAGAACGCTCCGCACCCAGTAATGGCATTTATTTTTATATGTGTGCTAATGCAAGGCTCCTGGAATAACATGCTCTACCACTGATAACATTCCCAATGTGTTCAAACATTACATACAGTGCTTAATTTGAGACAGTGGTTTCGGGTGATCAGCACCAGCACTTAACTGTCAACACCGGAACTTATGACAGTTTGCCAACTGGTGGCGCTGTCAACCTAATTTAAAGATGAGCACAATAACAGCTGTTGATCAATTCAATATACATTGAAAATTATTAATACCTTTGCTCAAGCCATTCTTATAGCTTTGGCATCCTGGAATAGTCTGAATTGTCTGGCTTGTAGGAGTGTGATAGTTAGTAGATGTGTTTGTACTGTCACTGGCAGCGCTGCAGGAGCAATGGGTGGGGCAAGCTACAGCGGCGTCCAGACGAGGGCCCCAGCACTTTTTTCTTTACAAATTAAGCACTGATTACATACTTTACATTCTGACTCTCTGGTATTGGTGTTTAGGTGTATTGCTAATTTGACAGACTTAGGGACAGGATACATAAACACTGTATTACTGCAAACATGAGCAGGTGCCCTTTTCCGCCATTTGTGCAGTGTCTTCCGGTGGCATAATATAGAATGGACCAAACAGTTTTTAATCCATTCCCTATATCAATAGTTTTGCACCAAGGTACCAATTTGGCAACAAGATCATGAAACCTCTTGTGAATATGTGACATATATTTTGTCTCAAATAATTTAACCTTTTAAAACATGTTTAGCAATGAAAAATCAGACCCACTTTTGTTTAAAACAAGAAGGAGACAGATCTTACCTATTATGCTGTGGTCTGATGAAAAAGCAAGCCGGTTCAGCTCAGAGTGTTAATTTTTAAGATTAACTTTGAGAAGTATTGTTGAGTGGCTGTGCTAAAGTCTAAACCAATTGTGTTCAAGTTTCAAATGAAGCCTCTAATAGTGCCAGCTGTACATCACGTCCCTGGCACACAATGAGGGGGACGTCCGCCTTCCACAAAAACAGATGTCTCTGTATCCTTGATCCTTACTGCTCAACTCCAGATGGAACAATTTAATCCAATCATATCAAGTTAACCCTGAAAAGGGATCTCCACCATCTGGGACAGGGAACCAAGTGGGAGATTGTTAGCATTAAGAATCAGCATCACCGAGGGGAGGGTAACAAACACCCATGCACCCCGATACTGCACAGTGCACCCTGCATTCAGCACGAGAACCATTAAATAGTAGTAAATCTGGGACTATGTGCTGATGCTTGACACAAAATTCCAACATGAAATCAAACGATTAAAAACTATAATAATGCAGTTTACAACTTTATTTATTATTTATGGTTATTTAGATATTTTTAAATCACATAGTTATTTAAATGTATATTATTAGGTCGAGTCTGGGCAGCGAATGTGCTGCTCTGCGAGGCATGCTGTATTCGAGTATGGACTTGAAGCTCCGCCCACTCTGTGCCCATATCTTTTATTGGCTTGTGTCATTGTACTTTGTAAATGCTGGCTTCTGATTCGTTCATAGACTTGTTAGTCCCTCCTTAGTACCGCTTTGTCTTCATTTGTAACCTCCCATGAGGACTGGCCCTTTTACTTTGGTTGTTACACGGTACGTCTTAAGCACTAGTTTCTTTAATGAGTTTCTCCCACTGCAGGCACAACGTCCTTTCCTGCAACATTCAGCACACTATGCGCACTTTCACTTTCCAAGCAGCCCGGGACAATGGCGGCCGATTCTATGAAATGAAATAGGTCTCGCATTTACGAGAGTTTGAGCTAGTGGCATTGTAAATGACAATACCTTTTATTTTTGTGTTAGTTATCAAAACAGATAAATAAAAGGCATTGTCATTTACAATGCCAATACCTTAAACTCTCGCAAGTGCGAGACCTGTTGCATTGCAAATGCTTTGCTAATATTGTTAGCACTGCTAATAGAATGTCTGCTACAGTTTCAAGGACAACTAACGACAACTGTATTATTAGTATCATCATTCATATTACAACCAAATCATATTTCATTTTCTCCCTTTCCCAGCAGATTTTAAGTAAAAGGAGAAAAGATGACTGAAGCGCGGAGAGACAGCACCTCTCTACAGAGGAAGAAGCCCCCGTGGCTGAAGTTGGACATCCCCGCGGCGGTGCCCCCACCAGAAGAGCCCATCTTTGTCCCGGTAATCGCATTTCATAATTTACCATGGCTGCAGCCTCTGAATCTCTGGTTTGCTTTTTCTTTTGATTATTTGATAATCCATTTTAGATTATTATTTTTAGGGGGTTCTGTTTAAAATTGGCATTGTAGAAGGCAAGACAAAGGTGCCAATTCATAAAATGAGTATGTAAAGTAGAACTCCTGTAGGACTATTTCAGATACTCAAGTATCTTTTTTAATTTACCCCATAACCTTTAAGTTGAACTGAAATTAATGTTTTGGGGTTGCAGGCTCTCTTTTTTTCTGATCACCCTTTTGGCACACATTAAATATTTTGCTTATATTTGTCTGTACTATTTCAAAGATTCGTAAGGGCCCTAGAGCATAGCCCCACTGTGATTGGTGGAAGCAAGGTTTCACACAGTAAGAAATGCATACTGAGGGGATTGTAGGATGCGGCCTTATCTTCCCACCATACAGGACTTACAACTGGAACTAAAGGTATCAAATACGGCCTACAGCTAGGGAATGTGGAGGGCCAAAATGGTAAAATGCCATTTTGCCCGGGAATCGGACTTAAAAATTAATGCGCCTTTTGAATCAGAGGTTTGTGGTGACTCAGAAACATTCACAAAGTCTGTCTACATCCATGTACGAAAATGTATTTCTACAACTTATTTGTGTAAGTATGCAAACTTGGTAGAAAGTTCACCTAAGACCCTCGTATTTGGAGAATGCTTGGAGGACGGAAGAACAATTATTTTTATATATAGAGAAAGAAAATAAAAATGTTAAATGTGCAAATACTCATGGTCACAATACCCTCTGGGATTTGTATTATATCCCTAAAAATTGGAAATTTGTACCATGCAAATTGTAGCGGGAAACTT
The DNA here is from genome assembly GCF_964204655.1 of Triturus cristatus. NCBI lineage: Eukaryota > Metazoa > Chordata > Amphibia > Caudata > Salamandridae > Triturus > Triturus cristatus. The sequence goes on along the minus strand of NC_140593.1, from coordinate 817,936,154 downwards.
ATATTTCTGACTTTTCGCGGATTAATTTGTGAATCAGGCGGCAGCGTTTATGTACTGGAGACTGTCCACGATATGATGTTTCTGAACCACAGGTGGCATTTGCATCATTGATAATGAATGCAGGAACGCGTGATAAGCTTTGCAGCTCTGTGTTAAATCCAATTTTGTGTTGATATCAGTGTTAACAAGCACCCACTGACGTCCATGCTGTGGTATGCAAAAAAAGCGAGGAGAGCTATCCGTTGGAATGTGCTGGAAAAATACCGCATTCCCCAAATCATTGTTGAATTGTCATGGGGAATGCACTTTTTGTACTGCAGAGATAATGTGTGACAGACAGTTGGCAGCTTAGATAACTGCAGCATGAAGCCCTGCAGATGTTTGTGTCCCTTTGATCTAATGTATATCAGTTTAAATGTACTTGTGAGACAAGGAGTGGCCTAAATACCAGAAGATATGGCTTAAGTTAGCATCTGTGGTCGCTAAAAGAAACATAGCCCGAGCATGGGCGGTCAGAGGGAATACCACAGGTCGTCGACGGGATGGCAGATGTAGGTTGGTGCCAAAGAATTGAACGGGTGGTCCATCATAGATGGGGCTGCCCAAAGAAAAGGGAGAAAGTATGGGACAATTGGCGCAGATATAGAGAGGCGGTAGAGGGATGGGGCGGGGGAGCCAGGATTTAATTCCCTGAGATTTTGAGACTCAACAATTCCATTTCTATTTGTAGGTATGGTCCTCTTTGCACAATGTTTCATCATGTTCCACAGTGACAAAGTCATCTCTATGATGTTTTGTTTTAAAATGCAGTCATTTCAGTGGATGTAAATATTCATGCTTCTTGTCTATACTGAGCAATAGTTTAATAACAAGCATTTGCAATGCAATTGGTCTCGCATTTGCGAGAGTTTAAGCCATTGGCATTGTAAATAACAAATTCTTTTATTTATCTAATTAACACATAAATAAAAGGCATTGTCATTTACAATGCCAATAACTCAAACTCATATTCAAAGAAGCGGCCACCATTCTCCCGGACTGCTCGGAAGGTGAAAGCGCGCTTGGCGCTCTGAATGTTGCAGGAAAGCATGTCGTGTCTGCAGTAGGAGAAACTCATTTAAGAAAATAGTGTTTACAGAATAAAACAGACGTACTGTGTAACAACCAAAGTAAAAGGGCCAGGCCTCATGGGAGGTTACAAATGAAGACAAGGATGTACTAAGGGGGGGACTAACAAGCCTATTAACAAACCAGAAGCCAGCATTTACGAAGGGCAATGACACAAGCCAATGACAAATATATGGGCCGAGAGTGGGCGGGGCTTCTATTCCATACTCCAATACAGCATGCCGCAGAGCAGCGCATTCGCTGCCCAGGCTCGACCTAAAAACAACTTGATAAAAGTCACATGTTTTCATTCACAAGAGGCAAGTAAGGAACAGCATCAAAAATGTCCTCCACATTGTAGATAATGTCAAGCCGAGGGGAAAAGGAGCTAATATTGTCACTTTACTCTGAAGCATTCCATCGAGGAAAGTGAACATTTTGGATAGGTTGTATTACTAAATATCTACACCAACAATATTGTGGTGCAAGAATATTGGGGACAGAATATCTAGAGACAAAATATTGAGAGGTAAGTGGATGTAGGAAAGTACAGCTGTACTATTACTAACCCCACATCTGCGTACTTTGAATCTATATGTACCATGCTGGTACATATATGTGGAGTTAGGTACAGAAAATCTTGACTTACCGCTCGATATTTTTTTTTAAAAATATTTTCTTTTCAATATTCAGGGTGCACATCATTTTTGGAGTTAAACATGTATTGCTCGGACTTTGGTTAACAATTCAGCCCCAATTAAAAGTTCCCCATTTATTCCTATGGGGCCAGTAAATGAGGTTACTGGTCCCATTATAATTAAGGTCAACAGGAAATCTGCAGACCCGATCCCTTTCTCCCGGAGACTAAAGCTGCTGAAGCAGCCAAAATTTCAGATGAAATTCTGGGGGAAATGAGAAGTTGCTGGGGAATCTAGACTGGAATTGCAACATAGATAACAAGTATATACAGAGCAGCTAAGTCAAAGCAGATCAAATCAATTAAAGAGGCAATATCCGCACTATGCATCTGTCATCATTAAAAACTCCCCGTCACACACCAGCAGCCTCCTGTGCATCCAGTTGAACTATGCCAAGTGCACAGCCCAAATTTTATGCATGATCCACAATGCAACTGCAGCTGTGCAATTAAGACCAGTTTCAAAATTATTTGGTTCAGTGACCTGTAGGCCTGTTTGCACTGCTACTCTGCTCTATCGTCAGCTGTTGTCCTTGCACTTTCTTTATCTGACACTACCCCAGTACAAGACCACCCTGCCCCAGTACGACACCACTCTCCCTCAGTACACACGCTTAATTGACGAAAGCTGCTCTGAAGATAATTCAAGATCTTGGTTTTCCTCTTACTATGATTCAGGATCTCTACTCCTGCTAGTACCGAAAGCAAGAGCCTGAGATGGGTTGGCCAACCAACGCCTACATTCTTTGGGCCATATTTATGTACAAGTAGCGCAGCACAGCACAGCAAGTCACCCGGCTGCGCTGAATTACAGGGAAAGGGTAGGAATGTCACGTATTTAACACAATACGGCACATTCCAGCCTTTTTCCTAGCGCTGGCGCGCAACGGGCTACCTAGCGCCAATGCAGGCACCCTTGTGCAAAGGTGCCTGCTTTGCATAAAGGCTATTTTTTGAGCAGGAAGGGGCAGCTTCCCACACAAAAACAGTCCCCTGATACATTTTCCTCTATTAATGTTAACCCTGGCTGGAGTTCGCAGAGTTGCACTACACGGAACTCCGCGAAGTGCAAAGAAAACCCTGCCACACTACGCGGAACTCCACCAGCGGCAGAGTATAATAGAAAAATGCCATTCGCAGTGATTCCACAGTGCCAGATGCTTGTCCGCACTGTGCAATCATTGCGAACGGCACCATGCACAGCCCAAGCTTTCCTTTTCTGCCATTCGAGTACATTTTTACTCGAGCAGCAGCTTTCTCAACGCGAACGGGCAGTTTCTCAACATGAGCTGTCGCGAGCACACGCGACCACTCGCAATGAGAAACCTGAACCCCCCGCCGCTTTGAGAAAACTCACCGGGAGGTTGATTTTCCACACTCGCACTCGCCAACTTGATGTTGACGATCGCGAACGAGGAAAAATCTCACCGGCAGGTTGATTTTCCTCGCTCATGCTCGCCAACTTAACGTTGACGAACGCGAACAAGGAAAAATCTCGCCGGGAGGTTGATTTTCCTCGCTTGTGCTCGCCAACTTGTCGTTGTCGAACGCGAGCGAGGAAAAAAACTACGCTCTGCTAAGCGGGCGAAGTTTTTGGAATCTCCGCGAGCTCTGCATAACGTGGAGTGTGAAAACTATGCAAACTCCGCGAGCGGAGCAGAGTTCACCGCTCAGGCCTAATCAATGTGTGCTGCACAATGCAGCATCCATGGAAAGAGGGAGTAATGAGGAAGATATTTCTCCTCATTACACCTCCCATGGTAAATCTGGAAAGCACCAAAATCCATGGATGTTGGGTGGGAACACCCATGCAATGGCCAAGAAATGCTTCCCAGGGCAGAGTAACGCAACGCAGTGATTTGTGCTGCATTGCATTACTCTTGATTTATCTAGCCACTCGGGCCAAGCAAAGTGGCCTTGCATGGCTTGACAAATCTTATTTTGGGGTTGCATCGCACATGCACCACGTTGCATGGTTCAAAACAATGCAACTCCTTGATAAATAGGGCCCTATGTGTCCTCATGTCTACAAAGAGGTCTTTGCAAAGGCTTCTCCATACATTTCACTTCCTGTCTTCCTCGTCTTTAGGTGTATAGGCACCTTCTCAGGTCTTACCCCCTCCCTAGTTCGTTTATCAGAGGTAATTCGCTAACTGTAGTTCTTGGCAACTCTGCCTGGGATTGGTAAATAAGAGGCCAGTTGACCCATAGGTGCATCTAGAGCCATTGTACCAACCACCCCAAAGACAGGGGAGGTCACTAACAGGTATCGCTGCAGTTTGCATCGCCTTCTCCGGCCCAGCTGAGGGTACCACATCACAGGTAGTCACCTGAGATGAGGCCTGTTCTGTGTCAGGGTTAGTTTCAAGTGTAGAGAACATGTAGGCCGTGCGGCTGGAATCCAGCTGTCTCTGATGCAGGCCAAGCAAATACTGGCTCTGTGCTTGAATCTTACCATCTCAACATCGCACTCAGACATTAACATTGCAGGCTGGCAAATGATACAACTAGCTCTTCCACCCAGCACTAGGGGCTAACTCATATCTCTTCTTTGCAACAGTTTCAAATTCTTGTTATCTTTTAGACTCTCTCTAAGTTGAGGATTTGAAACAGAGTCTATTACTGCCACGGTATTCTTTTCCCAGTGGATTCAAGATAACCTGGCTGATGAGGGTTACGAACCCGAAACCGGTCCCAGGATGCTTGTTTCTGGTCCAGGGAAGACATGGCTTCGCAGTTCGGGCTGGACTGTTCCCATGAGGCACAGGGTCAGAATGATTTGCATATGGCCATGTCTGAACTGGGGTGGTGGAGTGAGCTAAAGAATGATGATGGATTAAACCCAGATCAGTTGACTGGGGGTGAGTGTTTGATTTGCTCAAACGCTCCGTCCATCATCCCCTTTGGTATCATGGTATTCTCTTCAGCAATAGTTTATTGACATCCAGTAAGAGCCTTCACCATGGGACTCATAATGGAAAAACCTATAGTGTTGTAGCCTTGTCTTTGGTTTGATGTGTCACTCAGAGGTACCACAACAGACACTGCCGTGGATGAGGTAGTTGACATAGGTCTTCACTAACTGTGGTCTCTGAAACTTCCTTCCTACCACCCACAGCATTCCTCCAGCTGCTCAAAATAAAGCTCTTTCATCTCACTTGCTTTTCTTGTATCCCTAGCAATAATTTGCTGGTTGGGTGGCAGCACCATACACTCTTTAATTACTATGGCTCACCATGTTGTTCTGCTGGTTGGTCCATATTCATGAGCTCTGATGCCTTGGGGGCTAGATTGCTGCATCCCACAAGGACCAGCTACATGCTTCTGCAACAATACTTCCTGTCCTGTTTTTCCTGGTTCCTTGCCTCCCCTCAATTGTCACCCCTCCCTCCCCTGTAACTCACCCTACCCACAGCAGTCACAATGATCTGTAGCAGCATCATGCAGGATAGCCTTTCATCAAAAACCAGGACCAGCCATTAAGTGTGTTTAAGGCGAGGTGGGTGATTTGTTTCGGAAAGCCACAAGGTTTCTTGATCCTGCAGCAGGTTGTACAGTCTGTACACAAGGTTTCAGCTACTGCAGCGGCCAACGTCTCTGGTCGCAAGGTTACTTTGCGCACCCCCTGGATGTACACTTACTTGTATGAGCTTGGTCGGACTGACAAGCAAGAAAAGTGAAGTAAAGTAACTTGCTCCATTTTGCCTTTTATGCAAGGCTTTATGTTGCTTGAAGGGTAGCATTATTGAGGCCTATTTAATGCACCTGTCGATGCGGATCTGTCCTGAATTGCAGAGGTGGACTTTTAAGGGTGAAGGAGCTCAACAAAGTTGCAACTCAAACATAGAAACCTTGTTTCTCATCCCACATTCCACATATGATCAAAATCGTGTGATCCTAGGCAAATCATTATCTGTAGTGTCGCTACTTTCTTTTGCACCAAGCATAGGGATGCTTGCAAACATGTTCGAACAATAAGAAATAAATGAATATACTTGCAACTTATGGCTGGATATGTACCACAAAGGTGGAAACGTGTTTAATGTTTTGTAGTGTATCAGGACACGAATATGTCCAGGCAGGTGGATCTGGATAGGCTACAAAGAAAGATGTAGACATGTGGGTGGCAGCTGGCGTAAAGCAGCAACAGTGAAACTGTGCCGGCAGGTACCGTCTTTGCCATCAAAGTTGGTCCTTGCAAACGGGACAACTACATCCTCAATTAATTGGCAGCTTTATTTTCAATTAATTGGGCGACCTCCTGAAGCAGAGCTGGATATCAAAAGCTGTGACATGGTGCCAAAGAATGAAACAACATTAGGGTATACCCTGCTTATGATGGTCGCAGGGGGATGGGTAACCATCAAATTTTGCCAAAACAGGCAACAGCTGTAGAGAATATTAAATACTCAGGTGTCAGGAGCAATGTGCCTGGCTTGTCCAGAAGGCTGAGTTCTCAGCTGTATCGCAAGTTAATACGGTGGGTTTCCTGTGAATATAGGGCAAGTTCCTTCCCAGTCTGTCTTCTCAAGGTACACATTCTTAGTCTGTCTTCTCAGGGTTCACATTCCCAGTCTGTTTTCTCTGAATACAACTTCTCAATGTGTCTTCTCGGGGTGCACTTCCCAAAAAGGCATTACAAATCTCCTAGTTATTAAAATAGTGTCACATGCTGGGGGCTAGATTGGCTCCTGTGTTAAGATGGTGATGCATCTAGGTTTACAAAAGGAATCCCTATACCTTATGGATACTTCAGCAGACATGCATGCCAATGGAAGACCTTCTCTGCCAAAGCTAGAACTTGTAAGGCTTCCACAGGTTCCAGTTGCTTCCTACTTTACAGCCCATGGCTTGAAATGCAAAACTGGTGGATTCTCCGAGTGGCTCCAAAGCATCTCTGTGACAATTGGAACAAGCATTGGCACATTCAAAAGATCTGGCTTTAGTGTGGCAGCACATGTAAATACAGGCGTTCACAACTGTTTTTAGGGTTTCCATGTACAAATGCTGTTCAGCAAAAAGTGACCAAAAATGAGCTTCCCCAGTCCTGGGCAAAAAAGTAGCAAAGACGGATTGCTTTGATATAAAATGCATATAGAAGATAAAGAATAGAATTTGAAAAACAGTGTGATGAGTAAATGTACTTCTCAGATGTAAAATAGCCAATCGTGCATTCGAAGGAAACCCCCTCTTGGAAGGCTGACTAATACACAAAATAGCTAATAGCATGACTTGAGAGAGTCATAGGCTCTGGGTGGAGCCAAAGTCTACTCTATGTATATTTTGAAGAGTCAGTAACAATATGTCTGCAGAATGCTGCGCGTTAAGTAAATCCTAAAAAAAGGAAACAATAAATGCCTGATCCCCTTTAAAAAGTAACCCAAAGGCAAAGACGACATTAGCATCGTCCAACACTTGGGCCAGTAGATAGATAGGGTGCGCTGCCCTGATCGGCGACGTGGCGCACCTTTACCTCACTGTGCTGTCACAAACCTGGTCAGTGGGACCTATCACAATGAATGTGCTTCCATTGCAACTTCAAAATCATGCCTGCTCTGGAGCAGCGCAGTAGTGAAGGGCAGACCCCTTTCAGTGTGCAGCAGGAAACTGGCTTGCATTTGAACAGGGAGCGAAGACATAACCCTGCACACAGATGCAGTGAGCTTTTATTTTCTTTCAGATTTTTATATAGTGCAGCTTGACCCAAAGGTATCAGGTATTAGAGCGCTTTACATGAGCACCAGTTGCGTTACACAAGGACACATACATTTTTGTTAGGCACGGGGAGATTAAGTGATTTGCCCAGAATCACAGGATGTTGAGCCTCATTGCCGAGACTCGAACCCAGTTCCCCAGATTTGAGATCGGCCACCCTAGCCGTTTGACCACATCCTCTCCCTAAGTGACTTAGTGACTGCACAAACTCAAAGCTGTCTCCTTACGGCCCTTAGTTAGTGCACCCATGAGAGCTCCTTTGCCTCTGCACCTACGTTTATCATATGGCACAGGGCGAGAGTGAGATACATCTTCATTGAAGACCAAAGCATCTTTCAGTCTTCTCTAAGTTCAGTAGATGGGCCACAAATTAGCCAATACCTGTTCTTCCACTGTGTCAGCATGGCATAAGGCAGGAGCTGAGAACCACACTAGAAGCATTTTCCTTATCGGAAGACTAGAAAGTGGTGCAAAGGGGTAAATCGTTAGGTGCCACCTTAGAGAATGTGCATACCCAGAGATCTGCGTACCTTCAATCTAGGGTATAATCATGCGAAAAATGGCAGCACGATGTCTGCGTGGTAAGGTGATCGTGTTGGAGTTTTATTTTTTCTACTGCTGATTATAAATATGTAATGTTTGCATTCTGATCAAGGTAAAACTCCTGTAAAGAAATGCAAATGCACCCCAGAATAAGAAGTGAGCGAAGCACGGTTCCCTGAAAAGTAAACATCTAGTTGTTCAGGGTTAAACATATTGATGCCCAGGTAAGAATACGGCAAAATCATTCGCGACACCCACTTCCTGAAATCTGCAAAAAAGGGAAGGGAGAACTCTCACAAAAGAGAGTAGCTGGACAGTGCCAATCTAAGAATCAACACAAAACAACCCTGCCGTCCATATTCCAATTAAGTACCAAAGAGAAAAACACAAGACAATCCAAATCTGCTCTCAAAACTGTTCTTGAGAGATCTATTGTAAGGCCCAGTAGCAAGACCAAAAGATGTAGGCAGTAGTGTCTGAAGTTCAGGGAAACAGAACACTACTTTAAGTCCGCAGATTTTCAACAAGACAAAAGCAACAGTGAGACCCAGTTTCCCTATAGTTGACCTATGTTAAATGTTACTCCTTTCAAACTCTGGGTCACAATATTTTAGATGAGCTAACGTTTAACTCTGTCATCTTCAGCGACCATCTTGTCTTAGGCCAATGAATGCAATAATGGCTATGAGTGTCAGTGTTGCCGCATTAGGGGTAGATCCTCTGCTTAACAGCTGTTGGGGGGTGGGGCTACTGACAATTTTTTGTGATCATAGCTTTTTAATGGATACATTTTGTAGACTCAACCCAAACCCAGTGGACTGTAGTTTTCTTTCACAAGGTACACCCAGAAGATGATGGCTAACCCTAGAAGATTGCTCAGTTCCAACTCCAGATTGGTTATACTGGTTGGAGGAGTACTTACAGTACACGGATGATGGAACCCTGGGCACCCCGCCCGGAGCTCCTCCTCCTGCGAAACGAAGAACTCATTATTACTTGAATGGCCTAAATTAACAAGCAATAAAATGCAATTCATGGTCAAGAAAGTACGGTTAGGGCTGTTAGTAAGTATCTTTGATCACATAATGCCACTGCGGATGCTTGACCTCATTGGTGGAAGCTTGAGCACACCAGCCCAGATAAATGAAAGTAAGATGATGCCACAGTACCTTTAAAATACTTCAGTGTTGCTAGTCTTCTTCCATTAAAAATGTCGAATCAGTAAACAGCAACATAGTGCCCAGCAAAGCACGGCCAAGGATTAACCGGTACCCTGTCAGCAAGAAGCAAGGTTGCACACTGCAAAATGTGTTACTCAACAGCTCTTCCTTGTATGTAGCGTGTAACCAAGCAGCCATTTTGTAGTCCTTGAAACTCCAATAGCTTAGGGGCAGCTCCTACACTAGGGCGGAGGAGCTGCCCCATAGCTATTGGAGTTTCAATAGCTTGGGGGCAGCTCACACTGCGAGAAAGCCAAGACATACAATGGTAATAACTTTTAGTTATTACCATTTTAGGTTTGCTCTGCGCATTGCAGGCGGGCAGGGCTGGTGGGCAGGGCTGCTCTGCTCTTTGAGCAAGGGAGTAGTTGTTTGCCCACTCCAGAGTACGAAAAGACTGTTTGGTCAGCCCTTTCGGGCTGCCCAAACCAGTCATGCGCACTCTGCCCTTCTCCATACAGGCTGCATTGCAGTCTTCATGGAGAACATGCCCACCCCACTAGCCCCTGGCTGCAGCGTTGTGATTGGCTATGGGGAGGGAGCCTAGCTGCCTGCTTCCTGTTCCTGTCGGAGGCAGGAGAGCAGGAGCAGAGAAGACGCGGGACCCGGCGGAAAGGTACATTTAACTATTTTTTTTATTTCCCTGTGACACCCCCGCGACACTCCTGTGACACCCCTCAAGATTCCCACATCCCTCCGCGATCCCTCGTGCCCAACCGCGTGCTGTGCCACTCGCTACTGCAGAAGCCATTCGTCTACACTAACTTGTCTGAATGTGACTTAATAGGATTGGAAAAAAGCAATTTCTTCTTCTGTCAGGCTACAGTTTAGGATACTAGCATCCCATAAACAGTAGCCCTTATCCACAGTACTAACTCAGGCTGTGTCAAAGGCACAACCACTGAACCAACTAATTAAACAAAACTCTGTCTGGACATATACATACAGCAACAGCAGTGCCTCTCCTGGCCACAATATCCCCTAGAAATCTTAGGGAACACAATTGCCTAGACTGCGCTTAATTTATAAAAAATATAAATGGCAAGGCTCAAAGTATTCCACTGCAACCGGCACCGCCCACAGCTCCTACCTGGGCTGCCGAATACCAATGCCAGCATTGCTTACTAACTATCACTCTTAAACAAAGTGTGTCAAGTTGGACTATGCTAGGTCACCCCAAGCTGTTGGGATGACCTGGAAGTACTAGTTTTGTTACTTTTTTAAGAGCTCTACCGTTCGGTGTACTTTCACAAATATGTGCTGGTATTTAGAAATAAGTGCCAGCGCTGAGCTCTGGCAAACAGTGGCACAAATTAAGCACTAACTTCTTTACTCTGTATTCAGGATCATTGCAGGTATTTTTAGCACGCTAGACAACATTGTATTTTGCTTCCTAAGTTCAGCCCAAGATTGATAAAAAGGCAACTTTTGGGGTTTTTTGTTCTAATTTGGTGCCACCTCATGGGATGTCATTAGGAATGACCCGGAATCAAATATGGGACCAGTAGAAGAGTTACCGGTCCTATCTGGAATCCCAAAATCAACAATGACACCACATACCTACCATGTTTCTCTCAGAAATTACAGCAACTGAAATCTCGGGTAGACTGTGGTGGAGAATGGGGAATGACCAGGTTAAATTGATCTGTAATTACCAATTCTCCCATTAATTCCTCATTTCTCAGGAATTCTCAGGGTTAAATCCAGAATCCCTGTTAATTCACACCTGTGGAGTTAACAGCAGGGCTCGAGTCGGGGGTACACGCAGGTGGACAGCATCCACCCACTCTTCTCACAGGGTGGACACCGTCCACCCTGCCAAGAAGTTGAGCCCCACTCTAAAATATGCTGAACACGTCCTGGTGTAATTTTGAGACACCGGGATACATTCAGCAGCGCCTGCTCGTTATCTGCTTTCCTTCCGAGCAGCAATGTGCAGACTGGGAGGGGGGTTTTGTCATTTGAGACTCCAGCTGGGCCATAACAAAGGCCGAACTTAAGGGCCCACTTGGCCTTCTTTTGTCCGAGTATCCAGGCTGGGGGCTGCCTGTAGCCTCACACCTAGATGTAAGTGCAGAGGAAGGGAAACAAAAGCAGCAGCTCGTTAACACTTCAAAGGCGCATAAGAGAGGCATGATTTTGACTTTGTTGAGACCCCCATATATAAACGATATTCATGCACTGTAAGAAGGTCAGATGTGTTACTCTGTCCCAGTGCAAAATAACAATTTAATACAACTATTTTTTATTTGTTTTACAGCGCTATTCATCCCAATATAGGGTGTCAGATCACAATACAGCAAATATACACCGTATATTGACACTAAATCACACAAGTTTGTAAATCATTGTACAGGATGTGTTACATAAGACAGTGAGGGTTACTGGGTGTAGGAGTCACATATCATCCTTTAGAGCTTACTCTGCTATACTAGAAGGATTACAACACAACTGCCTGTAACAAAAAGATCTCTGTGCTCAAAGCAGTAACCCCCTTACTTACCTATCTACATAAAATAAAATCTGCCATCTGCATGTTACATGATGTGCTTTGCAGGAGGTGCATTAACCCTGTATGCTACTTTAAGTCAGAACTAGGACTAGACAGAAACAGATCTTTCCATCAAATGTGTTAACCACCAGGCAGCTAAAGCAATCACACCTACATGGAAATGTGCTGCACATGGAATATTACACCTGGTTAGACTGGCAGAAGGGTTAGTTTGTCAATCTTTGGGCAAAGGAACTTGCCACACGAAGTGATGTCACTTCCTGTGATGTCACTTCCATGCAATACCACGTGCCGTTATGTCACTTCCTGTGATACTACCTAACTTGGAGAGTCCCCCCACTTCTTTTTTTAGGATTTATGCCCTGGTTAACAGGACACACAGTATTGTTATTTTGGGGGTGCAGAATTAGTACCCACACACAGGGGACTTGTAATGAGGCCCATTATGGCTTGCTAAGACTACTGCTTTACCTTATTAAAGTGACGGCGTTGTTTCGGCGCCAGACCAAGGGCCATTTAAGCCTGGCTGTGAGGGAAATTCTTCAGCGCAGAAGCAGACTCATTCATTGGACTAGTGACTTCTCTGCTGTGCTCAGTATTGTTTTGGGTCTCCTGGTCCATACTTCCTAACGAGGCCACTGCCTGATCTCTCATGTTTGGGCTTGTATGCCCCGCTTAATCGTCTCTGCCTTGTCTGACTTTTGGTTTTGCCAATCGTATAATATTACACTGTTTGGTCCAAGTTCTCAAACATATATTAAAAAAGGGATTACAAAAACAACAAATAAATAGTTTGTAACATGAACTCGGCGACTTCCTTGTACGTTACCGGAATGTAGCCTTGCCACTTATGCGCCACTGGAGGTATTTGGAGAATGCCTTACGAGAGCCAGATTATGTTCTGCGATTGAATCTTGCCAACCAGGAAAAGATGAGGCAAGAGAAAGGCATGAAGCAACTGAAGAGAGAACTAACACGTGCTGACATTTCTCTCTATTTAGTTTCAGGGTGGAACTTCAATAGCAGAGAAAACAAGCATTTACAATCCAATAGGTCTCGCATTACTGAAAGTTTGAGCTATTGGCGTTGCTAATAATAATGCAGTGCCAGTAGCTCAAACTTTCAGTAATGCAAGAGCTCTTGCATTGCAAGTGGATCGTGGCACTCATGCTTTAGCTTTAAACATTTTAAGCTAAAGCACGGGTGCCGTGATTGCTTCAAAAGTAAAGAAATAGAAAAAAACATTATTTGTTCTATATCTTTACTTTTGAAGCAATCGCAGCACTCGCGCTTTAGCTTAAGATGTTTAAAACTGAAGCACTGGGGCTGCCATTGTAACAAAAGTAAATAAACAGAAAAAAAGGCATGCAGCCACTTTGGCGATCGCAATTGACATTAAAAAGAAAGGCGTAGCCGCCCTTTTTCCAGCCGATGTGTACTGCGCTGGTTAACTTAAAACAAAAATGTTGCGGGTGAGCGTGTCCTGCCTGCAACAGCAGGCAGGAAAACAACATTTAAGAAAATAGTGCTCGAGGCTATAATTAAAACATAAGGAATAGAAACATGTGTAAGGGGGTACCCCAATGGGAGGTTACAAGAAGATAAAAGGTGGTACTACTAAGCCTATTGACCAGTGAAAAGCTACCATTTACACTGGAGAATGACAGGAGCCAATTAAAAAGATTGTCGGAAAGTGGGCCGAGCTTCATACCCATATCCTGAATACAGCATGTCTAGAAGAGACAGCACTAGCGCTGCCCAGGCGAGACATAAAAAGTTATTCAGTTATTTATCCAATGCCATATAAACGATTCCCTGTGCCCTAATGCAAGGAAATAAAACAGGCTCTTGTGCCGTCTGGTTGGATAGCAAAAGGAGGTGATGAATGGGGGGGGTTGGGTGCAGTTGGCCATGACAACCCTGATCTGAAGGGTTTCAGGGTCCAACTGGCTCCAATGACAGCTATACCTGTGTCACTGTTATATGAGGCTGCACCTTTTATTCCCTGGTTCAAAACCCACATTGAGATTCATTATGGAGGACTAATCTTGGAGTAATTCATCTTGGGATTCTTCTTTTAAATTGCCTTTTATTAATTTGTAATTTTTTTCTCAATTAATCAGATGTAACACTTGGACTTTCCTGTTTTTTAATTTTATGAAAGGAGAACACAATAGCTCCCCGCTTTGACCAATATTTTTGTTCCCTCAGTACTAATATGCAAAGATTGTTTCAGCCCAGGTTAATAATAGTAAGAAAAACTCCTCACAGTGATATTGATCAGAAATTAATGCAGCTCATATAAGACAAACAGACGTATTAAGTTCATGAGACTTCAAAATTGGCACACAGGTGTTCACTCACCTCAGGATTGAACAATGAGTAATCAATGAAACATCAGAAACATGGAGGCAGGTCGCTGGGAGTTCAGGGGGGAGTACTTTGGAACCTGAATGCAAAACGGAGCTACCTTCGCTTAAAGAGACTCCTGGAAGCTGAACTATTCATGCTGGCCAATGATCGTGGACCTAGAGCAGCGACTGAGAAATACCATATACAGGAATATAGCTGGCATCCACTCGGATTGTAATTAGGGCCTTCTGAATTATGCGGCAATTGGGAACCAAATTATATGGCAGAACGTGGCACCTTCAGTGGCAGTATTATTTCACTGTTTATTTCTAACACCCATTAATTCTGTCTGGGCAACAGCCTCACCTCATTAGCACCAGTTTAACATCTGAATACAGCAACCAGTAGCTGGAAGGTCACCAGTTAACTTTTTGTAGTTGCCCACAGTGGGAGGGAGTAGTCCAATGGTAAGGCCTGGAGAATTTTCTTACCAAGCCTTAGAGCATGCACGTGTGTTATTAATATACTACTGTTTTTTCTGATCCTACATGCCATACAGGTGCATCCTAACTTGGAGCACACGTGCTTAATTTGCCCCGATGGTTGCCGGTAGGGTCCACTGGCACTCATTTTTGGGGACCAGCACTTTTCCCCCCTCACCAGACATCTCCCGAGTACAAGAGAGGGAATAATACACAAAGGGGAAAGAAGGAAGAAGAGAAAGACGGTAAAAAAGTCTCGAAATTATAAAGGAGGAACCCACTAGAGTTAGATAAAGTGGTAGGGAATGTCTGGTGGTGGATTAAAGAGGCATGAGATGGATTGAAGACTAGACAGCCTTGGTGTTTGGAGCGCTGTCATTTAATTGCACGGGCCGTGGGCTTCTGAGCACAGCTTTGGGCAACAGCACTCATTTTGTTAGAAATTAAGCAAGTGGGGCAGTATATGTATACCGCTAGGCTGCCTGCCTAACTAAACAGAATATTCCTTCTTGTTCAAGTCCAGCTACTGCCAATTGACAGAATGGCTTAGTGAACTGAAAGCTGGCATCTGCTGTGATCTGCAGGTCATGGGTTTGAATCCTGGCAAGACTGGTTCAACCTTTCATGCTTCTGAGTCAATAAATTGAGTATCACTAAATGAGGTAGGAGTAATAACTGTTATTTACAGTGCTTCGAAATGCCAAAAGTGCACAATTAAGCATCGCATAAGTAAAACATGTTATTATAAAAGCCTCTGATGCGTGCCTCAGTATTGTCCTCTGAATGCTGCTGAGCATGTTCCAAAAAGTAGATTATCCTTCAACCATTTGAGGATTTCAGCTGCAGAATTTGCTTGTAAAGAGCGAAACTTGAGAATATAATTTAAGGCTCCTCTTGACAGCCACATTATCAGAACCATGCAACACTGGAATATTATTAGGCATTACTGAGCACTACTTGCTTTTGTGAATATTACATCATATGGTGAACCTTTATTGAGAGCTCAGTTCTCCATCTGGAAGGACAGGGAATGTAAAGTGTGAAATAGCTTTTTAGGTCGAGCCTGGGCAGCGCATGCACTGCTCTGCGAGGCATGCTGTATTCGAGCATGGAGTTGAAGCTCCGCCCACTTTCCACCCATATTTTTCATTGGTTTGTATCATTGTCATTTGTACATGCTGGCTTCTGATTCGTTAATAGGCTTTTTAGTCCCTGCTTAGTACCCCCTTGTCTTCATTTGTAACCTCCCATGAGGACTGGCCCTTTCACCTCTGTTGTTACATGGTATGTTTTATTTAGTCTGTAAGCACTATTTTCTTTAGTGAGTTTCTCCTACTGCAGGCACGACATGCTTTCCTGCAACATTCAGCCTGCCATGCGCGCTTTCACTTTCCAAGCAGCCTGGGACAATGGCGGCTGCTTGTTTGAAATTAAATAGGTCCCGCATTTACAAGAGTTTCAGCTATTGGCATTGTAAATGACAATGCCTTTTATTTATGTGTTAATTATCAAAACAGTTAAATAAAAGGCATTGTCATTTACAATGCCAATAGCTGAAACTCACACAAATACGAGACCTATTGCATTGCAAATGCTTGTTTAATAGATCTCTTCAGACTGTATTTCTGTAGTTTCTATGCACTGGAATTAACAGGTGTACAGTTAAAAAATCTAATGGAACTCAATTCATCAACCTCGAAAGTTTAGAGGTCTAAGTTGTCCCTGTCAGTTTTGAAACTTGCGACTTCCATATCATAGCTGATGCTAGCAGGCATCGTTGAATTCCCTATACCATATACCTTTGCCAAACTCACACTTTCTCCTCTCCTGCATTGTTGTTAGACCCCCAATAAAGGAGATTATATGCTGTGACCTAGTTCCGGGGCAAAACATAGCAACACTACATCAGTTTTACAGTTTTGAGAATCAGGAAATATGAAACAGCTGTGTAGAACAGTGGTTCTTAACCTTTTGACCTCTGTGCACCCCCACTTAAACAATATTGGAATCCAAGGACCCCGACCGAATCATTATCGGAATCTGGGGACCCCCACTGAATCGTTACTGGAATCCGCAGATCCCGGCCTTACCAATTTCAATGGTTTAAAACCCAAAACAATACCCAAAAATATAGAAACAAATAGTCTTCAACCACATTTACAACATAATTTATTTAATTCACAAATATAAAAACAACACTCTTTTATTTTTAAAGGGGGAAGATTGGAGTTTTTTAAAATTCAACTGAAGACACCTGTTGCCCATACTGTGTTGTTTGAGGGACTTGACTGCTCCCACAATACAAGCTTAGTATACCAACTTAAGTTTTAGCCTCCAATTTCAGATTCCTTCACATTTACAGAACATGTTAACATGTTTAATTTTGCTTCTTAGGCTCCAATTACGATGCGGTTAGGAAATCTTCCCGATCAAATCGGTTTGGAAATGGTTTCCGACCAACTCGGATCGGGAGAGTCCGACCGCCGAGTATGATGCATCCGGATGATTCCAGATACAATTTGGTTGGACTCCCATTGACATCTATGGGAGCCTATGTTCCTAACCGCATCGTAATCTGGCCCTCGATAAGGAAGACACGTTCCGGATCCAATTCGGAAGGAGCAAATTCCGTTAGGAGGCCTTCCTAACCGCATCGTAATTGGGCCCTAGGTGGGAATGCTTTCCTAACCGCATCATAATCTTGCCCTTAAGAGATGTGTATATAGATAGATAGATAGATAGATAGATAGATAGATAGATAGATAGACAGACAGACAGACAGACAGACAGACAGACAGACAGACAGACAGATAGATAGATAGATAGACAGACAGACAGACAGACAGACAGACAGATAGATAGATAGATAGATAGATAGATAGATAGATAGATAGATAGATAGATAGATAGATAGATAGATAGATAGATAGATAGATAGATAGATAGATAGATAGATATATTTATATATGAGCAAAATAAACAATTTTAACAGGTAAATAATATTGCCAGATTAATAAAGTGTGTGCACATATATATATATATATATATATATATCCTGCTTCAAAATCCCTCTCTCCCATCCGGGAAGAAAGCAGCGGCACTCGCGGGTTTAGTTTATTAGCCAGTTTATTACTTAGCGCTTCACAGACGCGTTTCGGGTTCTCCCTTCGTCAGTGTGTTAACAATATGCATAGCGCGGCTCCATTTTTTATATAAAAAATATCACATTTCTGGGAATTGCGAGCGAGGAAGGACCATCCCGCCACTAAGATTTTTGGGCGCCATCTTAGAGTGTACAAGAGCCACGTTGAACATACACATGATAATTGCAATTGTATTCAATATACACAAATGGACATTTCATTATCACAATCGATCTCCAATAACAAATATTGTGTTATATCAATGTTCAACCTCATTTATACACTCTTGTCCCTCACTTTTTACAAATCTTGCCGTGGATCGGCTGTTGGCGGTTCCGCTGAACCGCCCTGTCCTTCGTCATGCTCGTCATTATGGCGGTGTATCGGCTAATTAAAACCCATCTATGTTTTATTGATTTACGAGGTTTCAGAGATTTACAATGTCATATTTCTTATTGGGAGTTACATTTTACCAATAACCTAGGTCCCCAGGTGTACTGTTAGTTCCTCACCACTGTTCATTCCATTCGGATTTTTCGTTTGTAGATCGATTATGAACCTTGACTCCAATCTTCTCAACTTGAGCACTCTCTCGCCACCTCTAATGTGGAGTGGTACATGATCTAACCCAAAGTATTGGAGTAGATTCCTGTTGCTATTGTGTTTTATATCAAAGTGCCTCGCCACTGGATAACTCATATCTCTGTTGGTAATTGCACGCATGTGCTCTAAGACCCCTATCTTTACACTGTGTATAGTACTGCCAATATACCTTAACTTGCAAGGACACATCAGGCAGTAGACCACATGTGTAGTTTGCTGGGGGAACCTGCTTCGCCCCCAGCTACGCAAATTTATTCGTGGGCTGGTGGGAGGAGCAGGTGGCATGGTCCCCCTCCAATGCCGCATGGACAGAAAACATAGTAACCTGGCACAGGTATATTGACGACCTCTTCCTAGTCTGGAAGGGGTCGGTCAACAATGCAAAAGATTATATTAAACATCTGAATAAGAATGATTTCAACCTACACTTCATAGGCGAGATTAGTTCAGTGGCAGTGAACTATCTCGACCTTGAAGTAAAGACACAAAATGAGAAGATAACAACTGCCCTATACCGGAAGCCGACTACAGGCAATAGTACATTGCATGCTACAAGCAGTCACCCAGTGAAACTGAAAAACAGTATACCGTATGGGGAACTTTTGCGTCTGAAACGCAACTGCTCCAGGGAATGCGATTTTGTAAACACAGCCAGAGAGAGTCTTGAGTGATTTGTAGCCAGAGAATACGATCCAATCCTATTACAGAATACATTGAAAAGAGTGAGTAAGATACCTAGAGAAAAACTATTAGGGTTTAATAAAAACGAAAGAAAGAAAGAGGAGGGTAAATTTCGTTTAATTACAACTTACTCTGAGGATGCTGATTCCTTAAGGAACATCTTCCGTAAGAACTGGCACGTCTTGAAAACGGATATAATCATTGGGAAGGATATTCCACCGGTCCCATTAATGACTTTTAAGAAAGGTAGGTCACTTAGAGATAAACTGGTCCATAGTCATTTAGACAACCTTGCAACAAAGCAAGGCACATTGAGGGAGTTGAAGGGATTTTAATCCTTGCGGTAAATGTAGGGCCTGTGCATATAGTAAAAAAGTATTGAGCTATGAAATCAAAGGAATGAAGAAACGCAAAACTATAAATAAATTCATGACATGTCAAACTTCACATGTGGTCTACTGCCTGATGTGTCCTTGCAAGTTAAGGTATATCGGCAGTACTATACACAGATAAGGGTCTTAGAGCACATGCGTGCAATTACCAACAGAGATATGAGTTATCCAGTGGCGAGGCACTTTGCTATAAAACACAATAGCAACAGGAATCTACTCCAATACTTTGGGTTAGATCATGTACCACTCCACATTAGAGGTGGGGATAGAGTGCTCAAGTTGAGAAGATTGGAGTCAAGGTTCATAATCGATCTACAAACGAAAAATCCGAATGGAATGAACAGTGGTGAGGAACTAACAGTACACCTGGGGACCTAGGTTATTGGTAAAATGTAACTCCCAATAAGAAATATGACATTGTAAATCTCTGAAACCTCTTAAATCAATAAAACATAGATGGGTTTTAATTAGCCGATACACGGCCATAATGACGAGCATGATGAAGGACAGGGCGATTCAGCGTAACCGCCAACAGCCGATCCACGGCAAGATTTGTAAAAAATGAGGGACAAGAGTGTATAAATGAGGTTGAACATTGATATAACACAATATTTGTTATTGGAGATCAATTCTGATAATGAAATATCCATTTGTGTATATTGAATACAATTGCAATTATCATGTGTATGTTCAACGTGGCTCTTGTACACTCTAAGATGGCGCCCAAAAATCCTAGTGGCGGGATGGTCCTTCCTCGCTCGCAAATTCCCGGAAATGTGATATTTTTTATATAAAAAAATGGCGCCTCGCTATGCATATTGTTAACACACTGACGAAGGGAAAACCCGAAACGCGTCTGTGAAGCGCTAAGTAATAAACTGGCTAATAAACTAAACCCGCGAGTGCTGCTGCTTTCTTCCCGGATGGGAGAGAGGGATTTTGGAGCAGGATATTAAACACGGGGCACCACCGTGCTAGCAGCACCCGCCAGCGAGTGATCCGTTTGAAAGGTGTAGCGGAGCAATCATATTACCTACTGGCGGTCGCCAGTAGGTAGTTATAGTTAGGACCACGTTTCCATAGGAAAACCTCAACATTCTATTTTGAATAACTTTGGCGCCGGTCGACGAATCCTCGCGAATTTCTCAAAATAGGTGGGGCGCTACGCTCCGCTCCTACCCTGAAAGTCTCGGGGGGATTCGTCAAGCGGGGGCTGAGATAAAAGGGGGGTCCCAAAACGCGTTTTTCCCATGCATTTTTCCATAGGACCTTTAGAACGACCTACAGCCCGAACGGCTGAACAGAATTACTAGAAATTTGGCAGAGAGGTAGTCCGTAGGTCAAGGAAGTGCCTTTTGTAGGTTTGGTGTAAATCAGTTCAGTAGATTTTGAGAAAATAGCCTTTAAATCAATATATATATCTGAGCCAGCTTACGGTACGCTTACCGTACGCTTACGGTAAGCGTACGGTGGCGTGCGCGAGCGCGATTCTGATTGGCTCTTAGATCTTAGTAAACATTCGAATCGGCCGAAACCAGGAAGCGGCGGCCGCCATTTTGTGTATTTCACTCTGAAAAAAAAGAGTGAAAACAAGGAAAGGGGGCAATGAGGAGAGTTACAGACCCCCTAACAATTGTAAGGGGGTCAAAGAAGGACAGAAAAGTACAAAAAAAACATTTATTGATTTTAAAAAAAATCACGGGGTACGCGTACGGTAAGCTCACGGTAAGCGTACGGTAAAAAAAATAAAAATAAATAAATGAAAATCAGATTTAAGAGTTTAGAAATTAGGGAGCTCTAAAAAGAGCTGTTGTGTTTATGGAGTCATTTTTTTAGTGGTACCTACAAGTAAGTACCGATGCAGAGTCTAAGGTTCAAGAGGAAGACTCTGTTCCCTTCATCATTGAAGTGCACACCATCTCCTCTATAAATGTCTTGCATGTCGTAACGCAAGTTGTTGTGGTAAATGGCACCCATACCATAGTCACGGAGGAAAGCAGAAACAGATTTGTTGACGTGCTTTCTTGCTTTGTCAATCTGTGGACAGAAATGATTGGACCAGTTCCATTTTTGCCTTTGGCATATGTTGGAAAACACAAAGGCAGTTTTAGGGAAAAGTGTAAACAGTTGTGCAAAGGTGTCCTTCATAAGCATTTCCAGACCTACCCCAGTCAAAGTGCCTAGGTCATTGCCACCACAGTGCACTATTATGAGGTCAGGGTGTTGGATTTGAATGAAGGATTTCACCAATGGCATCAATTGGTGCCACTTTAACCCTCTCTGACCAATCCATTTAATGTCTACATTTGGCAAAGCAAGGTCTCTCACCATATGTGTTTTCTCTGCAAACTTTTCACTCCAGAAGACATAGCTGTGCCCTACAATCCACACTGTGAACATCTTCAAAGGAGAACTGGATGCACTCAGGAGGTGTCTTTCAGTAGAATGGCAATATGAAAAGAAAGACAGTTTGGAAATGGAGGCATACATATTTTTTACAAAACAAAAAGAACTGATTGGCTGTTTCATACCATTCTAGAAAAAAAACTAGGCTGTATGTGAAAATTAATAGAAGCATGTTTTGTATTGGTACAAAAAAATGTGTAACCAAAGAACAGTACTATGGATTTGCAGTTAGGATTGAAAAGTCAAGCACTCTTGCTCTGTGGAATTGAAACATTGTGTGTCGAACTTCTGACCTAACTGCACACAGCAGTGTTCCATGAGCTGTTGCTATGGTAGCAGGCAGAAGTCAAGTTGGGGGAAGGGTACTAGGCAGAAGTCAAGTTGGGGGCAGGGTACTTTTGGAAAAGGGTTGGTTTTCAACCAATAGAAATGTGTCATTACATTTGAAAAAAAGGGGGAAGCACTGAGATTTGAAACTTACATGTATATGTGTGGAAAAATAGAGGGAAAGTTTGCCATTATCTGGTTCTGCTGAGAGGAGAGAGGTGTACAGAACAGAGATCCTGGCTCTGATAATCTGCTGTTTGAGTGACACATTTCTTTCACAACTAACTAATTTTAAAGGTGAGTTTACAGTTTGAGAGGGGATGTATGTGGTAACTTAAGAAATGAATAATAGAAATGGGAATTGTTTTTGTTGTAGTTACACATGGTGGATTCATAATGTGTCAGTCTGTAAAAGAGATTTTCACTTGGCCCGAAAAAAAAAGAGCAGTAAGTGTGCTTTCAAATTGGCAAAGAAATTTCGTTTTGGCACTAATGTGAAAACATGACTCTGTGTCCATAGAAGAATTATAGGCAGAAATTTATTGCGTCTTGCTCTGGTGATTTCACAGTTGCAGTAGATGGAAAAGAGGAGCGAATTTTTGGGGGAAGAAGCAGAGGCTTAGCACACACCCATGTGCTTGCCATGTATAGTCATGCACAGTAATTAGAAGCGAGTGGGGTTTTCAGGTTTAAGTCTGTAATGCAAATACATTCAGCATCACTAAGGCTGGTTGCTCCTGCTGGAGTGTAGGCAGTCACAGAGAATACACACGGTGGTGGTCTGAAAAAAAAACAGCTTGGACATGTGCATTTAAATAAATTTAAAAAAAAGGTTTCAGAATGTGTCAGTCTGTAAAAGTGATTTCAAAGTGTAAAAAGAGATTTTCACTTGGCCCAAAAAAAAAAGAGCAGTAAGTGTGCTTTCAAATTGGCAAAGAAATTTCGTTTTGGCACTAATGTGAAAACATGACTCTGTGTCCATAGAAGAATTATAGGCAGAAATTTATTGCGTCTTGCTCTGGTGATTTCACAGTTGCAGTAGATGGAAAAGAGGAGCGAATTTTTGGGGGAAGAAGCAGAGGCTTAGCACACACCCATGTGCTTGCCATGTATAGTCATGCACAGTAATTAGAAGCGAGTGGGGTTTTCAGGTTTAAGTCTGTAATGCAAATACATTCAGCATCACTAAGGCTGGTTGCCCCTGCTGGAGTGTAGGCAGTCACAGAGAATACACACGGTGGTGGTCTGAAAAAAAAACAGCTTGGACATGTGCATTTAAATAAATTTAAAAAAAAGGTTTGAGAATGTGTCAGTCTGTAAAAGTGATTTCAAAGTGTAAAAAGAGATTTTCACTTGGCCCGAAAAAAAAAGAGCAGTAAGTGTGCTTTCAAATTGGCAAAGAAATTTCGTTTTGGCACTAATGTGAAAACATGACTCTGTGTGCATAGAAGAATTATAGGCAGAAATTTATTGCGTCTTGCTCTGGTGATTTCACAGTTGCAGTAGATGGAAAAGAGGAGCGAATTTTTGGGGGAAGAAGCAGAGGCTTAGCACACACCCATGTGCTTGCCATGTATAGTCATGCACAGTAATTAGAAGCGAGTGGGGTTTTCAGGTTTAAGTCTGTAATGCAAATACATTCAGCATCACTAAGGCTGGTTGCCCCTGCTGGAGTGTAGGCAGTCACAGAGAATACACACGGTGGTGGTCTGAAAAAAAAACAGCTTGGACATGTGCATTTAAATAAATTTAAAAAAAAGGTTTCAGAATGTGTCAGTCTGTAAAAGTGATTTCAAAGTGTAAAAAGAGATTTTCACTTGGCCCGAAAAAAAAAGAGCAGTAAGTGTGCTTTCAAATTGGCAAAGAAATTTCGTTTTGGCACTAATGTGAAAACATGACTCTGTGTGCATAGAAGAATTATAGGCAGAAATTTATTGCGTCTTTTGCCCGCTGTAAAATGATGAATGCAATTGCTTTCACAATTTATAGTGAAATGCAATATATTCTGAAAACAGCAAAAATAAGGCAAAAATATTTTTTGGTAAAAAATGTAAATATGTGTACTGTATTATAAAATGGTTTAAAAATATTAATACTTTTTTCTTTTTTTTCAGATCGATATAGAAAATTTTCGTAAACTACAACCATTTAAAAAACTATTTTTTAAAAAAACAAATGAATAAATATTTTTTTCAGTGAGTATGGTAAGTCAATAGTAATAATTGTAGTCTCTCAAGGACCTTGTAATGTGAAAAATGATTTTTAGTGTTTTTTTTAAAAAATAAAAAAAAAGGTACGCTTACCGTACGCGTACGGTAAAAAAAAAAAAAAAAGTTTTTTAAAAAAAATGTAAAAAAAAGATGAAAGATAAGGTTGGCTCTTAAAAGAACCGTTGTGTTCATGCAGGGACAGAGGAAAGGAACCATGGGAAAATCATTCAAAGCTACAAATGTGCTGATCTATTTTGTTATTCACTAGGGAAACACTGGTCTCCCTATAACAAATTAGAGCTTTACAAAATGTGCAATGAATATCAACCTTCCGAAATCGAGGGTTCATTTCCAGAGGGCCAGCAAAAGGAGATTCTCCCCCCACAGATGAAGGGCTCACCTGAGCTGCAGAAGAAGGAGTAAGCTCTGCAGGTGATGGTCCAGGCTGAGCTGCTGTGGATGTACTGGCTCGTCTTTCTGAAGAGTTACCTCCAAAAAGTTGAGCATGTGTCCTTTTGTGTACATCCTTGAGGTGCCTCATCATGGTGTGATTCCCAAAGGAATACTTCCTGTCAGGATTACCTCTAGAAAGTACACGCTTACACAGCTTGCAAGTAACTAAGGGTGCATTCACCTTTTGCTGGCCTTCTGGAAAAGTAAAATAATCCCAAACATAAGAAGGCTTTACTTTCCTCGCTCTCTGCCTCAAGACAGTGCTGCTGGTGCTAGCCTCACTCTCAGAAGAGCTCTGCTGTTCTGCCATCGTATCCCAAAGACAAACCAGCTCCTTCTCCCAAGGGATCACAAGCAGAAATGAGGGGAATGGGTGTGGTGTAGGAGAGTTCTAGAACTGAAAGTAGTTTCAACCAATCAAAAGTTGTGTTTCATGATCACATGACCTACCGTACGCTTACGGTACGCTTACGGTGCGCTTACGGCAAAAAGTACGCGTGCGCGTAAAAAAGACACGCGCTTGCGCGCATGCGCATAACAGTCATTTCCCGGCACTTCCGCGTAACGTGCGCGTGTTGCGTAAGCGCGCACGCGTCCCACGCGCAGTACGCGCGCTACGCAAAGTACGTAACTATACGCAAGCAGCGTAGATAGATTACGGACGTTGCGTAAACCGTACGCTTACCGTGAGCTTACGGTACGCGTACTATAAAAAAAAAAAAAAAAAAAAAAATAATCTAGAAATAAATTTTACTTGTTTATTTTAAAAAATTTATATAAAATAAATATTTAATGATTTTAAAAAATTAAGCATAGTCTTTATAAAAGGTAAAAAATTAAATTAAAAATATGTTTGAAAAAAATGAAGAAAAAAAAAAAAAATTAGCATTTAAAAAACCTTGCAAATTCACTGAAAAAACCATGGGTTTCACACACGTTATAGTTAGGAATTAGCATTTAAAAAACCTTAGAAATTCACTGAGAAAACCATAGGTTTCACACACGTTATAGTTAGGAATTAGCATTTAAAAAACCTTAGAAATTCAGTGAAAAAACCATAGGTTTCGAACACGTTATAGTTAGGAATTAGCATTTAAAAAACCTTAGAAATTCAGTGAACAAACCATAGGTTTCACACATGTTATAGTTAGCTGGACATTTTACTCGTAAAAAACCAATGAAATTGCCCCGTTATAGTTAGTTCAGCTAACTATAACTCGCGCGCCCGCAATGCACTGCTGATGACGTCACATATTACATCACTCATGACATGGTCAGTGACATCACTCATGACATCACTGATGACATCTCAAATGACATCACTGATGACATCACTGATGACATCATCCTTGTGATAGAGTGGCAGACCTCCTCTCACCTTAATATAATCTTTGATACACACATTCAAAAATAGAGACTAAAAATTTCAAAACAATGGACATACCAATACCAGTTACAACAACCTCATCAGTAATTCAAAGATCCACATACACATCCACTCATTCACCAACAGTCCTACACAGTCACTCATACATGTACTCACTCATCATATGTACTCATACATCTATACATCCTGTTACACAATGCCACTCATCCATAGAGTTACTCACACACATAGTCACTCATGCTAAAAAAGAATAAAACATACATTTACTTGCATATACAGTAATACACACACCACCATACTTACTTCTACGGAAACTTACACATACTTAGTCTTTTAAACAATCACTTATAGAAACACATACTTATTCATACAGGAACTCTTTCAATCTCTCCCTCTCATATATACTCACATATATACACCAATACTCACATATACTAGTTTAAAACATATGTAGTTACTCCTGAAGACACTATTGAGACAGTCATTCACTCACTAACACACCCATACACACACTCATCCACCCATACAGTCCTGCACACATGCTGTCTTCAACACATACAAACAGTGAGTCACTCATTCATGCATCTATGCACTACGTAATACCCCCCACCGTACCATGCAGACACTCAGACTGATACTCAAAAAAACAACTAATAACCTATATAGACACCCATGTAGCTACTCACCAACCCATGCAGCCACTTATACACAAAGTGAGAGATACACTTAATCAGTCAGTTACACAATCAATTTTTCAAAAACAAATCATCCATTTAGACACTTATATACCCATTTATTCTTCCATCGACCTTGAGATATACATATATAAAACATATTTAATTTTCAGAAAAACCCACATTCACTGGATGATGTCATCAGTGATGTCATTTGAGATGTCATCAGTGATGTCATGAGTGATGTCACTGACCATGTCATGAGTGATGTAATATGTGACGTCATCAGCAGTGCATTGCGGGCGCGCGAGTTATAGTTAGCTGAACTAACTATAACGGGGCAATTTCATTGGTTTTTTACGAGTAAAATGTCCAGCTAACTATAACATGTGTGAAACCTATGGTTTTTTCACTGAATTTCTAAGGTTTTTTAAATGCTAATTCCTAACTATAACGTGTGTGAAACCTATGGTTTTTTCACTGAATATATATATATATATATATATAGATAGATATATATACACACACACACATACACGTACACACACACTTTATTAATCTGGTAATATTATTTACGGTTCTAAATAGTTCCGGACACCCTGAGTAGGCGTTGCAAACCCCCAGGGGTACCCAGACCGCAGGTTAAGGACTACTGGTTTAGAAAGCACACAACGTTTTTTATAATGGCTCCTCAAAGAGACTCACATTTCAGCTCAGGTATATAGCAATTGAAAGTTTAATGTAGGCATGTCATGTGTGCAAAGTTCTAAAAACGGAATATCTTACACTTTCAGCTCATTGTTTCTGTCCACGCGCTGTTTATTATGTGCTGTGGTAATTACCTTGTATATGCACTTGTGCCAACTACTGAGTGGTTCTAAAAGGAACCGTTAATAATCCTTTCGTGAGAACCTTAGGCCCAGATTTGCTATGTGTTTGCATAGGCGACTGCATGCCTCAAGGAGCTGCAAATGGAAGCATATGTGACCAATAAATATTTTTAACAAAAGATGGAATATGCATTGTGTAATGCCAAACCTACTATTATAAGTGCAAAGGTGGCATAACGGGGTGGAAACAGTACAAGTACCCCTAGACTTCCATGCCAAGCCACATCTAAACAAGCATTGGAAAAGCCATTTGGCCTTTACTTTTGCACCTATTGGCTTTGCCAATACGATTTGCATAGGCTGTGCAGCATCAGCAAAACAAATTCTTCCGAATGCTATACTATATTGCAGAACATTTAAAAAAAAGAAGAAAAAAGGCGCTGGGTGCTCCAGTTCATAGGCATGCACATACGTGATGACATATGTGTGCGCGTGCATCAAAATACATGTAGGTGCCTATAAATTTAGAAAGTTGCCATTTTATTTTATTCACTGACCCAAGATGGAACGGTAAATAAAACAAAATGTATCTAGCATGAAAGCGTTTTTTTACAACAGAAGCAAATTGCTGCCTGGCCCTGCCAAAACAAATTCTATATAATAACAAGAAAGGACTGCAGTGCTGGGGAGGCAAAGGACGAGCAGGTGGGGTAATAGAATAAAAATAAAGAAGAAGATGAGAAGAATAAAAGCAGCACACAAGGGCGAGAGCAACACGGAGGGTTTGGGGGAAGCATACAAGGAAGAGAGCAACATGGTGTGGAGGAGTTAGCAGAGAGAGAAGCATGCAAAAGAGAGAACAATCATCACAGGAGGTAGGGAGCAACTCGTAGCACCGGGCGGGAGAAGCACACAAGAGAAAGCCGGAAAACATATGCACTCTCGTGGAGTGCTTCATCGTAAAGAAAAAAGTACTTCCTTAAAGGTGCGCAGTGGAATGCTACAAGTCAGCCATTCTAAACAATGGTAAACCATCCAATAGGAAGCAAGTGAATGTGAGTGACATTCAAGCCAACCAGTGGGAAGCAGTGGCCAGACTGTAAACTCGCAATAAGTTCTCAGTAAGGCCACAGAAGACCTTTCGCAACCCATCAGAGTGCACAGTCTGGTAGATGAGGCGGGAAAAGCAGCATGGCTTTGTGAAACGAAACCAGTCACAAACAACAGGCAAGCAGAATCTTATGTGATAATCCCGAGCATTAACAGATAATTTTCTATGAAATTACATATTTGATACTGTTTATCCGTGGGTGGCTTTGGTTGGATAGAAATTCTACTATTGGGTGTGCCTCACATGCCCGTCATGCAAGACACCGCTAGCTCGTCTTTGCGCCGTGGCCCATCCCTTGGCGTCACATTAAATTTAGCATTTTTTTTAGTTAGTACAACCAGTTACAGCATCGGCATGTGACTCTTTGGAAATTTGGTGCGGCATGACTTATAGTAAAATTGGATCCAGGCTCCTTGAAAAGTGCCAGGACTTTCTAGATATGTTCCACCATGTATGACACATTCACAAAAAAGCGAAATCAGAAGAACCCTGTCCCCAGTAGAAAATTATCTTTTTTTAATTCACAATTTTGCACAATTTGCCACTAAACCCCCCGGAAAATCAATTGAAAACCACTAGACGTCTTTGTAAAGTGGTCATTATATCCTACCAAACTTGACTATTGTCACTTCCTGGTGGTACAAATGCACTATTTTACCGTTTCCCCAAGCTGTTATGGTCGCTTGGCATTTGGCCCACCTTGTCCTGCTGTGGATTAGGACTTTTACATATATTACTTCCTATCCACTTGGGGTTTTGCTGGTTTCACCTGTCATGTGGCATTTTACAAAAACTCCTAAGTGTATGATGAAAGGTTCACATAAACCACTGCGGCAAGGAGCGCACGGCGAGTAGGCGTAAATGCATGATTGTTACCCAATACCTTAGGGCATTTCAACAAAGCTAACAAGCACATCTGGGGCTCATTGTATTCCCCTTTCATCGTCCCTCTTTGCATAGAACTGGAGTCATCTGCAATATACTATGTATAGGCTTCAACACTAGTAACTGTGGTGGGACCGCAAACAAAACCGCAGTACTCCCCTTACTCAGAGCACCAGATGCAAAGACAGCACTGAGGGGTAGCCAAGGGCAGCAACTGCTACCCCTTGATGTGCCATTGGGTACCCCTGACATGCCCTTGCTTTCCTGGTATCCCGAGCCCTAAAGACAGAGGCCAGAGGACTCTTAAGAGACATGGTTACTTTCTGTAGTTTCCCCTGCTTGCCCTTCTCAAAACTTTAAGCAGCAAATTGGCGGCTGTTTTGGAGCCATGAAGGAGTAAAGGGGTCAAACATGTAACGTCACTGGGGATCAAATGGTGCATGATGTCACTTCCTGTACTGCTGGACATGTTTTTGCATACTTTTTCAATTTAAATATTTTGATGGTAATTATTATTCTTTGAGGGATTGCTTTTTTTTTTTTTACAAATACCAAACATGGTTTATGCAAAGTTCTGATTGCACACCAGGGAATTAAGCAAAGAGGGTTTGCCCAGGTCCATATTATAGGCACATGTAGGCCCAAGAGATAAATATAGCAAGCATAATTTTCTATTTTTATGTTTTACATATTATAAAATTGAATGACTGTAGCTTTCACTGTTTTTAAAATGTGGAAAATTGACCTAACATGGAGGGACAAATCAATCTGTTCAGTTTATGTGACCGTTGTAGCATAAATAGTGCTAAATCAGTTTTCCTGCATGTTATTTTTTAACAAATATTCCTCTCTTATCAATTTTTTCTTTGTTAAATATCATTATTATACACATCAAATAATAAACAAGCAAATAAAAGGTCCGATTTTTTCATGAAATTGATTTTCAGCATTTTGGGACTGGTGCAAAAATGTTTCGGCAGCTCTGTAAGGAAATGCCCCTTTTTGCATGATCCCCCCAAAGTTTTGGACTGATGCTGCGGGTTTTACAGCTCTGAGAGTGCAGTAAGTCTTTCCAACCAAGCCTCAGTTCCAGTGATCTGAACCATAAAACGTGAACATCAGCAAAATGTAAACTTTCATATTATAAGTCTCTAGTATATGGTACCAGGGGTACCCAGGGCTTTTAAGTTAAAGTGTCCCTCGTGGACTGCAGCACTTATTGTGCCACCAGAAGTGTGACAAAGCAAAGTATGACTCCCAGCCTGCCATTGCTGGCTGGCAAAACAGTTTTCAAACTGTTACCTCGATTTGCCATTTAAAATAATGACAAAGATCAAAGTTCAAACTTTCATTTTTAATATATATCAGTCATCCCTATGGCAGGCCTATCAAGCCCCAAGGCAGGATGCCATATATTAAAAGTGTAGAACATGTGTTTTTACATGTTCTAACAGCAAAAATCCCAAATTGTCATTTTTTCTGTAGAAAGGCTGGTAGCCCCATTGGCTAATACAGAGTTACAGTTTGACAACTCAGCTATACTTACTTCGGGAAGGGGTCACTAAAATTGGTACTTCAAGGTATCAAAGGGATTGTTGCATTAAAACCGACTCGAAGCCTACGTGACATTTTATGTAACTTTTAGGTAAAAGAGAACTTTAGAAACTTGCCATTCTGTTGACCAAATTTTTCCAGTGACTGTTTACGGTTGCTGGCCACAAAACAGCCTTCTGCCCTCCCTCGGGGAAGTGTGAACAACTATCAGGAAGGAACACAAAGGACCTGCTGTTGGAAGAGGTGTTACCTCTCTCTGACAGGAAGGGCCAAATAGGGTCTGAGCCCAAAAGGTGAGCTTCAAAGGGGAAGCCGCCTTTGACAGGCAAATGGTGGCCTTCTCACCCACTCCCACAGGCCCTCCACAACACTGGACCCGCCTACATGAACCACCTCCTCTCGTCCCACGCACCCCTAAGATCCCTCTGCTCAGCCCAGCTCTCTCTCGCGACAGTTCCACGCATCAAGAAGACCAGAACAGGAGGACGCGCCTTCTCCCTCTTCACCGTCAAGTGAATGGAACACCCTCCCTCTCCACCTCCAAAAGACACCAATACTCCCAAAGTTCTTGAAGGACCTCACGACCTGGCTCTTCGACGAATCTCCGTGAACATCCAGGAGCTGCGCCCCACCCCTCCCCACCTCAGCGCTTTGAGACCCTGTCGGGTGAGTAGCTGCGCTTCACAAACCCATGATTGATTGACTCAACACAAGAGGGGCTGCTCTTTTGTTCTGGTAATCAGGTTGTGATTGGGGACAGAGAAGGAGGAACAGTTGCCAAACCAATTTTTCCATGGGCTTGTAGCCCTCAGGTAGGGCTACCAAGCTACACACACTGAGTGGAGGGTTCTGCTATCTTGGCAGTGGGCAGAATATTGAATTCTGGGATAGCTAGATGCCACATTTAGCATGAATTTGTCATCTGTAGGGAGGGGAACTAGTAGCCCATTGCCTAGTAGTCACCGCATCCCTGAGGGCGGTTTCTGGGCATTACAATGGCTTCCCTGGCCCCAGGACCTCAGATCATGTCTGTACTGGAGAGAGGACCAAGAAAGGACTGCCCTGCTGTTCCCTGGACCCGGCAAAGAGAGGCTGGACCAAAGACAGGACTGCACCAGCCCCAAACAGAAGAAGGGACTCCAAGAGTCAGTTGGCAGACTTCCTGTTACAGCTACAGGGTAACAAAAGATGAAGAAGCCCACCTTGGCAAGTTGGTAGCCACAAGCGCTTGACCACTGCTGAAGCGCAGCCTGAGAGAAAACGTTCCAACCCTCAAAAGTTGCACCAGAGTCTGCTGGAAGTGGAGCAGTTATCAGAGTGCATTTTGGTCACCCAAGACAGACACTAGTCTCAGTTAAAGGGAACTTCTGGTTCCGCTGTTAATTGAAGACCAGTGGACGAGTGGCAACTGTTTTTTGGCTGGACATCAACTGGACTTCGAGGGACATTGACTTCTGAGTCCAGAGTCACCCATGAAGACCCCTGTTACCAGATCAGCATCCTCAGTATCCTCTAGCATCCTCAGTATCCTCTAGCATCCTCAGTATCCTCTAGCATCCTCAGTATCCTCTAGCATCCTCAGTATCCTCTAGCATCCTCAGTATCCTCTAGCATCTTCAGTATCCTCTAGCATCTTCAGCATCCTCTAGCATCCTCAGTATCCTCTAGCATCCACAGTATCCTCTAGCATCCTCAGTATCCTCTAGCATCCTCAGTATCCTCTAGCATCCTCAGTATCCTCTAGCATCCTCAGTATCCGCTAGCATCTTCAGTATCCTCTAGCATCTTCAGCATCCTCTAGCATCCTCAGTATCCTCTAGCATCCTCAGTATCCTCTAGCATCCTCAGTATCCTCTAGCATCCTCAGTATCCTCTAGCATCCTCAGTATCCTCTAGCATCTTCAGTATCCTCTAGCATCTTCAGCATCCTGTATCCCCTGCGTCAGGGCCACTCCAGTGAAGTCTTTGGCTGTTCGCCCATAAACCTTGAACTGAACCGGAGACAGTTTTGAAAGCAAGGTAACTGTCCAACCAAGCCTTATTGACCCCTGAGGCTCGATCCCTCCCTGAGTTGTTCGTTTAAAGAAGGCTGGAGTAGCTGAACACAGCCTTATAAAAGTTTTCAAAGTAACAGTTTTCAAAGTAGTTGCCAACGCTTGTCCACGATTTGAGGGAAAACCAATAATTTACTAATTGCTCAACAATTTATATCTCCAGAATCCTCTGGTGGATTTTGTTAATTCTGGTGTCTAAGAATTCATAAAAATATATTCTATTGTTATAAATTAGTGTTGGATTCCCTTTGTGTTGTGTTTCTTTCTTATTCAACTGTTTTGGTATCTCTGAATGCTTTGCACTTGTTCCTTTGTTAAAGCCTGACTGCTCAAAGCCAAAGCTGCCCGGAGTTGAGCTAAGGTTTTGCAAATGAGCCTGACTGGACCCCAGAGGGATGTGTGAGTTTATTGCAGGTGAGGTCGCACAACATATACTAGGCCACTTTCCTCACAAGTATGGACTATAACATAGGGCTGACTTTAGGGCTGTTCGACTGGTGCGGCCGCACTGGGCTCTGACCTGAAGGGGGATACTGACCACAGGGGGGATGCTGTGTTTAGCAACAACATGGGATTTAAAGGCATCTGCTGCAGAGTTCCTTGTGCAGTCGGCTTTCAGGCAGCAATACAAATGTCAAGCTATCTCTTGCAATGTTCCTGCTAGCAAGATTTAGACTTTAGTCTAGGGCTGTATTGGCTCACCATAAAGTAACGCAGAGGGTTAATAGGCTTGCTGCAAAGAACAGATCAGTATTGTATGTGGATAGCTGGGTAGATTAGTAAGGAAAGCCTTAACCAGCGATTTAAAACAAATTAAATGTATATGAGAGAGGGGCTGTGAAGAGATGAATGGCACTTTTGCCCATGCTGTTCCGTTAGCCGAGACACCCTTCTAGGAGATTGCAGGAATACTTTATTTGGCTCTTATCAAGGAGGCCCACACATCGTATGCAGCTACTTGACCGAGCATACTTGATATCATCACAAACGAGGGTCCGGACCGGATTGGGCCCGCAGAACCTCTTTTTACAAGCATCATACTCACCATACACATCGTTTGCCGATCTTGCCCTGATGAAGTTCAACCTTTGAACAAAACGCGTTGGCTGATGTTTTGCACAGATCCCATGGATTGTTTAAAATAAAGATTGATATATTTTTGCAACGAAGACACTGATCAAGCTTCTTTATTGACGCTATACCAACTTGGGAGTGCACCGCTCCATTGTTCTCTAAGTTCTGTATTTCTGCTTGGCAGTTGGCCTCCCACAGCGGCGGGGGCAGGAGCAGAGTGTGCGCACCGACTTCCGTCATACAAGTAATCTACTTACTAGGGGATCACATCGAGGAAGTGCAGCAATTGGAGTCCGCCGTTGGTTCTCTTTTCTCATTGGCACTTTTGCCAAGTGGTAGTGAGGGAAGACGAGGAGGAGGTCATGTGGGATGGTGCCAAAAAGATTGTGGCACCGGGCGTCACCAGCGCCAAAGCCAGCCCTGCTAAAAAAAATGTGCTTGCTTCATTTCACCCATAATTGCAGTCGGGAAAAATAGTGCAAATAGCAGTTTCTTCCATTTATGCACTAGCGTACAATTTTGCAATCTGGCCGTATGCATTAATTTAAGAGTGCACCTTTGTGTTTGAAAAGTGGTTTTATTTGGTGAAGCAATTCATTCTTAAGTTACAGTGAATGTCAAATCAGGTGTTGTGCCCAATCTGACATTTTCACTTTTCACAAAGGCGGCTTAGACCTATGATTTTTCTCAATCTGGGCTTTGCATGGGGGTCAAATGGTCCAAATCCCAGTTTTGCAGCACGTGACAAAGGAAAATGTGCAGTTGCACCATGTGATAAAATGAAACCCAGATGTTATCCTTGAGTCCAAAAAGGCGGAAGGATGAAAAACTGCTCAGGGAAAAAACCACAACCTGAGTGATTTTTACCTCCCACTGTTCCCACGC
Source organism: Triturus cristatus (assembly GCF_964204655.1). NCBI lineage: Eukaryota > Metazoa > Chordata > Amphibia > Caudata > Salamandridae > Triturus > Triturus cristatus. Next base: position 817,900,857 of record NC_140593.1, on the reverse strand, counting down.
AACAGGCAAAAGTCTCTTTTTGTGTGATGCTTGTTCTTTGAGAAGTACTAGAAGGAATGAAGTGTGGAACCCAGGCCAGCAAAAATATCCATTGCATTTCAGAGAGCGATACATCAATGTTCTGATTAGTACCGTGGAAATGGCTGGGGCGAAACGTGTCTGCTGTGGCTACAGAGCTATGCATCATCAGGGGATTAAATATGGATGTCTAATCTACTTTCACTGAAACTGTGAGTAATTTGTGAAACAGAAGACATGGGAGAGCGCCAAGATACCTCACTTATTCAACTATTTGAAAGAACTGTGTAAATGGTCACACCCACTGGCTTTCTCTGGGATACTTATTTTATTTATTTGTTTATTTGAAAGGTTTTATATAGCGCTGGCTAGACCCGGGGGTATCAGAGCGCTTTACATGAGAAAAAGGAGTCAAGAAAAGCAGTAGCTCAAGGTAAAAACAGAACAAGCAAGTATATTTCTCAATAAGTTAACAAAGGGGCAAAAAGTACTTTACATGAGAAGAAGCTATTAAGGGGAGCAATTTATCAGGGTAAGCCAAACAAGCAGGTACATCTCACATTAAGTTATGGGGTGCAAAATTCTGGGTGGCTAGTGGGTAAAACACATCTAAATAATATAAATGGGTGAAAAACTTAGGGCAGAGAAGAGAGTATCAGCAGGGAAGAATAAAAGGTAGAGGTAGGGGGTAATGGTAGGAGAAGGGGGTGGTGCTCAGGAGAGGGTAAGGTCAGAGTAGACAAGATGAGATGTAAAAAGGGAGCGCGAAGTGAGAACCAGGAGAAGCAGAAAGATGTATACCCGCTGCAACAAGCTTATGGGAGGTGAGCTAGCCCCATAACCAGTTCAGACCCTCTCTCAATTGGACATGTTCAAGTGTGGAATAGACCTTAGGATGCAGCAGCTTTGACCTCTGTTAGCTTCAACCAAACCCTTTGACCTCACATCTCTGAACATTCATGTGTCTTTTCCTTGTAACTCGGGTTAATTTCCATAACTTGCGCTGGGTGGTGGGGAATCATCGTTTACATCGCATGCGATACATCGCATGCCATTTCAACGCGGTAATTACAACGACTTGCTGTAGGGGGCAGAAGGTGTTGGATTTAAAATCCAACACCTTCTCTACTGTTGTACAGACTGGAGTTAGAATAGTAAATTATACTATTACAAAATCCAGCGCGCCCCCTACAGCAAGTCGTTGTAACGACTTGCGTTTAAATGGTACACCATGTAAAAACGAGGTTGTTGTAACGACCGTGTTGTAATGGCATGCGATGTATTGTATGCGTTGTAACGTGGCCTATTTGGGTGGTGACAGTGTTGCAGTTTGCACTGTTGTATTAAAGGTACATACATAACTTGTGGGTATTAACTATATCACAGCATAAAGTTCAGCATTTATGCTACATGTTGCTGATTTTATGAAGTTCGCAAAGAAAAGTTGCAGTTAAGGCCTACATTTTTCTCTGGCTTTAGTTGGCACTTAATTTGTAGAAAAGTAACACTGCCACAGACAAATGTTTGGCAAGCTGCAACTTTTAAATGGACTGTCCATTAAAACTTTGTCATAAGGGAAAAGCCAACCCTTAAAAACAGTTGTTTGTGTAATTTGGTGCGTAGCAGACGCAACTTATATGCCCCACCCCTTTCATAATAGTATGCAAACTGCAGCATTTAGCTCTGTAAAACAAATTATTGGCGCTGGTTACAATGTATGTAGACATAAGGGAGAGGTGTGGTGCAGCAAAGCAGCGGCCAGAGCGGCTGACTCTGGAGTGTGGGTGTCACGGTTCAATTCCCCGGCGGCAGCTCAGCTTAGCAACATGTAACTCTAAGCAGCAGCTCACCTAATCTCCCTGAATGCTCCCAGCTCCCTGAAACCTTAAGGGGTGATATGTTCACGCTTTACAAGTACGGATTTTTATTTATTTAGACCGGCCCATAGATGTTCGCTAGGATACGTTAGCAGTTGGTAACAATGTTAGCTATGTTTTTCACTTCTTATGCAAAAGAAATTGACTATGGTATACAGCCATGGATTTTCTTATATTGCATTGCTTAACACAATCTTTGCACTGTCTTATAGTGTACATTTAAATCCATATATGTCAGACCTCAAATGCTTGTAGTTTTTCATCTCAATAAACGGTCAATATTCATCCTGGAACATAGTTTACTATACCGCAAACGTGTTTCGCGACAGCCGAAAATTTTCTAGGCTGAAAGTAATGACACACAAGACCCTCACAAGTAACATAGGGCCTGGTTTATATTTTGGCACCAAATTTAGAAATGACTGCCAAGCTGGTGCCAATTTCTAAAGCATCGGCAGGAGCCTCCGTCACAGCGGTTCCTGTCAATTCTGTTTACAGTTTGATGCACAGCTCCGTTAACATGATGGACCTGTACACAAAATATTTTTCTTTTTTTTTCTAAAAAAATAATCCCAAACCACGATTTTCTTTTGTGAAATAAAAAATAAAATGCTTCCCTCGCCATGGGAGTCCTCTCCCAAGAGCGAGTAGAACATTTAGCAGTTTCCACGGCCCCTTACCTCTGGGTTTTTCCTGGCGGTGACGGGCAGTGAAAACTGACCTCTAATTCCACCCATCTAAGGGGCATATTTACAAGGGCTTTATCTCTGCTTTTTTGGCTTTTAAAGCCAAAAAAGCGGAGACAAAACTATCGCCCTATTAACAAGAGGGTGCTAACATGCATTAGCGCATGTTAGTACCCTTTTACCCAGCGCCTCCCTTTGCATCTCTAATGAGATGCAAAGTGGCCGTCACTGGGCAGGACAACCTTGTAAATATCGCTGATGTTCACATCGCGATATTTACAAGGCTGCCCCAGCCTTTTAGCACACGTTACTTTTTGGAGAAAACCGCTGTTTTCTCCAAAAACTAACATCTGCTAAAAAGCAGACTTACCTATCCCTAACATTGGGTCGGATTATGCTGATGCGACCCTGTGGGTCGTATCAGCAAGGTTATCGCCGTTTTGCAGGGAACATCGCTGGAAAACCAGTGATGGTCCCTGCAAAACGGCGATTTCCCCGCTATCTCTGGTGTTTTTATCGCCCTGGAGTAACGTGTTGTTAATAACGCGTTACCAGGGCGAGAAATTCCAGAGATAGATGGCGATAAATAACAAAGCGCTAAGCGCGCTTTGCGTTTATTTATCGCCGTCATTGTAGATATGCCCCTAAATTTAGTGGTTGGAATTAGCTGTCTCTCTCCAATGGCCCTTAATCCGCAGGGCCATCAGAGGGGTTTAATCACACTGAAGATGGAGTAGTTTCCACCGTGAACTCCGCCTGCATTTAAAATTGGCAGACAGACCACAGTCTTTGCGGCATAGGTACTCCGAATACCTCTACCGCCAAGATTTAAGTCAGGCACACAGCTCACAATTAGAGTACCTGAAATTGACTATGTGATACCATATGATAAAATGTTTCTTTTCCTGTCATCGTGCAGCGCTCAAATGCCAAGGTCTTTATTTTGAGAAAACTTTAAGCGATAGCTCCCTATATATTAAAAAACATGAAGAACTCATCATATTCAACCACCATGCATACTTATGGGTGCACTTTCCGTATTGAACAGACTTGTTTTTTTAAAACATTATTACTGGACTGAATTAGTGTATTTTGTAACCTACATTCAAATCGTGAAAAGCTCACGGTACTATAAAAATTAAAAATGTTCTTTCTCTAAGCTCTTATTCCTTTATTTATGTATTTCATTTTCCAACAAAATTTGAAAAAACGATGTTAACAGAAAATGTATTTGGTGCGAACTCTGTGGATAGGAAAACAAGCAGACATGCGCCTTGATAAACTCTGTTACTGTCTGTTAGAAGCCCTCACAAACATGTTGCCTCAGGGGGATGTTTCATGCAACCTTCTGATGTGGTCAGGGTACTTTCATTTACGAGTATTATGTGCCAAGAAGAGGTGGGAGACGTGGGACTGGGCTTAGTGCCAAACCTGAAACCTGCCCTGCTTAGAAAAGGAAAATATTGTCTCAGCTAGAGAGTGTTTCGATGGGAGGTTGTTAATAGTTTTGACACGACATAGAAGCAAGCATGCAAAAACCGCGTGCTGTTATTTCAACAGTTCTCCGGCAAGCCAACTGTTATAGATTCCAGTGTGTGCATCTAGGGCCATCTACTGGTTGATATTGGAACACTTTAAAAATGCTGCTGCTATTGCTGTGCGTCTAGTGCCATCTACTGGTTGATATTGGAACACTTTAAAAATGCTGCTGCTATTGCCTAGGTTATGAAAAGGTTGCACACAAAGAATTCCAGTGGAATTCTTATTTATGTACAGTTTTCAGGCTTTTTCAGACGCTGAATGCCTCTTTCATTAGTGGTTTAAGGTTAAAGGGAGCAGTTAAGGTAACCTTTTGGAACTTAAAAAGCCTATAATAATAAGCCCACTGGATATCTGTCTGCATGACATTTCATTTAGGGTGCCTGACGTACTGGTGAACTTCAGTTGTCATCTGATTGAAGGATTATACTGACGACGCAGCAAGGCATGTTACTAAAGAAGATCCATGTGTAACCAGGTTGACTGGCAAATTTACTCAATTATTCCAAAATGGTATACATTCATCGCAACAGCTACCACATTAGCAAGAGCAGTAGCCCTATTTGCCAGCCACAAGCCCAAGCTCAAGGCCAGGGGACCACTACATGACTCGCCATTACAGGTGACTGCTGTTGCTGCTGCTTTTATCAATATTTTTAAATGATTCAAGTATTATTGTTATTGAGAACAGACCACTAGGCTGCTTAATCTGCAACCTTTTTCGTCTTGCTTTGGAGAGATTCAGATTCCATTAGCATCAGGTTGATTTAGAGGAGCTTAATGTCGATTCATCATTCAGGGCCGGATTGGTTAGTTTTGCCGTCAGTCATAATCCTGGGGGCACAGCTTGAGTCACTAGAGGGCGGTTTTTTTGAAAGTCTAATGGCCCTTTTTGGGGCATTTGTCACATTCTCCAGCTCCCTATGGTTAATTGTAGCAGAAACATTTGGATGTCAGGGCTTTAGAAATCTGGGAGGTCCCGCCCCTGAGCTGTAGAGCTTGGTGTCCTAACCCTCTAATGTAAGGACTTAGTTCAAAGCACCAACACTGAATTAGGGAAACCAGCTGGACCACAACTGTGACACAGACCCACTGAGCAATCATCCACAGGCATTGTTTCAGGGACACAGTGGCAATCCAAACCATTCTTTGTTTATGAACCACACACTAAATCCTAGCACTAAGAAACAGGGACATGTATAATAAAATGTTTATTCTAAAATCATCAGTCTACTGCATAAAATATGAATGGTACCCACACAGACTATAAAAATGAGAACAGTTAGGCATATTATGATCAGCGAAAACAAGTAGAACATTTCTAGCTTTTTAGTGAAGTGTTCCTCGCATTCTAAAACCATAATGTTATTTTGAAGCGCTATGCTAAATTGTAGCAACAGCATTAAATCCCAAATCTGCCTTTTGAGCTTCTCAATACCTTTGTCTAGCGAGTGTGGTGTTTAGGCCTCAGGCCCACATGGAAGCAAAAGGATGGACACATACACTCCGTAGTGTGGTGCGATAACTGGCCACGAGCACGTGCACCCGGCCCTTTTATTGGCAGGCTCACGTCACTCGTGACACCTGTGAGGGATGCGTGTGGGGTGCAAGTGTGCCCACTCCCATAGGGGAGTGGCTACTAACTCTGTCTGTCGAGACACTAGCATGTGTCTCGCAGGACACAACAGCGAGGTCAACTCTTACTCATCAGTGCTCCGACCGGTGAGCGAGAATGTGCACGCTCAGTCATGGGCACCTTCAGCACGACTCCCAGAGTCAGAAATCAACGCTCAGTCACCGCAGTTTCAATGTGTTGAAATTGTATATGCATCAGGAACACTTTTGGCAGGTTGCACATGGTGTCCTTCATCATTGTTGCTGTTACTGAAACTCAATGAAGAATTATTATACAGAAACAAATCAACTCTTGGACTTAGAGCAGCTGGCTCTGCAATCAGGAGTCATCTGGGAGCTAAATTTAGTGTGAAGACCTCTCCTCAGTCAACTAGTGGTGACATCTCGGGGTTTAAATAGGGTTTGACCTCTGACGTCAGGTTTTCAAAATAAAACAGAGTTGGGAGACACTGTGGGGCAGATTTACAACCCCCCTGCGCCACCACTTTTTGTGACGTACTGGAGGCGCATTTCACTTCTCTATATTTGCAAGGAGAGGAAAAGCCACCCTGCGTGACTTTTCCCCTCCTTGTAATTATGGCCCCTTAACACGCAGCACTTTGCGTGGAAGGGGCGTTCCATGGGTGTTGCTGTGGGTGTTCCCACGCAACACCCATGGAATGAGACACATTTCCAGATTTACGAGGGATCGTAAATCTGGAAATGCGTTTCAATGCTACGCCTCCCCAGGGGTGGCGTAGCGAGGCGCAACAAGGAGAAATGTTTTTATTTCTCCTCGTTTTTTCCTCTTTCTAAGCGTGCTGCATTCTACAGCACGCATTGAAAGAGGAAAATGCCTGTAGTGATTGTTTTTGTGCAAGAAGGTGCCCCTTCCTGCACAAAAACAATCTCCCCAGGACGCAGGCATCCTTGCACCATGGCGCAAGGGTGCCAGCGCATGGCTGCAGTTTGTGCGCCAACGCAGGGGAGAGCACAGGAATGCGACATACTATTGTAAATATGCCGCATTCCTGTGCTTCGGAAGTGCCGCAGCGTGGCGCAGCCAAAGGGCTTGCGTTGCCGCGCTGCGGCACTTCCTTTAAAGATCAGCCCCTGTATCTCTTACCAAACGAAATTAACATGGTGAAAAGTATGTCGGAGCATTCATATGTTTATGTTTAAGTAAGGTACCATATTGTTAATGACAAAAGTGAACAAATGTTATCTTAGACAGTGAACAGCAATAATGATCTCAGCACTTTTCATGCGCTGTTAGGAACTTTACACGTTCTATAACAGATATCAGACTGAAGTCTTGCCACGGAGCAAAAATAGGCTAACTAAAATGGAGACTATCATGATGTACATGTGGTAAATGAAGATGCAGGGTAGCCGGGGGTATAGTGGTAACAAGATTGTTTATTCAGGATGGATAAGAGTCTCAGGTTACAGGTAGTAGATGGTAGCCCCACCAGGAGTAGCATCTTGTTGCTCAGCCCAGCACTCCAGCTAGCATTCACTCAACTAGGAACTCCTCAGCATTCTATTACCTCACACTCACACTGGCTGAGCAGCAGGGGACATCAAAGTAAGGGAGAATGCATGGCATCTACATGGCAATACCACAGTACACAATAAGGTGTAAGAGAGAGAGAGAGAGAGAGAGAGAGTGGGGATCGCTGGAAAGAGAGACAGAATGTGACAAGAGAAAGAGTGCGAGTTGGTTTGAACATTTTTGTCAGAGCTTGTTGATTCCTAGTCTCTGGTCCTCATAGCACCCCATGGACCCAATAAATAGTGGAATTATAAAACCCATGTGATTTTCAGAGATATGTGTTTAAAAAACATTGTATCAGAATAAGATTGGCACAGGGTAACAGGCATAGACAGAAGAAAACTGTTGGTTCTCAATCACGCCATTCTCAGATTACAGTAGAACACACCTAAAGGCTTCACACACCCTTGGATGACCTTAAAGAGTGTTCAGACTCATTAGTCATATTCAAAACACACTTCACAAATCCAGCTTAGGGCCCAATTACGATGTCATGCGGAAACTATACCACCTGACTCCTTGTCGAATTCGGTTCCGACCGACTCGCGGTCGGTAGTTCCACACGACCGATTACAATTACCAGTCGGAAGGTCTCTCATTGACATCGATGGGATCCTGTTTTTCAACCAACAACACAGGCTCCCATTGCAAAAAGGGGTGGTTTCAGAAAACCTTACACCCTGTCACAGGCACCCCATGGTGCCTGCCACACTGGGCATGGTTTTAAAGGGGGCCCCTTGGGTATCCCCATGGCCCCCAACTAGAGGCTTCAGAATGAAGGGTGGTCTGCTAGGGCCCCACAAAGACAGTTTCTGACAGCCTTTTCGTGTCGGACAAACCAAGACGGGAAGGCTGTCCGAATCCGACATCATAATCTGTAGGTCGAAAACGCTGTCCGTAGAGCTGTACGAATCAGCTCCGACCGACTCAGTGTCTATGAATGCCGGTCTGAACAAATTCGGAATCTCCGAACAGTTTCCTTTCCGACCGCATGCATCGTAATCGGTCGGTCTGAATCCTTTCTGACCGAGTCGGGCAGATAGGTTCTGACACGGTGTAGTGGAATCATACTGTCGGTCGGAGGCTTTCGGACTCACATCGTAATCAGACACCTTAGTGCTGTTATGCCCCAACTCAAACATTCTTAAGGCACTCAACAGGCAATCCCAGCCATTACCACCAGATGCACAATCCTGCTGATATTTTGTGTTCCAATTGCAAACCTGTCTGCCCAACCCAAACCTTTTGGAACTAGTACAGGCCTCCCTTCTGCTCTGGGCAGTTTGTACTTAAATTTATGGATATGACAATTGAAACAGCCGACTGGAATGAGAAATGCATCCGCGCGTTACCCGCCCTTTGTTAGTTAACACTACCATTCATACTGAGGACGACATGGTTCATTTTCATGTGCTGTCTCATGACAACATCTAGCCCGCAACTGTTTAACTTTTTCCTGGCCTACACATATCACAATCATGTTACGTAGTTTCTTTAGAGTATGACATGCAAAGTGTACACTTTTTCGTATTACTGATAACATTTTGTTTTTGCTATATATCTTTTTATTAAAGTGTCATCATGAAATAAACCAAAACATGGTTTCAGAGTCAATTCCACAAGGCTTATACAGAGCATCTCACAGTGGTAGTCAGCACAATAGGAATGCATCAGTGGTGGATTCGGGACAACTGTGGTGGGACGCAGTATGATTGTGGACAGCCACCAAGTGTACATGTCTTAGAACAATTAATAGCAAATCTAAGTGAAAGCAACAAGTACCAATTCAGAATGCACCCACGGAAGGAGCTGATAATGATTTTTGATACAGTGCTACGTCTTAGATTTTTGTCTTTTCTAAGCTCTGTAAATAACAGATGTTACTAATCCAAAATATATGGTAGTTACTTACCATTGAGAAATGGAAGTCTGAGCTACCTAATGCGGGATTCAAACTCAAAAGACCAGCGACGGCTCCTTTGCTAAGGCAAAGGAGCGTCACCCCACTGCTCTGTGAGCAGGTCAAAATGGAAAAAGAAAATTACAATAACGCATTGTTATTATCATGTTATTAGGTCTCGCCTGACCCAGCGCATGCGCTGGTCTGGCGAGACTTATTGAGAGGGCTCCAAAAAGTGCTACCAGGCCAGCCTGGAGCTACAGTGCATGTGTGCGGGCGCGCGCGCCGCGCTTTACCGCGATTACTTTCACTTTAGCGGCCACACGGCCGCCTTGATGTTTGATTGTGATCCCGATCGCTTTGCATAGCCAATAGGTCTCGCTTTTGGGACCTTATAAGTATTTAGTTATGCAACTGTTGCATGGCTAAACACTTATAAGGTCCCAAAGGCGAGACCTATTGGCTATGCCAATGCTTGTTTTTCTGTTGTTGCTCAGCTGGTGAGGGCAGGGTTGGGCTAGGCTGTCACGGAGGAGGAGGGGAGGAATGGTGAGCACTCTTTTAAGTGCACATGACGGTCTGGTCGGCCATCTTGGGCCGGCCAAACAGCCACGTGCACTTTGCATGTTCTCCATCAGGCTGTATTGTGCAGTCTGGGTGGAGAACATCCACAGCCTCCCAGTCCCTCTCTGAGCACCAAACCATGGTGCTCAGACCAATCTCATCACTGCTATCAGCAGGGTTGTGATTGGCTAGGAGGGTTTGAAAGACCTGGTGCTTCCTGCCCCTGGAGTCCTGGAATCGGGTGAAGAGGACTGAGAGGCAGCAGCTGGCAGGCAAGTACTTAGCTGCCACTGCAAAAGACTCGATTCACAAAAAAGTGCAAAAGTACGTTTCAAGATTTCTTCTCCATTTGAACATAATTTTGTACTTTTTTGGAAGTCATACACACCCCTGCTAGTACCTCTGGAAAGCTGCACCAGTTGCGCCTTTCCATTCGTACTGTGGCGAAAGTTATTTTTCCCACATTGGTATGCCCAGAATTGTACGGAAAGTAGAAGCACACTTGGAGGAATCCAACATCAACGTGCACTGGCTTCCATCAGCACAAATTAAGCACTGCAGAAGGTGGTATGTTCTGGTCTATCTTCGGAGTGATGTGCCACCTCGTCTATTCTGTCAGTGCTAAGGCCTCCAAGAATGCAGTAGTGGAGATTTTGAGCGAAGGCCGAAGCCACTGCGTCTCCAGTCCTGCACTTCCTGAGCCTACCACTTTCTGTTCCACGTACCCCGCCATAGCTGGGACGCCGTGTTTGATTAATATTACCAACGGTACCGCGTATCCACTATAAGGACACCCAAAGCTTGCTAAGCAGCTCTATGCATGGATTCTCTGGACCCCAAGTTGAGGAATATTTAGCCATTTGGGCACTCCCATTTGTCTAGCAACCAGGCCAGTTTTAGGTGATATGTTATCCATAGGTTTTGAAACCAACTACAGCACAACAGCTTTTCTTCTCACTTTAGCAGTAATAAAGGTACAGAAATAATTTGTAAAAATGCCCCTATCAGCTTGTTAAAACAGATTATTTTTGGCATACATGCACTACTTCGGCAACCACTACATCACAGACATAGTATTATTCAACGGCTTAAGGACGCGTTGTGTAATTACATTGTGCTTTTAGGTATTGTCATTTATTGGTATAAATATAGTGTGCGAGTTATGGCTTCCATGGCTGTTGTGCAAGTTATGAATTGAGCTCCTAACCATAATTTGCGAATGTCAGTTTTTTAAAATTTTAATTCACATCCATAACAATGATTTACCTTATTAATTGAGTGAATATCTGAGGTTTTTTTTTTTAAAATCTACATTAAGGTGTTATGACCAAAGCTAACCATAACTTCGCTTTAACATTTGCTTTTTTCAGTGAAGTTTGTATCATAGAACACACCAACAGTTTTTAATGGTCAATCCCCTTTGGCCAGGTTTTTTTTGTTATTTGTTTGTTTATATGGGCCGCAAACCTGCTACAAGTTCTGTGTTCTCAGACTGAAACCCAAGGCAAGCTCCTTGGGCCTGTTTTGCCCTTTTATGAGCCCGCATATATGATTATTGGTCAGTCTCCTCGTGTACTGACTCCCATTTTGGTGGCCGCAAAGTAGGGATTCCCACTGTGGTTATGTTCAATGTATTGACATACATCCTTAAGATTTGTGTATTTGCAATGATGAAATTTGGTCTCACAGTACATTTTTATTCATGTATTTTTATTTTTCATATTTTTCAGCCTATCAGACGACAAACGTATTTAAGAAGTGTTAGCATGCCTGTAGAAAATATTAGAATTCCCTCACCTCAAAATGAACCAAGAAGAGCAGCGTTTCAACGACAGACCTCAATTACTCAAACTATCAAAAGGTAATCAAGATTTATCCTCTACTTCCATATCCGCATGTCCATTGTCAAAATAATGTATCCCCAAAGTTAGCCCTTTACCAAACATACTACAAATGACTTGGATCACTCTTAATCTTATTGCACATGCATTTATATACAATTACTTGTTGGGTATTTTTTCATACTTCTTCAAAGCCAATTGATAAAGCAGGATTTACAGATCCTTTCCATGCAGATGGGGTTCTCTGTGCCTTGAGCTGAGTGGTTGCAGCTATGTCTAGAGTGCACTGATGTTTTGCCAAGCATTTATTTGGTCCACTAGCCCTCAAAACAGGAGTTTGGTATTGAAAAAAAAAACAAATGGCACTGATGCACTGGGAATTTCTCCCAGCGTTTGAGGGTCATTTCTTTGGGTTCCTGCTCAGGGCAGCGAGGATTTCCCTGTCAGTCCTAAATAGGAAAAATGTACATTCACCCTAAACAGGGCAGGAGGTCTGAGGTCAGCCATCCATTGAAGGAGAGGATGTGGCCTAATGGCTAGTGCAGTCAACCTTAAATCTGGGGAACCGGGTTTGAGTCTCGGCAACGACGCTCAACATCCTGTGATTCGGGGCAAATCACTTAATCTCCCTGTGCCTAACAAAAATGAATGTGTCCGTGTGTAACGCAACTGGTGCTCATGTAAAGCGCTCTGATACCTTGGTTCAAGTTTGCACTATATAAAACTCAGAGAAAAGAAAAAAAAAGGTTTTTGCTGTTGGAACCTGCACCGGGTGCTCCATAAGAATCCGGGTCCTTCTCGGAATCTAAATATCTGCCGGGCTCTAAATGAGCCCCTAAGGCTGGTACATTCGCTCAACAAAGGCCCATTCTTTACCCTACTGAAAGCACATCTCCCCAAATGTATTCAGCCTCCGGACTGCGATTGTGACCTGTAAATGTTTTGAAAAGATATTCTAGGACTAGCAAATGCACTGCAATGCCAGAATAATGGCCGACTGCGCACTATGTAAGGGTCAAATAAGGATAATATCAACAGTACGAATGGTTGACTAAGCATGTAAAAATTACAATTTATTTTAAAAATAGAAGGAAATAAAAAATAAACTGATCCAAACCAAGAAGTAACAGCTTATCATCACTTTTGAGAAAAACAATATAAATCAAGCAATGGTGCAGCCAGTAGGTCTTACCTTTGAAAGGCATTTGGTGACCCTTTGGCTTTGCCAATGCTTGTTAGAAGCAAAACATGTCTGTTGCCAATTTGGAACAGCATAGGTAAAACTAAAATAGCCAACAATGACAGGTCTGAGCGTAATGATTTATATGCCTGCATAGGTCACCACGCATGCTCACATATGTCATGATGCTGCAGTGGACTTTTTTTTTGCATATATTGTTGAGGATGCTGAACAGCATTGAGAACAATAAAAAGTATATGTCTGCATGCATCACCACACATGCAAATGTATGCATCGCGACGCTGCGTGGCATTATTTTTTGTTCACTTTTAATGTACCGTTCCTAAATTACAGGCACCCATTTTGGTATATTAAAAAGATAAAAAATAGTGCATCAAAGAGAAAGGTGCAGCCTGGTTTCAAATTACAGTTTCTGGGCCCTCCTAAATGGCAGGGAGCAACAGTCACCTGGGAGTGGCAGGGGCTCAATGTAAGATCTGCAGGGGAGGGGGGCTTTGAAAACAAAGGTTGATTGCGATGGAAAGGGGGCGGGGAGAAAGCAAGAGAAGGTTAGGATGAGTAACACAGTGAGTAAGAGGGCAGGAGTGTTAGGGTGAATCAGCACAGAGGAGCAGAATTCAGAAAACACATGCACTCCAGTGGAGTGCTGAAAAAAACGGAATAAAGTACTTGTCTGTTGTCAGCTGTTGAGGGATACAAGCCGACAAAATGAGAAGGATAGTGAAGTAGCTATGCTCCAGGGAAGGGACAAACACACAAAGATTAAGAAAAGCCATTGAATAAGAAGCAAGCAAATGAGATTTACAGAAAGCCAACCAAAGATAAGCAATGGGCTGACCCAAACCCATTCTAAATATTAGCATTGTATACAAAAGGTCTTTCAGCAGCAGACAGCTAAGACAGTCTGGAGTCGAGACCTAAAATGGCTTAAGGAGAGGTTAATTTTCAGCACTGCACAAACGCCATGCTGGAAGCTTGAACTGTCAACTTAGAAGTATAGTTTAAATGTAAGCAGTGAGAGCACAGAACAGGGCACTGTGACCCCATGAAGTACAAAGGAACAATGTCTGTTTTCTGTGCGTGGATTTGCATTGTGCATTAAATTGGAAGAGTGACTCCAGTTTCTACTAAGCTTTGACCAGTTAACCTCCATAAGACTTCTGCAACTTTCTCTCTTCCTGCGCAGTTGCCAGAGTCGATAAATAAGGATGTGGACCTCAACTGCCCATGGCTGTCCGTCATGACATAAGTGAACCCAAGGATTGTACTTATTAATGAGCGCTTCGTGTCCTGTCCCTTAACCTACTACAAGGTTTCCTGCCTGTTTGTCAACTCTGCTCCCACTAAAGCAGTTAAAAACTGTTTCCCTCAACGTATTTCCACAGCAGGGTTGTCAGTGATTCAATTCGCAAAGGGCACCTTCTCAAACCTAAACCTCATGTGGAGAAGTGTGGCTCACTGGTTAGAGTGGGCAGACCTGGAAGCAGAGGTCAGCCTGGGACCAGGGTTCAATTCCCGGCTCGGCTGGGTCTTGAGTCCATAAATTGTCCATGGACTCGATAATTCTCGCTCCAGTGCATACTCGATTCATGGGTTCACACTCTGCGACTCTGGGCAATAGCTTGCTTAATCTCCACAATGGCCCCTCGTGGCGGGATGCCTGGCTTTCACCTTGTGGATGCCCTGCTGGGTTATCTCACAGGGGAATACCAGGATGGGTTCCCTAAGCAAGCGCTTAGAGACTGGTTGGTGATTTGCGCTATAAAAATATCTGCACATTTACATGTCACCACTTTCGCTCTGCTGAAGATGCCGACCATAGGCCACTGTAGGGGCAGCTAATGTAATGTCATAGCTAACCTTCCCCTCTTCTCCAACGTTTGGGGCTTAAAAACTGTCACATCATGGTCTCACCAGTATGACCTGCACATTATTGTTAACCTAAGGGCCATTGAGCAAGTGTTGGTCGTTGAGGATGGAGAACTAGAAGCTTTGCTCAAAGACTTTGAAAAGGTATTTGAGAACAGAATTGTTGAGGTTAAAGACTATCGACACAAAATAGTACTTTAAAAAATACTCTCCCTGTGAAACATTCTCTCAGAAAAGTACCTTTAGCAGCTTGTACTGAAGTTAAGTCTATATTATACCAAATGATCAAATGTAAAATTATTGAGGCAGTAGAAGAAACCCAGTGGGTGTCTCTAGTGGTCATCACCAAGAAGGCAGACTCCTCTCTTCGATTCTGCATGGATTTGTGCACTCTGCACCAAGCTGTGGTCATGGACTGTTTTATTGCTGAACATTAATGAGTTCATCTTTCAATTGTCCAACTGTAAGTACTTTTCTAAATTGGGCCTTGGGAGTGCCCATCACCAGATATAATTGCCTCAAGACTCAAAACATTTGACGGAAATCATTACCGCTGATGGAGTTTTTCAATTTAATCGGTTACCATTTGGTCTCTCGTCAGCCACCAGTGTGTTTCAGTGACTAATGACATGTTTATGGTCTTCTTTCAAAGTGACATATTGGCGGACATAATGGCGGCCATGTTTATGGTCTTCTTTCAAAGTGACATATTGGCGGACATAATGGCGGACTGTTGCATTAGCACTGTGTGCTTAACGCCACGCTCCTCCATTCCCTTGTAAATATGCCCAAACATTTTGTATCTTTGGCTGGTCCTAATATCGGTTCACATGTTAATGTGAAATTGAACCAGCATGAATCCTGAATGGTGCTTTATACGCTGTTCCTGGTACACTATAAAATGTCCATCTTTTGATGCATGCTGACGAGTTTTTTATATTTTTTTGCTTAATCTGTGTATATAATGAAATATGCTGGCTGGATTATATGCATTTGCCCTGTTGTAGAACAAGTGACTGCGGAAGATGTTATCTATTTTTTTTACTTCCTTTCTATGTCTCTTCCAGACTCACTCCTTTGCTTTCTTCTCTCCTTTGGCATTCACAAAATCCACCCTCCCAGAGTACTTTGCAGAGTTTATAGTTTCACCTCTCACTCTTCGTGGGTGGAGTGGTTCATGCAGCTGGTTGATTTGGGTGTGTGCACAGTCCAAATCTAGGAAAGCATTTGTGAATGTAGTGGGTGGCCGGAGAATCATTGGAATGTTAGTGTGCTGTAGAAAGGTTTACTGTTCACCCTCCCTCTGCGGCTGTTTCATACCACGCCTCACTTCTCCGTGGAGCACATTTCACTAGATCTGCGCATGGGTGAAAAGGGGGAGCAACCATACATGGAACCCTTGTGCTCTCACAACTGTTCCTTACAGCATTCCTAGCAAGCCATTGCTTAATTTGTGCCGGTGGTTGCAAGTGGTGGGCACTAACACTCATTTCTGGGGACCGGAACTTACTTTTCAAAATTATACACAGAGCAAGAGCTAGAAAGGCAGAAAAGGAGAGGGGAGAAATAGAAATATAGAAAAACAGCTAGAAAGAGAGAACGCAGGGGTGAAAATAACCTGCAAGAGAGACAAAAAGTGGCAGGAAGCGTGGGTGGTTGAAAGAGAAAGGCATCTGGGGAATGAATACTAAGCATCCCTGGTATTCAGCAACCACGGCATTTGACAATGCCAGTGGTGAGTTCCTCAGAAAAACTGTGTGCCCTTGTGCTTATTTATTTTTACAAATTAAGCACTGCCGGTGCCCGCTAAGATTCTGCTTTCTGAAGTACTTTCATTCTCAATAGCACCAGAGGGAGGGGACATATAGGCTTGTTTGTACACGACCCATTACATGCAGGGCCGGCTTTAGAGCAGTGCGACCGGTGCGGCCGCACTGGGTGCTGACCTGTGAAGGGGGTACTGACCTCAGGGGGGCACTATGTTTACCAATAACTTACGATTGGAGAGACAAGAGGCACTTTTGCCCTGTGGTATCCGAGGAGGCGGTTATGAGCTGTGGGGGGCGCCAAAAATGACTGTCGCACCAGGCACCACCAGCGCTAAAGCTGGCCCTGATTACATGCCTTTAATCTGGGTCCCAGGGCAGCCACTGGGTACTAAGGAATATAGCTAGTGAGCATCACCTATATCACTAGTGTCCCCAGTCGATAGAACTATTGCAATGGATATGGCTAACCCAAACGTCCTTTGCACACTAGACTGCGTATGGGTACCAAGGTCGAGCAGTCCAGGTGTCGACGAGGCGCAGTGGCGTAGTGTGGGAGGTACATAAGTGTGGTTGCCCCGGATGCAAAATTCTTAGGAACGCAAAATTTTCAAAGAAAGTATTGCACCCCCCTAACCCGTGGACCGTTTGTACTTTCTGAGCTAACGGTCCACTGGTTAGGGGGTGCAATACTTTAATTAAAAATTGTGCCCCAGGTCCAGGCAACCCACGCTACGCCGCTAACGAGGTGGGAAGGGTTTGGAACTCAGATTCAGTACGCCCCAGCAATCACACACAATGAATGAAAGTCATCATCCAATCTGAGCAGAAGCTTTAAAAAACATGTGAGCTATCAAAAAGATGAACAACAAAGTACTTCTGTGGGCTAAGGTTAGAACTGCAGGATTGATAGAATTTAGAGACAAAATACTTGGGAATGTGTAATAATTATTCCTCTAAGTCGATAAAAAAGGCCAATCAGGGTTTCCAACAATGTGTGCTCAGCTGTTTGACCTTTCATGCATCACCCTTGCCCCACCTAACCCCTCCCACCCTCTGGTACAGAGATTGCAGTGTATCGATACACACTAGGAATCAAAGGGAGAGGTCCTATGTGGGAGACCGTATTACTCCCCGTCTGAATGTGAACTCACCAGTGCTTTAAATGGGCCGGTACTCACCGGTACGGAGTACTGGCACTTTTATATTTTCTCCCCTTGAGTACCGGGATCTTTTCTCGGCAAAGGAGAGTACCCGTACTCATAACGGCCCGGTTTTGATGCGGTCGGTTCTGCCTCCATCCTTGGCAGGTCTTTCTGCACGGCCTACAATGGGTTAAAGCGCCTTTCAAACCAAGCTGAAGCCTGGGCTGCACTGGTTCAAAAGCGCCAGCAGAGCAGCTCGCCTTCAGTAGAACACAGAGCTGCGTGTGCATCTCTGGAGTGAAAGGTCGAGTATCGCTGCTGGGTCCCTTTCAGAGGGGGTCTGAAGGTGACAAAAAAACCTGATTGGCGCGAGCATAGACCACATTGTTCAGGGACACAGCATGTTAGTATGCCCATTGTTTTAATCGCGCGCAAATCTTCGCCCATCAACAATTTAAATGAGAGGGATTTGCATGAAACAAAATCCCGGCCCTCTAGATTACATCAATGCATTCATACTTTTTTTTAAAAACCTGCAGCAATAGCACTGATTCGTCAGCCTGCCATTTATTGGAAAGCATAACCCCGCCCCTTTGCCCCGCCCCCAATCCACTACTTTTTTTTGTGAGTACCTGCACTTATTTTTTTTCCATTTAAAGCACTGGAACTCACTAGAAGTAGGTCTCACAGGTCACGAAAAAAAAGGGGAAGGGGAGGAGGGGGGAGAGAAAGAAAACCTCCCCTGATATCATGTAATGAAGGTACTGGGCCCGGCCCAGAAAGTGCCCTATTGCATGGGAGGAGACCTCTGTCAGGACAAGTTCGTACTCGCCAAAGGGCGACATACTTCATCATAGGATTCCCTTCTCACACCAGGGCTGCAAGGTGGCTGGTGTGGGCTACAACTCTCCTGGGCTACAAGAGGAGCTGGGGTGTTTTAGGGAAGGGACCAGGGATAAGGATGGTGAGGAGGTTAAATCTGTTTCTGGGAGGCCAAATGTCTTTCATTATGTGGTCTTCTAGGACAGGAATAAAAAAGAGAGAGGACTTGGGGTTATCAGCAAATATACCCCTACAATAGGTCAACATGTTTCTGACTTCTACTGACCACCGCAGGGGTTCTGGGGCATTCTTCAGGACCAAATGGTAAGTCACTCCTCCTCAAAATCATAAAGGCAAAAATGTATATACTGCCCACCACATTTCAGGAACCTATATGAGTGGGCGATGTTCTGGGAATTACAGAGGAAAGGGTGCACCTTATCATCTAATGGGTGGTAATTAAATACCTCTCTCCAGCCTTGTAGGTGACCCCATTATGTACACGGCTGCAAGGTGGTCTATGTCCTGCAGGATATGGGAGTCCCGGCTGGAGATTGCAGTGACATGTCAGTCAAATGCTGTCTCAAACATCAGACCAAAAAACTCACCCACCCGACTAGCCAAAGACCCTGGAAAATTATTCATGTGAGGTTTATCCAGTAAACTGGTAATGATTGAATACCAGTTGTTGTAAATCCTGGGTTTTTCAGTAGTGCACACTCTATTGCAACTGGCCACAACCATTTGCTCATATGGTCTTTGGTGCTGGGGGTTGGCTAAGCTTTGTTATTGACTTCCAAGGATTATTGCAAAATTTGATTGGCCTTCTTTTTATCGCAAACAGCTAATCATGGTCAAGATTTCCCCGTATTGGGCACACAGTAGATAGTGTGGCCTTCACTGGGAGCTATAGCATCCTCGGTTAGTGTGACACAAACATTTTTCCCCCTGATAACGTTCGAATGATAGGTAGGTAACACAAATTTTGTCTAAATGGTCACATGTTCAGCTAAACCAGACCTAGGATTGGATGGAAAATGCAAGGTTCCACACAACCTAAGAACAGGACATCCACGGACTCCAGGATGGAAAACTGATTAAAATGCCCTTTTCACACTGCACTCCTGCCCATTGCATTGCATGCGCAGACATACACTAGTGGCAGCGTGGGACAAAATCAGGGAGCAGGTTGACTGGGCAGTGTGGACCCATCAAGATGCACAGGCCTTTGGTGTCTCCGGTATGTTCTCAGCCCTCGTGTGAGGTTTTTGGGTATTCGTTTCACTTCAAGTTATCTGTGCTGCAGGTCCTTGTTGTTTCTGAGGAAGATTTATATATGTGGAGATTTATATAGCACAGATTATCACCTGTGAGGGTATCCAAGTACTGTCCATGAGCACGGGGAGACTAAGTGATTTGCCCAGAATCACAGGATGTTGAGCTGACGCCGAGACTCAACACTGGATCCGGATCCCCTGCTCCTGAGTCGCCACTGTGGACACTGCGCATCATCCTCTCCCCTTGGATAGTGATTCCTTGAATGGGCCATTCATGCAGGCTTCCTCAGCTAGGCCTCGATTGTTAATTCTCTTGTCAGTACAGGTCCTCTCATCTCAAGACAGTCAAGCTGCTCGCCGTCTGAACATGAAGGAGCAGCCATTGCTTTGTTGTTTAGTCTAAGAGGTAGGCAGAGCCACTAAACTCTTTTTTGAAATCTAACATGATGAAAAATTCTGCATCCAGCGGTCAGCAGTTACTGCAGTGCTTAATTTGAGCCGGTGCTTGCCGGTGCTCGGCACCGGCAATTAATTGCCAACACCGGTGCTTGTGAAAGTCTGCCACAAAGTCTGGCTAATTTAGAGATAACCACAAAAACAGTTCATTATTAATTCAATATACATAAAAAATTACTATAACCTGCCGCCCAAGCCATTCTTATAGCTTTGAGGGCCTGGAATAGTCTGAATTGCCACACTTGTAGGAGTGCGATGGTTAGTAGTTGTGTTGTTACCATGGATGGCAGCAGTGGCAGGGACAATGTGTGGTTCAAGCTGCAGTGGACTCCTGACGAGAGCCCTGGCACTTATTTTTTTTTTTTTACAAATTAAGCACTAAGAGATGCTGGCAAGAAGCTAAGGCCCAGTCAAACTGTGCGGTTCCTCCACATCCTCTACCCACTCTCATAGTTAGCAGTTGGTTCTATTTTAAGCGGCGCTAACAGGAGAAATGGGCTGGTGCGGTTGCCTGTTGACGAGAGCCCCCACACTTATTTATTTGAAAAATACCTACTGCCTCTGTGTAAAGACAGACAGGATCGGACAGAAAAGCAAAAAATATGGTCACAAATCTGTTTACTCCGGGCAGGGACTCAAATTCTTACAAGTCTTGTTTGTACAGTAACTTTTGAGGGGATGGGGTATCGTTTAGGGATTGGCAAGAATCACAGCTGCACCCCCTGAGTCCTTCCTTGCAACGTTCCAAAAACATGGCGCCCAATTTGCACTTGTTTGAGCTATGACGGGAGACGTGTTGGCAAAACCACTAATTTTAGTGAGATGACGTGCACAATACGTCACTCCTCAGAAAAACTTGCATACTTATTCTGATACTGCTAACCTATTCCCAAGCCTCTGCTCTCTGTCCGATCATTCACAGAAAAAATCGAAACTCCACTGCTTTTTTACACCTACGTTTGTGTGCAGGTTTTTATATTTCAGTAATTCTCAAAGAATTCCAGGCGCGCCCTTGGAAGCTGGATAATTGCTTTCCAGGAGTACCCACCACCATCAGTACTTTTATTATTGTACATATATTCAGATCTCTAAGTGGGATGACAAAACTGGGCGGGGGGGGGGTCTCTCAAAGGGGCGTGGCCGACATTATTAAGGGCGTGGCTTAATAACACATAAGCTAAAAATCCGTGTTTAGCATAGTGTGCCGCCCGACTTGTATTTTGCTGTTTCTGTCATTGAATTCAGATGTACAATAAAAGTAACATTACACCTACAAAAAGCCAGGACTATTGACTTTGTCAATGGTTGATAGTTGCATAAGATAACTATGCAGCAACTATGTCTTGTATATAATATTGAAAAGCTTCTACTTTAAGCTGGTGACACCACAACAATGTTGCTGCTCCTGAGTTTCAAAAGGAGAAGGGAAATCCATAGAGAAAATGAGTCTCTTCAAAGGATTTCCCTTCCCCTAAAACGCTCACCTTGCATGACGTCATGACATATCTTCTCCACTAGTGAGAAGTGAGCAGTGAGCATGCGCACATCGATGTGCCCGCTGCCACTGCAGTCCCGAAAAACCACGGACCGCCTATGTCAGGGCACAAAACAGAGCCCGATAGAGACCCGTTTTGAGGCTCAGTACCGGTGAGACCCGGCCCACTAAAAGCCCTGCATATATTACAATTACGGACCTGCGTGTCCTTGCCAAAAGCACGTTTGATAGCATTTCCTCCAGGAGAAAAATATTTTCCCAGTATGGACGTTAAACTTTAAGAGTGAGAAGAACAGGCTGAGAAAAAAAATTAAAATACGGACTAACTCACAAGGTTATGGATGAGCATAAACTTTCCAGAGTAACCCATGCCAGGACGGGACACTCCCGACCTAAAAAAATAGATTTAAATCCATGTGACATTCCATTATAGCGGTTTAATATTACGTCTGAGTAAATGGATTTACCCATTGCTTAATTAAAAAAAAAATAAAGAAAAAGTGCCAGGGCCCTTCTCAGGAGGGCACTGACATTTTACTACCCATTTGCCCTGCCAGTGCTGCTAATGACGATTCAAACATAACCATTACCATCACACTCCCATAAGTGACAGTTCAGACTACTCCAAGCCTCCTAAAGTCATAAGAATGGCTAGGGAAGCAGTTATTAGTCATTTTAATGTATATTCAATTATCAAACAACCGTTATTGTGTTCAACCTAAAAATTAGGCAAACAGAGCCACCATGTGGCAGACTGTCATAAGTGCTGGCGTTGATTATTAAGTTCTGATGCGAGTACTGGCAACCTCCGGCTCAAATTAAGCACTGTGAAATGCACCTTTGTAAACTCCTGTTTTGGGAATTCAGTACCTCAATTTGCAGTCATATATCAAGCTGTTTCTATGTGGACCCTAACAACATGCAAAATAGCATTTTGAAATAGGCACCCTTTCACCTTCCACACCACTCGGCCATGTCTGAAAGGCAACATGCTGCTGCCACACGATATAAAATAAATAAATACACAAATACATATTTTAAAACCTCATAGGACAGTACCATTGATAAATCCAGTTATTGTGCAATATGACATTAATAAGCTTCCGTCTGTACGGACTAGCACCAGTCGTGCCATTGTTTTCAGTAAAGGTGTGCAGAAGAATTGTACTTAATTGGTGTTTCAGTCATCCAAGCATTCACCCAATGAATGGACGCATGAATCGAACAGCTGTAATTATACATACGCCGTGCGCACGGTGCGCTTGTTTTTCACATGTTTCCTTTGTCTTTTGGGCGTGTTTCGCAGCAGACAGGTGCGGTTCGAGAGAATCAGCACCATGCCCATAAAGGGGCCACGAGCTGGCAGGAGGCCAGTACCTCTGAGAAAGCACCAGTCTTTGTCCAGGTTTTTTTGCAGGTACCAGAAGCATCCGTGTGCAGATGCATGTGTGTATGCGTGATGTGGGTGTACATGCATGTGTTTGCTTTGATATGGTAACAAATTTGAGTTTGAACTGCAGTTAAAAAAAAACGCTCTGTAGATCAGTAGAGTTGTTCTACGTTTTTGGTGCACAGATGTAATCTTGTGTAACTCTTGAATTTCGCATGAGTTCAAATAGGAGCAATTTCGACCACTTCTCTCGCAAAATCTAATGTGAATTAGGCCTGTGAAAGGCTTTTTTTTAGTAAAATATGTTTAGCTGAAAAACGGTTGAACTGCTGAATACTGACCCCCAGAATGTCGCTGTAAAAGAATATTGTGCACAGTATATCCAGAGATAAAATAATTCAAGTTGACGTTTTTGTGCAGAGTACACCCTCGCAGAAAATGTCACTCAAGCTACTGCTGGAATGTATTTTTGCATGATACCCATTTTTTTCCAGCTGTAGTTTGTTTAAAATAAATGCAAATTTCGAACACCCTTAGATATTACAGCTTTAGTGCATGTGCTGGTTGACATGGTTGCATAACTGAGTGAAGTGCATTTGATTGCAGTTCGGTAACATGCATTCGTGAGTAAGGATTTATATGGATATAACGAATGTTTTTCAGACGAACTCCTGCCAAATGATCGCTTTTTATCAAACCTATGTTGCTGAATATTCATGATTTACACTTTGCTTTCTGTGAGTATTTTTTAAAGCAGGCCCCTGTCCCACCTGGGACACTCCTGTCACTTCCAGGGCAAGGGCTTTGCTCGTAAGGCCCCAGAGTGAGCTCTTCGGGGCATATTTACAAGCCCCTATCGCCACCAGATGTCCGTATCCGGTGGCGATACAAGCTTCCCCTTATTTACAAGGCAGCATTAAGCCACTTAACGTGGTTTAACACTGCCTTGTGAATAAGGCCCCTTTCACGCTATACTTAGTGTGAAAGGGGTGGGCAGTGGGTGTTGCGGTGGGCGTTTCACCCATTGACTTTGACGCTGCCCCCTATTTACAAGGGTGGTGTAAATATGGGGCAGCGCCAAAATTAAGGCCAGGGAAAACCTGGTCTTACCCTGGCGAAACGAGGAAAAATGCTCTATTACTCCTCATTTTTTAGGTCTCGCCTGACCCAGCGTATGCGCTGGTCTAGCGAGACTTATTCAGAGGGCTCCAAAAAGTGCTACCAGGCCAGCCTAGAGCTACAGTGCATGTGCGCGGGCGCGCGCGCCGCGGTTTACCGCGATTACTTTCACTTTCGCGGCCGCTTGGCATAGCCAATAGGTCTCGCTTTTGGGACCTCAGAAGTATTTAGTTATGCAACTGTTGCATGGCTAAATACTTCTAAGGTCCCAAAGACGAGACCTATTGGCTATGCCAATGCTTGTGCTGTTTCTATGTGTGCTGCGTTGTGTAGCACACATAGAAACAGCAATTGATTGTTTATGGGCAAGAAGGTCTCCCTTCCTGCACATAAACAATAATTTTAAAAAACGACGAGTCGCAACTTCTAAGTGTGCTGCACATAGCAGCATACATAGAAGTTACAAAGTGCCATTTCAGATTGTTTATGTGCAGGAAGGGACACCTTCCTGCACCTAAACAATCCTTCCCCTCAACACAGGCACCTTGCCCTATGGTGCAAGTGTGCCTGTGTTGGAGCTAGGCTGCTAAATTTAGTGCCAGCGCAGGGAGAAACGCAAGACTGCACTGTATTCTTGTAAATACGGTGCAGCCCTGCATTTCAGAAGTGGCGGAGCGCTGCATTAAGCCAGCAAGGCTAACGCCGCACTCCGTCACTTCTTTTGTAAATATGCCCCTTCATTTCTAGCTATCTTCTACTACCAAACCATAGTACTGTGACCAAAATTTCCTTGCTTGCATTGTGGCCCAAGGCACCCTTCCTACACCACGCTCATGGAGACACAATTCAATGGTTGGGAGCGGTTTAAGGCAGAGTTTCAGATTTATGTAAAATTGGCAAAAAGGACGCAAAGGTGCTTCACAACTGTGCACAACTGTGCTTTCACAGTATACTTAGGTGAAGGACAAGTTTACCTTTCTGCGCGGCAACTTACTCATGGATACATTCCAGTTCTGTTGTAGACCAGGACTTGGATTGAGCCATTTCGGACACATTGTATGGCCTTTTTAGGTCTCGCCTAGCGTTGCAGCGCACGTACGCCGCTCGCTCTGCGAGACATATTGTGGATGAAGAGATTTGAGAAGGGGACTTGAAGCCCCGCCCCTCTTTTTCATTGGCTGGCATCACCATTTGTGTAGAACGGTGGCCACCGATTGGAACTGAGGCTTTTTGGTTGCCGCAATTTCCCCTTTTCGTCCGGCCCATCCAGACTGGATCATCTGCTTCTCGGCTGTCATGAAGCAATTTCTTATCTTTACAGTGGCCATGTGTTTCTAATTAGTTCATCACTTGCTTCATTCCGCAAAGCGAGCTTTAGGGAGCCATCTGTTTCTAATTAGCTCATCACTTGTTTTCACTGCAGACACACACAAAGCGCATGGTGCGCTTTCACTTTCCTAGTTATTTTAGCATGTGATGGTTCTTCAATGCTTATCTCAAGGTAGGTTGATCTGTGTTTTTGACATAATTGTTTATTTAAAATGGAAAACCACCCTTTACATATGGCTGCCTTGCTAGCCGATGACGTTGAACTGGCTCAATGTGCGTGCTTCGACTGCTCTTTTGTCAAAATTAAAAGGCGTCCTGGGCTCTCTTTTGCAATGGGCATAGAAATAGCGGCGATTCCGGGCCCCGAGGAAGCAAGAGCTGCAAACTGCTGGCTGAGCAGCCCGCCGTGCTCAGCCCCTTCCGAAGCGGCGAGCTCTCCCTACCCCGTACGCCTCCTTGCACTGACCCACCCGCCTTGTGCTCCCCAGTACCGGGGTCTGGTGAAGTGTCTACACTCCTCAGAGGCAGGGCTCTTCTTACACGTACATACCAGTACCGGGGTCTGGTGAAGTGTCTACACGCCTCAGGGGCAGGGCGCTTCATACAAATACATACCAGTACCGGGGTCTGGTGAAGGGTCTACACGCCTCAGGGGCAGGGCGCTTCTTAGAAAGACATACCAGTACCGGGGTCTGATGAAGTGTGTCTGTCTACACGCTCAAGAGGCAGGCAGCTTCTTTACACATACATACATATCAGTACCAGAGTCTAATGGAGTGTGTCTAGACGTCAGGGGTAGGGAGTTTTTTACACATATATACCAGGGTGTGATGGATTGTGTCTGCACGCCTCAGACGCAGGGAGCTTTCTTTGTGACCTTTCCCTGTCCTCCCAATACTCCGTCCCAGGTTCAGTGGAGCTGAACGTGGTTGGAATGACCCCTCCCTATTCGGGTTTCTTCCTCCGTGGCACAGGCCCATCCCATGAAGTGATTAGGAGCCCAGCGTGGAAGGAAGGAGGCGGGCTTGGTGGAGGCGCACAATGGGGCTCAGTTAGCTGTGATTAAGCAGGTAATGGGAGCCCAGCTCTGCTCATTGTTCACAGAGTTGGTCACTGGGCAGGGGGAGGGGTCTCTGTTGCTCGGTAATTAACTCAAGCTACCTTCATCCTTAAATGGGTCATTAATAACAATCAAAGACTGTACAGCCCCCGGCAGCAGCAACAGCCAGTCTGCCCCAGAGAGATGCTACTGAACCGCCTGCTCCCCACAGACCCCTCCCTGCTGCTGGGGTATCTCCTTTCCCAGTGGCCAGTGTGAGGCCGTCTGTAGCCTCGGTGGCCTCGACAGTGGGAACATCGTCTGTAAGCCACAGAACTGCCAGTAGAGCTCCCAGGGATGTGTGGTATATCTGGTTTCCCTGTAGCAGCAGGCCTGTGGACACAAACCTCGTCAGACCTCCAGCGCTGCGTGTCATGACACTTGCATGGATTCAGGCGGCGCATGTATGTATTTAGAGTGTGGGGTACCTGTCACTTCCGTGTACCCAGGCTGAGGGCACAGGGCTGCACAGTCTGTTCTCTTTTATGCTCCAGGTGTCTTCTGTTTATCCGTCTGCAGGCCAAGTGCACAGGGCTGTACAACGTGAATTCCCAGCGCAGCTCCGAGAGGTGGGTACCCGCCACTTCAATATACCCATTCCGTGGGCACATGCATGTAGAGTCTGTGCAGGGCTGTGGGTACCGCCCGTTTCCACATACACGGGCTAGGCACTGACATGTACATACTGACCTGTTGGCTGTGTGTACCCATGATGTAGGCCCAGGAATGCACAGCCTGAGATACAGAAATGTGGGTACCTCCGCTTCTCGTGTACACTAGCCGATGACGCAGATATGCTCTGTTTATTTGCAGTACAAAAAGGGGTGGTGATGGACGGAGAATCAGAAGCAATCAAACACTCACACCCAGTCAACAGATCTGGGTTTGATCCATCACCGTTCTTTAGCCCACTCTGCCACCCCAGTTCAGACATGGCCATATGCAAATCAGTCTGACCTTGTGCCTCATGGGAACAGTCCAGCCCGAACTGCCAAGCCATGCCTTCCCTGGACCAGACACAAGCTTCCTAGGACCGGTTTCTGGCATTTCAGCCGTCTTCAGCCAGGCTTGCTTAAATCCAGTGGCAAAGTGAGCAAGGGACTCACGTCTGAGCATACCCTGCCAACTTATGGCGAACAAAGCGGTACAAAAAGGGGTGGTGATGGACGGAGCATCAGAACCAATCAAACACTCACACCCAGTCAACAGATCTGGGTTTGATCCATCACCGTTCTTTAGCCCACTCTGCCACCCCAGTTCAGACATGGCCATTTGCAAATCAGTCTGACCCTGTGCCTCATGGGAACAGTCCAGCCCGAACTGCCAAGCCATGTCTTCCCTGGACCAGACACAAGCTTCCTAGGACCGGTTTCTGGCATTTCAGCCGTCTTCAGCCAGGCTTGCTTGAATCCAGTGGCAAAGTGAGCAAGGGACTCACGTCTGAGCATACCCTGCCAACGTATGGCGAACAAAGCGGTACAAAAAGGGGTGGTGATGGACGGAGCATCAGAACCAATGAAACACTCACACCCAGTGAACAGATCTGGGTTTGATCCATCACCGTTCTTTAGCCCACTCTGCCACCCCTTTTGTACCGCTTTGTTCGCCATAAGTTGGCAGGGTATGCTCAGACGTGAGTCCCTTGCTCACTTTGCCACTGGATTCAATCAAGCCTGGCTGAAGATGGCTGAAATGCCAGAAACCGGTCCTAGGAAGCTTGTTTCCGGTCCAGGGAAGACATGGCTTGGCAGTTCGGGCTGGACTGTTCCCATGAGGCACAGGGTCAGACTGATTTGCATATGGCCATGTCTGAACTGGGGTGGCACAGTGGGCTAAAGAACGGTGATGGATCAAACCCAAATCTGTTGACTGGGTGTGAGTGTTTGGTTGGTTATGATGCTCCGTCCATCACCACCCCCTTTTGTACTGTTTATTTGCAGGGCTCTGTGTACCTGAGCTCTGCATGTACCCATGATGTAGGCCCAGGAACGTACAGCCGGAGCTGAAGAAATGTGGGGACCGCTGCTGTTCACGCGCACTGGCAGGCACAGCCAGTGCTGTGTTCGTTAGTTAGCTTGTTGTATCTATCTCTCCCTAAACGTTGCATCTGTGGCTAATTATGTTCCATTTTGATTACGTAATCTGTGTAATCTGACAACTTCATCGGTTTACAGGACCCTGAAGTTGTCAGATTATAGTGTAAGGACCTGTGGAATATTGCCCTGTCTGCCTGCAGCTTTAAACCCGCATCTCCAGGCTCTCTGCGGAGCTTCTGAACGGCGCCTGTTCTCTACGCCTGCCTTCTGCACTAGCTACCGGGGAGCTGGCGGTGTCATTTATTTTCCACCTCCCTTCCTTCGTAACCAATTTCCCATTTTCTGGGTCTTTAAATATAATCACTCCACTGCCCACAAAAATCAAAAGTAAAAAACATTGTAATTTACACCTGCAATAGCTCTAATTTTCACAAATGCGAGACCGTTGCATTGCAAATGCTTGTTCAGACTGTACACAAGGGTTATGCAGCTATCTTAGTTAATTTCATCTTGTTGCTAGCACATCATATTTTGGATCATGCCACACTCCTGACTGGGAACAAAGGCAAATATTAATTCTACAACATTCAGTATCAGCACATGTGTGGAGTTCCACCTCTGTGTATAACTTCCTAGGCAGATATGAATGTCAGACAGCAGTCTACATTTCAATACAATCAAAATGGAGGCCATTCTGTTAGGTACCAAGAACCATTAAGTTTATTAGAGTATGTTGATGCTTCTTTTGCTTGGAGATCCAATTGTCATAATTTTAAAACCTTGGAGCCCTCATGGACTTGCATAGATTACAAACTCCAGGTGTCAGCTGTGATTAAAACAATTCGTTTTACAATAGAACACATCAAAAGAATAGTCACACTTTTATCTAAAAAACAGTATCAAGGTATGGTTGTAAGGGTAATCTTGCTGTCCGCACTCAGTTACGTAAACATTCTTCATGCTGGACCTCACTGAAAGCACCTAACATGCTTTCAAGTAGTCAAAATGCCAGAGCTAGCCTAGTGTGATGCCTTAGGAGCACAACAACATTTCTGCAGAATGATCACCCCTCTGCTACCAGATTATTGTGATGGTAAGTCTCTACCGGGAAGCATAGAATTAAAACATTTTAAGTGGCACTCAAGATATTGGCATATATATATATGTATATTATGGATATTGTGCATAATTTGGACCAATGTTTGAGGCGCGCTTGTACTGGCAGCTGGGTGGCCTATAAAAAAGAACTTTATTAGTTCGAAATGCGTCAGCCAATCAACATTGTTTTTACCTGATTTTGCCCTGCACTAACCAATAACATGTTACGCTGGATGTGAGTTCATCATCGTCTCCCTGACCAGGAGGTCCAAAATCAACCCTCATCAACCAGGCTATACCTACTTCTCTGCCCCACACCGTTCATTTGCCAGGCTAGATTACTTTCTGATCTCCTCTACCCTACTTAATAAATGCACCATAGACTTGGCCCCCCGCTTTATATCCGATCATAATCCCCTAATACTAACTATTGGTGGGATGGGGGACTGGACGGACAATTCAATATGGAGCTTCGAAAAAGCCCTTTTACACGATACAGGATATCGGATCCATATGCAAGCCTGGATCCAGGAATTCCTGGAACACAACACAGGCTCAGCCTCAATTATGATGGTCTGGGATGCACTAAAGGCAGGTATACGGGGAGAAACCTTAAGCTTCTCCGCCAGGAAAAATAAAAAAGACAAAATAGCCATGACTATTCTCTTAGATTAAATTAAAAATCGCAGAGACTAAGTTAACTCACCAAATCCTAACAAATGAGGACACAGAAAACACCCAGAACACAGCTACATTTATTAAAGCCGAAATCGGGGCCTTTCTTTTAGATAAAACTTCTGCAAAATGTGTAGCTTCCTGCGAAGCTAACTATGAGTGTAGTGATAGCATAGGGCATCACCTTGCTGTAAAGACTAGGCAGAAAGCTATAAGCAACGAAATTCTGTCAATACGACTTCAATCAAGGATAGAGACTAATGACCCCTGTACAATAAGGAGTGCCTTCAAAGAGTACTACTCACAGCTGTACTACGAAGAAAATAACATCTCGGTTGAAATACTCCAACAAGGAATAGCCAACTACTACAAAGATATTCCTATAAGACCACAGGACCGGGGCATTTCTGAATGGCTGGAAGTCTCTCCAACTTGGGATGAGATCCTGGATGCCCTAACTAAACTTCAGAGTTGCAAAGCCGCCGGCATAGATGGCATCCCGCTAGATTTCTATAAAATATTCGCCCCAGAAATAAAGCTAGCCCTTCAAGCTGTAATCACTGCTATATTTAACGGGATCGCACCACCAGCCTCTTGGTCGAATGGCAAAATTGAGATTTTCTTAAAAAAGGACAAGCCTCCACTAGAAATGGGATCATACAGACCCATTACCCTTATTAATTGCGATTCTAAAATGTATTCCAAAATCCTAGCCACTCAGATTTCATTGATCATTGAGCAGCTGGTTTCCCCCTGGCAACATGGATTTATCCCCCAAAAAAACACCACCGAGCATATCAGGAGAGCTATCACCTTGTTCGACGCGGCTCAGGTGGCAGGAGATCCGATGTCCTTAATACTGCTGGACGCCGAAAAAGCTTTTGATCGGGTCTCCTGGCTTTTTTTATGGTACACCTTGAAGACTATGGGTTTTGGGCCCAGAAAAATCCAGGCTATCCAATCCCTGTATTTAAAACCTACGGCTTATATTTCAATAAACGGGCGTTTCACTGACAGACTGAACATCATGCGGGGTACTAGGCAGGGATGCCCCTGCTCGCCTTTACTTTTTGCCCTGTACATAGATCCCTTCATTAAAAAAATCGAAAACAACTCATCAATTATCCCCATGACCATTGAAGGAACTTCGACAAAAATTCTGGCATATGCAGATGATCTAGCCATCACCACCCCTGATCCAGAAAACGCTATTAAGGTATTAGAACGTGAGGCAAAAAAATTTGGGAAAATCTCTGGGTATACGCTAAATCAAAATAAAACACAAATCACTGAAATAAAAAAAGCCCTTAAACTCATTGACAATTTACACCTAACCTTAGTAGGCAGATGTAATGTCATCAAAATGACATATTTTCCCAAACTACTCTACTTTTTCCGGTCTATCCCCCTTGAATTTAGTAAGACACAACTTCAAATATTTCAACAACTCTTCTCACAATTTATATGGGCGTATTCACAACCAAGGCGGGCATTGAAACAGCTTTCCCAACCCAGGGAGAAAGGTGGTTGGGCATTCCCTAACATAACACTCTACTATTGGGCCTCGGTCCTACAATATAGCACCAAACTTTTAAAGGAGCAGTCTCCTCTGCCCTCTTACGCCCTTCCGTCTACATTTTGGTTGTTGCTAGGAAAGGAAGCTACCGTTTGTCTACTCAGACAGATTTCATTTGGCTACTACAAACGCGTACGCTTTTCTATACAAGTCAGTCAAGATTGTCCCACTCCTGGTCTTCACACATACATCCAAAAAATCCATCTCCTTCTGATCACATCTGTGTGTAAAGCGTAGATTGACCTCATTATCACTTAGCATAGCAAGAAAACACTCTTAAGTCAGTTTTGGATCCGCTTTATATCATGAAAATATCATCTATAAACCTCGTCCAGAAAACAATATGCCTGGTCAAGTGCTCATTCTTTTCGATCCACACAAGCTGTTCCTCCCACCATCCCATAAACATACAGGCATAGTTTAGCGCAAAGCAACTTCCCATGGCAGGTCCGACTACCTGTTTGTACCACCTATCTTCAAAAATGAAACAGTTGTTCCCTAGGCAAAAGGTCAGCATATCAATCAACATCATGGAATGCTCATAAAAGAAAATTAATTTGTCCCTGAAAAAGTGTTTGCATGCTCCAATTACCTCACTATGTCTGATACACGTGTACAGGGATACCACATCAATTGTCACTAGCCAGAAATTATCCTGCCATGATATGCCCTCAACTTTATTGATAAAGTCTGTGCTGTCCCTGCAATATGATGGAAGGTTGAGGACATAGGGAAAGAGGAAAGCATCCCAAAACACAGATGTATTTTTCAGGAGGCTGCCATTAGCTGACACTATGGGCCTACCAGGGGAATTGGTGCTGTCCTTGTGGATTTTCAGCAGCATATAAAAGTAGGTGCCGTGGGTGTCTTGGTATAAAGGAATCTGTATTCCTCCTCCCCCATATATTCCTGATCTCTCCAACTAGCCAGTTTAAAGTAGAAGTTGTTAGTTGCCTCATCATACGATTCCTTGCTAGACCTCACATAGTTCTTAGAGAGGATGAGTTGTCTGTTAGACTCCTTTCTGTATATCTTAATGTCCCATTAGACAACATTGCCCCCTTTGTCAGATGGCTTGAACACAAAGCTTTGGTCCCCATTGAGTGTCCCCAGGCCTGCCCTCTGCTCTGGAGTCAGATTGTGTGCATGTTTGTTTTTGGTTCTATTCCAAATTCTCATATGGTCCTGTGCAATGACCTCCTGAAAGCTATCCAAGTTGTCGTGTGAGAGGTTAGTATTAAAAGTAGATTAGGGCTTAAAATTCATAGGTGCTGTCCCTCTTGTTTCTAGACCTAGTTTTCCCAACAAGTCTCTCTCACCATTCACCTAATCCTTCACCTAGTTCAGCCGGGCACGACAGATCTTCAATATCATTCACACATAGGTACTCAGATATCTGATGGCGGTTCAATTCCATCGCGCCCCCACTCCCTGCGATCTTTTTTCTTTTCTGTACAAACATTTTCATTTTTAAGTTTACGTACATACAAGAAAACATCAATTTGAGTCCTGCTGTAATCAAAGTTTGCTGTTGGGCAAAAAGTTAATCCAAGTTCAAGTAGCGATTGTTCTGCTTTCGTCAATTCATGTGATGACAGGTTCACCACCGTAAGATTTTGCTCACTCATCATTTCCGTTTCGTCTGCCGCGTTGTTCTCCCATGTGGCGTGATGTTCTTTGTGTTTAAGTCCTCCCCTCTTGGTTTTCCTCCTTTTGCGTTTGCGCCTCTTCCTCTTCCTTCTTCCGGTGGTTTGGCTCCCAGAGTCTTGTTCGATTGTAAAGAAAAAAGTACTCCGCGAGTGATGTAAAAGGTAGGGGGTCTTTTCCTGCTGATTCGGATAGGTCCTCCAAGTCCGAATAACTTTCCGAACCTGACTCAGGCGTGGCCAGTTCCTGTTGTCTCAAGGCGCCCATCTGTTTGAATTGTCTAACGGCTCCATTGTATTTTCTCCCAAAAGTTAGTATCCTTCCGTTAACTGTGCACGCCCCTGTGTGTGGGAGCTTCGCATGGGAGTTCTTTGCCCATCACTGTCAATTTCCATCTAACCTTCTTTCTTTCTTCTTTTTTTTTTTTTAACACCTTAGCACCCTGCTAAGAGTAGAGCACTGGCCATAGAGTGTAGCTGAGGTCAAACAAACCTCTTTCTAATATTACAGTAGTCACGTGACGTTCCTCTCCACGCGACATCTCACCATGCAGCAGCCAGAGACTGTGGTGACAGACAGACTCTTTCACCTGTGCGCTAGTTCGCACATTGGTATTTGTGTCCACACCCAGCGGGTCCAGACTGTCACATATGTTTATCACCTTCTCTGATTCTTAACATTTTACAAGTATAGTGTTGTGGGAAATGAGAGGCGATATATTCCTGGGGTAGGCGGAACAAATCGTTCCATTGACAAGTAACACCTTTTATGGCATACAGTTGACGTCAGCGCTGCGCCTACAGATGCGCGCACCTGATTGGTTGCAAAAACCCGAACGAGACTATCACAATAATTAGGAGACTCGTCGACAATTGAGGTTCCTTTTTAAGTAATGAATGCCAAATGTAGAAAAAAGGCTAATAAAGCAGGTTTACTTCCATTGATTTAAACCTAAATTTGGAGCAAATTTATATATTTTGGATTACCCATGAATTCCAGTAGTATCCCTTCGGAAGCTGCAACAGTCATAGCTTCTCAAACATATTCACAGTCGAATCACTTGACTGCACTATTTAAACATGTGGAAATGCTTACCAAAAATGCATAGATCTACAGGATTCGATATTCCCAGCCTACACCATCAGTTTCATGACTAAGTCTCCACTCCACTGTTTTTCTTTTCACATTTCAGATTCATTCAACTGATGAAATCCGTGACTCCAGTGCCAGTAAATACTGGTCACTATTGCATTACTGACACCATTCCCCATAATAATGATGCTAGACAAAGGAGGTTGGGATCTTCGGAGTAATTGGCTGCAGAGGGCCTAATTAAACTCTTCACGGTCAATGAGTGTGATGCAGACCCCGTCCAAAGCCGCCCCTTGAGTGAATTACCATGAACCACTGCTGGACGTTCAGCCGCGGCTCAGCATAGGGCTACAATGGTGCTTAGCTGTGGTAGGCTTGTCGGCAGCAGAACAGCACCTGTCCTACAGTGATAAACATGACAGACCCACACGCTGCCCTGCTGGATCATGCAGGAGCATAACACCAGTGAAAGCAGTAATGCCTTCCTCATATGAATCGTATCCTACAAGCTCATAGGTGAACTCCCCATTTTAATGATGCAAAGTGGGCTGCCATTGATATTAGGCAAGGGCCGGCAGTCACGTGGCAGCACGAACCATGAAAGACATACAGACAATGCAGATGTAACAGGCATCTGAAATGCAGTAGAAATGCCACCTTTCCATAATGTGGACATTCTTCATGTACCGAGCATGACTTTTGGTGCATTGTGAGTATGTCATCCATCGAGTTCACTGCCGCGGAGCTGCCGTGCATGTTTGACTGCCCTTAGCTACTGGCATGTTGCAATGTCCCCTAGTCCACGTAGTATAACAGTTAGAAGTTTACGTTTTTGCTGTGATCTTCACTTGTAATTGTGTGCCCAAGACATCTGTGCATACTGCAATGTTTATGTATAGTGTACTGCACAGTTATGTTCATCACAAGTGGTCTGGTGTTCCTTCCTCTAACTAACTAACTCAATAACTCTCTCACTCTCTCACTCTTTCTCTCACTAACTCACTCTCTCACTAACTAACTTACTCTCTCACTAACTAACTAACTATCTCACTCCCTCTCACTAACTCCCTCACTATCGAACTCAATTTAAAAACACTAATTCTAACTATCTCTCTCTCACCGACTCTCTCTCTCCAAACTAACTCTCTAACTATCTCTCACTAAATAACTCTCTCTTTCTCTCACTAACTAACTCTCTAACTCTCTCACTGAATAACTTTCTCACTAACTCACTCTCTCACTCACTCACTAACTTACTAGCTCTCTCGCTCTCTCACTAACTAACTAACTAACCAACTCTATCATTAACAAACTAACTTGCTAACTATCTCACTAACTGTTACACAGGTACTATTTCCCAAGCATCAGCCTCCTGTTATTTATGCCCCCCCCCCATAGCAAACAAAAAACATAACAAGCAAGCATTGGCACACGCAGAAACAAGTTGCCAGCATTTAAAGAACAAAATATCAAGACATTATTTATAGGTAAAACTTTTTTAATATAGTCTTTCACTTGTACGTAATGCTTTCTTGGTCATATATAAGGTAACAAAAATGCTTTAAACACTTCTTTATTATAACTTTGCAGCATTCTACAAACTAATGTACAGCGCAGCTTAAAAACATAGGCAAAGTCAATATCTCTGGCTAAAAACTTATAAGGTCCCAAAGGCGAGACCTATTGGCTATGCCAATGCTTGTCTATTTTGTTTTAAACCAAGTGAATAAAGTGACAAGTGCCTGGGTCATTAATCAAAAACATTCAATTGCGAAGATTGTAATTGCGTTGATATGTATACAAACAACTAAATGTGACATACGTGTTTTCAAACCAATAAAAAGAGTTTAAAAAAAAACCATTCAATTGAACCTTATACCAGTATGAATTAACAGTAACAACGATTAATATATGTACATGGGTAATTTATCAGTTAACGGATGAACATTTAATTCATGGTTCAGCAACCTATTGTGCAGCCTTATATTTACAACTTTTCTGATGCCCCAACGTTAGTCCTAATGTGGCCACAGTGTCATATAAAAGTAGCCAGGATGCTAGCTTACTGGAAGCTATCCAGAAGGCTGACTGAAAATGTGGGTTATTTAGCACCTTCTGAATCTGAGAAAGTAATTTTTCAATCAAAGATGTGATGGAGAAAATCACCCACTGTCTGGCGCACTTACAAAGTGCTACCACTCCTCCCCCTGCTCCTCTAACACAGCACAGCCCTGCCGGCTCCTAACCAGCTGAGCAAGGACTGGAAAATTAAATGATAAAAACAATGCGTTATTATAATTTTTATTTTTCCTTTTTCACCTGCTCACAGAGCAGTGGGGCGACGCTCCTCCGCCTTAGTGGAGGAGCTGCCCCTGCTCAAGCATACATATTATTGTACAGGATCATACATGATGATTAGATACCTCACTAAGAAATTCTGAAACCATTGTAAATCAAATAGTAACAATGGGTAAAGAAACAGAAAATTATTTTCTTTTTTATTGAAATGTAATGGTGTTGCATAAAATCTTACCTCACTTAGAGGATAAATCATCTAATACACAGCTGATCCCGCTCCTGATTATGTTGTTGTTTGCTGTCCTGTGTTTCGTTATATTTTTCTGAGAGATATCTCTCCCACAACTCGTGAACCTACACAGTTGATACCTCTTTTGATTATGTTGTTGTTTGCTTTCCTGGTTTCCTTATTTCCAATCAGTTGTAAAACGCTCTGATACCCTCACAGGTCATGTTTGCGCTATATGACACCTTATAAATAAATAAATAAACCTGATATAAAATGTACCAACATTATGTCAACATAATCAGCCAATTTGATTTTGCAATGTTAGTATCAACTGCATTTACTGTAATGCAGAAAGAAAGCATGGGCTGCAATGGTATAAAAGTAGAAACAAATGTAGGACCACCAGTTGTGATCAATAGTCGAAACGCGCTGGCTTGGTATTTTCCATGTTAAGAGTGAATAAATAACTTACAAAATTGCTTTGGTGTGCCGCTTTTCCCTGTTCAGAATATATTTCTATAACCCAGTGGCGGTTGCAACTAGTTAGTTATCGTTAGGATTGTGCTACTTTTTGACTAGTTTGCGATTGAAAAGTTTCAGGATGATTCATCAAGCTGGGGCCAAGAAAAAGGGGGTCCCCAAATTGTGTTTTCCCGATTCATTTTTCCATAGGAACTTTAGACACAGGTATAGTCCAAACCGCTTAACGGAGTTACTACAAATTTGGCAGAAACCTAGATCTTGGTCCCAAAAGAGTTTTTTTTGTATTTTGGTGTAAATCCATTCGGTAGTTTTGGAAAAATTATGGTTAAAAAAAATTGTATATATTACGCCGTGGAGGATCTGCATAGCCGACAGACCTCAAGCAAAGATCTGATAGACTGCCACCACCTCAATCAGGAAGTGTTGGCAGCCATCTTAGGACTCAACACTAAGACACAAAAATTAGACCTAGGAGGCAGGGTACGAATACCCTAAGCTGAGCCCAAAATGTTTTTTTTGTTTAATTTTGCCACAAACCTGTGCCAATATTTTTTTTTAAAACATGAGCTCTGGCTCATTTAAAAAACAACACCAGCAGGTGGGCCGGGGGGAGCGAGATGTATATTTAAGGGGGAGGAGGGCACGTGGCCACCCTCCCCAAGCCTCCAAGAACTCCGGGGACCCCATCCCCCTATAGCCAATAATTTAAAATAAAGGGGAGGGTTGGCCGCCTGCCCCCCCCCCCCCCGAGCCCTGCAGCCACGGCGGCGGGTTACATTTACATATGGTAATTAAGAATTACTTTATGTTTAAAAGAACCCTAGAAATTCAATGAAGAAAAACAAAAGGTTAAAGTAACTTTATGGTTAGGTATGATAAAAGGATCTTTTTGTTTTTCTACATATAGAAATTCACTTAAAAAAAACAAAGTTTAAAGTAACATTATAGTTAGGTGAACGTGTCAGTTATAACATGAACATTTTGAACTAAAAAAACACAGAACTTTACCAAGTATAGTTAGGAGCACTAACTATAACTTGTGCCCCCATCATGCACAGCTTATAACCTTGCATATGACATCACTCATGACATGTTCCTTGACATCATTTATGACATTACTGATGACATCATGAGTGTGTTAGTTTGTTTGATAGTTTACATAGTGCTAGGTAACTGCCATAGTGCTGCTCAACCTAATTTTGTACAGCCTGTGTCCAGCTAATGGGTGTAAGTGTGTACAACAACCCATGTGCTTGTAATGCAGCATAGCTGTGTAAAGGTATTGAACACATTATAAATGTTTGCATTAAAGAGTAACGCTGTGTGCAGGTGACAGTTGATTTGTATTCATTATGCTCCACACAACTTTTTGGTTCTGCAGAAAATGTTTCCAACAGGAGAAAGATTCTACGTAGTAGGACTAACTTTTGTAAGCACCCTTGAGTTATTATAGAGAATTGTGTCAGCATGATAATTTATATTTAACATAGAAGAGTGTGTGCACCAAGTACTAACATTTGTTCGCGTGATTGTTTTGCTTCAGAAGATGGGCTATCTGTAAAGTTTTCACCACAGTATGAAGACTGTAGGTAGTATGATCTTTTAGCACCTTCAGATCTTGGCTATTGTTAGCAAATAGGGATTTTTACAAATATTGCACAGAATATACATTGTTCTTAATAGTTTCATTTGAATATTATGTGGTGTATTTCTCATGAGAAGTTCAGTGTTTGTAAACAGTGTGGAATAGAACAAACTCTTTCCATAGAGGAAAAAAACTGTTTCCAGTATTCAGTTCTCTACTTTCTTAATATTGGTTCAGTGTTTGTCAAGGGTTTCATACACATAAAAGCTGTCTGTAGTAGGGCATTTGTTTTGGAATTGGCATTCACTATTTTGGCATAAAATAACGATATCACAGCACTCAAGTAGCAGTCCGAAATGTATAGTCTGTCCATAAAGCAGCACTCAAGTAGAAGTCCAAAACGTGTAGTCAGTCCATAAAGTAAGGATTTGCGTAGATATTTCAATTCTGTGATTTAGTGCAAAAAAAGAAGGTTCTGTGATCTTCTATACATTCCTATTGAAAGACAGCGAATAACTGCTGGCACGTGTTTCGTCACACCGTGACTTCTTCAAGGCCAGCACTGGTAAGATAAACCGGTAGTCATGAAAGACTCCCAAAGGGGTGGTCTCATGTGTAAATGTTATATTGAAGAAGCACCTCAAAGAAAGGTAAGTTGCTGGTAATTGGATCTGGAAGGATATTGTCATAATGATAGTGACACATTGTAATGTGTGATGCAGTGGACCTATCTACTATGAGGTACCTACACTGATGACTCACTGCCTTTCCTTCAAAGACGACTAATTTTGGACTACAGAGTTCACTTTATGGTTCATAGAAACTTAAGTTACAGTCAATAAGCTGTTGCTGGTGATATTAAAAGGTTTCTAAATAACTCACCATTAACTGCAGACTACATCTCTAGAAACACAACACCAAGAATGGGTGTGGACACACAGGCCTACCAGGATTTGATGTGAACACACAGTTCAACCTACTTAAACCTTAAAATAGCCGACGCATGCGCTTACTAACAGTACCCCATATTAGATTGGGCTACTGTCTCACACATTACATCTGACACTATCACTATGACAATAGCCTTCCAGATCTCCTTACCAGCAACTAACCTTTTGCAGCGTGAATCTTTTCTGGATTCACATGCTAAGCATTATTCCGCCATCTAGTGGTTGGCTCCGGAATTGTTGTATTTCTCTTTCCTTTTTTTTTTGGTGGGCGTCACCACATCATTATTTGGTGTCCTCCTGTGACGTTGACGTAATTCCTCCGGAAGCTCCCACCTTGAGATCATCCCTTTGGGAGTCTTTCATGATACCAGCAAAACTTAACAATGCTAGCTTTGAGGAAGTCACTGCGTGACAAAGCATGTGTCAGCTGTTATTCGCTGCCTTTCAATAGGAATGTATAGAAGATCTCAGAACCTGTTTTTTCTACAGTAAACCATAGAATTTAAATATCTACACAAATACGTTTCTTTATGGACTGACTATACGTTTGGGCTTCTACTTGAGTGCTATGATATCTTCTTTTTATGTTATATACACAGGGGATCCTTTGGTCCAGTGTGTCTTGGCGCCCAAGGTAGTAGGGTGTTGAGTATCGACATAGCACCAACCCGAAACTATCTTAAGTGTTTGTAAAGATGCTATCCACATAAACTTGTATGAAGAGGTGTGATTGCATAACCCTATTACCAACCCACTGTCATTCACTATTTGGCTTTCTCTGAACAGATTGAAGAGCGCACTAAATGAGGGTCCCCCATTTATCCATGGTGGATTGTTAATGTGTACTATGCTACCTGTAAAGTGTATTCTATAGAGTCAATGTTTTACATTATGCTTGCTTTCGACACCTAAGGGAGTTGTTTCTGTCTTGGTAGTAATGATGTCTGATCTTATCCTGATCTACTTTGTACTTACAGTCCAACCTATAATGCCATAGTAGTCAGTCAGTCAGTCAGAAAACTTTATTTCAGCAAAGTTGCCATAAAAGTGCAGACATCACATTTAAAAAGAATCAACATATATAACCAATAGTCTTAAAACCTCTCATAAAACAATAATTTAGATCGTTGTGTGTACATAAAAAGTAAATGATATTTAGCACAAAGATACAATAAAAAGATACATGGCTTGGAGAAAATAGGGAAAAGGCGTTACAATGCTAGGTGTTTTCTTGTTACCCACATAGAGAAAAGGTATTTTGCAGTTACTATGGCGAATAGGGGTGAGGTGTCAGATTTCATTATCCTATGTAGGTCTCTATAGTTTCTTACACCAAGATTTTTGGCTAGTTGAATGATCCATTTTTTGCGTGAGTTAGTGTAAGCCTTGCAAAAAAATAATACATGGGCCTCAGTTTCTTCATTCAAACTACACCCTGGGCAAGAACGAATTATAGAACCTTGCCATTTATTCGTCCTAGAAAACAAAGGGAGAGATCCATGCCTAAATTGGATGTAAAGTTTCTTGGCAAGTAATGGTTGGATCAAATCCAGGGCGGGCTCAAAGCTGTAGCTTAATTTCATTTCGAGGAATACAGAGGTCATGTTAGTGCTAGGCGCCAGGCGTAGCATTTGCAACATTTTGTATTCCTCTATCACTTTTGCCAACTGTTTTTTTTGTAGGACAACACAGGTCTCCTCTGGATTAAGCCAAAGATCCTCTCTACCAATTGCGCCTAAAAATTTTTTAATGTATGCAAGCCATAAAATGGTGCCAGCCCCTGGTAGTGTCATGATTGATTTTAATTCCTCCCTAAAGTTGGTGAGTTCTGGTGTGCTCCACAAACGGCGCCAATACATGACCGGGCGGGAAGCAACCAGGTCCGCTATTGGGTGGATTCCAAGATCCATTCTGAGGGGTTGGAGGGGAGTACTCCTGGGTAGAGCTAAAAGTTGTCTCATAAAATGATTTTCTGAACTTACTAAGGACTGGACTGCGCTATGGCCCCAAAGTTCAGCGCCATATGTCGCCACTCCTCTTGCCTGGGCCTTATAAACCTCTACAAGCGGGCCAATTAACTTTATCGGGCTGTCCCGGTACATCTTCAGGATTCCCCCAGAGACTTGGACCAGTTTCAGATTAGCCTTTAGGATCTGGGCTCCCCTGTCCATTTTGTTGCTTAGTGTGAGCCCCAAATAATCAAAGACCGATACTCGTTCCAGCGGTAGATCGTCAAGCTTTGGAATCGGGCAGTTTGTGGTATCCGCATGCAGAACCATGTATTTGGTCTTGTTGACATTGATGACCAGATTCCTGTTTCTGCAAAATGTTGCAAAACCCTCCAATACTCTTTCCATTCCCATTGCAGTCTTGGACAAGAGCAGAGTATCGTCTGCAAACATTAGTGCGGGTATTTTTCTACCTGCTAGCCTGGGTGCATCGATATCTGTTAGGGCTAGCAGTTCCTCCACGAGGCCGTTTAAAAAAAGAGAGAAGAGGGTCGGAGCAAGCACACAGCCCTGCCTCACTCCTCTTTCGACGGGGAAGGGGGATGTTAGTTCACCATTTTGGCCATACCTTACTCTGGCAAAATTGTCATTGTGGAGGGTTTCCATAAGATGGCATAGGTAAGGAGGGACACCCATTCCCTTTAGGAGGTCCCAAAGCTGTCGTCGGTCGACCATATCAAAGGCGGACTTTAGGTCAACAAAATATAGGTAAAGACTACCTCCTTCCAATTTAATGGATTTCCAATAGATCATCTGGAATCTAAAGAGTTGGTCTATTGTTGACATTTTAGCTCTAAAGCCCGCCTGGAGTGGAGTCAGAATGTTAGTCTCTTCCATCCATGCTTGGAGCCTCCCCAATAAGACGCGTGCAAAAATCTTCTGTGCCACGTCTATTAGGCTGATCGGCCTATAGTTAGCCGGATCCAGGGGCGAACCCTTTTTATGTATCGGAATGATCTCAGCCCCAGCCCATGTATGAGGCGGTGGCATTCCTAAAAAAATAGCATTAAAAAGATTCTGTAAATAGGGGTCCCATACAACCTGTTCGCTCTTGTACAGATCACCCGGGATCCTGTCGAGGCCGGGGGCCTTATTGGGGAGGACTTTTTTCAGGGCCAATTCTACCTCTCCTAAAGAGCATAAAGCGTTATCACCCATGATCGTAAGGGGGGCTTGCCTGGGTCGGGATTCATAATGATCTGAGCCAATTAGGTTACTGGCGTAGAGGGCTTGGAAATGTCGGCGCCATACATCCTCCCCTAAATTAGGTTGGACTGCAGCTTGGGGGGCTGAGGACCCGGTTTTAACCAGGTTCCAAACAGCCCTGGAGTCCCTTTTTCTTAATGTGATAGAGATTTCCTCCCATCTGTTGAGCTACCATTCCTTTTTTGCATCGGTGGTCACTTTCTTATAATGGCCCCTCGCCTCCTTAATCAAATCCTTGTTTCCCCCTTTTAGATTTGCTAGGAGTGATGACTTTGCTTCGCTACAAGTTTTAGTAAACCATAGAGATCTCTCTCTGGGTTTTCGTGGCTGCCTCCTTGTTCCCCGGTGGAAATGTCCCTCTAAGGTTACACATAGCTCTGCGTGAATTGAGCCAATG
This sequence comes from Triturus cristatus, assembly GCF_964204655.1. Classification (NCBI taxonomy): domain Eukaryota; kingdom Metazoa; phylum Chordata; class Amphibia; order Caudata; family Salamandridae; genus Triturus; species Triturus cristatus. The sequence continues at coordinate 817,857,014 of NC_140593.1, read as the reverse complement.
ATACCCAAATCAGGAGGGGTGATTCCCTCAGCAACGGGAACTAGAGATCGCTCTAGAAGTGGGAGGATCTCCCTGTACATATCACCAAGCTCAGTTTGGGATTGAACTAGCTTATCCCATCTTACTCTCCGACCTCCGCCTGAAGTAACCAAAGCGGAAGGAGAATTAATGGTCCTGGATTGTCTTGGGGAGTTGACGTAACCTTTCAAAGTGAGGGCAAGGGGATTATGGTCGCTTTCGGTGCGATTTATCACCTGGAAATCCAGAACCGCGGACCACATATCCAGTTTAATCAATATATAATCAATAACAGAGTTATAGCCATTCCGGTGGAACGTAGGTTTGCCAGGATTGTCCACTGGGAACCTCCCATTGCATGCCCTCAAAGAGTGAGTAAGGGTTAGTGTGGTGAGTTGCAGAACCAAGGGTGTCCATCCCTTCGTGGGATATGTGTTACTAGGGGGAATTGCCCATACTTCATCCTCATCTTGGGTGACTAAACTAGGCACACCATTCAGTGGTTCAAAGTGACAATTAAAGTCACCACCTATAAGCAAATGTTCATGACTATGTAGAATGCACAGCAAGTCGTCTAGTTTTGACAGGGTGCTAGATTTTTGGCCATTCTTCGCGGGGCGAGAATAGATGTTAATTACATTAACCTCGGGATAATCCCGAAATGTTAGGGCTATACACATAATCTCCAGTGAACCAGTATCAATTACTCTGATTCCACAGTCCAGGTGTGTTTTCACCCACAAGCACAATCCACCAGAGGGTCTCCCTCTTGTGGCCCTTACTGCCGACACCCAGTACGTGACAAAGCCGAGGCGATGGCATGCTTGCATTGCCCAGGTTTCCTGGAAAAGGCATATATCGTATCCGTCTATGAACTCTGCCCAGTCCGGACAGTTCAACCGGTTAGCAATGCCTGCCAAATTCCAGGATAGAATTTTTAAGCCAGCTCCATACTCTGTATTTCGAGAAGTATTAACACTTATATGCGTGCCCGTGTGAGGCTGTGGAAGTTGGCCAAGAAAGTCCCCCGCGTTCACTGTAGACTCAACAGGAAGGGAAGAGCTGTCAGTCATTAGTTGGGTAGGAGCAATATTTGTGCTGGTCGTAATTTTATTAGGGTCATGTCTGCAAGCCTGGGGTAGTTCTGTGGGCTGGGAAGGCCACTGTGCTGTGGGAAAAGCTGCCTTTAGGCAATCAAGGTTCGGGTAAGCCTTGGTCTGTCCCAGGAAATTTTCCTGACTTCCTACCTGAAAGTGGACCTGCCCATGGGATCGGGTGTTTTTAATAACCTCTTCCGGGGGTTGCAGTCAATCAACAAGATCAAGGATGCTGAACCTATTGTGACATTGAATGGAGAGACATGGATCATAATAGGGGGCTACTCCAGTCCCAGGGGGGCCCCTACACTTTTCCCTCAATGCCCCGATTTGGTCCACAAAGCCTATATCAAGGTTGTTAGCTTTGGTAGGGTAGAAAAAGGAGAGGGGAAGAGATTGAATTCCAGCCACGGTACTAGCCCATCCTCCATCCCCCAGGAACGAGGTCACCCCTTTGTCCCTAAAGGTTATAATAATGCAGTCACCCCTTATGCTTTTCACACTCCTGCCCACCCACTCCACTCTGCGGACCATTATAATTTCCCCATCGAGATGGGGAGGGAGAGGTCTATTAACACGGAGCCAATACATGACTTTGTTCTTCAAAGCCATGTATGGTTCAGTTTTGTCGGCGTGTAGTTCGGGGACACCAGTTAGAACCACTACATAAGGACTACACTCAGGGGGGAGATCAGGTCTTGGAAGTTTTGTTTTAGGGCATACATATTGATTAAGGGTACTATCAGGGATGGGCGCTGGTATGTATAATCGGGGAGAGTTCCTGTCCACCCTGGCATCAATAGGGACGTAGGGGGTTTGGGAGGGGAGAGTAGGGGCAGCAATTCTCTGACTGTTTTCCAGTTGGTCCCCATCGGGAACTGGTATGATACAAGGTGGGGTTAGCTCTTTTTCTCGTGCGACCAGCTGGGGAACCTGATGTGAGGGTGTGGGTTGACAGAGACCCTTCTTGGGATGGGGAGCCGACTCGCTGCGGTTCGAATCCGCAGCGATGAGAAGTAGCCTTAGTTTTTCTTCAACAGAAGCTAATCGATTGGCTAGTGGTGATAAACTCCTTGACAATAGAAGCTCCATCTTGTCCCAAAATGCTTCATCAATTGAACATTTAGAGCATTGATGAGTCTCTTTCAAAGTGAGTTCAGGTAGGCTAGGTGGTGTAATGTCCAATCCCGGTGTTGAAGGAGACCTTCCCTGCACGGAGAAATCACTATGGCCAGTGGTCAGATTAGGAAGATTTTTAGGTTTCTTGTTATTATTATGTCTTGTCGGGCCTCCCTCGCGCTTCTTGCCCTTCGAGGGGTTAGTTCTTGAGCCCTTACTCCTCACAGACTGCTCCGATTTTGACCTAGTGGTAACAGTGTTCATGAAAATTGGAGCTGGTGGCAATGGGTCACTCCTATGTACAGATGGCTCATTAAGCCCTGGGTCGTTTGGTCTTAATGCCACAGAAGGCCGGTGCGATGTTACTGCAACAGGAGGTGCCAGTGTGTGAGGAGCCCCCTGTGATTCTGTTGGCCTCTTAGCCGGAGAGCAAACTGTCATAATGCTACCTAAAGAAGAACGTTTCTCTAGTAGTGGCTCTAGTGATAAGCGGCGTTCAGTAGCGGCTATTTCATAAGCCAGGACATTACTGGCACGGGTTATAAAGTTCCCCAATGTCTCTGCCATACTGCCGCCTTTGTTCATCGCCATATGTTCGTCGATGCCTAGTGAATAACTCCCACCACCAATCGGGCAGCGACAATGGTTATGAAGGTTGCAATGAAGTTACAACTCTTACCGCAATATCAATGATGCTTCCTCAATTTCGTGATGACAACCCAGACACAGTACAGATGAAAAGGGGAGGGGCCCGGCCCGGTGTCTGCCGGTCTCGAACGGGCTCAAACGGGCCCGCCCTTTGCCCGGGCTTCGCCCGGCGCTGCCCGCGCGTGTCCCGCGTTGCGGAGGGGGCGCCGGTCTTTCAAGCGCCTCCTGGTGCGTAGCCTGCGTCAGCGGCTTCCCCTGCCGCTCAGGATGTCGGGAGTTGTGGTCTGGCCCCGCAAAGTGTCCGGAACTGCTGATGGTGGCAATGGCGGTAGCGGGGGGCGGAAAGGCAGCAACCCAGCAAGGCGACGAGGAAATGGTGGGAAACACAAGGCCTTGTTACCTGTTACTTGTTTAATTCAGCTTCGCATTTGGGCGATGCCAGACGCGGACCGGAATGTTAGTCTGAGGGTCAGAACTCGTAAGTCATTGCTCGTAAGTCATTGCTCGTAAATCATTGCTCTATAAGTCATTGCTCGTTGCGGCCGTGCGGCCATACAGGGATGTATCCAATAAATGTAATAAAAACCTTGGTTTGGCTGACTGGCTGATTTTTCTCCCTCTGATTGTGTCTAGTCCGGGTCTGCTTTTGGGTCGGCCTTGGGTGCAGCGGGAGTGGGAGAGCGGCTCTGGTCCCCTGCTCTGCACCGCTCACCCGTCGCAATGCATGGGGAAGGAAGAGGAAATTGTGAGCGAGCCTAGGGAACTAATGCCATAGTAATTTATGCAGCAATATGCTGGAAAACGAAGCTTAAATGATGTCATCAATGATGTCTTAAGTGATGTAATCAATGCTGTCATTTTAGATGTCATCACTGATGTCATAAAGGATGTCATGAGTGATGTCATGTTTGAGGTCATAAGCAGTGAATAGAGGGGGCGCAAGTTATGGTTAGCTCTGCTAACTATAACTGGTGAATTTCTGTGTTTTGTTTAGTTCAAGCCTGAATTTTGGCACTGACAAATTCACCTTACTATAACAATCAAACTATATATATATATATATATCGGCCCCCGCTTGACGAATCACCCGAGACTTTCAGGATCGGAGCGGACCGGAGCACCCCACCAGTTTTGAAAATTTCGCGAAGATTCGTCAACCGGCGCCAAAGTCATTCCAAATAGAATGTTGCGGATTTCCTATGGATAATAGCTCCTAATTATAACTACCTACTCGCAACCGCCAGTACGTAATATATATATATACACACACACACACATTTACAAGGCTTCAGATAAAAAGGGACATGCCAGATATAGAACAGTAATGGCTTTTGTCCTACTTTTATGTCTGACCTATCCCTATTTTTTGCTTCTCAAAGTATGGTCACCCTAATGTGATGCAACCGCTGTCGTTTATTCTTAATTTTGCTGTATGCTTTGTAATTAAGGGTCAGTGCAATAGACATGTTTGTTTTACTGTACTTCCTTTTTCCCGCCCAAATTGTTGAAATCACTGCCTCTACATGCTGGGGGGAAGAGGAGAGGGGGGACTTGGAGGGGATCGCATTGCCTCTAGAAGTCGGAAGATGTGGGCACATTTGCGCGCACCCACATCTGTGCGAGTGATAATAGAATTCCGGTGCGCCTCAGATGTTGTAGGATAGGATACCCTGTTGATATATTGTATTACAATGAGCAGTCTCTAGATTTTCACGTTGGGAAAAAGAACCTAAAATATGGCTCCAGCGGGATATAAAGCTCAGAGGTGTGATTTAGGATGCCATTAATGTAAATTGCTGCCGCAGACTGTGACAAATGGCCTGCATTATTGCCGTTCAATAGGTAAAGTTTTTTACTCCCAATAATTGAAAATAGAAATTAAAAAATAGAAGTTTTTCTCCAAAACCTTTGAATTCGAAACTAAAAAAAGTGAAGTTCCAATGCAACTGACATTGAATACAGATGTCTAATGTAAAAAAAAAAAAAAAAAAAGGTCATGTTTACGGTTCAGAGTGTCATAATTTGTGCACGGGGGCGAGTTTCTGTGTGTTCAAAGAGCAGCGCACCAACACATCTCGCGGTACATGTTCGAACATGTAAGCCAGGCATCTGAGCCGAGCACATCACGCACACTTCCTTTAAATAGCCCCTCGCTGCGAGGAAGGGATCCGTAGCCCGCGCTCGCGCTCCTCCACGCACGCTTTCGCCTGCTCCGGAAACGTGACAACAGAGGCTCGTGGGACCCCCGCGTGCGGCCTTGGCACGCAGGGACTCGTCCCCTGACCCCCCAGACCCGCCCCAGCCATGCCAGGAATGCAGCGCGCGGGGGGTCAGGTGACCGGCTGGCTGCACCGGGCTCGCGGCCCCACATGCTGGTCCGCAAACTAAAGGTTAGTGAGTGGCTCGCCTGCCCCACGGCCGCATGCGTGAAACAAAGCCGCGTGCGTGCTCTTTGAAACCCTGTCAGCATGAAGAGAATCAAAGAGACGAAGGCATGAAGGACAGGGGGGTGCGGTGAACGGGCTGCAGCCGGAGCTGGCTGTGCTGAAGAAGGGATGACTTACTTATCCACCTGGGAAGAGCTCGACAGGTACCTCGCTGCCCTCACACTTGCATGTTTGTAGACGAGCACCCTCGGCTTGGTCATTATATAAAGGCAGCTGTGTATACAGCGCCGTGCATTGCACCTTTGGCTCAAGGGAGCTGTGCTGTGCAGTTGTACAGTTTGATCGACTTTAGGAAGTGCACAGCTGTGTTTGGAATGAGTTTTCACTAGAGTGCAGGTCTGTACTGCAGGTGTAAACGAGGAGTGCGCGCTGCGTTTGAAAGCGACAGTAGTAAAAATGCACTTATTTATATCTGCGTATTTGTTTCAGCTGCTTTACTTCGTTACAACAGTTCTTCGTATATTTTGAGACAGCGCGGGTGACAGACAGTGTTGAAGTTGAGGCACTGGTTTAGAAGTCCACAACTGGTCCTACAAGGTAGTAAGGGTGGCAAGGAACGAGAGCCGCGGGGGCCAGTTAGTGCTGGTGAGGGCGGAGTGCACTTGGGCATGGCCTTGCAGATTGCACGCCATGGACTGAAGGCAGACTCGAGGTCATGACCCTTATTCGGTGTCACTTACTCACCGCGTCTCAAGCATCAACATCTGTGATAGAATGTGTCTCCTTTTCATGTTGGTTGCAGCATGAATGACACAAATGATAGTGAATGCATATTTCTTATTTCCATGTCTGAAATACTTTCATATTTTTTTCCAAAAACAATATTTTACAAAAAACCAAGGTGTTTAAGATGATAACGTGTTTTATCACATAGCGCTGCGGATCTTAGTTCTGTAGCCTCTAGCTGTAGTGAATAACAGGTGTTATTGAAACCGAATGTAAAGGTGCTATATTTGGCCCACATTGGAAGGAAGCATGAGGAGGCTGTTACCGCGTAACACACGTGTCCAGCAGGACAGCAGCGAGTATTTAACTCATTGAAACTTTAAACACCTTTTAAGATTATCTCAGGATAGAAGGGAGATTAAAAAAAGAAGATACATTTGTTATACATGGTTGACAAAAATGAATATATATATATTATATTTAGATAGTCGACATGTCAACAATTGTGTCAAATCAACTTTCATATTTGGGCAAATTGTATACTAGCTTAGTTGAAAATAAGAAATGTAGTTTTGAAAGACCTATAGACAGATATAAAAACATCGCTTTCAATACTCTGATTGTCGATTCGACTCTATAAACTTTATTCGGTTTATACCATTTTAAAAACCATAAAAGCATCATGAATATTGTGCGATATTAAAATTAGAATTATAAAATATAAGTTAAATATTCGTATTAAGAAGAAAGAACTCTGAATGTCATTTATACCCTCTAAGATGTTACAAACTAATAGCAGTTTTTAAATAGGATTCTTTCTGAACTCTCTGCCCTGAACAGTTCTTCCTTGATAGTGATCTTAAAGATATTTAAATCAAAATTTACACAGCCAGCTTTTTTGGGGGCTGAATGAGTTACAAGAGAGCTTCCAACTTCATGTCAACATTTTACATGAACAGCAGCAGTCTAAGTGACAGTGCAGGTATGCTCACAGTCATTGTGGCTTACGCTTGAATAGTTATGGGAGAGTTATACAACCTCACATAAACATTTACATGAACGGCAGCAGCCTAACTGGATGGTGCAGGTATGTTTAGGGTCGCTGTCTCTTACGCTTTAATGTAGTCAACAAGAGAGTAAGCGAACCATTGTAGGTTCATCTTAGATTCTGTAAAGGATTTCAGTTTGACCAGGACGAGTACAAAGACATCATGTGTTCTTCAGAGCTTTTTTCCCTGAGTGCTCTCTGAGGTCGGAATTATAAAGCTTTGCCACTTGCTGTTTTGATTTTACTACCAGAGGCTTCGGCGGCTGCGCTGATTCAAGGAAATAAGGGAATAATTGAGTTAACTTGAATGGCACTCTTGACAAAACGGATTTAGGTGTAGGTATTTTACCCTCTACTTTTGGAGAAAGAGGGATGTTGCAGAGTAGATAAACAGATGTTATAAGTGAATTACTTTATTCTTTGTTCTCTATGCGGCCTCAGTGTAAATAAGCGTGTTTTGTGTTTAACGATTCTTTCTAGTCTTTTCCAAAATAGCGTTGGGTCTGATTCTGCCCCACACATGGACCCCGTAGATAGTGATAGGTTTGTCCGCGTTTCAGTAGATAAGGGTTTAGGACATGGGGGTAAATCCTTCCTTGTGACGGGGGGAGGAACGTAATCAATATTAGGCTTCTTCCCGGCAACAATCTTTTGATTTCCCCTGCGAGATTTTTTCAAAGTAGGGGCTGATTGTTGGTGATCAGATGCCGCTGTTCTATTGCTAGTTGAGCGGGTCTTAATACTTGATAAAGACTTAGAAGTCGGAACCAAATTTGCGCAGTTCGCGACATCAGTGTTATCATCCAATATTTCGATCAGAGGGGTGGGACACATCATGAGATCATCATTTTGCTCTTCCTCCAGAGGAGATATACAGGTCATAGAATCCGACCTAACGGGCTGTCGACAAGGTGGTGAACTTAGGTTAGCCATACTTCCTAAAGAGGACCTCTTGTCACACAGGATATCTAAAGATAATCTTTTTTCAGTTAGTTCGATATCCTTTGCAAGAACTGATTGCACCCGGACCAGAAAGTTGTCCAATGTTCCCATTAGTGCTCCCCCAGTCGACTGTGTAGTAATACCATCCCTTTTAGCAGACTTTTCCATTCTTCGTTAATACTAACAGCCACTTGACACGAATTCCAACAGCGTTACACACAAGGGCCTGGTGCTTACCCTTGCTGATTCTCTTTGGACAATGCTTGTTAGAGGAAGGTCCCGTTCCGTTCTCGGTCGGTCTCGGACGGGCTCAGACGGGCCCGCCCTTGGCCCGGGCTTCGCCCGGCGCGCGCCCGCGCGCGTCCCGCGATGCGTGGGCCGTGAGTAGTCTTATGGCGTCAGGGCGGGAGGGCGGGAGTACGGGAAGAGGCCACAGCTGTGTTGAATTACGGGGCTGCTGGTCCTCGCAGTCCCGTGTCCGTTGCTCTACTTCAGCAACCAGTCACCTTTGTGGATGTTAACAGCTCCCTCGTTATGGCAGCACTCGCCAGATCCTTGAATTAAAAGTTCAGATAAAATGGCACACAAGAGACTCCAGCCACGAACGGCTCCCGCGAAGCGGGGGCCGTGAGTAGTCTTATGGCGTCAGGGCGGGAGGGCGGGAGTACGGGAAGAGGCCACAGCTGTGTTGAATTACGGGGCTGCTGGTCCTCGCAGTCCCGTGTCCGTTGCTCTACTTCAGCAACCAGTCACCTTTGTGGATGTTAACAGCTCCCTCGTTATGGCAGCACTCGCCAGATCCTTGAATTAAAAGTTCAGATAAAATGGCACACAAGAGACTCCAGCCACGAACGGCCCCCGCGAAGCGGGGGCCGTGAGTAGTCTTATGGCGTCAGGGCGGGAGGGCGGGAGTACGGGAAGAGGCCACAGCTGTGTTGAATTACGGGGCTGCTGGTCCTCGCAGTCCCGTGTCCGTTGCTCTACTTCAGCAACCAGTCACCTTTGTGGATGTTAACAGCTCCCTCGTTATGGCAGCACTCGCCAGATCCTTGAATTAAAAGTTCCGATAGAATGACACACAAGAGACTCCACCCACGAACGGCTCCCGCGAAGCGGGGGCCGTGAGTAGTCTTATGGCGTCAGGGCGGGAGGGCGGGAGTACGGGAAGAGGCCACAGCTGTGTTGAATTACGGGGCTGCTGGTCCTCGCAGTCCCGTGTCCGTTGCTCTACTTCAGCAACCAGTCACCTTTGTGGATGTTAACAGCTCCCTCGTTATGGCAGCACTCGCCAGATCCTTGAATTAAAAGTTCAGATAAAATGGCACACAAGAGACTCCAGCCACGAACGGCACTGTGTTTAACAGTTGTGGTCACTTTCATCCGTCACCAAGTCTAAATGTACAAACATTCTGAAGGCCGACTTTAGTCTGGTAATGAGCCTGAAGGTCTGGTACAAGAATCCTCAATATGCAAGTGGAATGGTCCAAAGTTTCATGGCTCTCTCCGGTGATGAGTCTCAATTTTTGAACTTGCTGAAGAACTCCTTGGGCAATGAGTCAGATGGTTTGAATTGTTTTTGGACCTCCACTGGTAATGAAGCTGAAGGCATGAATTTTACAAGGCCGTCTGTGGATATGAATCAAAATGTCCGAATTTTCAGTCCAACTCCTTGGGCAATGGATCTGAATGTCCTAACTTTTAGAAGAATCCCTTGGCCAATGAATCTGAAGGTCTGACGTCCCCGGAGCACTCCTTAGGAAATGATTCTGAAGGTCTCAACTTTCTTAGGATATAGTCTGGCCATAAGGCTGAAGCTCAGAACACATTTCAATAGGATTCCTTGGAAGAGGAAAGAGAGTGGGGGGGGGACTGGGAGCTGAATAGGAGGTCCAGAGTCCGTGCTGCTATGGCTCAATCCAAAACAAAAATTGGGAATCAGTTTCTTAGAAGAGAGAAAGTGTGTACTCAACAGGTGTGCCTAGACTAAGGTCAATAAGACAGTCAGCGTGGCTCTCATGTTGCCCTCACACACCCCTAAGGGGATGTCATGCTTCATCAGAGGGCAGTGCTCCTCATCGCGCTGGTGCTGCAATGCCCTATGGGTCCTCGGAAGGGTCACTTTGGCGGAGTTCTTTTTAAGAAAATGCCATATGATGAGTGCAAGTGAGGTGATATGTGTGGTGGAGTAGTGACATGGGATTGGAAGTTAAAACTGATAAGGGAGGTCGCATGCTATCCTTTAATAAGAAGGCCGCCCATCAGGGATAAAAACATATAACAGGCGAATGCTACCCTAGAGGTTTTAAAGGAACCCTGGTAGTCAGTGTGTAACGACTGGGAGAGGTGAATGCCCTGTGATCATAGGCGGGAGGCCACACTCACCAAAAAATAAATAATGGTGAGTGACCCGACACAAATATAGCCCCATTTTCCAGGGACGAGGAGAGGAAAGGGTATGTGTAGACGCAAGGTCTACTCTCTTAAACTCAGAGCATGCTTGAGTGCGGCACCTCCACCCAACCTGATGTGGCTGTACGCATTCTAACCTTTAGGTTAAACCCTGCATAACACACAGTTTGTTGCACTTTAGGGGCACCATATTTGTATGGGGTAGTTCACCATTTCGCACAAAGACTGTGAAAGTGGAAGGCAGAGTGTCCTGGTGTTCTGCGCCCTTCATCCACTCTACCACCTCCACAGTAAGAGACCCTTCCTTGCTACAGATCAGGTATATAGCTCCAAAATTCCGTATCATATCCGCTCAAACTTTGTATGTAAATTCACAAAACAGCAACATTCTAGGATTCTATTTTGGATTCCCTAAATGATGCAAAGGTATTTAGTGGAAAAGCACATCAATAAAAACGCAGTTTGGCTGCAAATTATAAAGTAAAACCTAAGGACAGTTAAAAGTGATATTAATTTACAAAAAAAGAAGTATAAAACCCTTGTGTTTCGAAGAAACAAAAATGTTGCCCATGCAGTCAGCCACAGTTAGAGAACATAGTTTAAAGCAGAAAAACATAAGAAGGCATAGCATCGCAGAGGTAAGAGGGTGAATGGTGGTACAAGGGCGCTCCCCAGAAAGAGTAGGAAAAAGCAGGAGAATGGGGAGTGGGGAAAATACATTTAAACAAGCACCGGCATAGCCAATGGGTCTCGCCTTTGGGACCTTATACGTTTTCAGCCATGCCGCGCTGAGTACTGGCTTACTCTTGGCTCTTGTAGTCCAGGTGCATCACAGGGAGGCCGTGGTAACGGAGAGCCCCAGATTTAAGCATGTGTCCCTAGTGAGGCGCATGGTGATTGCCCTTTCCCTTGCCATCCTCAGCTGTTTGTGGGTGTACATGCCCCAACTGACGTCAAAAATAGCCAGTATAGTGTATTGTTCTCTCTGACCTTACACGCTGTGAAAGTAGCGTGAGCGCCGCTATGAAATCACAAACGATGTAATGCAACGTTTCATCTGGGTAATACCCAACTGCCGGTACAACACACCATGCACCGCCTCTGACATCTCCAACAGCAATGGAGGGAATCGTTTTAAGCTTATGACATCACAAACATGCGTGGTAATTAAGCGGTCTAAGCTCGTGACATCACAAGCACCAGTTGGAATGGAGCATGTTAAGATCGTGACATCACAAACAAGCATTACAGTGGAGCGTTTGAAGCTAATGACATCACAAACAGCGGGTGATATGCGCCATTGTAAGCTCATGGCTCACAAACAGCCATTGGAGTGACGCGGTCTAACCTCATGACATCACAAACAACCATTACATTTAAGCGTTCTAATCTGATGACATCACAAGCCGCCGATCGAATGATTCATTCTAAGCTCATCAAATCACAAACAACCGTTGGAAGGGAGCGCTCTAAGTCTATGACATCACAGCCAGTGGGCAGTACACTGTAAGTTTGACATCACAAAGCCAGTGTAATGCAGGGTTGTGAGCTATGACATCACAAGTCATTGGACTGTAGCGTTCTAAGCCTGTGACATCAGTTATTAGAATGTAGCGTGCTCAGCCCATTGCATTACAAACGGCCACTGTAACCAAGTATTCTTCGTTTATGACGTCACAGCCAGGCTACTGAATGGAACCTGCAGAGCCCGAGGAGTGTAAAAGCCGCCACGTATTGTATGACTGAGGAACACAAAAGGGGAGGTTCGTCCTTGAAACGCCTGCCTCTTCCCTAATGACCCCACGCTCGCTGGCCACGCCCCTTCCGTAATTTCCGAAGATCCACCTCTAGCAGGTGATGTTTACATTGAGGGTTGGAGTAGAACATAGCAGGACGGGTGGAGCAACGCCACATGCCGTGCAGGAATGATGCCCAGCAGGTTAACACCCGGAGGGGTCCGGTCCGGACTGCAGATGATTGTGACGTCAGCACGGTGAGGTAAGTGAGAAGGTGGCTCAGGGAGGGAAGAGAAACATGCTCCCAGACCTGCAGTGCTGGGGTCTTTCAGAGAGTCACTGGAGTCTATCCCACCAACCCCTCGGGGCTAAGGCGTGCAAAGGGCAGCATGTTTACCCCACAGCCCAGGTTTGTGCAACCCTCCATGTAATCCAGGCAGCGAAGCAGCTCAGTATCACAGTGCACCTGTGGCAGAGATCTTTGATTAATCTGCCGATTAGGGTTACTGCATCCAGCAGGGCTGATACGGCGTTTCATCCTTCCAGGGACATAGACTCGCATCACAAGCCATACCTGTTCTTTATAGGGCTTCACGGCTGAGGCTGCAACTGCAAGCACTGCATAAAATAAGTTCTCTGTAGCCTCGTTCCCAGCTCCCAGTGCTTGGTTTTCCCTCATGCCACCGTTTCAGCGGGAGTATCTCTGTAGTGTACATAGTAGGCAGCCTGCTCTGGTTTGACTGCGGCATCGTGACCAAAATAAACCAAGCAGCCGCAAAAGTGAAGCGACCACCATTGAAACGGAAAAAAAAGCCAGGGCCAGCGCGAGCGTCATCTGTTTCCAATTAACGCGAACCCGAGACGCGGGCGCGATAATTGGAAACAGATGGCGCTGATGCTCTCTCTCGCAAGCCCTAGGCCAGGGGAGAGAGAAGGCGGGACATGTACCCGCCTTTGGCCAATTGTGTGCTGTCTTTCTTAGAAAGACGCGCGCAAAGGCCAATAGCGTGTGAGGAAAAAAGTCATTCAAATTATTGAAGTTTCAGTGCCCCTACTTAAGACCATTGCATGCAACATTCAGGTCATAGGTTAACAAGAAAATTAGCTCAGTGGGTTAATGAGCTTTCTGCAGAGATCCTTGTGTAACTTGCAGGTAAAAGGTTACTAAAGTAGCCCGAGCGTGTGGTCCGAGTTGGAAGTCCTTACTAGAAACCTCGCCGAGCAGCGCATGCGTGCTGGCCCAGGCAAGACCTAAAAATGATGGAGAAGGGTTGAAGAGGTCTCTAAGAAAAGAGTGGGAGTGAGGGGGAAAGAGGAGGTGAAAGATGAAGTGTGCATAAAAACTGTAAGTCTGAAGAGGAAAAGAGTCAATGGGGGGTAACGCTTAAAACTGCAATTCAAAACAAGCATTGGCAGAGCCAATTGGTCTGGCTTGCATTTTACGTCAAAGCTAAAATGCTTAAAAACATGCAGAACGGAAACAACAAATCAAAATACGATTGTTTTCTTTCATACAATGCATCTATGAGATAATTGATGTAGCCCCTGATGATTCAGTGTACCTTAGAGATCTAAAACGTCCTTCATGCATTTTAATGCAATCAATCCATTAGAGGTGAGACGATACACTAAACAGCCAATGGTATGAATTGAGAGAGAAATACTCCTTGTAGAAGAGCCAAAGCCCACTCTGTGCATATATTAACCCCTTCCCCGCTCATGACGGAACCGTTCCGTCATGAGCCACGGTTGCCGTGTGCTCATGACGGAACGGTTCCGTCATGACAATCCTGTTGGCGGCCGCTCCGCCTGCGCGGCGCTGTTTCCCCGCCTGTGCGGGGCGACAACGCAAATGGGCGGAGTCATGACGGAACCGTTCCGTCATGAGCACAGCTCAACTGTGGCTCATGACGGAGCGGCTCCGTCATGAGCACAGGCCCACCGCGCTGCCCCCCTGCCCCCCCCAGCGCTGCAGCGGAATGTCCGCGGCACCGAAGGGTTTAAAGCATTGGTAACAACAGGTCAGCACACAGCTCTTTGCTGTCTAACCAAACCCAAGGTACGCATGTTGAAGAGAAAACAAAATATCGATGCAAACCTTGTAGAAAAATCACCAGAGAAAAGTTATTTTCAAAATCATTGCCATTTACATCTGTAATAAGAACATGCAGAACATAAAAATAGACATTCCGTACATTGGTGTACACCAAATGGTAGTTGTCATTCATTCTGAATATTTTGATTAAACAGTTTAGGAAAAATCATTAAAATTAATTGAAGTTTCAGTACCCCTGCTTAAGACCATTGCATGCAATATTCAGATCATAGGTTAACAAGAAAATTAGCTCAGTGGGTTCATGAGCTTTCAGCAGAGATCCTTCTGTAACTTGAAGGTAAAAGGTTTCAGTACTACTAAAGTAGCCCCTAGCGTGTGGTCCGAGTTGGAAGTCCTTACTAGAAGCCTCACAGAGCAGCGCATGAGCGCTGGCTCAGGCGAGACCTAAAAATGATGGAGAAGCGTTGAAGAGGTCTCTAAGAAAAGAGTGGGAATGAGGGGGAAAGAGGAGGTGAAAGATGAAGTGTGCATAAAAACTGTAAGTCTGAAGAGGAAACGGGTCAATGGGGAGTAACCCTTGAAACAGAAATTCAAAACAAGCATAGGCAGAGCCAATCGGTCTGGCTTGCATTTTAAGTCTAAGCTAAAATCCTTAAAAACATGCTGAAGTGAAACAACAAATCAAAATACGATTTTTTTCTTTCATACAATGCATCTATGAGATAATTGATGTAGCCCCTGATGATTCTGTGTACCTTAGAGATCTAAAACGTCCCTCATGCATTCTAATGCAATCAATCCTTTAGAGGTGAGACGATACACTAAACAGCCAATGGTATGAATTGAAAGAGAAATACTCCTCGTAGAAGAGCCAAAGCCCACTCTATGCATATATTAAAGCATTGGTAACAACAGGTCTGCAGACAGCTCTTTGCTGTCTAACCAGACCCAATGTTGAAGAGAAAAAAAATATCGATGCAAACCTTGTAGAAAAATCACCAGAGAAAAAGTCATTTTCAAGATCATTGCCATTTGCATATGTAATAAGAACATGCAGAACATAAAAATAGACATTCTGTACATTGGTTTACACCAAATGGTAGTTGTCATTCATTCTGAATAATTTGATAAAACAGATTAGGAAAAATCATTAAAATTAATTGAAGTTTCAGTGCTCCTACTTAAGACCATTGCATGCAACATTCAGGTCATAAGTTAACAAGAAAATTAGCTCAGTGGGTTCATGAGCTATCTGCAGAGATCCTTGTGTAACTTGCAGGTAAAAGGTTTCAGTACTACTAAAGTAGCCCCGAGTAATTACCAGTGACTGAGATTAATTCAAGCACTCCATCCATCATTTTTTTGTATACATTTGGACGCATCTTTTAGAAAATTAGTTTGAATATTTGCAGATGCTAACTCAATCTTTCCCTCTCATAATGTTGTCAAATGTGATAAATGCCAATGAGTTTGGCTTTTAAATCAACAGCTCACAATTATATACGCGGTCATTATCACTGTAATTAAATACATACTTTACATACTTTCTGAGGATTAAGAAAGTAAAATGATTTCAGAGCTCAAATGTTCACTTTACCAACTTGCAAGGCGTGGCAGTGCCCTGCTGTGCTAGCTGACAGCTGGCACCTGCTGTCAGCCAGGACGCAATTCAGACAAAAGGAATCCTTGAAGTGAGTCCTTTGGAGCTGGGCACACTGCCGGGGATGAAACACCTCCCTTCCTGCTGCTCAGCAGCAAGGCACAGCGCCAACTAAACGTGGGCAGGCGCTACTGCTGTGCTTGCGTCCCCCAGTGTTGGCAGACTACACAGACCCGGGTTTGATACCAGCCTCAGCAGAAGTATAGCTGCAGGGACCAGCACACTGTTGCTCCGCCCTCTATGCAGCCTTCAGAGCAGGTACAGAGCTCTGCACATACCCATCTCAACACCTGCCTTTTGGCTTTGTCGTTTCCAAGGCAATTGCGGCCCATGGTTTTAAAATGACTGTTGTCATACAGCTACTCAGAGATGTAGCTCTGAGATGGCAGTATCTTACTATAATTGGCAGTGTTGATTCTCTGTTTTTAGGTTTCGCCTGCACAGTGCTTCCGAAATCTCTTGTATTTAATATATCTTAAAAGGGGGCTCTTATCAGTTCCCACATTGAATTACTGTGTTCATTTGCTTTTGTGTGGAACTTTTTTTTTTGTTAACTTCCCCTGGCTGCACACATTTACAATACTTTTAAGCCCCATTCACTGTCAAGATAAGATCTCTTCCCACAGATAAGACAGACAGCTCCTAAAAGTGTGCTGGAATGCTTGCTTTTTATTACTTAGTTGTGTGAAGCAGATGCTTTACCCTTAGAACGTTTGTGGCATTTCCTATTCAAGCCTCAGTACCTTTCTTTGCACTTTGTAGACATTATTGGATTGATTTTTTCAACTTAATCGATTTGATCATTGCGATCAAATTCTAAATGTAATTAACATTGCACATTAAAAATAAAGTTAATATACAAGAGCTATGCTATCTTCTACTTCTAAACAGGCAGTAACAAGTACAGTTACCTTGAAGACAACAGGGTCATATTTTGAATGGTGCAGCAGATGCAGGAGCACCGGGCCCAAGAGTTGTCAGAACTCCTCTAAACACATAAAATTGCTATATTTGACTACTAGACAGGCAGTCACAATTGCAGTTACATTGCAGTTAAATGGGACTTGATTTGAATGGTGCCTCAGGTGCAGTAGCACCGGGGCCAAAAGCTCTTGGGACCACACTAAACCCAGATTATTGCTCAAATGTAAAAATTGCTAACATTTAAAAATAAACAGGCAGCCCACAAGTACTGTTACCTCGCAGACAACAGGGTCATGGTTTGAATGGGGCATCAAGTGTAGTGACACCAGGACCAAAAGATCTATGTACCCCACTAAACACCTAAAATTGCTATATTTTACTACTAAACAGGCAGTCACAAGTGCAGTTACCTTGCAGGCAACAAGGTCACGATTTGAATGGTGCAGCAGGTGCAGTGGCACCGGGCCCAACCGTTGTCAGAACTTCTATAAACACCTAATATTGCTATATTTTACTACTATACGGGCAGACACAATTGCAGTTATCTTGCATTTAAAAGGGGCTTGATTTGAATGGTGCAGCAGAAGCAGTGGCGCAGGGGCCAGAAGCTCTAGGGATCCCACTAAACTCAGAATATTTCTTAATTTAACTACTAAACAGGCAGTAACAAGTGCAGTTATCTAGCTGGCACTAGGGCCATGGTTTTAATGGTGCTGCTAATGCAATGTCCCTGGGGCCAAAAGTTGTCAGAACTCCTCTAAACACCAAATATTGCTATATTTAACTAGTAAATAAGTGGTCACAGGTGCAGTAACATTGCAGGCACTAGGGCCATGATGTCAGCGGTGCAGCAGGTGCTATGGCACCGGGCCCAAAAGTTGTCAGAACTTCTCTAAAAACATCACATTGATATTAGATCAATGCATTCTATTATTTCCCTCTTTCATTTAATTTTTCAAAATTTTGCTTTTACTTACCCGCACTATACCACTAGTAACTGCACATTATATTGCCTTTTTGTACATAAAGAATTCATAACACTTTAACAGACTTTCTGTAACTTATATTGTACAACTACTCAGCAAGTTCCAATTTACAACAAAAAACTGCTTATTATTATTCACATCGGCGTAACCCAATACATTTACCAATGCTTGTTATGAATGTGCTGCCTCTGGCATGAAAAGTAATAACATTTTGCATAACAATCAATACCAGAAAAACAGTAGCACAACATAACATAATGCAGCAAAACAACAATATAAATCAATTATACAACAGTGTAACAGCAGACCGCACTCCTGCAAGAGAATACAACACAGCTAACAGCAACATGCCAAAACACTGCAACAAAATAACTCAACAAAACTCAAGATAAAAACAGCAGACCTTAACAACAACACATATGCACAATTCAAAAACACAACACAACATGGTCTAACACAACTATATTGTACTGCTATTTTTTTTATTGGGTTTCTCTTGTGTTTCTGTTTTGATGTTGTCTTGCTGTGTTGTGCTCAGTTGTTTTAGGCAGGTATGTTGTTTTATGTTTGTGTTGATGTGTTGTGGTTTAGTTCCTATGTCGTTATTGTGTTGGTGTTTTGCTGTATTTCAGTGTTGCTGTATTTTGTTGGTTTATTGTGCTGTGGTGTGCAGTGCTGCTTTGTAAAGTTGGCTGTGTTGTTGTAGTATTGTGCTGTTTGATGTACAACAGCAGTCTACCTTGCATGAACGCTGTGTGCACAGCAGCACAGCATCCAATACACTTCCATAATATTGTGGTAAAATGCTACGCTGTTTCTCACAAAACACTTGTAAAATCGTAAGTCAGAAGCATGTTTTGTGATCCACCACTGCTCTCTTGAATGTAGTTGTTAAGATTAGTGCTCCCCCGGCTTGGTGGGCTAAAGCACATCTTGTTGAAGAGAAGGTCTAGGATGTCCCACTTCTTAGGTCGAAGCTGGACAGCGCATGCGCTGCTCTGTGGCACGCTGTATTGGAGTATGGAACAGATGCCTGCCCACTCTCCACCCATATTTGTCATTGGCTTGTGTCATTGTCCTTCATAAATGCTGGCTTCTGATTCCTTAATAGGCTTGTTAGCCCCTTTTTTGTACTGCTTTGTCTTCATTTGTGACCTCCCATGAGGACTGGCCCTTTTACTTCGGTTGTTTCACGGTACGTCTTGTTTTAGTCTGTAAGCACCATTTTCTTTATTGAGTTTCTCCTAGTGCAGGCATGGCATGCTTTCCTGCAACATTCAGCACACCATGTGTGCTTTTACTTTCCAAGCAGTCCGGGACAACGGTGGCCGCTTCTTTGAAATTAAATAGGTCTCACATTTATAAGAGTTTGAGCTATTGGCATTGTAAATGACAATGCCTTTTATTTATGCGTTAATTAGCAAAACAGATAAATAAAATGCATTGTCAGTTACAATGCCAATAACTTAAACTCTCGCAAATGCGATACCTGTTGCATTGCAAATGCTTGTTATCCGAGGTTAGCGGGCTGAGTTCCATTAGATTATAGGAACAGCACTTAATAAAAGCAAAAGTTATAGTTATTAATGGGCATCAGGTCTCAAGAAAGCCCTATCTGGCAGCTGTTGGGCGGTAGGTGCTCCATGACGCAGTACCTACTTCAGCACACAGTGAAGAGCCGCACAGGCCTTCAGGGCCCACCGCACGCTTGAGAGGCCCTGTCAGCTGCAGCTGAGTTATCACCAGGCCCTCCGGCTCAACACACCAAGGAAAGGACCTACAATGAGCTCAGGTTACAGAGGGCGAGCTGATCTCGGCCACAAAACAATTGCGTATTGTAGTGAGGGTGTAGAATGCTGCCCGTAGCTCGATGAAAGTCACAGCTCGCGGCTTTCTACACAACTTTCTGAGCGGGAAACCTACCTGACTCAATCAATAGTCGCCGATCAGAAAATATTTTTTTACAGGCAAAACACATAAGTGTAAATTACATGACATTCTCATTAGTACATTTTCGAGTCATTTATTTATAAGCTTCATCATGTGGACAACGCATGTAAATATGACACGCACTCATGTTTCGACTCATTAGAAAAATGCTTATATCCCAGGATAGTGTCAGGGAAATGGGCAGAGAAAATCGTAGATTAGATTACCCCCCACAAAGTAATAACTGTTTGGGGTTTTCACCGACAGGTAGAAGTTAACTTACCATACGTGTCCAGCCACTTGCAACCAAATGGAAATGACATAAGGAATGTGTGGTTTCACAGCACATTTATAAAAAGACGTAATTTACATATTACAAGTGATTCCAGTACAAGAACTATATAGTTGCAGAAAAATATATTTCCAATCTTGTCTAATCCCCAGTATTTTAGGCATCATGTAAATTTTGCAAGCATAGATTTAGGAATATAAACAGAAGCCATCTAAGTGTGTGGACCGTATACTTTTAGACATGTACATGAAGACAAGCATTCTTTACACATGCGTCGCATGAGAATGTACGTGAATATCCAAAAAGAAGTTCCCTTGGCAAATGCGCATGCAGAACTGGTGTAGTACGTAGGTCCCCCTTTTTGTATTAAATTGCACATTCCATACTCCCTCAATATATTTGTGAATCTGCCTCTGTGTGGTGCCATCTGAGACCCGTGATCTTTGATCATACCCCCTTCAGCCAGGCGTCGACCGCAACGCCTCGGCATGCAAGCATCAGATCTGATGGCTGGTTATTCACTGGCACTGGAGAAACAGCCAGGGGTTACTCAGTGCAAATAACTGGCAATATATCCAGCAGCATGTGATAGGAGGCCAAACCATTAGAAATTTCCCACTACTCTTGATGTAACCACCCATGTACCCGTGCTTATCACTGATGAGACCTCCTCATACATATACATAGGCCTTGTTCTGAACTTCTTCCCTCCTGCACCTGATTGGTGGAACCCCATATGGCGCAGGAGCATCAGGTTATACAGCCTACCAATCAGATTTGATCACATTTGAAAAGATCCCAAAAAGAGCCTCTTGTACAGATCCTGTTTGATCATTACCTACATAAGAGCCACATTAAAAAAGCATGGTATATATTAAAAATTAAACCGTTAGAACAATCTTGGGTTGCACTGAAAAATAAACCAATAAAGCAGTACTGTAGAGAGTTGTAAACCACAAAAGCAGTACTGAAAATAGTTGTGAGATTTTAGGAAAAAACGTGGTTTTCAGATGTTTCCGCATTCACTCAAAGCGATGTGTGCACGAGCCCAATAGGGGCTTACTTGAAAAAAAAGGTAGAACAAATGAGTATGAAAAATACTGTTTTTATCGTAATTAACCAAACATGTGGAAATAAGCTGCTCCCCCCAGATGTACTCTATTTCAATTGTTCACTAAAATGTTCTGTGTCAAAACTGTGGTGGATTCTGACGGAGCACTACACTCCCACTGATATCTGCCTGGTAATGCAGCCAGCTTTCATTCTTATGCAGCAGATTACAGAGAGTTTGGCTGCGACCTTCCTGTTCTCTCCTGTCTCACCGGAGTGTGGCATTCTGCAGAGCTCTCCCCTTTTCCACTGTCTTGCTTAACATCTGCATGATTTTTCTGTCTGCTTTTTTAATGGACTCCTAATGTAAAGTTCAGTCCTATGCAACTGCCATGCACGAATACATTAGAGCTTTCGGTAATACTCCTGATGCCTTGTATCGTCTATAAAACCTTCTGGGATCCATATTTGGATGCACCTGGGCCAAGTTCAGTTAGGCATCAACAAAACTTAATTTATTATCGCAGAAAGGGAACCATCGGAAGATCCCAAAGCCCTTTACTTCCCTATTATCCTATTATTATGAACCAATCTTCCAGCCTATCAACTGCAGTAAAATATCTAGACTTCACTTTTGATAGTGGGTGATCTGCAAATATGAAAGTTAGAGGTTAATATAGGTTTTTCTTTGGGTAAGGTAAAATACATTCATCCATGTATCTCCCTGCAGCACAGAGATCTGCTAGAGGGTGCAACGGTCAGCTCTATGGCTGATTATTGCAATTGTCTGTGTGTCACCCTTAGAACCTCTGCTGTCACTGGGGTTCCCAAAAGGCCCAAAGAGCAGCTGCACATTCCACAGTAGGTCTTAGATGGGCGATGTAGCCCAAGCTAGACAGGCCTCCAGTGGCTGACGGGATCATATTTTAATTGGCTTGCTGAATGTTTAGGTGTTTCCACCAAATTGGATATCATTTACCAAATTGGAAAGTTTTGCCCTACGCACCAGCCTTTACTCTTCACAGTACTCACACAGTACAAACTTAAATTCAGGGTCGGTATAGCATTCTGAGTAGCAGGACCAGTGTTATGGAACCCTCTTCCCACCAGCTCAGAGACTTCCCACTTTATCCATCTTTAATCCAGCACTAAAATCCTACTAATTCTAGACTCCCCTCCCGAATTAGCCTGGTCCCAGAAGACCTAATCTGGGGTAGTGTGGTCCGAAGAAATGTACACTTAATTAATTCTGAGGGGTGGGCATCCCCTAGAACTTCAGGCTAGATTGCTCCTTAAGTGGCTGTGCCTTGGTTTTACCAGTATAAAGCTGGCCTCTTCTGAAATACCTGTCCCATGTGTTCCAAGTGATGCAGCAGATTTAACTCAATCATCACTGGCACATGTTTTGGTATCACGTGCTCTGATGTATAGTTTTGTATCAAAGTAACAAATCCTTCTACTTAAGGTTTTCTTAGAATTTTCCCCGGAAAATGGTGCACAGTACTTTCATTGTGGGTAGCAAGGCCAGAGCCTGCCATAACCTGCCAGTCAATCAGCTTAAAGTATTTGTGTCTGACACAATGTGGTGTTTGAAAGGCGTTCACCTCTAATGCAAATGTCAAAGTTTTGTTCCCAAAGCTGTTTGAAGTGCAAACTTCACAGTCATCTAATCACTTATACTAACTTTACATTTTGTGGGCCAAAATGTTTCTATTGGGTGAAAGCCAGGACTTGGTTGGTCGGGACATTGAATAGTAAACTCTTGCCAGATTTTAAGAATGACAGACAAGCTTACAATCCTCATTAAAATTAATCATATCTAAATGTTCCCCACACAAATGTATCAAATGTATTAGACTTGACTTCCACGAGCCCTGCCCTCGTTTTATGGAACCTAAGTGGTAGAACGGTCATACAGTAGTGTTGAACCGGCAGATCCTTTCACAGGGTCATTAAAATGCGATGTTTCTTTTACCTTATGTTGTCAAAGGACTACTTTATTTGGCCTGTCTATTTTTATGTGACAGAAGTTGCCTCTTGGTGTTAGGTTTCGGCGAATTAACAGTGGCGAAACAACCTAGAACATATTCCAGCTGCTGATTACATTATATCGAAATACTAGCTTGCCTCTCCAGATCTCATGACATGTTTGAATGTAAGAAGGAAACCTCTGTCTGAAGTACAGACAATAATTTGATATCTGTAACAGGAAAGCCCGCCTCTCGGCAATGGAGAAAAAAAGGTAGGATTACAACTCTTGTGTGTAAAGAGAGTTGTCAAGTTGTCAATCCCTTACCCAAGGACTCCAGGCCAAGTAACTGAACATGCTAGTACCCTGAATCTAGGGTCCTATACCTGTATAGTCTGACTTGATATCAACAAAGATATTGCATACACAGTATTGAGTACCCACGTGTCGTCAAGGTAAAGAACATATATTTAGTATTGTAAATCTGTACTTCACTATGTATACTTACCTTGACAGTATGTTGGTAGTTGATATCAAAGATACAATAGTTTTTTAAAAGTCTCAGTGAAAAATACAATAGTAGGACATAAAATCCATTTTATCAAACATAGAAGCGTTCAATTCGCTTTAAATGAAGCCTGCTTATAGTAATTTGGTGCTGAGTGGTCTGGATAAGGGAATTTCTAAACGGACAAAGTCACTTTGAAAAGAGCACTTCACATCAGCAAGAAGCAAAATGCTTTTTGCCGAAGCAGCACTGCATCAACAAAAAACAAAAAAAGAAGAGCGATGATGCAACCGCTGTTGCTAGTCGTGTCATTCCATAGACACTCCTGTGCAGCACCATGCAAAATTTTACATGCAGCATTTTCATTTTTTTCTTTACTGTTCCAGGATGCCACTTGGATCAGTGAATAAAACAAGCATTTGCAAAGCAATCGGTCTCGCCTTTGGGACCTTATAAACATTTAGCTAGGCAGCACATTAGCCTGCGTGCTGAAAAATCTACTGTTCTTTAACATGGAGGGAAAGTAAGCACCAAACTGCGTGACACGCCAGGTATGGAAACACATAGAGAGAAACATTGCCTTTTAGCGGGAAATGGTATAGTTCAAAGTTCTGTTTTTAATATAAAATCAGGGCCTTCAGTGGTCATATCACTGAAAAAACAAGATTTAAAAAAAATATTATTGTCTAAGGGTGCTTGTGGAAGACACTTTTTATGGACTGGAATCTATAAAATGCTAAACTGATTCTGATATTTTACAGACTTCTGCTGGTCGTTTTCTATTAAGAAAGTTTTTAGAGGCAGTTGCCAGAAAAATAAAAAAAGAAAGTCCCTCAGCAGAAAGCAATTCTGGTATTTTACTGACCTCTACAGGTCGTTTTCTATCAAGACAGTTAAATAGAGGCAGTTGAACAGGAAAAAAAAGTCCCTAAGCGGAAGCAGACAAGTCCTAGGGCTGATCTCCAGAGCCTACAAATTACATGCACAAATAAGTATATATTAAAGTATATACAAGAGGTCTTGAATGCTCGACCTAAAAAATGAATAGGTAGTAGGAAAATAATAAGTGACCGTAAAGCCAACCAATGGTAAACAATGGGCAGACTGTAGGCCCACTGTAACTTCACAAAAGGTCTGCCGCAGCCAGTCAGCTTGCGCTGTCTGGTAGGTAATATTTTATGAATCCACAAAGTTGACTTTTACTCCAAGCCTCATCAGCATCCTAATTCACTATAAAGAATTGGAACTGTTTACTGGCAACAGAAGCAACCGCCACAACCTTAGCGACAAGTGCTAAATTCTTTGTTTTTATAGTTGATAGTAGACATTACCTGGAGCTACACAAAATAATGAAATACAAGAAGAAAGTAAGACAACTACAACAGGAATGATTAATGACTATATTCTGGAAAACAAATGTGTTCTGTGGGTGTAACAGTACCTATGTCCAGAGTGCATTATCAAAAATCTGTTCTGAAGTGCTGCCACGCAAAATGTCTGTTTTCAGTGACTGCTGTTAGGCTGATCCACACTTTTGGCCCATGATTTGCGTATTGCACAGTATTAAGTTCCATATATTGGCTCCCCTTTGTAAAGGCTTCATTTTTATTTTGGCTCATCTGACTTGGAAACCCTGCACCTCAAATTTGCTTACTTGGCTGATAAATGTTGACTGTGTAGGACACTTGTGCATAGCATTGGAAGAGGAAACTACGCTCCAATATTGTCCTTTAGAAAATAAATATTGCAAACTCTTTATCAGTCCATCTCAGTCTCTTGGAGATGTTTTACTGTTCTTCCTTGAACTCAGATACCTTCATTAAATAAAAAAAAACTCTCAGTTTCAAAGATATGGCCACGTATATGATCATGTCACTATTGGTAACAGTCTTTACCTCCGCGTTTCCATCTCCCCAATGCCTTCTTCACTAACAGCAGAATGCCTTGAAGCCAACCTTCATTTGTTCCACATATTCAGCTGATTTCCGATTGACTTAGACTTTTGCTTGCTATGGGTCTTTCAGTTGGCCCCTGCTCTGAAAGTCTGCTCAGCAACAATCAATTATATGTCTTTTATTGCTCTTACACCTAAGATTATGCCCTCAAAAAATTCTTACAACTGGCCATATGTGCCCCTGACAACTTTTCATTCTTCTTCCTATATTGTTCCACTGTCATTGCTTCTCCCACTTTTACAACACGCCCCCCGTTGACAGATGGCTCAACACCCTGAATATTCTTCAATTTAATATTTGCCTTTCATAACAGATGATGTAATTAGGAGATTTAAGTAATTCAAGCCCAAAGGCTCAAAATGTCTACGGTTCTAAAAGTGTACCTAACCCAGACTGTGAGTGGGTTTGATATCTGTCGAACAAGCACAACCAGCTTGTTTGGTAAAGTGTTTGCCATATCTGGTTTGACTTAGAAAAATAGACTTTACAATTTCGAATATTTTTATATACAATTTGTTTTTTATGAATGTGGTGAGGGGGTGTTCCAGTCCAGGCCTCTGGTGCCAATGTCCTTCTTTTGTTTGCAGGTATTTTCATTTAGAGTTTATAGTATTCAAGTCCCAGGACACGATTGCTTGTTTTTTCTTCTCTTCTGATTTGCTGGAGCCATCTCTCCTTTAGTTCATGTCACAGTGTTATGGAATTCACATCCCTATCTTTGTCCACTCTGGGGTGACTAGAATGCATACTTTGGCTAAATCTATGTCTTCTAGATTTCGAACACAGATTTTCTGACTTTAGTGAGAGCCCTGGTTCACTTCATATCAATATTTTAGTGTGTCAGGTATTTATAAGTGATCAACCTCAACAAGACTTGGATCCTCAACAAGAGGCAGAACATTTGTGAGTTAATGAGAATAAAGGGTCAGATGTGGGTATTGTGCAGTGTTATGCTAAGTTATTGCCCCTTAGGAAGGGCTCATACGAAGATGGATTCTAGAAGTAAGAATCTTCCAGCCCAGTAGAGAATGCCATTCCCAGATAAGATCTGTTCCTATGAATCATTGATTTCTGTGGAGATATGATGGAAGTGCTACCCTGTGAATGCGAATAGAAATTATGGTAATTTCCAAAGAGTTTGAGTGGGAAGCTTTGATCTCAAACTCAAGTTTTTAGGACAAGGACGTTTGGTAGTCAATTTTAATGTGGGGAATCTTTACAACAGTTCTGAGTTACGTTTGCCTACTATCCAATGTCTTCATTCATGGCCACAATACATATTGCAGAACACAATGTGTTAATGGAAAACATACTAGTTAAAATGTTTGGTTGAACAATTTTTCTGTTGAATGAAGTAGTTGAGTTTAAGATCTCCCGAATTACTGTCAGTTCAACATGCTCTTGGGTTCAACATTCCATGAAACAACCATTCGTTCAGCTGTAGGCCGTTTCCTCATGGCACATATGAAGGCCCCACCTTGCAAGAAACGGCCCAACACATTGTTTTATTACAATGGAGGGGGGATGTACGCAAAAGGCAATTTGGGATTTGTCCTGGCCATATTAAATTTCTTACATGAAATCAGCGTTCGGGCGATTGTGTTCCTGTTTCGTGTATTATTTCCACTAATTTGAGACAAGCCACTTAGACATTAATTCTATATAGAAAAGCTCCTAAGTAGTGCTTGCTCGGGCATACAGATGCAATATGTTCTAAAATCTGTTTTGACGTCAACTTTATACTAAACGTTAAAGAGCTTTTGTGAAACATTTTTATGTTTTTAGAGTAATTGAATGCTGTAACATGGGTACTCTGACATCGCTCTCGACCTTACACTGTATTTCAAAGGTGTTTGGTTAGCCAGTTGTGTGTTATTTAGATGCCAGTTCAATTGAACCTGCATATAGTTAAATGAAATCGAGAGATGTGTTTTGTTGTTATTATTATAATATTTTACTTTTCAGATGCTCATGCTAGGGTGAGGTGGCTTCGCACTTTGTGCTTGGTAGGTGCAGAGAGAGAGGAGGGGCCAGGCAGCAAGACTAGTGGAAGGAAGGAAGCCGGAGGGACACAAGAGAGACTGACCGTAGCAAGGATTGAGATTTTGGAGTGGTCTGCTGTCAGGATCAGCAGTGTTTTTAGGAGTTTCTGGGAATTAAGATGACTTCTTCCTGCATGTTTTTCAGTGGAAGAGCCAACAAAAAGAGACCTTGTGTAGACATCTTTATTCCCCCAAACTGAAATTGGTTAAGTTTGGCTACAACCATCAGGTTGGCATTGAAGGATGAGAACAATGTCTGGTGTAACATGTACTTCAACTTAATGTCACTGTCCGTGTCTTTATCGGTGATCTTGCGCACAACCCTTGGTTATGCTGTACACTTATCACTTGTACCACCCTTGAAAATAAACCTGACTGGTTGTTGTGATGTCTTTACTAAAGACAGGAGCACTCAGGGAAGATTGCATTGAACATCATAGACATGCAACGATGTGTCTCCGCTTGCATGACTTTCTCCCTCACCACATGCTTTAGAAGCAGATCACAGCAAAACGCTTGCAGATTTTGCCCCTGGGGTAGTATTTTCCACCCTCCACATTATAAATTGGTCTGATCTCCTAATGGGAGCGCACTAGCTGGCAAAGCGGTCCTGCAAAATAATTCCAGAGAGGTTGGTCAGTGAACAGAAATTTGACTCCTGGTTGGGACTGGCACCCAGGATTCTTCAAACATGTCTTGTTGTTGTTGGAATTGGTCAAAATTAGTGTCCAGGTTGGTAAATGTGCTAAGAGATGGAATAGCACCAGTGGTTGACACCCAACTGCTTTGGCAAAAACTTCAAGGGGCCTGTAAGTCAAAAACATTTGGTCACAATCAGGTTTATTTTATGTTAGGATAACCCTGAGATACAGGGGCGTCCATGGTTGAAAGTATCATCAACTTGGACAGGGGCAGCATCACGTCCTGATTTAGGGTTAAGGGAACAGTAAAGCTTTTAGCCATGATGACTCTGTTAATATGAATACAGAACTGATGGTCTGGGTTTAACATGTCCAGATCCACACACTGAAAGAAAGGGACCTGAAGGACTTGGGGGGAAGGTAGAGAATATAGTAATCTTCTCGGGCTCAGGAATTGGTGAAACAGGTGCCCGAGAAACGGGGGGAGTTCAGGAGTTTGATACTAAACACATTGTGAGTCCCCCAGGGACAATACTAGCCTCAGTAAAGGCAATGTGTGCAGACCTCTCAATGGGAAGAGACATGAAGGAAAGATTGCAAGGCAGAGTCACTGTTCACTTGTGAATCTGTTGTCTTTGTTTCTGCATACTAGTCAGCTGGTCTGCAGGTCTTCATGGGTTCTACATTGGCATTCTTATTGAGTTAGTTACTTGATGGTGACTGAGGTAGTAGCTGGGAGCCAAATTGGAAGCTTTTGTAAGCTGGGATGCAGACTGGCCATTCAGGAATGCTTCCCATGGCATCACTTGTAGAAGAAGTTACCACGTCCCTGGGCTGCGGCAAATCCCTTTTTTATTAGGTCTCGCCTGGCAAAATCAGCGCATGCGCTGCCCTAGCCAGCAGAGCACCTTTTGTAATCAATTCCGCGAGGGCTCTCATGCACGCGTCTGCAATGGACAAAGATGGCTGCTCTCGCCATTTGTCCATTGCAAACAGCATGCACGTTTCCCTGGGACTGTGGACAGTCCCACGCCATTTTGTTGCCATAGCAACAAAATGCCGCTTTGCGTGTTTTTTTTTTTATGTCAGTCCCCCCGGGGCACAAGCAGGCATCCACTTCTGTCTTTTTGCTGAGATCAGCTGTCCTCACAGAAGTGGATGCCTGCTTGTGCCCCGGGGGAACTGCAGGGCAGCCGTTAGCATTTGCAATGCAATAGGTCTCGTATTTATGCGAGTTTGAGCTATTGACATTGCAAATGACAATGACTTTTATTTATGTTTCAAAAATAAAAACAAGAATAAAAGCCATTGCCATTTGCAATGTCAATAGCTCAAACTCGCGTGAATGCGAGACCTATTGCATTGCAAATGCTTGTTGACCCAGCA
This sequence comes from Triturus cristatus, assembly GCF_964204655.1. Classification (NCBI taxonomy): domain Eukaryota; kingdom Metazoa; phylum Chordata; class Amphibia; order Caudata; family Salamandridae; genus Triturus; species Triturus cristatus. The sequence goes on along the minus strand of NC_140593.1, from coordinate 817,827,486 downwards.
GCAGCGCAGGACTAATAAACTAGGGTTCGTTACATTTGTTTATAGATTTCCACGGACATGTGTGAAAGATGGGGGAATTTTACAAAACTGCAGATTGTATTTTGCAAATCACATTTTGATACATCTTGGACAGTCTGTTAAATAAATCAGTCATATGCAAATAATTTGTGACTGTGACATGACCTAAGAGCGCTTTTTTCCAACTTCATAAACTGAAAAAAACTCTCCCCTTATTATCTAACTATCTCAAATCCCTCCTAGTCGATGCCAAGTCCCTCTGTTCCTGCCTTCTATGTGCACTTCTACAAAGTATGCAAGTAGCTCAAAACATTGCTGTACATCGTGTTTACGTCTTGAGGAAAAGGGGCCATGTTTCGAAGGCCAGTGGCCTTCTTCAACGGCTTCAGATGAAAGGCAGAGTTAGGTTCAAGGTTCCTTGCTATTCTTTATGATAGTCACCGGGTTCTTTCCAACATGATTAAAATTTGAGCAAGTGTAAAGCTGAAAATTTTAAAACGTTCTGTAAATGTGGAGGAATTGGAAAATAGAGGCTAAAAATGAAGTTAGTATCCTCAGATTGATTTGTGGGAACAGTGCAGGCCATCAAACAGAATATAGTACGGACAATGAGTGGCCTCAACTGAATTTAGAAAAGCTCCTACCTTCCCATTAATTATTTTTGTTATGTTCGTGAATTAAATAAAATATACAAATATTTCAACGTTTGTGAATTTGATGAATGTTTGTTTTTGAATTTTTCATGTATTGTTTTACAGTTCAAATCATGGGAAATTATTACACCCAGGCCCCTGGCTTTCAATAGATTCCAGTAATGATTCAGTAAGGGTCTCCAAATTCCAGTAATTATTAAGTGGGGGTTCACATAAGTCAAAAAGTTAATAAGCACTGTTACAGTTTACACCCTAAAGTATGTTAGAAAAAAAGGGGTTGTTAAATTTCTCCTGGCGGTTCCACTGTTCTAACTCTCTTCCAGAGGGAACAGGGATTTCTTTCTTCAGGCTGCTTTTACATAGAACATGTTGAGTGGGAAGATCTGCCCAAACGTGATTTCCTAGAAGCAGACAGAGTGAGAGTGCATTCTGGTTGGCCAACCATGGGCGTCTGGGCGATTAGTAGGGCAGGGGGAGCAGGAGAGTCCTTTGAGGGGGGCGGGGGAGGGGTTTAAGTTCGAGCAATCAAACAAACATTCCGTTCTCTCTCACTGGCCTCTGTATTTCTTTTGAGAAAAAGATAAGTATTTTTATTACACACCAGAACGTAGTACTAACACACAGAATGGTCATTCAGGCACAATGTTCTAATACAGGTGTTAATTATAAGCAACAGTGCTCTCTCTAGAAATGATTTTTAGGGGGCGGGTCGTGCACACTGTGACACAAATTAAACTGCTGGGGCCACTTGTAAAGGGTATTTGTAACGAGTGGATGCTCAGGTGTTTGTATACATAAATATATACTTATAATATGTGCACGTTTGCCTTAAATGTTTAATTCTGACTGTATTAATGTGTGTCTTTATCTCTCTCTATGTCCACACATACAAAAAGTCACATTTGAACATTTATAGCAAACTTGCGGGCCCGTGTGTTGCCTCAAATAACACTGCTTTGCAGTGAAATGTACATGGACAAATGTGCGTGGAAAGGTGCAGTGTCGTTTTGTTTCTGTGTTTCCGATTGGCACATTCAACAGCTTCGGTTGTGGGGCACAGGGGGCGTTGGCAGAACTAATATAGCTGGGCATGGGCCCCATCTGGGCCCCCCTTGCACCGCCATTGATAATCAAACAGAATATGGCTGGGCGAGATGATGGCACGGGTCTATTGAACTGTCTCTTGATCTCTCGATTATACCCTCCGCCTCGCCCCACACTCTCACTCTGTCCCTATCTCTCACCAAGGCCTTAAGTGGGGTGGGTTCAGCCAGTGCTCTGTGCCAACAGTATTCAAAACAAGCATTGGCAAAATCGATAGGTCTGTTTTTAATGAATATATGTCTTTGTCCCGCAGTCTTTTTCCCCGCATGGATTCCCAACGTGGTCGTTACAACGACCGCGTTGTGATTCCGCATACCATTACTCCGCAAGTCGGAACAACGACTTGCGGAGGGGGGTGCTGGATGTTGGAATAGTATAATTTACTATTCCGACTCCAGTCTGTGCGAACACCACCCCGCAAGCCGTTGTTCCGACTTGCGGAGTAATGGTATGCGGAATCACAACGCGGTCGTTGTAACGACCGCGTTGTGAATCCTTGCGGGGAAAAAGTTTCATCATAAACGTTGTTTACCGTTTTTAATGTGCTAACGCATGCCCTGTAGGTGCATTGGACAGAGAAGGCTATATTTGTAAAGTAGTCCCGCATGCAGATCAATGCAAGCGCTCAGGCGGGGCTGAAGGATGCGCCTAAACAGCAAGCAGCATTAGATGAGAGAGGGACACTCCCCCGGGCTTGAAGTCTCAAGGGAGTGGTTGAATGAGGCGGGTCAAAGAAAGCCAATGGTTTAAAGGGGCCGACCCAAAACCCCTTCTGGGTATATTGTAATCAAAAGGTCTGTTTGACAGCTGCGCTGTCAAAACTCAGAACCTGGAGCTAGTCCCTCCAGGACCTGATATTTATGACCATAATTTTGCAAGCAAAAACATCGACTCATTTCTCGACAATAAGTGCAAGAACGCTTTAGAAAGTCCAAATCAGTGTTGGAGTTCCAGTTAGATTGCGCACGTTTTACTTCATGATGGTTGGTATACGTGTCGTGGGTCGTGTAGGGCATATTGCAAACTGGGTCACTTATATTGCCTGTGAATTCAACAGGTGAATGAGTGTTCATGAAAGGCCATGATGACGAGCTCTGGGTTGAGGCTGAAGACAGTGAGAGTTTCTGCCAGTGTATGCCACTGTGTCATGAGTGACTGCATGCTCATCCAGTCATTGGCCTCTCTGCATAGTACACAACGCATTGGTCATATTGTGGCAGGTGCAATTGCCATTCTCTGCAAGAGTGCGTGAAAGAGGTACACAGCTGTCGAATTGTGAAAGCGCTAGAGGCAGTGGCGTAGGAAGGGGGGTGCGGTGGGTGCGGGCCGCCCCGGGTGTCATCACTGAGGGGGCTGACAAAATGGCAAAAATATGTGTTTTAAACACATATTTTTGCAATTTTGTCAAGCCGGGGGTGACAAGAAATCACTTAGGGGGGTGACAAAATGACAAAAATATGTGTTTTCAACACATATTTTTGTCAAGCCGGGGGTGACAAGACATTTTGCGCACCGGTTACTACCTGACCTTGCTATGCCACTGGCCAGAGGAAAAGAAAATACAGCGCTTATGCATGTGTGTGTGTGTATATATGTGGGAATGGTGAAGTGGAGGAGACGAAAGGAACTACCAGCAGTAGGAACATGTGAAAAGGCAGCTCTGGAGGGGAAGGTGATTATATTTGTTACCTGAAGATGACAAAGAGATGTATTTGAAGAAATGCAGGGAAGGGGAGTTCAGAGTCAAGTTATATAAAGGGAAGAATGGGAGCTATTACTCATATATCTGTTATTGAATACAAATCAGTGTTAACAACATTGGCTGAGCCAGTAGGTCTCACTTGGTTTAGGTTTATGTGTTTGTTGTTGTTTGATGTTTGGATGCACTCAAAAAACTCATAGTGATGCCATGAAATACTGATCACTTGGCAAGCTGTGTCATGCACAGAATTCTACTTGAGATGTTTTAGGCCACCCCCATAATTACAGAGACCACGCCTCTTTTCAAAGATTCCTTGTTATTTATGATTCTTTGACCACAGTCCTTTGAAAGACATCCGACCTTTTGCCTTACTTAGAGCACTGCATCTTACTCTCTCCCTCTTTCTCTCTCTTCTCTCTTGCGGTCCATATCTGACTCTCTTGCGACTGTCTTTAATTCGCTTGCTTTTTTTTTCCCCGCAGTCCTCCATTTCTCATTCATTATTCCTCTACACTCCACCTGCCCTCACCCCAAAAATCAAATCTTGAATAACCACTAAGTTTTGCCAGCTAAGATTAATTACTAATAATAATGAAAAACTGTCATTAAAGAGTATAATATAAGCAATTACCTTATAATTCAATCTATCACCTCATTGTCCAGGTTCTCTAAATTGAAAAAACAGATATGGTATTAAACAAAGGTTGTTGGTAATTTTACTTAAATTAAATTTAAAGATTCCAGTTCCAAAAAGATGGCTAAACTAATTTTCACATCCTATTTTACCTAAGGCTGCTTCTCTGAACCAATGTTTAAATGGAAACGTGTCATGTGTTTGTTGTGTTTCCTCGGATATGTTTTTGGTTATGTGAAGTCACATTAAGCTCACACAGCATACACTTTACTGCAGGCCTTTTTATTGTAACAGTCTTTTCCATGGTCACTTTAAAAACCGCACATTCATAGTTTGCACGATGGCTGAGTGAATTAAGTGGAGAGACGTCCAGAAATCTCTTAATATGACACCGTTTATTACACTTGGATTTGTTCAGTCTTATTTTTGTGAATATCCAAGACTTTTCAATTGGTGTAAGATTTCATAATGAATAGGAAGAAACATAAGTTCACATTAGGCCTTGTGTTTGACAGGATCACCTAATGTGGATTCCAGTGAGAGTCTCGTTATTTAGGCCAAACATTGCTGGAAATACCCAAAGACTGTTAAGCTATTTTAGTAGTGCTCCTGGAAGAAACGTACTTCCATTTTTATTATTACATTTTACCCAAATAAGGAGTTTGTAAACAAAATTAGGACTTACATTTTTAAAATACGTTTTGTGACATTATGTTAATATGGAGTAAGTAAGCGTGTGCGTCCAAACCACTCACACATACATGACATTTTGCACAATACTCTATATACGGTGTGTATTTTATGCCCATTATATTGTGCATCACACACTTCTATCATTCTATCATTCACTTGAAGCACTGGAATGTGGTGGAGCTTTTTAGGTTCAACATCGGTGCAACTGTTACAGCATTCATGCACAATTATCTGGTTCATGTGCGTCAGTGATTGTGAAGAAAAAAATATATATATGTGTGTGTGTGTGTGTGTATATATATTCACTGCAAAAACCAAAGGTTTCAGGGGCGTTATAGTTAGGAATTGGCATTTAAAAAACCTTAGAAATTCACTGAAAAAACCATAGGTTTCAGGGGTGTTATAGTTAGCTGGACATTTCTCTCGTACAAAACCCTAGAAATTCCCCTGTTATAGTTAGTTCAGCTAACTATAACTCGCACCCCTGCAATGCACTGCTGATGACGTCACATATTACATCACTCATGACATGGTCAGTGACATCACTGATGACATCTCAAATGACATCACTGATGACATCACTGATGACATCATCCATGTGATAAATTACTGCATCTTCTCACACCCTAATTTAACCGTTGATACACCAACTCAAAATTTCAGACGTCCATTCTCAAAACCATAGATACTCCAATGCCAATAACTACATACCCACTCATTAACTCTTAGGTCTACATACACCTACACTCACTCACCTGTACAGTCACTCATACTTACAGTCACTCTGTACAAGACTATCATATGCATTTATACACCTACATAGACACTCACACACCACCAATCATCCATAGAGGTACTCTCACACCTAGTCAGTCATGCAAATAATTAATCACACTCCCATTTACTCACCTATGCAGTTATACATACTCAAGTTCACTTACTCATAAAAATAGTACCACATTTTTACGCTCTTATACAATCATTGATACAAGCACACACTCATCCATACAGCCACTCTCACAATCACACACTCTCACATATACCCACTTATATACTCTTACACGCATATATACTGCCTTTCACATATGTAGTTAGTCACACATGTACCACTGAGATATACATTCAATCCCTAACACACCCATACATACACTCACTCAACCATACAGTTCATTACAGATGCACTCTTAAAACCATGCACCCATAGAATCACCCACTCACACATCTATGCATAGAGACACACACACCCTACCCACACAAACACTCAGGCACCCATACAGATACTCAGACAACCAATCAATAACCCATATAGACACTCATATAGCTATTCACAAAACCATGCAGCCACTTATACACCTACACACAGACACATACAGACATTCACACAGTTTAGTCACTAGTCTGCAGTAAGATACATTTAATGACTCACTTATAGAGTCAGTCACGCACCTTGAAAATCATCCATTCACACACTTGTACACCCACTCATTCTTCCACAGGCCTTTCACTATAAATATATAAAACATATTTAAACTTTACAGAAACACACAGTCACTGGATGACGTCATCAGTAATGTCATCAGTGATGTCATTTGAGATGTCATCAGTGATGTCATCCGTGATGTCACTGACCATGTCATGAGTGATGTAATATGTGACGTCATCAGCAGTGCATTGCAGGGGTGCGAGTTATAGTTAGCTGAACTAACTATAACAGGGGAATTTCTAGGGTTTTGTATGGGAGAAATGTCCAGCTAACTATAACACCCCTGAAACCTATGGTTTTTTCAGTGAATTTCAAAGGTTTTTTAAATGCTAATTTCTAACTATAACGTCTCTGAAACCTATGGTTTTTTTTCAGTGAATGTCTAAGGTTTTTTAAATGCCAATTCCTAACTATAACGTGCATGAAACCTATGGTTTTTTCAGTAAATTTCAAAGGTTTTTTAAATGCTAATTTCTAACTATAACGTCTCTGAAACCTATGGTTTTTTTTCAGTGAATTTCAAAGGTTTTTTAAATGCCATTCCTAACTATAACGTGCATGAAACCGATGGTTTTTTCAGTGAATTTCAAAGGTTTTTTAAATGCTAATTCCTATCTATAACTTATCTCTAAAGATATCATGTTTAATGATTTTCATTGGATTCCTATATTTTTCAATTTCAGTGTGTTAATTAAATTATTTTTTTTTATTATTATTTTTTATCACCATTTTTAAAATGTATTTATTTAATTCATTCTTTAAAAAAAATTTAAAAAAATATTTGTTTTATTGGGTTTTTCAAACATATTTTTTTATATTTTTAAAAATATTTCTTTAACTATATGTTCAAAACTTTATTTTACATATTTTTTTTCTATTTTTTTGGATCCGCGCACCCTATGCGCACCGTTCTCGATCCCTACGCGGAAGCATCCGCGGACGGTATGCGTTAGGTACGTGTTTAGTGCGCGATCGCAATGCGACCGTTATGTGACTCCCAGCCTATACGCGACACGTTCGATGTACGTAACGCGACGTTTACGTGCTTCCGCGATGCGTCATCTGCGTCTATGATGCGGTAGGTGCGCGGATCCCGCGAAGTATTTAACATTTAAAGAAACATATATATGTATTTCATGTGAATATTAATTGAAGACAAACTCTAAACTAGTCTTAAACGTCAGTGTAGAAAGTAGTCATAAAACCAATGATTTCTTGTCTTTTTTCAAAAAACAATTCTGTGGTTCCGCGCATCCATCGCGAGAGAATCCGTGCACCCAACGCGATAGGATGTGCGCACGGTGCGCGCATTTCGCCGTTTAAAAAAAAAAAAAGGGGACCCCCTAAGCACCTCTAGAGGGTCAGAGTATTTCCACTCTGCCCCCTTTATATGTTTCACACACTTATTCCCCTTGATTCTTCAGCCTCGCTTCTACCGAGGCAGAAAATGGCCGCCAACAGTTCCTGGTTTCGAATGTAGACAGACACTCGACAGCCAATTAGCATTCAGCACGCGATCGGGAGGGTGCGCACTCGGTTCGGGGAGGGTGCGCTCACGGTGCGGGTAGGGTCCGCGGATCCTCCCCGGCCATAGATATTTATGTACTTTTAACTCTAATTTTCTCAGGAACTACTGAACGGATTCACACCATTTATGCAAAAGGCACGAGTCTGAACTGAGGACCAAATTTGGTGTCATTCTGTTCAGCGGTTCGGGCTGTAGCTGCGACAACAGATCCTATGGGAAATTGCATGGGGAAAATGCGTTTTGGGACCCCCTTTTTTCTCGGCCCCCGTTTGATGAATCACCACGAAACTTTCAGGGTAGGAGCGGAGCAGAGCTGGCCAAAAGTTTGTAAAATTTCGCGAGGATTCGTCAACCGGCGCTAGACTTATTGGGAATAGAATGTTGCGGATTTCCTATGGAAAATAGGTCCTAACTATAACTATCTACTGGCGACCGCCAGTAGATAATATACATATATATATATATATATATGCACGCTTGCCCACAACAAATTCAGAATGCAGAACTGTACGCAATGTGAATGGTACTTCAGCAGAGGAATGCACAAGTCATTCCTGATGTATGAAATATTTCCTTGTTGCATTATAGCATTGCTGTGTGTTTACCTCGCTTAATTAGTGTGTGTGTGCGTGCGTGCGTGCGTGTGTGTGTGTATGTGTGTGTGTGTGCGCGCACACGTGTGTGTGAATTATTTTAAAGATTAGGGCCTACTGACCCTCGGGATGCCACTTTTAAATTATTTGTTGTATGGGAATATTCATGTCATTTTGGGAAATGTAAAGACTAAAATTGAAGATGTTTATGTAGCGAACATATCCTACAGCAAAATGTATATGTTTGCCAAAAGTGTCATTTCATTAGCAGCTTGAAAAACACACTGAAGCAAAATGTCAACATAGGAAGCAACATGAATCCCTTAAAACCAAGCAACAGTGTCAAAATAAATGCAACTGCCAACATTAAGTACCTAAATAAAAAATTAAATAACAATTTTGGTGAAACTGTGCCGTTTTTTCTTTGTGTAACAGTATTACAGACTTACTATTTTTTTTAATTGTTTAATCTAAAAAAGGTCTTGGCAACATGATGACAGAGATCTTGTTTTCATAAGACATGCACTCCATTCAGCTTTTCATACAGGTTATCAGCTGACTGCTGGAGTGGCTTTGTTTTCCCTACACCCATTCTCAATGCATACAAAGTTAACTGTGCCAGGCAGTGCTTAATTTGTAAAAGAATTAGTGAATTAGTGCCCGGGCCCAACGTTTTACTCAAATCCCACTGCCGACTTTATCAAAGTTCGGGTTGCCGAATACCATAGCTGCCTAGTTTTTTCTTAACCTGATGCCACTTTAATCCTACACTAGACATCCTCTGCCTTTTTGTCTCACTCTTGCAGGTTCTTTTCTATCCCTATCTCCTCCCCCGTTACTGCTTCTATCTTTCTTTTCATCCTTCATTCCACCTTGTATGTTTCACCATCTTGCTGTGGATCAAAGTTTGTTGAAGAAAATGAAGTGCTGGTGGGGCCCACCTGTCACCATCGACTCAAATTAAACACTGATGCCAGGTGCTAATACCTTTCTCTTACTTGTGGTTATTTTTGGTGCCCTCAATCTCTGCCAGTCATTAACAAGGCAGTAAACTAAGCAGGCCATCCGTAAAATGAGCAAAAAAAAGTAAATTTATTCTCATTTCAGTAGTTATGCATATGGACAGAATAAAATACAAAAAATGTGCAATATTAAAAGTTTTTTAGTAGACTTCAAGTCGCAACATGTACCACAGAAAGACAAATCGAAATGTTTTCTTGTTTACTTATGGTCTTTTGCACTCATGCCTCTCCGTTTACTGTCTCTTATTACCTGGGTATGGGAAACAATTGTAAATGAATGATGTTTTTCGAATTTACTAAAACTAAGATTTTTGCACCTTGTGTGTGTGGATTTTCTGCTAGTTTTCTCTGGATTCTCTCATCTGTACTTTTCAAAACCATGAAAATGTTGACTTTGTGTCCCATTCCAGGGGGACGGCGGACTGGTTTGGTGTAAGCAAGGACAGTGATGCTACTCAGAAATGGCAAAGAAAAAGCCTACGTCACTGCAGCCAGCGGTATGGAAAATTAAAACCTCAGGTCATCCGAGAAATGGATCTCCCAAGCCAGGATAATATTTCTCTGACCAGCACCGAGACGCCGCCTCCTCTCTATGTGGGATCGGCACAGCTTGGCATGCAGAAGGTAAGCACGTTCATGAAGTGGCCATTTTAGAATGTTGGCTGTGATGAGAGAGTGAAAGCAAGTGAGATAGAGCAGGCATCACTCACGACTGCCGAAAATCTGCAGGGTGGGTGGAATTTTCTGTCATTGGAAAGGACACCATGAGGTTTGGAAGTAGAGTATTGGATACTACAGGTGGCAGGAAGTCCCTCAAAGGCATACTTTGTGGGTTTTCAAATATAATTAAAATGCTATCCCTAAACATGAATATACTTCTTAACTGGAGACCCATTGGAAAGGGAGCTTGAAGTATGTGAAGAGGTTTGGAATTATGACATTCTTTAGGACAATCCGCTAGAATTTTGCATTTACCCTAACCAAACGCATGTGGATTTTTCACAGTATAATGGAACCGGGTTTTTGGATTGTTGTGTGTCCCATGGAAAATATTAACTGCATGTTAGATAGCTTCATATACTATGTGATTAAATTGAAAGTACCATAGTAATCACCGCCACTAACAGCAACTTGTTCTAGGACATTTTATATAATGGCCCCAAGTCCGCACTGAAAAGTCTCACATTTAATGATTTCCTGGGAAAAATCACCCATGTTTCAACATAAGAAAAATATGGATCAGGCAGATTCCAACACTGGAGACCAGTGAAGAGTGACTCTCCGCTGCTCATTCCTATCAACATCAGTCATCACCTGCTGGTATGCCCACACCACAGCGTCCAAGGCGTCAGCGAGGTACTTCAAGACGGCCATGTCTGCTGTCTACAAAACATCCATATTATGCTTATTGTCTACTCCATGAGGAGGTATCTTTCCCTGGTCAGAAGAGATGTGAGGTGGCAGGTCTTATAAACGCTTGGATAGAATAGACGTAGAATAAAGAGACATAATGTCCGATAAGAACTACGTGCTGCGGGAGTATTGATTAATTCAACACCTCCCTGAATGTAAATGTTGGAACGCCCACATGGAGGGCTTTGCACAGGAGCAGAATGATTGCACTTTAGATCTAATAAATGAGACATCTGGGCTGTAGGCAATGCAGAAGGGTTGTGTCCTGCAGTCTTTCTTACCATCACCCAAAGAGCAGATTACAGCAGCAGTGATTTCTTTTTGGGGCTGTTAAATTGGTTGGCCATCTTTAACTTTCTCCTGAATAACGATGGGGGTCTGAGGGCGCTATTGTGTAGTCTGGGATGTTTTTGGATCAGTATGTTGGCTGGATGTAGGGACCTTCTCGGTCCTTCTGTTGCAGGAGGCACTTCTAACCATCCCACTGCACTTAAGTGGATTCCATTTCTTCCACTTAGGAGCTGAGACTTTCCCTAAAGTTTGCCCCATTGGTGGACTGGCCATGTTTGTCAACCTAACATGGAACACTTCATGCTTGTAAAGTCATTTTACATTTTGTTATGGTGTGGTTGTCATTGTTAAAACTAAGGAATCAAGAAGACGTTCAAGCTTTCACTATTAGTAACATTTACTTAAAAAAATTATAATTGACCTTGGATTAGGGAATGCCAACAGGAGATTGAAGAAGAAATTAGAGTAAATTTGACTTGTTTTTGGCATATCCAAGTAGTGATGGGAGGAGATTTTAACACTAGAATATTAGTATCCAATTGGGAGGTTGAAAAGGAGTGCCCATGCTGGCACATATTTTGCTTCCCTGATGACTTCTTTTTGAATATGGTCCATGCCTAAGAGGTGTAATATTGGGCAAGCGACTCTGCCAAATATACTTCTATTCGGTGAAGGGCCACTTTACCAGCTGCAAACCTGCCAATCATACATATTTAGGTTTCCCCTTTAAACTGAGTGGGCAACATATGAATGGGTATTGCACCAGATGTCACAGCCAAATGGTATTTTGGACATGGTATATTGACATATATCCCGTAAGTGAGCTGGTGAATGCTGACTATCTTTTCATACTGGAATGAACCCGGATCAGACTGCAGCGTCAGACATCAGGCTTGAATTTGCACTGTAATAGAAGTAAGCTCACCATCAACACTATGACATCACACATTAAGGTCTTTAGAAAAAAGTGCACTAAGTTTGAATGGAGAATGGGTGGCTAAACTTGGTACAGTTGGTTCTTAGACATATCTGGGCACTGCAACAGGGAAAGTGCCGCATATGATGATCTTGTGGCATGAATGGCTGGTTTGGTTTAGGGCACTGTCTGGAGGCATGCGTGAGAAACCACACTAAGGGTTATCGTAAAACAAGTTGTTGCAGTCGCTCTTTTTGGAGCTGTATCTTTAGTATCTAAAAACGGCAACAGATTTCAAAACACTTAAAGGTAAAAACCCGTAGAGTGTCTTTTCCATGGTACGATCTGTTGGTATTTAAGCGCTTTCACTTTAAACCAGGCCTGTGCTCCTTTAACCAAGAAGCTGATACTGCAGGGGTACATTTTATTATTAGACTGTCAAGTAATATTTCTCCCTGCACAGCTTGTCTATGCTTGAAGGATTTTTTTGGTTCTCAAAGTGGTTGGGCCCTACCAAGCGCTGTTTATTCTTTACTCTATTAGGCTAAGGGAGCAGTTTGAGGCCTTGTTGCCAGTGATTCAGATGTGCATCTAAAGAGGGCCTTTCTGGTGCATATTTCTCCTAGAGTCTTACTTGAGAAAGACGTGGTTTATATTCGGGCTATATCCTCACTTGTGTACATTTCCCTATGTGAAACCAAAATGGAGTTTGCAGATTTTCTATGTTTTCGTCCAAGTTCCCGCTACTCGTTTCTTACCCCTGATTGTGAGGCAGGGGCACGCGCTGCTAGGTTAACAAAGAAATAAAAAACAGAAGCAGACCCTTTGGGAATGGAGAACTGCAGGTGAAGTAGTGCGGTACTCAACGAGTTGGGTTGATTACTACTCATACGGCCGAATTGTATAGGCGCAGAGATGACAGGTATTTGGTCGGTAAGCAGATACTGTCTTCATATTTGCAGCAAGCATGTCTGCAGAACTGAACTCAATGGTATGTGGCACTTTGCTTCTTTGTGGAGTGATTTTTTTTAAAAAATAGTGTATTTGGTAGTTTAATTGAAGTAATGTGTTTTAATGAAAATGTTTAAAGAGCTGCAGCTTCAGATATGTTCCTGCAATAGGAAATGCGTTACCTGGCAAGGCATGTGGGATGCATCACCTTTATGCGAGATCCATACTATCCAGGGCTATCATCACGATACTGATCACATGTCTATTCTCTCTTCAGTGCGGTGCATGTGTTGTGACAGTTCTTTCTAGGTAATCCAACGCGGAAAGGTAAAATGGCTGAAATGGCTATCGATAGCGGCAACCAGGCCCACACCAGTGCATTCTGTAGGAAAGAAGGAATTACACCGGCGCTTTCTCAGGCACACCGAAAAGAGTCCAGACAAGATTGCATTCAGATTTGATGCACTGTTCTAGTGACCTCTAATGAACAAAAAGTTGTATAACTTCTATGGTGAAATGTTTCCCTCGAAGCATATTATCACGGAGCTGCAGTTCTATTTCTAAAACCAGTGATCCTGTCAGACACCACGGCGACAGAACAGCTGACACTCGACAATTTAGGGAGTTAAATCTGCGATTAACTACCTGGGAAAAGGAAACGCTCCAAGGCAAGACCGCCTTGGAGTCATTATCTATAAAAAAAAGAAACTTGGGTGTTGAGTGAAATACTACCAGACACATTTATTACTTTTTTATGGAATGAGAGATTCTGGAGAGCTGGTCTACAGCCACAACTTCCACACACTGCTATTCATCACCCTGCGCAGTGTGATTCAGAACTTGTCCATGTGTCCTTATTCAGTTTACCAACAAAGTAGCAATCATGACTCACATAGTGAGAGACCAAGACAATCTTGCTTATTATGGAGGAAATGCTCCCAACATTTTGTTATTCGGTTTTTGTTGACATCTTATCAAATGTTTGCTGTACTAGTGAATTCATGGGTAGACTGAAGGGTGAATGGAAGCCTGTTCACCACATTCGTGATTATCAACGGTTTCGTCCATGAAATAAATATTTCACAAAGTCTCAGAGGGGGTTCTTTGATTTGATTCTGTTTCTGCGGTGTGCTATCGGATCATCTGCTTAGTGAGGCTGTACACCCGGTGTCAAGCATATAAGTAAAAAAAAAAATGAATTGTGCCCTTCATTCAAATTTTATTCTAATATCTACTGATAGGCATATCTGACGGAAACATGACATCAGTTTGAGGAGTTACATGACAGTGCAGTGCTCGGTGTTTAATATAGTGCAGCTGTGGGTAACGTTCCACTGCATAAGCTGCTATAAAGGCCTAAAATGACACACCCGTTGAAATCAGGCTTCCCAAATCTTATCCGATATTCAAATACTAGCTACAAGAAACCTGCCCCCACTCCCCAGCATCTAAAAGCTTAGAATCAAATCTTCCATCAAACACATAGGTGTATAACGTCCAAAGGTGATTGACTGTATCTCAGTATTAATTTATATTTTGGGGATGATTTTTACTATATAAGGAGATCATATCTCACCAGTTTTACATCAGGCAAGTACCTCTTATTTTACTACATTTTGTTATGATCTTAAAACGAAATATTTTAGTGGTATTCCTATAGATTCTGTTAATAAAAAAAAATGCTAGTATCCTTTGCCTAAGAGAAAAAGCCACTTGTGTCTTCAGCTCGACATCATGACGTTTTAGTACTGAGAGATCCTGAAATACAAATACATTTTGCCAACTCTTTCCTTACACAGGGGCCATTTCATATTGAAGGCTATTGAAAATAATTATGGACATTTTCCCTTTTTGATTGTTTTTAGATGAGGGATGTTTCATATAATTTCCAATGGCTTCAGCACTGGAGATTGTTTAGTTGGGTAGCAAAGTTAATTGCTGTTCCAAGCTTGCATTTTACAAAACTGCAGGTTTTGAAGACGCAAATATCACAGTTGTGATGTAGAAATTAATTTGCAGCAGAGGGGCATATTTATGAAATTATCGGTGCAAGTCGCCCTGCTGCGCTGCAACACTGTAAGGTCAGGAATGCGCTTACACTCCTGTCCTTTCCCCTTGCGCTTGAGCTGTTTTGGCAGCCTAGCGCCAACACAGGTACCCTTATACCATGGTGCAAGGGTACCTGCATTGTATGCATGAACAATCCTGAGGGGCGTTTTCCTCTTGCTGTGTGTGCTCCAGAATGCAGAATGTAGAAAGAGGAAAAAGATAGATCTCCTGGTTGTGACACACCTGATTTGGCGTGGGACAATTGTGGCCCAGTCCCAGGTTTACAAGTCCTTGTAAATCTGGAAATGTGTCAAAAACCATAGGAGATGCGTGGAAACACCTCCCTTGCACAGAGTAAGGCAACGCTCCAGATTTGTGAAGCCATTCACAGCCACGTAAAGTGACGTAAAGTGACTGCGTGGCTTCATATCTCTGACTTAGAGGCGTGCGTCACGCATGTACCACTTTGCATGGTGCAAACGTGACTCAAGCCTCTCAAAAATATGCCCCAGAGGGTCTACATTGCGACTCCTGGCCCTTTGCAATGTTGTGGGGGCTCGAAAGGGGCGCTCACTCTTCCTTGTGACTTGAGAGGATGTGTAGCAAAAGATTATATCAAGTTTTCTTTTTCTCAGAATTTGACCCTCCCGTACCATTTGAGGGCTCCAGAATTGATTGCTGCAGTGCTCTTCTGAAAGGCACAGCAAAAAACACAGACTGAACGCAAAAGTAGTTTGCTAAAATGGACACAGCAAGCCTTGTAGGGAGCATATTACCCTGATATGCTGAAGATTGCTCTGGTTACCTGCGAACAGATCAATAAAGTTTATGGTACTTTGCATTATCGAAGCACATATGCAGATCTGACAAACACATGCTAAACAGTGGAACGGAAGAGAGCTGGGTATTTAAATCAGTTCACATTAATGTAAAGAAATCTTCAAGCAAAAATAGGTAGCCATCTAAATAAATAAATGTAAGTGTTTCAAATTACTCCATCCAATTAACTTCACTTATTCTGTTCACAAAGGGTGTGTAGTGGCACATATCCATGGAGAATTCATGCTGAAGGCAGAGGTTTCTACAGTGGGTGTTTCAAAATGTGTAATTTAGATATTAGTGAGCTGGGAAGATAACCCCATGATTTAACTCCCTCAATTAACATCTGATGAGTTCTGCAAGTTTAACTATACCCAGAAGATGCAGTGTACTTGCTTATAAGGGAGAACTGTGGGAATCAGCTGAGTTTGGGTGCTGCTAGTTTTAATCAGTGTTATAGTCTGAACAGCACTTGGTTGTACAGCTGTGCACTTTACGTAGTCCTTGACATGTGGACTCGAATTTGGGCGCAGAAAATTCAGCATTTTAAGATGGCCATCTAAAAATGTATAGCAATGCTATTGATGCTATAGGGAACCTGAGGTTCCAAACTAAGGCGGATGACTCTCACAATGGCAACACGGAGACCTGAATTGCCACGATATAAGGTTTCTGTGTTTTTTCACTCAAAGTCAATTACAGGGAAAATCAAATTTGCATAAATTTAGGAAAGAGCTAGTTTTGATTATTGTTTAAGAGAAATAAACGTTTAATGGTGTCAGATTAAAACAATAGGTTGTTAACTCACCATTGCATCTGACTTGGTTTTGCTTGTTTCTCTCCTTGGGTGCAGATTATAGATCCTTTAGCGCGAGGCCGAGCATTCCGCATGGTGGAAGATTACGATGGGTACAACATGCCACACACTCCGATCACTCCCGGTGCAGCATCCCTCTGCTCCTTCACCAGCTCTCGCTCTGGGTTCAACCGCCTGCCGAGACGACGAAAAAGGGAGTCCGTTGCAAAAATGAGCTTCAGAGCCGCAGCCGCACTTGTCAAGGTAAACAGTTTCTTATGTTGCTTATAGAAAATATACAATGGTGGAATATAAAATGGTAATTTAATTTTAAAACCTGTGCTTTGAATGAATATTCAATTTAACATCTGGCAGATCAAGAGTTTCCACCATGAAAGTTGATAGCTTATGGCGGCTTTGGGCCTACCGTGTGAATCTTAACATTTTAAATGGGAGACAATATGAAACTAGCTTGTCACAAATGAGTAGTAAGATGAGTTCTAATGAATAATGCCATCGTGCAAACAGATACCACTGAAGCAAGAATTTGACAAATATTTCAACTATACTTTGCTTTATTCTTCCTATTTGCTTCCATATCTGGTTTGCCAGTCAGTTCACAGTGCATCAACGATGAAATAACCATGTTATATTGTAACAAAAGTATTTGTTTTATTGAATTAATGATGCAATATGTGTTAAGCATTAGTTTGTTTGATATCATATTTGAAGAACCCTTTGTTGCAGATAGACTTTTCACTCAGCCGAAATTATGAAAGAGAATCACTGGAACTTGAAACCTGATTCCCTACTGTGGACCGCGTGTTGAACCCTCATAAATATAAATAGTGTTAATTGAGCCTGGATTATCTGTTAAAACATCTTTCGAACCCTCAGTTCCTTATATAATGTCTACCAAATAATCCAGACATAATTTGCATCTTAGATTGATAGACCATCTGAAGCTATATTAGCAAGAACTACATCCATTCCATTTTATGATCTGTCTTTGCCTGTTGGCACAGGAGTTGAGGGGGTCCTGTACTATAAGATGTGGGGCCTCCCTGAGCCTTTGAAATGTATGGGCTGCTGCACAGATGGGGATCTCAATTCTTAAATGGGAAATGGCTAAAGGTGCCTATATCTTTCTGTCAAGGTCATGGTGAGCCAGCAAGGGAACTCCCTGAACCTCACCTGAAAACCCTGGATGCTGATCCACTGCACAAGAAATGTATGACTATAAATAAGAAGGAAAACAACAAAAACACTGCTACTGTCCGTGTACATGCCTTCCATACCCTGATCTAAGTTAGGAAAAAGGAAATGGCCAAAGCGCCATCACTGGGATGATTCCAGGGGGGTCGGCCTCTTTAGAGGCTCTCTATGTGAGGTGGGGCGGGCGCCTCCCCAAGTCTTGGACCTCACTCACCAGTGGTTGAGGGATGGGGCCTGGGCTCCTTTCACTCTCCCTACTCTTGCGGTTGGCCAAACCATTAATTAGGAAAAGGGAAGTAATTAAATACGAACAGGACTTTCACAGGCTGCAACAAGTCCCTACTGTAGAGAGGATAGAGACAACCTTTAAAATTAAAGAGTTTGAAGCCATCTTAGTAACTGGTGATTCTCACAATGTCTTCCACTTGCAAACATTTGCAAAATATCAGCACAGCACAAGGATAGGATTGGAGACCAGGGTGAAGAAAAGGAAAGGTTCTGGAGTTGCAGGTGCAGTGTGAACTGCGGTTGTTTATAAAGGCAATGTGTATTGTTTCTACTTTCCAAACAGTGGGACAATCATTAAAATCAAATAGATGTATTTGATTGCATTGTAATCATTTTAGGTAGTTATTCTCATGGTGATGGCTGACACGCACTCAAGACATTCCCTTCTGTGAGTCTGTAGCTCCTCGCCCTTAACGAGAACGAGGCTGCAGAACGTGTCCCACTTTCTTACCGCAGCAAACATCCTAATACTTCATCTATGTTTAAATACTGATTTAAAAGTGTTGCACATGTAATTGGTGTCATTACTGGTGTTAAGAGTGAAGGGCATTACACAAGGTGCATGATGTCTGCTAGTACACACCTACCACGCTACTGCATACTGCTGTTAATTTATACCTAGTCTAATATTGACAGGCAGAGAGCTTGTTGACAGGGCTGTCTCTAGCTGCCACCATGGCCTGTCCCAGTGCATATCTTTTTATGGTGCACCTTTTCATTTTGTGGTTGCTTTCATCAGACTCCTAAGTGTTACAAAGGGCAGTTTTGGTGCCAAGCTGAACTAGGCACACGTCTTTAAACAGTGTTGTTGTTATTTCTTGGTGTAGTAGGCCAATATTTTAACCACTCTCCTCCACTGTTTGCAACTTACACACTTGCTAGCTACTATCTTTGATTCTTTGCTTATGCAGTGCTTGTAATTCATATTTTCATTTGACATCCATTAAAGGTCATCTCTGAAAAACCATTGGTCTTCGTGTCCTCAGCTCCAGCAGAAAAGGCACAGGATGGACAAACACTCTGAAATGACCAAGAATGACGTCTGTGGACTGACTTGTCCAGAAATTGGGGACGACGACAAATGGTTTTACAGACACAACGCTTGAATGATGACACATGAAAATATTAATACGCTTTGAAAAAGCTCACCTGTCCTAAAATGCAGAACAAAACATATGTCAGCTACATTTTAATTGTTAAAAGTAATACTTATTAAAAGTAAGTTTTGAATTTATAAGAGCTAGATTTGCAAGGAGAAAAGGAACACTCAAAAATCATCCTACTATAAAGATTTATAACTTAAGAAACAGAGGGTCTCATCATATCATAGCAGACAGGCAGAGGGGCACCCAGAGGAAGATAATCCCTTTTGGCTAGAAGCATCTCTCCTCCTTCCATACCACTGCTTATACATGAGGGATGCAACTGGTACCACTGTGGCAGACCATGAGGACCGATTTCAAGCTGGATGAATGAGACATCAGCATGGCAGTAGCCCTGTCCCCATCCGTGACCTTGTATGTTTGCTTTCTAGGTTTGCGTGATTTGCTTCATAGATTGTAAAGCATTTCAAAAACATATGTAGGAGATTGAACATTTCAAAATGTATACATATTTATGAAAATGTACAATCGCCTTCGAATTTGATGTCTCACCTTAGACTACCATTTTTAGATGTAGTTTGCTGAATACTTTATTTGCCCCATTTTATTTTCAGGGTCGTCCTTTAAAGGAAGGTACTCTCAGAAGGGCGCAGCGGCGGAGTTTTACGCCAGCCAGCTTCATGGAGGAAGATACCGTTGATTTCCAGGATGAGCTCGACACCTCATTTTTCGCAAGGGTGAGAAATGTAAAAAATCGGTGAACCACCATCCATCTGCCTTTTGACCCGCGCGCCTTCTAGCACTTCAGTGCATCAGTGCCTGCTTAGCAGTGCACAGACCTCGAGGATCCCGATGAGTTTGGCCAAATGTTAACCAAGCGGAATTCCCACGGTATTTTTGCAAAATAACTTTGCTGATCTGATCTCTGCATGGCCACCACATGCTTATCATGCACACAGGATTTAGTATCCACTTTAGCGCTTTAGAGTCTTTTAATGCAGACTTAATGAGTGGGTAAGACAAATCAATAGATTAACACACCCATTGCAGAAAACTTGGAATCATGTTTAAGTTGCTAAGGTAAATCCTTGCTGCCTCTGTCCCTTCTCGCACAAACCTAGCTGCAAGAGCAGCGTGGTGCCATAGTGGTGGCATTGCCTGTGGGTCAGAGGGTGCAGGGCAATACACGAGAGAACGCGTTGAAAGGCAGAATATAGGGAGGAGGTCTGATCTCAAAAGGAGACGCAGAGACCCTGCTGAGTTATGCTAATCGACAGGATCGGAGAGGATGTTGTTAAGAGCCACATTAGAAATGATTCTCAATGGGATGGAGTTTAGTCTCCTTTGTGAATTTCAGAGGAAAAGTGACAAATCTGGGGGGAGGAGGATTGTTGTTCTGTGGCCGCAGAGCACCATTGGAGAACGTTTGGCTCTGTTTTTTTTTTTACCTTCTTGCATTTTTAAATAGTCAAGTGATGCCCTGGGTTCCTGAGTTACATTCCATACAAGGGATGGCCACTTTCTCTGCGAAGTGTTATGCTAAGACTGCTTTCACAGCTTTGTACGTCTTTGCATGTCTTGAAAGTGTATGGATTTGCAAGGGTAGCTCTACTAGGTTAATCAAAACAGGAGTGATGTGATCAACATCCCATTTTCCCTTCAGGAGGCAAGTTTGTGCATGTAGGATATTGTCCAAGGGTTCTCGGTAGCGTGAAAGATGTTGAAAGGGAGGGCACTCATGTCATCTATGTGTGAGCGGAAAGGGTTGGAGAGATGGGTGTGACGTCTGATTGTGGTACGTATCGCTTCAGTTTGCAGAGCAGAGAAAGATCATAACAGCCTGCCATCTGGCTCTTTTTTGTGGCATGTGTCTTGTAAGACAGGTTGGTATTTATACTCAGAGATATACCATACGTTATGCGCTGGGGTGTAAATCCATCCAGGTTGATATCTGAGAATCATGACTGAATGTGTCTGTAAATGCACCAAAAAAGATGCAATGCCAAAAGAATTAAGTGACAAAAAACACACCACCGTGGCCTGTCTGCTGTGGCATATGACTTTTGATCTTGCATCGTTTTTTGGCTTATTGACTGTGTGTAGGGAGGGAAGGCGAAAGGCCTATAAATAGATTTTTAGTTCCTCTCACTCCTCTTTTATTTTACCTTGACAGTGGTCTGTGTTGTTGAAGATGTTATGTTATGTTAGCCGGATTTGTAGAGCGCGCAGCTGCCCCAGCAAAGGGGCGTCCCGGCACTGTGATGGACAAGATAGAAACACATGGAGTTTTCAGTGTGACTGAGCGTCAGCCGGGCAACGGGCTTCATACAGAAGTAAGAGAGAGAGCCAGGACTGCAAGTAGGAGATGTCACTGAGCAATTCACCCTTGGAATGCAGTTTGGTGTCATCGGCGTAGCAATTTATCTCGAGTCCTTGACGGGCCAGGAAGCACCACACAAGCTCTGAGTGGAGGTCTTTGTCAAGAGCATGAGTGCTTGAAAGTCTGCCAAGTAAATGGAGGCACTAAGCTCTGGAAAGTCCCATTTGGAAGTATTTGGTTCCTGTGCCTACTGACAGTACTAGGTGCTATGTAATAACTAGGCAATCATAGTCTCATATGGAAGCAGCACTCTAATAATGGGAATCAGAGACAGGGTTCCACCGCACTCTTCTGAAAGTTGTCTATATTTTAGGAAAGTATATCATTGGATATTTCACTGTACTGCAGGGAGACTCAGTTGAAGGGGCCATGCTTCCAGAAATAGATGACTAGTTTAGCAAACACTAACCAACCTGGAGTATGTTTAAGCAGAAAAAAGACAACTTTGGCAACAATTACAATCTGGAATTGTACAACAAGTTAGGATGCACAGAGAGGAAGACACACGCAGCGTCCTGACACTGCCAGAGGTTGATTAACCTCTGCATGCCAGCTGCAGAAGAATCTAAAAAGAATGGAGGAGGGGGGCAGAAGTAGCAGAGCAACAGTCTAGTCTCCTCGTTTCTCTGCAGGATTCTGTCTCTGGCTCTCAAGAATAAACCTGAAGAATGTAACTTGTGATGCCTCATATGTGGCTCTTCTGGGGTTGTATCAGTCCATTGCTTGGGCCAGCCTGGCCTTATTGAGAGTTCAGCTCTCCAGCCTGTACCCCTTGAAAGAGAACCAAAAATCAAGACTTTGTTGTGGTAAGATGAGCAGCCACGGGCGAAGTGTCTCCCAGGCGCAGGCTCGAACCTAGGGCAAACCAGATCGGCCTTGCATCCTTATGCAGTAAATTGGGTACAACAAAAATGGCTGATAACCAAATCCATTGCTCAGCTAACAAAAAAACAGTATTCTCTAGGGGTTACCCTGCTAGGTTGCGTCAGTGCTTGTTCCACTTGTATCTTGTGTGCTTGGCCAGACAGGCCATTCTGCTACCCTGGCATTTTCTGGGCGGGCTGCAGGGCAGGTTACTGCATTCAGAGCAGGGTGGACTGCTGTGACTCATTCTTGCTCCTGTGTGCCCCTCTGTTGAGCCCTCCTGCTGCGCGTGGATATTTTGCACAAGACACCTGGGCTGATTTTGAATTCCCATCCAGCCTCGTTTACATGGAATTACCTGAAATCAGTTTGGCTGCTTTCTCGTTCCTTTTCCTCTCCTGCAGATTCAGGCTCTTCCGACAGACAAACAGGCTTCGAATTGTTACTTTCGTTAAGGAAATCAGATAAGTGGCAAAGTGGCGTAAATGATCGGCAGCAGGAAGCACCCTTTCGACGTCCTTGTTATTTGTCTAAAATCTGGCGCTGGAGTGAGCTGGCGATTCTACTCAGCCAAATTTCCCTTAAAGATGAGTTTTGGTAAGATCCCAGCATAGGTCAATTTGTACCAGAGCAGAATTCTCTCCTGCATACTCCAGAGGTTATATCCTATACTTCCACTTGGCTTGGGACTTCTCTGCACTTCTCACCAAGGTCCCTGGTTTCACATCTTTTGATACAATTAAAGAAATACAAAAGGCGATCGAGGACACGGTTGCTCATAAGGCCCCTGGCCCAGACGGGGTACCTGCTGACTTGTTTAAGGCATATCCTAATATCTGGTCTGTAGTTCTTACTAATGTATTTAACATGGCCTGTATTGATAATAGCAGATTGCCTACTTCCTGGTCACGGGCGATTATTGTCCCGATTTTTAAGAAGGGCCAGAGGGGGGACCCTAGATGCTATCGGCCCATATCATTACTGGACTCGTCCTTTAATATATTAGGGAAGGTCATCCTGTCTAGGATCTCCTCTTGGGTTACTAACAATGACATCATGTGTAATGCACAGTATGGTTTCAGAACTGGTCGAGGCACCGAAGACCAGTGCCTGAATTTACATCTAATAGTTAGCAAATATACTGTAGCGACAAAAGGGGCAATCTACCTGGCTTTTATGGACTTGTCCACAGCTTTTGACCTAGTTAATAGGTCGAAGCTGTGGACAATGCTCCTGGGGCTGGGTTTAGATCGGGCCCTGGTGAGCTTCCTGGCGGAGCTACACAGAGATTTAACAGCGGTCATTCGCATGACTCAAGACGGGAAGTGTTCAGCTGGTCTCAAGTCCGGCAGGGGAGTTCGCCAGGGGTGTATCCTGGCCCCAATGCTATTTTCTCTATATATAAATTCACTGGGTTCCTCCTTGGCGGCTGCATCCGTTGATGTGCCATGCATAGGGGGAACACCAGTGCCGGTCTTATTATATGCTGACGATACGGTGCTGCTGTCAAGGACCCCAATAGGCTTACAACATCTGCTAAATTCTTTTGGGGACTTTATGCAAAATCTGTACCTAGTGACAAATGTAGAGAAATCGCATGTCATGGCCATAGGGAAAGGTAGGAAGAACATGAAAACCCTTTCTTGTAATGGCTTAGTAATATCAAGAGTGAAAGTGTTCACCTATCTTGGCGTAGTGTTTGATGACATAGGGTCTTGGGTACCCCAAGTTGCTAATAAAGTAGCAGCCGTGAAAAGATCTTCGGCGGCTATATTAGGCTTTGCCAAAAGACTGTGTGGCAAACCAGCTGAGGCCATATTGATGATCTATAGATCCAAAACCTTAGCCATAGCAAGGTACGGGGCAGGAATTTGGGGCTATAAAGATCTAGCCCCGATACAGAGAGAAGAAAATAAATTTCTTCGATCTGTTTTGGGTCTCCCCCAATCTACATCATCCTTTGCAGCTCATATGGAGCTAGGGATAGGGTATATTACTGATATTCTAAATTTGGCACCGCTTTTACTTTGGATCAGAACCTGGCTGAACTCCAACCTTACACTAAATCACAAGATCATTAGGGATTGTATGGAGAGGGATGGAGTGGCGGACATTTTGTGGTTGACTTTTATTAAAATATCTGCAGTGCTTCTGGGTCGCCCTGAATTATATCTGAATTCGGAAAATCTTACTAAGGAAGATATTACATGGGTAAAAACACAATTCATAAATTTACGAGAATTAGAAAGAGAAGCAAAGGAAATCACAAAGCCTACAGTTAGATCACACTTTTTGCTGATCTCGTCCTTGTCAATTCAACCCTATCTGACTATTGTTACTAGACCCTATCATCGGTGGCTCCTAACAAAATTTAGATTTAATCAAGCTCATTTTTTGTTGGGAACTTATGAAAACTGGTGTCATCCAAAGGAAAACGCACCTTGTGACTGTGATAATTGTTCTGATCAGGACCAGACACATTTTGTGTTTTTCTGTTCTTTCTTTTCTGAAAGTAGGAAAAAGTTCATTAGACCGTTGTTAAGGGAAAAGGGGTTTGTACAGTTTAAACCTGCATTGTATTATCTTCAATTATTGGAGACCCCTTTAGTAATGTTTGGTGTAGCCAATTTTTTGATTGCCTCTATCCGTGCTAGAAGGAAAAGACTCAAGCTGAATGTAGGTTCTGATTCTGTAAACGTTTTCCCGAGATCGTATGACACAATCTAAATCAATCCTCTAGTAATACATGAAATATTGGGGTTATGAATCATGAAACATTTGCTACTATAAAATTTTAGTGTATATGTGTGGATTTATATGTATATGTCACTGACCTTTTATATTTTTAAACATTTTATTTGTATAATATGCTCTGGAAACTTTTAACTCTATGTAACTGTATAGTATACTTTTATGATTTTTAAATAATCGAATAAAGTGTTCTTGGCTTGACTTGACTTGACATCTTTTGATAAAAAAGAGTGTGAAACCAAAACGAAGTGTTATTCATCTTTTCAGCCACAAATCATGTTTCCCCCATCTGAAGTGTTCTCCATGCTGCATCCATTTTCATGTCTTCTGGGTAGAGCATTCCTGCCACCTGCAACTTGTAAGAATTGCATAAAATGTTTCCTCCATGAAAACCAAATTAAGGGGAAGATTTATGTTTCCTGGTGCATCCCTGCAAATCAGCAGGGATGCGCCAGGAAAGATGCGTGACGCAAGTTTACCCTTGCGCCACCACAGATGCGCCGCATTTACAATGCGGCACATCATGGCGCATGAATAAACAGATGCGTGTCGCATCTGCCGGCGTAAGGTTGGCGCAGTGCTGGAGTTGTGGCACGGGCGCGACGCAACTCCAGCACTGTTCCAACCTGGTCTATCCTCAACATGGTGCGTCACACCTTACGCCTGCTTCAAGCAGGCGCAAGGTTTTGACGCAGCGGCGTCGGAAAAGTGACTGAGTGAAATCTTGTAAATTTCACTCAGGAACTTTTCCGAGACGTTCCTGCGACGTAACGCCCACATGAAACCTGACGCAGGTTTCATGTGGCGCAGGGCTTTACAACGTGACGCATCTCCCTAGATGCGTCACGTTGTAAATAGGGCTCAACGTGGTGCATGGTTTACACCACTGCTGCGTCACAGAAGTCGTGAAACGGCAGCGCAAATGTGGCGCACGGGGCTCGTAAATCTGCCCCTCAGTATTCAGGGTTTCTAGTGGTCTTCGAAACATGCAATTTACAGGTGGCACTAGCCTCTGTTTTGGTATAGTATGCTACTAGGTCAATTAGCTTCACACCTGTGATCCACAGTCTTTGCAAGGTATTTCCAGTTATTGACTGAGTGCTTTTAAGAAAAGGGATGGCTGAAAGTGTGTGGCATTTGTTTTTGTTCCCATTGGCTGTTTTTCTCACAATGCCACTAATTAGGTCAAGTCTACTAGACGACGCATAGGTAGACTGTTTTGAGGCATATTGTGGGCTTGAGGCCACCCATTGCTTACCATTTGTTGGCTTTCCTGGCACTCTCATTTGCTTGCTTCTTTTGACTTGTCTTGCCTTGTGCATCTTGTGTCTGTCCTGCCCTTGGAGCATTGCCAATTTACTTGTGTCATTCCGCTGCTCTCTTTTAGAGACCTACTTTTATCTTTTGCCTTAAGCACTCCATGAGAGTGCATGTGTTTTCTAGCTGTCTCCTTAGTGTACTCTTCTCTTCCTATCCCAGTGCTCTGTGTTGGTCTCTCCCCCAGTGTACTTCTCCCATGCCCACTTTATATTGCTCTCTTGTTTCTCCTCCCACTGAGTCTCCATGTTGCTTCCCCCAACCGTGCCTTGCTTCTCTCTCGCCTGTTTCTGCTCCCTCACGCATTGCTTCTCCTTCTGTCCACCTCTCCGTATTGCTTCTGTCCCACTGACGTTGCTTCCCCCATACCCTCTGCTTTGTTGCTCCCTGTCCCCAGCCTGGTCCTTCCTCTTGCTTGCTTCCCAACTCCGGCCATCCCCTGTTGCTAACCCCACCAGCACTTCTATTAAAAAAATAAAACTTGCATGTATGATGCGCCCGCCTACAAAGGGAAGTGGCTCTAATGTCATATCACCTTTTTTTTTTTTTTTTTAAAGCGTTTTCCTCTAGCCAAGGCGAGACATATTGGCTGTGCTTTTAGGTTTGGTAATATACTTACTTACTAATAGTAGGCTTTCAATTAGTCCTCTTCCTCCATTCATCTGTTATTGTGTCTTTCACATTTTTCTCCCACCCACTGCAGCATATAGCATGGGCAGCCCACATCAGCCGTTAGCTAACTTCATTGACAGTGACAGGCTTATGCTGTTTCACAAGGAGCACATCCACACACGAAGTAGTTCCTTTAATTGCCAGAATGTTATTTTTATATTTAGCCAATTTCTTTTTTGTGGGTTTTCTGTTTTTTCACATTTACAAGGACCTGGAAGCTTCCACAGCCATAGCAATACAACTTTGCTATAAACCATGACAGCGTAATCCCTTACAAAGTCAAAAGGCTGCTGGCTAATGAGAGACCCGTTGACTTTACCAATGACTGCTTCGGATTGGATATTGTCTGTCCTCTGACACATTGAAAACATGTTCAGTCTGCTTTTTATTGCTGGGAATTCTTACACCTTAATTAACAGATTGCTCCATTTTCCTTAACAGATTTTGTGAAAAGTACTGAAACGTGGGTGCCTGAACTTTGTAACGTGGTTATTGTTTTAACCATTAGTTAAAACAATAATTCACATTTTCAACATATGTAACACCAAACGTATGTTTCCACACATCAGTGCATCCACCTGTGTGTGCTTGTCTGTGATTATGTGTCCCTGCACATGTGGCCTCTCTGTATGTATGTGTGCCTTTGTGTTGTGCCCTACGTGCATGCATGCTAATATGCCTATTAGTCTAGGTGCTTAGCCGTGGTGCCTTGTAACGTGTACTAGGGGCGGGCACTCACACTGACTTACACAAAAGCACACACACATGCTCTCACCCATCCACATGCACGCTCTCACCCATCAATATACTAGCCTGCACACATACACCCACCATTCACAAGCACACACACATGCACTCACCCATCCACATGCACGCTCTCACCCATCAATATACTAGCCTGCACACATACACCCACCATTCACAAGCACACACACATGCACTCACCCATCCACATGCACGCTCTCACCCATCAATATACTAGCCTGCACACATACACCTACCATTCACAAGCACACACACATGCTCTCACCCATCCACATGCACGCTCTCACCCATCAATATACTAGCCTGCACACATACACCTACCATTCACAAGCACACACACATGCACTCACCCATCCACATGCACGCTCTCACCCATCAATATACTAGCCTGCACACATACACCTACCATTCACAAGCACACACACATGCTCTCACACATCCACATGCACGCTCTCACCCATCAATATACTAGCCTGCACACATACACCCACCATTCACAAGCACACACACATGCACTCACCCATCCACATGCACGCTCTCACCCATCAATATACTAGCCTGCACACATACACCCACCATTCACAAGCACACACACATGCACTCACCCATCCACATGCACGCTCTCACCCATCAATATACTAGCCTGCACACATACACCCACCATTCACAAGCACACACACATTCACTCACCCATCCACATGCACGCTCTCACCCATCAATATACTAGCCTGCACACATACACCTACCATTCACAAGCACACACACATGCTCTCACCCATCCACATGCACGCTCTCACCCATCAATATACTAGCCTGCACACATACACCTACCATTCACAAGCACACACACATGCACTCACCCATCCACATGCACGCTCTCACCCATCAATATACTAGCCTGCACACATACACCCACCATTCACAAGCACACACACATGCTCTCACCCATCCACATGCATGCTCTCACCCATCAATATACTAGCCTGCACACATACACCCACCATTCACAAGCACACACACATGCACTCACCCATCCACATGCACGCTCTCACCCATCAATATACTAGCCTGCACACATACACCTACCATTCACAAGCACACACACATGCTCTCACCCATCCACATGCACGCTCTCACCCATCAATATACTAGCCTGCACACATACACCTACCATTCACAAGCACACACACATGCTCTCACCCATCCACATGCACGCTCTCACCCATCAATATACTAGCCTGCACACATACACCCACCATTCACAAGCACACACACATTCACTCACCCATCCACATGCACGCTCTCACCCATCAATATACTAGCCTGCACACATACACCCACCATTCACAAGCACATACACATGCTCACACCCATTCACAGCACTCACATACACACACATACAGACACACACACATGCATCCAACATTCAATATTGACTTACCTGCCATGGTTGTGACATCGGGTGATGGGAGAAAGAAGCAGAAGCCTTAGTGGTTCCTTCAGACTTCGGGGAAGAAAGGGACTGCCGGAGGTCCAGCCTCCTCCTCTCAGTGACTGACCTTGTCATGGGTCAGCCAATGAGAAGAAGGCCTTCCCTACCTCATCACAGAGAGTGATGGGATCAGTGAGAGTTGCTGACCCCACCCCACTCTGACAGGGCGTCACTGATCGACGCTCTGCTGGGGGCATTTCACTGCTTAAAACTGAAGCTCCAAAGTCTGAGTCTATGGTGATGCGCCCACTCGTAGTAAGGGGAGGACCTCAAGGGGCTTTGCAGAGCAGAATGGAGCCTGCCCCCAGGGCTGAGAAATCTTACGCGCAGGAAAGTTTGGGTCTGGCAGGCAGGCTCCTGCGCGCTTAGTGCATGACCTTTTCTCAGCCTGAGAGGCCCTCTTTATACTTTGTAAAAGGGTCGGGGCGATCCTCTCCTTCCTTAATGACTGGTGCATGGAGGCATAAATCTATGTTGCTGTGCAAGGTGTGTGTTGGTCTCTGTGCGGGGATGTCTGTAGCCATGTTGCTTCTTCTTCAGTTATGTGTTCCCCTGTGCTGTGTGTTTCTTGTCTGCTTTAATTACACAAATGGCTGCTCTATTGGCTTTGACATATCCATTTCTTCAAATGGCTGTTAGTTTTATTTGCTGGTAGAATGTATTCCAGGTCTCAAAAATACCTCACTTCCAGATTTATTTTTACAGCCCAGTGCACTGGGTCGATTCCGTTTTTGCTCACCATCTCTTTCTGTACCCCACTAGGAAGGCGTCTTACACGAGGAGCTGTCGACTTACCCGGACGAGGTGTTTGAATCTCCGTCTGAGGCCGCCATCAAGGAATCCGAGTTAACAATAAAGGATCAGATTGAACTGACTGGAAGTGCCTTGGAAAAAAGTGAACTTGAAAAAAGTCACTTAATGCTGTAAGTGTGTTTACAGTGGTAAGCCACAATATGTAACTTTTGCATTAGGTTCGTTTAAATATCAAGTTATCTCCAATCACTTGTACGAGCACCGTGTAAGTACGCATTTACTTGTAAATGGACGTGGGGAGAATAGCGTCGAAGAAAAAAGCGTTCTTCTGATGCGCGGATCTTTATTTCAGTCTCTTGCTTGCATTGTCTGACACCTTGTGGCTGGAAGTGGAACTACTGTTTTAAAAATTAAAGACGTGCCATCTAATTCTCGTGATCTCCAAAAAAATCTTATGCGTTCACTTCAGTTTGTAATCTAGTTATTGAGTAGTTTGGGTCGAATGATATTTAGGTGAATAAAACAGAGAATCTTGAAATGTCGTTAGTAAAGGTCCACGGAAGACTTGAACGCATTGGGATAAGTGAAAAAGGAAGCGGACCAAGAGTGCAAGTGTGGGTGGACAATAACCGGTGAAGTTGAGAGGATGGAATTTTTCTTATTTATGTGCAAACATATATATAGACATGTCCACGTATTTGTGTTTTGTGAAATTTTCAAACTTTGCGAAACTGTCAAGTTTCTCCTTTTGTAAAACTTCACCTGCAGGTGACATTTCCTGTATAAATATTTTTTATTCTCTTGCAAAAAATTGTGCTCACTGGTCAGTCCTTGACCTGGCTGATTACATCAGAGCAGGAACTGGTCTCTAAACACAGATATCTCCGCACCCATCCCAACTAAATCATCAACAGGTTAGCTCCTTAAGGCTGGTGCTAAGTGATTTGTTGTGCGGAAGGGTCGTGATGAAGAGGAGAAGGGAAGGCAGGGGGGCGATAGGGTGTTAAAAATGACGTTCGGGGCATGGTAAATAAGCATTGGCAAAATAAATAGGTTTCCCGTTTGGGAATGGGAACAGCTGATTTGGTCATTGGTTTTTGGTGATTGCTGTCAGAATCTTTAAAAGCACAATCGTTTTTGGCAATTCCTTTAAGCATCAGGAAAAAGATGCAATGACTCATCTGCTATTGGGGGGTTTCCTGTGTCCTACGCATGCATGTGTGTCCTCACACATGCATGCACTCACAGAATGAAAGAAGGACTTTTTCTTTTATTTCTGATTGACTGATTTAATATGGCGGGCACCACTTAGATCAGCCTGTAAAAAAATACATTTAAGGCTTTGTGAAAGTCCTTTTGTGGAAGTCCGGCAGCAATTTTCTGTAAAGGCACACATGGTTGGTCCCTTGTTATGATTACAAATTGAGCAACAAATAATGAATTGACTGATTTAATATGGCGGGCACCACTTAGATCAGCCTGTAAAAAAATACATTTAAGGCTTTGTGAAAGTCCTTTTGTGGAAGTCCGGCAGCAATTTTCTGTAAAGGCACACATGGTTGGTCCCTTGTTATGATTACAAATTGAGCAACAAACAATGACATGGAATGCTACCTATACCAATGTCTGTTATATTTAATTCAAATATTTGATATTCTAAATATGTGCAAATGCCTGGCTTTAGATCATGGAACCAAACAGATATGAGACATTTGATGTTATTGTACAGGCCTTCAGTCAAAGACACTGCAAATGCAGCAGAGCAAAAAAGTGGTGAGTAACGGGGGTCCTTCTACTTTATCGTTGGAAGTAAAGGCTGGTGTCGTCAGGGAACAGTTACTACCTTAATTACCAACCATTCTTTCCCCGTAGAAGATTAAGGGCCAGATGTATCACCCAACAATTTGCGACTCGCAAATTGCATCGCATTTGCGACTCGCAATTTGCGACTCACAATTTGGGATGTACAACAGTGTCCCAGATGGGGTCGCAAATTGCATGCCTAATTAATATTAATGAGGCAGGTGCAATTTGCAACCCTATTAGGAATGGCTAGCACTCGTAGGGATGGTGGCCTGCTGGGGTCAGCAGACCTCCATGTCTGTGACTGCTTTTTTAATAAAGCAGTTTTTTTTAAATGCGGCCTGTTTTCCTTAAAGGAAAACGGGATGCATTTAAAAAAGAAAAGTTAAACTTTCAGTTTCATTTCTTTAAGGGCAGGCAGTGGTCCCTGGGACAACTGCATGCTATTAAAAAATATTTTCTCACATACTCACAAAGGGGAATGGGACCCCTTCCTGTTTGCGAGGGGTTTACAACCTACTTGAAGTAGGTGGTAAACTGCGAGTGTTTTGCGGCCGCAAATGCGGTCGCAAAACAATAGTACATGGCATGGTGACTCGCTATTAGGAAGGGACGCCCCTTCCTAATAGCGAGAGTTGCAAATACTATTTTGCTAGTTAGTGTCTCGCAAAATAGCATTTGTACCTGCCATTACTCTCTTTTGTGGTCGCAAACGGGAGGATCTCCTGTTTGCGCCCACAAAAAGGGTTGTGCATCTGGCTCTAAGCAGCCGCGGCCTGTGGGAGGGAGTTCCGTGGGGCGGTAAGGCGGGGGAGGGGCAGGGGCAGGGTGGGGGGGGTTCTAAAAACCGGAATATGGATAATTGCAGGTAAGTAAACAATTAAATAAATAAAACGAATTTCGTAGCGCGCGCTGCATCGCAATGCAGCGCGCGCTACGAAATTCGTTTTATTTATTTAATTGTTTACTTACCTGCAATTATCCATATTCCGATTTTAAGAACCCCCCACCCTGCCCCTCCCCCGCCCCACCTTACCCCCCCAAGGAACTCCCTCCACGGGCCGCGGCTGGCCCTAAGTGATCACGGAAAGGAACATGCAAACAATAATGATGCTCTGTGGTGGGCGGGGGAAGGTGGAGTACAATGGGTGGGAGAGTTCCACACTCAAGTGAAGCACCATTTCAAGAGGTCTCCCTTTCGGCAAGTGATGTTTGAAAGCCAGTAACCCGGAGCACAGAGAACTGCCTATTTTCAATATTTCTCTGGAATTCCTTTATAAGCCTTGACTTTGCAGGGTCCTCAGAGTGTCTCTTTTTCATGCAAGCAAGAGTCAATCATGCCTTTCATAAACTACAAGAAGCCAGCTAACAGAGTTCCCTGACAGGCAAATTTATTTGACAGCCATGAAAGTTTTCCTTGGAAATGTAGGCATATCTTGGTATTAGTTAAGGTCATAATTCGTTTTAACACTACACGCTTCTCAGCCCGAAAAAGAGGCAGAAGCTGGACTCAGACCATTAACAAACGGTATTACGCTATATATAAGATCAATGCATGTATGTTCAAATCCGGCTCCACATTTTCTCTAGGATAAGAGGAGCATGCTTCTGGAGCTGCATACTCTTGCACACTGGCAGTGCATATATGTGCGCACAAAAATAATTTTGCTAGAAAAAAATTGTGTGTACGTGGCAAACTGTTTAACTTTAAGGAGTTTCAAAGTTTCTCACTTTCACAAAAATAATAGCTTGTAGGTAATATTTACATATAACATTTTTTTGTGGGAGTGTTTCATCCATACCCATTTTCGCATAAGATTTGTCACACAAAACACGATTTTTCCTATCTTTTCTCCTGTGAACCCCAAATTTTGAGAATGTATCTAGTTTTTTGTAGTGTGAATTTGTTTATTCAGGTATATGTTAACATAAAGACAGACAACAATGCAGCATAGCTCATTAAGTCCATTCATATACATCTCCCAACGTGCAGTACATGTCAGTGTGGAGCAGGAGGACCAGACAGGTATCAGAGTCCAGAGAGACACAGTCAGCGAATATTCAAGTCAGCAAGCATGTGGGGTCTCCGAGATCCCCAGCAGGGAGAGCTCTACCCTTCACGTACACGGTCAGCACAACAACTACTCACTGGTCTGGTCTCCAGTATCCTACATGGTCAGCGAGTGTTCACTAGAATTTATCTGTTTTTAAATAAACATTTTGTTGACTTCCTGAACCTGCCAATTATTGGCCTTATAGCTGGTATTAATTATTTTTCAGCCTTTTTTGTGGACCTGAAGTTCTGCTCACCATCAAGTTGCTCTAAAATAATCTCCACTGATGAGCTGGAGGCACTAATGCAATGTATTCCCTCCAAAGCAGGCACAGACACCTGTGCCGCATAGAGCTTCTGGCATTCAGTGGCGCTGGAAGCCTGCAGTTTAATGACTTATCATTTGTTTTCGAGGCAGCTCCCCCTCCAACAACAGGAATGTATTGAGAGCAGTCAACCGATGTGAGCTCCAGGTGTCAGTGTAAAGGGTGTGAGCTCCAAGAGAGTGCAATATGCAGCAAGGGGGCATGAAAAAGAAGAGCAACATGCTTGTGACAGAATGGCATAAGATTGCATCCACCTCCTACGGCATGGCATTAACTAATTTATTTATTCATTTATTTATTTGTAGAGTTTTATATAGCGCTAGCTATACCCGGAGGTATCAGAGCGCTTTACATAGAAGTGGAGTGAAATATACAGTTACACTAGTTGCATCAGATACCAGGGAATGAAGAAAAAAACACAAGAACGAGTCAAAAAGGAACATAGAAGGTGGTGGGGGAAGGGAATTGAGCCCGTAGCTGGATATCAGACCAAGTCAGGCATAAAGGCAAAGAAGATGGTTACACATCAGGAGTCCCTCCAAAGTCAATGTCAACAAACCCACCATGCCTGTCGGGGACACTGAATCTACGTTACCGGGGCCAGCCTCGCTCACAGTGCCGGTGCACCCTGGCTGTGGAGAGGGCCAGAAGAAGGGGGTGAAGTGGATGTCTCAAACGGATCATCGTTGTCGATAGGGAGTAGGCGTCCAGATAAGGGAGGATCGTCGAGAGGCAAAAGTCAGGCTGGAAAAAACAATATCAAAGACAGGCCTCATGCGGAGAGCTAAGAATCCGATCCACGCCGCCAAGATGGAGGGCTCAGGTTGCAGTCAAATCGACCTCTAGCACAAAATGAAGGAATTTCAGATCCACCAAAACCTCAAACACCAATCGGGGAGGAAGTCAATCTCAGTCACGGGAAACTGGAGGCCGGTGTAGAAAAAGAGGAAGTCGCAGCGGGAAACCGAGTAGCCGTGGCCATGCCCGGAAGGTAGGTGACGGCCATGAACAGCACCGGAGGGGTGATCCCCAGCCCATCTCCTCTCAGCTGCCTGATCGGCTCAACCATGCTCCGGCCATGATGCTTGGGCTCCACTGGCGGCAGTCTTTCCAGGCTTCTCACTAGCTGCTGTACCCAGCCTAATCTTAATCAGCGAAAGCCACAGATTGGCCCTGCAAAGTCTTGGGAACAAAGTCCAAGGATCCCCGGGGGTGGAGGTGGTCCAATCGTTTTTTTTCCCCAGGGATTAATGCCAAAAGGCAATCCCTTACCGGAGAGCTCCCGGCCGGAGCTCCTTACCCGTCGGCCATCTTGGAGGGTTAGTGACTAATGTACCCATGCAGCTCGCGTTATGAGAGGCTGCAGTGGGGTGAACTGCTATAAAACCTCCTGAAAAATGTTGCATAGTGCCACAGAAAGACAAAACAATCTAAGCTTATAGTAGCATTATCAAGACATCTCTGGAAAAAGCGCATAAAGCAGTTAGTGGATTTGTACCTGTTCAGTACTAAGATTCCAAGCATAGCTGACACTCTACAGCTAGACCCAGGTTCAATTAGAGGTCCAACATTTTCCATTTAGTGGCTCATACTTGAGAGTTAAACTGATGAGGCAAATAAGAAAATAAATTGTAACGCTCAGTAGCATCTTTAACTATAGGGTCCTCCAAGGAGACGCAACCATTTATTTTTTGTTTCTCTCTCAAGAAGACAAGTCTTTCAGCAGCAGAGGCGCATCCACCAGCAACAGACTGCTTTGCAATGGCCAACAAATCAACCACTCCTTAGTGGAGGATAAAGGGATACGCTGAAAAAAGCAGGGGCTGGAGAGGCACCAGCAGGGACACCAAGAGCCAAAAACAATGGCTTGCAAACATCTGCCCTGATCACAGCACCCTATTTCATGGACAGTTGCAGTACCTTTCACACGCCTAACTGAAGATAACATCACACAGGTAGGTGTTAGACACGCCCTCTCAGGGGTACTGCATACAAATGATTAAAGCCACTGAACCTTCCACCAAGACAACAAGACAAAGATGCATATAGAACAAGCATTGAAAATGCAACAGGTAGGGGAGAGGCAAGATGGCGGTTGACTGACCGCAGTGCAGAGATCGGTACCGATGCTGGAGCGGAGCTGAACTCTACCGACTTGAACTCAGCTATTGAGATGCGCTGGGAAAAGTGCTGGGGTATGGAGGAAGACGCGACGCTACACGAGAACATTACTGCCTAAACAAAGAGGTGATCAACTGAATATTTAAACCACTACAAACTCTGGGGGACTCTGAGTAACCTTCCCTAATGGTGCCACAATCAACTGCAATACAAGACGCCGGGCTAACCGGGAGTACAGGAGCTTACCTAAGGCCGTATGCAACACTCATCGGTCTGTGTGTGGTCCGCCTCTTCTGTCGCGGTCAGCTCTCGGATGGAAAGACGCTGAACGAGGAGAGCGGGGGAACCATAGCATCCATAGCAGCCGCGGGACAGCCTTCACAGCATTCCTTGAGCAGTGACAGCGACGGACGGGCGAACCTAAGCATGCCTCCCAAGAACGCCGGGTCCGCCGCAGCTAGGGCTAGGGCCGCGGCGGTGCGGATGCTTCAACCGCGAGGCGATCCGTAAGGGAGGCAGAGGTGGATCCCAGCGCTCCCGAAGGCAAGGCTCAAACGAGGCATTTGCGAGCGGCACCGATGGGGAGAGGAAACACGAGCGTCCCGTCCGTGGGTGACCTTCTCCTTCGCCGGGCTTCATCGGGACTGCTTCCAGGTCAATCGAGGCAGTGCCTACCTGGAATCGACCAGGCAGCATCTCAGAATACTATAGAAACGCTTCAAGATACAGGTAATGACCCGTGTGCAGCCGGTCTTGTCCATACTGTTCTCACTAAGGGGGCTGATACTGGCGCTAAGGATCTACCAAATCCAACTTTACTTTTTCAGGATCCCCCCCTTATTGCAGTTCCAGAACCATTTACTAACTTAAATCCAAGCACTTACAAACAGACACAAAAGGTCTTCGATGTACCCACCCTGCAATACCTGAGCTCCGTAATAATCAAGAGTAAAGGGGTAGGCGGGCTAACGTCATCAGACACAGCTCTGTTTGGGGAAGGAAGTACTTCGACGGAACAAAATCAAGCTATTATGCTCACCCTGGCGAGTAACTCTGGCCATATTATCAGAAATCTAAAGGATAAAACAGGCTATACTGCTGGGGGCGTAAACAAAGGAGCTATTGAAACGGACGCAGAAAAAGACGCAGAAAAGGAACCCAGCGATTTTTATTCATTTTCCGACGACTATCAAACTTCAACTGCGACAAGCACTATATCTACTGGCAGCGATATTGAGGATGATTACGGAGCCCAGAAAACAGTTAGAAAAAAAGGCCATCATGGGGCGGCCGATCTGGCATGGGATTATACCCCTACCATGGATCCAACCCTGCAACTGACAGATCATATCTCAGATGGCGTAGTGTGCCCTCCCTCTCCTCTTCAACTGGCTCCCTCAAGCTCTACGGAAATGCCTCCAGGACCAACGGCGACACTAAACACAGTAATGGAGACTGTTCTGCAAGCTATTGCGGCACACAGAGAAGAGACAGCACAGGATGGGCGTAAGGTACAGAATACTCTCCGGAAAGTACAAGGGGTTGTACGGAGACTAAACAAATCAGTAACTACATTTGGAAATCGGTTAACTGAGTTAGAGTCTCGTACGGTAGCAAATGAAACAGCGATAGCTACTAATCACGAAATAACGGTGGCACATGAAGCAGAGCTCTCTGACGTCAGATGGAAGCTAGAGTATTTCGAAAATCGCTTACGCAGAAACAACCTCCGCGTGCTGGGGGTTCCGGAGAAGTCAGAAGGAGACGATGTTCGCTCCTTTATTATTAGACTATTTCGGGACTCCTTGCCAGAACTCTCTTCTTGGAGCTGGGATATCGAAATACAACGGGCACATCGGGTCCCCATGTATCAAAAAGAACCTGTACGTCCGGGGGGGTATCCCCGAGCAATCCTGGTCTATTTTGGCAATTTCCTCCTGCCTAAATTGCCAAAATAGATAAAGCAAGGCCAGAGGCAAAACGCACTAGTGGTAATATTTCCTACTTTGTGCGCCCAGACTTCTGCCATGCTACGGTGGAAAGGAGGTGGTGCCTACGACAAATGATTAAACCGTTTCAGGACAAAAATGTGATGGCCTATCTGAATAACCCTGCTCGCCTTAAAATAATTAATAAGGGGGAAGTTAAATTTTTTACATCGGAAATCAAGGCCAAGGAGTATTTGGATGGTTTATGATTAGAGTAGTTATGATTGTAGTCCTTGGTCTCTGTTGAAGATTTCCATAACAATCTGAGTAAATTGTTGCGTATTGGTCATATTCATTATTAGGAATGGAAACACTCAATTCTATATTGGCCAATGGCAAATACCAAGGCAAAACTCCAGCACTGGTCTTATAATGCACATTCATCACATAGACTCTCATTGAGTCTAATTGCCTATCTGTGGGTGTGGGGTGGGAGGCGGGGGGGCGGGGCACGGCTCTTGGGGTGGAAGCTGGCATGGGGTTTATTAAGGGGGAATATGCAGGGAGAAAAAAGACAACCTCATACGTACAATGTTTTTTTAAAGTTACAAACGATATGATATCTTCTTATAGCTATGAAGAATGTACCTCTGGAAATAAGCTTTGGTCATTATGGGGAAGCTAAAGATATGTACCTGGAATGTGGCAGGACTAAACGATAGGGGTAAAAGAGCCACCATCTATCAATTTGTTAAACAAACACCCTACGATATTTCAGGAGACTCATATTACATGGAAGGATAGGGATCTATTAAGAATACCAGGATATAATTTGCTTGCAAACACTACTCAGACTACTAAAACTGGCGGGGTGGCAATCTTTGCTAGAGGGTTCTTGGGTCAGGCTAAACGTAAATTAGTGGATGACTTCGGGAGGTGGGCTATAATTGAATTAGATCTGGGAATTACAATTTGCTCGATCTATGCCCCTAATTTAGATGATCCACGGATAATTGAAGAGCTAGAGCTTGAGTTGGCTACATGGCCTAAGCAGTTGATATTTTGTGGGGATTTTAATATTTCTTTCAATCATCTAGGAACACCATATAATCAATACATGACAACCTATACAGGAAGGAAACCTAATGTCTACAGGGCGCTTTCCCAACTCAAAGGAAGTTTCGATCTAATAGATATTTGGGCTCTAAAACACCAACTAGATCCCGGCTACACGTATTTTTCATTTCCACATAACAAATATGTACGGATTGATTATATGTGGCTAGCCAGCAAGCTGTCATTTGGAGCAGAAATTGATAAAAGCCCTAAGCTACTTTCTGACCATAATATGCTCATTTTAACTATTAACTTGACTAAAATGCATAGGCCTCCATTTAATTGGACTTTCGACAGAAAACTTTTGTTAAATAAAGAATATATTGAACATATCAAGATTTGGGCACAGGGATATTTCGACTGTAACCGGTACAGTACAACAAGGAATATGGTTTGGGATGGCTTTAAGGCAGCTCTCAGGGGGGAAACTATGAGCTTTGTCGCCAAATTGAGGAAAAAGGCAGCCCTGGCTAACCAGCAACTGATGTCGGATTTAGCAAATGCAGAGCAGGAACATATAAATACTATAAATAA
This sequence comes from Triturus cristatus, assembly GCF_964204655.1. Classification (NCBI taxonomy): domain Eukaryota; kingdom Metazoa; phylum Chordata; class Amphibia; order Caudata; family Salamandridae; genus Triturus; species Triturus cristatus. Next base: position 817,787,340 of record NC_140593.1, on the reverse strand, counting down.
TGGAGACAATAGTCAAGATACATTACGCAAGCTAATAATTCTAAAAACAGAGATTAATAGTAAGCTTAATCAGAAAGCCGCGGAAATTTTCCAATCTAACCGAAATAAACTATACGAAGACGGGGAGAGGGTTGGTAAACAACTGGCCCTTCGCACCCGCCAAAACCATTCATTTAACAAAATTAACACTATTCACGCAAATAACACGATTTATACAGAATCTGATAAAATATTAGATGTCTTCAAGAGATATTATGAAGATCTTTATAAAAATGAAGATTCTCTTGAGACAGACAAACTACGAGGGGGATTATGTGATTGGGGTCCGAGCAACATTCTCGATGCAAATAGCAGAGCAGAATTAGAAAAGGATATTACCCAAGAGGAGGTACAAACGGCGGTAAAAGATCTCGCACCCGGTAAGGCAGCTGGCCCCGATAAGATCCCTATAGATCTGTATAAAATTTTGGGATCAGTAATTCTACCCTATATATTGGATCTTTGTATAGGGATACAGATGAATGGAACCACGCCGGAATCTTGGAGAGAGACTAATATATTGATATTCCTTAAGAAGGGTAAGGAGCCAATACATCCTACATCATATCGCCCTATTTCCCTAATAAACTCAGATACAAAAATGTATGCAAAAGTCCTGGCCAATCGGCTCAGGGGGGTGGTTGAACATCTGGTCTCCCCGTGGCAACATGGATTTATCCCTCATAAGGGAACCACGGATCATACTCGTAGGGTGATTTCACTATTTGATATCATGACAGTGACGGGGGGCCAGATGTCCATGATCCTCCTTGATGCCGAGAAGGCCTTTGATCGAGTATCTTGGAGATATCTTTGGGCAATAATGGACTCTAATAATTTTGGGCCAGGGCTTATCAAAGCAATACAAGCCATGTATCAAGATCCGGTAGCAAAAGTTCTGACGATGGGCTTAGAATCGAGACAATTTAAAATCCAACGGGGTACAAGACAGGGATGTCCTTGTTCCCCAATACTATTTGCCCTATATATAAATCCCTTGATTGAGAAACTATTGGCAAATGCGGTTATAACACCAATTAAAACAGGCATCTATGAAACCAAGGTATTGGCCTATGCCGATGATGTGGCGATTGTGACACCAGATCCCTCTGAGGCTTTAGAAGAAATCGAGAAAATAACTCGGTCTTTTGGAGATATGTCTGGATACTCTCTGAACACTGGAAAAACTGTTGTCATATGCACAAAAAACACCTTTTTTAATGACCCCCGAAAGACATCTAGCGCTATATATTTGGGTATCTGTATATCCCCACAGGTGGAAAATATCAACAAACTTAACTATGACCCCTTGTTAGTAAATATTAAAAAGGAGCTACTGAGGGTTAATAGCCTTAACCTTTCAATTATAGGAAGAACTAACTTTGTTAAAATGAAAATTTTTCCGAAGATCTTGTATCTATTCCGTGCGATACCCATCTTAGCTGAGGATAAAACTATTAAAATCTTTGAAACCCTAATTTCTAAATTTATCTGGGGATACGGCAAGATCAGAAGATCCTCAAAATTTCTATCTCTCCCACAGCAAAGAGGAGGCCTAGGACTCCCTAATATAACTTTATATTTCTGGACTAGCCTTCTCCAAGGGATGTTCCCGCTACTCAACGCTAGCCCTCTGCCCTATAGTACAGCAATTATACGTATCCCGTCTATATATGAGTTGGCTGTTGGCGAGAATGCAAAAGGATTATTATTACGACAAATTGAACCATCTTATTTTAAGAAGGTTAAATTTAAAATTATAGATAATGCTTGGACTGTTTGGAAAAAAATCTGCAAACATTGTGATATTACAAAAATTAATAGATATACACCCTTATGGCACTCTTCTCTTTTTTCCACACAAATCAATAACGATATTGCTAAAAGATGGGAGGCTCTTGGGTTATTATCAGTGGGGGATTTCTTAGATGCCCCATCTAGCTCGAGATTCCTCAATCTACAACTTAAATTTAATATCCCGACTTCCGATCTTTTTAAATATATCCAAATAAATTCTATTCTTTCCGCAAAGGCTGCACAAATTTCATTGAAGACTGTTTCTTTCCTTGAAAATACTGATAGAGGGGGAAAAAATTCCAGTATAAGTATAATGTATAGGCTACTGATGGAACAATGTCAAGATGACATGGAAAGAACTGAAACATGCTGGGCTTCTAAATTGAATAATCCAAATGTAGATTTAGATAAGATTCTCTCCCTCGCTGATAAGATTTTTCTCACAGCAACTCTTAAAGCACAATTTTATAAGAATGTATACAATTTATATTTTACACCCGCTAAACTGTTCACATGGGGCAAACGAACAGACGATAAATGCCCGCGGTGTGGGATGGGCCCGGCACATTTAATACATATGTTTTCTGAGTGCAGTAAATTGACAGTGCTTAAAACTAAAATTTCAGATTTTTGGGAAGAGGTTTTCTGCCATAAAGTTCAGATGTCTCCTACTTTATTTGTGATCGGGCATGACAATACTTTGAATCATACTAAGGACGAAGAGATGTGTCTATTTCTGGGTATGGCAGTATATAGACTAATATTAGCTACCAGATGGAAAGACATAGATCCTCCTAATTTCCAAGTCTGGATAACTCTCTTTTTGGGTATAGCAAACCAAGAAATGGCAATTTACGCAGTTAAAGGCAAAAAGGCTAGACAACGTGGTGCTCTGATTTGGATGCCAATTACCTCTTGGAAAAACAGGTTTTAGTTTAGTATAGATTATTTCTGGTTGTTTCTGTTGTTGATCAGATTATTTAAAATGTATTCTTTTTCTTTTTTTATTTTTTTTATTTTTGGGAGGTACCTAAAACTCAGACTATTATTTGCAGTATTGTTTATTATTCTTACTGAAATCTTGTTTTGTATATATTGTACGTAATGAAGTTGCCTAATAAAAATTAAATAAAAAAAAACAAAAAGAAAATGCAACAGGTCTCACCTTTGATTAAGTTAAAGCCATTTGCTTTGCTAATGGTATTGTATTGCAAAGCAAATGGCTTTAACTTAATGAAAGGCGACACCTATTGCATTTTTCTACTCTGCAGCCTCCCCCAGTCTTCGGCCTCTTCCACTCCCCAGACTCTCCCTACCCAGAATCTTCACCTGCAGCCTCTTCCAGTTCCCAAACACTCCCCCCACCCTCTTCCATGTTCCACTCCTCAGACTCTCCCAGTCCCCAGTCTGTTCCACTCCCCAGACTCGTCCTACAAACTCCTCACACAGACGTCTATGTTTCGCGCGCTCTTCTATTTCTCAGACACCTCGACTTTCAGTACTCTCCTCCCCTTCTCCTCTCTCCAGAATCTAAATCCCAACCCTCCTCCGTCCTCGCACTCTCTTAAGGAGGCGGCCCTCTTGCAAGGGAAGCAGACACAGTCTCCAGTGCCCCATATTCACATCGGAGCGCTTAGTGGCCTTGTCATGAGTATGAAGCGCCACATAACGTACGATACAACCTCCCACATTTTGCACAGTATGAGGGCAGACGCTTACAAAAAATGTTTATCTTCGGTTAGCTATCTCTCAAGAGGTAGCAGGACCTCGCCCAGCCATCACAAACACGCGAAGAGTGAGTTCAGGAGCTCCTCCCGGATAACTTTGCCCCTCATTGCACTCTGAATAGGTGGAGCAGTTGCACTTCGAGGAGCCGATCCCCCAGCTCAGCAGCGTGTGCCTTGAAGGCGTATAGTGCTTCCTATCCAGTCTAGTCTCTTCTGGTTGTGTGCTGTGTTGCATCGGAAGCAAGAGTTCTGACTCGCAAGACTTGGTAAGTATTGCATCGACCCTCGAAGGCTGATGATTGGAAGTGAAACCTGTGCCTTCCAAGAGCTCAGCATAGGACGCGTGAGACATCACTACTGAAGGGGTTCTACGCGCCATTAGGGACCATTCTGCACATTTGCGGGGTCAGCGCCTACAGCACCAAATATTCGGACCTCTTGGCACCATCTACCCAACTGACCGAAGCCTCCTACCGGCCTCCACATGGCGAGGCTGCACGCCACAACCAGTTCCTTTCATACGGCTCCATGCCCCTCTCACCTATCCCTTGATTGGAAGGTGCCATTGACCCTATACCTGTCTTCCCTCTCTTAAATAAGTGAGATACTTCCCTTAAACTTCAGTGGGGGTCACTCACCGTGAAACCCTTCCACTCCCCCGCCATAACATAGTCCTGTCCATTGATTCCAATAGTGTCGCCTTCTAAAACCACTGTTCTTCAGACGAGACTCAAACCAGCTGAGAGAAATGCAAGTTTTAATGTATATCAAAGTCAAGTCAAGTCAAAGTCAAATAATCTTTATTCGGATAAAATGTATATCACACTCTTTTCCACGTGCCTGCTTCAGTCCCCATCCTGTCCCTCGTGGCTGTTACTGGTGGGCAATGGTCCCCATATGGACCTCAGTGGCGAGCAAGGGTGCCATGGGTCCTAATGCAAACACGGAGAATGTGCCCCTGCTGCCTGACGTATGGGATGTAAAATGGAGGATCAATGGGCCCCCGTAGTCTCTGGGCCCCGGTGCCATGCGCCCGATGCATATTTAGATCTAACGCCCCTGAGAGACATATTTTTAACCAGTACTAGACCTAACTGTTAAGTAGAGCGCTGGAGTTTTTGTGGCCACGGGTTTTGCACATAATTAAGGACTTGCCCCATTTGCCACAAAGTCGATAATCTCCTGCATACTCTGCAGATTAAACAATGTTTCTAGCTCAAACAGATCAAAAGTTACTCAAAACCCCAAAACGCGTGTTGCTGTGCAGTGAAGACCCCTTTGAAAGGGCTGACTGGTCCCCTTTCTGTAGCTTATTGCTGTATTTGGGTCCATAAGTGGTACTAATGAAGTGAAATATTTGCCCTGACAGTATGGACGTGTAAACATGATTAAATAAGGCAGTACTTCTTTCAAAAAATGTATCTCATTAGCCTTCATAATCCCAATGTCTGTGCTCTTAGGGCATGAAGCCGTGCGCGCGCATGGGTGCAGGAACCGGCGCAAAGACGGGTAGCAGGCGCAGGAGAAAGGAGCTGTCTTACTTGTGCTTCCCCATTGGTCTGCCCGGGTAGTGCTGCGAGCTGCTGCCCAATGTGCACAGGTTGTAGCAGCTGCCGTAGGTCAGCGGGCGGTGGTAGTAGGTGCCCTTGGCGTCTCCCATGGACAGCAACGCCCCCAGCCAGACAAGGGCCAGTAGCAGCAGGGTGGACCTGCGTGGGCTCCGGGGCTCCGGGGCTCCATCTGGGTCTAGCACGATTACAGTCCCAGTCCCCCTCGCTGCCTGCCGCCTGCCCTGTGCATCTGCTGCCCCGGGCAGGGGAGGCAGACTCTGCGCCATTAGCATAATATCTCACCCACCCCCTCCCTACCGGGAACAAGACCCCCACTGTATCACATCATACAAGAGGTTAAAGAAAGTAGGGGACGTGCGCACATGCGGTACGGTGGGGAGGGGGTGGTGGGGAGGCGGAGGGCACGACAACAGAGGGAGGGAGAACCATACAGTGGCAAAAGAGAGAGATGGGGACAACGAGCAGATGAAAGGGGAAGAAGAAGAGACGAAGAGGGTGGGGTGGACCCACGAAGGGAGGAGGAGAAGAAAAGGAGAGTAACGGGAGCTGGAGGGGTGGGGCGATGATGGTGAATAAAGGAGAAGAGAAGAGAGAATAGGGATGTGGGACTAGAGGGAAAGAATTGTACGGAGATGGGGGAGTAGGGTAGAAAATATATAAAGCTGAAAGAATGGGCGAGGATGGTGCAGGGAAAACAAAAGACAATGTGAGAAGTGTAGAAAGGGAAACGAGAGCTGAGGGAAAAGAGAGCTGTAGAAACAAGCTCTTGGCTTTGGCAAAGGCAGCCGCGTGTTTATAATTGCTTCTCGCTTTCACTTTAACTGTAATCGCGCAAGAATAAACACGTGGCTGTTTTTGCCAAAGGCGAATGCTAACAAAAAAGTGCATAGCGGCTAATTAGGAGACACTGGCTCCTGCCGCCAGTAAGAGATCCAATCCCGCTGGGCATGGATAAAAGGAGACAGGGTGGCAACAAGCAGCGATGGACATGCCTTCAGTGCAATCATTGCACTGCCTTTGGCATAATCCATGACACCAAACGACACGCATGAATCAAAACTGAAGGCGGAGTTTTGACGAGGCTTCTGGAACCGTATCGATTCCAAGAAGCCTCATATGACGAGAGCAGTGCATGCGCTGCTTACGTCAGGCCGAGACGTAAAAACTGTTTAGCTCTGCTGTTATAAGAGCAAGCGCATGATCACAGCTGCCCTGGATGTTTGTCCTGGTATTCTCCTGGTTCAGTCCTGTGCATTGATGAAGTGTTCATCGGGTGTACCCTCAGAAATGATAATTTACTGGGGGAATCTGGAACACCACACTTAATGTTACAGACATTTTGGCTGTATGTGAGTGAGGATTCAAGAGATCTGCAGAATTAGTATAGTCTTGCAATTGTGATCTAATAATGAGAAAGCTTCAGCACTCCTGTTACTAGCCCGATCGACTTATAGGAATACTCACAATGAGAATCCTTGTACCATCACTGACAAGAGAATCTACTGAAGAAGTACAAACATGGAATAAAGGGTAAGTTGTAGACCCTGTGTACTTCATAACTAAAGAAGGTGAAACACTGAGACACACATTTGATCTTTGACCACTAAACAGATGTATGCAAGTACATATATTGAGGATGACCACCTTACAAGATGCCGTCAGACCTCTCATAATGAAGGGTGACTTCTTGTCAACTATATATTTGAATAATGAATACTTTCATATACCAATCCTACTGAAGTAGAAGACACGCCTCCGGTCTATGGTAGATCAGTGGTACTATCAGTTCTTGGTTCTTAACTTTGGGATCAGATCAAGGCCGAAGGTGTTCATTAGGTACCTTTCAGAGATCGCTGTTTGTGTCAGTGGAGAAAGCATACATGTATCGACTTACGTAGTCTAGGGAATTTTCTTCGGAATGTCAAAACTACAATGATTTGAAAGTCCAACAGTTACATCAGCTGGGATTTACAGCTAGACTAAAGACTTTTGGCATCTGCATTGAAAGAGTATAATCTGACAAAAAGTTTGCAGTCAGCCAATTCTACGAGTTTAACCTATGGGTTTCTGGATTGGAAGTGCCACTATGAATTCGAGCGGGTGTTGGATTCTATACAACCTCTGATAGCTAAGAAACTGTTCCTGCAATTTAGGTATGGGTCACTACCACTACATGCGATAACAAACAAGTGGACGGGAGTGTCCCGTCGCCTATGCCCTGGATGCCACGTGGAGGAAGAAACAATAGTCCATGTTATGCTCTTCTGTGTGGCATATAAACAGATTAGGCTGAAATGGATCATCCAGCTCTGTAGAAATCTGGGCATCAGGAACTATTGTGAATTTTTTAGAATCTTAAAATCCGACACTGACCCGGTCCATGTGGTTGCAATCTCGAAATTCTTATTTTCCATGTGGTCAACACGTAGGAACCTGCTAACCCTCTTTGCACTTGCCACTTTAATTAATCTTCCGCTTTCAGTGATTTTCATGGTCTCACGGTTTTTATCCATTGCATTGGTATTTTATTCAAATATGTTTATATTTTATTCTATTTTAAGATTCTATATTTATCATGAATTTTATATGATGTATGTAAATTAATGTGCTTTTTTGGCTGTAATAGCCGCAATAAAGCTTCCATGAATGAATGAAAGACTTTTAATACCAACTGAAATAGAGACCTTTCTGGTAGCCATTACAAACACTCAGACAACTGTGACATTTGTAAGACATGGGTCAGACTCCAACAATGAGGAACACTGGGGACGATGATAAACTGCAGTCAGCTACATCCTCTAGACAGATTGCAGATGAGCATGCAACAGGGAGTTATTCAAGGAATGCTCACTTGCAGAGGGGAAAGGAAAATGCTATTGTTTTTTCACAGGAGGTGGTGAATTCATTACTCTGGTGCAACGTGCATAATCTCTCTCTGGAGCTGTTCATTCAGAAGTCCTCAATTAATCAGGCCAGGTTAGTTAAGCCCGCATACTGAGATTATGTGGGCATTGGAGTTTCACGTTGACAGAGACATGTAACTATAACACATGCCTTTGACATGCATTGGCAATTACCTCATATATTACATCACTCACGACATGTTCTACGACATCGTTGATAACATCACTGTAACATGTGAATTTACATCATTGATGACAACACTGTGCATGGCGAAGGTGTGAGTTATAGTTACCTTAGGGCACGAGGTAAAGTTACTTGAGATAACTTGAAGTTGTGAATTTTAGTGGTTATGTTAGTTAAAAACATTAGGTTTTTACCAACAATTTCACCTGCCTGTAACCTCCCTTAAACCTTTAGTTTTTTCACTGAATTTCTAACGTTTATTTTAATGTAAAGTAAGAAATTATTTCAATTTCTACCTATAACAACTCTTTAACCTTCATTTTTGTAGTGAATATATATAAATACTCTGGCAAACGATAAAGGAAAAAACATTAATCTGTAACTTACAGTGATTAGCCCTCTTTTAAAGGTCGTTAGGTGGACCCCCAGGCAGCATGGGCAGCAGAAGTGGCACTCTCACCAGATGACAAATTCTCAGCCCGTTAGGCAGGGATTGTGTTTTTTTGTGGTTTTCCGAAAGTGCTTCTACTAACACAGAGGGAGATCTTTCAGTGAAACTTCAGAATGCCAACCAGACCTCAAAATCATGTTAGCCTGGCAGACCTTTAACATTCTCCTTTGTTTTCTAAAGCAAACCCCCAAAACGGGTTGTTTCCAGAAATCAAAAATTCTTCTATAGATGAGGCTGATTGGCAGGAGGCGCTCGCGTCCCCTAGAGAGGCTGCAATACCATCAAGACTTAGGTTAGTGCAATTAAAAATCCTACACCGCACGTACTACACCAGGGCTCTATTGCATACGATAAACCGCATAGACACGCCGCTTTGCCTCAGACAATGTGGAGAAACAGGTACATTTTACCACACTGTGTGGCTATGCCCAGAGATAGCGCATTACTTGATGGCGGTGATGCGTACGCTCTCCCAAGTCACATGTGTCACAATACTTCCAGACCCGAGGTGCTGTCTCCTCAATATCTGGGAACCCACAGATTTAAACATGGTTGCGCAGGACTGGGTAACACTAGGTATGACAGTAGCAAAACGCAACATTGCACAACATTGGGGATCCAGCCTTAGCCCTACTCTCACTCAATGGGGCTTAGATATGGACATGACGATGATTGTGGAAAAGTCCGTATATATCCATCGAGGGTGCCCCAAAAAATGGACAAAGGTCTGGGGAGGTTGGAACACTTATAGAGGTAACATATATGATCCCCTCCGTTGGATGAGTCTGAGTCGGATACTAGTGAAGGAGCACACGGTACTGTATGATAACTGCGGATCACGCCCTGAGAGCTCTCTTGGACAAACGAGTTGGGGAGGATGCGTCTCTTATAGGGAACGAGATAAAATTAATGTCAGTACAATATTCCATCTATGTCTGTACATCATGTGACATATACGGTCAATGTAACACTAAATGAAATGTTAATAAAAATCCTTTTAAAAAAAAAAAAGAAAAGCTTTGGGACGCCGGGAAAGTCTTCTGAGAACCAGGACTGTCCATTAAAATATGGGACATAGTCACAGTAGATTTGATTTATTATGATGTAATGTAGAGAAAAACATTAATATATCCTACCCTTAAAAAAAAAAAAATCTTTTATGCATTAGGGGTTTCCATCCAGCTTGTACGGGACATAGATAATTTTTTCATCATTAGACTTTCATGCTGCCAGAGGCTTCGCTGCCATAAAAAACATATTGATGCCCCTACGTCTATATAAGGCACGAGAAGTAAGTAAGAGCTTGATGGGATGGGCTCTGCCAATTTTTGCCCAGTACCTCACTTTACCCAATCTCTTAATGATGATGGATTCCTCGCGTTTGGTGCTGCGTCTTAAACTGTAAAGGTCCCATGAGGAGACCAAACCATCTAATATTACGACAACTTCCCTCATAATTCATGTAATAGGACGAATTACATACTACACTGTGATACCAGGCACATGGAGATACCAACCCTGCTTAAGTCCTAATGGAGGAAACGCTTTGGCTGGGTTGAATAATCTGTTCATAAAATAATCAATAAAATTCGATTTGAATATAAACATCCGACTCCTGTTGGACTGAATTCAAGTGAATGGATGCTGTCTACAACTTCTAGATGAAAGAAAAAGAAAAAAAAAGGTTTTCTTTTCTTTGAACTTTGATCACTGGATTAAGATAAACAAATTGTGATTATTAGCGCTCCTTTTCATTTTGTGTAAAATATGTATGATTTAGTGATTCCTAAGCAGTAGGGTCACCTAAAGTTGAGCCCATTAGTTTGAATTTATATGTAAACAATACACACTGGTGTGATCTTGGACGGCCTACACTGCTTGTTAGTTGTTATTCTCTTAATTACCGGATAATGCTCCCTCACAAATGCATCATTCTGTGCCAGAGAGTTTATTTTCTGCCTACCTTAGAACTTTTTGTTTTTTAATATTAAATTACTTGAAATGTCTTAATGTTTAAAAGCAGTTGATATTGCAAAAAATCAATGACTTCAATTTCTGTTTTAGCCCTTTGGAGCGAGGGTGGAGAAAAACGAAAGAAGGGGCATTTACCCAACCAAAGGTCCGATTAAGACAAGAAGTTGTTAGTGTAAATACGCAAAAAAGAGGACAGCGGATTGCTATACCAGTGAAGAAGCTATTCGCAAAGGAAAAACGACCGTATGGACTGGGAATAGTGGGAAAGTTGACAAATAGGACGTACCGCAAGCGTATCGACAGCTACGTGAAGAGACAAATAGAAGACATGGATGATCACAGGTAAATATTACCACAAATATAAGTGCTATCAGTTATAACATCGAATTCCTATTTTAGTTTGCATTTAGTCTGCAGACAAAGTGGTCCTTGTCTTGATCAACTCAGGTTTTACCTCACATTTCCAGGCAACATGATATGGAGATAGTTGTAGGTGAAAACCAAAAAAATATGAGCTTAGTTGACTTAAAGAAACAATTGTAACCTAAAATGTGAAAGCACATTGTGCCATGATGCTCCTTTGGAGTGGCAGTTGTGCTTTATAAGTGCCCAATTACATTACATTACATTTTCATCTGATTTGCATCTTGGGTTTCCTGAAATCAAATGTTTTTCAAGTTGAACCCTTAGTCCAAAAGCACGTTTCTCATTTGAAAAATAGTATCTCAACATCCTCTTCTATATGCCCTAGTATCAATCTTTATGGAGCCTGCCTATTTGTTGTTTCTAAACACAAGTGTCTCTGTTGACACATTCTAGCATGAAAACTTAAAAGGTTAACATGGTTTGCTTAAAGTTTTCATATATTAATTGCATATCTTTATTGTGCGTGTGCCCCCCCACTGTCTGTATTTGACTAAACAACTTGTATCTTTTGCTCTGGATCACTTTAAGGCTGGTCTCGGCTTAGCTATAGCATTGGTTTTAGCACTCTGGAATTTCCCTCCATGGTGCACTGAAACTCGCATTTTTTTTATAGGATCACCACAACCTATTCAAAATAATCAGTGGTCCTGTCCTTCTGTACATGCCATTGTTGACTGTCCATATTGTTCAGGAACCTGTCCTAATGGAACCTAGTGCATTATGGTAGATAGCCTCGTCTGAGATAAGGAAATCTGTAAGGTACTTCTTAAACAACAAGTCTCCTCCTGGTGGCCTAGATTAGTACTTGCTTGAATTATATTTATTTTATTATAAGTAGTAAAAATAATTTGTTAAGAGAAAATGGCATTTGCTTACTGAATCAAAGAGTTATAATTATTATTAAACCTTCAAAATGTAATTACATTCTTTTATGTGACAGGATGTTAAGGTTGCAACGTCAAGAATAATGACTTAAAGGGGCTATCCCGGGTAGAAAAAAAACAATTCTCTTTACACAGTCCAGCATTGCTAACCATGACCAACAATAAGCATTCTAGTGGAAGTTTCTTCCGAATGTAGTACATTCAATATTAGAGTTATGACATTCGATGTGTTTGTCGACTGATACTAAGTTATACCTCAACATCATTACCGTCCCCCAGTATTCTGCAATTGTACAGGCTCTCTCTGTTCCTGAACATAAACATCACCAATGGCATTGTCTATGACATCAGTTATAATATGTTGTATAGTATGGCATCACCAGTGACATTATGGATGACATCAACAGTGTCCTCGTAATGTAGCACCACCAAATTATTAGTAATACTGTTGATGGCATCAGTGATGTACTCCTACGTGGCACCACCAGTGATATTGTTGATGACATCAATGAAGCCCTCAAAATGTTAAATTAGCAATTTACTGGTGACTTCAACAATGTTCTCATAATTTGACATAACTAATTTATCACAGATATTATCTTTTGATTATATTTGTGTATGTGGTATCACCAATTCACAAGTGATATTTTTGATTACATCAATGATGTCCTCACTCTATGGTGTCACCAATTAACCAGTGATGTTGTCGATGACATCAGTGATGTCCTCATGATGTAGCATCGCCAATTAAATTATCGATGACTTCACTGATGACTTTGCAATGTGGCATCACCAATGATATTGTCAATGATGGGAATGATTTCCTTGTGATATGCCACCAACAATTTACCAATGATATTGTCGATGACATCAATGATGTACTCGAATATGGCATCATTATTTCACCAGTGGTATTGTCAATGACGTGTAATGATGACTCTTCCAAGTGAATATCAGAAGAAGTGTGTTTATTCATGAAGATACATCTGCACAAGAAGGGGCCCTGGAGCAACTGACACAAGACAGAATGCCAGAGAGAGAACACTCTTCTCTTGCTCCAATGACCTCATTACATTCTAAGACAAAGGCTTAGGCAATACACATTACCACACATCTCCCTTTTTATAAAAAACTAAAATTAAGCAAAAGGAAATAATATATGAATAAAGATCTTAAGTTCTAAAATATTCTAAAACACGAAAATTTCTAGTATACTAAAACATTCCATAAAACTTTCCATCAGCGAGTTAAAGTAATTGAGTTCCTACAAATTCAAATTAAAGCACAGACCACCACCCCTTTCTTTAAAACTTTAACGAAGAACAAAATCATTTAATCTTTTTGGTCTCATGGAAACACGGTCACTCCTTCTAGGTAGAGGCAGGTTGTCTTTAGTATATTTTTCATCTTTCTCTGAGACTGGAGAATTGCGAGGAACTAAAGCCACGCGAGTGATGCCTCACCAGTTCCCTTCAGAAAGTTTCACCGAGTTCTTTCGTATTTTACAAACTTGAACAGGATCTTTAAATTTTGATAATCCTTTCCCAACTAAAATGGGGGTTTTGACACATACCCAGTCTCCTATTTTCAATCTACAGGACTTGGTCGGAACAGAATTGTTTTTGACAGATCTTTTAAAATTGAACAAATTGGAGCTATATTCAGCAGATTTGCACCAGCTTTTGACATCCCCAGACTATGGTAACATTTTCAAAACACAAAAAGGACAAAATTCAGTAACAGCTTCTCTACCCCTAATTAATTCAAATGTAGATTTCCCAGTGACCGAGTGCGGGGTGGTACGGTGTGACCACACTAGTTCTTGTATGGATTTTGCAACATTTAAATTGCTCTTAATAGAAGCTTGAATACATTCAACTAACACTTTGTTGAAACGTTCGACTTTTCCATTACTCTGGGGATGGTAAAGTGGTGTTCTTCAATGTTTAATGTTACAGTTCTCCAGAAAAGAAGACATTTCTGAGGACAGAAATTGAACCCCGTTATCAGTGAGTAACTCCTCTGGAAGTTCCTCTCTAGAAACATATTTTGAAAACATTCTAGCACTTTCTTGGTGGTAGGTTCAGAAACAGGTTCAACCTCAACCCACCTTGAAAGATGATCCACCATAACAATGAAGTATCCTAAATTGTAAGGTAAGATTTGATATGGACCTAAAAAATCAACACCAATGCGTTGCCATACTTTTTTTGGACAAAGACTTACAGATTCTACTTAATTTTCAGCTGTTAACACTTTATCACTTGACTTACATTTAACACAATTGGAAACAAAGTCTTCAATTTCTAAGTCCATACGTGGCCACCAGAATTTTCCTCTGATTTTTTCTATTTGTCAAGGTGGTGCCTTGACGACCGCTATGTGCCAAGTTAATTAACTGTTGTCGACAAGAAAAGGGTACAACTAGTTTGTCACCACAGACTAGGATTTCGCTTTCTAAAGATAACTCATCAGAAATCTTCAAAAATGGTTGCAACTCATTTTTCAATTGTGATTCTTTTGGCCAACCAGATTTCACTAACATAACCACTTCATTTAAAATGCAATCAGATTCAAGAGCTGAAATCCAGTCATTTTCAGAAAAAGTAGCATCCCCGATATAAGCAATGAAACACTCTTCCATTTCTGATTCCCATTCTTGATTTTCTGACTCTTCAATAGGAAGTCTGGAAAGACAATCTGTGCAGGAGTTTCCCCCCCCCCCCGGCATGTATTCCACAGTAAATGAAAATTCTAAAAGTTTCGCTGCAAGTCTAGAGATTCTGGCTGTGGTTCATTTAATTTTTTTTCCAGATAAAATATTCACTAAAGGACAATGATCAGTTTTCAGGATGAAATGTCTGCCCCATACATATGCTTTAAACTTCTCTACACTCCACACACAGGCTAACAATTCTTTTTCGATTACTGAATACTTGCGTTCGGCAGGTCTTAGAGGTCAGGAAGCAAAACCAATAGTAAATTCACGCCCTCTTTCAGTTTGAGTGAGAACGGCACCCAGGCCATACTCACACGCATCAACTGTGATGACAGTGGTTTTGTTCTCACAAAAAGATTGTAGGGCAGGGACTTTAACAATCCGCTCTTTGATGACTTTGAAAAAATGATCACAAGAGTCCAACCAAATGAACTTTGCGTTTTTCTTCAAGAGAGGTCTGAAGCACTCAGTTAGGTTAGCAAAGTTTTTTAGAACTTTGGCGTAAATTTCGCAAAGCCCTAAAAAGGAAAGTAACGGTTCTTTGTTTTTTGGAGCGGGTACATCCAAAATGCTTTTCACAAGGCAAGGTTTGGGCTTTACACCTTGAGCTGAAAAGACATGACCCAAATATTCTATTTCATTTGATTTAAAAATGCATTTGTCTTTTCTCAGCGTGTCTCCTCTGTATTCAAGTATACTTAACACATTGTTCACAACAATGTTATGTTCTGGTTCACTTTCCGTAAATACCAAAATGTCATCCTGAAATACTGCTACTTGGGGTATATCATGGAACATCTCTGACATCAATCTTTGAAAAAGTGCTGCAGCAAAAGCTATGCCGAAGGGCATCCTGCAGAACTGAAAGGTTCCTGCTGGGGTGATGAAAGCAGTTAGATGACAAGAAGATTGGTCAAAAACAACTTGATGGTATGCTGACCTAAGATCTAATTTCGTGAACCAACATGAGTGACCAATTTTGGCAATGAGGTCCTCTATTCTGGGGAGAGGAAAGTTCTCAACCAAAATTGCTTCGTTGGCGCTTCTTAAGTCAACACACATTCTGAGTTCACCTATCTTTTTCTTTGCAAGAACTATGAGAGATGACCATAGGGTGCCCTCCACCTTCTCAATGATGCCTTGTTTACATAAGTCCGTAAGCATGTCAGATAGTTCTTTTCTAATACTCAAAGGTATGTTGCGTAACTTATGTTTTACTGGAGTAACTTGTTGTTTAACTTTTATGGAAAAGACAAAATCGGAAATTTTTCTTAATTTATCCTGAAAAACGTTGTCAAATTTCTTCTCCCAATCAAATTCTGAAGTATGAATAATTTTATCATCTTGTAAATTATTAATGGGGACATTAACATTTGTAATTTTGACTTTTTCAATAGTAACATGATTACAAGAACCAGGTCTGATGACGAAATTAAACTCAGCTTGGTGAACTAAACCTAAAACATTAATGCCTTTGCGAGCAACATAGACTTTTCCATTAATGGAGGGTTCGAGAAATTTGATACTAGTTAAATAATAACCAAGAAGATCCACTCTGCTGCCCTCAAAAGCCACAGTTGTAACATCCGGAGGAAGCAGAGAATGTTTACTCCATGAATGTACATATTTCTGATAGTCTGTGATCGTGATGCGAGCTCCGGTATCCACTAGAAGCTTGATGGAGACTCCATCAATCCAAACTTCAGTTTCAGGATCAGCAACTGAAAAGGAATTAAACTCTTTCACACATCTGACACCTAATAGCAATTCATTAGGAGAATCACAATTGTCAGTTTCAACTTCACAATTTTCACTGACTAGTGAACGAATAGGGTTGTTAAATTTACCACCTCTACAGGCTTTTGAAAAATGACCTATTCTGTTGCATTTTTTACATTGTTGACCATGAGCAGGACAATATCTAAAAGAAGAAACATAGTTAGGTGAACTACACCTAAAACAGATTATTTTTCTTGAAGGAAAAGCTTGAACATTAGGTTTGATGGGAATTTTATTCTTGGTCCACAACAGGGATGGATTTGTTAACAACTTCTCCTGAAATACTTGTTTTATTGAGAGATTCTTCAAGGAATTTCACATCTTGACATGAACCCTCAATGCTTTTGGCTATGTCAATAGCTCTGTCTAAGGAGGGGTTTTTGCAAGTAAGTAAACGTTCTTGAATCTTTATAGAACTACATCTAACAACAAGTTGATCTCTAATCAATTGTGAGGTGAAATCTTCAAATTCACATGTGGACGATAACACTTTCAGGGCAGTAACATATGTATCAATGTTCTCAGAAGGCTTTTGTACCCTAGTAAAAAATTTAAATCTATGAACCACTAGATTTTTTGATTTAGCAAAATACTTATCGAGTTGGGCAAGTACAGCGTCAAATTCATCAATGTCTGAATCACCTGAGCCTTCATATTCAGGTAGATGATCAAAAATGTTTTGGCCCTCAACACCAAGATGATAATACATTAAACCTTTTTTTCTGTCAGGTTTGAACTTGATTGCATCAATTGCCACTAGATAAGCTTTGAAAGAGTGAATCCACAATTTCCATTCAAATGGAGGCTCACGAGGATCTTGCATGAAAGGTGCAGGTTTAGATATGCTCTGCATATTGATAATAGAAATTTGGTTGTAAACAAATGAGATTCAATGAGTGCACAAGGCATAGAACAAGAAGAAAGCGTGCAAATCGCTGCAAAAATAGAAATTCCTGGAGGATTGACTTGCACTTCATAAGAAAGTGTGCACATCACGGAATGGTAGACATGTACAAATGATGAAGAAGCGTGCAAATCGCCGAAAAGTAGATTCGTCGAAAGTTGACTCGCACTTAATAAGAAAGTGTGCACATCACAGGTTGGTAGACATGCACATATGATGAAGAAGCGTGCAAATCGCTGAAAAGTAGATTTGTTTCCTTTTTTTTTTAAATGTGTGCACATCAGAGAAGTGTAGAACGTGCAACTTAAAAAAAAAAAAAATAGCACCAAGCAGATGTGCAAAGACGTGCAAATTTTAAATGCTGATTTGCATTTAATATAAGAGATATGTGTGCACACCACAGAAATGTATAAAAGGCAACAATGATTCTCTACAGGTATCATTTAAACAAGACGGATAAATAGCATGTACAAAAACATTACATAAAGAATAAGGAAGACTCTGAAGAAATGAGGTAGAAAAAGGTCAAATTGGAGGAGCCTAGCGCGCAACCAAGATGGCCGCGTAGGTGCGAGGCTCCCGAGGACCTCCGCGACCTCCTGAATTAATCCTGCCGATATCCTGTCCTTGTTGAGGGGACTGTGTCGGTGAACCCGAGCTGAGGCGCCACCCGTTTTTTGGGCTCGAATCGGACCCCGAACACCGGCGGGAGCATCGATTGAAGGTTGCGGCCTTCTCCTCGCGGGCCCCCCGGATTGGAGTAGTGGGGCGATCCGGGGACGAAGTGAATAACAGCGGCGAGCGGGGCTGGGCGACTCGTATACCCCGCACTTTCACTTTCGCTTTTGCGCCCTCCTTGCCTCAGGCGGGGTCGGGCTGCGGAGCGGGGTGCGGTGGTGTTGCCTTGTCCAGGTGCCCGGCTGACCCGCCGGCGGTGGGTTGACCCGCGGCCCGGTGGTCGCCCCCGCCCCCCCCCCTGACACCCGTGATTTGGTGTGGCGGCCCGTTTGGAGATCTTGGTACGACGGTGGAAGGGCCAGCATGTCCACCAAACAAGATGGCGACCGGGCGAAGATGAAGACAACCCGCCGTGGCACGGCGCACCAGGCCAATAGTATGGATCGCTATACGCTCCAGAAGGGTTCTCCGGAGACATCGCGGTCATCCCTGGTGGGCCCGACGGAGGCGCCTGCCCAACCGGTGGATCTGACCCTCCGGGACGTCATGGGCGCCATCGCAGAGATGAAGGCCTCAGTGGACCAGCGTTTCGATACCTTGGCGCAAAAAATTGACTCGGTCCTGGTGGATGTGGGCCTTGTGAGGGCAGACTTGTCAAAAACGAACGACCGAGTTGACTCCCTGGCCCACACCACAACGAGCCTCACTACGGACGTGGTGGCCCTCCAGAAGGAGGTGCGCCGGCTTGGCCAGGCGAGCGCCCTGATGGACCGGCGACTGGAGGATTCCGAGGGTCGGGCCCGGAGGAACAATGTTCGCATTATTGGTGTGCCGGAGGGCCGAGAGGCGGAGGCGGCAGATCTCTTCGTGGAAGAACTGATCCTGACCCATCTCCAGCCCCGGGGGCTGAGTAAGCTTTTTGCGGTGGAGCGTGCTCACCGGGTCCCTGGGGGCCGCCCTAAGACCGGTGCCCCGCCGCGGCCTATTATTGCCCGGATTTTTAATTTCCGGGACAGAGACGCCATCCTCCAGACCTCCAGGCAACAGGGACCGGTCAGGCTGGACAACATGGATGTACACTTCTACCCAGACTTTACTCCGGCGGTCCAGAAGCAGCGACAGAGCTTTCTTGGTATTAAACGTCGCCTAAGGGACCTAAACCTCAAGTACTCAATGCTCTTTCCGGCTAAGCTGAGGGTGGAGGTGGATGGCCGTACGCACTTCTTCGACCGGCCCGAGGTGGCTGGGGACTGGTTAGATACTTTGCCTGGAGATCGGGGTGGGGGGGGCGCGGCTGGCGGGGAGGGCCCGCCGGATCAGAATTGAGGGGTGACTGTATAGGCCTTGCTCTGGATATTGTTCCTTTACCATATATTGCTTTCGTATGTTCCCCTCCCATGGAGGTCGGGTGGGGTCTGCTGGGGGCTTCCCTCCTCCTCGGGGGGACTAGTTAGTACTCAGCTATGGGGCGACAGGCACACTGCACTTTGGGGGGGCTGTCTGGGCTCATGCAGGGGTGCAGGGAGGGGGGAGTTCTGTTGGGACCGGGGGGTGGGGGGGGTGTGTTGTTTGTTAGCACCGCAAGGCAAACCCGCAACCGTTTTGTTGTTTTTAAGATGCTCGGTGGGGGGCGACCGATTGTTTTGACGTATGATGGGGGGTAGGGATTTGATTGTGTTGTCATGGAATGTTAACGGCCTGGGGGATAGGATTAAGCGTGGTGTGGTCCTGCAGTATTTAAAACGTATTTCTCCAGATGTTGTCTTCCTGCAGGAGACACACCTTATAGGTAACACCTTTCATGCAATGAATTGGCGGGGATATCGTTTGGCGGCCCACTCCGGCTTCACTTCGGGCTCGCGGGGGGTGGGCATTATGGTCAAGAACTCGCTCCCGTTGGAGATTGACGAGGTGCGCCATGATGAGAGGGGACGTTACACTGTTCTGGTGGGACGAATGGAGGGTAGAGTGTTTATCTTTATATCAGTGTACGTCCCGCCTGGGTTACAAGCCACTACATTTGCGGACCTGGGGCGCCTCCTTCTGGACCTTCCGGGTGGCCTGTTGGTGGTTGGAGGGGACTTTAACGCGGTTGCCTCTGGGTCTATGGATCGCCATCCCCCTAGGGACCTCCCCCGGGCACAGGCGTGGCTGCCCGGCCTTTTAGACACGCTGGGCCTGGTGGATTGCTGGCGCTTAAAGCATCCCGTATTGCAACAGTACACCTTCCACTCGGGGGCCCATGGTAGCCTCTCGCGGCTTGATTACATCCTTGTCCCGGCGGCCCAGGCAGGGAGGGTGGGGGAGGTGCGCCATTTGGCACGGGGTATCTCAGACCACTCCCCATTGTTGTTGCATTTCGATGTCTTCCCGAGGGGGGATGGCAGAGTGGCCCCGATCAATGCATGGTATTTGCGCGACCCCACCATTCGTGCCGACTTGATCAAAGCCTTACAGCGCTATTTCGATGAGAATGTGGGGTCGGTCCCGTCTGCCATCTCCCTGTGGGAGGCTTTTAAGGTGGTTCTTAGAGGGGAGGCTCTCTCCTTTATTTCCAATGCCCGGCGGCGCGAGCGGGAGGAGGTGACCCGGGTTGAGGCCGAGATTGCAGAACTGGAGGGTGACCTGGGGAGCGGGGTAACAGACGCCAAGTTGCATGTTTTGCACTTAAAGCAGGCGGCCTATCGGGCCCTCGTCACGGAGGCGGCCAGGGGCCTCAGTAGAGAGCAGCAGGGGCGATTGTATGATGTGGGTGACAAGGCTGGCAAATTGATTGCGTGGTTGGACAAGAGGGAAAGAGCGAGCCGCGTGGTGCCTTTGATTGAGAGCGTGGATGGTGTGTGCGTCACTGAGCCGGAAGCCATTGTCTCCTGCTTCGCGGATTATTTCCGCGAAGTCTACTCCCCGGTTTCTCCCTGCTCGGAGGAAGATTCCCATGCCTTGCTTCGGGACATCGCACTGCCCTCCCTTACGGTGGAGGACAGGGATTCGCTGGATGCCCCGCCCACCTCGGACGAAATTGCCTCGGCTATTCGCTCGGTTGCATCCGGCAAGGCCATGGGCCCCAATGGTATTCCCATTGAGCTATACAAGCTACGCCCGGATGTGTTGGCGCCCCACCTGCGCGCGATGTTCCTTGCGGCCCACTCGCAGGGCTCCCTCCCGCCGGACCAGCGTCTGGCTACAATTGTGGTGATCCATAAGGAGGGGAAGCCCCGTGAGCGGGTCACATCCTATAGGCCGATTTCGCTTCTGAACGCGGAGCCCAAAATCCTCGCCAAGGTGTTGGCCAACCGGTTGGTTGGCGTGGTGGGCGATTTGGTCCACCAAGACCAATCGGGCTTTATACCACACCGCAACACGGCGCTTAATCTGCGGCGCTTACACGGGGTGCTCGCGCGTGTCCCATTTGTGCGGGAGCCGGCCATCTTGGCGTCCTTGGACGCCACCATGGCGTTTGATACGCTCGAATGGCCATATGTTTGGGCGATGCTGGCGAAGTTTGGGTTCGGCCCGGGTTTCGTCAGCTGGGTCAAATTGCTATATTCGGGCCCGTTGGCGCAGGTGGTGGTGAATGGGCGAGTATCTGCCCCATTCGCGCTGGGACGGGGCACGCGACAGGGTTGTCCCCTGTCGCCTCTCCTGTTCGCCCTGGCCATGGAGCCCCTGGCGGAGTGGTTGCGGTGGCACCCTTCTATCCGTGGTCTCCGCTGGACCCCCGAGCATGAGGACCGCGTGTCCCTCTATGCTGACGATATCCTTTTGTATCTCGCCTCCCCGCGCAAGTCACTGATCGTCCTGGTTGATGTTTTGCGCTCCTTCGGTCGCAACTCAGGCCTGGTCATCAACTGGGCGAAATCCTGTGTCTATGTGCTCTCCGGGGAGGCCCCGGTCTTGCCACGGGACTGTCCGATCCAGATTGCCTCCCAGGGTTTCCGGTACCTGGGTATATATATCACTCTTGACCCGGAGGCCCGCTATGAGCGGAACTTGCTGCCCCCCTCCAGCGTCTGAGGGAGGACGTGGTGCGCTGGCGGCGTCTGCCGCTCTCGCCGCTCGGCCGAGCGGCCTTATTTAAAATGATGTCCCTGCCGCGCTTCCTCTACGCCCTCCAGAATACCATGGACCTGGTCCCGGCACGCTACTTTCGCGAGGTGGAGGGCCTCCAGCGGCGCCTGTTCTGGGACGGGAGGCCGCGTATTGCTCTGTCTAAATTGACGCTCCCGTGGTACGATGGAGGGGTCGCCCTCCCGGACATCAAACGGTATTACTGGGCCTCCCAACTAGCTGCAATTAATCATGGCCTTTACGGGCCCGCCTTGAACCCGGCATTTGAGATGGACAGGACGCTTCTGCCCGGTGCCGATTATAATCGAGCGCTCTACTCTGGCGCGCCCGACTCCCGTTTGACGGGACCGACGCGTGTCATGGTGCGTGTCTGGCACGCGGCTAATGCAGCTATGGGGTGGAAGGACCGTTTGACCCGAGCGTCACCGCTGTATGCATCTGAGAGGCTGGGCTCCCTGTGGACGTCGAAGGGCTTCGAGAAGTGGGACACGATCGGAATCAGCACGGTGGGAGATCTCTGGACGAGGGGGGGATTCAAAACTTTTGAGACGCTGCAGGCGGAGTTTCAGCTGCAGGGCAGTGAGTACTTTCGGTACCTACAGGTCCGCCATGCGCTGGGCTCCGTCTTCCCGGATGTTGCATCCATTCCGGAGTCTTCCCCCCTGGAGGACAGAGTGCTAGATGGCCATGTCCCGGACAGCACGATCTCCCTCATATACAAAAAATTGATTAACGATAGATCGTGTCTGCTGACTAGTCTCCGCGAGGCTTGGGTTGCCGACGGGCTGGAGCTGGACGACGAGGATTGGATCTCCGCGGTGGCCTCTCCGAAAGAGGTGGCCATCCCGGCTCGCCTTCGTTTCGTCCAGCTCAAGATCCTTCACCGGGTCTACATGACGGGGCCAAGGCTTTTACGTATGGGTTTTGCCGGTGATGGAATGTGTAAGCGTGGCTGTGGTGCGTTGGCGACTTTCATGCATATACTGTGGGAGTGCCCGAAGGTGGAGCGATTCTGGCGTGGTGTGCATGAGGTTCTACGAATGGTTACGCGTGTCGCGCTGCTGCCTGAAGCGAGGAGATGCTTGCTGAATGTCTGGGAACCAAATGACTACTCGGTCCCGCAGGCGCGGTGGGTGACTCTGGGATACATGATAGCCAAGCGTGATATTGCCCAATTGTGGGGATCCCAGAGGCCCCCTGCGGTGTCGGCCTGGAAAGAGCATATGGATTGGTGTATGTTTCGTGAAAAGGTGGTGTATGTGGCGAGGGGTAAGCCTGGGGCGTGGATGAAACTCTGGGGCCCCTGGAACGCCTACCGCGGGGGTATTTGTGAGCCGCCGCTGCTACCGGCGGCCTCGCCGGCTCCGTCTCCCTAGATGGCGCCCCTCCCTTGGCCGCGGGCGCGCGGTCCCCCAGTCCCTGATCTACTCCCGTCCCCCTCTTCAGAATTTTGCTGCTGGTTTGGATCCCCCACTTATGGAGCACGTGTTGTCACTTTGGATTGAGGGTTGCCTTGCGGTTGTGGTTTGTTCACGTTGTTTTGCTTTAAGAAAATGGAACCGTACTGTGGGCATGGAGCTGTGAGGCCTGCACCATTGATCACTCCTGTCTTCCTACTGTGTACCGCTGAGAAAGTTTTTTGCTGTATGTATGTAATATGCTTTTGATGCTCTAGCGGCCGGCCGTGTGGTTGTAGGCCCATACCTGTAACTTCTATAAACTGCAATAAACGGTTTCAAAAAAAAAAAAAAAAAAAAAAAAAAAAAAAAAAAAAGAAAAAGGTCAAATTGTATTAGATCAGCAAAATGTTTTGCAAAAAGGACATACAATAATGTGAATGGACAATGGAACAGTTGTATCAGCACTGTACGTAAAATGAATAACGTATAAGAACAACCCAAACTTGTACTTGGTGCTTAAAAGTGTACGTGACACGAAGACGGCGACGCAAGTGACAAGGTGAAGACAGCTAAGAACGGCGCAAAGTGAAGTGAGAGTGAAATTTAGAAAATATTTACAGAGGTTCTGAATTTAATTTTTTACAATAGAATTACTTAAATATACACAATAATAAGGAACCATAGGGCCATCAGTTTAAGCTGATAAGTCGACGGCGTTTCGATCCGAGCAAATTGTATGTCCTTTTTGCAAAACTTTTTGCTGATCTAATACAATTTGACCTTTTTCTACCTCATTTCTTCAGAGTCTTCCTTATTCTTTATGTAATGTTTTTGTACATGCTATTTATCCGTCTTGTTTAAATGATACCTGTTGAGAATCATTGTTGCCTTTTATACTATTACCCCAGTCTCAACGAGGTTTAAGGGTTTATGCTCCTGTTGTTTATTATAACACCACAGAAATGTAGCACTCAAGCAGAGTAGTTAAATCACGATGGCTGGAAGCTTGAAACTAGTTTACATGAAGGAATGAACAATACCGAGGTGAACCATTAGAGGCAGTGTAACTTGAAGTACACTCTGGAAACTCAATGGTCATCAAGGTTAACGTTGCGAGGATTCAGAAAAGACAGCATCAGGATGGCTGGTAAGTGGAGCTGGATCAGACCCAGTGTTCTGTTTATGTCACTTAAGCACTTGTATTTACTTTGCAGATGATTTTAGTTCGAAGTAACGCGCTAGAATTTCACGAATCGCACGCCTTGCTAAGAGATTTCAATGACGCGCTGGTGTATCGTGAGGGGTATCGTGCACACTGCTTCAAAATACGTTGCGATTACATACTGAGACTTCGTGGGTCTTGTGAAGATTTCTCAGTGCTCGTATTTGATAGCTTGAGAAGAGATTTTCAAATTAGAAGTGTTCGTGTCAGCTGCGTACGAAAAGTTCAAAGAGGGCAGTTGCTAGGCAACAAGCACAACGCCGGTGGTGAGTTGTAGATCATGTAAAATGACAAAAATCCTCATTTAAAAGCAGCGAAAAGGGGAAGAATATGAAATTCAAAGTTTCTCACCTTAGTTGTTCACTTACTATTGAAAAAATGTTCCTTCATGTGGAATTGAAGTCATCAGCGGTTTGCTCGTGTGCTCTCTGGCCCCTTCGCTGATAAAAAATATTGTCCAATAAGAGCAGGAACGTCCAAATAATCTCCAATCGTCGCCAGTTTTGTAATGATGACTCTTCCAAGTGAATATCAGAAGAAGTGGGTTTATTCATGAAGATACATCTGCACAAGAAGGGGCCCTGGAGCAACTGACACATGACAGAATGCCAGAGAGAGAACACTCTTCTCTTGCTCCAATGACCTCTTACATTCTAATCCAAAGGCTTAGGCAATACACATTACCACATGACGTCAATGAAATTCTTGTATCCGGCATCACCAATTCACCAGTAATGTTGCCAATGACATTAGTAATGTTCTTGTTATGTGGCATCACCAGCTCACCACTGTGATATCCTCATATGTAGCATCATCAATCAACAGTGATATTGTTGATGAAATGAATGACATCCTTTTATGTGGTATCGCCTATAACATTATCAATTCCATCACTGTGGAGCTTCAAGTACAGGCTGCTTGATAAAATGAACTCATTTTAATTAAACATCAAAAGCAATGTTAAGTTGTCAACCCAGAAAAAAAAACAAGATCATACAAAGTTGGAAACAGATCAATGTTGGCTATTCACAAACAACAACAAATGGCCAGCAGCAGGTGCTGTGGACATTGACAACTCAGCAGGATTATTAGCAAACAATGGTGCTGTCTTAACCAAAACTCGAACTAGCAGGCTCAGAGCAGCTGACAATGTTCAGAGATATTCCTTCGTATGGATAACTCAAAAGTATATTTGAAAAAATAATGAAACCACAAAGCATATCAAATGCTTTTCTTCGCTGAGAAGGAAGCCACTAATACTGACTGAATTGTTTGATTACCAAAGTAAAGAAATGAACAATGAACTTTGTGATTATCCCAAAGAAAGTCAAAAAAGTTGGAACATCAGCTGCACTAGGATTTGTTGGTAGGATGTTTTTTAGGTAGATGAAATATAGCAGGCAGTGTCTTCCCTGGTCCTTATCCCATGCTTGTCCTTTTGGTCTCTCATAGAAAGGGTCTTTTTCCCCATCATTCCACTAGTCTCGACTCACCATTCTATACTCTCCTTATTTGTAGCGTACAGTCACGGTTCCATCACCCTTCCCTTGTTGAAGCATACATTAATCATTTTATCCTCTTTCTCCTGGTAGCATAACCCTCTACATCTGTTGCCCTTCGACCTTTTGGAAGTGTGGAAGTTACACCTCTTCCTCTTAGTAGAGTACATTCCACATCCTCTAGTGATAGCTTAGGTGACCCATACAATTCTCTATCTGTCTCCCTCTCTCTCTTTCCGTCTCTCTCTCATTTTAACTCTTCAGATTTTGTGGGATCTCTGTGACATCTTCTTAGTTTTGAGAACCTGCAATCCCTTTTATATTTTCATCCCTTGCAATACTGAAGTATCCCAATTCCATTCTCTACCCTCTGGTATCATACAAACCGTGCCCTATCCCTTCCCATTTAAATTGCTTGGTACAGTACAAATCTCTTCCAGTGCCTCCTTAAATCACACAGTCCATGCCTACACTCAACCTGTGTCAATGCATTGAATCAAGGGTTTTTTGACTTTCTGGCTCTTTATTCCTGTACCACAGAAAACATAAACTCTGCCTCCATGTATATGAAGTAGCCTAGATGATTTTGTAAAGTTTGAGAGTTCACTCGTTTATTTCAGACAACCTTTGTGGCTAATATGAGACGTAACTGGTCCAATTAACGGTTGCATGATACAACAACGCATGCCTTAGCCACAGATGCCTAAACAGAGCAGTCTGAACCATGCATGGCTTTACAACCAATTTCGTGGTGGACGCATGATTGGTAAAGGGATATGCGTCGTAAACATCACTCACCACCCCCCCCTGCCCTGTTTGTTTAAACCCAATACCCCAGCCCTGCAATCCACCCTGCCTCAGCCCTAAAAACGACCCTGACTCCCCACCCTAAGCCCTAAAACCCACCCCCCTGCCCAAATATCGACCCTGACCCCAGCACTCCTGCCCTGAGCCCTAAAACTGACCCCACACCTTAAAACTGCACCTTTACCTCCGCCCTGAGCTCTAAAACCTGGCCCCCAGCCCTAAAAACTACCCACCCCACCCCAAGCCTAAAAAAACCCAGCCCCCAGCCCTAAAACTACCTCCCCTGAAAATCGGCACCACCTCCACTTACCAAGCCAGGTCCTGTTCCTTCCTCTTCCGATCTTTCCTATTCCTCTCCCCGCCAATACGCTCTGCATCTACACCATGCATATGCTTGGTTAAGGCCTATGCATGTTTAGGGCATATACGTGATTCAGGCAAGCGTGGTACCATTTGTGTTGAACGGCACGTGTGGCTCAGCCCACGTTGTAAATGCAGTTTCCCTCAATTACCATGTGAAAAATCTTCTCTACTCCCACTTCACTGCGCTGACTCCAACAATCATCGAAGTGTTATGCCAAGGTGTGCGTCAGCGATGACACTGAACATGTTTTGATACAAGGCCTGACTTTTACATTGGAAAGCTGTACAGAAGCAAATTTTTAGCAGTTGCAGGTTTTATGAATCTATTTTCACAAAACCCTTTTGTTTTGCACCAGGCCTTTTTTCACATACTGGATCATCTTTGTGCATTCGCTCATCACAATCCTGGCCGTGTGCATCTTTGGGATCGCGCCTGTTGGATTTTCCCAACACGAAACTGTAGAATCTGTGAGTAATTTGACATATTTTAAACACGGTATGTTTCGTAATGTTGTTAAATTGACAATTTGACCAACATTCACTTTGTTCATCAGGCTTTTACGCATTTATTAAGTTTTTGAGCACATTTAAGAACAGTTAAAATAGATTAGGATAACCAGTGTAATTTGTAAGAAAATTAGTGCATGGGTCTTTAGTTTTTCTTGGAGGTCTGTCTGCAGCTGCCAAGTTGACGAATACCAAGGATGCCTACTTTTGATTCCACATTATGCTTTCTATCTTCCACGTACTATGCTTCCTGTCTCTTAATGTCACTTTTGCTGGTTCTTTTTTTAATCCCTGCTTTCAGTAATTGTTCCTTTCTTTCTATGCCTCCTTCTTTCTCCCTTTTCCCCCTTTTCCCTTTCTAACACCTGGTTTAAAGACTGATAATAAAAAATAATTCCTGTTTGCCAAAAATGAGGGCACCACCTGCAACCACCGCATAAATTAGGCACTGATGGAATAGTTGTGGAAGGCGTGAGTGGCAGAGAGAAACATGGCATAATCCAAAACTCCGAAATTGCAAAAATGGGGCGAAGATTATGTAGTTGGTGACAGAAAATGCAAGAAAGGTGGGAAATGTAGAGTGAGAATGTGAAAGGCAACTAAAACTACAGGATTGTGAGTGGATCGGAAGAAAAGGTTGTTAGTGGCAGAAATTAGTTGGACAGGTGCCTGAAAGACAGAGGAGGTGAGAGAGAAGGAAAGAAGGTCTTAGTTTCAAAAGAGTTGGAGGAAAAAGGAATCAAACTGTAAACCTTTCTCCTTTATATGGGGTGACTTGGGGTACTTTATTTGCAAGTAGCAAAGATCATTTCTATTTCCCGTTGTTTTAGGCAGTCTCCCCTGTGGCTTAAAAACAGGGCTCTTTACTTACCGACAACAAATTAAATTCATCAAACAGTACATGTCAGAATTTGGTAATGCAGCCTTAAAACCTCGCCCTAATTCTGTGAAAAAGCCGCGTTCTCGTTCTCACAATCCCTTCTGTCCTTGGAGTTTAGTATCTCTCCAATAGTTGCTCCTTGCCCGGGCTGATTATTTCCTGAATCAAAAGTTCATTGTTCTTTGTATTTATTCTCATGGGGGCTGCAGTGCTGTGAATGGCATCTCCCAACCCTACCTACAAATGAAATCTTTTATACGAATGTTGATAGCTCCATCAGAGGAGTGTTGCATCACCACTGTTGCCTTGTTTGAACTAGAGCAGTGTCTTAGGACTGTCTTCCTTTATGTAACAAGCCTGAACACGATAGGCTAAAGGCCTGATGCAGTAAGGTGAGGTCACAAACCAGGTGGTGTTTTGTGCACACCGACTGGATGGCGACCTCGCCTTCATTTTGTGCTGTCAGCAATCTAGGTCGGACTGGGAGAGAAAATAGGTCCGGGCACCACAATAAAAGTGGTGCCCATTAGTGACTCAAATAGCTAAAAAAAAGTACCCACATTTGCAGATCAGGGTAGTTTTGAACTTGTGAAGCACGCTGTATAGGTATTTGGTATGGCAGCAGAAAATGCGTGTATTTGTGCTTGCTGCAGGCAATGTTTGTTGTAATATCATGGAAATCACCAGTGAAAGGACCATAAAACAAGCCCACAATCAAAAAACAGACCCACACATTGGCCTGTCAGACCAGCCTATAAGGCACTGCCTGATTTCCCTGTAGTATCAACAACTAGGGCAACCTGCATTCCCAAGAAGAAGGGTAATAAAATGTGAATGTAAAAGTGTTCTGCCAGGAAATTATTTGATATATTTAAACAAGTAATAGGTCAATTTCCAAGAAGAAAATATGCACAAAAATGAGGATGTTCAGTATTGTATTCGAAATATTGATTTCAAATTTCTAGTACAATACTGAACAACCCCATTTTTGACCCATTACTTGTTTAAATATATCAAATATTTCCTAGCAGAGAACTTTTACATTTGAATTTGATTGCCCTGTAGGCCAGTCCTAAACTTCCTGCCATTGATGTGCTAACCAATCACAGCGCAGATAAAATCCCCTTTCCCAGGGATTCACAAACACTCCAGCCTCATTGATATTCCTTAGGCAGGCATCTGTGTGCAGCGCTGCAGGTGGCTGTGATGAAGGGTGGGTGGACCGAGGGGGACAGCTGACCTCCATCCCTGCATTCACTTGCACTGACCGCCAAGGGTTTTTTTCCCCAAGTATTTTGATGTAAATAAAAAAAAACAACACGTACTTTAGCCTCGGTGTATTATAAACACATCTGTGCATAGGTACACGTTAAAGACACACGGTTTCATGACAATGTGTATGCAGCTTGGTGGATTCCAGGTGGAAACATAAGCAATATTTTCGTGCGTGAAGGTGTCACATATATGTATGTCCATATGTGCACGTGAACGACAGTGCCTTTGAAAACTGCAGTCAAGCGATCTCATAAATACAAAAGTTCAAATAATCTCGAAATATGAACTAGAGCATGCACTTTCCTTCCATCAATATTTATAACAATGAAATGTTATTTAGAGTAGCAATTTTATCATAATTTGTTTTTACATTCTTGAACATAACTTGTTCCTAATCTGGTAGTAAATGCATGCTGTTAGTATTTAGAGATGGCTTTAAGCCTAAAATACACCGGGTAGGCTTTTGTGGAAAGAGAAGTTTGCCAAAGCATAAAGTTGACAATGTTGTACATGGCATGTGTTTTCAGACACCTTCAGTGTACTCAACACTGGCATCAAGTGTCGCGGTTGCTAAAGGAAGTGTGGCACCTATTTGGAGTCTGAGCTTCTCTTTTACCATGATAACGACTTTTCACATTTTCTTTTGCTTTCTTTAATTTTCCTTTCCTTTCTTTTTGTTGATGGTTCTAGAAATTATATTGAGAATCAAATTCAGTACAGTCTTGAAATATTATTTTAGAAAGGCAAAAACTGAATTAAGTGCTCTGCTTCAGGTACCTCCGTACTGCCACCTCTGCTGGTGGTATCCTCTGTCATTGAGTACATTCCTTCTAGTGATGTTACCACCAGTGCAGGACAACATACAAATCCGCTTTTGTGAACTCCTCAATGCATGGAATGTGGAATTTTTACTTGCAGGCAGTGGTTAATTTGTAAAAACAAAAAAAAAGGTCTGGGTCTTACGTCAGGAGGCAGCTTGCACCAACCCGTTTCTCTTGTTATAGCCACCTAAAACAGAACCACCTACTAACTACGAACATGGGGAGAGGTTGTGGTATAATGACCAGAGCAGCTGTCTTCAGAGCTGGGGACCTGGTTCGAGTCTTGGCGTCAGCTTAAGATCCTGTGAGTCTGGGCAAATCACTTAATCTCCCTGTAAATGCCCTCGTCCTTAACTGGTGCTCATGAAAAGCGCCAGTGTTGATAATTAAGTGCTGGTGCTGAGCACCAGAAACCACCATCTCATATTAAGCACTGCTTGCAGGGCATTTCACCTACATTACTCAATCTCTCATATCATCCAGGGTAGGTTGATGTGGAAATGGCAGGCTTGTACTCTGAAATCCCCTCTGATTACTAATGCTTGTATGACTTCATAGTGATTTTGCACAACTGGGAAATAACTAAAAGAAGGATAAAACAAACATTTTATAAGGACAGTTTTATCAAACAGCATCTCAGCCCTGAGCCACCTCATGGAAAATGAATGTTCATTATAAACAGTATTGCGTCCATAAAATGGAATGTCCTTAAGTATTGTTTAATTATTTGTTTTAGGTCTGGGCTTTTGATTTTACTAAAATAATATGTATAATATACTTATAGGGGTTTTCAGCAAGCCCTTTTCATCTTGTTTTGGCATTCAAATTTGTTTTCAGCCAACTACAGCATTCAGCTGGGGGCAAGGGGTCAGCCCACTTCAGCCTTTGGCCAACTTCACTGTGAGTGACAGCTTTCTGTCCTTCCTCAAGGAGTACTTCCACACACAAAGTAGTTCCCTTCAGTGCCACGGTCTACTATGGCACTGTGTGCTTTTTAAGACCCAAAAATATTTCTGCGTTTAGCCACTGTCTATTTATTTTATAATGGTGAGGCCCCGGCAGCTTCCCCCACAATACAGTTTAGCAAACATAAATGGCAAGGCTAAAACAAGTTCTGACAAAACCAAATGGCTGACAGTCACACCGGACCTATTGGCTTTGCTAATGCTTGTTTTAACTAAAGTACTTTTGTAGTGTAAAGATTACAAGTAGAAGTGCATATTTTGCTCTACATGGGTGTAGAATAAAATAGGCAGCAGCATGCTTAGAATTTTTGAGTTGTAACTACAAATCTGAATTTGGAACCTGTGGCACATTCACGCCCAAGCTCTACACAGCCATCAATTCCTGAAACCAGGTTCAACCCTCCATTTGCCTCAGGTGTTCTAAATGGGCCCCATAGGCTTGTCTGAGGTGGTGGAGTGTAAAAATGGAATTCAGAGGCAGGATGCTTGGGTGCTGGGATCACAGGCCGAGGGAACGAAGACAAATATCTGATCTGTGGAAACTAGAGCATAAGACGAACAAAAGATGTGAAGGGGTGAGTGAAACTATGGGGCATTTGGGAGTTAGGGGATAGTGCGCTCATGTTGCTGTGAAGTGACGGCTGGAAGAGAATAAGCAAGGATTTATGAGAAAGTCATTATTGTACAAACGTTGATTGTAATAATTTATTGCGTTGTGTGTATGTTAAATACACTACAACGCCTCAAATACAATTGGCTCAGGAGCACAGGCTAACAGCCTGCCCTGTGGCCAATCCTGAAGCTGCTCTCACCTGAGAGCAGCTTCAGGATTGGCCTGAGTGTCGGCAACTGGCGTTCCCAGGCAGACTGGCAGCCTGTGCCTGCTCTCTCCAGCCCCAGCAACGCAGCTGAGGCTGGAGAGAGCTCGACTGCGCACGAGGTGTTTGGCTGGCCTGAGACGGCCGGCCAGTCCCTCATGTGCATTGAAGGGAGTGCCCACCACTCTCCCACCAGCAGTTTCATCCCCTGAACCGGCCCCCAAGACTGGTCAGAGTCCTGGGGGTGGCTTCAGGGGATTAAAATAAAACGATACTAAAACCAGCCGCGGCCCGAGGAGGGAGTTCCGTGGGGCGGTAAGGCGGGGCGGGGGGTTCTAAAAACCAGTATATGGATAATTGCAGGTAAGTAAACAATTAAATAAATAAAACGAATTTCGTAGCGCGCGCGCTGCATCGCAAAATGCGATGCAGCGCGCGCTACGAAATTCGTTTTATTTATTTAATTGTTTACTTACCTGCAATTATCCATATTCCGGTTTTTAGAACCCCCCATCCTGCCCCTCCCCCGCCCCGCCTTACCGCCCCACGGAACTCCCTCCACGGGCCGCGGCTGACTAAAACGGTTTAACACCTTCGCTGCCGCGGACATTCCGCTGCAGCGCTGGGGGGGGCAGGGGGCAGCGCGGTGGGCCTGTGCTCATGACGGAGCCGCTCAGTCATGAGCCACAGTTGAGCTGTGCTCATGACGGAACGGTTCCGTCATGACTCCGCCCATTTGCGTTGTCGCCCCGCACAGGCGGGGAAACAGCGCCGCGCAGGCGGAGCGGCCGCCAACAGGATTGTCATGACGGAACCGTTCCGTCATGAGCACACGGCAACCGTGGCTCATGACGGAACGGTTCCGTCATGAGCGGGGAAGGGGTTAAAACCTGTATTATTATCGTTTTATTAACTGCAGGTGGCGGGGGGGCGGCGCTCCTCGACTCTAATGGAGCGACCGCCACTGTTTAAGAATATTAAGGCTTGTCCGATCTAAGGACATGAGAGCGGGCAGAAAGGCATTTTGGACAGGACAAATGTGGACAAAATGGCCTTTTACCTCAAGGCTGAAAATGATAACAAATCGGATAGGCCCATGGCTTCCACTGTGTCTGCGTGCACCCTCGCGAAGGATCTGTATTAAGCTAATATTTACTAGGACCCGTTCTCATTAGCTCAAGCAAATCCCTGGTTTTTAAATAGCACTTCGAATTCTGCCATTTATAGGCGTCGTAAATAATGGTTATTATTACTCAATTCAATATATATACTTTACCACCCTTGGAAAGATGGAAGGCTGAGTCGGTCTTCAAACGTCTGCCTGTGGATCAGCACATATTTCAGACACAAGCGTTCATCTCGTTGAGAAATCCTACCCGCTGATTGTAGTCTTATCTCACAATATACAGTCTCCTGGAAAAAGCAATACAACGCATTCACAACATCTTTTACAATTAACCACGTGGCAGCTCTGTTTTGAAAACATTTGTGCAAAAAATCAGCCAAACACTGCAATTCTGAAATTTGTGTTATGCACACTAAGCCACTATGCATTTTTGAAGGAAAGCTGATCTTTTTCGTTCTGTTTAACTCGATCCTGAGTTTTGTTCACATTATGCACGCTCCGTGGAAGGGACATGTTTTCCCTATACTGAAGAGTAGGAGGAAATTCCAACGAGGTTTTTCATAGGAAACCAATTGTTGAAAATGCAAAGGAAACCGTGCGCTTCTGTTTTCCTAAGAAGTCATCATGAATCGCATAATGGCCTTCTGGCAGCCTTTCATGTTGACAAAGACGATATTAATGGTGATGCTTGTAGCTGATTAACATTTGAGCAGCCGGTGCGTATTTCCTGTCTCCTGTGAGAAGACAATTGAATGTCTTTTTGACAGGGCCATAATCAGAAACTGTGCAGCCGGTCTAAAATTCTGCCTGTATCAAATTAGGGTGTGTGAAATTCGTGTAATTTGCTTTTGTGTAATTATGCAGAATTTTGGGAAAATTACATCGATTTACGCAAATAGCAAATATATCTCTTAATTCTCTTAGTTCTATATTTTAGCACGAAATGCGTCGTGTGACACATTTTTCACTAAAAAAGATTAGCACCAAAAACGAAAGTACTGCGATCAATAGACACTCATGTTCTGGCTGTTCACATAGTTCCCACGTTCCTGCAGTACAATTTTGCAGGGAATGAGGCCTACTTATGCAAATGGTGTGTTTTCAGATATTTTTGTGTAACAAGGGTAATGTAAAATTTCCAGAAGTATGCGATTTATGCTAGAGTAATTGATATATTGCCTAGGCCTAGTACTCAGCTAGTCATTTCGTCAGCATCAAAATTGGCTATATTCCTACCTAGAGAACTAGCGTGAACTAGACCCGAGACAGCGGGTATCAGAGCGCTTTACATGAGCACCAGTTTCATTACAGATGGACGCATTCATTTTTGTTAAGCACGAGGAGATTAAGTGATTTGCCCAGAAGCACAGGACGTAGAACGTTGTTGCCGACACTCAAATCTGGTTCCCCAGCTTCGAAGTCGATCGCTGTAGCCGTAAGGCTACATCCTCTCCCCACTTCAGTTGGACTGTTCCTTTTGAAGCAGAGTCAAGTCTGATTTGCACATGCCTGATCTCTGTCTGGAGTGGCACAGTGGGCACAAAAATGATGGACTGGAACGCCACCTTGATTATTTCTAGTGGCTGAGAAGTAGAGAGCATTTAAGAAAAATACCCATAGGGCCCTAAATAACAGTGTGTGTGTGTTTGTGTGTGTACATGTGTGTGTGTCTGTGTGTGATTATCAACACTAAGTCACGCATTAAAAGCAACCTGACATTAATGGGTGGTAATATCGGGTTATATTACTGTATTACTGGGGGTTCACAGTTTGATTCCCTATAGTCTCCTGTGGATTGTGAATAACATGTGGGGATTGGTGTTTCTGCACATGTCAACCCCTAATCCCAGGCATTTTACCACAGACAGAGTCCACCCGGTATGACCAAGAGTATTTGCCTCCATTGGGAAAAAAAAATTGAGATTAACTCACTTGGGAATACCAGGCGTGGTTTTCCTGCATCACTCTTGATTCTTGGTCTGGCTTGTAACTTCTGTTACTGGCAGGATTGAAAATACAAGACCGCTCCTAACAAGTGGTTCATGGATGTACCAGCCCTTGTCCTACCTCATGAAGGATTCATTTCCATAGACTCTTCTTTACAGGCAGCTGTACATAAATGAGGGTGATCATGCTGATTAAGACAGCGTCTAATCAGTCACAAACTACACTCTTAGAAAGGATAGTTATGAAGTACACAGCGAGCACAAGCATAAAACTACAGAATTTTGAATGAAAATGATATCAGTAGACTTCAACCTCTGCTGGCCTTACATCTGACAGGCTTTTTATGCATAATGTAATATTAAAATGCATCCTCCTATAAAGATGATGTCTCACCAGCGTCCTTCATCAAATCTCTCTCTAAGGATGTTCTCTTATACCTGCTTACCATTGCCAATGGCTTCCTCACTCGGGCATCTTCCAAGAAGCTCTCAAGACAAGTCAGGTCCTTCCGCTCCTAAATAAACTTACACTAGCCACCGATGACTTCGCTAACTACTGGGCCATCATTCACTTACCATTGATCAGCAAGATGATTGAAAAGCAGCCTTTGTTTAACTCCACAATCACATCAGTGCTAACCATCTCCTGCATGACTACTCATCTAGCTTCAGATCATCGTGCAGACTGCTACCTTATACATCATAGACAATGTCTTCTTGAACATAGATAAAGATGACCCACATCTTGATATTGCTGGACCTCTCAGATGCTTTCAAGAGTCTACCATCCCATCCTCATATGCACCCTTGAGTCTTGAATGGGATTCACTATCAATGTCCTTCACTGGTTCTCCTTCTACCTTTCCTTCCGACACAAGTTTGTTCACATGGGCACCTCCTGTTCACAAATGATTCCTATCACCTGTGCAGTTCCCCAGGGTTCCATAGTGTCTCCTGCGATCTTAGCCTTTACATGCAACTGCTTGGGGCTCCACACACAGATAACAGCATCATGATTGATCAATACATTGACTATACACAACTCTCCTTAAAAGTATCCTCTTCTTCACACATTCAACACCTCAAACACTGCTTGTCCAAGCCAAGACAGAATTCCTGTTATTTGCCAGGAACAACAAACAAGAACCAGTGCAAACCTGGTTGACGGACTTGAACCTCGATGGCTTCAAACTATGACTACGAATAACTGCCAAGTCACTTAGATTCACCTTGGACACCACCCTCAACCTCAGTGAACACAATGTGAAAAACACAAAGGTGGCCTGGTACTAGTTGTCTCTCTCAAATAAATTAAAATAGTTTATTCAAGAAAATGACTCCAGAATTGCTGTTCAAGCTCTTGGACAGTCGAATCTGGATGGTGGTGTTGTTGTACTTCATGGTCTCCCAGACTCCTCAATGGCACCATTACGGGGCTTCCTACCCGCCGCAGCACATCTCATGCAGCCTGATAAAACTCTATTGGCTCCCCCTGCCAGTGTGCACCATCTTCAAAACTAGCTGCATCATTTACAAAGCCATCACGGCCAGCACTCCTGCACTCCTGCTTATCTTGCAGGCAAGTTCACAATTTCTCGGCCCCTCTGCAGCCAAGACACTATCAAACTGCAGACTAAGAAGTGCGAAAAAGAAAGAACAAGACAGCAGGTTTCTTTCTATATATGCACCCAGAATCTGGAACAACATCCCAGTATCCATCAGGACTGCCCCAAAGCTGCTCTAATTTAGGAAAGAGTTGATGACTCACCTCTTTAAAGAACACCGCATCACAATGGATTAACAACCCAGCTTCCTCTCCCTGCTTTTTGACTTTATGTTCGTTGTTGACAATACATAGCTCTGCTACCTTTTGGCTAGGTTCCCACTATAGGAATATGATATACATACGTATACTTCAAAGGTGTTTATTATATCTTGCGTTAGCCAAGGTCTTTTGTTTTTCCTAAAATTACATATATAATATTCTTTTAGGGGCTTCACCTAGACCCCTTCATCCACTGATCTGTTATAGTATTGTTCACATATTTCTTCTACCCACTAAAGTTTACAGCATTGCACAGTGGCTCAGCCCACGTTAGCCATTGGCTAACTTTACTTTGAATGATTGCGTTCTGCTCTTTCGCTAAAGTACATTCACGCAAAAAGTAGTTCCTTTCAGGGCCATAGACTACAATAGTAATGTGTGCTTTTTGAGACCAAAACAAAGTTTTGCAAAAACCATGATAAAACAAAATATGCATTGAAAAAGCAAAAATGGCAACCAACGACAGGACTGTTGGGTTTCCCAATGCTTTTTATCTTTCTGTGAAGCTTAGAACCAAATCTCTCTGTTCTCAGTTTTTACTGACTTTTTCAGATAAATACAGACGGAAACCCATTTCTTTCCCTGGCTGTATTTATTTTGAAATGCTGATAAACATGGGAATTGCTTTTTTTCAAGTCTTTTTCTAAAAATACAAATACATTTATTAATTACACACACACATACCGAATGTAAGCATGATAGGGGCCTTTTCAACCTTGTAAATTATTTTATATTTGTGCCCAACCCGATTAGTTGCAAAAGGCAATCAGCACAATATTTCTAACACTACACTTGCGTTCACTGCGATTTGCAGTGAAACTGTGTTTAACGTCTTTTGGTGTGATGGCATGCACAGCCACAATTATGTATCTGTTGAGGACAACGTTTACTATTTCAAAGCCCTTCGTTTGCCTACTTGCTAATTTCCTCTGCACTATATTGGAAGGTACCTGTGGCAGAGTTTACTCATTACTGCTTAATGAGCAATTAGAAATTTGTACACCAAAATTATTCATTGTGCATACTTGTAAATATAAATGGCAGGTGAGAACTTGATAATCTTCTGATTTGCTGATTTAATCTACATTTGTTTTAATGGATCTCATGTTTATGGGGGACATCGTTTACAACGAATGCGCTACAACGCATTCCATTACAACGCGGTCGTTACAACGACCGCGTTGTTATAACGTGAACCATTACATCGCAAGTCATTACAACGACTTGCTGTAGGGGGCAAGAGTTGTCAGATTTACAATCCAACACCTTCCCTGCTGTTGCACAAACTGGAGAAGGAATAGTAAATTATACCATTCCTAAGTCTAGCGGGCCTCCTTCAGCAAGTCGTTGTAACAACTTGCAACGTAATGGTTTGCGTTGTAATGGAATGCGTTGCAGGGCATTCATTGTAAAGAGACATATTCCATGTTTACACACAAAAATAAAAACATTACAGATTTCAGTGGGCTCCAAACACATCTCAACTGCCCTAAACACTCCTGCAAGACATATTCACAGTGGTCTAAATTTTAAAAAAACTTGTTTTCTACTGTAGCATAGTTTTATATTCACCTAGTTTCATGCACTTAATTTATAAACTTGTTTAGAATTGTGATAGGAATTGTTTTGAAGTTTAGCATGATTCCTGGGATATAAAAATGATAGAGCAGGGCATCAGTCTTATATAGATATGAGAATGTGACGGGCTAGATACTATGAAAGGTATAATTCATTTTACATTTTGCATCACCCAGGCACTGCTGGTAACTAAATAACCACTGTTTTTAGGTCTCGCCTGACGCAGCGCTTGCGCTGCTCTGGCGAGACTTAAAGTAAGGGCTTCAAAAAATGCTACCGCCGGCCACAGTCTTGCAGTGCATGTGCGTGGGAGCGCGCATGAGCAATGGGGCCATATATGCCATGATTACTGCTGCGCGCGCACCACTCGCGCACATGCACTGCAAGCTGTGGCCGGCGGTAGCATTTTTCCCCCGCCACGGCAGTCATTTCTCGAAGCGGGCGCTTGCTTTTTTTTCCTGTTTATTACTTCTGTGTAGTAATGGCGCCACCCGTGGTTTAGCTTAAACATCACAAATAGACAATTCTTTACTTTTCAAGCAATCTTGGCACCCGACTTTAGCTTAAGATGTTTAAGCTAAAGCACGGGTGCCGCCATTACTACAGAGCAGTAATAAACAGAAACAAGCATTGGCATAGCCAATAGGTCTCGCTTTTGGGACCTTATAAGTATTTAGTTATGCAACTGTTGCATGGCTAAACACTTATAAGGTCCCAACTGCGAGACCTATTGGCTATGCCAATGCTTGTTTTATATGTATGAGGTGTTATTTTTGTTTTAATTTTTCGTCCCACTGTTGTTGCCTTCAGTTTAAAAAACGTTATTAATTTTTACTCTGTGCAGTATATTCCCAATATATTGCATGTAATATATTGTACGACAATTTTATCGCATCCACTATTTCAACTTAACCACTACATCATAAGGTAAGTGTAAAAAAGTTTAATAGATTAACACAATAGTTAACAGAGTTAGGTAGATGATGTAAACATTATTTATAATAGTAATATACCTACCATGGCGATGTAGTGGTAGGCGACGTACTGGCTGTAACTTTAATTGCAGGTCAATATC
The DNA here is from genome assembly GCF_964204655.1 of Triturus cristatus. Classification (NCBI taxonomy): domain Eukaryota; kingdom Metazoa; phylum Chordata; class Amphibia; order Caudata; family Salamandridae; genus Triturus; species Triturus cristatus. The sequence goes on along the minus strand of NC_140593.1, from coordinate 817,747,129 downwards.
TGTGGCTTCAATATAGTGTCATACAACTGCCTGTGCACCAGCAATTAAGATTTTTTTTAACTCCTTATTTAGGCATGTGTAGAAAGTTTATACATTTCAGCAATCTCAGGTTGCCACAGGTCAAGGAATAGAAGCTCCATTTTGGTACTTGCAGAGTTGATTTTTCAGTCACTGTACCAGAAGAAAGATAATAAAACAGAACGTTATGGCCTCTTCATGCCTGACATGGGACAATTTGAGATCTCTGTAAATTCATGTTCTACTTTATGGCTGTTCTTTACAGTGGCCTCCCTCATTTTGTAAATAATTTTCTAGACCTCTCTCCAAATATTCCCATTCCAGATTTCAGTCAGTGAACATGTTCAACAAGATGTCTATCCAGTATGTGTTACTCAGGACCACTCACAGAAAGAATGAAGTGACTGAAGATGTTGTAAGGTATGAATGGACAGTAACAAGGTCAAAGCCGTGACGTGGCGTTACTGCTCACAAGTTAAAGACTTGTGCTAATTTGACCATTTTTCTTTACAGTAGAGTGTATGAAGGAAATAAGAAATACAGTTCAAAAGAAAAAAGTCAATCAGGCAGAAAACTAAAAGATGTAAGTAGAACAAAGTCAAGTGACCATAGATTAGCTGGCCTCTCTGTGACCATATAACCACTCCTTATACTGGTACATCTCACTTAACACATGCATTATATTGCATGACATTTGTTATTCCATTACTGCTTTGACCTAACCACTACATCGCAAGGTACGTCTTGGTAAGTATTATAGATAATTACAATAGCTAATAGTGTTAGTTAGACAGGGTGGAGGTAAAAACAGTAATAATATTTTTACAATGCTCCAATGGCAGACGCAATATAAATGTAGGCCAACATCATTGACCTTCATAATGGTGCTATGCAACCCTCATCCTACTACTTATCATCCAGAATGTTCAGAGAGGAGCATCCACAATCACAAAAGTATAAAAATCGACAAAATGTTTTAAGGGACACTTGTGCATGCTGCAGGTAAGTTTTTAAAATCCATTAGAAAGACACGGTAGGGGCGTAATTAAACTTTAGTTCCTTCTGATTCTCCCTATGCTAACAAGAGTCAATAACAAAATTTGCAACTTTCTTGAAGGCGGTGCCAAGAGGAGGAACCTTCCAAAGGAAGTGTGCTGAACCTTGGCCCTAGTATACTTTAAAAAGCTACTTTTCCTTCCCTGGATACTGAGATCACAAGTTGTTCCATGCCAGCTGTTTAACTGATTACGTTATTTTTTTTTCTTTGCATTCCGTCATTTGTTGATCTGAATTTATGAAGGGAAAAGAAAACTAAAAGTACCTACATATGAAGATAAAATCAGAACTAGTTGAATTCCTTACACCTGACACGTCAGCTTGAGCTCTCCACTGAATGATGCAAAGAACAAATCAATAATTTAAAGAAAAGAGCACACAAATTCTAATAGGATTGCATTCGGGAAAACAGTTTTAGTCAGGTAAGAAAGCTCTGATGATGAGCGTCAACCAAAACTAAGCATAAATCATAAAAATGGATAAATGAAAATTATAATATACTTACCCCCAAAAATATTTTCTCTTGTTACGTTGGCATAAAAATGAAGTAAAAAAGTAAAGTTTTTTTCTTATCAGAGAAACACAGTACCAGTCATAGCCTTGCATTCAAAAGAAATATATATATAATAATTTGTGTCTTACTTTTTCTGCAAATTATACTTTAAGGTACATTTTACAGGGGTATTGATGAACTTCAAATAATAGCTAATGGTACCTTGTGCTTTATTATACATTTTGTCATGCAGTGAAATGCTATTAATGCAGACTTTGTCATTGTTATTAGTAATGTTTCATAACATCAGCAAGCTATTTATACTACAAATGAGCAATGAAAGAATTTAGTTTCTACAAACTCTGGTTACCTTCGGCTGAAATCATTGTTAACATAGAAAGCACTGTTTTCAGTTTTTATGGAAAGATATTGCTACTTCGTTGCCTACAACATGAATGAATTAAATGTACATTGTGAGATGAATTCATCCATACAGCCTATAAAATACCTCCTTCAGAAGTGGTTACAGTTACTTTCAAAATCATGTGTTTTATCTTTGTATACGTTCCTGTGCCAATAGTGATTTCAGTATTAACCATAGAATTCCATTACCAACATTTACATTTTGTGCTTTTTGCACAAGTCACTCCTGCTGTAGTTCTAGGCCGCTGCAGTGTGTTACTGACTTTGGGTGGAAAATGAGTAAGGCCCTCTCCTGTCGATACAGCATCTCTAACTGCATCTTAATATATCAGCAGTCAATGTGTCAAGGGGAGTCTTTTGGCCCTGTGCCAGTGGTCTCAAGTAGGTCTCAGACTCCACTCCACAGAGGGCATTTACAACTGCCTGCACTTGAGTTGTATTACCAAATATTCCTGATGCAAAACTAGTTCTCTTTTTTGTAATGTAGCCCTCAGTGTTAAACATATGGTAACAGAAACATCGAATTAAGATGGTGTTCAGAGAAAATGTCTAAATGTCTTATAATATGAACAGCCAAAGTACTGTAATGGTGAAAAGGGGCACTTATAGTCACATCTCCAGTTTGCAAAACAGATGTTGATATATGAGGTTATCACGCCCCCCCCCCCCATGATTTGTGGCTTGAACTCTGACCTATTAGAGTAGCCATTCTTCCCATCTTTTCTTTTGTTGTGCTTTTATTTAGTCATCCCAAAATATTTTGCAGTACAGAGATCACATAGGAGTGGGAGAAGGCAGTCTTTTTATTCATAGCAGAAAAGAGCCAACAAGTAAATATACTGTATGTGTTTCCTTGTGCGTGCAGAATCATACTGATTTTAAAAATGGCCATCTAATCATACGTAAAAAAGCTGACTTGGATGAAGACTTTGAACAAACTGTAGGAAAGCAAAGGAAAACATTTAATGGCCAACATATGCTTTGTTCTATTTTGTTACTTTGTTTCAAATATTTGACAGTATTATAAATTTAAACCATAACTATAGATGCTTCCTTCACACATTGGATATGGTTAAATGTTCCTTGCTTGGCTTATGGGCTTCTATTACTCTCCCTTACACACGTGTGGATCGCCTCACTGATTCCCCAGGACACTTTCTTTTGGTCAGATCAACTTATGAGCAGATCTGTCAAGTGTGGACAAATATAAATGGGGGATTATTGAAATCAAGGAGAAACAGCAGCAAAGACAAACAGTATGTGGAGAATTCCATAGGAAATGATTGGAAGAATGAAAAGAGGACCATCCAAATAAAGCAAAAGAGAAGAAAAAGTAAATATTGCCAAAAGCATAAGTAGAACAAAAATGATTGAAGTATTCAGCAATACCTGAATACCAATTATAAAGAATTAATAAAGTTATCAGCAGTATCCAAGGAAATGTTCACATATGTAAGGTTTTGCAAAATAATTGGTAACTCCTACAATCCTATCCAATAATTAGGGCTGCTGCCTCACCAACATCCAGTTGGGATTCAGACATGAAAACAATTTATGCAACTATATCGATCTGAATATACTGACCACAGGAAACTGATAACGACATTCTTTAGCAAACCTCAGGGATTTTACACCTGCCACGACTACAATAAATGCAATTTGGGTAAGAAAACAAGGACATCATTTTTATTTCAATGTGTACCAGAATACAAATTATGGCATTGGATATACCGCAGCTTTGAAGTCTTATCTGATAGAATGCACATGCAATATGATATACATACACAGCACAATGATCCCCTCACAAAAAAAATCCATGTATACTACTATAAATATTCTCAAAATGAACCGCAAATTGTTCCTAACGGAACATTTCCTAAGTAAGCCTGAACATAGGAAGTGTTTTATTCTATGGCATTGGTCATATAAAAATTCCTTGCGATAAGGGCTACAACCACGGAGAAAGGGAAACGAGTAGACACAGCCAGACATGGCCTTAGTAGGTTGGCAGAAATGCACCACTGGCTGTATAAGAACTACTTCACATCATTCACCCAAAAATATATGCATAATTTAAATAAAGAACAGCTTCAGACCGTTCACCAAAAAATACATTATAGATATGAAACATTACATTTGTAGTAGTGAAGCGCCCTTCCACGATCACACAGTTATTGGTTACACATATTACTGCTTATGGCACCTCAGTAGAATTAATTTGTGCACCTAAATACTGGTACAACGACTTTCTTCTGTGATACCATTATGTTCATTCAATAAATGTGCATATTTGCTTTGTAAATTATGTTTAATATAAAGACAATTATTTGCATCACCACTGCTGTAACAGAAAGAACAGCATCATTGTAAATGACATATTATGATTGGTTCTAGCTTGAGTCTCACTCTGCTGAAAAACTTTATATGGTTTAAATGTATACTCAAGAAAAAATGGATTTGAAAATGTTAAAAGGAGCGTAAATTATTATATATACATTTTTGCTTGGTTAATCAACATAGTTTAAACATTGTGCTCTCCATAACATATCCAATATCGATAATTCAATGTGTTCCAAACATTCAGGAGTAATTTTTTCAAAGATGGGTTATTCCATTCAGCCCAGCCAATGTGTTTCGTCCCTTAGGACTTCATCAGGGTTGTGTTTTGCATCAATGTCGAATTTCTGTCTGGTGTGCAGTCTTCTACCCAATCCAATATCTTCATGAGGAACCGGTCCTGGCTGTGGGTGGTATACTAGCCCATGTTCTGTCTTTCTCTTGCAAGCTTTAATCTCGAAATGCCACAGGGAATGCACCTAGCTTGAGCCACACTCTGCTGAAAACTTGATATGGTTTAAATGTATACCCAAGAACAAATGGAAACTTATTAGGGGACACATATGAGTCTCCTTATATGTGTATTACTCCACTGGCTTCTTGATCCATTGTGTTATCACTATATGTATAAATATTTATTGTATCAACAGGGGTGTATCTTAGTCAATAATTTTAGGGGGCGAGTTCGAGATTTCCCAACAGTGTGCCACAAGTAACTGGCTGGGATACAGGCGATAAATATTTGGAAAATGATTCTCTTGGTAGTTTTAATATATACATTGAGACGTAAGCCACCACACAAGTTAACATACAAATAGATGACTCAGCTGTGTCAAATGCATATGGGAGCCTGCAGCTGTGTCTAATGTGAATTGTTGTTGTAGGATAATGTGTGGGTTCAACTTGATCTTCATGTGTTGCTGAAGTGGGAATGCTTAGTTTGTTGGATGGCTTGGAGCAGTTTGTGTTCATGATGTACCTGGATTTACATGAAAAGTGTACTTTTGGTGTGGTGTAGTTGTTCGGCTTACGAAGATCAGCTAGATGTTGAGCTGACCTGTGGGAGAGAAGCAATAGGCGAGAAAATGCAAACGTTGTGTTCTAAGATACATAGTTCCCACATCAGTCACTCGGGTGGGCTAACACATTGGCAAACATTGATTAAATAAATAACCTGAAATTGGTTGGCCTACTTTTAATTGTTTTTCATATAAAGCATGGAAACCCAACATGCAGGACCGATCTGCCAGGCAATGGTGCCAAGACTGTTGCCATCTGGAAGAACAGCTACTTCGTAACTCCTCATCCCTCCCATGCCCCAAGCGGTGCTGGTAGTCTTCCAAGAAGGTCAAAGTTGCAAAGAGTAGCAGTTGTAGAAAGTAGAAACCTTGTCTTAACAGCTTTGAAAGAGTATCACTCCAAATCAATTAGCAACTCCCTCCGATGGCAGTAGCCCACCAAAACCCTTTAATATCCAGGAAACCTCTAACTGAAGAGTGCCATGAACATCACACTCCCACCTCATACATCTAATCCTTCGTTGACCAGCTTCACTATCGAATACACTAGGAGTGGCAATCCAAAAACTGAGTGATAGGGTATGTTAAAATTCAAGAGTTGGTTTCATTATTACCACTGATTTAGTCTTATCCTTGTTAATTAATCATAGAATGTTACTTTGTCCATGCACACAGATATAGCAACCCTACTGAAGGCTACTGCTTAATTCCTGGAAAACTATGAATTGTGGGAGATATCCTACTATTTTAAGAAAACTGCAAATTAACATTCCCAAGGGATACACCGACTACCTGAGCGGGAAGAAAATTGACAAATAACCTTCTGAAGGCCACCCAATACCTTTGAATCCAAGATGCTGGCAAGTGTGTGTATATATGTATACAGAAGCACATACACACACTCACCTGCCTACCTACTTCCTTCTTTAGAGCTGACATTCTCTTCCACAGGCATAACCAAGCAAACTATACTGGAATAAATATAATTTAACTCCTGACCAGCAGGCAATGGAGCATGTATGCAATTGGATCCTTAATTCACTATTCATAAGATAACACGAAGAAGGGTAAAAGGGACTGGAAGATGGTAGGCGGTAGATCCAAGTCAAGATCCCCGCCAACCTGTCCCCTTTGCTGCACATGATTAGGGACCCTCAGGGAGAAACAATTGGTGGGGTAATTGGAGGCAGAGGTTATCAAAAAGAACTTGGGTCTGATTCAATCCGCAGCTCATACATGAGAACTACACCCCTCACCCCAAATCCAATAAAATAAAATGTTGAACATGAGGCAGGTTTTCCGCAATCCAATGACAGTGTGATATGACATGCCCCACACACGCCTGCTTAGACCGGACACAGGGAAACAGAGGCATCACACACAAACTGTGGAGGTAGCCTGGGCAAGGAGCCCACCCAAGTTCACCAGAGTTCTAATAACCATTAATAATAATAATGCATTTTTAGGTACCTAGGGCCTGGTTTAGAGTTTGGTGGAGGTTTACTCCGTTACAAATATTACGGATGCCCTGTCCACCTTATTACAAGTGCATTATATCCGATGACATTTGTAATGAGGCGGATGGAATATCTAAGGTGTTTGTGGCAGAGTAACCCATCTGCCAAACTCTAGACTGAATCAATGTTATAAAACTTAGAAGAATAAAATATATAAAACTAACGCCTGCAAGGGTCCATATTTACGCCTTACATGTTCCATTTTGTAGTTTGCCGTTTGTGCACACCTCAATGAGCTACTCTACCAGGTTTCTCACTGGTGACTCACGGGTTGCACAAGGCCTCTGCAATAAAGGCATTAATGTACTTAGTTATTTTACTTATAATACACATATGTGCCCTAGTGATACTGCTGTCAAATTGGTACATTAACCCTCTAAGATATTTTTTGAAGATTCTAACCTTTGAGTGACCAGAGATTGCATACAGAAGAGAAACCAGAAAGTGCATTAATCTAAGACAGAAGTCTTCAAATCGAGGGGCAGGCCCTCCTTTGGGGGTGGGGTGGGGGCATGAATTGATTTCAGAGTGACCAGGTGTCCTGAATTAGCCAGGAGAGACCCAGTTTTTCGCCATCTGCCCCGGCAGATTACAGTAAATGTAATATGTGACATTTGCTCAGAAAGGTTTGAATGAACACATAGGGAGGCACATTATCTTGTCTTCCAGTGTATAGTTAGTTAACAGTGCTTTTCAGAGGGCAAAGTAACATTTATAATACTGTGCCTAAAATATATATTTAGTTACCGGTTAGGCACTCTTTGTCTAAGTTTTCTGTGCTGGTGAGGAGTATTAGTATAAGCAATCTGTGCACATCGCCTGATACAAAATTGTATCCCTACTTCTGTGGTTGTGGAACTTCCCAGTTTTTGATATTCAAAGTCTGGTCACCTTACATTAACCATCCATGTTATTAAGGACCAGTAACTGCCATTATTTATAGCGCTCCACAATAACACTGTGGCATGTAGCAGGCCAAGCAGATTTCCCAGGTCAATGCATGATTAGTTACTCAAGTTCAGTTTATTTTGTTGCATTCTGGGACCTGTACTCCTGTTTATCCCATTGTAAGGCCGAGACGGCATGTCCCAGAATGCAAAGAAAATAGCGCACAGAAATTTGTCAGCCATGATGGTTCGTTATTATAAAAACATAATCATTTATATGTCGGCTTCTGGCTAAGCGGGTCCCTTTATCTGGGAGGGTTCACAATCGTGTACCCTGTGCCGAGATTACCACAGACCTGTCACCACCCCACAGGCCCCTGGTCCGCTGTCACATAGTACAGGGATCAGTGATTGACTTGCTGCGAGTCTGTCTGATTCAAGTATTCAGAATCTAATTAAGAATACCTGATTCAAACTAAAAGTATGCAACACCTACATCTGTTTTTTAGGTTATGTGCTGCTCTGCTCTGCAAGACTTGTTGTAGTGCAGTATGGAATAGAAGCCCCGCCCACTCTCTGCCCATATTTGGCATTGGCTTGTGTCATTGTCCTTGGTAAATGATGGATTCGGATTCCTAAATAGGCTTGTTAGTCCCTCCTTAGTACCTTCTTGTCTTTATTTGTAACCTCCTATGGTGACTGGCCCTTTTACTTCGGTTGTTACATGGTACGTGTTTCTTAGTCTGTAAGCACTACTTTCTTCATTGAGTTTCTCTTAGTGCAGGCAGCACATGTGCGCCCGCCTTCAATAACAATACAGGCGCCCACTTTCAATTTAACACGGGCGCACGCTTTCAATAACAACACTGGCGCCCGCTTTCACTTTTTTTTGTGTTCAAAATATTTTATTGCATTTTACAGCAGAGAGATACAGTGGTAAGCAAAACTAATCCACAGTAGGAAAGGAAAGTAACACCAGGGAAGAGGGAGGAGGCTGTGCATAAGTTGATATAATAAACGCTGTACATCAAGGGTTGAATAGTTCATTGTTTAGAGGATAATACATAGGCATGCAGATGTAAGTATGGCGATCATTCTACATGAGGAATAGAACAGTACTGTCAATATTGAATAATACATAGGTATGTGGAGATGAATATTGCAGGGTTACATAGCATATCATATTGTATGGAGTGAACTACCATGCCAAACATACATCTTATACATTAACCATTATTCAGGCATAATTGTTAGAAACCGGCATGTTAAAAGTCAAGAAGAATTATTTACCTTAACATCTATGACATAATAGAATACCCGCTTTCACTTTAACACAGGCGCCCAGTATTATCTCCATCCCCCACACACCCAATTCCTGATTAATCTCGCTCCATCGCCCTCGTGTCTGTTTCTCCACCCTCACCAACCAGACCTAAAACCCCGCCTCCTCCACGAGACCGTCTACGTTGCCCATATCCTAGCTTGTTTTTCTTTTTATGTAGTGCCTCACTGTCAGCTTTTAAATCTGCTGCTGCCTGTCATGGCCTGTCTCCGGGAGCCCAGCACAAAAGCCCCCTTTATTGTGCACTCCCTTTGCCACCTCTGCTCACAGTCAATGTGAGGTAGAGTGCACAAAGGGGCCAACAATGCCTGGCATTGGCCTTTCTCCTTCCAAGCATCGTTTGTTGTATTCTCTTTGAAATAAAATGCTCTAGGTAAAGTTTTTCGGAGCACATTCATTAGATTAAAGGGGCTGTTTAGGAGGCTAATTGCCCAATATTGTTATCTAGCGCCAGTGACCTACTGCTCGTCACATTTTTTAATCCAAACACTGCAACAAAAACCAGACGAGAATGGGATCAATGGTGCCCCCCTCCCCTGACCCACACTCCCTCTCTTGACCAGGGCTCCTCCACTCTGGTCTCACAAAAGAGGAAATGTCAGAGAGTAGCCAGGTCTGCTGGGAGCGGGGATCGGAGATAAAAGTGTATTTCAGATTGTCCAGTTCGATGTTTACCCATCGTCAGAGTTTTTGCCTTCAAGATAGTAGGAAGTTAACAAGATTTTATTGACCCAGACTTATCCTCCGCCCAAAGTGCCTGGTGAAAAGACCCGTCGCTACTAAACAGACACAAACACACTGGCACATGTCAGTTGGCAACCCATAAAAACAGGCATAGAAATAGTAGCATATTTCAGCTGTCAATCCAAAACAACAGGCACAAACACAGTAGCACATATCAGTTGACAGACTATAACACCAGGCATAAACTAATTAGCACATATCAGTTGACACAGACTGTACCAACAGGCACAAACCAGTTGACAGACACTGACAACAGGCACAGACACTTTAGCACATATCAGTTGACAAACCATATAACAACAGGCACACGTATACTACCAAATAGCAGTTGACTGACCATAACAAAAGACACAAACATATTAGCACATATCAGTTGACAGAACATAACAGCAGACACAAACATACTAACTAGCACTTATCAGTTGACAGACCATAACAACAGGCACAAATATACTAGCACATATATGTTGGCAGACCTTAACAACAGGCACAAACACATTGGCACATATCAGTTGACAAACCAAAAAGCAGGCACAAACACACACGCCCATATCAGGTGACAAATACACTAGCACATATCAGTTGACAAACCACAACAACAGACACAAACACACTGGCACATGTCAGTTGGCAGGCCATAAAAACAGGCACAGAAATAGTAGCATATATCAGTTGTCAATCCAAAACAACAGGCACAAACACAGTAGCACATATCAGTTGGCAATCCATAACAACAGACACAAGCACAGTAGCACATATCAGTTGACAAACTATAACACCAGGCACAAACAAGTAGCATATATCAGTTGTCAATCCAAAACAACAGGCACAAACACAGTAGCACATATCAGTTGGCAATCCATAACAACAGACACAAACACTGTAGCACATATCAGTTGACAAACTATAACACCAGGCACAAACAAACTAGCACATATCAGTTGACACAGACTGTAACAACAGGCACAAACCAGTTGGCAGACACTAACAACAGGCACAGACACTTTAGCACATATCAGTTGATAAACCATATAACAACAGGCACAAATATACTACCAAATAGCAGTTGACTGACCATAACAAAAGACACAAACATATTAGCACATATCAGTTGACAGAACATAACAGCAGACACATACATACTAACTAGCACTTATCAGTTGATAGACCATAACAACAGGCACAAATATACTAACACATATATGTTGGCAGACCGTAACAACAGGCACAAACACATTGGCACATATCAGTTGACAAATGACAATGACACATTATCTGTGTGATTAGTAAAAACCAATACAAATCAGTTGGCAAACCAAAAAGCAGGCATAAACACACTAGCCCATATCAGGTGACAAATACACTAGCACATATATGTTGGCAGACCACAACAACAGACACAAACACACTGGCACATGTCAGTTGGCAGACCATAATGGTGGTGACCAACCTAAAACATGAGTATAATCTGTGGATATAACAGTTTAATTTAGGCGAGCTGTAAACAAATGGATTAGCTGTGTTCAAATGGGCGTTTGGTTGGCATTATAGCATATGGACTGAGAAGTCTGGATTCCCGGGCTGTTTTTATTACTGTGAACATCTGTATCAGGATTTGGTGATCTTGTGTTTGGTTTGGTGTAAGGTAAACTTTGTCACCACGCACCTTGCAATTGAACTACCAGGTACACTAAAATAAGACTTGAATCAATTTTAAGAAACATCTCTCAATATTGATCCATCTGGGATATGTGGTGGGGCTGATGTTCTTCCGATGTTTGAGGGCCCTTGCCACGACTTTGGGAGACGGGGGTCACACCTAATGCAACAGTTCTTACCATTCACTCTTATCAGAACTATGCTCCCTTTCACTGGATTAATACTGTTATCCAGTTCTTTTTTTAGGACATGGCCTCTAGGTCTTCTTGGTTCATTGGTGATTACCTGCACCTGTCCAGGTTTTTAGTTTTGTCCTGATTTTATAATGAGAAATATGGATAGCAGAGCACAGCACGTTAAGAGTCCAAACTGACTGGCATACAGTCAGACAGTAGTTTATTTCCCAAACGTTGAGCAGTCAATATGGCACAATCTTGATCATGGATACATTGTTTTAGCAAATTGTTGACACGTAGATGATACAGCAGAACAGCTGACACGTGTTTTGTCGTTTGATACGACTTTTTCAAGGCTGTTAACAAAAAAACCCTATGAAAAACAAGTTTGGATGCAGTATCAGGGGAGATTCTTATTAGTATTGATATTGTGCCGCATACAGTGCAATTTAATAAAACATTCGAGTGAAAAACAGGAAGAAAAACGGATGTTGAAATTAGGTGATGGTTGAAGTCTCACAAACCCAAAATAGAAACAAGATGAGTGTGTATTCATAAACAAATGAGCACAAATGTGCTATCCCTGTTTAGAAAAGGAATCCCACAGGTGTATATACCCAAAATGGTGAGAAGTTGTGATGCAACAAAGCATATGATGTTACTAGATATGATCACCCTAGTCCTGGAGAACAATGTCTTCCTACACAACGGTACATGGTTTAAACAACACCAAGGCGTAGCCATGGGATCCAAATTTTCCCCTTCTTTTGAGAACTTGTTCATACGTTGGATGGAGAAATTCTACATTTGGTCCAAATTTCCTGACTCACTGATCAATCATGTAATTTATTGGGGCCGCTACATAGATGATGTCTCGTTGATTTGGACTGGCGGCCCCAATTTGTTACATGATTTCTGCTCCGTTCTCAATTCCAATGACTATAACATCACATTTACCTGTCATTCCAGCAAGACAGAGATTGCCTTCCTGGACTTGAGATTATATGCAAAAGAGGGATTGATCTTATCAGCGTTACACAGAAAACCAACTGTGTGTAATGCTGTTCGCCATGCTGACACCTCACATTTGAAATCCCAAATCAACTCTATTCCATTTGGGGAGCTCACAAGGTTAAGACGTAACTGTAGTGAGGATGTGATATACAAAAAGGAGATGAAGGATACCATCAATAGGTTTAAGACAAGGGGCTATAACACAAAGTTACTTGATGTAGCTGAGAAGAAGGCACTTGGCCTTAAAAGAGAGAAGCTACTAAAATACAAACCCAAGCTGGGTAAGGGCAACAAATATAAAGAAAGAGTGGCCTTGGTTACCCCATACAATTCTTCCAGCAATAAGCTATATAAAATCTTACACAAGCATTGGCACATTCTGCGGGTAGACCCAGATATCAATAAGGTCATAACCCAGAAACCAAGTATCATTTTTAAACGAGGGCAAACAGTACGCAACATTCTCAGTCTGAGTTTTTACAACCCAAGAGTAAGCAGAAAAACCACACAATGGCTAGGTACACCACCAGTTGGCTTCTATAAATGTGGCCACTGTTCAGTCTGTTCCCACACGTTAGACAAGATCAAACGCTTTAGATATAACACACAAAGAGAATACACTATTACCTCATTCATGAATTGTAACACCAAATACATGGTATACAGTATTGTCTGCGTATGTAAGAACATCTATGTGGGTAGCACAATTAGACCCGTAAAAGAGAGAATACAGGAGCACATATGGGCCATTAGAAATGCCAATACCAGTTATCCCTTAGCGGTACATTTTATTGCAACATATGGTTCTGCATAACTGCCATGTGTTAAATTTCATGGACTTGAGATCGTTGAGGACAACCCGAGGGGGGGGGGGAGACAAAGTCCAACGCTTACGGAAACTGGAGGCCTCCTGGATTTGTAAATTAAGAACGGTGGAATACGGCCTCAATATTGATAAGGAAATGTTTGTATTTCTTAAAGATTAGGCTAACAGTGGGTAATCTGTGTTTCCTGGCATTGAGACACAACTGGGAATTGTGTTAACTAGAAACTTTCCTCATACACATAATTTCATTATAATTACAATGATAAGGCGTTCATTGTTGTTACTGTTTGTGTATTAACGTTATATGAGGACAGCACTGTTATAACAACTATGCTATGTAAATTGTTGCCCGTATTCTGTATTATATTGAAGACCGTTGACTACTTAAGAATTTGTTGCCGCTATGGGTCTGCTGCACATGATAATATACTATGACTCTGTTGAGAATGTGGTACACTGCCTTTATGAACAATCCCTATGTTTATACTTTTGTCCTCTTACCTGGGATATGTGTGTGCCTTTGACTGTTCGCAGTCCTATTACTTATCTTTGGATCTGAATTTATTGGTTAGAAATACATGTCATTTCGTGTCCCTTTAACTGTTCACAGTCCTATTGCTTACCTTTGGATCTGAATTTATGGTTTAGAAAACATGTCATTTCGACCAGAGACGTTTTTTCTCCTCTTCTCATAATCACCCCATGCATGTGGCTATTAAGCTGTTCTTTTCCTTGGGCACCCTCTACTAAACTTGTGGGTGTCTTATATACTGAATATATACAGTGCCATTATTGGGTTCTTATTGAGTGTGTATTCGTAGCTACTTTGGTTCTACTACATGGACCTTTAGTTTTCTTTTTGTTACCTTTTATCTCTCATGTTTTTATCTTTGACCCGACCGGTTCGGTGCATAGTATGTGGGAGGTGACTCTTACAATACTCTAAATTGAGGATTGCTACAGTCGCACTTTACCAGTATAGCCGTCAGTATTCTGAGTCCCTTTTAGGTAGACTCATGTTAGTTAACGTTCCTGCTATGGTACGTTCATAGTTCACAATAAACTACGAAAATGACGGTGACACGATGCGTGAACGTGCTTTGTTACGTCAATCACGCATGAATGACGCTCCATTGCGTTCATATGGGAATTAGTCCAGAACGCTGCTGCATAAGATTTACGTGTAGGCGGGGAGCTGTGCTGTATCTGGTAAGTTTATATTATCCCACGGGGTACACAGATGAGTGGGACGAGACTTGAGTCCTTCGCTGGGTTTGAATAGGTTTGTTTACCGTTTATTGTAGATTTCGAAGGAAGAGTACTACACTTCATGAGGGCTTGAGACGTTGGCCCCCACTCAGCGAAATGGTCTGAGTTCTCTCTGCTTACCCATATATACTAGGCAAGCTGTCTAGTGCGTTTTGTGGGTTTTTTTAATATTGTGACTGTTATATGAGAACGGTTAATACTAGTTTACGTAGTTGACGGGCCATCAAAATTTTATGTAAATATGACTTACTTAATCTATAAAGATCAATGGTCTCCATTAGACTGCCCATCCTCTTGATCGAACAGTCAGATTACGCATCTGCAAGCTGATTTTATCGTGTCATGTAGCACAACATAGCTGCTTTTAACTACATTGACAATATGCCCATGGGACTGGGGCTGGAATCGGTCACTAATTGTAAGAGAGGACTTACAACCTTTTTTGGTATATTGGCACAGACTAGCCCGATTTGAATTGCCATTACTGCGATTAACACATTTACTACAACACAGTAGATAATTTTTAAAAAATCTGTCATCTGATACATTTCTATACGAAATTTTTTCTTCCTCTTGTGACCAGCTGTGCAATTTCTACCTCCATGATTACACAAAAAATGGAGTAGTTTGTAGTTACTTGTTACTATTAAACTTCAACCACGTGGACCAAGTGGAGTTTTTACGCTATTGACTGCTGTGTTAGAGGTAAATACTTACCTACCCTCTATTTCTCTCTCTTTTTTCGATCACGTTATTACTTATTTCTAACAACGAAGCCAACTTCTTTCATTCTTTTTATGGGTGATTTTTACTCGCCTGTTGCATCACAACTTCTCACCATTTCGGGTACATACACCTCTGTGATTCCTTATCAAACAGGGATTCTAATTGGATAGCACATTTGTGCTCATTTGTTTATGAATACACACTCACCTTGTTTCTATTTTGGGTTTGTGAGACTTAAACCATCACCTAATTTCAACATCCGTTTTTCTTCCTGTTTTTCACTCGCATGTTTTATTAATTGCACTGTATGCGGCACACTATCAATACTAATAAGAATCTCCCCTGATACTGCATCCGAACTTGTTTTTCATAGGGTTTTTTTGTTAACAGCCTTGAAAAAGTCGTATCAAAATGACGAAACACATGTTGGCTGTTCTGCTGTATCATCCACGTGTCAACAATTTGCTAAAACAACCTAAACGTGCTGTGCTCTGCTATCCGTATTTTGTATATGCTATGTGCATGGAGGATTTACTACCGCGTACTGAATAATATTGTGGGTGGCACGATATTTACATTGAGCACGCCATAAACATATACTTGCTGGTAACTTTGCAAACACAACAGATGTGCTGGCTGCGCTTTGAAAAACCACTGCCACCTTTCTATTTGCTTAATGATTTTATAATGAGATAAGCAAGAGTGCAAGACACAAAATCCAAACAAAATAAATAAGCATTTGCAATGCAATAGGTCTTGCATCTGTGAGAGTTTGAGCTATTGGCATTGTAATTTACAATACCTTTTATGTCTGTGTTTTTAAAACCTGCAAGTGGTGCGTAAACATGCACTTTCTACTTATAGTCCTTGCTTACGAGACTCATGGCTGGCAGTAAAAGAGGAGCGGTTACTGCCAGCCTTACTTCTCCTAAGCAACAACTATAAGTACAAAGTGCATGTTTACGCACCGCTTGCAGATTTTGAACACATAAAGGAAAGGTATTGTCATTTACAATGCCAATAGCTCAAACTCTCGCAAATGCGAGACCTTTTGCATTGCAAATGCTTGTTCATACATGTGGGGATGGAGGAGTGTGCCGGGAATCCTGACTGAGCACCACTTTGAACATTTCTCCATGTGGAGGGAATGAAGAATGTGTTCATATGCGGATGGGGTCACTGGGGTCATCCATGTGAGCAGTATGAGTGACAGTCATGTGCCTGTGGCACCTGCAGGCAAATTGAATCGGCCGACTTCCCTTGTCCCTCACCACACAGACTATAGTAACTCCCACCCTCCTAGCAGTGGTATAATGTGACAGTGGCAACTGACCCGACCATCACTGGCCTGTCAAGAGACTATGACCAAACTCTAAGAAATTATTGGGGTGGTGCACCCCACACCCTATGTAGCTACCAGACCACATACCTTCACAAATAGCTTTAGATCTTTCCAAGATGGCAGTCTCTTATGTTTTTACCCACTGGGACAGGATTTACGGAGATATATTCATTCACACTTTAGTTAGTCATCATAAAAACAATGCTTATATTCTAGGATGACACCGCACAAGTTTAACATATTTCTACAGGAACTTCCAGTACTGCATACCATACCAACTAGTTATATTGATTACTGTATGTTTTCCCTTCCAATATAGCTGATGCCTTGGCAACACAGCATGCAACGTGATAGCACTTCCGACTAGGGCATAACATACTTGCAAAGTAGGCAATTCTCGATATGGCCATATCATCAGTTGCCACACCCACATGTGCCTCTCTCAGACCATTACGGTTGCACCATGTGGCCGATCCGATGCAGTGGCCACATAAGACTAATAGCGGTGTATGTTAAGGCAGAGACTCCCCTTATTATTACTAACATTTTGTTTTCGAAAGCCATGCCTCTAACAGATGGCTCTTACTTTCCCAGACTTAACTCCATTCTGCTCGCGAACGTGGCCCATGAGGTCCGTTACTAGAGCATTATTGCCCTGACTGTTTCCCAGCACGGATGGTTGTTCTGCCCTATACCTTGATTTCATCATTCAAGGTAAGACACCTGGCCATGTATTATTTAATACTTGCCTGATTATATGAGACTGCAAATTCACACCAATATGTTTGTTTACCTTTTTCCTGGCAGACTTGCATTTTTATCTATCTACATGAAAAAGTTGCACTGTATACATCCAACTACTGGTAACTACTTTTCAGCTCGAATCCAGCGTCGTGCCCCATCCATTTTGCGCTAGAAGCTTTTGTATGAGTCATTTTTCCTTCTTCCAATAAGACCTCTTCCAAATAAAGTGCATGCGCATAATCTTATCCTGGTAAGCTCCTGGCTTATTGATGGAGCTGATGGGACATGCATCTCACCAGACCCTCTTCCCTCCTTTCACAAAGACTAGTGCTAGAACAGGACTCATATCCCACATCAGAATACTTGTTATCTTTTTATAGCTCTGACTAAGGTTGTTCTAGCCTTCTACAAATGAAAAATACTCCTTAGTTTAGGGTTTTGAATTTTGTGCAACCACTATGGCTTTGAAAATTACTTTATATTCATACTTACCAGTCAGCCTGTTTAAATTTGCATATGAATGAATACCAAACATAACTACAATTGTATTTGTATTGTTCATACTTTAAGCATTTTTTTTCACTTTTTCTTTCTTAATTGTGTGCTTCCTATTCGCCGTGCCCTACCTGTGTACATCGCTAAGTTTCAGTCGAAAGGGTAACCATGATTGTGACTATAATAGTATGTACTCGTGTTTGAATTACTATTTACTTTTTAGCCTTTAGAAACCTACAGGCATATCATATCAGCCTGGTTATAGACATGTTGGCTGAGTTAAAACAATGCTAAGAATATCTGTACAGAAATGACACTACCAAGTGAAATTAAGAATAATAAAAAGAAAATCATTCTTATTTTTCAAGCAGTTTTACTAATGATGTCTTCACAATACAGGAATATATGTATGATAGCACTTTATAATTTGTGATTAATTTAAGGTAGCATGCTCTCCTTTCATTAAAGTATCTCCACATTTACCCACCTTTTCTCAAGCTCATCTTTGCATGTTGGGACACCCAACAGCACAACCTTGCTTGATGTATGCAGTTTTCGGAGGAAAGAGAAAATATTTACTAAGTGACTTGGGCTAAGCGGTTTACATCTAAAGACTCTCTCTGCTGATGACCAGCCCTCTGCTAGAACTCAGCTGAACGTCTATTAAAGTTAATACATTTCTCGGTCATTGCCTGTGGGGTTGCTATGTTTAGAACAGTAGTTGCCAGTGTGGGCCTGCCTTATTTGCCCCAGTCGTTCCTCCATCCTTTCTAAGTCTTTTACATGCTCTCTTTCTTAGAAAGAGTAAAGAGATAGAAAATCTGTAGGTAATCTCCAAAATGTGAAAGAATCCGTGGAAAATTTTAAAAGCGTCCTATATCTTCAGAGAACTAAGAAATCTGTGTTGACCTCAGATTAGCCCTGTCGCTGATTTTAACCAAGGGCCAGGAGAAGATTAGCAGGACTATTGGCAGATGCAGAAGCGAATTGCAGGGACTTTGGTCAGACCACAAGATTAGCAGATTGGGAATCAGGCCGTTCCCATAGCCCAGCAATGGCCTTCGTAAGCGTTACCCAGTGTATGAATTTTGTGAACATGGACCCTTTGTAGCAACCTTCACAGAAAATCCTAGAAGATGCTTTGCATAGTTGTCAGGTGGACTCCAGGCCACTGGAAGGCCTACCTTTCCACAAACTAGTCCCTTTGTGCAAAACGTGTGCTTAAGGAAACAAGGTTCAGTAGTGTTTTCCTTTGCAGACAGATATCTCTGACAGGGAAGTAGGGTGCTACATTATTGAAACTAAATGAGAAAAGGTAATACTAAAATCTCATTGATTATAATTAGCAGAGAAAACAGTAGAGGGAGGTCATAGGAGTAGATTTAGTGGCGGTCGGCATGGTTCTGGGGTTGCGGGGGCGAGAGTGTAAGGGAGTGTAAAAAAAGAAAAATACACTTACTTCCTTGCCGCTCTGTCCCACATTGTCTCTCCTCCGTCAGCCGAACAGGAAGTAGCAAGGCTCTCCTGAGCCAATCACAACACTGTAACGCACTGTTGTGATTGGCTCCCCTAAGCCAATCACAACACTGCAATGCAGTGACTGGTCTGTGCACCGTAATTCGGCGCTCAAACGGGACTGGGGGCTGTAATGCAAACTGGGTGGAGAACATGCTAAGTGCGCATGACTATTTGGCTGGCCCGAGACAGCCGGCCAAAGCGTCATGCTCACTTCAGTTTGCCCACCACTCCTCCCCTGCCCTGCTCTGTGAGCAGAGCAGCACCCACCCCATGCTGCCGCAGCAGGAAAAAATAAAATGATAAAATCATCACGTTATTATCATTTTATTTTTCCTTTCTTTCACTGCTGCAACTCAGTGGGGCAATGCTCCTCCGCCTTCGAGGAGGAGTCGCCAGTGAATAGATAATGTTTTACAAAACCATGGGTTCTGAAAGTCAAAAAGATGCTAGACACATGAGATGTGTGGCTTGTTCCTACAAAGACACAGTAAAATCTTGGTGATAATTCTTGGTAGGACCCTTTCTGTGAACTCTCAAGTCAACTATGTCTTCAAAAATATCATGTTGCTTACATCATGTTTTAGAAAAAACACATACTTCATCCCCTACCCCCATAGTTGTTCATTGCTAGCTGAAACCATAGTAAAATCACAAATTGACTGCTGCATGGACGTTATTCAAGCCAAAACATGTAGTTGTGGGGTTGTGTGAGCCTTCTTTGGACGTCGGGAAAAATCTGCCCTGGTTTCGAGTTGATGCCCATGTTTGGTGCAAGCTTTTCTGTGACTACCAGTAAGATCTCTCTCTAAACCATCCACTTAGCAGCTGAGGCAGTCCTGTCCCATATTTTTAGGTCTCGCCTGACCCAGCGCATGCGCTGGTCTGGCAAGACTTATTGAGAGGGCTCCAAAAAGTACCAGGCCAGCCTAGAGCTACAGTGCATGTGCGCGGGCGCGCGCGCCACGCTTGACCGCGATTACTTTCACTTTCGCGGCCGCACGGCCACTTTGATGTTTGATCACGATCACTTTCACGGCCGCTTGGCATAGCCAATAGGTATCGCTTTTGGGACCTTTAAGTATTTAGTTATGCAACTGTTGCATGGCTAAACACATATAAGGTCCCAAAGGCGAGACCTATTGGCTATGCCAATGCTTGTTTTTTGTGTGTGGAGTTTTATATAGCGCAAACTAGACCCAAAGGTACCAGAGCGCTTTAAATGAGTACCAGTTATGTTCCAGATGGACACATACATTTTTGTTTTGTTAGGCACGGAGAGATTAAGTGATTTGCCCAGAATCACAGAATGTTGAGCTTCCCTGCTGAGACTTGAACCCGGGTCCCTTCTTTCGAGGTCGACCGCCCTAGCCGTTTCTTGCCCACAGAAACTGTCGTTCATATGATCTCTGTGGGAGGGCGTCATTGTGGGTGCATGTCATGCCAACGGTGTAACAATCTTCTGACGCTCGGTGCAAGGAATCATCTTTTTGCTTCAAGCATTTGATTAAAACACCTCCTTTCTAGTTCACTTGGCTCCTGTCATAGACTAGCTCGTTCACACACCTGGTGGGTATACAAGTATTCATTATAAATATGCTTATTTTCTCTTCAAATGTAATCCCTTGTTTATTTGAAGTGCTGAACATTTACACTTTTTGATGCAGTTTACTTAATTGAGTACCCTGAGGTTTTTTTTAAACTAATTTTTCTTTTAACTTACTTACATAGACTAAATGCTTGACAAATCTGGGATGTTGCTTTTTAAATTTTGTCACACTTTTTCCCCTTCTAGTATCCTCTTTACATGTCCTCAAGCATTTGCTCCAACTTCTCACGTAGTTTCATTAACACATATGCACATATTGGTTCCCTGACTTTGAGTCTTGAAAAGTGTCCTCATTTGCAAGTAGTTGGTCCAAAATGGCATCTGATTTTCTCTAGTTTAGGTGAAAGGCTGTTACTCTAACTTCGTAAATAGCCTTTCGAACTTTTGTATCCATCCTTGTCTTTGTGCACTCGGCATAACCTGGTATGGTGTTCAGGCGCGATGGTATTCAGGAGAAATCACCTGTCATCATGGGCTGTGCATTTAGGATTTAAATGCTAATACTTTTAACATAGATGCCTTTGCCACTCGTGGCCATTATGAGTCCTCTTTTCATGTTATTTGTAAATATCTTTCTTCTTCACATTAATGCCTCTCAGTTTTACAACTGACTTATACGTCTCTGGGATTTAAACTATTACGATGAAATGTATTATTGGTGGAAGAATGGCATACGTGATCACTACTTCCATCTGTTCTTTTGACAACTGTGTACATAGCCTCTCTGCCAGGAGAGCTCGGTTCCTGCTATTCCCATGAGAGAAAATGTATGGCCCTTACTCTACCACAACCACTGGTAGTTCTTATGTTCAGTGGCCATTTGAGACATCATTATTGTGATTCCACAAAACCATGCTTCCACTTTCTGTGATACATTTCCTTAATGCAATACTGCTCCAGGATGCCATGAACCATTGTTGCAGCTCCTAGTCCACTCATACAACTTGTTTTTTAAATTCGCTTATTGCTTTTCCATCTTTCTGTGGGGTTTTAGATATGTGATCCGAAAATAAACATACCTTACATCTTCTTTAAAGTGCTGGTTTTTACTTTGAAGAGCACTGAGTCACGGACTGGCTGCGTGGAACTCAACTTGATACCTTTTGTTTATATGATAAATGTATTGCGACATAAATTTAATATCTATGGAGTGATTTCTCCATTTAATGCACAGTAATGCTGTCTGCCTATTTACCATACCAATGTACACTGCTTTGTCTCATATTAATTACACTATCGTAAATGATTGTGTTGTGCACTACAGTAAATAAATGTGTTACATCAAGAAAGAAAAGTGTCAGGAAAGATAAACGAGGACTATTTGGCAACAAGGACATATTGCATGCTAATAAGGAGGGGTGTACTATATGATGTAGCTTTACTCTGCAGAGATGCGAATAACAAATAGTTAATTCACCACCTTTCACCATTCAATCTGGGCTATATTAACTGGTAGAGATTAGTGAAAAAAAGAAAATAGTTATTATTTGCTATAGCCATTAGATTTCAGCACTCCCTAACAATATTCTTCTAACTGTGTGACTTAGTTCACCATTGGTAGAAAAATATGCAAGCCTACTGTTAGGAAACATTAAGTCACTATTTCAATGGACTAAAAGACATGTTTAGATCTCTAAACACATTATCAAATTTAAGATCCGAAATATATTCATAAAAATTCATTATGACAGTGTGGTATTTCCTCTTGATTGATTGGTCAGTGTGGTTTCGTACATAAAGGAATCATCAGATGTTTGACTAAGTTGCCTTTCCTAAGATACTCACGATCTCAGTGTCACCCCGCGACATGCAAAAGAGGTGGCCGAAGCACAGAGGTTTTGTAGTGAGTAGCCTGTGGGTGTAATGGACAGTTATTTTTGATGGTTCTAAAATGACTAGAGACCTTTGCTTTAAGCATTCCACAGCACTGCCTAACTAAATCAAGTCACACTGGCATTATTTGAAAAATCTTTGCTGATGTTACAAAGGTTCTGCAGTGGCACATCAATGGCAGATTTTACGCTATACATATGTCAATAGCTTAACATGTTATAGTGTAAGTGGTTTAATGCTAGTGCAGGTACTAAACGTTTCAATTGACTATTTTCCCTTTATGTTCAAATACTTTATACTTAGTGCTGGGGTTATGGGCAAATAAGGCAGCTTCTACATCCATAAAATAATTTGGGCCATCCTAAAAAGCATCCTGTTCTTAAACTTGTATCTAGAAAGCAAGTGTCGAGTTTTTATTTTGAGTTAGTTAGTTTTCAAATTATAATAAATTAATACCTTTCTGGTCCTTGAGATCTTCTTCTGATTTAAGTAGAAGCCATTGTTTCTTATTATTCTGCTTGTTTATGTTGCTTGCTGTATTAAATGGTAACTCTATAATGCAGGTTGTTTTCACTATGCTCTGGTACTTAACCAGTCATGACATTGTTTCAGTGGGACTGTTGTGTTGGGATTTCCAATGAACCTGTCTCTGTATTCTTGCTGGCTGATTCTTGCAGCCAATGTAATGCTACTAATCAGCATTCACAGTTTAATGTATCACTTGAAAGTTCTTCAGATAGTATATAATTAACCAAAAATACAGGGTTAAACCAAACGAGCAACAGAAACTGTCTTGGTAGATGTGTTTTTAGGTCGAACCTGGGCAGCGCATTCGCTGCTCTGTGAGGCATGCTGTATTGAGGTATGGAATAGAAGCTCCGCCCATTTCCCCGCCCATCTTTTCAATTGGCTCCTGTTACTGTCCTTTCGAAATCATTGCTTTTGTTTGATAAATAGGCTTGGTAGTCCCTCCTTGGTACCGCCTTCTCTGCATTTGTAACCTCCCATAAGGACTGGACTTTTTACTTATATTGTTACATGGTCTGCTTTATCTGCTCTGTGAGTACTATGTTCTTTAATGATCTTCCAGTATTCCACCAATGACGTGCTTTCCTACAAGGCAGCACGCCACCAGCTTTTATATTTTTAATAGTAATAGCCCGGGGTCTGCTTTAACTATAGCGGCCGCACTTATTTATTTATTTAATTTGCAGTGCGGTCCGCTTTAACTTTACCGGCAGCGCTACAGAATCTTTATTATTTTATTTTTTTTGCGGTGAAAGCGTCCCATACCGCGCTTCCACGTTAATGTTGGCCGCACCTCTTTCTTTAGATGCTGCTCACTGTAACCTGAATACGGCGAGCAGTGTCTAAAGAAAGGGGCATGGCCACCCTTAACATGGCCTCGCATTTGCGAGAGTTTAAGAAATTGGCATTATAAATAACAATGCCTTTTATATGTGTGTTGGGTTTTAAAACACATAAAGAAAAGACATTCTCATTTACAATGGCAATAGCTTAAAAAAGATTTTAAGTGCACGGGCACTGGATTTCGATGGTTGGCACATGGTAACGTACAGGCCAAGGAATTGCCAATTTCTTTTTTTAAGCTTACTGTCTATGCTTTAATCTTAGGGGCTGATTACAATCATGGTGAACCCGCCACCAACAGGCTGTAGGAGGGCGGCTCACCGCCATTGTGAGGCCATTTCCCGTCCGCCATATTATAATGGTGGTTGGGTCCGTGGCGGTCGGAGTTTCTGCTGCTGCGGAGGCAATTACAATTCCATACATGGCCGCGGTACCTACCAGGCACCGACCGTTGGGATTATCATGGTCCATCCCCACCAGCCTTTCCATGGCGGTTCACCCGCCATGGAAAGGCTGGCGGGTATGGACTTTAGGGGCCCGTAGCAGGCACCCCTTTGTCACGGGCACTTCTGTTTGGGGGTTGGGGGCACCTATGGTGCCTCCCTACATTTCCGTGCACCATGTGGCAGGTACTGCATGGTACCTGTCACGTAGTGCAGGAAAATGTAAACCGTGCCGTTTTCACCCACCCCAATGCAAAGTATGCCACGGTGGTGGTCACTTCCTAATACCCCCTGTGGGACTGCCACCCACTCCCTGAGACAATGCCATCGTAATGAGCCCCTTAATGAATTGACAATTGGTGATATAAAATATTTGCCAGGTGAAAAGTTGCCTCTGTAGCAAACTTTGATTTGCCAATCTCTTTTGTTCAGAAAACTATCGTACACACAAAGGTTCATTAAGTTGATTGCAGAAATACATCTTTATATTTATATATCATGACTTTTCCTTAACACATTGTGCATCCCCTTTTTTTGAATGCCAAAGAATTAACTTGTCTATATTTCCTAAAAGAGCTTCTGTCCCAAAATGGGTTACAACATGCCTTCTGTGGCCAACCCTGTGCCATTATGGAGCTTCTGGTATCTGAGTGAACATCAACTCTTGAAATGTTCGGTATCAGGTTTGCTTGTAAGCAAATAGCTGGACTCTGGAAGGATAGTGCCAGTTTTACTTAAATGTTTTGGCTGCACCGCAAGTGGTGCATTCGTACTGTATAGAATCCTGTAAAAAGTTACTTTTTTCTTTTTAAGGTCCTCAGAAACAGAGGTGTGTACGAAAGTGTAAGATATGTGCAACAAGAAAACTTTTGGATTGGACCAAGTTCTGTAAGTCATATTCTTTCATTTCCTTTCAATAAGTAGTGACTGACTTAATTTTGTTTGATAAAATTACTAATTTTTGATTTGTACTCATTTTTATTTAGGTTTTATCATTAAATGGAAAACCGCATGCACTTTTCAATTCTTTGCAATACATAATTGCAGTTTTCATTTGCAAGGTTCATGCATTTGGGATATCATTTCAGTATCTTGTTATATGGCATTGTGTTAATTTAGCAAGTCTAATATTTGGTGAGAGCGGTATTAAATAATATTTTCAATATTGATTTTTTTTCTGAAAACAGTGAAGGGAATAACATAGATGGAAGCTCTAAATTCCTGAAACCATTCTCGAAGTCATGTAAACTACCTCGCTTTCTTTTTACATTTTGCAGAGTATTCCAGGAGGATGTACTGACCTGGACCTAGCTATTAGCGTCATGGTGCTTTCCCGAGCATGCTTCCTCTATCTTGACTGCCATTAGGCTGGATCAGGGAAGCCTTTTAGATATTTAGGGGCTGATTAGGACTTTAGTCCGCCCGCCACCCTAGCGGTGCTAGGACCGGCCACCAGTGGTGCGGCAGTCCCGCAGCTGCAATTAGGATGGCACCGTGGCATCCTCCATCCCCAGCATTGTGGCAGGCGGTGCTCACAGCACCGTCCGCCACAATTCTGGGAATGTACTGTGTGCATCGTCATGCACAAGGTGACAGGCACCGCGTGGTTCCTGCCACCATGTCAATGACAATGCAGGGGAGTACCATAGGTACCCCCATGTGCACCCCTCACCCCCCCTATACCCTGGGGGCCCACAACAGGCCCCCAAAGTCACTATCCGCATGCCTTTCGCCACGGAAAGGCAGCTTCCCGCTGCCTTCCTAATATGGATGGTGTTGTCTAACAGACACCGCCACCATAGCAGGCCCCTTCTCCGCCCGGTCACCTATGTGACCAGCAGAAAACCGGCAGATGGTCTTTCCGTCCGCCGGGGTCCCCCTCGCCATACTAATATGGCGGGGGGGGAAATGGGTGGCGGGCAGGGAAGGATGTAGGGCGGATCGTCACCGCCATGCGGGCGGTGGCAATCCACCCTACATCCTAATGGACCCCTTAGTCTGAATTGGGTTCATTGAGTGGAAGCCTTGATTCTCCTGATATTGCATTAGTTAATCAGAAACGAATGCTGCCGCCCAGCAGAAAAGCTTTAGAAATTACACTAAAAAACGTGAGTTGAAATGAGGTTAATGTTAGCATACAAAACATCAAACGTGTCTATTTGCCTGGTTAAGGAATGTGAATCCCAAAGACCGGCTCATAAACTTGTACTTGACAACACATTTAACTAAACAAATGGCATTATTGCAGGCATCAATGATGATAATATATATGCCAGCACCAACGGCATCATCATGTGGAGTAGTGTGGCTCACTGGTTAGAGGTGGCAGACTCGGAAGCAGAGGACGGCCTGGGACCAGGGTTCAATTCCCGACGCGGCAGGGTTGTGGACCAGGGCCAGCGGACTCGATAATTCTCGCCTCGGTGCCTACTCTAACCAGGGATCACACTTGGCAACTCTGGGCATTAGCTTGCCTCATCTCCACAATGGCCCCCCACATTCGCCGGGGATGCCTGGTTACACCTTGGAGATACCCAGGAGGGACCATCTCACAGGGATAGCCAGGACGGGTTCCCCAGCGGTCTACAGCGCCACGACGCCTCGGCAGCAGTGCGCTTTAAAAAAAACACATACATACACATACATACATCAGTTACATCACTGGTGGCATTCGCCTACAATATGTGAACATCATATCTCACATGTCATCATAGTGGTTCTCCGATTCGTACCTACAAAATGTTCTTGTTACGCTTACCAGTGTATTGGACTTGCTGGTTTACAACTAGCTCTTGACAAGATCTTCATTCTAGTTATGAAATCCAGATGTAGATGCTTCCCATTTCCTTCTATCAGCCATACCTCCTTAACTTCATCTGCGCCCTACAGTCTCAACCTCCTACCCACCTCACTCAGAGAACTTGAAGGTGCTACCGTCTAACTTCAGCAAATCTCACAAACAAATTCTCTGATTCGAAGAATTAATCACCTGCGTTACTGCCCCGTGAGATACCTCTGGAATGCTTCACGTGCCAGATACTTCTAAATATGTAAATACCCAGGTCCAATTGGTTTTACCAAGTATTTTCTTACTTTCCATCCTTTCATCCCTTCTTCACATTCCAGTGTCTGTTGCCAGAAGCTCTGATGGGTTTAGTCAGACAACACACAGCAACTCAGTCATTCTTGTTTACATTTTACTTTACAGTGATTATAAGCGAGGCAAGCAGGGTTGTAATTGCCAGTAATCTTCCCATGTGCACTTTTACTCAACCTTACTAAATGTATTGTTTTTACAGGAAGCCCTAATCCACCTTGGCGCAAAATTTTCACCCTGTATGAGACAAGATCAGCAGGTGCATAACTTCATTATTGCTGCAAGAGGAAAAGAGAGGCAGTCTGCTTGCTGTGTGAGGAATGACAAGTCAGGCTGTTTGCAGACCTCGGAGGAAGAATGTTCAGTAAGTCTTTTATCAGCTGTAGAGTACAGTTATTTAGAATATTATTTATTTTGGAATTATTCATTTATTTTGGAAACTTGCTACATAGGCTTAAGCTTCTGTTTTCAATAAATGTTTTGCTTTATAGAATTATAAAGCAATTCCAGGAGTTTTCCGACTATCGCCGATTCACAGGAGTGCCCATGAGTCTGTTTAGCACGTGGACATGTACAAGTTTACATTAACACATGAAGAAATGGTATATCGATATACACGTGCACTGTTTACATTTTCTATTGGATTCTTCAGGGAAAAGAATTGCCCCATTAACAAACCACCGCCCCTGCACCCCTGTTAATTATGGGTAGGGGCTTAACTCCCCATTCCGATCCTCAAGTACATTTCGAAGCATGTTTATGGTGCATACTACATTTAACCCCTTCAGTGCCCATGACGAGCTGGACTCGTCATGGGCTGCGGTGGCGCTGTGCCCATGACGAGTCCAGCTCGTCATGAACTCCGCCCGCTAATGAAAGGCGCGGCACTGGGCGGGGAAAGGGGCGGGCATGCAAGGGGTTAAAACATGAGTGAAAGCTCACAAATGTGCCACTTCCAGTTGCCAATTTGGCAACCTTGCAGGAGTGACCCCACTGGATTGCCAACAAACCCATCCCTGTGAGATTTGCTCGAACTGAAATTGCACCTTGGTGGTGCAAATTCTGTGTGAACAACTTCTGTATGAGAGGATGAAATCCCAGTATATATGGGACTTGGCCAGACCGCACGGTAGCACCACCATCAGGAACCAGCTTTGCATCCTTGCACATTCCCATCTCACAGTGCTTTACTCATCATGTCAGAAAATATGATCTGAAACTTTCATGGATGTAAAAAACGTGGTGTTGGTAGTCTGGTCCTTTTTACAGACGAATATTGTCGCTCATGATCCCAGCTTAGCCTCCCCATAAATATATTCACCGAAACCTAAAAAATGGAGTCGCGTAGGGGAGCCCCCGCATGCGCCGAGGGCATCAGCAAGGGTATCGCCTATTACAAAGTGGTCAGTATTTCTCCTGAGTAGAGAAATGCACACGTGGTGGAGTCAGATATCCATAGAGGGAAACAGTATAAAAAGTACAAATTTGCCCTTATCTTTTGATAATCTGATTTGCTATCAGCTGTCTGTGGGATTGTCTGTTGCCTTTCTTTATTGCTTGTATTTAGCATCCAGTGGCAACTACAGCAATGATTTAGGTCAAGAAATCCAAAAGAATATTATGTAAAAACAGATATTTTATGTGTCCTATGCCACCATTGGT
The DNA here is from genome assembly GCF_964204655.1 of Triturus cristatus. Lineage (NCBI taxonomy): Eukaryota > Metazoa > Chordata > Amphibia > Caudata > Salamandridae > Triturus > Triturus cristatus. The sequence continues at coordinate 817,717,512 of NC_140593.1, read as the reverse complement.
TATTTTTTCATAACTCTCTGTGTCTGTGTTTTCAGTCTACTCTTGCCGTGTGGGTGAAGTGGCCGTACCACAACAGCACACCGCTGTTTTCAAATAGGAGCAAAAGACAATTTGGATCCGTTTGTCACCAAGACCCAAGGTATGTTGGTTCCTAAAAAGAAATGCACTCTCAATGCTTATTGTGTGGCATCAAGGAGTATTGGCAGGAGCAGTGCTTAATTTGTAAAAAATTAAGTGCCAGGGCCCTTCTGGAAAGGGCACTGCAGTCTGCCCCACTCATACCCTGCCAGCTGCCAATGACAGTACCAACATATCTGCTAACCATCGCACTCCTAAAAGTATGACAATTCACACTATTTCATGATACGCAAAGATATAATAATGGCATGAGAGGCTGGTATTGTTTATTTTCAATGTATATTGACTTAATAAACACGGTTGGTGTGCTCATCTCAAAATTGAACAGACAGTGGCACCATGTGGTGGACTGTCACTCGAGCCGATGCTGATAATTAAGTGCCAGTGCCGAGCACCGGAAACCACCGGCACAAATTAAGCACTGGACCTTTGTGCCTGGACCCAGGTACTCCTTCCCTTGTGAGTTGACAGCTCAGGGAAAGCATTGGCTGGGTCAAAATATTTCTTTACTGCTGAGTTGATGCTTCGTCAGCCTTCATTTGTAGGCTGGCAACTACTCTCCGGCTGTCTGCCCCAATCTCTCAAGGGATGTGGCATTTAATCTTATTTCCTTGGTTTGCCCTTTGCAGCCTATTTGTACCATGAAGCTATTTTGGTAGCAGTGTGCTCTACAAATCATAAATGCAGTGTAGTGTAATGCAGAGCCACACAATCTTTCTATTCCCTGACTGCCCCCGGGATCCACCACATAAAGCCTCTTATGACTTAAATATACACCCTAGTCAAAGGAGGGAAGCGGTTGTGGGACCCAAGACTTTTGAAAACGAATTCAATTGGTGCATTGTTGCCCCCTTGCCAGGAGATGTTTCTGCTGATATTTGTGGGGTTGTGGTCATATGGCGCCCAAATACCTTTGTAGCTCAGTAGCAGGCACCACTCCTTTTCCTGGTTTGTCGTTTCAGCCTAGTCTGTGTGGTCACTCAATCCAGAGTTGTTATGGAGAATGTTAGCAGGAAACCTTGGATGGGATGTATTATTCCATCCCAACAGCTCACTGAGGATGACGGGGTGGGGTTGTAGAGGAGAGAAGCTGTGAGCAGTGATTGCTTGGATGGTGTGACCGGCCAGTAAGTATTTCTTGCTTTGTTTAGGGCGCCCCGTATAAACTCAATTAAGGGAACTCGATTCTTTTGAGCCATTGGTGAGGAAAGTATCTTTGCTCATCTCTCAACATTATCCACTTCTCCTCTTTCTTGTTCTTGTTGCTCGTGAGACGATAAAGTGGTAAATATAGTACAGCTACAACCAGGGGTTGTATACACTAGGAGAGTTTTCACTGTTACATTGATGGCCTTGGTTTGCAAAGGGTCCACATTTGGCAGTTTTGTAGAAGCACCGATTCTTTACATTGTGCGGTGGAGCCCAAACTGACACCTTTTATTTTTGTTGATTAGATGCACACATGCTTGAGGCAAAATGTAAGCTATAATTAATTTAGATTTCCCATCTGATGTAGCATCTGCATTAGTCTTCCTTAAACTCTAATCTCCAGACTACAAAGAGTGCAGACTTGAGAGTACAGAACCTGTCTGCACTGAAACAAACTAGACCATGCCAAGCCAGTTTTGAGCGCTCTACACTGGCTCCCTGTGGAATACAGAATATATATAAACAAAAGAGTCCACGGGTCCAAAAAGAGAAAGAAAAAGAAAAGAAGGATGTGAAAAACTGTGTGCAAGAACACGTTAACTGTCTAGATAAAGAAGTCCTCAGAAAGAGGACCTAATCCCATCACCCACCGAAGTGGCACGCTTCATCATATGGGATCTCCTCTCAACCGCAGCCTAGTACGATTGAGGAGCTACAACTCCAAGCCTTCGTCAAGTGCCAATATTAAAAAAGTTAATGAAGGCGTAGTCCTTAAATTGTTGAACACGCGTCAAATGGTCCAAACTTTTTTAATATTGGCACTTGGAGTTATTCACTAAATAGTTTTCTTTTCCTCTCTCCTCGTAGTCAATTTTACTGGTATCTACACTGCAACACTTATCATTCGTTCACCACACCAGAGGTTAGCTTCATCGATCCTTTAGGAGATCTAGTCCTCATAGCACTGCTAAAACATCCGCGAGCTCCTCCATTTGACGAAGGCTTGGAGTTGTAGCTCCTCAATCGTACTAGGCTGCGGTTGAGAGGAGATCCCATATGATGAAGCGTGCCACTTCGGTGGGTGATGGGATTAGGTCCTCTTTCTGAGGACTTCTTTATCTAGACAGTTAACATGTTCTTGCACACAGTTTTTCACATCCTTCTTTTCTTTTTCTTTCTCTTTTTGGACCCGTGGACTCTTTTGTTTATATAAATTGAGTAGGGGGACTTATCCACGTGGCCCGTTAGTTTTCCCTCAGACCCCACTATCTATCTGCTTTCACTGTGGAATACAGAATATAGCCTTATAGCCTGCCGTAGCGGGCTGTACCAGGCCCGAGCCGAAGGCGAGGGACTTTAATAGCTGGTATAGCCCTGCTACGAAGGGCTATAAGGCTATTAGAACATTCTGCCAATAGAGGGCAGAATGTTCTAACAAATAAAACAAAGGTTTCAGGGAGCGCGAGGGGATTCAAATCCCCTCAGGCTCTCTGAAGCCTTTGTTCACAGTCAGAGCTGTGAACAAAGAAGCATTGGAATGTTGGAGCTCGGGCTTATACCAGCCATTATAAGCCCGGAGCGCTCCATTGTTTTCAATGGAGCTTCCAACATTCCAATGTTCTAATCAAAGTTGAAACCCACTACATCGTGCACAATAGGTACTGAACAAACATCTGAGGTATCGTCAAATCCGGGAGCACCGTACGCCCTAGCCAGAGATGTACGGTCAGCTGCCTCACATTTAATCCTACCCCAGTCCTTCAGAAGAGTACAGCATGGAGCCAGATCTTTGCGGGCCAAAGGCCCAACACTTTGAAACACTTCATTCCACAGCTCCATTCGTGCTCACCTTCCTGCAATTCAGGAAATTCCTGAAAAACGAGTCTCCCAGAATGAACAATGCCAGATACACTAGAATCTTAAACACAATGGTGGACTCTAAACTCTGTGCTTTGCTATGTAAAGTTTAAAGTTTTGTTTTGTTGCCTCCGAGCACTCTGACGTAGCACAGTTGATGAGTGCTGCTATATAATATTCACAAACTAAAAAAAGCATTTTGCATATCTAGTAACATTATGTGATGACATAATGTTTCTCTTTCTGATCGTGGAGAATCTATGACGATTGGGACATTTAATTAATGCTGTAAGATAAGAGCATAGCTTGCCCTTGCTGCTTGAGGTCAGCGGATGCTTAAGGTAGACACTCAGCAGGTGCCAGTGCCACTCTAGTTGCTAACATTCTAGTTCCATTTTCAGTTTCTGCTGTGCTGGCAAGTAAATGATGTTTCAATGTCAGTGGCATTAAAAATGTACGCACAAGTAAAACTGTCAGCCAATGATGGTTGAAGTTTTACATGTTTTAAGGCCTTTTGGTGCTACTGTGTTGTGCATCGTGTCTCTTTTTATCGGAGACATCCCTCTGCATGCATAAATAATTAAAAACGGATTAATCCCTTATCACTAAGTTTGGTTTCCTTAATAAAAGAGGTGTGATAGAGTAAAACAGGAAGCATGGCAGTGTCATTGTCTCCAACTATGACAATCCTTGGATTCATGACATTTTCAAACAAAAAAAATAAGTTCAAGAAGCCATCCTGAGGGTGGCTTTATTGCTTATAGTCCTGATATTTGATGTGGATTGACTCTTCCAGTCAAAGAGCAGCCAAGCCGGTTGGCCATCCCCTTGCAGTGGGCATTTGCATGATGGGGCATGTGCTAAAGCGAGTATCTTGCAGTCAAATCCAGGAGTTTGTAATAAACTCTTTTGTTGCACCGCACTACCTGAGTTACACCATTCCAAATAGTACACTACACCACTTCAGTTACACAATTCAAGACAGTTTATTGAAATCTAAAAATGAACATTTTATTGAACAGCTTTAAGAACCTTTGTCATCTTATAGAAAGTTATAGGAAGCCACAACATCTTTCTTTTTCTCTTTCAGATTCTGTGATGAGCCTGCCTCGAATGCCCTCCATGAGTGGCCAGACGACATCACAAAGTGGCCGGTAAGGTGATATGCAAACATGATCATTAAAATATGATAGTAAATAATGTCCTAGTAGATCATTTTCCAGTTGCAGTTTTAAACAAGGCTTATTTACCAAAATAATACAGAACGTGACAATGAAGGAAAATATCAAAAAATGATGCACTTCCACAAGATTTTGCTTTACAGGTAATAATGCTGTAGCTGGGTGGTAGCATAGCATCTTGTCTGCTGCCGCAAGGAGAGTAACTTTGAGCCAAAAGTTCAGACAACTGAAATAAAACAGAAAAAGAGAGCAAGGAAATGATTGGCTGCTATTTAATTTGGGCAGAAAAAAGCATGAAAAAAAAAAGTAACGGAGAGGGGGAATGTTGTACAATTCTTTCCTAGCATTTAAAAATAAAGGGGGGGATAAAGCCCCTTCACATCACCCACATATTATTTAAATATTTGTAATTTTGTTGAGGAACCATTGAAATCATTGTACTGCACTGTTTTTTCAGACGTCATTACAACCTTTGTAACCCTTTCCTGCCCTAAACTGTGTATCATGCATAAAAAAGCATTTTGTATATATTCATTGTTGCTTTTTTAGCAATCGATGACAATAGATTCCTGAAATCAGGCGCGGCTGGCACTGGTAAAAGCAGTAGGGCTGGGTAGGTGGGGGGAAGTCGACAGACGGCGGGATATGTAAAATTCAATTTAAAAAATGATAAAACACTTACCTTGCGCTCGCCGCAACGCCGACTCGGGCGCAAGGTAAGTGGTTATATTTATGTTTTTTATTTAATTTTACCTATCCCGTCTTCTGTCCACTCCAACCGTCCCACCCCTCCCACCCCACCCCACCGCTCTTACCTGTGCCGGTCACGCCTGCCCAAAATTAAAACATTCTGCCCCTCCTTACTAGCAATACACAGCCAAGTGCATTTAAATCATTTGTAAAATTGAGAGGCAATATGACTATATCTAGAGTGGCACAGTGTTGCGCCAAACAACCATTTAACTTTAAATGTTTTAGTGGACAGTAATTGCCTAATTATGAGTGGCTCGTTAAATTCCGCGCTGTGCGTAAAACCTTGTTTACTCACGGGTCGGAATTACTAGTTTATTTTTATATATCGGATGCATTAAATAACTCAACATTCGCCGAAATGTAAAAGGGGGAAAACACGGTATTTACCTTATCCTGCAGATTTTGGTGCATTAAACACAACAATCTCCATATACTAAAAATAGGTGTTACTTATCGCACCTGATAAATAATGTATCCCGTGGTATCGTTATTTATCAGGGGTTATAACATCTCATTTAGTAATCAGGCCTCATATTCATTAACTGAAAAGCATTAAAATGAGATTGTTACAAATATTGAATGATTGCACAAATTCATTTGTAGCGCACCCTAGAGAATTTGGCCCTACCCAGAATGATGTTCCCTAATGATATTTATAGATGTTTTTCAGCTGGTAAATCCACGGTCAATTGAAATCTAATTAGATAATTTTAGTTTTCTTTATTTTAAGCAAATATTTTTTAGACCTAAGTAAAATGAACATCTTTTATTTTGATCTATTCTCGTTTGAATTTTTCCACAGTTTTGTGTAGTAGAGCTTTTGTGTTTGAAAAGATGTTCCCGGTTGCCGTAGCCCCCTTGCTCTTCGATCTTTTCTTTTTGGCAGTTTCAGGCAGTCATTAGGAGTCAGACGCATCGACATCCGCAGGGCTAATTTCCAATGGACCAGAGTTCATGACCCAGGATTAGTTGGTGTAGGAATACTGGAGCTAGATTTATCAGGTGCAGAAAAGCAATTGGTAAAACTACTGGATCTCCTAACTATGCAGAAGAAAGATTGACCATATTTGAACCCCACCTGACCACTTGCCACAGGATGGCAGAGCATCCAACTCTCCTGCTCTACTGCAGAGCCTGTCCTGCCTGCCCACATATTCCTGGCGCTCCACCCCATGGCCACACCACGCAACTTTGCCACCTTCTCTCAGCAGGTGGTAAATCTGAGCAGAACAAACCTTGGACTCAAGATTAACCTGCAGAATAAAACCTGGTTATCCCTCATTTACATGTTCATTCCCCATTCCAGGGACTAAAACTTGGAAAGGCCAGAGTTTGGGGAGGATAGGGATAACGGCCATAAGCGGTAATTCTGGCACATCTCCCACATCTAAACTCCGGGGAACTCAAAATGAGATCCTTGGTGTCTGGGGAAGGCGGGCAGGATCTTTCGTGAATATTGTTTTGCTTTGGCCTTCTTGTGCGGCCGTCCCTTCAATCTCTCCGAGGGTGAAGTTTGGAATGCAGATCTGCCACCCTCTATTTGGTTTCTGACAGCATTCTCCCTTAAAAGAGTTCTACATCAACAGGATTGGGAGCGCCAATACCCCTATATAGAACGCCACAAAGAGAGCTCTGTTAAAGGTGAACCCAGTTGCAGAGTTTGTCTCATCTGTGTTTGTAAGTTTTTAGTGTGTGGGCAATGTACGTTTGCCATCGAAAATGCTGTAACATTCACCCCTTTCAAAATCCAAATCACTATTACTTGATTTAAAGAGTTCTTTGAAATATTAAACCAAGCATTGAAAGTACATTTCCTCCAACAAGCGACGTGATCCCTAAGTGTGGCTGGCGTCAGACCAAGAGGAAAGGAACACTGGCTGCTGAGGGTTTTGGAGACAGCCGGTACAGCCCAGTATTGAATTTGCATTGAAACAGAATGCTCACGGGGGAATCGGAACCCACGGCTTGCTGAGGTAGGGCACAGAGTGAGCCATGAGTGCTGGTAAAAAGCAGGCATTGATGAGAGTGGACCAAGTCAATCATGATTAGTGGTTATGATTGGCATGTTAGTCTCCTTCACTACTATTGATCAGAGGATCCTGCTGGACAGGGTCAGATCGGTTGCGCGGGCGATGGAGGAAGCAATGGGCTGGTTCTTGCCGTCCTCGTATATCAGTAGATCACATGTCTGGATCGAGGCTTTTGAAGCTCCAGGTATAGCGCAAGCTCTGGAGGCCCCCAGGGGTCTCTCCTCTCTCCTTAATTATTCCCCATCTACATGCTACTCTTGCAAAAGCTGTTCTTATGTAGACTCACAGCGTTTCATAACAATGACCGTGACAACCACCTGTCTTGGCAGTGCCCCGGCAGTTATAAGACGCATGTCAAAACACTGCATCGCCTTTAAGTACCCCCAAATAATGGATGGGTGTGAACTGGCTTGATCCTTACGGCAACAAATTCAAGCGATTATATCCGACCCGAAAAACCTAACCCTAGCACCATCCACTATAAAACCTTCTCTATTACAGGGTGTTCATTACGAGCATTTTTCAGAGTTGCTGTTTGCGGATGATCCTAGACCATTTGCTGTTCATAAAAGCAACAAGTCAATAACGCAACAGACAATAGCACCTACCTATCTATGATAAAATTGCTCTGGTGAATATAATCACTACTGGATAAGAAAGCTAGAAGAAACTAATGACTGCATTATAGAAACTAGACTAGATAACAGAAGCACGTTATATCTAGGCTTGCCAAAAAATCTAAAAAAACATGATCTGGGGGAGCACAATACCAGAGGGCGCCTCTCTGCATGGGTTTCATTGTCTCCAAAAGAGACATTGCTAGGGCCTAGAAAGAGGCAGCAGCCCCTCCCTCCTACCGCGGAAACATGGGCCAAAGGCATAGATCACTGTACGGAATTGGAATGCCTGAGATATCTGGCAAGGGGTTTCTCCCAGAAACACGTTAAGATTTGGAAGCATTGGGCAGAGTACAGAGGTATACAGATGGAGCCCTGCACAGACAGGCCATGGTCTAATGGCGGGGCCCTTTGTCGCGGCAATGTGTGCACTTTTGAAGAACACACATAGGGGGATCGGTCCAGGCCCTCTTATAATATTGAGTGGTGTTCTAAATGTGGTATTTGTCTTTGTACCTATGTCGCGCATGGCGCACCGCTTCTCACCTTGGTTGTAAAATACATAAAAGATATTTTTTTTAAATCTAAAAATAAATTGCTGGGACTTCCAAAATCTGTGGCAACAGCAGTTGCAAAAGTATCACACAATGATCATATCACATCTGCACTACAAAGACTTCTTTGACTGCCTGTCAGTAGAGACATTGTTCAAGATTGCAGCTCTTGCTCACAAGTGTTTAAGGCCTAGACCACAGCAGGAGCTCTCCATTCGCCTACCAGAGGTTTACTGCTAACACAAGATCATTGCAAACTGGCGGCGGTCTTCCACCGTGCTGGGATGCATGTTCAATAATGACCACCCCATTGAAATGAACTTAGTACCGGGCATCTAGCGATTTAGAAAAAGGTTAACTACTTATTCCTCTATGTAAAGGTTTTGTGGATTCTTGAAGTGTGCTGTAGTTCTAGGGCACCCTTACTGGTCAGAAATGTGTTGATTAAATAAATAGGTAAAATAGGAGGGGAGTAGTTTTAGCTCAAAGAATTGCTTACTGAAAAGGGTCCATGTGAACTGGGTATTATTTTACAATTTACTTAGTAGTATACCGCAAAATTTAGCTTTTCAGTGGTCACAACACGGAGTTCAAGACTACATTCCTTCTAAGATAGAAATATTATGTTTGGACTGAAAATGTGGCACTAAAAATGGAATTTATTTTTGGCTTTTTTCAGATCTGCACCAAAACCACTTACGGAAAGTACCCGAATCATCTGCACATGGACTGTGTCATCACAGGCAGGCCCTGCTGTATCGGCACAAAAGGAAGGTAACGTATGTCTGCTGCGGTAGAACCCTCCATCGAATCTCAGTCATGGGAGCATGACGTTAAACTTAAAGTTGTTCCTGTTTGTTCCTTGCAAGCAACCCAAACTGTATTACAGCGCTTGACGTCAAAGATTTGTTTGTAAATCACGATTAAGACTGTGGTTTGTAATATCTGAGCGTTTAACCGCTTTAGTAATGTCACTGCCCTTGCCCAGTAAACTCTCACAGTGACTGTTTTGTCCTACTTACTTTTAAGGAACAACGGGGCATATTAGCAACGCTTTGCGATAACTATCGCAAAGCGTGCTTAGCGCTCCTTTTCCTAACGCCCGCTATCGCAGGCTTTTATCACGGAGATATCGTGTTATTAGCAACGCGCATCTCCAAGGCGATTAAAATTCCTGTGATAGCGGGGAAATCGCCGTTTTGCAGGGAACATCGCTGGTTTTCCAGCGATGTACCCTGCAAAACGGTGATAACCTTGCTGATACGACCCTGTGGTCGTATCAGCAGAATCCACCCCCTATGTTAGGGGTGACTAAGTCAGGAATTTAGCAGACGTTAGTTTTTGGAGAAAACAGCAGTTTTCTCCAAAAACTAACGTCTGCTAAAATGCTAGGGCATCCTTGCTGATAGCGCGAAGCCGCGTTATGGATGTTCTGACATGTAGTGAATGTCAGGAACGCCCACTTTGCATCTCATTAGAGATGCAAAGGTAGCGTAGTGAAAAAGGGTGCTAACATGTGAATATGCATGTTAGCACCCTCTTGCTGATAGGGCGATGGTTTTATCTCCGCTTTTCTGGCTTTTAAAGCCAAAAAAGCGGAGATAAAGCCTTTGCTGATATGCCCCCAAGTCAGCTATGGGCCAAGCCAGCTTATGGGTCTAAAATGGACCAGCATTTTACATATACATATTTTGTACAGATGCTAAAACAAAATAGATATCCTGAGTTTTAAGGTGCTTTCGCCATATGATGATTAGCGCGAGCGGGCCGAGCATTAAAAGCATCAAGGTGACAATGGGTTCATGTTATCTCGCCACATTCTTCAAAGACGTTATTTGTGTTTTCAAGAAAATGCCCAGACACTGGCCATAGGAGACCTTCTATGATACAACGTGGTCCGACGTAAATTATCTGAATGTTTGTATGCAAGCGGGTCAGTCCTTTCTCTCGGAGAGACACCAAAGCCAGCCATGGGCCAGGAAAGAATAATCACAACTCAGCAGCAGGGTGACCTTGGAATGACATGTCATTCCATTTTTTAAAAATCGATTCCTTTTATGCTTAAGATTTAAAATGTAAATAACTATCATCACTTCTAAACTCTTCAGGATGATAGATATCTGTTCATTTGGCCAGGAAGATTGTTTAAAAAAGATAAAAGGCATACATCTCAGATGGAAACGCCTTCCTGTCTGGATTTTCCTTTGCATTATGGGTATGAGGTAGACTTTGCTTGCTGGTAAGGTCTTTCTGTTGGAAACTGTCTGAATAGCTGTGCTTTCAGGCACATAGAGTCACAGTTGATGAACACCCTGTTTTGACTTGAGTGTAGGTATTGGCTCGCCCATGCCACCACCCACCGCTGTACTTCCAGTGTCATCACTGGCCCTACTTTTCGATTTCAATGGCACTCCAACCATTGGCAAACAACAGCGTGTTGGTAGGGCTGCCACCATGCTGATGTCTTGAACATACTTTTGGAAGGGCTTGCAGTAAGTGGCACATCACAGCCTAGGTAATGCCTGGGACTCCACCATGGCCCCTGTGCCGCTTTGCCGTGAACTCTTCCCAGAAATTCCTTAGAGTCCTTTGGCCATGGTTTATGAAGATGACCCCACTCCTCCGTTTGCACGAGCGCCTTCTCACCATGAGGGAACTGAGATCTGCAAGGCCTTCTATGGATTCCTGAGAGAGGGGAAAGCATGGGATTGCCCATGAATCCTGGTGGCCCATGTCCCTCTCTCTCTGGCTCTACATGGATGGAACCCCTAGGAGTTCCTGAAGTTTGAGGAGGGTGGCACAAATGACCAATGACAGCTGCACCATCTTTAGAATTGAACAGAAAGTAAGAGGGTCTGGTCTTCCCAGAGCCAGAGATTCCCCCATGAGTTTAGTGTGGGTTCCCAGAAGTGGCCTCCTCCGACCAAACTGATACCAGAGCTCCTAGTACTGTGTGACTCGCACAGAACCTCTCAAAGAAGCAGAGAGAGGATTTAACTATGAAAACATCTTATTGCACCTGCTGAGCCACTTCATGGTGAATTGTTTGTTGAAAACTCAGATAAGAGCACTGAACCGAGAGCTTACTTGATCATTTCAGTAACAGCTGGTGCTTGAGGGGTACACTATGCTATTTCAATGAAGTTTTATCAGCTCTTGTTCACTCTAGGGTCTCTCGGCACCAAGATGGAAGACCCGAGAGCAAACCCAGTCTAGCGATCAAAAATCAAAGTGTTCCGTTTCTTCCTGAAACAAAGATAATGGGATATCGCTGGAGATATTAGGAGCATTAGGAGATTTCCTTAAATGCATTCAGTGGAATGTAGGTCTTTCAAATGCAGTGATAGGCAACCAGACCAATATTCTCTCTTCCTGCATGATATCTCAGCGGCATGACTTAGTTTCTGCAATCACAGGAATTCATAGGGTCGGTCTCACTTGATAGGCCAGTCCATGGGCCCATAAGGGTGATTCCACCCAGCATCTGTCATACTTCTGCCAGTCATTTCTCATCCTGAGGCACACTGCCAACTGTGCCAAGCCTAGACCTTTGTTGTGGGACATAATCTGCTGTAGTGTCCAGGAGTGTCCCTGTACATTTGGAAGGAGACCATATCCTTGCAGACAGAACTAAGCAGGATCTTATTTAATAATTAGGAACTTAACAAAAAACTGAAGCCAAGCCAACATGTTTCGCGACCTCGTAAATCATTTGTTGCCTTATCTGGGCAAACACATGGGTTTCTCAAAATATATAACAAGATTTATAGGATACAGTCAACTCATTAGAGTAATCCAGTTTAGAGAGAGGATGACCCTCTTCAATATTATAAAAAAAATGTTTTTCGCTTCAATGCTTAAGTGTATGTGCCCAATTTGATGAACAGAATGATAACCGCCCCCTCAATTTTTGAAACGGCAAGAAAGTCGTGGAGCTCTTATCCGTGTAGTGAAATAGACCGCTGTGAGCATTGATTCTCACGAGTCTCCAAGGCTACTGCGGAACCGCAGAGCGAGAGCCTCACTGCACTGCACCACCCATTGCTGGAATGGATGCGCCTCTGCCATTGCTCCTTACAGCCACAGCGTATCAACAGACTGCTCTGCCAGTACTACACCAATGTGTGCAGTGTGACATCAGACACCGGTGCATTCTGGGGTATGCGGTGAAATGTGTAAATGTATCACGTTTTGTGTGTACATGCTAGTGCAAACCATTAGCAACACTAGAGGTGGGTAAACCAACTAATTTCCAAGGGGTGAGGGATCCAGAGCCACACCAAGAGCTTGGCTTGGCTTTAACAGCCACACACGAGCTGAGCCTTGAAAATATTTGGCATCTAAATCGTGCAACAAACATCTTGTAAAATATGAGAAAGTCTTCTTCAGAGTTCAAAAGTGTATTTCTTAAACATGCGGCAGTGTTTCACCTTAGTACATCAGATTAGATCACTGTATTGAAAGCATTTGTAAAAAGTGATCGTTTTTAAACATGAACTGAGAAGTATTCCTGCCCCCAGAACGAACAGTGTCATTGGTGAACTAAGTGGCAAGTCATTTATTCTAAGTACCCTGTGTGTGGGCTAGATTCTTATCATGCATGGAGCAACATTACAGTGCAGTAAACCAAAACGCAAGAGATTCTTTGCAGGGTGCATCTTGTATTCGTGGTGCTCTCATATCTCATATGTGATAATGAAGAAAAAAGAGGCTCAGTGTAATAAACTTTTTGCCTAGGATCACATAATTTGGTTAAGTGGGGAAGCTGGGATTGAACCCACGTTTTCTAGTTTCAGTTCGTGCAGCTCAGCCACTAAAACGGGTATCTCTTTCTCTCTGCTTGTCACATCAGATATTACTGCATTGTCTTTAATTCGCGGTGCATGAGGGGCAGGCAGAAGGCACATGAAAACTGAGCTCATTTTGGGCTCGATGTTCCAAGAGGACCTCGAGTGGGCCAGAGCCCAGCATCTGACTGGAGCCCAGCTCGAGCTCTCAGTGGCTCGCCCACTTCTAAGCAACACCTCTTATGCAACATGCGGCAGTAATGCCTGCTTGTGTTTATGTAATGCACAGTGTAAACTCTGCAAATACCGACAGCTTGTTTTCAGCTTTTGTTAAAATGTGGATTTATAATGTATGGTACATTTAAGCAAATATGATTCTTTTAAAGGTGTGAAATTACATCCAGAGAATACTGTGATTTTATGAGAGGATATTTCCACGAAGAAGCAACGCTCTGTTCCCAGGTAGGCTTTTGTATGTTTTTGGTTCAGTCGCTGCTTTCAGTATTTCTAAATCACAGCACAATCCATGCAAATCATGGAGCCTCATTTAAACCACTCAGATATCGCTGACCTCCCTGTTCACTTTATTTCAATAAGTTGTGTTGTTTAGCAATAGCAAGATATATTGACTTTGATCTAGCAGTTGCTCGTATGCCATGAGAGACCTCTACCCATGTACCTCACATAGGCACAGCTGATACATGGAATATGTATGAAAATAGTCCCTTTATAGCATTCCACATCCCCTCACAGCTTGCACATGTGACTCTTAGTGGCTACAGGGCAAATCGTTCGAAATTTGGGTCGATGTCCATCTTCTGGTTGGGTTGATGTCCATCTTCTGAGCTAACAAAAGAAAAATGGAAATTTAAACTATGTATATTTTTCTAAAAACAAAGGTATTAATGATGTGCCGTTAAAGTATTTTGTATTCTAAGTGAATTTCTGCTACTCATGTGTTATGATTTTCTATGTAAAAGTCGTTGTTTTGAAGCATGTTTAAAGATGAGGAATATTTGCGTGCACTCCTTACGTCACTACATATACGACCAATGCATGTTTAGTATTACTCAGCGTTCTTTAATATGAGATACAATGTAATGTGCATCATCAGTTGTTTGCCATGGTTCAGCCATGCACCCCATGACAGTCTGTTCGGCCATGCATGCTAGGAATGGTCCGCTTAAAGGGGCTGTGTCACTTCCAGGCAGGACACAGCCTGAGGGCGGAAGCGAGACCCGAGGGGGATCACAGCATTATGTGGTCAGTGACAATGAAGAAATACATTGAAATCACGGGGACTCTAAATAATGTTTGTTTGATTTCTTGTAAAAGAGGTTGTGCTCTCGTTGGTGTCCCTTCAAGAAAGATAATTTATTCTGTGCATAATATTGATATAATAATGATAGCATTTATCCCAAAATATAGCACTCTATTCCATTCACACAAACTTGGGGGCATATTAACAAGGACCAATTGCTGGCCCCACATAGCGGTAGAAATATTATCGCCGGCTATCGCTAAATATTATCGCCATGATAACGCTATATTAACAATACATAGCGCTATGGCGATAATATTTCAGTGATAGCGGTGTTTACCATGGAACATCGCTGGTTTTCCAGCGATGTTCCATGGAAAACAGCGATAACATTGCTGATACGACCCTGTGGTCATATCAGCATAATCCACCTACCATTATTAGTATGCCTTAGTCTGGAATTTAACAGACATTAAATTCCAGCGTTAAGGCCGAGGTAGCGCGATTTTTTTAATCGCTGCACCTCCTTGTTAATATTGCGAAGCTGCCTTCGTGATATTTTCATGTGTTGTTTTCACAGCCACGCCTTCTTTGCGTCTCATTAGCGATGCGAGGCTGTGAAAAAACGGGCTCTACATCAAAGAAACACGCGCCAGCGTGTCCTTGATGATATTGCGATATAATTATTGCCGCTTATCGCCCGAAAACGGACGCTAAAGCGGCGATAATTATATCGCCAGCCCTTGCTAATATGCCCCTTGGTTTTTGCAGTATATGAAGAAAGTGTATTCAAAACGACTTTTACTACAATACACGTCATCTTTAAAATAGGTGTATAATTCCAAGAAAATAATATGAAGTTTCTTATTGGTACTATCACTCAAGTGAATTCTTGCCACTACTCTAGCCACATTCTGTCATCCTGTATCGCATTTCTTAATATATTTTATTATCATGTTTTGTAAATACACTGCAGCGCTGTCCTTAACAGCACTCTACTCAATACAAATTACACCAGTCCACTTTACGATAAAGTCTTTATCGACTTTTTGCATTTCATTGTTACCAGTTTTACATTTATTTAAACACGTTACCGCACAACTAAAATTTGGCCAGTAGGTGGCAGTAAATGAACATTTCCAATTCAAGTGCTCTAAGAAATAAAATTGGAACTTACTGTTGTGATCCACTTACCGACAGAATGATTAAAAGAACTCACAAGCCATGCCCAAGCACTGCAGGCCTGATTAACAAAGGTAAACTCCACTTTTAAGTATGTTTACACTTTTCAGAAATGTTACTACTTTCCAGTATTCACAAACTGTACTTTTCCAGTAACTTACACTTTTGTAGTAACTTGCATCTTTGTAGTAAGTGCAGCACTACACATAGCCAACCACTGGTACTGCAACATCTCACCAAAGAAAATAATGGTGGTAGGGACATACTGCAAAAAGTCTAAGTTACCATGAAAGTGCAGTTTGTGAATACCGAAAAGTAATAAGCTTACTCAAAAGTGTAAGTTACTACAACGTGCAGTTTGTGAATAGCACTTTCAAATCGGTTTTGTAGTAGTACCATGAAACCACAAAATAAAGTTCTGTTTGTGAATCAGGCCCCCTCTTTTTAAGGCAAGGACTGATGAAAGCATATCTTTAGCAAATAACACAGCCTGTGGGGGCCTCAATGCTTCCCTTGTCATCTCCCAGGGCTAGCATGCTGATGTGTGCTACAGACACGTGCTCCAGTTCTGAGGCTCTAATGTAGCTTATAAGTTAAAAAATCGCACACGATTAAGATATCCTAAAGAGTTTTGAGCACCTGAATTGATGTCCTAGACAGGAGGTACTAAATCAGGGGTCTCCAACCTTTTCTGTAGTAAGAGCGACATCTGATCAGTGAAAATCATTGTGAGCTACTGCAGGCCAAGTCACTCGTGCAATGTTACCAGACACCCCCACGTCTAGTTTCATTGAATTTAAACCTAATGTCCATACAGCCTACGACTAGGGTTGGAACAAAATACTTGGGCTAGGGGCACTATGAAAGGACCGCCATGTGTGTCAGTAACAGTGTTGTCTTTGGGGATGTATGAACATGTGTCCGTGTGAATGGGATATATGTGTACGGGTTACTGAGAGCCTATGTCTTATGCATTTGTGGCATTGGAAGACCTTTCGTCATATGTGGCACTGTTACATGTTAATACAAGCATATAACCATTTTTTTAAATGGGAAAAATGTAAAGTCTAGAAAACTTTCTGAAAAAATGTTCATGATATGGAACATTTTTCTCCACTTGCAATTTCTCCCACTATAAATAATGGCTGTATTTTTCAGTTATAAATATGACACCGTGCCTACCAGCCACTGGGAGCAAGACGCCTGCTGTGTGTAAAAGCTACACTTTTAAATGGAAGAAAAATAACCTGAAGAGTTAACTTTATGTTTATAAGGATTCCATAAAACTCATAATTTAAATAATCCTGTGTCCCTGTGTCACATTTACAAACCCCAGGCATCTTTCTGACAGTGGCCTGCTGACAAGCTGTCATGTTTTTAACAGAAAAGTACAGCCGTTTGTTTAAATGGGAGGAACTTAAAGTAAAGAAACATGTTTCATAAAACATTAAGATGCAATTGGCTTAATTGAAAGTGGAGAAAAACATTCAAACTTAATGTTTCATAGAAATATTTTTCTTCACTTCAAATTGTTCCCAATAAAAAAGAGGACTATATTTTTCAGGTATAAATATGGCACAGTGTCTACTGGCTGCTGGGAGCAAGATATCTGCTGCTTGTAAATGCAACACTTTGAAATGGGAGAAAATTAAAATATTAATCATTAAGGTAGTTTTTCATTTCAATTTTCTACCATTTAAAAGTGTTCAGAAACAAACTCCAATATTGAGCTGATAAGTTCTTATTTATGAGCTAAATACCTCAGTGCTTCAGTTCTTCACCTCTGTGCCCTGGGTCATAAATCTTACTCCAGTACTATTCATTATCAGGCACTGCTATGTCCAGCCTGAAAATAAGAATGTAAAATTCCCTCAAGTGGGTGGAGACAGGACTTCAGGCTGCCTCCCTCAACTGGGTGGAGACAGTACCTCAGGCTGCCTCCTGACAGACATTGTATAGTCAGGCCTGAGTGCTGGTAGAGCCTAAGATCTGTAGGCAGAGGTCATGGATCAAAACATTGTGACTTCAAAAATGGCAATGTCAAAAATATAAATAACTCCGCAATGCCTCTAAAAAACGTTAGCAAAACCCATCATAAGTTAAAAAATCACACACGATTAAGATATCCTAAAGAGTTTTGAGCACCTGAATTGATGTCCTAGCCAGGAGGTACTAAATCAGGGGTCTCCAACCTTTTCTGTAGTGAGAGCGACTTCTAATCAGTGAAAATCATCGTGAGCTACTTAAGGCCAAGCAGCTTGCGCATTTTTCTAAGAGACCTCCCCCTACGCCCATCTGTAAGGGCTACACTAGTGTTTGAACTACAGTTGACTGCACAACCACAGATTGTTGTCGTTTGTGTATTGTTGAGGGCAGGAAGGTAATATTTCTACTAACATTACTACAATAATATCATGGCTAGCCAAGTGACCTGATATCGGTTGTAACACATTCACACAGTCCTGGCTTTTAGATTAAATCTTGCATGCTGACATTTAGAGCCCAAACTTCCAATTCTAAAAGCACATACACAAGGCCCAGAATGCAACGTGCTGTTGGGCAGAAAGGCAAGATTGGATGAGAATCGCATGTGACGTGTCTGGTGGCATTTCTGGAAATGGAAGATGGACATATATTTTCATGAAGACACATTTACACCTTGCTTTTCCAGCCTTCTTTAGTCTATTACTTAAATTACATTATTTGTGATTCGAAGCGTTCCTATTTAAAAAAAAAAGAAATCCCTCTTTAAAACGTAATTTTATGTTCTTGTTGTCCATCTGCCTTAGCCGCAGAGAATGGGCTTGTTTTTATGAACTTGGCCGGACAAACTGCCACCATGTGTAACCCACCTTGACTGCCATCTCCTGTGTAATGTTGTTGAGTTGTAAGATAACAGTGGGGCAGAGTGTGCCTTGGGGCCTCCGACCTTTCAGTAAGGCAGAGGTAATGCATATGATGAGCATTTTACACCCCCTGACAGCACAGACACTTGGTTCATAATGGATATGCAGCGTGACACCCCTGACAATACACACACTTTTCACATAATGGATGTGAAGTGTAACAACCCCTGGCATCAGAACTTCCCTCAACGTCCCACAGGTGGACAGTTTTTGATATTCTAACAAGCACTGCCTCACCGTAAAAATGATCTGGCATAAGACTGAACACAAACATGGTAGCAAGCATGCCTAATGTTTTATTTCAGTGAGCCTTTGAAAGTTGCACTCATATGAAACACTGTTTTATAACGTTTCAGCTAATCCTGGGAATGTGAGCACATACACTACCTATTTTATACAATTGAAGTGTTTCTCTGCAAATGAAGAAGTGCATGTGTACCATTTTATTTGTTTACATTTAAAATGTTTCAGTTCTTAAAACTATTCCTTCAAGCGGAAAAATAAATCACTTTCTGTTTCCTTGCAGTGTGCAAATATAAAGTTAATTTAAACAGGAGAGAAATCATCACATAAATAGAGCCTGCAGCGTTTAACTCCGTTTCTCTTTTATTAATGGTTTCATGTG
This sequence comes from Triturus cristatus, assembly GCF_964204655.1. Lineage (NCBI taxonomy): Eukaryota > Metazoa > Chordata > Amphibia > Caudata > Salamandridae > Triturus > Triturus cristatus. The sequence continues at coordinate 817,698,472 of NC_140593.1, read as the reverse complement.
ACCTGACAGGGGCTCGCTACGGGTGTGGAGCTTATGAGGCCTGTATAGGGTTCTTTAGCTTAACCTGCTGCCCCGGTCAAACTGGTGGCATGCTGAACAAGGCAGGTGGTACGGGTCACGGTGGCAGTTTATTACTGCTTGCACCATCTGCACGTTTTCCAGCACTGCCCGCTCCGCTCCGCTCTGCCATGCCTGCTGCTCTGCACCGGAACTCCACGTGCAGGATGAAAAGCGCGGTGCCAGGATGTGAAAGGCAGGTGGCTCTGAGACTTCTTGAGGAACAACGTCATCCTCCTTGGCCCGCCCACCCCTCCACAGCTAAACTCAGGCTAATCTGAGCAGCTAGTTTGGGTGAGGGAGGTCAACATAAAAAAAGGCCGAAATGCTCTCAACGATGTTAATGGGCTATTAAATTGCGATACTACCGGGGCGACCTACTCACTGGGCCTTGGCAAGCTACCGGTAGCTCGCGATCGACCGGTTGGAGACCCCAAATAGACCAAGTCTCCTAGGAAACCATGCGTTTCATAACAGAGGGTTAATTGTATGGCATTTTCCAGTCCTCCCCTCTGCCACCCATTTTGTGCGAATAAGTGCCAGGTCTTATGCCATTTCCATTTTCATGCTTTGGTACCTCCTCCACCAGTGGTTAATGTGTAAAAACAATAAGTGCCGGTGCTCTCGTCAGGAGGCAGCTTGCACCAATCCATTTCTCCTGTTAGCTCCGCCTAAAACAGAACCAACTATTAATCATGAAAGTGTGGTGAGTATGTGGCGTAATGGCCTGACCTGCCAACTTCGGAGCTGGGGAACCAGGTTTGAGTCTCGACGCAACATCCTGTGATTCTGGGCAAATAACTTAATCCCCCCGTGCCTAGCATAAATGAATGTGACCTCAAATGGTGCTCCTGAAAAGCACTGGTGTTGATGATTAAGTGCCAGTGCTGAGCACCGGAAACAACCGGCTCAAATTAAGCACTGACCTCCACTAGTTTTCCAGTTCACTTGCACCATTCGTTTAAAGTGAGTGATTCACAATGGTCATCAGTCAGGCTGTCATTTCTCTCCCTAGCATATGGTGCTAGACATTTGGCCCCAATGGCACATGCATTCTCATCATTGTTTACTTACAGCCTGGTATTTGATGCCAAAGTGAATGTCAAGATGACAGATATTCATTAATGGATTGTAACTAGGTGGATATCGGATGAACCCACATGATGACTTAGATATAGACCACAAAAGGGGAAGGTGGGCTAGTGGGGAGAGTCTGCCGAGAGTGAAGATATGGAAAATAATGCATGAGAGTGGAAGGCAGGCGGTCAAGTCATGCACCAAGGGAGGATGCAGTTACAGAGGGTGTGTGGTGTTGAGGAGGTCGACAGTAAATTATGGTGCAGGAGCCACTGACTGGCTGACAGTAAGTGAGGCAGAGAAAATCTTTAATACCATTCCGAATGGTCTTTGCTTCCATCTGCCTTCTCTTCGGTAGCCCGTTAAGCTCACCCCAGCCTGTAGAGTGTTTCAAAGTATATATCTCAAAGCCTACAAAAGGTGACAAACATGGATTCTGTGCAATATCGCAGAAAATAAAAATGAACAAATATGATTCTTACTATACAAGTGCGGGAACAGTTTTTTCTAAAAATAAGAGAAGTTATTATTCTCCACTTTCACTCCTGTAATTTTACCGTTCGCCTAACTCGTGCTGCACGATTGTTGTAATCTCTGCATGGAACCAAAAATGCAAAATTATGCCCAAGGTATCAAGCACGCCGCGTGACTTTTTAAAAAAGTGATTCATTTTTTGTGTCTACATTGTATGTTTCAGGTGCACTGTATGGATGACGTCTGCGGACTCCTGCCCTTCCTGAACCCCGAGATTCCCGACCAGTTCTACAGGCTGTGGCTGTCCTTGTTTCTTCATGCAGGGCAAGTATTGGCCAGTGATACGAGTCCTTTCCACAGACGGCCGGCAGCGTCTGACACGAGTTGTGTAGCGCACTGCAGATGTTAATGCTGACCTTCAAGTACTGCCATACTTTACAGCACACATTGTTGAACCTCAGAGCCATTTTTCGGCCGTGACACATATTGTTCACAGTTAAGAATGGCTTCATTGCACCCTGGCAGTAATTCACAGAAGAATCCCTGACAGGCATGAATCGTTTGCCCCATAATCCAGAGAATCTGCAGCAGTGAACTCGAAAGTGTGACACTACAAGCCCTGCAGAAGCAGCCTACAAACCTCTATCCTTAATACATGTTGAAGGTATAATTCGAGCCTGAGTAATACACTGTAGAGTGTGTCCAGTTCCCCACTTTCTGGTGAATAATTCTGTTACAGAGACCAAGTAGAGAGTAGCAAGGCAGAGAAGACTGACATTGTAACAACTTTAACCCCATGCACGTGTAGCTCCGCCTGGCAGGCACACTGATGCAGTACCCCAAGAGAAGGAAGAAAGCACACAGGAAAAGGTGAATGGCAACACTCCTGGTCTTCACCAATCAGAAGGCATACTGAACCTCTGAGTAAACCAGTCTCCGGCAGTGATCTCCTTCCATGCTCATTGGCCGATAAGGAGTCAGCTCCACAAATCTTAACCCCTTGCGTGCGGGTTTATTTCTCCCGCTGTGCGGGAGAAATAAACGGCGTTCGGGAACACGACGGCTCCCGGCCGTCGTGCGCACACGCCCACCGTAATGCACGACGGCCGGGAGACGTCATGCGCACTCAAGGGGTTAAAGGGTCAGTAGTTCCCTTTCTACAAAAAGCTGTAGACTGTTGTGGAACACTGCTGAGACAGAAAGGGAGAATTGAGGAGAGGATGTAGCCTTATGGCTAGAGCGGTCGACCTCGAAGCTGGGCAACTGGGCTCGAGTCTCGGCAACAACACTCAACATCATGCGATTCTGGGCAAATCACTTTAACTCCCCATGCCTAACAAAATTGAATGTGTTCTTCTGTAACGAAACTGGTGCTCATGTAAAGCGCTCTGATACCAGATGTCTCAGGTCCAGTTCGCGCTACATAAAACTCTAACAAATTTTGTGTATGTATGCCAATATTCTATATATTTAAACATTATTGCCTGCACGTGTAATTCCCCTCCCTATAGGTCTTGACCCAGACCGCAGCCTCTGAGGGCCTTTTTTATGAAGCCTTGCAACACTTTTACACTGCCGTTGCATCACTTTTAGTCACGCACCGGCGGCGTAAAAAACGAGCCACGTTGCGCCCTATTTACAAAGTGACACATCTAAGCAGATGTGTCTCTTTGTAGAACCCTGCGCTACATTATACCTACGTCAGGTATATTGTATGCAGGGTGGGCGTTCCCCCACAAGAAAGCCTCGTAGAAGTGGCACAGTGAAATCTAAAAGATTTCAGTCGGCCACTTCGAGGACGCCACTGCATCAAAACCTTAGACCTGCCTCTTAGCAGGCGTAAGGGTGACACAGGGCAATGTGAATCAGCCTACCCCGTGTATTGCTGGAGTTGTGTCATGCTTACGACACAACTCCAGCAATGCATGAGTTTTGCGGTGACAGTTGCATCAGGATTCTTGGCGCATCTGTAACTTCTTGCGACATGGAGCGCCGTACAGTAAATACGGCGCATTCATGGTGTCGCATGGTGGACGCAGCGAAAAGTGTTGCATCACTGCTTTCAGGCAGCAATGCAACACTTTTCATTGAAAGCAAGCATTGGCATAGCCAATAGGTCTCACCTTTGGGACCTTTTAAGTGTTTACCCACAGCTATTGGGTTTGCCAATGTTTTTAAGATATGGTGTAGAGCAGTGTGGCTGCTGTGCAGCATGTTGTAAAGTTATAATAAAGCGTTGTATTTTTTTAATTTTACATAAAACCAAGAAGATATTATGTAGAACTGAACGACCCTATTAAAAAAGAATGAACAGAACAAATGTCTTCTAGATTTTTTGTTCTTGTAGAAGGTTATAACTTGTTTTATGAAACATTTCCCATAGACTGATTTAGACATGTATGATTCATTGTCTCTATAGAATGTGTGTGATTTAATGTGCTCTGACACCCAATACTATTATGAGAAGTGCTAAAAAATACATGAATGTGAGAGGGGCTTGGATGAGATGGGCTTGGAAGAGATGAGGGTCATTTTGGAGGGGGGTAGTGAGGGAATCAGTTGAAAAGGAGGTTATGGGGGGTGGATGCGGCAGCAAAAGGATTATAACTCCGGGCGCCACTAGCAATAAAATTGGGTCTGCTCGTCCTGGTGCACAGCACTTTGCAAACACAACTTCGGTCAGGATCCGTGCCCATGTTCACGATAACCACCGATTATAGAAACGAGCATCATGTAAGTTTTGCAGCATGAATCTTTCTGGATTCACTATGCTGTGCATTATTCCGCGATCTGGTGGTTGGGTCCGGATTCGTAGTCTTTCTTTTTTTTTTTTTTTTTGTAGCCCAGGTGGGCGTCGACGTCCCACCATTTGGTGCACCTCTCGTGACGTCGTCGTGCTTCCTGCGAAGTCCCACCTTTGGGGCGCCATCTTCAGATTCTTTTTTCCGCCGTTGGGTCTGGATCGTCATCGAGAAGCTCCAGAGTTTTAGACGGAGGAAGAAGGAAAATACGCGAGTTTCATCGAAGGAGAACCTTTAGAAGACTACAGAGAGAAAGGTATTACAGCCGGGACGACGAAGAAGGAGGGGATCCTCGAAATTCTTCGACGCACAGAGGAAAATGCGCACTCAGAGGCTCTGAGCGCAATGGACAAGACACCATTTAAGTTCTGCCCTAACTGCCACCACAAGTTCGCGCAGAAGGACCAACATCCGGTCTGCAACCTTTGCCTGCCGTTCGACCACGAGAGCAAGGACTGCAACGCCTGTCCTGCCTTCGCGCCGAAGACTCTCCGGGTGAGAGAACGTCAGAGGAGAGCCAACTTCAGCATGGAAGGCAAGGGTAAGGCCCCATCGCTGTATGATCTGGGCCTATCCACCGACGATGAAGACAACATCGCCGAGGGACCTGATGTCTTCACGGTCGCAGAGACCGATAAGAAAATGCCTGACGAGGTAAGAGACATGTCGAGTACAAAACCACCGAAAGGGCCCCGAAAATCGGATGGTGACTATCGAAAAAATGAGTCAAAGTCCTCGAAGGAAACACCGGTGCCGAAAATTTCGACGTCCGTCAGTGGTTCAAAGGACAAAAGGCCGAGCGGTTCCTTCGAGAAGGACTCCCAGGTGCCGAAGACCGCCGAGAGGCAGAGTTCGTCGAAACAGACCCACGAGGTGGGACGTTCGGCGACGAAAGACAAGGCCGCGTCGACGCAAGCTCCGTCGAAGAGACCTGCGGTCGACGCCGAGCACATCTCAAGCATGGAGAAGAAAAAGAGGAGGCTCGAGGCGGAGATGGAGAGAATCCTTCAGAGGAAGAAGGAGTTCGACGAATGAATGAAACAATTCAAAATCCCAACGGTCCCGTCGACGGATGTCGTGGAGATCGAGGAGGAAGGGGATTTCGACGCCGAAGAGCTGTCGAGAGGTCCTGAAGAGGAGGAAGAAGGCACCTACTATGAAGGAGAAGGTGATGAAGAGGATCAGCAATCGTTCTACGGCTCGGCGCCGTCGACGAGTCAGGAGCTGGAATGGCAGGACATCGACACCGAAAACCCTGAAGAGCCCGCGGACTCGTATCCTTCGAGGCCTTCGCCGCCTGACGACATCGGGGCGTACAACATGGTCGTCAAGAGTGCTGCAGCAGCCTTTGGTGTGAAATTGGACGAAGAGAAGCCGAAAGCAGACTTTCTACTCGAAACTCTGCTCCCCATCCAGACGAGGAGCCAGTTCCTCCCCATGCTCCAAAGCGTGATGAACCAAGGGAAGGAGGCGTTTAAGGACCTGGGAACATGCCGGTCCATCACACCCAGAACGGAAAAGAAGTACAAGCACTCCTCGCAGGATCCTACTTACATCAAGGGATCGGTCACTGCAGATTCCATCATTGCTTCCACGACCAGGAAAAGAGCCAATGTGCCGGCGACCTCGGGGCCACCTCCTGATAAGGAGAGCAGAAGGATGGACCTCACTGGAAGGAAGGTAGAAAGAAACGCCGCAATGCACTGGCGCATGGCAAACTCAAACGCGCTACTGAACAGACACCAGTACCAGCACTGGGATGAGATGGGGGAACTAGTCAAGCATCTCCCAGAAGAGTACCGTCAAAGAGCTTCCCATCTAGTGGAGGAAGGGAAGAATATCGCCAACTCATGCATCAAGACTGCATTGGACGGGGCAAAAACTTCGAGCAGACTGATGGCCATAGGGATCACTGAAAGGAGGCAGGCTTGGCTCAGAATTTCTGGATTCAAGCAGGAAGTCCAGAATAACATACTGAACACCCCTTTCAACGGTGAAACGCTGTTTGGGGAAACTGTGGACGAGAAGCTCACCCAGCTGAAAAAGGAAAATGAGACAGCAAGATCCATGGGGGCCCTGCAATTCAGAGGAATGCGAAGAGGCACCCCAAATCGGAGACCCTACGGAAGGGGAGGAAGCCAGCAGGGTACGTCGCACCAGACATTCCAGCACGGGCAGCAGGGTGACAGTCACAGCCAGCAGGGACAGCAGAAGCAGAACTGGAAGTACCAGCCTCGAGGCCAGTCCTTTCGAGGGAGAGGAAACGGACGTGGCCAAAGGAGGAGAGGGGGAGACCAACCCTCATCTAAGTGACTACACACACAAAAGGACGCTCACCCACAGCATACCCTGAAGGGTGAAGCGCAATGTAAGAACACCAAGGGGGTTACACAAAACAAGCGCCTACGAGCATGCATCACTGGTAGGCGGAAGACTGGGCCTCTACCTTCAACAATGGCAACAAATAACCTCAGACAAATGGGTTCTCAACGTCATACAGCACGGATACTGCATAGAGTTAGAGAAAAGGCCTCCAAACAAGAAACCAAAGAGAAGACAGCGCTCGGGTCAAGAGCTCGCTCAACTCAGGGAGGAGACACTTCAACTACTGAAAAAGAGGGCCAAAGAACCAGTGCCACGCAGAGAAAGGAACAAGGGAGTGTACTCAAACTACTTCCTTGTACCAAAGGTGGACAAATCACTAAGACCCATCCTGGACCTAAGGTTCCTAAACAAATTCATAAAGACGCAAAAATTCAAAATGACATCACTACAAGAAGTGCTACCCCAAATACGAGGCGGAGACTTCATGTCCACCGTGGACCTCAAGGACGCCTACCTGCACATCCCAATGAACAGGCGACACAAAAACTTGCTAAGGTTCAACATCAACCAGGATCATTATCAGTTTACAACCCTGGCATTCGGCCTAAAGTCAGCCCCAAGGGTCTTCACAAAATGCCTTACAGCAGTAGCAGCGTACCTACGAAGGGAAGGGATTTATGTGTATCCTTACCTAGACGACTGGCTGGTCAAAGCAAGCACTCGCGACAAGTGCGAGGAGCAAGCAGAACGGGTGACAAGAACACTAACAAATCTGGGGTTCTCGACACACTGGGGGAAGTCATTGATAGAACCAGAACAGGTGAAGATCTTCCTGGGAGCGAAGATCAACACCATAGACGGTACGGTGATGCCCAGCGACAGAAGAACAATAGCCCTGCTGAACGAGATGCGTCTCTACCAGAAGGGGCGAGTTCTGACAGTGAGAACAGTGAGCAAGATCATGGGAATGATGGCGTCATGCATCCACCTAGTCCCCAATGTACGGCTTCACATGAGACCATTCCAAAAATGGCTGCAACAGCAATGGTCACAAGCAAGCGAGAGTTGGGAGGATCTAGTGGTTGTTACGCACGCGGTGCAGGAGGAGATAACATGTTGAACAGGGAAAACTTAACTACAGGAAAGACCTTGAAACCACCAAACCCAACTGTGACCATTACCACGGACGCATCACAAATAGGATGGGGAGCACACATGAACAAACTCAGGGTGAGGGGTCTGTGGACTCCGGCAGATGCGGTCAGACACATCAATTACCTGGAATTGAAGACTGTCCTGCTAGCCTTGAAGGCCTTCCAGAAACAGCTATACAACCAGAAAGTGTTGATACAGACGGACAATACGACTACCATGTTCTATATCAACAAGCAGGGAGGGACACAATTGTTCCCTCTTTCCTCTCTGGCACAGGAGATTTGGAAATGGGCCATCCCACTCAAGATAGACCTGCTGGCCATACACCTACCAGGGAAGGACAATGTGGAGGCAGACTGGCTCAGCAGACAGACATTGGCATCCCACGAGTGGGAGCTCAATGGACAGGAAACGCAGAGGCTGTTCCAGAGGTGGGGAACACCGACAATAGACCTGTTTGCAACACGCCTGAATGCAAAATGCCAAAACTTCGCATCCAGACAACCAGAACAGCAATCGCAAGGGAATGCCCTATGGATAAGTTGGTCAAAGACATTTGCCTACGCTTTTCCACCGATACCGCTGTTACACAGGGTGCTCGACAAGTGCAGAACCAGCAACATGACACTGATCCTAGTAGCACCGCAGTGGGCAAGGCAGACATGGTTCTCTCAAATAGTGGAAATGGCACAAGGCACTCCTCACAAATTCACAAGAAGAAAGGACCTGCTCTCCATGCAGAACGGAGAGGTCCTGCACCCAGAACCAGAGAGCCTCAGCCTGGCGGCATGGCTCCTGAAGACTTAGAGTTTGCTCACCTGAACCTACCTCCAAGCACTATGCGAGTGCTGCAGGAGGCAAGGAGACCTACAACACGAAAATGCTATGGGGAGAAATGGAAAAGGTTCACAATATGGTGCAGCAGAAATAAACTACATAATAAAATGACAACAGAGTCAACGGTGCTTAGATATCTCACACACCTACTAAAAAGTAATCTATGCTCATCCTCCTAAGGGTACACCTAACGGCAATCATAGCTTACACACGAGGGGAGAGAAGAGGAAGTCTCTTTACGTCACAGGTAGTAAAGAGGTTCCTGGAGGGGGCGAAAAGAATTGCACCACCAAAGAGGATGCCGCCACCGGCATGGAACCTCAACGTGGTCCTAACCAAGCTTATGAAGGCGCCGTTTGAGCCCATCCACAAGGCCACGCTGCAAATGCTGACAATGAAAACAGCCTTCCTGGTAGCGATATCCTCGCTGCGCAGAGTGAGCGAGCTGCAAGCACTGACACTGCAAGAGCCCTACATACAGATACACAAAGATAGGGTGGTTCTAAGAACAGACCCACACTTCATGCCTAAGGTGGTGTCGGCATTCCATATGAACCAAACAATTCAGATACCGAGTTTCTTTCAAAACCCCACGACAAGCGCAGAAAGAGCACTGCACACTCTGGACGCTAGAAGGGCAGTGATGCACTACATTGAGAGGACCAAAGAGCACAGGAAGACCAAGCAGCTCTTTGTCTCCTTTGCAACTAGTTTCCTGGGTAGACCCGTGACAAAAGCCACCATTGCACGATGGATTGCACTAACAATACAATTCTGCCACAAACAAGCAGGGCAGGAACTATCGGATGGGCCACGAGCCCACTCCACAAGGAAGAAGGGAGCAACTATTACCTTTCTGGCAAATACACCCATTCAGGACATATGCCTGGCGGCAACATGGGCTTCAGTGCACACGTTCACTAAGCACTATTGCGTGGACATTCAGATGAACAAGGAAGCACAAGTAGGACAGAAGGTGCTTCAACACATATTCAACAGCCAACACTCATCTACCACCCAGCCGCCACAAAGATAACAAACCGCTACAAAGTCTATGCACAGCATAGTGAATCCAGAAAGATTCACGCTGCAAAACGAATAGTTTCTTACCTGTCGGTGTAGTTTTGCAGCTTGAAGATCTTTCTGGATTCACTAGCGAACCCACCCACCTCCGCCAAGAAGATGAGGATGGAGATAGAGGTGGAAGGACAAAGAAGATCAGAATAATTGAAATAGTAAAGAGAATTGGAAAAGGAAAATTAAGACAACGCCTAGGGTTAAAAAACAAAAAAAAAAAAAAAGGAAGGGAAAAAAGAACCCGAAGATGGCGCCCCAAAGGTGGGACTTCCGCAGGAAGCACGACGACGTCACGAGAGGTGCACCAAATGGTGGGACGTCAACGCCCACCTGGGCTACAAAAAAAAAAAAAAGAAAGACTATGAATCCGGACCCAACCACCAGATCGCGGAATAATGCACAGCATAGTGAATCCAGAAAGATCTTCAAGCTGCAAAACTACACCGACAGGTAAGAAACTATTCGTTCTGGATCATGAGGTGAGCAGAAAGGCCCTTACCTCAGCATACTGCTCCCAACTGAGAACCTGCATGAGGTGCGCAGAGAAGCCCTTCACTCAGCATGCTGCCCACAACTGTGCCCTGCATGAGTTGCACAGAGAGGCCCTTACCTCAGCATGCTACCCCCTACTGAGACCATGCATGAGGTGCGCAGAGATGCCCTTACCTCAGCATGCTGCCCCCAACTGAGACCCTGCATGAGATGCACAGAGAGCCCCTTATCTCACCTCGCTGCCCCCAAGTGAGAACCTGCATCAGGTGCACAGAGAGGCCCTTACCTCACCATGCTGCCCCTAACATGCAGAAAAAATCCTGGAAGCTGGAGTTCACAGAAGCTGTAAGGTGCAGAAATGGCTGACCCGGAGTGGGGGGGAAGCTTCAGTGCGTGTGAGGAACCCCGAGAGGACTGTGTCTTATCTGCAGTCAGGTTCTGCATGCTCTCGATAGGGCAGTGTGTGACACAGCCTTCCTGGCTCAGCGACGCTGGCATAGCAGGGCAGAAGCGTTCCAAGACCACAGCTTTCTATATGTGGGGGCAAAGGAAACCACCGGCGGCTCCGCTCGCATAACAGCAGCCAAACAAGGGAAGGCACAAATAAAACAACTAGATCTGTAAAAAAATAATAAACTACAGGTTGTGCAGTCAAAAACCAAAAGGAGGACAAGACTGGAGAACGGAAGCCGTGGGGTGAGAATGCGTGGTACCGATAAGGATTAGAATGAGAGACAACCTCTTCATGTCAACCCGGCAATCCCGCAAGGTTACACAACAATGACAGCACAGGCCTTAAAAGAATGACAGACACCAGCATCATGGGGCGAAGGAGAAGGCAAGTCATCGGCGCTCCTAACCCGGGGCTCACAATGCCCCAGGGCCTGTCCTGCACTAGCGGGCGCTCAGTGGGTCTGCTTAACCACACCCGGTGCCAATGGAATTACGCGTCAGGGAATGGCCGCAGCAAAGTTGACAAAATTGTGCAGCAAAAAGAAGGCAAATTACGCCGTGTAAAAGTGGCACGTTTCGTCACAGTATAACTTCCTTACTTTGTCCTTTTTACACTGATTAAGAGTGTCTGAGCAAAAGCTTTTCCCTCATTAGTACCAGTTTATTACCAAAATACAGCAATAAGCAAATAAAAGCGATAAATCAAACTTTACGAAGAGCCTTATACTGCAGCGCAGGACTCGTTGCAGCGTTAGAGTTAGAAACTATTTTTGTTACGCAACAAATGATGGATTATGTAGCTAATGCGGCAAATACATAATTATGTGGAAAACGGTCAGCCGCAAAAATCACATAATTTCAGTGTCCTCACTATACCCTGCACAAAGTTTTACACAGCGCCTTGGATTTCTAGCTTAAAGTACCAGCAGATGTTAAATGGGTCGGTTTACCCGTATCCTGACCACAGGTTTCCATGGTTGAATCTCCACAATGCCAAGGCTGTCGTGCTGTACCAGCGGGTGCTCAATGCATTGATTATCTAATTCCGTCCCATAGGTTTGCACGATGCCCCTGAACCTCCACCATGGCACAGCCTTGGTGCAGAAAAATGGTGCGGCAAGGTGGCCATGTCATTTTTGCTTGATGACTTATGTGAACGTATGGGTCACCATGCTGTGCGCGCATAGGAAATGACAAAATGACAGCAACATTTACATGCACTGCAGAGACAGCCTGCATCTGCCTCTTGATGGCAAGAAAGATGCCCCTGCGCGCTGCTGCTCGCTCCCGCAAGGTGGATGCCAACCATGCATGAGTGTGAGGAACAGTGCAGACCGATTTCTAGCGTTCATCTCCTAGTGTAGCGCATGCGCGCTGCGCTAGGCTCAACCTAAAAAGCCCTGAGTGTTTATGATTTTCTACATCTCTTTGACAGACTTTGCTTCCCTTTCTCTAAAATAAGGAGTTATGTTATCTTATAACTATTTGTAAAGCACGCGTCTCACCCTTGACTGTATCCTGACTCGTGTGTAAATCTAAATAAGAAAATATTATATAACTAATGATGAGCAGTAGTCAGAAATATTTTACCTCATTTGATTAATTGTGTTATTGTCTTTGCATTCTTCTATTGCAGAATCCTTCACTGTTTAGTGTCTGTGTGTTTCCAGTTAACTATTTTACGAGACTTAGAAAAATTAGCAGGCTGGCACCGCATCTCCATCATCTACCTTCTCAGCGGGATCACCGGGAATCTCACCAGTGCTATATTCCTGCCCTACAGAGCTGAGGTAATTACCTATTGAACTGCATATAAAATGGGACATTTCCTTACAAAGGTAAAAGAAAGTCATTTCAACAATGAAAAATGTGTTCTCAATTAAATAGTTGTTTTCCCCGGTGATGCTTCTTTTTGACTGGCGAAAAGGTTTTGAATTTAATAATCTCTGGTTACAGCATCGTAGTAGTGAAAAATTGGGGCAGATAAATATAAGTATAATGTTAAAGGTTAAAGTTAGAGTTTGATTAAAAAAGAAGGGAAAATGTAGTGATAGTAATAGGGTGTGGGAAAAGGAAACACAGAAGGTTAGGATGGGTGACAGGTATTGCTTGAGGCAGGGGTGGCAACATAAGAAAAAGGGTGTCAAATCTAGGCAAGTTTTAAGAATAACCACTGATTATGCATAACAGTTAATTTTTGATTCACTGTGCGTGCGTTTATTTCATGTGAATATCTTCAAAATCGTTCTTTGATTTGGTTCTTTTGGGACAACCATGGAATAAGAAATAGGTGTTGTTGCAAAAAAAAACTACCTGGTAAACACTTAAAAAAACAAGCATTTGCAATGCAGTAGGTCTTGCATTTATGTGCGTAAACACTGCTTGCAGGCTTTGTAAACACATAAAAGGCATTATGATTTACAACGCCAATAGCTCAAACTCTCGCAAATATGAGACCTATTGCATTGCAAATGTTTTTATTTTGTTTTGCTTGCAGTACTTCATGTGTTACAGTTTAAATCTGTGTGTAGTTAAGGAGCAGCATGGCGCACTGTTGAATTGTTTTTTAATAATGATTAAAAAGGTAATTTATGCGAGATTCGCTAATGCGGGGCATGGATGGCTGTTGGAAAATAAAATAAAAATGATTTATAAGTAAATTTAAGCGAGATTCGTAAATGCATAAAATACCGACATTTTTAAGAACAAACAAAACAGCAGTGGTGGGGTCCTGAGAGCACTGTGGGAGCGATGAAAACTGCCCCACTTAACCTCCTCCCATATGAAGGAGGCACCATTGTCTCTCCTCCTTGTCCCTCGTTGTAAAAAAAAAAGTGAGCTGTGTGGAAAGAAATTTGCGCGTGCTGCGTTTGTGAAACTGAAAGCACGCTTAAATTAAACACAAGTAGCGGCCGCCATTGCTTGAAGAGCGATGCCTTTGCTGAAGCGCGAGTGTGGAGCTAGTTGAAACAAAACATGTTTAATTAAAATCCAAGGGAGCCTGCTGTGAGGAAAAAAAAGCTGTGCCCGCCTTCGGCACCTGCTGTGGGGAAAAATAGCGGCGGCTGCCATTATTTGTATTATGCCTGTGTTAGGAGTGGGATGCGGTGTTAAATGATTAAAAAGTTAATTAATGCGAGGTTCGTTAATGCGCAGCATGGTGCGCTTTTGGAAAATAAAAAAGTCTCTGCTCCTTGTCCCGAGAAGTCAAAAAAAGGCGAGCCGTACAGAAAGAAAGGCCTGTGCTGCCTTTTTGAAACTGAAAGCATGCTAAAAATTAAACACAAGAAGCGGCCGCCATTGCTCAAGCAGTGGCGCCACTGCTGAAGTGTGAGTGTGGAGCTGGTTGAAAAATACATTATTAATTAAAATCCAAGGGAGCCATTGTGAGGAAAAAAAGCTGTGACCGCCATTGTTTGTATTGCGCCATGCTTTGCTGAAACATTAAGCACGGTGCCCCAGTGATGAGGAGCAGAGGGTTTAAAAGCGGTCCCCGGGCAATGAGGAGCAGAGAGTTGAAAAGCTGTGTCCCGGGCGATGAGGAGCAGAGAGTTGAAAAGTGGTCCCCTGCAGGAAAGCACCTACTGTGTGCAATAGTAGAAAGTCATTTAAAAGAAATAGTGCTCACAGAGTGTATATAAAACACACAGAGTAACAACACTTAAAAGGGCCAGTCCTTATGGGAGGTTACAAAAGGAGAAAAGGAGGTATTAAGGAGGCACTACTCAGTGTATTCATGAATGAAAAGCAACCATTTAGAAAGGACAATAACAGGAGCCAATTGAAAAGATGTGCGGAACATGGGCGGAGTTTCAAGTCCATACCTGAATACAGGATGTCTCGAGACAGGATAAGGGGATATGGGAGGTACCTGAGTCTTCCATTAAATAGAAAAAAAACATGTTATATCACATATTCAAAGATAACCAAACAAGATGATGGCTTTGAAAAAGAAGGATATAAAAGGGAAAAGTGGATGTGAAAATGTAAAACCGAGCAATCTTTATATCCTGGTACCTCTGTGTAAATTCCACGATTTGAGAATTGTTTACTACGCTTTCATGGTAAATCTTTTAAATGAAATGTGCTAGTAAGCTCTCAAAGTCCATGTAAAGTTGATGTTTTGATCATACAATAGTGCTCCAAAACAATTTATGTAGCTAATTTCACTGCAGATGTTTCGCTATGAGACTTGTGGATGCAGGCTGAAAGACCAAGTGTATGCCTTTTTGATGTCTGCTGTTGAAATGAATGCTAATGATAAACTGCTTTAGTGTGCCATCTGTTCAGTTCATTAATCTGTTGTCCCTTGGTAGGTTGGCCCAGCAGGATCTCAGTTTGGAATTCTGGCGTGTCTCTTTGTGGAACTCTTTCAGAGTTGGCAGATTCTGGCAAGTCCCTGGCGTGCATTCTTCAAACTGCTGGCAGTTGTTCTTTTCCTGTTTGCATTTGGCCTTCTTCCCTGGATCGACAACTTTGCACACATCTCAGGCTTCATCAGTGGATTTTTTTTATCTTTTGCCTTCTTACCATACATTAGTTTTGGCAGGTTTGACCTGTATCGGAAACGCTGCCAGATTATCATATTCCTGCTTATATTTTTTGGACTGTTCTCAGGATTAGTGGTTTTGTTCTATTTTTACCCGATCAAGTGTGAATGGTGCGAGTACCTCACTTGTATTCCATTCACCGATAAATTTTGTGAGAAATATGATCTTGACGCTCAGCTTCATTAAAGAAATGGACCTGCTTTTCTATGCTGGAAAGTGACATTTTTATGATATTATAAATCCCTGAACAGTTTTTAATTATCTGAAAAGCTTGATCATCAACTCTGACATTTAATTAAAATGCAATATTTAGCACTTGACAAAGCCATTTGTGCCTTGTCAGAAGACACCCGACTTTTCTGAATACAGAACAATTGTGCCTTACTGTAGTTCACTTTATTGAACCATTTTGTGTTGCCATATTTTTGTAATACTAATTTCAGTACTCTGTAACCAGTTTTGTTTACTACTGCTATGGTGGTGATTAAATTTACGAAGTAGCGTTTTAGCTACCACTAACTGATGCAAAACAAAAAAGAAAAGTGTACGACTGTTTGTCTTATTTATTATTACCCAAGGAATATTTCTTTTGTGATTCCTTTAACTGTTCTGGAAACAGTAGAATTACCAGTCTTGGCCTTTTTGATCTTAGTATTTTTTGGGGGGTCAGCAGTTACAAAAATATACAATTTCTAACTTAGCTCTGTCATCCTTCTTTGCCTGGTCAAAAGTGAACAATGTGTACTTTGCCACTGTCAGTGCTGGTTCTACAATCAGCAGAAGGAATGAAAATTGAGCACCGAAGGCTGCCACAAGAAATTATACCGCATACAGGTTTCTTTTTAAACAATAATTATTTCATCCTACAATGTCTTGTAATGGAAGAACTTGCAATATGGTTGTTTAATATTCTGTAAATTTCCAGAAACAATAAGGTTCCAGGTTATTAAAGAAATAACATTTTTACAAGTGTGTCCCATTTGTGTAAAAATATTTGTGATACAATTATAACCACACCTGTGAAATGTTTCTGCCAGAATTTGGAAAGCTTTATCGCAAAAGGAAGGCATACGCGAAAACGAAGAGATGGGCAGCCTAATTAATTTTCTTTAATGATGTACGTCTGGAGATTATTAGCAGTAGACTGAATAGCCTCAATTAACACCTTGATGCCCAATTGTTTTCAGGCTGTTTGATAAGCGCTATTTAACTGATCACATAAATGACATCACAAAGTATACAAGGACAAGCTTTAAAGTGCTTCACTCGACATTACATTGATAATTAATTGATCACACAGACCAATATCCGTGTTAGAATGTGATCCAAAGTAACTAATGTTGTTGATTATACATACAGAAGTAGCAATGGCATCATGAGACTAAGACTATTAACCTAGAAAAGACATAGGGCCATATTCTCAAGGAGCTATCGCAGAGTTATTGGCACTTTATCGCTTCCAAAGTCACGATAAATTCATCGCCCCATTCACATGCTGGTGCAAACAGCCTATAACACCAGTTTTCCGGCGATAGCATCCTCAAAAAAACTTTGCCACAGACGACCCCGGCAACTATCGCTAATTAGATGCAGAGTAGGCGTTCCCAAGCAAAAAGCTGCGACAACACCACTCCACAACATTCTCAACTACCAGACACATCGGCAATAAGAACACAAAACATGAGATAAGGTGAGTTAGCACCAGGAAACTAACACCTGCTCTGACCTGGTGTAAAGGGAGCACAGCCCAAAGCCAAACATGAAGAACAACAGATGCACCCGGGCAACTGAACATGCAGCCCGGAGTCCCAATAGGGCAACAACACCCACTGCCACCACACACAGGACCCCACCCCCCCAGAACCCCCACCCCCGGACCACCACAGAGGCAGCACAGACAGAGATAGCGGACCCACAGGAAACCCACCAGCCTCAACCCCAGAGGATGCCATTGCCCACTACAGGCTCCAAAGGACAACCATCCTCCGCATCCTGACCATCATCGCCCAACAGGCCAACACAGCGGACAACCAACATACCACCCCACACAAAGCTGCTGGCTGTGCTGCAGCTGTTGGCCTCTGGTACGGGGGTACCAGAGGCCAACAGGTGCATCTGGCACTGGGGTACCAGGCTGATAATGGCATCCAGGACAGGTGTGAGGGACTTGGATGCGGCTGACTGTGAGACTGCTCAGACTCTGGCGGGTGTTGGTTGGGGGAACCAACACCTGCCAGAGTCTGAGGAGTCTCACAGCCAGCCACATCCAAGTCCCTCACACCTGTCCTGGATGCCATCATCAGCCTGGTACCCCAGTATCTATACGTCCAACACAATGCGCAGGATCCGCTGGAGACCAAGCAAGGACCATACACCATAGCTGGATGCATGCACGTGTTGGGGGCAATACACAGCACACATGTCTGACTTGTGCCCCCTGGTGACACAGCACACAATCACCGCAACAGAAAGCACACGCATCCCATCAATGTGCAGGAAATAGTGGGCCACCAGGGACTCTTCACCAATGTCGTCGCCAACTACCCAGCCAGTGTGCATGATTCCTTCATCCTCCCACAGTCCATCATCAACCAGCGCTACCAGGATGGCACCAGCGGAAATGCACAGCCCTTTGGCAAGTTCCAAATGAATACCACACACACCTCAACTCCACAACCATGCAACTCACAACTCTGGCAATACACACGTCACAAAATCACATACAAAATGCAAAATAACAAGCCCACCCACCAGACACGACAGAACAACTTACAATGGTAACCTGGGCAAGCCGTGAACATGAGCCATCAACGGCATGGCACCCTAGACAGACAATAGCGGAATGTGGGGAGAAGAGGGAACCAGGCATGTGTGAAGGAGGCAGGAGAACCATGAATGGGAAAGTACACATTGCCAAGAGTGGCTGCGATGTGCTGGACAGACCGCAGTATGCAGAACACACCCATATCCATGGCAAAATACACCGCTGGTGAATGGAGTGTAGTGGACAGTGGACGCAACCATGTCACCCCAGCCAGTGGGGGTGTACGCGGAAATGTTGCCTGTTACGCCCCCCCGGAAGCGTGAGCGGAGTGGGATGGCCCGGCGTACGCCAGGCCAGCGGAGGGGTTTGAATAAAAAGCACGTAGCCCTGGGCGTGGTCCTCTTCCGGAGTGCCCAACATCTCTGCCAGGGCGGCGCCTCTCACCCCACCACGAGGCCGATGCCGTCCTCGTGAACAGAGTTGCCTGGAATCCTGTGCACCTGCCGTACCATGGGCCCACTGGAACTCGAACCCGTCAGGCCCGCGCAGCCAGGCCACACTGATCACCTGCCGACACTGGCATGTGTCACGGAGGGCCCACCACGTGCAGGCGCAAGCTCCAAGCCCTAGCCCCGCGACCCTGTCAGCCTCTCAGACCATCACGGCCTCCATGACACAGGCCCGCTTAACTCCATTATCCAGTATTAGGGGTGTCTTTCATAGATTCACATGCCTGAATCATTCCCCGTCGTCGAGACGGGAGCCTCCGGTACATAGAAAAGTAATGTCCTATAGACATACATAGAGAAAAATAGGCCTAAGGGCCTCCCCTTAGTAGCCTACCCTTGTCCTTATGTAAAAAGGACCAAACTCTTAGAGCCAGCCAATCAGCTATCACCTCCCTCTAGAACCTTCCTGACAGGAGCCTCAGTCCCTCAGATTTTCTACCGCCCGTTGTGCTAGGGAGTCTCCAGCCTGAGTTCTCCTCAGGATCTCTTCAAAACCAACTTGTTCACTTTTAAAAGTGAGTTCTTTCTTCAAAATCTTGAACAGGATTACTTCAAGCCACTTATCACTGCAGTAAGTGATTTATTTCTTCAAAATTCTGGCATGTCTGAATCCCAGAAGAAAGCCCTTTTCAGGGCCTGCTCTTCATGTGGGAAGAAAAGGCTACATGTGGATGACAAGCATGACCTCTGCCTATATTGCCTTTATCCTGACCACATACCTAAAGACTGTAAGATATGTAGGTCTTTCCCTCACAAGACCTTGAGGGACAGAGAGGGTCACCTGCTCATCTGGCTGGACAGGCTTAAGGAGAAGGAAAATGTGGAATCCTCAGAGGGAAGCTTTTCAAGGACCTCTGAAGTCTCCCTGAAGAGGCCAAGAGTGGCGTCCCCTGGCCCCTCAGACACTCCTCCTATGAAGGCACAAAAGAAGTCTTCAGAGGCGAGATCGACAAAATCTTCAGTGTCTGAAAAGGATTCTCAGGCTTTTAAGAAGCCTACCCAGTCGTCCAGCAAACTTGCGACATCCTCCTCAGCGCAAAAAAGAGTTGTGGCGCCAGTTTATGTCTCCACAGCGACGACGACTGTGTCAACGACGACAGCGTCGTCGGTCTTCTCGTCGACGACGACCACTCCTTCATCGTCGTCAGCAGGTAAACCTATTCCATCTATAATACTGCTGAAGCCGTCGTCGACGCCCAAAAGCGCGTCGACGACGAAGATTGCCCCGTCGACGACGACATCATCGAGGAAGAGCCCCCCGTCGACGGGAGTGTTGAGGACGAAGACGAAGACGACGAAGACGTCGACGAGGAATGAATCGTTGACGAGCGCATCGTCGACGAAAGCATCGTCGACGAAGAAAATATCGTTTACGGAGGCACTGTCGACGAAGGTCAAGCCGTCGACGAGGGTACCGTCGATTGAGGAATCGTCGTCGACATTGGTCATTACTGAGCCATGGAAGAAATCCAAGCTGATAGAAACGTCGTCTATGACCCTACCACCGTCGACAACACCAATGACGACGGCAGGGGATCCTGCAAAAGGTTCTGTGTCTGGCAAACTGACCAAGAAGCAGATTACACCAGAAACAACGTCACCAAGTAAGGTGCAAACTCATTTGCCTACGGAGATTCTCCAGAGTGAGGAATCTGAAGGAGAACTCCTGGATCAGGCTACTTCCCCTTCAGACCTTCACGTGAAATGTCAGAGCACGGACGAAGAACAGGAGGAGATGAGCTACCAGGAACACTCTTTCCGAGCTCCGGTTCGCACGGAGGTCACCCCGATGGTATGCCTTCCCGTTTCAATTGTAAATGACCTTAAATACCTTATCCAGGACTACAAACAGCGTTTCCCGGAATCACCGGCAACTGAGACAGGGGGCCCGACGCCTACTACAAATACACCAGCGGCAGCCCCAAAACAGACACGGCCAACTACTCAGGTCCGCCAAGAGAAAGTGCCACCTCAGGTGATAGAATCATCAGATGAGGAGGCTGAAGAAATGGAAGAGGGGGAAGTCCAAGAAGACCACACGGATCACGATGAGGAGGAAGAGTATGTGGCATCTTCCCCAGCTTCACCCCAACCGCGCCAAGCAGATTCACCGCCAGTGGATATTGGCGGTTTCCATAGAATAGTGGAAAGAGCAGCGAAGCGATTTCATATGGTGATGGAATCGACTGAGACCGAGTGCTTCTTACATGACTTCAAAGAGCAAACAAAGAAGACAACGAAGTCGATCCCAATAATAGAATTTCTCTGGGACCAGGGGAAGAAACTGATGCTGACGCCGGCGTCTGTACCTGCGGTTGTTCCACGCCTGGATAAAAAATACAAGGCTCCAACCACAGCGCCAGCTTGCCTTAATGGGCACCCGAAACCGGATTCGGTCATAACCCAGGCGGCCCAAAAGAATTCTCGCAACCCTTCCTCTCCTCTGTCAGCCCCACCGGACAGGGAAGGCAAGAAGTTGGACACGATCGGTAAAAGGTTTACTACGACATCGGCCATGACCATCAAGGTGGCCAACTCCATAGCCCTGTTAGGGCGTTATAACCGCCAGCTTTGGGAAGATATAGCCCCATATATAGCGGAACTGCCAGACACAGTTCAGGAGGAGGTCAAGGCACTGCTTACGGAGGGTCAAACCTCGGCAGCTGAGATCATTGATTGTGCCATAGATGTAGCCATGACTGGCTTTCGACAACTAGCTGGGGCAGCAGTCCTGCGCCGTCAGGGATGGCTTAAGGCAACATCATTCAGGCAAGAGGTGCAGACAAAGGTGCTGGACATGCCCTTCGACGGCCAACACCTTTTCGGGGACAAGATTGACGAGGTGCTCCAAGCAATCAAGAAGGACACTGATACTGCTAGAGCACTTGGTACTTTGCAGGCAAGGAATCAGTCCTTTCGAGGCAACAAATCCAGGGGCCAGTCCTCCTACAGGGGATCCTATCAAAATAGGTCCTCGTATTCCTACCAGAATAAATCCCAGTACCAACAGAAGCAGCAACAAGGTCGTCGGACTTCTTATGGGAGATCAAACTTCAGGGGCAAAAACCAGAAGAGGGGCACTGGCGGACGCCAGTGACCAATTACTCCAGCCAGTCCAGCAACTATATCCCTCATTAAAGATTGGAGGAAAATTGACCCATTTCCTAGAAAATTGGCATTTCATCACCACAGATTGGTGGGTACTCCAATTAATAAGATTTGGCCATTCCCTGGAATTCACCACCATCCCACCTGCAACCCCTCCCCGCAGGCTTCCGCACAAACATCTACGACTGCTGCTCCAAGAAATATCTGCGATGTTGAAGAAAGGAGCGATCGAGCGAGTTCCATCGTCTCAAAGAGGGAAAGGATTCTATTCCCGCTTCTTTCTTATACGCAAGAAGGAGAAAAAGTGGAGGCCCATACTAGACCTCAGGGCACTCAACTCTTTCCTGAAGAGTCAGTCGTTCAGGATGGTGACGATCCAAGAAATACTAGGCATTATAGAAAAAGGAGATTTTATGACATCTTTGGGTCTCCAGGATGCCTACTACCACATCCCGATCAAGGGGCACAGAAAATTCCTGAGATTCGAGGTGGCAGGACAGCACTACCAATTCAAAGTCCTACCGTTTGGCCTCAAATCCGCACCGCGGATTTTCACCAAGTGCCTTTCACCTGTGGCAGCTTTCCTGCGTCAAATGGGTCACCAAGTCTTCCCCTACCTCGACGACTGGCTGGTAAAGGCACCTTCAGCTGCAGGCGCGACCGAATCCTCCAACGCCTGCACCAATCTTTTTCAACAACTAGGATTGACTCTCAATCACGAGAAATCCTGTATGTCCCCAACAAGAAACATCACCTTCCTCGGGGCGACCTTGAACACGGAATGCGCAAGGGCATTTCCTTCAAAGGAAAGGAAAAACAAAATAATATCTCTGGCCACGGCTGTGGCATCAAAGAAGTCCCTAAGAGTTCGAACCTACAAATCACTCTTAGGAATGATGTCTTCTTGTATACTCCTCATCCCTCACTGCAGACTCAGGATGCGTCCATTGCAAGAAGCCCTCACGAACCAATGGACACAGAGTACAGGTTCTTTCGAAGACATTGTGAAGATAACACCGCAAATATCCAAGAGCCTGGAATGGTGGAGAAATCACAAGAATTTGTCTATAGGACTGCCATTCCTACTTCCAGCAGCACCTCTGGTGATCACCACCGATGCATCCCTGGAAGGCTGGGGAGCCGTCCTACAGGACCTCCAAGTAAGCGGCAAATAGACAAATCAGGAGAAGCAACTCCATATCAATCTTCTGGAACTGAGGGCTGTGTATCTGGCGCTACAAGCCTTTTTACCACGCATCCAGAACTCCCAGGTGCTCGTCAGAACGGACAACACCACGACGATGCACTATCTCAACAAACAGGGAGGAACGCGTTCGCTCACTCTATCACGCGAATCGCAAAAGGTCTGGAACTGGCTTGTACTCCATGGGATCACGCTCAGGGTGGACTATGTCCCGGGCAAGGACAACACCATTGCCGATGCCCTAAGCAGACAGAAATCCCTCTCCCACGAATGGGAGCTCGACAAGAGTACGCTGGATCACATATTCTCAGAATGGGGAGTCCCAGGAATCGACCTGTTTGCCACCAAGGAGAACGCCAAATGCCCAAACTACGCAAGCTGGCGTCCCCAACCAAGGTCACTCGGAAATGCTTTTTCCATAGGTTGGTTCAGCGTATTTGCGTACGCTTTTCCACCGTTTCCGATGATTTCCAGGGTTCTCAGGAAGATGAAGGCGGTGCCCTGTACCCTGATCCTAATTGCCCCGTTCTGGCCGAGGCAGCACTGGTTCTCGGATCTTCATCGCCTCTCCATCAGGACACTGATTCGTCTGAAGCAGCACCCGTACCTGCTGACAATGTCCAACGGGCAGGTGCAATACCCGAACCTGCAATCGCTCAGGTTATCGGCCTGGCTCCTGAGCACAGAGAGTTCTGTCATCTAAACATCCCGCAGGAATGCAGGGACGTGCTGGCAAAAGCAAGAGCGGACAGTACCAACAAAACGTACTCTCTAAAATGGAAACGATTCTGCACATGGTGTTTAGAGAAAGGCCTGAGACCACTCCATATCACACCCGAACAGATATTGCCATATCTACTACACTTGGCACAGTCAGGATTGGCGCACGCATCCATAAAGGTGCATCTGGCGGCCATTTCACGATTCACCAGGACTTACAAAGGACCGTCTCTCTGGTCCAATAGGCTTATCAAGCAGTTCCTAAAGGGACTATATAGATCCTTCCCAAGACCTAGAGGGGTCCCACCGACATGGCACCTCAATTTAGTCCTTCGCCAACTCATGAAGCACCCTTTTGAGCCCATTCATCGAGCATCCATCAAGTACATCTCATGGAAAACGGCTCTGCTGCTCGCTCTAACATCTGCCAGGAGAGTCAGCGAGCTACAGGCTCTATCCATTCAGGAACCCTTCATGCAGTTCAAACAGGACAGGGTGGTGCTGAGGACGAATCCCAAGTTCATACCGAAAGTGCCTTCAGACTTTCACCTTAATGAACCGATGGTTCTACGTTCCTTCTTTGCAAACCCTACCACCGCAGCAGAAAGGACGCTACACTCCTTGGACCTCAAAAGGTGTCTAAAGTTTTACATAGACAAAACAAAGAGCTTCAGGAAGTCATCACAGCTATTTGTGGCCTACAGTAGGCCAAGGATGGGTATGCCTCTAACGAAACAGAGCATCTCAAGGTGGATCTCCTCAGCGATAGCATTCTGCCATGACGGGGCCGGACGGCCTTTGAGAGCTAAGGTTGAAGCGCATTCCACCAGAGCGATGTCCACATCAGCAGCGCTGTTCGCTGGAGTGCCGATTTTGGACATATGTAGAGCGGCGACGTGAAAGTCACCGCACACCTTCTCCAGACACTACTGCCTGGATGCTGAACTTATGAAGGATGCAGCAGTGGGCCAGGCGGTGCTTCGCCATCTATTCCAGTGAGGTGAGGCTTCCAACATCCCGCCATCCTGGTATGCACATCTCTTGCTGCTATGATATATTGATGTATGCCAATGTTTCAAAGTCGCATGGTAATATGTGTATTATCTAAAATGACTATATGGCATGATTACATCGGAAATGTGCATAATGTACTGCTAACTACTCTGATTCAGGCATGTGAATCTATGAAAGACACCCCTAATACTGGATAAGAAACGCGTTACTTACTTGTAACAGCAGTTATCCAGTATTGGTGTCTTTCATAGATTCACATGCAACCCTCCCGCCTCCCCTGGAAGGACTCACGTCTCTCTCTAACTGTGTTACGCCTACCTAGCTTGGTGCGTACGAAAATCTGAGGGACTGAGGCTCCTGTCAGAAAGGTTCTAGAGGGAGGTGATAGCTGATTGGCTGGCTCTAAGAGTTTGGTCCTTTTTACATAAGGACAAGGGTAGGCTACTAAGGGGAGGCCCTTAGGCCTATTTTTCTCTATGTATGTCTATAGGACATTACTTTTCTATGTACCGGAGGCTCCCGTCTCGACGACGGGGAATGATTCAGGCATGTGAATCTATGAAAGACACCAATACTGGATAACTGCTGTTACAGGTCAAAGGAGGGCAAATGGCTAACTCACCCTCGGCGCATGCACTCGAGGTGGGTTTCCAAAACCTAAGCAAAAAGGGGGCAGAGAAGGGGGAAGTAGACTATGATGTACAGTCACATGAAAACATATCAAACAGTTGACTTAAAATGTTTAAAGGTGGATTACTGGTATCCGTTACTGTGATGTATGTAAACAGGTACCAGTTACAAAATGGTGGAGGTAGATGGCTAGTATGCATAATGCGCATAACCACAAAGTCAAATCTGCGTAGTTGACAGTACGAAATAGCAGTAATCAGGTGCATGGATAACTGTCCAAAAAGACCATGTGGACATATTTACTAGAAGTATGGGCATACCCAAGAAAAGAGAATGTTATAGTGTCTTAAAACTTGGACTCCTTCAGGTGATGAGCAAAAATGCATTTACAATAAATTAGACAATGTCAGGGATTATACACATGTCCCCAGGTGAAACATAATGGAAAGGTACTCAGCAACCGTGAGGTAGTCCCCAGTGTACAAAATGGAATGGAGATTGAGCAGCAGAGGGCCCATGTAACATCTCCGCCCACATGGTGGGAGGGAGTGGCCAGTAACTGAAACAGAGGAAAGACACTGGCTAGGGAGTGCGCCTTGGGCTAAGTTCGATGGGAACAGCCAGCTACGCCTGCAGTGCTACACCCGGTGTGGGGCACAGCCTGTTGTAGGTAAACCTAGGAAGTGATGCTGGGTTGTGAGGATGGTGTGCTCGCGAGCGTTCCATCCGTATGATCATAGAGTGGGACTCAGGTAATGCGCACCACAAGGTAAGTGAAAAGCCGACATGAATGACGGGGGGTGCACAGCCTTAAAAGGATATGGCTGGGCTACTGTTAACTATTCACACCAGAACTAACACGGGTGAGTGCTGAAACTTTTCAGACACTCGCCCTCATTCACAGATCTGGGTTGAATGCATCATCATTCTTTAGCTCACTTCGCCACCTCAGTTCAGACCCAGCTATATGCAAATCAGTCTTGACCCTGTGCCTCATGGGAACAGTCCAGCCCGAACTGCCAAACCAGGTCTTGCCTGAACCGGAAACAAGCATCCTGGGACCGGTTTCTGGGTAACACCCTTCATCAGCCAGGCTAGCTTGAATCCAATGGCAAAGTGAGCAAGGGACCCACGTCTGGGTATACCCTGCCAACTTAGGCGAACAAAGCAAACACAAGGAGATGATGGACGGAACGCTGAAACTTTTCAGACACTCACCACCAGTCACAGATCTGCGTTGAATCCATCATTCTTTAGCTCACTTCACCACCTCAGTTCAGACCCAGCTATATGCAAATCAGTCTTGACCCTGTGCCTCATGGGAACAGTCCAGCCCGAACTGCCAAACCAGGTCTTCCCTGAACCAGAAACAATCATCCTGGGACCGGTTTCTGGGTAACACCCTACATCAGTCAGGCTAACTTGAATCCAGTGGCAAAGTGAGCAAGGGACCCACGTCTGGGCAAACCTTGCCATCTTAAGGCGAAGTTAGGGCGAACAAAGCAAACACAAGGAGATGATGGACGGAGTCTGAAACTTTTCAGACACTCACCCCCGGTCACAGATCTGGGTTGAACCCATCATCATTCTTTAGCTCACTTCGCCACCTCAGTTCAGACCCAGCTATATGCAAATCAGTCTTGACCCTGTGCCTCATGGGAACAGTCCAGCCCGAACTGCCAAATCAGGTCTTCTCTGAACCGGAAACAAGCATCCTGGGACCGGTTTCTGGGTAACACCCTTCATCAGCCAGGCTAGCTTGAATCCAGTGGCAAAGTGAGCAAGAGACCCACGTCTGGGCATACCCTGCCAAACTTAGGGCAAACAAAGCAAACACAAGGAGTTGATGGACGGAGCGCTAAAACTTTTCAGACACTCACCACCAGTCACAGATCTGGGTTGAATCCATCATCATGCTTGTTTCCGGTCCAGGGAAGACATTGCTTGGCAGTTCGGTCTGGACTGTTCCCATGAGGCACAGGGTCAAGACTGATTTGCATATAGCTGTGTCTGAACTGGGGTGGCAAAGTGAGCTAAAGAATGATGATGGATTCAACCTAGATCTGTGACTGGGGGTGAGTGTTTGCAATGTTCAGCACTCCATCCATCATCTCCTTGTGTTTGTTTTGTTTGCCCTAAGTTGGCAGGGTATACCCAGACGATGGTCCCTTGCTCACTTTGCCACTTTTATTCAAGCTAGCCTGGCTGATGACGGCTGTTAGCCCGAAACCGGTCCCAGGATGCTTGTTTCCGGTCCAGGAAGACATTGCTTGGCAGTTCGGTCTGGACGGTTCCCATGAGGCACAGGGTCAAGACTGATTTGCATATAGCTGTGTTTGAAATGGGGTGGCAAAGTGAGCTAAAGAACGATGATGGATTCAACCCACATCTGTGACTGGGGATGAGTGTTTGCAATGGTCAGCACTCCACCCATCATCTCCTTGTGTCTACTAAGCCCTTGAATGTTCACAGCCTTAAGAGAATATGGCAGGGCTGCTTATAACTAATCACACCCAGAACTCACACGGGTAAGCCGCCATGAACTAAGGTGGAGGAGATGGGAACACCTTGGGAACAAAAGAAGGCAATGGCACGGGGCAGTGCAGCCCCCTGACTGGTGAAAATTAGCTGATTTGAATGCCTCAAGGGGTCTACATACCTTCAAAAGAGGTCCTCATCACCGGTTCGTGCAACCGGGGCAGGGAGGAGAGCACCAGTGAAAACGCGAAGATACCGCATACAAGAAACGTGGGGCTCCACCTCCTGGAAGTGGAGGTAGACAGAGTCTACGACTGGCTC
This sequence comes from Triturus cristatus, assembly GCF_964204655.1. NCBI lineage: Eukaryota > Metazoa > Chordata > Amphibia > Caudata > Salamandridae > Triturus > Triturus cristatus. Next base: position 817,670,426 of record NC_140593.1, on the reverse strand, counting down.
AATCAAGCAAAGAAACAAATGAGGGGCTCCAAATGCATCTATCTGTGATACGAACTTGGCAGCCACCTTAGCATGGTGTATGGAACCTGAAGGGAGGTCCATGGGGAAGGGACCAAAGTGACCCCTTCCAACCAGAAAAGGGGTCCTGAGTGGGAAATCGGAAGGAGAAAAGAAAATACGAGTGCATACAATGCGGGAACGCATTGGAGAAATCGCATTAAATGTTAAGGCGCATAAGCAGAGAGGCTGGGCACAGAATGGCTAGTAGCCATGGGTATCGTGAAAGGAGAACCAGAGAGCTGGTGTCCCAAAGGATGTTGGAACCGAGTCCCAATGGGAAGACATCGCGATCACCTGGAGAGCAAAGTGCACAAAAGTGACAATATGTTACTGCGATGGTGAACAGGAGAAATGCCAAGTAGCATGTACACACCAGCACCCCATGTGGGGTGTCCAGAAATATAGGTAGCTAGCTAGTGCAGAACCAGATACATTGAGCCAATTATGTGTGTATAAGATTGAACCAGGGAATCTCATCATTCAAACCATTTGTATCAGAGCGCAGTCTAAAAACGTTGTTCCTTTCTGACTAGGAACTGAGTCATGTTGGCGATGGGCTGGGTCATGTTGGGCTTCTCTAAAATGACCCATTTAAAATTGTTGGCATCATGTCTTGCCTCAAGGAAGTGTGTGGTAAGCCTGCTAAATCGTCCTTTAAAAAGGGACCTCCTTTGCACTCCGCTGTTATTAGTCTGACCCAGGTTGGCTTGTCTGTGTTGCCAAAACTGAGACTGTGTCAGAATTCTTGGGTGGCTGCGTGGGAACGCCTACGTCCCACCCATGGCATGCCTCCTTGCCCCAGAGTAACGCAAGGCAGCGATTTGCACTGTCTTGCATTACTCTAGATTTATCAAGGTACAGAGGGCCACACAAGGTGGCTTTTCGTGGCTTGATAAATCTCATTTATGTTTTGCGTCACCCTTGTGTCACCTTGCATGGCGAAAGGACGATGCAAAACCTTGATAAATATGGCCCCAGTTTGTTTACTGTCCCTTTCAGTCACTTTCCTGTGAGCCTTTTATAGCACTGAGCAACACTCTTTAACTAGCAAAAAAGTAAGTTATTGTTAACCAGGTGAAAGGTCCTTGTGTTTGTTTCCTGGACAGTAACTACAGTTCATTGGATTATGCATTGCTCTTTGCTCTTCACCGGAGCTGTCTACATCGAGCTGTAAGGCTCCACTGTCTCAGACGGCTTTTTCGCTTCACACCGGCAGAAGTGTGTTGTTCAGTAGTTGAACTGAAAGGCCCAGAGCTGGTTGTTCACATTCTCTTAGTTCCCACGATAACATTTGGTTGAAAATAGTGGAACAAATATACTAATATTTGATGGCATGTGTGGCTGTAGATACACATGCTCTGCATACTCCTGCCATCTAGTGTTGGGTCTGTAGTTGTGCAAGTTGTTTTTCTTCAAAGATGTCTTTCGAGTCACAAAGTCGAGTGACTCATCTTCACGGTGATAATCCGTATGGGCATCAACTCCATTGTTATATTGTTTTCTCTCCGCCGTTGGGTACAGACGTGTGTGCCTAGGCTCCGTGACTCGGTTCCGTTCAGGATGATCTTTCGGTTCTTGCTGTCTTCAACAATATTTTTTATCGTTTGCACTTTTACTATCGTCATTCTTTCACTGACGCCCTGCCTTCAGGCCCAGTGCTGTAAATTCCTACCACAGCCAAGCCTTCGGCATCGACCTCTTCAGACCGAGAACATGCTTCGATACTGGCCCGACATTCGGTACTGATTCGGTAGCCGGCCTCATCTCTCTCGGCTCTGACAAAGCACCATACTTCGAAGACGAAAATCTCGGTTCCGAAATCTTCGAAGCCGAAACACTCAAAAACATAATCAGCTTCCACATCTCCTGTTGAACCCATTCTGGAAAAAATGGACATTCGTCAGAGAAAAATTCAAATACAAGTGGAAACTGGTCAGATCCTTGCTTCCCCACCTTCAAAGAGGAAATAGTCATTTGAGGAGTCACTAGATATTTCTTTTCCTCCCAGGAAGAAAACAAAGGACAAGGCCACTAGTCCTGCTCATCAACCACCTCCTACCCTCCTCCCCTTCACCATGTCCTCCAACGTTCCCTCATTCTCCTCAGTCGTTGCAACCACAACATGATACGCTGGATATTTCACCCCAGGGTTCACCACAATCAGACACCGGTGGATTAGAGGGCCCAATAGGGGATCCTGACCTATGGGATATGCATAACACGGATCCCACTACACCAAAAGATTCCAACCTGGATACAGCTCGTCCTTCCCCTCCTGAGGATGCAGCCTCCTATCAGTAATTCTGCGAGAGCATAAGCTTTCCACAACAAACAGCTTCATAAGGAACCCCTAGAGCAGGTTTTTCTTTTTGATACTTTAACTTCAACTCACAGAGATACCCAGTATCTGCCAACTTTACTTCACATGATCAGACATGCAAATTACATTTTTAAGGACTCTGTTAGGATCTGACTTATCACCCCTCGTGTATATAAAAAAAATACAAGGCAGCACCATCAGATCCTTTATTTATTCTTAGTCAAGTACCACAAGACTCCATTGTGACCACCACTGCACGTAAAAAGGCAAATTCCCAGGCTACTGGGGATACCCCTCGCCCAGAAAAATGAAAGTAAGCATATAGACACTGCAGGAAAGAGGATTGCAGCTCAGGCTGCCAATCATTGACGTTTCGCCAATTCTCAAGCCCTATTGGCTCGTTATGACAGAGCACATTGGGACAAGGTGGAGCAGCTTCTCCAGCAACTCCCTGCTGAATATAGGCCAACAGATTGTTACAGAGGGGCAGACCATCACTAACACTTCAATTCACTGCACCCTTGATGCTGCAGATACGGCAGCTAGAGGAATTAATACCAGTGTCTTTCTTGGGTGGCACGCCTGGTTGAGGTGCTCTGGGTTCAAGCAGAAAGTTCAATAGGCAGTTTTAAAAATGCCTTTTTAAGAAAGAACGCCTCTTTGGTCCACAGGTAGATTCTACCTTACAGAAAATGAAGTCAGACACTGACACAGCCAAAGCAATGGGAACATTACAAACTGTCACTCCTAGGGGCTCCTTTCGTCGCCCAAGCTGCAGGGGTAGATATAAGTCCACCTCCACAGAGGCATCCACCTCCCATCAAAAACAGCCCCAAACATTATATACCAAGAGGTTATAGAAGGGAAATAACAAAATGGGTAGAGGTAGAGGTGCCTCCACTCATGGAGCAACACCCACTGCAAAACAGTGACTATCCAATCCTCCTCCCCCAACCACACAACACTTGTCGGGAGCAGACAACAGTTTCTTCATGCAGTCTAGGATTCCATCAACACAGGCTAATGGGTACTCGCAATTATACAACATGGCTATTATCTGGCGCTCATTACCACACTGCCCAAAATTCCTTCCCACACTCACAGGTTAACTCAGGAAAATCAGACACTTTTTAAGCAGGAAGTCCAAGCCCTTCTCAAAGGGGCTCTAGAATCCATTCCCCGTCAACATCAAGGATCAGGAGTACACTCTCTGCACTGCCAAATACCCAAAAAGGACAGATTTCTAAGGCCCATCTTAGATCTCAGGCCTTTAAATAACTACAGCCTATCAGAACACTTTCATATGGTCACCTTACAGGATGTCATTCCCCTTCTTCAACGGGGCAGCTTTATGGCAACATTAGACCTATAGGACTCCTACTTGCACATACCAATACATCCTGCTCACCACAAATACTTTAGATTTGTGGTAGCAGGAAAACACTGCCAGTTCGAAGTTCTTCCATTCGGAGTGACTACTGCACCTCGAGTGTTCACAAAATGCTTTGCGGTTGTTGCTGCACATCTACGAAGACAAAATAGTCACACAGTCTACCTGGACGATTGGATTATCAAAGCCAAAACACATCGGCAGTGTCAACAACACACTCAGGTACCAATAGATTTGCTTCACAGCTTAGTTTTCACTATCAATATTCCCAAGTCTCACTTCCAACCTCTACAACCTACTTAGGAACTCACAGTTAGGATTGGCCTACCCCAATCCCACTCAGATTCAGCACTTTCAGACAACTGTGACTCAATTCCAGACAAACCAGACATTAACAGTGAGGGCGGGTATGCATCTGCTGGGAATGATGACTTCCTGAATTGCCATAGTTCCTCATCCAAGGTTACGAATGCATCCTCTGTAGCAATGTCTAGCTCGCCAGCGGTCTCAGTCACAGGAGCAACTGGAGGATCTAGTGTTGATAGACCACCACACTCACTGTTCTCTGCAATGGTAGAACACCTATAATCTGTTGGAAGGGTGGCCTTTTTTGGACCCTGTTCCCCACATGACTCTCAACACAGACAGATCACATGCGGGTTGGGGTGCTCATCTATAGAACCTAACAGTAGAAGGTCTTTGGGATGCCGAACATCAATCCCTACACATCAATTAACTAGAGCTTCAAACAATCTATTTAGCACTGAAGGCTTTTCTTCCTCACTTGTCTCACAAGGTTGTCCTAGTCCGAACGGACAATATGACAGCCATGCATTATTTACAAAAAAGGGGGAGGGGGCGTTCTTCACCACTATCACACCTGTCTCAGACAATTTAGAAACGAGTTCACCATCACATCATTCACCTGTTGACGGAATACCTTCAAGGAACAGACAACTTTGCATACCTGCTCAGCAGGATGCAGCAACAAGCCCACAAATGGGAACTCCACCCACAAGTCCAAAAGTGGGGCTTTCCACAGATCAACATATTCGCCACAGCAGAAAATGCAAAATGCCAAAACTTCTCTTTCACTTACCCACGCCCACTATCCAAGGACAACGCATTATGGATGAGTTGGTCAGGGATATTTACCTACGCTTTTCCACCTCTTCCACTTCTTCCCTTCCTAGTGCGGAGGTTCAGGCAGACTTCTCTTACAATGATACTGGTAGCTCCCACATGGGCACATCAGCCTTACGTCACAACCCTCCTAGACCTCTCTGTAGATCCACATGAGACGCTCCACAACAGTCTGGCCCTACTTACTCAAAATCAAGGACAAATACGACACCCAGACCCAAAAACTCTCAACCTGGCAATTTTGCTCCTGAGTTTGGCTACCTTCACTAACGAACAGAATGTATGGATATTCTCAAGGAAGCACGTAGAACGATCACCAGGCCTGTTATGCAGCAAAATGGAAGCGCTTCGTATGCTACTGCCAACCTAAACAAACTGATCCTCTAAAGCCACAGGACAATACATTGTCTGCTACCTGCTTCATTTACAAAAGGCAAATTTAGTATACACTTCCATTTGGTTACACTTAGCTGCAATCACTGCCATCTGAAAAATAGATGCCATCTGTCACTTTTTAAAATCCCGGTCATCAAAGTCTTCATGGAAGGTCTCAAACGAGTTATTCCACCAAAGGTTCCTCCAAGACCCTCATGGAACCTTAACATTGGGCTCACTAGACTCATGGGTCCCCCATTTGAACCTCTACACTCATGCTCTCTTCCATTTCTCTCATGGAAAGTGGCATTCTTAGTTGCCACTACCTCACTCAGGCGTGTTATTGAGCTCCAGTCTTTAACCTTAGAAGAATCATTCTTTCAAATTCATAGAGAAAAAGTGGTCCTTCGCATCAACCCTAAATTCCTCCCTAAGGTAGTCTCTCAATTCCACCTCAACCAGTCCATTGCGTTGCCAGTTGTTTCTTGCGTCAACCGGATTCAGTTGCGGAAAGAGCTCTCCATACACCAGATGTCAAGAGAGCATCTGTGTTCTACATAGATAGAACAAAAACTTTCAGAAAATCTAAACAACTCTTTGTTGCCTTTTCACCACCTCACAAAGGCAACCCGCTATACACATCAGGCATAGCCAGATGGATAGTCAAATGTATTCAAACTTGTTACATTAGAGCCAAAAGTCCTTTACCAGTTTCTCCCAGAGCACACTCCACTCATAAAAAGGGCGCAACAATGAACTTTCTAGGAAACATCCCCATAGCTGACATTTGCAAGGCAGCTACATGGTCCACACAAGACACCTTCACCAAACACTACTGGGTGGATGATCTAGCGTGCCAACGAGCCAGTAAAGGACAGGCAGTCCTAGGTACCCTTGTTCAAACCACTGCAACACCCAGAGGCTAGCCACAGCTTTAAGGAGGGACTGCTTTACAGTCTATGCAGAGCATGTGTATCTACAGCCACAAATGCCATTGAACGGATTGTGTTACTTACCCTGTAAACATCTGTTTGTGGCATGTAGTGCTGTAGATTCATATGCGCCCTCCTCCTGCCCGGACAATTGAGGCCGTTGTAGTCACATTATACATTTAGCATGGTCATCACATTACTTACACATACTTTACACTCCTTTCTCACCAGCCTGCGGGAAAACAATCTAGCCATGGAGTTGAGCCCATGCGCCTTATCACCAAGAGGGGGAGTCACTCGATCTTGTGACTCAAAAGACTTCTTCAAAGAAAAGAAATGTGCACAGCTCCGGATTCAACACTAGATGGCAGGAGTATGCAGAGCATTTGAATCTACAGCACTGCATGCCACGAACAGATGCTTACAAGGTAAGTAACAGAATCCTTACACACAACGCAGCACAGCCACCAAACTGCATTGCATGAAAGGGAGAGAGCAGAAAATCACCATATCCACTAAGAAATTGTGCTGTTTTCTCTCTCCCTGCACTGATGTACTTTAGGCTGTATTGCATTAATGAATACTTCCTTGCATCATAGTGCAAGGGGAGCCTTCTTGCACAAAATACTAGGCTTTAACATAGTTTAACATTTTAATAACATGTTATATTTGTTGCACAATACAGAATATATGCAAAGTTAAAAGGTTTGGAGACAATAAACCTAACATTACTCGTACCTCAAGGAGGCGTACATTTTTGGCACAAAGCTCTATCTACAAATGCAGTAGAAGGGGATTTGCCTTAAAGTCCATAGGTGGTTGAATTGGAATGTCCATGTACCACCCAGAGAGTATGCCCCTGAAAGCAAAGTAGAGCATAGTAGCATTTTCCACTTTGTGACTACTTTCCAGTCAGTGTCAGAAAGTAAATCCCAAATGGCACACTTTGCACCAAACCAGTGCAAAGTGTTCATAAATTTGGCCTGGTGTTTCAGTGCATTCCTGCCCTGAAAGAAATACCAAATCCCTACTAATCAATACACATACGCTTGGTATAAAATAGCAGTAACTATGAGGAGTGTGCAAATAAGTGAAAAGCATTAGCAAAAGTTGTGATTTACACTGTATTGTAAATCAGGTTTACAATACCAAAATCCTGCATTTTTTTTGGCTCCTAGCTGATCCATGTCCACCAGGGAGATTTTTAGCCACAAGCTGAGACATGCCCTTTCACGTACAAAAACACACGTATCACTATGCCTTGTCTCCTCTCAGTATCAGCACTAAGAGACATTAGGCTCGACAAGACACCTTCAGAATGCTTCACTTGTTTGTGCAGCAATCTGAAAATGTTGATTGATGACTCTCATCTCTGCTATTACTGCAAACATATTTATTTGTCATTTTTTTTTTACATAGTACAGTGTTTTAAGTCTTTGAAAATCATATTTCATATAATCAAATGAGAAGTCAATGACACTTTTTGCTGTGTGGGACGCCAGCACTTTGCACACTGGGGACCAAGCGCTCACAGCCGCCTACAATCCCCAGCACTACCCGCGGCAGGAGGGCCGCCCACAAGCTACACTCACGCCAGGAGTCGCACAAAAGGGCCGCTGCACTCCCGCAGCGCGGGACGCCAGCACTTTGCACACCGGGGACCGAGCGCTCACAGCCACCTACAATCCCCAGCACTACCTGCGGCAGTAGGGCCGCCCACGAGTTACACTCGCACCAGAAGGCGCACAAAAGGGATGCGCGTGGGCATGCCCGGGCCACGGCCCGTCCTAGACCGGATGAGGCTGGGCTGGGCCACCCCTCTTGGCGTCACACTCGGATTATCGACTGTGGGACAGTGAAAACCCAGCAGACAACAATAAAGGTTAGTGCATTTACAATTGCACACTGCTTCCTTTTCCTTTGAAAGCCACTAAGAAATGTATGTACTGTTGAGGACTATTCCACAAGCACCCCCCCCAGAGAAAGGTCCCGTCACCCGGCAGAAAGCTCCACCTGCACTTTTAAGTGCTCAACCGATCGCAATTGATTGAAAGGCTCCAGAGGGCAATTGGAGCGGTGTCTAACGAAATTGAGCACACCGAGAGACGCCTCTCTTTAACAACGATGTTAGCCCCAAGTCCAATTCCATCAGCGTCGGGGTCTTTGTCTTTATCTCTAACACTAAATGTGATTCTAGACCCAGAGCCTCAATGTACACAAGCAAAGACAGGACCTGGACATGTCTCCAAGATCCCCCTGGGAGGCGGTGGGAAGAAGAAAGGAGGGAAACGGAAACTTGTCACACACAAGGGAGCAAAGCGGAGCAAACCAGCTCCCGACATGCTATCAAGACAGTCTCTGGGGGGACAAGGATCAGATGAGCAATTGCAGACGACCTCGGAGCACCCTCTGTGGGAGTCCAACTTGGTATCGGAACTTAAAGCTCACTTTACTTTGACTGTAAAAGTTGAACTCGAAGATCTAACGACACAAATTGACAAACTATCATCATTGGTGGACCATTGGGTGGGCAAAGCTGATTCTATTCTTAATATAATTGAGTCTATTAAATCCCCTGCTTCAGAGCCGCTCTTGCACCTAAACAAGGTAATAACAGCTACTCCAGTCGTATCGTCTGTCCCCATAGGGCCTAACATAATTGTGCAAAAGGATGCAGCTCCCACCCCCAGACTGTTTGCCCCGCAGAGCCGGGATCCAGTTAACCCTCAACAGAGGCCTCTTCTTTGCCCCCTCTCCGAACCTGTAAACAAGCTAGCTCTGATTACATCAGGCCCACCTGACCAACAACAAGCTGGAAATAACCAAGAAGCCTATAAGAGGACCCCACCACACATAAAACCAAGGGAAACCCAACCCGCACTACCACGCATTGACTTTCCCCCAGTCTCCACTCCCTATGTCACTGTATTACCCAGAGTACCTGAGCTGGAAAGAGGCTTAGGGGAGACACATTCTGAACTTAAAAATAAATGTATTTATTGGTTAATTAAATACAGGCCTCTTCCATATCAAGATGAAAGCGAAATTTTACTCACTCGTAGGGTAAGCTGGCTGGGGTGGAGGCGAAAGGACATACCTGGGGATTGCGTTGTGATCAACTTTAGGGACACCCGGGCTGTCCAACACATCTTACATTAGGGTTACTCGAGGGAGACTGGGGGTATCCTCTCCTTGCCCCTGGGATATTTCTACCCCCCCAGGCAAATGCCGCACAATGAGGGAAACACGGCCAAGGGCTGGAGGGCGAGTGACCAGAGTGGTGCCAGGCAGAAAACAGGCTGGGAACGTCCAACATCAATGATGTATAACATCCCTGTTAACAACAGATTCAGCTCTCTAGATTTGGTAGACTGACTAAACCCAACCGATCCCTCTAATAAATTGTCCAGTGACAAACAGGAGGCTAGATTGGGTTACAGGCATCAGGTTGGCCCCCCACACAAGGATGAACACGGGAAGAAAAAAATGTTTTGGAGCAGATTAGTGAGGGTAGCGACTTAGATCATACTCCCACCCTACTTAGTAACCCAAATCGGGCTAATGAATGTAGTTATAGGGATGGGGCAGGGCCCAAAGATATACACCAAGCTCCACTAGAGGAAAGCCTTAGCCCCAGACCCCTTTAACTAACTCAGTAGAACCACTAAGCACTCAGGGGCATATCAGCAAGGGCCGGCGATAATTATCGCTAAGCGCACTTAGCGCGAGGATAATTATCGCCGGCCAACTCTGAATTTTATCGTGGAGATAGCGTGCTATCAGCAACGCTTATCTCCAAAGCGATAAAATTCAGAGCGCAAGCTGTCAACTGTACGATTATCGCTGGAAATCCAGCGATAATCGCACAACTTTTGGAGAAAGCTTGCTGATAGGGCTACACATACTAAGCCATGATATCCACCTTCCATAGGATATCATGGCTAAATCAGTTTCAAAGCAGCAATAAGGAAAGTAGCGATTACAGAGGTTATCGCTACTTTTCTTGTCGCTATGCTTCTTAGCGTGAGGCTTGATAATAGGAGAAACGTCGCTTAGCGACATTTCTCCGGTTATTCTGGGGAGGAACACCCACTTTGCATCTCATTAGAGATGCAAAGCTGGGCGTTAAGGGAAAGGGCAAAGAAGCATGCATTCACGCGTTAGTGTGTCCTTGCTAATAGGGCGTTAAAATTTTCGCCGCTTTTCGTCCGAAAACGGACGCTAAAGCGGTGATAATTTTTTAACGCCTCATTGATGATATGCCCATCAGATCTTACCCTGGAACATAGCAGGTCTCAACTCGAAATTGGATTTTCCAGACTGAGGGCCATTCATTATGCCTGTTCCAGGAAACATGATCGAGGACAGACACATTTAGAGTGGGCTACGTGTCGTACTATATTCCAGCAGTTCAGGGGGCTAGGGGGAGACCCTCGGGGTGTCTGTGCACATGGGTAGGAGTGCACTTGGGATGCAACGCTAAACAGCTAGAGAGCCCATCCCCTGACATTCTGTGCGTCCTTCTCTCCTTTTCTAACTCTATGAGGATTGCAATAATTAATGTCTACTCACGGGCAGTAAGTTATGGGCAATCCTCTCACACGCTCGATTGCCTAACCTCATTCCTCCCCACTAAACCAGAGAACTGTCGGGTCACCATAGGAGGGGATTTCAATTGTCAATTCGACCTCTGAAGGGCCTATCTACTAGTATCACAAGTGAGGAGGACTTGATATGGTCAATCATAGTATATAATATTAAACCAATATGGGCATAGACTCCTCTAGTCCTACAAATGAATGCAGTTACACTTAGCCGTTCACTAAGGGCCTGTAATGGTCGACTCCCATCCGACAGTCCCGGGAATTTCACTTTTAATAGACCCGTCAGGCATCAATATCAGACTATACCTTGATAGACGTCAGCCTCTGGCATAGGGTTATTGATTTTAAGGTTGTTGAAGACCCCTCAAGCACATCCCCAAACCCTAGCCCAAGCCTAGTATTGGCTGAAGGAGGGAGGAGGGTACGCTGAGGGGAACTTGCTCAAACACCGGATAAAGTGGCCTCTCTTTACCAACAAACCGTCCCATTTTTAGAAGCCGCGTTTCGACTATCTGCAACTAGCAGTAGTACAGCGTCCCAACTGACATTGGCAAAAAACCACCAGGACCTGTTCTCTGTATTAGCACAATTATTTTTTAATTGCAACAGGCCCAGGCCAAATCTTAAATCAAGGAACACATGGTATTATAAACACTGCAAGGTAGCCAAGCGAGCCCATTTAACTTCTATCAGATCGAATGTTAGGCCACGAATTAAGGAAGCCAGGGACCGTTATAAAAAAATTATAACTGGAGCAAAAACTAACTGGGAAAACGATAAATGGGAAGCAATAAAAACAGCACTGGATACCACGATATGAGAGCCTTCTGGAACTTAGTAAAGACAGGGAAATCCGAAGGCCAATCGGCTATAGGACCAAACCTAGGGGACGAAGTTTGGAGAACTCATTTTAAATCTTTATATTCATGGTCCGCAGAGGAAGAGGGATGGGTAGAATCAGTCACCTTAGATGTGAGCCTCCCAAATTTAGTTGCTCCCCCTTGTACAATGAAGGAGATCATAGTGGCATTGGGCAATCTACTCCCAGCTAAAGCACCGGGGCTGGATAAGATAGCTGGTGATCTATTTCGCTCCGAAACCACAGTCTGGGCACCCTATTTATGGTCATTATTTAATGCCATCTTACAAGGCATAATTATTCCAAACAAGAGGTTCAAAGTGTATAATTCAACAACAAATATCAAAAAGCAATAAAAGACATATATGGTTATGTATAGGTTGTTATATTTTTTGTACCAGTTTACAGCACTGAGCTGTTTTATTAAATACATTTTGTATGTTTTTCTATTAGGGTCTCTTCTCTTTTCTTTTTTCTCTCTTTGTTTATATCAATTTATGTCTTTTATTGCTTTTTGATATTTGTTGTTGAATTATACACTTTGAACCTCTTGTTTGGAATAATTATTGAATGCCCCTGGTTCAGGTGGTTTGGGCTGCCCCTGTGGTGGTTAATGATCTTACAAGGCATGGCACTGCCCCCTACCTGGGCTGGAGCAGAAATTATTCCCATCTATAAAAAGGGGTCACCACTTAATCCAGCAAAATTATCACCCCATAAGCCTCCTGGACGTCACTCAAAAAATCTTTGCTCGTGTACTTCTGGGGCGCTTGCAATCCTGGATAGAAGAGAACAATGTACTAACACCTTTCCAAGCAGGATTTAGGGCCAAGATCTCCACCATTGACCAGATCTTCAGATTACAACTCACCCATTGGAAAATTGTGGTCCTAGAGGGTGGCAGCCTCTATCTCACATTTGTGGATCTCAAATTCGCCTTTGACTTGGTGCAGTGAGATCAGCTGTGGGGCATACTTCTCGACTTGGGAGTACCAGAATATCTTTGCCACCAGCTGAAATGTCTGCACTAAGACAACTACGCGAGAATTAGATATAGTAAAAATGGTGAACTTTCCGCCCCTTTCCCTGAAGAGAAGGGGGTGTGAGAGGGATGTGTCCTGGCCCCGACACTCTTTTCTCTTTTTTAAAACAGTTTAATTGAAACCCTGTTAGATGGGAAAGACATTGACGCACCAAGGCTGGCGAACCGCAAAATTCCAGCTCTTATGTTTGCAGACGATACGCTGCTACTCTCTAAATCGCCCATGGGTATGCAGAGGGTCCTCGAGGTATTCAGCTCTTTCTGCAAAAAGAGGGGACGGGAGATCAATCACCAAAAAAACAAGTACATGGTTTTTAACGCTAATACAATAAATTGCCCACATCCTCAATTGGATGGAAGGGCCTTAGAGAGGGTGTCCATTTTTGATTATCTAGGGATCACACTTACTGAAAAAATGGACTGGGGACACAAATAAAGAAAGTCAGTCTAAAATTGAGTCAGTCCACGGGGGTTATCTTAGAAGTTTATAAAAGTTGTACGCACAAAGTGATAGGTCCCGTAGCAGAAACCTACAAAAAGCAGGCTAGGGGAGGATCACTGTACGGGGCAGAATTATGGGGCTATTGTCCATCAAATACCCTATCTATGCCAGAGAACCTATTCCTTAGGCAATTGCTGGGCCTCCCTATGAGTACCCCATTAACACCGCTCAGGATGGATTTAGGGATTGGCCCTATAGCAGATGTAGTCTCCTCTAGACCCATCCTATACTGGCGACGCCTGTGGAGTACACTTGAACTAGCTGATTATAAAGAGAAGTTGAAGGATGCTATGAGCCTTCCAGGTGCAGGGAAACTCCCCTGGCTAGTTCATATTAGGAATTCTTGCCAGGCATTAGGGAGGGCAAATATGTGGACAACACCAGAAGAGACCTGTCCCACAATTTCCAGAAAGGCACTACTTGACTCCCATAGAGAACACAAACTGGCTTTACTATGGCAGGGGGCTAAACCGAGCTGCGTGACCTCCAGGTTTCTGGATATCAAGCAGCAATACAGGTTAGAATCGGTACTTGATCACATCCAACCCCTTATGGCAAAGAAACTTTTTCTTCAATTCAGACATGGCGTGCTCCAGCTTCGAGCATTTACTAACAAGTGGCAGGGAGAACATAAACTTGATTGTCCAGGGTGCATTCAAGGAAACTGAATTGTATGTCCTTTTCTTTTGCCCCGCCTATGGAAAGCCAAGGTCTCTGTGGCTGTTACAACTGTGCAGAAATATGGGGATCAGACACTACATAGAAGTGTACAGGCTTTTTAAGCATGAAACCGATACACTTATTGTGTTCACCATTTTTCGGTTCCTGCACTCAATGTGGTGCATTCGTAGAGCTATTTTAAAGAAAACCCTTTCAGGAAATTCCTAGTCCCTAGCAACTTTTTTTATATACTGCTATGACATGTTTGCACACATTCACCGTATGATCATTTCTACTGTAAATACCCTCTGTAGCTTCTTTTTAATTGTATAATACTATTCGTCTTAACATGTGTTTTTTTAACACTGCTACATACATCTATTAGATAAAGTCAAAAGCTTCTTAACAACCGGCAGGTGTCTTACATACTAATGAATTGGCTATTTGTTTAAATATGTGTCACTCCATCCCCGCCTGCACTCAAGGTAGAATAGACAAACTCTGTTGTACATTGCACTGTACCCAAACATAGTACCTTGAGTTGCCATGAGGGAGCGTACCCAAGAATGCACTAGAAAACTTTGCACAACTTAGAAATGTACTATTTGTAATATAGAACTGATGTACATCGTTTTTATGATGATGTATTCTAATGTTTTCTCTTTTTACACAAAATGTATTGTATTGTCTCTTTTATGTGCTTTTATGACCTGTACGGTCGAAATAAAGCTTTTTTGACTGATTGACTGACATAGTACAGTGTTTCAAGTCTTTGAAAATCATATTTCATATAATCAAATGAGAAGTCAATTACACGTTTTGCTGTGTTTAGATTAGTTGTCTCATTGTTCATGTGAGCACATATTGGAAGGAGTTTGTTCTTAAGAAATTGATTATTTACTGTTGGTTGTATTGGGCCAGGAATCTCCAACCTTTTCGGAAAGAAGTGCGCCTTTTTTTTCAATAAAAATTGTACCAATTGTACCGAACTACTAATGTTAGTGTTGTAATGATGGTCACCGCCCTGAACATAACCAATCAATGGCCTTTTGATGTTTCTATGTGTGCTGCAAAATGCAGGCGGAGGTGCCGTGACTATTCACATAGTCTGTAGAGCATATACACGGTCATACAAAAACTCCATAGACTAGGTTTCTCCTTAAACATGGAGGTATCATTACCACTGCCAGAGAAAGAAAAGACATTCTTGTGAGCAATAATAGACACTATGGAAGTGGAGGCCTTCTCAGTCCCCAAGAGAATCCTAGCACTAACAGAGCGAGCTCACCTGTACCAGAGGGGACTGCCTTATACACTGAGGACAGTAGGGAAAGTACTGGACATGATGGCATTGTGCACACTCCTAATACCACATGCAAGGTTACACATACAGGAATGACTGCAGTGTCAATGGTCACAGGCAACCGGTGGAGGAGCAGAGGGGCAAGCCTTTCAAATACCCAAACCCCTCAGCAACCATCACAACAGATGCATCTCACATGGGGTGGGGGGCTTACACAGGGAAACTGAATTTCCGGGGCCTATAAAGCCCCAACAAACGGTGGCAACAAGGTCCCACGTACTGTCCTAGTTAGCACAGGACATACGGAGATGGGGAATTATGACAAGGATAATATTAGTAGCCGTCCACCTACCAAGAGACAAAAACACAGACAGTTAAGCAGAAAAACAAATTCCTCACGCAAGTGGGAGCTAAAACATCAACTGAGAGAAGAAATTTTTTACAAATGGGAGAGCCTTAGGGAGACCTATTCGTAACACAGACACAGAGGAACAAATACGCAAAGACTTTGCGTCCAGGTACCCACACTAATGCTCATAGGGAACTGCCCTGTTAGTTTGGTCAGGGAGATTCAGAGGGGGAATAAAATAGACTGGTAAGGGATATTTGCATATGCATTACCCTCAGCCCCACTGATGCCTATGGTGCAAAACAGATGCAGTCAAGTGTCCATGACGTTAATCCTCATTGCCTCTCAGTGGTCAAGACAGACATGGAGCCCTATTCATGAAAAAGTCACGCAGTGCAGTCTTCTTGCTGCGCTACACTGCATGACAGGGAGAGGGCAGGCATGCACTGTTATTAAGGCAATACAACAAATTCCTTCCTTTTCCTCTGTGTTGGTGCCCTTTTGGCAGCCTAGTGCCAATGCAGTCACCCTTGCACCATGGTGCAAGGGTGCCAGCATTGCATGCAGGATTGTTTTTGTTCAGGAAGGGACACCTTCCTGCACAAAACAATCCTGAGAAGCATACTCCAAAATGTAGCACACATAAACATATTTCTTCTTGTTACGCCTCTCCTCAGAAGGCTTATCTTTTTGGGCGCATTCCCAGGTTTACCAGTTCTGGTAAATCTGAGAATGATTCAAAACTAAGGGAGTTGTGTGGGAACACCCACACAACACCCAGGGAACACCTTCCCAGGACAGAGTAAGGCATCAAAGCAATTTTTGCAGCATTGCCTTAATCCAAATTTATGGAGTCACTCAGTGCCATGCAAAGTGGCCTTATATGGCTTCATAAATCTGACATACGGTTTGTGTCACTCCTGCACCATGTTGTCTCAAATATGGCGGACATGGCACAATGAAGGCTCATGAGGCTACTGTTATATGGCTGTTAGGGTCATCGTCGACATTGCTAAGTTAGCATGAGCTCTGCTGCCATGATGCTGCTTTTGCGCACGTTACTATATGACTTTATTTTGCAAGAATCTGTTCAGTATGACTTGTTAATATTGCAGGGGTCCAGGTTGCCACCTAGAGCCTTCAAACCTCAGCCTCCTTAACACTTACAACCTAATTCACAAAGGTAAGTTACACTTTTAACAAGTTTACACTTTGTAGTAAGTTTACTACTTTCGGTATTCACAAACTCCAAGGCCTGAATTTACTATGATTTTGCATTGCGTTGTGTCACTTTTGTGGAGTAGCCCAAATGCAAAATCATTTTTTGCATTTACTAAGCGATGCAAAGTCACTTTGTGTGGCTCTGCGTTGTTTAGTGAATACAAAGTAACACAAGGCAGCACATAGCACTGTCTTGCTTTGCTTTTTGTTGATTAGGCATTATATGGGTGGAGCAAGGGCATTCCCATGTATCCACCTATGTATTTTGTTGCAAACCCAGATTTGAAAAGACATTTAAACTTGAGTTTGTGCCAACATTGTGCACCTAACCAATAGAGACGAAATAAGGAGAAATTGTATTTCTCCTCATTGCTTCCTCTTTCCATGTGTGTTGCATTCTGCAGCACACATGGAAAGAAGAATAGGCTTCAAAGGATTGCTTTTGTGCAGGAATGTGTACCTTCCTGCACAAAAAGAATCCTGCCCATAGTGCCCACTGTGGTGCAAGGGTGCCTGCTTTGGCGCTAGGCAGCACACAGTATGCCAGTGCAGGAAAAGGGCAAAATACTCCTTACCTTTATAAATATGGAGCATTTTTGCTCCATCCCTTTATTGCTTCACCGCATTGCACGAAATAATAGTAAATGTTCCCCTAAGTGTATGCTTACTAAAAAAGTAGAAGTTACATGTCTCCATTCCCAGAGTAATGCAATTGGCTTACTCTTGTAATTAAATAATGCTAGTCTGGAGATGCATGTGGGCAAATAGGGCAGCAAAATGTTCTCTTAAGGTAGCCATTGCTAAGGCCTGCAGAGAAAGACATAGTGCAAACTGAAGAACATCGGAAAGCGAGACGGAAAGGTTCTCAGACCACTCAACAAGTTCATTCCAGCAGCACATATACATGGATTTCATAGTGGAAACACTCAAAAGAAGGGTTTTTAGTGGTCAGGGAAATTCCTAGGCGCTCTGCTTAATAGATGCAAAACGTCTGAAGGGATACATAGTCAGTATGGTGCAGCTAGGAGAGGAGATAAGCCCTATAACCCCCCAATTAGGTGTGGGTAAAACCCTCACAGTACAAAAAAACAATTACCTAGGCGCACATAAATAGTAGGTTTACACAGTATGTAAATATATACAAGCACTACAGTATAATAGCCATCAAAGGAAGGAAATATCTTTGGAGATGTTGAGAAATGTTCAGTCTTTTAATTTTTCTTAAAAGACAATGACCAGAAGAAAAACCAGCCGACACGTGTTTCGTCGTATGTGGAAAATAGTTCCGCGACTTCCTCAGGGCGCTCAGCCGGGGATAATTCCAACCCGGCTGGGCTTGGAACAATCAGGGTAACTCGGGTCGTTCTAAAGTATCAGACGTGCGGTGACAATCGCGATGAAAGGTCAATGTGGATAAACAGAGAAAATGTATTCCGTGTAGAGGGGCGCCGTGAGGGGGTTTAAACGTTGGAACGGATAATTCCAGGGACGCGGTTGATCTTAAGGCAGGTGTGCCAAGGAACCCGGAACACAGTGATACGTCGTGAGGGTTACACGGTTGGAATTATCACCGGCTGAACATTTCTCAACATCTCCGAAGATATTTCCTTCCTTTGATGGCTATTATACTGTATAATACTGTAGTGCTTGTATATATTTACATACTGTGTAAACCTACTATTTATGTGTGTCTAGGTCATTGTGTTTTTTATGGATTGTGGGTTTCCTGCCAGCCTAGATAACAACTGAACCACTGCAGGCAAGCAAAAGGTTTTTTAACTGGTACTGATCAATCTCCAAGCGTGTAACCATGGTGTCAGAGGATTGTGGTGGAGGATCCACACCTCATGCTGCAAATCCACCCTGTTCGGGAAAGGGAGGGGAGGTTGAATGTTGAATTCTAACAGATCAACATACCAATTCTCTCCCAATAGGGGGTGATCAGTATCAGTTGTACTTGATCCTTTTGCATATGCTGTAGGTCCTTCTAGAGAACGGGGATCAATTGGAATGCATAAAGCAAAGCCTGTGAGCTAATGAACCTGAAGGCATACTCCAGAATACCATGCAGAGAAAAGAAGATGGCACAAAACCATGGACACGTCCTGTTCTGGGTCATAGAAAGAGATCCACGCATGGACACTCCAATCTTGTGAAGATCATTTCCATCACTTCAGGGTGAAGTTCACCCTGGTGAGTTCTAAGGAGAGACAGCTCAAAGCATTCATTTTCATGCTGAGGGGGCTCAAAACATGGGCACTATCAAGAAGGTGCCCCATTGCCGGGCCCTCCACCATAGCTGTATTGCCTGCCTATAGAGAGTCCAAGGCCCTACACGGCCCTCTTTGTTGATATAGTGGATGGTGGTTATGTTGTCTGACAGAACTTGACTGGAACTTACCTGAGATGAAAGCGAGGAAGGCCTTTACGGCTAAATGAACCAACCACAGCTCACACACATTTATGTGTAGGTGCTACTATGACATGGACCACAGGTCCCATACCTTGGTACTGCCCAGGTGAGTGCCCCAGCCCCAAAGATGAAGCATCTATAACTGCAGGTTCTGCCACTGTGAAGGAATTAAGGGATGAAGGTCTGGATGAATGGGACCATAGATCAGCACCTGAACCAAGAGGTAAATCTGATGCTAGAGTCACCTCTTCCTCAAGCACCAATGCAGGCCCTCAGTCACCATCTGGCTTACAGACCCACCAGGATCCATAAGGCGATTAGGTCTAATAGGAGTAAGACTTGCGGGACTGAGATTGTTGTCTGAGTCAGAAACTTTAGAAACTGAGCCTGAATATGTCGCAGGAGACTGAACCTCCACCAGCCAGTCCTTCAATTGCAGAAATATATTAACTCTTTACCTTTACAGTGGAGCTGCCACCACAGCCAACAACTATGTAAAAACTTGCTCAACAGTCGTCAGACGAAATAGCAGAGAAGCAAATTGATGGTGCTTTGACCAAGACAGTGATTCTCAGATAGCACATGAAAGCTGGAAGGATTGGTAGAGGATGGTAGGCATCCTGAGATCTAGGGAAACCAGCCAATCCCCTGCATTAAACACCCAAAAAACTAGCTCTGGGATAGCATTTTGAATTTGTCCTGCCAAATGAAAACATTTGAGGTGAAGGTCGAGGATGGGTCTCAGACCTTCATCCTTTTTGAGGACCAAGAAGCAAGGAAACAACGGTGCACATTTCTTCTAAGGGCACCACTTCTATGACCCCTTTGTTCATCAGAGCTAGAACCTCCACCTCTAAGATCATGTAATGTGCCGGAGAGCACGTCCTGCCAGGAGGAAGAGAGTCTGGAAGGGTGATGACTGAAAGGGAAGGGTGCAGCCCATGAGGATGAGCTGGATCACGCATTGATCTGCTGCGATTATCTACCAATTGGTGGAGAAGTGGGTGATCCTCATCCCCACTGGAAGCTGGTAGGGTAGTAGTGTGAGTCAGAGAGGTTTTGAAGCAGCAGAACCAGCGGGAAATGGCAGGGACTGAAGATGCTGATGCTGTTGGTGATGATGTCCCTTAGATCTGCCTCATTTACATGGCCCTGTGCGCCGCCGGACCATCACTTTTATTGACGGTCCGGTGGCGCACACTGCAGGGCCATATCTACAAGGCCACATAAAGCCACCCTGTGTGACTTTACATGGCTTGTTGATATAGATTGAGGCAATGCAGCGCAACTCGCTATGTCGCTGCGATAGGGAGGTGTGCCATGGGCGTTATGGTAGGCGTTCCCAAGTAACACCCATGACATTTGACACATTCCCAGATTTACAAGATGTCGAAAACTTGGGAATGTGTCAAAGCTTACGCCTTCCCAGGGAAGATGTAAAGGAGGCGCAACGAGGAGAAATACCTTTCTTTCTCCTCATTTTCCCTTTTTCCATTCTAAAGCACACATAGAAATAGGAAAAAGAATCTTGTGATTGTTGTTTTGCAGGAAGGTGTCCCTTTCTGCACAAAAACAATCATCCCTGCAATGCAGACACCCTGGCACCATGGTGCAAGGGAGCCTGCGTTGGTGCACGGCAGCCCATTGTGCGTCAGCGCAGGGGAAAAGGACAGGAATGCGCTGTGTCTGCAATGCATTCCTGGCCTTTTCTTTTGCTGTAGGGCAGCGCTGCAAGAAGGCTGGCGGTGCTGGCCTCACGGCAAAATCTTGTTAATGAGGCCCTCAACATGGCTAAAAACATTAGCAAGACACTAGCTCTTTCATAGGCGAGACCCATTGGCTTTGTCATTTCATGTTTTCATTGTTGCCATCAAAATATATCAATTCCCGTTGCACCCTGACAAGGTTTGTTTTCCATTTGTTCTTTATTTTGGAAAAACTATACAACTGGATAAAGAGGGAACCACAACTCCCTGCTCCCTTGGTTTGTTTTTAGTTTTTCCACTTGACTGATATTCAAACTCGGGGCAGGACCGGGAACCTAAACCGGCCCTGGCCCAGTGCTCGGCCGGCCCCCCAACCCCCGCCCCCCGCCACCCCCCCCCCCCCGCCGCCGAGCTCTTTGCCAGGGCCGGTTGCAAAAACAGCCCTGTAACACAAGCATTTGCAATGCAATAGGTCTCGCATTTACGCGAGTTTGAGCTATTGACATTACAAATAATAATGCCTTTTTTTTTTAAGCATAAATAAAAGGCATTGTTATTTACAATGCCAATAGCTGAAACTCTCGTAACTGCGACACCTATTGCATTGCAAATGCTTGTTATCTTTATGTTGTCGGTGTCTAGCTGTTATGGATACAGCCTCTGAGCTGAAGGGTGACAGGAAATGCGAAAGGGCACTAGAGCCGTGAGCAGTCAACTGTTACGGATATTCTTAATTTGGTGCCTGGAGGAAAAGGCACACGTGCCTTCTGAGGCAGTAATTGGCAGGTAAGCAAAGAACACTGTCAAACAACACACACGTTCATTGAAACGTCAATCAAAGTGTGTTTGGGGCGATCGCATTTGTTTAACCCCTTCGCCGCGGCAGGAATTCCGCCGCGGCGCTGGGGGGGGTTTGGGGGCAGCACGGTGGCGCTGTGCTTGTGACGGAACCGCTCCGTCACGAGCCACAGTTGAGCTGTGCTCATGACGGAGTGGTTCCGTCACGTCTCCGCCCACTGCGCTAATCGCCCGCACAGGCGGGGAATTAGCGCCGCGTGGGCAGAGCGGCGGCCAACGGCCGCAGCATGACGGAACCACTCCGTCATGAGCACAGCGCAACCGTGGCTCATGACGGAGTGGTTCCGTCATGGGCAGGGAAGGGGTTAAAGACAGTGTGCCGATGCTTGTTTGATAGCAGTCGCTATGCGGGATAAACACAGGCCTTAAGGCTCCTTAGATGACATCACTTCAGCACATACAGGAAACTCCATGCCATTACTGCACACCACATTCCAGCCCACACATTTCCTGTGAAGGGGCATACCTTTAAAGATCGCCCAAAAAGAGAAAATGTGGAAACAGCTCTCCTTCGTAAAAAAAAACGCGAATTCAATTTAGTAACTGTTGTGGTTCGAAGCTGGATAAAGAACTAGAGCAGGAAGCAAACACACATTAAGATCAAGTTTAATGTTTAAGGAATACATCCTACACAAGTTGCCTACTCACTAAAAGCCGTGTAAACATGCAATTTCTAAGATTCACCTGCCTATTTAAAAATGTTGTCACTTTCAGCCTTTTCCGAGCTTATTTCCCAATTGAAATGTGGAAAATATAGACGTTGTGTCTAAAAAATATAACAACAACAAATTATTATAAGGGCATAAAACCACTTATTGTGATGTCATTTCCTGCGATGCGATTGTGATTTGCATATGATAATTAGTCCCCCCGACTATACGTGTGCTCTGGGCTGAACATTAAATATAAACAAACTAAAACGTTCAACGGAGCCGCTGTTCTACGACCACGTGCATAAAGTATCCAAACATTAAACTCGAAAAGGGCGCCGCGATTCCGAAAACGCTATGGGATCGCACAAAGGCGCTATACAGGCGCACGTAGTGACATAAAACGAATGTTTCCTATCGTAAATCTTGGAATGCTGGCACTCCCCTCCCGCCGCTGTGAACCATGTACACAAAGTGCTGCACTTTACCCTAAGCTGTAAATCGCCCTGGCAAGGCCCCTTTCTATCTGAGCTTCACGAAGCTACTTTAAGACACCGAATCGCCCTGGCGAGGCCCCTTTCTATCTGAGCTTCGCGAAGCTACTTTAAGACACCGAACGCTTCGTCCCCCTTGCAGGCTCGCTCCGGTGTGTTGTGACACGGTGACAAGTGCAAACAAATGCGGAAAGTAGGCTCTTCTCTGTCCCACCTCCTTCCTCCCGAGAGGCCCCGTCCATGCCTTTGGAGGCTTCTCACAATTTTCATGACAGCCTATCATGACATGACATGACAATCGTATAGATTCCAAGAAGCCTCGTAAGACGAGAGCAGCGCATGCGCTGCTTTACGTCACACGAGACCTAAAAATTGAGTATGAGAGCTCTGGCGCTGTAGACAGCCACACTAAGGGAGGTGTCTAGCATGGCGGCTTGGCTTATTACGCCTTAACTAAGGGGGTGAAGGTGTGGAGCGCAGTGGACCTAAGCAGCCTCTCCAGAAATCTGTGTGTGATCACAGGTTCGGATACCTGGGGATCCAGTCAGCCTTTCACTCTCCCAAGGTTATTGGAGTGAGTACCATTGAGTTAGGTAACAGCAGACATCTGTAATTCTGTGACAAGACACCCAAAGGGTGAAGGCACGCTTTGCAAACGCATGCTATGTTGGGTTCTATCACATCAGTGGCACCTTTTGCCAGTCTAGTTTTACCTTCTACAAACCAATGCATTCTGGAACTTCAGTGCTATTAAAGTGAACCAGGCCTGCAACTGCCAGGTGGCGTTACGTGGTGAAATACAAATGCAAGCCCAGGGCTGGAGCATAATGTCCCCGAGAATATGGAGTCATCTTGCAATCACAGCCTGTAGTGTGAGAAAGGCCTTTGAATCTACATGTTGTGTTGCTTTCTGTTCCATAGCACTAAGAGCCCTTTCTGTGACCTCGTAGCACCCTCTTGCAGAACTGAGAAAACCCACACTACATTTAGGGGCCATGGGGAGACTTTGTCCAGCTTTTGGTTTAGAAGTGCTTTGTGCATACATGCCCATTCAATCCTTGGCAATTCTGCCAAGCCTGTCCGTGAGTGACTGTCCTTATTGTGATTGTGGCAAAGTTTGGCCAATAGGAATAAGTGGAGACCAGTTTCGATGCCATCTTCTCTGGTGGCGTGAGGGTGGCTTTTCAGCAGATAGTTATATCAGTGCTGGGACTTTAGGCCTCTATTCCCTTATGGGAAAAAACAAAACTAGAGTCTCTGAATGCATAATTGTGGCAGCTGAAGAGCCAAGACTGACAGTGGCCATCATGGCATGGGCTAGTTCCCAGCTATGCTACCTGATTGCCCGGTGCCCGCTATGGCCAGTCCGGCCCTGTTCGAACTTGAACCAGGCGGGCAACTAGAACCAAATTTCGGCGGGGCCTGAAAAAGATTTCAGGGGGGCTAAGTCTTCCAGCCATAGGCAGAGTGGCTGTAAGAAGGGGCGAAAACGCAACAAAAGCCTCATTAACGAGTAAATGGTCTGTTAAAGACCTGTGAAGTACTCGGGTCCGGCTGCAATTAGACGGACGCCAGCCCACGAGGCTGTCTCAGCCGGGCTGACACACATGACGGTGGGGGGGGGGGGGGCTGAAGCCCAGTGACCCCAATGGGTGTTGCGCGCCTGACTTGAACATATAACTACGGTTATCCATTCATCTAACCTCGTGCCCAGCTACTGCCGCCCCTTCCTCCGCCCAAGCTGCCCTGCCCGGCCTCCTCAGGTCACTGTACCCCCTCGGGCCTCTCCGTTAAGATTTCACGGGTCACGGGTGCTTTCTTATTACAGCGCTGGCACTGTTCTGTCAGGCCTCTGCCTCGCATCATTCTCAGGTCGGAGTAGAATTGTGCTGAATCATCCTGACGTTCACAAGAACAGTAGATACCCCCAGGTGTATTTGGGCATAAACACAGACAGATATTGTCTAAGAGAGCTTATTCTGGCTCTGTTTCCGAGTCTGACAGTAATTTGAGGTCGGGCCAGGTCGGCGGTACACAGTATCTCCACACCAATCAACAGCCATTTCCCAGTTGCTGAGCCCTGGAAGGAGAATCAGAGGGCATATCATCAAGGGGAAGCGATATCATTATCGCCGCTTTAGCATCCGTTTTCGGGTGGAAAGCGGCGATAATTCTATTGCACTATCAGCAAGGACACGCTAATACGTGTTCCTATGCCTCAGCGCCGGTTTCCCTAACGCCCATCTTTGCAACGCCAATGATATGCAATGTGGGCGTACCCTACTAAAATAACGTGGAAAATGTCGCTAACAGACATTTCTCCACTTATCAAGCAAATCGCTAACCTGTGTAGTGACAAGAAAAGTAGCTCTAACCGCGCTTATCGCAGGTTTCATTACGCCTGCTTTTAAACTGACTAAGCCATTATAGCCTATGGGTGGTGGATTCTGAGGATGAGACCACCCTGCCCTATCATCAACGTATCGCCTATCGCTGTGCGATTATCGCTGGATTTCCCGCGATAATTGCACATTTAGGAGCTATCGATTTCTTATCGCATTGGAGATAAGCGTTGCTGATAGCACGCTATCTCTGTGACAAAATCCAGCGATAGCCGGGGATAGTTATCCTCGCGCTAAGCGCGCATAGCGATCATTTTTGCCAGCTGTTGCTGATATGCCCCAAAGTGTGGGAGCAGAATTACAGGGTGCAGTTTTTCCTCTCGTGATTTCCTATTACAAGCCTTTTATGTGCACATTTGACCCCTGCTTTTATCATTAGGAAGGAACACGTATGCAATCCCATTATTGCCGAGATTTACTATAAAGCTTTGTACGTCGCAAGGTGACGTAAAGTGACGCAAAGCAGCACAACACATTGGCATTTACTTTCCAGCGCGGAAGGTGCGTTTTTCTTAGCATAAAACAATATTGGTCTGCTTTCTGTTGCTTTGCGTTCCTTTGTGTCATGGCGGTACAAAAGGGGGTGGTGATGGACGGAGCATCAGAACCAATCAAACACTCACACCCAGTCAACAGATCTGGGTTTGATCCATCACCGTTCTTTAGCCCACTCTGCCACCCCAGTTCAGACATGGCCATATGCAAATCAGTCTGACCCTGTGCCTCATGGGAACAGTCCAGACCGAACTGCCAAGCCATGCCTTCCCTGGACCGGAAACAAGCTTCCTAGGACCGGTTTCTGGCATGTCAGCCGTCTTCAGCCAGGCATTCCTTGGGAGCATCAACGCAAACTCCCAATATGTTTTGACACAAAGCCTGATGTACTAAGCAGGGGCCTAATGGAGGCCCCCACAGCCCCCGCGGTGCGGGAATGAGGAGGGTTTTTGGTTTGGAGGGGGCCCTCACCCTCAAACCATGCCATTGCATTCCTTCCAGAATGCGTGCAATGGCATGGAATAAGAAATAGTTAAATGTTCATGAAAGTCATTCTGCTTTACCGAGCATGGGGGGGCCCATTATATTGTGTTACGCCACTATTTGTTACATAACAGCTCCTTGAAACATGGGTTAACAAGGAAGGGGATATGCTTTAAATTCTTCTGAAAACCCAAGCATTGCATATCTGCTGAACTGCACAGCACACATCCAATGCATGGATCCTTCGAATGTGTCTAGGCATAAGATGTTGTACTGGAAGGATGTATGTTCAGTATACATCCTATGCTAGACAGCGCACACTCATCTCTGCACCATGGTGAGTGACTTTCCATAGCCCAAGGAAGGGTAATTACAGCACCAGGATAGGGAGTGACAACAGCAGCTGGCTAATATTAGTAGATATGACTCTGCACTGTGTTTCAACCTTAAGCCACACAGTGTAGCAAATCTGGTTGTTGCACTGTGTTGCTTGAAAAATGAGTAAATTCGGCCCAACATTTTACTGGTGTGTTCTTGCAGTGAAAATACAGAATCGGGGAGCATGAATGAATGAATGAGGACATTTCTAAAGTGCACAGCTACTCCAAAGAGTGTCCCGGTGCTACATCTGTACAGGCATGGTCACTAACCAAGCTACAAACTAAGGCAGAAAAGATGAGTTTGAAGCCCTTTCCTAAAAAGCAATTCTTCTGAAATGGCGCAGAGAGATAGCGGAAACTGATTCCAAGCTTTACTAGCTAGTACCGAGAAAGAACACCCATCGGCCCTAGACAGACGGAATCTAGGAGCCTCTACAAGGATCACCACAGCCGAGCAGAGAGTTCTGGAAGGATTATAGTTGACCATCCTGGAGATCAAGTACATAGGCCCGCGCTTCTATAAGGCTTGATGCATAAAAGTCTGCGCCTTGGACAAAATTGTTTTCTTAATGGGGAGCCAGTGCAGATCAGTGAGGTAGGTAGAAATTGATTACCGCTTAGGTACACAAAGAATGAGGCCGGCCGCTGCGTTTTGTAGCACATATAGTCTTCGAATCTTACACTCCAGCAGGCCAAGGTATAGGCAGTTCGATTGCCCAGCCTTGAGGTTATCAGTGCATGGACTATCGTTCTGCGTTTTTCTAAAGGTAAAATGTCAAGAAATTTCCTAATTGACGTGGAGCAAGCCAAAACAGGTGCCCATCACTGACAGAATTTGGGAGTAAATGGGTGACATATCATCAATTTTGACTCCTAACTTATTGGCAACAGGAGTAGGAGGGGATGGGGGAAAGATCCCCTGGCAACTGCTAATCCACTGATCACTAGCCTTCCCAAACAGTAAAATCTCAGTTTCACCAGCATTGCACGGAAGATGACTCTGAAGCATCCAATGTAGTCATCCTTCAGGCAAGCAACAAAGGGTGAAGCTTTATCAGGGGCAGAATGGTCAAAGGTGTGGAGATGCTAGGTGTCGTCAACATAGGAAAAGTGGTCAGAAGTCCACGTGATTCAATAAGTTTGGCTAAGGGCGTCATACAGATGTTGAATAAAGTAGGGCCCAAAGAAGAGCCATGTAGCACTCCATACGCAAGCATCTTTCTGTACAAAGAATAGGGAGCAGGCCATATCTCTTGTTCTCTTCCTTCTAGGAAGGATTTAAAACAACGTCAAGCCGAGCCACCAATTCCCAGCTGAGCCATCCACTGTAAAAGAACTGCATATATGTCAAAGGGCGCAGACAGATCAAGCAAAATCAGAGAAGCACTTTTATCCTCATCCAAAACTAATTGAATTGTTCCCTCTCACGTCAAGGAGGGCAGTTTCGGTACTGTGCTGCGGGCGAAAGCCTGATTGAGTTCGATGAATGAGTTATTTGTCTTTGAATAGTTGGAAAGCTGAGCATTAACAAACCACAGGCAACAGAGAAATGGGACGATAGTTGGACAAAATAGAAGGATCCACAGACGCTTTCTTTAGAAGAGGGATATCTTCAAATTATCCCACTTCCAGCAAGCTGGAGCCTCAGCTGATCCTAAAGAACGATTAAAGAGCCTGGTAACCCTGATGGGACTGAGGACCTGAGTGTATAAACAAAAAGACTGAATGAACAGCAGTTCCTATGCTGTTCAAGACAGAACAGGAAAGGAAACCATGTCTTTCCTCATGGATTTTGGACAAGTGGAGCGGTCAGCTGGCAGGGTCAGTCTCCTGTGGTCAGTTGTGGGTGAGTAGGACAGGGTTTGGGGATCCGCTGGTGCATTGAGCCAGGAGGTGAAGCTCACTGTTAGTTAACAGCATCCAGTTTGCAAACCCTCATATGCTGGAGGGGGCACAGAAGTGAGAGGGGCTCTGCAGGCACACAGATATGAATGGCAACATCCATTTTTTAGCCTTTGTCCTTTGTCTGTCTAGGCACTCAGTAGTGTTGAATGCTAGAAGAGGAAATACTAGAGTGGGTCTTTAAAAGGGTCCATGGGTGGCCTTAAAAGGAGGAACATTTTGGAAGTAGTTTCTCACAGTTACCTTATGAAATCCTAGGGAATTAAAAAAAAACAGTATGGTTGAGAACAAGCACATTCTTTCCAAAACTGAAGTAACAGTAGAATTGTTGAAAAATGCTGATGTGTTTTACTTCTCTAGTCTTGTTACCATTATCATCAGAGTAGGCTGAATCCTGAATTTAGGAAGCAAACCACTTTCACAATATTAGAAAACTATTGGGTTAGTTGAAAAACTGAACAGGGCATTGAGGGAAGGAGTGAAGATTGGGGCAATAAGTGGAAGAAAACTGAATACAGGAGTGGGCCTGAGTTGAACTTGAAGGGCGAGGAACTGGACTGTCTATCTGGGACACAGAGAAATTCCCCAAAGCCTGAGGACCAGTGGGGCTGCTTTTAGAGGTTGATGCATTGAGGGAGCATCAGCTAAGCATGGTGGCAAACAGCCCCGAGGGCACACACAAGATTTTCTTGTAGACACTGAGATAATTTATCCTCTGCCCCCAAATTCTCCTACACAAAGTCCAATTCACACTCTAAGCTAACTCAGTACAACCTGGGGTGAAATAAATGCATTTCTCCAGGGCTTCTTTTAGCTCCCAGTCCACCACTGGAAGGACAAAGAAATGTGTAGTCAGTTACTTGCAGATGGTGACAAAAAATGGAAGAAAAGTGAAAGTAAGGGTTGATGTCAAGAAAGCTGCAAGATTGGTGCATCTGGAAAGGACTAAGTAGAGAAAAGAGAAGCTTCTTGGTTTGGTGAACTAAGAGGAGAGCATGTCTCACAAAGAAATAGAATTGGAAAGTATATTCAGGTGGAAAGAACTTGAAAGCCTCCCATTGCAGGCCCTTGTTTCATTACAGGGTGTAGCAAGGCTGGCTGGGCTGTCAGTGCCCACTGTGTTGTAGTGAATATTTGGGGCTCAGAGGGAGGAGTCTGCCAGGGTAATGGCTAAGCATATTGGAACAGGTGTCTTGGGAGCTGGATGAAGAGGAAGCTTGGAGCAACGGGTGGTCCGAATGATACAGGACCTATAAAAGACACAGGCTGTTGGCACTGGGGGTGGGTCTGGAGGGGGGAGAAGTTTCATGCATGAGACAGTAAGCAGGGAAAACTGACGAGTATGTGAAGGATGGCCAACTAAAGAGATGAGTAGGTGGCCTGACAAAGAGTAAGGCAAAGGACATGCAAATAAAGGTAGTTGTTTGGCACTTCAGATGAACAGACCTGGATAATGAAAAGGGGTTATCTGAACTAAAGCTATTGGAAGTAGCGAATATTATAGTAATCTGAAGCGGGCAATTTTTTTTAGTTGGTAAATTTGTGTGCAAAATTCGAAATTTTGTTTTGTAATTTTCTGATGTGTCTCAAAATCAGCTCCACTCTAGAACCCGCATACCCACAAATGAAGCCTTGATACATTTTTTTGGGCAAAGTAATTTGGGAAGCGGCTTATGTTAATGGATGTAAGACTGCATCACAGGGCACCACTGTTGGATCCTTTTGAATGTTCAACACACTGTTCATAGATGGACAGTGTCCAAATCCCTCTGTATTTGCATTATGCCCTGAATATTGAGAGACCTATTTATTATAGTC
Source organism: Triturus cristatus (assembly GCF_964204655.1). Taxonomy (NCBI): domain Eukaryota; kingdom Metazoa; phylum Chordata; class Amphibia; order Caudata; family Salamandridae; genus Triturus; species Triturus cristatus. The sequence goes on along the minus strand of NC_140593.1, from coordinate 817,640,065 downwards.
ATAGATTTCTGTGACATATTTCAGTGGGGCCCTTCAGATCAGCATCTCAAACCCTACTGAAGATTCCTCCGCTATGCGTTTCCAGATGGGTGGCAGATCCTCTACTGTGATTATTGGATTTCTTTTCCTTTTCATTTGTGGTTAATCTCTGATCAGCTAAACTTCTGGGAAATCAATGAAGACCTGGCTTTTTGCATGATTCTTAGAACTTCTCATGGTCTTCAGTGCTAAAACTCCCTCCTCAGTAAAATTATGCCTAACAAAATGAAAATAAAATTATTCAAAATCAAATCTCAAAGCTTCAGGCACATCAAATCTTGCTCACACCTCATGAGGTTCCCAGTCAGAGGGGCTCATAAAATACCCAGAGTAAGGAGTGTTCTCGATCTGGGAAAAAAGGCTGTACTCCTTCAGAAAATCTCTCTCTACAAGCTTTAGGCTAGATCTCACCTCTGGTATAATGGTTTCAAACTCCTCCTATAGAAACTAAGAGCTATTGTATGGTAGGCGTTGATCACAATTCACTAAAATATAAGGATGTGGGCCAATCTCTGACACTTTTACAATCCTTTTTGCCCGTCCCCGGATTCACTCTATAGTCGATGTCAGAAAAGCACATGAGCAATCTGGCACTTTCACTTTCACCGATGCAGCATGGAACCACATTACTGGCACAACTGGTACAGGAGGACCTAAATCATGCAGGAAAGCTGATAGTGGTCATCCTTCCATATCTAAATTTGCTAAGTGGTCTCAACATTAATTTCTACCACTTGCTATTGGCAACCCTTCAAAAACAGTTATAGGATATTATAAAATGCTTATGAAGACCTGTTTAGATATTAAAAATATTGCGGAATTCATTGGGGAAACTAACAAATTTATTTGAACCCATATAAAAGATCAAAAATGACGCCTGATTCAAATGTAAAAATATTTGAGCTATTGTTTATACTCAAACGATGATCATCTTATTTCTAAGTAATCTATCACAAAACTGTAGTCCAGGAGCAATCACAATTTGAAAACCTGCAATACACACTCTTAAAATTGTTGCAAACTTCAGGAATTTTACAACCAATAACAAAGAACCAAAAAATAATGCTGGCATACATAGGAATTACGGTCTTCTCTCGAGATGTTTAAAGACTGTGCATATAATCTTACGTGCAATACCAGGTCAACTTAAGGTTCTGACCATTTCAGAACCACAATTACTTTTCTAGGCAAGTAGCCAGAAGTGTTCCTTCAATTGGCCGTCAAAGATATTAGTTTAAATAGCGAGATTGTTTTAAACACAGCATCCTAAATGTTAATTAAATATAAAACAACTTGACATTCACATACCAGTAAATTGTGTATTCCTTATGGCTATTTAAATTTGTTGCAAAGGAATGAAGTTAAGCTCTCACGTCTACATTTAAATACATTTTACCCTTCGTCAGTCATCATTTAGGACTTTAGGATGTGTTTTTCTGAGACATATTGGGTTATATTTCTTTCTCCCATCATAGCAAAACCGGACTGGTAGCCAAAAGTAGTGCTAAAAAAAATAATAATATCAGCCATATTTTGGACGACACTGACATCTAAGTGAGGCCGGTCTTGTTCTTTTTCGCAGGGAATTAAGGAGCCGAGAATGCCCACCCATTAAGAAAATTTGATCAAATATAAAGACAGCGCAACTTCTGAATATATCACCTAAAAGCTATACATTATTAAGTAGTCCATAAGTTGACTAATGAGACATCCCAATATATCAGGGTCTGCCTCAGTCTTCTGGGGCAATATTTCTTTATATCAGTCCATTATGTATTTGCATATAAGACAAAATGGTGTAGTTTTACTATTATCATTACAATATTCATGGTTTTCAGTTTTAGAACGAAAAATGATTCAGAGGTTAATTTGTATTCTGCGCTTATCTCTTGCAGCATCCTTACTCCTTTCTGAGCTTGCTTGATGCTACTCTCCCATCCAAGGTTATTGAATGGCTCCCAATGTCCAGAGCAAGCTAGAAGCATCTTTCTGTACAAAGAGCATCTTATGATTCTGGAATTTATTGCACGTGTTGCTATAACACAAGTAAGAGGGTTGCTCCAAAGATATGGAACTCTCTCCCACCAGAAGTACGCAGAATCTCCTTAACAACGGTGTTCAAGCTGGAAGTCAAAAGATTCCTGATGAATAAATTCCTTCAGTAAGTGGGCTAGGCTCTCCTGCCCGATGTCATTGTTCCTACTTCCATGGTACCATCATTTACTACTACACTTCTTTACGACATACTATGCCCCTCCTTCGCTACCCTTGTACAATTGTTTAATATAACTTCCATGTGGCATTTGTCGTGTAATCTATGATCATTCGTGTTTTTATCCCTACCTGTTGTTGTTTTTGCATTATTGTCCTGCCTTTCCTTCCGAATGTAAAGCGCTCTGATACCCTTTGTGATCTTGTTCGCGCTATATAAAACTTTATAAACAAATAAATATCACCAGAACCACAAAGGTAAAGATGAACAAAGAAGATAACAATTGGTTACATTTTCTGGTTTTAACTGGACCATCCCACACAGAGGTTTCTATCAGTCAAAAAGAAATGTAAAGACCTATGAAGATGCAAGAGGTGATTTCATTCAATTTCTAATGTGGTCAGATGTGACTGTGAGATCATCATGCTTGTAACAGACCACTTCGACACCTGGAGGTTGTCCCTTCGTGGTTAAAGGTATGCCAAATCTCCAACACAATTCCTTGCTTTTGGAAGCTGGAAGAGACATCTTGAAGCAGTTAAAGGATGCTACTGGACCAAAGCCCACAGGACACCAGATCATTTTACAGCCAGCTCTTGCATCCTTCAGCTTAGCAGGGTGCTTAAAGCTCGAGCCAGAAAACTTAGGAGCACATCTCAGAAGAGTGATATTGGATCTCTTGTTGGAAGATCTAGAATGAGAGTCCTCTGCATCATGGTATTTTTTGCCTTGGACTAGTGATATTACTAACACATAACTGGGATATAGTCTAGTTTGATGAGGGCTTTAGTGTTTTAAGATAAAAACCAACCATGGAAAGGTTTTATGAACCTGCTGGTGTGTGCACCTATTTTCAAATTCACCGTATGTGCGGTTACTTGCGTAATAACCAGTGAGCCCTTGGCAGGTAAAAATGTCTTGTTCAAATATAAACGAAAGTATGAAAATATACACCTGTGGGGTTTACTTTTCTCATTATTCAAATGGATGTCAATTACCTACCATTCTCTTGGGCTAAGAAATCTAGTCATGGTGTCTTTTCTCTCAGAAGGATTATTTGGGAGTGGGGTCAAAGTTCACAAATCCCCATCATTTAAAGTCACAGGGGCATATTATCAAGACAGGCGATAACATTATTGCCGCTTTAGCGGCAGAAAACTGCTGCTAAAACGGCGATAATGGGCTTGATAATATGCTCTATGGTATTCCAATTGAAGCCCATGTTAGATGTGAATTACATCTAACCTGAGCTTCAATTGGAATTCCATAGTGCATATTATCAAGCCTATTATCGCCGTTCGCTAAAGCGACGATCATTTTATCACCAGTCTTGATAATATGCCCCACAATTCCTTGCCATATTTTGGTGCCGATTCCGATCCTGGAAAAACCGGGTACGAACCGTCGGTCGGAGGGTTTTCTCCGTCCGACTCGTACCCGGTAAAATAACCCTACAAACTTGCAAGTACGATTCGTACGGAAACACCATTTCCGTACGAGTCGGAAAAAACACCGACCGACTGTAAAAACACATACCAATGTGATCCGGGACAGCGCCGACGTGACGTCGGGACGCATGCAGGCTGCATTTCACGAACCAGGAAGTACGAATCGTACCAACACCAGTCCGGACGGCAATATTTTTACGGCACCCAAAAAGTGCCGGAAAAGCGAAGTACGGAGCGATGCGAGCGGAATTGGGGGCCCGGTACGCGCCAGACCCTGCGGATGTACGTGCCGTACCCCCACCCGTGTATGTACACCCGTGTATGTACGAGTCGAACCCCCACCCGTGTATGTACACCCGTGTATGTACGAGTCGTACCCCCACCCGTGTATGTACGGTGCGTACCCCCAGCGCGTACGCACCGTACATACACGGGTGGGGGTACGACTCGTACATACACAGGTGTACATACACGGGTGGGGGTTCGACTCGTACATACACGGGTGTACATACACGGGTGGGGGTTCGACTCGTACATAACACGGGTGGGGGTTCGACTCGTACATACGCGGTTCGACTCGTACATACACGGGTGGGGGTACGACTCGTACATACACAGGTGTACATACACGGGTGGGGGTTCGACTCGTACATACACGGGTGTACATACACGGGTGGGGGTTCGACTCGTACATACACGGGTGTACATACACGGGTGGGGGTTCGACTCGTACATACACGGGTGGGGGTTTGACTCGTACATACACGGGTGTACATACACGGGTGGGAGTTCGACTCGTACATACACGGGTGGGGGTTCGACTCGTACATACACAAGTGTGCATACACGGGTGGGGGTTCGACTCGTACATACACAGGTGTACATACACGGGTGGGGGTTCGACTCGTACATACACGGGTGGGGGTACGGCACGTACATCCGTGGGGTCTGGGGGGGGGTTCGGCGCGTATGCGGGCACATGTCTCCATGGTTGCTATTGCAGTTCGGTCTGTATAGTGTATTTTCCATACGGTTGTAAAATTGGAAGGACGGGACGGATCGTACTTGCGCGGTCGGACTTCATTTTTCCGATTCGTAGGGTAACTCGTCCGAGGATGTGTCAAACACATTTTCCGACCCGAGGACGTGTGGGGATATTTTCCCAATGCGATTCGTATGGACTTTTTCCCATACGAATCGTACTTGGCAGTTTGTACGCTACTTGTACGATTCGTACAGTAAAAATCCCGGATACGATTCGTATGGGGAAATTTTTTCCAGGATCCGAATCGGCACCCTAGTAGTTAGTACCTCAAAGAACTGGATATATCTATGCATTCTAAAGTAAAAAGTTTACTGCAAAAGGTAGCCAAGCATTTACACGGTGTGAGGCTGCTGCCCCCAACTAGAAGGGTCTATGCATTTAATGGAAATGGTTATTCTACCTCAGTGATGATTTTTTTCAAACTATCCTGTCTTCCATCTAGACGATTCTTCACACATGTAAACCAATTTATTGTGTATATTTTTCTGCTCAGGGAAATGAGGTAGGTTTAGGCTATAAGAAACTTTATCTGTCTGAGAGATGAGATGGTCGTTGAGTCTTATCTAAGTTGACTATACATTACACCCACCCCCCTTATTTTATATTTGAAAAGATAATTGGGTCTGGAAACTGAGAAGATGTTTTGTAACTCAAAATTCAAAAAAGACATTCACTCAACCCAGCGAAAGGGTTTTTGAATGAATGTTAACAGCCACATCTTAACCTACATTTATGGTACAATTCCTTTAGCTCTCCATCCTTGCATACTAAGAAGTTACTGTGGAGCTCCCAAAGCTACTAGAATTAATTTTCAAGACTGGTGAAATAGTGGAGGAAGCAAAACTGGGGTCAAACTCTGGTGTGACTCTGCCTGATCTTTAATACATCATGAGTTTGGCCTCTCAGGGAGACGGGCTTTTTAACTAACTGCAGATATGTGGCTTTTTGAAAGAAGGCATGCAGAATCTATGTGATAGCACTGATCAAGCGAGTATCGCTAAACAATGGCGAATTTATAAGAGATCGTTGATAGTAAGAATCAAAGAAAACGGGGAGTAGAGACACTTTGGGATAAAAAGCCAGGTTCGTCCTCCACACTGTGGATTAGAAACCTTTCTGCAATAAAACTCTTTATGTGATCTTAGTAGCAATTCATGATTCTGAAGGCAAATAACAAAAGGAACCTGGGAGCACATGCTCTGGAGCTGTAGGTATCTGGAAGGATTTTGGGAAGATATATATTCAAGAGTACAAGCTTATCTATTAAGAAGCTGTTCCTCCAATTTGTGCATTGCCTTTTTGGGCCTTGACATGTGCAGTGGCAGCGGCCATCTTGATCACTTGGGTATAAGATGCTACTGTTTCACAGCGTTCCTTACTAGGCAATCAATTCTGCAGTTGCTGCACTTGGAACTTATATTGTGAAATGTTGGATGTCATTGTGATTCAAGATTTCATATGCAGAGAAGTATGATAAATAATATATAGACCAGGGATTTCAATTATTATATGACCTGTTTGTTGGAGCCATGTTATCTGGGATCATGAATGCTGTACTAGACAGATCTTCTTTTCATTAACTCTTTGTGTTTTGGATTATGTACATAACTTCTAGTATGATCTTGTTTATAATTACAAACTCAACCCTCTTGTTGAGAACACAAACTAAAACTGGAGTCATCTTGTTTAGAGTTATGAACTCTATACTGGAGTTATCCTTTCAGGCTCATGTTTCTACTGTACAGTTTTTGTAACTTCGCTTGATTCGCGTATGATATTAAGGAATTGTCAAAAGTGAAGCAGAGAATGCCAATTGTCAGAAGTGAAAGCATACTATTAATTCATATCTATTATGTTTTAGATGATCAACTATATGTGCTACAGATTATTCAATCCCAGATTTAACTCCTAACCTGCAGAAGGTAGTAAATGCACTACAGTGTGTATTAACACTCAGGTGGTTCTTTTCTTATTTCTACTGTTTATTCCTTTCTTTCAGCTCTTGGAAGTTAAAGAGTTGTCATCAACCTTGGCTAGTCGGTTATGCATAGATTATAACCAGGTATATGATATGACACAGTAAAGTCAGTAATCTAAAAGTACACGGGTATGCTGTTCCTAAAGAGGCTGTCAAAGATTATGAAATTGTATGAGTCAGGAGGAGATTCCTCCTTCAGGAAAGAGACCCTCACACATCCGGCAGACTAGCTGTCATGTATCGTCAGCAGGTGGCCCAGATGTCAAGTTTCATCATCAGGTCTGCTCCGAATCGGGGCGGCGCTGCAATCCCCGATCGGCGACCTTAAAGGCGCCTTTTAGTGGAGATCTTTATTCCATTCGTTGCCGGTTGGTGAGTGCAAGTGAGGGCCCTATAGTGAAGTGCGTGTGAGACTAAGTGTGTTAAAAGTAAGTAGTGGAGATCCTAAATACCAAATTTTAATAAGAGAGGTCCCACTCTTAATTAAAAACAATAACATGCGATAGGTTCCGGTTCCGGCGCTGGCCAAGATGGCCGCAACGGAGTGAGGCTCCCGGCTGCCGGACCCCTCAGCGCCGATCCTCCTCCACTGATGCCGTCCCAGGTCCTGGCTGCAGACCGGCGCGGGTGGAGGAACTGACGCACTACCCCCGGCCCGAGTTTTGAGACATCCGACGCCCCCGCGGTGGAGCTGGCCGGCCCGCGAGCCGCGCCGGCACCTGGCTGCCTCCTCCTGGTTCTGTGTGCGGCGCTGCCCGCTACGCGAGGCCCCGGCGCGCCACGAGGGGCACAGGCCCCACGCTTGCCACTGACTGACCTGCCCCTGCCGCTGATCACCGGCGCTCACCTGGCGGGAAAGGGGCCCTAGTCGGCGGGGGGATCGACCCGCATTCGCCTTGGCGGCGCTGGGCCGCCTGGAGGTCTGGACTGCCGCTGCTGCCTCTTGGGAGGTGGACCTCCTTGCCCGCCCCGCTGTGCCCCCCCTGGTGGGTCCCTGGCTGCTGGAATCCGGGAGAGCCCTACAGGAGCGCAGGCTCGTTGTTGGCAGCCTCACGCCCGGAGGAGCTGTGATCTGGGCCCCGGTTGGCGGTGACTTTGAGGTGAGCCGGGACGGGAGAAGCTGGAGGGGCGCTTCTTGGGGGTGGTGTAGCCCTCATCGGCGGGCAGGTCGGCCCGCGCACAGAGAGAGAGACCCAGGTCGGGGGGATCGGAACTGTCGCGTTGTGGCGGCTTGAGGGGGCCCCTTCCTGCCGCTTTTCCCTGGCGTAATCCCGGTAGGGTGCAGCACTTGGACTAATTGTTTCTTGTTGGCGCCAACCTGTGCTGGATGGGGTGGTGACCCCCTGCGCCCCCGAATCGCTGCCCCGGGACCACTGCTGGCGGGGGGGGCCCCCCCCCTTCGAGCCCCTTCCTGCCCCCGGATCTAGGGGGGGCTGGGCTCTCGGCCCTGGTGTCTCCTGTTGCCCTGACCAGACGACGCCTCGGAGGCCCCCAGCAACCCACCGTTGGATAGCGGGTGACCGCTTTGGCTCGTGGCGCGCGCCGCGGTGACGGCGGCCTGGTCGGACCCTGACGAGGCGGTCGGGGGGTGCCTGTGCCCTTCCTCCTTGCCCCCGACCTCCTCCCTCTCTGGCCTGTGTGGAGCGGTGCCGCGTTCGTGGAGCGGGAGTCGCCTGCTGTCCTCCGGGCCCCCTCACGGATCGGACCCCTACTTCTTCGGTCCGCCATGGGCAAGGAGAGGGGATCCAAGTTGCCGGGTACGTCCCACCAGACGAGGATCGACCAGTTTGCCTGCTCGGACCCTCCGGGTGGGGGGGGGGCTTCGGCCCCGAATAAAGACTTGGCCGTCATCCTTCAGGCCATCGACGCCTCCCGCACCTCCCTGGAGGGGATGGTTGGCGAGGTGAAGGTCGACGTTGCGCTCCTACGGCAGGACCTCCGCAACGCCACGGCCCGCATTACGGAGGCGGAATCCCGGATTTCCACAGCGGAAGACGACATTCACTTGCTGCAAGACCAGGTCAGAGAACTCACCACCCACTCTAAAGAACTACACAGGCGGGCAGAAGACGCCGAAAATCGTGCCCGTCGTAACAACCTTCGCCTGGTGGGCTTTCCGGAAGGAGTGGAATCTGGCCGCGCCGATGATTTCCTCGAGCAATGGTTCAAGTCCTGGATGCCGGAGACCGGGCTGTCGACCTGGTTTGTGGTGGAGAGGGCGCACCGGTCTTTGGCGGCCAAACCTCCTGTGGGAGCTCCCCCGCGCCCGTTTATCCTCCGAATCCTCAACTTCAGAGACAGGGACGCTATCTTGCGGGAAGCGCGAGTGCGTGGCCCCTTGACCTTTGACAATCACACAATCATGATTTTTCCGGACTACACCCGGGAGGTCCAGGAGCAGCGCCGATCCTACACAGAGGTGAAGCAAAAGCTGCGCTCCCTGGGTCTTCAGTACCAGCTCCAATTCCCGGCCCGCCTCCGTGTTGTTTTCCAGGACAAGACTCTCTTCTTTGATACCCCTCGGGCAGCCTGGACCTGGCTCACGGAGGAGAAGCCTCTGCGCCATGCCGCGGCGACATCGCCCGCTACGGGGGCCCGGGGCAAGGAGGTGCTTGGAGCCCGACGGCCTCGGCGCAGGAAACGCACGCAGTCCCGGCTGCGCCGCGGAGGGGCGGTGGCCCGAACCAGGTCTGCCAATGCTTCTGAGAGGCGTGTGAGGGACTCTTCGGCCTCCTCTGGTGCATCATCTCACGTGGCTGGGGGTCCCCGGCGCCGCCTGTCGCCCGGACCGGGGGGATCTCCCGCCCCCCTCACCATACAATCTGACTTGTCTGACCTCTCCCGTAGTCCCGCCATGTAACTTGCTGACTGAGCCAAATCTCTACGGGGAGGGGTGATTGCCTTATTTGATGGTGGGGTGGAGGGGGTTTCCACTCCTACGCTTTCTTACAACTACCTGGGACGTATCATTGAAATCCGTTCTTCTGGAGGGGTCCACTACGTTCTCCACAACCGAGCATCTAGGCTTGGGGTCTCGTACCTGTTGGGTTGTTCGGGCGACAGATGCTTCCGTTTTTGAAGTGTAGGGTGGGGGGTGGGGGTCTGGGGTTGGGGGTTTGTTGGCCGTTTCTTCTTAAGGGACTGTTTTGTTTGGGTTGGTTTTGGTTTTCTTTGGGCGTCTGTTACTACACCACACTCGACACACTGCTGCGCCTCACCTTGCATTCATTCATGCGCGCCTTGCTGCCGCCTGCCTTCACGCGTGGTCCATCGCCCCTCCCTGGTGGAGGACCCGTGGTCCTGGCTTCTTCTGGCCGCTTCCTTTCTGGCATACTCTGTTCCCCTCGCTCCCATGGATGACCTCCCCTCCAAAGCGCTTATGCGCATCCTGTCATGGAACGTGAATGGCCTATTAGACAGACTCAAACGCACTGCAGTCCTTAAATATGCTCACCGTAACGAGATCGACGTGCTCCTTCTTCAGGAGACCCATTTGCTAGGCGAGAGGTGTCCCTTCTTGGCCAGATACGGGTACGATCGGGTGTGGCACTCTGGGTTCTCCCGCGGGTCTCGGGGGGTCGCCGTCCTGCTGCGCCGTTCTGTTCCCTTTGTCTTTACCCGGGTGGCCCGTGACCCCCAGGGGATGGGGATCGCAGTCTGTGGCACACTGGAAGGTCGGCCGCTTACCTTTCTTTCGCTCTACGCGCCACCCACCGGGTTGACCCAAGCTTTATCCCATGCCGCGTCCCTGCTGGCCGCTCTACCGCCGGGTGCTGTGGTTCTGGGTGGGGACTTCAACGCTGTCTCTGCCCCGTTGCTTGACTCTTCTGGACCGGTCTCGACGCCCCGCGCCGCGCGGGCTAAACAGCTGGTGGGGTGGGCGGAGGCTCAGGGCTTGTGCGACGCCTGGCGTATCTGGCATCCGCGCGCGCGGCAATACACCCACACCTCGGCCGCTCACCACACTCATGCGCGGATCGACGCAATCTTTGTCCCGTCCACCGAGTGTGCGGGCATCCAAGATGTCCGCATTCTTCCTAGAGGGATATCTGATCATTCCCCTGTCCTCCTGGGTCTGGGGCCCCCGCCCCACGGGGCCCGTCAAATGTGGCGCTTCAACGCCTGGTTTCTCCGTGATAAGAAACTCTGCAAAGAGGTAGGGTCCGCGCTGGCGCAGTACTTTAATGACAACGATGGATCTGTCTCCTCGGCGGGCACCCTCTGGGAGGCGGGTAAAGCCACCATCAGGGGGGCGGCCAAGGCGTTGGTGGTGCGGCACCGCCAGACGCAGCTTCAGCAACTTACTGCTTGCGAGGCTCGGGCGTTACGTTTGGAGCAGTCTCTGTCCGCGGATGGGGATCCGACCGTAGATCGTCAACTGCGGCTTCTGCGGGACGAGATTCACCAACGGTCAATGGATGCGGCCAAGCTCCTCTGGCGGTCCTCGGTGGCGAGGGTCTACGGGTGGGGGGACAAGAATGGGGCTCTGCTGCACCGGCTGGTTACCTACCCCGGGGCGTCGCGCATCATACCGGCGGTCACTGATTCAGAAGGCCAGCTTCAGTCCACTTCCGTGGCCATGGCCAACGCCTTCGCTCAATACTATGCTCAACTATACCGGGCCCGGGCGTCGGATTTGTCTCTAGCCTCGCTGCTGGCAACTCACAATTTCAAACTGCCTTGTCTTCGGCCCAGTGACCGGGAGAGTCTGGAGGTGCCCATCTCTCTGGAGGAGATTGGGGAGGCAATTGGGCGCACGTCGGCGGGGAAGACCCCGGGACCGGATGGATTCCCGCAAGAACTTTACGCCGCCTACAAGGACCTCCTGATCCCCCGGTTGAGCGCCCTTTACGCCGATGCGATTGAACGCGGTTCCTTCCGCCCAGAGGCCGATATGGCCACGATTGTGGTCCTGCCCAAGTCCGCGCCGCCCTCCTGCGATAGGTCAGCGTACCGACCGATCTCTCTCATCAACACGGACATCAAACTCTACGCGGCGGTCCTGGCACAGAGGCTTCGGCCCTTTCTGCCCCACCTGGTGCACCCGGACCAATGTGGCTTCATGCCGGACCGCGGTACTCGCCATTGCCTCCGTCGACTTCACGTGGCCCTGGCTCATCGCCACCGCATATCCCCATATCTTACCCTTCTACTTGCCGACTTTGAGAAGGCGTTTGATTCGGTTGGGTGGTCCTACCTATTTGAGGTCCTGACTCATATGGGTTTCGGCCCCAAATTTGTCGGAATGGTGCGGGTCCTCTACGCGCGCCCTCGTGCTCGAGTGCTAGTTAACGGGGCGTTGTCGACGCCGTTTCGGATCGGTCGGGGGACGCGGCAGGGATGCCCACTGTCGCCTCTCCTCTTTGCCCTCGCTATGGAACCCCTTGCTGCCCTGGTCCGCACAGACCCTGTTCTTCGGGGCTGGGAGTGGCCGGGTCTTGCGCCCGACAGAATAGCCCTTTATGCGGACGACGTGTTATTGTATCTCAGCGACCCGGCGCGATCTGGTCCCCGTGCCCTCCATCTCTTGGGCCTTTTTGGCCGCGTGTCTGGCCTCTTCTTAAACTCGCACAAATCGGTCCTTGTGCCTCTGCACCCCTCTCGGGAATGCTTTGACTGGCAGGACAGGATTCCCCTTCGCCGGCTGTCCTTTAAATACCTGGGCATTTGGGTCTCTCTGCTCCCGGAACTGAGCTGGGCCCTCAATGTGGCTCCCCTGGTCAAGAAGGCCAAGGCTGACCTGACGCGCTGGCAACCGCTCCCGCTCAATCCGCTGGGGAGGGTGGCACTCTACAAAATGATGATCCTTCCCCGGTTCCTGTACATCTTACAAAACACCCCCGTGTCCTTTCCGCGGCCTTGGTTCCGCGAGCTGGACGGACTGGCGACTCGATTCCTCTGGGGCGGTGGACGGCCGCGGCTGGCCTTGTCGACGTGTCGCCTACCCACCTTTGATGGAGGGTTGGGTATGACCAATCTATACCTCTACTATTTGGCCACTCGCCTTCTCGTCATTCACGATTGGTTCGGAGGGGGATGGTCCGACCCGGCCTATAGGTTGGAACTAGCCGATTTGGGGTTTCCCTGCATTTTAGATCGCCTGTACGGAGCTCCCATCCCCTCTTCTTGCCCCGGAATCACTAGGGCGGTTTTCCTGGCCTGGCGAGCGGCGCTTCGCCATACCCGGTGGACTGGGCGGCTGACTCGCGCCACTCCCCTTTGGCACGGGATGCTGTTGCGGGACGTTACTGCCCTGGAAGGCTTTAGGTCATGGGACCTGCTCGGCATCTCCCAATTGGGGGACGTCTGGCGGGGGGGGCGCATGTGCTCATACGCAGAGCTACAGGAACGCTTCTCCCTTCACACGTCACAGTTTTATAGGTACCTCCAGCTGCGCCATGCCATACGCACTTATACTCCTTTAGATGTTCGACTGCCAGACCACAGTCCCCCTGAAGCTCAGGTCTTGCTGGGTAACCTGGGGAGGGGGGGTATCTCCCGTATACACCGCTCACTTATTAACAATACCCCCGCGGTTCGGGATGGCTTGAGAGAGAGATGGGAGGGCTGGGTGGGGCCCTTGGACGAGGTGGACTGGAGGGACGCCCTAATGGCCCCCCGGCTGGTGACGGCCTCGGCCAAGTTGCGGCTGATTCAGATATACTACCTCCATACTGCATATCTCACACCGGCACGTCTACACCGAGCGGGCCTCTCTGTCACCGCATCTTGCCCCCGCTGTGGCTTTGACCCGGCCGACTTTATCCATATGGTGTGGTCCTGTCCGGACCTGAGAGATTATTGGAGGGGCATAGAGGCCGACCTCACGGAGGTGTTGGGTTGGGAGGTACCACATAACCCTAGGCACACCCTGCTGGGCATCACGGACGGTCTACAAGGCACTCGTGCAGAGAAACTGTTCCTTATGACGGCCTTCATGGTGGCAAAGAGAGACATTGCAGCGGCATGGAAACACCCACGGCCGCCCACTTTGGCTAAATGGAGTGCTGGTGTGGACTGGTGCGCGGCCCAGGAACGTACTCTTTATCAGGCGAGGGGCTGTCCTAAGAAATACCGTAGGGTATGGGGGAAGTGGTTGGGCAATATACTGTGATTGGGTGCTTTGGGGGTAGGGGTGGGGGGCAGGGCTCGGGTGGGGACGAGGGGGGGCATGCTTTCAACCTGTGTGAATGTATAGTGGTGGTTGTCAGGCGCAAGGTTTTAATACTGTGTTTTTCAAAATCTCCAATAAAAATTGTTTATCAAAAAAACAATAACATGCGTAATCTTCCAGTGAGGGTGTCTGAATTACGCTCTAGTGAATAGTGGTCGACATGTTTCTTGCATCGGTCAAATTGGCCGCAATTCTTCAGGACCAAAAAGTTCACACACTTATTGGTAGTGGTAGCAACTAATACTTACCACTGATACAGCACCCTAATAAGTGGTTACTTTAAAAATTAAGATAGTTACGCCTGTAAAAAAGAAGACAGGGGGACAAACATACAAGTCATAAAGACATATTTGCTACGAACAATCTTAAGTCAAAGTCGCCTAATTACCTGCACCCACAAAGTGTCATGCAGTATTAATGATGTGCAGGTACATAACATGAAAAGAAGTGGCAAACAACCTTCTTAGTGACTTAAGTGACACATTACTCATGTCTGAAAAGTGCTACTGCAGAAATGATATGTTTAAAAATATAACAAGAATGAAAAATATGAGAGAAAACATGATCGGTAAACACAACTCACCCTGATGTTAAGGGCGTCCGGTTCCAGCGAGAAGGCGCTGAACAATAACACTGAATAGTGCAGTGTCGCTGTTGACACAGAAGACCCAGGACATGGAGTGTATTTACCAATGTCAAATATGTGTAACGTAGACTCACACATTGGTATCTTAAAATAGCAATGTTACCAGGCTTTATTCAATTAAAAATGATCTTCAATTACAACCAAAGGGGAAAATACAAGTCACAAAAGGGTATCTTCAAGATCATGAAATATCAATCATAGTAGTCGTATTATCTATCTTTGATTGTCTTAACAATCACGTATTTGAGCTACCCTCTGTACAAGATCGTGAGGAACAGAAAGGAGTCTGTGGAGCCCCCAGGACAGTGGTCAATACTCACGCAGTCCTCGATGTGGAATGTCTCAGTACCTAGCTTTCGTCCGCGCCAGCTCGGTGGACGACCCTGGTATCTGACGAGGGGAATACATAAGACCTGGGAGCCAATCAAAAGGGAGGGCTCATCGGCACACGTCCAGCAGGAACCGTGTGCGGGAAGTATAGCCGCTCTGGTAGGCTCTCGTGTCTCCGGTCGAGTTGGAGTCGACGTCCAATTAACGCTCGGGGCGGGATGTCAGCCAATCGGTGATGGTTTACTAAGTACTGTCTCATGGCAACAGTCACTAAGCAGCAAGGTGACGTGCCTGAGATATCGAAAATCAAGAGCCCGGCTGTTCGAAGGTAGTCATAAGAGCGTGGTATTGCTGCTCGTTAGCTAAAAAACTCGTGAAAGTTAAAAGTAAAGGTTTGGGGATGTAAAAAGAAAGAAGACAAACCCCAGCGTCATCCGTGTGACAACAATCATCACGTAATGCGGAAACTTTCTAAAGCCGTCGCAATAATCATTATTTGTGTGATTCACATGGAATCTGGTGACGTGAATACACAGCATGATCTAAAAATTACATTCAAGTCATCGGCTGTATGATAAAAAGTGTGGAAAGGGCAAGTAGATTTCCGTCATGAACAGAGTAAAAAAGAGAGAGACCCTCTCCACAGACAAACAATGACGATGGAATCACGGGTAATGCAAGTACAGAAAAAGGCCCAAATGTACCTGTGTGAGTGATCAGAGAAGCCTGTCCTATAACGGGTCATCGTCACAGAGGTGGGCAATCAGTGATGTGAGTCCCGAGTTATCATTACCAGTCTACGGTTTA
Source organism: Triturus cristatus (assembly GCF_964204655.1). NCBI lineage: Eukaryota > Metazoa > Chordata > Amphibia > Caudata > Salamandridae > Triturus > Triturus cristatus. The sequence continues at coordinate 817,624,386 of NC_140593.1, read as the reverse complement.
TTATATATGAGCCAATGTTTAGTTCATCACCTGGTTCAAGTGTTCAGCAGGCTAGCCCACGGGATATCTTCATTCAACCCTTCCAGGTGGGAGGATAATCTCATAACCCACCTTTGTTCAACAGAGAATAATTTAGCTTTGCTAATGTTCTTGAAGGATTGAAGGACTGTCCACTGAAAAGAGTCAGGGGGGTGTTTCTTATCAAAGAAATGTTTTGTCATCTTTGTGTTAGCTTTGTTACAACGAAAATTGCTCCGATGTTCAATGATTCTAGTTTTGACTGGTCTTGTAGTCATCCCTATATAGGGGAGATTGCAAGGGCATGAGATCAGGTAAATGCAATTTTGGGTGTTGCAATTGGTGTGTGTTCTGTATTGCCATGTGAATCCATTAGGAAATTCAATATTTTTCATAACTTTAGTGAGAGGGCACACTATACAAGAGCCACAAGGGTAATGACCCGTAACAGGAGGAAGGTTCCATAGGGTGGCCTGTCTGATGTTGTTAGGTGGTTTTGGTCTTGTATGTATAAGCCTGTCCTTCAGATTGGTAGTACGTTTAAAAGCAAAACGAGGGGTAGTCAATGAAAGAACCCCGGTATTGAGGATATTCCAATGTTTCTTAATGATGCTTTTAAATTGTGCCGAATTCGGCGTGTAAGTAGATACACATGTGAGGCAGTCATCAATAGTGCGTTCCCTTGGTTCTAATAGCCCTTCCCTATTGTTATTGCGGGCACGTTTGAATGACTTCTTAACATCATGACTCTGATATCCCCGTTGCAGGAGATTATTAGTCAGAATCGAAGATTCCTTTATGAAGTCAGGTATAGAGCTACAGTTCCTCCTGATTCGGAGGAACTGTCCGAAAGGGAGATTTTGCTTAAGAGCTAAAGGGTGGTAGCTGTTAAAGTGTAGCAAGCTATTCCTGTCGGTGGACTTCCGATGAAGTGTGGTGCTCATCGTATGGTCTTTTAGTAGGATCAGGAGGTCCAGAAAAGGGATTTGTTTGTCAGAAATAGTACGGGTAAACCGCAAATAAGGGTTTAAGGTGTTAACCCATTTACAAAACTCCTCACAGTGGACTAGGTCAACTTTCCACAGAATCAGAATATCATCAATGAATCTCTTCCACAGTAGGATGTTAGATCTAAAGGGATTCGATTCGTGGTGAATGGCTCTCTCCTCAAAAGCTGCCATATAGATACAGGCCACACTCGGGGCAAAAGTGCTCCCCATCGAAGTGCCCTGTGTTTGATGGTATAATTGGCCCTCGAATTCGAAAAAAAATTCCGTGAGAGCTAGAGACGCACATTCTAGGATAAAGGGACGGGGTGTAGCTGACATCCAATCCAGTCCACTAAAAACATCCTCTATCACCTCAAGAGTGGCCCTTTGTGGAATGTTGGTGTAGAGGGCCTCAACATCCAGGGTAATGAGGAAATCCACTTGTCCCTGGTGTTGAGACCCCTCTAGAAGTCTTAGAATATCCATAGTATCTCTAAGGAAAGAGGGAGTTTGCTGGACCACAGGTTTTAGAAAGTGATCAACAAACTGTGAGAGTGGTTCGAGAAGCGATCCAATCCCGGAGACAATAGGTCTCCCAGGAGTCGGGTTTATCCCCTTGTGTATTTTTGGAAGGCAGTAGAAGTATAGAGTTTTTGGTTCAGCAGTGACCAAAAAGGTTGCTTCCTTAGTAGTGATCCAGCCATGGGTCTCAGCATGAAAAACCATAGTATTAATCACTGTTCTGAGTCGAGTAGTGGGGTCCTCTGTAATCGGTAAATAGTATTTCCTGTCGCTGAGTTGGTGTGCACACTCCGTGCGGTAATCTGCAGTTGACATGATTACCGTTGCCCCCCCCTTGTCTGCTTGTTTGATAGTGATCAAAGGATCGTCACTAAGTGACCGTAATGCTGATTCTTCCCCAATGGTGATGTTATGGAAGGCATTAACGTTTTTTTTTTGTTTCCAGTCTTTTAGGACTGCCTGCTCAAAGGTTAAGACCTCATTGGGGACCATTCCATTGTGTGGTGTAAAGGTGGAGGGTTTATGTAGCCCAGAATCTTCAATAGGGGTCCCTGGTTCTTCATGGAAATAAGCCTTCAAACGTATTTTACGAAAGAAGGCCTGTATTTCACACATTTCTCTGAACGCGTCAATCCTAGGTGTTGGGACAAACCCCAAACCTTTCTGGAGAACTGTTTTCTCTGTCTCATTCAATATGCGGGGTGAGAGGTTAACAATTAACGTCTCTTGTTCTTTGTTTGGCTCCTGGTTTCCATTGATGTTGAGGGTTGATCCTGCCAGTGTACCCTTTTCTCTTCTCCTCTTCTCCGCCCTCTTCCTCTGCCCCAGCCTCTGCCTAAAAAAGGGGGGCCATGTTGGTAAAAAGGGGGAGGTGGACCCTGTTGAAAGCTGGGAAAATGCCAGAACGGTGGAGTAGGTTGATATTGTCCCTGAAATGGGATCATCGGGTATGAAGGGTAATTCTGTTGCCCTTGTCTATTCCTATTGTTCGAGTAGCCTCCGCTGCTCGAATCACTGCTAGTGTTTGAGTTACGTCTAGAGCTATTGGAATCCTCATCCGAGGAGTAACTGTTCAACACTGATGTGTAATCTGCCTTGAGATATGGGTAAACCTTCTCTTTATCGAATTTCTTGATGTCTTTTTGCAATTTAGTTATTTTTTGTTTCATCAAAAATTATTTGTTTTCGGCTATCTCGTTGTTAATTTCAGACAATTTGGTTTTGAAGACTACGGTGGTAAGGGAGACTTTAACAATACCCTCTAGATTCTGGATTCTGATTAGGAGTGCATCCGCCAATCTCTTGGCTGTGTTGATAATAAGTATCAACCAGTCCCTGGTGCACTTCCAGGACACCAGGGACCATTCCTTCTTGAAGATCATGTCTTCAAGAAAAAGGCGGGGAAAGTTCTTCACAATTAATCCATTAGGGGCGATGTTGGCCCTAAGGTACTCCGTCATCATTGCCCCATGTAATGTAATTTTCAACCACTCCCGTTTCAGGGTCGTTAGGGTCGTTAGATCGTCGGATTGAGCTCCAGAGGTGGAACTAGTATCTAACCCTAGTAAAGATGGTGTACGTAAAATTTCTGCAGCAGCGTCGTCGCCAAAACTTAAACCCTGGCAATCGTCCATGGTCAAGCTGAAGCAAGGGATAAAACAAAGAAGAAGAGGACAGGAAAACTCTCTGTCCTCTAATAATGTGGTTGGGCCTAGTAATATCACTGCTCAAAACCCTGAAGAGTGTTATTTTGTCTTAGATATCCACAGATTCAGCTCAGCAGGAGGAGCAGGCAAGGTAAAGATGCCCGGCGTCTCAGCTTTTCCCCTCTCACGTGTCCCATTCCCCTTTGCCCCATTCTATTACTAATTGGCATACAAATCCTTTGCATGGTCATTAGTGGGTACAGGGAAGTGAGGGTATTAGAATCACTCCTTTTGGTTACTGCAACCGTGACAGTACAAAAGATCTGGTATAAAGGCCCCACGATTAGGTGTGTTCACCAAAGAAAACCTACATGGACAACAAAATACTTGCTGAAGGAAGCAGCACTTGCCCATTCAGGCAGTGCATCCATATAAAAGATAATCTTTCCTATGCCTTGAAACAAGTGTATGCCTGATAGTATGGGTCCAGAGTTCAATAGGATCATGAAACACTAAATTGTATATAATAGTCTTAAACCAGTTGCTGAATGCTCCCTGGTCATTGATGCAGAATACTGAGAATGTATGACATAACGCACGCATTCATCACGCATGCCTTTACAACGCGTCCACTACCACGCATGACCCACTACCACGCATCCCATTACCACACATACCATTGCATCACACATGCATCCCGACACTTTGTAAGTTCCATTACAACGCTTACACTAACCACGCATACCACTTCATGCACACTTTTATAATGTATTTGTGGTATGTGCTAAGCTACCTATAGCGCTTAAACTTTCGCTCAGGGCAGCTCTTCGGCTCCCTCTCTACATTACTGTTTATGCTGTAAACATGCACTCTCGCACCCGTATTCCCCTCTCTTTCCGATTCACCTACCACTTACCCTTCACAGTGACCTACCCCGCAGTTACTGGTGTCTTCGTCTATGGGCCACAATGGCCACACCTCCGAGATTGTTTGTTTCCGTTTGTTTTTCTTCACCAGTTTTAGTCTCTACGCATGCGCAGCCTCGTTTCCAATACCACGCTTCTCTCTTTTTCTTCAAGTTCGCCAAGCCACCCTCTCCTCATTGCAGGTACTAAATTGCCGCTTTGTTCTCCCGGGCCGTGTCCCTCATCTGCTGCTAAACCATTATAATATATTAATATTAATAATCATATTTTAATTATATCATTTCACTTTTTCGAAACGTGTTGCCTGAGGCGCCAAACCAGGATTACATACTCCGTCCTCCGCCATTTTAGTAGTTTTCCGCCGTTATTTTTATTCTACCTGCCACTTTCATTTTTATTTTACCTGCCACCTACCTTCTCTGTGAGCCATGAGATTTCCTGCCACAGACACCCCGGTGTTTGTCCTTGGCCTCCGATCTTATCAGACTTGGTCACACGCATACCTAAAAACTAATTTTAAGCACTTAAGCCACAGCCATTACCACGCGTGACCGTCACCACAAAGCCATTACCACGCTTATGCCTTTATCATGCGTGGTAAATGCATACTCGTGGTAAAAGCATGCGTGGTAAAGGCATGCGCGGTAAAGGCAAATGCGTGGTAATGGCTTCGTGGTGACGGACACGCGTGGTTATGACCGTGTTGTAATGGCTGTTTCCCGAATACTGAAGGTGCGCCCTATTTTGCAAGACTTCAATAATTAAGAAGTGGGCGTTATATTGTTTTTCAGATAGCATTAATTTGTGAATATGAAATGCCAGTGCAAGCAATGAACAATAAGAGGCAGGTAGATAATGCCTCTGATTGAGAATGTGAATCAGATACAACTGTACGTGTTCATAGATGATGATAATAACATGTTAAGGTGCCTGCACTACAAATGGAACAAATTTTCTATAGAAGGATGTTACAGTATCAGTGGTTGACCATGTGCGGTGCTGGACTTACCACAGCTGCTTTTTGACCTTATTATCTTTACACTTGTACATTTGGCTCCTCCCCAAGTTTCAGGAGGTGGAGTCATGTAAGTCTACACTTTTGATAATCTTTACTAAGGTGGTGACTAGCCAAAAATAGTAAAGTTACTCGAACATGTAAGAGTAAAAAGAGTAAACTCACACACCTAGATTTACTTGTGTGTATCTTTACCTTTGCGAATAGGCTTCATAGTTCACATGGCAATAAGGCTATAAATAATTTATACAAGTAGCAATATGGAGATGGACCTGGATGCCTGGTACAGCTTGGGTTTATTGTCCCTAGGGACATCTCTTTGTGAGAAGGATTTTTGGAAGATAAGATGTTTAAGGTCATCATCATATATGCAATTAAGTATCACACAAGTGTTAGTACATGTTAAATTATCTGAGGATTCACTTGGGGCAGTGTTGGAGGACCTGTATTTGTGGATGGACTTGGGTTGTCATTGGTGTATGATTAGTGCATGATCAGTGTCCATTGTGTGACAAAAAGGCACTGGGAGAGGGAGAGAGAGAGAGAGTGAGAGACCACAGTCTTTATGTGAACCATGACTGAGCACCCACACTACAGTAGAGCAGCCTCCATAGGCAAACAGGTTTAGATGAGCAATAAGACAATTTTCAGAAAAATGTGCTTAGCTCTGCGTGTAACAACCAAATAACAATTACAGTCACTGTAATGAAGAATTTAGATCCACACCAAATAAAGCAAACAGAGAAATAGAAGTAACAAATTAAAAGCTACAGTAGAAAATAATATGGGGTCAAAAATAGTCAGACGCACCAGCAACAACTCAAAAGGTGTCTTGTAACAAAACCGGGATCTCAGTGGTTCAGGCTTTCTCTCTTTCAAGTACTTGGAGGCATTGTGGTATTTGGCCTGGCACTTCAACAGTGATAATGGTTCTTACATTTGCAAGTTGCTTCCAGACAAGCCACAATCATGTCAGTGTTCTTGAAAAAACTTAAAGAGATTGTTCTTTGCACAAGAACCAAATCCACAAGCCGAACAGGCTAGGGCAGTCGATCTCAAATCTGGGGAACCTGGTCTGAGTCTCGGCAATGACGCTCAACATCCTGTGATTCTGGGCAAATCACTTAATCTCCCTGTGCCTAACAAAAATGAATGTGTCTTTGTGTAACGTAACTGGTGGTCATGTGAAGCGCTCTGATACCCGATACCTTCGGGTAAAGTTTGCGCTATATAAAACTCAGGGGGAAAAAAACTCTCTAGGGTCAGCAGATGCCTCCGGTTCTCAACCTTCTGATTCGCCAAAGAACTTCTACTTTCTCCTGAGTGAAGATTCCCTAAAAAGGCAATTTCTGTTCCCAGTATGGTGTAAGCCCGTTCAGAGGAATGTTCTACCACTGTCCCTCAAACAAGTACTAGGCATTGTAGAGGGGAATCTTCCTCCTCCTTTTAGTTCTAATCTGGGTCTAAAGCCCAAATGGTTTGAGTGCAGAATTTTAAAAGGTCAACCAAGTGTCATTGTCAGTGAGCGTGGTGCAATACCTTTAGCATTCTGATAGTCAATCTTTTCATATCCCCTTCTTTGTATTACATGCCCTGTCCTCACCTCATTTCCAAGATCCCTTGCACCAGTTAAATCCAACATGGACACATTTCTAAGATCTGAAACAGCGCTCTTCTCTCTCGACTGCACTCATTACACCTTTCACATATATTCCTAGTCACTCCAAGGGGTGATCCTGAGAAGCAGAGGAGCCTAGAACTTGGACAGAGACCACCTCTGGGTAATATCCGATTTATACCAGAGCTTTAAGTTCCCAAAATGGCCCTTGTGAATCCACTGCTCACCTTCAACCCTTCCAAGAACACAACATATAGTCTTGTTGCAGTCCTTGCATTTAACAAAGTCAGGGTCGCTGAGCAGTAGACATTGGGTTACTGTTCACTATTATGTAGGGGCATTTTCCCAATTGATTAGAGAGTGCATGAATGTAGCTGTGGGAGTTCAGTGACCTCAGGGTTTGCCAGAAGGTTCTGCGGGCAGTGTGCAGGAGCTGAGTCTTGTGTCAGTGACAGCACCTGAAGGTAAGTAAGCGATTGGTTGCGTGCCTGCAGGGCTGTGACTTGTCTGATGAGTGAATGTTCAGGGAGAGGAGTTCTTTTCTGTTAAGGGAAGCCAAAGAAAACTGTCAGGCTTTGATATGCACCCCATGTAGAGACAAAGCTCACTCCTGAAGAGTCCCAGCTTGAAGATGGGTCCCCAGAGGTGCACCCAACAAAAAGGATAGTGTGACAAGTGCGAGGGAAAGCGAGGAGGAGCAGCGGAAGAGGTAAATGTGGGGGCTGTATTTTGGAAAATTGAATTTTCTACTGATGGCATAATCTAATCTAATCTATAGAGCAGTGGGTCACCTTATAAATGAATGCAGTTAGATTGTCTATAATCTAGTTGCAACTGTTGTATGGCCAACAACAACATATATTTATTTTTTATTGTACTCTTAAAACAAATGTATAAGGAATTTAAAATGTTAGAATACACCTGTATTTTGATTACACACAGTTATCATTTTGCAGTTTAAATCTGCAGAATAGATTCACAATGTCCCTCTAAATTGACTTGAAACATGCACTTTTGAGACAAATTCCCATAATCCCCATCACTTCAAATCCTATTCTTCCTCATCACAGACCTTAACTCTTGAGGTTTAGCCCACTCCGAAAGGCATCTGGCAAGCTTCCTGTTCTTTAAATTCTCCATGAGGATGTGGCGCAGCAGCCAGAGCTGCTGACTCGGAAGCTTGGGATCCCGGTTTGAGTCTCGGCGTCAGGACAACATCCTGTCATTCTGGGCAAATCACTTAATCTCACTGTGCCCCTGGACAGCGCATGAATACCCTTACGGGGGATAAGCCGCGCTATATAAATCTACAACCCCTACATGAACCATGGCTATAAAAGACTGATTCACCTTTTGCACTTCCAGTAAGTAAGATGTAACGAAAATCCACGCACGCCGACCTACAAGAGTCTGGGTGGGTGGGAGTAAGGATTCTGAAAAGGAAGAGAAGTACTTGGAGTACTGAATCTTACTGGTAAGTAATTTGGGTATTACCTCCTTATGCCTGTTTCTCAGGATAGTCCTTAACACTTGAGAATATAGCAAGGCATAGAGGTGCACAAATTAATACAACCTACACCAACCAAGTACTATGCAGAAATGTAAGATTTCATGCATGTTGTACTTCACAAGCAAAAATCATCAAAGTAATGTACAAACAAGCAGAGCAGTAAAATGCCTAAGTAGTAGCAGAAGAGACAGAGGTCAGTGGATTCAGGATTACAGGGCCAAATAAGGCTGAAGAAAAAAGTAACTTCAAGGTGTCAGGGAAAACCCATGTAGCAGTTCTACCAATATCTAAAGTAAATACCGCTTTGCTCACAGTCCAAGATGCAACCCTATTTTTTCCTTGATCTCTCTGGGAAGAGGAACCCCAGAAAAAATGGAAGCCAAGGAGGAGGCCACCACACAAATTTAAAACCTAAATGACCATGACCAAATAAAACAAACAAGTATTCCAGTAGACGAAAACGAAGAGAATGAGAATGGTAAATCTTTACTGCTCTCCCAATAGCCAAAGGATGAAAAATTAAGATTGACATAGAATTAAGCTTTCATGAGAAAAATGTAGATATGTTAGCATAACACGACTTACATGCTTTACTTTCAGTATAACAGATACAGTTATAAGGTTTATATTGTTTAATTTGATCAGTATACAAATGTATCTGTAAATCGAGAAAATAAAAAAGGGTCAGGCAAAATACAGTGACTAACATTTATTTCATCATCATCATCTCATCTTTATTTCGACATTCAGTCATAAAAGTATCTATACAATTGACAATGTAAAAACAGTAAAATTAGTAGAGGTATACAAGACCATACAACATTTTACAATAAATAGAGGATAGTGCAATTATATATGTGCCAGTTATTAGAACAGCAAGAAAGTAGTAACACCCATGGAACATGCCAATAGTAATAGGCAATGCGGTGTATCTCCATGCGGGAACCTCCTCATAGCAACTGTAACATTTTACTAAGAGGATTTAATTTTAAACAAGGTTATCACAGGTCCTTCTTTTCCTCCACATAGCTGCGAGGAATGATGACACAGCAAAAACTATTGGAACAGTTAAATCTGTTTTAAAAATTCGATAGGCGTGCCTACAGTGCGTGAACCCCAAATTTTTACAAACTGGGACAATCCAGCACCTCCTGAACTTTTTGTAAGCAGGACAGAAGAATAATATATGGAGTTCGTCTTCCTGTTCGGCGTCACAACCAGGACAATTTTTTGGGAGAAAGCGGAGACCATTTACTCGTGAAGGCTCTTTTAGGTAGAGTGCCGTATCTCCACTGTACATACATTTTCCTTGCAGAATGTGGTCTGATATCATTTAAAACACCCTCAAAGTAATAAAAATCTTTGAACATTAAAAATATTTTTACTAAAATGGAAGATTGGTATTTCTGTATTAGGGCAGTTAATTTGGTTTCATAATACAAGTTAGCCAGGTGCTTCCGAGAGACACTGGTGCACGATGTCGCCGGGTCAGACCACAGCTATGGAAGGCCTATTCTCCCCAATTCCTCTCTCACGTACCCCAGCCAATAATATTTCCCTGCTTTAGGTAGCCCTAGAACTTCCATGAGTTCTTTTCTATAGCCCTCAAGCTCCGGAGTAGTCCAAATCCTCCGCTAAAATGTTAAGGGTTTAAGGCCCAATTCCTCATCTATAGATCTGAAGCCCAGATCAAGTCTCAGTGGCAATAAAGGTGTACTAGTGGGAAGGGCCAACAATTGCCTTAACAATTTATTTTCTATGACAGTGATCTCTGGACGGCAATTGAAGCCCCAGAGTTCACCACCATAGATTACTCCCCCCCCTTGCCTGTAGTTTGTATATTTCAAGGGGTGGGTCAATTGGTTTGGCGCATGATTTATTTAAAAGTCTTATAGTCCCCCCCACTGCTTGGACTAATTTCAGTTCAGCTTTGATTTGGTGTGGGACCCATGTCATTTTTAGGTCTCGTGAGCCAAAGGCTCGAAGAGACATTTTATATGTGGGATTTTCAAAGTGCTACCCACACTTTTGGCTGGCCTAAACCTTGAGTGCACGAGATCACATGCACGTGCACAGCTGCTCCTCTGCTAATTGCATTCCCCCCTCCCTTCTCACCCAGTCCTTTGATGCTCTGCTCGATTACTTTCACTTTCGCTGCTTTGACCCTTGCATTCCCCCCTCCCTTCTCACCCAGCCCTTTGATGCTCTGCTCGCATCTCCCTCCTCCCTGGGCGTGAAGGGAGACAGAGACATCCTCCTTAATTGCTGTTTCCCCTCTGAGCCATCGGGTCCTGTGGACACGTTATTGATCAGCTCCAAACTCCGATACATTGCTCTCAAGTGACCACCTGTCAGAGGAAACAAGCAGCAGGCACTTAAATGACCTCTATACATAATTATGCTTTATTATATGCCACATAATTTTACACCACTCAATGCAACACAATTCCACGCCATGCTACACAATTCTATGTCACATAATTCTACTCCACATCACATAATGCCACTCCACATCATGCCACATAATTTGACAGAACACCACATAATTCAACAAAGTGTAACATAATTCCACTCCTCCCTACATGACTCCACTCCACACAATGGCATTCCACATCACACAATTGCACTCCAAGTTACACATCTGCCCTTCATGCCACACAATTGCTCTCCATGCTGCACAATTCCATGTCTCACAATTCGACTCCACACCACAGAATCCCACGCAACCAAGTTCCACGCAACGTAATTCAACTCCACACCACATAATTTCATGCCATATATTACCCCTCCAAGTCACATAATTCCACTCCACCTATTTTCAATCCACTCCATACCACATAATTTCACCCCATGCCACATAATTCCACACCACTCAAGGCCTCGCAGTTCCATGCAACACAATTCCACATCTCATAATTCCACTCATGCCACAAATTTCCACTCACACAATTCCATGCCACATAATTCTACTCCATACCACATAATTCCACTTCAGTGCACAACATATAATTCCACATCATGCCACATACTATGCCACATAATTTCACTCCCTACAACATAATTCCACTCTGTGTCACATAATGCCTCTTCCCTTTCGTGCCACATAATTCAGATCAACATATTTCCACTCAACTCAATTCCTTGCCATGCGACACAATTGCACATCACATAAATCCATGCCACATAATTCTACTATATGCCACACACTTTCACTCCACACCACATAATTCCACACCACGTCACATAATTCCACTCCACATCACTTAATCTCACTCCACACTATTGCACTCCATGTCACACAGTGGCACTCCTCACAATTCCATGTCTCAAAATTTCACTCCATGGCACACAATTGCACGCCATACAATTTCACACCACACAATTCCATGCCAAAAAATTCTGCGCCACTTAAAGCCAATCCATGGCATGTAATGCCATGCCACACAATTCAAATCAACATAATTCGGCTCCATGCCACATAATTCCACGGCACGTAATTCCACTCAACACCACACAATTCATTACCATGTCACATAATTCCACTCCATGCTATATGATTTCCACTCCACTCAGTGACACTCCATGTCACCCAAATGCACTCCACATCACACAATTGCATTTCACGCCACACAATTCCACGTTGCACAATTCCACTCCAGTCAACACAATTACACTCCATGCAACACAATTCTGAACCACACAATTCAACTCCATGCCACCTAAATGCACTCCACCCTCATATTTCCAATCCAAGCCACATAATTCCACTCCATGTCGCATAATTCCAATCCTCTCAATGCCGCACAATACCATGCCAAACAATTCCATGCAACACAATTCTTCTCCACATAATTTCACGCCACCTAATTCTACTCCACACCACATAATTCCACTAGTCAACACCCCACAATTCCATGCCACACAATTCAACTCCATCCCACATAATTTCACTCCATGCAACATCACGACTCCACATCATGCTACATAATTCCACTCCATGAGACCTAATTCCACTCCATACCACATAATTCCACATTGTACCACACTGTACCACCTAAATTTAATCTCCCCAAACCAACATAATTTCACACCACACAATTCCACACCAGACAATTCCAGGCCAGACCATTCCATGTCACATCTCATAATTCTACTCCACGGAGCATAATTCCACTCCTTGCCACCTAATTCTATGCCACACCACTTGATTTCACACCATGTCACATAATTCCACTTCACGGCACTGAATTCCTCTCCACACAATTGCACACCACGTCACATAATTGTAGTTCACGCCACACAGTAACATGTCTATCTCAGTGAATGCAAAATAATTCCACTCCACATAATTCCATGCCACATAAAGTGCTCTCCACTTCTCATAAATCCACACCACATAATTCTATTCCATGGCACACAATTGCATGCCACATAATTCCATACCACACCCCATAATTCCACACCACATCACATAATTCCACTCCACCCCCATACTTCCTCTCCGCAGAATTGCACTCCATGTCACACAATTGCATACCACGCCACACAATTCCATGTCTCACAATTTCCCTCAACACCCTACAATTCTAGGCCACACCACACAAATCCACACCAATTAATTCCATGCCATACCACATAATTACACTCCATGGAACGTAATTCCATGCCACATAATTCCACTCCACTATTAATGAATCCACTCAATAACATAATTCCACTTAGCGGCACATAATTCAAGTCCACCACATAATTTCATTCCATGCCACATATTTCCACTCCATTCCATGACACATACTTCCATTCCTCTCAACACAATTCCATGCCACACAATTCCATGCCGCACAATTCCACTCCACACAATTCCACACCACACCATATAATCCTACTCCACGCCATGCCAACTAATTCCACACCACATCCCTTAATTCCACACCATGCCACATAATTTAACTCCAGGTAACATAATTCATTTCCATACAATTGCAGTCTATGCCACACCACGCCAAAGAATTCCACATCTCACAATTCAGCTCCATGCCACACAGTTCCAAGCCACTCAACATACTTTCATGCCACATAATTTCACCCCACACATCATAATTTCACTCTGCATATTTCCACTCTACTTGACAACACGTAATTCTACTCCCCTCTACATTTGCAGAACAAACATTTGCAATGCAATAGGTCTCGCATTTACGCAAGTTTGAGCTACTCACATTACAAATAACAATGCCTTTTATTTTTGTTTTCTTTTTTATAACTTAAATAAAAGGCAGTGTCATTTACAATGCCAATAGCTTAAACTCGCGTGAATGCGAGACCTATTGCATTGCAAATGCTTGTTTCATTTAAAGTGAGCCCCAAGTACTCAAAGGTCTGAACCCTTTCTAGGCTAGCTCTCCCTATGCTCTGGTTAGGGCGTGTCGTTGGTGGTGGGTTAAAAATCATGTATTTAGTTTTGAGAGTATTTATTTCTAAGCCCCGCTCAAGGCAAAATGTCTCAAAACCATCCAACACCCGTTGAATGCCCATCGGGGACTTCGAGAGTAGAAGGGTGTCATCTGCGAACATAATCGCAGGAACCCGAGATCCAGCGAGCTTGGGGGCATCGCTATTTGTAATCTCGTTCAGATGTGTGAATACTCCGTTGACATAGAGGCAGAACAGGGTGGGGGCCAAGACACACCCCTGTCTGACTCCCCTATCAACGGGAAATCTGGATGTTAAAGCACCATTTTTCCCACACCTGACCTGTGCATAGTTACCCTTATGCAGCCGTATTATCATATTCAATAAAGGAACAGGTATGCCCATCTGTAGAAGGACAGACCATAATTTTTGCCTGGGGACCAAATCAAACGCTGCGTGGAGGTCCACGAAGACAGTATATAACGAGCCACCCTCAACTTTAACAGTTTCCCAGAGTAGCAGGGTCAGGCGTAAAATCTGGTCAATGGTAGACATGTTCTTCCTGAACCCAGCCTGATAGGGGCTCTAGATGGAGGACTCTTCTATCCAGTCCCTGAGGCGATCTAAAATCAGCCTTGCAAAATTTTTTTGCGGTACATCGATAAGGCTGAGAGGCCTATAGTTGGCTGGGAGAAGAGGGGAGCCCTTCTTAAAGATTGGGACTATCTCGGCTCCCAGCCAAGTAGTAGGTATCGCCATCCTCTTCTGGACTGCATTAAATAGAGCCGTTAAATAGGGAGCCCGGACCTTGGGTTCGTGTTTGAAGAGGTCTCCAGGGAGTTTGTCGAGCCCAGGCGCTTTGCCAGCTGGAAGTTTAGATATTATAGCTATGACCTCTTGTTCCCTAAACTCATCCTCATACGAATCAGAAGTGGAATTAGGCAATACTGCCCCCTGTTCCATATCGGAGGTAGAATGGTCACCTCCATAGAGGGAAGAGAAATGCTCTTCCCAAACGTTGGCAGCAATATTGGGTACAATCGCCGGTAAAGGCTCAGACGACCCCGTGTTGACAATTTGCCAAAACTTCCTGGAGTCTTTTGTTTTTAGTGCCAAGGTTAGATTGGTCCAATTATCGCTATCCCACTCCATCTTGGCATGGTGAATTAGCTGCCTGTATTCTAATCGTTTTTGCCTTATAAGCGCCTTATTATTATTATGCTTGACAGCCTTGAGGAGTTCTGTTTTAGACTTCCTGCAGGCAGTATTGTACCAGGTAGGTCTATTACCACTCCTTCTCTCTTTAGGCGCTATAGGATTAAGAACATTAGCCAAAACAGCGGTTAATTCCAGATTTAGATCCCCACATTTTTTATATATTTCGGGTGTGGGAGACTGTAGCGGTAGGGAACCAATTGCTTCCAGTACCGGGATTACCTGCTCGTAGAGTTCTGCCACTGACTCTGGATGAGTGACTAATTTTTCCCACCTGACCCTATGCCTATTACTGGATAGGTGACACCTGACATCTAAGTCATCATTTGAATTAGATAAGCCTTCTGAGTTGCCCGGGGATAGAAATTCTAGAATCAACGGGTTGTGATCACTGTCTTCCCTAGCTTCTATCTTAAAATCAATGACCTTATCCCACGCACAAGTTTCGACAAATATATAGTCCAAGCGTGACTCTTGGCCTGGCTTGTTGAAAGTGCACTTAGAGGGGACATCTGATATTGTACGGCCATTGCATGCCCTAATTGAGTGCTTTAGAGTTAGGGCCATGATTTGAACAGCCAAAGGAGCCCAGGACCTAGGTGAGGGACCCACTACTGGTGGAATTTTCCAGTGTTCGTCCTCCTCCGCGAAACCACTATCCGTCAACCCCAAAAGCGGCTCAAAATGACAGTTAAAATCGCCCCCTAGCAAAAGAGTGGTGCCCTGAGCAATCGAATTTAAAAATATGGAGAGCTCTTCAATGGTACCGGACTCCGATGTAATATTCACAGGTCTTGAATAAACATTAGTCAAGGCAAGCCTGTAATCATTCAGCCATTCTAAAATGACACACTGAAGATCCTCTGATGCCGTATTCAGGATCCTGGGTCGACATCCTAGATGGGTGCGCACCCAGATTAATAAGCCCCCAGACGGTCTGCCCTTCCCCCTCCACCTTGCCGGGACTGAAAAAGAAGCAAAACCACTCCGATGGTATTCTTCCCTAGCCCAGGTTTCCTGAAAGAGGCATATATCATTCTTATCTATAAAGGAGCCCCAATCAGGACACATTATTTTATTACCAATTCCTGCTAAGTTCCATGACAACATTTTTAGTGGAGCAAGAATAGGTATAACTTCCGGTGTTAATTCAACATTGCCCTCAGTATTCGTTTTAATCTCCACCATACAACCTTCTACTGCGACCCCACTCTGGTCATCGGGAGTGGAAGTGCCAAGAGAAGCCCCTAACTGGGCCCTCTGGGGACTATCCATTCTCCCCAGTTCACCCCTGTTCATACCTGCCACTGGTCGATCATGCAGAACGGATTTGTTGCTACTAATAGCACTCTCCCTCTGATAGCTCCCTGGATTGGAATTTGTAGGTAGTCAGTCTACCTCATCCAGGCAGCTAAACCGGTTATAGTCCAGATTATGGGGTGTCCTGTTAGAATGGTATGGGATATTTCTATTCCCACTGGAGTGGCTTCCACATCCCACCCTTGTCCAACCCTCTTCCCGTCGCATGTCAGGACATCTAACTTGGGGTGGATAGAAGAAGGACAGTGGGAGTGTCCGGATTGTTGTCTCCTCCCCAAAAAAACGGGCTAGTGAGGATGTGGGAAACTATCCCTGGGTCCCCGAAATTAACCACAATACAGTCACCACTGGTATTTTTCTTGGTTGTTCCCAGCCATGAGACCCTTCTAACCATCAAAATTTCACTAAAAATCTGTGGTGGAAGGGGTTTATGTTTGTTTAACCAGCTTGCTACTTTATTTTTAAGTGAAGCAAATGATTCAGCTCTTGTATTGGTGAGTTCGGGAACCCCTACTAGGACCACTACCAGGGGAGCAGCTTCAGGGGGGAGATTTATTACCAGATCCTTAGTCGATATATTACCCTCCGGAATTTCCTGGTCAGCATTTACAATAGGCTTTTTCATCGACACCCCGGGGCAGGAAGGAAGAGAGGAGTGAGTGTTCCTTTTTAAAATATCCTGGGCTTGAGAAGGGGAATTTGTCAAAGCTATAGAAGTTGTTATAGAAGGGGAATTGGCTAATTGTGCATCTCTTACATTAGCATCTCTCCTCCTTTCGTTAGCATCCACAATTTGGGGGTGGTCTATCCTAGGCTCAATGGCCCTTTCTATGTTTGCCAGCCTAAGGTCAATTTGGTCGAGTCTGGCAATCAGAGGGTCCAGTAGAGATTTCAAAGTACTATCAAGACCTTGCATTTGAGGGTCAACCCTTACCTGCGTATTATCACTAATGGTCATGGTGGAAGGCAGTGCTACAGAGGAACTCTGAACAGAAAGGTTAGTAAGATCGTTAACTACAGAAGAAATCGCCTTAACTTTTGCCCTGCCTTTGGGATTTGGAAGGGCTGCAGAGTTAGATAGCCTTGCCTTCTTACCACCCCCTACCTGTGTCCCTCGCTTTCTTTTTGGAACAGCCCCCTCCCTATTGCCTCGTAATTGAGAGGTACTAGCCACAGGACCAGTAGCAGGCGTCACAGTAGCAATAGGGGGGGGCACAATACTGGAGTCAATAGAAGCCAAAAAAGAAGGTCTATTCGGACCGGGGCAATGCCCAGAATCAGGCAACATAGTTGCTTCCGGACAGTCATCATTGGATATGAAATTAGGCGGTAAGTTACACCTATCAGGTGTTCTTACATTCGCTATGTGGCCGAGTGACGATCTTTTAACATTGTCAATACCCTGGGAAAGGCGGCGTTCAAGAATAGTGATCTCATTTGATATCAGAGAATTAGCTCTGATCAGAAAACAGTCCAGGGTACCCGCCATAATTGCACTGGACGACTGAGCTTTACTTCTTGTCTCCCTGGCCGCCATTAACCTGAGTGAACACAATAATGTGAACCTGAAATGGCAAAAAGTTAGGCAAGTACCTCCGTTAAAACAGGCCAAGAGGGATGGCCCGGTCCGGTCTCACACGGTCTGTAACGGTCTGTAATGGGCTAGAACGGGCCCGCCCTTGGCCCGCGCGCGTCCCTGCGTTGCGTTTGTGTGTTGGCGTAATATCCGTCCAGGTAAGGGGCGGGGTCGCGAGCAAAGAGGCTGCAGCTGAGATGGAGTGGGCTGCTGGTCCTCGCAGTCCTTCGTGCAGTCTTTGCCCCAGAAGCAGATTCAACAACAGCAGGGCTCCCACGAGCGGCTCCCGCGAAGCGGGGGCCACGAGCCATTTATGGTATCCAGGCAGGGGGCGGGGTCGCGAGGGAAGAGGTTGCAGCTGAGATAGAGTGAGCTGCTGGTCCTCGCAGTCCTTCGCGCAGTCTTTGCCCCAGAAGCAGATTCAACAACACGTTCCCCTCACGGCAATGGTATGGTAGGTAGGCTAGCACAAAACTCGATTATCGGTGAAGGTGAAGGCAGATTATGGTGCCCCCGCAAAACTAACAATGGCTCACACGCTCGTCCACAGCTGCCTTCTGTCTGCCTGAGCTCATGGTGCTCTCTTGGTGGACTCCTGCTGACGTGGCCCACCACGAGCCCACCACGAGCTACCGCTGGCTCAGTCTGTGGTGATGAAGTGCCAATTGGGTGGAGCTTTTTGTTCTTTTTGGAGCAGGGTTACACCAGCTGCTGCCTCTGCTTCCTCCGCCCGCTCGCGAGATGAGGCGGCTAGGCTGACAGATTCGGCAGAGCGCTCGAGGATGGTGATCCGTGACCCTTCGCTGATTAGCTGTTCGGTTTTAGCATGAGACCCCCCAGTGCGCTGGAGATCCGGCGGGGAGATCAGCGGGGGGCCGGGGCCGGGGCCGGGGCCGGAGCTGGAGCCGTGCGCAGTGAGCCGTGAATCAGTTTCGGCGTCCTCCTGCTCCGCGCGCTTCTGCTGCAGTCTGTGGTGCGAACAAAGAGGCGGCGTGGAATCACTGTCACTTATTTCACATTCAGGAATCAGGGACAGTACAATAAGATAGGACATTTTAAGCATAAGATAAGCTTTTAGTGTATATATATATTTTGAAATTTATGTTTTTTTAAAGTAGAAAATGCGTCATTCTTTTGCGATTTTTCAATTCGATAATACACAGAGTATTCAAATGGAAATATTTACAGGCAATCGTTTCATAATTACACTTACAAAGAGTCTGCACAGCATCAAAGTGCTGCAAAAGGTAAAAAAAAAATCTATGTCACAAAACGAGCTACACATTGAAAAACAAGCTTTGGCAGAGCCAATAGGTCTTGCCTATGGGCGAACTATTGGCTTTGCCAATTGTGTAGGAGTCGACAACCGGAGGGCGGGTGAGAGGAGGGAATCGGACTGTAAAAAAAGTACCATGGAGCAGCCAGTGCTGATCACCTCATAACACTTATTTTCCTTGTGGCAGTTGCCTGCGAGTGAAATAAGCAAGAGGCACAACGAGGGTGGGAGGGTAATAAGCAACACAGCCAGGAGGAGGCTGGCAGGGGAATAAGCAACAATGATGGGAGGGTGGGATGACAATAAACAACACAGATGGGGGTTGGAGGAGAATAAGCAAAATGGGTGAGGGAGGAAGGGGGATAAGAACACGGGCAAAGGGGGTGGGAAGGGGAAGAGGCAACACGCACGGTGTGGGCGGGGATGAAGCAATATGGATGGAAATAGGAGGGGAATAAGGAACACCGGACTAAGGGAGTGGCAGTGAGAGTGGGAAGAAGCAACACACATGGGGGTGGGAGGGGAAGAAGCAACACGAACAGTGTGGGAGGCGATGAAGCAACATGGAGGGAAATGGGAGGGGAATAAGGAAAATACAAACAAAGGGAGTGTGAGTGGGAAGAAGCAACATAGACGGGTGGGCGGTGATGAATCAACACACATAGGGGTTGGGAGGGGAAGAAGCATTATTGGCAAGGACAACAGGGGAAGAAGAATCAGCCCCAGATGAAATAATCAGTACTTAGTCTGTGCTCCTGCCGAAAGAAGAGTAAGTGAAGCCAACTTGCTGTGCCCAATTAGAAGGCAGCAAATGAAAGTGACAATGAAGCTCGCGAATGATAAGCAATTGGCGGGCTCTAAGCCCCTTGTGCAAGACCACATTTTACACTGAGTCTACAGATGCAATATTTGCAGGTCATCACAGTGATGTAATGATTTTAATGAATCTAATACAACTTTGAAAGCAGATATGGATCTGCACAGAAGAATCTCCAATTCTCGAAGTCTCCTTACAGGAGTTATAGTGATTAAAAATTCCATCCCAACAGTCAAAAATGTAAGGGTTCAAATGGTGAAGTACATTAAGCCTTCAGAATAAGAGGTAAGGGCCATGAAGGCAGACAGCCCAAACTCAATTTATGATACGGCACATGGGATACAAAACTTTGAATAGAAGATAAGCTACCCCAAGGTTTGCACAATACGCAAATAGCAGCGAGTGCGGCTCATAAATAAGTAACCAAACCTAAACCAAAGCCATCCTTTCAAAAATCTAGGATGCACAAAGGATCACAAGTCAGTAGTATAGATCACTTCACTTAAAACGGATATCAATTGAAATAGCAGAGATAAATGGAAAGATGACCAGACCATTGTAAAATCAAAGCCACAAGTGAAAATACACCCAGACGTTTCAGCCCTCACTTGTCTGCTTCCAAGCTGTTACATACAGACTGGTCAGCTGTGGGGTGGAAACAAAAGGCCATCAAAGATGGGATGGCGAGAGCGGCTGGTGCCCCCAGACAGCTAATAAACTCTATTTTGTGCTTCGTTGACACAGCATGACGGCTGATCGGGCAGATGCTTTTAAGCCATCTCGGTGATGTCTGAAGCCAACTGGTGCAACTTTTCAAGGAACTCCGCTAGTGGCCTGCAGTACTCTTCTTCCTCCAGGGCAATCATTAAACTTGAAAATCAAACAGAAAGGTCTGTGCTGTATAGAAAGCATGAGTCTGAGATCTCAGAACAAAGATTGTTGCACAATGGACTCTTTTGATGCAATCTCTAGTGTGTTCTTATCCGCTGTCTCTGATAGTACTGCATCCTCAGCATGTTTGTATCGCTCATTGTACCGGGGAAAGGAGAATCAATCTTATCCATTTCAGGGAACTTTTCTGAGATCCCAGCCAAAGGGTACAGGTTCTGCCAATACCTTTGTACAGTGAGGTTAGCAGGTACTTCTGACTCCTGCAAAATCAAGGGTCTGATACTAGGCAACAAATAAATACCAGAGTGAGCCTAGCTGCGAGGATAAGGAGTTCCACCAAAGTGGAGAGCAGCTTTACATCCCCCAAACCCCATCACTAAAGTGGTCCCCAGGTATCTCACTTAGTTGTTAGCAGATAGATGATCAGGGCACTGCTCAGGGCCCCCCAAAATTCAAGATCACCTTGGGCTCCAGTGCTGATGGGCTTTTTTATGCGTTGGCATGAGGAATCAAGCACTGCTTGTACGGTGGAACAAACATTTATCTGGGTGCATCTGGACGCGCCTTTTGTTTTTCATAAATGGATTTGCTGACACGAAGGAGTAATCTTCAGCACACACCTAACACTAGCTCCATAACCATAATTTTTTTTTTGTAATGTCGCAAGTCCACAACCATTTTTATTTTGTAATGTCACAAGTGGTGTTTTTTCTGAATTCTACAGCATTGATTCGCTGAGGTTACAGTGCTTGGCAGGCTTTTCCCATGGAAGGCTACCTCTATACGTAACGTCTGAGACGACTTACTGAATTCTTTAGTGTAGTTTGAGAAAAATTGAACTTTCCTTTCATCAACATTATGCAAAGCCTTTTGGAAAAGACTGTCTGAGGTCTTGGCAAGAACACTTGAAGGACAGGATCATGGTGGTTATTAAATTTCCACCCTGTGAAAAGGAGAAAAGGTGTCCTGGTCTGAAGAACTTTACTGCTAAAGCTGAATTTAGTTCTGTTAAAACAAGTGCTCCAGCTCGCTGTATATCAGCAACCAAAAAAGCTATTTTGTGGAGAATTTTTACTACACTGTTTAATTTCATGCTGCACCAAAAAGGCAAAATTGCCTTATTTTCAAAGAACAAGTGTTTATTATGTATAATACCTGGGACTGATCTGTGATAATTTCACAACCTATGATGTCCGTGCAGTTGTGCGACAGCGGCCATTCTTCCTTATCACTATATTGCTCCGCTTGCACAACTTTGTGCTATCATAAAGCACGGCTCATCTACACATCTTTTTTGACTTTTTGCTGCCAGGCGCCGATGGACTATCCGATCAAAACACAAGCTAAACGAAAAATTGAGCTGGAGGCTTTCATATCTTGAACCTATCCAGGATTACTTTTGTTCATAAAAGATTAACATGGTGAAACATAATCGTATCCGATAGGTATGAAGGGGATATCAACCGTGTATGCGTTAGTGAAGCAGAACAGAAAATTGCTGGGGTTACCCTGCTTCTTTTAAAAGGAGCTCAGTCAGTTCAAAACAATTCCTAGGTCTAGGGTATTTCAGTTTGGGGCAAACCCCCCAAAAATCCAAATACAAACAAGTGTTTGAAAAAGGCTGTAGGATTGCATAAATCTACATAAATTTACACCAGTGAAAGATATCCCGATAAAATACATTTAACTTTGGCTAAACTTAATTCCATTATGTCCATGTTCTGAATGAATAAAATATTTACTAAAGCCCTGATAAACTTGATTATTCATCTATTTCCAATATCTATCTACCACAGACTGTTCTACTTGGCGATAGGAGTGCTTTACATTGAACCTAAGCTATGCAACCAATAGAGAGGTGTGCAGAAATTATGGGGAGGCAGGGGGGGGTAGTAGCATTCATTAATGTGGGGTGAGGTGAGAAGAAGTGGTCTCAGGGGTTCTGCAAATGGCCAATGCCATGAGAGCCAGATACGTATCTTATGGAGAGAGAAGTCATGTTCTTCAAGCACCGCAGTGAACGCCATGTTTGGGGGTCTTGTATTCTTTTACCATGTTATATGTGCCTATATCAGTGGAGGACTTGCTAATTTTAGAGAGCCTCCCCCAATGAACAGTTTGTTTCCAAAGATACCAAGAGGTATATGTTAAGCAGCACTTGATCAAGTAGATCCAAGCCTTTTGGGAAAGCAAGTAAAGATTCTTGGTAAGGGCAGTTTCAAGTGGTCCATTTTCATTCTACCAGTTATGAGGTGAGGTGTGAAGTGCAGTACAACTTTTATCATTGGACTTCAGGATGACAATCCGGTCGGATATTGGCTGGTACTGAAAGCATCTTCAACCGCTGGTGTATTAGAAGAGTTTGCACTGCAGGTGTAGGAATTTCTTAGGGATCCAAATTCCTCCTAATTTGTGACTAACCTCAGCCAAGACTTCCTGCTTTAACTATTTGCCCACAGTGTCATCATTGACTGCTTCTGGTTGAACATTAGAACGTTCTTAACAGTATGATGGCACAAACTACTGCAGTGGCAACACTTCGGGAGGAGGAGGCAAAAGAGGAGGAATTGCAGAGGGAGAAGGTGAAGGAACTGGCAATCTGGCATCAGGCACAGAATGGACTGTGATCTCAGTCAGGTGCTTCAGCAGGTTTAGACTCTATAGTCACTGATGCCAATGAATTCCTCCCAGTATTTGAAGGTGGAATAGGATAAGAATCTCCCCCAGTACCTTTAAGGGGAGAATCCCAACTAGTTTAATGAGAATGGTCTCTGCAACTCTTCTTAGAATGTCTAGACTGGAACATCCACTGAGCTCTTACGAAGCACCTCTGTTGTGACTTTCAGGGTCTGATTCACAAAGGGCCTTCGCACTTGTGCACTCGAGAACGCTCACTGCGGAAATTCCACCACAAGTGCTGAGAATCCCCCACAACTGCGAGTCCTCTGCCACGAGTGCAGAGGCCCTTTGTGAATCAGGCCCAATGTGTGCACTGTTCTTCAAGTAATGAAACATCTACTGAACTTTCCTTATGCACATTTGTTTGCACAATTATACCAAACTATTCGCACATCAGTTGCAATATCCTTCAAAACTGACAAGTTCAATGCACTGATGTCTCATTATTGAGACCTTTGCAAGGTCCCCAATCTACACCTCCATTCAAGTAGTGCCTTACACTACTATTCCACTACGGAGATATTCAAAGAGCATTCACAAAGCCACTCTTCATTCACTGTCACTCCAAATTTGAGAAATTCACAGACCTCTCATAATGCACAGATATTCTGGTCTGCAACTTACATATCTTATTCCACTTTTGAGAAACCAAGATCTCACACAATCTTCTGACCTGCACCATGCAATGACATTCCAGTACTGAAGCACTGATAGATGTAGCGAGTACCTGTACTATTGCGCCCTTTGTGCAAGTAGTAAAGACATTTAGATGGGAATTGGAGTTAGTTATACCTTGATTTGTGAGGGCACGTTGGAAAGAGGTTACCATTTCTCCAAACCGATGAATCTTTTTAGTTGACTGAGAGGTAAAAGGAGTTAACATTAACAAATGCCAAGAGGTCTGTACCTCTCAAAAGTCAAAAGGGATCTGCTCTAACTTCTAACAGTGTGCACACTAATTAAAACACACCAATACTTCATCATCAGCCATATCTCAGACCACTCTTCCAGGGACCAATAGGGTTCAACATCACAGGTACAATTGCAACATCCCCAGACTTTCCCATCCCACAGACTCAGACAGCCCCAGCTACCTCAGGTTTCCCTCCGTTCCTGATACGCAATGAATAGGAGGGTTCTTCTGCTCGTTAGCTCTTCGAGTCTCTGCCAAGAGTTTCTCTCACAGCACTCCCTATCACTAATGCAACCATAGTCTTTTGCGAGCTATGAAACACCGAGAACGCCTCTGCAGAGGAGACAATATGCACAATAAGCAAAATGTATTTCAAAATTAAGACCCAGTCAAGTTAACTTTAGCCAAGCATTTCAATGTGCACATCGAATATGTGATTATATGTGCACGTGTAACTTGGATAAAATGAAAAACGTTAATAAATGAATCCATGGTAATGTATGCAATGTGCTTTCAAATAAATGCAACATAACTTCAGATATAAGTGAAAATATGTCTGAGAAATGCTTTTCTTCATGGTTAAGCTAAACATTAATGTGCTCACATTTACGAATCTCTAGTTTCTTCAGTGAATGCACTTCAGTAATATGTTCAATGCTTCACTTCACATTATTAAAGTTAAGACACACAGAGTTTACGGTGCTAAGTGAACGTATATATTGCACTATAGTGATGTGTAATGTTGGAGCTTAAATTCCGCTACTCCATTTGCGCCATGAACTAATAACCTAATTCTTGAGAGTATTAGAACAACTGGTAAGATGTCAAGAAAATGAAAATATGTTGCAAAGAACTGCCCAAATTGCAAGTTACAAGTTAAATCTCATGGTGTAACTCAGACGGTTGAGATTTACCATTTACGCCGAGATGTGTGTGTCCAGTTCAGATCACAGATTTCAGTCCTGGAGGGCCAATTTAGGGCTCTTTACGATGGCGGAAGGCACACCACCACCAGCCATGCGGTGGTGGGCCCTCCGTCATCGGACAGCGATTTTCCCGCCACCATATAAGGATGGCAGGGGCAATCTGACCGTGGGCGTAAAGACCACCCGCCATGGATCCGCCACAGGCAATCGTTCCGATTGCCTGGCGGAGCGGTCGGCATCTGTAAATTGGTGGTGGTGCTTAGTAGGTGATCTTCCGCCATTTTACAATGCTTCTTCCCCGCCAGCCGGTGTATGGCGGTGAAACCACCATTCACAGGCTGGCGGGGATTGCATTTGGGGGCCAGTTGCAGGCCCCACTTGTGTGGGGGCATGGGGGTGCACTGGGGGGTACCCATCGTACCCCTCTACATTTTTTTGCACTAAGTAGCAGGCACCACATGGCTGATTAGCATGGCGGCGGGTGCTGCAGCCAGCAGCACCCGCCGCAACTTTAAACGGCCGGGATGCGACCGTGTGGTATTTGCTTGTACACCTTATCTCTACTGTACTTATGTAAACATCTTGCTTGGAAGAAAATTACTATTATACTTATTTTACAATTCATTTTGATACATTATTCTATCTAACCATGGTGATCCAGTTCTACATTGGTCAAAATGGAAAAAGGTTTTTCTAAATTATGCAAGGGTTTGCGGAGTATCTCGGAGTGCTGAAAGAAAATCAGCATTACTATTACACTGTCTAGGTTCTGAAGGACAAGAGGTGTTTGAACATTTTCCGAACCTTACTGATGATGAGTCAGATAGCCTCAATGAGTTTGAAATCTGTCTTAAAAAACTCGATAAACATTATCTCCCAAAGGTTAGCACCATCCTTGAACGCTACCATTTTGGAAGGCGAGTAAAATAAGCAGATGAGTCTGTTGAAGCATTTATTACCACTTTGCGCAAATTGGCTGCCACCTCTAAATTTGATAGTTCTCTTGAAGAACGCATACGTGATCAATTTATGCTGGATTGCTCTATTGAGAAAATTAAAGACAAACTTTGGCAAAAAGATGATCCAAAAGTTGATGACGTTTTTGTTATAGCAAAGAGGATAGAACACTCCATCGCTTGTGTAGAGGTTATAAAAAAGGATAATGGTGTTTCGGAAGAAAACGGTCACAGTGTTACAAAAAAAACATCAAAGCCGGTTTGGAAATAATGTGAACCTATTCACTCATCCAACTCCCATTCTAACTCCCAATTTAAAGGTAATACAAAAGATTATATGCTATCGTTGTGGTATGCTGGGTCATCTTGCCAACGACAAGTCATGGCCTACTCTCACGTCTAAGTGTCATAACTGTGGAAAAGTTGGACATCTGTCCAAGCTTGTAGAGCTACAAAGAATAAGTCAAACAGGCATGTCAAGGAGATTTTCATTGAGAGTGGAAGTGACTCTGATGACAATGAATTACATTGTGGGGAGGTTATTACTTCAATAGGTAATAACAAGAGTAATGGCCCTGTTGACGTGGTCCTAGTGAATAATTGCAACATTAAGATGCTCTTTGACTCTGGGGCAAAGATCTCTCTCGTTCCGAAGGGGTTCTTTGATTTAAAACTGCGTGGGAAAGTGAAGATTTACAAGCCGGATATAAAACTGTTAGCCTATGGTGGTCAACCCATAAAATTGCTTGGTTACTTCATGGGCAATATTGAATACAAAGGTAGGCTAACTGCAGGGAAGATATATGTTTCATGCAGAAGTGACAGCATAATCAGCTGGTTTCACCAGGCTGACCTAGGTGTATCTTTAGTTCCAGGTGGTGATCCTTGCATTGTCCTTAGAGGCATCTCCACACGATCTGCTTCTTCAAAGCTTGTCCTAAGTGAGAGCTGTGCAAGTATCATTTCCAGTGTGAGTGATTCAAGCTGTGTTCTACGTTCTGAATTTAAAGAAGTGTTCTGCGAGAAGTTGGGTTGTCTTTCAGGCTACACGCACAAGATTATAATAAAGCCTGATTCTCAACCTGTCACATGTAAAGTACGCAGTGTGCCTTTGGCTATGAGGGAGTCTATGCTCTAAGAGCTTGAGAAATTAAAGAAAGAAGGTATCATTGTTGAAACAGAGGCTAGTGAGTGGTTGGCTCCAGTAGTTCTAGCATGCAAAGCCTCTGGAGAGGTACGCTTATGTGTGGATCTTCGTGCTCTCAACCGTGTGGTGGTCGCTGACAGGTACCCTCTCCCAAACACAATGGAAATGTTAGTCAAGTTGAGGGATGCACGCATCGTTTCCACTTTGGATTTCCGTGCAGCATATCATCAGGTCAAAATTGATGAAAAGTCCATGGACTTGACTGCCTTCATAACCTATTTTGGAACATTCAAGTTCACACGTCTTCCATTTGGCTTGATCTTTTTTCAGAGAGTCATCGAAGACGTGATGAGTGGGGTGGAGGGAGTCAAGATATACCAGGATGATGTTTTAATCCACGTCTCGTCTCAGAGTGAACATGATGCAAGACTGAGGAGTGTGCTGGAATGACTTAAGGAGTCTGACTCTGCATGAAAATAACTGCAAGTTTAATCTCTCTGAGATTGATTACTTGGGTCACCGTTTGACCAGTGAGGGAGTTAGGCCCAAAGATCGGCTGGTGAAAACCATTGAGAAATTCCCGTCCTGCAGTGCAGGGATGAACTAGTAACCTTTCTAGGTATGGCTGAGTACTACAATAAATGTATTCCTCGGTTTGCCTGTCGTACCTTTGTACTCAGGTCCCTTTTAAAGAAAGGTGTGAAATTCACATGGTCTTCCCAGTGCCAGTTGGAGTTAAGGTAGTCAAAAAAGCTCTTTGTTCCGCTCCTTCCCTACAGAGCTTTGACACTTCTTCGAGCTCCATTCTTGTCACTGATGCCAGTTCATGTGGTTTAGGTGCCGTTCTTTAACAGACAAGAGATGGCAAAGAAGAAACCATCCTGTTTCTATCAAGAGCTCTCGTTGATTCAGAGCTTCAATATTCTGTGGTTTAAAAAGAGGCATTGTGTATTTTCTGGGCAATAAAAAAGCTCAAGAAATTTCTCTGGGGTACCTCTTTTGTTGTCCATTCAGATCACAAGCCTCTAAAGGATCTATTCTGTAAAAAGATATGCAAGTGGGTCATAGCACTTCAAGACTTTGACTTGTTGTGAAATACATCCCGGGTCCAGTGGCGGCTGGTGACATTTGAAAGTGGTGAGGTGTAAACCAATTGTTGTACAGCACTGTAGCGAGCGAGCGTAGCGAGGGAGCACGAACCACCTACGGGGGTTTGGGGGTTCTTCCCCAAGAAAAGTTTGAAAAAAGAGTGGGCAAATGGTGCATTTTCAAGCAAATTTGAGAAAGCAGGAAGGTTAATAACGCAATTGTGAATCTGTTCTAACAAAGACAACGACTGGCAAAACTGTCTATCGCTTTGTGGTAAATAAAATTCCTTTACCTGGACTGAATTTGATACAGAAACATAATAAAATAGCTCAGTAAAATGAGAGGCAGAATCCGTGGTATTAGAGGTTCGGAATGGGCTTTATTCCAATAATCGATTATAATCGGTTGCTCCAAGTTCCATCACCACGGGGGTTCAGGAAGTGAAGTACATACATTATTGACATGAAATGACTTTTATAGATCATACATTACAATGAAGCGAATACAGTAGGCGTAACAATTGATAAGGAAAAATGACGATTTGTCTGCGTAACCAAAAATGGGTGGAACAAGGAGTAAAAAGGAACGTAATTGGTTATGATGTCACATGTAGGTGGATCTATAAGATAATACTTGGCATAGATGCGCGCGCAGCAGCATGACGTGTAATTGACGTGTAACTAGGGGGTGAAGGGGACTTGACATTTAGCTCTACATGTGGAGACAAGAAGTCTGGGGGGTCAAGTCAACCTAATCCCAAATCATATCTAACATCCTATGTTTAAAGAACTATGTTATCCATAAAAGAAGGACTCTCGGACAGAATCTGTTCTATACTGACTGTGTGTGCGTGTACAAGCGTCTAAGTGTCTACACTAAATGCGAGGGGGTAGAAATATTCCATGGTAACAGGACTATGAATTACTTGCATGAGGACCGAGAAGCCGGGCCTTTTGCTTGGTAACTGGAAGAATGTTTACTTAAACTACTAGGCAGGAATGCATCGGCTGAGGGAGAAGCAGATAATTCGAAGGTGAAATACAGTTCTTGGCAGAGAATAGGCTGATGTCAGGCTTCGTGAGCCGCGCAGAGAATGAGACAAAGTTCATGGTCACAGATGCAGGCTCGAACTGGGGTTTTCAGAGGCAGAGAGCAAGAAGAGTTTGATGACAGAATCTGGGCCTACTTGCCTGGACTGTAAAATGGCATAAGTGAACCATATAAAGCCGGTGGCCTTTCGTACTTAGGAATGGAATATCCGGCCTATTCATGGCGGATCTGACAGAGGACATGTTGACGGTGGACGCACATATATTTGCGTCTTCATAATTGGAACTGGAGGGAACATACATGTACTTGTGACATGCACATAGAACCGTTGGGGTCCAAGATAGGGGACATAACTGACCAGAAAAATCCATATTTCCACATTCCCTCCTTGTCCCCTACTTGCCCGTTAAGAGATATCAATCTTCATTAATCCATTGATCTGTTCATATAACATCATTTGTTCTTCTTTCTTCTTCCGTGACGAATGAAATCTTGGTGGTGGAATACACGATGTGGCACACAGACCACAGATCGCTGGTCCACATTGTAGACATAGACAGCAACTGAATAGTATGAGAGGGCCAATACCTAGGAAGGATAGAACTCTCCATCCCCAGGCTGATATCACACTCCAAAACCAACTGGACCAAGTCCAAGTGCCTGGGTTCTGGTGTATCTGGTTTACAATCTTATGAAGGCGAGTTATGGCTTTATATACTGATGGCGAATTTTCTGGTATGAATACGCAGCAGCTTGATCCGATGACCCTACAAGCTCCGCCCCTATCAGCCAGGATGACGTCGAGGACAAGACGATTTTGAAGCACAACAATCCGCATAGCAGACTGCTCTTCTGTTAAATTGCCTAGGGCGGAAATAGTTTCATTCACTACTGCTTCAAGGGTTCTAGTTAATCTACGTATCAGTTTACTATTAGTAACAGTACCTATATAAGGAAAGATGCCTTTATTGAAATCTGTGTATTTTTCCCATGCTGTTTCAGTGTAATCGACAATTGGGAGATCTCTCCGCTCTCTGTTGTGTATTAGATGAATATTTCTGTAATAATCAGGAGGAGCTAGGAAAACAGGTGGCAAAAGAAATGCAATGTAGCAGGTACCATCCCAATCTAGAGGTAGACGCATATATGCAGTCTGACCACATATAAAGTAGGAGTGGTGATAAGCTCTAAATGAAGATTTGCCTTGATCACTGAATTCTACTATAGTAGTGCATTTACTATGGCCCATATGTATGGAACCAACCTTTCTTACACATAATTCCCCTTTTGCTGGGAATACTGACATGGTGGGTAAGACTAGTTCAACTTCGGATATGACATTTAGAATCATGGGATTAGGTGTAAAATTACCTAATCCATATACTTCATTTTCTAGATCAGTTCCTGTTCTTTTGGGGCGACCCTCCTTGTCAGGGTAGCAGACCTTGAGTAAAACTAGGTTCAGATTTCCCCATACCCACTGACCTTGGTAAACAGCTGTGTCTGAGTCTATGGAATTGATTAAACTAAACCATGCTCCACAGGAGCCGTTATGTGTAAATGGGTGTGGAAAGAATGGCAGGACTCCTTCATAATTCTGATAGGGAGGGAGCCGACCACACACCCAACAATTGGTGGCATTACTAGTTTGATGGGAATGATGTAACATACTAATGAAAGTGTTATTGCGCAGCGCAAGTCTATAAGATAATTCATGCGGAGGTAAGTCACTAAAAGAATGTTCAGCAGTAACATTATAAACATGTCTAGAAATAGGGTAATATATATGCAACAATATGCTTGCAGTAATTATTAAAAGACTCAAGAAAAACAAGATTATTAATGTCACTATGCAATGGCTACGCAGTGATTTACAATACGCCTGTCGTTTCATCATTTTTCGCGACTGTCCATGATTCAGGTCCAGAGGATACATGTCAGAGACAGATTCAACCGCTTCACCTAGGAGAGGACTTAAACAATCAAATCGTCTGACGTTCTAGGCCTCAATTTAACTTTATAGAGTTCGTTTTCAGTTTTTTCAACCACAGGAAGTTTTGAATCAGTCTGTGAGGGAGTGCAGGGCACAATGTCTATATCCGAGGATTGTCCATGAAATTTCTTGATATGACTTGATTGAATCCAGCCCTTGCGGCCCTCGATCTTCACGGCTGTCCTTGTGGTTAGCAGAACCAACTTGGGTGTCTTCCACCTGGGCTCCAGCTGAGTCTTTCGGTCGAAATTTCTCACAAATACGATATCACCCGGAACTACGTCATGGGGTTTCACCTCAGTGTTGTCGGGAAATGCTGCAGCAACCTGTGAACGACAAGATTGTAGTGCAGACATCAAGGAAGCCAAGTAATCTGTCAGCATATTACAGTCAACATCAGTTATTTTGCGTGGAATAGGCGTCCCCCACATATTTGGTGGTCTGCCGAAGATCACCTCATACGGGGATAGCCCTGTTCGAGAGTGTGCTACCATTCTCATGTAAAAGAGTGCAACTGGTAACGCTACTACCCAGTCGACACCTTTCTCTCTGCATATTTTGGACAATCTGATTTTCAGTATCTGGTTATGTCTTTCTACGAGACCTGCTGCCTCGGGGTGTCGGACACAGTGGAATTTCCACTGATATCCTAACAGAAGTGAAACATGTTTCATTAATTCGGATGAGAACGGCTGGCCGTTATCTGAGTAGACAACACGTGGTAAACCGTATCGTGGGAAGAATTCTCGAACCAACTGTTTGGCAGTAGTCGGGGCAGTGTAATCTGAAACCGGGTACGCCTCCGTCCAACGGGACAGAGCGCAGACGACTACGAGAACGTATTTGAATCCTCGACATCGTTCCATCTGGATATAATCCATCTGGAGCACTTCAAAAGGGTGATCAGGAGGATGAAATCCACCCTGTTCTACGGGAACGCTTTTTCCTGGGTTAAACTGACAACAGATCATACAGGTACGGACTTTTTGCTTTGCTGCTGCTCGTAAATGTTTATTGAACCAAATGTGTTGAATGCTGTCTAGCATAGCTTTTTCTCCTAGATGCGCTGGACTATGTATAGTGTTAATTATAACTTGGACCATTGAATCAGGAAGGAACCATACAGACTTTTCCTTCATCATCCATCCTTGGTCCGTTTGGATCCCTCCTAATTCAGTCCATTTCTTTATTTCGTCTTGTGTAGCATGTGTTTGTATGTCAATTACGTCAAGAGTAGGATCTTTAACTGTCATACAATGTGTCGGCATCGGGACTATTGTCTTTGTCATGTCGGGGGTTTGAGTTTGAGCAGTCTGTTTAGCTGTTCTGTCGGCTAGATCATTGCCTTGGGAAATGATATCAGTAACCTTCGTATGGGCCTTACATTTCATAATTGATATTGCAGTGGGTCGATGTATTGCATCTAATAAGGCATGAATGAGGGGTCCGTGCTGAATGTGGGCACCGTGGGAAGTTAAATAACCTCTCTCTCGCCACAGCACGCCGAAGTCATGTACAACTCCGAATGCATAACGTGAATCAGTGTATATGTTGACTTTTTTATTTGTGGCTTGAATACAGGCTTGTGTCAGAGCGATGAGCTCTGCGGCTTGAGCTGACAAAGTATTTATACGATTAGTTTCAATGACTTCAGTATCTGTTGTGACTGCGTAAGCGGCCACTAACTCTCCTGTACTTGTTCTCATACATGAACCATCTACATACAACGTCAGGTCTGGATCTGACAATGGGACATCGGTTAAGTCTTGTCTGGGTTTTGTCGTTATAGTAATAACTTCAATACAGTCATGAGCTAGTGGGTCTGTTCCGGTTACTGGCAAAAGTGTGGCAGGATTCAATGTGTTACAGCGTCTGATTTCTATATGTGGCTGAAACAATGTAAGTTCATACCCTGTAAGTCGCGCTATAGTCAAGTGTTGTGTTTGCGTTCTATTTACAAGAACCTCTACTGCGTGTGGTACTTGAACTGTCAATGGATGTCCTAACACTATGGCATCGCTTTGTCTGATTGCTAAAGCTGTCGCTGCTACTGATTTCAGGCATGCAGGCAAAGCCTGAGCTACAGGATCTAATGTACTAGAAAAATAAGCACATGGTTTGTGTGCTCCTGCTTGTTCCTGTGTGAGTACTGACAAGGCAGTACCTTCGCGTTCTGTAACAAAAAGTGTAAACTGTTTTCTGTAACATGGTGTTGCTAAAACAGGTGCTTGACATAAAGCTTTCTTTAAGCTTTCAAAAGCTTGTGTATGTTCCTGAGTCCAAGGGAGAACAGTCGATGTGGCTGCCTCCTGTGTTGTCAACTGAATGAGTGGTTTTGCTAGAAATGCATACTGAGGGATCCACTGTCTACAGTATGAAGTGAGGCCTATGAAAGCCCGTACTTCCTTTTGTGTCTTGGGCATTGGCATGTTAGCTATTAACTGAATGCGGTCGGGTGTAAGCTGCCTTCCCTCCTTGGACAGCGAGTGTCCAAGATAAACAACTCGCTGGACACAGAATTGCAGCTTAGAAGGGGACACCTTGTGCCTCTTTTCGGCTAGAAATTTTAAAACTGTCAGTGATGCTTTTTCACATTCTGGTTCGCTTCTTGCGGTGATCAGCAAATCATCGACGTATTGGAGCAGAGCAGTGTTAACTGGCATGTGGATACTATCTAGTTCTCGTTTCAGTGCTTGGCTATAGATGCTGGGGCTTTCTGTAAATCCTTGAGGTGCGCGTGAGAATTTAAAGCTACGTCCATTTAAACTAAATCCGAACAAATATTGGCTTTCCGGATCTATTGGGACGCTGAAAAAAACATTCTTGAGATCAATTACAGTAAAGAATGTTGCTTCGGAATCAATGGCTGTCAGTAATGACGAGATATCTGGGACCACAGGGAATTGTGGCACAATGCATTTGTTTAACTCGCGCAGATCGATAACCAATCGATAGACTGGCGGGGCCTTTGGATCTGTTCGTTTAAGAATCGGAATTATCAGTGAATTACATACATTGGAGTCTGTTTCCACAACTACTCCTTGGGCAATAAGCTCGTCAATGATTTGTAGTAAAGCCACTACAGCATCTGGTGGTAACTTGTATTGTCGCATTCGTGGTAGCACCACTCCTGCCTTTAATGTGACTCTATATGGTGTAATATTCATGCAACCAACATCAGTAGGGCCTTGTGCCCATAGACGTGTAGGTAAAGTCTGCAGTCGGGGATCCATGTCTCTAGACACATAGTGACCTTTAAAATCACGTAAAAACAACCTTACTCCTTCCGGAGAACAACATATTATGGCTCCTAGAGCTTTCAATGTTTTTATTCCTAGCAAGTTTTCTGGACATGATTTAGTAAGCAATAAATCTGTAGTTCGGGTCAGAGGTCCTATCGTAAGTGGCAGAGGTTGTGACACTTCATTAACAATAGGTTTTCCTGAAAAACCAAGGGAAATATTCTGTGAGCCTGAGAGGGGTGCCCCTGGAACTTCACTACGTTTTATAGTTGTTCGACTTGCCCCTGTATCGAGTAAAAACTTCCTATCTTGGCCTAATAATTCACTATGTACATAAGGTCCTTCTTGATCTACAGGAATCTCGATAAGGGGTAAATCAACTTCCCTCTCTAGGCTTGTTCATGCGTAACGCTGATACTCAGGATATTCATACTGTGCGGTCTGATACATTTGTCGTGTTGTTGTCTGTGTGGCAGCAACAGGCAACGGTGGTGCAGCTGGCACAAACTGTATTGGCTGTTGTGCGGCTGGCATGGCCTGGGCATGCTGCAGAGCTCCTTGTTCATTCTGCCCTTGTCTAAATGGCCGTGGTCTTTCTTGTGTTTTACCTATGGCGATATTATGTTTTAAAACTGGACAATCGTGTACGTAATGACCTGGCTTTTTACAATAATTGCATGTCCCTTTTACAGGTCCTGCTGAATCGGAATGTGTCATACCCTTTTTATGTCCTTCAGCTGGAACTGTCTGGGAAACTAGCATTTTCATTTTCGTGTCTTTCATGCGTCTGTGTTCATGTTCTTGTTCCTCTCTAATTCTATTGTGATGGTACTGTAACATTTGTAACATTTGTGATGGAGTGTTACCTTGCCAGGTACTCTCGAATTTTAATACTCTATTCTTTACTGGGGGCAGGGCATTTTCTACTAATTTTGTTACAAACAGATGTGGGTATGATTCGCTACTTGCTTTTATGCCACTATTTATACCAAAACATTTCTCAAATCGGGCATAGTAATCACTAGTGTCTTCATCTTGCTTCTGTTTACAGGCTGAAATTGTACCCCAATCTTCCTTTTTCGTAGTTAATAAACGTGGCAGTACCTGTACTAATAAACCTGGCAGTGCTTTAGTTTTATCCCCAAGTCCTGCTCCTGCAGTTCGGGCCTTTTCTTCCGCTTCTAACACTGACCATTCTATCTTTTGGTCTCCTACCTCCCACTCTTTTTCCTTGAGTTTCTCATAAATACCAGCAGGCATCAATACCTTTAATATTGTCATAATGTCGGGATAGGTATACTCTCCCATGAGTAACATGTCTTTAATTTCTCGGTGAAAACCCGCTGGATCTTTGTCATGACTGGGTACCACTTTCTTCATTTGTAACAATTCTATTTTCGATATGGGCGTATATACAAATACGCGCTTGAACTCGTTGTCCTCGCCTTTTATTGGGTGCACTTCTCGTAAGGGATTCTGTCTATCCATGTGATACGTGGTTCTTTCCTTGACGGGCAATGAGACATGCTCTGTGCATACAAAAAGAATATACTGCTTTCTTGATTCTAGAATTTCTTTAATTAATTTAGTACCTGAACCTCTCCATTTATTCATAAGCAATTCGGTCAATATATCAGGTAAGGGACCAGGGTCCGAATGCTGACTCCGATATAGTATAATGAGTTGTTGAATCATATAAATCCCAGCTAACCTCTGTTCGTCTGGGGTGAGATTCAAAAATGTGCGTGCTACTGTATCATCACTATATTTTCCGGGACTGTCCACCCAATGGACAGCTGCCCTGGCTAAATCTTGTTCATCCATAGAATCGAGAAAATGATAACCCCTTCGTTCTTGGAGTAGTTTGTCGGCGGTTTGGAACGAATGCTCGTTAGACCTTATATTAATTATAGGTATTTGGAAATTCCTGTTATTATCTGGACATATCGGACGTATCGAGTCAGTAAGACATCTATTACTATTACAAGATCTTCCTCTACCTACATAGGCTATGGTGTCCGACTGTCCTGTGGGCAGTCCTGACCCTTCTTCCTCGCTTTGTTCGAACTCGTCTACCTCTAATCTCTCTTCGTGTAGGCGTTCTATTTCTTTACGGATCTTTCGGCACATGGCTATTATACAATTATGCTTATCATGTCTACCTTCTGATATGTTCTGACTCCATCTGGTAAGAATTTGCATTGCTTCCGGGTCTACCCCCGGTCGGTCTTGATTTCTGATCACACAGTTTATGAGGAAACGTAACAGTTCCCCCTGTATCTCTACTTTCTGGTATTCCATAGCTCTGTTAATACATTCTGGATCTCGCCCTGTTTGGACAAAATGATATATTTTATCTAGATGCGCAGTCATTCCTGGTAACTTTCCTAAATACACTGCGGCTCGTCTGATGCGCAATGATGCCAGGGTCATTTCGTCCTCTTTACCGGGCACAGGGTCATATCTGCAATCTATAAGAAGTTCCTTCAGCGTACGGGCACTTATGAGTTTCGGTGTACGTGAATGTGCTGACTCTTGAAAAGTAAGTTTATTTATTCTGGGTGGCGTAGAAAAAATGTTGCTAGCACCTCCCGTAGCCCCATCTGGGGTGTCGGGCGTGAAAGGATTCGTCGAACGTGACACAGCTACTACAGGTGTGGACACAGCTATAGAAGTGGCTGTAGGAGCGGATGCAGAAACGGATGTGCTTGCCGGAACTTGTGACTCGATTTGTTGCTGTAGGGATACGGGCACTGGATCTTGGCGTTGAACCTCCCTGATATGCGGTCTATGTGGGGCGGAATTTGCATACTCGGGAGCTGCGTCATCTAAATATGAGGAAAGAAAAACATCTTCTGCGGTTCTAGGATGCCCCTTAGGATGTACCTTTATTGGGAACAATGGGGGTGGCAAGTCTTTCGGTATTTCTGGAGTAGCCTTAGGTAATCCTTCGGCCAGAAGGGGATACATACCATTCATAAGGGCATTTCTTTGCCTATCTACTTGTTCTGATTTCACTCGGATGCCTTCCTCAATTAATAGATTTTCTCGAACTTTATTTGAACTCTCTTTATTCTTTTCTTCCTGCCTACGTGCTTTTTCTGTGCGTCTATGAGATTCTTTACGCCATAACTCAACGGCGTCTTTCTGTGACTGTCTGACCTTCCTTTTCCATAACTCTTCCTCAACTTTCATGATGCACTCTGCATCCCAGGTTCCCGCTGTGGGCCACCTCTGACTTTCTGGTAATCCCTTGGTGTAGTCTACCCATAAATCAAGAAATAATATAGCGTCTAAGCCATGTTTGTGATACATAAAGTGCCCTGGAGTGTCCCTAGGAGGAATAGGAACGGCTTCTTCGAGAACCCCTTTTCTAGTAGTGATCTGTCTTAATTTCGAAAAGAGCGGCATATTGAGAACTGACCTTATACTTGATTTTGACCAACTGACCTGATACTTGATTTTGAACAGACTTAATACAATAAACACGATAATGAACAGTCATTCATACCACAATATGCAGGACGTTTTTTAAACACATTAAACATTAAACATTAAACCTTTAACTGAAACAACAATGATGATCGTCTGCATAACTAATCACCAAGCTTAATTCTTGACAATAACTAGATACTTCGGAATACTTGATATACTGCTAAACAGTACAGATACACTGCTAAAACAGTGCAGACCGGATTTGTGTACCCAAACCCGTCTTGACCGGCACAACCTATGTGCACGTCAGAAATGCCTCCCCAGCAATGGTACTCACCGGGTAGCTTCGGAAACGGAAGGCCTCGGTAACTTGAACTTGAACCGGACTGGACTCGACTCGACTCGTCGGACACTGGGCTTGACTTCGAGCTGGTGGGTCTCTGTATACCTCGGATCTTGCTCTCTCAGCTAGGCTCTGGTCGGGATACTTCGCACTTCTCACCGCCTCGTCTGGGTGTTGATCGCAGTCTCAGTCGCCCCCGCTTGACCGGAGGGAGATACAGGAAATCCTGCTGGTACGCGTTATTGTCCGTCCAGCTGTGGCAGGAGACCGGGCCTGCAACGCACCGCCGGCGCGTGAGATGAGAAAGTGTCCCTGTTCGGGCGCCATACATGTGGTAAATAAAATTCCTTTACCTGGACTGAATTTGATACAGAAACATAATAAAATAGCTCAGTAAAATGAGAGGCAGAATCCGTGGTATTAGAGGTTCGGAATGGGCTTTATTCCAATAATCGATTATAATCGGTTGCTCCAAGTTCCATCACCACGGGGGTTCAGGAAGTGAAGTACATACATTATTGACATGAAATGACTTTTATAGATCATACATTACAATGAAGCGAATACAGTAGGCGTAACAATTGATAAGGAAAAATGACGATTTGTCTGCGTAACCAAAAATGGGTGGAACAAGGAGTAAAAAGGAACGTAATTGGTTATGATGTCACATGTAGGTGGATCTATAAGATAATACTTGGCATAGATGCGCGCGCAGCAGCATGACGTGTAATTGACGTGTAACTAGGGGGTGAAGGGGACTTGACATTTAGCTCTACATGTGGAGACAAGAAGTCTGGGGGGTCAAGTCAACCTAATCCCAAATCATATCTAACATCCTATGTTTAAAGAACTATGTTATCCATAAAAGAAGGACTCTCGGACAGAATCTGTTCTATACTGACTGTGTGTGCGTGTACAAGCGTCTAAGTGTCTACACTAAATGCGAGGGGGTAGAAATATTCCATGGTAACAGGACTATGAATTACTTGCATGAGGACCGAGAAGCCGGGCCTTTTGCTTGGTAACTGGAAGAATGTTTACTTAAACTACTAGGCAGGAATGCATCGGCTGAGGGAGAAGCAGATAATTCGAAGGTGAAATACAGTTCTTGGCAGAGAATAGGCTGATGTCAGGCTTCGTGAGCCGCGCAGAGAATGAGACAAAGTTCATGGTCACAGATGCAGGCTCGAACTGGGGTTTTCAGAGGCAGAGAGCAAGAAGAGTTTGATGACAGAATCTGGGCCTACTTGCCTGGACTGTAAAATGGCATAAGTGAACCATATAAAGCCGGTGGCCTTTCGTACTTAGGAATGGAATATCCGGCCTATTCATGGCGGATCTGACAGAGGACATGTTGACGGTGGACGCACATATATTTGCGTCTTCATAATTGGAACTGGAGGGAACATACATGTACTTGTGACATGCACATAGAACCGTTGGGGTCCAAGATAGGGGACATAACTGACCAGAAAAATCCATATTTCCACAGCTTGTTCTGCTGACATCCTAGGTGCGCAAAAAGAAACCAATATACTATTGGGTGTAAGGTTTGTGCCTGAAACAAGAATATTATCATGCACACATTCCTCAGTGATTTATGGCACAAAAAGGGCAGGAGCACGCACTGCCAACCCTTTCATCCATGCACAAAGTCCAGACAATTCTCCAAGCAGCACATATACTAATTTCCTTTCACAATAAAAGGGATCCTTTGAAGCGCCCAACAGCCCTCCCTTAATTTCAAGTACAGAAACAATGATGAAAGTATCAATGTGAAGGGCATTCTTGAACGGGGGCCACGTTCAAGAAGCCCCTTAAATAGAGCACAAAGAAGAAAAGTAAACGCATTACAGAGGATTAGCAAAAGACCAAGCACTCAATTACAATACAATACTGATCCCACAACACTATACTTGACTATGGCGACCAGGACAATCTGCCTAACCTGTAGTATTGGAATGGTCTATCAGGTACTCTGGCACTGCTAGAAGGACCAGCTTGAAAAAGACAATGTGTATTTCGTTTTTGGACATAATAATGGGATTAAAGAAATATCTCGTACACTGGCACTTTCAGACCTGCCCATATAAGAGTGCAAGAGTGCCTCAAGGGCCAGATCAACACTAGTGCCAACTTGACCTGCAATTACTGAATTAACCATTGGTAACCATTGTGATGCACCTGGGAAGCACAATTCAAAAATAAAGCTAGTAGCACAAGCAACGCCAGCAGCCAAGGAATCCCAATATCTCTATAAACAACTTACAACTGCGACCAGCTAATCAAATATAAAATCAGAGTGGTAATGTAGAAATATTCTCAACATATCTCCACTCGACTGCCAGCAACATGCCAGTCACTCACAAACACTGCCACTGAAGGAGCACTCTCAGCGACACGTCTTACTGCCAGCCTGCCCTTGCCTCCACTTCTAGCTTCACTTCAAGATGAGCTTATACAGCAACTAAATGAGCAGACCCTGCCCCCAAAAACAATAATTTTCCTGCCGAATAAGAAATTAAACTGTAAAGCTAAGTTAA
Organism: Triturus cristatus; assembly: GCF_964204655.1. Classification (NCBI taxonomy): domain Eukaryota; kingdom Metazoa; phylum Chordata; class Amphibia; order Caudata; family Salamandridae; genus Triturus; species Triturus cristatus. The sequence goes on along the minus strand of NC_140593.1, from coordinate 817,583,319 downwards.
CGTGCACTATCTCCAGGGTGCAGTGATCGATAAGATAACTCCCTGATGCTGCGGGCAGCTCTGCCCACACAAATGCAGCAGACGTAGGTCCGAACTTGGGCCCGGACCGCACTCTCCTCACCTCCTGGCAGGTTGCCATAGTTGACTACTAGCAGTTGGCATGCATGGTGTAACGCCACTCGCCAGGCCACTGTACCCACTCTGTGACCTGCGCAGCACTGAGAAAGTAGATGGAAAAGAGAACACTGACCCATAAGGGCAGTAGATGGCAAGTGGCAGCCACACGATGATGAGCTTATTTCTGGGCCTTGCCTCACCCTGTGGGCCAAGGAATGTCTGTCATTGTCGTCCCACTCATAGCACTATTTGCACTGCCACGCGCTGCCCGTCGGCGCACACAGGTTCTCTATAGGCAGATGACAGTGGTTACAGCAAGGCGCTGGGGTCTCTGTTTCCCCCCATAAGCGGATAAGGGCCTGGTACACCCTCTCCTTGGGACATCGCAATCTCAGTCCCCGACAGGCAGTAGCACCAATGCTGATGAGGATCTCAGTCTGCATCACATTAATATTCTGCACAGTCGCAGCTCGCGCTCCAATACTCGTGGGGGGGAGTGTTAGGGGTCACGCGCGGCGCGGGGGAGATCATTAAAATAAAGCACCATTATTAAGAAAACTAAACTTACCGGATCCGGGCCGCCTCTGCGAGTCCTCCTGGGTCAGGGTCCGACTCCCACGTTGGCGCCTTGGCAAGTACTGCCTGCTCTCAGCCAATCCAGATGCTGCTCCAGCAGCAGCGCCAGGATTGGCTTGAGCAGTAGTGCGCATGTTCTGTTTAGGGCTTAAATTTTTTTACGACCAGCCCGAACATGCGCACTAGGCTTCTCATTAGAAGAATGGCATGGAACAACCCTCGCTCTTCTAATGAGCAGCCTAGTGTGCGCATGTTCAGGGCTGGTCGCAAAATGTTTAAGCCCAAAACAGAACATGCGCACTCTTGCTGTGCGCTCCGCCGACCACCTGTGATACGTGTGGAATCTGTGGATGTCAATCAGACACTGTGACTTGCAGCTGAACTCCTAGTGCTGCCCCGCCCCGCCCCCTTCTAAGCCGACTGCCTCTGGCTCTGGCGGCCTGGGAATCGGATACAGGGATTACATTGTGTGAGAGTTAGAGTGACGGCAACGCTTGGTGGGGCAACGCCCAAGCGCCCTAATAGACGCACCGCCCCTGCCCAGGTCTGGATAACAAAGTGGCAGACTGTCTTTCTCGTTTGGTTCCCAAACAAGCTAACAAAACCTCTCTTGACCCTGAAGATGCCTGGGAAATTGATGACTTCAAAGTATGTGAGGTGGTTGAAGGTGTTGTTTCAGAGTCAGAGTGGAGAGACTCTATGAAAAGTGACCAGGACTTGCTTGATGTGTGAAAATTTGTGTCGGGAGGCTGGACAGGCATCAGGAGTTTGACTGATGGGGTCCGAAAATTCTAGAATGTAAGGAATGAACTCTCGTTGAATGATGATTTACTCTGTAGGGGAACGCGCCTTGTCCCTCCAACTTCCCTCAGGCAGAAAATAGTTTGTTTGGCCCATCTAGGTCACCAAGGCATCTCTAAAACTAAGGAAAGAGTTCGCCTACACTTCTGGTGGCCCGGAATTGATATGCATGTAGAGCGAATTGTGACAGGTTGCATGGAGTGCAATGCCTGTGATAACATTTGTAAAACTAGAGTTCAGCCAATGATTATACGAGAGGCTCCCACACGTTGTTGGCAACATGTGGCACTAGATCTGTTGGGCCCTGTCTCCTGTAAGACGTGTCAATCTTATGTTCTCGTGTTAATTGACATGTACTCCAGATGGCCGGAGGTCAAAGTCACACAAAGTATAGAGACTAAAGATGCCATAAAGTTCTTGGAGGACGTTTTCTGCAGGGAGGGTCTTCCTGAATCTCTCCTGACAGACAATGGTGTACAGCTGGTATCTAGAGAGATGGAGGAGTTCTTGGCCAAGAAAGTAATTGAACACAAGCATTGTTCTCTCTAACATCCAGAAAGTAACGGAATGGTAGAGAGATTTAACTGTGTTCTGAAAGAATCAATTCAACTAGCCAAAGAACAAAACCGTGACTGGAAGGCTGTAACTGTTGAGAGAGTTATGGTATATCACTTAACTCCACATTCTACCACTGAAAAAGTCCCTTTTGAGTTGTTTAGAGGGTGCACTCCTAATACTTACATGTTTCAAACTTGGATGAGAGGGAAAGGTGCTGATATTGACATTTGTGAGGATGCCCAATGGTGTGCTCATCAGAATCTCAAGTCAGCCAAGAAAAAGGTCAACTTTGATTCAAGACTTGCGGTTTCTCGCACCTTGGTTAGTGTGGGGGACCGTGTGAAGGTACGCATTCCCCAGAAGTGTGGTAGTGCAAAATTCTCTCCTCCTCGTACTGTGACCAAACTCTTTCTTAATGCTGTAAAACTTGATGAAGGGCGTATTTGGAATTTGAGCAGAATTGCTCCTGTACATTTTTGTGTTCTTTTTTTTTAATCAAATCTGTTTTTATTATTTTAAGAGTACACTCAGTGATAGCAGGCATTGCATACAGAAGTTTGCAATCATGCATAAATTGTTAATCAGTACATGGGCATGGGACCACATTAGTTCAACATGCGTTCAAACTTTGCTGCGAATGAGACAATGAATGCTCACTCAGGAGCTAGCTGTACTGCGTTTTGCCCGTTCTGATGCAGTCTCTAAGGTGCAGTAGAAAAGCAGTGTACCAACCTCCCGGTTACTCGTGTGGTCCAATGCTGATAGTTCAGCTCGAGCAATGAAACAGATGAATTACTTACAAAGCAAAGAAACAATAACAATGGCAGCGTAAACCATTTGTACATGCGTAACTCCCTCCCCCCTTACCTTTGCCCCCACCCCTTGCCCCCCAGGGCCACTTGTGTGCTCCTCTGCCATAACCGCGTTAGTGTAGTTGCACTCGTGCCAGGGTAGGGTAGGAGAAAGTGGGACCATACTATCCCATCAGTAAAGCAGCCTGTGGCATGCCTCCGCCTGCGTGGTCATTACCAGCTTCCTCCGTGTGTCTCATGTGCCCCTCCCTTTACGGCCGCTGTAACGCACAGAGCATCTGTTCCCAGCGGGCCGCTATAGGCACCTTCCGCAACCCCAGTGTTTCCCCCCTTCGGATGGCAGTCCCCTCTGCCCTAGCCCATGCCTGAAATGAGGAACTCCATGCCCGTGTATGCGGCGGGTCGTGTGCCTTCCATCTCCTTGTAAGGAGGCGCTTTGCTACCACGAGCCCCAGATCCAAGAATCGGGATGTTACCTTGTCTTTAGGGGACCTCTTAAAGTGGTGCAAGATGGATTCGGGCCAGTCAAAGGGTATGGAATGACCCGTGCTACCCTGCAGCAGCCCACTAATCGCACACCAATAGATGCCCAACCCAGGACAGCTCCACAGCATGTGCAAGAACCCCACCCCAGCTCATTACACCTAGGGCACAATGCATCGTTACGATGAAAATTCCTGTTGATCAGCTCTGGTGTGAGATAAGCCCTGTGGACAATGAATAACTGGATTTGGCGGAACCGCATGTTTCTGGGGATAAGCACGGGACTTTTAAGTATCCTTTCCCACTCCGTATCCACTAGTGGCCGCCCCAGGTCCAGTTCCCATTTGCATCAAAGCGGGCCCTAGCTGACAGCCGCATGTTCCCTTAGCAACGCCGCGAACCAGGTGCCTGCCTCTCCCCATGACGTGTAGGTATTGCATGATTAGATGCTGGTTGGGCTCCGTGGCCGTGCCCCTCATTTGGCAGTCAATCGCTGGAGCCCTTCCTCTACCACCAGGGTGTCGTATGGTATGAGCTCACCATCCCGGTATAGATCTCCAAGCGTACGAACATCGGCCTCCCACCATTCCACAAGCGCAGGAGCTGTAAGCACCCCTCCACCACTAGGGGATCCCTCCAGAGGTATGGCCGGTGCGTAAGGGACAGCATTGCGGGTGAGATATAGGGCCCTTCGGTAGCACTTGTATGCCACAGCCAAGAGGAGCGGCGTCGGCGCCATAACTGTAGCAAGAGGATGGAAAAGTCTGGTTATTTGTTCTAACGAGTAAGGCGGCATTGTTGTGGCTGTATCATCCCTGCCCCTATCCGCCAGCCAGCGAGCAACCCATTGCAGTTGAGTGGCCAGATAGTAGTGTTCGAAACAAGGAGCAGCCAGGCCAACCCGATCCGTCGGCAGGAAAAATTTCGCAAGCGCCAGCCTGTGACTAGCAGTGCCCCAGACAAAGTCCCGCAACATCCTATTGAGCATGCTAAAGAAGGGGGCTGGAATAAATAGCGGCAAATTAACAAAGTAGTACAGGACGCGGAGAAGCATGACCATTTTTGCGAGCGTCACCCTACCTGTAGACGTCAGTGGAAGTGTACTCCAAAAGCGCACCTGCGATTTAAGCGCCTTGACCGCCCTTCCCAGGTTCCCATCAAACAAATCAGCTGGGCGACGGTAGATTTGTATCCCTAGGTATCGGAAGTCGCCCTCTTGCCACTGGACCTGCGTACCGTCAAGACAATATCCCAGGTCCGCGTCCCTGCGCTAAAAGCATAAAGACAGGATTTACCCGCATTCACTCGAAGCCCCGAGATAGTGGCAAAGGTCTGCAGCAGCTGGGCCAGCCGCTCCGGCATGCGCCCCACGCCTCTCACATACACCAACAGGTCATCAGCATAGAGCAACACCTGATGAACCCTGTCCCCCAGTGGTATACCATCCCCTAGAGTTGCCCGTATAGCCACCGCTAGGGGCGCAATTGCCAGTGCGAACAGCAACGGGGACAGAGGGCACCCCTGCCGAGTGCCCCAGCCCACCGGTACCGCTTCAGAGATGTAGGGGCCTAGCCGCACACGGACTGTGGGATTCTTGTAGAGTAGGCCGACCATATGGAGGAACCCCATGTCCAACCCATATCGCAACAGCACCGACGACAAGTAACCCCATTCTAGGCAATCAAACGCCATCTCCAGATGTAGGATGCGGCATCCCGCTCTGGGCCACTCATGTGAGGCCTCGGCTGCCACCCTGAAATACCTCCTGAGATTCAACGACGTGTACCCCCCGGGTGTCAAACCCATTCTGGTCTGCATGTACTAAGTGGGGGACCACTGGTACCAACCGTTCCGCCAGCACTCTTGCGAGGATTTTATAATTCATGTTAAGCATCGCCAGGGATCTATATGATCCTAAAGCCGAGGGGTCTCTGTCTGGTTTAGGCAGGGAGACCAGGAACACCTCCAGCATTGAAGGGGGTAACAATCCTACCTCTATCGCTTTGTTGTAGAGCGCGTGAAGTAATGGAGCCAAGGACTCACGATACGCTTTATAGTACTCAGCAGGCAAACCATCCGGCCCCGGCGTTTTCCCGGATGCCATTGACTGGACAGCCTCCCCAATGTCTTCTAAGGAGAGAGGTTCATTGAGTGCTTCCCTATACGTCTCGGAGGCTGTGGGCAGTTGGATAGAGTCCAAAAACCCCTCTAAAAGGTGCCTGGGGCCAACTCCTTTGGCCTTGTACAACTGCTTATAGTGATCAGTGAGGGCCCGGTGGATTTCGCGCTGTGTATACACCAGCGTCCTGTCCACCCTGCGAATTGCTCCTATCGGGGCACGTTGTTCCTCCTGCCGTATCAACCAAGCGAATAGGCGGCCCACTCTATCCGCCCTAGCATGTGTTCTGGCCATGTGTGCCGCATAGTTGTGACATCGGAGCCGCTCCAGAAGCTCCTCATGTTGGGCGCGGAGATCCTCCAACCTGCGCAAATGTCTACCCCCTCCTTCTCCTTCCCGCTCATACTGTAATAGCTCATCTTCTAAGCGCGCCAGGGAGTCTGAAAGCGTCCTACGTATATTCCACGTGGCCCCAAGCAGTGCCCCCGGACAGCCACTTTGTGGGCGTCCCACTCCACTAATGCGTTGCTCGCCGTCCCTTCATTAATGTCAAAATATGCTAAGATAGCCGTACCCAGGGAAGAGCGAAACTCTGAGTCCTCCAGCGTGCTTGGTTGAAGTCGCCACGTGGGCACCGGCGAGCGGTCCGCCTCCCAGTTGATCTGAAACCACAGGGGGTTATGATCGGAGTGCGTCCGCCCCAGGTATTCTGACTGCGCAATAAGCGGCAGCAATGATTGGGAACCCACTATCCTGTCTAACCGGACATGCAAATCATGTTCTGCTGAGTAGTAGGAGTAGATCCTATCCTTCGGGTGGAGTATGCGCCACAGCTCCTGCAGCGCCCAGTGTGTGAGCAAGTCCCTAAGCGCCTGCACGTTGGACTCCCCCACTGTGGCACGGAGGGGGGGAAAAGATCTGTCTAACTGGACATCCAGCACCATATTGAAGTCCCCTCCTAGCAACCAAGGGAGCCCAGCATAGGGGTGCAGGAGCTGCGTCAGCCGCGCTAGAAAGGACGGCTGATCCACATTAGGTGCATATAACGATCACAACAACATCTCTTGACCAATCAGTTTCCCCCGCACTAGCGTGTACCTGCCCTCCCGATCCACCTTCACCTCTTCACAATTGAAGGGAATGCCCGCCCGCACCCAGATCAGTGTACCCCGCGTGTGCGCTGGAAAGGTGGTGCCGTATATTTGCCCTCTCCAACGCCTGCAAAGTCTGTCAAGCTCCGTCAGGGTCATGTGTGTTTCCTGTAGGAGGTCAATCCCCAAAGAGTGTCGCTGTAGGTAGGAAAAGATGGAATTACGCTTCGGCGGTGTGTGCATGCCACGTAAGTTCCAGGTCACGATTTTAGTGTGTGTCATCATAAATCTGGGTAGTCAGGCTCGGCGTGGGGCAGAGTGGCCACACCAGGGGGCTTGGGCTATGGTCTGAGGGGAGCTTATTGATGCGCTGCCATGTAAACAATATAACAACTGCAAAAAGTGTAACAAATAGGGCGTATCCCCGAATGGGCATCCGTCCAAACCTCAGAAACTCCAGTTAATGGTGAGCTATTCCAGTGTATTGCCTGGTGGGGTGCGTGCGGTAACGGTGACTTGTCTGCACTATTCCCCCTCCCGTGTCTCCCCTGAGTACAGGAGGTGCAGTAGCATGTCGTGAATTAAACTAACGCGCAGGTCTGGTGCGAGTCGCAGTGGCAGGGGCCTGCGAGTGTGGCATCTAACGCCGTGTGTCCCGCCCTTGCGCAGCAGGCTGTCTCCTGGTGTTACACATGTACCCCGTTAAGCTCCGAGGACCCCCCCAGTACACAGTGCAGTTCAATCACATGTGTGCAGACATATAAAGGGGAATAGCAATTCTTGGCTAGTGTGTGTAAACCTTGTCCGAACTTAGCACACTGATATAATATCACACAATCTGGTCAGCAGTCTGTGGAGTCACCACTGGCAGGTTTGAGTCTTCCGAGATCATGGTGGATGGAGACGACGCACCACTGGTTCCCGGAGCACTGCATGTGTAGGCCTCCATGCGGTCACTGCTATGCATTGTCCCAAGGGTCGCCACCGCCTCAAGTACCTCCTGTCGTTCCATTCTGATTCTCTCCGGGCTGGGCGCCACTGGGTCTGGTCTTGCAGATTGGTGCGCCCCCCGGCGCCTACGCCTTCTGGACCTTCTCTCCGGTCGGCTGCCGACATCTGAACCTAAAGGTCTCGTTCCTGTCCACTGCCCCGACTCCTCCAGCTAGTCCCACACGTCCGTCGGGGAGTCGAAAAAGCGAGTCCCCTCCTTCGTGACCACTCTCAGCCGGGCCGGGAACAGCAGGGAGTAAGGCAGCTCCAGCTCCCTAAGTTGAAGCTTCACCGCCATGTAGTTGCTTCTTCGCTGCTGCACAGTTGCCGTATAGTCCGGGAAAAACATAACTCAACTGCTGCCCACATTCAGGTCGCCTGATTTCCGAGTTTCACGCAGGACCACGTCCCTGTCCCGGTAATTGAGAAGTTTGAAGAGGAACGGGCGGGACCTGGCCCCCGGCCTGGGCTTCTGCGCCGGCACTCTGTGCGCTCTTTCCACGACAAATTGTTGAGATAACGCCCCCTGGGGCAGGAGATCACGCAACCAGCGCTCAACATATTGCTCCGGGTTTCTTCCCTCCTCTCCCTCCGGAAGGCCCACCATGCGGATATTATTGCGTCGGGAGCGCCCTTCCGCATCGTCTATCCGGTCTTCAAGCGCGTGGACCCGGTCAATCATATCCTGTAGTGCTGCAGTGTGGCTCTGGGTAACAGGCTGGAGCTCTTGAAGTGTTTGACTATGTGCCGTAACTCTCTCGGCCACCTTACGGTGATCAGCGCGGAGGAGGGTGAAATCCAACGTGACCTTGTCGCGCTTCTAGGGACTCCTTGGTCTGCTCCAGGGTAGTGCCAATCCTCTCCATCGCCGCAAGTACAGAGTCCATTTTGGCCGAGAGGGCCGCCGCTTTTGGCTCCATGTCTCCATTTTGGCGCCCCTGTGGGGGGTCCAGGCTCCCCGTGCACGTATGTCCTTGCTGCGACTTGTCCCGCAGCCAGCCCATTGCAAGTTGTTGAGCAGTTGGCATCCACAAGCTGTCCACAGGTTATGAGGGCACAACCAGTTGCAAGTCCCCCAGACCAGGGTCTCCTCCCGCTGTCTAAGTGAAAGTTTGCCGTGCCGCACGGCTAACAGAGCATTCCGCGGGGGCCTCCCCCTGAGCGACGTCTGGAGTTCCGCGGCCTGTTCCTCAGAGACCCGATGTCCGGTCTCAACAGTTAGGGGGAAGAAACCATCCACTTTGTACCAGCCACAGGCACTAGGGGTTGTTCAACCCGCCATCAATTTCTCCTGATCAGTGAGGGGGTTCCCTTGTTACTCCTCGCTAGTTCTGGGGCACCGCACCACTGTCCTTGCTTCTCTGGTGCACTGCCCGGCAGGACCTCCTGTGTCCCTCACTGATAGTGCCCGATGGGACCAGTACAGGCACATCTCGACCCCACCAGGTACACCTGATAGGTGCCCGCCTGAAGACCACTGAGTCCCTGGGCGCACCCGCTCTATGGCACCCCGACTGCGTGCAGCACCACCACAACAAGACTGCACCTGTGAAAGTTCTGTTGGTCCGTCCATGGCAGTGCGACCAGTCAGCACCCCAACAGGGGCCGCGCACTCCTGGCAGCTCCTCACGGGTCCCCGACTCTCAGAGTCTCACTAGGGACCCACAAGCGCCCCACTCACTATCACTGGGCGCGCCCCCCGCTTTCAGGCTCACCGCTTGTGTCGAGAGTGCACCACAGTAGTTTTAGTCCCGCTCAAAATGGCGCCTCCCTTAAAATGGCACCCGCTCCCTGCCTCACCAGTCTGCAGGCTAGCAGTATCTCCAGGCCTGGCAACAAACCTGCCCCCTCCAGCTCCTCCGCGGCCTCCTATTCCTCTGGACACTCCTGGTACACCGTCTCCCAGTTCCTGCACACTTGGTGGCTGCTCCTGGGTTGTATTGCCAGTCGCTGCGTGTCGCCCAGCGGGGGGAGGGGGCACAGCCCGTTCTGCCCCGTGCCGCGCGTGCAATGTGCGCCAGCCCCTAGGGTACACTGCAATCCTCCTAGGGGCACAGGCCAGACCTCTGCTGCCAGCACCTCACCGTGGATGGGGCCCGCAACACTCCCAGGCCTCAGTCCTCGCCACGTTGCCAGCATGTACAGGCTTCCAGGTCACTGCAGTCTTCAGCAGCCCATCACCCACACGGTCACTTCAGGGCTCGCGCTTCTCATAGGGCATGTATGGGGCCAGAACCCCAGCTCACCTCCTGCTGTCCCACGCCACAGCTCAGACGGTAGCGGCAGCCGCTACCGCTCGGGGCATTAAGCGCGTTGTCCCTCCTGGGCCGCGCTGCTCACGATTGTATGACATAATTTCGAAAGACAAAAATTCGACCTACAAAAATATCGCAACAAAAATATCGTGGTCAAGAATATCGACATCCTATCTACAACATGGTAAGTACAAAAATATCGATAATTTAATATCGATGTCAAAAATATCGTAATTCAAAAATATCGTTTTTTTTTTAGTTTAAAAATATATGTAAAATAAACCAAATAATACTTATAAATCAAAGAAACATAATTAAATATATTGTATAATATGTAAAATGTATAATAAATATATATAATTAAATGAAACTTTAATGAAACATATATATATAATATATAATATATACACTTACTTAATAATTACTTTTAATAATAATTTCTGTAACATATAAATTATTAAATATTTATTTAAATTACCAATACATCTATACACATAAAACAATAACATTAATAAATATTAAATAATTACATATAGCAAATAATAATCAATAATTTTTATTTGAATAATTTTTATTATTAATTATATATTACAATAGCTAAAATATTACAAAACATATTTAATATCAGACACAATAAAACTACTAGTCCAACTTCAACAAAAACAACAGTAAGGAAAATGTTGGATAGCGTAGGGGTAAAAATAACTATTCCAACTCCCGAGAGTGCAACAGTAGGGAAAACATTGGATAGCGTAGGGGTAAAAATTACTATTCCAACTCCAAAGAGTGCAACAGTAGGGAAAGCGTTGGATAGCGTAGGGGTAAAAATTACTATTCCAACTCCAGAGAGTGCAATAGTAGGGAAAGTGTTGGATAGCGTAATGGTAAAAATTACTATTCCCACTCCAGAGAGTGCAATAGTAGGGAAAGTGTTGGATAGCGTAAGGGTAAAAATTACTATTCCCACTCCAGACAGTGCAACAGTAGGGAAAACATTGGATAGCGTAGGGGTACAAATAACTATTCCAACTCCAAAGAGTGCAACAGTAGGGAAAACGCTGGATAGCGTAGGGGTAAAAATTACTATTCCAACTCAAGAGAGTGCAATAGTAGGGAAAGTGTTGGATAGCGTAAGGGTAAAATTTACTATTCCCACTCCAGAGAGTGCAATAGTAGGGAAAGTGTTGGATAGCGTAAGGGTAAAATTTACTATTCCCACTCCAGAGAGTGCAACAGTATAGAAAACGTTGGAAAGCGTAGGGGTAAAAATAACTATTCCAACTCCAAAGAGTGCAACAGTAGGGAAAACGTTGGATAGCGTAGGGGTAAAAATTACTATTCCAACTCCAGAGAGTGCAATAGTAGGGAAAGTGTTGGATAGCGTAAGGGTAAAATTTACTATTCCCACTCCAGAGAATGCAATAGTAGGGAAAGTGTTGGATAGCGTAAGGGTAAAAATTACTATTCCAACTCCAGAGAGGGCAATAGTGGGGAAAGTGTTGGATAGCGTAAGGGTAAAATTCACTATTCCCACTCCAGACAGTGCAACAGTAGAGAAAAGGTTGGATAGCGTAGGGGTAAAAATTACTATTCCAACTCCAAAGAGTGCAACAGTAGGGAAAGCGCTGGATAGCGTAGGGGTAAAAATTACTATTCCAACTCCAGAGAGTGCAACAGTAGGGAAAGCGCTGGATAGCGTAGGGGTAAAAATTACTATTCCCACTCCAGATAGTAAAACAGTTGGGAAAGCACTAGATAGCATAGTGATTCTATGAACATTATAACCAATTCAATAATTTGTTATAAAAAAATTGCATGTTAACAATGTTTTAAAAAAATAATTATTATTAAATACCAATTATGTAAAATAAATATTTAAATAAATAAATTTAAATTACATCCCACACTATTCCCCCTTTAACACACAACACACTACACATACAAAATACACAATAGATTTAAATATCAATTTATCTCTTATTTACAATTAATAATACATTCTTTATAATTAATATAGTTATTAATTCACTAATTAATACATATTAACTACGAAATTACAAATATTCACCTATTAATTATTAATTAACAATACATTAATTAGCAATAACAACAAATAAAATACAATAATCAATTATTTATATTTACTATATTTAACTAACTAATAACAATTAATTAATAATAATTACAAATAAATAAAATATATCATTATTTATTTTATTTTAATTACATCCAACCCTATTCCCCTATAAACCCACAACCCACTACACATAAAAATTCACATAATTAATTTAATTATCAATTAATCACTTAATAAAATTAAATCACCAATTAATTACTAATTAACAATTAATTAATTAACTATAACAATAAAGAAATATTATTAATAAACTAATTATAATTTATATAATTAACCAAATAAATTATTTTTACAATTAATAATTAATTAAAAATTAATTAATCTATTAATCAAATTAATTACCAATTATTAATTGATTGCCAATTAATTAATCATAAATACCAATTAAACAATACATATTAATTCATTAATTATAATTACATTACTTCCCACCCTATTCCCCTATAAACCCACAACCCACTACACATAAAAATTCACATAATTCATTTAATTATCAATTAATCACTTTAATAAAATTAAATCACCAATTAATTACTAATTAACAATTAATTATTTAACAATAACAATAAATAAATATTAATAATAAACTAATTATAATGTATATAATTAACCAATTAATAAAATAATTTTACAATTAATAATTAATTAACAATTAATTAATCAATTAATTACCAATTATTAATTAATTACCAATTAATTAATCATAAATACCAATTAAACAATACATATTAATTCATTAATTATAATTAAATTACTTCCCACCCTATTCCCCTATAAACCCACAACCCGCTCTGATACTAAAACGCTAAATTAAATGTAAAATAATTATAAATCTCTAAACATGTATTTTTAAATGAATTAAAATACATTACAATAATCTTTAACATACAAATAAAATACATATTAAATTACATTACACTAAATAAATATCGATATTATTGACATCAAAATTTTTACTTACGATATTACTTACATCGATATTAAGTACTTTGATATTATTAACTTCGATATTACTTACCTTGGGATCGATATTCTGTCCATCGATATTCTTGACTTCGATATTCTGTACCTACGATATTAAAAACACGATATTATTGTAGGTCGAAATTTAAAACTCGATATTTTGGCTAAACACCGCTGCTCACCCAGGCCTCAGCTCCTCTCCGCTACTCAGCTGCCGGCAGATCCCCAAGCCGCAGTGAGCCCTTGGGACCAGACAGGCCAGCAGACCAGGCCGCGTCCGCTAGCGCCTCACCTCCTTTGTGGGTCCACACCTCGCCCGGGCCTCACTCCGCACCACAGAGCCCAGCAGCGGCGCCAGTCAGTCAGCGCCTCCGGTTCTCGGCGGGCCTCAAAACCCAGGATGCCTCGCTCACAGGGGCAGTACAGGGCCGTACTTGCAGTGCGTCTCTAGCTGCCTCACGGTGCAGCCTCAGGCTCTGGCGGCGGCCGTTGCCACGCGGAACACTTTGCGCGCCTTCTCCTCCCGGGCCGCGCTGCTCTTCCGGGCCATAACGCCTCGCCCAGCGCTCCACGATTCACAAACCACCGGGCTGTACAGGCTCCCCACTGCTTCCCCGCACCAGTCCCGCACCAGGTGGGCACAAATTGCACCTCAACAGGAGAAATCCCATGATAAACCGGGGGTATCGGTCGGAGCTTCAGTGACTCGCGTCCGCCATGTTGGCTGGCTCACGTTTTTGTGTTCTTGTTGGCGTAAATAATAAACTTGTTTCTTCTAGGGTTGTTTCTCCTCTGCATAGGAGCACTCGCACTTGTAAAACTCCGCAGAAACTGCTTAGCTATGTTTTGGACTGAATGTACCTTTTATTCTCTTAATGTAATATTTGTATTGGGGGAAAGGTGTGTGGTATTTGCCTTTGCATTTCGCTGTGTTAGCCAGGTGCACCAATATGGAACACACTACCTTTAGGAATGTAGAATGTATGGTGTGCTGGCTTGATTGCCAAGTGCTGGGAGCCAGTTGCTGCTGGCTGACCTGTGGCTAGTACGTTGGTGAACCCTGTACTGTAAATAAAGAAGAACTGCTTGGTGGTGATCTCATCGTAATCTGTGGTGCGGGACTGCCGCCTTACAGGCGGGCGGTCCCAGTCACCTCAACGATGGCTGGCAGACTCGAGTCCACCCGCCATCATAATAGCCCCCTTAGTCTATATTATTTCAAAGATGAAAAGTGTGTACATTTGGATGGAGTAATATTCAAAGCTATTTTTCATATCAAGAGCTACTATTAAGGAGACTTTGGGAGCCATATTTATGACCCCAGTTGCAATGCGCTTGCACCACGCAACATGGTACATGCGCGATGCAAAAGAAAAATAAGATTATGAAGCCACGCAAGCCACTTTGCGTGGCCCTGAGTGGCTTCAAATTGCTGCATTTCGTTACTCTGCGCTAGGGAGGAATTCCATGGGCGTTGCGTGGGTGTTCCCATGCTACTGCCATGGGTTTTGACACATTCCCAGATTTACCAGAAGAGGTAAACCTGGGAATGTGCCAAAAAGATATGCCTTCCCAGGAGAGGCGTAACAAAGACAAATATCTTTATTTCTCCTCTTTATTTCCTCTTTCCATCTGTGATGCATTCTGCAGCACACATAGATAGATAGAGGAAAATGCTTCTCAGGATTGTTTTTGTGCAGGAAGGAGTCCCTTCCTGCACAAAGTAATCTTGCATGCAACACAGGCACCCTTGCACCGTGGTGCAATTGTGCCTGCATTGATGCTAGGCAGTCAAAACGGTGCTAGCATATGGAAGAGTCAGGAATGCGGAATATTCTTTTTAATTTGGCCCATTCCTGCCCTTTCCCTGCAGCACAGTAGGGTGTCTTGCTGCACTGCGTCACTAATCCCATAAATATGCCCCCGGGTTTTTTACCTGCTACCCTCATTATGAAAACACAAACTCACAATGCTTGCTTGCTTTAGTGACTAGAAAAATAAGAAATATGAATTGTATTGATTATACTTCTACTTACCCAAAAGTCAAAGAGTGATGAAATAAAGAGAGGGCTATTATTATTCTCATTTCCTCTTATTACTCTCAATCTCAGTCATAACAAAGATATGTTTTGCAGTGTGTGTATGAACCTCCATATGTAACTTTTTAACTAAGGCCAGTAGGGCCGGACTGGGAACGCAAACCAGCGCTGGCAATTAAGTCTTACTGGTCACGAGGGGGGGCGGGGGGTGATGGTGGGAAATACTGCTGCTGCTTTTGATACAGGGGGCTGATATTGCAGTATTGCTGAAAAACCGCCCCCCCTAGTACCAAAACAGGCCCCCACCGGTCCAAAACCACCCCCCATCCTTTCGGCCCACCGGGAAAATGCCCAGTGTCCGCAACGGCCAGTCTGGCCGTGAAGGCCAGAAAGCAAGGCTGTGCTGCTTTATAATTTCAAGGATATCCTTTATAGCATGTTACAGAGACATCCGCAATTCTTGCTGTGTCCAAACGCATGTCCTCCTGAAGCCGGAGGTACAGACCTGATACCTTCTGGGTTTTCCCATTAGTATCAAGGATTTTGAGCATTCCTCTGATTGCCACTGAGCGCATTACGTCACTGGATTGGTGCCTGAGAGGAGACACAGTTCAAAACTCTACCCACCCTTGCAACACTCAGCAACACGGTGACAACATGAGCAGTGAAATACAGATCTCAAAGTTATCTAATTATTCAGGCTCTGTGGAATGGCAAAGTATTTTTAAGAAGCATAAAGCAACGTGCCTGCCTGGGAAAGGCAGCAGGTATTCTGCATTACAGTCTTCAGACATCACATCTACATTATAAAAGAGAGATATATAGAGAGAGAGATAGATAGAGAGAGAGAGAGAGAGAGAGAGAGAGAGAGAGAGAGAGGGAGAGAGAGAGAGAGAGTGTGTGTGTGCGTGCGCTCGCGTGTGTGTGTGTGCGCTATTAGAATTTAAGCCCTAGAGGTAACATGCAGAACTTACAGCGATTGAAAAAGAATATATATAGCATCACTAAAATTGTTTAAAAATTTATACAGAGCACATGGAAAAGTGTGTCGCTTTTAACTGATTGGACTATTCAGAGTGTACTAAATTCATGTACAGTGGCGGCTGCTTTCAACGGGGTTTCATAGATAAAAAATTAAATAAATAAACTTACCTTCATCGCCATCACCTTCGCCTCCGCCGCCGCACGCCTATGCTCCTTCCTCACTCTGCTGACAGCACTGGAAGCACCCAGGCTCCTAGACTCCCAGACTCTCCCAGCTAATCACGACGCTGCATCAGCTGCCTCCTGATTGGTCTGAGCGGACTGTTTGGGCACTCAGGCAGTGCCTGGAAGCCTGCACATGTTCTCCAATTGGATGTGCAACACAGGCAGGTGAAGAACATGCTAAGTGTGCATGAATGTTTAGCCGGCCCAAGAGGGCAACAAACAGCAAACAAACAACAGGGGTTTACCCAATTGACCCTTTATATACCTGGGTATGGGACGTAGTTATATACAATCAGAAAAAGTGGTATAAAGGAATTAATACACACAATATTTTTGAGTACAGCACATTTAACTACTCCCTCTCTAGTTATCACTCTAGATAGATTATATCAAAACATTTTTTACAATCTACATAAATAATGGCATCTAATCAAGAAGAAAGCAACACTACATATATACACACAAATTGTACATACACCTTCGACTAACATAAATCAACTCATACAAATACACTAACCCTAAAACCAATAAATAATTTCCACTAGTGTCCTCCTTAGAATTCTGGAAGGACCACTAAAAGGAAGTCCAAGTAGTACACTGAGAGTCTTTTAGTTAGTATAAACCATCCCGGAGTACTATTGTGCAATGTACAATCATTACTCTATTTCAGCGACTCCTCCTTCTGAAAATGTCTATGCAATCGCGTTTCGGCCTTACTCCCTCTTCGGCCTCCTCAGGACAGGGTTAATACATCACTGTATACACACTACAAAAAATAAAAATCATAAAATAATCATAAAATGATAGTATTACTACAACCCTCCATGACGCCAGAAAAGGTGATAGGTGGTGGTGGCTGCCCAGAAAACTCTACTAATAACCAGTGAATCTCTACGGATTCTACTACCACCCTGAAATTGGGTGAGCAATGCATATGTGAAAAGCCAAAAGATGACCAAGTGCACAAAGAGGAAAACAAGTCTAGAAGAATAAGAAAACACGAAAAGAGGACCTAAACCAAACCGCCATGTGCTATCCTGCATAATAACCTTTATGCCCAAATATTCCGATGAATGAAAACATGCATCCACCGCAAGGCGCCATTACTAACAATACAGAATGTTTTATCAAGCTGGTGCAGAGTTCCTAATTTGTTGTGAGTGCTAATGGTAGCCAAGACCAATTCTGCTGACGAGTAGTGTGTTGTTTAAGTCTACAGTGGCAATATCCTCAGTCAATATTAAGCATTATTTCATCACTTTGTATTTAGTTGATCCAGGGTCAATAGCAGATATTGTGGTTTGCACATCCCTATTTTGTCATTTGTCATGTCCCCCTTTGAGTCAATGGGTTGTAAGGCCTGTTGATGTTCTCCTGAGCCTTGTTGATTCTTGATTTTGGGTAAGAATGGTAGGGTTTTGTTCCAGTTTGGCAGAGTGATATTGTGATTGTCCAGTCAGCAAATATAAGTCCTACCCCCACATTTGCACTTCACAATGATGACCTTGCCAACTACCAGGCATTGGTTACCTATCATTCATTGGCAAGGTCATTGAAAAGTGGTTTTAACTGCAAGATCACATTAATGCTAACCACTTTCTGCACAACTACCAGTCTGGCTTCAGATCACAGTGCAGCACAGAAGTCGCTACTTTACACATCATAGACAATGCCCTACTAACCACAGATAAAGATGAACCCTACTTCCTGATATTGTTGGATCTCTCAGCTGCCTTCAACATAGTCATCCATCCCACCCTCACATTCCCCTTGGAGACTTGAATGGGGTTCTCCAGAAATGCCCTTCACTGTTTTTCTTCCTACCTTTCCAATCAACACCAATTTGTTCATATCGGCACCTCCAGGTCCCAAAATATTCTTGTCACCAGCAAAGTCCATCAGACTTCTTTCATCTTAAAACTCTACATGTACCAATATAACAATGATACACAGCCCTCCTTGAAAGTCTTCTTTGCTTCAGACATCCAATGCCTTAGACTTTCTGCCTGCGCATCATCCAGACCTGGCTATCCAACACCTAACTTAAGGTTAACCCAACCAAGACCGAATTCCTGCTATTTGCCAAGAACAACAAACAAGAAACATTATAAACTGGCTAAATTACATGAACCTCGAAATCTTCAAACCCCAACATTCAGTGAAAGACAAGTCACTTGGATTCACCCTAGACACCAACCTCACACTCAAGGAAAACATTGCCATAAAACCAAAGATGATAGCATTGGCTCGCTCTTAAAAAAAAGTGAAATTGTTTCTTCCAGAAAATACTGTTCAAACTCTCATACTCATGAATCAGGATGGTGGTAACGCTGTACTATTTGGACTTCCAGACTCCATGCTGGCAGCCCTTAGAGACATCCTACTCACAGCAGCACGTCTCATCCAGGGCCTGAAGAAAGGTGACCAAATCAATCCTATCCTGCTAGAACTCCATTGGCATCTCTTGCCAGCTCGTACCATCATTTACAAAGCCTTCACAGCCAGCATCTGCACTTATCCTGCAGGCAAGCTCCCCATCTCTGGTGGTTCTCGGCTCACCTGCTGCCAGGATGCCATCAGACTACAGACTAGGAAGTGTAAAAAAGAAAAACAACTAGGCAGCAGTCCCTTTCCATCAATGCACCCAGGATCTGGAAGAACACTCCCATATCAATCAGCACCACCCAATGGTGCTACAAATTAGGTAAGAGTTGAAGATGCCCCTCTTTATGGAGCACTAAATCACAATGCATAAGAAATCCACAATTCCTACCTCTCACATCACTCATTGATTTTATGTTTGTTTTGACCCTGTACTGCATTATGCTGCCTTTTGGCACGGTTCACGCTATAGAAGTACCACATACTTACATGTATGTCTTTGTGCCACTACACAATCTAACTTGATTTTGGCTACTCAACTTGTTTAGTTGATTCCTGGGTCTCTCCAGGCTAGGGGAGAACAAAGGAAATGTTGAATATTGATGAGTTGGTAAATGCATGCTTTTGTGGTAGCGATTGTTACAATTTTAGGATGTTACCTTATTTTAAATAATTGTGTGGGCCCTTTGAATTATATTGGGGAGCTAACAGTATAGTTAAATGTTTTGTTTGAGGATTCCTTGATGTTTTGTTATGGTTGTTTATTTTAATTGCTAAATAATAAGTTTCCGTTACAGGACCACCACATTTATTTTGACCACCTTCTTCTATTGGTTTTTGCAGTGATGTATTCTGAACTATTTTCTCTTGAATATTCCTAATATTGATTCTGTTATTGATTTGATGAACCAATAAACCATTCAGTGTTGCTGTATCGATTGTGACGTCTGCCTAAACCCTTCTGATAAACCTGTAGATTACATTCAGTACCCTGCAGCAAATGGATTAACACTCTGTAAATCTCAGATGCAAGTCTTTAAGTGTGATGACAAAGTTAAGGGGTCTCTAAAAGATGTGAGACCAAAGAAGTGTAACTGGGAATCGTTTGCGATAGAAGTGACCTATGTAATATGTGCATGGTCTAAAACATGTGAATTGGACTTCTATGTTTGGGCCTCTGTCTTTTTCTATTAGCGCCTCCAGATAGATACATCACACCGAGCCATATATTTAAAACAAGACAGGCCTATTGGTTGTATACAGGCGCGTTTGCGCTGAATATTATTCGGTATCAAATCCCATTCTTCTTCTCCATACTTTCCTCCACAACCTCACTCTATACGTTAATTACCAGTAGGAGCCCGTGCAGGTAAGAGCTCTGGGGCAGGGTGTCAAGTCGACAGTCGCCGACGAGGGAAAATAAAATGTAAAAAAAGGAAACCACTTACCTTGTGCTCACGAGCGCAAGGTAAGTGGTTTTCTTTTTTTAAATTTAATTTTCCCTTGCCTGCGAGGTTTGGTGTATTCAAACCTCCCAATGTGTAAGGGAGAGTGAGAATGTCTCATCACACCTGCGACTGCATACCAGCCCACGCCAGGGCCACCAGCAGGGCATGCAGAGTCCAGAAAACCATGCTGGGCAGCATAGGAATGTTGGCAAACAGAAACAGGAAACGAGGCAGCATCACCATCTTCATGATGGTGATACGACCACAGAGGGAGAGGCGCAGGTAGATCCAAAGATCTATTGCCTCTGTTAGGTGCTGCACTGCTGTCCCATAGTTTTCTTACATCGTTAGCTTCGAGTCCATGTGGACCTGTATGCACAAATATCTCACCGGATCTGTTGTCCACTGTAATGGATACTCCAGTTGTACTTGGCGTCGTAGTCACAGTTAGGGGAAATATAAGAGATTTACTCCAAGTAATTTGCAACCCAAAATGACCACCAAAGAGGAAGTCCTCTCTGAGAACCAGGGAGAGGTTATGTTCCAGTTCTGAACATACAAAAGTGTATTGTCCACATAGGCAAACCAGTGCACGAAGTGGGTGGGATCGGCAGCATCATGACGTCATGCCAGGTGAGCGTTGTAGGGGAAGGGAAATTCTTTAAAGAGAGTAATTTTCTCTCTGGATTTCCCTTCTCTTTTTAAAACTCGGGAGCAGCAACATTGTTGTGGTATCACCAGGGCTTTAAGTGGAGGCTTTGTCAATATTTTATACAATCCATTGTTGTTGCTTATTTATTGTATGCAACTAACAACCATTGACAAAGCCAATAATCCTGACTTGTTGTAGGTATGTTACTCGTTGTATTATATCTCTGGATGCAATGACAGAAACAGCAAAATACAAGTCAGGCGACACACTATGCTAAGTATAGATTTTTAGCTTACGTGTTTTTAAGCCACGCCCTTAATTACATTATCCACGCCCCTTTGAGAGACCCCCCCCAGTTTTTTCATCCCACTCAAAGCCCTGACTATACCATTAATGCAAACAAGTACCATCGACTCAGTATAAAGGACTTAAAACAGTTTCAGAAAAACATCGCCCACCTCCACTCGGGGCAGCACCAAAAACATAGGCCACCACCACTGCTTTAAATGGGCCGGTACTCACCGGTACGGAGTACGGGCACTTCTTAGATTTATCACTCTAAGTACCGGCACTTCTCTAGTGCCGAGGCGAGCACCAGTACTCATGAACAGGTAGACTCATTGGCTGTGAGTGGTGGTGAGCAGGAGTGGAACGTGTCTCTGCAGCCAAGGTGCTACTTCTGTAGCCCCGATCTGAGCCCCAGCTGAGCGATTTAGCAGGGCTCATTTGAATAATGTCCGGGTGCTCACCATCACGCTGTGCTTGACAGAGCAGGGTGCGTTTAGGCCGTGTGCTGTCAATCACATTCACACCATCCTGTATATTTGTGCAAACACAGGAATTATGTCAGTCCCCTGGCAGTGGCAATAAGGCTACGGCTAGTCCGGCCCTGGTGGCAATTCAAAAAGCCATGATAGGTGAAGAGTATAACATGGCTTTTATCATACCTGAGTCTTTTGTGTGTCTGCTTATGTTTTTGTGTTTACCTGCATTTGTATGCCTGTTTTTTGTAAGAAAAAAGTGAGAGAAAGAGAGAATTGCGATTCTCCTATTACCATGACCAGAGAATCTGGATTTCATTAAAGACACGGAGGCTGACATTATGCATTATCTTTTTAATGCAACTTCAAGTACAGCCACTTTAACCCCTTCAGTGCCCGCCCCTTTCCCCGCCCTGTGCCGGCCGTTGCATTAGCGGGCGGGGTCTATGACGAGCTGGACTCGTCATGGGCACTGCGCAACCGCGGCCCATGACGAGTCCAGCTCGTCATGGGCACTGAAGGGGTTAAAGTTACATCATAAGTAAAACTTCTAGAACAAACAAGTGTATCCAGGCAACGGCAGCACAGAGATCAGCCTCTTTTAAATGCATTGAACACAGGAAGATAAGAAGTTTCTCAGAGGCAGCAAAGTCCAGAAGCTGGCATCATGCAGAAAAGGCCACTCCATGGAATAGAGGAAAGAGGTGTCGGCTGCTGTTACAAGGATGATGAAGAAGAATTCGATCAAGACGAATTGTCTGAAAAGGGAAAAAAAGTTAGGAAATGTACTTATCACCCTATGAAGGGGTACGAAAAAACAGTGGTTAAAGATAATATAATCCACATTAGGTAATAAAAGGCAAAATTGTTAAACAAATTGAGTTATAATATTATAATATTATAAATCAAAGTATTACATATGACAAATAAACAGATGGTAGAATCCACTCCTGGGAGGGAGGGTTGGGATAATGTCAGCCTCCGTGCCTTTAATGAAATCCAGATTCTCTGGTCATGGTTATAGGAGACCGGAGGCTGCCATTATGCATGTTGGTAGTCAAGGAGAACTACATCAGACATGTGTTCAACTGGTTTACAGTAGTGTTTAGCAAAGGTATAAGAGTTTGACCAGTCTGCTGCTTTGAGGATGTCGTTTAACTTACCTCCTTTCCAAAAGGATTGACTGGCCATAGCCCCTCTTAAAGAGTGAGCTTGGAATCTATGGAGGTCAATGCCAGCCAATTGCATTGATTGTTTAACCCATCTGGCTATAGTAGTAGACGAAACAGGTTTGAAGGGTCTAACAAAGGATATAAGGAGTTGGTTAACACCAGTCGAGCGAAGTGGGTCCATCCTGGAGTCATATTCCTTCATGCAGTCCACTACGCACAATTTTTTACAAGCATCAAACCTAGGGTAAAAGATCATGTCAGACATAGTTTTTGTTCTTTTGATTATTTCAAACGTAACGCCGAAGGCGTCATAGTACCTGTTGGAAATCTCCAGTGCTTTAACGTCTGAAACTCTACGGCAGGATATTAGGCAAAGGAGTGAAGCTAATTTGATGGAAAGAGACTTATTATCTAACAAGTTATAATCGGGCCATTTAGAGAAAAGGGCGAGAAGTAATTTAACGTCCCAAAGGGAATCATATTTAGGTTTTGGAGGTCTTTTAAATCTGATACTCTTCATAATCCTGCAGATTATTGTTTTTTTACCGATAGATCTACCATTAAGAAGTGAATGACCCGCGGAAATGGCGGATCTATAACAATTAATTGATCTATATGAAAGACCCCTTTCAAACTGTTCCACGAGGAAATTTGCTATGTGGACGATAGAAGCCTCCATGGAATCCAGATTCCTTTCCAGGCACCAACCAACCCATCTTTTCCAGATGCCGTTGTATCTATAGTGTGTGCCGGGGGCCCATGATTCTTGGAGTAGAGAAGAAGCTTGTGACGAAAAGCCAGTGATTTCGTTGGATCGCCTGACACTTTCCAAGCAAGAAGGTTCAAGGTCCCGTTCATAAGAAGTGGGTGATCCGAGTCGTTTGTGTCTTTTAGGAGGCCTGGTGAAGCTGGAAGTAGAAAGGGTATTTCGTAAGATAGTTCCAAGGTTGTCGGGAACCACGCTTGGGACGGCCAAAAGGGAGTTACTAGGACTATTGAGGACTGTTCTGAACTCAGCTTCTGAAGGACCCGTTGAATCATTGCAAAGGGAGGGAAGGCATATCCTCGAATCCCTTTCCAATCTTGGAGAAAGGCGTCCACTGCCAAGGCACCCGGGTCGGACATCCAGCTGAAGTATTTGGGGAGTTGTGCAGTGAGTCTGCTGGAAAATAGATCTACTTCTATGGGACCCAGGAAATAAACAAGATTGTTGAAAACATTGGTGTCTAACCTCCAATCGGTGTGATCTACCAGGAACCTTGAGTTCCAGTCCGCATAAACATTCTTTAGACCGGGAAGGTACTCTGCTCTTAGAGAAATTTGGTGTTCCAGGCAGAATAGCCAAAGTTTCTTGGCGAGGTTGGAGAGGTCTGGGGACTTGGTACCGCCTAGGCGATTGATATAGGCGACGGCTGAGATGTTGTCCATCTTGAGTAGGACTGATCTCCCCTGAAGAGAGTGTTTGACGCTCATTAGGGCATAAAGGCCCGCGGTTAGCTCCAGAAAGTTTATGTGGTGTAAGCTCTCTGAATAAGACCATAAACCCCCTGTGTTTCGATCCTGAAAGCAGGCACCCCAGCCATGAAGGCTCGCATCCGATTCCAGAACCAAATCTGGTGAGGAACTGAAGATGGTCTTCCCGTTCCAAACGTCTAGATTTCTTAGCCACCAGGATAGTTCCTCCCTGGCATTCATGTCTAGTTGGACCGTGTCTCCGTACCAAAGCCCGGAGCGGAGGGCTTTCCCCTTGATTCTTTGAAGGGCTCGATAGAATAGAGGGCCGGGAAAGACAGCTTGAATTGAAGAGGAAAGGAGGCCTGAAAGTCTGCCTAGTTCCCTTAAGGTTATGAGATCTGATTTCAGTATGTGACGGATTTCCTTCTTGATTTTGGTAATCTTCTTTCGGGGAAGTAATAGCATTGATTTTAATGTGTCTGTGGAGTTGAATCCAGATCTTTCAGAATTTGAGAATGGTCTTGGGACATGATAAGAATGTCGTCTAGATATATTATGAGACGGATGCCCCTTTCTCGAAGGGTCGTAGTAATTGCCTTCATTACTTTGGTGAAACACCAAGGGGCTGAGGATAGGCCGAAGGGTAAGGCCTGGAATTGATAAAGTTGATTGTTCCATACGAATTGAAGGAAGGATTGGGATTCTTTGGCCATAGGAATGGTGAAGTATGCGGCTTTTAGATCTAGTTTCACTAGCCAATCCTTTTCTAGGAGCATGTCTTTGAGGAGGTGAACGCCTTCCATTTTGAAGTGATTGTAAATTTTCATGTCGCCTCACTACGTTTTGGGTCCTTGCCCGTCGCGGGTACTTGGGCCTCCCACACGAGTGAGGCACCGTTTTTATCGGGAGACCCGGGGGAACGCTGGGTGGTAGGAAATTAGTGTCAGCCCGGTGATGCCACAACTTTCCCACACAAAAATGTGTGAAAAAGGTGATTTTTTTCAGCTAATTTGAGGTTTGCAGGTCATTCTGGGTAAGGAAATGTTGGGGGATCTATGCAAGCCATACCTCCCTGGAATCCCCCGGGTGTCTAGTTTTCAGAAATGTGTGGGTTTGGTAGGTTTCCCTAGGTGGCCGCCGAGCACCGGGCCAAAAACCCAAGTGACCCCCTTGCAAAACCAGGTGGTTTTGAGATAGGCAATTTTGATGTCGCCTCACTACGTTTTGGGTCCTTGCCTGTCGCGGGTACTTGGGCCTCCCACACAAGTAAGGCACCATTTTTACCGGGAGACCCAGGGGAACGCTGGGAGGTGGGAAATTTGAGTGAGCCCGGTGATGCCACAACTTTCCCACACAAAAATGTGTGAAAAAAGTGATTTTTTCAGCTAAAATTGAGGTTTGCAGGGGATTCTGGGTAAGGAAACGTTGGGGGATCCACGCAAGCCATACCTCCCTGGAAGCCCCCAGGTGTATAGTTTTCAGAAATGTATGGGTTTGGTAGGTTTCCCTAGATGGCCGCCGACCACCGGGCCAAAGACCCAGGTGACCCCCCTTGCAAAACCAGGTGGTTTTGAGATAGGCAATTTTGATGTCACCTCACTACGTTTTGGGTCCTTGCCTGTCACGGGTACTTGGGCCTCCCACACAAGTGAGGCACCATTTTTACCGGGAGACCCAGGGGAATGCTGGGAGGTGGGAAATTTGAGGGAGCCTGGTGATGCCACAACATTCCCACACAAAAATGTGTGAAAAAAGTGATTTTTTTCAGCTAAAATTGAGGTTTGCAGGGGATTCTGGGTAAGGAAACGTTGGGGGATCCACGCAAGCCATACCTCCCTGGAAGCCCCTGGGTGTCTAGTTTTCAGAAATGTATGGGTTTGGTAGGTTTCCTTAGATGGCCGCCGAGCACCGGGCCAAAAACCCAGGTGACCCCCCTTGCAAAACCAGGTGGTTTTGAGATAGGCAATGTTGATGTCACCTCACTACGTTTTGGGTCCTTGCCTGTCGCGGGTACTTGGGCCTCCCACACAAGTGAGGCACCATTTTTACCGGGAGACCCAGGGGAATGCTGGGAGGTGGGAAATTTGAGTGAGCCCGGTGATGCCATAACTTTCCCACACAAAAATGTGTGAAAAAAAGTGATTCTTTCAGCTAAATTGAGGTTTGCAGGGGATTCTGGGTAAGGAAACGTTGGGGGGTCCACGCAAGCCATACCTCCCTGGAAGCCCCCGGGTGTCTAGTTTTCAGAAATGTATGGGTTTGGTAGGTTTCCCTAGATGGCCGCCGAGCACCGGGCCAAAAACCCAGGTGACCCCCCTTGCAAAACCAGGTGGTTTTGAGATAGGCAATTTTGATGTCGCCTCACTATGTTTTGGGCCCTTGCCTGTCGCGGGTACTTGGGCCTCCCACACAAGTGAGGCACCATTTTTACCGGGAGACCCAGGGGAATGCTGGGAGGTGGGAAATTTGAGTGAGCCCGGTGATGCCACAACTTTCCCACACAAAAATGTGTGAAAAAAGTGATTTTGTCAGCTAAAATTGAGGTTTGCAGGGGATTCTGGGTAAGGAAACGTTGGGGGATCCACGCAAGTCATACCTCCCTGGAAGCTCCCGGGTGTCTAGTTTTCAGAAATATATGGGTTTGGTAGGTTTCCCTAGATGGCCGCCGAGCACCGGGCCAAAAACCCAGGTGACCCCCCTTGCAAAACCAGGTGGTTTTGAGATAGGCAATTTTGATGTCACCTCACTACGTTTTGGGCCCTTGCCTGTCGCGGGTACTTGGGCCTCCCACACAAGTCAGGCACCATTTTTACCGGGAGACCCAGGGGAACGCTGGGAGGTGGGAAATTTGAGATGGACTTCAGTATGGATTGTGGTGGACAGGCCTTCAAGGTTAACCCACAATTGACACCACTAGGGTACACCTGCTTGTGCTAAGACATCAAGCCTTCTAAGGTCTAGTGGGGCCTTCTACGGTCTAGCATGGGAATGTGCTCCCTCAGTACAGTGGTGTGGTAGACTGGTCATGAATGCGGAACCCGGTTCCCCAGTTCCAAATTCCACAGCTCTGGCCATAGTGCCACATCCCCACTGAACACCATACTTTCCCACTGAAACTCGCACTGCCTTCAGCTGTAACCTAATTGTGCCCGCTATAAACACTTGGATGTGCCTCAATTCAAATTATGCACTTGATAAGAGTAATATGCTGCCTAAAAAAAGCAACCACTCATAGGGAATGCAAAGCATGTGAAATGTAAGCAGAAACAACATGGTTACCTAAATGATCTCTCACTAACTATTCAAAAATCAGCGAGTGGTTTCACCTGAAAAGTTATGGACATGACTAGAGGGCCCTGAAGGGAACCATTTCACTGTCCATTGCTTACATCCTTACAAAACATAAGCAGTATGGTAGACCACATCCATAAACACAGAGCCATGGTGCACATTGTGTTTTCCAATTCACCCATCAACCAGGTATTGCAGTACCTCCAGGAATGGTACACTCTCCCACCCTGGAAACAACAATGCTGTTCAAAGGAAGACGAGAAAACAAAAGTAGCACTTCACTGGCAAACTCTGTGATGCTGGTGTATTTGGATGTAAAAAAAACCAATCTAGCCACTTTGCAACCCCTCTGTCTTACTTTATTTTGACCCCCCTGGAAACAACAATGCTGTTCAAAGAAAGAAGAGAAAACGAAAGTAGCGCTTCACTGGCAAACTCTGTGATGCTGGTGTATTTGGATGTAAATAAAATCAATCTGGCCACTTTGCAACCCCTATGTCTTACTTTATTTCGCCCCCCCCCTGGGAATAACAATGCTGTTCAAAGGAAGACGAGAAAACGAAAGTAGCGCTTCACTGGCAAACTCTGTGATGCAGGTGAATTTGGATGTAAATAAAATCAATCTGGCCACTTTGCAACCCCAATGTCTTACTTTATTCCCCCCGCCCCTGGGAACAACAATGCTGTTCAAAGGAAGACGAGAAAACGAAAGTAGCACTTCACTGGCAAACTCTGTGATGCTGGTGTATTTGGATGTAAAATAAAAAAAAACAATCTGGCCACTTTGCAACCCATCTGTCTTACTTTATTTCACCCCCCCTGGGAACAACAATACTGTTCAAAGGAAGACGAGAAAACGAAAGTAGCACTTCACTGGCAAACTCTGTGATGCTAGTGTATTTGGATGCAAATAAAATCAATCTGGGCACTCTGCAACCCCTCTGTCTTACTTTATTTCGCCCCCCACCTCCCCACGCTAGCAGCACCCACCGATCGCTAAAATTCCCCCTCCCCAGCCCCAAAACTCACCTTTACTCTCCGATGCGCAGGAAGCAAATGGCTTCCTGCGCCTCGGAGAGCAAAGGGGACACCTCCAATGACGTCAGCGCGCCTCGCGCGCTGACGTCATTGATAACGCGGGGGAGGGGGGCAGGGGGAGGCAGGGGAAGGTCTTCCCCTGCCTTCCCAGTTAAAAAAAAAAAAGATCGACCACTCACGGGGGGAGCGCCAGCGCTTCCCCCGTGGGTGGGTGTCATGACGAGATGGTCTTGTCATGGGCACAGCGCGACTGTGCTCCATGACGAGACCATCTCGTCATGGGCACAGAAGGGGTTAAAACCTGTGGGGTTGAGAACTGAATATGAAAATGGGAGAAGTCTATTTTGAAACCCTGAACTGTTTCGAGGACCCAAGGGTCGTGAGTGATTTGTTTCCAAACATGAAGGAAGTGTTTTAGTCGACCTCCTACTCTCTGTGTAGAAGAGGAAGGGAGAGGAGAAAGTGTACTTACTTGAGTTGTTAGAAGGAGTGGCTCCTCTGTTCCTGAAGCCTCTGGAGCGTGAAGATTGGCCTCGTTGAGGGAAAAAGGAGTAGCTTGATTGGGATTGTCGGTTGAAGCCTCTCTGTCTGAAGAAGGGTCTTTGGAAGTAGCGGCCGGAAGAACGACCCCTTCTCCCGGCCCTAGCAAAAACACTAGGATTAAAGACTCTTCGGATATTGGATTGAGCTCTGTCCAGGGCAGTAAAGGTGGAAACATATTTTCCAAGGCTTTTAATCAAATCTTCCCCAAAGAGGAGGCCGTTGGGGTTAGAAGAGGATTCCTTATCTGCCATGTCCCATAATTTTGGGTCGATTTTAGATAGAACTACCTTCCTCCTCTCGGTGTTCAGAGCTGCGTTGGCATTACCGAGGAGGATCAGAGTTCTTTGGCTCCATCCTCGAAGGAGTTCGATGTTAGGTTGAGAGGCATTAGTGTAACATTCCTCAATTAGGTCGATTAGGCGACATAGTGGTCCCAGCATATCAAGCATGCGGTCTTGGCATGTTTTAAGAGAGCGTTCCATGCCTTTTCGAGGATCCCTGCCCAGCTTAAACAAAAATTTAATGAGTTCTGGGTCTAGGTTCGGAGTTAAACAAAGCTTATTTTCAATCATGGGGCGAGGGCATTCTGCTCTCATAATGTTTCTAGTCTCAATTTCTAGGGGGTTTTTAATCCACCTTTTGATAAAATCAGAGACATGTTTTTGAGGCCACCATTGATTGCTCCTAGGGTGTTGTAAGTTTTCAGGGGAAAACATTTCTCCACCAAGAGGATCAAAAATAGTATCCTTAGAGGGATTTACGCCATTGGAGAGGTCAAAGTTGATGTCATCATCGACTTGATCACGGTCCAAAATATATTCGTCTAGAGATTCCTTAGAATCTATGTCATCAGGTAAGAGAGAATTGGAAGCACATAAAGGGTTTGAGCCGCTTGGGGCGTCCAAATAAGGTATGTCATTGTTGACAATTAGTTTAATTGGGGCGCGTAGGCCTCCCGATTTAATTGGGGCGCGTAGGCCTCCCGTATTAGTTGAGGTGCTTAGTCCTCCTTCAATGGTTGAGGCGCATAGACCTCCCAATAAATTTGAGGTGCTTGGACCTTCCATAGTGCTTATTTTCTCAATGTAATTACATTTCTTGGTTCTCTTACCTTCGGGTTTGTTTAGGAAATGATGAGAGGGGTAGATCGTAGGTTCTGAGTGCGATCTCTTCCCAGCAACTATTTTGTTGATAGTTTCTCTCATGCAGGAGTGTAACTCCTTATGAATAATTTTTTTAATATTTTCCTCATTTGAGAGGGAGGGGGGTATCTGGATTTGCGAATCGTCAGAGTCCGCATCAGACATTTTAAGCTCTTTTTTCTTTTTTAAATAAGAATTAAATATTAAATATATATATAATTAGTATAGTAAGTGTTTTAGATATATTATAGGGTGATGTAGCTAATTTGGTAAAGAAAATTCGCATAAAAGGGGCCAAAATATCGAGAAAGGGCAAGGAGCAGGTCGATCCACAAGGTATGATAGCAGTTGACAGTTGTTGCTAAGGAAACAGGGAGAGACGAGTCTAAAAGAGCGTTGACAGTGTGGTTCTTAAGGGGTTCTCCTCTAATGAGAGCCCTGAACCTTTACTTACTGATTCTTCTCCCCTTTTTTTTTTTTTTAATACATTACTTTTCCGTGTATTTGAGGAGAAGAGCAACTGTGCGGCCAGAATCGGCCGCACCGAGGGGCGAGAACGCGCGTGGGGCAACAAAATCAACGAGGCCAAATGGTTGTAAGCATGTGGGCGCCGGCGAGAGAAGCACCGGAGCCTCGAAACGTGAGGAGACCGAAGCGTCGATCCTGAAGCGGGAGAGTACACAGGAGCACAGACGAGGTGAGATGGGGCAGAGAAGGCGTCACGTTAGACGCGCAGCGCACCGAGGTATTCCCAGGCATGAGGGGGAAAGAAAGACCCGCAAATCGATGGGGGTACGATGAGGACTAGGAACACCCATCCAAGCCTGGGAGGCATCAGTGACACAAGGCAAAAAAACGACAAAAAAATGAGCCAAAAGGCCAGAATCAACGTCTCAAAAGGCAGAACATCATTAGGCAATGAATATAAAACATCAGAGTGTGAAATACACAAGAGCCAAACTGTGAGAAAACAAAGACAAGAGCAATGAATCAAAGAGTAATGAAAAACACAACTTATCTGTCTTGAAGCCGCATTTAAAAGAGGCTGATCTCTGTGCTGCCGTTGCCTGGATACACTTGTTTGTTCTAGAAGTTTTACTTATGATGTAACTTTAAAGTGGCTATACTTGAAGTTGGATTAAAAAGATAATGCATAATGGCAGCCTCCGGTCTTGTAATGAAATCAAGACACTCTCAGGAGGTATTTTAAAGAAAATGGATGGCACTATGTGTGTACGTGTCTGCTGACAAAGATTCATAAATAACGTAGGAGGGTTGGTGGGTGAGTGAGTGAGTGAGTGAGTGAGTGAGTGAGTGAGTGGATGGATGAGTGAGCAAAGATGGATGTATAGATGGATGAATGGATGGATGGATGAGTGAATGGATGGGTGAAAGAGGGTGGATGATTGGATAAAAGGGAGAATGATGGGTGGATAAGTGAAAGACTGGATGGATGAATGAAAGGGAGGGAGGATGGATGAAAGGGTGGGTGATTGATGTGTGAAATGGGGATTGAGTGAAAGGGTGGATAGAATAAAGGAGTTAAAGAGTTGATGGATAGATGAGTGAAAGGATTAATGGATGAGCAAAAGGGTGGCTAAAGAGATAGATGAGTGAAAGGATGAATGGATAGGTTTGGAGATAGATGGATAGGTTTGGCTATGAAGGGTGGACAGACGGAATGTTGAAAAACTGAATGATGGATAAAAGACTGAAAGAAGTCAGAATGTAAAGGTTAAATGGTGGACATCAGCAGGTAAATGTTAGGATGAAAGGATGAATGGATAGATCGATGGAAGAGACAAGAGATACCTTCTGGGGAGGGTCATGATGATTTGCTTCATGCCATAAGAGCTTTGGTTCGAAATGGGGGTATTTTCAGTTTCTTCCTACTCATGTGCTCAAAAATATATAGTATTGTGCCAAACAACAGCAATTAACAGTATAGGCATTAAGAAGGTGCAACTATTGCAAAAAAAGGAAATGTTAACATATTAATGCATTTCTCTTTAATATTGTGTAATGAGTTAACCTGCTTTGTTTATATAAACACATTTCTCATGGGTTTTGGTATGTGCTGCAACTAATATAGAAGTCGTTAAGTATCATCATGTCTTGCCCTTAGCCCCGCCCCCTCACTACTCCTCTAGCTCATTTTAATGAGTACCTGCACGTCAGGCGCGCAACACCCATTGGGATCACCGGGCTTGAGACCCCCCCTCCCCCCCCCTCATGTGTGTCAGCCCGGCTGAGACAGCCTCGCGGGCTGGCGTCCGTCTAATTGCAGCCGGACCAGAGTACTTCACAGGTCTTTAAAAGACCATTTACTCGTTAATGAGGCTTTTGTTGTGTTTTCACCCCTTCTTACAGCCACTCTGCCTGTGGCTGGAAGACTTGCCCCCCCCCCCAAAATCTTTTTCAGCCCCCCCCCTGAAATTTGGCTCTAGTTGCCCGCCTGCTGCACGTATTTGTTCCCACTTAAAGCACTGGCCCCCACTAAACTGGATCGATGATTTATCGGCGGATAAAAAGACCGCTGTAGCCCGCACGTCAATGCGGGACGTAATGCCACAGAGGGTCCACAAATTGGATATAAGAGACCACCCAGGTATTACCAGGTAAGCCTACTCGGGAAGGTACCGAGAAGCTTAATGTAAATACGGTGCTATGTAAAGCGCTCCAATACCTTCGGGTCAGTGCTTTAAATGGGCCGGTACTCACCGGTACTGAGTACCGGAACTTCTCCGTGTTCTCCCATTGAGTACCGGGACTTCTCCTTGTGTTAGGAGAGTACCGGTACTCCTAGTGGCATGCTGTGGTCAGTCTCTGGGTTATGGGCGCGTGACAGTTAATAGCGAGTGTATTCCGGCGCTAGGTTGCGGCTGCAGCCCTACACTCCGAGCCGGCATTTGTTAAAATAGCGCCTTAGGCGGAGAGAAATGTGGCGCCCTTGCTAATAGGGACTGCAATGAGGCAGCAGGGGGTCCTTTGTGAGTTGACTGGTCAGTCCCTTGATAAGCCGTGACTGCCCGCTGAATCCAAACGCCTCGGGACCTCCCGAGCTCACCTAACTCACCGATAGCTTAGCTGCCTCACAGTGATGCGTCTGTTGGTGTGTGCGTCAGCAGGGCTGAGACGGTGAAAGGAGCGCGAAGAAAGGGACAATGAGGTTTTAAAACATTGCCCAAAAGTCTAATCATAAAGGATTACAACAACTCTAATCTGACAAGTCAGACAGAGGCAGGGACATGAACAAGGCAGTCGCAAGATGACAGGGGTTCTGCTGCTGGTATTGCCTTAATGCGCATAGCTCCGTGCACCCCTCGGAATACTGGCGCCCTGGGCCTGGACCCAGCTCGCCCATGCTACAGGCCGGCCCTGCTCACACCCTGACAGTGCGACAGGACAGGAAGACGCGTGTGGTTTTGCTAGCTAGAGCTCTCGACATTGGGACTCAAGGTTGCAGCGCCATTGTCTGTCAGAGCGCCTCAGGAACCTTCGGCCAAGTTCGGCTTGTGTGTGCAGGGCACATTGGTCAATTTTTGCAGTTATATATAGCGCATACTTGGCAGGAGGGCATTAAAGTGCTTTACATGAGAAGCACAAGTTCTACATGAACGCATACTTTTTGTTTTTATGGCTCAGGTGAAATCCCAGCGTGGGCTCAACATCCTGTGATCCAGGGCAAATCACTTAAACCTCCTTGTGCCATAAAAAACAAAAGTCTGCTTTCGCGTAAAACGTCTGCTTCTCATGTGAATGCCCTCGGGCTAAGTTCACGCTATATATAATTATAAAAAACACCAATTAACAGGCGCGCAACAACCATTGGACTCACAGGGCTTCAGCCCCCCCCCCTTCGTGTGTGGCAGCCCGGGATGAGACAGCTTCCCGGCGCACACACAGCCGCATCCGAGCACTTCACAGGTCTTTAAAAGACCATTTCCATGTTAATGAGGCCTCGCTGTTGTTTCACCCCTTCTAAGAGCCCCTGCAGCTCCACTATGCCTATGGCTTAAAAGATTCAGCCCCCACCCCTGAAATTTTTCTTAGCCCCTCTCCCCCCCCCCCCTGAAATTTGGCTCTAGTTGCGCCTCTGCCAATTACACCCTGCAGCTATGAGCAGAACTTGGCCAAGGGCACTGGGGCACTTTACATTGAAGAAAATGCTGATAGTGTACAAGGCTGCCTCGAAGCCACGCCCCCAGACACGCCCCTCCCAGGCCCAACCCAATCAATTTGGTGAGTACCGGCACTTCTCTTTTCCATTTAAAGCACTGCTTCGGGTCGAGTTCGCGCTATATAAATATGCAACAAAAAAAATAAAAAAAAGATATGTCATAAAAAGCTTTAGTGACTAAATTCAAGGACTTTCAAACATCTGCCCGCGAAACTACGGCGAAGAACACATCGATCAATCTGACATCCACCATCCAATCAGCAAGAGGCCTGCAAACGTCAGAGAGTGACGTTGGTCCCGCCCCCTCGGTACGATATAGCTGCTGAAGAGCCCAGGGCGCGCGCTTGCGACCTAAGAGAGTGAGTGGGGGCACGCGGAGACCATCAGGCACAGACTCATCAACCCCACCGCTGTGTAGTCAGTGCGACGCTTCTGCCTGCGAGCATCTACCTGTTCTTCCACCATGTCGAAGCGCATCATTGTCGTGTTTGGAGCCACAGGTGAGAGAAAAGTTAAGAAAGAGACGTATGCTCCATTTCCAAGCGAGTGACGCGGACTAGTTGCCTGCGGCCCCATGTCGAATGACTCAAAACAGCGTTTTTGCATTCTGGACATGTGCGTTCTCTTTTATTGTTGTACGTTTGAGCTACCAAGTGCTAACATGCACCGTGCTGTTGCAAAATAAAGCACTGACTGGATGATGCTGACGAAGTTATGCGTGGTATAAACCCAGCTGACCAAACTTAACATGTTCGGTTGAATTGGTGTCACTTAGCTGCGTGGCTTCCTACAGAACCATATTTGGCATTTAAAAAAATCCAAATCGCTGCATTTTCTATTCAGACAGTCTTGTGCTTGCGATAGTGTGAGAAAGATGGTCGTATCGAGTTTGGTGCGCCAAGTGTAGTTTATTGACACTTTTTTGTTGCAGTTTTATGCAGGGCTCGAGTCGGGGTACTACGCGGGTAGACTGCGTCCCTCCACTTATTTTACCGGGTGGACGCTCTCCCCCCCTGCCCGAAAGATGGAGCCGGTACCCGAGTCTGCACCTGCGCGCGAATGATAACCTTTCAAATGCACCCAAGGCTCAGACTAATCTGCCCTTCAACCTCGCGCCCTCCCCTTGCCAGCCTTTCCCAGAGCACAGACGAGGCGCCAAGGCTTCAGGGAGCTGCGCTGTCAACACGCCGAGCATGTCACTTCCAGGGACCCCGACCAGTGCTTAATTTGTAAAATATTAAGTGCAGGTGCACCATTTTTTTTTTTTTTTTTTTTTTTTAGGACGCCATTCCCACTTTCCCATCTCCACCCACATCTTCCACAGGCTCCACCCACTTACTCTTTTGGCTCTACCCACATCCTCAACTGGCACTTCTGAAAGCCAGATGTAATACCCCGTGATTCCATGATATATAGTGGGTCATGTCCATCAAATATCCAGGTGCATTAGGCTTGCATAGTCATAATATGCACTATAACGTCTTTAAATTCTCAACCCACGCACTGCCCCTAGTGTACAAACATAGTCCAAATGTCGACCAACAACCACCATGTATAATCCAATTGCAGCCACATGAGCTCTGACACTACCTTAAATTTCCAACACAGCTCCAAAATGCACAAGGCTGCAAAATAATCTATTCTGCAACCCTAGGTAGTATACAGTGGTAGGTGGTGTTCACCCAGAGAGCTGAAGGTGTGATAGTGGTGCGTGTGCGCCACTGCTTTTTATAATAGGGTTCCTCTTAAGTGGTTGTGATAGGCACCCTCTAGCAAAGGGGATAGAGGATTCCTGCTTTGACTGAGACGCAGTGTGCTGTGAGTGAGGGAGAGCGGACTGCGTTTATTTCAGGGCTGGAAAGGCAGACCCTTCCTGAAAGCAGCCACCATTGGAACGGGGTAATTAACCCCTTCCAATCTACCGGCTCAGCCCCTCCTAGATTCTTATTATGCAAGGAGCAACGGGTAGTCAATTCAATCAAAGCAAATAGATTTTTTTTTTTGTACAGCAGGAATGCTGAACTCACAAATTGGAATGTGCTCTCGTATGTGATAAAGAAGAAAAAATTGGCTTTGAAAAATGTAATATTTCCATAGGATGACATAATTAGACCAGTGTATGGGTCATGTATATAACATTTAGGTCAAATGGATTCTTCAAGTTACCATACCTGGTAGTTATTTTTTTTTAATTTAGTTCTGCAGAGGTATCAATATGTGGATGGAGCCTAAACCCCTGTCTCAGTAGGACTATGAAAGCTCGTTTTTGTTAATGACATAAGGTCAAGCACCCTTTAAACTGTGAAGGCAGACACAAAGTCCATGTGGACTAGTGTATCCATGGGCTCTTAAACACAAAACGGCACTCTGAAGTCATAAGTTAAAGGTTGCCTCCCTCCCATCTGTGGTGCTGCCAGAGAAAAAAATAAAAACCTGTAAATTATCACGTATCCAAGTCCAGCTGGATGTAGAAACACAATGATCACAGCTGTTTGGAGGGCAAGCATTCTTTGTGGATGTACTCACACAAATTCTGCAGTCAAAACATGTACGCTGGCTACCAACATATGGGCTGAGCCAAATCCCCTCACCTGGTAGTGACGCTTAAAGCCCTTTTCTTAACTGATCACATAATGTTTGGTGACAGTTCTGCTTTCAAGCCAGGCGTAAAAACGGGTTAAGTTCTCTGAGACTACAGCAGGAACAGTACAATCTTAAAAATTGCTCGGTTGTAATAACCTGATGCTATCTCCTATGTATGGGCAAAATGTGTGAGCGCTTCAAATAGGATGTAGTGAGTCATTGTCTTCACCTCAATCATAGATAACATTTTTTTACTGTGCCCCCCCCCTCCCCCCCCCCACCACCGATGGAAATTGCTCTTAGCTTACGGAGACATTTAGTCCATTTTCTCAACATGTAACCTCAAACACTGCTCGTGTGCTACATGTGGCAATTTGCCCTTTCAGCAACCGGTTGCTCTTATCTCCTGCTCTGTGAACAGTGCCAGCTTCTGCAGGACGTTGCTGGCGGGCTCCTTTTGGCAGGTGCCACTCATTTACCCAGGAGCTGGTAAAGCTGTTGTAGCCACATTTGCACCATATGCTGTGGTCCCGGTACATGCAATTGAAGAGGTGGCAGCTCAGGGCGTGAGCATGCTGGTGTTTTGACGCACTGGACAGCTCCATTACTGCCACATGGCAACGTGGCTCTTCACAGCATGCCCACATTAACGGATTGCAGGTCAGCACACCGTCTGGGGTGGCCAGAAACATGGCTCCAACAGCTAGCGAGTCTTTGGGGATATGGTCCTGTAGGGTGGTCAAGAGGCCCTCAGAGCCATTGTCTCTGTCCACGTGGGACCCGGCCCAACAGGAAGGATATGCGATGGGCCAACATGAACAAGTTACACACGGAGGCATCTGAGCTGTCTAAGAGTCACCCAGTCTCAGCTGACCAGCACAAGACAGGCTGTCAAACACCATTTTGCAATACCTCACAGGCTGAGGCCGGCGCAGTAATCTCTCATACAATTTAGCAGACAATTTAGGATTGTCAGAAACATGTGCTAGGTGCGTGGACTGGGGGATCAACAGGGAGTGAAGGAGGAAGACATGGATCAGCAAAACCCGGATCAGTTGAAACCAACGAGGTAGACAGGGTGCGGCAAGCGCTATATATTTATAATCAGAGTAAAAGAGTTCACACTCCAGGCTGCACTTACTTTGCCCTTGCTGTGGCCTCAACGACTCCGACTTCTGATGTTGAGCAGCTGCGTGGAGAGACTGGTGCGCCTTATGTGCTAAACAACTCCAGCGCAAGGCCTGCCCCGGGCTGTTAACTCAACCGCCAGCTTCCCGGTGCGGTGGTTCGGCTCCATCCAGTGCTGGAGCAACATTTGTATTGTATTCATTTAAATTAACTGCAGTGTCCACGTAAATTTAACTCTGGCGGCAGCAGGACGTATGTGCTACAACAAAATTCGTCTTCTTGACCTCCTGACTCTGAGTCACGGAAGTTAGGAATGTAGCAAATATGCCCTGCCGCTCCCGGTGGTGAATCCTAGTATAAATGTTACATTAACACTTAGCAGCCACAGCTGCAGACTCCGAGACTGTCCCGGGAGCAGAGTGCAGGGCGCACTGCCACTCCTAAAATAGAATCAAGCTAGAAGTAAAATGAAAGACTGTCGTGGAAAAACTCAGTTTGGCACAATCTGCACAGCTTTCAGTGAGATCGAATCTTTTACGAAAAAACAACAATGATGCATGGCATAGCTGGAACAGTAAATTAAAATATGGTAAAAAAAACAAACACGTGACAGCCTGTCAGTAGCGCTGGTGCTAGCAATTAAGTGCCGGTGCTGAGCACCGGCTCAAATTAAGCACTGACCCCGACATATGCCCGTAGTTGGCGTAGTGTAATCCGAGGAATGGGTCCTGTGTATAGTGTGTTCTTGTGTTTTGAGTGACTGCCACTTATTGAAGTATTATACCTCTACTTGTATCTGTATGTATTCCCTGCATTTCAGACGGAGACCGGCAAATTTTGTTACGTCACTTCTGGTGACACCACCTAACTTGGAGCGTTCCCCCCACTTCTATTTTTTAGGACTTATGCCATGGTTTTATGCAATGCGAACCTGACCCGAAGGTATCGGAGCTCTTTACATGAGCACTAGTACTCTTCTTTTTTAGGTCTTGGCTGTCGAAAGCAGCGCATGCGCTGCTCTCTGCATTCAAGAGCTTCTTGGAATCATTTCAGATTCCGAAGCTCTCGGAGGTGGAGTTGAAGCCCCGCCCATCTTTCTAATTGGTTCTAGTCATGTTGCATGCAAAACGTAGGCTTCTCATTGTAAAGGAGGCTTCTTGGTCCCACCTTGTTTCCGCCTAGTCTCCTTTTGGCCACGCCCACCGAGATTTGATCTTTTACTGGTGGCGTGACACTCTCTGCTTCATTTGTCCCCACGCACTTTTTTCATCTCTCAGCTTTGGCAAAGGCAGCCGCATGTTTAGTTTCGCATCACACTTTCACTTAAAGTGAAAGCGCGATGCGAAAGTGAACACGTGGCTGCCCACCAGCGCCGTGGTTTGTGTTTGGCAGATCTTCCTTCCCTCATAATTACAGCCGCGTGTTTAGTTTCGTCTTGACTGGTTGTCTCGCGTCGGCTGGCGTTGTTGCGGCTTTTTCCCTCACCCGCTGGATGCGCTGTCTGCAGCGCGCCTCAGGCTTCATGTACCGGAGACCAAGGGGTCAACTGCGTGCGCGGTCTGTGGCACCAGCCATGCCGTCTAGTATTTTCTTGGCGCTGTGCAACGGTGATGAGGGGGGAGTAACAGGACACTGAAGATGGAGGGGCGGCTTGGAGTGTGACTGGTCTCCTTAAAGTGGCGGGGGTCTTTTGTCGGGGGCTGTTGCTGCACCTCTTGAAGTGCGTGGTGGGTGGAGTGGAGTTTGGCCATTAACCACTGCTTTTGAAAGCGCCCGTGTGGTCAGTACTGAGTACCTGCGCTTCTTTATTTTGACGCGGAGAGTACCTCCACTTGCCGACACTGCTGCACTACATTAGATGGGTGACCTTACTAGCAAGTCTCCTGAGTAAACGGGTCCTCTAAAGAGTGAGTACCCGCACTTCACTGCCCATTTTTAAATCACTGCCATGAACGTGTGTATTGTCGGTTCTCCTGACCTCTATGATGCTCTCTCAGTGGTCTGTTGCAGTGCATGCATCCCACAATGGGCACAGATTTCCTTGCCAAAGGACTGGGACAGTTTCCTTTGAATCGCTTTGTCCGGTAAGTTCTTGGCTGTCGTGCTGGGCCACGCGAAGGATCGATCTGCCTAAACCGTGCGGCGGCCTCCTTTAACGCTAGATGTCCTTTTTACATTGTTCTTTCGTCCGATTTTCATTCAGTAAGTGGGCAATGTGAAATACCATGGACTGAAAATGAATAACACGGGTAGTTTGTTTTGTGTACAGGGACACATGAGCTAGTTTCGGAAGCGGACAGATAATGATGCAGTTTGGTGTACCAATCCACCAATACTATTGCTTGTCATGAGAAAGCTGGCCACTAGCAGCAGAAGAACTGGGTAGGATCCTGCAGCAGTGTGGCCTTTACCTCCGTGCAGTCGGCTTCAGTTTACAAGAGCTCAACAAACAACTATTTGTAGTCCCCTAGGGGTACAGATGGAGATTGCATGTGGCTTTGAATTTGCTCCTGTAGACCTCTCCGGCTGTCACGTTAGATGTGAGTAAGCTGACCCACTTCCAGTTTGATCTTTCATTTCTGGTACTTGTAGTCCTGCATGTCCACGGGGGGCAAAATGAACAATATATATATGTTTAAGCAAATACCAGATAAGTCCTGGTACTCCAGCGCTGTACTGGATAGGTTAAGAACCTCAGGGCCAGACTGGCCGTAGCGGGCACTGGGCAATCCCCTGGTGCGCCGCAGGCGTGGGGGCCGGTTTTGGGCCCCTGGGGGCCGTTTTTATTACAGGGCCGATTTTGCAGCATAGCTGCAAAATCGGCCCTGTAACAAAATCGCCCGAAAACCGGCCCTGGCAAAGAGCTCGGCGGCACCCCCAACCCTCCGGAAAGGGGGGAGGGGGGGGCTGCCGAGCACTTTGCCAGGGCCGGTTTTGGGTCCCAGTCCGGCCCGGAAGAACCTCCATGCTTGTGTGACTGTACAATATATATGATTATGCTGCAAAATAATAACTTGTATTGGTGATCACTAATTGACCTTCAAACTATGGAATTATTTTGTCCACGTGGGGTTGCGATTAAACCTAAGCGGTTAATTCATGTCAAAGGTTTGAAGGTTCACCGCGTGTTATTGCATTGAAACAAACCAGGCTGTTAAGTACATATTGTTCTTGATGGCATATCTTGTGGGTTTCTTGATTGGTGCAATTGCACATTTGCGTCAGCCCTAGAGCTCTAGGGACGTATGCTGATGGAAAGGGAAATCAGTTGTTCCATGAAGGTCCTGTTTAGTGATGTGAGGGCTGAAGAGATCAGTAAGCATGTTGCGGGGTGCAAGGCTTCGCCGAAGGCATTAAATGCTTCACCCGGAATACACTGGGCACAGCTGATGACCCGTTGGCTTAAAGTCTGCATGAAGGTTGTGAACCGAAACCTACCCTCAGGCCTACCTCGAGTCGGTGCCCTTGGCTTCCGGAAGTAGGGGATTTGGATTTGCCCTGCACTCCGTACCAGAAAGGGATGCCTTAAGGCCATGTTTAGGGTACCGGGACGTGGACTGTGCCCAGAACCAACTGGGTGTGGCCGAGGTCCATGCCTAGCAAGCTCTGGGACAAAGTTGGCAAGAATATTGAAGGTATTTTAAGTCAATCGGTACAAAACTATGACAAATACACAAAAAATATTTCACAAGGGAATTATGCTAGTAAGACCATCTATGATTATCCTCTATGATTGGTGATCAGTTAATGTAATAACAAAAAAATGCTTATGCTGAAGCCGTAGTTAGCTGGTTGAGGCACAGAGGAGGTTAACATTCAATTGAACAAATTTAACGTATTTGGCTACACAAAGAAGACTAGGAATCTGAGGTTTAAGTATAGTCGATTTATTATGCAATCGGTTCAGAATGTTGGTACGTCACGGTAATATCAATGAGATACAAAATTACAATAGTTTAAGTTCAGATTTCAAAATAAGTGAAACTCTGAAATTGAAGTCATGAGACCAATACAATCACAAAGATACAGATGGTTACTAATAAAATTCAGTGTTCCTTAAGGAAACCCAGATTGTCCTCATTAAGCAGAAATAAGCTTTAAAGTCCAATTGAATTTAGGACTGTAGAAATCATCTACTCTGAATTAGGATAGGAACAGTACTAAGCATGGGTCTCTAGAAGGCTCGGGAAAATGTAGGAATGTGTCCGCATTGCAGACACTTCTGTAGATGTATTCTAAAAGGGAACTTGTATTAGCATCAGTACTTTTTTTTTTCATTTTTTTTTTTTCAAAAACCTTTATTGAACATATGAAGCACATACACAGCATCTCGCCTACAACCATACATGGCCGGCAGCAGTTAATGATGTGGAAAAAAAGGCAAAGCAAGTGTACACAGCGGGGTGCCAACAACCCATATGGGCCGGCCGCGTCAATGAGCAGAAACGGATATCTCTGGTTTACGAGCCAAGGGGACCCATTCTTCCACACCTTAGAACAAGACAACAGTAAGAGCCACACCGTGGGGACACAGAGGCAGCCAAACTAGGGCAGCCCAAAGGAATCAGGCCAAGCAGCGATCTAGGGACAGGGCACTTCCACAGACGCGCCAGGACAGCAAGGGACATCTCCCCACCCCCCCCCCCCCCCCGACCATTCCCGTTCTCCCAGCTGTAGGCACAGCGCAGCACCCAGAGGACCACGCCCTCCCCTACAGGCGTCCCCACCACAAGCCAGTGCTCGCAGCGCCAGTACTCGACAGGGCGTGGGAGGTCATTGCCGGTAAGCCACCCACCGTCTAGCCAGGAAGGGGCGGCCGCATCCGGGGTCAGC
This sequence comes from Triturus cristatus, assembly GCF_964204655.1. Classification (NCBI taxonomy): domain Eukaryota; kingdom Metazoa; phylum Chordata; class Amphibia; order Caudata; family Salamandridae; genus Triturus; species Triturus cristatus. The sequence goes on along the minus strand of NC_140593.1, from coordinate 817,540,561 downwards.
GGGTTGCGCAGCAGGTAACTTTTCAAGGGCCCCCATATATCCCGAGTGCGGGAAGCCGCTGGGAGTAGGTCAGAGTACAGGGCCAGCTGATCCTGCCAAAGTATCATTGTTTCTAGCCAGTCCTTAAACTTAGGCGCCCTCCCCATGCCCCACCTGCAAGCCACCCTCCACTTAGCAAGGAGGAAACTAAATGAGGCGAATCTCCTGTGCGCCGCCGGGAGCAGCTCTGTATAGCCCAGTATACCCATCAACGGGGTCGGCAGCAACGTCGTATCTAGCATTTTCCCAACCGCATCAAATTCCTGCCCCCAATAGTCCTAAAGGGCAGGGCAGCTCCAGGCCAGATGCAGCACATCAGCGTCATCAGCGCGGCACATATCGCATCTGGCATCCCTCCTCAGCCCATACCGATGCAAGCGGGCAGGTGTATAATAGTATCGCTGTAAATATTTAAAGTGCGTGATTCGCAGTCTGCGTGCAGCAGTAGAGCCATTCGCGATCAGAGGTTTCCTGTTCTAGTTCACCCTCCCATTTAGCTCGAGCGTCGCTATTTGATGGGCTCAGTTCCACGTAGAGGGACCGATAAAGGGTGGACACCAGATGGGACGCGGTCCGCGCGCCTAATAGCGTGTGCATCTGGGGAAGCATTGGTGGTTCCTGCGGGTAATCCGGGGTACAGGCCCTCACTCCCTCTCTCAGCCGGGCATAGAGGAACGTTTCCATGGCTGTCGGCGGGGGGTCATCGCACAGCTGTTGCAGCGTACCAAATTTCCCAAGTCGGTATATATCCCCCCCCCCCCCCCCCACGTTCGTATGTCCCGCTGCTTTTTAAATTTTTGGAAGATGCCCTCCTGCAAGAGGGTCAGCCGGGGGTGGTAAACAAGTGGCAGCCGGGGGGAATAAATCATGGGGGCCTGCAGTCTGCCCGCTATCCACCGCCACGCCCGCACCGTGCAGTCTATAGTTGTGTGGTCTCTGTCGCGTTGCGACACCGTCTGAAACACCGCCCTCTCTATCGGGATGGGGTCCGCCAGCCAATGTTCAGTAGCAACATGCGTGGTGTATTTTGGACCGCGAAACCAGTAGTGCGCATAGTGCACCTGCGCGCACATGTAGTACAATTCGAAGTTGGGGAGCTCAAGTCCCCCCATCGCGTATGGCCTGGCCAGAGTCTCCCATTTTATGCGAGGCTGTTTGCCGCCCCAAACCAATCTCAGAAGTTCTGTCCACAGGGTAGCAAAGAAGTAGCGTCCCGGATGTTAGGGAATATTTAGAAAAAAGTAAAGGAACTTGGGCAGCACCACCATCTTAACCAGGGAGATCCTATCCGCCATTGACAGTGGCATTGCTATCCACCTCGTGATCGTGTCACGCATCGTGTCAATGGCGCATCCGTAGTTGTCCCGAATCAATTCCTCTGTCAATGGCGACAGTCACCCCCAGGTATCGAACAGAAGTGTCGCACCACTCCAGTGGGTAGTCAACCACACATGGGATGGCGGCCGGAGTAAGAGAGAGTATCTGAGATTTCGTCCAATTAATCTGCACCCCGGAGAGCCCCCCAAACCGCACAAACTCCAGCAATAACGGGTTGAGGTTACATCGCGGGTCCTTAACATACAAGGTGACGTCGTCCGCATATAACGAGATCAGGATGGGGCGCAGCAGGCATCTCCGGGACTTCTCCTGATGGTACTGGCGCACCTTGGCCGCCAACGGCTCCATCGCCAGGGCGAATAGCAGCGGCGACAGCGGACAGCCCTGTCTAGTTCCCCGGGACAACAGTATAGTCCCGGACGTACTGCCATTAATGTGCACGCGGGCCCTCGGGTCAGTGTATGTCAATTCGATCCAAGCCGAAAAGCCAACCGGGAACCCCATGCAGCGGAGCACGGCGTGCAGGTACTCCCACTCCAACTAATCAAAAGCCTTGGTGGCATCCAGGAACACTGCCGACAGCGGAATCCGCGGATCCACCTGTTGGATAATCGCAAAAAGGGTGCGAAGGTTATGGGACGTGGACCTGCCGGGAATGAAGCCCGCCTGGTCTGGCAATACCAACTTGTCCATTAGGAGGTTCAGCCGGTTAGCCAGCAACTTAGTGAGGATTTTGCTGTCCACATTGATGAGGGACAGGGGCCGGTACGAGTCGCTCTTATTAGCCGTTTTCCCGGGCTTCAAAATGGAAATGATGAGGGCTTCCCTCATCGTGGGTGGCAAAGACTGCGTCTCCAGAGCTTCCGTGTATACCGCCTGTAAAACAGGGGCTAGCTGGTCTAGGTACAGCTTGTAGAAGTCACTCGGGAGCCCATCCGGCCCCGGTGCCTTCCCAGACTGCAGCTGATACACTGCCTCCTGGAGTTCGTCGCCAGAGAATGGCTCGCATAGAAACTCTTTCTGGTTGTCGCTCAGGTACCCAAGCGTGATGTCCCCAAAGAAAGACGAAAAGTCAGCTGTGTTGGCCCCCTTGGATCTGTATAGTTCCTTATAGAAGTCGGTAAAGGCCTGTAATATCTTGGCGCTGTCCTTGTGACAGTTTCCCTCTCCGTCCTCCACTTCAAGGATGTAATTAGCGAAGCGGGGCAGTCTAATGTCCTGGGCCAATGCCTTCCCAGGTCTACCCCCCTCGCCAGATCGCCTCGCCTGGGCATACTTCCCTCTAAATCTCGCCTCACGATCCGCTGTCTCAACGTAGTCAGACATCACCTCCCGCAGCTTAGCTCTGTCCTCCCCAGCCTCCGCCCGCCAGATGTTCGCCTGTAACTCTCTAATTTCCTCTTCCAGCCTGCGCAGCCGCCCCCGGATGTCCCTCAGCACTCCAAAGCTCTTAGAGATGCACACGCACCGCATGGTCACCTTGAACACCTCCCAGATGGTCCCCACCTGCGCAACCAAGCCTCTATTCCACTCAAATCTGTTATAGCCTCGCCAAGCTCCGTCTTAAACACTTCATCAAGCAGGGCCTCGGGGGCCAATCGCCAGCCCCCGAGATCCGAATGGGCGCCAGGGACCGCCAGAGCGAGGCACACCGGAGCGTGGTCAGACAGCGTTCGCGCCAAGTTCTCGACGCCCCGAACCCATGGGCAAATCCCTCGGGACCCAAGCCAGTAGTCGCGTCTCGACCAGGACGCGTGGACCCAAGCCAGTAGTCTAGTCTCGACCAGGATGCGTGGACCGAGGAGTGAAAGGTGCCCTCCCGTTTCTCTGAATGGCGGTACCGCCAGATGCCAATTAGCCCGCCTTCCTCCACCAATCCCCTCAGCGTCCCCTGGCTGCGCGTATAGTGGTGAGGCAAATGCGCAGAGCGGTCCCTGGTTGGATCACAGACCGTGTTAAACTCCCCCGCCCAGAGTACATGGGTGGCTCCGATATCCAAGATCTGTCCCCACAGAGCGGTTAAGACATCAGGGCTGTCGGTATTGGGGCCATAATAACTAACGATGGCCACCGAGTGTGCGCCAAGAGAACCCCACATCATGCAGAATCTGCCCCCCTCATCACTGCGTGTGTCCCCCGCACCTGAAGGGGGTGCCCTTCCTAACCAGAATGGCCGTGCCCCGGGCGTATGTAGAGTACGACGAAAAAATCCTGCAGGAAGCCCAACGGCTGCCAAAGGTCGGGACGGATCCCGGCCTGGTGTGTCTCCTGCAGCGCGGCTATACCGATGTCGTGCCTTTCAAGGTAAGATAGTATTTGACGTTTCTTTCTAGGATCGCTCAAACCTCTCACATTCCACGATAAAAGCTTTAATATGCGCTACCTTGTCCCCTCCATGTGCTCAAGCCACTATCAAGAATGTTCGTGCACGCATACCCACCTCTCTCCCCATGTGCCCCCCGTAGCGCAGTGTGTAATGTGTTGTCCAAGGACAGCTGCCGGTGCTATGGTACTATCAACGCGCTCAGCGAGCAGTGCATGGTGTGGTTCTTTCCCTGCAGAGCATGAATCCCTCTTGCAACTATCTCCCCCTCCCACATCAGCGCCCCAATCGCGCCGGCATCCCAGGTCCCTCCCTCCTTACCCTCTAACCTTAACGTAGCCCATTGCCTGAACAGAAGCCCTGAGCCACAAAGAAAAAGAACAGAAACAACCTTAATACACAACAGTCTGTTCAAAATTGTCTAGCAGTGAACAGTGGGGACCGCCCGTAGAGGGGCGCTGGCGTGCCTCTTAAACCGTCCCGTCAGCCAGCGGAACTCCCTGTGCCCTCCCCAGTGGACCTGGGTCGGCGGAGGGGCAGGGTGGAGGGCGCCCAACCCCTAGTCGAAAGGTTGCTACATCTCGACCATTAAAGCATACCTGAACCCCCTTGGGAGGTGAGTCATATTTAGCCTCCCAGTGCATGGCCTCCCCACATCCGCAATGTGATAAGAAATCAGTACATCCCATGCCCCAGTACTCATCAATCCTGGACAGTGCCTCAGTACGTCACCATCACTTCCAGCGCTTGCTGCGCGCCCAGTAGCATGTCGAAGCCACGTCCCAGTTCGTAAAACTCCATCCCAGTCGCAGGGCGAGTCAAGTCAGCTCCCCCATCAGTGCTTCAGGGATGCGCTATCTGTTCCACAATGATACAGCAGGGGCATCTGCTTCCTCGGTCCCCACCTCTCCGTCCCTGTCTGCCGGCGACCGTGATCCGGAGCCCCCAGCATCGCCGACTTGTTTCGGGGAGGGCTGTCTCGTCGACCTGAGGAAGTCCTCCACCTGCTGCGGGTTAGTGCAGATGATTGTGCGGTCACGGTGACGGATCCTCAGCTTGGCAGGGTAAAGGAGGGCATATTCTATATTGGCGGTGTGCAGTTTTTGCTTGATCTGGACGTACTTCTTCCATGCTTCCTGGACAGCCAAAGTAAAGTCTGGGTAAATAGAAAACGAGTTTCCTTCGTACTGCAAATTCGGCGTGTCTCGTGCTTTTCGCAGGGCATCGTCTCGGTCGCGGTAATTAAGCAATCTGGCCACTATAGGTCTAGGCGGCGCGCCAACCGGGGGCCTCGGGCCTAGTGACCTGTGCGCTCACTCAACTGTCAAGTGAGCGGAGAAAGAGTCCGCACCAAGCGTGCTAGTCAGGAGCCGCTCCACATAGTCCTCCATCCGTCCCGTGGCTGTGGTCTCTGGAATCTCCATCCGTCCCGTGGCTGTGGTCTCTGGAATACCAATCAGGCGAATGTTCCGTCGACTGCGCGCTTCCAAGTCCTCATTTTTGGCCGCTATTACCTTGAGCAGCTTGTCCATATTTGTCATTTGTTTAGCCATGTTAGAGGTGGCGTCTTCGGTGTTCGAGATTCTCTGTTCGGCTTCCTTGAGCTGCTCCTCGTGCTTGTCCACCTTCAGCACCAGGAAGTCCAGTCGGGTGTTCATGGTATCCATTTTCCCTGAGAGGACGTTCAAGCTATGCTGCATCACCATAAGCATAGCCTTCAGTTCCTCGTTTGGGGAGGCATCTTGAGAGGTTTGCGGCATCAGGACAGGCGTGGTCGGGTTCTCGGTGGTAGAGCGCGTGGTCGTTTTTTTTCCCCTCAAAGGGCAATTTAGATTGCCGTGCATCTGTCTTTCCCATGATGTGCTCAGTCCAGGGGGCAGCGCAGCACAGTCCAACAGTGCGCCACGAGGTAGCGTCACCCCTCCTCAGGCCTCAGTGCAAACAGCACACAGTGAGCTCAGCCCTGTCCACCGTGCAGGTCAGCAACGTTTCGCTCTTGGCAGACAGCTCAATAGTATATGTAGTTGAGTCCCCCAAGCCTGGAGTATCTGCGCAAATCACTCACCGGCAGCGCCAGGCATCCCCACAGCCAGCGGTGTCTCACAACCTCCGTCCGACAGGGTCATCACAGTGCGGGGCCTCTGCGCACTCGTCCGGCATATACCAGCCGCGGTCGCCCAGTCATCTCTTCAGGCAGTGGGGCCAGGCGTCCTAACATCGCCCGAAAGGCTCAGCTCAGTCTCACCAGGGATAGTCACAGGCAGAGCAGCCCCGCAGTCCCTTGGGGCCAATCGCCGGGCCGGCCGCGCAGAATCACCCCTCCGCTCTCCTGCTCCTTTCACAGCTGACAGGGCAGCCACAGCAGCTCCGCGCGGGCTCTCTATTCCCCCGTGCCGTCCCCAGCTCAAACGCAGCCAAATCACAGGAGCCGCGCCGCTCACCGGCCTACCGCCGCATGGCCGCACCGGGTCTTGCGTAGCGGCCGCGGCCGGCCTCCGCCTCCAGCAGCAATGTACGCGATCTCCCCAGCAGATTGCCGGGCCGGATATCTTCGGGGCCAGACGGCGAAAAAGCGTCAGACTTGGAGCGAGGCTTCCCACCTGCTCGGGGCACACATTTCCAGCACGTGTGGTCTCAGGCGAGAAGGTTAGCAGCAAATAACTGACAGATCTCCGGGTCGGGCGGCCAGAGCTTCACACAAGTGCGGCCATCTTGGTTCTGCGCCACCTAGCGCCCCCAGCATCAGTGCTTAATTTGTAAAATATGAAGTCCAGGTGTGCAAATGTTGGAGGCCACACCCCTTTTACCAGCTCCACCCACTTACTCTATTGGCTCCACCCACATCCTCAACTGGCACTGCTGAAAACCAGAGGTAATACCCGATCTGAATTTCAGCAAAGGAGCCATCCTCAAGTTAAGTTTTGATCGGAGGTACCCCCGCCCCGTGAAAACTTTGTGAAGGATGAAATCAAAAGTGTATTTAAAGCAAATTTTGGAATAAATTAGCTAAAATGACTTGACTGCATTGAAAAGGGACACGACTCACGAAGTAAGGACTTAGGACAGTGACCAGGAAAGCGGACGATGCTGTTATCTTGCACAGACTGACTAGCCTGTGTGAATAGGGCTAAAGAGGGATTTAGTTGATATCTGTGCTTCAGTTTCCTGGTCTGCTGAAACTGGATGCACTTCCATACAGACTAACAGTATTTACAATGTCTTCACTTGCATAATGTGAATGCAGCTACAGCGTAAGGATTTTCAGAGCCCCATGGACTATTACATGTCGCCAAACAGGCCCTATTAACCCTGGTAGCAACGCATTATAGGACTGTTAATTTTTCCGCCATCTTGTTTGTAGTGGGGCATTATCTTAACAGCTGTAAGATACCACCCTCAGGATGTGCAGATTATGTTCGTGGGAGATATCTATATTAATTTAGCTGGATGCTGACCAAAACTTGCCCACTTTACTGTGCCTGTTCCAGATTAATGAAGAGATCAGGTTGCTCTCTCTTCAGAGGAGGTAGACACAGTGGAGATCCCCTGCCCTAGCAGCATTACCAAATTTATCTGGAAAGCTCGAGTTTTTCAGAAACCCCAAAGAAACCACTACAAAAGCATGCCTGTGGTGTTATATTTCATATCGGTACCCTGACCTAGATTTAGAGAACATGTACTCTTTTCCTACATCATCTCCCCTTCATTTCATTTGAACGAGCCTTTTAAGGATTTAACTCCAAATAACGACAGAATGCCTTATAGGGACTGAACGCCTTATAAGGACTGAGGCCTTTGATGGACTAAACCTTTCACCTAGTTTCATGACGAGGGTGAGCTCTGCCCGATCGATATTGCTAAGATGTCAACCTTAGTACATATGAATAATTTATGAGAACACTCCAGGGGCATACCTAAACTCTCCTATCTACATACAAAGGCTTAATCCCCAACATCATCCTCATACTGAACAATGGCTAACACATGTACATAGACTGTATAAATACAGCACCCTTTGCTATCAGTAAGGAGGAGGGATCCAAGACTTCGAGGCCGACACACTGACCAGAGACGCTGCGGCTCAGGAATGCCATCGCTCCAGCTGACAGTGGTCTAACTATCCCTTGTGGGGATATCCAACTCGAGTCCCGGACGAAGTCCCACACTTTCACTCAGGTATGGGGGTTCGACTAAATCCTAGTGGGATTCTTGGCTATTAGACTCTTAGACGATTAGGCTCTTAGGCTTGGGCTCTTTCGCACCTATTTACATGCTAGGTACACTTGGGTACATCTAGTCGGGCTTCTTAGGAGTATGCACTGTATTTTATAAATGCATCTTATATTCGTGTACATGTTCATGACTATTGGAAAATGGTAGAGCTGTACTATTCCTTTTTATTCACTGTACTGCTGATACTATTTTTCTGCTATTGTTAGTTATAGCAGCACACTTATTTTACATGAGAAGAACGGTTCAATAAATTCTTATTGTAAAACGCCCGACTGTTTCTTCTATGTGTCTCTCTGAAAGCAAATGCAAAAACAGTTGGACAGAATGCAGAACATTGTCATACATTCACCCCAGTACAGAGATCTGGGCCTAAATCAATCGTTTTTCTGCTCACCATGCCGTTCCAGTTTGAACCCAGCCATATGCAAATCAGTCTTGACCCTGTGCCTCATGGGAACAGTCCAGCCCGAACTGCCAAGCCGGGTCATCCCTGGACTGGAACCAAGCATCCTAGGACCGGTTTTGGGGTTTCACCCCTCTTCAGCCAGGATAGCTTGAATCCAGTGGCATGGAGAGCACGGGACTCGCGTCTGAGCATACCCGTCTCACTCGGGGTGACAAATGCAAAAACAGTTGATGTGTCTTTCGCTTTCTCGCCCTAAGTGCGCCAGGTATGCTCAGACGTGAGTCCTGGGCATTTTGTGTGGCAACTCGGTGTTCTTCCTGCAACTTTCACAAGTACCCCCCGTCCAGGTAATGGTGTTCAAAGTAAATGTGTGTACCACCCATTGGTAGCACGATAACTGTTGCTGGTTACAAATTAGCGGAAATTACTCCGATGTTCAGAAATACGTAACTTAATCGAACAAGTGGTCATCCCTACATATTGTAAGTTGCAGGGGCACGTGATCTGATATACACAGTTTGGTGTTACAGTTGGTGTGCGACCTCCTTTCCCGTGTGAAAGAATTGCTGAAGGTAATGGTTTTCTGTACTGATGTAAAGGCACAAGCAGTGCATGAACCACAGGGGTACGCATTTCTGAACATTGGAGTAATTTCTGCTGCCACAAGAGCAACACTAAAATGTGCACCCATTATCTGGAGAAACACCATACACCTGAGTCACTGAAATGGGTCATCCTGGAGGCATTCACTAATATCACAAAAACGTTCTTTTCCTGAAGGAACAGAGATTGGTACACCGACTGTCTTCACACACCCAAGGATTAAATGAAGATATACATTAAAACATGTTCAGAGTCTGACAGAACGTCACTACCCGGTGACAAGGGAAACCTAATTATCAGTTAACTCAGTTTCTGTAATGTGGTAAATAGTTCATTACCGGTACTATTTTTTTTATGCGGTAAAGTCAAGTAAGAATAACTCAGTAAATATAAGAGGCAGAATCCGTGGTATTAGAGGTTTTAAAAGGCTTTATTCCTATACAAAGGAATGTAATTCGAATTACAGGCTTCTATTCCATCACCACGAAAGTTCAGGAAGGAAGGGCATACATTATTGACAGGTAATCACTTTTATAAGAATTACATTATAGTGTAACAGATGCAGGAGGCGTAACAGCTGATAAGAGAGATAAAATATGCATACGTAACCAAAAAAGGCGTAAACATGGGTGTAACTAAAATACGTCATTAAACATGATGTCACAAATGGGTGGATCCATAAGAGAATCCTGCAATGTCAGCAGAAATATTTGGCAGAGATGCGTGCGCAGCCGCATGACGTGTGATTGACGTGCAACTAGAGGGTGAAGGGGACTTGACATTTAGCTCTACATGTGGAGACAGAAGTCTGAGGGTCATGTCAACCTAATCCCAAATCATATCTAGTATCCTATGTTTAAAGAACTGTATTATCCAAAAGGAAAGGTCTCTTCGGACGGAATCTATTCTATACTGACTGTTAGTGCGTGTACGGGCGTCTAAGTGTCTACGTGAGATGCGAGGGGGCAGGAATCTTCCATGGTAACGGAGGCTATGAATTACTTGCACGAGGACAGTGAGGCCTGGCCCCTTGCACGGTAGCTGGAGGAATGTTTACCTAAACTGCTAGACAGGAATGCATCGGATGAGGAGCGAAACAGATAATCTTGAAGGTGAAATACAGTTTTTGGCAGACAACAGGCTGGATCAGGCACCGTTAGCCGCGCAGGGAGTAGGACAAAGTTCATGGATACAGATGCAGGCTCGGACTGGAGCTTTCAGAGGCAGAAGGCAGGAAAAGGCTTGATGACAGAATTCAGGGCCTACTCGCCTGAATCTGTAAAATGTGGAAAGTGAACCACAAAGTCGGTGGCCTTTCATACTTAGGAATGGAATATCTGACCCATTCATGGTGGATCTGAAAGAGGACATGTTGACGGTGGACGCACATGTATTTGCGTCTTCAGAGCTGGAACTGGAGGGAACATACATGTACTTGTAGCATGCACATGGAGCCGTTGGGGTCTACGATAGGGGACATAACTGATCACAAAATTCATATTTCCTCATTCCCTCCTTGTCCCCTACGGACCCTCAGGAGATATCGATCTTCATCAATCCATCGATCTGTTCATATAGCATCATTTGTTCTTCTTTCTTCTTCCGGGATTTTGAATGAAAACTTGGAGGTGGGATACACGATGTGGCACACAGACCACAAATCGCTGGCCCACATTGTAGACATAAGCAGCAACTGAATAGTATGAGAAAGCCAATACCTAGGAAGGATAGGATTCTCCATCCCCAGGCTGACAACACGCCCCAGAACCAACCGGACCAAGTCCAGGTGCCTGGACTCTGGTGTATCTGGCTTATAATCTTATGAAGGCGGGTTATGGCTTTATATACTGACGGCGAATTTTCTGGTATGAAAATGCAGCAACTTGATCCGATGACCCTACAAGCTCCGCCCCTATCGGCCAGGATGATGTCAAGGACAAGACGATTTTGAAGCACAACAATCCGCATAGCAGACTGCTCTTCTGTTAAATTGCCTAAGGCGGAAATAGTCTCGTTCACTACTGCTTCAAGGGTTCTGGTTAATCTACGTATCAGCTTACTATTAGTGACTGTACCTATATATGGAAAGAAACCTTTATTGAAATCTGTGTATTTTTCCCATGCTGTTTCAGTGTAATCGACAATTGGAAGATCTCTCTGTTGTCTATTGTGTACTAAGTGGGTATTTCTGTGATAATCAGGAGGGGCTAGGAAAACAGGTGGCAGAAGGAATGCTATGTAACAAGTACCATCCCAATCTAAAGGTAGACATATATATGCGGTCTGGCCACATATGAAGTAGGAATGATGGGAAGCTCTAAATGTAGACTTGCCTTGATCAATGAATTTTATTACAGTGGTGCATTTACTATGGCCCATGTGTATGGAACCATTCTTTCTTACACATAATTCCCCTTTTACTGGGAATACTGACATGGCGGGCAAGATTGGTGTAGCTTCGGATTCAACGTTCAGGATCATGAGGTTAAGTGTAAAATTACCTAATCCATATACTTCATTTTCTAGATCCGTTCCTGTTCTTTTGGGAAGTCCCTCCTTGTTAGGGTAGCAGACTTTAAGCAAAACTAGGTTCAGGTTTCCCCATACCCAGTTGTCTTGATAAACTGCGGGATTTGAATCTAAGGAATTAATCAAACTAAACCATGCTCCACAGGAGCCATTGTGTGTGAACGGATATGGAAAGAGGGGCAAAACTCCCTTATAGTTTTGATAGGGAGGGAGTCGGCCACATATCCAACAATTGGTAGCATTGCTGGTCTGATGAGAATGATGTAACATACTAATGAATGTGTTGTTGCGCAGCGCAAATCTATAGGACAACTCATGCGGAGGTAATTCGCTAAAAGAATGTTCTGCAGTTACATTGTAAGCACGTTTAAGAATAGGGTAATACATATGCAATAGTATGCTGAAAATAATGATCAGAAGACTTAGAAAAAACAAAATTAATAATGTTACTGTGCAGTGACTACGAAGTGATTTACAGTACGCATGCTTTTTAAGCTGTATCTGCTGATTTCTTTCTCTATTCCGGTCTAGAGGATACATGTCAGAGACAAATTCAACCGATTCACCTTGGAGAGGACTTAAACAATCAAATTGTCTGACTTGCTAGACCTCAATTTTAGTTTATAAAGTTCTAGTTTTAACTTCTCAACCAAGGGGAGCTTTGAGTCTGTCTGTGAGGGAATACTAGGTTGAGTATTCACACTGGATGGTAGTCCATAAAATTTCTTGATATGACTCGAGTGCAACCACCCTTTGCGACCCTCAATCTTCACGGCTGTCCTTGTAGTGAGTAGAACCAACTTAGGCGACTTCCACCTAGGCTCCAGTTGGGTCTTCCGGTCGAAATTCCTGACCAAAACCAGGTCACCAGGAACCACGTCATGGGGCTTCCCCTCAGTTTTATCGGGAAAAGCTGCGGTTACCTGTGAACGACAAGATTGTAGTGCAGACATCAAGGAAGCCAGTTAATCTGTCAGCATATTACAGTCAACATCAGTTATTTTGCGAGGTATAGGCGTCCCCCACATATTTGGTGGTCTACCGAAGATCACCTCATACGGGGATAGCCCTGTTCGAGAATGTGCTACCATTCTCATGTAAAAGAGCGCAACTGGTAAGGCTACTATCCAATCGACACCTTTTTCTCTACATATTTTGGACAATCTAATTTTCAGGGTTTGATTATGACGTTCCACGAGACCTGCTGCCTCGGGATGTCTGACACAGTGGAATTTCCATTGGTAGCCTAACAAAAGGGAAACGTGTTTCATTAGTTCGGATGAGAACGGCTGGCCGTTATCTGAGTAGACAACACGTGGTAAACCGTACCGTGGGAAAAATTCTCGAACTAACTGTTTGGCAGTAGTCGGTGCGGTGTAATCTGAAACCGGGTAGGCTTCTGTCCAACGGGAAAGAGCACAGACAACTACGAGAACATATTTGAATCCTCGACATCGTTCCATCTGGATATAATCCATCTGGAGGACTTAAAAAGCATGATCGGGAGGTTGAAATCCACCCTGCTCTACGGGGATACTTTTACCTGGATTAAACTGACAACATATCATACAGGTACGAACTTTTTGTTTAGCTGCTGCTCGCAAGTGTTTGTTGAACCAAATGTGTTGAATGCTTTCTAGCATAGCTTTTTCTCCTAGGTGCGCTGGACTATGTATTGTGTTAATGATGACTTGAACCATAGAGTCGGGAAGAAACCATATAGATTTTTCCTTCGTCATCCATCCTTGATCCGTTTGGATCCCTCCTAATTCAGTCCATTTCTTTATTTCTTCTGGTGTAGCATGTGTCTGTATGTCAATTACATCAAGGGCGGGATCCTTAACTGTCATGCAATGTGTTGGTGTCGGAACTATTGTCTTTGTCATGTCAGTTGTGTGAGTCTTATTCTGAGCAGTCTGTTTAGCTGTTCTGTCAGCTAGGTCATTACCTTGAGAAATGATATCGGTAACTTTTGTGTGGGCTTTGCATTTCATAATCGATATTGCAGTAGGTAGATGAATCGCGTCTAATAGGGCTTGAATGAGGGGTCCGTGTTGGATGTGGGCACCGTGAGAAGTTAAATAACCTCTCTCTCGCCACAGTACACCGAAGTCATGGACGACTCCGAATGCATAACGTGAATCTGTGTATATGTTGACTTTCTTATTCTTGGCTTGAATACAGGCTTGTGTCAGAGCGATGAGCTCTGCTGCTTGAGCTGACAAAATGTTAATACAGTTTGTTTCAATGACTTCAGTGTCTGTTGTGACTGCGTAAGCGGCCACTAACTCTCCTGTACTTGTTCTCATACATGACCCATCTACATACAATGTCAAGTCTGGATCTGACAAAGGGATATCTGTCAAGTCTTGTCTGGGTTTCGTTGTGATAGTAATGACTTCGACACAATCATGTGCCAATGGATCTGTTCCGCCCACTGGTAACAGTGTGGCAGGGTTTAATGTATTACAACGTCTGATTTCTATGTGTGGCTGAAATAATGTCAGTTCGTAACCAGTGAGTCTCGCTATAGTCAAGTGTTGTGTTTGTGTGCGGTTCAAGAGAACCTCTACTGCGTGTGGTACTTGTACTGTCAATTGATGTCCTAACACTATGGCATCGCTTTGTCTGATAGCTAAAGCTGTTGCTGCCACCGATTTCAGGCACGCAGGAAGAGCCTGAGCTACTGGATCTAATGTACTAGAGAAATAAGCACATGGTTTGTGTGATCCTGCTTGTTCCTGAGTGAGTACTGACAAGGCAGTACCTTCGCGTTCTGTAACAAAGAGTGTAAACTGTTTATTGTAACATGGTGTTGCTAAAACAGGTGCTTGGCATAAAGCTTTCTTTAAGCTTTCAAAGGCATGTGTATGTTCTTAAGTCCAAGGGAGGACAGTCGATGTGGCTGCCTCCTGTGTTGTTAACTGGATGAGTGGTTTTGCTAGAAATGCATATTGAGGGATCCACTGCCTACAGTATGAAGTGAGGCCTATAAAAGCCCGTACCTCTTTTTGTGTCTTGGGTGGTGGCATGTTAGCGATTAACTGGATACGGTCAGGTGTAAGCTGCCTTCCCTCCTTGGACAGCGAGTGCCCAAGGTAAACCACTCGCTGGACACAGAATTGCAGCTTAGAAGGGGACACCTTGTGCCCCTTGTCGGCCAGAAATTGTAAAACCGTCAGTGACGCCGTTTCACATTCAGGTTCGCTTCGGGCGGTGATCAGTAGATCATCGACATATTGAAGCAAGGCAGTGTTAACTGGCATGTGGATACTGTCAAGTTCTCGTTTCAGTGCTTGGCTATAGATGCTAGGGCTTTCTGTAAATCCTTGAGGTGCGCGTGTGAATTTAAAACTTCGTCCATTTAAACTGAATCCGAACAGATATTGACTTTCCGGATCTATTGGGACGCTAAAAGCATTCTTGAGATCAATTACAGTGAAGAACGTTGCTTCTGAATCAATAGCTGTTAGTAATGACGAGATATCTGGGACCACAGGGTATTGTGGTACAATACATTTATTTAATTCGCGCAGGTCAATAACTAATCGATATACTGGTGGTGCTTTTGGATCCGTTCTTTTAAGAATCGGAATTATCGGGGAATTACATACATTGGAGTCGGTTTCGACAACCACTCCTTGTGTAATGAGCTCGTCAATGATTTGCAGCAAAGCCACAACAGCATCGGGTGGTAATTTGTATTGTCGTATTCGTGGTAGTATTACTCCTGTTTTTAATGTGACACGATATGGTGTAATCATGCAACCAACATCAGTGGGGCCTTGTGCCCATAAATGTGTAGGTAAATTCTGTAGTCGGTGATCTATGTCTCTGGACACGTAGTGACCTTTGAAGTCACGTAGAAATAGTCGTACTCCTTCCGGAGAACAACATATTATAGCTCCTAGAGCTTTCAATGTTTTTATACCTAACAAGTTTTCTGGACAGGATTTGGTAAGCAATAAATCTGTAGTACGTGTCAATGGACCAATCGTAAATGGAAGAGGTTGTGTTACGTCGTTTATTATAGGTTTTCCTGAGAATCCAAGGGAAATATTCTGTAAGCCTGAGAGTGGTGCCCCTGGAACTTCACTGCGTCTTATAGTTGTTCTGCTTGCCCCTGTGTCAAGTAAGAACTTTCTGTCTTCCCCCTAATAGTTCACTATGTACATAAGGTCCCTCTTGGTCTACAGGAACCTCAATAAGGGGTAAGCCAACTTCCCTCTCTAGGCTATTTCATGTGTATCGCTGATACTCGGGATAATCTGCTTGTGCATACTGATACATTTGTTGTGTTGTTTCTTGTGTTGCAGCAATAGGCTGCGCTTGTGGTGGTGCTACGGTCTGTTGTGGAGCTCCTTGTTGCGGAGCTAATTGTTGCGGAGCTAACCTAGGTTGTGCGTGCTGAGGGATTGGTTGTTGATTCTGATCCTGTCTAGGTGGACGTGGTCTCTCCTGGGTTCTACCTGTAGCAATATTATGTTTCAGGACTGGACAATCGTGTATATAATGACCTGGTTGTTTACAATAGTTGCATGTCCCTTTTGTAGGACCTGCGGAATCACCCTTTTGATGACCATTAACTGGGACTGACTGAGCAACAAGCATTTTCATTTTTGTATCTTTCATACGTTTTTGTTTGTGTTCTTGTTCTTTAATTCTATTGTGGTGATATTGTAACATCTGTAACATCTGTGATGGGGTATTACCTTGCCAGGTACTTTCGAATTTCAATACTCTATTCTTGACTTGCAGCAGGGAATTTTCAACTAATTTTGTCACAAACAGATGTGGATATGACTCACTACTGGCTTTTATACCACTATTTATACCAAAACATTTTTCAAATCGGGAATAGAAATCACTAGTGTCTTCATCTGGTTTTTGTTTACAGGCTGAGATTGCACCCCAGTCTTCCTTTTTCGTAGTTAATAAACGTGGCAGTACCTGCACTAGTAGTCCTGCTAGTGCTGTAGTCTTTTCCCCAAGTCCTGCTCCTGCAGCTCGGGCCCTTTCTTCGTTTTCTAATGCTGTCCAATCTATCTTTTGGTCTCCCACCTCCCATTCCTTTTCTTTAAGTTTCTCATAAACGCCAGCTGGTAATAGGATTTTTAATATTTTCATAATGTCGGGGTAGGTATACTCTCCCATGAGTAGCATGTCCTTTATTTCACGGTGGAAACCTGCTGGATCCTTGTCATGGCTGGGTACGACTTTCTTCATTTCTAATAATTCTAGTTTAGTTATAGGCGTGTACACAAACACGCGTGTAAAGTTATTACCGTCACCTCTGATTGGGTGTACTTCGCGTAACGGGTTCTGTCTATCTATGTGATACATTTTTCTTCCTACGATGGGAACTGGAACGTGTTCTGGGCTTACGAAAGTTAAATATTGGTTTCGGAATTCTAGAATCTCTTTAATCAAATCAGTACCTGACCCTCTCCATATATTCGTGAGTAGTTCTGTCAATATGTCAGGTAAGGGTCCTGGATCGGAGTGTTGGCTTTTATATAATATAAGGAGGTGTTGAATCATGTATATACTAGCTAAACGCTGTTCGTATGGGTCAAGATTCAGAAACGTGTGTGCAAGTACATCATCATTGTAGTCGCTGGGACTGTCAGCCCATTGTACTGCTGACCTAGCTAATTCTTGTTCGTCCATGGAATCGAGCATATGGTACCCCCTTCGATCTCGGAGTAATTTATCAACGGCTTGGAATAGGTGTTCAGGGGATTTTGTATTTAACATAGGATTTGGAAAATGCCTATTATATTCTGGACGTATTGGACGTATCTGATCATTAAAGCCTCTAGTATTATTATGGGGTCTTCCTCTACCTACGTAAGCTATCGTCTCCACTTGTTCTGAGTCTTGCTCCTCCTCTTCTTCTGATTCTACTCTGTCTGTTTCTCGTCTTTCTTTATGTATTCGTTCTACTTCTTTGCGGATCTTTCGACACATGGCGATTATACACGCCTGTCTATCATGTTTCTCTTCTGATATGTTCTGACCCCATTTGACAAGTTTTTGCATGGTATCATGATCTGCCCCGGGCCTGTCTTGATTACTAATTACACAATTTATGAAAAAACGTAGTAGTTGTCTTTGTACATCCACTTTCTGGTATTCCATAGCTTCGTTAATACTTTCTGAACCTCGCCCTGTTTGGACAAAGCGATATATATTGTCTAGGTGTTCAACCATTCCTCGTATCGTCATTAAATATAATGTAGCTCGTCGTATACGTAGTGATGATATGAGCAATTTGTCCTGTCTACCTGGCACTGGATCGTATCTACAATCCACAAGTTGTTCTTTAAACATGTCGGAGGTCGCTAATTGGGGGGTACGTTGGAGTGCTAAATCTCTAAGGGTCTGTTTATTTCTCGGCGGGGTAGCAAACATGTCTGTCGTACCTCCCGTAGCACCATCTGAGGCGCTAGGCACGAAAGGATTCGTTGGGCGTAGGATAGAGATTGTGGATGTGGGAAAGACTGTAGAAACGGACGGACCTGTGGGAACTTGTGTAGGAGTTTGTAGTTGCGGGGATACAGACGGATGCTCTTGGTGTTGAACACCATCGGCAAGCGGTGTGGGTGGCATAGCATTAGCATACTCGGGAGCTACGTCGTCTAAATAGGAGGAAAGGAAAACGTCCTTTGCTGTTTTGGGATGTGTTTTGGGATGTGCTTTTATCGGGAGTAATGGAGGAGTTAAGTCTTTTGGTATTTCCGGGATAGCTTTAGGTAACCCTTCGGCCAGAAGAGGATACATACCATTCATAAGAGTGTTTCTTTGTCTATCTATTTGTTCTGAGTTTACTCTGGTACCTTCCTCAAGTAATAGATTTTCTCGGGTTTTATTTGAATTCTCTCTACCTTTCTCTTCCTGTCTGAGCGCTTTTTCTGTACGTCTATATGATTCTTTACGCCATAATTCAATGGCATCTTTCTGTGACTGTCTGGCTTTCTTTTTCCATAATTCTTCTTCTACTCTCATGATGCAATCTGCATCCCAGGTCCCCGCTGCGGGCCATCTCTGACTTTCTGGTAATTCTTTGGTGTAGTCCACCCATAAATCAAGAAATAATACGGCGTCTAGGCCATGCTTATGATACATAAAGTATCCTGGAGTGTCCCTAGGTGGAATGGGAACAGCTTCTTCGAGTACCCCTTTTCTAGTTTTGATCTGTCTTAGTTTCGAAAAGAGCGGCATTTTTAGATCTTGTTTTTAGAACACACTTTATACGATGAACACAATAATGAACAGTCATTCACACCACAATGTATAGAACGTATTTAAACATTTAACATTTAACAGTTTTTAACGAACAATGATAACTAATAGAAAACTAGTTACTGACATAATACTGACACTAGGTAATACTTATTTATATGCAAGACATACTATATATACTGCTAAACAGTACAGATACACTGCTGAAACAGTGCAGACCGGATTTGTGTACCCAAACCCGTCTTGACCGGCACAGACTATGTGCACGTTAAATGCCTCCCCGGTAATGGTACTCACCGGGTAGCTCGGAACGGAAGGCCTCGGAACGGAACTGAAACTGGACCGGACTGGACTCGACTTGACTGGACTCGGAACTTCGGAACCTGGTGGGCCTCTGTATACCTCGGATCTTGCTCTCTCAGCTAGGCTCTGGTCGGGATACTTCGCACTTCTCACCGCCTCGTCTGGGTGTTGATCGCAGCCTCAGTCACCCCCGCTTGGCCGGAGGGAGATACAGGAAATCCTGCAGGTACGCGTTTTTGTCCGTTCAGCTGTGGCAGGAGACCGGGCCTGCAACGCACCTCCGGCGCGTGAGATGAGAAAGTGTCCCTATTCGGGCGCCAATTTATGTGGTAAATAGTTCATTACCGGTACTATTTTTTTTATGCGGTAAAGTCAAGTAAGAATAACTCAGTAAATATAAGAGGCAGAATCCGTGGTATTATAGGTTTTAAAAGGCTTTATTCCTATACAAAGGAATGTAATTCGAATTACAGGCTTCTATTCCATCACCACGAAAGTTCAGGAAGGAAGGGCATACATTATTGACAGGTAATCACTTTTATAAGAATTACATTATAGTGTAACAGATGCAGGAGGCGTAACAGCTGATAAGAGAGATAAAATATGCATACGTAACCAAAAAAGGCGTAAACATGGGTGTAACTAAAATACGTCATTAAACATGATGTCACAAATGGGTGGATCCATAAGAGAATCCTGCAATGTCAGCAGAAATATTTGGCAGAGATGCGTGCGCAGCCGCATGACGTGTGATTGACGTGCAACTAGAGGGTGATGGGGACTTGACATTTAGCTCTACATGTGGAGACAGAAGTCTGAGGGTCATGTCAACCTAATCCCAAATCATATCTAGTATCCTATGTTTAAAGAACTGTATTATCCAAAAGGAAAGGTCTCTTCGGACGGAATCTATTCTATACTGACTGTTAGTGCGTGTACGGGCGTCTAAGTGTCTACGTGAGGTGCGAGGGGGCAGGAATCTTCCATGGTAACGGAGGCTATGAATTACTTGCACGAGGACAGTGAGGCCTGGCCCCTTGCACGGTAGCTGGAGGAATGTTTACCTAAACTGCTAGACAGGAATGCACCGGATGAGGAGCGAAACAGATAATCTTGAAGGTGAAATACAGTTTTTGGCAGACAACAGGCTGGATCAGGCACCGTTAGCCGCGCAGGGAGTAGGACAAAGTTCATGGATACAGATGCAGGCACGGACTGGAGCTTTCAGAGGCAGAAGGCAGGAAAAGGCTTGATGACAGAATTCAGGGCCTACTCGCCTGAATCTGTAAAATGTGGAAAGTGAACCACATAAAGTCGGTGGCCTTTCATACTTAGGAATGGAATATCTGACCCATTCATGGTGGATCTGAAAGAGGACATGTTGACGGTGGACGCACATGTATTTGCGTCTTCAGAGCTGGAACTGGAGGGAACATACATGTACTTGTAGCATGCACATGGAGCCGTTGGGGTCTACGATAGGGGACATAACTGATCACAAAATTCATATTTCCTCAGTAACTGGGCACACGAATAGTAACGAGAGAGAGCCAATGCAGTGGCTCCACAGGGTGATGCAGAACCATCGAACTACACCACATTGCTCAGATAATGACACTATTAAGCCTCTGGAGGGAGGTTACACAATATCTGCTGCCTAGGAGATGACACCTACTCCATAGCGGTGGTCAAAATACTTGAGGAGCAGTGTTAATATAGTGGAGTTCTACCATGATGTCCCGTTTATAACTCCCAATACATTGGGATTATGCTAATTTATCCAGTAATACCACATCGCCAAGATAGCAACACCATTAAGTCTCGAATGAGACTTTAAACACGAGTGCCGCACATGAGATGAAATATACATAAAGCGTCGTGTTAAATGGGTGAAGAACAGTCTTCAATGGCTTTTTAAATTCGTCTGACAGGGGCGTCTCCTCTGGGTGTTGGTATTCCCCCCTTTTTTTTTTTTTTCCGTAAATACGCACTTCCACCATAAAACCACTTAAAGATGGCCAACCAGATTGCAGTAGCATCACGCGCACTAGCTTTCATAATCAGCCCCTCTTTCCCCATCACTCGGCTGGCACATGCATGATACCATAGTGCCTCACATGAGAGCAATGACTCATTTGTAACCAGCAACAGTTATCGTGCTACCGATGGGTGGTACACGCATACCCTGGACGGCGCACACATTACTCGGTTGGCACACGAATGACACCATACTGCCTCACATGAGAGCAATGACTAATTTGTAATCGGCAACAGTTATCGTGCTACTGATGGGTGGTACACGCGTTCACTTTGAACACCATTACCTAGACGGGGGATACTTGTGAAAGTTGCAGGAAGAACACTGCGTTGCCACACGTAATGTGGCAGACCAAACTTACTGGCCCTCTAGGAGGAGGTAATGGCATTTAGGAACACCATGTAAGAGTGGTTATGAGTCAAAGCCCATTCACCGCAATGTATGAATGACAAGTGTGTGAGTGAGGCCGAGAGGTAAGGACATCACTGCACTGTATATAATAGGAATTATGTGACCAATACTAGCCCGATTTATTGTCTCCCCACTGAATTGCTCCAGAACATGAACTCCTCGTGTACAACCTACCGGGTACTGTTGAAGCCCGGTTAGTCCTAAGCATTGGGTGAGTCACTAGAAATTCTCTGCTACTTTGTAAACGTGCCACAAGGGCTGTAGTTCACGCTAGTTCACCTTGTGCCCTCACTGTGTGGCACTGATTGTAATAGTTTTTAATGTGTTTTCATTTCATGTCCACCACTGAATATTATGAGTCAGCCTCACAAGGGAAAGGAGAAGATATATACACTTGTAACAATATTGATGTAACCAGTGTCACATTTTCTCCCCTTACAGGTAGTTCCAGTACTAACAGGTACACAACTAGGTAGTTGTATGGTTGATGTGAGTATGCATCCACGTCACCATTTCAGAGTTGTAGATAGTTTTTATTTTTCCGGCCCTGACGAGTCGCCTGTAGACTATACACTGAGCGAGAAACATGTTGACCTGTCCCCAATAAGTACGCTTAATTTAAGACATAAGCTTAGTCGAGCGCCTCATTGATTGTTTTTACTTAGCGTAGGAGACCTATTGATTAAAAATTGCTGTCACTGGTACTCCCAACCCTATTTTTAGATTCACTCCAATCTTCTTCATCTACACATTTGGCCCATCACCCCCGCTTCACCATACGGCTGTTGGAAAAAGATCTCTGCTAAAGTGCACCTACTATAGGGTGTCCGTCGGGTATTGCACCGCCGACCCGACGAGGAGCAGCCCAATGATGAAGCATGACACCCTACTGGGTGTGTGAGGGCATTATAATGCAATAAATGGATTCTCAACTTTGAACCATTCGGGTCGGGTTGGTTTAGATTTCCTTTATTTTGACTCGCACTCCTGAGGAACAGCATAACCTTTTCTGTAGACTTGCTCTGGGGCACTTATGCTGAACCTCCCCAAAAAGCCCCCCTGCCCCTTTGTGTATTGCCAAAAACGAATCTCTCCGATAGCCGGAGATTCTTGTAGGCACTGCAAGCTAGCTAATGCAAAGCATAGGCTGACATATGCGGTCGGGGTGTACAGAGTTAGTCTACCACCAGACCCACAGTATATGTCATCCGTGATTGTCGTAGGTCCTGCATGACAGGGTATTATTATGACTATACTACAGTGGGTGGCTGACCCCAGAGAAGAATCACTAAAATATACAGTATCTGGGATACTGGGCAAAGCAAGTACGAACTCGGCCTATGGTGGAGTATCATCGGGGGAGGATGTGAGAGAAAAAACATGCATCTTATGAAAGTTTTAACTCCAACATTAAGTTAAGAATATATCATTGTTCTGTACTTGTACAACATCTTCTTGTGAGGGAGCACAGCCGTGACCTTCCTGACAGAGAACAGTGATGACATGAACTCTTGTTGCGCATTTTCATTCCTGGCCTCCGCCCCGCATGTGATTACTTTATGGGTTAAGGTTTCTGGGAGGACCAACACTGGTCTTTGTGTTTACTTTTACTGGAAACGTTATATGTTTACCGTTTTCTACACTTACTATTTTTGCTAATTCACCACAAAAATGCCACCTCTATGAAGTACTGGAATTTTATTGTGCAGCCCAAGAGAAGGAGGCAATATCGCAGATTTAATTGCACATAGCACATAGTGTATATTTATGCATGTCCGTACCCAAAAAATTGTGCACTTGTACATTAAAGGTTTTAGTTTTGTTTTCTCAATGAAAAATGGCTTTCCTCGCTACATCCCCCACCAAAATACCAAATGCTGGTTCCATTCATGGAACTAGTCCTTTCCACAAGCGCAATTTAACAATTGGCCTTTGGGTGTATCAGATTGTGACTACCAACAAATCCATGGTAAAAGTGAAACACCATCCAGTATTTATCTTGCTCCTTCATTTTCAAATATTTGCCAGGCCTTCAGCGCCCCTTTTTATTTATTTTTTTGCTACCGAGGTCCCATGACGTCCAAAAATACCTCCTAATGAATTTTACACCATCCCTTGTCATTACAGTCGGCAGAAATGTCTAACTGAGGCCTGCTGCTGCACACTGTGTACAACACACTGCTGCTTCAAATGATAATGCCGGACTGCCCGTGCGCGTGTTCCTCTTAATGTGGTTCTTGACGATGAGGCTATTTGAACCCTGCTCAGCCATGAATCCAGCCTTAACCAGACGGATGCAACTGCATGCCAAGTCACTTAAGGGGTGCCAAGTAGTGTGTCTAGGACCAGCTCAAACAAAACAGATTGCTACAAAATGTCCAGGAGGGCATCTGCAGTCCTGTGGCTCTTGAACCGTCACAGACTTATTTCTTGAACGTTTTGAGGCCTGCTGCTGCACACGGCACACTGCTGCTACAAACTATACCGCCGCCGGTGCGTCATCCGTGTGTGCCTCTTAATGATGAAAAGGTGTGCTGGCAGCAAGGAATTTTCAAAAGGTTACGCACGTACCACCGGCAACTCTGACTGAAGGCATGGTTATTACTGCCACTCCGCTCACCTCTTCGCTGGGGAAACAGCGTGAGAGTGCGGAAGTTGTGAACAGTTGTACTCTTTATCCTTTTTTTGTCACACATGTTGCGGTGTAAACCCACCCTGATAAATAAGTTCCGATGCAAAGCACCGTAAACCACTGGCACAAATGAAGCATCTTGAGCTCTTTTGTGGCCACCGCGGTGTTCTTTTATTTCACTT
This sequence comes from Triturus cristatus, assembly GCF_964204655.1. NCBI lineage: Eukaryota > Metazoa > Chordata > Amphibia > Caudata > Salamandridae > Triturus > Triturus cristatus. The sequence continues at coordinate 817,516,279 of NC_140593.1, read as the reverse complement.
GATTATCTCTTCCGTGTTTGGACCAGTTGGAGAAAGACCCGCCTCTTACTCTGGCGTGGTTATGCTGTCGGGATCGGGTGTGCGTACTCTTTCCTCCTGGAGCTCTTAGCCGCTCCCTTTGCCTCAGTTCTTTCTAGCATCATCCTGTGCTTGGTTAAAGTCCAGGCGGGAGGCGCTCACTCACCCCTACATGTGGAATGGTGGCAGCTCGTCCACTTTCCCAGATAAACCAGCGGGGGTTATTTTGGAGTTATTACTTGATTGCTCCTTTTCAATGGTAGTGGTTTGGGTGGGTGAACATTAATCGCTGTGTGTATTAAGTAGTGATTGTGTTGATCGCTCCTGAACTGCTTGTGCGGGGTCCAGGAAGAGGACCCCGTGTAGCCCGCAAGGTAACGCTCGCACACCTCTAAGGACCTGAGAGGCAGCTCGTTGGTGAGCTCTGAAGGCCGTGCGCAGCGCACCAGACACTAATGGGGGTGCATCTGTATGTCGCTGGGCTCCGGCTGAGCCTCTATGCCCCCGCGTACAATGGCGAGGTTTGTTGTGCTGGGAACACCCCTGCTTGGATACTTGTGCAGCAAGGTCTTGCATGAGGCGGCAGGACTGCTTACAGGCCGCCTTGGAGTGCCGACAAGGGCATGCCCTTCCCACAGATCACCGAGCCAGGATGGCTCTGCCAGGTCAGCTTTGAGGTTAGCATGCTTGTGGATGCAGTGCCCCGACACCCGCTCAGATGGTGCTATCCCTTGACACTCATGGGCTTATCTCCCGGAAAGGTCCAATCTTTAATGTGTCGCTATGGTGGTTATTTTGCTGTGAGGTGCATTAACCGTGGGAGTGTGAATTTACATTACCAGAGCCTCGACGGCTGCTATAGCTCTTTCCCCATAACAAATGGCCTTTCGGCTCCAGAAGAAATGAGGACTTCTTGGCAGACGGGCGGCCCTGATGGGACCTGTCCGCTCTTAAATGTATGTTTTGTTTAGGGTTAAGGAGCAGGATGTTGCTGGAATGTAAGGAAACTGATGCACATAGCTTTCTCAGTGCAATTGGTGTGAATTTGCACGCTACACCCCCACTAGGTGAGACAGACACCCAAGTCCATTAGTTAGACGTACCTTAAGGTAAAGGTTGCACTGTCTAACTACCACAAGTCTTGCAAAACAGTGTTATTCTCCTGCCCCAGAAATCTGACCTAATATAAGGCGGGCTGGCAGCAAGGAATTTAAAAAAGGTTACGCACGCATGCAGCTGCCGCAGCCACACAGGATCAAATTCAGCCCAATCAGTGGCCTGCCCACCAGTAACGCTGACTGAAGGCATGGTTTTATCGGCACTCCGCTCAGGCTCAGCTCTTCACTGGGGAAACAGAGTGAGAGTGCGGAACTTGTTGTGAACAGTTGTACTCCTTATCCTTTTTTGTCTCACATGTTGCAGTGTAGACCTGGCCCTGAGAAATAAGTTCCGGTGCTAAGCACCAGCACAAATTAAGCACTGGTTAGTATAAAGCCACAATTGGAAAAGATTTGGGAAAGCATAGAGGTATGTACTGCTCAAAGTCCAAAGGGAATCTGCTCTACCATGACCTGTGTGAACATCAGGATATGGGGAAAACATGAGATTTAGATGGTGTTATCTCGATCACAACACCATCATCCAATGAACAAACAGTGTTCAGGAAGTGGTGGGGCCCTGGTGACCCCCGAGTCTTGCTTTCAGGGGCTCCAGGTCATCTCTCCAAGTTCGCTGATCGTGTAAGCACGTCTCTTTTTTGAATGCCATTCCGAATAGACCTTTGGCAGCGAGATGAACTCTGGACCGGGTAGCTGCAGGGAGACGGTGCGCTCCCCTCCACGGCAGAGCAGAGACTGAGGGAAGACGAGGGCCGGTGACAGCTGCGATATAACACGACTAGTGGCAGTGGCGTCGGAAACAAAGCGGCATATTCTGGCCAAGTTTGAATCAGGCAGCGGCTCATAACAGAAAGTTACGGCGGAGGGAGCGGCTGAGACCCGACAGACGCGCATAGCCGCCATGTTGGCCGGACTGAGGCTCGATCGGCACATCGTGCAGTGAGCGCAGTTGCACCCGCAGGACTGCTGGCCCAGACTTGGCTGCGAACCGCGGTGCTCTCCAGTCCGGACCCATTGTGAAGGCGACACGGCGACATGGTGCAGGGAAGCTATACAGGAGAGCAGCGCCCTGCCCACGCATAGAGACTATCGGCGACTGGGCTCGGAAGACGCTGAATGTCGGGACGAATATCAGGGCATCTACTGTGACGGCGACCCCAGGATATATACTTTCCCCTTATTGAAGTGCTGTTCCTTGAAGCGATTATCGGCTCTCAAAGGTGGGGTCCACCCCCCTTGATTCACCCAGGCTTGCAGGCAGAAAGTACGCCACGACTTCGCGCCTGCAGTGGGTGCCCCTAGAAGGCGGATAATGATCAGACCGAGTGACCACACCAGATATTTGCATATAGTGGGATATTCCTCTCCAAAACTGTCTGAATAACTAGGATTATGTTCCCCAGGAGGACCTCGTTTAGGGTCCAGTGTCCGCGTCGGCCTCCCCACCCCCCCTCTCTTGGGAAATTTTTTCTTGTCCGGCTGGTGAGGTGAGCGAGGTGAAGAGGAGAGGTAAAGAAGCAATACTTACTGAGAAAACAAGAACTTTATTTAGACTCTTTATTTGAAGTGCTCTGCACTGATGGTGCCGACTGTTGCATTCTGGGAAATTGAGTCCTTTCCTATTTGAAATAACTTGAAACCCCTTGTGGAACTATTGCTTCAACGCTTTGGGGCAAAATGTACCTTAGCTTTTGACGTCTCAGGCCGCTTGCTCCAGCTCCCGGTGCAAGTCTCCCCTCTCCCCCGCCGCTTCTGTCACTCTAGCGCGGCCGCAGAGCAGAGAGACTACATTGCCCGTGAGTTTTTGCAGCAGGAAGCCGCAGCTGCACACGCCCATTCCACGCCCGGAGGTGCTTAAGAACTTGAGAGAGCCCCCGCGTTGCTAAGCCCGGGCAAAGGGCGGGCCGTCGGGGGCCAGGCAGGGTCCACGGCACTAACATTTGACAAATCGGACTAAGTAAGACTTTTTGTAATTCTATAAGGACAGTGGTTTGGACATTACATCTTGTACATATTGTGCGGGGGTGACGATTGCTGTTAATTGAGTGGGATTCATGTATGCTGTTTTACACGTAGGAGGCCTTCTTCGGCTGTAATTTATTCTAATTCGTGTTTTTAGCCGCAGCTATGTCAATAATGACAAAAACAAAGGAAGGGAAAGGGGTAGTAGGTGCCCTGGATGCCTTTTTAATAAAAGCTACATCTGTAATTGTAAATGAAATTAAGTTAACCGAACGTAGGTTGTCATTAGACTCACAATTGCATCAGAGTTGAAATGCTGCTACCAGTACTATCAATACAAACCTAGATGGGGGTCACTTGGAAGAAGGACTTCAATCTAATGGGTCTCCCCTGTTGCTCCCAGACTCTCCCAGAATCCAAGAGATTTCTGATTCTCCGATTGAAAGAATTAAACCAACTGTAATAACAAGGGCACAAAAAACTAAACAAATAAGCGGAAGCAGCCCAACCCCATTGGGTAAAAAATGAAAGGGTCGGGTAGTAAAGAGATCTCGTAAACAGCATATTCCTAAACCCCCGGTAAAGGCCATGCAAGAGACCACTGAGTTGGCACCAGAATTAGTGACTGAGAGTTGTGACTCCACATCAATAAATAGAACACCTAATCAGATGGCCCCGATTATACACCAGAGCATGGAGGAAGGCTTTGTTGTGATGAATGCTCATTTACAACCTATTTTGTCTAGATTGACCGATATTGATAATCGGTTGCTATGTATAGAGAATCAACATTCAAATCCTGGTGTATCGCAATTTGAATTAAGGCCTGAGCTGAATAACCAAATGGGTAAAAATAGAAGTGGGGAAATTGCCATATTGGACTGTATGGGGCCAAGAATGACAGTCAGGGATTCCTAGGGGTCATATAGATCACCTCGCTGAAGTGAACAGCTTGACCCAGGAAGGTAATCCAAGTATAAATTCTAGGAGTAAGAATAAACTACCAGGGGCAGGAAACACTCAAAATGAAGGAAGACCGGTAAAGATCCCTGCTAGGGAATGTTCCCCACGCGTTTTGGTAGCCAATAGTCCAGATTCAACTCTAAATTTGCCACCTCAAACTACACCATACATTGTTGTCTTAGTAAATGTATGCCCATTAACATCAGGGGAAGGGGGGGACTGGCCGTCCTTGAGGAACAAATCACTGTACCTTATAAATGCCAAGACCGGAGTAAACTGTAATGCCCTGTTTTTTAGAATTTAAAATGGCTCGTAGGGTCAGATGGGTTGGACCAAGTGAGAAATCACTGGAGGGAGATTGTATAGTTTTAACTTTTAAGTCCCCAGGGCTGGTGAGAACGATAATCGATAGGATGTCTAACCAACTCATGGGGAAATCGGAGGTTATGATTTTACCGTTGGGGTTATTTTATCGCCCACCTGCATGGCAACCTAATCCAATAAGAATAGATTCCCAAAATTAAGTCAACCAGCAGCCACAGTGTCCATCATGGCTTCATGCAAACCGTTTTGGCCCCTTAAGTACCTTGGCTGAGGTCGATTGACAACAAATAGGGCCTGCTAAGAAAATTGATGCCAAGGATATGACTATACTGTTATGTCATGGGAACAACAACGAGCATATATTAGCCATAGATCCTCTGGGGGAAGGTGGTGAGCTCCAGTTGCCTCTTGATGAGGGAATAACGCGGGCCTTGGCTATAGATGGGGAGGATGACCAGAACTCCATACAGTAAATATCCAGACATAATAAGCAAACAAAGGGATAGATGTACATTTCGTCTAATCTCGTGGAATGTGGCAGGCATTTCGTGAAGATTACGGGACGAGGTATGGATGAAATATATTAAATCCTTTGATATCTGTCTCCAAGAGACTTTGAGCAGAACTAATCAAAATTTGGATGGATATTGTTCATTTATCGTCCATGCTGAACCTTTATTGGCTGGGAGAGCAAAAGGTGGCCTAATGACTTCCATTTCGGTAAAATATAAGTCATTGAAAATAGATAAAATAGTGGCCTCTCCATGGTATTAACTGATTTTGATCAAAAACCTCCTCCCGGTCCCATTACTTTTAATTAACTGGTACTATAATATTTTTGACATCCACAATATATCTATTATAGATGGTTTACAGGCTGAAATAGCGAAAGTGACTGAAAGTTCTTCACCCCTCTTTACTATCTGGCTGGGTGATTTTAATTGTACTACATGCTGCCAGAGTGGAACCAGGGCCTGTGGGCTACTTGATATAAATGAGCAACCACTTTCACATTTTAAGCACACTACACAGGGTGATGCCTTGAATGACATCATTGTGGTAAATGACCTCTGCATGTTAGAAATGTTGACCAGTAGCCCAACGGTGCCAATACCAACTTTTCGAGCAGGTATGCTTATCTTATTGATGATTTTAAAATAGAAATAAATCCAGCTAGTGACCACAATCCACTTGTTTTAATATTGAGCACCATTGTTGACAGGGAACAGTCCTTTGAACATATGATGAAATATGATCATAATTATGGCCTTAGGTTAAAGTGGGATAGGGTAAATCCTACAAAATTGGAGGAAACTATCTTCAGAATTAATCGATCACAAGTAGATATTTGTTTAACGAACACTTGTGATCCTGAATTGATGGTTCAGAATTTTGAAGCTCTCTCTGGGAGTGTGGTCACATACCTACTCAAACCTGCAGGGAAGGGGGATACTCGGGAGCATAAATGGTTTGATGCTGAATGCTCCGCGGCTCAAACACTATTGAGGAAGGCGTTACATGGAGTCCCTCGGGATAAGGAACTGGTTAGAAAGGCAAGAAAAAATTATAAAGAAACCATTGATAAAAGGAAATTGGAACTGAAAAAGCAAGCATGGGATGACCTCGAGAAAGCCTCTGATTTAAGGGACAGTAGATTATTTTGGGAGGTAATAAATCGTCCCTTCCTCAGTAATGAAAATAGAATCATGATTGCCCATATAACTGGGGAAGCCTGGGAGATTCATTATTCCAGGATTTTTCAACCCAAAGGGTGTCGCATTGTTAAGCGAAGGTGAGGATGAAATTGATTTTAACATTGAGTCTGCACAACAACTTAGTCTCTCACTTTCTTTGGAAGAGGTGGAGGAGGCACTGAGAAAAGGTATTCCACTTAAGGCACCAGGTCCTGATGCTGTACCCTTGGATCTGTTGAAGAATCTTGGAAGTTTGGGCACCATTGTTGCTTAACGTTTTCAAGGCAATCATTGTTGGACGTATCCCCTTATCTTGGAAAAAGGCAGTAGTTGTGCCAATTTTCAAAAAAGGTGATAAAAGTAACCCTTGTTACAGGCCAATTTCCTTGATTGATGCCTCTTGTAAACTTATGGGGAGAGTGATATTGGCCCGTTTTAGCGACCTGGGCAAATACCTCTGGCCTTATTGTGGACTCACAGTATGGGTTTAGAAAGGGTAGGGGGACAACGGAGCAGTGTCTCAATCTGGCCCTGATCATGGGTAAGTACATGAAGGCTAGGGGTGTTTCTATACACCTGGCCTTTATGGACCTATCCAGTGCTTTCGACACTGTGTAGGAAGAAATTGTGGTTATTGATGGAGTCTATGGGGTTCGAGGAACCTTTGGTCACGTTGTTGCGGAGATTACATGCTGCTACCTCTGTGTCCATTCGATATGGCCCTGGGGGCGAAAAGACAGGGCCGATTCCATCAACTGAAGGTGTCCGACAGAGTTGCATTTTGGCCCCTTTCTTGTTTTTAGTTTACACAAATGGTTTAGAAAAATTCCTATTGGAAAAAGGTGCAGACTTTCTTAAAATAAATGGCAAACAAATACCTTTGTCTTACGCAGACGACAATGTATTGATGACGTTAACTGCAAATAGTATGCAAATATGCCTGAATGCTTTTAATGAATTTATGCTGGGGCTAGATCTAAAGGTTAAGTTTACAAAATTGTTTATTATGGTCTGTGGCCCAAATAGGACCAAAACTTGTACATTTGTTATAGAAAATGTGATTATTGCCAAAGTCACAAATTTCAATTATTTGGGAAATCTTTTTAATAAAACTTTGAGTTGGGATCTTTTAATAACAACACGGGCACAAAAGACAACAAGATCTATAGAGTCCCTTTTTCGTTTTACAAGTAAATTAGGCCAAAAACCTATTGCTGAATTAAAGACATTGTATAGATCTAAATGCTTGCCAGTTGCTACCTATGGAGCAGGGGTGTGGGGATACCATATAAGCGTCCAATTACATGTTATGGAGAACAAGTTTTTAAAACGTCTTATCAGTTTCAAATAGTTCTAATATATTTTGTCATTCCGAGATGGGCCTTGACTTTGTGAGCGATAGTATCCATATGTCCCCATTGCTCCTATGGGGAAAAGTATGGTCCTCAGATGATTTGCACCTTTCAAAAGAAATTTTGAAAGATTGTGTAAATCTGGATCATGCCATGCGGATCCCATGGATAAGTTATGTAAAGGAAACCTTTCATAAAATTGGCCTTGGTAATTTATATGATGATCCTGACTCTATTAACCCAGGCTCAAAGATGGCGATTAAGAATGCATATCGTAGTATACTGGGCTCATCTAAATATGATGAACAACCATTATACCAGGCAGTTACTCTACAGCATCAATTTTATTTGTCTTTCACTACACATACGCAGTGGCGTTTTTTATTTGACCAGATTTCGGTTAAAAATATTGCATTTTCTGGTTGGTTTTCTGAAGCAAGGGGGTTGGTGTGAGAGCCTACCACCTTGCCCATGTGACAATGAAGCTGAACAAAGTACTCTGCACTTTGTACTTTTCTGCACACTTTACAACGCTCCAAGAGATCGCTTTATTAAACCTATCTTAAGGGAAATTAGACCTTGCAATTTTAAGGAAGGTTTTGAACATTTAAGAACATTACAAACTGCTGCTATATGTAGCTCTATGATCAGTTTTATTAGATTGGCACTATCAATCAGAAATCGTTATTGATAGGAAGTTATTAATTTTCCACGGAGATATAAATTGATTGTGAGTCCATTGGGAAATCTGGAGTAATAGATTTTTTATAAATTGTTGTTTTTAATGTAATTTTTATTAGTGTTATCGTATTGAATTTTAAAGCACTTTTTATAAAGAATATAGTGTCCATAGAAAATGTGTTTTTGATATACGGTCTTTGCCACTTATGTATTCGTACCTTTTTGATAAGAAATGCCATTTGTGAGTTTGTATGTTAAATATGTATACTCTTATGATTCTTTTTCAAATCGAATAAAGTTGTTGAAATGAAATGTGTTCAGGTGCTTTGCAGTATAGCTCCCAATGTCGGTACCAAGGCAGCCGTTCTCAGCCTTGAACAACTTGCCACTCCTGGTGCTTGCTGAATAGCAGGCTTTCTTGCAACATGGCAGACAATCCTGTTCTTGCCAATATTTCTTTTCCAGGCTTCCTAATGCATTGTCCTCCTAACTCTTTCTAATGAAGTCACGAGAAGGCACCTGCAAGGGAAAAGTTATAGCAAGCAGAAAAAGACAACTGTATGCTTAAAAAAAAAAATGCAGGCCTAGTCAGGCTAGCGATAACATGAACACTGAATGTCAAGTTTAATATGTGGCAATGAGTCCACATACAACTACAAATAAATGGAAACCTTCTTAATAGTTCAAGATTACTCATCTTAAACTTTCAATAAATGCAATCAAATTCAGTATTTGGAAATATAAAAGTGAATGAGAGGGAATAGGTTTCTAGTGTGAGGATTGTTTCCAATAGAGACTACATGTTACATATCCCATTTAAAGTGTTACGGCACACAGTTTTTATTGTCGAGTACATGTGAATAATACACTTTCTGTGACTTGCAAGGAAGGAGCCAAATTATGCTGCTCCACTTAAAAAATAGCATTGAAACAACTTTATTTACAATCCTGAACCTGCTAAAACGTGCAAAACATGGTGAAAAGTGTCAATGAGTTCTCCCCTCTCCCCACCTTAGCCCTTGATTCAGTGCCCATGATCTCAAACTGGCATCACTGTTGACATATCGCATCTTATTGGTATCACAGACGCCGCAAGCTGTCCCCTTTATTTTTATTTTAAAAAAAGAAAAAAAAATGTGCACCTGTTTGGTAGCCTTGGCAGTGCAGGTATGTTCTGTATGTGCTCATTGTGGTTAATTCAGTATGTTGAAGGTGGGACTATATGCTTATTATAAATGTACTGCTAGCTAGTTTATTAGCAGTATTCTTTTATTTTCTGCACTCTCTTAACAATTGAAATGGTTGTCATCAGTGGGCCTCAAAGATCTCTCTGTGAGGTTGTGAACAGTGCAATATGAAAGTTAAGATGACATAGCTCCGGAAAGGGTGTGTGAAGGCCCTTAAATAAACCTAGTTTGGATCTATCTTAAAAGGACTTCGATCAGCCTGAACTAGGACTCAGCCAAAAGGGCTGTTGGGTACCTTTTTTGATTGGGAGTTTAAAACTAGGTAGTATAGTGCTTTCCCCCCTCCCCCTCCTTCTTCATGATAGCTCTATTCCGCCCCCACCAACCCCAAGACGGTTTTCTGGGTAAGAGAGAAATCGCCGTTGGGTTCGGCCGGGCACTGCGCTCAGACCTACACAACGGTGTAGTTGTAAATTGAGACTTGAATCCTCGGTTCTAAATGTTCTTCTCTTTGGATTTTAAGGGGCCCAGGGTGGCTCAGTTGCCCGAGCGCTCATCAGTGATGGTACCTTTGCTGTGAGGGCTGTGACACGAGACCCCAATAAGAGTGCATCCCAGGAACTGAAGAAACTTGGTGCTGAGCTCTTCAAAGGAGACCTGGACCACATTGAGACTTTAAAGCCTGCCCTGACCGGTGCCTATGGAGCCTTCGTTGTTACCAACTACTGGGAGCACAGCAGTAAAGAGAAGGAGGTCGCACAGGTGAGACCTACCTCTCTTATCAGGGGTGAGTCCAAGGAGCTGCCCACCCATCAGGGGTAGCCCTCTCCCTCAGCCCCACCTTGTTATGGGCTGGGCAGGGCAGCTCTGTACATAGCAGATAACCTCTAATATTGCATTGATGTCTGATTTTGTGACAAGCCATGAATCCTACATGGTAGCAGCTCGAGTTATCAACGCCTGTATTTGCTAAATCATCCTGGTTTTGGTGTGTCTTATAGGGTAAGGCTCTTGCTGACCTGTCCAAGGACACCGGCTTAAAATACGTGGTGTTCAGTGGTCTGGAGAATGTGAAGAAGCTGACGGAAGGCAAGCTGGAGGTACTTCACTTTGACGGCAAGGGTGAGGTGGAAGAGTATTTCAGAGACATCAACGTCCCTATGACCAGCATCCGATTGCCTTGTTATTTCGACAACTTCCTTAACTTCTTCCGACCTCAGAAGGCCCCAGATGGCGATGGCTACTTGCTTGGTAAGGGGAGGAGTATGGTTATTTTAATTCAAGCTGTGTGGCTGGTTGTGGCGTAGGTGTTCTTAAAAACATTGTCAAAAATGAAAGCATGTCAGTGCCCATCATGGGATTTGTTCACAGTGAGCCAGGTTACTTTGTTTATATCGACTTTTCAAATGCTAAATTACTAATATAAACCCATGACCTCCAGATTTCCAGATATGTTATTGCTGCCATAGCTGCCAGGCTTCGTTTATTTTGTGTCCCATCTTTTTATTTTTTTATTTTATTTTTTTAGCTGTTCCAATGGGAGACATTCCAATGGATGGGCTAGCTGTAGATGATCTTGGTCCTGTAGTAGTCAGCGTTCTGAAGGCCCCAGAACAGTTTATTGGGAGGGACATAGGACTCAGCTCGGAGAAGCTAACTACTGAACAGTATGCAGCCATCATGACTACATCCACTGGGAAGAAAATCAAGGATGCTAAGGTGAGACTTTGCACCATTTTCCATTGATCAAAGCTTCCCTAACAACACTTGCGTTTGTACTTTTTCAAGTCTTGCCTGTGACCTTGCATGTGCTGCATGCTCTCTAGCGAGAGATATTGTATACAACAAGGGGCTTGCAGCCCACCCATTGCATAACATATGTTGGCTTCATTGTCACTTTCATTTGCTTGCTTCTGATAGGAAAGTCAGCATTGGCCATCACATGCTGACTTCCCTTCCTCTTTTTTCCGGTTGGAGCATAGACCAAGTAGTGATTGCTTCAGCTTGATTGCTGTAATTCCGCTGATCACGCTGTGATTGAGGCACTACTTTTTTTTTTATTCAACTTTGTCATCCTTGTAGAACTTGTCACAATTTATAGCTATGTTTTACTATGCTACACACACTTCAAAGAAGCCCTTTTCTTCTTTGAACTGGATGTTTGCGGCAGAAGAGGTTATCTGCTTCTAAAGGATTTTTACTAAGGCATCAACATGGGTGCAATTGCTTTCTTTGTGGTAGGAGTGTATGCCAAATGTGTATTTATTTCTATATATTTTTATGAATGGGGAGATTAATCGATTTGCTCAGGATCATAGCGGTGTTCTGCCAGACATAAGCATTGGCATACTGTTGAGATTATTGGCTCTGCCATTGCCCTTTGATGCATCCAGCACTAATGCACCTAAAAAAAAAAGCCGCATTATTCCTGTCTGTCATAGCGCTTTTAAAAATTCGTTTTAGCCACACTGCATAGCATCCACGCTGCTGTACAGCATGGCTACAAAACCTTGCCAAACCAATAGCGCTCGTTTGCAAGATCAGTTGAATTTGCCAATGTTGAAGTGTGGTGCTGTCTGGATCTGCTGCTGCTTGCCCAGGTCTACCCCTCTTCCCCCACCTCAACTAGATTTTGAGTGTTTAGATCTGCATCTGTCATGGAATTTACACAAATGTTGGACCATATGTGATTACCATTTTCTTCCTTGGTTTTGAGCTCTCTAGTCTGCATTTCTGAAATTCTAGGTTTGGTGGCTCATTTGCAACTCCTGTTTACCACGTCACTGTTCTTTACATTGAATTGCTTGTAGAACAAGTGTTAGTTGCTACTTAACTGTTGAGCAAACTATTGCGGAGGAGGCTACAGCCAAGTTTTTGTTACAACCGTTTGTAGTTATACTTCGTTTGCATGTTTTGATGAGCGATTCCCATGGATGTCAATTTTCTTTACAAGAGGCAGTTTTATGATTGAAGTGCTGCATATTTTACAGGTGGATTAGACAAAGTCCAACTCACTCTTTAAGTAGAGGATTCTTTTAATTTTTCTTGGAGGTTCAGCAGTGCACTCAAGCCTGTTATTACTATCTGTGGTTGGACTTTGCAGTGCTTTTTAGGTCTCGCCTAGCTATTGCGTTTACGCAATCGCTATGCGAGACTCTAGTAAGAGGGGCAATTCAAAGTGCTCCCAAAAGTGGATTGCATGGCGAGCACGCGCACAATCACGTGCATCGTGCCGCCATGCAATCTGTTTTGGGAAGCGCTTCAGCCCACTGGCGCCCTCTGCATCATACTTCAAAGGGTCCGCTCCCCAGCCTGGAATGCGCTCCCCCGCCAAGCGCGCCCGCTTGCTTTCACTGTCGCGCGGCAGGCGCTCGCTCGCGTCCGGACCAATTTGTCTTATCTTCGGGGCACAGGCTCAGAGCAATGCCATAATCAATCAGCATGTTAAGTCAGACAAATATCTCTCAAAGATGTAAAACAATCGCAGGCTTGCTTTGTCTCATTTTTTTTGGCAGCACTGCCACAACTTCAAACTGCATTGTATCACATTAGTTTTCGCCGAACATCTTCAAAAAACCACTCACCTCACAATAAAGCTGATTGAAATAAAATGCTCGCATCCTCAGAGGATGTGCCGATGGAGGAAAGATCAGCGGATGGACAACATAACGCTAATTACATCAGGATAAATCCTCTTGGTTAGCCTCTGTGTCAGGGCATTATGGTTTCAGGAGAGGCATTAGAGGTGACCTTTCAAACGCAATGCTCCGGGCGCTCTCAGCAGGGACTCGGACCTTGGAAGCAGCCCTGTGGCGCCAGGTCCTGCCTGGAACGCCGGTCAGTGCTGGGGGACCGGTGAGCTCTACATCATCCCGCTCTGAGCTCGCTGTAGTGGGACATACTCGGCATCACATAAATCAGCGTGCGGGGCCCTCTGCAGACAGCCCTCCACTGCCGTGACCGACGCCAGCACAGAAGCGCCTTTATCCGCCAGCCAAGCAGAGAACCGTCTCATGAGGTCAGACACTCCGACTGGGTCAGACGCGGTCAATGACTTCACAGAAATAAATGGTCACATGAAAGGAGTCAGGCGATGGGGTACGCAGAACGGCCCTCTCATCTTCCACCACGGGCCTCGCAGGCCACCTCCAGGCTGCTGGAGCAGCGCGTGGGCGTGCATGGCGGGGCCGTCTGCAGGGCCTGCAGTGGCGGAGCCTGCCTGCAGAACTCTGATGTCAAGGGTCGATGTCTTCATCCCTCTGTGACATTATTAACTCTTGACTGCATGTTGCATTTATCATCCTGCTTTATGGCAACAAATCGGGGAAAAAAGCTTGACTGCAGCTTGCTTGTGTATCCAATTGCCACTTCAGTCATTATTTTAGAGAATAAAGCGGTGGCTTTGTTGAAGTGTGCAAACTTTTGCAAACAAACATGCATATTTATTTTGTGAGAGATGGGTTGCTAGGCCCCTGTCTATGCCCCATTTACTGGTTCTTTTGCAATATGAGACTCCCTTTATTAAGCCTCCACCTCTGTATTTTCTCGAATATCACAGAGATGGAAAAGAGTAGTAATCAGCCCGATTACTGACCGGGCAGCGATTTTTCAGGCCGAACCTGTGTTCTGGGCCAAACACAGCAAACATTACAACTCTTTCCACGTTCAGTGCGCCGACACCAGGACACACGCAGAGATGCTCTCCCTGAATAGGCAGCAGTCGGCAGAGCAGGAAGGTGAGGACTTGCTTTTAGGTTTCACCAGTGGCGCAACGCTTGAACCGTGCATCCGAAATTTCTTGTATTAAAAATAAATAAATTAAAAGGGGGTTAGAACCCGCCCAATACTTACCTGAACTTACCATTCGTTGATTCCAACTTCATTGTAATTTACTTACTTCTCATTGGCGTATGACCGTGAGTTTGCTGCAATATGATCGCCTTGGTCCTCAGTTCGGATGCACGCATTTTTATGGGATAGCACTCTGTCAGTGCTTGAAATGTAACAATAGAACTGCAGTTACGCTGTGCCAGAGTACCTGCTTGTTTCTGAGAAGTGCCGGTACTCTTAAATTAAAAGTATTACATTTCTCTTGAGGTTCCGGTACTCTCCCCCCCTCAAAATAAAAGTGCCCGTACTCCGTACCGGCCCATTTAAAGCACTGACTGTAATCATCCCGTGCATGTGTGTGTGCGCATCATATGCATTGTATATGCACAAGCTTCGATGTTTAGCAATGCAAATCCTACTTCGTGTCAAGAACAGCAGTCGCTGCTTGTGCACAAACCCCTGTTCTTGATCCTCAGCATGTAACGGACTCGCAATATGTACTTGAACCTCCTGTGTAAACAGAAGACATCATGTGTTCTTCCAAACCTGTGTTCATCACTGCAGTCGCATGTTACTCTCCTGTTTAACGGTGCATCCGTGCAAACTTGTTGGACACTGGTCGTTACCCTACAGTCCCTCTGCAGTTACACTCACAGGGCTCGACGCTCAATTATCGTCACCCAAGATTGTGAGAAGATTAAAACAAGCATTGGCAAAGCCAACAGGTTTTGCCTCTCCAAAATCTATTGGCTTTGGCAATTTTTTTACATGTCACACAGCAGTTGAGCTGCTGTGTAGCATTGCTTAATTAAAAAAAAAAAGCATTGTCTGTCGTGGTGCTTTTTAAAAAATAGATTTTTTTAAATTACTTTAAGCTATCTTGAACAGCAGCTCAACTGCTCTGCAATATGTAAAACAAGCATTGGCATAGCCAATAGGTCTCGTTTTTGGGACCTTTATAAGTATTTAGTTATGCAGCACAATATCCTTGGTGCAACAACATCAACTGTTGCATGGCTAAACACTTATAAGGTCCCAAAAGCGAGACCTATTGGCTATGCCAATGCTTGTTCCTGTTGTCATGGCATTGAACAGGCCTTCCACTGCCAGTTCTGTTTGGAGACTGCATGTTGCATCCGTAAGGATTTAATGTTGTAAATACAATTTTTACAAGTGTCGAAGCACATTAGTATAGCGCATACACCTGGCCAGCTGTTGAATGCTGCATAAAATTTGTGGCGACTGGCTGTCAGCTAAGCTTCATTTAGGAACTTATTTAACAGTGCAAGAAGGTGAGGTGCAGGAGCCCAGACGGAGAGCTAGTGGTAGAGTTTCACAATGTGACGAAGTAACCATTCTTCATGGTAGCCATTTTCAGCAGGCTGATGGCAGAAATCATTGTCCATTTGCTCTTGTGTTTGGAGCGATATGCAAGAAAAGCATATTTGGAATTAAATCTGTTGGGGCAGTTCCAAAGAAAAACTTGTATAATAGTCATGTGGTTCTAGAATAAGAATCTTCTTCAAAGCTTTCTAAAGCTATGCTCCACCTATTTCCACACCCATTTCCTATGTTGCTGTCTCCTAGAAATGGTGCCTTTCTGCTTGGTTGAGTCTGGGGCCAATATACATGCTGATCATGACCAGTTCAATCTGCTTGTGCCTCTGACTACCTGCGAGAACTAAGGGAAAGGGACCTAAAGCACTTGTCCCTGATCAGGAGAGAGCTTCAAAATTTTAGCAGAGCAGGATTTTGGCCCAGGCTTCTTGTCTGCGTCCTCGCAATTGGTAAATTTTGTGTGTCCTTCAAGGAAACTCGTTTGACATGCATCAAAATATTGATGATATCCAGCTGTGCCTTGTATTCAAGGACTAACCAGTGAAGTCCTTCCTCTGTAATCCAGCCAAATTGATGCAGGGGCTCTCTCTGAACAAACGGAACCATCAAAACTGAGATCCAGAGATATTAAGATTCAAAGTGCAAAAAATAAAACACGAACATTTAAACCTTTTTATTATAAAATCATAATTATTTATCCGGAACTGGAACACAATGCAGATATTTATGAATTTCTTGAAATTGGTTCTTATTTTTTTGATAAACTTGTAAACCGCATGCACCTTTAAAATCTTTTGCAACTTGGTTAAAACTCCAGTCAAAGCCAGAAAAAAAACGTGTGCTTTGATGCAAAGCAATCAAGTGAGTCGTGTTCCACCTGAATCATTACGCTGTATGTTCTCATTCTGAATCAGTTTGTAGCAAAAATCCTTCTATGGTGTTCTCAAACGCACAAATGCGCATATAGGAATGGAGGCCAGAGGGAAACCTAGTATAATGGAAAAGGGGGTGGTGTGTGAAACGGAGGGTGGGTTACAAACAAGGGAAAGTGGGAGGAGAACAAGGGTTTTAGAAACCACGGACGGTGGAGGTTGGTTAAAGGGGAGAGGATGTAGCCTTATGGCTAGAGCAGTGGACCTCTAAGCTCGGCAACGTGGGTGGGTTTACAAAATTGGGACTTGCAGGGGGGTGAGTCGCAGAACAAATGCATAATTAATATTCATTAGGCAGATCTCAATTTACGATAGCCTCCTATGATTGGCTGCAATTACCGGAATGGTAGCCTGCAAAAGACCACAGGACACCACCATCCTTGTGATTGCGTTCCAACACTATCTTTTTATTTTTTCTTCTTCGTCCATATCGGAAAACGTCATGGAGAGCAGGCAGTGGTCCCAGGTTCAGAAAGAAATCTGTAAGGAAAATTCCTTTCATATCCATTTCAAATTGTAATTTGTTATGGTTTGCCAGCCCAGTTTTGTGATTTCTGAAAAACATTTTAAAATCCCAAAATAGAATTCATACGCAAGTAAAAAGGATTTTGCAGTTGCATGATTTTTCCAAATCAGAGGGTTTCCAACTGCAACATTGTAGCACATCTGACCTGAAATGCGGTCTCCTGTTTTAAACTGAAAACCAGCAGCAGTTCAAAATTGGCTGGCTACTGTTTATCAATTGCTAGCTTCATCCCTTGTTCCTCCTGCAAAGACGCTTGGCTGAAGCCTTATCCATCAGGGAAGGATATCACATAGTACCCGTGAGATTCCTCTCGTGGAGCATTGAACTTGAGAGATTCTTCTCTTCATCTCTGGTGCTGGCCATGGCCATATCTGTCTCATTTCTGGTGCCAGAGGCACACAAAGTCCTTTCTTTCAAACACGGCCATTAGTGCTAATGTCACTTGCCCTTTGTCTGCAGCTGCAAACACAATGTGTGTCCTCAGTTTAGAAATGGAGGGGTTTGTCCTCAATTTGGGTTCTAACACTGCCACCCTATCACTTTTGTAATTAAGGTCTGCTAATCAGGTCATCAAGGAATATTGTTAGCTTGGACATATGACCATTTTTTTTGTTTTTCTTTAGCACCAGCTTACGTAATTTATTTGGGGTTTCTGCTGCTCTCCCCAATACCCTGCTTCTGGGGAAGGGCTCAATCTCTCAAGCATGCGTATACCTTTCAATTTGCAGTTCATGGACAGACTTCACTCGAAGCCATCCAGTTCTTTTCCAAAGGAGTTTTTGGCAAGAGGTTTTGAGTAATTAGATGAAGACCACCATCATTTACATGTATGATCCACTTCTGTAGGAGATTAACCAGGAGCCCTCGCCTATCGCAATTGAAAGATGCGGACCTTGATTCTTTGGGCAGATCATCCACGATTTTACCCTTTTCTTTCCCACTGGCGACACATCACCTCTGAAACCTCTTTTAAGCTAGTGGGCTTTGGATTGCCAGTTTGATACTGCCATAGGTCTGTGGCCTGTTATTGCAAGATTTCACAGAACTATTTTCACATGAAACTTCACCCTCTTGCATGAATCTCTCTCCTCTCTTACACATTCGCTGCATGTTTTGGTCTGTGGCTGTTTGCTGGACTTTTTACTATTGCTGGAAGCAGAAACCTGCTAAACGGGGCTCAGTCTCGAGTGCTCTGTAACATGGTATGCCTTTGTCTTCACATTGAGGCTGCTCCTCCCGTAGGCTTGCCCTGACTGTCTGGGTTCACGGCTGTCACTGGACATGTCCAAAATGTTTAGAAGCAGCCCATTGAAAAACAGCAGTATTAGTACAGGACCACTATTACTGGAGAATCTTTTTTGAAAACCTTGGATCATAATACATTTTCATAGTTTGGAAAATGCCACTCAGCTTGGATACAACACTGATTTCTGACACCTGCACTGTATAACAATATCTTAACAAGATAAAGGCATCATTTGAGTTGGATATAGAGTTTAGTAACTGATCCTGATACCACAATTGCAGCCTAAATGTAATTAAGCCCTAAAAGCACAAGTTTGCAGTTCTATTTGAGTTACCTACTTTATTTTAATTGCTTTTGAGACTACAGTATTGTGCGTCTGATTAATCTTAAGTGATGTATTGAGATTTGCCTTCATGACTGTTATCAGACCTAGTCAGATTAGCTAATAAGTGTGCCTAAATCCATCTCATCTGCTCAATAATACATTTATTATTAGATATATGTCCATCCCGAGAACAGTCGATACCAATTATTCAAAACCACAGGAATATTTAAGGAAAAATATTGGGAGATGGAATAGGTGTCTGCTTTTTCGCCTTAGGGACAACAGTGTAAAATATCTCCTATGTTTCCCTATCGGCTTTAATAAAAATCTGGAGGATACTGTCTGCCCATGTGGCAAAGGCTGCAAACAAACCTTACTACATTTTTTGTTCTCCTGCAGATTCTACGTAAGGTACACTAAACATTACCTTATCCCCCACTTTAAAGCACATGAGACAACTAATTATATCTCTGCATATGAAGAAATACTACAATTGGGCAGTGAGGATATGATTTTTCGTGTTGGCTCCTTTTTATCAGCAGCCGTTAAATCTCGAGCTTCTATGTTTACCTGCTGATAAATGTTATTAACTATTAAAAGGTGCTGATTATGGCTAACCAAGATATGCTTATTCTGTTTAAAACAGGTTATTGTAAATTGTCCATCTGTACTATAACTATGTTTCCGTGCTTGCTATATTAGCACAGTAATGTTGAGGTTATCTTTACAACTTATCTTAGATACATTATCGCCCATTTACTATTCAACAAGATCATCGTATACAGGGTTCTCAAATGTCCGCAATGACAAAATTCTTATTTATATAGTTGGATGTTTACAATTTGCCTATTTGCACAGCGCTCTAAAGTTCATATTTTGCGTCTTTGCACAGCTAGATTGATGGTCATTGTATGAATTACTGGTTAAACCCATTCCCCTTTTTAAAATTGTCTTTTTTTCTTCTAGTTATGTATTTGTTCTATGATATTTATCTTATTATTCTCTGTTATTTTTTCCCGAGTGAAGATTGTATGCTATATGTTTATAATGTTGTACTTTTATGGATCTTCACTGAATCCGAATAAAGTTAAACTGAAACTGAATACATTCAATTTTTTTTCTATATTTTGAAGAGCTTCAGATATGGTTTCTCTTTTCTGGAAATTGACTCTAAATTTAAGTGGAAAGGAAATTCTCATTCTTGGAAGGAAGCATTTCTAAACTATTAGTTAGATTTTTTTTTTAAACCTCTTGTAGTAGCTATTTTACAAGCATTAGTTTTGATTTGAAAATCTAAAAAATGAAAAGATATTTTGAATTACGGTACTATTTAATAAGTGGCAACACCAGTAGAATGGCACCATTTTGTAGTTTTTTACTACCAATAACACTGAGGGTAATGCAGGTCACAGATTTGGCAAACGCCTGTGTCCATGATAACTTTTTTTTTTCTAGAAGGAGCATTAACTGTAATATACACAAGAACTGACCAGTGGATTTCTGTGGTGAGTTGGTTTCTGCTTTTGATGTAAATTTGGCTAAGTTGGGTTAGAGGGTCAAAGGGGATACTGGAGCTCCTTAACAAGAGGTGTTCTTACTCATTTTGGATGAGTGTGGCATCTCAATTTATCTGGCTTGCATTGCCTGATGTAATTGAAATAGTTTTGCAAGTCAGAAGGTACAGATTAGTCCTACACCCTATAAACATTTTATCCAGAATGTGCTAGTGTGCGTGTGTGTTCTGACTCGTACAGTAAAGGCTTTAAATTCCTTAGTCAATCTCCTTTATTCTTGATTTTGTCTTTTTTACTTGAACTTGCGGTTGTGTTTTTTATTTTTTTACTGCATTAGTTTGTAGTACTGCTTCACAAAACTCCTCTGGCGATTACCAGTAGCTGATTATTCACACATTCCAGCCATTCTTTTATTTAGAATTTTTTTTTTTTTTTTTTTAGTACTTCAGTTTGACAGGTATAGTTGAACATGGGTCCAGTGCTTATGGTGCCACTTGAACCAAGCTACACCCTACTGAAGAGCAACAATCCTGGGGAAACCAGTCTTCGGTTGTTTGTATTATGGTTCAGGAAAGACCAGGGCTGGCTGATTGCGTTGGACTGTCCTTTTGGAGCAGGGTCATGGCTGATTTGCATATGGCTGGATCCAAACTGGCGTGGCATGGTGTGCAAAATGATGGTCTGGGATGCGGCCTGAGTAATTACCAGTGGATTCCGCCTTTTCTCTAATGACTGCTTTTCTGCTCTGGTCTGCCCAGCAAAGGTGAAATAAACACTTTCACTCCGGGGCATTCTCTGCTGGCCTGCTCACCAAAGAACTTTTATCAGTGCCTTTTTTTAGTAGAGGTACCCACCTGGTAGATGGATGACTTCCAACAGTTATATTTTGTTAATGCATTTTGTTTTTCTAGCAAGATCTCCTTGCCTTCGTCTTGATTCAGAGTTCTCATTTTTAGATTTCATGTCTTTTAAGATTACCCCACTGCATCTCCCATATTTATGCAGTGATGTCATAAAGATTATGTTAATTTATCTAACGATCAACCAAGCCTGACCTGATATGAATTTGCGGTATTCATATCCTGTCCAATAACCAGATTTTTTGGGGGGGGATTTTTTTTTTCCTGCTTTAGTCTATCTTTCACTTTCAAGATTACTGCTTTTTAACTGTTGGCTGTTCTCCCTACACGTGATCGAGTCTTTCTTAACTGGTGTCCGCTGAGTTCGCAGTTTGTTTTTGTTTCTCTTTGTGCCTGGCTTGTGTTTGGTAAGCTTCTGAGAATTTATCTTGATCCCAGTGCAATCCCCAGGTTCAAATCCGAAAGGTAAATACCATTCTATGGATGTTACATGAATTTCCAGAAGTTTTTTTTGAAAAAGCGGGTTGCATTAATGTGCATTACATTAAATTCAAGATGGGTGATATGCTCATTGTGTCTAAGGTTAGGGCTATATGGTTTATCCTGAAGGTTGCAGTCAAGATGGAATTGAATAGATTAGGTAAGGCTGCACCTGCAGTAGTTGCCACCCAGAATTATGGGGAGATCAGACTTTGCAGGGATCTAGGGAAGCTCTACAGTGAAGTAGTTGAGGACAGGTTACCTCTACCTAACACTTCTAAGCTGGTACGCCTATTGGGGGATGCAAAGTTCTTCACCACTTTGACTCTCATCTCTGCTTTTCACCAGGATTGCTTGGTTGAAGATTCTTAGGATCTAACTTCTTTTTTACACTAGTTGGGATTTCCTGTTTTAGCCGGATGCCGTTTGGACACTGTTCAGCAGCGTCTGTCAACTCCTGGAGTGACGTTTTTTCAATATGACGTTTTAATTATTTTGAATCCCATCTAGACAAGTTCAGGGAGGTATTGTGTTCCAAGTCTTAAAGGTATTCATTTGAAAGTCAACAAATTCAAGTTTTGTCAACCTTAAACCGGTTTATTGGGGCATGTTATCGTGGCTAAAGATCTTAAACCCAGAACTGATACTGTCCTAACCATTACAGATTTGCCACATCACTCCAAGGAAGAAGAAATACAAGTTTTTCTGGGTATGGCTGAATTTTATAGCAAGTTAATACCTAATTTTGCTAGTAAAACTTCGCTATTTGGCAGTTGCTCAAGGAATGTTCCAGTTTAATTGGACCCAAAAATGGCAAGAAGAGTTTTCTAATATCAAAACTAGTTTAGCTTCCAGGCATTCTTTGAAGAGAGCCTTGTTACTGGTTTGCCTTGTAGTCTTGTGACTGATGCGAGTGAGAGGGTTGGGTGCTGTATTGAGGCAATGACGTGATGGCAGTGCAGTTACGATTGTACTCGACTCTTTGAAAGGAGCAGAGGTTCAATAACCCAACATAGTGAAGGCGGTGCAGTGAACTGGGCAGTAAGGAAATTAAAACCAGTTTAATGGGGTGTGAAGTTTGTTGTTCAAACTGATCACAAACCTCTTCAACAGGCTTTTGGCAGAAAGGGTTGGATAATGTTACTACTTGCATATATAGATGGTTGGCTGCTTTGCCGGATTATCATTTTTCTGTGTCCTGTGTTCCTGGTATCAACAATAAGACAACAGGTTGTTTATTGAGTTTGATCAGATTCTTTAAGTGTTGGGGAAGATGCACAGTGGAAAGAAGATGAGGTCAGGGTATGCAAAGTTTCTGGTGGAAGTGTGTAGATTGGTTGAGTGAAATTGACAAGGAAGAATTTCCGTCAAAGGTCAGGGAATCTATCAAGGGTGTTTGTGAGGTTTCAGTTAGCAGAATGGATTTCATGAGTTTTATGAAGGTTTGGGTGAGCTTCATGTTGGCGACAAGCTAATAGTCAAAAGTGGAAGGTGTGAAGTCAGTTGGTGCAGCTTGCACACAAAGGTCATCAGGGCTTATGCAAGACTAAGGGATGATTACGAGATCATTATTTGGGGCTTGGTATGGACATTCAGGTGGAGAATATTGTAAGATATTGTTATGACTGCCAGATGAGTGATAAGACACGGAAATTCAAATCATCTCCTTTGATTTGTCATAAGATTCCTGGAAGTGTGAGGAATTATTATTGGATATCAAGGGACCTTTGAACTTTGGTATGTCTTGGTATGTCTGTATTTATTGGTACTAATGGCTGCATTCGAGGTGACCTGAGGGCCAGTGTAGTGCAAGAAATCTCATAATCTTTGCTGATCAGGTTTTTCAACAAGGTGTTCGACCCCAAAAGAGATGGAGAAGTTTCCGAAAGAGAGGTATTAAACAAAATAAGCGTGCCTTGTACCACCCAAAAACAAATGGGATGGTGAAATGATTCAATAGAATGCTCAAAGAAACTATTCTAATTGCAAAACTTGGAGGACATGATTGGTTCAGAGTGGTGAAGGATATGATGGTGGAATAAAGGTTTACTCCTCCCTTTTTAGGTCTCGGGACCATCCGGTCTGCCGAAGGCAGAGCCGGAAGTCGAGAGATTTAATGTTTTGGAGAAGAGGGGCTTGAACCCGCCCCTCTTCTCCCCTGTTCTCCATTGGCTGGCCTCTTCAATGCTGGCCAGCCATTGGAGAAGAAGTCCCGTCACTCCGATCAGGCCCCGTCCTTTTCGGATCGGGGGGCGTGTTTTTTGCAAGAAGACTCATTCTCTCCTCCAGCCAATGGCTGGAGGAGAGAAAAGACAAACACGCCCCCGAATCCGAAATGGACGCTGCGTTTCTCCGAGGCATTTCTGCTCTGCCTCGGAGAAAGGCGGTGGTGTGCTCGTCCGCTCCCCCTGCCTCCGGCTGCTGCTCTGGTCTCCTCACCTCTCCTCACCCTGTCCTCTCCGGAGCTTATTGTTTACTTTAGCCTTGTTCCACAATACTTCGGACCCTGAATGTTCCCGGCTGCGACCTCGATGCAAATAGCGAACACCGACTCCTTCTGCCGAGTGTGAGTACACCCGTGTCACAAGGAAAGCATTCAGGGTTCGTGCCCTTTGTTTAGTTTTATCTCGTCCCGAAGTTACTGCGCCGACGCCGAGATTCGAACCTTTTTTCCCAGTCCCAAAATCACCAATGCAGGCCCTGCCCCTAACGCCTTAAAGATCGTCGAATTATGCAAAAATATAAGCTAGCAGAAAGACAATGAAAAAAATATGTTGATAATCTGCTGTTTCCTTTATTTAGAACAGAATAGAGAAACATTTTATTTCCGAACCTGAGCGTCATATAATTGATTCGGTTTTCTTCTGAGCGCTCTGTGGCTGACACCCTGCCAGACGTCTCACTGTGGTTTTGGGGGGGGGGGGGGGGCTGGGCACTGCTGTTCCCCGAGCCCGGGGCCTCCCTTTTATCACCCCCACTTCACACCTACAAGATACGAGGTGACCACGTGTGTAAACCAAAGCGCAGAGTGTGCTGTAGACTTCATTCGGTTGCGCCGTGAACCTGGCCCTCTGCTTGAGGGGGGGGGGGGGGGGGGGGCAGGAGTGATACAGCCACCACAGCCCCTTCCTTGGGGGGGGGCGGCATAAGTGTGAAACGAAAGCGCAGACAGTGTAGTAGACTTCATCTCGCTCTGCAGTGCACCTGCCCTTCTGCCAGCGGATGAACCTGCCCCTCTGCAGGGGGGATGCAGCCACTCCCGGGGGTGGGCAAGAGGGGTGTCATGCCCACCCTCCTGCAGCAGTGGCATATCTTAAAAATATCCCCCGCCCCCGCAGAATGTGGTGTGAAGGCCTGAAACTCTAACATGACTCAGATATTCATAACCTTTGGGCTGCATGGGGGGCGGGGGCACAGAGTTTGTGAATAACTAGAAGATGACACATTTACACTAAAGTGCAGTGCACCTTTGTGAATCAGGCCCCAGGGGATATGCCCAGAATCACCGGATGTTGTCCCTCCTGCAGCAGTGGCATATCCTAAAAGGAGGGATCCCTTGAAGGGTGGGGGCGAGGGGGGGGTGTCCTGCATTCCATTCAGGGGATCTACGTTTCACCCCTGTTCAAGGGATTTTGTACTCCGTTTGAGGCGTCTGGTTACGTTAAACGTCAGTGAAATCCATGAAAGGGTGTTCTCGGGGGGGCCGTGACCTGGGGGTTGGTTGTAACACCCGAGATCCTATATAATGAAAGACTATGGTCCAGACTTACAAAGAGCTCAGGCAATGCAGAGCAGCGAGTCAAGTCTCTGCACTGAGTGAACGGGAGAGTGCGGAACGCGCCCTATCTACTACCACGTGTTAATTTTCTGCCCTCTGCCTGGGCTGGACCACTTTGTGCTGTTAGACCTGGCATCCTTGGCGTGTTTTCCTCCAACTGTTGGGTGTCTGACCTCTTAGTTTGCTGACCTCATTGTTGCTGGCTTTAGGATTCTAGGTACCTTACCACCAGTCGTGACTCACGGGTAATTAGGCGGGGGCGGGGGGTAATTGGGGTTAAAAGAAAGAAAAACCAGCATTTACAATGCAATGGTCTCGGCATTGGTAAAGTTAGAGCTATTGGCATTGCTCATGACATTATTTTTGTTTGTTTTTGTTTTTAAAATATTTAAAGAAACGGCATTGTCATGAGCAATGCCAATAGCTCTAACTTTACCAATGCCGAGACCATTGCATTGTAAATGCTTCTTTTTTTTTTTTTTTTGCGTAAACCATGTACTATGATGTGTCCGCCCTGGGTAAGCAGGTACAATACTTCACAAGAGGGTTGAGATGAGGAAAGGCTAGAGAACTGTACATGCACTGTGAAAGGAAAAAAAAGCAGTCTGACCGCCGTAAAGCAGTCAAGTCCCTTAGTGTTAAGGTGGGGTGGATATGGTAAAGGTGAAACTATCAAAGGGAATGAAGCCATTCTTCATGTTTTTGTAGACTTTATCGAGTGACCAAAGTTTTTCAATGAGGCTGTAAAGTTGGATGATAGGTTTTGGAATTTTAACAAAATTGTAATCAATCTCTTCTGAAAGGTTTTCATTTTCCTATTCCGTAGGGTTTTTGGTTTGTGATGTTTGTTTTTCTTTGGCAGTGGGAAATATGTGGTACAGTTAGCAGGTGTATTTATTAAAACATGTATTTGGCATCTCCTGCATTTTTCCCTTTGGCCTGTGTTATGGTATGTTCTTGAGGAATGTTGGTACGTTCTTGAGGAATGTTGGAATGTTTGTACTTTAGTGGGGAGTTTTGAAGGCAGTTAGAATTCCGACTCCCTCCGCTGCTTCCTGTGGCTGGAGGTTCCTTTTCTTGCAATAAGCTTACGGATTACTTTGATGCTGGAATTATTTACTGTCCACTTTTCTGTTTTGTCCAACTTTCATTTTCAGGATTACTACTTTTCACCTCTTGGCTGTTCTCCCTCAATGTAAATGAGTCTTTCAGAAATTGTCAGCTCAGTTAACCTTCAAAACATGCAAAATGATGAGGAAGCTGTACAGTGTGGCTACAAACAGTTGGTAAAGCCAGCAGGGCTCAAAGACTAGACCGATTTGGCTTCACCAATGCATATTTCAGGAGAAAAGATGTCCTCTGTCCTTTATTAATGCTGTGCTTTCAAAGTACCTTTTTCAGTTCATGCCCTCGTGACTCAAAGTTGCTTGCAAGGTTGTCGTCTTAAAGCCCTCGGTGTGTTAGTAACACACCAGACTATGACTTCAGAGTCCGACATGGGATTGCTGCTCTGTAATCCCCCATTCCTTGTGTGGGTTTGAGATCCTTAACTTGAACTTCTCTGCTTGTCTGATAGAAGTCTCATGCTGTTAGGGTCGAGAAAGTGATGCATAATATGTATATTAATAGTTGAGATTTCCAAGATACGTGGAAGTAATACTGTTAACTTGTTGCAGCTATTCCTGTAATCTGATTAGGATGTTTTAAGGTTGTGGAAGGCTTGGAATCGCACAATTTCCTGCCTGTAAAAATCACATTTCTGGTCCAGATGTGTCTGGTAGAAAAACCTCTGTACCTAAAGGCAAGAGGGGAGTATTTAGATATCAAATCGAGAAATTACTTGCATTAGCCAAAGTACTCCAGTTGTTGGTTATTTGTATTCTCGGGATTCCATGCTTCATATGACTCTTCACGGTAGTTACTGAATACAATATTGAACAGTGGACCCCAGGCTGGACAGGGTCAAGAATGGTAGACAAGGGAATGGTGCCCATGGACCAACTACAGCATTTAATACAGGTGAGGGGATGCCTGATCTAGAACCAGCCCTTCGATGAAAGAGCCTCAACCTCGTGCAGACACTTCTCTTGTTTTTGTATTACATTTTGTGTGATGTTTGTCCTTTTTAATGCTGCTGTTTCCTTTTACCTTTATTCAGATGACTCCCGAAGCTTATGAGAAACTGGGCTTCCCTGGTGCTGAAGAGTTGGCGAACATGTTTCGTTTCTACAAAATGAAACCGAACCGTGACATACAGCTCACTTTACAGCTTAACCCCAAGGCCAAGAAGTTTGCAGAGTGGATGGAGCTGAAGAAAGATGCCTTCAAAGACCTGTAGTAACTGGATCATGCACATTGGCCGATAAGCTGGGACTCTTTTCTTGTGGCTTAGTTTTTTGGTTTCAAAGAACAACATTCTCTTAACTGTCTTCCTTCAACACATAAAGCTTTCAAAGTAGAACTTTGTCTAAAGTGCTGGATGCTTCGTTGTGTACAATCGGAAGCTTTGGTTTAGCCCAAGTTAATAAAAGGCATCTTGTCTGAAACACCTGTTTTGAACCCCAATTTGTAAACGCTTTGTTCTTGCAGCTGTGCATCGACGTTATCTCTCAAATACGATTCACCAAACAGTTTTTGTTTCTGAACTTGTGCCACCTTTTGCCCTTGACCAGAAATGTACTTCTCAGACGAGTCCATTCAAATATCCTGATGGGACAGATAAAGCCTTCGCATGTACCACTTGTTGACACAAACGTTACGTTTTAGTAGAGGCTTCTCGACCTGTGTTCTTTTGGAATGTGGGTAATATTATAGATTGAAAAGATGTCCAAATGTCTTTGATTCACATGTTTCGAGGACTACTTCTGGAGAGCTCGATGTAATCTGCTTTCAAGGCAGTTGTTTGTGAATTAATATTAACGTTATTGAAAACTTTTCTTTAGTGTGCATTTGAAAGTGTATTTGCATCAATGTAGTTGCCCTTCCGCTTTTCCACACTGGGAAATGTATTTACTTGTGGGGAAATGCTTTGCCCTCCAACCCTGCCATTGTTGTTTTGGTGGTAATTCCTTCCTTTTCCCACTATGGGGAGGGGTTTACGCCTGCTCTTGAAGGTAGTAACTGGCATATGTACGACCATTAAGTTTAGCGAGTCGCAAATTGCGCAGAATTGCGACTCGCAATTTGGGACTCGCTAAACAAATGTACTACAGTGTCCCAGACAGTGTTTGAGATTCCCAATGGCGACGCAAATTGCAGGACTCCTCAATATTCATGAGGCAAGTGCAATTTGCGACCCCATTGGGAATGGCTGGCACTCACAGGGATGGTGGCCTGCTGGGGTCAGCAGACCACCATGTCTGACTGCTTTTTCAATAAAGCAGTTTATTTTTTATTAAATGCCGCCCATTTTCCTTAAACTAAAACAGGCTGCAATTAAAAAAGAAAAAATTTAAACTTTTCAGTTTCATTTATTAAGGGAAGGCAGTGGTCCCTGGGACCACTGCCTGCTCTCAAAAAATATTTTCGCACCCATTCCTTCTCGTTTGCGAGTGGTTTACCACCTACTAGAAGTTGGTGGTAAACTGCGATTGTTTTTCAGTCGCAAAACAATCATACATTGGTGTTAGATTCCCTTTAAGAAGGGACTCGCTTGGAATGCCCCTTCCTAATACCGAGTCATAAACCATATTTGGTGCGTAGCTAATAGGTTAGCGACTTGCAAGTTATGGTTTGTGCATGGGGCAGACCAAGTACATCTGCCCGCATATCTGACTGTCTCAGGCATAGGAATAGGCTGCAAAAGTTTAAACACCCTCAGACTACACCCGTATAATGTTACTCAAAAATGGGATTAATATTTTACAAGTGTGTGAATTGTGTGCAAAATCACTTTTTGTGAATTACAAAGTGAATTTGTACCCATAAATCAAGCAATTTATCTATTGAGTTTTTATTTATTGAGTTTTGTATAGTGCTGGCTAGACCCGGAGGTATCGGAGCACTTTACATGAGGTTATACATTTTATTAAAAAGTTACATCATTGTAATAAACGTTACATCCATTACAAGTTGTATCTGTTGGTTAATGGTGTGTAGAATGGAAGGGGGGCAATGTAAAACGGTAACGAGGAGGGAGATACGCCGGAGAGGTGAAGAAAAGTCTGTCCAATGTCCGGCTGGATAGGTGAGAGCCACAGCCCATCTCCTCAATAGCTAACAAGGTAGCTCCACTGGGCATCGGCCAGAATGCTGTCTCCACTGTAGGTGGCAAGAGTCACCGATTCAGTGTCATGATGGTTGAGCCGGATAGGGTGGGGGAAATGTGCATGGTCTGGTAAATATCCACTTCGGGTGTTGTCGTATTCATATCCACTGTACGGCATGGGCATCGCCCACCACTACTCCTCACACCTGCTGACCTGCAACTGGATACTCAGCCCTCGGGGTACGGCCTCATCAATTTGTTGGGCTTGAGTTAATACTGCACCAGGAGCCATCTTGGGGTCGGGTGCTCCCTACTGCCTTTTCTGCTGTCAAAGTCTGCTCCCAAAGGGGTTAAACCACCCCTAGTCCCTCTGGTGTAGACTCAATGGGCCAAAACATGGAGGCTAGGGAAGTGAATTAATGGCCTTATGAACAAAGAATGGCCTTGCTTTTCATCAATCGGGGAACTCTAAAGGGACCAGAAAGTTGTGAGCACTAGAAAACGTAACATGAGGCCATCTTGGGGGGGGGGGTTTGAATTCCTCACCAACCAATTGTGGTGTTTCACGGGAGGAATGGGGGAAAATACACAGAATGGTCGGAGGGCAGCAGAGCGAATAAGCCACTCACCCAGGTCTCAATGTGGGATCGCATCGTTCTCGTCGTACGCCATCTTGAAGATAGAAGACTGGCGGATCATTGCCATTTTATGGATCCGACTGCTGGTTGAAAATTGTCAGATCGAGAGACATCCGTAGAACCCGGTGATTGGGTGTCAGCACAGCAAGAGTAGGAGGCAGCTTTTTGTAAAAGTAAAGAAGCCGCAGCCAAATCACCAGAGAGGACAGGACAGAGGTCCAAAAGGCGGAGGGACCTGGGATTAGTACTGCCAGTGACTGTGCAGAGGCAGGGCCCAGAACAATTCCCAGTGCTCTGGCGGCTTACACGTTGCAGAGACGAGGGAGGCACGTCCACTAGTCAGCCAGAGTATGCGGTGGGGGGGTGTGGTTCTGGATCCGGAGCTCCAGAGGCTGCTCAGGAACCGGGAGGCTTCCTACAGCGGTGGCAGCTCATGATCTGGAGGCTTCCTACAGCGGAAGCAAAGCGAGGTCAGCAATTGCAGCCCCAATCGAAGCGATGCGTGATTGAGGGGGTCTTCAAGGCGGCATGAAGACCAAAGGTTGGCATTGGCAGTCCGACCAGTGGATTAGTGTTGCCGGTGGCTATGCAGTGGCAGGGTCCAGATCTATACCCAGAGCTCCTGCATGGATGCATACGATGCAATGATGAGGATTCATGACTGGAGTGCAGTGCGATACGGTAAGCCAGCCAAATGCCCGCACTGGCAGCCGTATCAGAGGGGGACCCTGGGAAAGTCACGACAATGCGGCCCTGCCCACGATGATGAGAGAACGGCGATGAGGAGAGGCAAGTTTACCCCAAGGGAAATTCATCCAGCCGAGGCGAAGTGTGTCCATTGGCGGTGCAGCCCTGATTTCGGTGCATCCGAGGGTGGAGGAGTAGTTTCCCGCTTGGCTCGGTGGGCTTGATTCTGTAGAGAAGCGGCGAGGTGAAGGAGCGTCTGGTCCTTGGAGTTCATTTTTTCGGGTAGGACACACGATGTAGTAAAGGTCCGTTGCTAGATGGGTGAGTGTTTGTGGCTAGGGGGTGGATGGCAGGGTAAACGGAAGGAGATTTACTGATTTTGAAAATCCCTGACTCAGGAGCTTCAGGGTAGAGCTCCTGCTCTGCGGCCATCTTCTATGTAGTGGTGCTGGTGTACATTAATTTCCACCTGTGAATGGTGTTCATCGTCCCCAAGTGTTCTCTAAAAGCTTTCTTACTGTGTGTTCACAAGCAGGGAGACTCATGTTGGGGCCTCATTTGACCTTCTTTGTACCACTCGCGTGAAGGTGAAAGTATTTTGTTCAAACCATTGAATATGACTCTATGGACATTGGGCTTAAGATCAATGAAGCTTGGTGTGAGGGTTGGCTAGCCTTCAGTAGCTCATAATGATTTTCACCGATCAGAAGTAACTCCCTACAGAAAAGGATGGAGACCCCTGTTTTAGGCTGTGCAGCTTGAGTTCGTACCTCTCATGATAAATTTGTGTTAACAGTATTCTTCCACGAACTCGTTTTTCTGTAATAAGCCGGCCTTTATATCTTGTTCTAATCTCGTCACATTTGATGGGCATTCACAGAACGAGGTCAAGTGTCAAGCTGTGTTTTTGTGGGAGCCTGGCGTCTATTTTGCTTTCGATGACTTTAAAGTGAGAGCATTTATCGGAAAGAGGAATGGAGCGTACTTTCTCCATGAAGCCTGCCTCTGCTCTGTTTTTTAAACTTTATTTTAGACATAGCCATGTCAAAAGGTATCTAATTCTTAATCTGCGCAAAACATTAGCTTGTTTTTTGCAAAATTCCTCCTCTTTGAGTCCATTTAATTTGGGAAACTGCCTTTTTAGGTAACAAAGTACAAAACTGCATTTTATTCTCCGTGTCAAGCAAACATATTGTGATCTTGGGCAATTTACACTGTTTATGGCCCATGCACTGTCAAGCAGATAAGATCTTTTCTCAGGAACGAGCCTGCCAAATTGTAACACAATTTAACAATACTTGGTATGGTTTTTGCATTGATGTGTAAAGCATATGCTTTATTTATGACGTCTGTGGCAACTCTATTTGGAGAGTTGGATACATTTAAAGACTATTTCCTCATTTCTTTTTGCAGACACTAGGGTCATAATTTGAATGGTGCAGTGGCACAGGGCTCAAAATGTCTTGGTAACCCACTGAACACTGGTTATTGTTATATTTTACTACTAAACAAGTAGTCACAATTACCTTGCAGGCACTAGGGTCATGATCTGAATGGTGCAGCAGGTACAGATGCCAAAAGGTCTAGGAAGCAAATTGAACACAGATTATTATTGCTATATATTATTATTGAACAAGCAGTCATAAGTGCAGTTACCATGCAAGCACTAGGCCATGATGTGAATGGTGTAGCAGGTGCAATGGCACTGGGGCCAAAAGGTCGAGGAAAGCCGCTGAACAACGTTATCTTTTTTTTTTTTTTTCTCAGTAAGTATAGTTTTATTTGATATGACTTCTTATAACAGTAAAACACTACAGCATGAACAGGTGAGTGAAAATGTGCCTGCTAAATGTTGAAATATATTAGTTAAAATGTCATTACATCGACCAGAAATATATTTGTGTAAATACCAACACCAAAAAGAAATTAGCATAAAAATGTATTACATTGCATAAATATGAATAAATACAGAAAGAAATGCAGAGAAAGTAAATATCATTAAACCAGGAGTCCTAATAACTCTGGTTGCATCGTTTTCTGCCTCTGATTTTAGCTGCCGATCTCCTCTCAGCCAGTCTTCCTCTAGCAGATCGAGAAACAGAATTGTGCCCATAGAATTCCCATGTTCCGAAAGTACCCTCATGTCTGTCAACCTATTGATCATAAAACCTGTTCTTCCCTCTATCAGTCCTATGACCAATAAATATTATCAAACCTTTTCTTTTTGAGCTTGTGGCAGTAAAGTACAATGAATGAATGAAATGAAATTTATAAAGCGCGATGGCTACCCGTAGGCTTCCCAGCGCTGCAGACAGACAGGCAAGAAGCAGAAGACAAGGAAGGAAGCTTAAAACAACCAGGTTTTTAGTGACCTGCGGAAGGATAAGAGATTAGGTTCCTTACGTAGTTGAAGTGGAAGAGCATTCCATCCAGTGGCACCATTATATGAAAGGTGTGCCTCGGAGTTTACAGACCTCCACGGACGCTAAGCAGAACTACGGGGGAAGGCTGCTGCTTTGATAGCTCAGGGACTGCGAGGACCAAGGGGCCCAGCGCCAACCACATCAGCCTCACCTGGTCGCTCTTCCCGGAGCCGCCTCCCTGCTTCCAATCAACGCCTCGCGGCCCCCGCTCCGCGGGAGCCGCCCGCTGGTTCATTCAGGATAAAAGCTTGGACGAGCCCCCATTCGTGCTGTGTGCCTCGGAGTTTACAGACCTCCACGGACGCTAAGCAAAACTACGGGGGAAGGCTGCTGCTTTGATAGCTCAGGGACTGCGAGGACCAAGGGGCCCAGCGCCAACCACATCAGCCTCACCTGGTCGCTCTTCCCGGTACCGCCCCCTTGTTGACGCCCCCTGTCATTACCATCACAACCTTGTTACGCGCTAGCGGAACGTGCGCGGGGCGAAGACCGGGGCGAAGACCGGGCCGTTTGTGGTCGGTAGTGGTCGGGGCGGGCCACCCCCCTAAAAAGGGCCGCCCCAAACGAGTTATACACTTTGCTGTTATTGTGAGTACATGCGCCATCGTTGATTGGTGAACTGTTTATCCAGCATTTGTTGCCCATATTTAGCACGCCAATATTGTAGTGTGTTCTGGACATATCTAGCTAATTTTATTTTCTTTTTACCGTCGGAGGTTTATCTGTTATTCTCCACGGTGTCCCTTCTCTGTGTTTATTTGCTCCCTCCCTAAACCATGACCTCCTTAAGGTCTGGTAGGAAGGTGGCTCGGGGTAGCCTAGGGGGTCAAGTAACAGGGACCCTTGACAATTTTATTACCAGAGCTGCTCGTGTTCTTGAACACGAGATTTTATTAACGGAAAAAAGATTGTCCCTTGAACTGTCTGCTAAAAGATCTTCTCTTGGCAACATTATGACAGCTGTCTCGCCTGAAAATAGCCAGCCCCAACCTCTTCCCAATATGTCAGGTAATTCCCCAAATGCACTACCGGACACCTCTGTTCATTGCCCGTTGGTGGATTTCCACGAGATAACTAGTACCCCCGACACCAGCGGTGATTCAATTATTGATAGCACTTGCATTCCACAGTCCGCCTTTGACCAGCTATCCACTGTAGCACCGACCCAGGCCCACAAGCCTAGGCGCATCCCGAGTAAAAGGAAATGCAAGGGAGCCCCTCCCAAGGGGAAACGTGCTAAAACCTCTAAAGTGTCTAATTCACACAAATCTGCAAATACCTGTGAAGCTCCTAATTCCATCACGTCTGTTAGCTCCTATTTGGCAACCGGTAGTTTGAGGTCTTTGCACCCTTCCACCCCTCAACCAAATGCAGACTCTTTTACCTCTGACTTTCTGAAGCCTGTAGAGAAGCTATTTAAATCACTACTCCTTCCATTATTAGAGCGAGTTACTCGACTCGCTACCTCGCTTGGGAAGATAGAGGGCATGGTGTTTACCAACACGTCTTTGCTGGAAAAGATTGCAGTGTCTTCCATCGTTCCTACAACTTCCACTAGCATAGACAGTTGACAAAACTGGGCTTGCTTCCACGGCCATTACACACTTGGATGGAGCATTACCTAATATCTCTGCTCCTACCGACCAGGCCGTGGAAGCTCCTCGTCTTCATGTCAACATTGAGGTCCCGACAGAATCAGATCGTAACACCAACACCGCCATTAATACTAACAACATCTCTACTAGTAAGCCCAACATTGAGGATGCTGACTCCCTTCAAAATCTCCCATGTATCAATCTTCCACCCGAGTCCCAGCCTTACACAATTATAATGACCGGTGTTCCTCGGCTCTTACAGGCAAAGCCCGAGTGTCATAGTGAGCTGAAGAACAAAGTCTCACACTGGTTAAATATCAACAGGCCTTTACCTGCTGGACTACGGGCTGAAATATTGACTGTACGTAGGGTATGTTGGTTGGGCAACAGAGCCAAACAAGTGGAGGGTGATTGTGTGATTATAAATTTTCGCGACCCTAGGGCTGTGAGGCACATTCGCTCTTTTCCTAATACCTCGGGAGCGACAGGCATATCCACAGTGGATTTGTCATACTTTTATCCTCACAACCCCCCAGAATCAATACGTGACACGTCTCTCGCTTGGGAAAGGGTTAATAGGATCTCCCACCGACAGATAAGGTCGGATTTCCATCTCCCACTGTCAAATTTTTATGCCCCCCTGACCTCCTTAGATGGGGTTGACTGACAGTTATCTAACCCGGTAAACTCGAGTAACTTGCGGGAGGTTTGCCTTGGTCCAGTTATTACAGAGCATACAGGGAGTGGTGATTTATGGGGCGCTCAAGTTGGTTTGGTTACTATGTCTCCCAGTACCCCGCTTCTTTCACCAACTAGCCCACCCTTCACCCCCACCGATCCTCGCCTATCTGAAAGTGAGACTGGGGGTCCCATCAACATTGTAATTGCCCCAGCCACTACGGGCACCGCTTCTGCAGCATCGTGCATTATGCCATCTAGTTCTATGCCCCTGACCATGGTATTGTGGAATGTTGCGGGCCTCAGCAGTAGGGTTACCTCGGTAGACTGGTCAGGCTGGGTAAACATGCACGACATCCTGGTTTTACAGGAAACCTGGGCTGTGGACCCGATCTATCTTTCCGGGTATGTACATTTTTCCAAGGGGGCTACCCGTGGTACCAGGGGCCGCCCGTCCG
Organism: Triturus cristatus; assembly: GCF_964204655.1. Classification (NCBI taxonomy): domain Eukaryota; kingdom Metazoa; phylum Chordata; class Amphibia; order Caudata; family Salamandridae; genus Triturus; species Triturus cristatus. The sequence continues at coordinate 817,480,465 of NC_140593.1, read as the reverse complement.
GCGGGCTCTGTATATGGGTCAAGCAATCTCTTGGATAGTCCCCTAAGGAAATGGCCATCGATAGTCCAGATCTACTAATTATCTCCTTGCAACGCCACAATGAACCTGAAGTTTTAATTATAAATGTTTACAATAGAGGCCTCCCTGGTGGACGTGGTACTAACACCTTTTTACTATTAGATGGGTTTCTGGATACTATCAATATAGACACTAATGTTTATATTGTGGGCGATCTAAATTGCTGCTTTGAACCCCTGCTCCCCACCCTTGACTCACTAACTTGGGAAGTGGATGCGATTCTAAACATCCCTCCTCTCGATCTCCCGCCTATCATGAGGTGGACTGAGTCTGCCACCCAGTGGATGGGATTATGTATGGAGAGGGGATTCAGGGCCGCCAATGGGAGGACTGCCTCTGATAAGGGTGGAAAGATGACTTTTTCAGATGGTCGACGTCGTAGCAGCAGAATCGACTATGCCCTTGTTAAAATCGAGTTCTGGTCCACATTAGGTGATATGGCGGTTTTCGACTGCCCAGAGAGTGACCATAACCCGCTGGTCTTAAGTCTCCTACTCCGACCAACACATAGAACCGAACCCTCTGAAATAGTGACTGCGGAAGCCGTTTTAACCAATGACCAACGGCGTGTACGCTGGGATAAGGTTGCAATTGATGTTGAATTATTATCCGAGATTAGCTCCAAGGTATCGGTGCTCTCGATGATCTACAGTCTCTTCAAAGCACTGAGGACGTAGTTGGCAAAGCTACTCGTGTACATGACCTTCTCTTTACTGGCCTTAAATTTCTTTTCACAAAACCCTGTAAGGCTAAGAAACCCGCTACTTTAAAACCATCTTCTTGGTATAATAAAGCTTGCCGAGAATCATTTAGCAACCTAAAATTTGCTATTGCAAACAAAGACCCAGACAACACCAGAATGGCTAGGAAAATCTATAAGAGGGCTAAAGCCAAAGCCAAGGCCAAGCAAGAGTGGGATAACGATCACTGGAACGACCTTCTGGCAGCCAGTAAACATCGGAACCTAACCCTGTTCTGGCACATTGTTAAGTGGGGCAACTCGCAGAACAGCCAGGTCCCTACTAATCACGTTCCCCCAGACGTCTGAGTGACACATTTTGAATCCCAGTTTTCGAATCCCCCACAGGTTGAGGGGCCTGCCATAGCAATATTCAGGGATCTGTCCATCGCCTCGACCTTAATATTTGACTGTGCTGAGGTTGAAAAGGCCTTAAGTAAGGTTCCAAGTGGTAAGGCGCCGGGAACGGACTGTGTTCCCACGGATCTCTTTAAATCTGACCCTGGGAATTGGGTGCCTTACATCTCACACTTTGCCAACGCCGTAGCCAGAGGGGCCGCTATTCCTGATTCTTGGGGGGGGGGGGGCTGAGATTCTCCCCATTTTTAAAAAAGGCGATCGCTCCTGCCCGGGGAACTACCGCCCAATTAGTCTTATTGACTCTGTCCAGAAAATTATCGCTAGAATGATCTTCGCTCGAATTCAGGCTTGGATTGAGCAGGAGGATATCATCTCTCCTCTGCAAGCCGGTTTCAGACCGTGTATTAGTACCATCGACCAGGCATTCAAATTCCAATTGATTGTCTGGAAAACGGTCTATTTGTGTGGCGGTACATTATATGCTGCCTTTGTAGACCTCCGGTCAGCATTTGACCTAGTCAACAGGACGAAACTTTGGAGTGTATTGGCCGAGCTAGGGCTCCCAGCCGATCTTCTGAATATCATCATTAGGCTCCATGATAACAACTTTGCACAAGTTCGCTGGGGGAAACAGGGCCAGGTTACCGATCGTTTTAGGGTCAACCGGGGTGTCAGGCAGGGGTGCGTCCTTGATCCCACTTTGTTTTTATTGTTTATTAATAGTGTTGTACAGTATTACTCCAACACTTCGACGGACGCCCCTACGTTGGGAGGTACCAAAATTCCACTCCTTATGTTCGCCGATGACACCCTACTCCTCTCCCAGACCCTGTCTGGACTACAGGTGGCACTTAATGTTTTCACGAACTTTTGCTCTGACTTTGACCTGTCTGTCAATGTGTCCAAAACCAAATATATGGTTTTTAACAAAGGGAGAGGCGTGAAGGGTCACGTTTCCATGGACAAAGCCCTGCTTGAACGTACCAATATTATGACCTATCTAGGGGTGGTTTTTGAAAATAAGTTGGATTGGAGGCCACAAATTGAGGTTTTATCTTTAAAATTTGCCCAGCTGTCTGGTTGCCTAGTTAAAGAACAAAAGCAATCCCAGTCGAGAATGATAGGCCCCCCCATTAAAATCTTTAACGTTAGGATCAATTCGGCGATCCTTTACGGCGCCGAACTTTGGGGTTTCGCCGATCTTTCTCTTCTGGTTAAGGCACAATATAAATTTCTTAGAATGCTCACGGGCCTTCCCTGCTCCACCCCTGTTAAACCGCTCCTGCTGGACCTTGGCTGTCACTCGTTTGACGACATTGCAAGGTTTAAGCCACTGGCCTTTTGGAGGCGTTTATGGACAGTCCCCGAGTTGAACCTTTATGCCAAGGCCTTTCTCGATGTGCGATCCATCCTGGGGGCTGGCAACATCCCCTGGTTCAAACAGACTAAACAACTCCTGGACTCTATGGGGTTAGGTAATCTATGGACCGATCCAGCTAATAACCCCTTTCCCTCCAAGAAAGACTTTAAGGGCCTTTATTGGTCAATGGTGCAGCAAAAACATTCAAATTCAGCTACTGCAGAGTCTTTGACAGGAAGGTTCCTAGCCCAAAAAAGAATCCCTCTCCTCGAAGCTTACTGGGACACTATCACCAGACCTTGTGACAGGAAACTTTACCATCAATTTAGGGTAGGCTCACTTCCGACTAATTCTTTTACCAAAAAATAAAAGGGTGCTTCCAGTGATTCCTGTAAAAGATGTTTGGACTGTATAGATTCTGTTGGCCACATCTTTTTTGTTTGTCCCGCTTATGCCGCACCCAGAGCTAAATGGCTCAAACCATTATGTCGTACTCTGGGTACAAGACAAGGGTCAGAAGCACTTGAAATATTGAGATTTGAGCCTTGTGAATATGTTGCCATTGCTGTCGCTAAATTTCTGGCTTGGGTTTGGTTTATCCGAACAAAGAGGCACTAGGTTACAGCATTATTCTTATGTATTCTGTTCATGTTTTGTTTTCTTTTATGTATTTTCTATGTATTGTAACTGTCTTTTATGATGTAATACATCGACAATAAAGACTAATGAATGGAATGGAAAAGGAGCAGCCACCACATCTGGCCCTTCTTATTCTGGGTTGAAGGGCAAGAAAAGGTCCAGATGACCGAAGGTCTTTCTTCGGATGATAAGGGGTGATGAGTGACTGAAGAATAGGGGGGCCCTTCTTCCAGAAGGTTTTGTGGGCCAGGCACATAGCCTTAAACTGGATCCTTTGTCTGATAGGCAGCCAGTGCAGGCTCTTTAATGCCTGTCTGGCAGAGTGCCAACGAGGAACCTGCAGAAGTCTACGGGCGGCACAATTCTGCATTACTTGGAGCTTGTTGATGGTGTACTGAGGTGCTCCCAGGTATAAAGCATTACCATAATCCAGAAGAGAAAGGATCAGTGCTTGGACCATAATCCTTCTAGCGTGGAAAGGGAGAAGGGGAAGAAGCTTATACATAGGCTTTCCTGTTTTCAGTTTCTATTTTTGGTAAATTCTGGTGGGGTTTTTTCAGTGTTTTCAAGTGATTTCAATACCTTAATAAAAAAGTTATCAGTGGTTACACATTTTCGCGCCACTAAAAACAACAGAAAAAGTGTTTCTCCGGTGTTTATAGAACGTTTTGCTTTTATTATTCCTGCTGATAGAACATGGTATATAGACAGTCTATGTATAGTGTATGAGTCCAAATAGATTTTTGCAAATTAAACTTATTGTAGTACACCATGCAATACTTCTTCAGTGAGTCTTTGGTCATGTGCGCTCGCTCTTTCCTTCCCTTGTAAACTTCTGTGAATGGCCCTCTCAACATTGGCACTTGAGACGGGCAACACCAAAACAGCCAGTACACAATTTGTTAACTCTGGCCACTGACATAGCTTTCCATGCCAATATTGGTGCACTTGAAGATTGCGATTCTCTGCAACATTTGCATTGAGCTGGGCGCTTATGCCCTCAGAGTTATTGAAGTGGTCAAAAATGATCAAAGATCCTCACATTTCTTGCCTTTGGCATCATCACTCAGCAAAAATTCTGTAAACTGTTGCCACATGGATAATATAGCATTCATAGGCCCTTGGACTTAGAACCATCAGTTATTGGACACAGTTGGGATGACTCTTTCTTTGAGGCCACACACAAAGCACACAATTATAAATATTTGCGTTTTAGTTCCTGTGCATAAGAAAACAGTGCACCAGAATGGACTAAAAAGTCAGTAGCATCCCTCAATCACTCTGAAGATTGTAAAGATGCTTTCAGCATACCATCTAACAAGTGGCAAGGATCTTCTTCCGGCAATCACTTCAGCTCGGGTATCAATTTTGACAGGTCATCCAACTTTTTCATATATGTAGTGAATCACTGCAAATACAAACAATATCACTCCAATCTTTGTTGAACTTGGAAAGAACCTTTTTTTGCAGAGCATTCCAAGTGACACCACTTTTTATGTTTTCCAAAAGTCTGGTGCCATGTTTTCACCACTATCCCAGATGCTTGGTGATAGCACTCTTTATACATATACTTGTCACTATACCTTGCATTGAATGTTTAAAGCCTCAGGTGTTGGCAATTCACCTACTATCAATACTGACCCGCTAGAAACTGGTGGCTGATGTATTAAGGGTTTTTACCCATTCTCTGTTGGTAAATGTGATGACACATATTAGGAAAGATTTTTATGAAACCAGCCATTTTACCTATCCGCGAAAGAATCAAATGCAGCCAAAATATCAAATATGATTTTGATGTTTCCTGATTCTCTACAGTTTATAAAATAATTAAACGAGACCTAAAACATGCTTCTAAACCCTGCATCTTTAGACCAAAGACCACAAAACTGAAAAAAATAAAAGGAACAAGAAACAATATTTTAGAGGCATCCCTAAACAAAACTCAAGCAGTCATGTTAGCCCAGTCTTTCTTACTGCTAGCTTGTATAACAAAGTTATATTTTATTGGCCGCTTCAGGAAGAAAAAAATAACTCTTTCACACTCCTTTTCTTTTCTTTGAATGGCATTTAGTTTGTGGATGTGCAGGTGTTTTTTCAGTGTTTATGTTTTCACTGGTGAGCGCTATTTCTCTGTCAGTGGGGTTTTATCAGTTATTATAGGTTTAAACCTAAAACCCCACAGCCTACTTATACAGCATCCTTAATAGCCCGAAGCAGAAAGTTTATCTGCCTGGTGACTGAATGAAAGAGTGATCAATCCAGATGCCTAGGCTTTTTTTTTTTGCGAAAACCTTTATTGTACATAAAAAATCAATACAAACATGGGCCTACAACCACCAGGGCCGGCCGCTAATATGTACATGATCAACAACATCAGGGCAGCAACAGGCCCCCTGGGGCCCAGCCGAATTAACGAGTTACTGAGTACACCTCAGAGATTATCAGGATACATAGATTTTAGAAATACAAACAAAGAAAAAGAAAATAACACCAAAAAGCAAGGTGGAAACCATCGAAAAAGGGGGTGTCTAACCACATCCGGGGAACTGCACAATACATACTCCACCCTCAGGTGGACAATGAGGATGAGCAAGAGGGAGGTGGGGGCGACGGGAGAACCACAACCGTCTACAGGTAAAATGTAATAGTCCGGGAACCTCAGGATCAGGGGGACAAGGCAGCATCAGATGTGTCCACGAGGGGGGGCGTGCAGATGTTCCCTCGGTACGTGTTCCACTGGCCCCAGATTCTACCCCACGCCCCCGGCTTACCCCAAGACACATACAGTCTTCTCTCTGCACATGCACCAATCCATGCTCTCCTTCCATACTGACACAGTGGGAGGCCGTCGGGAACCCCAACGCTGTGCGATGTCCCTCTTAGCAATCATGTTCCCAAGGGCCTCCCACCGAGTCTGAGCCGCATTATAGTCATTAGGCTCCCACACGTTCAACAAACATCGGCGAGCCTCGGGCAACAAAGCGACCCCAGTGACGCATTCCATGACAGCATGCACCCGGCGCCAATACTCCGCTACCTCACAGCACTCCCAGAGAACATGGAGAAAAGTGGCGCTGAGCCCACAGCCGCGCCTACAGAGCCCGTCTTCAGAAAAACCCATCAAAACTAAACGAGGGCCCGTCGCGTAGACACGGTGGAGAATTTTAAGCTGGACAAGACGGAGACGCACGGGTATGGCCACTTCCTTAGGGGAGGACAGCGCAGACTGCCAGTCCTCATCGTCCAGTTCCACACCATCCCCGGTCCACGCCTCCCGAAGGCGCATGAGGAGATCCGCCCGCACGTTTATTCGTTTTTTATAGATAAGGGAAATAGTACTGTCGGGCAAGTGACCGTCAAGTATGCGGTCCTCGAGTGGCGAAGACACAGGGACTGCAGTCCCAGCCCCGAAGGCCGAGAGCAAGGCGTGCCGAACCTGGACGTACCGAAAGAACTCCCGCTCACTCAATTCGTACTCACACTGCAACGCAGCGAAGGATTTAACCGCACCCTTCACCCAAAGGTCACCTACTCTACTGATGCCAATCGTGTCCCAACGCTCGAAGCCCTTCGTCGTCCAGAGGCTTCCCAATCTTTCAGACGCAAACAGAGGGGTCGCACCCGTCAAACGCTCATTCCAGCCCATGGCCACATTCGCAGCCCTCCACACGCGCACAGCAATCTTAGTGGGACCGGTTAAGTTCCTCCCAGCCGATCGAGAGTAAAGCGCTCTGTTAAAGTTGCCACCAGGCAACAAAAATCTATCCATTTCGAAAGCCGGATTCGGACCAGGTGCGTACGTTGCATGGTTAATAGCAGATAGCTGGGAGGCCCAATAGTACCTCCTGATGTCCGGGAGCGCAATGCCCCCGTCATACCAGGGGAGAGTCAGTTTTGCAAGAGCAATACGTGCACGACCATCCCAAACAAGCCTCCTCTGTAAGCTCTCCACCTCCCGGAAGTAGGCCGCCGGAATAATATCAAAGGAGTTCTGAAGTGCGTAAAGGAATCGGGGAAGAGACATCATTTTAAAAAGCGCCGCACGACCGAGGGGAGACAAGGGAAGCTTACACCAACGGGCCACGTCTAACCTCAATCTCCGAAGTGGAGAGAGGAGATTATGCTCGTAGCGGATCGCCGGGTCCAATGAGACGTACACCCCCAGGTACGTAAAGCCGGAGTGGGACGCCTTAATAGGAAAACGAGAAGGCAAGAGAGGAAAGTCACCGGATATAGCATAGACACAAGATTTGGACCAGTTAATTATCAAACCAGAGTTCTTGCCGAAGGAAGTAAGGATGTCAAAGAGCACATTGAGTGACTGACGTGGTGAGGTGAGGTACAAAAGAATGTCATCCGCGTACAACGAAACTCGATCCTCGAAGCCAGGGGCCCACCGGATCCCTCTTATCGACGGTTCCCAACGAAGCCAAGCAGCGAGCGGCTCCAAAGCCAGAGCGAAGAGCAGGGGAGACAACGGACACCCCTGCCTAGTGCCTCTCCCAAGAACGAAGGGCCGGGAAACCCTTCCATTAACGACAACCTGAGCCAACGGAGCAGCGTATAAGAGTTTAACCCAACTAATAAATCCCGCCCCGAGTCCAAACTTTGCCAGGGCGGCCCAAAGATACGGCCATTCTATCGTATCAAAGGCCATCGTGGCGTCCAAGGAAACCAAGATGGCCGGCTCTGAGAGATATTCCGCCCTTGCAAGTACGCCATGTAGGCGCCGCAAGTTAAGGGCCGTATTCCGGTGCGGGATAAAACCGGATTGGTCCGGATGCACCAGGTCACAGATAACCGTAAGCAGGCGATTAGCAAGAACCTTGGCAAGGATTTTCAGCTCAGCGTTCAACAGAGAAATAGGCCTGTACGTGGTGCAACGGTCCCGAGGCTTACCGTCCTTGGGAATCACGACTATAGTGGCCAAGCGCTGGTCAGCAGGGAGAGAACCAAGTTCAAGTGACTCCGAAAACATACGACGGAGAAATGGCGCAATTTTATCCGGTTGCAGTTTGTAAAGTTCAATAGGGAGTCCGTTGGGGCCCATAGCCTTGCCTGAGCGAAGGGAACGAATCGCGGTAGCAATCTCGTCGACCGACAACGGGGCATCTAACTGCTCACGCTCATCCACCGACAGGCAGGGCAAAGCAATATCCTTCAACAAGTGACGGGAGTCAGCCTCATCCCTATCAGACACCGGGGAGTACACAGCACGGAAGTAATCAGCGAAACACTCCACAATCTCACCAGGGTCAGTCACACTCACTCCGACGTCTGAAGCACGGGGACCACTCGATTCACTCTCTCCTTCTTATCAAGCCAAGCAATCAATGTACCCGCCTTATCCCCAGCATCATACAGTCTACCCTGCTGTTCCCTATATATTGTTCGAGCAGCCTCCGTAACAAGGGATTTATATTCGAATGGCTTCAGGCTGAGAGCGTGGAGCCCGTCCTGAGTGACAGCCGTCTCCAAGGCAGCCTCCAACCCCGATATCTCGGCCTCCAACGCAACCACCTCCCCGTTATTAGCTTTCTTGGCCTCCACGATCAGGGATAGGGCGTGTCCTCGGAGAACCATTTTGAAAGCCTCCCACAAGGACACAGAGGACAAGACTGACCCCTCATTCTCAAGAAAATACTGGTCAAGCGACTTAATGAGACCCTTGCGGATCTTGGGGTCACGGGGGCGACCCGCCCGGCGGATCGCATCCCGGTATCGAAGAGGAGCCACAATGGGGAATGATCGGAAATGCCCCGGGCCAGGTGCTTAACCTCCCGGACCCGGGTGGTCTGGGCAGCTGGCATAAGAAAGTAATCTAGTCTGGAGAGACTCCCATGAGCCCCGGAGTGAAATGTGTACTGACTCTGTGTCGGATGTATCAACCTCCAGCAGTCCACTAGGCCAAAAGTGTCCAAGAACCCGCCGAGCCACGCCTGGGCGGCAGAGAGGGCTCGGAGGGTGACGATCCAACTCGCCAGAAATCACGGAATTAAAATCCCCACCCACAAGCAAGAGACTATCAGGAAGTTCAAGTAACATACGACCCACATCAGAGAAAGTGGAGGTCTGGAGGCCCGGGGGAACATAGACCGAGACCAATGAAAGAGTCTGACCCTCCCACCGTCCAGTCAAGGACGCATAGCGCCCTCTATCATCAAGAGTAACTTTGTCAATCTCAAGCGGGAGGGAAGATCGCAGTAAGATGCCCACCCCTCTGGATCCAGTGGTGAAGCCAGAATGCGCAACCAAACGGTAGCCCCCCCCTGTTCATGGCATGACATACATTACCCACCAAGTGCGTCTCTTTAAGGAATACCACATCAGGGGCCAATCGGCGCAAAAATTGCAACACCACCCCACGTTTGATACGGTCCCCCAATCCGTTGACGTTCCAAGACATGAGTTTCAACCTGTCCCCCCCCACCCCCCCCCCAACACAAGAAGCTGGAGTCCCCGGGCACGCAGCCAGACACCTAAAACTGAAAGGAAACAAACACACCGCCTTGAAAAGAAAAAACACACAACCCAACAACCACTGTCCCCCCTCCCACCCCCACGCCATTACAACTCCCCCCACCCTGCACCCCTGCAGACTATACAGCCCCCCCAACTTGCAGTGTGCCTGTCGCCCTAACAATCCCATGCTACAAAAAGACCCTAGAGGAGTGAAGGGACCCGTCCCCGCCCGCATCCAAACAGCACATTAATAGACAAAATATACAATTGAAGTAGAACCTGGCTGGGCGCAGAAGGAAATGTCAAAGTAGAGGACCAAGAATCATTCCTGCGGAGGCCCTCCGCCCTCAGCACCGCCAGTACGCCCAGATCGTTCGCCCCGGTCCGGCAGGGAGTCTAACCAGTCACTCACAATATCAGGGCGTTCAAAAAAGATAGTCCGATCTTCATATTCCACACGAAGCCTGGCAGGGAAAAGCATAGAGTATTTAAGTTCCAAATCTCTAAGACGGCGCTTCACCCCCTGAAAGCCCATTCTCTGTTTCTGAACGTGTTGGGTGAAGTCCGGAAAGAAGTTAACGGAGGCATTCTCATAGTTAACTGGGCCGTGTACCCTCGAGGCCTGCAGGATCGCATCCCGGTCTCTGTAGTGAAAAAGTTTTGCAATAATAGGCCTCGGGGGAGCTCCTGGTCGAGGCCTACCGCCCGGGACACGATGAGCACGCTCCACGGCAAAGAACTTTCTCAGGCCTGAAGGAGCAAGATGATTGAGGACTAGATCTTCGACCATGAGGTCCACCGGACGATTGTCGAGAGTCTCCGGCACACCTATGACGTGGATATTATTGCGTCGTGCCCGACCCTCGAAATCCTCCAGCCGGCGGGATATCGTGTCGTTCGCCGACTTTAGATCGCCAAGAGTTGCCTGGAGGTCTGATACATCCGTGACAAGAGTGGATGTCCTCAAGTCCAGCGATTGAACCCTCTCGTTAGTCTTAGAGAGATCCGCCCGAATTAGCGTGACATCAATGGCAACCGTGTCAATTTTACGGGCCAGAGCCTCGTACTGCAGGGCGATGGTCTCCCTTATGCCGTTGATGGCACCCATAACGTCTTGCAGCGACAATTCCGTGGGCACGGACGGGCCACCACCAGAGTCTGTCACGGTGGCACTTGCTGGCCCGGGGGATTCTTTACCCTGGGTATAACGATCCATGATGTTACTCTGGACTGGTCCCCCACGGTGGGATGTCTTGGTCCTCCGTTTCTCGGGATCCCCCTTGCCCGCCATGTTAAGCGATGCTCACTGGAGGGGTCCGCCAGGACCGATAGCAAAGGGGTGCCAGCAGATCAGACACCGACTGTCCGAGAGCCCGCTCGGAAAAGTGGAGAAAAAGGCACAAATCAGTCCAGTACAAAGGCCGGAGGATGCCCCAGTCGCGCGAAGCAGCTCCTCAATCAGGCCATGCAGTAGTGCAAAAGCGAAACCGAAAGTGGGGGAGCGGTCATTGGCAAGGCTCCAATGCCGTTGTTGTTCAACTACTCCCCGGCCCCACAGTTCACCAAAGCACCGGGCACAGCTTCCAGGTGGGCCTCCAAAATGCAAGACGTTATATTTCAGGTCTCCCAGGTCCGATTTTCGTTCTGAAAAGAGGTATGGATTCAGCCAAGGATCATCTTCCAGAATCCGTTCACAAATCCAGGATAATGTCAGGATAAGTTGCGAGGAGCGGCAAGGGTCCGGGGAGCCCTGTGCCTACGCGTCCATCTTGGTTGCGCGCTAGGCTCCTCCCCCGAACAACGTTTTCTTGCTATATTTTACTACTGAGCAAGCAGTCATAAGTGCAATTGCCTTGCAGGCACCAGGGCCATGATGTGAATGGTGCAGAAGGTACAGTGGCACAGGGGCTCAAAGGTCTAGGAAACCCAATGAACACCGATTATTGCTGTATTTTACTACTGAGCAAGCAGTCAGGAGTGCTTTTGTTGTTTAATAATCATTGCACCCAGAGTAACTCCCAGCCTAAAGCATCACTGAAATAAAAGCTGTAACCTATTGTTTTTTTCTGTCTACCTACACCGTATGTTACATTCAGCGCATTTATAGGGCATATTTTCAGTTTCTGTATGGTCCTAAAATGCCTCTGAATCTGAGCACACTAACACCTTGGCATGGACATTCTCCCTTCTGTAAACATTAGCACTTCAGCCTTTGTAACACTATATAAACACTTATAACTTACCATATGGCATTCCATACCAAGCATTGGCAAAACCAATAGGCCTCACCTATGCGAAATCTATTGGCTTTGTCAATGTTTTTTTAGCCATAATATACAGTCGTGCTAGCGTCCGTGCAGCATAACTGAAAAGAAAAGAAAAAAAGCACTATAACAGACAATGCAGCCTGTCATATTTATTTTTCCTTATTACTTTCAGCCATTTGCAACATAGCTAAAAAACATTGGCAACCCCAATAAATCTCACACAGGCAAGACCTATTGGCTTTACCAATGCTTGTTAATAACCAGTGCTGAGGTGTGTACTAGCACAAATCGCCCCCACGTGAAGTCCTACGCATGAAGATAATAAATGTTTTAGCTGTGCATTACACAGAAAAGTGTACAAGAGCCTTATTCAGCCATCTACCTTCCTAGCAATCCCAATTAGCCAGAAAATAAAGTGGGCAATATGGCTCAGTGAGCTAGCCATTTTACTATACATTATTCTTTTATCTTTGGATTGTTTTTTCATCCTGCTATAAACACAAAATGTAAGGTGAATGCTTGCAATAAGTATAACCACTGCCAATTGCTCAGGGTAGCACCCATCCTTTTGCCCACCATGCTACCTCATCTTAGACCGAGCCAGTGCTTAATTTGAGCTGGTGGTTTCTGGTGCTCCACACTGGCACTGAATTGTCAGCACCTGCTCTAGTGACATTCCACCACATGGTGGCGCTGTCTTTGTAAGTTTGAGATCACAACATGTGTGTTGAATAATTCTAAATGTAAAAAAAATGGTATGAATCGTATCATTTGCAGGAGTCCAATGGTTAGAAGTAGTTGGTATTGTAATTGGCAGCACTGACAGGGGTAATGGGTGGTGCAGACTGCAGTGGCCACCCCAGATGGGCCCTGGCACTTACTTTTTTAACAAATTAAGCACAGGACACAGCCTTATGCAAATTAGTATTGACCCTGCTTCAACAGGAATAATCCAGCCTGAACTGCCAAACCAGGTCCTCTCTGAACTGGAAAACAAACAATACAAGACCTGTGTTGCCCTGATTGGGGCTCTTCAGTTTGGTGTAGCTTGGTTCGAGTGGCACAGTGAGCAAGAGATCCATTACTGAGCATACCTTTGGCCACTTAGGGCGTTACATCAAACACACAAAAGGAGATGGGAGGTTGCTTGCAAAAAGGTTGCTTGTGTTAGGTAGGACCTGGACTGGCAGTTTGGGCTGTATTGTTCCCATTTGAGCAGGGACAAGACTGAGTTGCACAAGACTGGGTCCAAACTGAGGTGGCACGGTGTGAAAATAATGATGGACTGTGATGTGACCCCGAGTAATTACCAGAGGCTGAGATTAATTCAAGCATTCCATGCATCACTTTCTGTAAACTTCAATGTGTCTCCCTAAGTGGGACGGGTATGCCCAGAAGTGGATCCCGTACACACTGCCATTGAAACCAAGCTGTACCCAGGTGATGAGCCCTAATCAGGGTGAAACTGGCTCTAGGTTGCTTGTGTTCAACTTTAGGGAGGGCTTGGGCTGGCAATGTGGGCTGGACTGTTACAGGAAGGTCTCGACTGATTCGCACATGTGTGGGTCAAAACTGAGGTGGCATGTTGCGCAAAATAGCGATGGACTGTGATGCAGCCCGATTAATCTAATCAGTCCATCCATCACTTTTTGTATACTTCGGTGTGTTGCCCTAAGTGGGAGGGTATGTCAAACTTGGGTCTTGTGCACACTGTCACTAGGACCAAGCTGTACCTGGCTGATGAGCCCTAGTCAGGGTGAAACTCGTCCTAGGTGGCTTGTGTTCCGGTTCAGGGAGGACCTGGCCTGATTCATTGGAGAAAGGTCAATGATTTGCATACGTATGGGTCCAAACTGAGGTGGCATTGCGTGCAAAATAACCAGGGCTTGAGTCGGGGTACACACGGGTGGACGGTGTCCACCCTGCTAAGAAGTTGAGCCCCACTCTAAAATATGCTGAACACGTCCCGGTGTAACTTTGAGACACTGGGACACATTCAGCAGCGCCTGCTCGTTATCTGCTTTCCTTCCGAACAGCAACGTGCAGACTGGGAGAGGGGTTTTGTTATTTTTTACTCCAGCTGGGCCATAACAAAGGCTGAACTTGTGGGCCCATTTGTCCTGCTTTGTCCGAGTATCCAGGCTGGGACCTGCCTGTAGCCTCACGCCTAGATGTAAGTGCAGAGGAAGGGAACCAAAAGCAGCAGCTCGTTAACACTTCAAAGGCTCATAAGAGAGGCACGATTTTGATTCTGTTCGGACCCCCATATATAATAGATATTAATGTAGTGTAAGAATGCGAGAAATGCGTTACTCTGTCCCAGTGCAAAATAACAATTTAAATACCAGTGTTTTTTATTTAACAGCGCTATTCATCCCAATGTAGGGTGCCAGATCACTTTACATCAAACATGCATATTATATTGTCAATAAAAAACACAAGTTTGTAAATCATTGTACAGGATGTGTTACATAAGACAGTGAGGTTTACTGGTTGTAGGAGTCACCTATCATCCTTCATAGCTCACTGTGCTATACTAGGATTACGCATGGTGTGGTAGGCTGGCAGCAGAGTCAGTTTGTCAATCCTTGGGTAAAGGAACCTGTCACGTGCTGTGATGTCACTTCCTGCAATGCCACGTGCTGTGATGTCCCTTCCTGTGATGCTACCTAACTTGGAGAGTCCCCCACTTTTTTTTTTCCAGGACTTGTGTCCTGAAGATAACGATGAACTGGGATGCAGCCCCAGTAGTTACCAATGGCTGAGAAACATTCCATTCATCACTTTTTGTATACTCTATGCTTCTAGGGTCGATCAAACCATTCCTATATTAATCATATTGCTAGCGCTGAAAAAGGGCATATCACTTTTTCACATGAGCAATCCAAACTTGGCAAAGATCACGCAGAAGAAATCTCAATGTTTTTCAATTCAGTGTGGAGACACCCTGCAGTCACATGGGCGCACAGGGCGCCGAATCCCCAAACTCCTCAGTTGTCAAACCCGTCTAACCAGCCTGAAGATGAACGTTGGAGGGGAGGTTTAGTGCATGTTGGTGCCCTGGCCTATGGGATACCCAGTGCGATAGCAGCGACACTGAAAACAGTGGTCTTCCCGTTTGCACCAAATTTCCCTTACAAGCTATTTCATAAAAAGCTTTAATAATCAAACTCGAGTGCTTCCAAACGTCTGTCTACTAAACTACGCTGAAGGATACAATCGATAATTCTGACACACGCCACTATTTAATCAAGAAGCTGCCTGCGTGACGTAGGAGAGTGACGTAGTTCCCACCCCAACGGCATATTATAGAAGCTGAAGAGCGCAGGGCGCATACGCGAGTGAGTAGTGCACGCGGACACCCTCAGGCGCAGAGCCATCCCCCCACAGCTGTAAAGTCTGCGCCGCACTCCGGGCCTGCTGACTTGGAGCATCTACCTGTCCTGTCAGGATGTTTAAGCGCACCCTGGTCGTGTTTGGAGCCACAGGTGGGACACAAGTTAGGAAAGGGTAAAAGAATCCGATTTGAAGCGAGTGACGCGGACTCTGTCTAGCTGCTTCCCGTCCCGCCCCATGCCAAGTGACCAAACATCATTTTGCATTCTGGACATTTGCGTTGTCCTTTGCTGTTATACGTTTTAGCTGCCAAGTTCCAGCATGCATGCGGCTGTTACCAAAAAAGCACGGACTGGATGGAGGTTGATTGTTATGCGTGGCTGCGCTTTACTTGTTTAAATATGAATAGTGGTTTTATTCGGTGTTCTTACCGTTGTATTCGTGTCCCTCAGACAGCTGCGTGGCTTCCTATAAAGTATATTTGGCATTTATTAAGAAATCCAAATCTCCGCCTTTTCTATTCAGACAGTCTTGTGCTTGCTATAGTGCTTGCTATAGTGTGAGAAAGATGGTCGTAATGAGTTTGGTGCTCCAAGTGTAGTTTATGTACACTTTTCTTGTGCAGGTTTATGTAACGTGGACCTGACCCGAAGGTATTGGAGCGCTGTACATGAGCACCAGTAATCTTCCTTTTTTAAGCACGTGCAGATTGTGTTTCGCTCAGAATCACAAAATAGGGAGCTGACGCCATGATTTGAACCTTGTTCTAAATGATGTTGATGTCCTTCTCCTTCCAGTGCTCCCTCCAGCTTCCCAAGTTGTAAGCTACCACTTTCTTTCACATTCCGCTATATACAGTCTAAATTCCACCTACATCCACTCACCCCAAGGGCATGCACTCCATCGCCCAGTTCCAAACCACAGTCTGTTTTCTGAACCGAGCTAATACTGTTTCTGATTCGCTGCCTCGAGATCCCGCTCTTAGCAGCACTCGCCTCATCATCCGAGAAATGTCACTCACTCTCGATGTTTAATAATGGTGATTGCTTATTCTTGATCCATTCGTCGGCTTGTAGGCCCAGGCTGAGTACTCGTAAATGATTATGCCACAAACGGAGCTTGGTCTTAAACTTATTTATTGCTGTGTGTAACTGCGAACTTAACATTCTAAACATGAACTCTATTCACAATACCCCAACACTTACGTCACAGTTCTATGGAATCCATCAGGAACCAAAAAGGCCCAGTCATCACTAAGACACTGAACACCAGGGTTGCAGGACTTTCACCTGTTGCTGAATGAGGAGTTGACAGTAAGCTCGAAGAGCAGCATGGAGAGCGGACTTCAGATCAAGCTTCTCCAAATTAGCACACTAGTCAGTCTTAAGTGTGCTTATAAGGTGTTCAACAACACCATTTACTTGTGGCCGAGGATGTGTACTTTTACTAATGCTTCCCATTGAGATGATGAAGAAAGTCTGACTTTTCGACTGTTGAACGGTGGGCCATTGTCAGACTTTAGAATTGAAGCAACCCCCCATGTGCAAAAATGCCTTCTAACCTGTTGATGACTCTTGAGTGAACTTCTACAAATGGAAAACAGGAATGTTCATTGATAACCACCATCAGGCGATGTCCATTGTCGAGAGGACAAAAGAAATAAACCGCAATTGTCTCCCATACACATTTTGGTAAATCAGACATGTTCAAGGTATGGTGTGTGGTTTTGGGAGATAAGCAATTGTGTGGTAAATATTTAATTACCTGTACTATTTTTTATGCGGTAAAATACAATATGAATAACTCAGTAAAAATAAGAGGCAGAATCCGTGGTATTCGAGGGTATAATAGGGTATTTATTCCTTACAAAGGAATGATGGTTCGAACCAGGCAATCTAGTTCCGTCACCACGAAGGTTCAGGAAGGGATCAGCAATAGATTATTGACAAGTAATAATATATATAAGAAATGCATTACATTAAGACAGATGCAGGAGGCGTAACAGCTGATAAGAATACACATACGTAATGAAAAGGCGTAATGGTAGGCGTGCATAGAGGCGTATACTAAAAACGTCATTATGATGATGACACAAATGGGTGGATCCATAAGAGAATCCTGCAAAGTCAGCGAAAATATATGGCAGAGATGCGCGCGCAGCCGCATGACGTGTGATTGACGTGTAACTAAAGGGTGAAGGGAACTTGACATTTAGCCCTACATGTGGAGACAGAAGTCTGGGGTGTCAGGACAACCTAGTCCTAAATCATATCTAATATCTTGTGTTTAAGGAACTATATTATCTAGAAGGAAAGGTCTTCGCGGACAAATCCTATTCTATACTGACTGTTAGTGCGTGTACAAGCGTCTAAGTGTCTACATGAGATGCGAGGGGGCATGGGCCTACCATGGTAACGAGAGTCATGAATTACTTGCATAAAGACAGCAAGGCCGGGCCCTTTGCTCTGCAGCTAGAGGGATGTTTACCTAAGCTACTTAGACAGGAATGCATTGGATGAGGAACGGAGCAGATAACTTGAAGGTGAAATACAGTTTTTGGCAGGCAACAGGCCGCGTCAGGCACCGTTAGCCGCGCAGGGAGTAGGACAAAGTTCATGGATACAGATGCAGGTCCAGGCTGGAGCATTCAGAGGCAGAAGCAAGAAAAGGCTCGATGGCAGAATTCAGGGCCTACTCGCCTGAACTGTAAAACGTGAAAAGTGTACCATATAAAGTCGGTGGCCAATCATACTTAGGAATGGAATATCTGGCCCATTCATGGCAGATATGAAAGAGGACATGTTAACGTTGGACGCACATGTATTTGCGTCTTCATAGCTGGAACTGGAGGGAACATACATGTACTTGTAGCATGTACATGGAGCCGTTGGGGTCTAAGATAGGGGACACAATTGACCATAAAAATTCATATTTCCTCATTCCCTCCTTGTCCCCTACGGACCCTCATGAAATATCGATCTTCAGGAATCCATCAATCTGTTCATGTAACATCATTTGTTCTTCTTTCTTCTTCCGGGATCTTGAATGAAAACTTGAACGTGGAATACACGATGTGGCACACAGGCCGCAAATCGCTGGTCCACATTGTAGACATAGGCAACAACTAAATACTATGAGAAGGCCAATACCTAGGAAGGATAGGACTTTCCATCCCCAGGCTGACAACACGCTCCAGAACCAACCGGACCATGTCCAGGTGCCTGCATTCTGATGTATCTGATTTGCAATCTTGTGAAGACGAGTTATGGCTTTATATACGGATGGCGCGTTTTCTGGGATGAAAACACAGCAACTTGATCCGATGACCCTACAAGCTCCGCCCCTATCTGCTAGGAGGACGTCAAGGACAAGACGATTTTGAAGAACAACAATCCGCATCGCAGACTGCTCCTCTGTTAAGTTGCCTAGGGCAGAGGTAGTTTCATTCACTACTGCTTCAAGGGTTCTAGTTAATCTGCGTATCAGTTTACTGTTTGAGACAACACCTATGTAAGGAAAGAGACCTTTATTAAAGTCTGTATATTGTTCCCATGCTGTTTCGGTGTAGTCAACAATCGGGATATCTCTCTGGGGCCTATGGTGTACTAGATTGGTATTTCTATGATAATCAGGAGGGGCTAGGAAAACAGGTGGCAGAAGGAATGCAATGTAACAGGTACCATCCCAGTCTGGAGGTAGACGTATATATGCGGTGTGACCACAGATGAAGTAGGAATGACGGGAAGCTCTAAATGTAGACTTGCCTTTATCACTGAATTCGATCACAGTAGTACATTTACTATGACCCAGGTGTACTGAACCATTCTTTCTTACACAGAATTCACCTTTGACTGGTAATACTGACATAGCAGGCAAGACTAGTGTAGCGTCAGATTCAACATTTAGAATCATGAGGTTAAGTGTAAAATTACCTAATCCATATACTTCATTTTCTAGATCAGTTCCTGTTCTTTTGGGAAGTCCCTCCTTGTTAGGATAACAGGCTTTAAGCAAAACTAAGTTCAGGTTTCCCCATACCCAGTTGCTTTGGTAAACTACAGTGTTTGAATCTAAGGAATTAATCAAACTAAACCATGCTCCACAGGAACCATTGTGTGTGAACGGATATGGAAAGAGAGGCAGAACTCCTTTGTATTTCTGATAAGGAGGGAGTCGGCCACATATCCAACAATTTGTAGCGTTGCTGGTCTGATGGGAATGATGTAACATACTAATGAATGTGTTGTTGCGCAGCGCAAATCTATAGGACAACTCATGTGGAGGTAGTTCACTAAAAGAATGTTCGGCAGTAACATTGTAAGCACGCTTGAAAATAGGATAGTACATGTGTAACAGTATACTTGCAGTAATAATAATAAGACTTAGAAAAAACATAATCAACAATGTCACTATACAGTGACTATGAAGTGATTTACAGTATGCATGTTTCTTGAGCTGCTTCTGTCTATTTTTCTCTCTCATTCGGTCTAGAGGATACATGTCAAAGACTTAATTCAACCGATTCACCTTGGAGAGGACTTAAACAATCGAATTGTCTGACTTGCTAGACCTTAGTTTCAGTTTATAGTTCTCTTTTTCTGTCTTTTCAACCAGGGGGAGTTTTGAGTCAGTCTGTGAGGGAATGCAGGGCTGGACGTTTAAATCCGATGGTAGTCCATGAAATTTCTTGATATGACTCGAGTGTAACCACCCTTTGCGACCCTCAATCTTCACGGCTGTCCTCGTGGTCAGTAAAACGAGTTTCGGTTGTTGCCAGCGAGGCTCCAATGGACTCCTCCTGTCGAAGTTCCTTACAAGCACTAGGTCCCCAGGAACCACGTCATGGGGCTTCACCTCAGTGTTATCGGGGAAAAGCTGCAGCTACCTGTGAACGACAAGATTGTAGTGCAGACATCAAGGAAGCCAGGTAATCTGTCAGCATATTACAATCAACATCAGTGATCTTACGAGGTATAGGCGTCCCCCACATATTTGGTGGCCTACCGAAGACCACCTCGTACGGGGATAGCCCTGTGCGAGAATGTGCTACCATTCTCATGTAAAATAGTGCAACCGGTAAGGCTACTATCCAGTCGACACCTTTTTCTCTACAGATTTTGGACAGTCTAATTTTCAGAGTTTGATTATGGCGTTCCACGAGACCTGCTGCCTCGGGATGTCGGACACAGTGGAATTTCCATTGATAGCCTAACAGAAGTGAAACGTGTTTCATTAACTCGGATGAGAACGGCTGGCCATTATCTGAGTACACGATACGAGGCAAACCATACCGTGGGAAGAATTCACGAACTAATTGTTTGGCAGTAGTCGGGGCAGTGTAATCTGAGACGGGATACGCCTCTGTCCAACGGGAGAGAGCGCATACAACTACGAGGACATATTTGAATCCTCGACATCGTTCCATCTGGATATAATCCATCTGGAGGACTTCAAAAGGGTGATCGGGAAGTTGAAATCCACCCTGCTCTACAGGTACTCCTTTACCTGGATTGAACTGACAACAAATCATACAGGTTCGGACTTTCTGTTTGGCTGCAGCTCGTAAGTGTTTGTTGAACCAAATGTGTTGAATACTGTCTAACATGGCTTTTTCTCCTAGATGTGCTGGACTATGTATTGTGTTAATGATAACTTGAACCATTGAGTCGGGGAGAAACCATATAGATTTTCCCTTCGTCATCCATCCCTGATCTGTCTGGATCCCTCCTAATTCGGTCTATTTCTTTATTTCCTCTGGTGTGGCATGTGTCTGTATGTCAATTACATCAAGGGCGGGATCCTTAACTGTCATGCAGTGTGTCGGCGTCGGAACTATTGTCTTTGTCAAGTCAGTTGCATGAGTCTGATTCTGTGCAGTCTGTTTAGCTGTTCTGTCAGCTAGGTCGTTACCCTGAGAAATAATATCGGTGACTTTCGTATGGGCTTTACACTTCATGATAGATATTGAAGTAGGTAGATGTATTGCATCTAATAGAGCTTGAATGAGGGGACCGTGTTGAATGTTGGCACCGTGAGAAGTTCAATAACCTCTCTCTCGCCAAAGGACTCCGAAGTCGTGAACGACTCCGAATGCATAACGTGAATCTGTGTATATGTTGACTTTCTTATTTTTGGCTTGAATACAGGCTTGTGTTAGAGCGATAAGCTCTGCTGCTTGAGCTGATAATGTGTCAATACAATTTGTTTCAATGACTTCGGTGTCTGTCGTGACTGCATAGGCGGCCACTAACTTTCCTGTACTTGTTCTCATACATGAACCATCTACATAAAGTGTCAGGTCTGGATCTGGTAATGGGACATCTGTCAAGTCTTGTCTGGGTTTCGTCGTAATAGTAATGACTTCAATACAATCATGTGCCAGTGGGTCTGTTCCACTTAAAGGCAAAAGTGTGGCAGGATTTAATGTACTACAACGTCTGATTTCTATGTGGGGCTGAAACAATGTCAATTCGTAACCAGTCAGTCGTGCTATAGTCAAGTGTTGTGTCTGTGTCCGGTTCAAGAGAACCTCTACTGCGTGTGGTACCTGTACTGTCAATTGATGTCCTAATACTATGGAATCGCTTTGTCTAATCGCTAGAGCTGTTGCTGCGACTGATTTCAGGCACGCAGGAAGAGCCTGAGCTACGGGATCTAATGTGCTAGAAAAGTAAGCGCATGGCTTGTGTGATCCTGCTTGTTCCTGCGTGAGTACTGACAAAGCAGTACCTTCACGTTCTGTAACAAAGAGTGTAAAAGGCTTACTGTAACATGGTGTCGCTAAAACAGGTGCTTGGCATAAAGCTTTCTTTAAATCTTCAAAAGCTTGTGTATGTTCTGGAGTCCAAGGGAGGACAGTCTATGTCGCTGCCTCCTGGGTTGTCAACTGAATGAGTGGTTTAGCAAAAAATGCATATTGGGGGATCCACTGCCTGCAGTACGAAGTGAGGCCTATGAAGGCCCGTACCTCCTTTTGTGTCTTGGGTGGTGGCATGTTTACAATTAACTGGATACGATCAGGTGTGAGCTGTCTCCCCCATTTGGACAGCAAGTGCCCTAGGTACACAACTTGCTGGGCACAAAATTGCAGCTTTGAAGGGGACACCTTGTGCCCCTTGTCGGCTAAGAAATGTAAAACCGTCAGTGATGCTTTTTCACATTCGGATTCGCTTCGGGCGGTGATCAGCAGATCATCGACATACTGAAGCAGTGCAGTGTTAACAGGCATGTGGATACTGTCAAGTTGTCTCTTCAGTGCTTGGCTGTAGATGCTAGGACTTTCTGTAAATCCTTGAGGTGCGCGTGCGAATTTAAAACTTCGTCCACTTAAACTGAATCCGAACAAATATTGGCTTTCCGGATCGATTGGGACGCTGAAGAAGGCGTTCTTGAGGTCAATTACAGTAAAGAACGTTGCCTCTGAATCAATAGCTGTCAGTAAGGAAGAGATATCTGGGACCACGGGGTATTGTGGTACAATGCATTTGTTTAATTCTCGCAGATCAATAACTAATCGATATACTGGGGGTGCTTTTGGATCAGTTCGTTTAAGAATCGGAATAACCGGAGAATTACATATATTGGAGTCGGTTTCTACAACCACTCCTTGTGAGATGAGCTCGTCAATGATTTGCAGTAAAGCCACTACAGCATCTGGAGGTAATTTGTATTGTCGCATTCGTGGTAATACCACTCCTGCTTTGAGTGTGACTCGATATGGTGTAATGTGCATACAACCTACATCAGTGGGGCCTTGTGCCCATAAATGGGCAGGTAGATTCTGTAACCGGTGATCCATGTCTCTAGACACGTAGTGACCTTTAAAGTCACGCAAAAATAGTCGTACTCCGTCCGGAGAACAACATATTATAGCTCCTAGAGCTTTCAATGTTTTTATACCTAACAAGTTTTCTGGACATGATTTCGTAAGCAATAGATCTGTAGTCCGTGTTAATGGACCAACTGTAAATGCAAGCGGTTGCGATACTTCGTTAATAGTGGGCTTTCCTGAAAAACCAAGGGAAATATTCTGTGAGCCTGAGAGGGGTGCCCCTGGGACTTCGTCGTGACTTATAGTTGTTCTGCTCGCCCCTGTGTCGAGTAAAAACTTTCTGTTTTTCCCTAATACTTGACTCTGTACATAAGGACCCTCTTGATCTACAGGGACCTCAATAAGGGGTAAGCCAACTTCCCTCTCTAGGCTATTTCATGTGTATCGCTGATACTCTGGATAGTCATTTTGTGCATACTGGTACATCTGTTGTGTCGTGTTCTGTGTTGCAACAATAGGCTGTGGCTGTTGTTGTGGTACGGTCTGTTGTGCAGCTTGCATAGGCTGTATATTCTGAGGTACTTGTTGTTGGATCTGATCCTGTCTAGGCGGACGTGGTCTCTCCTTAGTTTTACCCGTAGCGATATTATGTTTCAGAACTGCACAATCGTTTACATGATGACCTGGCTGTTTACAATAGTTGCATGTCCCTTTAACGGGAACTGCTGAATTACTGGCCGTACCCTTTTTATGACCGTCAGCTGGAACTGACTGGGCGACAAGCATTTTCATTTTCGTGTCTTTCATACGCCTTGTTTCGTGTTCTTGTTCTTCTCTAATTCTATTCTGGTGATACTGTAACATTTGTAACATTTGTGAAGGAGTGTTAGCTTGCCAAGTGCTCTCAACTTTCAATACTCTGTTTTTAACCTGCGGCAGGGAATTCTCGACTAGTTTTGTTACAAAAAGATGTGGATATGACTCACTATTTGCTTTCAGGCCGCTATTTATACCAAAGCATTTTTCAAATCGGGAATAAAAATCACTAGTGTCTTCATCGGGTTTCTGTTTACAGGCTGAGATTGCTCCCCAATCTTCCTTTTTCGTAGTTAATAAACGTGGCAGTACTTGTACTAATAGACCTGGCAATGCTTTTGTTTTGTCCCCAAGCCCTACGCCTGCAGTTCGGTTATTTTCTTCATTTTCTAATGCGGTCCAATCAATCTTTTGGTCTCCCACCTCCCATTCTTTTTCCTTGAGTTTCTCATAAATACCGGCAGGCAGTAATACTTTCAATATTTTCATAATGTCAGGATAGGTATAATCACCCATGAGTAACATGTCTTTTAATTCACGGTGAAAACCTGCTGGATCTTTGTCATGGCTAGGCACTAATTTTTTCATTTCCAATAGTTCTATTTTGGTTATGGGCGTGTACACAAACACGCGTCTAAACGTATTGTCATCATTTCTGACTGGGTGTACTTCGCGTAATGGGTTCTGTCTGTCTATATGATACGTTTTTCTTTCCACGGTGGGAACTGAAACATGTTCTGGGCATACGAAGACAATGTACTGGTATCGATATTCTAGAATTTCTTTAATTAAATCAGTACCTGAACCTCTCCATTTATTCGTGAGTAATTCTGTCAGTATATCAGGTAGGGGACCAGGATCGGAGTGTTGGCTTCTATACAATATAAGGAGGTGTTGTATCATGTATATACCAGCTAAACGCTGTTCGTCTGGGGTAAGATTCAGAAACGTGTGTGCTAGCGCATCATCACTATATTTTTCAGAACTGTCAGCCCATTGTACGGCTGACCTGGCTAATTCTTGTTCATCCATAGAATCGAGCATATGATACCCCCTTCGGTCTCGGAGTAATTTATCCGCAGTCTGGAATAGGTGTTCAGGGGACCTTGCATTTAACATAGGGGCTTGAAAATGTCTGCTACATTCTGGACGTATCGGACGTATTGGATCATTGAAGTGTCTGGTATTGTTACAGGATCTTCCCCTACCTACATAAGCTATCGTTTCTAATTGTCCCGTGGGTATTTCTGATTCTTCCTCCTCCTCTCCCTCTGATTCAGTTTTGTCTGCCTCTAATCTGTTTTCATGTATTCGTTCTATTTCTTTTCTGATCTTTCGGCACATAGCTACTATACACTTCTGTTTATCATGTTTCCCTTCTGATATATTCTGACCCCATCTGGTAAGCACTTGCATTTCATCCTGATCTACCTCAGGCCTATCTCTGTTTCTGATCAAGCAGTTTATGAGGAAGCTTAACAGCAGTTTCTGTATATCTACTTTCTGGTACTCCATGGCTTTGTCAATACTTTCAGGGCCTTGCCCTGATTGGACAAAGTGATATATATTGTCCAGATGAGCAACCATTCCTGGTAGTGTCATTAAATATGTGGACGCTCGTCGTATACGTAGTGATGACAGCAACATTCTGTCATTTTTACCGGGCACTGGATCATATCTACAATCCACAAGATGTTCCTTAAACATACCGGATCTTACTGTTTGAGGTGTATGTTGATAGGCTAAATCTCTAAAGGACAATTTATTTCCTTGCGGTGGCGTGGAAAAAATCGCTGTCGCACCTCCTGTTGCACCTTCTGAGGTGCTAGGCGCGAAAGGATTCGTTGAATGTGAGGTAGAGACGGTAGATGTAGGAAAAGTGGTAGAAACAGATGAAACTGTTGGAATGTGAGGGGGAGTTTGTTGTTGCGGAGTTGAGGGCAGCTGATTTTGGGGTTGAGTGTCGTTAACGGGTGGTGTGCGTTGATGCACACCATTAGCATATTCGGGGGCTGCATCGTCTAAATAGGAAGAAAGGAAAATGTCTTTTGCGGTCTTGGGATGTACTTTAATCGGGAGTAACGGAGGTGGCAGATCTTCTGGTACCTCCAAAGTGGCCTTAGGCAAACCCTCGGCCAGAAGAGGATACATACCATTCATAAGAGTGTTTCGTTGTCTGTCTACTTGTTCTGTTTTTATTCGGGTGCCTTCGTCAATTAATGTTTTCTCGGGCTTTTTCTGAATCTGACCTACTTTTCTCTTCCTTTCTGAGCGCTTTTTCTGTGCGCCTATGCGATTCTTTACGCCATAGCTCAATGGCATCTTTCTGTGACTGTCTGGCTTTCTTTTTCCATAACGCTTCTTCTATTCTCATGATGCAATCTGCATCCCATGTTCCAGCAGCGGGCCATCTCTGACTCTCTGCCAAATCCTTGGTGTAGTCCACCCATAGATCAAGATATAATACGGCATCTAGGCCATGTTTATGGTACATAAAGTACCCTGGAGTGTCCCTAGGTGGGATAGGAACAGCTTCCTCGAGTATCCCTTTTCTAGTTTTTATCTGTCTTAATTTTGAAAATAACGGCATCTTGAACTTTGTTACTTAATTCTTACTCGGTTTTTGAACACAATAATTACAATAAACACAATAATGAAGATCGAACAATCACTCATACCACGACATTTAAAACATATCAAAACATTTTAGAACGAACAATAATAATTATAATAAAACTAGTTAACTGCATAATACTAAATATACTGTATGTACTGCTAAACAGTACAGATACACTGCTAAAACAGTGCAGACCAGGTCTGTGTACCCAGACCCGTCTTGACCGGCACAAACTAATGTGCACGTCTAGATGCGTCCCCAGCAACGGTACTCACCGGGAAGCACGGAACGGAAGGCCTCGGAAGTCTGGACTGGACTAGACCAAACTGGACTGGACTCGACTCGTGACTTAGGTACTTCAGAACTTCGGAATCTGGTGGGCCTCTGTATACCTCGGATCTTGCTCTCTCAGCTAGGCTCTGGTCGGGATTCTCCGCACTCCTCACCGCCTCGTCTGGGTGTTGATCGCAGCCTCAGTCGCCCCCGTTGGCCTGAGGGAGATACAGGAAATCCTGCGGGTACGCGTAATTGTCCGTCCGGCTGTGGCAGGAGACCGGGTCTGCAACGCACCTCCGGCGCGTGGGGTGTGAGAGGTGTCCCTGTTCGGGCGCCAATTATGTGGTAAATATTTAATTACCTGTACTATTTTTTATGCGGTAAAATACAATATGAATAACTCAGTAAAAATAAGAGGCAGAATCCGTGGTATTCAAGGGTATAATAGGGTATTTATTCCTTACAAAGGAATGATGGTTCGAACCAGGCAATCTAGTTCCGTCACCACGAAGGTTCAGGAAGGGATCAGCAATAGATTATTGACAAGTAATAATATATATAAGAAATGCATTACATTAAGACAGATGCAGGAGGCGTAACAGCTGATAAGAATACACATACGTAATGAAAAGGCGTAATGGT
Organism: Triturus cristatus; assembly: GCF_964204655.1. Taxonomy (NCBI): domain Eukaryota; kingdom Metazoa; phylum Chordata; class Amphibia; order Caudata; family Salamandridae; genus Triturus; species Triturus cristatus. Next base: position 817,453,102 of record NC_140593.1, on the reverse strand, counting down.
AGGCGTGCATAGAGGCGTATACTAAAAACGTCATTATGATGATGACACAAATGGGTGGATCCATAAGAGAATCCTGCAAAGTCAGCGAAAATATATGGCCGATGATGCGCGCGCAGCCGCATGACGTGTGATTGACGTGTAACTAAAGGGTGAAGGGAACTTGACATTTAGCCCTACATGTGGAGACAGAAGTCTGGGGTGTCAGGACAACCTAGTCCTAAATCATATCTAATATCTTGTGTTTAAGGAACTATATTATCTAGAAGGAAAGGTCTTCGCGGACAAATCCTATTCTATACTGACTGTTAGTGCGTGTACAAGCGTCTAAGTGTCTACATGAGATGCGAGGGGGCATGGGCCTACCATGGTAACGAGAGTCATGAATTACTTGCATAAAGACAGCAAGGCCGGGCCCTTTGCTCTGCAGCTAGAGGGATGTTTACCTAAGCTACTTAGACAGGAATGCATTGGATGAGGAACGGAGCAGATAACTTGAAGGTGAAATACAGTTTTTGGCAGGCAACAGGCCGCGTCAGGCACCGTTAGCCGCGCAGGGAGTAGGACAAAGTTCATGGATACAGATGCAGGTCCAGGCTGGAGCATTCAGAGGCAGAAGCAAGAAAAGGCTCGATGGCAGAATTCAGGGCCTACTCGCCTGAACTGTAAAACGTGAAAAGTGTACCATATAAAGTCGGTGGCCAATCATACTTAGGAATGGAATATCTGGCCCATTCATGGCAGATATGAAAGAGGACATGTTAACGTTGGACGCACATGTATTTGCGTCTTCATAGCTGGAACTGGAGGGAACATACATGTACTTGTAGCATGTACATGGAGCCGTTGGGGTCTAAGATAGGGGACACAATTGACCATAAAAATTCATATTTCCTCAATTGCACAAATGATAGGCCTTCAGTGCTCTTGTCAAGGCGAGGAAACCAAACTCTGTCTCGGAGAGCTTGATTAGTGGCAACAATTCCACAATGTCCTTCATGGGCCACTACAACTACTTGTTGTCACAGGCTTTCCGGTATGACAATTCTCAAACCTCATAAGACAAAGCCTTCCTGAGTAACGGACAGTTCATCTTTCGTAATTTTTGAACTGATATTCGCTGACACGTGTGACCGGTCGAGTGTGTTTCCAGGATTGATTTGCAATAATATCTTTTAGTATTAACAGGTCTTTGCTCATTGCAGTAATGATTTGTTCTAATGAAATAGCGGCAGGGTAGTGGACTTTATGGCAAAGTTAATGTAGGTTTCAACTGATTTGGAAGGAGTAAGAGTACACTGTACTGGCACTTGTGAAAACTAAATAATAAAAAATAAACAAAGGGGGTATCCTTAAATGAAATAGGTAAAAACCTTCTATCTGTTAGAGAGTTCACAGAGAAGTAAAAAGAGAAATTATTTCTTTTTTATGAAACCCCTCACTCACCAACCTAGTTGGTGACGTGCTTCATCCTTGGGGTCCACCCGGGCAGCCGAATATCACCCGGGTGTGCTTCAACGCCTGATTACAGCAGAGTAGGTTTTGTTATTATGTCAGTACGTGTAAGTGACGTGTGTGAGTGAGTGAAATAAAGTAAAAAGTAATCCTACTGTACTCCCTAAAGAATTTAATATGGAGCAGCAGGATCACAATTAAAAAAGTGGTGAGGTGTAATACTAATGTAGGTTTGATTTGACACAGCAATGGTGAGCATACTTGATGTATAATTCTACAGAGCGGCCAGACGCACGTGAAAACAACTCTATTTGTGACATGCGTGCGCTAAGGAAATTATTTAAAAACAGAACACGGTGAAAATGAGGAAAAGACTATAAAAATTCACTCGCGATTCTTAATCGAATCGTATCATGGGCTCATAAGGGAGGCAGACGGTGCTGTGTTACTGTTGGACAAAAAACACAAAACGCGGGCGGAACTGGTCCAAACACTCAACTCTAAGTGCCTCACATGTGTATGGCCACCAGCTCTTCCCTCCACACTCTTACCTCAGCTCACCGACTACCTGCCACAAACCTGCGGTACTTCCCCCAGGCGCCCGGATGTTACTGAGTGTGCTGCAAAGCTTTAACTAAATACTCCTCACTTCCTGGTTAAACGTCACATGACTAGTGGGCGTGGCCTGGAGTGAGGAGACAATTCTTAAAGGGACAGGTCGGTTTTACCGGTGAATGGCTAGTCAAAGGTGAGACGATAAAAAGGAGTTAAGAGTGATTGTTAAAAAATATATTTTTTTTTACATGGAATAGGACATTCCACACGTAGGAGGAATGCTCCAAAAAGGAAAACAGTAGTTCAACTAAAATTACATGGCACATTGAGGTTACTTGTTCTGCACAGAGTTCCAGGGTATGCAATCGTTCATACCATGTTTGTGGGTGGACAATCTGTGTATCCAGTGTTGTTCTTTCTCATACAGATATTTCTGTGTGTTGGTACCAGTCACAGTTTCAATTATCGTCCAACGCATGTCGTTAGGTGTATGATGGTGTTGAAGAAAGTGTCTGTTAGACGTGTAGTTTGTTTTTTGCATCTAATAGTGCTCCTGTGCTCACAGATTCTCTGCTTCACTTTCCTTGTTGTCATCCCTATGTAACGAAGTTTACACGGGCAGGTAATTAAATATACTGCATTGGTGGTATTACAGTTTGTGTGTTTTCTTTGTGACCATTCTCTGCCAGGTTCTAGGGATAGTGTTTTCGTGGCTGTGGTGAGGTGGCACACGCTACAGTCACCGCATGGAAAGTGACCTGTAATGTTAGGTAGTCCCCATGAATTAAGGACAGTACATCTTGTTGGTATTTCTGGTTGTTTTGGTCTGGTGTGTACCAATACATCCTTAATACTCCTTGCTCTCTTAAAAGAGATCAAGGGTTTATCCCATTTTAGATTGCCTGTATTCAAGATGTTCCAGTGTTTGTTAATTGTCCTTGTGACCTGGTTAGAGATAGTACTGTATGTGGTGACGCACGTAAGAGGCGTGTCCGTCACTTGTTTCAGATTGGGTTCCAACAGTGCCTCACGGTTCTGATTGGCAGTCCGTTTTTTGCAAGTTGCTAATATCTTTTCGGGATATCCTTTGTCTGACAATTTGAGTGACTGGTCATTAGCTTGGGAACGGAAGTCAGAGCACTTGCTACAATTCTCCTAATTCTGAGATATTGTCCGAAGGGGAGGTTTTCCCTGAGGGCCCTGGGATGGAAGCTATCAAACCTAAGTAGATTGTTTTTCGCAGTCGGTTTGTAGTGTGTGCGGGTTTCAAGAGCCCCGTTCTCTATGGTGATCACAACGTCCAGAAAGACTAAGGACTGGGTGTCACTGCAGTGAGTAAATCGAAGATGGTCATCACATGTATTTATCCATAAGAAAAATTCATTTAGAACATTCTGAGGTCCATTCCATATTAGGAGTACATCATCAATGTACCTGCGCCATAGTGTTATGTTACTAGAGAAGGGGTTGGATGTGGTCAGGATGAATTTCTTAAAGTCATAGACATAGAGTCCTGCCACACTCGGGGCGAAGGTACTACCCATAGAAGTTCCACCCGTTTGTAAATACAGGGTACCCTCGAACTAAAAAAAAAATCAGTTTCAGGGCTAGGGTGGCGCAATCGATGATGAACCCCTTAGGGCTTCTATGGGACCAATCTGAGTTATCGAGTGACTGCTCAAGCACGTTTAGAGTCGCATCCTGAGGGATGCTGGTGTAAAGGCTTTCAATATCCAGGCTGACGAGGATGGTGTGTTCGTCAACCTGGATTGTTTTGAGTAATGACAAAAGACTTTTGGTGTCCTGGAGATATGTTTCCGATTGTTGGACCATAGTCTTAAAAAAGAAGTCACAAAATCGTGATAATGGCTCCGGGAGTGAACCAATCCCAGAAACAATGGGCCTCCCTGGTGGTGGAAACTTATCTTTGTGCATTTTGGGGAGGATGTAAAAGTACGGAATTTTGCCTTCCGTAGCGGTCAAGTAATCTGCCTCCATTTTGGAGATCTCATTGTTACAGGCTGCTACATTAACCAATGAACTGATGTCACATTTTAGGTCAAAAGATGGATCAGAGGGGAGTGGGAGGTAATTTCTCCTATCAGATAACAGTCTCAGACATTCTGCTCAATACATTGCTTTATCCAGTATAACCACCCCTCCACCCTTATCAGCTTGTTTTATTACGATGTCCTCACAGTTCTTAAGACCCTCTAGGGCAATTTTACAATCTTTGTTGAGATTGAAAAACGGCTTCTTGTCTGGTAGTCTCTCGATTTCATTGAAGACCGCTTGTTCAAAGGTGCTTATTTCACCAGGGACCATTTGTGGTGGTGGTGTAAAACTAGATTTGAGTGATAGTCCTGTCTCAGTTTCAACATTTGATGTGTCATTACTTTTATTTGCAAAGAACGCCTTTAGTCTTAGTTTACAGAAGAAAGTGGCTAGTTCACAGTGTAGATTGAACTTATCTAGTTTAGGTGTCGGGACAAAGCCCAGTCCCTTTTCCAAAACTTGTTTTTCTGCCGATGTGAGCTCTTTTTTCGACAGATTTGTGACTAGGCTCTGTTGCTGCTTGTCCCTGCCTGGGGTTCTTTTGTCTTGCTCCTTGTGTTGTGTCCCACTGCCCCCTCCTCTTCTTCCCAATGGACCTGATGTTGATTTTGCGGCTTCCTTTGTCCTCTTCCCCTCCTGCCTCTCCCTAAAAAAGGCGGCCTGAACATGTTTTGTGGGAAAGAGGGTTGCATGAAAGGTGGTTGCCAACCGTACATAGGATTGAAAATGCCGGGTGGTCCCCCCATCATTGGTGGATTAATGGTGGGCCAGCCACTGAATGGTCTTGATCTGCCCTTGTTTCTGTACCTCCCACTGTTCGTACTGGAGTTACTGCTATCGGATGAGTCATTACTAGACTGATCTCAATTCCTGTCAGTCCTGGGGGGGGTATGAAGTCTGGGTCTGAGTAGGGATAAGTTTTAACAAATGAAAACCGTTTAAGATCTTTTTGGAATTTCTGGATCTTTTGTTGTGTCAGGTTTTCTTTGTATTCATTAAGTTCTTTGTTAATTTCTTCTAGTTTTTTCTTATAGCCGGTGATGGTGGTTTTGATGTGTCTCAGTGAGCTGTATTTCGATAAGCATGGCGTCTGATAGTCTTCTGGCGGTTTTTACTATCAGCACTATCCAGTCTCGCGTGCAGTGCCACGCTATCTGGGCTCAATCCCTTCTAAAAGCTGGGTCATCTAGAAAAATTCGTGGAGCGTTAGTAACTAGGAGACCTTTGGGTGCCATATTCGTTCTTAGATATTGTCAGAATTGTGCTATGTAAAATAGTTCTGATTCTGTTCCTCTTACTTTCTGAGAGTGAATCCCAGTCAGTGGTCTGGGAGATTGTCTGCGAGATGTAGATATCAGCAAACAAAGAAGATTCTGCCAGAATGGCATCAACATCCTCTGTGGAGAAAGAGTCCTGGGTTTTCCCCCATCCTAAGCCGTGTCTGAATAAATGAGTAATCTCTCACAGCTGTGCGCTGCCTGAATACAATATAACAAAAGAGAGAGAAAGGGATTTCACAACTAAGTTGTAAGGGGTACTCCCAGTCCCCTAAGGTATACAAAATAAACAAAGAAGGGGGTATCCTTAAATGAAAGAAGGTAAAAACCTTCTATCTGTTAGAGAGTTCACAGAGAAGTAAAAAGAGAAAATATTTCTTTTTTATGAAACCCCTCACTCACCAACCTAGTTGGTGACGTGCTTCATCATCGGGGTCCACCCGGGCAGCCGAATACCACCCGGGTGTGCTTCAACGCCTGATTACAGTGGAGCAGGTTTGTTATTATGTCAGTACGTGTAAGTGACGTGTGTGAGTGAGTGAAATAAAGTTAAAAGTAATCCTACTGTACTCCCTAAAGAATTTAATATGGAGCAGCAGGATCACAATTAAAAAAGTGGTGAGTTGTAATACTAATGTAGGTTTGATTTGACCTAAAGTATTATCCAAAAATTGATGGTCTACATGTTTCAACCTTTGAGTGTAGTCACAGGTTTTCGTCAGGACCTATCGACACACCGGGCGGTCTACACACACTAAGGTGCATCCAACCCTGGAGCATCTGTGTGCCACCTACATATACTTGCGGAGGTGGTAAAAGGGTTCAGGGAGTCCTCTGCGTACAGATGAACCTGAAAAAAGAACATACAGTACTGGGCCGTCAGAAAATAATCTATTTAAAATTAAAGGGAACAGTGCCCATTTCCATGTGAACTCTCATTTTTGCACATATAATCACCACATTCTGAGTTATACGCCCCGGTAATTGCCAGTGATTATTGGAACCAAACATCCGTTCCATATTATGCGAAATTAGCATCAACCCAATAAATCGTTGTGGTAGTCGTGGGTGTCTTACGGCTACACAGCAATGGTGAGCATACTTGATGTGCAATTCTACAGAGCGGCCAGACGCACGTGAAAACGACTCTATTTGTGACATGCGTGCGCTAAGGAAATTATTTAAAAACAGAACACGGTGAAAATGAGGAAAAGACTCAAAACTCACTCGCGATTCTTAATCGAATCGTATCATGGGCTCATAAGGGAGGCAGACGGTGCTGCGTTACTGTTGGACAAAAAACACAAAACACAGGCGGTACTGGTCAGAACACTCAACTCTAAGTGCCTCACGTGTGTATGGCCACCAGCTCTTCCCTCCACACTCTTACCTCAGCTCACCGACTACCTGCCACAAACCTGCGGTACTTCCCCCAGGCACCCGGATGTTACTGAGTGGGCTGCAAAGCTTCAACTAAATACTCCTCACTTCCTGGTTAAATGTCACATGACTAGTGGGCGTGGCCTGGAGTGAGGAGACCATTCTTAAAGGGACAGGTCGGTTTTACCGGTGAATGGCTAGTCAAAGGTGAGACGATAAAAAGGAGTCAAGAGTGATTGTTAAAAATATATTTTTTTTTACATGGAATAGGACTGATGGCCCAGTACTGTATGTTCTTTTTTCAGGTTCACCCGGTGTGTCGATAGGTCCTGACGAAAACCTGTGACTACACTCAAAGGTTGAAACATGTAGACCATCAATTTTTGGATAATACTTGAGGTCAAATCAAACCTACATTAGTATTACACCTCACCACTTTTTTAATTGTGATCCTGCTGCTCCATATTAAATTCTTTAGGGAGTACAGTAGGATTACTTTTAACTTTATTTCACTCACTCACTCGCACACGTCACTTACACGTACTGACATAATAACAAACCTGCTACGCTGTAATCAGGCATTGAAGCACACCCGGGTGGAATTCGGCTGCCCGGGTGGACCCCGATGATGAAGCACGTCACCAACTAGGTTGGTGAGTGAGGGGTTTCATAAAAAATAAATAATTTCTCTTTTTACTTCTCTGTGAACTCTCTAACAGAAGGTTTTTACCTTCTTTCATTTAAGGATACCCCCTTCTTTGTTTATTTTGTATACCTTAGGGGACTGGGAGTACCCCTTACAACTTAGTTGTGAAATCCCTTTCTCTCTCTTTTGTTATATTGTACTTGTGAAAACTAGTCACCAGGGTTTTGATCTTTTTCAGGATGGTGCACAATAGTGTAGTCCTATTCCTGTAGTCGCAAGCCCCTATGTTAAATTCTAGGAGGCATCTTAGTTTTTGGACTTTTTCTCAGGTTGTGAATAGGCACGTTCAGTTTGTGACAAACTTCTGCTTCCATATGCCTTCGAGCATTTGGGTGTCCACTGTGTTGGGCAAGGATTGCACCCAACCCGACCGGGCTTTCGTCAACAACAACCTCTGTATGAAGCTTCGGATCAAATTAGGCCATTTCAATGGCGTTTCCGATTGCATGCTTGATTTTCTTAAAACTTTGTTCACATTACTGTGACCAGTGAAATTAAGCATTTCTTTAGGGTAAGTCTCTTAAGGGAGCACTTATTGTGGCAAAGTCACGTATGCATCTGTAACAGTAACTGGCCATGCCAAGGAATGGATGTAACATGGTAACATTTTGTGGAGGACTGGTAGATGACAAAGCTTGTACTTTAGCTGGATCCGGTGTTGTATATCAGAAAAGAGATGGCCAAAGACTTTGAGTTTTGTTTTGTGACCTGCGTCAGCAACTAAACACACTTGTGTACAAGCTGTATAATGTTCCTTTCGTGTAGCTCCAAAACTGAATGTCATCCCTGTAATTGAAAGCGTTTGACATGTATGATACGATGAATGGCATCTTGAAAATGTTCTGTTGCTGATGACACACCGAAACAAAATTGTTTATATCTGAACAAATCAATATGTGTAAAAAAGGTGGTAATGTACTTGCAATTTTCTTTGAGTTCCAACTGATCATATCCTTTGTTCAGATCAAGGCGAGAGAAAACTTTGGCATCATTAACTATGTGATCATGTCTTCAATGTCCGGACCGGGATGTTGTTCTGTTTCAATTGCTTTGTTAGCTTGACACATATCCACACAGATGCGTACAGCTCCTTCACTGTCCTTTTTAAGAACCACCATTATGAGCGAAAGCCACGGAGTTGGACCAGTATATCACTCAATGATATCATGCTTTAGTAATGCTCAAGCTCTCTCTCAACAGCTTCTTGTAGATGGAATGTAATTTGTCTGTCTTTGGGCAACAGGATGAACATACTCATTGATATGCAGTTGCACTTTTATGATCTGTAGTTTTATGGATCCATGAAACAATGACGGGAACTGACTTCCTATTTCGTGATGGGCATTCATGTTGTAGTTCACAGATGTCAGTCCCATATCAGCAGTAGTATTGAAACTAAGTAAAATAGGCACTTGACGCATTACCTTGAATTGCATGAATGGGTGCTTGTACTTTTATCTTTTTGTGTCGTTGTTGCTACGAATGAACCTTGACTCTTCAATCTCATTGATGCAGCCCATGTATACACTGTAGTAGTCGACCGTGTGAAACGAGGCAATGCAGACAGTTCATTGTATTTCTCCTCAGGCATAATGTTTATCATGCACCACTGTCAATAATAAAAGGTATGGAGCAAACATTTACTTTTAGTGTAATTTTCAAACAATGTTTGAATGACTTTTGTAACAGTACTCTTCGACTTTCCTTTGACTCATATTTTTCTTTGTATGTGGCCAGTCTGACGTGCACTTTTTTCTGAGGTAAACATCAACATTGCACATCCTTCCTCACTGTCATTTGAAAATTAAACTGAAGAACTCTTGAACAAAGATTTAGGTGATGATCAACTTCATTTAATGTTGATTTGCCTCACATGACGTTGCCGCTTGGGGGCGTGCATAGAACGTTGCTTCTGGAACGTTCCAATGTCCATTTTGTTTTCTCATCGTGATGCACTTCGCTTTTCCTTTGCCACCCAAACCGTTACAAAATGGTTCTCCTTCCTACGACCTTTGCATACTTGTCCAACTGCAGGACATTTACCAATGAAAATCCACATCGAAAGCCCAGTTTCTTTTTCTTTAGAGACATCACTTTGTTTTCTTCAGCTTTGTGTTAATGCATACTTTTCATGTTCATGATGGACTTATTCTGGGCACCTACCTATGTCAGCAGCTTGTCGATCAGCATGTTCAGCATGTTCGTCAGCTCTGGCAGCCATGAGAACTCGCTCCAGACTAAGGGTTTCTCTCAGCTGACATCTGTAGATAACTCAGACGTGTAGCTACATCATAATTGAATTAATTAAACCTACAATGATATATGAGCGTATCAAGTCTAAACAACTTTTTTGGATGTTTCACCATATTTGTCGTTCCCAAGTCAAAATACATCTTTCGTAATCAACATTCGGCATTGGATTGAACTTGAGATTTAATACGTCTTTGGTTTGACAGTATGTGACTTCGTCACTTCATGGCATTTCTTTATTACCCCTTTCATTCCTTCACTGGCAAGATTTTTGAGGTATTTTACAATCTTTTTCTTATCTGTTTCTTCCAGTGCATCAATTAAATCATCGAAGGTTTCTATCCAGCCGGTTCATCTCTCACAAGTTTTGTGCTTTTGTTATGGTATCAAAGGAAGGCAGTGGTTCTAGGAATGCAGCAGCATCATAACCTTTGGAACTTTCTGCAGTCAAGAGCAGAGCTCGCTCTGCCAGCGCCTGCTGCCCACTTGTACTGACACCTTTGTCAAGCACTAGCCGTGTGCTACCACCTAAGTCGACGTGCCCGCTCTCTGGCTGTGAGGTGCTGTCTTCCTTTTTTTCCCTCTAAATCTGTTTATTGGTTTTTCACATGAGGATGCAAAGACAAAGAGTGACACATACAGAGGAACATCATGAATGGCCCCAGGAGTAATGGGAGATTCGAATCTGTAGGACATTGCGAGTAGGTGCTGTCTTCTTCTTTAGTGGTTAGTAGTGGCTTTGTTTCTTGCTCGGGTTCTTCACACTTCTTGCCTCTTTACATTGTAGTTTGTTTCTCCTGTCTTTAGCATTTCTTTGCATTAGAAATGTTTTCCGCTTTTAATGCTTCCTTGCATTCATCAATCACTGCCTTTGGCGCTTCTCTGTACCTGGTTGTCACTGCCTTTAGCACTGTCGTACTGTATTAATGACAGCTCAGTGTTGCATGGTGGCGCAGTACCAGTTTCACGGCCTTATTAGCAGGTCTCTGGCCAATGATGAGTAAACTTCTCATTGAGACTTTTGTAATCTTCAAAAGATTCATGCTGGCTGGAGTGGCGCTTTGACTCCACATGCTCTGTGTTAGAGCACTCTTGGTTCTTCGGGTAGCAGGGTTTACATAATCCCCTAACTCGTCGCCAGTTGTAGCATCCTCATTAGCCTGGGTACTCGTAAATGAACATGCTACAGACAGAGCTTGGTCTTTCACGTTTTTTTTGCTCTGTATGTAACTGCAAACTCAACATTCTAAACATGAACTCTATTCACCACACCCCAACACCGATGTCACAGTTCTACAGAGTCTTATCAGGAACCAAAAGGGTCCCATCGTTAACTCACATGACACTACAGTTGGAAATAGTTTTATTTTTACCAGTTGGGAGGAGCACATTAAATGATCTCAACCTCTCATCATTTCAAATGTACGCAGGCTAAACAAAATTGTCAGTACAAAACTACACAATTAGTTTGTCCATGTGGGGTTGCCATGAAACATGTATCTAAGCTGAATTTCAAAGGTTTGAAGATTCACAGCACGTTATTGCATTGAAACAAACCAATCTGGTACCTAAGTAAATATTTTTCTTGCGGTCCTTGATGGCCTATTTCATTTTTTTTTTTTTTTTTTTACTGGTGGTATCGCAATGGCACGTGTGGAAGGCCTAGAAATTTAGGGACGTGTGTCGGTGAAAAGGGAAACCAGTTGTTTCTTTAAGTTCCTGTTTGTGATGCAGGGGCCAAAGGGAGAATAATGGCCGCAAGAGGGTTGGTCGATAGCGGCATGGAAATAAGCTCATATGTGCTAAGCATGCTTTGGGGTGCAGGGCTTTCGCCGAAGGTAAAAAATGCTTCCCCCCGAATACACTGGGCACAGCTGATGGTCCGTTGACTGAGGGAAGGTTGTGGCTCAAAACCTATCCTCTGCCTAGCTAGAGTCGGAGCCCTTGGCTTCTGGAAGTTGGGAACTTGAATTTGCTCTGGAATCCGTGCCAGAAAAACATGCCATACGGCGATGACTAGGGGTAAGGGCGTGGGCTGTGCCTAGAACCAGTTAGGTATGCCGGAGGTCTATGCCTAGCAAACTCTGGGACAAAGGAAACCGGAATATGGAAGGGGCTTGAAGTAAATCATTACAAAACCAACAAAAATGCGTGAAATATTTCATACAAGAATTATACTTGTTTACTAAGACTATTCATGATTAACCCATAAGATCAGTCACCAAATAATGAAATAACAAAAAAATGCCTACAAAAAAGCATTGAAACAACTTTTTGGGCAACCCCAAATCTGCTAAAATGTGTTAGTCTTTGTGAAAAGTGTAACTGATGTCCCCCACCTTAGTCCTTGATTCATTGCTCGTGATCTCAAACTGGCATCACTGTTGGGATCATATCACATCTTATTGGTATCACAAAAGCTGCATCCCATTCCCTTTTTTTGTTTTTTTTTGTTTTTTTTAACTCACCTGTTTCCCGGCTTTGGCAGTACAGATTTGTTCTGTAAGTGCTCATTGTGGGTAATTCAGTATGTTGACGATGGTACTGTATGCTCCAACTATAAAGAACGTACTGCTAGTAAGTTTATTAGCAGTATTTTTTCATTGTCTGCATTCTCACCAAAAATTGAAATGGTAGTGCCATCAGTGGTCCTCTAAGATCTCTCTCGGTTGAAGTCATGAGCAGTGCAATATGAAAGTTAAGGTGATATAGCTCCCAATAGGGTGTGTGGGGGTCCCTAAAAAAACTAGTTTGGGTCAGTCCGTCTTAAAAGTACTTGGGTCAGCCTGAGCTAGGACTCAGTCAGGGGTACCTTTGCGATTTGGAGTTTAAGGTAATCAGGTGGTATCCTGCCCACCCCCCCCCCCCTTCCAAAATAGTTCCATTCTCCCAAACAATTCTCTGGGTTAGAGAGAAAACACAGAAGTCCCTGCACTCAGACCGACCCAAATGTGACTTGAATCCTCCCTCCTAAATGTTCTTCTCTTTGGATTTTTCACTAGGGTCACAGGGTGGTTTAGTTGTAAGGGCTCTCCTCCGTGATGGTACCTTTGCTGTGAGAGCTGTGACACGAGACCCCAATAAGAGTGTATCCCAGGAACTGAAGAAACTTGGTGCTGAGCTCTTCAAGGGAGACCTGGACCACATTGAGACTTTAAAACCTGCCCTGACCGGTGCCTATGGAGCCTTCGTTGTTACCAACTACTGAGAGAATGGCAGTAGAGAGAAGGTTGCCCAGGTGAGACCCAACACTCTAATCGGGGGAGAGTCCAAGGAGCTGCCCACCCATCAGGAGCAACCCTCTCCTCAACCCCACCTTGTTAAGGGCTGGGCAGGGGAGCTCTGTACAGACAGTTGATGTCTAATATTGTATTGATGTCTGATATTGTGACCAGCCTTGAATCCTACATGGTAGGAGCTTGAGTTATCAACACCTGTATTTGCTAAATCTATCCTGGTTTTGGTGTGTTTCTTACAGGTTAAGGCTCTGGCTGACCTGTCCAAGGACACAGGCTCGCAACACGTGGTGTTCAGTGGTCTGGAGAATGTGAAGAAGCTGACGAAAGGCAAGCTGGAAGTACTTCTTTTTGACGGTAAGGGTGAGGTGGAAGAGTATTTTAGAGACATCCACGTCCCCATGAAAGTCTCATTTTAAAACAGAGCTTGTAAAACATTCATCGTATAATTTGTTAGTGTACGCCAATTATCATATTCCGCTAAAGACGGAATGGATGAGATATTTAAATTTTTGGAAGTTGCCAGAGCAAGTAGTTTGGTGCACTGTATCAATTAAAAATAATATTTGAGTCTGGATTAGGCAGGCACGATTCAAAGCTTCTGTTCCTGAACCTGCCAAGCCTTAGTGCCAGAGATTTATTTCAAATCAATGGTATCTCTCCAGTGATCATAACCCTGTATGGCCAATTCAGTTCTAAAGGAAGTGGAATAGATTAATTTTGTGTGGGTTAGAGTAAATTTGGATTGAGAAGACAATTGCAATTTCAAAAAATAGGATTCTGGATTTAACTTGTTATAATCTGTGAATTAGGTGAATTTATCCCTAAGGCTTTTAGTACTCCCATGTAAGGGAGTTGGACAATGTTGCGTGTAATTAAAAACAGGTGGGTCCAAGTGTCTCCCTGGTGTGTTCTGGTTGCTGGCGATTCGGCGCTCCCAGGGGCGGGCCTGTTATTTTGGCTCTCTGGCCTCGTGGTCATCATGTGCTCCCAGGGGAGAGGTTGGAGGTAATGTTCACGCACTAGCATGATGGGGGCACCTGTGGCACAGGGGCAGTACTGTTAGGGGAACAGCAGGTTGGAGCCTTCCTTGGCCTGCATGCCTTGTAAAATAGCCAGAAAATGCTCCTGGCCATCCAAACGTTACCGGTTGGGCCCCATAGAGCTTGATGCAGCAGAGAGTAGCCTCCAGCTGTGCGCATCTTGTGATTCTTGGCAAATCACTCAATCTCCACGTGCATATCAAATGAGTGGGTCAGTCTGAAATGCAACTGTTGCTCAAGTGAAGCGTGCTGATAGCTTGTGCAGCAGGCGCGCACTGGAGCAACACTTCAGTAAAGTTGTAATTTAGGGATTTTGATGCTGTTGTATTTCTAAGAAACTCAGGATAGAGCCTGCGCAGTCTCACCAGTTCAGAATGAAAGCATTGTCAGTAGTCTTACGAGTTAGCCAGAGTGTTGCTCATTTACTTTACGCATTTAACAACTAGTGGCAAAATGAGGAGTCCTGGCTGGTATATGTCCAATGTTATGTGATGAGTTTATTGATGGGTACAATAGCAGAGGTGGCAGGACGGTGCGGCTGCAATACTAAGCTCAGACGCCAACTTATGTTTTAATGCAATTCCAAGAAGGATACGCACTTTTAATAGTTGAACCAGGCATTATATTTACAGCCTCCTTTTGTTAAAATCACAATATGAGAAAGTCACTCCTGGACTTTTATAAAGTGCTGCAATTTTCTACTACTGCTAAATTCAGTATCTAGGTACCTGTGCAAATTTAGCAGGGTGGTTCCGGGTGCTCGGCACCGTCACTTAAGTGTCAACACCGGTGCTTGGAACAGTCTGCCACAAGTTGGCGCTTGTTGGAAGGTGGACCTCGGGGAGTCGCAGCCCGTTCCCCTGGGGGTGATAGGGGGTTGTGAATTTGTACGTGACCCCGCACTGCTGCCACAGGGACCGCATGTATTTGGTGATGAAGTTTGTGCCCCGGTCGCTCACCACTTCGCGGGGAAATCCCACTCGGGAGAAGATTCCCATTAAGGCCCGGCCCACCACGGGGGCCGTTACAGTTCTTAGCGGGACAGCCTCCGGGTACCTGGTGGCGTGGTCCACGAGGACCAGGATGAAGCGGTGGCCCAGGGCGGTCCGGGGGTCCAGGGGCCCCACAATGTCGATCCCAACTCGTTCGAACGGGGTGCTGACGGCTGGAAAGGGCTGGAGGGGGGCCTTGACCCGACCCCCGGTCTTCCCGCTGGCTTGGCAGGTCTGACAGGACCGGCAGTGGTTGTCCACGTCTTTTCGCATCCGGGGCCAGTAGAAGTGGGTCACCAGACGGCTGTAAGTTTTGTCTTGTCCCAGGTGCCCGGCGAGGGGCACGTCACGTGCCAGGTTGAGAAGGAACTCTCGGAAGCGGAGAGGGACCACCAACACGCGGCTGGCCCCGAGTTCTGCCACTTTCTGTTCACTGTACAATAGGCCCTCGGCCCAGTAGACCCAGTGGGTGCCGGTCTGGTCACCGTTGGCTTGTGCGGACGCTTGTCGTCGGACCCCTTCGAGAGAGGGACAGGACTGCTGTTCTTGCAGGAACTGTTCTCGCGAGGGGCCCCCTTCGTGGCGCCATTGTGTAAGTTCTGGTAGGGCGCCTAGGGAAGCAATCTCTTCGGGGGAGGGTTCAGTCGGTCCAGTGTCGGTGTTCGCCTCCCCCTTGCTGCAGGCGGGGGTTGGTGCGAGCCCCTCGGGCTGGGCGGTACCGGGGGCCTGGGATGAGCGGGGGGCCTGGGCGGCCATGGACCGGGTGATGGCGCAGGCCCATTCGGATAGTCCCAGCATTCGGAGGTGCTCTCGTCGCTCCACTTGAGCCCAGGGGGAACTCTCTAGGTCGTTCCCCAGGAGGCAGTCCACTGGTGCGTCGTCCCGGACAGTCACTTTCAGTAGGCCTGTCACCCCTCCCCACTCGAAGGGGACCAGGGCCATCTGGCACAGGCTTTCGCTGTTGTCGGCCGTCCAGACGGGGCACAGCACATCGGGTAGGATTTGTTCGGGGGTCACCAGGTGGCAGCGGACAGCGGTGACACTGGCGCCGGTGTCACGAAGGGCTTCGGCCCGTCGGCCATTGATGGTGACCTGCTGCCGGTATTTCTGGGTGTTGCTTGGGATTGGTGTGCGGGGCACCATTTCTCGGCTGCCCAGGCAGACCAGGGACATGGCCGCCGGCTCCCATTCGGTGGTTCCTCGGTCGAGGATTTCTTCTTCTTCCTCTCCTTCCCCCAGGGCGGCGGCCACCAGCTGTCGGGGCGGGGGCCCGCCGGCCCCGCTTCTTCGGTTCAGGGGGCATACCGGATCGCTGGCATAGTGTCCGGTTTGTTGACAGCCGTAGCAGGTTACTGGGGGCCGTGGTCCGGTTCTGGCTGAGGTCGCCCCTCTTCGGGCTAGGCTCGGGGAGAGGTGTTGCGGCGGCGGCCCTCGAGGCGGGCTCCTGGGGGCCCCGGCGTGGGGGTCCCGATTCCGGTTCGGCCCTCCCCCTCCACCGCGTTGGCGTGGAGGTCCGGTGGGGTTCCTCTGGTACTCCCCCATCGAGTTCCGGGGGACGCGGGTGTTGACCCATCGATCGGCCTCGACGGCGAGTTTACGTGGGTCGGTCATCTTGCTGTCAAGGAGGTGTTGCCTTAGCTCCACGAAGCAATTGTTGGAGAGATGTTCCCAAACAATGAGGTCGACCAGCTGCCCGTAGGTGGTGACCTTGCTACCCTTGATCCATCCTTCTAGGGCCCGGCTGAAAAAGTCCACATATTCCACCCAGGTAGTGCCCGGGATCTTCTTACAGTCTCTGAACCGCTGGCGGTACATTTCCGCGGTTAGCCCGTAGCGGGTGAGCAGGGCCTCCTTCATGTGGTCGTAGGAGGTCATCACCTCCTCTGGCAGCTGGAGCAGTGTGTCTCGACCTTCACTAAGGAACCGACCCCACAGGCCGGCGCCCCAGTCCTTTCGGGGCACCCGATGGGAGGTCATGGCCACCTTGTATGCTTTGAACCATTGTTGGATGTCGTCATTTTTGTAGTACTCCTTGACGACATCTTTAGGGATATATACCTTGTTTTCGGCAGGCGGTAGGGTGTCTCTATTACCTGGGGGTGTCGGTCCCCCCGTTCTTTGCCTTGATTTCGAGCTCTTTGAGACTTCGCTCGTGCTCAAGGGTCAGTCTTTTTTCCTCCAACTCTCGGTGCCGTCTCTTCTCTTCTATCTCCTCTTGTAGCCGTAGCTGTTCTAGGGCCAGTTTCTTCTCTGCTAGCTGGAGTTCGCCGTCCAGCCGTAGTCGTGCGAGCTCTAGTTCGTGGTTCCGGACCTTCTCCCGTTCTCGTATCTCCTCTTCGGAGAGGCCGATTTCTAGGCTGTTTCTTCCTCCGGTTGCCGGAGTTGGTGCGGTTGATGTGGCCACAGTCAGGGGCAGTGGACCTTCGTCCTGGGAGGGGCCTGCCCCGGCCTCTAGCCTCTAGCCAGGTCCTCAGGGCTTTCTGCAGCTCTTCTTTGGTACCTAGGCCGGTGGTTGCAATGCCCTTGTCTTTGCAGAACTGTTTCAACTCTTTTTGCTCCGTGGTCGTGTTGTTCTCTTGGTTGCTCATGACTTCCGGTTGTTTGGATGGGTAGCTAGTGGGTTACTGGCTTGTACGTACTGCGTTCGGCTCGGATCCCGTCGCTGGCCACCAAATGTTGGAAGGCGGACCTCGGGGAGTCGGAGAGACCACCCAGAGGGGCCCCCACACTGTACGAAGTAGCCGAGCGCCGCTGAGAAGCCTCCGAGGGAGATCCTTCTCCTATCATGCACTAGCACAGTAACACCACCACACCGGACTCAAGGAGGTTGTCTCAAGACGAGCAAATCTTTATCAGCACTTAAAGGTTACGGGATCAATATTTACACGAAAAGGATCGGGGGATCCACAAAAGTCTCAGTGTCTCTTTAGAAGGGAAGGGGTAGCGGGACAGTCTTTGGCAGGAGCTCAGTACGAGGGTACCTGGGGCCCAGTTCTTATCCTCAAGCTGGAGGACCTCCGGATCTCGGAGGGGTCGAGCCGCGACGGCGTCAGCAGGGCTCTGGCGTTCAGTTCGTGGAGAGCCGCGACCAGGTCAGCGGGGCACTCAAGATGGTTTCTGCTCAGCTCGAGCCGCGACGTCGTCAGCAGGGCTCCGAGGGAGGGTTCAGCGAGGTTGGGCCGCGACAGCGTCAGCAGGGCCCCGATGTTCCGGGGGGCTTCAAGGTTTCAGCAAGAAGGAGCCGCGACGCAGTCTGCAGGGCTCGTGGTGGATTCAAGCAAGAGTTCTTCTCCGTAGGGTCGGCCGCGATTCGATCAGCAGGGCTCCCGACTCCGGGATACAACTGCCGGTCTGTTGCGGGGTCGCCCCAGATATAGGCCTGGAGCCCTTTGAAGTCCGGACCCTTGCGCCCGGAGGGGCGGAGAGGCCGGGGTGGGAGCGGCCAGACGCCCAGCAGGAGAGGCGCCGGGCCCAGGAGAGATGGAGGCCGATCGCACCTCGGTGTGTGGGGACGGTTGGGGGTCCCATCGATACCGCCCTCCGCCAGGGCGATGAGGTGTTCACGTGATACCCCCTGGCCAGTTCTTGGTGCCTCAATGTCTGGGCCTCGCTGGGGCCGAGGCCGGGTTGAGCGGAGTCAGGTGGACTGGTGTGCAGGGTCACGTGGCAGGCAACAAAATGGTGGAGCCCCGAGGTGTATGCGACCTCGTGCGGCTCGAACGGGTGGCCCGTGGAGGCCAGGGCGGGGAACGGGCCCAACCCCAGGGAAGTCAGGACCACGCCACGAGGCCGGGTCCAACAGCGCTGTTTGTCTTTTTAGAGAGAACCACAACAACAGGCATTAATTTATTCAACATACGTTAAAATTACTATGGCCTACTGTCCAGGCCATTCTTATAGCTTTGGGGGCCCGGAATAGTCTTAAGTGTTAGACTGGCACAAATGTCAGGGTTAGTAGTTGCGATGTTGCTAGGGTTGGCAGCACGGCAGGAGCGATGTGTGGGGCAACCTAAATTGGCCGCCTGTCGTGAGCCCGGGCATACAGTTGCTCAAGCGTCAGGGTTAGTAGTTGTGATGTGATATGATTGGCAGCACGGCAGGAGCAACATGTGGTGTGAACTGAAGTGGCCGCCGCCGTCGCCAGTCCTGGCTTATTGTCTACAAATTAAGCGCTTAACGTTTGAAATCTGTGAGGCTGGGGGCACAGCTGGGTTGCTGTTAGTTCAACGCTAGTTGGGCGTGTCGTGTGTCCTCTCCTGCTCGGGTCTCAAAACAGGGGGCAATTAGATGGCATAGCTCCTTGCTGTAATCAGCTAACAAATCTAATGCATGTTTAATGAGGGCACGGCATAGCACAAGACCTGCAAAATTACGTATATCCGCCAGTACCTTCAATATACCTGAACGCCCATTTCTAATACTTCCTACACCTCCCCTAGGTGCCTCACCACCAGAGGAGTGCTACCCTTCCTTACGATTCGGGTCCCTTTTGTAAGATGGGGCTGGATTTGTTGCGGGAAATAAGGGACAAAACTGTTTTACATGAAGCCAACAATTTGCTGGCATGTTAGCTCGTCTTTATGGAATTGGAGAAGGCACTGCTCACCTGGGTCTTTATTTATCTTGCATGGTATCTGTCTGCGATAACGGTGGTTAAACCGTGCGACAATGGTGGCACCTTGGTCGCAGGAAGATGGACCAGACAACCCAGATGGAGTGTGGGGCAGCAGTGACGCCAAGTATGGGGAGAGCGCAAGGAGGAAGACTGAGGTGCCAGCATAAATAGGTGAAAGGGTACCGGGTCAAGCTTCCGTACGGTTGGTATTGGGAAGGCAACCGGAATTTTAGGTTAGCAGGACGGTGTTTCGCAAGCCCCGCACTCAAGGAAACATTTCTCACATACATGGCCCAAAAGCAGGGGAG
This sequence comes from Triturus cristatus, assembly GCF_964204655.1. Lineage (NCBI taxonomy): Eukaryota > Metazoa > Chordata > Amphibia > Caudata > Salamandridae > Triturus > Triturus cristatus. The sequence continues at coordinate 817,433,233 of NC_140593.1, read as the reverse complement.
CCTCTCACAGCGTGGCTCCTGGTGCTGCTTTAAACTGTTGGTTGTTAGGCAGCTTATCTGGCATCAACACCTTATTGTCATATCTTACAATTACAAACTGCTCTCAAGTGTTTGTGGTCATGTTAAGCGAAATGGGGACTGACTGACCCCGACGTATGAAACCGAAATGGGAAGAGCATGCATAAAGTAGCCACTTGCGCTGCTGGGACAGCCACTGGCGTCCTCGGTCCTCCAAGTATGCAAAGACTAACAATCGGTGGGTTGGGGGAGATGTGCAACTTCAACTAACAGATGCCAATCACTGGCCATTAGGCGCTCAAATTGTTAGCAATTAAGCAGCCTGGGAGGATGTAGGCGGGACACTTGAGCGTTTCCCACATCTAGTCCCCCCTTAGGAAGGGCGTGGGCATATTGGAATTAGATAAGGGCATCCTTTTACCAAGGCATCCCATCAGATAGGGTGCAGCCCCCTCAGCCTTTCTCCCTCCAGAGGGCGAACAATTGAGTACCATCGAGTGGACAGCTAAAAACATCCGTTAATCAGTGCCAGGATATCCCTCGGGGCGAAGGTGTGCAAGCACTCTCCTGTTACTTTGGGCATAGACCATGTCAAACACAGTGGGGCAAGCTTTCCTGAGTAGGAGGTAGGACAGGAAGCAAACGCAGGGAGAGACGAGCTTGGCTTGCACAATAGTAGTAAGTGGAATAACTGTAAATTTCGACAGGCCCGAGCGCAAACATTTGTAATTGTCAGCCACGGCTTCGGCCAGCTGATCTCAGTATGATTTTCGAAGGCTGAGGGGTTGTTATCTCTCTAGAGGTAGGTCCATGATAAATGTTGTGCTTAGGGAGGTTCTCTAAACCAAAGCAGCTGTGGTATCTTTCCATGGGGAAGAGATATGTTAGATACTTACAGCCCGCTAGGTAACACACCGGGGTGGGCAGTACAAATATTTCTAGTTGCAAAGGGGGATTCCTTCAGTCATTTCTGCGCCTGCTCATTCGTCAAGCTGCTGTGTCAGGTGTTGCCAGATGTCTTGGAGTGACAGGCAAGTGCAGTAAGGGAGCAGGTTTTAAGCATTGAGGTCACATGCAGAGGGGTCTCAGCTGACCAACAGTAGGTGGGTTGCGGCAAGTCTTGAATCTGGGAACATCAGATTGCGACATTATCATGGGTTTAATATACGCAAGACCCTTTGGCGGTGGATTAAAACCGTTCCAGCAGATATTACACAGTAACTAGAAGGGATGCTTAGCAATGCAGCGCACGCAATGAAATCCCTTTTATTTATTTGTTTACCTACCTCTGTTCAGCTGTATGCTGTAGTTTACTACTCCCCACCCTGCTCCTCCCCCGCCCCCCCGCAGCACTCCCTCCAAGAGCGCTACTGCTTTTCTTACCCTATCATCATACGCCATCTAATCTTTCTAGTGAACAGTGGCAGCTAGTGGGGAACTATAGCTTGGGGGAAGGTGAGGGGACAGGAATAAAACGAAAAGAAAACTTACCTGGTGGTTGCCATTGCCAGCCACCATCTCTCCCCAGACGCAGGAAGCATCCAGACTCCTCTCACCATTCACAACGCTACCTTACAGCAGCATTTTGATTGGTCTTAGCGCCGCGGTTTGTCATTCAGAGAGAGACTGGGAGGCTGGGCATGTTGCAATACAGCCTGTGGAAAACATGCAAAGTGCGCATGACAGTTTGGCCGGCCGTCTACTTAAGGTGCGACCACCACTCCTCCTCCCTCGATGTCACAGAAGCCCAGCCCCTCCCCGTCCCACCCTATTAATCTGGCTGCAGTGCAACTACAACACTAAAAATATAATGATAATTTTAACGTTCCGTTATTATAATTTAATTTTTCCTTTGCACTGCATTAAAGCAGTGGCGTGACGCTTCTCCGCCATAACGGAGGAGCTGCTGCTGCTAGTAGTGAACTAGAATATCCTCTGGTTGTGGCCTCTGGAATTCCAGGATCATATGGTATATTGTTGACATTTTAGGGACATACCACAAGAGGCTACCACATGAACCTCAAGCTAATGTAATGATTGGTCAAAACAATTTGAAATACAAATTTGTGGCCAATGCATTCTTAAAATGAGGTCGAGCCACTTCAACTTTCATCCTCATCTAGTCCGCACTGGGGCTGGAGATCAAATTCTGAAAAGAGGTTGGGGCTATCACGGTCAGAGAAGCATTTTGAGCTGCTGTGTACAACATGCATTGACAACACCTTCAAGTCTGGACTTGGCAAGCTTTTTTTATTTTTTTTTACATGTTTGCAAACGTATGCAAAAGGCATAAAGAGTAAAGAAGAGAAACGTAGTGTGCGTACAGTAAAAAAACTATAAACATACTATTGGAAAAACAAAGATTAAAGCAGACGTTTCCCTTGTACTGAAATAGACTACCTTTTAGTTGGATGTGCACAAACAAAATGCCATCACTCTCAGCAACAGAGCAAATGGCTAAAGTATTCTGACCAAAAGCCCCTGTATCTAGTTCATATAAGTAGATATTTTTTTATGATTTTTTGGGAATCATGAGGTTGGTCAGAAAGGTGTCTCTAGCTTAGACCTAAGAATCTACAGAGAAACCAGCTGACAAATTGCTTAAAACGCCCAACGAGAGGCCAATAAATGGCGATTAGTATCCCTTTGACACGGAGTGCCAAGTTTGATTTGTGAGCATTCATGCTCTGGTGGGTTTCCAGGGACCTGCAGGAACAGATATAAAAAAACATGTTTAAAGTGGCACCTATTGAGAGTACGGACTCTAAAACATGAATGAGAAACGACGACTATGAGAGACCCCACACCATCCCACTGTCATACTTCATTCAGCAGCAGAGATAGACTTTGTATGACAGGAGAGGAGAGACCGACAATGAGGGTCTCACTTGAGAGCACATAAACCACTAATTATTGTATTCTAAACACAAACCTCTTCCGTTTCTCTGGGAAAATTTTTGTGAGTACAAAATAAGTATTCGATGTTAGTAGTATTTTATTGAGTTCTTCAGTGTTTCTTTGCATTCCAGTACTTGTAGTTTTGCATGTCCTCACTATAAATGCAGGACTACAAGTACCAGGATGCAAAACAAATATTTAAAAAGTCAATGCACTTAATGTGTTGCACTATGTATATCTTCATATAGCAAGTTGTTGGCTACAACTAGGACAAAATGCAGGAGGGGGGGGGGGGCAAATTTGATTCCCGCCCAGGGCGCTGTCCGAGCAAAGGCTGGCCCTGGGGAAACTATTATAGAAACTGAGAGGGACCCTTTGTGCCAAAGGAATAGGGTACCATACAAATTGTAATCACAAAGGTTTCCTTTGGACCGCACTCAACAACCCACAATGTCTTTTACAGGGCCAAAGTCTCCAACTTCATCACTCAATCACATCCATGACACTCAGAATAGGAGAATATGTCTGTATACCCAAAACTACTATTATGGACAAGACTAATAACAGAAGATTAAAATTATTTTATTCGTCATGAGACACAAAATCAAATAAAACAAGTCTGAACAATTAATAGCACTGCATCATGAAGTATAAAAAACAGAACAAATTCCATAAATTCATTCAAAAACACAAAAAACATTAAGCGACATAAAATTAAAATGTATTTGAGAGTACAAATAGTAGACCAAAAGCTTTGTCTTAAACTGATCACATCCGTGATAATTGTTCCTCAATGACTGAGACTGGGTGCCATGCACTCTATAGGCACTCAAAAGTCTCAGTGATTATACGGATTGTGTTCCTAACAACTCGGGCATCGACGCGTTTCGATGGGACTATTATAATACCATCTTTATCAAGACCAACGTTTTATAACACTCTAAAGCTGATAAAAACTGGAACAGTTAACATCACCTTTGTAGCAAAGAACACACAAATCAATATAGGTCTCGTGAGTTACTATATACATCATGAAAACAGTCCAAAATTATAAGGTCACATTTTACTCACTCTTAAAGACTGTACACCAGAGTATAGACATTCTAGCCCCCCATATAGATGCTAGACCATAGGGACAAGCCAGTATGAATATTGATCAGCAATTGACAACAAAAAGCACCATTTTTCAATGTGTTATTCATATGGGGCCCGAATGTCAAAAATAGACCCTAAACAGCAGCTAACATTTACTGAGATAACAGTAATTCTTCACAGAATCATAATAGCCTAGCTTCTCATCTACCATGCTGGACCACACCACATTCACTCATCCCATTTTCTTTCCCACTTGTGTCTCCAGATGAAGAATGACAACTCACCTCATTTACAATAGAGGTTTAGAGGGATATATATATCACTTGAGCACCAGATTGTTACTATCTCTGGACTTCAGGGGCAAACACCTCCTGTTCTCGAAGTTGCAGGTCCGTATATTAACCATAGGATGTATCTGTAGAATTTAAAATGACATCCATGTCATCCTTATTGTTGTAATTGAATATCAAACGCCCCCACAAACCGAAAAGTCTTATCTAGATTTTTACGCAGGCTCTCACCTTTCTCTGATCTTCAAGGACCCCAGAGTATAAAAATGGAATCTGGGGCTAAATAGTGTGGGAATCCTGCCCGTGGCAGAAGCTATACTTCTCACGTTTGTGGTACAGAAATTCTGGAAAATATGTATGTATGTATGGCATACTTGTATAGCGCAGACTGTCACCCGAAGGGTATCCTGGCGCTTCAGACAATTATACCAACACCACACAGAGTAGTTGACGAGATTTAATCAGACCTAGGAAAGAGAAAAGTTTTGAGTTCCCTCTTAAAAGAAAGAAAGTCTCCGGAGCTCCTTAGCGACAAGGGAAGAGTGTTCCATTGTTTGGCGGCCACAAATCCAAAAGCTCGCCCACCCATCCGAGCTCTCATTACCTTAGGGATTACCACAAAATGTGCTGAGAGCGATCGAAGGGAGCGAGTGGGTACATACCACTGGAACAATTCTTGCAACGGAACCGGTCCTTGTCCATGTAGTCCTCTGAACACTAAACAAAGTGCTTTAAAGATAACTCGTTGCGGGACAGGTAGCCAATGGAGATCGGCTAGTGCCCTGGAGGAAGAGTCGGAACGGCGCCGGGACAAGGCCAACTTGGCCGCCATATTCTGCACACGTTGCAGTTTAGCCACCAAATTGGCTGGGGGTCCCAGAAGCAGTGCGTTGCAGTAGTCCAACCTACTCAGTATGGTGCAGCGCACTACTTCTGGCCGAACACGGGTCGGCAGCAACGGCAAGATCTTCCACAGCATACGGAGCAGCATCATACAAGTGGCTACAGTTTTATTTACAAAAAGGTCCAGTTGAAGATTGGGCCCAAGCACTACACCCAGATTCCTGGCAGAGGCTGCTGCCAAAGGAGCATCCAAAAAAGAGGCGGGCCAAAAGTCAGGAGGCAGCGGCCGGGGAATATACAGTCTCTAAATATCCCACAGATACAATATAGTATCTTCAATGCAGACTCTCACTCCGGTTAATTTTCAGTCTAAACATACCTGCGGAATATATGCTCCACTTTCAACCTTCTATCGATAGATTATTCTTCCTACAATTCTATTTTCCCCTTATGGTGAAGATGCAAGGATCACAAAACTTCTTGCAGCAATCCTATGATGATTAGGATCTATGGTAGAGGGAAGAAAAGAGGCTGCTTTGTAAACCTTCGTACTTTGATACTATCTACTAGAACTCTTGACGTGACCATATATTATACGAAACAGGAGTTTACAAGACGGCATGGCTTGTACTTTACAGTCATCTAGAGCTCCTGACATATGCTGGTAAAAAGCGCATTAGTATAGTCGTGTAGTCGGTGCTATTAATAGCAAATCTCTCCATATTATTTACTTGTACTTATTACAGAGAACCTAACTACCTACTCGATGTTTGTAAATACAGAGTATGTTGTATATATGGCACGTACCTGAGATGGAAATGACGTGTTTGAAACGCGCATTCAATGTAGAAATAATTACTCCGTCAAAGCTCTAGATTCTAGAAGCACCGATGGTCGTTTTACATGCGTATCTATAGCGCGTGCCTAGGATAGGAAATAACGTGTTTAAAGCATGCATCCAATATAGGGATAGATTACTCCGTAGAGGCTCTAATAGCACTAACGATCATTTTGCTTGACTTACTTGCTGGCGGGCAGCATCCTCACGTACTCCTTTCGGTGACTTCTGTATATCGCGAATATCGCTTATGGGTAACCTGGCTAATTTATATAATGCTGGGTATTGGGCACCTGAAGCTAATTGACCCTTGCCTCACGATGTGCCGTTACATAAGCACGTTTGCCAAGCCCTTACGGGGTCAGGCTGGACATAGGAGACGGATCCCTCGCTGTAGCACTAAGGGTTTCCACAAGTCTCGCCATCTTGGAATGATTCTCGGATGTATATCCAATTGCCTTTGTTATTTTGGAATGGCGGCCTAAATTAAAAAACATCTATGCCAAGGAACGCCTAGACTGGGTATGTTGGGAGAGTCCTCAGTGTAGGTCTTGAAAAGAATGTATCTAAATATGGCGCTGATAATAGCTTAGCATATGTGTCTTACTGGACCCGGGTTGGAAAGTCCAGGATCCTATTGTAAAAATAAAACCCCCGAACATACTAGTACTTGACAAGGATGCTGGGCCATCCACCAGAAAGCAGTGGCGACTGTGGACACTCTAGACTGGTGCCCCTTCGGTTCGGGAAGCTGTCTGATATCATCTGATCCGTTCTAACTCTAGCTGTTGGTCCAGAGTATAATGTAAGGATCCACCAAAGGAACCCCGTTTTGAGACAGATACATCTGGACATCGCTAGGAGGAATTCAAAGTTGAGGGTCTCATAGGCTTTTTCGATAACTAGAGATACCTCAACCCTGACTTAAACCTCCAGGGGTGTATCATGGATAATTTGCAGGAGTCTCTGTATGTTTTTTGCACCTGCAAGCTTGCAATGGGGCTTCCAGGAATTAGATACCCACCACATAGTATTGTTTTATGCAGATGATGTGCTAGTTTTCTTGGATAATGCCCAAGACTACCTCCCGGAATTGATGCTCCTGTTGGACAAATTTGGGACTGTTTCAGGTGAACTGGCCTTCCTTGTTTTCTCTCGCTCCGACTCCAGAACCCCACCGAGCCACTTCTACTCAAAATGGTGCTATGAGACCTGCAATTTCACCAGGAATATCTATCCCCATAATGCATATGTTCCCGATGTTCACACCTAAATGCCCTCACTGCAAAACTGCAGAGGCCGGATTTTATCATATAGTCTGGGATTGCCCCTCCCTACAATTGGCCTGGTTCGAGGTAATACAACCACTGCGGAACTGACGTGTCATGAACTGATTCCCACCCCTGAATCTTGCCAACTTGGGCTACGTCCTAAAGCTAAAGGAGATAAACACTTGCACAGATTTACTGGCCTTGCGTTTGTGCTCTTCAAGCGACAAATCGCAAAGCAGTGGAAGGGACCAGCAGTTCCGGACATGACTAAATGGTTGAACACGCTATTGCAGTGGGTGCGCGCGGTAGCTGGTGTATTGCACTCCCTTCGAGATGGGGGGGTGGCATAAATGGAATGCGTAAATTGGAATACTTACATAGTAAACATAGAAGCTAAAAGCGACACTGGCCCACCCTGAGTGAGATGTAAATCTTTTTTGGAAAGATGAACACATGAGATTCAGGCTCCCTGCCCTTTTGCACTGAGGAACCTAAGTAGACCACTGCCATGGGATGCACCGTCAGGGTCCTAGGAGTGCTCTTCACACTTGCTTGTGCCATTAAGTACCTTTATAATGCATTGTGCCCCCTGACCTCCACCACCACACCTACTGATGAGTGAACTCCCTCCCCCCACCGTTCTCCACCACCCATGCTATTGCTCCAAAACAAATACTATTACAAATGTTTGAATGTTTTCTCCTGTACACAGACTGTGCTCCAGATGTCTCTGCTTATTGTGTGCACAACTATGTATAGCATAGATTTTACTATGGCTTCACTGTTGATGTAATTGATGTTTAATGAGAAAACAGGTACCGAAATATCTCTATCTATCTATCTATGGCCCGGTTTATCTAGTTCTGCATGAAAAGTTTTGGAGTGATCCATCAAGTGGGAGCTGAGGAAGGGGGAAGCAGTCACACACCACTCACAGACCTATGCAGGCATTGATACACCTGCTCACAGCCATTTAGGCACTCAGACCCACAAATGCACTTTCACACCCACTCACAGGCCTATGCCAGAATTGACACACCTACTCAGACTCATGAGGGCACTCACAGACCCACTCACACAACCACACAGGCACTTACAGACCCATGCAGGCATTCACACACACCCACTCATAGACCTATGCTGCTGCTCATTGACCTACTCATAGACCCATGAAAGGCACTCTCACACCCACTCAGACCTACACAGGCACTCACAGACCTACACAGGCACTCACACACCTACTCCCAAACACAGCAGGCACTAACAGATGCACTCATAGAAAACACAGGCACTCAAAGACCCAGTCGGATACCCATTCAGGTACTTATACATCCATTCATAGATCCATACAGGCACTAAGAGACCCACCTATATGCCCACTTACACAGCCACTCATACACTCACAAATCTACGCATGCACTATCATACCCACTGATAGGACACACAGGCATTCACAGACTCTGTCCCAGAGCCATGGAGGCACTCACACACCCACTCAGAAATCTATTCAGGCACTGACAGACCTACTCACACACCCACACAGGTACTCGCAGACCACATCCACTTACACATCTGCTTACAGACCCACAGAAGCACTCTAATACCTACTCACAGACCTTTGCAAGTACGATACCCTCTCATAGACCTAAAAAGGTAGTCACAGATCCACTCGCAGACCTACTCATCCACCTACTCATGGATGTACCCATGCAGGTATTTACACACCTACTTACAGACCCATGCATCCACTTACACACTCACTTCCAGGCCCTCACACCCACTAACAGAGCTGTTCAGATACTAACAGACCCACTGACAGAGCCATATTGACACCTACACCCCCACAGCCACTCACAGACCCATAGTGCCACTCACACACCCACTGACAGACCCATACAGGCAATCACAGACCCACTCACAGATCTACTAAGGCACACACACACCCATTCACAGACCCCCACAGACCTATGTAGGCATTGACATACCTGCTCACAGAGCCATGTAGGCACTCAAAGACCCATATAGGCACTTACACACCCACTCACAGGCCTACACCGGCATTGACACACTCACTCAGAGACCCATGCAGGTACTCACAGACCCACTCACGACAACCACACAGGCACTTAAGGCCCATGCAGGCACTCACACGCCCACTCAGACCTATGCAGCCGCTCATAGACCTACTCGTAGACCTAGAAAAAGGCACTCACACCCCCACACAGGCACCCACAAACCCAGACTCATGCAGGCACTAACAGATGCACTCACAGACCAACACAGGCACTCATACTCAGTTGGATACCCATGCAGGTACTTATACATCCATTCACAGGCACTCAGAGTCCCACTCACATACCCATTTACACAGCCACTCACACACTCGCTCACAAATCCACATGTCCTATCATACCCACTGACAGGACACACAGGCATTCACAGACCACTGACAGAGCCATGGAGGCCCTCACACACCCACTCAGAAATCTATCCAGGTACTGACAGACCTTCTTACATACCAACACAGGTACTCACAGACCAACTCACCTATGCAGGAACTGAGACGCATGCATCCACTTACACACCTGCTTACCGACCCACAGAGGCACTCTCACACCCACTCACAGACCTACACAGGCACTCACACACCAATTCACAGTTCTATGCTGGCACTTTAACACCCACTCAGAGTTCCGCACAGGAAGTCACACTCCCACTCACAGACCTATGCAAGTATTCAGACACCCTCTCACAGACCCACAAAGGCAGCCACAGATCCACCCACAGACCCACTCATCCACCCACAAACTCACTTACAGACCTATGCAGACACTCACATAACTGGGCAGGTATTTACACACCTACTTAACTGACTCATGCATCCACTTACAGACCCACTTACAGGTCCACACAGGCACTCACCCACTCAAAGAGCTATTCAGATACTAACAGACCCACTGACAGAGCCATGCAGAAACCCTCACCCCCACTCACAGAGTCACTCACAAACCCATAGCACCAGCTACACACCCATACAGGCACTCACAGATCCACTCACAGATCCACTAAGGCACTCACACACCCACTTACAGACACATACAGGCATTCACACAACCTGTGGCAGACCCACAAAGGAACTCACACACCCACTCAGACTCATACTCACTGTAGGAAGGTGGAATCTGACTAATGGTTGCCCCCAACTTTTTGCCTGGTATTTGAGTGGTTTTTGACTAGTCTGGCTGGGAACCTGCTATCCAGGACCCCAGCCTATCTGCTTTCTCCCTAAAACTGTTGTAAGTACTCTAGGTACAAACCTAATTGGATACTGAGGGTGCCCTGCCAGTCCCTTGTAGATGGTACCCTAGGTACCCAGGGCATGGGTCCCTCAGTAGGCCTACCAGGGCTGCAGCACTTATTGTGCCACCCTGGGACAGCCATACAAACTGACACCACCAGACCACTACTGTAGTCTGGGTAAGGTGGTGCTAACACCCCTTACAGGGATGTAGGTACCCTACATCCCACACCATTACAACACATATACTCTCATAGGTCACCCCTATGGCAGGCCCTGGTAATCCTACAGGGCTGGGCGCTGAGGTATGTGTGAGGGGGGACCCCTACATGAGTAGGGCCTCTCTGCAACCTTCGTAAAATCGTTACTGGGTTGTTTGTAGTGTAGCCATACCATATACTCTTAACCGCATTATAAGTAAATCGCGTCATCGCGATAACTTGAGAATGGCTACACAGAACCATATCGTGTTTGGTGTCAAACATGTAGGAATCATACCCCCAGTCCAGCCATGGGCATGAGGGTACGATTCCCCCTTGCTAGAAGGGCGATATGGGAAAAGCGGTAAAATTTAGACACCAATTTAAAAGTGCACAAGTTACACAAAATGGCTACTGCCCGCCACCTACACGACCCTGGCTGGCTGTTGCTGGGGAAAACCCCAGCCTCGCCAGCTGGACAATAGGGCTCCTGTGGCAGGGAGGTGCTAGCATCTCCCCAGACAGGATAATGTGGATTGGAACAGGGTGGGTGCACCAAATGTCCTTTCAGAGTTGCACGTAGGCAGCTGCAGAGACCTAATTCTGCATACACCGCTTGGAACCGGTTCAGGGGCATCCTGCCCCTCGCCCAGGTGGGAAACACACAAAGGGGAGAGGGTGTAGCCACCCTTTCCCGCCTCACCAGCCATTGGCGGACACTACTCTGGACACTCCCCTAATCTTGGGGATATATGTGAATAACGTGGCCCCAGAGCCTCAGATTACTTTGGAACTTCACAGAACCAACCTTCGACGAGCTGCCGCCCAGCTGAATGAAGAGATCTCCCTTGGGATAAAGGAGTTATCCCCCTGCTTGGCAGGCACCTGAAACACTGCAAGTGACCCGGTTGGAACTTCGCTGCTCTCACGAACTTCGACGTCTTCCAGAAACCTTGAGGTGGGTTTCCAGTGCATCCCAGAGGCCAGTGGGTGTGCTCAACGAGTTTGGGCACCGTGGACCGCGTGGGTGCCGAGATCCCCAATACCCCGAGACCCCGGCCTCTACTTGCATAGCACACGACCCTGACCAGTGGGGAAGTTGTGCTTTGGCCCGTTTGCGAGCCAACCACTTTGCAGCAATTGTGCCAAAGACCAGCGCCCTAGCCCCCTCCGGTGGCCCGTGGGTGCCCTTTTACGCACTCCAAATTGCCGCCTCCCGCGGTCCCTTGTCTCTCGACTTGTGGGCCCTAGCGGAGGTCTATCTTTGAATACAAGAGCTCCCCTGGTTGCTCCAGGCCTGCTCTACGCTCTCTCCAAAGGAGAGCACCCTCAGACCTCGTGGGTCTGCACCAGCAGCTGCTTTGTTCATCTTGCGTGGGTTGCGGTTGCCAAGGCTTAGTGGATCCAATCGGGACACTAATACCGCAGCGACCCTCATCCGACGTGGGACAATCGCCCTCCAGAAGCTGGCCTTCCTTGAAGCCTCCCAGAGCCCGTGACTGCAGAGCCAAGCTGCACCTATCTCTACCTGAAGCACCCGACATCCACGAGCTCCTTCCTGTGAGCTCCCTGGTCACTGTGCCGTGACCCAGACTCTGTCCCCTCTGCTTTCAGGTTCTTCTCTACATTTTCTACATCTTAGATCTTCACGACATCATCGACGCTTGTGGCTAGCAGCAGTTTGGACTACTTTTCCATTGAAAATCAGCCCGCGACCCGACACCAGAATCGACCTATGCACCCGGCTTCCCTGGGGCAGGTAACAGTGGTACTTCGGTACTCCCGTGGTGGTGGGCTCTCCAAAGCCTTAAGTCTCAAGCCTTAACTTTGTACTCCTGCTAGAAGTGTCTTTTATCCTTAAATATTCAACCGCGACATTCTCCATAGACTAACATTGCGATCCCGATAGCAACTTCTTGTGCTGCACGCGTCTCCCGTGGGTCCCGTTCCTCTTAACAGTGGGTGGATTCTGAAGGGGCAAGCGATCCTGAATGCCCTAGGCATTGTCTGTAGAATTGTCGTGGTTCTTATACCACTATTTTAGTATATGGTTTGGACCCCCCTGGGGCCCAGTAATTTCTGTGCTATTTATTGTGTTTATAAATGCTTGTTTGAAGTGTAACTTTGCCACTAGTCCTATAAAGTGACTGTGGGATTCTGACTAGAATAAATACATATATTTTATATATATACCTGTGTGGGCTACTCTTTCATTTGGTTATTCAAGAGGTTATTATGGTAAAACAATAAGCTTAACACTCCTTCAAGACTTAGCCTGAAGGCTGCTCTCCACAGCTACCACTAGGATAGCTTTCTTTAAAGGTTGTCTTAAACCTATCATCAATAAGAGTCGAATTGGACTGGTGCAAGGTGTCCCTATAACTAGGAACAGCATATGCCAGGCCAACTTCTCACATTGGTGTGCAGCGGTTGGATTCAAGCTTGCCATTGTTTTACCAGATAACAAATTGAATTTCTAAAGTGAAAGCCACTTGGTACCAAAGGTACATATAAATTCAAGCTAGAATACAATAAGTTCTACTGAACTTAGAGTTGTGTGTAGAGGGTTTAGCACACCTTGACTACAACTCAAGAGAGGGTTCAGTAGGCCACACTTAGTGTAGGTAGATACACCACTATCACTACACTAGAAAATGTCTGAAGGTTCAGGTGCCCATAAGGCTCTGGAAGGACCCCAAAGGGTCCCAGTAGACAAGTATGATCATCTCTCCTTTGCTGAGCTCAGGGAGATGTGCACCCTTAGGAAACTCAAGACAAACAAAGGTGCCAATACCCAACGTCTCAGGGAAATCCCGCTCATAGCAGACTTTATGCAGACTTTAGGGTCTGGTGGGGTAGACAGGTTGGGTGGGCATCCATCAGAAGATGACCCTCCAGTAGAGGACTCTGATGAGGACCAGGAAGAGGATGAAAGTCCTGACCTGGAAGAAACAAACCACTCACAACATGGAGGTGATGGCCCAAGAGGCACTCTCTCCATCCCTAAAGGGAGAGTGGTGGATCCAAGAAGGAACAGATCCCCCTCAGTGGGATCCAACCATTCTGGGAGATCCAAAGGGACCTCTGCCTCTTCTCAGAGAAGAGAATCCTCCCATGAGAGGAAATGCAGACTGATCAAATTTGAGCAGGCTAAGCTACAGCTTAAGAGAGAACAGTTAGCATTGGACAGGGAATCCCTGGAGCTTCAGAAAGCTTCAAGAAAGTGGGGTCTAGAGACCCCTGGTGGCAGTAATGAAACCCCTAGAGTTAGATAGAAAGTCCCTGACAATAGGAACCTCCACAAGATTGTGCCCCGCTATAAGACAGGGGATGATATCCACAAATGGATCTCTGCTCTTGAGGGCCTGTAAAGTACAAAGGGTCCCAGTAGAGCAGTGGGCAGCAATCCTGTGGCTCTCCTTTGCAGACAAAGGAAGAGACAAGCTCCTCACTGTAAGAGAAGAGGATGCTGATGATTACTATATCCTGAGAGATGCTTTAATAGATGGGTTTGGCTTAACCACTGATCAATACAGACTTAAGTTCAGAGACACCCAAAAAGCACAGGATCAGGATTGGGTAGACTTTGTTGATTGTGCAACCAAGGCATTGGAAGGTTGGTTAAATGGCAGTAAAGTTAATGATTATAAAGGATTGTATAATCTCATAATGAGGGAGCAGATTCTTAATAATTGTCATAACCAACTCTTACACCAGCACCTGGTGGACTCTGATCTGACCTCTCCCCAAGAATTGGGAAAGAAGGCAGACAAATGGGTCAGAACCAGGATCAGGCCCAAGAACCAAGGTGGTGACCAGAAGAAAGATTCTACCAAACCCAAAGAGAAAGGTGGGGATAATAAAACTGAAAAGTCCCCTGAAGAGCCACAAAAACCCAGTGCTGGGGGTGGGGCCCAAAATCCTTCCTCTTCAAAAAAGCAACCATATTGCCCTGTGTGTCAGAAGCCTGGCCACTGGAAAACTGACTCCAGTTGTCCCAAAAATGGCAATAAAGAAAATGTTCCTCCAGTTACAGCTCCAACACCTCCTGTTGCTACTAGCAGTAATCCCCCAGGTGGTGGGAGTGCACCCAAAAACTTAGTTGGGTTTTCTTGGGGAACGCAGGTGGACCCTGGCCTACCCAGATCCCCTGCACAAGCAACTCTAGTCTGTGATGGTGGCATGGGGTTTGCCAACTTTACCATGAGCCCCAGTATTCTGGGCAGGTACAGACAAGAGCCCATGATCAATGGTCAGAAGGCTGTGGCCTATAAGGACACAGGGGCCAGTGTCACCATGGTGACCAAGAGACTAGTGCCCCTAGAACAGCTTTTACCTGGGTTTAGCTACCAGGTGACCAATATAGATGGAATCAGGACAGACCATCCCATGGCAGTGGTAAATCTCAGCTGGGGAGGGGTCACTGGCCCAAAGAGAGTGGCAGTGTCCCCAAACTTGCCTGTAGATTGTCTACTGGGGAATGATCTGGAAATCTCAGCCTGGGCTGAGGTTGACCACAAGGCCCATTTGAAAATGGTAGGAATCCCTGAGAGAGTGGATGAGACCCTAAGGGCCTCACCTCCACCCCAGGAGAAAATAGAAAGAGTGAAGCCTGAAACTATGGATCACTCTACCCAAACAGAGAGCATAGGGGAAGAGGAACAGTCCTCCCCCCCACCAGACTAAAGGTAAGGGTCAAGTTTCTCAGGGAACTGATCCTGCCCCTTGGGAAGTAACTGCCCCAGAAGTGGACAGGCCTGGCCTGCCCACCTCTCTGATGGCAGGGGATCCTTCCAAGGTGGTACCCAGTCTGGAGCAGGTATCCTGCCCCTCTCTACCCTGCCTCAGTCAGCCCAGGGCTGCAGAGGTCAGGGAGGTCAGTGGACCCTTAGTGGGCCCCTGTCCAGAGGAACCCCCTCATCAGCAGATTAGGGACACCCAGCAGAGTAGTTTCAGCCAGGTGAATATTCCTCTACAAACTGAGGGATCCCCCTTACCCCTAGGTATAGGCACCCCTCAAATGGATGATGTTGAGCACAGGGAAACCTGGGGCATAGTTGCCCCAAACCTTCCAGTGCCCTCCACTATTCCAGCCAAAGGGATCCGACCCCCAGCTGTAGGCAGCCAGAGGTTGACCCTTAGGGCCAGATATGACACAGTCATGGGCAGAAAGGCTTCCATAGTGGCCAGTGATCTGAGGAGGTTGAGACCAACCCAAGTAGGGCCTCACTTCCAGACTCAGACACCCCATCAGCCCACCTCTGACACTAAAACCAATACAGGTAATCTCCCTAGACTTTGGAGAAACTCTAGAACCCCTTGGGGTAAGATTTCCCAAGTGGACCATGAGACAGGGAGCAACCATGCTAGTGCAGGTTCTTCCTTATATGGCCACTCAGGAAATAAAGGCTTATCTGGACAAGGTTAGCCTTATCTCCTTTCGTTTGGGGGGGGGGGGGTGTTATGTAGGAAGGTGGAATCTGACTAATGGTTGCCCCCAACTTTTTGCCTGGTATTTGAGTGGTTTATGACTAGTCTGGCTGGGATCCTGCTATCCAGGACCCCAGCCTATCTGCTTTCTCCCTAAAACTGTTGTAAGTACTCTAGGTACAAACCTAATTGGATACTGAGGGTGCCCTGCCAGTCCCTTGTAGATGGTACCCTAGGTACCCAGGGCATGGGTCCCTCAGTAGGCCTACCAGGGCTGCAGCACTTATTGTGCCACCCTGGGACAGCCATACAAACTGACACCACCAGACGACTACTGTAGTCTGGGTAAGGTGGTGCTAGCACCCCTTACAGGGATGTAGGTACCCTACATCCCACACCATTACAACACATATACTCTCATAGGTCACCCCTATGGCAGGCCCTGGTAATCCTACAGGGCTGGGTGCTGAGGTATGTGTGAGGGGGGACCCCTACATGAGTAGGGCCTCTCTGCAACCTTCGTAAAATCGTTACTGGGTTGTTTGTAGTGTAGCCATACCATATACTCTTAACCGCATTATAAGTAAATCGCGTCATCGCGATAACTTGAGAATGGCTACACAGAACCATATCGTGTTTGGTGTCAAACATGTAGGAATCATACCCCCAGTCCAGCCATGGGCATGAGGGTACGATTCCCCCTTGCTAGAAGGGCGATAAGGGAAAAGCGGTAGAATTTAGACACCAATTTAAAAGTGCACAAGTTACACAAAATGGCTACTGCCCGCCACCTACACGACCCTGGCTGGCTGTTGCTGGGGAAAACCCCAGCCTCGCCAGCTGGACAATAGGGCTCCTGTGGCAGGGAGGTGCTAGCATCTCCCCAGACAGGATAATGTGGATTGGAACAGGGTGGGTGCACCAAATGTCCTTTCAGAGTTGCACGTAGGCAGCTGCAGAGATCTAATTCTGCATACACCGCTTGGAACCGGTTCAGGGGCATCCTGCCCCTCGGCCAGGCGGGAAACACACAAACGGGAGAGGGTGTAGCCACCCTTTCCCGCCTCACCAGCCATTGGCGGACACTACTCTGGACACTCCCCTAATCTTGGGGATATATGTGAATAACGTGGCCCCAGAGCCTCAGATTACTTTGGAACTTCACAGAACCAACCTTCGATGAGCTGCCACCCAGCTGAATGAAGAGATCTCCCTTGGGATAAAGGAGTTATCCCCCTGCTTGGGAGGCACCTGAAACACTGCAAGTGACCCAGTTGGAACTTCGCTGCTCTCACGAACTTCGACGTCTTCCAGAAACCTTGAGGTGGGTTTCCAGTGCATCCCAGAGGCCAGTGAGTGTGCTCAACGAGTTTGGGCACCGTGGACCGCGTGGGTGCCGAGATCCCCAATACCCCGAGACCCCGGCCTCTACTTGCATAGCACACGACCCTGACCAGTGGGGAAGTTGTGCTTTGGCCCGTTTACGAGCCAACCACTTTGCAGCAATTGTGCCAAAGACCAGCGCCCTAGCCCCCTCCGGTGGCTCGTGGGTGCCCTTTTACGCACTCCAAATTGCCGCCTCCCGCGGTCCCTTGTCTCTCGACTTGTGGGCCCTAGCGGAGGTCTATCTTTGAATACAAGAGCTCCCCTGGTTGCTCCAGGCCTGCTCTACGCTCTCTCCAAAGGAGAGCACCCTCATACCTCGTGGGTCTGCACCAGCAGCTGCTTTGTTCATCTTGCGTGGGTTGCGGTTGCCAAGGCTTAGTGGATCCAATCGGGACACTAATACCGCAGCGACCCTCATCCGACATGGGACAGTCGCCCTCCAGAAGCTGGCCTTCCTTGAAGCCTCCCGGAGCCCGTGACTGCAGAGCCAAGCTGCACCTATCTCTGGTGAACAACCTTTACAACGCAACTTTTACAACGCAATGCTATTACAACGCATTTTTTACAACGCAAAAGCTTTTACAACGCATGCCTTTACAACGCATGCTTTTACATCGTAAGTACTTTTACAACGCATAGACATTTACAACGCAAGCAATTTTAAAAATAAATATAATAAAAAAATAATGATTAAAGAATAGTTTAAAAAAACAATGATTAATACTTGAGTATTTATTGTAAATAATGATTAAAGAATAATAAAAAAAAGAATGATGATTGATACTTGAGTATTTATTGTAAATAGTATTTAGAATATTAATTATTTAAAAATATAAGAAAAGTATTTATTAATAAGAGTATTTATTAAAAAAGTATTTATTATATGTAATATGATAGGTGTTTAATTAAAGTCAATACATTTTGGGATTTACAGTAGTATTAATAAAATATTTTTTAAAAAAATTAGGTGAATAATTAAAAAGAAAAAATAATTATTAGTAAAGTAATAGCAAACAGGTATTAATACTTGAGTAATTGTTAATATAAGAGTATATATTAGCAATTTTTAAAATAAATATACAAAAAATAAATAATGAATAAAGAATATTTTTTTAAAAAAAGATTAATAATTGAGTTTTTAATTTAAAAAATGATTAAAGAATATTAATAAAAAGTATGATGATTAAAACTTGAGAATTTATTGTAAATAGTATTTAGAATATTAATTATTTAAAAATATTAGAAAAGTATTTATTAATACTAGAGTATTTATAAATTTTTTATTTATTATATGTATTATGTTAGGTGTTTAATTAAAGTCAATACATTTTGGGATTTACAGTAGTATAAATAAAATATTTAAAAAAAAATTAGGTGAAAAAATTATTAGTAAAGTAATAGCACACAGGTATTAATATTTGAGTAATTATTAATATTAGAGTATTTATTAAAAAAATCTTTATAATATGTATTATTTTAGGTGTTAAAAAAAAGACAATACTTTTTTGGAATTACTGTAGTATTAATAATTTAAAAGAATTTTTTTAGGAGAATTAAATAAATAAAAAAATAAAAATAATGTGGTATTAATACAAGCTATTATTATTAAAAATATTATGTAAAATAATAAATAAAATATAATATTTAATTAAATATAAAAATATAAATGTAAGGAATTTAATTAGAAAAATAAAAAAGATTATTACTTGAGTATTAATTATTAAAGAATACTTTTAAAAATATAAATTATGAATTAAAAAAGGAAATTTGAACATATTTGCAAAAAATTCCCACGGTTTTGTATTGAAGTGTATGTGAATAATTGTCCTACATTTATTTTGGCAGCTGAAGCAGATACAACCCGCGGAACTTGAAAGGAAGGAGTGAAAAACGAAGAAAGGGAAAGTTTGGAATTTTAAAGGAAGTAGTGTCGAGGTAAGGATGAAATTTAGTTAATTTTGAAGATTTCATATATATAAAACATGTGAAAATAACATAGTAATAGTAATTAAAAATAAACAAAGAAGGTTTTAAAAATAAGTATTTATTGAAAAAAGCAAAGGAATAACAATAATTTTTTATTATTATTTTTTACATAATGTAAATATTTTGTTTTTAAAACAGATAATTTAATAATAATATTAAACATATATTTAATGAAAAATAAATAAAAAAGTCCCTTTTTTTCATTGCAGCACGCGATGACGTCAAGACGTGAACGTAAACGTAAGCCGCCATTTTGGAGAGCATCGAAGGAGGAAGCAGCTGGAAGCTGATCTGCGTCCAGGTAGGAAACTTTTTTAAAGTTATTCTTTGAATTAAAGATAAAAAAGGATACATATATAGCAAAGAAAGAATAAGGAGAGGTTGCGGTATAACTAATTGATGTTTTAAAAGTAAAAAAGCATGTCCACGTTCATGTTATTAGTGTATGCCTATGTCGGGTCGATAAAAGTTAATTGAAAAAAAAAATATATTGATTTTGTGTTAAATAAAGAAAAGTTTGTTAAATAATGTTCACACAAACATTTCTGTAAAAAAGGAAAAGATTTAAATCTTTGCGGCTTTTGTAAAACAATGAATGTTTTATTACGATTGAAAAAGTATCATTGAGCTGTTGTTTTCCTGGATTTACATAGGGATATTTGAAGAGGCAGAGACATTTTGGAATTTTTGGTGGTAGTAATTAATATCTTGAATTTGATTTTTGGAAAATGGGAAACATATTCTACGGTATTTGTTTTTGATACTTTGGTTGTTTGGAAAAAAGTTACAATACACATAGAACAAGGAGATGAAAAATGAAAAAGTATTAAAAAAGATGACCCGACCAATAATTTAGTAAAAATGTTTTAGAAAAATTTGTTTGCCAATTGTAATTAATGCAAATTCTAATTTAATGCAAAGCAGGAAAGTATGTAGATATCTATATTTAAAAATAAAGAATGTTAGCAAGATTTTCTAGGTAGTCTAGAGCCACACACAACGAAAACTGTTGTAAAATACCCAATAGTCTCTCAGACATTTCCTTTTTTGAGTCACTCGTGGGTTTAGACTACCAGCTAGTGTTTGGGAAAGTCTCATTTCTTGAAAACTTTGCTCCTTCTTCAAAGTTTCCAAGAAAGAGTAGAAATTAGGATGTGGTTTGCCAATTGTATGGTTGAAGGAGTTATGCCATCCCTCAATGGCATTATTTGTTTTTGCTTCTCCCTCTAAACAGCTCGTGTAACAGTTCCACCACTCCACATGGAATCGTGGCTTCCTCCTGCGACCCGATCTGCTTAGGTGCCCAATCCATGTGTCTTCAAAATAATTTAGGATGGGTGCCAATTTTTCGTCATTACTTGTAAAAAAATCAGATTCTGTAATAGCAGTGTAGTACTCGTCCACACTATCGGGAGGAACAAAACAAAGTGCTGTTAATTTTTTTAATTCAAACTGTAGTTTGCTATCTCGACAGTATTCTGCAACCAGGGATGTTTTTTGTAACTTACGCCAGAATGCCTGGGAAAAATGGAAAAAACATCCCTGAATTTGGGTATCCATGTACGTTTTACTGATCACATTGATCATGCTCAATTCAAAATCAACTATTATTTTCCTAGGACTTTTGGAAGTTTTATTTTTAATAACTGATAAAAGTTCAGAGTACGTTGCAGAAGTCTTATCAGGTAGCAAACTATATACTAAGGGTATTACATTAGTGTTAATTTTTGCATGTATAGTGTAAATTTGAGTGAAAGGATGGGGTGTACTTTTAAACGTCCCATCCATCATCCAAATTTCACTATTTTCTAACTTAGCAAGGTTACGTGGGGTACTAAAAATAAGAATACGTTTTTGAGGGTTTTCGTTATCATGCAGAAGGAAAGGTTCATCAGCAAAAGAAATAGAAAGATCATGTGGAATTCTAATGTCAGAAAATGTATGTGGTGTAGTGATTTGGGTGTTACTTGCCTGCTTTTGTCTTTGAATAATTCGTCTCAAATTAGGAATTATAGGCATATTACTAGCAACATGACTGGGGGACATGCTGTGCAACCTCTCTTAAAATGGATCCTGTAGAATCATTGGAGGTGCTTGCAATGGCTTTCATTTCATTTAAGGTTTCTCTTACTTCTACCTCCATTGCAGAGGCAGAGTGGTTATGTTCTGTTGTTTTTACAACGAAATTATCAAGTGTAACCGCTCTGCCACTGCAATGGGAAGAGTAGTATTGCACACACCTCCAATGATTTCTAGGAAAACTTATTCTTTCTTTACTATATATGTATCCTGTATGGTTCAGTAAATGTTTCCCTTTTCTAGATTTAATATACTTTGCAGCTTCTAGAGTAGACATTATCTGTGAAGAGAAGAGAAGAAAAATAAATTAGTCTATAAAAATAAATATTGAAACTGTTGTTAGTTGTTTTAATAAATTACACTTGTTTTTTTTAACCACCCTTTACCGACTGCTGCACCTTCCTGGAGTTAGAATAGTCATTGTTATCCCTACACCATCCCACACTTTCTCTACTGCTGCACCTACCTGGAGTTAGAATAGTAATTGTTACCCCTTTACCATCCCACACTTTCCCTACTGCTGCACCTTCCTGGAGTAAGAATAGTAATTGTTACCCCTACACCATCCCACACTTTCCCTACTGCTGCACCTTCCTGGAGTTAGAATAGTAATTGTTACCCCTACACCATCCCACACTTTCCCTACTGCTGCACCTTCCTGGAGTAAGAATAGTAATTGTTACCCCTTTACCATCCCACACTTTCCCTACTGCTGCACCTTCCTGGAGTTAGAATAGTAATTTTTACCCCTACACCATCCCACACTTTCCCTACTGCTTTACCTAACTGGAGTTAGATTAGTAATTGTTACCCCTATACCATCAAACAGTTTCTGTATTATTGAAGCTTATTTGAAAAATGTATTTAATGGTTTTTTCTATTATATTGTTGAATACTTAACAGTGTTAATTAAAAATACCTTTTGCTTTTTGGGTTTTTTTCTTGCACTTGCTTCTGGTATTTGTTGTGGCTGCTGGCTGGAGTTTTTGGGTGTCTGGTCTTCTGCTTTTCGAATTTTTTATTAAAGTTGCAAATATTTATGTGAGTATCTGAAAGGAAAACAAAAATTAAAAATGAAAAACTTTGACAACGTTTGACAAAATTGCAACATGTGAATACTTATGTGTGTATTTGACATTTTATTTTAGTCTATCTACATCAGATCCCACACTTTCTCTACTGCTGCACCTACCTTGAGTTAGGATAGTAATTTTTACCCCTACACCATCCCACACTTTCCCTACTGCTGCACCTTCCTGGAGTAAGAATAGTAATTGTTACCCCTTTACCATCCCACACTTTCCCTACTGCTGCACCTTCCTGGAGTAAGAATAGTAATTGTTACCCCTACACCATCCCACACTTTCCCTACTGCTGCACCTTCCTGGAGTTAGAATAGTAATTGTTACCCCTACACCATCCCACATTTTCCCTACTGCTGCACCTTCCTGGAGTAAGAATAGTAATTGTTACCCCTTTACCATCCCACACTTTCCCTACTGCTGCACCTTCCTGGAGTAAGAATAGTAATTGTTACCCCTACACCATCCCACACTTTCCCAACTGCTGCACCTCCCTGGAGTTAGAATAGTAATTGTTACCCTACAACATCCCACACTTTCCCTACTGCTGCATCTTCCTGGAGTAAGAATAGTAATTGTTATCCCTACACCATCCCACACTTTCCCTACTGCTGCACCTAAGTGGAGATACAATAGTAATTGTTATTCCTACTACATCCCACAGTTTCTGTATTGTTGCAGCTTATTTGAATTATTTATTAAAAGGTTTGACTATTATATTGTTTGATTTTTAAGAGTGTTTATTTAAAATACCTTTAGCTTTTTTGGTTTTTTTTGGTCTTCCTTCTGGTATGGTTTTTGGCTGCTGGCTGGAGTTTTTGGGTGTCTGGTCTTCTTTTTTTCGACTTTTTTATTAAAGTTGCAAAGATTTATGTGAGTAACAGAAAGAAAAAAACAATTTTGAAATGAAAACCTTTGACAACGTTTGAGAAAATTGCAAAATGAGAAAACTTCTGTGTATATTTCACATTTTATTTTAGTCTATCTACATCAGATTCCACACTTTCCCTGCTGCTGTACCTATCTGGAGTTAGAATAGAAATTGTTACCCCTACACTATCCCACACTTTGTGTACTGCTGCACCTACCTGGAGTTAGAATAGTAATTTTTACCCCTACACCATCCCACACTTTTCAAACTGCTGCACCTACCTGGAGTTAGAATAGTAATTGTTACCCCTACACCATCCCACACTTTCTCTACTGCTGCACCTTCCTGGAGTAAGAATAGTAATTGTTACCCCTACACCATCCCACACTTTCCCTAATGCTTTACCTTTCTGGAGCTATAGTAGTAACTTTTACCTCTATACCATCATACAGTTTCCCTACTGCTGCACCTAACTGGAGATAGAATAGTAAATTTTACTCCTACTACATCCCACACTTTCTTTTTTTTTGCACCTTAAATAAATATTTTATTTACAGGTTTGCCGATTATTTTGTTTAATGCTTAACAGTGGAAATTTAAAATACCTTTTGCTTTTGGTTTTTTTTCTTGGTGTTGGTTCTGGTCTTGTTTTTGGCTGCTCCTTGGAGTTTTTGGGTGACTGGTCTTTTGTTTTTCGACTTTTTTATTAAAGTAGCAAAGATTTATGTGAGTATCTGAAAATAAAAAAAAAAATATGGAAATGAAAAACATTGACAACGTTTGAGAAGATTGTAAAATGTGAAAACTTTGGTGTATACGTGATATTTTATTTTACA
Organism: Triturus cristatus; assembly: GCF_964204655.1. NCBI lineage: Eukaryota > Metazoa > Chordata > Amphibia > Caudata > Salamandridae > Triturus > Triturus cristatus. The sequence goes on along the minus strand of NC_140593.1, from coordinate 817,408,812 downwards.
CTATCTACATTATATTCCACACTTTCCCTGCTGTTGCATCTAACTGGAGTTAGAATAGTAATTGTTACCCCTACACCATCCCACACTTTCCCTACTGCTAAAGTTTATGTTTTTATTTTCTTGAAAAATATTAATAGAAGTTTTTAGTAATTTACCTTCACATTAATAAAGGTGAGTCGTGTAGCTTGTGTTGAAAAAATATTTTTAAAACGATATGTTGTTTGTCACAGTAAAACAAATTCCTGTTTTAGAAAAAAAAATCAGTTCATATAAGTTCGTATACATTATTTTTTAATAACAAATTAATATCGTTTATGGTACATTTTTAAAAATTTAAAAAATATATTAGCTGCAATGTTTGGATGGAAATGAAACATGAATTAAGAAAAAACATGGTGTTTAAATTTATTAGAAACTTACTTGTAGTAGGAAAGAAAGAATGCTTCTCCAATGGATTGTAGTGTTCTCTCAGTGTAGGAGTCAGAGGGTTAGGTTTTAGCGTCTGGTCTCTCTGGGAGTTGATAATCAACTGCTTTTAAAATGGTGACTTGCTCGTATTTATAAGTTTTAGTCAGTGTCATTATTAATTTTAACAAACACAGCGTTCGTTGTATTTTTTATTATACTTTTAATTGCTGTGGAAAATGATAATTTAAAAAAGCATTTAAAGATGTGTTGTTTTCACTTTTTCACTCAGTTTTGGCATCCATTTTGAAACTTGTATTTTGGTATTGTTTTCATAGAAAGTGTTGTAGGACAAGTTTTAGAAGTGGGATGGTTAAAATGGCGACTATGTGTATGTGTTTTGTTTTTTAATCCGTTTAGTTATTTTGTGATATAATCATAATTTACATGTATATGATCTGATCTTTAATTATTCGTTATTTGTGTTAAACTTTTAAATTTGTTACATCGTATTTTTTTTGAAAAAACGAGTATTAATTTTAATATTCGAGTATTAATTTTGTTATGCATTTCAGTTAATTTACGTTCAGTTTTTCTCCACATTTTAATACACTTCCCCACCCAAAAACCCCAAATTTCCCTGCATCCCGTGCCAGATTTTATTTTACAAAAAAAAAATATATATATATATTTTTGCGTTGTAATGGTATGCGTTGTAATTGTTTTCGTTGCAATTGCACTTTAAAGCAATGAACTTACTTTTGCGTTGTAACAGTATTCGTTGTAAAATAATGCGTTGTAACAGAGTTTGCGTTGTAAAAAATGCGTTATAATGGCATGCGTTGTAATAGTATGCGTTGTAACATCATACATCCCCTATCTCTACCTGAAGCACCCGACATCCACGAGCTCCTTCCTGTGAGCTCCCTGGTCACTGTGCCGTGACCCTGACTTTGTCCCCTCTGCTTTCAGGTTCTTCTCTACATTTTCTACATCTTAGATCTTCACGACATCATCGACGCTTGTGGCTAGCAGCAGTTTGGACTACTTTTCCATTGAAAATCAGCCCGCGACCCGACACCAGAATCGACCTATGCACCCGGCTTCCCTGGGGCAGGTAACAGTGGTACTTCGGTACTCCCGTGGTGGTGGGCTCTCCAAAGCCTTAAGTCTCAAGCCTTAACTTTGTACTCCTGCTAGAAGTGTCTTTTATCCTTAAATATTCAACCGCGACATTCTCCATAGACTAACATTGCGATCCCGATAGCAACTTCTTGTGCTGCACGCGTCTCCCGTGGTTCCCCTTCCTCTTAACAGTGGGTGGATTCTGAAGGGGCAAGCGATCCTGAATGCCCTAGGCATTGTCTGTAGAATTGTCGTGGTTCTTATACCACTATTTTAGTATATGGTTTGGACCCCCCCTGGGGCCCAGTAATTTCTGTGCTATTTATTGTGTTTATAAATGCTTGTTTGAAGTGTAACTTTGCCACTAGTCCCATAAAGTGACTGGGATTCTGACTAGAATAAATACATATATTTTATATATATACCTGTGTGGGCTACTCTTTCATTTGGTTATTCAAGAGGTTATTATGGTAAAACAATAAGCTTAACACTCCTTCAAGACTTAGCCTGAAGGCTGCTCTCCACAGCTACCACTAGGATAGCTTTCTTTAAAGGTTGTCTTAAACCTATCATCAATAAGAGTCGAATTGGACTGGTGCAAGGTGTCCCTATAACTAGGAACAGCATATGCCAGGCCAACTTCTCACACTCACATATCCACTCACAGACCTACACAGGCACCCACACAGGCACTCACACAGCCACTCAGACCCACACAGGCACTCACAGACCTACACAGGATCTTACACACCCAGTCACAGGCCTACACTGGCACTCACACACCTTCTCAGACTCATAGCAACACTCGCCCATCCACTCACAAACCCCCACAGGCACTCACACACCCAATCACAGACCCATAGCACCACTCACACACCCACTCCTAGACCCACACAGGCACTCACAAACCCACTGACAGAGCCATGGAGGCAGTCACACACCCACTCAAACTATTCAGGCACTGACAGACCTACTCACACCCACACAGATACTCACAGACCTATGCAAAAACTCACAGACCCATGCATCCACTTACACACCTGCTTACAGACCCACAGAGGCACTCTCACACCCACTCACATATCCACACATGCACTCACACACTCATTCACAGTTCTATGCTGGCACTTTCACACCCACTTAGAGTTCCATACAGACCCACTCACAGACCCACTCATCTACCCAAACACCCGCAAACCTATGCAGATACTCAGAGATGCTCACATACCCATGCAAGTCTTTGCACACCTACTTACAGACTCATGCATCCACTCACAGACCCACTTACATGTCCACACAGGCATTCACACCCACTCACAGAACCATTCAGATACTAACAGACCCACTCACAGAGCCATACCTAAACCCACACCCCTACTCACACAGCCACTCTCAGACCCATAGCACCAGTCACACATCCACTGACAGACCCACACAGGAACTCTCAGACCCACTCAGATCTAATAAGGCACTCACACCTACTCACAGACCCCCACAGACACTCATGGACCCACTCAGACCCTTACAGTCACTCACAGACCCACACACCCACTTACACATACTGGCATTCACACAACCAGTGGCAGACTCACACGGATACTCACACACCCACTCACAGACCCGCACACCCACTCACAGACCTACACAGGATCTTACACACCAAGTCAGACTCTCACCCACTCAGAGTCCCACATAGGCACTCACACACCCACTCAGACCCACAGCACCACTCACTCACTCACCCACCCACAAATCCACACAGGAACTCACATACCCAATCACAGACCCATAGCGCCACTCACACAGCCACTCCTAGACACACACAGGCACTCACAAACCTAATGACAGAGACATGGAGGCACTCACACACCCACTCAGAAATCTATTCAGGCACTGACAGACCTACTCACACACCCACACAGGTACTCACAGACTGACTCAGACCTATGCAGGAACTCACAGACCCATGCATCCATTTACACATCTTTCTGAAGACCCACAGAGGTACTCTCACACCTGCTCACAGACCCACACAGGCACTCACACACCCATTCACAGTCCTATGCTGGCATTTTCACACCCTCTCCGAGTTCTACACCGACCCACTCATCCATCCATCCACCCACTCACTCACAGACCTATGCAGACGCTCATAGGGACACTTATATACCCATGCAGGTATTCATACACCTACTTACAGACCCTTGCATCCACTTACACACCCATGTACAGGCCCACACAGGCACTCACACCCACTCACACCCACTCCCAGAGCTATTCAGATACTAACAGACCCACTCACAGAGCCATATAGAAACCCCCACTCACACAGCTACTCACAGACCCATAGTGCCACTCATACACCCACTGACAGACCCACACAGGCACTCACAGACCCACTCACAGATCCACTAAGGCACTCACACACCCACTCACAGACACCAACAGACACTTACAGACCCACTTACAGACCAATGTAGGCATTGACACACCTGCTCACAGAGCCCTGTAGGCACTCACAGACCCACATAGGCACTTATACACCCACTCACAGGCCTACACCGGCATTGACACACCCACTCAGACCCATGCCGGCACTCACAGACCCACTCACACAACCACACAGGCACTTACAGGCCCATGCAGACATTCACACACACCCACTCAAAGACCTATGCAGTCGCTCATAGACCTACTCACAGACCCATGAAAGGCATTCACACACCCACTCCCATGCAGGCACTAACAGACCAACACAGGCACTCACAGACCCAGTTGGATACCCATGCAGGTACTTATACATCCATTCACACACCCATACAGGCACTCGGAGATCTGCTCACAAATCCACACATGTAATATCATACCCACTGAAAGGACACACAGGCATTCAGACCACTGACAGAGCCATGGAGTCACTCACACACCCACTCAGAAATCCTTTCAGACACTGACAGGCCTACTCACACACCCACACAGGTACTCACAGACCAACTCACAGACCTATGCAGGTATTCACACACCTACTTACAGACCCATACATCCACTTACAGACCCACTTACAGGTCCACACAGGCACTCACACCCACTCACAGAGCTATTCAGATACTAACAGACCTACTCACAGAGCCATACAGAAACTCTCACCCCCACTCACATAGACACTCAAAGACCCATAATAATAATAATCCACATTTGTAAAGCGCGAACAATCACCTGTAAGGGTCTCTAGGCGCTGGGGGCCGTCGGGAAGATTAAGCAAGCTATTGCCCAGAGTCACATGGTGCTGGGCTAAACTGCCGCCGGCGCTGGGGATCGAACCGTGATCCCCCAGATTCCGGAGTCAGTCGCCCTGGCCGCGGCGCCACACCCATAGCACCAGCTACACACCCACTGACAGACCCACTCACAGATCCACTAAGGCACTCACAGACCCCCACAGACACTCATGGACCTACTCACAGACCCATACAGACACTCACATACCCACTCATAGACTGACACAGATACTCACAGACCCACACAGGCACTCAGACATACACAGGATCTTGCACATCCAGTCACAGACTCTCACCCACTCAGAGGCTCTCACAGGCACTCACACACCTACTCAGACCCATAGCACCACTCACCTACCTGCTCACAAACTCACACAGGCACTCACACATCCAATCACAGACCTATAGCGCCACTCACACAGCCACTCCTAGACCCACACAGGCACTCACAAACACACTGACGGAGCCATGGAGGCACTCCCACACCCACTCAGAAATCTATTCAGGCACTGACAGACCTACTCACACACCCACACAGGTACTCAGACGGACTCACCTATGCAGGAACTCACAGACCCACACATGCCCTCACACACCCATTAGTTCTTTGCTGGCACTTTCACACCCGCTCAGAGTTTCACACAGACCCACTCACAGACACACTCATCCACCCACTCACTCACTCACAGACCTATGCAGACACTCATAGGGACACTCATATACCCATGCACGTATTCATACACCTACTGACAGACCCTTGCATCCACTTACACACCCACTTACAGGCACTCACACCCACTCACAGAGCTATTCAGATACTAAAAGACCCACTCACAGAGCCATATAGAAATCTACACCCCCACTCACACAGCCACTCACAGACCCATAGTGCCACTCACACACCCACTCACACACCCACACAGGCACTCATAGACCCTCTCACAGATGCACTAAGGCACTCACACACCCACTCACAGACGCGCACTCCTATGTAGACATTAACACACTTGCTCACAGAGCCATGTAGGCACTCACAGACCCACATAGGCACTTACACACCCACTCACAGGCCTACACCAGCATTGACACACCCACTCAGAGACCCATGCCGGCACTCACAGACCCACTCACACAGGCACTTACAGGCCCATGCAGGTACTCACACACCCACTCATAGACCTATACAGCTGCTCAGACCTACACAGAATCTTACACACCCAGTTAGACTCTCACCCACTCATAGTCCCACACAGGCTCTCACCCACCCACTCAGACCCATAGCACCACTCACTTACAAACCCACACAAGCACTCACCCAATCACAGACCCATAGTGCCACTCACACACTAGACCCACACAGGCACTCACAAACCCACAAAACCACTCACACCCATTCACAGACCCAGACAGACACTTGTACACCTACTCACACACCGCTCAGACACTTACACACCAACTTAGAGACTTGCTCACACATTCATACACCCACTCACAGATCCACACCGACACAACACACACTCCCACACAATCACTCAGCCACCCACTTACACACCAACCCACACACCCACACAACTCTCACACCTGCTCACAGACCCACACAACCACTAACAGACCCACACACACCCACCCACTCACACACCCATACAAGCACTACCACACTCACACACTTAGTCACAGATCCACACAACTACTCACAAACCCATTCATACACCCACTTATTCAACCACACACCCACTCACACATTTAATCACACACTCACCCACTCACACACTCAATCACACCCCCTCACACCCTCACTCACACCCCAACACAGCTATCACACCCATACAGCCACTCACACAACCACTCGCAGACCCACAAAACCACTCACACACCCAGTCCAGTCCCATACAGCTACTCACATACATACTTTGTGAAAAAATACTTTTTATGCAGTTGTATAGTATAAATTACATTTATAGGTGAAATTGTACTACAATTTACATTAAACAGTGAAATTCACTTAAACAACAAAGGTTACAAGTACCTTATAGTTTCAAGATAATTGAAAAAAATGTAGAAATTCACTTGAAAAAACCAAAGGTTACAGGGATGTTATATTTAAGAAATAAAACGTTTTAAAAGCCTTAGAAATGCACTGAAAATTATCCAAAGGTTACAGGGATTGTTATACTTGGGTTCAGATTGTACACCCACAAAACCATAGAAATTCATCAGTTATAGTTATTTGAGCTAACTATAACTTGCACCCCCACAACGTACTGCTTATGACCTCAAATATTACATCACATTCGCACAATCTTCATGATTTCCTGTTGTAGGTGGCCCTGCCAGCTTTAACTGTGGCCCTTGTGTGCCCCCTGTGAAAATCACATCTAGAGACGCCACTGCCCACTACAGCAATCCTCCTCAGCCTAACTTATGGCGTCCTCCTATAGCCGAACGAACAATGTGCCCTCCATATCAACAACTAATCAGATTTCATCAATACTTCGCTAATCATAGGGTAAACTAGCCTAAATTGTTCACACTCGGGCTCCAAACATAATGACCTGATCTCTATCAGATCATGGTCATTAGTGGGTGTCTTAAGAATGTGCAATTCACACAAGGTCTGAATGACCTTACTGATTTCCAATGTAACCTCTACAGATTCTAGATTTGGGTTAAAAAGAAGTTAGAGATTCCATTTGAACTTAGACCAAAAATAAAATAAGTGTATCAAACCATTTTTTTTTCCGCCATGACCTGTATCTAATAGTGCATTCAGTGTGGGTTTTCTGTAGTAATCTTGCTCAGCATCCACCTTGAAACATATTAACCAAACGTCAGTCGAGGTGCAGCATTTAGGGGCTAATTTATTAAAAAATCACATAGCACAGCAAGTCACCTTGCTGCGCTGTGTGGTGGGGAAAGGGCAGGAATGTGCTGTATTTAACATAATACTGAGCAGTCATGTCTTTTTCCTGCGCTGGCACATAATGTGTTTCCTAGCACCAACACAGGAACTCTTGCGCCATGGTACCTGCATTCTACGCAGGATTGTTTTTGTGCAGGAAGGTGTCCCTTGCTTCACAAAAACAATCCTCTGAGACAATTTCTTCTTTCTATGGGTGCTTCAGAATGCAGCACACAACACATAGAAAAAGTTACAAGGAGAAATAAAGATATTTCTCCTCATTACGCCTCACATGGGGAGGCTTAGCATTTTGACACATGCCCAGATCTACCAGTAATGGTAAATCTGGGAATGCACCGAAATCCATGTGTGGAAGCTACCACACTCCACCAATGGAACGCCTGCCCAGGGCAGAGTAACGCAATCTAGTGATTTACGCTGTTACTCTTAGATTTATCAAGCCAGGCAAGGTGGCCTAACGCGGTTTAATGAATCTACTTAAGAGTCATGTCACTCTTGTGCTCATTGCATGGTGCAAGGGTGACGCAATTTTTTCATAAATATGCCCCTTAGTTCTTAAAAGCTAGTTTGTGCTGATTTGGATTGAGGGAGAGGGACAAACTTCTGGAAATGCCCAACGGGATAGTTAAGATAAAGTCCATGCACAAAAAAAAAAAGAAATTAATGTCGATGATTCAGAAACACAACATGGACGTCAGGGAATGCAGATTTTGGGCATGGGCCTTAAGGGCAAATTTAGCAGAGTCAATATGTCAGGAAATCTATATTTATCAGCTCAGTTAGATATTGTTTTATAATCTTCTTCCCTGCCACCTATGAGTGAACAAAGAAGGGCGAGCAACAACTGTGCTCCCCAGTACTTCATTAAAAGTCACCACAGATACACAGATGTCTCTTATTGCATCAAGATTACCAAACACTTGCCTTTCCTTATGAGTTGTTCTGTAAGTGGCCTTTATACAGTTGTTCACGCCTCGGGCATGTCATGTGACTATTCCGAATGCTGACCGGTTTGGTGTACCGTCATTCATCAATGAAGACCAAATACCAGTGTATAGCCTCGTGTCAATTTTTGGAACCTACTACACAGTGCGTAGTTTTTAATCCAGTCTGCATCGACATAAGAAAACATAACACACATTTAACATCCCCAGCCATGCCCTAACTCTGAGTGAAATAAAAGCTCAAACAATGGGAAACCCATCAAGAGAAAAAAAAACCTGTGGGGCTTATTTAAAAGAGGCCTGTGCTGCCGGAGCAACACTTTTTTTTAATGCTCTGGTGGAGCAGGCCTCTCAATCATATCTATAAGTTGACGCAAAGCCACCCTGCGTGGCTTTGCATGGCCTCATAGATATGGAGTAAGGCGAGGCAGCGCAATGCACTACGTTGCCTTCCTCTGCATCAAGGAAGCATTCCATGAGCAACACTCATGGATTTTGATGCTGCCCCAGATTTACAAAGTCATGTAAACCAGAGGCAGTGCCAAAACCTTACACCTCCCCAGAGCAGGTGTAACAATAAGAAATAGTTTGATTTCTCCTCATATTTTCCTCTTTCAATTGAGCTGAATTTCACAGCACACATAGAACAAGGAAAACACCTCCATGGATTGTTTTTATCCAATAAGGGGCCCCTTCCTGCTCAAAACAATCATGCCAACAATGCTGACACCCTTGCACCATGGTGCCTGCATAGCATTGGCACTAGGCACAAAATTGTGCGCTGGCTGAAATGACAGGAATGCACCGCATCTTGTAAATACAATGCATACCTGCCCTTTCAAATTGACAGCACAGCAAAAAGACTTACAGCTTTGCCCTATGCCAATTTTTTGAAAATGAGGCCCTGTGTTTCATGCCAGAGGAAGGCAATTAGAACTATCTGCATAACCCCCAGCAATATAGGCCCTAATTTGTGGGATTTTGGCGTAGGGCAGCGAAGCAGGTCACCTTGCTGCACTGCCCTACGCGAAAGTGAAGGGGCAGGAATGCACCGTCTTTATGCAATATGGTGCATTCCTGTCCTTTCTCTTTGCACTGGCACCGTTTGGGCAGCCTATCGCAAACGTAGGCACCCCTGTGCCATGGTGCAAGGGTGTCTCCGTTGCATGCAGGATTGTTTTTGTGCAGGAAGGGGCACCTTCTCGTTCTAATGCAGCACACATAGAAAGATGAGAAATTGCGGTAAAATAAAGATATTTCTCCTAGTTACGGCTCACCTCGTGAGGCGTAAGGATTTGGCCCTTTCCTAGGTTTACATGATTTTGTAAATCTGAGACAGCAGCAAAATCCATGGATGTTACGTGGGAACACCCAACACAATGCATGTGGAACTTCTCCCGGGCGCAGAACAAGGCGACGCAGCGATTTGCGCAGCATCACCTTACTCAAGCCACGCAGAGTGGCTTTGCATGGCTTCATAAATCTGATTTAGAGCGCTACGTCATGCATGTACCACTATACGTGGTGCAAAAGTGACGCACGCTTCTCATAAATAACCACTTTATTGTTGTAGTAAGAAAAGCACAGCATAGTTTACAAATTTAAAACTCGTGCAAAGTCATGTAGAATCAGTGCTTAATTTGATCTGGTGGGGTGCAGGGGCACTTATTTTACCTTAAAAGACTTTGATTCAGAGTAAGAGAGAAAAACACAAAAGGGAAAGGAGGTAGAAAGATGGAAAAACAGTGACAGAGAGAAAGCAAGGATGAAAAGAGTGAGGTAAAGAGGCACGGAGTGTCTGGTAGTAGATTAAAGAGGCATAGAGGGAAATCAAGACTACACAGCATAGATATTCGGTAACCTGACCTTCGATGGCACTTGTCTCAGGTTTATGAGAAAAACTCTGGACCCTGGCACTTATTTTTTTTTGCAAACTAAGCATATGTAGAATTATGGGCTGCAAACCATCAAGCTGAAAACCAAAATGGCAGTCAAGCCCGCCTGAGGGAAACCAACAGCATTTAACAAAACCCAAAACTTTAACAATATTGTTAAGAATGAGAGCAGCTTCTATAAATATTTTAAGCTTTGCAGGGTACCTAATTAAATACATTAAAGGTGTATCTCACTGTACTTTTTTCAACTTCTGCAAAACACCTTCTCACATTTTGTGTACACACTGATGAATGAATAAAACTTGTAGCTTTAAGCCACGATGATCCTCCAGGTCGTTTCCCCTCCAGTAGCAGCTGCTACTAGACATGGGTGGTGGGGCAGGAGGGATTGGGTGGATTAGGGGGAGAGGGGGATGACATTTTTGTTAAAAAGGCACTTACTTGGGAACGGCCGCCCGCTGCCTCTCCTTCGTCCTCATCTTACTTCTTCCTGTCTCCAGTCCCGGCAGCATCAAGCACCTGGGCTCCCATTGAAGCTTTGTGGTTGGTCTGACCGCCGTGGTTCAGGGCTCAAACAGGGACTCGGGGGGCTTTGAATGTTCCTCACTAGGCTGTACATTAAATCTTGGTGGGGAACATGAAAAGTGCACATGACTGTTGGGCCAGCTCAAGACGGCCGGCCAAACAGTCATGCGCACTTAGAGAGTGCCACCACTACTCCCCCTGCTCTGGCCAGCCCTGCCCCACATAACACAGAGCTATTGACTGAAATAGGATAAATAAAATGATAATAACGATACGTTATCATTTTATTTTTCCTTTTGAGCAGTGGGGTGACGCTCCTCCTCCTTAGTGGAGGAGCAGCCACTGTTTCCCTCTCTGCTCTCAGCACAGCATATTTACCTTTCGGTCTGGATCTCTGCAATGACATGTCTAGAAGGTTAAGAAGGACGAGTTATGAGATTCGAGAGAGCTCTCTGCCTCAACAATAGAAGGTGGGGCAAAATCGCGATTATGGATCATTTGAAGCAGAACCATGTTCAATTGTCTGGTGTGTATCAAGCTAGGAAAGGGGATGATGTTGAGTTTAATGCACAACGAGGGCCTCTCTAAATCCTATTTTTTAATGTGAACATAGCAAACACATTTTCTTGGATGGCAGAGCATATACACCTTTTTAACCTCAACCACGCGGTTTGCGGTCTTTTCATTTTTAAATTGAGAGGATTCAATTTTCCTACTGAGCATGTTACGTTTTTTTAACCAATTATTCTATTGTGCAATCAAGCGCAGGCCCCACAGCACCAGGGATTGAGGCAAAGGTGTCCACTAAGCCTCAGAGATATCATGCTCCTCACCAGAGACTGAGGAGATCGCACCTGGCTCAGTGGGAAACAGTCCAGTTTCATCTGACTGACCATCTGTGTTAGTGAACGCAGATGTCCTTCAAAAGATGCCGGCTTCCAAGCCCCAAACAGAGACACGACCCACTCCCTAATCAAAGGGTGAGTGGCAGCAACCAAGAGCACACCACCAGAATAGCTCCACTCCACAATCGGAGCACTGGTACAAGGAGCCAGCATTCCTCCTCCTGTCAAAATCTCAACAGTGGCCACTGCTGTTAGCCTGATCCCCAGGGGCGTAACGCAACATGACCAGGCCCTCCCGCAGAATGTCATGAGGTGCCCTCAAGCCTCACATTTCCCACAGATAGTCATTCTCTTTGGGTTGAATGAGGGCCCATGGAAGAATTTGAGGGGGAGGGGGTTGGCGGCCTCTGCACTGCAGGGGCCTGAGTTATGCCACTGCTGCCCACCTGAAAGTGTCCGGGTCTTCACAGGGGACAACGGAGAGCAGCTTCAGTGGGTGGAACATTAAAGTTCCCAAAGCATAGCCACAGATGCTCTGCGGGGGAAGAAGCTGACCTGGAACCAGCAATGTCTTCAGCAAGAGCGCGGGGACACCTTTGAGGGCGAGTCTGCAAACAAGTGTCATGGCCCTCAAACATGAGGAGGTAGAAGAACTTGAGAAATCAAACCTAAAGCGCTGCCTTCTTACAGACTTCTCTTTTGCTAATTTCTGTTATTTTTCAGACATCAATATGTAGAAGAAGGATTTTACAGATTGCCTAATAATTAGGAGGTGTGGGAGAGCAGAGCAAGGTGACTGGTTGCAAGTCAGATTGTCGTCTATATTTATCATTTGACATAAATATTGTTCCCTAAATATTGATACTGTCCCACTAGCTGCAGATTTGTACAATATTCTGGTACTATACCATGTGACTGTGGTGAGTTTGCCCACTAGCTGGGTTTGTATTGACAGTATATTGGAACACTAGTTGCTTGACGTCCATTATTAAATAGGTAAGGCAGCAAGGTACTAAGGGACCCATTTACAATATTTAGATGCACGGCAGCGCAGCAAGCCTTCCTGCTGTGTTGCTGTACGTCAAAAGAAAAGGGCAGGAATGCACAATATCTACAAGATATGGCGCATTACTGTCCTTTTCCCCTGCGCTGGGGCACAATGGGCTGCCATGAGCCAATGCAGGCACCCTTGTGCCATGGTGCAAGATGTCTGTGTTAAAGGGATAATTGTTTTTGTGCAGGAAGGGACACTTTTCTGCTCAAAAACAATCACAAGATGTGTTTTTGACTTTTTTGTGTGTGCTGCAGAATGCATGCAGCATGCATAAAAAAGGAGAAATAAAGGTATTTCTCCTCGTTGCACCTCCCATACGCCTCCACTGGGGAGGCATAGGAATCTAACGCATTCCCAGGTTTACAAATCCTTGTAAATCTGGAAATGTGTCCGGTCCATGGATGTTGGGTGGGAACACACACAGCAACACCCATGGAAAGCAGCTTTCACACAGAGTAATGCCTAAAAGGGGGCCATATTTCCATGCCCATCAAAAGCCACGCAGGGCGGCTTTATGTTGCCTTGTAAATATAGGCAGGCATACTGCTCCACAAGTACATAAAAAAGTAACGCATCGGCGGTGATACGGGCATGTAAATAAGCCCCCTAGATATCCTCGGTGCCTTCTGTATATTGAATGAGCCAAACGGGCATATGTTGAAAAGCAATGGAAGCAGGTGGATCTTTCAAGAACACCATTGGTTAAAGGTATGTGGGCTTAGCAGTGTATTTGGGCACTAGGTGATAAAGAAGTGTCCCCAGTTAGGGGTGCATCTCTACAATTCCATTCATTCTTTGGGGATTCTGTCCCAGAAGAAATTGTAGTATTGAATGCAACTCAGAAATCCAGACGGAAGAGAGCCAAAACCCAACCACAAAACAGTTCTTTCCAGAGATCCAAGGATAAAGTTTATTGCTGGAGGAGAGAGAAAGAAACACACATGCCAATGTACTGTTCCAGGACATAATGCTCTTTGGTTATTATAACTTTTTGAAACAAATTTCTCCAGGAAGGAAATGTTACTCAAGAGACAGAAATTCACTTGGTCGACGGAATCTAGTATGGATTATTTCACAACAAAAGTGAAGAGCCTGTTTAAAGTTTATTGGTTGTGCTCCAGTTTGAAGTAATCAACAAAAGCATCAATCCTTCCTTGTAAAAGCTAGACCATACTCGGAGACATTGGAATAAAGTAACTCAATAGCGGTTCAAACTAGAGGTTAAGGCAATGGTTCAATCAATAGAAGACAGTTTCCTTATACAGGGTGAACACTTGAGTCCATCTCAATAGTTTATGGACCTATGGGCATATTATCAAGGGTTGGCGATATAATTATCGCCGCTTTAGCATCCGTTTTTATTGCATTTATCTCATTATTTACAAGGACACGGTATCGCATGCTTCCTTGATTCTGTTCCCGTTTTGTTCACGCCTCGCTTTGCATCTCTAATCAGATGCAAAGTAGGCGTTCCATGCGAAAACTAATGGAATATGATCGCTAACTGTCCTCCGTATTTACAATACTGCCCAGGACAACCATAGCGATATTAAAAACAGCGCTAACCGCTGTTATCGCCGGTATTGTAAGTCTGCTTTTTTAATGACTACCTTATCTTTGACATTGGAGGTGGATTCAGTGGCTGAATCCATGTCATCCTATTATCAAGATTTCCCCCATCGCTGCAGGAATATCGCTGGATTTCCAGCGATATTCCCGTATAACGCCGCTTTTGCTGGATTATTTATCGCCCTGGAGAAACGCGTTGTTGATAACGTGTTATCCGGGCGATAGATTCCAGCGATAGGCGGCAATAAATATGAAAGTGCTAAGCGCGCTTTGCGATATTTATCGCAGTCTGTTGCTGATATGCCCCCTAGATTCCCAAGAAAGAAAGCTGCAGGCCCAAAGACTGTCCCATACCTTCATGGAAGAGGTATGACCTTAGACTACCGCAATATCCTCAACATGCCTAAAAAATTTTAAAGTGTTGAAACACTGGGGGACGACAGTATGCACTAAATCTAAAAAAGGGATTTTTTACTATGTACGTGCAACTATTTACTTTGCGGACGATCTAATTGTATATCATAGTCCCAAAGATCAAAACATAGGAAGGATCCTGGCTGAGTTCGAGCAGTTTTAAGCTATTGGGGGGGGAGGGGGGGGTACAAAACTAATCATAACAAAACAGAAATAATGATGTTTAACACCTTAGGTAATGCTCTTCCCGGTAGCTTCCAAGGATATTTGTCGGGTATTCACTTAGACGGAAGGCTTATAGAGCATCTAGAAGCTATACACATTTACAGAGGTGTCCAGCATCCAGTACCCCGAAAAGACTCGTTTCTTCAATACCTGATTATTGTTGAAATCACTAGGGACACTTGGAGGACATCGATACCAAAATGAGAAGAAGAAACGTTATGATGCACAATAGTATACGGCTTGAAGGCTGTCAACAACATATAGCCGATACTGACTGCCCTTAAGGTATTAAGCAACAGCAGGTTTAGTGACAGGGTAGCAGATCTGCAAAGAGAATTCCCAAGATGGGGGGGGGGAGGATATGTCTAAACAAAGATAGTATTGAGAAATTCTAGGTTTAAGTACATATTGCTTATTTATACATGTTAGGTGCCCTCAAACAAAGGTGAGAAACAAATGCATAAATTAATAAATCTTGCCTTAGTCTTGTCAAAAAGTAGCAATGTCTTGGATATCCCAAAGCGGCCCTATTTTCAGACAGTGGCTCAGGGGGAACAGTGGACCATAAGTAGGATTGTAAATAACCCCATATATGTTTACGCTTCCGTTGGCCCAGCCCTACAGTCTCTCCTCTGCAAGTGAAGACATTTCATCTATGGGCATGGCAGAAAGTATGTCTCGCCAAAAACAAACACTGTACCAGCCCAATATTCAAGGTCGAAAATTAAAATAGCAAACTATCCTCTCCGCGGATATTGGGTGTATTTCTCTGCCTGTCCAGCGACTTTTGGTGGAAGCATAGAAATACAGAGAATCACAAAATGCAATGTTTGTAGGATTTGCTAAAAGTTTTGCGAATCCTACATATTCCTTATTTGCGAATCGCATATTGAGATTCGCAAATAAGGAATACCTTCCCATTCATTCCTATGGGCTAGGAGGCCCATAGGAATGAATGGGAAGACATTCTCAATTAGCGATTACCAATTAGAGTATCGCAAATTGAGAATGCAATGTCAAAAGGACACCTTGTTGCACCCCTGAAATATACATGTGTGCACATTTTGCGCACATACATACCCTAAGGGCTTGTATGCGCGACATATGGCACTTTAAAAAAATCAAAAAAGTGTTTTTTAAAGAAAATCGCAAATTACCACCAACTTAAAGTTAGTGGTAATTTGCAATTCCTTAAGGCTAAATAGCACATTTCTGGTGCTTCCAGAATTACATTTAAGAAGTCGCAATTTGCAATCCTTAATTGCATTCGCAAAATAGAGAATCACAAATTTTGCGCTTCTCTATTTTGCAATGGCCTTTTGGGATGATACATCCCAAAAGGCTTTTTACCATTCGCAAACGGGCAGATTCTGAGAATCCGCCCGTTTGCAAACGGGAAAAAGGATTGATACATATGGCCCTTAATTTCTTAATAAAGCGTGCCAACGTTCAATGGGCAGACAAACGAAACGTGCTAATCAAATTACAAATTAGCATAATTATTATAAGGATTTTTATACTTTCACACTATGTAAACTACATGAGCAGAATAAGGCGTGTGGATTTCTTCATTACCTTTTTGAGCAATTGGCGAGCGCCACACGCCTGAGGGCTTTAATGTACTAAACAAAATGTGCTACTTTTCTCTCTGCTGCTTGTGATGCTAACACACGAACAACTAGCCCTTTAAGAAAGTCTTTGAGAACACGAGCCCACACTAGCCCAAGATTTTTTTTCAAACATGTTTGTGCGCAGTTATTTCACTATGACGAGCAAACGTGCTAAAATCTGTCAAACAGGCCTTGGAAATATTTTTATGAAGGGTACTCTCAAATAGAATGCACACTGAATGACAAATTAAATGGCCGGACACATTATTGTATGTACTGCTTATGTATGCATATATGGGAACCTTTGATTTTTCAGTCACCCAGACCCCTACATTTATATTTTTAATAATTACTTGTATTAAATATGTAAGTAGTTGCGACAGCATTTAAAAGAATGTCTTCATAAAAGCAAAGTTTCATTAGTCTCTACTTCGATTATTAATCCAGAATCTGCTCATAATTCAAATACAGTTAAACTTTATCAGCGATACAACTTTTTTGAACCTTAGAAGGAGAAACAGAGAAATAAACACATTCCGACTTTTTTCTTTGATACATCATCTTTTCATATTTGTCAAGTGTTTGCAGTTGTAAAATCTGATTTTAATCCATCAGGCTCGCTGAAGATTTCCACACCCTCAGAACCAACGTCTTCGCAGTCAGGGGTGCTTGTGCGCCATAGTGAAGCCGTGTGTTTACTGGTGCTAATATACTCTGATTAGCTGTATCCCTCCCCAGAGTAAAGTTGCTGATTTTGGTATGTACTACACTTGGGTAAATTAAATTACAGACAATAACTTGTTTACCCTGCTCTTTCTTTAGTTACAGTACGGCTTCTGTCTGCATACCTCAGAGCTTTGACTCACCTTTGCTTGTTTGGTATTTTACAGCAGCTACACATAAGCTGCATGTTAGTATCAAATGAAGGAAGATTCTTGCCTGATGAGTGTCAAGAACTTTGAAATTCCTCAGGAGAGCTCCAGCACTGGCTGAACTGCATCTCCCATAATGCATTGTTGTAGGATTGTGCAACTTTTTGGTATGTGTTCCACATCCATGACAGTACTGCATATATTATCTCTCCAAGTACAGGGCTCTTCTCTAGGGAACTTCCCACCCAGTCATCAAGGATGGGAAAAAAACCTTTTAAAGTTCAAACAAGCTCTACAGTGGCACCTCCTCTGCTCCTCCTATAACTCGTTTGGTCACAGATTTCAGCTTACCTCCTGCTTGATTTGATCTATTGTTCTGCATCTCCCTCATCAGTCAAGCACGTAAGACTGGCTGAAGATACAGACATCGAACTAAAGGCCTTTCCACCACTGCAAACTTCTATTCCTTGCTCAGTGCGACCTTAGTCAGTATTGATTGTTGCTCCCCATCTGCCCCTTTCTGGCCATTTGTTCTTCCTCTCTTCCAGCAGCACTCTGAGACGACTACTCGTGGTTTCCTACTTTCTAGAAAAGTCCACAGATAATTAAAGAAATTATAAATATAGGGATCTATCAAACAATACCCCGCATCCCACATGGAAAGAGGAAATAGCCTCTAAGGATTATTTTTGCTCAGAAAGGTGTCTTCCTGCACCAAAAACAATCCTGTTCGTAACGGAGGCACCTTTGCCCTCATGTGCAAGGGTGCCTGGGGTTGGCGCTAGGTGGCTACTTTAGCCTCTGGTCTCTTGGGGCCTCTGCATTTCATCTCCAAAGGCCACTACTCAATGCAGAGATAGAACCAGAAGACAGGAGAGCCCCAGGGAACACAGCAAGAGCCCTTGGGCTTATGACAGGTCTTTTTGTTCCTCCTGTAAAGGCTCATGCATTGGCTTGGGCCTTCCAGAAAGAAGCCTTTTCTCTCCATC
This sequence comes from Triturus cristatus, assembly GCF_964204655.1. Classification (NCBI taxonomy): domain Eukaryota; kingdom Metazoa; phylum Chordata; class Amphibia; order Caudata; family Salamandridae; genus Triturus; species Triturus cristatus. Next base: position 817,390,142 of record NC_140593.1, on the reverse strand, counting down.
CCCTCCTCCTTTCTTGGGGCAGGGGCCGAAAGACACCCGTTTTCCTCAGAACATCGCCTGGAGACTATGTAACTCTGCAAATTAAGCAAGGGATAATCATTATATAAGTTAACTGAATGCATAACTATAATAAAGTGAGACAATAACAAGATTAGGCGGATAAAGTTATTCATAAAGTCTTACAGGCACATGCATCAAAAGAAAAACCGGTCGCAAATGGGCAGATTCTCAGAATCTGCCCCTTGCGACCGGTATTTTTGCATTTGGGATGCATCATCCGGTCGCAAGTAATCTCTAAATTGCGATTACTTAAATTGCGATTGCATTTAAGGAATCCCAAATTAAGATTCCTTAAATGCAATGTGTTAGACCTGTCAGCCCTTTGGGTGGTCCCTCCTCATCATTATTTATTTTGTCCCACTTTTGCCTCAAACCCTGTTAGTATTTTTCCTTTTTGGGAACCACCAGACTTTTTCGTATTGATGCAGATTCAGGGAGCCATTTTATCTACCCATGGAACTTCTGTCTGAGGGCCTGGAGCACAAAATGGTGGCCACCTGTGACATCATAAGAACCCACTGGAACCTACCAGCACCTTCCAGAACATTCCAGAACCCTGTGACAGTTGGAGGCGGTTTGGAATGTTGGGAAGCTAAGCCAGAGTTGACAGTTGGAGCTGGCAGTTGGCACCTGACTGGTGAAGAGAGAGCAGCAGAAACCTGAAGGAGGAAAGAGTGAGGCAGCAGGGGTGGAAACTTGTGCCTGGAGTGGGGTCCATAAACCCACCCTTGATACTAGTCCCTACTGACTGAGCCCAGCCTGGAGCCCTGTGTGGGACAAAGCAAGAAAAACCATCTTAAGGACCTGGACAGCAGGAACAGGCCTTAGAAGTAAAGAAAAGCAAGAATCTGACCTGTTTATTGGTTTCCCTGGAATCCGACGTCGAGAAGCCTGAGACCTGGAGCCCGAGGTAGAGAAGCGGCGCTGACTGGAAAGCAGACGTCGTACCCGGAGCCGCCAGAGGTCGAGAGAGGGCGCCGACGGAGGTCGTGGAGAGTACCAGAGGTCGAGGAGGAAGTCACCCGAGGTCGAGTGAGCGGCGTCGACGGGGGAGTGAAGTCCGCCCTCCGGAGTCGCCGGAGACCGAGGTGAAGCGTGCCGGAGGTCGGGAGTGGAGATCGCACTCCGGAGTCGCCGGAACCTGAAGAGAATCGTGCCGGAGGTCGGGAGTGGAGGTCGCACTCCGGAGCCGACGGAAGTCGACATCGAGCCAAGACAGCCCGACGTCATCGAATCGGAGGCTGACATCGAGCCGAGGCCGCCGACATCGAACCGGAGCTGCCCGAAGTCGACATCAAGCCAAGACAGCCCGACGTCATCGAACCGGAGGTCGACATCGAGCCGAGGCCGCCGACATCGAACCGGAACCGCCCACCGGCGTCGTCAAGAACTGACATTGTGCCGAGGCCGCCGACATCGAACCGGAGCCGCCTCACGGCGTCGACTCGACTCCAGCGACGTCGGAGCTACATAAAAAGGGCAGTAAGTGGAATAGAGGGCGCCTAAGGCCCTGTGGAGCCCTGAGAGACTAACCTAGGATGCTGGAACCAGCTTGATTGTGCCAGGGGTGAGCTAAGACTAATACAGAGGGGTTGTGTAGTGTGGGAGAGCCAGATCTCTAGATCCCCCCTTTTATCTACCTCAGTTTAGGCCTCAGCCTTGTCCAAGCCAGGGAGTATACCCCTCAGGCCATCCAAATCTTTACAAGCTGGGATTGGGTCAAATCATCCCATAGTACCTCAGGAATGTGAACTGATTTACAAGTGTCACTGTTGGCTTCTATTATTTATTGAGAGCACTGTATTTATTGTATTTATCCTATTTATGGCCTCACAGTATTTATTGTTTCACAATATTTATTGTCGTACAGTATTTATTGCCTCATAATATTTAATTGCCTGTAATGTAATGCACTTATATTTATGCCTTGATTATTTATGATCTACCTTATTTATTGAATCGTTAAGACAGTATTTATTTGACGTACACTTCCACAGAAAAAGCCTTGTGTACTGTGATTGTATTATTATTTATTTAATCAGCAACTAAGAGAAAAGAAGATAAAGAAATATATTTTAAGTATAATTTTTAAGGTGTAGTGTCGTTTTTGGAACGGATGCACGCATGGTTATTGTGTGGGTATTGCGTATGCTTAACACGGTGCCTGACCTCTGACCACTCGAGCCAAGCTACCACAGTGTATGTCTGGAAAGACCCCGTTACCACCACCCTTTCCGGTGTGGGAGTGGGGTTTTTCTAACACAATGCATTAAATTAAAAAAATCAGCGATTTCGCTAATAGGGTGCGCAAATTACCATGAAGTTGAACTTCATGGTAATTTGCAAAACCTTTGAAAAAAAGCACTTTTGTGCATTTTTCAGAGTTTCATGTTGCGCGCACACATGCATGCACAGGTCAATAACAGGGGTGCAACAGGGTGTCCTTTTGACACCCTTGCACCCTGAAATTGCATGCGCAATTTGCAAGTACCTATTGGTACTCGCAAATTGCGCTTGCAAATTCCTATTCATTCCTATGGGCCTGTATGCCCAGGGGAATGAGTGGGAAATTGCATGCGCAATTTGCGAGTACCTATTGGTACTCGCAAATTGCGCTTGCAATTTCCCATTCATTTCTATGGGCATGTAGGCCCATAGGAATGAATGGGAAGCTATTCCTTATTTGCGACTCGCAATTTGCATATTCGCAATTAAGGACTTGCAAAATCCTAGCTTGAGGCATGTGCCAGTTAGTACTTTTCTTCTCGGCCAGCACCACTGCCATTTAGTAGTCACTTTTTAGGTCGAGCCCTGAGCCAGCGCGCAAGCGCTGCTCTGGGGTTGATCTGAGGTAGTAGAGTACGGGGGAGAAGCCACGCCCACTCCCCCGCCCATCTTTTTCATTGGCTTGTGTCTTTGTTGTTCCTAAATGCTGCCTTCCGATTGGTTTATAGGGTTGTTAGTCCCTCCTTATGACGGCCATGTCGTCATTTGTATCCTTCCAAGGCTACTGGCCCCATTACTTCTAGTGTTGAATGGTATGTTATTTAGATTGTGGCACTATTTTCTTCACATGGAAAGACAGTCAGTTGTGTGTGTGCCGGGCACCCTGGCTGCACCACCCTGTGAATGCATTCCATTGGCTTGGGAGGCAAGCAGGAGCAGTGCCTGGCTGCAGCCCCGGCACAGTTGCGGCCTGTCCTGCCACTCCAACACAATTGTCATCAGCAGCGCCCCGGGAAGCCCCGCTGCACAAGCACGGCCTTTGGCACCTCTCGTACCCACTGCTCGCTGTCTTCACGTTACTGCGATTCCTCGCTCTGCAAGTGGGATTGTTGTGCGCCTGGTGCTGGCAAAGACTCGCCCGGGCATGGCGGCTCCCGGCTCTCAAGGGCCCGAGCAAGAGCGACAGGCGGACCGCGGACGGGCAGCTCACAGACAGGCCTTAGAATGCATCTCACAGGGTCTGACCGTCAACGAGGAGCGCGAAGGTGAGAGGGCGGGTGGGTTGCGTTGTCATCATAACATATGCTGATTGATTCTACGACTGACTTGTTTATACTGCGCTGCCTCCTTACCTGCTTCGCCAGCTGAGAACATATTCATGTGGATGTTTTTGCTTTTGAAATTTTACATCACCTGTGTGTTTGTGTACGAGCATGCGAGCCCCGAGAGGCATAGTGTACTTTATACGGATGTGATTATAAACGGAAAACCGCTAACTGTGTCACTGTATTGTTCTCAGGCCAGGTAATTTGTGTTCATTCTCGATTCTTTATGGGTTGTCTCTGGGAAACCTTTCTCAATGAGGCAATGTATCGGGAGGCTGGCTAACATTTAGCATTTGCTGAAAAATATTTTGTGGAGAGACTTGTGCATTTAATTGTGGAGATATTAAAACCGGTACAACAATGGAACGTACTTTGTAATTGATAGTAGGCTATAAGAGTTGTCTTGTTGAACAAGTTACTTACCTTCGGTAACGATATAGCTGTAAGAAACATTAGTTAGATTCCTTACCTTAGAATATCCCCAGACATCAGGCTGGATCCAGAAATATTTTTCGTCAGCAATACCCTTGCGTGGTGCTAGGCGTCGTCTGCGGCTCCGCGTCCGTCGTCGGCATCGCCGGGATGACGTCCTCGGAGTACTTAGACACCGCCCTCGCGCGCTGACGTCAGTTCTTGTACATAGCTTTCCGCGCCAGGAACTCAGAGCCATGCAAGAAACCGACACTGGTGCCATGAATCTCGGGCCCTGAAAGGGATGACCTTAACCCCAGATATAAGTTCGCAGAACGGGGAGGATGGGTGGGGCGGTAAGGAATCTAACTAATTAATGTTTCTCACAGATATATCGTTACCGAAGGTAAGTAACTTGTTCATCTGAAAGAAACACGTTAGTTAGATTCTTTACCTTAGAATAGATACCCCAGTAATACCAACCCCGGTGGTGGGTCTGCGAACCAAGATCATACCAGGAAGTCCTGGAGAACGGACCGGCCAAAGAAGCCGTCTCTCCGGACTTGGCTGTCCAGGCAGTAATGCTTAGCAAATGTGTGCAGCGAGGCCCACGTTTCTGCCTGACAAATGTCCTGCAGAGGGACTCCCCGTCCCAGGGCAGTAGTAGCCGCTGTGACCCGGGTGGAATGGGCCCTCAACCCCACAGGAGCTTCCTTTTGGCCAAGGAATAACAGGCCTTAATGCACAAAATGACCCACCGAGAGATGGTCCGCTTGTGCACTGCCCACCCCTTCTTGGCGCCCACATAGCCAACGAAGAGTTGGTCGTCCACCCGGAACTGTTTCGTGCGGTCCAGATAGAAGGAGAGCGCACGTTTTGGGTCCAGACGGTGGAGCCTCTCTTCCTCTTTCGAGGGATGCGGAGGCGGAAAGAAGGTGGGCAGTGTAACAGACTGGCCGATGTGATAGGCAGTAACCACCTTAGGGAGAAAGGAAGGACGAGTCCTGAGAACAACCTTGTCCGGATGGACAGAGAGGAAAGGAGGTTTAGAAGAAAGAGCCTGGAGCTCACTCACTCTTCTGGCAGAGGTGATGGCAACCAGGAAAGCAGTCTTAAGAGTCAGAAGACGAAGAGGACAATTATGAAGTGGCTCAAAAGGAGCACACATCAGATAGGTTAACACCAGGTTCAAGTCCCACTGAGGCATTACGAAAGGTACAGGAGGAAACATGTGAGTAATGCCTTTAAAGAATCTAGCAACAACAGGGGACTTGAAAATAGAAGGCTGATCAGGAAGCCGTAAGAAGGCAGAAACAGCTGAAAGATATCCCTTGAGGGTGCCCAGAGCAGAGCCCTGCTGGGCTAGGGAAAGAAGAAAGAGGAGAACTTCAGAAAGAGGGGCGGAAAGGGGATCCACAGCCTTTGTGCACCATGCCACAAATTTGTTCCACCTGCAGGCGTATACCGTTTTAGTGGAGGGACTCCTGGCTGCCAGAATGACATCATAGACTTCAGGAGGCAAGTCAAATGGCATCAACTGTCGCCGCTCAATCTCCACGCATGGAGGTGGAGGGTGGACAGGTTCGGGTGGAGGACCGTCCCCTGCTGCTGCGACAAAAGGTCCTCCTGAAGAGGCAGTCTAATTGGGGGATTGATTGACAGACTGAGTAGCTCGAGATACCAGTATCTTCGTGCCCAATCCGGAGCCACAAGGATGACTTGGGCCCGGTCGTGCCTGATCTTCTTCAGCACTCTGGGCAGAAGTGGTATAGGCGGAAAGGCGTACAACAGACCGCAACTCCACTCGTGACGAAAAGCGTCTCCGAGCGAGTGCCGCCTTGGAAATTCCAACGTGCAGAACTGAGGACATTGCACGTTCTCTTCGGTGGCGGATAGATCTAACCAAGGCTCTCCCCACTGCTGAAAGAGGCCTTGTGCCACGTCCGATTTCAGACGCCATTCGTCATCCATCATGCAGCTGAGTTCGTCCGCCCTGGTGTTCAGAGAGCCCCCCAGGTGTTGAACCACCAGGGTGATGCCCTGATGTTCCAGCCATGTCCAGAGTCGCAGTGCCTCCTGACAAAGGGTCCACGACCCCACCCCGCCCTGTTTGTTGCAATACCACATGGAGGTGGTGTTGTCCGTGAACACCTGCACTACACTTCCCCGAACAGAGGGAAGGAATGCCTTCAGTGCAAGCCGGATTGCCCGCAGCTCCAATAGGTTGATATGGAGCCGGGACTCCGCCGGAGACCAGAGGCCTCTGATCTCCGCCTCTCCCATGTGTGGCCCCCTCCATCCCAGGAGGGACGCATCCGTCACCACTACATGCTCTGGTTGGGGTAGGGAGAGGGATCTGCCACTGACCCAATCGCGGTCCGTGAGCCACCACTGCAACTGTCTTGCAGTGACCTCTGAGATCAGGACGTGGTCGGACAGGTTGCCCCGATGTTGAGCTCACTGGAACTTCAGGTCCCACTGCAGAGCCCGTATCCGCCAACTGGCGTGATGTACCAGCAGGATGCAGGAGGCCATTAGACCCAGCAGCCGCAGCACCAACCTGACCAAAACTCGGGATAAGATCGGAATCAGAGCCTGAATATCCTGAACCTGCTGTTCTGGAGGATAGACCCGAAACAGCTCTGAGTCCAGAACCGCTCCAATGAAAAGAAGCTTCTGGGAGGGACTCAGATGCGACTTCGGCACGTTGATGGAGAACCCCAGCAAATGCAGGAGGTCGGCCGTAGTCTGGAGGTGGGAACCAACTGCCTGGGGCGAGCCCGCCTTCAACAACCAGTCGTCGAGATTGGGGAAGACTGGAACCCCTAATCTGCGCAGATGAGCTGCGACCACCGCCATCACTTTCGTGAACACCCGAGGGGCACTGGTGAGGCCGAAGGGGAGTACGGTAAACTGAAAGTGCTCGCGGCCTACCTTGACCCGCAGGTAACGCCGGTGGGCCGGCAGGACGGGGATGTGGAAATATGCATCCTGCAAGTCCAACGCTACCATCCAGTCTACAGGGTCTAGGGCAGCCAGAACCTGAGCTAAGGTGAACATCTGGAACTTCTCCTTCCGGAGGAAGGCGTTGACGCTTCTGAGGTCCAAGATAGGGCATAGGCCCCCTTTGCCCTTCTTGGGAACCAAAAAGTAGTGGGAGTAACAACCCAGACCTACTTCTGGGCCAGGAATGCGATTGATGGCCCCCTTGGCCAAGAGGGCCGTAACTTCCTCCTGCAGAAGTTGTAAGTGATCCCCGACATGCGGTGGCATGGCTGGAGGGGTCGCCTCGAAGGGGAGGGAGTAGCCCCTTTGGACGATTTGCAGCACCCACCTGTCCGGCGTGATGGTACGCCAGTGGAGCAGGTGATGGCGAACTCTGCCTCCCACTGGCGTGGAATGGGCCTGAAAGGTCGGACTAGGAAGGCTTTGAGGCAGATGCTGCGGGGGCAGATGTGGGCTGACCGACTCTCTGTCCCCCTGCTCCGCCTCGGCGGAATCCACATCCATGACCGCGTTGAGGCTGGTTCTGCGGCCTGTGGCTAGACGGACGTGTGGGGGCGCCCCTTCCTTGGATACGAGAAAAGCGGTAGTTTGCGGGCGCGGGGTCAAGAGGCCCAAGGACTTGGTCGTAGCCCTGGAGTCCTTAAAGTGCTCCAGCGCACTATCCGCTTTGTCGCCAAAAAGGCGACGGCCATCGAAGGGCATGTCCATGAGGGTGCTCTGGACATCCCCGGAGAAATTTGTGGATCTCAGCCAGGCGTGGCGACGAATTGCCACCGTCGTCGTAATCACCCTACCTAGTGAGAACGTGGTGTCAAGCCCACATCGAATTGAGTACCATGCTGCATCCCGCCCCTCAGCTAGAGCCTGGGCGAGCCGTGTCCGGGCCTCCTCCGGACACTGGGGCAGCACGTCCGCCACCGTATCCCACAAGGAGTGGTTGTAATGGTCCAAAAGGCATGCGGTATTAATGGACAGGAACCCCAAACTGAGGGAGGAAAACAGCTTCTTCCCAAACTGTTCCAACCTTTTGGATCTGGTGGAGCGGACGGGTAGGCGGTCTGGGACGTAGAGGCCTGGATAACCAAGCTCTCAGGGGTGGGGTGCACCGACAGAAAGCTGGGGTCGCCCGGAGCAGGGCGGTGGTGCTGGGCCACGTTCCGGTCCACAAGAGTGACTGTGGAGGGCTTGGACCAGGTGCCCATCAGAAAGTTAGTGAGTGGTTCATTGAACTGCAGTAGAGGCTTACTGGCGGTTGAAGCACTTCAGTGAGGAGGTTAGTCCTCAAGGCCGCTGCAGGGAGCTTGAGATGAAGGGCTTCGGCAGCCCTGCGCAGCACCACATAAAAGGTCGCACCCTCCTCCGTAGCCATGGAGGGAGGAGAGATGAAGCCAGTGTCAGGTGAAGTATCGAAACCACTAGCATACCCCAGCTCTTCTGCCCAGTCCTGATTAAACTGGCACTGATGTGCCAGAGGGTCCTCAGATCCCTCCCAGTCTTCCCAGTCATCCGACTCCTGGTAGACAGGTTGAAAGGATGGAGCCGGGCGGTAGATGAATTGCTCATCCATCGGCGCCGATTGGCGCCGCTCCGACGCCGGACCAGGACCAGGGCTAAAACTGGGGACGACGTCGTCCGAAGACGGCGCCAGGGGCGGCACCATAGGGGTTGGCCCCGGCGGAGGGGTCGTAAGGTCAACCGGCGTCAACTGGGATCCAGGCCTGGACCCCACGGGGGCCTGTGGCGTGGGGACGGCGCTGGGGCCGAAGCCGCCGACTCGCTATGCCTCCCAAGCTGACCCGCGGGGCCCGAAGGCGCGCCGACAAGCCGCGACGGCAGAGCAAGACTCCTCATGGCCACGAGGAATTCTCGAACCTCGTCCGGAGTCACATTAGGCCCAGGGACCGGAGGATATGGGGCCGGACGCGACTCCTGCGGCTCCGACGGAGCTGCACGGGTGGTGCCACCCGAACCCTCAGCCGAGTCGCGCGACCGGCTAGGGGAGTCAGAAGAGCGATGTCGCCTCTTCGACTTACTCTTACTGTGCCTTGACTTATCCTGAATGCAAGGACTTTGAACCCGACGAGCGGTGATGACTTCGGCTCCGCGACCGGTCCCTCGACCTCCTCCTCGACCGGGTCCTCGAGCGGCGCAGAGCCGACTGCCGGAGCTCGAGGAGCTTGCGGGACCTAGCCTTCGAGGTCAAGACCCGGCAGTCGGGGCACGACTGGGCATCATGGTTGGCCCCAAGGCAGTAGACACCGACGGTGGTGATCCGTAACCGACATCAGTCGGTTACAGGCGTCGCACGGCTTGAAACCGGGCATCCCTACCGGCACCAGGAGTTGAGGTCGACTCGAAAGATGAACCAAAAAAGTCCAAAAAGTTTAGTCAAAAAGTGACTAAAGGGTATGCTCTTCCCGGATCTGTGCTTACTGGCGCGGAAAAAAGAAGAACTGACGTCAGCGAGCGAGGGCGGCGTCTAAGTACTCCGTCATCCCGGCGACGCCGACGACGGAATCGGAGCCGCTGACGATGCCTAGCAACGCACAAGGGTATTGCTGACGAAAACTCTTTACGGATCCAGCCAGACGCCTGGGGATATTCTAAGGTATGGAATCTAACTAACGTGTTTCTTTCAGATTGGGTAGCGCAGCTTATACCTAAGAGCTTCATGGCACTAGAGTTGGCAACATTGAGTGTTGGTATCACCTAATGTAATGTTGCTTAGTTTACTTACCTTGGAAGGATTGATGGCTGAGTAGGCCTTGCTGGTATTTGTATTTGTAACGTGCAAGACACTTCATTTTCGTTAGTAAGTGTGTAACTTACTGAGTTCTCCTGCAGCTCCAAAAATCCACCTACCAGGTAAGTAGCTTACATTAAGGAACTAGCAGTCTGAGCGAATTAAATGATCTCAGACTTTGATTGGGTAGGCATAGAACAATGCTTATACCTCAAAAAGTTTATTTATTAGACATAACAATTGAAGTCGAATGTGCTCTTCGTCATGGAAACAATACAGCGATGCAGGTGCAGGAGAAACATGGCCAGATTTTCTTTTCAGGTTCGACATCTGTCTAGCGTCACTTTTTTAATTTGCTATATTTTATATAGTTAGGGCCATATGTATCAAGTCTTTTTCCCGTTCGCAAACGGGCAGATTCTCAGAATCTGCCCGTTTGCGAATGGTAAAAAGCCTTTTGGGATGTATCTTCCCAAAAGGCCATCGCAAAATAGAGAATCGCAAAATTGCAAATTCCGATTCCTTAAATGCAATTCTGGAAGCACCAGCAATTTGCTATTTGGCCTTAAGGAATTGCAAATTACCACCAACTTCAAGTTGGTGGTAATCTGCGATTTTCTTTAAAAAAAACACTTTTTTTGATTTTTTTTTTTTAAAGTTCCATATGTCGCACATACATGCCCTTAGGGCATGTGTGCAAAATGTGCACACGTGCATATTTCAGCAGTGTAACCGTGTGTCCTTTCGGCAACCTTCGAACCTTGAAATTGCACTCTCCATTTGTGATTCTCTAATTGGTAATCGCAAATTGAGAATGTCTTCCCATTCATTCCCATGAGCCTCCTAGCCCATAGGAATGAATGGGAAGGTATTCCTTATTTGCAAATCTCAATTTGCAATTCGCAAATAAGGAATATGTAGGATTCGCAAAATTTTTAGCAAATCCTACATACATTGCATTTTGCGATTCTCTAATTGCGATTCGCTAAAAATTATAATTTGAGAATCGCAAAACTCTTTTTTGATACATATGGCCCAAAGTCCTTAAACAGACAAATATACCACTCCGCAATAATCGAGCCGAGATTAAAAACGGCACAGTAAATCTTGTGTATTAAAGGGGAACACCTTCAGGGTTTGCTTCGTAGCATGTAGATGGAAGTACCTACTTGTCTTGCGAGGCCACTAAAGTGTCTCAAAATGTAAAAACATGTTAATCCCGGTAAACTTTCTGCATCTAATTCTGTACAGTGTATTTTGTAGAGCTTAGACTCATCCAGTGTTGTGAACATCACAACCTGGACTCGAGAAGGGGACACCTTTAAGCATGGGCCCTTGTAAGCATGCAAGGAGTTGCTTTTTTATTTACCTGTGGAATGTAGGAAAGACATAACCAAAGGTAGGCAAAGCAAGGAATGGACCTAAGAAACTAGGTATTTCTTCTTTTTAGACAATGTACAGCTTTGTAAATTTTTGATAACCGTGCACCCCACTGAATCGCAGAAGCAGGTGAGGGACCTCAGCTTAAGCAATTTCTACTGTTTTAACCTCAAAACAATGCCCACAAGTAAAGCAATATACCTCAAACAACATAATATGAAATATTTTGGTAAATTCAGAAATAAAACATCCTAAAATCAGTGGAAATTAACGAGTAGGCTGGAGCATTTCGAAAAGTATTTTAATTGCTTTAGGATCAAGTGATATGCTGAACTCTAGCATATCATATGCAATATGCTCTTTCTGCATGCCCTTTGTTGGTGCATACCTGTGCACCACTTGAGGGCACAAGTCGCCCATACGACATTCTGTTTACTGTGCTTGTACTGCTGCCTCAATTCAAGCTAAGGATAACAACTTTTTTTAGACACCAGTTTCAAATTGTTTTTATTTTGTTATTTTACGGAGTTTTATATAGCGCAAACTTGATATCGGGTATCAGAGCGCTTTACATAGCACCAGTTGCATTACAAGAGGACACATTCATTTTTGTTAGGCACGGGGATATTAAGGGATTTGCCCAGAATCAGAGGATGTTCAGCGTCAAAGTGAACATTCACAAAGTGTTTTTCAAATTTTACAGTATTTTACAGTATTAATTAATTTTCGAAGCAGAACCGACCTAGGTTAAAAGCAGCGGAGTAATTGGGCTTACCTTTACTCTTCGTGCTGCACTCAGTCGTCCACTCAAGTCTTATTCCGCTAAAGGGATCTGTGGTTGGATATGACTTTGAGAGGCAGTGTTGATGCTGGTAGATCAGACTTGGGATCTATTATTTTATTCATTAAAATCCAGATGCCTTTTATGTTATTTGGCATTCAATTGGAAAATGATCTCTCAGGTTTTCCATTTTGCGTTATAACTTGCTCTTGGTTTTTCTGGTTTTGTTATTAATTTCTTTAAAGAATTCCTTACAGGTGTTTAATTTGTCAAATAGATAACAATATTTCAGTTAAGATTTAACTTGTTGCATTCTTAATAGACAGTCTCCTTCATAAGTCGGTAAGCACTACTTTTTATAATTATTTGCAGCGCAGTCTGCTTTCACTTTAGAGACCACGCTTGTTTATTTAATTTGCTGCACGGGCCGAAAGGGAGCGTTTCTACTCACTAATCTGCAATGCAATAATTCTCGCATTTACGTGAGTTTGAGCTATTGACATTGCATATAACAATGCCTTTTATTTTTGTTTTAGTTTTTGAAACGTAAATAAAAGGCATTGTCGTTTAAAATGCCAATAACTTAAACTTGCGTAAATGCGAGACCTATTGCATTGCAAATGCTTGTTATATACTGCACCCAAACTATACGCTCAAAGCTTTACCCTTAACAACTCAACATTGACTCATACTAAGGAAAAAAGTGACCTACCTATAACTCAAGTTCTTTGGAATTGGAATTTTTCCTAGATTTACACGCCTGGCTGGGAAACCCCCAGTAACAATGTTTTTTTTAAGTTCAAAAGTAAGTTTATTTAAGAGTAGTAGTCAGAACAACAATAATTCGTACAAGTGTTCAATACAAAATATCATAAATGAGGGAGGGGGAATAAAGGATAATGAAGATATATAGTTACCGTAAAATTTAAAGAGCGTACACTGAAAAATATTTGTCTAAAAGGTAAGAGGATTCTGGTTCATATTAAATATATCACAAAACAAATAGCAGAGAATGATAGTATTTCAATATGTTCACACTTCTATATTACTAAAATTAGATATCTGAACATTGTCAATACAATATGAGGGAAGTCAAGGAGGCTTAGTAACTTCTTGTGATAAAGTTTGGGTATAAAGGATTTTTTTGCACTGTCATCAAGAAATTGTGTGATAGGAGACCAAAGCTGCACTCGTTTTGTGGCAAGTGAAATTGGCTGCACAAGAGTTGTCCAATCTATGATTATGACAGATGGCATACCACCAGGCGAGATACGATAATTTAGAGGTATCTTTCCAATTCTTTATCTGCTGAAAAGCAATTGCTAAAAGTAAATCTGTGATTTGCGTATGTGAATGTCTTTGCTTCCACTCAGACGACAAGCTACCTAAGATAATATTATTAAAGGAAAGGGGGACTGTAGTGTTAAAAATGTTAATTTGAGACCGAACCCGCTCCCAAAACCTAAATACAAATGGGCATGTGTACAACATATGTTTTAAGTCAGCGGTGTCGTGAGAGCAAGTCCAACCTATAATAGGAGTAGAAGCATGTATTGTGTGTAAAGGTGCGGGTGTAAAAAGCAATCTGTTGTAAATGAAGAAAATTGTTTGTGTAGTGCTTGCCACTCTAGAAGTTTTCCTTATTTTTAGCCATATTCTATTCCATAAAGAGACAGACCAGACAATACCACAGTCGGTCTCCCAGGAGAGTTCTGTTTTAGATTTATCCCTATTTATAGGAGGTTGTTCTAAACAAGAATAAATGGTAGAGGCTCTAGGATGTATGTGTAGAAGACTATTCCAATTGGTATCAGTCAGGGAAGTTGAAGAGGACGTACGTGGAAATTGAGCACAAGTCTCAAGTATTGTCTGTTGTAGGATTGAAAATATATGCTGGAAAGAAGCAGGTAAATGATAGAGGCCCTGTATCCGCGAAAATTGAAGAGGTATGCCCTTAACAAATAACTGATGCACCCAAATTAAACCTTTATTTCTCCATACTTTCCAGTATATGGGTTTGTTTTTAATGAGTATAGACTTATTATGCCAAATTGTGGATTTAAGAAAAGTGTCAAAGTCATAAGGAATCATAGGAAGGGTAGCTTGTAATGGTTTGCATGAGTGTTTGATCACTGGTGTATAGTTGTTTTGCGGTTTGCGAGAAAATGAAAGATATTCTTGAAATAAAAAAGGTGCTATAAATGAAGCTTCAAGGTCAAGCTATAATGGGCTATTAGATGCTTGATCAGAAATGCAGTTTGATAAATGTTTTAGTTGAAACACTTTATGATAATTGGAAAAATGGGGAAAATTGACACCTCCTATTGATTTTGATCGTATTAATTTTTGGCGTGCCCTTCTCGTTTTTTTGTCATTCCATAGAAAAGACAGTATGGAATTGATTTTGTGAAAAAATGTAGCTGGTATGGATACTGGTATATTGGAGATGGTGTAAAGTATTATAGGGGTAAGCGTCATCTTAATGGTATCAAGACGTCCCCACCAAGAGAGATGAAGTGGATGCCATCGTGCAGTGAGCGCTTTTAATTTATCTATACATTTATCAAAGTTCAGAGAGATGGAATTCGCTATGGAGGAAGATAACCATAATCCAAGGTTTTTTGTGTTTAGCATTCCGTGCAAACTTGGAGATCTGAAAATCCTCTCTAAATGTATATTTGGTTAAGGGCATAACCTCACATTTGTCAATATTTAGTTTGTATCCAGATACTAAATCATCGGCCTCAACCTCCTGTAAAAATTCAGGGAGTGAAGATTGTGGCTGAGAAAGGAAAATTAATGTGTCGTCTGCATATGCTGCTAATTTGATATGCTGGGCTTCGGATAAAAAAACGGTAATAGATTGGTTCTGCCGAATTCTAGACAGAAAAGGTTCCAACGCCAAGTTAAAAAGGAAAGGGGACAAAGGGCAACCTTGACGGACCCCTCTTTTAAGACTAAAATAGGGGGAGACAAGACCATTGGTAGAGATGGCCGCCATAGGTTCTGAATAGAGAAAAGCAATCAGGGAGATTATTTTTGGGCCAAATCCAAACCATTTGAGGGCATGAAAAATAAAAGGCCATGAGATTCTATCGAAGGCTTTCTCCGCGTCAAGGGCAATTGCAGCTAGTGAATCTGAGTGATGAGACATTCTGGATAAAATGTCGAAGAATAGCCTCGTATTGTCTGTGATGTTACGACCTTTAACAAATCTTGATTGCTCTTTACCTAGCAACGAAGGAAGGTGTGGTTCTAATCGCATAGCTAACGCTTTCGAGAACATTTTATAATCTACATTGACTAATGAGATGGGCCTATAATTTTGGCAATATCTGGGATCCTTGCCATTTTTTGGTATTAGACAAATTAAAGCCTCTAAAAATGAACCTGATGAGTTACAAGAAGAAGTGAAAGAAGAAATTGGAGTGTATAAATATGGAATAAATAACTGAGAAAAGTGAAAGAAAAATTCCACTATAAATCCATCAGGTCCCGGGGCTTTATATTTTTTTTAAGGGTCTTCAGAGCATTTAGCCGTTCCACTTGTGTAATATAAGCTTCCAAAATATCTAAACTGGAATGGTGAATATCGCGCTTTTGGATATTGGAAAAGTAATGAAGTATAGCTGTATCCGGGGGTACATATTCTGGCATATAAAGAGATTCGTAAAAACCAACGACGTCTTGAAGGATTTCGGGATCTTTAGGTTTTGGTGTTTGATTATCATCTATAATGGAGTCAATGTGAAGTCTGTTTTGCTTGATTTTGAGTTAATTAGCTAATAATTTACCCGATTTGTTTTGGCCCCCATAGTATTTCGCACTTGTTTTCAGTAAAAACAAAGAGGTATTTTCAGTCGAAGTTTTATTGAAGGCTATTTTTGCGTTTATGAGCTCTTTAAACTGTTCTTCGTGTTGGAGGTGTAAAAGGTGTGTTCCAGTGTTTTAATATTGGTAAGAAGAACATTGTGAATCGTTCGGAATGATTTGTGTTTGTTTGATGTATATCTAATAATGAAATCTCGAGCGGTAGCTTTGAAAGCGTCCCAGATTGTATGGAAGGGGAGGTCATCAGTTAGGTTGGTTTGCAAGAATTCATGAACAAAGGAGGTGAAGGACGTATTAAAATTGGTGTCAAGAAGTAGAGAATTATTGAATCGCCATCTTTTAGGTGAGGTAGGTTGATGTAGGATGTCCAGTTGAAGCATGACAGGACCATGGTCAGAGATGAGTATGGGGCCTATATCAGCTGAAACAGGGATTGAGAAACATTGTGCGTGATAAACATGTGATCTATTCTGGACTGTCTGATGTGGTGGGGGGAAAAAAGGAGTATTCCCTCGAAGACGGGTTGCATAGTCTCCAGGCATCTACCAAATTTCTTTGTTCTATAGTTCGCAAGAAAGCTTTGTGCAATTTGTTTGGGATGAAGGGGGCCTTAGTTCTGGTCAAGGAAAGGATCCATCACTTGGTTACAATCCCCTGCAAAAATAAAATTCTCTGTGGGATATTTTAAAAGGAATTGGGAAATGCGAGACCAAAATGAGACATCGCCATTTGTAGGAGCATATATGTTGAAGAAGATGGGAGTTTTCCCTATCAGCAAGTTAGTATACAACCATCTACCCTTGGTGTCTGATTCCTGTGAGATGAGTTTAGCATTTAGTGTTTTATGACATAAAGTTATAACTCCGTTCCTTTTACCATCCCCTGGTGAAAATAAACCTCTCCAGCCCAATCTCTCTTAAGCTTTAGTGATTCGCTTTCTGTGAGATGAGATTCCTGTATCATAGCTATATTGGCATTCATCTTAGATAAGTGGGAAAGAACACGTTGTCTTTTAATGGGAGAATTTAAGCCTCTGACATTCCAAGTGACAACTGTTAGGGACATATGTAATGGAAAAAGAACGAAAATTCATTTGAACCAGAACTTACATATCTTTTTTTAAGTGTGGAACACAGAATAAGTACGAATTTCAACATTATAAAGGTCAATCGATGAGAATATGAAAGATGATGAAAATATGAAAGATGAAAGAGATGAGAAGAAAAAAGGTCACATAGGTAGAGGAGAAGATTAAGGAGAAAAGGAATGGAGGAAAAGGAAGTACAGCTGAGGAAATGGTGAATGTGACCATAAATAAAGAGAAAAAAGGAGAAAAGGGTAAAAAGTAAAGAGAGAATTAGTGTGACAAACAATGGAGAATACACAAATGACATACTTACAAATAATTCGAGACACATGTAAGGTGGGGGGAGATGAGGCCACATGGAACAATGACGTGTCCAGACTTGGAGCGGGAAGGAACAAGAGCTGACTAGCAGTACAACACAGGGGTAAGTACAATAAGGGAACAAATCCTGCATGGAAAGAAAAAGAGGTTAATGAGCATTCAAAACAGTGAAGCAAGAAGGAACATTATCTTCAACTACTTTAACATGAAGAGAGTTATGAACAAATATAACAAAAGTTAAGAACTCAGGCAAGAAAACAACGGAAACAACTATTTGTTATATGATGAGGATGTATCCATAGACTCCGCGTGGCAAATGTTGAGAAAACCTTTCTTGAAGAGGCATGGGTGAAAGAGGCCGTAGCATGCCCCAAGCAAACGAAGTTGTGGTCTCATTGCCAAAAAGTCTCTGCGTCTATCCGTGGTGGGTTTTGAATAGTCCTAACAGAGGTTGCCTGCCCATGTAATACGGTTAATTGCTTTGGCGGCTGAGAGAGTCTTGAGTAAATCAGTATAATAAAAAAAATATAAGATGATTCCTCTCGGTTTCCTCGCGGTGAATGAAGTCGATGCAGAGGCAGGGCCTAGTTGGTGAGCCCGTTGGATGTTGAGCTGAGTATCCTGTGGCAAATTAAGGACCTTAGGAAGAAAAGATTTTAAAAAGTTGATGGGGTCTGAACCCTCTGAGCCTTCTGGTAATCCATAAATACGAAGGTTGTTTCGCCTGTTTGTTTTCTAGGTTTTCAACTTGTTTCTGGAGCGCTGACACTTGAGAGTCAAAGCCTTCCATTTTGCTGCTCGCAGAAGTTAAAGATTCAATGTTTTGTTCCACTGTGGTAGCTCTATCCTCCAAACTTGACCGTCTGACAGTTAGAATTTGTAGTTTAGAGTTAGTCTCCTCAACCAACGGACGAAGAGCTCTAATTTCCTCTAGTAGTAAGTCTATAGAGACTGAAGATGGTTGTTTGGGGGGAGAAGGACGGTATTTCTTCAGATGTTGACTTGGCGTTTTGTTTGTGCCTGAGGAAGCCGCAATGGTGGAGGCTGTGGCGCCCTTAGGCGATGTATTTGGTGAGTCTTCCATTAAGGAACGATCCAAGCGAGATTTAGAACGAGTTGATAGTTTGCTTACCAGAGGCGATGAATAAGATAAAACTTTAATCAGTTTGCCCATGCACCCGAGCAGGGAAAGAACAAAGTATATCGGATTCTAGAAAAAGAAAAAACTGTGCTTTGCACAAAACAGTTCCATAGTAGTATAGATACCTCAGGAATTTGAAATTCCACTTGCAATGGGAGTGAAAAAGGGAATATGTTGATGAGCTACTACTTGAGTAACATAAGAGGTTAGGCCCTTTTAAAACCTTTAAAGCAACTTCTTGTAAACGCCACTGTTTGATGTCACGTCTGTAGCTATAATAAATCAGAAGAAAAGGGAAGAGAAACCTTTAGGGCCTCAATCACCAAATAATTACCACTTACTAGCCATGCCTCACAACAAAGTCGGGTATATCCGGAACTGTAACATTTCAGAAAGTAGGCGCGTTAAGAAAATTGTTTCCATAGCTTCCGTTCTTAATGTAATAATCTCTAATGTGTTAAGGTAAATGGGCAGGAGGCAGCAACCAACTTATCTTAAACAAAAAATGAAGGTTAGATACTGGATTCCTGAGAGCTATTCAAACTGCTGCAGAGCGCTGAAGAAATCATACATTTGATGAGGAATTCACCTTCAGTTTTTTACACGAATGTATATTTTCAGTATAAGCCAGAAAAAATTATATTTCACATTGTGGTGGCAATAAATTACTTCAGTCAGCTGAAGGTCCTGGTAGGGTCGCAAGGAAATGAGCCTCTGCGAGTGAAATGCGCGGTAGAATTCCTCACGTAGCGCGATTTAAAATGGCGGCCGCTTCTGTGACGGAACCACTCTGATGCAGAAGCAAAGGAAAAACGTTGCTTACAGGGTGCTGTGGTGGTTCAAAAGCTCCTCATCGTGTGCAGTTTCGTTTCAGCCGATTAGGCGATCATTTTGGGGGTCTGTGCAGGTGATGGTTAACGCGCCAGGTCTGTCGCCTTCTCTGTCATCCCGGGAGAGTCAGGTACCAGCTGCCATTTTCCTTGGGCGCTAGCCACCCCCCCCCCATAACAATGTTAATACATCAGTGTAAGCCTTATGTTCAATAACATTTAAACTTTCAAAGAGTATTTGCAACATATCGTCATCATTACAGATCATCTAAACTACAGCCAATCATCAGAGACCAGCACCCCCAAATGTTCCCTTGTCAGAGTCGCATACGTTTTCAAAGCCTCATGACAGGGAGAGGAGGGTGGGGTTCATGTGAATCTAGGAAAGATGCCAATGCTGGACACCCAGAGATGCCAGTGCTGGACAACAGGAGCATTGTATTCACATGCTTGAATTAAGATTATCACAGAAGTATCCAGCCAAGTGGTTGGTGGACATGAGGCTTATCTTATGAAAAAAGGTTTCTAAGCTCTGCCCTTCCTACGCTATGCTCATTGGTACCCAGATCAATGCAATAATGCTTAGCGAAAGCCTGTGTTGTCTTCCATATTGCTGCTTTACAAATACCTTTTAAAGAGAGTCCAGCAAAAGGGCTATAGTCACTGCCATCACCCTTTTGGGAAGTGCTTTGTTTTCTTTTTAATGGTTTGTTCATCAAAGGATGACGCTTTGTGATATAGAACACAATCCATCTTGCCAGCATCTACCTTGATATTGGATTGCCTTTTTTAGTGAGTCAAAAGCAATGAATAACCAATGTGATTTTCAGAAGCCTTTTGTATTAATTACTCAAAAATAATCTAAGACATCTCAATACGTCTATGCAATGAACTCTCAGCTGCTATTGAGGGATTGGGAAAAAACAAGGGAAAAACAATTTCCTGTTTCATATGAAATGAAGATAGAACTTGGATTGGTTGTTAGAGTTACTTTATCCACCGCAAAGTATTTCAAAAAAACGTTTCTTACATGACGGTGCTTCTAATTCACTAAATCTCCTAGCTGAAGTAATGGCCAGCAGGAAAGGAAAGCTATTTTCCAAAAGATATGTTGGATTGATGCCTCATGAATATGTTCAAAAGGTGGACGCATTAAGACCGCTAGCTCCGCAAATAATTCCATTCTGGAACCAGCTTCGGAGATGACGGAAACATTCCGGATAGCTCCATGATAAATTATTTTGTTATTCTTTGTGACAATAAAGATAATTTTTCAAGTGTCCTTAAAAATCTTGACATTGCAGTCAGATGAACCTTAATTGACGCAATTGACAATCCAGCTTTTGCTAAACTCAAGAAATATGGTAATAATTCGTGAAATGGCATGTTTAATGTGTTTAGTGTCTCCTCTTTAGCCAACTGTAGGAAACATTTCCACTTTGGATTTAGGGTCTAACCATTGAAGGCATCCTTGCTGAAATCAATATTTGTTTGCAGCTTTCCGGGATTGATAAACGACCAAACTATGTCTTGGTGAACCATGCTGTCAATATCAATGACTGAGGGTTGTAATGCAATATCTGTCCACTGCTTCTTGAAAGGAGTCGCGGATATGTATACTGACGTGTTCCATAATTCCACATACTAGTGTTGACCTGCCCATGCTGGGTAGTACAGTCCGCTCTCCCTTTTATTTGCATTACGTATCACTCTTGCTATTAGGGGAATCGGTGGGAAGCATAAATACTTAATGTCCAATTTATTACAAATGCATTCCTCATTAGCATGGTCAAGGACACCTGCTTGTTAAGTTCCTGCATTTTAGGTTTTTCTCTTCAGCAAACCTATCCCAATGAGGAGTATCCTATCTCTAGAAGATTAGACATAATTTGTTGTTGTCTATTTCCCATTCGTGGACATCCGAGTAATGTCTGCTTGGACGATCTGCTGAATAGTTGCACACTCTTGGAACACATTCCACTGAGCATTCCATATTATGATGAATTTGCCCATGTTCACAATTTTTGTGCTTCCTATGATAGTGGAAGTTATCTGGTTCCTCCCTGTTTTACTTTATAAAACATGGTTGTGGTGTTGTCCATGCCCACCATGTGTGTGTCTTGTACTGTACGGAGGAGAGACTTTAAAGCTAACCTATCTGCTTAGTTGTTGTTATATACTTTAAAAGTACGCCCTGTCCTGTGAGTGATGCATCCATAGACAGGGAAAGTCGAGGCTTCATGAGATTCAGTGGTTGGCCTTTGAAGAATTTCTCCTTCTTGGACCACCATTGGAGCACTTGTTTCAATGATGGTGTTACTTTCGCAGCATTGTCTCAGTCCCTTGAAGTCTGCTGCCATTGAGTACCTCGATATTCCTTTATTATCCTCATGTATAGGTGACAATGCGGTAACAGATAAATGCACGAAGACATTGTTCCTAGCATTGTTTACACCTTTTGCACTCTGGTGATTGTCTTGTAAATTATGAATGTTGATTGGTGAATCAATTTTTCGCCCATCTCTTTAGATGGGTATACAAATCTCTTTTCTGTGCAGTTTCTTGCGCTGCGGAAAATTACATTAAATCCTTGCTTGCTATTATATTTGATTTTCTGTTGATGCTAGCCAAGCTCAAATTCAACAGGACTCTTCTTGTTAAGTTTGTTGCTAATTGTGCCTGTTGGTGAGTGTCTGCCCTTAACACCCGTCACTTAAGTATGGATATACCATACCTTCCTTTTGTCTCACAAAAGCAGCCACTGGCCCTAGGCATTTGGTGAAGACTGGAGGTGCTGATTTAAGGCCAAAAGGCATTGCTTTGAACTGGTAATGGCAACCAGTAACCATGAAGCAAGTAAATCTTCTGTGTTTCGCATGTATCTGGATGTTGAAGTACGCATCCTCCAGGTGTACAGATGTTAAATATTCTCTTTTGTTTAGGAGTGGCCGAATCTCTTGTAAAGTAACCATGTGAAAACTTTGGCTCTTCAGAGTCCTTAAGTCCATGACTAGTCACCAATGCCCTGATCTTTTCAATATGAGAAAGAATCTTGAGTAAAAGCCTTGATATTTTTCTTTTGCGGGGATTTCTTATTGAGTAATTTGGTTATCTCCAATAACAGTTGTTTCAGGTGTTTGCATTTTCTTTTATTGCTGGAAGTGAAGGTGGTGTTTTCAGAAAATCTAGAGTGTGTCCCAGATTGACGATGTCTAACACCCATTTGTCTGTCTTAATATATTGCCAGTTTTGTTGGAATAGTGCTATTCTGCACTCTACTGGCAGGTTTCATAGGGAGCAGATCTTTTCTGGGAGGTCAAGGTCTTCTCCCCTTTGAATCATATTTCGAGGATTGATTTCCTCTTCATCTTTGTCCCTTGTTGTTTGATTTGGATCAATACTGCCTTTATTGTTAGCTTGATCCATATTGCCCATATGGTTGAAAAAACAAGCCTTGATTATGGGATTTTGACTTTGGCACCAGTTTCCTTTCTAACATTGCTTATTTTGTAGCACCTCTAAGGATATGGCTGTATCTGTGTCCGTTTTTATTGCTTCCAGCATATCATCAAACCTCTTCCCAAAGAAAGATGTTGGACTCATCAAAGGGCATGTCTATTACTCTAGACTGTACTTCTGGCCTGAATGATGTAGTCTTCAGTCAGCCATATCTACGCATTACAGTTGCATTACCCATCTGCATAATGGTGCATGATGAGGCATCCATAGTCACATCTATCAGGGAAGCACATGCATGCCCTAAATCGTTCATAATTGCCCTCTCTTTGTCCTATTTTGGAAATTTTTCCAATGGTGGTGCTATATCACTCCATAGTTGTCTCTTGAATTTTTGAACAGCTGATGCATTAGGGATCTTCACTGCATCTGCAGCTAATACATTTAGGCTCCGATTGCGACTTCAGTGGTCCGACCGCCGGACCGCTATTGCAGCGGTCGGGAGAACACTGCCAAGCCGGCGGCATACTGGTTGGCAGATTTTAACTTAACAGTTGGGCTGGCGCCAAATACAGGCTGGTGCCGAATTTGTGACCATATATTTTTTCTTTATTATAGATAGATTTACTGACTTTGTTGCTGGCTTCCGCATTGCGAGCATCCTTTCCTTCCGGAAATGTTCTAGAATAGAAATAGATCAAGCTTTTCTGTGTGATTTATCTTTGAAACCAAAAGGGTGCCATGCTTTTTTCCCCCCACAGAATTAGTCGGAAGACAACAATGGATGCTTTCTCAACCAGGGTGGCAACATTTCCTACAACTGGTGGAGAATCTCTTGGGGCTGCATCCTTTAGAGTTACAAAATTATTCCAATCTAAATCTCTTTTCAGAGTTGCTGAATTGTCTTGTGGAGATTAACTTGCAGCAGCATCATCATAAGGAGGTGATTTACCACCATCAGTATCATCTGCGTAATCTAGAGGGCCTGCAGCTCCCTGATAGTCTTCATCTGAAATTCATTTTCTCTCCCATGTGTGTCACTAGTCACACCTACAGGATAGGAACCTCCCTTAGGTGATGCTGGTTTCACAGGTGTTTGCTTTTTAGGAACATCTATAGGGTTTCAAATCCATTGAATATGGTGGTTGAGGTGTGCATACTCCTTATGACTGCGAACCTGGATTGGATGGTTGTAGGAGCATTTGATAAATGTTCTTGACCATATATTGCAAGTCATTTATCATCTGTAATGGTACTTGAACCATTTGCAGGGGATTTGGGCCCCACCTATGCCTAGTAAATATTTCATCAAACAATCTGGGTGAGTGAAGCTGTTGCGTTTCATGAGGCGGAGGATTATATTGCTCATACTCCTCCTCAGAATCTACCTACTGGATGTTGAGATCTGAGGGTGTGACAGCATCTTGATCACTCTAGTCACTCAAGAAAGCTTCTATTTCATCAATGCTTGATTCTTCTTGAACATCTTCCCCTTCCAGGTCCAAAGAAACACCTTCTAACATCACTCTTGGAAAAAAATCAATGGTATTGGTGACATATCCTACAGTGGTGACATTGCAAGCATTGGAGATTGAGTTGGGTTTGGATGTAATAGTTGCCTGATAGTTTGAGGCTCTATTGGCAGTGATTCAGCAATTTCTTCTAGTGTTGGTGACGACAATATTATCTCTATTGCCAGTGGGCCCTTTTTCGATTTCCTGCGTCATCCACAGATGTCTTTTTGTTAAACTCAATGGTGAAGGGCTTGTCGCCGACAAGATTTCCTTTGTTGTTGATGAGAAATCTTTGTTGTCGTCAACTGTGGCGTGGCTGTCACTGACAAGAATTTATGTATTGACGGTGATGACAATGATGTCATCGATAGTGTTCCTCTCCGGTCAAGTCTGTTGACGAAAACAATTTTAGTTGTTTCTTCATTAGCTTTGTCGATGATGTTTTCATTGACGTGACTGACAGTGGTATAACTGGCTGTACCATTGGTGACAATGTTGTAGTTGATGACAACATTTTCTTTATAAGTGACAGATATGCCTGTTTCTTTAAAGTTTCCACTTGATTTTTCATTGACTTTAGGATTACCTCAATAATGTTAAGCTCTTGCCCTTAGTTCTTCTATGAACTCAGCCCTTCTTTTAGTTTTGTGAGAATGTGGAATCTTACGTTCCTGTGTGGAGGCAGTGGTTAGTGGCTCACATGATATCTGAGCTTTAAAATGAGGGTCAAAGAGTCTTAATGCCAGCTTTGAAGTCTTTTCAACAGATTTGTAAGAATGGGGTAAAGCAGTCATACCATGATGTGACAAGGGAGTTTGTCTATTTTTTCCTCCAAAAGGTATAAGGCTAACTTCCTTTTTCAATCTTTTTAAAGTCTGTGCTGAGAAAGTGGAGAATGAGCCAAGACATGGACAGTAACCCCTGCAAATCACTCTCGGGCACTACTAGCAGCAGATCCAAACCACCAAATGCTCTGCACACACCGACTGCATTGAAGAATGCACCAACAGCAGCAAAAAAATCTTTGCAATTGTGAAAAAGTTCACCTCGCGTGTGGCTAGCACCAACAACATCACCCCGTCATAGGATCTCTGCAACCAACTCCTACAGCCCTTCTATAACAAGATAATCCTCATATACAACAACTTCGACTCTCAACCAGCCTTGACAGACCTCACAGCAAGACTCCCGTCGCATCAAAGTAAACGACTACATCCAGTTGGCCAGACCTCACCAAATAAACCGCCATCACCATGCAGTCCATCCATTCCAGGACCCCATCTGACTCTTGTCCAGACTATGCTATCCCCAGAGGACTGCTACCCATCATCATGGCACTCACCCCAATCCGGAACACCTCCATTGCCTCTGTCACCTTGCCGGATATCTCGAAACATGCACAAGTTCTTCCTGAAAGGATGGAACCAGTCAGACTGCCTGGCCCCATACACCTCAAATGCCGGCAACGTCATCTGTGGAATACTGCAAAGATACTCACAGAGCATGACCCTTTTCAACACATACATCATCCACTTACTAGGATCATTCATCTACTCTTATGATATCGACGTCCTTTCCTACGGACAAGCCTCCAAACACCCAGAACAATTTTCTTCACCAGCCGGCGTGCATCAATTTCACTGTGAACCCAGTAAAGCGTGGCCGGCGGCAGTAATTGACATGGGGGAGGAATCTAAAAATAGAAGTCGCCGCCTGGAGACCATACACCCAGCACGGGTAGGAACAATCTGAAATAAAGTTCTGTGAGACAGTCCCAGGTGGCAAGGAATTTCCCTAATAAAAGACAGGGAGCATGTCCCACTAGCCACCAGGGTTTATATTCGGGGTGAGGAACTAAGTCCTGTGCTAGGGCCAATAAAACTCAGGTCTCATACTCTAACATACTGCCCCATACATTATATATATATATTACCATAATCCACATTATGGAGGATTTTGAAGGTCTGGAGGAATATATGGAAAAGGAGGAGGTTACCTACCTCTCAATTGATGACCACTTTTGTCAGGTGATGGATGCTTCAATCCTCAAAGCAGTGACACAAGTGGAAGCACCCCGGAGAAGAAACTTTTGGCTTTGCAAGCGCAATGCCAGACACCCCTCGACCGAGGAAAGACGCCCTAGGGGCATGAGCTCTCTTACCTCCAGGGAAACCGGCTAGCCCAATTCGGATAAGCGCAAACGCGCTGAAGAGTCAGGGGTCAATCTCGATGCCTGTGCGCACCTTAAAAAAAAAGGCGTTTATGGACCCTCAACCCATTCAGGATCCCGTAAATCCGGGGCCCCCCGGGGAAGCCCTAACCACCCTCCTTCAAGATAACCCAGGGGACTGGGATGACTCTCACAATATTTGCGATGGGGACCAATCCAGGCCCTGACATCCGGCCTCTCTTCCACTACCTGATATGGATTCCTCCAACGGCGCAGCCCCGGCCACGGCTGCAGACCTGTTGGACCCTGATGATCTACTGCACCCGCGTTTGGCAGAGTGGTACCCACAGCCTATATGGCAAGTAGGCTAAAAAAACCCTAGACAAAGAGGTGAAGATCTGTGTAAAGGCAGAATGTCCTCAGCCGTCGTTGGAAGGGAAAGTGGCCATGACCCCAGAGATAGATGCGTAGATGGCCACCTTCCTCGCCAAGTTCATCCGTGATTCCAAGAAGGGTACTGACAGGTCCTGGTGCTCATGCCAGGAGAAACTGCTAGACGTTGCAGGACCCGTGGCCAAAAACATGGACATGGCGGAGGATGCGAAGGCCTCCGTCTCAATGATCTCTCCCGAGACCTTCACAAGCTGTGCTCAAAGAGCGATTATCTTTCTTGGGAATGCTAACTGCACGATTTCTACGCAGGTCATTGTTAATTAAGATCGATCCCAAATTAGGGGATTTCTCCACCGCAGAAGCAGGTGCAATCACCCAGGGCAACCTTTTTGGGGATCCTTTCATACGAGAGCTAAGGAAATTTGTCAATACTTTTAACTCCCTGGACAAAGCCCAGACCTCTATAAAGAAAATGCTTAACCCCCGTGTTTTTGCCAACACTGGCCGAAGTAGGGGGCACCCGACCGGCCACTCTGCACCACATCTCCAGAGGGGGAGATTCCCATAGAGGCCAATACCAGGACTCCAGCAGGTTTGGGAATTTCTATCCAACCAGAAATACGCCTGCTGCAGGGGACCCAGAGGCGGTCCTCGAGGCCACAACAACTACGGCAATACACAAGGTAGGAACGCAAAGCCTTGGAGGGACTCCGGCTTGGGGGTCGTTTGGCGGCATTTTTACCTAACTGGGAGTCTTTTTCCACACTGTCAGTGAAACTGCTCTCCCACCCTCGCAGCTCCACCATTAAGTGAGATTTCTCCGAGCCCTGCACTCCTGTAGTTTGGGTGTTCGAGGCCCTCCTCCACCCACAGGTTATACCTGCACCTCATCCCTGGTGGTCCAGTGGACCTCTGACTCTTCTCTCGCTCCGCTTCTGCCACCTTCTGCTCCATTATCACCTTTCAGCTTTTTCACCCTTTCACCCTCTTTTAGCACTTTTTTCCTACTTTCTGCTCTGATTAACCCTTTATTCTGCTCATCCTTGTACTCCTTATACCTTTTTCCTTTTCACCCTTTTACGCTTTACCTCTTTTGCCTGCTTTCCCCCCGTTTTTCCCGCTGCTGCTGCCCCCCAGCGCGAACAGCCTGAGCCAGTTCCCCTGCCCGCCTCTCAGCTGTCCAGCCCTCCCCGACCCCTACTTAATGGCGGCAAAGGCACCCCAAAGGCAAGCCTGCCTGACCGCGACCAGCGCCAGGAACCCTGCACCTCCGCACCACCAACGATACAAGCCAGCGGAACTCCACGCACTCAACCCAGGCCGCAGCAACAACTGCAAGCTAGCATCACCAGCCGGCACCCATGGACCCTTCAGCTGTCAGCTCTGCCGGCACACCTGCAGCACCGCCAGGAACACGTACCCAGCACAACCCGCCCGCAAGAACACAACCGAACCGAAGACCCTGCAATGCATCCTCCTCAATGTCCAATCACTCCACAAACACGCCACCGAAATATGGGACCTCCTCGACAGCAGCATCCCGGACGTAGCATTCTTCACCGAAACCTGCACCAACACAACCTCAGGACCGGAAATCGCCATCACCATTCCCCAAGGATACAAGATCTCTCGGAAAGACCACCCCACCCGCCCGGGTATTGAGGAATTGCCATCGTCCACAAATCCACCCTCCGGCTGAGCACACTCTCTGATGAGCCAACAGACCTGATGGAACACCTACATTTCAAGATACTGGCCAGCCCTACCACCACCTTCCGAGGAACCCTCATCTACCGACCCCCCAGACCCTGCAGACCTTTCACCAACTCGATCACGGATATCATCTCCCCACAAGCCATCGCAACCACCAACTACACCCTGCTGGGAGACCTCAACTTCCACCTCGACAACTAACTAGACCCCAACACCACATCCCTCCTGGACAGCCTCCACAACATTGAACTCCGCCAGATTGTGACCGAACCCACGCACTCAGCAGGACACACCCTCGACCCCCTCTTCACAACAGGAAACTCCATCACTTTCAGCCACACCACCATACTCCCATGGACAGACCACCGATGTGTCCACTTCGCCTTTAGAACACCCACCATCCACAGACATCAGCACCTGCTCCCACAAAGAAACTGGACCAAAATCACCGACCACCAGCTCACCTCCTTACTCAGCAACTCCACCCCAACCATCGCAGAAGACGATGACTCCAACACCGCAGCCTGAACTCTGTACAGATGGATCTCCAACAGCGCCTACACCATAACCCCCCCCCCCTCAAGAAGAACAACAAAACACACGCCAAGAAAGCCAGGTGGTTTACCACTGAATTTCGAGAGTCTAGGTGCACATGCCGCCGCCTCAAAAAGGCCTGGAGGAACTCCAAATCCACAGAAGCCCACAACAACTTCAGAGCCACCACCAACACCCACCACCAACTCATCAGAAATACGAGAAATCAGCGATCGAAGACAGAATCTCCACACACGCGCACAACAGCAACGAACTCTTCAGCATCATCAAGGAGTTTGCCCAACCCACCAGCGAGGCTACTGACATTCCTCCCTCACAAGACCTCTGCAACAAACTCAGCACCTTCTTCCACCACAAAATCAAGAACATGTACGACAACTTCGACGAAGACAACCGACACACTTAACCCTCACCAGCCACCCCGACACCCTGAAGCCAACGATTGACAGCTGGACAGCCCTCACCACCGAAGACACACTGAAGACAATCCACTCCGGGGCCCCCACGGACCCCTGCCCCCACCACATCTTCAACAGAGCCGCTGACACCATCGCACACATACTTCGCCACACCATCAACCGCTCACTGGCGAACGCCTCCTTTCCCGACAAATGGAAACACGCCGAGATCAACCCCTCCTGAAGAAGCCGTCGGCGGACCCCACCGACCTCAAAAACTGCAGACCCATCTCCCTGCTCTTGTTCCCAGCTCAAGTCATCGAAAAAGCCATCAACAGCCAACTCGCCACCTTCATCGAAGAGCACAACATCCTCGACTCCTCCCAATCCGGCCTCAGAAAAAACCACAGCACAGAAACCGCCCTCCTTGCAGCAACAGACGACATCCGCTCCCTCCTGGACAAAGGAGAAACAGTAGCCCTCATCCTCCTCGATCTCTCAGCAGCCGTGGACAGTCTCCCATCGCACCCTAACACGCAGACTCCACAACGCTGGGATCCACAACAAGGCCATCGAATGAATCCATTCTTTCCTCTCCAGCAGAACACAGCGGGTCAGACTCCCTCCTTTCCTCTCGGACCCTACACCAACCACCTGCGGAGTCCTCCAGGTGTCCTCCCTCAGCCCCACACTCTTCAACGTCTACATGGCTCCGCTCGCCCCCATCGTCAGAACCCACGGACTCAACATTGTTTCATACACATGTGGAAATATGGATTTTTCTGGTCAGTTATGTCCCCTATCTTGGACCCCAACGGTTCTATGTGCATGTTACAAGTACATGTATGTTTCCTCCAGTTCCAGTTATGAAGACGCAAATACATGTGCGTCCACCGTCAACATGTCCTCTGTCAGATCCGCCATGAATAGGCCGGATATTTCATTCCTAAATATGAAAGGCCACCGGCTTTATATGGTTCACTTATGCCATTTTACAGTCCAGGCAAGTAGGCCCTGATTCTGTCATCAAACTCTTCTTGCCTTCTGCCTCTGAAAGCTCCAGTCTGAGCCTGCATCTGTGACCATGAACTTTGTCTCATTCTCTGCGCGGCTCACGAAGCCTGACATCAGCCTATTCTCTGCCAAGAACTGTATTTCACCTTCGAGTTATCTGCTCCCCCCTCAGCCGATGCATTCCTGTCCAGTAGTTTAAGTAAACATTCTTCCAGCTACCGAGCAAAAGGCCCGGCTTCTCTGTCTTTATACAAGTAATTCATAGCCCTGTTACTATGGAAGATTCCTGCCTCCGCATTTAGTGTAGACACTTAGACGCTTGTACACGCACGCACAGTCAGTATAGAATAGATTCTGTCCGAGAGTCCTTCTTTTGTGGATAACATAGTTCTTTAAACATAGGATGTTAGATATGATTTGGGATTAGGTTGACTTGACCCCCCAGACTTTTCGTCTCCACATGTAGAGCTAAATGTCAAGTCCCCTTCACCCCCTAGTTGCACGTCAATCACACGTCATGCTGCTGCGCGCGCATCTATGCCAAGTATTATCTTATAGATCCACCTATATGTGACATCATAACCAATTATGTTCCTTTTTACTCCTTATTACACCCATTTTTGGTTACGCAGATAAATCGTCATTTTCCTTATCAATTGTTACGCCTACTGGATTCGCTTCATTGTAATGTATGTACTATAAAAGTCATTTCTTGTCAATAATGTATGTACTTCACTTCCTGAACCTCCGTGGTGATGGAACTTGGAGCAACCGATTATAATCGATCACTGGAATAAAGCCCATTCCGAACCTCTAATACCACGGATTCTGCCTCTCATTTTACTGAGCTGTTTTATTATGTTTCTGTATCAAATTAAGTCCAGGTAAAGGAATTTTATTTACCACAAGAATGGCACCCGAATAGGGACACTTTCTCATCTCACGCGCCGGCGGTGAGTTGCAGGCCCGGTCTCCTGCCACAGCTGGACGGACAATAACGCGTACCAGCAGGATTTCCTGTAGCTCCCTCCGGTCAAGCGGGGGCGACTGAGACTGCGATCAACACCCAGACGAGGCGGTGAGAAGTGCGAAGTATCCCGACCAGAGCCTAGCTGAGAGAGCAAGATCCGAGGTATACAGAGACCCACCAGTTCGAAGTCAAGCCCAGTGTCCGACGAGTCGAGTCCAGTCCAGTCCGGTTCAAGTTCAAGTTACCGAGGCCTTCCGTTTCCGAAGCTACCCGGTGAGTACCATTGCTGGGGAGGCATTTCTGACGTGCACATAGGTTGTGCCGGTCAAGACGGGTTTGGGTACACAAATCCGGTCTGCACTGTTTTAGCAGTGTATATGTACTGTTTAGCAGTATATCAAGTATTCCGAAGTATCTAGTTAGTGTCAAGAATTATGCTTGGTGATTAGTTATGCAGACGATCATCATTGTTGGTTATTTTAAAGGTTAAGAATGTTTAATGTTTAATGTGTTAAACGTCCTGCATATTGTGGTATGAATGGTTGTTCATTATTGTGCTTTTGTACTAAGTGTGTTCAAGATTAAGTATCAGATCAGTTCTCAATATGCCGCTCTTTTCGAAACTAAGACAGATCACTACAAGAAAAGGGGTACTCGAAGAAGCCGTCCCTATTCCTCCTAGGGACACTCCAGGGTACTTCATGTATCATAAACATGGCTTAGATGCTATATTATTTCTTGATTTATGGGTAGACTACACCAAGGAATTACCAGAAAGTCAGAGGTGGCCCACAGCGGGAACCTGGGATGCAGAGTGCATCATGAAAGTAGAAGAAGAGTTATGGAAAAGGAAAGTCAGACAGTCACAGAAAGATGCCATTGAATTATGGCGTAAGGAATCACATAGACGAACAGAAAAAGCACGTAGACAGGAAGAGAAGAGTAAAGAGAATTCCAATAAAGTTCGAGAAAATCTATTAATTGAGGAAGGGATCCGAGTGAAATCAGAACAAGTAGACAGACAAAGGAATGCCCTTATGAATGGTATGTATCCCCTTCTGGCCGAAGGATTACCTAAGGCTACTCCAGAGATACCGAAAGACTTGCCACCCCCATTATTCCCAATAAAGGTACATCCTAAGGGGCATCCTAGAACCGCAGAAGATGTTTTTCTTTCTTCATATTTAGATGACGCAGCTCCCGAGTATGCTAATTCCGCCCCACATAGACCACCTATCAGGGAGGTTCAACGCCAAGATCCGGTACCCGTATCTCTACAGCAACGAGTTCCGGCAAGCACATCCGTTTCTACATCTGTTCCCACAGCTGCTTCTATAGCTGTGTCCACACCTATAGTTGCTGTATCACGTTCAACGAATCCTTTCACACCCGACACCCCAGATGGGGCTACGGGAGGTGCTACCAATATTTTTTCTACGCCACCCAGAATAAATAAACTTACTTTTCAAGAGTCAGCACATTCACGTACACCCAAACTCATAAATGCCCGTACGCTTAAGGAACTTCTTATAGATTGTAGATATGACCCTGTGCCCGGAAAAGAGGACGAAATGACCCTAGCATCATTACGTATCAGACGAGCCGCAGTGTACTTAGGGAAGTTACCAGGAATGACTGCACAACTAGATAAAATATACCATTTTGTCCAAACAGGGCGAGATCCAGAATGTATTAACAGAGCTATGGAATACCAGAAAGTGGAGATACAGGGGGAACTGTTACGTTTCCTTATAAATTGTGTGATCAGAAATGAAGACCGACCGGGGGTAGACCCGGAAGCAATGCAAATTCTTACCAGATGGAGCCAGAATATATCAGAAGGTAGACATGATAAACAAAATTGTATAATAGCCATGTGCCGAAAGATCCGTAAAGAAATAGAACGTCTACACGAAGAAAGACTAGCGGTAGATGAGTTCGAACAAAACGAGGAGGAAGGATCAGGACTGCCCACAGGACAGTCAGACACTATAGCCTATGTAGGTAGAGGAAGATCTTGTAATAGTAACAGATGTCCTATTGACCCGATACGTCCGATATGTCCAGACAATAACAGGGGTTTCCCAACACCCATAGTCCATATAAGGTCTAACGAGCATTCGTTCCAAACCGCCGACAAACTACTCCGAGAACGTAGGGGTTATCATTTCCTCGATTCTATGGATGAACAAGATTTAGCCAGGGCAGCTGTCCATTGGGTGGACAGTCCCGGAAAATATAGTGATGATACAGTAGTACGCACATTTTTGAATCTCACCCCAGATGAACAGAGGTTAGTTGGGATTTATATGATTCAACAACTCATTATACTATATCGGAGTCAGCGTTCGGACCCTGGTCCCTTACCTGACATATCGACTGAATTGCTTATGAATAAATGGAGAGGTTCAGGTACTAAATTAATTAAAGAAATTCTAGAATCAAGAAAGCAGTATATTCTTTTTGTATGTTCAGACCGTGTCTCATTACCCGTCAAGGAAAGAACCACGTATTACATGGATAGACAGAATCCCTTACGAGAAGTGCACCCAATAAAGGGCGAGGACAATGAGTTTAAACGCGTATTTGTATATACGCCCATATCGAAAATAGAATTGTTACAAATGAAGAAAGTGGTACCCAGTCATGACAAAGACCCAGCGGGTTTTCACCGAGAAATTAAAGACATGTTACTCATGGGAGAGTATACCTATCCCGACATTATGACAATACTGAAGGTATTGATGCCTGCTGGCATTTACGAAAAACTCAAGGAAAAAGAGTGGGAGGTAGGAGACCAAAAGATAGAATGGTCAGTGTTAGAAGCAGAAGAAAAGGCCCGAACTGCAGGAGCAGGACTTGGGGATAAAACTAAGGCATTACCAGGTTTACTAGTACAGGTACTGCCACGTTTATTAACTACGAAAAAGGAAGATTGGGGTACAATTTCAGCCTGTAAACAGAAGCAAGATGAAGACACTAGTGATTACTATGCCCGATTTGAAAAATGTTTTGGTATAAATAGTGGCCTAAAAGCAAGTAGCGAATCATACCCACATCTGTTTGTAACAAAATTAGTAGAAAATGCTCTGCCCCAAGTAAAGAATAGAGTATTAAAATTCGAGAGTACCTGGCAAGGTAACACTCCATCACAAATGTTACAAATGTTACAATACCATCACAATAGAATTAGAGAGGAACAAGAACATGAACACAGACGCATGAAAGACACGAAAATGAAAATGCTAGTTTCCCAGACAGTTCCAGCTGAAGGACATAAAAAGGGTATGACACATTCCGATTCAGCAGGACCTGTAAAAGGGACATGCAATTATTGTAAAAAGCCAGGTCATTACGTACACGACTGTCCAGTTTTAAAACATAATATCGCCATAGGTAAAACACAAGAAAGATCACGGCCACTCAGACAAGATCAGAATGAACAAGGAGCTCTGCAGCATGCCCAGGCCATGCCAGCCGCACAACAGCCAATACAGTTTGTGCCAGCTGCACCACCGTTGCCTGTTGCTGCCACACAGACAACAACACGACAAATGTATCAGACCGCACAGTATGAATATCCTGAGTATCAACGATACGCATGAACTAGCCTAGAGAGGGAAGTTGACTTACCCCTTATCGAGATCCCTGTAGATCAAGAAGGACCTTATATACATAGTGAATTATTAGGCCAAGACAGAAAATTTTTACTCGATACAGGGGCAAGTCGAACAACAATAAAACGTAGTGAAGTTCCAGGGGCACCCCTCTCAGGCTCACAGAATATTTCCCTTGGTTTTTCAGGAAAACCTATTGTTAATGAAGTGTCACAGCCTCTTCCACTTACGATAGGACCTTTGACCCGAACTACAGATTTATTGCTTACTAAATCATGTCCCGAAAATCTATTAGGAATAAAAACGCTGAAAGCTCTAGGAGCCATAATATGTTGTTCTCCGGAAGGAGTAAGGTTGTTTTTACGTGATTTTAAAGGTCACTATGTGTCTAGAGACATGGATCCCCGACTGTAGACTTTACCTACACATCTATGGGCACAAGGCCCTACTGATGTTGGTTGCATGAATATTACACCATATCGAGTCACATTAAAGGCAGGAGTGGTGTTACCACGAATGCGACAATACAAGTTACCACCAGATGCTGTAGTGGCTTTACTACAAATCATTGACGAGCTCATTGCCCAAGGAGTAGTTGTAGAAACAGACTCCAATGTATGTAATTCACCGATAATTCCGATTCTTAAACGAACAGATCCAAAGGCCCCGCCAGTCTATCGATTGGTTATTGATCTGCGCGAGTTAAACAAATGCATTGTGCCACAATTCCCTGTGGTCCCAGATATCTCGTCATTACTGACAGCCATTGATTCCGAAGCGACATTCTTTACTGTAATCGATCTCAAGAATGCCTTTTTCAGCGTCCCAATAGATCCGGAAAGCCAATATTTGTTCGGATTTAGTTTAAATGGACGTAGCTTTAAATTCACACGCGCACCTCAAGGATTTACAGAAAGCCCCAGCATCTATAGCCAAGCACTGAAACGAGAACTAGACAGTATCCACATGCCAGTTAACACTGCTCTGCTTCAATATGTCGATGATCTGCTGATCACCGCAAGAAGCGAACCGGAATGTGAAAAAGCATCACTGACAGTTTTAAAATTTCTAGCCGAAAAGGGGCACAAGGTGTCCCCTTCTAAGCTGCAATTCTGTGTCCAGCGAGTTATTTATCTTGGACACTCGCTGTCCAAGGAGGGAAGGCAGCTTACACCCGACCGCATTCAGTTAATAGCTAACATGCAAATACCCAAGACACAAAAGGAGGTGCGGGCTTTCATAGGCCTCACTTCATATTGTAGGCAGTGGATCCCTCAGTACGCATTTCTAGCAAAACCACTCATTCAGTTAACCGCACAGGAGGTAGCCACATCGACTGTTCTCCCTTGGACTCAGGAACATACACAAGCTTTTGAAAGCTTAAAGAAAGGTTTATGTCAAGCACCTGTTTTAGCAACACCATGTTACAGAAAACAGTTTACACTCTTTGTTACAGAACGCGAAGGTACTGCCTTGTCAGTACTCACACAGGAACAAGCAGGAGCACACAAACCATGTGCTTATTTTTCTAGTACATTAGATCCAGTAGCTCAGGCTCTGCCTGCGTGCCTGAAATCAGTGGCAGCGACAGCATTAGCAATCAGACAAAGCGATGCCATAGTGTTAGGACATCCATTGACAGTTCAAGTACCACATGCAGTAGAGGTTCTTGTAAACAGAACGCAAACACAACACTTGACTATAGCGCGACTTACAGGGTACGAACTTACATTGTTTCAGCCACATATAGAAATCAGACGCTGTAACACATTGAATCCTGCCACACTTTTGCCAGTAACCGGAACAGACCCACTAGCTCATGACTGTATTGAAGTTATTACTATAACGACAAAACCCAGACAAGACTTAAGCGATGTCCCATTGTCAGACCCAGACCTAACATTGTATGTAGATGGTTCATGTATGAGAACAAATACAGGAGAATTAGTGGCTGCTTACGCAGTCACAACAGATACTGAAGTCATTGAAACTAATCGTATAAATACTTTGTCAGCTCAAGCCGCAGAGCTCATCGCTCTGACACAAGCCTGTATTCAAGCCACGAATAAAAAAGTCAACATATACACTGATTCACGTTATGCATTCGGAGTTGTACATGACTTCGGCGTGCTGTGGCGAGAGAGAGGTTATTTAACTTCCCACGGTGCCCACATTCAGCACGGACCCCTCATTCATGCCTTATTAGATGCAATACATCGACCCACTGCAATATCAATTATGAAATGTAAGGCTCACACGAAGGTTACTGATATCATTTCCCAAGGCAATGATCTAGCCGACAGAACAGCTAAACAGACTGCTCAAACTCAAACCCCCGACATGACAAAGACAATAGTCCCGATGCCGACACATTGTATGACAGTTAAAGATCCTACTCTTGACGTAATTGACATACAGACACATGCTACACCAGATGAAATAAGGAAATGGACTGAATTAGGAGGGATCCAAACGGACCAAGGATGGATGACGAAGGAAAAATCTGTGTGGTTCCTTCCTGATTCAATGGTCCAAGTTATAATTAACACTACACATAGTCCAGCACATCTCGGAGAAAAAGCTATGCTAGACAGCATTCAACACATTTGGTTCAATAAACATTTGCGAGCAGCAGCCAAACAAAAGGTCCGTACCTGTATGATCTGTTGCCAGTTCAACCCAGGAAAAAGTGTTCCCGTAGAACAAGGTGGATTTCATCCTCCTAATCACCCTTTTGAAGTCCTCCAGATGGATTATATCCAGATGGAACGATGTCGAGGATTCAAATATGTTCTCGTAGTTGTCTGCGCTCTGTCCCGTTGGACGGAGGCATACCCGGTTTCAGATTACACTGCCCCGACTACTGCCAAACAGTTAGTTCGAGAATTCTTCCCACGATACGGTTTACCACGTGTTGTCTACTCAGATAACGGCCAGCCGTTCTCATCCGAATTAATGAAACACGTTTCACTTCTGTTAGGATATCAGTGGAAATTCCACTGTGTCCGACACCCCGAGGCAGCAGGTCTCGTAGAAAGACATAATCAGATACTGAAAATCAGATTGTCCAAAATATGCAGAGAGAAAGGTGTCGACTGGATAGTCGCGTTACCAGTTGCACTCGTTTACATGAGAATGGTAGCACACTCTCGAACAGGGCTATCCCCGTATGAGGTGATCTTCGGCAGACCACCAAATATGTGGGGGACGCCTATACCACGCAAAATAACTGATATTGACTGTAATATGCTGACAGATTACTTGGCTTCCTTGATGTCTGCACTACAATCTTGTCGTTCACAGGTAGCTGCAGCCTTTCCCGACAACACTGAGGTGAAACCCCATGACGTAGTTCCGGGTGATCTCGTATTTGTGAGAAATTTCGACCGAAAGACTCAGCTGGAGCCCAGGTGGAAGACACCCAAGTTGGTTCTGCTCACTACAAGGACAGCCGTGAAGATCGAGGGCCGCAAGGGCTGGGTTCATTCAAGTCATATCAAGAAATTTCATGGACTATCCTCGGATATAGACATTGTGCCCTGCACTCCCTCACAGACTGATTCAAAACTTCCTTTTGTTGAACAGAGCAACTCTGAACACTATAAACTGAAGCTTAGGCCCAACCAGTCGAGCAATTTGATTGTTTAAGTCCTCTCCAAGGTGAAGCGGTTGAATTGTCTCTGACATGTATCCCTTGGACCTGAGTAGAGAAAGCACCCGGAAAATGTTGAAACGACAGGCGTATTGTAAATCACTGCGTAGCCACTGCATAGTGACATTGTTAATCTTGTTTTTCTTGAGTCTTTTAATAATTACTGCAAGTATAGTGTTGCACATATATTACCCTATTGCCAGAAACGTTTACAATGTTACTGCTGAACATTCTTTTAGTGACTTACCTCCGCATGAATTGTCTTATAGACTTGCGCTGCGCAATAACACTTCCATTAGTATGTTACATCATTCCCATCAGACTAGTAATGCAACTAATTGTTGGGTGTGTGGTCGGCTCCCTCCCTATCAGAATTATGAAGGAGTCCTGCCATTCTTTCCACACCCATTTACACATAATGGCTCCTGTGGAGCATGGTTTAGTTTAATCAATTCCATAGACTCAGACACAGCAGTTTACCAAGATCATTGGGTATGGGGAAACCTGAACCTAGTTTTACTCAAGGTCTGCTACCCTGACAAGGAGGGTCGCCCCAAAAGAACAGGAACTGATCTAGAAAATGAAGTATATGGATTAGGTAATTTCACACCTAATCTCATGATTCTAAATGTCGTATCCGAAGTTGAACTAGTTTTACCAACCATGTCAGTATTCCCAGCAAAAGGTGAATTGTGTGTAAGAAAGGTTGGTTCCATACATATGGGCCATAGTAAATGCACTACTACAGTAGAATTCAGTGATCAAGGCAAATCTTCATTTAGAGCTTATCGCCACTCCTACTTTATATGTGGTCAGACTGCATATATGCGTCTACCTCTAGATTGGGATGGTACCTGCTACATTGCATTCCTTTTGCCACCTGTTTTCCTAGCTCCTCCTGATTATTATAGAAATATTCATTTAGTACACAACAGAGAGCGGAGAGATCTCCCAATTGTCGATTACACTGAAACAGCATGGGAAAAATACACAGATTTCAATAAAGGCATCTTTCCCTATATAGGTACTGTCACTAATAGTAAGCTGATACGTAGATTAACTAGAACCCTTGAAGCAGTAGTGAATGAAACTATTTCCGCCCTAGGCAATTTAACAGAAGAGCAGTCTGCTATGCGGATTGTTGTGCTTCAAAATCGTCTTGTCCTTGACGTCATCCTGGCTGATAGGGGCGGAGCTTGTAGGGTCATCGGATCAAGCTGCTGCGTATTCATACCAGAAAATTCGCCATCAGTATATAAAGCCATAACTCGCCTTCATAAGATTGTAAACCAGATACACCAGAACCCAGGCACTTGGACTTGGTCCAGTTGGTTTTGGAGTGTGATATCAGCCTGGGGATGGAGAGTTCTATCCTTCCTAGGTATTGGCCTTCTCATACTATTCAGTTGCTGTCTATGTCTACAATGTGGACCAGCGATCTGTGGTCTGTGTGCCACATCGTGTATTCCACCACCAAGATCTCATTCGTCACGGAAGAAGAAAGAAGAACAAATGATGTTATATGAACAGATCAATGGATTAATGAAGATTGATATCTCTTAACGGGCAAGTAGGGGACAAGGAGGGAATGTGGAAATATGGATTTTTCTGGTCAGTTATGTCCCCTATCTTGGACCCCAACGGTTCTATGTGCATGTTACAAGTACATGTATGTTTCCTCCAGTTCCAGTTATGAAGACGCAAATACATGTGCGTCCACCGTCAACATGTCCTCTGTCAGATCCGCCATGAATAGGCCGGATATTCCATTCCTAAATATGAAAGGCCACCGGCTTTATATGGTTCACTTATGCCATTTTACAGTCCAGGCAAGTAGGCCCTGATTCTGTCATCAAACTCTTCTTGCCTTCTGCCTCTGAAAGCTCCAGTCTGAGCCTGCATCTGTGACCATGAACTTTGTCTCATTCTCTGCGCGGCTCACGAAGCCTGACATCAGCCTATTCTCTGCCAAGAACTGTATTTCACCTTCGAGTTATCTGCTCCCCCCTCAGCCGATGCATTCCTGTCCAGTAGTTTAAGTAAACATTCTTCCAGCTACCGAGCAAAAGGCCCGGCTTCTCTGTCTTTATACAAGTAATTCATAGCCCTGTTACTATGGAAGATTCCTGCCTCCGCATTTAGTGTAGACACTTAGACGCTTGTACACGCACGCACGCACAGTCAGTATAGAATAGATTCTGTCCGAGAGTCCTTCTTTTGTGGATAACATAGTTCTTTAAACATAGGATGTTAGATATGATTTGGGATTAGGTTGACTTGACCCCCCAGACTTTTCGTCTCCACATGTAGAGCTAAATGTCAAGTCCCCTTCACCCCCTAGTTGCACGTCAGTCACACGTCATGCTGCTGCGCGCGCATCTATGCCAAGTATTATCTTATAGATCCACCTATATGTGACATCATAACCAATTATGTTCCTTTTTACTCCTTATTACACCCATTTTTGGTTACGCAGATAAATCGTCATTTTCCTTATCAATTGTTACGCCTACTGGATTCGCTTCATTGTAATGTATGTACTATAAAAGTCATTTCTTGTCAATAATGTATGTACTTCACTTCCTGAACCTCCGTGGTGATGGAACTTGGAGCAACCGATTATAATCGATCACTGGAATAAAGCCCATTCCGAACCTCTAATACCACGGATTCTGCCTCTCATTTTACTGAGCTGTTTTATTATGTTTCTGTATCAAATTAAGTCCAGGTAAAGGAA
This sequence comes from Triturus cristatus, assembly GCF_964204655.1. NCBI lineage: Eukaryota > Metazoa > Chordata > Amphibia > Caudata > Salamandridae > Triturus > Triturus cristatus. The sequence goes on along the minus strand of NC_140593.1, from coordinate 817,348,811 downwards.
TTTTATTTACCACACACAGATGACACCCAACTCATCCTCTCCCTATCCAACGAACCCAACGCAACTAAACACAACTTTCAAGAAGGCATGGAAGCTGTCGCCAAATGGATGAAAAGCAGCTGCCTACAACTCAACACTGTCAAAACAGAAGTACTTCTCATGGGCCAACACCCCGATGCCTGGAACGAAACCTGGTGGCCCCCCGCCCTCGGAAGCCCACCCACACCTACGGACCACTCACGCAACATTGGAATCATCCTGGACTCCGAGCTCAAAATGGACCGCCAGATCAACTCCGTCGCGTCCTCCTGCTTTCACACCCTCCGCCTCCTACGTAAGACCTTCAAATGGATCCCCTTCAAGCACAGAAAGACCATCACTCACACCCTCGTCACCAGCAGACTTGACTACGGCAACGCACTCTATGCCGGAATAACAAAAAACCACAAGCTACAAAACATCCAGAACACTGCCGCAAGATTGATCCTCGACCTGTCAAGACACTGCCATATCTCCCAGCACCTGCGCACACTCCACTGGCTCTCCATTGACGCTAGAATCACCTTCAAGATTCTCACCCATGCACACAAAGCCCTCCACAACACCGGACCGGCATACCTGAACAGCCAACTCAAATTCCACGCACCACAAAGGACCCTACGATCAGCCCAGCTCTCCTACGCTATGGTCCCCGCTCGTGAAAGACCAGATTGGGAGGCCACTCCTTCTCCTTCCTCGCAGCCAAAGCCTGGAACGCCCTACCGCTCCACCTCAGACAACATCACTCCCTATCTTCCCAAGAAACCTCAAAACTTGGCTCTTCGACAGACCCCCTCCTTGATGGACTGTAACCTGCACCTCCCCTCCTCCCAGCATTGCGGATGAGTAGTCGCGCTAAACAAACACATGATTGACTGATTGATTGACAGATGCAAGGGTCCTTCAGACCGTACAAGGGTTTAGACTAGAATCTTACGGGACTCCTACCCAATTCCACAGCCCCAGACCTCTGGTCTTCCCACAGGAACAAAAGACCTGGATAAACCTGGAGATAGCAAGCCTTTTGGAGAAAGGGGCTATCGTTCCCACGACGGTGCACTCTAATGGGTTCATCAGCAACCTCTTTCTGGTGGAGAAGAGGGACAACGTCCGGTTTACAACCTAAAGGAATTCAATGGGTGGCTGCCCTACTGACATTTCAGAATGGAGGGCATTCACCTCCTCAGAGCTCTCCTTCTGCAGTCGGATTAGATGGTCTGTCTGGACCCAAGAAGACACCCATCTGGCCGTGCCCATCTTTCCACCTCACAGGCGCTTCTTACAATTCCAGTGGAAATCGCAGGTGTTCGAGTTCACCGCCTTTCCTTTCGGGCTCTCGTCAACTCATTGGTGTTTAACTAAACTGATGAGGCTGGTCTGATCATCTACCTCAACGATATCCGCCTCATGAATCAGTCCCTAGGAATGTTCCATTCAGTTTCAAATGGCCATAGATCTTCTAGAGTCGCTGGGCTTCATAATAAACAGAGAAGTCTGCTCTGGATCCTTCCCAATCCCTTCAATTCCTGGGGTTCCTCATTAACTCTGTAGAGGCAACCCTCAGTCTTCCCCCTCAGAAGTTAACCAAGATCAGACATGAGCCCCAGAGAACTCTAGCCAAACCCCAAGGCTCCTTACAACAGCTGGCATGCATAGTGGGGCTTCTCTCATCCTCAATTCAGGCGATCTTCCCATGCCCCTCCACTATTGGGCGTTGCAACGCATGAAAATAATGCCTCTCCAGAAGGAGCTTTCATATTGATTTGGCTCTCTTCGGAGGTGAGGGAGGCGATACAGTGGTGGATCGCTCACATGGAGGCATAGAATGGCCAATCGATATTCGGCTCTCAACCCAATCTTGTGATATAATCAGACAGTAGTGGCTCGGGTGGAGCGCATTTTCCAGCGGAGGAAAATAGTCTAACGCAGAGTAGGCCCTTCATATCAACTGCCTGGAGTTGATGGTGGGCTTATTTGCCCTCTGCTGCTGAACAAAGGACAAAGTTCAATGTTTAGTCCTCTTTAAGATGGACAACATAGCGGCAGTCCGGTATGTCAATCACCTTGGAGGCACTCGAGCAAAAGCCCTGTAGGACCTCGCTCTGGCTCTATGGGAGTACTAGTTAACCAATCGCATTTCCCTGGCGGCGGAACACCTTCCAGGCCAGGCCAAACAGATAGCGGATTGGCACTCCCAACATTGGAGGGACGTCAGCCTGTGGAAGTTGCATCCCCCGATTTCACTTCAACTTCAAGAGCGTTTGTAGGCCCGTTCTCCATGGACCTCTTTGCGTCCCACCTAGATTCCCAATTGGACACTGTGAGAAGTTGGCCTGGTATATGCTGTCCACTAGTTATAGGGGACACCTTGCACCGGTCCAATTTCTCTTAAGGTGATAGGTTAAAAGACAACCTTTAAAGAAAGCTATCCTAGTGGTAGCTGTGGAGAGCAGCCTTCAGGCTAAGTCTTGAAGGAGTGTTAAGCTTATTGTTTTACCATGGATAACCTCTTGAATGACCAAATGAAAGAGTATTCCACACAGGTATATATTCAAAATATATGTATTTATTCTAAGAACAAATCCCACTAGTCTCTTGAGAGGCTGGAGGTAAAGATACAATTCAATAAAGCATTTATAATAACAATAAATAGCACTGGAATCACAGGGCCCCGGGGGGGACCAAACTATATATTAAAGTGGTATAAGAACCACGACAGTTCTGCAGACAGTGCCTAGGGCACTTAGGATCGCTGGCCCCTTACGAAACCACCCAAGGTAGTGAGGAAGGGGACCCACAGGAAGCGTGTGCAGTGTTTAAACTACAGTCTGGATCCCTGTTAAACCCTATGGGAAATGTCGCGGTTGGAAAATGCAAGAATCTAGACACTTCTAGCAGGAGTTCAAGTTCAGGAGTTTAAAGTTAAGCTCTTGAAGGGCCCACACCCTCGATAGTACCGAGGTACCACTGTTACCTGCCCCAGGGAAGCCGGGTGCATAGGTCGTTTTCAGTGTCGGGTCGATGTCTCGTTTTCTGTGGAAAAACGTTAAGAACTGCTGCTGGCACGAAGCGTTGTCGTGCAGATTGAAGATGTAGATTTTGAAGGAAAGGACCTGAAAGCAGAGGGGACAGAGTCTGGGTCACTAGCCAGTGACCAGGGGTCTCAGGAGAAAGAGCCCTTCAATGTCAGGTGCTTCCAGGTTGAAGACGGGTAGCTTGGATCAGCAGCCACGGGGTCCAGGAGGCTTCAAGGAAGGCCAGCTGCTGGAGGGCGACTGTCCCACGAAGGATGAAGGCCGCTGCGGTGTTAGTGTCCGGATTGGATCCACTAAGCCTTGGCAACCGCAACCCACGCAAGGATCAAGAAACCGCTACGGTGCAGACCCACGAGGTCTGAGCGAGGTCTCCAGCGAGGAGACTGTAGAGCAGGCCTGGAGCAACCAGGGGAGCCCTTGAAAGTAAAGTTTGACCTCCGCCAGGGCCCACCAGTCGAGAGACAAGGGACCGCGGGAGGCAGCAATTTGGAGTGCGTAAAGATGTGCCCATGGGTCGCCGGAGCGGGCTGTGACGTCGTCCTTTGGCACAGGTGATGCTGAGAGGTTGGCTCAATGATGGGCCAAAGCACAACTTCCCCACTCGTCGGGTTTGTGTGCTGGACAAGAGGTGGCCGGTGTCCTGGGGTATTGGGTATCTCGGCACCCACGGGGTCCACTGTCCTAAGCTTTGCTGTGCACACTCACTGGCCTCTGGGATGCTTGGGAACCCACCTCAGGGTAGGCAGGAGTCTTCGATGTCCGTAGGAGCAGCGGAGTTCCAACCGGGTCACTTGCAGTGTTTCAGGTGCCTGCCAAGCAGGGGGGTAACTCCTTTACCCCAAGGGAGATTTCTTCCATCAGCTGAGCGGCAGCTCGTCGAAGTTTCAAGTCTTTGAAGCAGAGTTCTCGTCCAAGATTAATCTGAGGCTCTGGGGACCCTGCACCCACCTTTATCCAGGGATTAGGGGAGTGTCTAAGTCAGAGCCCACCAATGGGAGTTCAGGTGGGAAAGGGTGGCTACACCCTCTCCCCTTTGTGTGTTTCCCGCCGGGGCAGGGGACAGGATGGCCCTGAACAGGTCTGAGCCGGTGTATGCAGAAGTAGGCACTGGAGAAGTCTACGTGCAAGTTTGAAAGACATCCTAAGGTGCACCCACCCAGTTCCAATCCACATAGTCTGTCTTGGGAGGTGAGGACACCTCCCTGCAACAGGATCCCTATTGTCCAGCTGCCGTGGCTGGAGTTCTGCCCAGCAACAGGCAGCCAGAATCGTGTGGGTGGCGGGTAGCATCCATTTTGTACTACGTGTGCTCTTTTAAATTGGTGTCTAAAATCAACCGCTTTTACTATATCACCCTACTAGCAGGGTGGAATCATGCCCTCTCTCCAATGACTGGATTGGGAGTATGATTCCAAGATGTTTGACACCAAACACAAAATGGTTCTGTGCAGCCATTCTCAAATTAGCATGCTATCGCGATTGATTATAATGCGCTTAAGAGTATATGGTATGGCTGCACTACAAACAACCTCGCATTAGTTTTTACGAAAGTTGCAGAGGGGTCCTACTCGGGTAGGGGCTCCCCCTCACACATATATCAGCACCCTGCCTTGTAGGATTAGCAAGGCCTGCCTTAGGGGTGACTTATGAGGATACATGTGTTGTATTTAAGTGGGATACAGGATACCTATATCCCTGTAAGGGGTGCAAGCACCACCTTACCCAGACTACAGTAGTGGTCTGGTGGTGTCAGTTTGTATGGCTCTCCCAGGGGTGGCACAATGAGTGCTTCAGCCCCTGGTAGGCCTTCGAGGGACCCATGCCCTGGGTACCTAGGGTACCATCTACAAGGGGCTCATAGGGTGTCCTCAGTATCCAATTGGTATGTACCTAGAGTACTCACATCAGTTTAGAGAGGAAGCAGATAGGCTGGGGTCCTGGATAGCAGGGCCACAGCCTGGCTAGTGTCATAAAACAGTCAGAACATCAGCCAAAAGTTGGGGGCAACTATGCAGTCGATGCCAATCTCCTACAGACAGGTATGGCAGCTGGAGACCGGATCCCCAGGCCGTAGCCACGGACGCTTTCCTTCAGATCTGGAGCATGGAACGGCCTACGTGTTCCCTTCGTTCACGATGATCATGCTCAAGTGCGCAGTCAGGGGGCGGACCGGATTGTGATCACCCCAATCTGGAGGTCGCAAGACTAGTTTCCAGTGATGATGGAACTTTCCTGGGATTTTCCAATCACTCTACCCCTAGGTCTGGATTTCCTGAGGGACCCTCAGGGCGACCCTCATCCCATGGTTTTTGAGGGTTCCCTACGTCTTAGTGCGTGGAGCACTGCTGAGAACAATGGAAAGTCCCGGGAATTTCAGCAGAGGCTGCCTCGTTACTTGCCAAAGCCTGGGCAGTTAGCACCACCAGAAGGTATTGATCAGCCTGGTCTAGGTGGTTGTGCTGGTGTGTCCAACACAAGGTGGATCCCGTGGGGACAGAAATCATCCAGATTGTGAATTTTCTGGCGAACCTGGCTATTCAGGGCTTGGCCTACCGGTCCATTAACACTTTCAGATTAGCAATCTCGGCAGGACATTTGCCCGTGGACGGGCATACGGTGGAAGAACATCCTCTAGTGTGCAAGCTCCTAAGGGGTATCAGATTAACTCTTCTCCCCAAACCCTGATACTCTGTTTTAACGGATGTGAATAAGGTTTGTAGCTCCATTAAGTCCTGGCCTTCTAATAGGTATCTGTCTAGAAAGCAGTTATCAGCGAAGCTGGCAATGTTGATATGTCTCATTTCGTGTCACATAGTCTCAGATGTTCCAGCTTTGGACATTACAGGTAGTCTTCACCTCAGAAGGGTAGACCTTTCATATTGCTTGCAGAACAAAATGTAATTCCAGAATAGCGTCTTACCCAAGGTTTCCAGGAGTGCCGAAATTATGTGTGGTTCATGCCCTTAAAATGTATGACATGGTCACGGAGGAGTTCCATCATCATGGGGAAAGACAGTTGTTGATTGATTTTGACTAAACCTCACAGACTGGTTTCCTCCCCTACGATTGTCAGATAGATCAGCTGGGTAATGCAAGGAGCAGGCATTAACACAACAAACTTTGGGGCACATTCAGTGAGAGGCGCTATGGCCTCCAAAGCTTTCTCTCTGGGAGCGAGACTGGAAGACATCCTCAATACTGCTGTTTGGTCATCTGACTCCACTTTTAAAAAGTTCTATTTTAAACTGGTGTCATCTCTGGCAAACGTAGTAGTAAACCAGCTTTAAACTAGCTCAATCCTAGCCTCCGAGTCCTGCTATAGAATGAAAAATGTCCTAGCTGCCGTAACGGAAAGATTCAATTTTATTAAGGACATGGAGGCCAGGATTAGCCCACCCGATACGGTCATATACCGACACCCACCCTGACATAGGGATGTGGATTCTTGGTTGTAAGAGAAACAATGATGGTTGAGTGTGACATTTGGGATTGTTCAATAGTTTGGACTGTTTAATGCTTTGACTCGAGATCAGATGTCTTATCCTCTGATGATAAAATTTGTTCTATGCATGTTGCAATTGGATTGCATATGTGAGACGGGTAAGTTTACACCTTATTTATACCTCTACTCCAGGATTGGAGCCCAATAAACAGGAGTAGACTACGTGCGGAAAGACTGTGTTTGCAGGAAGTAAGAGGGAGATAGTGTCTGCAGGGACCGTAATGCTCAGTTAGGCACTCCGATTGGATGGACTGTTTTCTGTTAATATCCCCAATATGTCATGGGAAATGTAGTTTATTAAAAAATGTTGCTTTGAAAAAGCTGTTGGTAATAAAAAGCGAAGGAAAAGTCTAATCCTCGCCTCCATATCCTTAATAGAATTGAAACTTTCCGTTACGACAGCTAGGAAATTTTTCAATCCTAACGCACATTAGAGCACCTACAACGAACAGACACAATCAAATGATGGTACTTCCAGGTCTGTACAAGTGTGCAAATTGAGAATGGCAAATGATGTCCTAATAAAAGTAGCAAGCACTACACAAGTGACAGTAAAATACTTTAGTTACTGATATTTCAAAAGTATGGCAGCTTGAATGAAAAATGTGAAGTTTAACCACCAAGCATCTGAAGGTTTGGGTTTAGTGCTTTATATAGGTCACATATGCCCTCATAGTCATGAAAAAACAACAGTATGGCGGGTATGTTTGGGTTTTTGAGTTTTTTTTAACTTATTGAGAGACAAACTAGTAAACAGAAGAAATCTCACAGTTGCAGGGCGCCATGCTCTGTTAAGATAGACATCAGGAATATAAGGTGCATATCTATGCATTTTATTAAATACAAAAACTACACTACTGTTTAACAAATGCCATACAAGCTGGCATCTGTGTTGTATTCCTTGATATCATTCAGTTACAACACAGTTTCGAAAATTATCAGACAAGTGCTAAATTAGGGTGGGCTAATCACCAAATAATGAGCTCAGCCTGGCTCACCATGAGTTGCAGCATTGGATGTGGCATAGCAAATATGGCTGTAAAGTAGGACCGATCTCACAAAGACTGCTTGAACAGTAGGGCGATCGCATTGTTTTTAACCAAGTTTCAATAACAGGAGTATCGTCAGAGCATTTCCCACCCAAATCATTTCCACTCACAGATAAAACACAATATGCGATGATTCTCAGCAGTTACAAAGCCCGAATCTGCATACCTGACAAAGAACTTTAAATCACATTAAGCATTAGAAGAACATTTGGCAGCCATGTTGAATTGAACTGTGCTTTCATATAGGCCTGTTGAATTTATTTTCACTGCAAGTATTACAATATGCAGAGACATTTCTCCCGTTTCCTGACTGCAAGAGAAGACTTGAAGAAATTGAGTGTTTTGTCACTCATTGTTATCAAATTATCATGAGAAGTGAAGCTGCAACATGGCATCCTACTTAACTTGCAAGGTGGGAAATCTTTTCATTAACATCATAGCCCCTATTATGTTTAGGGCACACTGCCCTGGTCTGTGCTGAGGCACACCTTTACCTGTGTGCACCGGGCGCAGACCAGTTCTGTGCATCCTAATACAGTAAATACGCTGCCCCGGGCAAACACAAAAACTCTCCTGCAATGGGAACAGTGCATTATTGAAGGGCAGAACGCTGTTTAAAGCAGCCAGTCAATTTTTCACAGTGAAGGTGGCAACACAGCCTCCTTTTATAAGGGATGGGGCAGAGATACCCTTGGGACTCCTTTCCCCTCCCTAACAAGGGGCACCCTCCGAGGGACACACTGACTGTGCACCACCTCCTCGTAGTGCACAATCAGTGTGGCTCCCGATAGCTCCTTTGCCTCTGTGCCCACATGTATAATGTGGCACCAATGCAGAGGCAAAATCTTCCTTCATTTGAATGAGGCCACACCCCGCCCTTTGCAAAGAGGTAACGCCTATAGGATTTCACAGGAATTACACATGCACGGTGCGATCTATATTACAGAAAGCATCCACAGCCCCTTTTGTAATATCAATGTGCCAGCAGGCATAGAAATCAGGTGCACATGCCCTTTGAGCCACTGGGGCACTTAGTGTAATAAAGCCCCACGTGTTCAAGGTTAATATGGTCTCTGGATCTGAACTTCAATTTTTTCACAGGTGCAATGTTGCAGTGTTTGTAAGAAGGGTATCATCTCCATCCACTCTGTTCAGGCATGCTACTCTGATGCGTAGGAATCTTTCAGAGATTTGTACGAAGTTCTAGAAAGCTTAAAGTGTTGGCAAGTTTCATTAGCACATTTGCATTCTTGCATATTCCTAAGGTTTTCATCCCCTTTGGGAAGGCATGAGAGCCAACGAAAACTGTCCCATAGCTCCTACTAGGGAATTATGAAGAGAGGCAGGATCAGCACACCGTACCCAGATTTATGGGAGAGACCACTAAAAAAGAGAAATGGACAAAAAAATTGTCATTGACCTAATGTGATACTGGTATAAAGAAGCAAGCTGTTCCAGAATAAATTTCCAGTGAGAACAGACATTCTTCCATGACTGGTGTGTTGTAACTCCACATGTTAAGATATCTCAATAGATAACAGCGAAGGAAAATTATCATATCACATCACTATATACCATAGGGCTGGAGTAATACCACAGTTACTATTTGTAAAAGAATCATTGGATGTCTTAGATGCAGGACAGCGCGCCAGAATGTTCACAGAAATAGAAAAACATAGTTGAAAGGTATGTCAGGGCAGTATTGGAATAGGGGCTCAGAAGAAACTACTTGCTCATCCTCCAAGCAAGGTTGACAGCCACAAGAAAAATAATATCTTCCATTTGACTATGTAACTACTTTTCGATCAATAGTGGTCATAAGTTTGAAAACTGTAGTGGCTTTGGCTTCCTTGATGAGGGGGAAACAAACGAAGAAGCCTACTCAAGATGATTCTTATGGACACCATTTTTCAAGGAAAGTCATCCCTTGTTGGAAATACAATGGGCTCAATGGCTGCCAAATAAAGGATGAGATATGGCTAGGTGACAAAGAAAGATTGAAAGGCTATGATCATAGTAAGGATGTAGAGTCTTTAAGCTCAACGAGCCACTCGTTTCTATATTGTCTCGCTAGACGGTGGTTCCAGGTCGGAAGGAGGATGTCCAGATTTCTCTGAATATAGACACCCTGCATCATAAATTACCATAGGCTAATGCGTCAAGAATCAAGCCAGGTGACTGCTGCTAAAATAGCCCCCTATAAAACAGCAATTGTGGTAGAGACACTGCTTCCAAATCCATCAGAGAAGTAGGTATAATTTGGCCACAAACAAGCTTCAATGAATTTCTGGCATTGTGGGAACATCATGAATTTCACAATAACCCTGGAGAGAAGATGGAATTGGAAAAGTGTATGTAAACAGCCCCTGCAAGACATCGTGGTAATTACCCATTCCATAAGCAAATATATTGTCTGGAGGATGGCAAGTGGATTGACTGCACCAGTCTTCTAGAGCAAAGTGCTATAGCCTTTAAATTCCTGGCCAGAACGGTTGACAGAGACGTGATGTTGAAGGGATTGCAAACTCATTTCTACTTTAGGGAGGCATACCAGATGTGAGAATCTGTCTGCTTGCTTGTTGAAATAAAGCACTGCGGGCAGTGGTGTTGTCAGTCAGAAACAATTCCCTATGAGCAAATGCAGAAAGACTGTGGGCCAGATGCACAACCATTTCATTTAGCTCCTCGCAATTGCGACACATTGCAAGTCGCAAATTGCGAGGCCTAAATGAAATGTACAACAGTGTGTTAAACACTGTTTGCGATTCCCAATTGGGTCGCAAATTGCGCGGCTCATTAATATAAATGAGCCTCTCGCAATTGGTGAGCCCATTGGGGATGCCAGCACTCCCAGGTATGGTGGCCTGCTGGGCTCAGCAGACCACCATGTCTGGGACTGCTTTGAAATAAAGCAGTTTTTTCCCCAAATGCAGCCCTTTGTCCTTAAAAGGGCCACTGCCTGCCCTTAAAAAATAATTTTGCATGCATTTGCAAAGGGGAAGGGGTCCAAAATTGAGACTCTCTAAATATGCTATGTACATGGCCCAACAGGCTTTTGCATGTGCAAACGGGTTTGCAAACCATTTTGCGCATGCAAAAACGGGTTGTGCATCTTAAGTCCTTAAGGTTAAAAATGCTTTTCAATTACAGAAAGCTAATGCGCAAGATGCTTTTGTCTGGAAACAAAATGGCTTCAATACTGGGAGACCCAAGAATGACATCCCACTAAAGTTCACGAGGTCATTAGTGAACATCCATAAAGGCCACTCTTGGGTACAATGAAGCGATAAACAGAACTATTTCTGTACAGTCACTAAAACATTTACAAATCTGGCAACAGGATTTACATGCCCGGGTTGGAAGTGTGCCTTACTTAAAGTTAACATGAAATTCTGCCCTGCTGTCTAAGGAAAGAGTAGAAAAATAATCCAGCAGTGATGATCACATTCTGTGATTAGAGAGTTAGAGAGACCAAAAATAGCTTTAGAATTTGCTTGCAAAGTTGCTTTGAAGCATTTTGTTACAACTTTTCCGCTAATGCATGCAAGAATTTCACTTCTTTATCCTAGGAAGCATCAAGTGACTTTGGATTCTTGTCTCTGTTCATTTCTTAGATTCTTGGCTTTTCTCTCCCAACATGTCCTTGACAAAAACAAGACGTGACTTCTGTGCCATCAAGGTAGCCGGAACAAAAAGAGTCACACTGTACAACAGAAACACAGGAGGAGGCCTGGTGAGAAGGAATCAGAGTACTTCAATAACAACGAATGGTAAAGACTACATTCTGGGGTCTTGAGGAAGTAAACGTGATCCTATGATTGCCTGACAGGGAGTCAAAGATCCTAAAACCTTCACCTATAACGAAAGGTAGCCAGGCCTGGAGCTATGGGAATGTGCACAAGCTGTCAAAAGTCTAGGCCATTAAGATTGAGAAAAGGATTCTTAGTCCTGTCCACTGGCTGCTGGATCTCAGAATGAGCAGAGTACACAAGAACAAAGGAATTTCCTGAGCATCTTATTGTGCTTAAAGAGATTGCTGTGCCTCAAGCCTCTCATATAGGGAAAAAAGCTTGAGACAAAAAAATCATGTTGTAGTGTGGCATGACTGGAATCTACTTCTATAAAGTTGGTACACTGTGATCCAACACATCTGCTTTTATACTGTTGGTAGAGCATGACACGATGTAAGTTAGGATCCAATTCCATATTGTTGAGGTGCAGGAGCTTGGTACGCATTTTTTAGCATTTGTGAAGTAATATCTGAAGGGATTTACTTCCCCATTAGAGCTGTAGATTAGAGAGACATTTTGTCTACAGTCGTTTAAGTGGGGCACACAATAAGGGGCATTTACTGCTCTATCTTTTGTGTGTGCTGCAAAATGAATGAAGCGTGCCTTTCCCTATTAACTTGGTTTTACTTTGATACCCATGCCATCTCCACAACTAGGACCACAATGACCTGTTACCAGAAACAATGCAAACTTACATCTGAAGTATATACGGGTCTGCTTAAGTGACACCCAAGAGAAAATGATTAACAGAAGTCAGTATGATGATGATAGCACACGTGAAAGAATACTAAAATGCATGCACTGAAGCCCCATTTGATTATTGGTATTTGAGTACACAAAATTGACAGCCTACATGATTTACTGTGTCAAAGGATTAACAGCATATTAAGGGATTTAAGTCCATCCCCAAGACTGAGTCAACTTTAGCAAGCACACAAAAGGGGTTGGGCCACCCCAAACCAGTCTTTGATACACACGACATATCATGCAACTTGGGTTTGGTGATAATGCACTTTGGACCTTCATGCCAGGGTGCATTTCCAGGATTTTAAATCTTGCTACAGCCAAGATCTGCAGGCATGCAGGGAGCACATTCTGGGCCTTTTTTTTTTATAAGTATGTCTCTTGGATGCAAAGGCCAAAGTGCATATTTCAGATCCTCAGATATGCTTCCAGAATCATCATTCCCCAATTTTGAATCTACAGACCTGCAAGTAATGTATGCTGGATGCTCATTCCTGGATACTTTACATGTATGCTATATAATGCCATCTCCAAATTCAAAGATTCCTGGTTAGTTAGCATTTATTTTAAATGGTAGTCCTAAATTTACTTTAAGTATCCCAAAGGATTACCTGAGGTTGTCTACATAACTGGGTATAAATCTTGGAGAATGTCTAACCATACAAAAGGTAAATCTATTGTTGGGTACATCCTCTTCTAGCTTCAGGCACATAGCACATGATTTATCAAAGGATTGTATTTATTCTGAGTCTATGGGGAAATATGTTGACACATAATGGTCATAGTCTTTAAATTAGATCTAAAAATAAACCTATACACCAGGAATGGACAAGTTGTACACGTTCTCATTTTCTGAAATTCAAAGGGACAGATGAATCCCCACTTTCTCCAAAGTTGAAATTATCTGGCAGGACTAAGGTTCAGATTAGCATGACCAAAGGCAACAAAGCAAGACTTTATAAATTCCCTGAATGCATTAATTGGAGGGAGTATATACATGTTGACATGCAACCGCCAACCCCATCATGCTATTGTTGTTCTTTGTATTGAGCAATGCCTTGTCTGAGAGACACAACAAAGGAGCAGCGCAGATGAAGGACCGCAAACACCAGAGGTTGCACTTTCTTGCTCCATGAGTTTAGCTTCACAAATGTTACTAACTATATGCACATACAGATGACTCTACCGAAATATAAGCCGCTGGTGGTTGTGTAGCAAGATTTGTGAAAAAATATATCCAATGAGCTCCGGTAATAAAAATGACAATGAATTGCTGGTTTCACAATATTATATGTGGCGGAAATCATTCTTTGTGAGCTGAAGCAGCTGATGAAAAAAGAATGATAGACAAGGAGATTGGCTGGGCTGGATGAGAAGTCTGTAGGGGTGTCCATAAAATTGAATTGGACCCTCCTTTTTGCTGTTTCTGTGAGGTGTCAGGCATATTGAATGTACTGGCTGCGTTGTCTTTTTTGCTATTATTACCATTTGTTTGACACACTTCCAATGATACAAAAAGAAAACAAAATATTTTCAAATTGCACATGTTTGGATATTCCTGGTGCTTTCGCTGACAATTGGATTAGCTTGTTAGTGCTTTTCCATGTTCTTTATTTGGACTTGTGTATACTTAGGGAGGATCATCCTAGGTTTTAGTCCCCTTTCTTGTCTAGTCTTTCTCTGAGAAGTAGTAGTTTAGGACTGTTGCAAATGAGATCACAAGATAGGACAGACATGACACAAGTGCATAAGAATGGATTTGGTGGATGAAATGAGAAAAGAAGTCGTATGCAAACTTGAAAGGAAGTGAAGGTAGATGAGCAGTGTTTTGTGTCATATGTGAGCTTATGCAACAGGGCTGATGGCTGTGATGAGCTGAGCTTAGTTGTTTGTTGTGCCACCTTACAGAACACAGCTGAAGAATGAGTCAGAACTATGGCCTGTTGTGCTATAACTAAAGCGCTAAGGCTCAGTGGCTGACATGAGCCGAGGTATGTTATGTTAGATTCTGGTAAAGGCTTTCGGGTAAAGTGTGTACATCATTAGGGCATGATGCTCAGGGGTCACAGATGGAAATCTCACAGGATTGGGATGAAAGATGAGATATATGTAGGCATGTCTCCCAAGAGCCTGTAGTGAAAGGCTGAGGGTCAACACTAACTTTGAAATGTCTAAATGTGAGTTTGCAGACAGAATTTGAAGCTCTAAGATAAGCTATCCCAAACACTCAATCATAGGAAGCAGGACATTTGGCAAGTAACACATGAGATGGGAGGGCAGAGCTGGTTGATTGTGCTTGTTTGGACCGGTGCATTAATTAAATCAGCCGAACTATGTCAGTCATGTGAGACCATGGGAAATGGAAGAGATGAATCAGTGAAGGACAGCTACTTTTGTGCTTGTCAAGAAGGAGTGATAAACTAAACAAAAAGATTATACAAGATGCTATTTCACATGAATTTCTTTAAGCTTACTGCAGACCTATTATATGTGATGTCACACACACAAGCTAAAGGCTCAGTTTCAGCCATGTGATGAAAGCTTGGACGGAAGTTTCCAAGGACAGATTTAAGTTTGTCACACAAGTTTATCGGAACATTCTGATGAATATAAGGTGCTCAGTTCTGTCATTACTTACTTTACTACAGTTTGCTTGGTTGAGTTGTATTCAGCATAAGCAGATGACTAAGAATTTCAACTGTGTAATGCAATGGAAGGGTTCATGAACAGATTCAATCCTGCAACATGCGCTCTCAGGAGAGAGCTAATAAATGAAATGAGCTTAGTGGCTTCACAAGCAACTGCACAGGAAAAGGCTGATAAATGAAATGGTATAATGTTACTCTTTGGGTGATATACGGGTGCTCATGCTTAAAGGCATCTGATGATTTGGCATGGACAGTACGTCAAGCAGGCTTAGACGGAACGTTTCATGGATTGACTCATTATTCCAGTAGCTGTCCTACTATGGCATACCAAGCAAGCTTACAAGGAAGGGCAGGTATTTGTCTATTTATGGGTTTGTCAGGCACCATACATGACATGACTAGGAAGGGCCAGTGAAGTAAATGAGCCTAGAAGCATTACACATGAGCTCACAATATGGATGGGCTGATCAACAGAAGATGTGTAGCATCACACTTGAGTGTGCCACACGGAAGGTGTGATGCGTAAAATTAGTTCTGGTACAGTGGGATCGATGAACAGAGGTACCATAGCTGTGGCTTACGTGAGCTTAGATAAAAAGTCTTATGCATAAATTGACTGTCTTCTGTGACATACAATTCACATAACATTGTATAAAGTGGATGTCAGGAGTCAACTTGCATTGCACAGGTTGATGACAAAGATATGGTGATCCACACCACACTGAGGAGAGGGTTTCATGGATGAGGTGAGCTCAGTTTTGAGGCTTGCATAATTGCAGAATGATGAATGAAACCAATGAAGCATATCACATGAGCTCTGTGATGTGAGGTTAGGCTCAGGCAGGTCACAGAAGACCATCAGGCGAGTTGATGAAATTGGTGGTCATCTCATGTAGCCAGACTCTAATTGTGCAACTGGACACTCTTCATCTTCTACTTTGGTTAAAACGAGAAGAAACAAGCTACTTCGGCCACTCATGGCAGGGTGTAGATGATAGTCTGTGCTTCAAGCCACCGTAGAGTAAAGTTCATCAAATTTAACATGCTGGAGGATACACCTTTTCAGGCAGGTGTCTTAAAGCAAGGATTGCATCTGCATAGGAAAATGTTGCAGGTACAGGTCACAGCATCTGTATAACATGTTAAATGTATAACTATCCTACATCCAGTGCAATACAGGAAAGCATTTCTTCCAAGAGGACCGCTTAGGAGGAACAGTGGTTCCTATTCATAGTCTCCAGAATCCAAGTTCACTAACATACTTTTAGAGTAATAGAGAAGGAAATGTTTAACCTCTAAATGTTCCTGAGGATGTTACGTCATATTTTACACCTTATCATATTTCCCCAGTAGCGTAGTTTGGAAATAAGGCATTCCCAGCTTCTTCAACATGGATAGCAACAGGGAGCGACTCAGCTGAATAGCAAGGCTGGACACTTCCGCTTGGCAAAACAGCATGAGAGCACTGAGCGGGGTGGACATCATTGCAGGCGATGATCAGAGCAGATGGGCCGTTAGCACATGCGCTTGTAGGTATAGATGTAGGCCTTGCAGTTGGGACAGGAGTGTGTCACATCTTTGAACTCATCAAATAAACAGGGAATCAGGCAGCACCCAAGATCACACCTTCAAGAAATAGAAGAAAGTCAATTTAGAGAGGCAACAAATTATAGCAGAGGAGCATGTTGTTCATCTAGATAAGTACAAGATTGCTAGTTTTTTAAATAAAATAGTGGAATTTGTGAAGAGCAAGCAAACCTTGCACAAAGAATAGGCACTATAGTGGAGCAAACAAAACAGGAAAACTTTTTTTTTTTTTGCAAGCAAGAAGGTTTTATGTGTCTCTGTATTAGTTTGAGGATTGTATGATCCATTCACTCAAAAATCAGACTATGGTCTATCACATTTGATTTTGTAACCTAGTTAGCAATATTACTACAATCAAGTTTGTGCTAAGAATGCAAAACAGTTTTGTTATTAATAGTATCAAGTTCCGTCTCTTGACCACTTGAAGCCAACAAAGTAAAACACTGAAAAGTGAAATTCCTACGACAAATCCAAAGGCAAAATGGAAACTCAAAAACTGCCATTACTTGAGCTTACCTACAGTGAGGAGGTGTGCAGCAGCCGGCAGCGTATAAATCAGCTTAAGCTTAATTCAATATATATCTCTCAACATCGGACGTGCTATGTGGTTTCAAAGCAGAAAAAGAAATAGAAAGATGGACGAGACAACAACTATCACAGATCAGGAAAGCATGTCCAGTATGACCTTTCCAACTGCTTCCCTGTCCTAGAATAACAAGGTACTTGGATTCTGAGTTTTCCTCCATGGGCATTTTCACAGGATTCTCCCACACTGAAAAAGGCTGCTTATGAACAAGATTATGAAATGCGGTTTTCTTTTTCAATTCAGTGGAGTAATTTTGTTTATTTCCAAAGAAATATTTATTGGAAATCAGATTTATTTAAAGTAAAAGAAAGGTGGTTCTGATCTTGTTTTTAAGTAAGTCAAATCTTTCTCTCTATATGTGTCTGAGTATGAAACATTTTCAAGGCATCCTAACGACCCTAAGATTAAATCAAACTTTAGAGGCAGGATTAACCATGTGAATATGCTTCACATCAAGAAAAATGGTACCCTGCTTTCAAGGGCCCAAGTTGCCCTGCTATTGCAGAGCGCCCATCTCTGGAGGTCGGCACGATGTTTATCTTGAGGCTACAGTAAAAGAGAAGACCATTTGCAAACTGCTGATGTTCACTTTCCTCGTTTTATGAGGAGTCCAGTGAATTGCTCATTAATTTATGGAGGATCCGGACTACAGTTTTTTAACAGTAGATTTTCCATCCCCATCATGGACATGTCACTGATATTGATAAATACGGAGTGTAATGGCAAGCTCACTCCCGACATTCCAACCTTAGATCATCCTATTAGAAACGAGAGACCAACAGATGGGAGACATCCGTTCCATCGTGGTCTTCACACCGCAATACGTTTACAACGTGGCCATTATCATGCAAGTCGTTACGACTTGCGCTGGATGGCGCTATACACTAAGGAATAGTATGATTTACTATTCCAACACCTTCCCTACTGTTACGTAGGCTGGAGTTGGAATAGTAAATCATACTATTCCTAAGTCCAGCGCCCTCCAGCGCAAGTTGTTGTAACGGCTTGCGTTGTAATGACTGCGTTGTAAACGTATCGCGGTGTGAAGACCACGATGTAACATCATACATTCCCAACAGATAGTTCTACCGAATTACTTTGTACCCATACAAATGCCACAGAAATATTTGGTCTATTTATCATCAATTTTAGAATAACAGTTTAACCAGGAATGTCTAACAAAAGTATGAACAAATATACAGGTAAGAGCTCTACAAATGTTAATTGATATGTTTACAAATAGGAAGTCTGGTAACTGATTTCCTTCTAGTACAGAGAGTTCAGGATCCTACTGGCAACTGTTTGCTGGCTCCTTCTGATAAGAGTGTATTAGGTAATCATTCCCCTATGGGTTTGAAATTGTTATGGCATTGCTATCTATATAACGAATGGAGCACATTTAATAAATAAACTGTATAATATGTTTAGTTTTGTCCACGTAGTATTTTAATTTCCTCTTCACACCCAGTATGGCAGTCGGCTGAGTGCGATGAATTTGGTAAGAACGTTGGCAGGGCCATAACTTTGGTACCAAGAAAATCTGAGATAAGTTTAAACTTTGATGAGTTCTTAAAAGTAGCTGGTTTTTGGTGTAAAGACAAGTATAACTCATTGAATCACAGTGTTTGGATTTCCTTAACTTTCCCTGCAGACGTTATAGCTAGCAGGACAGCCACCTTCCACATGTAATAGCTAGCAGGACAGCTACTTTTCCAAAAAACATTAAAGAGTTGTTTTATGCATTAGTACAAAAGGCAAGCCTATTAATTTAGCAACTGCAATGTTAAGCATGTTAGAATCAAAGGCGACCTTTGACCCTGTCACCAGGCAGGTCGCTCCCCCCAACCGCCACGCAGCCCCCTGTGTGATTGGACCCGCTGCCTACACCCGTGTCAGCCGCCTGCATACCGGCTGTGTGCGGTGTTGCCTATCACCTCCGTTTTGCCGTTTTTGCCTACTTGACTGTATTTTTACTTCTGTACCCCTGTTCTCTCACCCTTCCCAGTGCCCCCTTTTTCTTCTGTCATCCCCCCTCCCTCCGTGACCCTCGCCGCTTCTCCCGCCGTTTTTCTCCCGCCGCTGAGCCCCTGCGGCCCCGCCCCCTCACTCCCATTGGCCGCCCCGCTCCCACCTCCCAGCTGCTCCTCCCTCCCTCCCTCTGCCCCTCACATGGAGGCTGCGAAGCGGCCGTGCAGCGGACGCGCGCAGTGGGCGCGCCGCAGGCGCGCCAAAGGCGCGCCTAATGCAAACCCGTCTGCGCCCGTCCGTGCCTGGACCGCGCCCAGCGCCAGAACCCCGCAACGTCAGACTTCACTACGACGCAAGCCCCCTCCACGCACTCAACACCGAACGAAACCACCCCTGCTACCGGGCCACCCCAAAGCGCACCCAAGGGCCCTTCACCAGCATCCAACCCTCCAAACCACCAGCCAGAGAACCCAACCACCTCCGCTGCATCCTCCTCAACACCCGCTCTGCTCGCAAGCACGCCATTGAACTCTGGGATCTCCTAGACTCCACCGCCCCCGACGTCGCCTTCCTGACGGAGACCTGGCTGAACGCCACCTCAGCACCAGACATCGCGATAGCCATCCCACCGGGCTACAAGATCTCCCGCAGAGACCGCACCAACGGAGTGGGAGAAGGAATCGCCATCATCCACAAAGACTCCCATCAAAATCTCAACGAACACCGATGACACCCTCACCACCGCCGAGCACATGCACTTCCAGATCCACACCGACCCCAACACCACCCTCAGAGGAACACTCATCTACAGACCCCCCGAACCCCGCCCACAGTTCAGCGACACCATCGCCGACCTCTTCAGCACCCACGCACTCGCTTCCACGGACTACATCCTCCTCGGGGACGTGAACTTCCACCTCGAGAACAACGACGCCAACTCCGCCGCCCTGATCGACAACCTTGCCAACCTCGGACTCAAACAGCTCGTAACGACACCTACTCACGCCGCTGGACACACGCTCGACCCCATCTTCTCCGCAAGCCCACACGTCTCCTTCAACCACACCACCGAACCCCACTGGACCGACCACAGATGCGTCCACTTCACCTTCAGGAAACCCACCACACACCACCGCACCCAACAGCGCCGCGCCGCTGCTGGGGCAAAGTCACCGAGGACTGACTACCGCCCTCGCACTGAGACCACACACCGACCCAGACACCGCCGCGACCAACCTCACACAGTGGATCAACGACTGCGCCAACACCCTCGCCCCTCTGAAGACCCCCACAACCAACCACACCAACAAGAAAGCCGCCTGGTTCACCGAGGACCTCCGGATCTCCAAGCACACCTGTCGGAAGCTGGAGAAGAAATGGCTCCATGACTGAACACCAGACAACCACAAAGCCCTCAAGAGCGTCACCCGCAGACACCACCAACTCATCAGGACCGCCAAGAAGACTGCCTTCAAGGACCGCCTAGACAACAACGCACACAACACCAAAGAGCTCTTCAGCATCGTGAAAAAACTCTCCAACCCCAGCTCCAACACCAACGACATTCCGCCATCACAAGATCTGTGCGACTCCCTGGTCACCTTCTTCCACCGCAAGATCACCGACATCCACGACAGCTTTAACTCTGACCCCCCGGACCCACCACCGAGTACACCACCCCTGCGACTACCACCCGCACCAGTCGCCTGACCGACTGGTCCAACGTCAGCAACGAAGACGCCATCAAAACCATGAACTCCATCCACTCCGGATCCCCATCGACCCCTGCCCTCACCACATCTTTAACAAAGCCAGCACAACCATCGCGCCCCACCTCCGGAAAATAATCAACTGTTCCTTCAAGACAGCAATCTTCCCAGAAAGCTGGAAGCACGCCGAGATCAACGCCCTTCTGAAGAAGCCCAAGGCGGACCCCAAGGACCTCAAGAACTTCCGGCCCATCTCCCTGCTCCCATTCCCGGCAAAAGTGACTGAGAAGATCGTCAACAAACAGCTGACCCGCTACCTCGAAGACAACAACATCCTGGACCCTTCCCAATCCGGTTTTCGCAGCAACCACAGCACCGAGACCGCCCTCATCGCCGCCACTGACGACATCAGGACCCTGATGGACAAAGGAGAAACAGCCGCCCTCATCCTCCTGGACTTATCAGCAGCCTTTGACACGGTCTGCCACCGCACCCTATTAGCACGCCTCCACGATGCCGGTATCCAAGAGAAGGCCCTGGCCTGGACCACATCCTTCCTCTCCGGCAGAACCCAGAGTGTCCGCCTCCCACCAATTCCGCTCCAAAATAACCAAGATCATCTGCGGCGTCCCACAGGGATCCTCCCTCAGCCCGACGCTGTTCAATATCTACATGGAACCTCTCGCCCACGACAACATAACCTCAACATCATCTCCTACGCCGACGACACCTAGCTGATCATATCCCTCACCGAAGGCCCCCACACCGCCAAAGCCAACCTCCACAGAGGAATGAAGGCCGTAGCCGACTGGATGAAGTACAGCAAACTGAAGCTGAACTCAGACAAGACGGAGGTCTTCATTCTCGGAACCGCCCCATCAGCCTGGGACGACTCTTGGTGGCCCACATCGCTAGGCACAGCCCCGGAACCCACTGACCACGCACGCAACCTGGGGGTCATCCTCAACTCCACTCCCTCCATGACCAGGCAAATCAACGCCGTCTCCGCGTCCTGCTTCAACACCCTCCGCATGCTCCACAGGATCTTCAGATGGATTCCCCCTCGACACGAGAAAAACCGTCACCCAGGCCCTCATCACCAACAGACTCGACTACTGGAACGCCCTCTACTCAGGAACAACAAACGGGCTCCTGAGACGACTCCAACGAATCCAGAACGCCTCGGCCCGACTCATCCTCGACGTCCCCCGCTGCAGCCACATCACACCCCACCTGAGAGGCCTGCACTGGCTCCCCGTCAACAAAAGGATCACCTTCAAACTCCTCATCCACGCACACAAAGCACTACACAACACCGGACCCACCTACCTCAACAACCGACTCAGCTTCCACACCCCCACCCGAAGCCTCCGCTCAGCCAACCTCGCCCTCGCCACAGTCCCCCGCATCCAGAAAACCACCGCCGGCGGCAGATCCTTCTCCTACCTCACCGCCAAGACCTGGAACACTCTCCCCACCATCCTACGACAGACCCAGGACCTGCTGGCCTTCAGAAGACTCCTCAAGACCTGGCTCTTCGATCAGTAGCGCCCCCCCCCCCCTCCCCCCTCCCCAGCGCCTTGAGACCCTCTCGGGTATGTAGCGCGCTTTACAAATGCAATGATTGATTGATTGATAATAACCAGAGGGAATAGCATCCTAATTCTTTCCAAAACAAAAAACATACTTGCCAGGACAGTGAAAGAAGAGACTTAGGTGGGGCCTTAGGAGGGGCTTTTCAGCAGCTAGGTGCTGGTTCATAGACATACATACGTTGATTTTGTATCTTCGTGACTCTTTAACAGGTTTACTAATCTTTGAATGTACCAGAGGCACACACGCTTCCAATTAAAGCCATAATGTGATCTTGTGGATGATCCTTTCTCTTCTTTTAGGATGTCCATGTAGTCTGGCTACAGGACAAGGAACCCATAATGAAGGAATTCAAGAAGGGGTTAACCAAGTTCATGGTCAGTAAGCTGCTGAGCGACGGAAGGGGGGCCGCCTCCATTGCCCTAAGAGCACCAGATGTTCTTAGGGCATCAGGTGCTAAATCATTCGTAGACAACTCAATTCTGGGTCAGGGTTTCGTAAGTAGCAGAGTAGCTACCTCTAATGATTTCACTAATCCCATTTGTGTACATTTTAAGGAGTTGTTTTGTTTTTTATCAAGTTTGAAGCTAATAGGGTCAGGGACTATAACCCAATGAGCTACCTCCTTTATGGGAATTTTGATGCTAAATTATTGGCAAATTTAGAGAAGCTGGGGATAGACGGCATTGCAACTTTCGAGGGTCTTTCTGACAAAAGAGGGGAAGATCTGAGTTACCATTTAGCTGCAAGTGACCTAGTGGATATGGTTCATCATTTTCAGGGTGATGGCCCTACCTTACCCTCCTTCAGAGTGCGTGGATGGGCTTCCATTATAGATTATATATTGGTCACAAGAGACTCTTTCCTGTGGTTCTTACAGAGCTCAGTGATACAGACTCAGTGGGGGGATCACTATGAACTTACTGCTATAGGGAATCTCCCGGTGCAAACCCCATGCCACATCTAAAGAGATCACCCAACATTCAAGTGATGGCCTTAGACTGATTTGGTTCCTGAAGGAACTGAGGGTTACCCATAGCGTTCCCACAAAGAACCATCAGATATCTTTCTTGGAATGTCTGGATAAGTGAGTGTGTGAGTCCTTTGAGCCCACTATAACCATTCATGTGCCTGTATCAAGAACCATCTTTTGAAACCAATTGGCCCAGTCCAGGAATGCCCGTGTTGTTCCACCCCTAATCGGCGCCTGAGGAAGGTGCTGTCAGCAAACCCAAAGATCTTAGCAAGGTCCGATAGGCCAGCACTTTTTATAAAAGCACCCTAAAATGTTGAAAGGAAACCTTGAATAAAAGGGATTGGGTACATCTGGATTTGGTAGCTAAAAGGGACAGTAGTAAAATGTTTGGGGATACTGTTAATAAGATTCGACAGACTGGGACGCTCCAACTAATTCCCTCTTGGCTTGTAATTTATCTTGTTCAGATTGAGTCCATCACTTTAGCTCTATTTACTATGCAGTGGAGGACAAGTCCAGAAAAGATCAACTTTGGGTTCACTTGGGTAATTCCCCTTCCCTGCAAACTTGTCTATATGAGGTGGAGGAGGCCATAAGGTAAAGTCCAGGCGGCAAAGCACTTGGGCCAGACGGGGTACCCAGGGACCTTTATAAATGTGGCCAATCATAGTACCCATTTTAAAGAAAGGGGATCGCCAATCGCCAAAATGTTACCGCTCAATCTCTTATTGATAGCTCTGTGAAGATTTTTCGAAGGGTGGCCTTTACCTGTTTGAGATCTTGGGCTAGCCAAAAATAAGTTCTGTCCCAACACAAATATGGCTTTCGTCTTGGGTTAGGTAAAGTGGAACAGTGCCTAAGTCTGCATCTGATTCTGGGCAAGCATACCATCCCCAGGTTCTGCCCACTGTACCTGGCTGTTATAGACCTACCTACCGCTTTTGATCGGGTAAACAGGACGAAGATTTGGTTGGACTTGGACATGAGAGTTGAAGTTACCCTGATGAATTTTCTGTACAACTTGCCTGAGAATTTAGTGGCAAAAGTAAGCAATGGCGCAGCAGGAGAAACTTCTGACACCTTTCCTTTAGCTAGTGGCGTGCGCCCGGGATGCATTCTGGTACCTCCATTATATGTTGTTTATATTAATCAATTGAGTTCCCACTTGACTGAAGCCCCTAGTGATGTCCTGAAAATTACCAACTCGATTGTCCCGGTGTTAATTTATGCCGACAACACAGTTTTAATGGTGGGACCACGAGAGCCTTGCGTATTTTAGTGAAGTCTTTTGTTACCTTTATGGGCAGTTTAGATCTGTGAACTAACTTTGGAAAGTCCCATATCATGGTAGGCGGCCCAGGGAGGAGGCATATTGTACCTTGCCAGTTAGTGGCCAATTCATGAGATGCATGAGTAACTTTAGTTATCTTGAGGTCATTTTTGACTCGGAAGGCTCTCAGCATCCACAAATTACCGCTTCTGGTCTGAAATTAAGTAGGGCAGATGGAGCCATATTTAATCTTCCTCAGACCACGCCCAGAATGACCATATCTCCTTACATTAAAGAACAAGTTACTTACCTTCAGTAACGATGTATCTGTAAAAGACATAGGTTAATTGTAGATTCCTTACCGTAGAATTACACCCGGGTGTCAGACTGGATCCGGAGAATTTTTTCTTAGATGTACCCCTGCACGTTGGTAGGTGGCGTTGGTCGACTCAGTGTCCATTGTCTGCGTCGTGGTCTCTGGGATGACGTTGCGGTTCCTACTTAGACACCACCCCTGCACTCTAGCATCAGTTCTGACACGACTTTCCACGCCAGAAGCGCAGAGCCATGAAAGTGACCACTTATGTGCCACAACTAGGGCACTGTAAGGAAGTCCCTATTACTAGAAGTCAGTTCGCAGAGCAGGGAGGAATCTCCAACTAACCTATGTCCCTTACAAAAACATTGTTACCGAAGGTAAGTAACTTGTTCATCTGAAAGAGACCGTTAGTTGTAGATTCCTTACATTAGAACAGATACCCCAGCAATACCATCCTGGGTGGGGAGGTCTGCAAACTAAGTTCACACCAGAAAGTCCTGGAGGACCGATCAGGCAAAATACCCATCCCTCCGGACTTTGCTGTCAGGCAGTAATGTCTGGTGAACATGTGCAAGGATGCCTACGAGGCCGCCTGGCAGATGTCAAGAAGTGGGACTCCACGTGCCAATGCAGTGGTTGTTGCCGTAGCCCTAGTGGAATGAGTACGCAGCCCAACTGGAGGTTCTTTTTTCACGAAAGCGTAACAGACTTTAATACAAAGGACAACCCATCGCGAGATGGTATGCTTTTGAACAGTCTGACCTTTCTTGGTACCTACATAGCCAACAAAGAGTTGATCATCCACCCGATAATTTTTTATGCGGTCAAGGTAAAAGGACAGTGGACGTTTAGGGTCCAGTTGATGGCGACAAGAAAGGCAGTTTTTAGAGTGAGGAGCCTGAGAGGACAGTTGTGAAGAGGCTCGAAGATATGTCAGAACAAGATTCAAGTTCTAATGAGGCATTATGAAAGGAGATGGAGGAAAGAGATGAGTAATGCCCTTAAAGAATCTATTTACTATAGGGGACTTAAATAAGGAGGGCTGATCTGGCAGACGGAGGAAAGCAGAGATGGCCTTTAAGAGTGCCCAGAGCAGAGCCCTGCTGGGTCAAAGAAAGTATAAGCAAGAGAAGCAGAAAGGGGATCCACAGCCTTTGCTGTGCACCATGCCACAAACTTATTCCATCTACAGGCGTATACTGTTTTAGTCGAGGGACGCCTGCCTGCCAAGATGACATCACAGACTTCGGGTAGAAGGTCAAAAGCTGTCAACTGTCGCTGCTCAATCTCCACGCAAGAAGGTAGAGGCTAGACAGGTTCAGGTGAAGAACCATCCCCTGCTGATGTGATCCCCAGATCCTCCCGAAGGGGCAGCCTGATCGGAGGATCAATGGCCATGCTCAGGAGCTCAGGGTACCAGACTCTTCGTTCCCAGTCTGGAGTCACAAGTTTGACTTGAGCCCGGTCGCGCTTGATCTTAAGCACTGGGGGCAGAAGTGGTACAGGCAGAAAGGCGTACAGGAGGCCACAACTCCACTTGCGATGAAAAGCGTCGTCGAGCGAGTGTTTTCTTGGAAACTCCAACGCGCAGAACTGCTGACATTGCATGTTCTCTTTGGTGGTGAACAGATCTAACCAAGGCTCTCCCCACCGCTGAAAGAGACCTTGCACCACCTCCGAGTGAAGACGCCATTCATGATCTACCAGGCACCGATGGCTGAGTTCGTCCACCCTAGAGTTCAGAGAACCTGCCAGGTGTTGAACCACCAGGATCATGCCTTGATGTTCCAGCCATGTCCAGAGGCGAAAAGCCTCTTGACATAAGGTCCATGACTCCACCCAGCCCTGTTTGTTGCAGTACCACATGGAGGCGGTGTTTGTGAACACCTGCACCACGTTCCCTTTTAGAGAGGGAAGGAATGCTTTCAGTGCCAGGCGGATTGCCCAGAGCTCCAACAATTAGATATGGAGTCCAGACTTTTCCGGAGACCAGACGCTTCTGATCTCCACCTCTCCCAGAAGGCTGCCCGATCCCAGGAGTGACGCATCGGTCACCACTGTTAGGTCTGGTTGGGGAAGGGAGAGGGATCTGCCTCTGACCCAAGCTGGGTTTGTTAACCCCCACTGCAGTTGTTGTGTAGTTACATCCGAGATCTGGATGTAGTCAAAGATTCCCCTGATACTGCACCCACTGGAACTTGAGGTCCCACTGTGGAGCCTGCATATGCCAGCTGGCATGATCCAACAGCAGGCTGCAGAAGGCCATGAGGCCCAGCAGCCTCAGGGTCATTCTCACCAAAATCTGGGATAGTGGCTGAAACATCAGTATCATAGCCCGAATATCCCGAACTCGCTGCTCGGGGTGATAGGTCCAAATCTGCACTGTGTCCAGAACAGCTTTGATGGAGGGGAGCATCCGGGTGGGAGTCAGGTGTGACTTTGGCACGTTGATAGTGAACCCCAGCAAGTGCATGAGGTCCTTCGTAGTCTGGAGGTGGGAGACGACAGCCTGGGGCGAGTCCTCTTTCAACAGCCAGTCTTCGAGATAGGGGAAAACTTGAACCCAAGATCTGCACAGATGAGCTGCGACCACCGCCATCACCTTTGTGAACACCTGAGAGGCACTGGTAAGGCCAAAAGGGGAGTAGGGTTAACTGAGAATGCTTGTGGCCCACTGTGAACCGTAGATAGCATATGTGGGCTGGCAGGATGGGAATATGGATATAAGAGTCCTGCAAATACAACGTCACTATCCAGTCTCAAGGGTCGAGGGCAGACAGGCCCGGAGCCAACGTGAGCATTTTGAACTTCTCTTTTCGGGGAGAGCGGTTGAGGGCCCTGAAGTCAAAATAGGGGACAGACCTTTGTCTTTCTTGGGCACCAGAAATTAGCAGGAATAGCAATCCTAACCTAGTTCAGGCACAGGGACCGTCTCGATAGCTCCCTCTGCCAAGAGAGCTGAGACTGCCTGACGGAGAAGCGCCAAATGATCCTCCAGCATGCGATCGAAAGACGGTGGCATGGATGGAGGGGTAGTCTTGAAGGGGAGGGAGTAGACCATTTGGACTATTTGCAAAACTCACCTGTCCGACGTGATGGACTGCCAGTGGGGTAGGTGATGGTGAATCCTGCCGCTCACTGGCCGTTGATGGGCCTGAAAAGGTGGACTAGGAGGGCTTGGAGGCTGTGGCAGCGGGGGAAAGGGTGGAATGGCCTGCCTGCTGGCTCCCAGACCTGCGAGAACACTAGGTCCCACGTCCGCAGCCATGCAGAGGCTGGGCAGCTTGCGTGAACCGGTGGCTAGGCTGGGCAGGACATGGCTGGGCGCCCCTTCCGTAGCCACGGAAGGGACGAAAAGCAGACTGGAGTGGTTGGGAAGGGGCAGCGAGGCCCAAAGATCTGGCCTAGCCTGAATATCTTTAAAGCGCTCTAGTGCTGAGTCTGCTTTGCCACCAAAAAGACAACGGCCATCAAAGGGCATGTCCAGCAAAGTTGCCTGGACATTCCCTGAAAAGCCAGATGTCCTCAATCAGGGGTAGCGCCTAAGGGCTACTGACTTGGCAATCGTTCTGCCTAGTGAGTCGATGGTATCCATTCCACATCGGATTGTGAATTTTGCTGTGTCTCTCCCATCCACTATTGCATGTGAGAGAATGGCGTGGGCCTCCTGCAGACACTGAGGCAGCACCTGTGTCACTCTATCCCAGGTGGTGTGGGAGTATCGGCCCAAGAGGCACGCAGGATTCACGGACCGCTGTGACTAGCTGGAGTTAGAGAACATGCGTTTCCCAAGGTGATCCAGCTTCTTGAATTCCCTATCTGGGGTAGCAGAAGGGGATATCACCCTTTGAAGAAGAGGCTTGGACCACCAAGCTCTCAAGGTAAGGGTGTTGGATGAGGAAAACTGGGTCGCACGAGGCGATGGTGGCGGACAATCGTCCTTTCCACAGGATCCCCTAGGCTGGGCTTGGACCAGGTGCCCAGGAGGATGTCAGTGAGGGCTTCATTGAAGGGCAGAAGGGGTTCAGAGTAGGTTGCCACAGGCTGAAGCACCAGTCAGGAGGTTAGTCCGGACTGCCCAGAAGGGAGCTCAAGACCCAAGACCTTGGCTGCCCTTCGCACCTTCACAGAGTAGGATGCAACCTCCTCCATAGCCATGTTAGGGGGAGAAAGCATGCCAGTGGTCCTCTCTCTAGTCCGGTTCTTCTAGCTGGTCTACTAAAGAGTCCAGCGACCCCGACCAGTCCTCATCACCACCTTCTGGGCGATAGGGAACACTAGGGATAAACAGGGAACAATAGTACCCTCCGGCTTCAAATCCGACATCGACCGATGTTGGTCTGCCTCTGGGTCCATCTTGGGGGTGAGGATGGAGGCATCCTTGTCTGGATCGGCGCAGGGGAAGGTCGAGTAAGATCGACCGGTGTTGATCCGGATCCAGGCCCGGATCCACGGGGGCCCCCTGGAGCTGCTGACATCAAAGGCCCAATACCCACCACCAGCTCCGCTGGGCCCGAAGGCACGCTGGTGGAGTCGGGCTGCCCAAAGACGAGGTGGAGAGCCTCATAGAACATTCAAAGTTGGGCAGAGGATGCTCCAGCTCCCGGAAACTTTGTGAGGTGCAGAGTCATCCCTGAAGTAGGCACCAGAGACAGAGCCTAAGAGCAACAATGCTCCGGGTCCCGCTTCAGGTCAGCCGACCGACGGGGAGAAGGCGGAGAGCACCAGTGCTTTGTTGCCTTTTTCTTCTTGGACTTACCTGAGGACCTTGAAGACTTGGAGTGCGATGAGGTGTGGTGGCTCCGCGAGTGGTCTCTTAACCTTCCTCTCGAACGAGATCGGGAACGACGCAGAGCCGACTGCCGGGCCTCCAATAACTATCGGGACTGCTCGCGCCACGACTTTGGATTCATGGCACGGCAGTGGGAGCACGACTTCAAGTCTTGGTCGCACTCCAGACACCAAAGACACACGAGGTACGGATCCGTCACAGACATCAGTTTTTGACAGGAGTTGCAAGGCTTGAACCCGGTCCAGCGTTGGGACATCCCTCGCGCACCAGGAGTCGAAGACTCGAAAAAGAAGTTGACAAAAAGTCTTAAAAGGCTAGTCAAAAAATAACAAAGGGGTAGCTCTCTCCTGATCTGTGCTAGGCCGGCGTGGAAAAAGAAAGAACTGACGTCAGCGTGCAGGCGCTGCATCTAAGTAGGAACTGCAACGTCATCCCTCTGACCACAACGCCGGACGCGGAGTCGACCGATGCCACTTACTGACACACAGGGGTACTGCTAAGAACAAATTCACCGGATCCAGTCTGATGCCTGGGGGTAATTCTAAGGTAAGGAATCTACAATGAACTGTCTCTTTCAGATATATATAATCTGCAGTAAATTTTAGGGGCCCTGTATGGTGCAGGGGTTTGGAAGTACCACAATACCTCCTCTTTGCTGGAAGAAAATAAATATCTGCAGATGTGTTTTTAAACTTCTGCCCACAGGCTTTCAATTTATTTTACACTCAGGAGCCAAACATACCCACTGCAAATCTGACAAAGCGAAGTTGGCTCCGCTTCTGCTTTGGGTTAGTGTGTGGACGAATGAAAAGGAAAGTTTGAACCGGGAGGTAAATTTAGACTGTCTTAATTTAGATGGGTGTCTGTCCATTCCCTGGCTGCAATATGTACATAAGTCTTATTCCGAACTCAGTGTGCCAAACATATTCTCTGCAACGGTCATTTTAAGTAAGTCCGATAAGATGTTGGTGAAGTCTCATTTTTTTTTAATATAATCTTGCCCAAAGGTTGGATCTGGTATTTAGCAAAGGCTCCTCCTGAGATTATCTTGCATCTTTAGCATCTTTGGAGCTGGCATTTTACCAAACCATGGAGCTTTTGCAGTGGGAGAGATCGCTACTCTTCCATTGCAGGGCAGGTACCGTATGGTATCTTCTGTGCTTTTCAAACGTCGACAGAGGTTAGGGTGATAGTTTGTTGGCTTTCCCTTGTGATGGGTTGTCTGTTCAAACGTTTTTTTGTAAATTTTATAGACTTCATTTGTTAAGTTTTCTTAAACCCATTTTAAGATCACCTGCGTTCCATAAGTGCAAGGACGCAGTGCTTTATTTGCAGTGTTTAGGCTGTTACAATGTATATTCCAGTGTTTTTTTTTTTTTTAAATACCAGTAAGTAGCAGGAAATCTATGGAAGGCTGACAAAAGGTTCTCCTCTGCCCCGTATGGATATTTGGCACCTTGATGATATTGGCAGGACTTTTGTTTGTATTTTACTTTTAGGGTCCCGAGTCTGTGGCTTTCTTATTTTTCCATCTGCCTTACTCACCAGTAGCAAATAAACGAATCATTATGTGTTTTTTACATCAGTGATGAATTAACTTTTTATTCTTAGGATGTTTCAGCCCCGGTTCTATCTATGTAACTGCTTGTGAAAAATATACTGTGATTCTTTTATGGTTTTAAAGACTGCATTGAATTGAAAAAGCCATAATGTGACTTTGCGGATGGTCAGAATGTCCATGCAGTCTGGCTGAAGGACAAGGAGCCCATAATGAAGGTACTTGGGAATGAGGTAGCCAAGTTCATGGTCAGTAAACAGCTGCACAAAATCTGGTGTGATTGTTCTCACAGGGAACAAACATGTAAATCACCATTAGAAATATCACTCTGGGACAATCAGTATAATCTGCTTTGCTGGTAATTATTTATCGATTGAGAGGAGTCAGAGTAGAAGTGTACAGAAAAGGCCATGACTAATTTATCAAAAGGGCGTTCAACACGTGGTCCTTAGTAGTTCAATGCAAAGATTTGGAATCGATTTTTGCGTACTAGTGAAAAGGTCCAATTCAGGTTCAGGTTGAAAAGGTGAACTGAGGATGTCTTTGCTACAGACCCATTTATGCCCTGAAAAAAAATCCCATTTAGAATGTCTGCATGCTGGTTCCGCCCTCCTAGGAGGTGGACTACTGTCATTTTGGCATTTCTTTCAACAATCCACTGCCAGATTACCTGACCTTACCTAGTGAGCCCTGAGTGTTATCCTTTTTTTAAAGTAATACTTCTTGTTCAGTTGTTCCACTGGATCAATTCATCGGTGAGCACGACGCCAATGCTAATGTGGCTTTGGGCTGCCTGTGGTTGATGTAATGTCCTGGTTTCCACACTCTAGAAGTACTGAAGTGATTTCTGTTGAGAATCTTTTTCAAAAGCCAATCATGCATCTAGGGATTTATGAAAATGCTTCAACTCTGGAGGTAGCTGCTTCCACTGCTAGAAATTTAGAGGAGACTATTATTGCAAGCTTGAGAGGGTGAAGATTCCATGCACTGCTGGGGCTGGTGGACTGAGAAGGCAAAACATCCAACTTGTCTCTGGTTCACTATTAGAGGTACTCCTTCTCTATCCCGTCACCTCTAGAGCATCTTCAGTCATATTTTGAACCACTTAATGGAATGTAAATCCTGAATCATGCTGATTCTTCCAGGACTTCTATACTCTATTTTGAAGGTCGCTTGTTAAAGAGAGCTGGCATGGAAGCTACGTGGTTAGGAGACAAATAGGGAAACAAGGTATGCTTTTACATACCGAGTGTGACCGTAAGCATTAGGTCAGGAATCATCAAACATGAGATGCTTGGCAGAGGCGTAACAAAAGATTAAGGGGCCCCCCTGCAGTGTACACGGAGGGGCCCGGCTTCAGATTCAATACGGGGCGCTCAGGCCTTAGTACTCTGCTGAGGAGGCCCCCTGCAGCTCGGGGTCCCAACGCACCGCGGAGGCCTGTGTTACGCCCCTGATGCTTGGATCAATCCAGTCACAATGACTACCAAGTGCGTTGTATGCCAGGAGTCGTGGCTTGTGACCCTGGGGACAAGCTGTGGGTTAGTGCCGCTGCTGACTGTTGTGCGAGATCTATCCTTTCCGTGCCATGTATGGTGTCAGATCATCTTGCTTGGTTCAGGGGTCTGAGTCGCCGCTCATATGACTTTTCCCATTGTTGCATCCAGTACCACTTCTAGAAATTGAATATAAGTGGAGGGAATAAGGAAAGATTAGTCTGCATTTCGAGAAAGGCTCAGTTTCTGGAAAAGCCATAGGCGTGTTTCTATATTTTTTTGGGCTGAGTGAGACTTTCCTTTGATCAAACAGTTCAACAATTAGGGAAATACCTGGTAAAAAATTCATTATAAAAAAAGATGCAACTGAGTCCATACACTTGGTAAAGATCCTTAGAACTAAACTCACCTCAAAGGGCACGCCTCTGAATTGAGGGTGAGTACCTTGAAGGGCAGGAACTTGCAATATTGGGATGGATCGGATCTGGGAATATGCACCTTGAAGATCGTGGAACAGCCTACACTCCTACACCTGAAGTAGATGCAAAACTTTCTCCAATGTGCCCAATCAAAAAACTGCTTCTTCATGTACTTGTTTAACTGTCTGTGATCCAACAACGGTCACCTTTCTGTAGACTTCTTTTCCTTGACTAGGAAGAAACAGGAGTAGAACCCGTTGTTTAGTTGCACTTGGGGACAGGCTCCAGTACCCTTTTCAAAGTGAGGATTTCGGACTTTAGCAAGTGGAGGTGTTGATGTACCATTTTCTTTGGTAGGCACTTTACTTTAATGTGTTGAGTTAGTTTACAACACACAGAATTCACCCGTCTATTATTATGGCCTCACAGTATGGCTATAGCGAAATCCTACCACCCAGAAAGGGTGGCGATGTGAGGGCACTGGTGGCTGAAAGTTGTCAGCATCAACTCCCTTTTTTATTTGCCTATTGTGAGAAGCTGGCTTGGGATATGGTGTACACTTATGTAAGTGGACACCTAGCATAAATCCAGACAACCCTTATGGTGATTTTAGTGGTCTTAGACAGCCTTAGAAAGCTCGCTAAGTGGTAGCTGTGGAGAGCAGCCTTCAGACTTCAGACTTAGTCCAGAAGGAGTGTAAAGCAGCTTATTTTACCAGAAAATAATCTTATAGGTATAGATCTAGTGAAATATACCCACATAGTGTATTTATATAAATATGTATTTATTGTAAAACACTCACACATACAGAGATCTCCTAGCTGAAGAGTTACACAATGCACACAATACTTTTCAATAGAAACAGCTAAGTATCACATAATACACTGTGGTCCCCAGGGGGAGACCAAACCATATACTAAAATAGTCAAAAATTATGCTATTCTGAACAAAGTCCTAGATGACTTTGAGGAAGATATTATTCAAAGGAAGAATCGAAAATTTCGACGTGACACGACGGATTACCAACAAGGCAGGGTCTACACTTTTGCAAAAAAGTATGATAACATCACTCCCACCACCACCACAAATCATGCAAGCAGCTCTTCTGAAATGATACCATCATCTGATGTAGAATCCATAGAACAACCAGAGGAAGTGAGAAACACGAGACCACATGTAAATTTTCACGAGGAAGTACGCCGGCATCGTCTAGGAAATATACAAGACAACCGAACCCGACCACCAAATATACAAACAACAAAACCAAGTACATTGGGAGTGCAAACACGGGCACGAAGCAAAGAACTGACAAAGTCGGGACCACCAGAACAGAAGTAACACCATGCAACCTTGTGGTCAATCTCTCGGATAGGACCCTGACCCCTATTCACCATCAAATATTAAATAAGGGCCTATCGTTCTGCCCCACATCTAGTTGGAACTTGGTACAGACCCAAGTGGATCTATACAAATTCACTCGGAAATTAAAACTACATTCCTTTTTCTCTGACGGAACCCAACAACAGAGACAACCAGGTCACCCCAACATCACTAGCCATCTCTCAGCCAAAGACCTAGAAGACATTAACCTACTAACCCACTTGTCTACGGATGCTCCAACAGATGATTTGGAATCCCTTACAAGCACGGCAGAAGAATTGGATATAGACATCTTTTACTGTAAAAACACAACACTTAGGGGCAAATCTAAATTTACGCCAATTTTACCAGCTGGCAATCCAATAGACACCTTCTTCTCGGCAGTGAGTAATGACCTGATATCTGAACATCACAAATATCTGTCCAAACGAAAATATTTCACACATAACATAACACGAGAAGAAGAACATGCACTATTGGAACTCAAAAATGACTCATCGTTAACAATCAAGGAAGCAGACAAAGGGGGCAATATTGTCATCCTCAACACATCGGATTATCTTCAAGAAGCCGAACGCCAACTGCAAGACCCCGTCTGCTACAGTAAACTTACCAACAATCCAACTAAAGACATACAAAACAAACTACAGTGCTTATTGAATAAATGGTACGAAAAAGGCCTTCTCACACTGGCAGAAAAACAACTCCTCTTCATAGATACGCCAGTAACTCCGACTCTATACCTGTTGCCCAAAGTCCACAAACCAGGTACACCTCCGAAAGGAAGACCCATCATTGCAGGTATCGACTCTATATGCTCCAGGATCGGGGCATATATTGATGAAGAACTACAGCCGTTCATGAGAGACCTTCCCTCATTCATCCGGGACACTAAGGATATACTACAGAAGCTGAATAACATCACATGGCAACCGGACTACCTTCTCTCAAGCATTGATGTCGTCAGTCTATATACGTCAATTCGACACCCTGATGGTATAGCGGCAGTAAGGAAATGCCTACTAGGAAGATCAGTACACTTCACCGCGAGAAACATGATTCTGGAATTCCTGGAATTTTGCCTATATAACAACTTTTTTCTATTCAATGGTACCTATTACCTACAGACCCAAGGTACGGCGATGGGGGCAAAATTTGCTCCTCCGTACGCCTGTATCTTTATGGGGGAAGTAGAGCGTCACTGGATTTGGAAGGATCACGAACCAAACTACTCCGAGAACATAGTTATGTGGGGAAGATACATCGATGACGTGCTGCTAATATGGCAAGGATCTGAAGAACATCTACTTAACTTCCTCAGAACCCTGACACCAAATCAATGGGATATCAATATCACCTATACCATATCTAAAGACGAAATAGAGTTCCTGGACGTAAAAATATCTGTTGAAGATAACTCCTTACTAACACAGTTCCATCGCAAAACCACAGCCGCTAATTCCATCTTACACGCGACCAGCAGTCATCCACAGCATACCATCAAAAATATACCATCAGGAGAATTCCGCAGGGCCAGAATCAATTGCAGTTCAGACCAAGGATTTGAAATACATTCTAGGGACATCACATCATGACTAGCCCAACGAGGATATAATACCAGTTCTCTTACAAACACTCAACAACAAGTCTCCACTCTGGACAGAAACATTCTTCTACAAAACAGGAAAAAGAAGGAGACGGAACCTACCATACGCTTCCTTACCCCTTTTCACAACGGTCATCACCACATACGAAAAGTGCTCAAAAAACATTGGAACCTATTAACATTAAACCCAACCATCAGATCTGCAATAAAAGACCAACCACAACTCAGCTTCAAGAGAAGCAAAAATCTGAGAGACTCACTATGTCCATCATTCTTTGAAGCCAAACAAAAAACGACAACATTCCTACAGAAACCACATGGATTCTACACATGCTCCAACTGTTCAATATGTAAACTAGGCCAATCAAAATTACAACAAACAACAATAAATGGACATACAATCACTATCCAAGATTTCATCAACTGTGAGAGTACTAATGTGATCTACCTCATCACATGCCCATGTGGTAAACATTACATTGGGAGCACAACCCGCCCACTCAAAAAGCGGATACAGGAACACTATCGTAATATCCACAAAACAGATGATAGACAACCTTTAGTTGAGCACTATAATCTGTACCATGAACACAATCGGAACTTTGTCTTTTGTGGCTTAGAAAAGATCCGACAACCTGACAGAGGAGGAAATTTGGAACAACGCCTGAGACAGAAGGAAAGCTCCTACATAATCCGTTGTGGAACTGTAGAATTTGGTCTCAATAAAGATCATGAGTGGCATCATTGGCTGTAAAAACACACTGGCCACATCAAATAGCCAACGAAAAAACTGAAATGGATGTCGAAATATTCTCAGACACATTAATGAGGACTCTCATGTGTGTATATATGTATATTCGATTTTTTCAATGCACTGTTGTTTTCCTGTTTTCTTTCTACCAAACTGTTCCCCGATCTGCAAGTCATAACCGTCTTTCGCGTTTCCCCCTACTGGCCCTATTATAATCCATTGAATAAAAAGAGCATTAAGCGCCATAAAAAGGAAAATACAATAACAAAATAATTCTCTTCTTGAGTTTCCCTTCTCACCAAAACATCGCGTTAATCAATATACAAAATAACAATGTAATTAAAATTCAAAGGAAAGTTACGCAAAATAAAACTAAAGGAGTAAAATAAACCCTACGCACCCGGGATCACTATTTATAAAAAATATAGACCAAAGCAGTGAACTAACTTAAACTATACATTGCCCCCAGGCCACTCAAAGATGGTGTCGATGTTCTTATTAAATCACTAGCGCTCAGTGAAAAATTCAATCGAATTGATTGGAGATCATGTAGTCTCTATGATCATAACACAAGGTGGCGCGAACCAATCAAATAACTTCGTATAGCCGGTCGCACAAAACAATAACAAATAAAATTAAATACTCTCCTAAAACATATCAAGTAGGGAATAGAGCGAATTAAAATATAAAGAACAAGGATGAAAATCGACTCTTCAATAATAGACAATAAATAACTAGATCTGAGACATTAACTGTCTCGCTAAAGTAATATAACAACACTCCAAGATGGCGCAACAAAACGACCCCATCTGACGTGAATAACACGCGACAGGTCGCACTACCCGTCTTTAAGATGGCCGCGGACCAGAACGCTAACACACCGCGCGGAAGAACACCAGAGACGGCATTCGCGCCGGGATCCTGTTCTCATGCCTGAAAGTAAGTAGACTTCTTGTAGGCAAAGCTTTGTTAACAGAACTCGGCTGGCGCTTTGAGTCTATAAATAATATCAACCTTTTCCCCCATCATGGTCCATTACACTGTTTTCGAAACGGGTTATTTTACTCCTTTTAACCGCTATAACCAACCCGTTAACCCTTTCCTTCATAATATCAACCATTGGGCCCCCAGAACCTTCTCATTACCATAGGAAATAGAATAGAGGAGACAAATAAGGAGAAAAAGAGTACAATAATTGTAATAATGATAATGCATAGCTAAAAACTAGAATTCGCATTACCGGATGGTCCTCTGTATAAATTAATGTATACTGTATAAACAACTGCTTGTTCTGTCCCCCTCTCAATATGATCAGCCTGTTGCAATTTTCGTTATTGTATACATATATATTGTTTCATGCAGAGGCTGGTATACCTGTATTTTACAAGTAACCTGTGAAAAGTTTGACGAGATAATGAAGATATCATGACCTGTTTTGAGATGTTCTATATCGAAAGTAATTTGAAAGCACATCCCCAGGTAATAACATGCTCGCACCCTTTTGCCCTAACCACAATTCTTGGGTATTGGACTTTATACCTCACCAACTCTAACTAACTCTTTCTAGCGCAGCATTTCTCTCCTTACATAGGTTGCTCAGTCACTTCATACGTGACCTCCGATAAGAACTGAACTAACTTTGACACATGTTAAGCACTATCAAGTCCTAATACTGACTAAATCGATGAATAATAGTTAATAAAACCAACCTGCTCACTATATTTTTGAAGCGACGAGTCATATTCAGACCTATTTTTAGACACGGGTTTTGCTCAACATCACGTCTTTATTCTCTTCTTCTCTAAATACAACTTCGATTCACAGGGAGTGGTCACACTAACTTCTCTTAGCTCACTTAATGACTTCTCCTAGGATTAATTCCTTCTTGTACTTTCTTCCCTTGTCCTTGTACAGCCTTGAGAAAGCCCCGGCCTCAACTGAGCCTAGGGGGCGAAACACGTGTTGGCTGTCCATGTTCACTTGATGTTTATGCTCATTCAAATCACGAATAAAAAGAACTCCTTGTTTCTACCAAAAGCCTGAATATGGTTTATTACAAGTGAGAGGGTAATTGACTCACTACTACAAAGACTTATGAACTTTTAAGGCCATAGAGGTCCAGTGCCTTGAGTCTATTCCCTCGAGAAGTCATTCTAATTAAATTGAGCAATACTCTCCAGGACCCGGGATCCTAGGGCCTCAGAACTTTAAATCAGAGGTTAGGGTGATAGTTTGTTGGCTTTCCCTTGTGATGGGTTGTCTGTTCAAACGTTTTTTTGTAAATTTTATAGACTCCATTTGTTAAGTTTTCTTAAACCCATTTTAAGATCACCTGCGTTCCATAAGTGCAAGGACGCAGTGCTTTATTTGCAGTGTTTAGGCTGTTACAATGTATATTCCAGTGTTTTGTTTTTTTTTAAATACCAGTAAGTAGCAGGAAATCTATGGAAGGCTGACAAAAGGTTCTCCTCTGCCCCGTATGGATATTTGGCACCTTGATGATATTGGCAGGACTTTTGTTTGTATTTTACTTTTAGGGTCCTGAGTCTGTGGTTTTCTTATTTTTCCATCTGCCTTACTCACCAGTAGCAAATAAACGAATCATTGTGTTTTTTACATCAGTGATGAATTAACTTTTTATTCTTAGGATGTTTCAGCCCCGGTTCTATCTATGTAACTGCTTGTGAAAAATATACTGTGATTCTTTTATGGTTTTAAAGACTGCATTGAATTGAAAAAGCCATAATGTGACTTTGCGGATGGTCAGAATGTCCATGCAGTCTGGCTGAAGGACAAGGAGCCCATAATGAAGGTACTTGGGAATGAGGTAGCCAAGTTCATGGTCAGTAAACAGCTGCACAAAATCTGGTGTGATTGTTCTCACAGGGAACAAACATGTAAATCACCATTAGAAATATCACTCTGGGACAATCAGTATAATCTGCTTTGCTGGTAATTATTTATCGATTGAGAGGAGTCAGAGTAGAAGTGTACAGAAAAGGCCATGACTAATTTATCAAAAGGGCGTTCAACACGTGGTCCTTAGTAGTTCAATGCAAAGATTTGGAATCGATTTTTGTGTACTAGTGAAAAGGTCCAATTCAGGTTCAGGTTGAAAAGGTGAACTGAGGATGTCTTTGCTACAGACCCATTTATGCCCTGAAAAAAAATCCCATTTAGAATGTCTGCATGCTGGTTCCGCCCTCCTAGGAGGTGGACTACTGTCATTTTGGCATTTCTTTCAACAATCCACTGCCAGATTACCTGACCTTACCTAGTGAGCCCTGAGTGTTATCCTTTTTTTAAAGTAATACTTCTTGTTCAGTTGTTCCACTGGATCAATTCATCGGTGAGCACGACGCCAATGCTAATGTGGCTTTGGGCTGCCTGTGGTTGATGTAATGTCCTGGTTTCCACACTCTAGAAGTACTGAAGTGATTTCTGTTGAGAATCTTTTTCAAAAGCCAATCATGCATCTAGGGATTTATGAAAATGCTTCAACTCTGGAGGTAGCTGCTTCCACTGCTAGAAATTTAGAGGAGACTATTATTGCAAGCTTGAGAGGGTGAAGATTCCATGCACTGCTGGGGCTGGTGGACTGAGAAGGCAAAACATCCAACTTGTCTCTGGTTCACTATTAGAGGTACTCCTTCTCTATCCCGTCACCTCTAGTGCATCTTCAGTCATATTTTGAACCACTTAATGGAATGTAAATCCTGAATCATGCTGATTCTTCCAGGACTTCTATACTCTATTTTGAAGGTCGCTTGTTAAAGAGAGCTGGCATGGAAGCTACGTGGTTAGGAGACAAATAGGGAAACAAGGTATGCTTTTACATACCGAGTGTGACCGTAAGCATTAGGTCAGGAATCATCAAACATGAGATGCTTGGCAGAGGCGTAACAAAAGATTAAGGGGCCCCCCTGCAGTGTACACGGAGGGGCCCGGCTTCAGATTCAATACGGGGCGCTCAGGCCTTAGTACTCTGCTGAGGAGGCCCCCTGCAGCTCGGGGTCCCAACGCACCGCGGAGGCCTGTGTTACGCCCCTGATGCTTGGATCAATCCAGTCACAATGACTACCAAGTGCGTTGTATGCCAGGAGTCGTGGCTTGTGACCCTGGGGACAAGCTGTGGGTTAGTGCCGCTGCTGACTGTTGTGCGAGATCTATCCTTTCCGTGCCATGTATGGTGTCAGATCATCTTGCTTGGTTCAGGGGTCTGAGTCGCCGCTCATGTGACTTTTCCCATTGTTGCATCCAGTACCACTTCTAGAAATTGAATATAAGTGGAGGGAATAAGGAAAGATTAGTCTGCATTTCGAGAAAGGCTCAGTTTCTGGAAAAGCCATAGGCGTGTTTCTATATTTTTTTGGGCTGAGTGAGACTTTCCTTTGATCAAACAGTTCAACAATTAGGGAAATACCTGGTAAAAAATTCATTATAAAAAAAGATGCAACTGAGTCCATACACTTGGTAAAGATCCTTAGAACTAAACTCACCTCAAAGGGCACGCCTCTGAATTGAGGGTGAGTACCTTGAAGGGCAGGAACTTGCAATATTGGGATGGATCGGATCTGGGAATATGCACCTTGAAGATCGTGGAACAGCCTACACTCCTACACCTGAAGTAGATGCAAAACTTTCTCCAATGTGCCCAATCAAAAAACTGCTTCTTCATGTACTTGTTTAACTGTCTGAGATCCAACAACGGTCACCTTTCTGTAGACTTCTTTTCCTTGACTAGGAAGAAACAGGAGTAGAACCCGTTGTTTAGTTGCACTTGGGGACAGGCTCCAGTACCCTTTTCAAAGTGAGGATTTCGGACTTTAGCAAGTGGAGGTGTTGATGTACCATTTTCTTTGGTAGGCACTTTACTTTAATGTGTTGAGTTAGTTTACAACACACAGAATTCACCCGTCTATTATTATGGCCTCACAGTATGGCTATAGCGAAATCCTACCACCCAGAAAGGGTGGCGATGTGAGGGCACTGGTGGCTGAAAGTTGTCAGCATCAACTCCCTTTTTTATTTGCCTATTGTGAGAAGCTGGCTTGGGATATGGTGTACACTTATGTAAGTGGACACCTAGCATAAATCCAGACAACCCTTATGGTGATTTTAGTGGTCTTAGACAGCCTTAGAAAGCTCGCTAAGTGGTAGCTGTGGAGAGCAGCCTTCAGACTTAGTCCAGAAGGAGTGTAAAGCAGCTTATTTTACCAGAACATAATCTTATAGGTATAGATCTAGTGAAATATACCCACATAGTGTATTTATATAAATATGTATTTATTGTAAAACACTCACACATACAGAGATCTCCTAGCTGAAGAGTTACACAATGCACACAATACTTTTCAATAGAAACAGCTAAGTATCACATAATACACTGTGGTCCCCAGGGGGAGACCAAACCATATACTAAAATAGTGGTATGCGAACCACGGCTCAAGTCAAGACTATACCCAGAAGACGTAGAAGTGCCGGGGACCCAAGGAACCCCCCGAGGTAAGTAACCAGGAGCCCCACGGAGGCCAGGTGCACAGTGGGAACATGACGGTGATATCAATGCAAGTCAATGGGTAAGTCACAGTTGCAAGTTTAAAGAACGACCCTTCTCAGTGGACCCTAAAGAAACCCTGTGGAAGACAGTAGGTCGGAGAGCCATCCCACCCCTGGATACCTTCGAAACCAGAATACCTGTACTCGGGAATCCGGGTGCATAGGTGTGAAGGGGCGTCGGAAACCACTGTCAAACCCAATGGAGGACTTCAGAAAGATGCAGCTGCTGGAGAAGGTGAAAGTGTACGGTGGAACTCAAAGGTGGATTCAAGATGTGAAGAACCTGCAAGCAAAGGGGACAGAGTCTATGCCACTCAGGAGTAACCAGGAGGCACGGAAGACGAGGTCAAGTGTTGCAGGAGAGCTGACAGTGACCTTGAAACTGCAGCTGTGTGGACCAGGCGACGCTGTGGAAGACCAGGAGCCATACACGTCAGGAGCACCAACAAGCCTTGGAAACTGCAACCAACGTAGAAGAGGAAGAAGGTA
Source organism: Triturus cristatus (assembly GCF_964204655.1). Lineage (NCBI taxonomy): Eukaryota > Metazoa > Chordata > Amphibia > Caudata > Salamandridae > Triturus > Triturus cristatus. The sequence goes on along the minus strand of NC_140593.1, from coordinate 817,305,945 downwards.
AAATGTTGGGACCAGCAAGGTCCAGGAGACTCACCACAAGCAGAGTAGTCAGGGCAGGCCCGAGCAATCAGGCGAGCCCAAAGAATTCAAAGATGACCCTCAAGAGGACCCACAGGCTGGAGGCACTTGAGTCGGAAGAGGACCTCAAACAGCTCACCAGAGATGCAACTTCTTGGTGCAAGTGACGCGGTGAAGACAAAGATCTTGGGCATAGGAGATGTTGGGGCTACTTGGAGCCCGAAGATCTTGGTGGAAGGAAGCCAGCAAACCTTTACAAATGCAAGTCGACGCGGTGCACAGGGATTCGGTTCCTGCAGCTCCGACGAGGAATACTGGCCTCAAACTTGTGAAGAGGACAGGACAGGCCTTGAGGGATGTGAAGAGCCACCACCTGTATAGCTGAGCCTTTCAGAGTCCGTGGGAGCCCAGGATCAGCAGACCGGTCAGCTTAGTTGCAGTGCCTGCAGATGCAGGGAAGTAACTCCTTCACTTCAAGGGAGATTCCTTCAGGTGTCTTGGACACCCAGAGGCCTTGGAAGGTTCCTGTATGATGCACAGGCACGGACATTGTGGCAGACGAGCAGGGCGACGAAATCAGGAGCAGCAGGAGTTTTCCCGGTTACAGCCTTGATGCCCAGAGTGAAGACCAGAGTGCCCAGACGGTCGAAGAAGTGGAGTCTAAAATTAACCTTCTCCCACGATGAATCTAGGGACCCACCCACAGGTATGCCCTTAATTACCCTGAGTAAAGGGTAGGGACGATTCAGGGGTTCCTCCCTAAGGAGGGGCTAGACAAGGGGGAGGATACTCCCCTGTTCTTTGTCCAGTTTTGTGCCAGACCGGGAGCCAATGGCTCCCTGAACTGGTTTGGACTGGACTATGCATAAAGGGCACCAAGTGTGCCCTGCATGCAGAATATGTGGTGCTGGCAAGTGCCCCCACCCTGCCCCAATACATTAAACCCTGTCTGGGAGGTGGTCACACCTCCCTGTGACAGGATACCTATTATTCTGCCTACACCTGCCCGAGCTTGGCTCAGCAGCAGGAGGGTAGAAACGTGTCTCTGGCCAGCAGCACCCCTGGCTTGCTGTCTGGGTCTGGAAGACTGGTACCTGGAGCACCGAGGGCCTCCCAAAGGAGCTTTACGATTCATGGAATCATACCCCCACACTATAATGCTTATGGTGTTTGGGTATGATTCCAACATGTTTGATACCAAACATGATAGGATACGTTACAGCCAGTTTTGTGATGGTCATCGCGTAATGATGCAGTGCCCCTCTATATGTTATATAGCTGTCTCAAACCCCGGAGAATGGACTCCGTAGGTTGTAGGGGTGTCCTGCTCATGCAGAGGCACCCTCAAACTTGGAACCGGGAACCCTACCTTCAGGATTGAAAGGCCTGCTCTAGGGGTGACATATGTTTTAAGTGCAGTGACCTCAGATAGAGGTAAACCTATATCTTTCGTAAGTGTTGCTAGCACCAGCTTACACAGGCTGCAGTGGCAGACTTGTAGTTACAAATTGAGTGGTCTCTCTTGGGTGGCATAATACATGCTTCAGCCCATGGCAGACCCCTGGTGTATCTATGCCCTGGGTACCTTAGTACCATATACTAGGGACTGATAAGATTACACCAGTGTCCAATCTGGGATGTACCCAAGTACTTACCAAACCAATTTAGGGGAGAAAGCACAGAGACTGGGGTCCTGATTAGCAGGATCCCAGTGAGACTAGTCAGAAACAGCATTACATCAAACAAAAAGTGGGGGTAACCATAAAAGCAGATCCTACTTTCCTACACCTATTTACTATTATATTGACTGTATTGCAAGGAACCTGTGGGGGGGTCTGGTTAGAGCAGAGGTCTTCAAACTGTGGGGCGTGCCCCCCTGGGGGGCGTGAATGTGTTCCTAGGGGTGCGCCAATGAGTCTGCAATTGCATGTAAAAAAGATAGCCTGGAAGCACGAAAGGCGTGTTTCCAGGCTGTCTTCATTTACATGCAGCAGTTAAAGCCCATTGAAAAGTGTGAGGAAGGTATGCTTTTGATATGGTCGGTCAAATATATCGTTTTAAATGGTGAGGAGTTATTGTAAACATTGAAAAGCATAGATACAGCCATTAAACGGCATTAAGGAATTGTTAAATTCTCTTTTAAGGGTTGGATTGCTTTCCTCTGTATTCCAGTGGGAAATTGTGTGGGGTTTTTTTTCTTCGCGTTTTACTTGCTTTTTACTGTTGAAAGATATTCTGTTGTATTTTTAATTAATTATACAATAAATAAATTCTGGTTTTGATTCAGATTCTTTCTGTGAGTAGGTGTTTCTGTGTAGGAAACAACTGGGTTATTTAAAATGGTTGTGCTTATGGGTGTCTCCGAGAAAGCGACATATTTGTAAGTGTTATTTCCTGTGTGCATGTAAGAGAGTAAAACGAAGTGTGTGTGCGTCCGTGTGTGTGTGTGTGTGTGTGGTTGCTTGTGTGCATGTGTGTGTAAGAGTTATATATGCACGTAACATGGCCCAAGCAACAAGGGAGGGAGGTAGGGGGCTAAACCGACTTTTTGATGATGTTGGTTTTTCACACAAAGCAAAGAAAGCCTGCTTTGGGCATCTAGCCTAGAAGTAATAGCCCTGTTTAGTGGGCAGTGTAGACAGCCTACTTCGCAGAGGTATAGGGTTCATTGGTGCTGCAGTTGCAGGCCATAGTTAATGTGCCAGTTTTTCTTTGATCCTTGAAACAAGGGAGGGGAAAAATTTAGGCAGAGGAGACCCTCACCTTGATTTGGGCATCAAAGAGAGAGCGAGGGATGATGAGACGTGGGAGGGAGAGGAATGGTGTGAGATGGGAGCTAATTTTAACAAACATCAGAGACGACAGCTAGGCAATACCTATCCTCAGTGAAACCGGTGCAGTGACACTTGCCCAGAGGCCCACTGCATCGTAATAATGAATGCTTTGCAATACAAAGCGGACATGGGGGCTCATTTTCTTTACTAGTGTTAGGGCAGATGGCGTCCCTGGCACAAAAATAGGGGGCAGCATGCAGTAGCTCATTTTCCTTCAGAAAGACAAGACTTGTTTCGAGTTTGAAGTGATGGTCAGACAAAAGGGGAAGGAGTGAAAGAGGAAGTGATAACATGCTTCTCAGGACTGCAGCCATCATTAGTGCAGAAGGTGGAGTGCATTGGGGCCCACAGAACCCCAATTATGTGCAGTAGTGTTTTGGGCAAATTATTTTCTTGTTTAATGCTGTTGCTTTTTTATAAATCTAAGAATGGAAGGGCCTGCACACCTAATTGAAGGATGTAAACCGTGATGAATAATATGTTAGCACGCTTTATAATAGACACACTGATTACTATCACGTGAAGGAGTGTGAGCACTAACCCCTTAGCTAAGATACAAGTGAACTAGAGGTTTGGGGAAATCCAAGCCTGTGTGATGCACAACTGAAGACCATAGGGTCTCAAACAAATGTATACCAAAGATAACAAAAATTCAAGCAATATGTTAATATGAAAAAAACAGCTTGTATTAAATGCGAGAGCCACTAAACATGATACAAACTGTATTCAGTTCACATAGATATTTATATTTGACATTCAAATTCAAAAGAGATGAAAAAATCAAGATTCGATTGTACAGCATCAATAGTATTGAAACAAAATCGCAATCTAATCAAAATCACAATGCATTTCGGGTTAAGCACAACCCTTCTTCAGGGAATAATAATCATCAGGATTAATTGACTTTGTAGGAATCCACCATAAGGAACTACGACAGAAAGTCAGAATAATCCATGTCAGATTGAGAGTAGTACATTCATGAAATGATACAAACAGTCAAGTAAAATAAGGATTTGCACTCTGAGTAAAATGCGACTAAGTGAATCCCGACTGAAGTCTCGGTACCATACGACAACCAAAATCAGTGTGGATAGTCCCGTAACATGCGAGTGTGGCACCGATATGGAACAAAAATACCAAATATAAGTGCCAAGCCACCTCACCAAAAGTGTATGTATTCAAAACCCACGTTAACAGAGTCAAAAGAAGACAGCGTTTGTAGTTGCTAAAGTGGTGCAAGTGCAAGTGGAGTAAAGGAATCCGAGATGCTGTGCTCCGTGAATGAGTCAACGTGCTCTTTATCCAATAAAATGTAATTGCTTACCCGACTGCTTCTGCAGTCATACCAAGCAACAACTTTCAGCTAAAAAGTATAACAAAAGAGAATTTCAAAGGACGAATACAGTCCTAAATATATTCCAAATCTAAAGAGGAACCCGAGCACCCAACTTGGCGAAAGAAAAGCTTACCCAAACTTAGACGGTTAAAGTAATCGTCGCAGTGGGAGGAAAAGCTAGAAAGAACACGCGTAATCAACAAACCGTCTTGCTTAAAGCAACTTATCTCAAATTGTACTGATTAAACTGCGTGCTCACCTCTTTTGTGTTGGAATGGTGTGCTCAATGTTGCCACCGGTTCTGATCCACGTTGTCGTGTGCGTACGAGTGACGTATAAAAGGGAGTGTGAGGCTCAATTTGACTGCCGATAAGGTGAACGTCAACGCGTGCGTGCGTGTTGACGTGTAGTGAACAAAACGGACAGAAAATGATTGTGAAAAGCGGTTACTAAAAAAGACTGCACATTTAAAAACTTTATTCACCTGGATTCGACAACACTCCCTGCTACTGTATTGCGGATCGTGTTGCAAATATATGTTGCCAACGAAAAATGTTGTCCAACATATCTTTCAAAGATATAGCTGATTTAACCACTAACCAAGCTGATACCAAAGCTTATTCTACAGACGAAGCAGAGTCCATTTACTCATTGATCAATGAAGCACGGACCTTTAGTACCACCGCCGGAACTACAACATAACTACTGCGACAGCTGGAATACACTATGCGAAAAGAAATTAATCAACGTCTCCACGCCACCACTCATCGAATATCATAAAGTTAAACGTATTCCTCGAGGATTGAGGATTGTCTTAAAACCGATGCTCTTCAAATTCAATAAGACATTTATGTCAAGATGGTACGCCATCTTAAATAAATGCTCTTTGGCTCTCATCCTCTTAATCATTGAAGAGATATCCGTTATACTTACTGAACTAGCACAAGAGATAAACAAACTCAAGGAAGAAATCACTGAACGTATGGAACAGGAAGATTGGCAGAAGGTTTTAGAAGAAATCAATGGTAGACTTGACATTCACGCTAGAGAAGTTCACGAACGGAAGATCAGGAAATTTAGACGTGATACCATTGATTATAAATTAGATGAGGTTTACACCTGGGCTGAAACCTAAGCTCAAAGACGTTTTTTTTAGAAAACCAGGAAGTACCTCATCTGAGGAAAGCGTCGTTCAAGATCAAGACATGTCATTACAAAGATCTCCGGCCCACACTACCACAGAATCAATCACGAGACAGACCATATCAGAAGCTACTACTTCTACGCTCAAACCATCTTTTTTAGCCGAGGGACAATCCTCAAACCTTCCACCAGACAAAGACATCACACCATCAGACAACGTATCCGCAGGGGAAAAATAAACAATAAAAATACAGACGGGCAGACCGCAGAGACACCCAAAGAAACCAACTCTCTTGTGATGAACATTTCCAAGAGAAAATTAAGTTTGGAAGAAATACGGGTTCTTAATAAGGGCACCCTCATTTGTTCCAACGTTCACCACTAATCCACTTGAGACTGAAATACCTCTATTCAAATTTACGCGAAAGCTCAGATTGAAGTGGTTCTTCTTCGTCAATTCTATAACTGAGATGAGCGTGAGACCTGTAGAGTATTTTCGTCCGAAAAGCAAATTCATGTCACCATTGTCACATAAAACCTTGGACAGTTTTTAACTTTTGGTTAAAAAGGACCTGGAATGCATTAGGTATAAAAAACCAAAATACACGAACCTGTCTAAAAAGGAATTACGCATTCTCAATAATTTAAGACAAGACCACACTATTACATTTCAACCCGCTGATAAAGGGGGAGCATTGGTCATTCTTGACACGGAATTTTATGAGCACAGTGTTGACATTCATGTCAATAACACTGAAACATACATCCGGCTGGACACGGACCCAAGCAGAGAACTTCAGGTTTTACTTGGTTCTCTATTGCAGAAATGTGTGGACAATGGATTAATTACTGAGAACACCAGGAAGTTTTTACAAATTGACTCACCCAAGATACCACACATCTATATGTTACCTAAAGTACATAAGCACGCAACTAATCCACCCTTCCGACCTATAGTGGCAGGTTGCGGATCGATACACGAACCGATTGGACAATTCCGACTATCATCTCCAAGCATTGGTACAAACATGGGGTACCTATGTCAAAGACAGAACAGATTGTCTTGTGAAATTAGAAAACATTCGACATCAGATTGAGGAAAATGCTCTATTATGTACCATCGACGTAGTTGCCTTATACACATCAATTGCCCATAACGAAGGACTTGAGGCAGTGGAGTGGAGACTTTTACAATCTTCTATTGCACAAGATATGGGTGCTTTTTTATTGGAGCTTTTACATTTCTCCCTATACCACAGTTATTTTCTCTGGAAGGATTGTTACTATTTACAAAAAACAGGAACGTCCATGGGATTTCCGGGGGCACCCTCGTATGCCAACATCTTCATGGCTTACTTTGAACATGAACATATCTTACAGCACCCCACATGGAAAGAAAACTCTATTGTTTTTTTACGTTACATCGATGATATCCTAGTCATTTGGAGAGGATCTAGAACAACATTGGAAACATGCATTGAAGAATTGAATTCTTGTAATCCTAGGATACAATTAACATACGATATTCAGTCTGAAACAATACATTTTTTAGACATCGAAATCCAAAAAACAAACACGTGCCTTCACACTGCTGTGTATCGAAAACCTACAGACGTGAACAACGCGCTACATTATACCAGTGCACATCCATTTTCCTTAAGAAGCATCTCCCAGTATCTCAATTCGTCAGGATCAAACGAATCACATCTGATCACCTCTTGAGAGCAACTCTCATCGAGGAACAAAAACACAGATACAAAGAGCGAGGTTATCCTGAGGAGGTGCTGTCACAAGCCATAACGACAGTCGCTCAAAAAAAACAGGAGGATCTTTTACTTCAATCTCAGAAAACTTCTGGCAAACGGGAAGTATTTGTACTCAAATACTCAACGCAATCATCACGCATTAAAGCCATCATAAAAAAACGCTGGGAGATCATCGCTCAAGAAGTAGACTTTACAGATCTGTTTCAGGACCCTCCGTTGTTTGCACATCACAGGTCAAAAAATTTAAGAGAGATTCTTAAATCAAAACCATGTCCCACGAAATTGAGTCACCAAGGCATGAAAAAATGTCAATTGCGGACAATGTGGCAATGTCATTCTTGGCAATACCTTCTCACACCCACAAACCGGCAGTAAGATTACACTTCGACATTCTTAAGACTGCAACACAGACAGTGTGATTTATGTGATTAGATGCCCTTGCGGGCTAGTTTATGTTGGCAGGACGTCTAGAAAAGTTAAAACACGCATCATAGAACACAAAAGCACTATTCGTAACAAAAATTTGAAGTCATGTTTAGCAGCACATTGGGTTCATTTTTCACACACTATACCTCAATTACGGTTTACCATCCTTGAAAAAATAGATGTAACACCAGGTGTAGATTTACATACAGCTCTAGCCCGAAAGGAGACTTTTTGGATAAAATACTTGGGCGCCGTGATCCTCGGGGGCCTCAATGACCATTACGAGTTGTTATGTTTCTTGTAATACATATGTTCACTCATATTTCTAGCTCCATGACTATGTTATTCCATTGTTTATTTGTACAGGATTTGCACTCCTCTTAGTATTCATTCGTTTAATTTTCGTTTCTTCTCACAACACCACGTTTTTGTTTGACAACATTTTTCGTTGGCAACATATATTTGCAACACGATCCGCAATACAGTAGGAGGGAGTGTTGTCGAATCCAGGTGAATAAAGTTTTTAAATGTGCAGTCTTTTTTAGTAACCGCTTTTCACATTCATTTTCCGTCCGTTTTGTTCACTACACGTCAACACGCACGCGTTGACGTTCACCTTATCGACAGTCAAATTGAGCCTCACACTCCCTTTTACACGTCACTCGTACGCACACGACAACGCGGATCAGAACCGGCGGCAACATTGAGCACACCATTCCAACACAATAGAGGTGAGCACGCAGTTTAATCAGTACAATTTGAGATAAGTTGCTTTAAGCAAGACGGTTTGTTGATTACGTGTGATCTTTCTAGCTTTTCCTCCCACTGCGACGATTACTTTAACCGTCTAAGTTTGGGTAAGCTTTTCTTTCGCCACGTTGGGTGCTCGGGTTCTTCTTTAGATTTGAAATATATTTAGGACTGTATTCGTCCTTTGAAATTCTCTTTTGTTATACTTTTTAGCTGAAAGTTGTTGCTTGGTATGACTGCGGAAGCAGTCGGGTAAGCAATTTAATTTTATTGGTCAAACAGCACGTTGACTCATTCACAGAGCACAGCATCTCGGATTCCTTTACTCCACTTGCACTTGCACCACTTTAGCAACTACAAACGCGGTCTTCTTTTGTCTGTTAACGTGGGTTTTGAATACATACACTTTCGGTGAGGTGGCTTTGCACTTATATATGGTATTTTTGTTCCATATCGGTGCAACACTCGCATGTTACGGGACTATCCACACTGATTTGGGTTGTCGTATGGTCCCGAGCACTTCAGTCGGGATTCACTTAGTCGCATTTTACTCAGAGAGTGCAAATCCTTATTTTACTTGACTATCATTTCATGAATGTACTACTCTCAATCTGACATGGATTATTCTGACTTTGTCGCAGTTCCTTATGGTGGATTCCTACAAAGTCAATTCATCCTGATGATTATTATCCCCTGAAGAAGGGTTGTGCTTAACCCGAAATGCATTGAGATTTTTTATTAGATTGTGATTTTGTTTCAATTCTATTGATGCTGTACAATCGAATCTTGATTTTTTTCATATCTTTTGAATTCTGAATTTGAATGTCAAATATAAATATCTACGTGAACTGAACTAAATACAGTTTGTATCATGTTTAGTGGCTCTCGCATGTAATACAAGCTGTTTTTTCATATTAACATATTGCTTGAATTTTTGTTATCTTTGGTATACATTTGTTTGAGACCCTATGGTCTTCAGTTGTGCATCACACAGGCTTGGATTTCCCCAAACCCCAAGTTCGCTTTTTTATAAGTCCCACATTTAGTGTGGATACTGAGCTACGGAAACGCGTCCCTGAAATGATCTCATGGTCCCCGCCCCCTGTGATCATCCTTACTCCTCCCACTCCCCAAATCCTTGCCATATAGTTTTGGAGGGGGGGGGCATTTCAAAACATTTTGCTTAGCGGGGGCTCAGAGCAAAAAAGATTGAAGACCTCTGGGTTAGAGGATAAGAAGGCTGCAGGTAGTGATAACGCATTGTTGATGTGGTTAGAATCAATGAGACTGGTATCCTTCTCTAAAGGAATAGAGATCTCTTCATCCAACTCCACATAATGATGGTTGATGGTGATACTGTATTACCTCTAGAGACCTGGCAGTATACCTATCTACTTTAATGGACAGCAATGCCTTGTCCACATGATGGCAGAACAACACTTCACAGTCAAAAGGCATGTCCACAATACGATTCAGAATATCCGCAGGAAAGAGGTATGTCATAGCCAGCCCTGTCATCAGAGGACTTCAGCAACCTCCATTTGACAAAATCCAGTAGATGAAACATCTATTGAAGCATCACTCCTAGCTCCCAAGGCTTGCTCTCCTTCTCTGAGGATGGTTTTGTCCTGATCTATCTTGTTGTCTGGTATAAGAAGTATGCAGCGACTATGTCCAACCAAAATAGTCTGTTGTAATTGTCCAATTGTCTCCATTTGTGATCTGGTGAAGCTGCACATAGGGACGTCAGATTCATGGATATTCTTTGTGCCACTTTCATGATCTCAGAATCTACCATGGGCTGGCCTATAAGACAAGCCAGGGTACTGTCAGGTATTTTTCCATCAATCCGCGGTCCCACAGCAACAAGCAACATAGTGATGGAAGGAATGTGTGAATTCATCTTAGCCACTGGCGATCACTCATTATGCCACACTAGATAGACCTGCCATATGCAAATCAGTCTTTTTCCTGCTGCAACTGGAATAATCCCACCCAGGTCGTCAGGCTGGGTTCCCTACAGACAGGACACAAGCAACCCTAGACTGGTTTCAGAATACACATCAGGAACAGTCCAGCCTGAACTGCCAGGCCAGATCCCCTCCAAATAAGAACACAAGTAATCCCAGATAGATTTCCGTTTACTCAGGTCTCACGAGTGAGGTATAGCTCGAGTCCTGTGGCACACTCAGCATGGAACATGCATCCTGGCATAGCGGTCACATTTGGAGCCCCTACTGCAACAAACAACAAACTGATGGAAGGAATGTTTAAATTAATCTCAGCCAATGGCGATCACTCATTATTGTGTAGTCCAAAGTAAGATGGATGTTCCCAGAAGTGGTTCCAAGATATGAAGTTTTAATATCAACCTCCTCATGCCTCGTAGGTGGTGGAAAATCCCGAAGCGGCAGTATTCATGTCCATGTCTTACAGGATGATGGTGACCCAGTTCTCGTCAAAGAGGGCGAAACTCTGACAGACGGTGAGCTTTCCAACGTCAATATCTCTCTCTCGATGTTGAGAAATGCTCTTACGTCCACCCAGAATATTCAGGACCTCTCAATGTTGAATCATGGGAATGCCTTCACGTTGCCTGATTTCCTGAACAGCATCTCGACATCGAATGACAAACACTGACCAGGAGCGTGAGTGCTGATGTCCTTAAAATGCTGCCCATTAATCTCCTTAAGTGGCAGAAGCAGTGTCGCTGTAGGTAGAAAGGGAAGAAATTGTCCTCCTCATCTCAGAGGCAGATGGACATGGTGCTGAAGTAATCCTCTTTTCAACTTCACCTAAATAGCCCCGAGGTGAAACCCATCTCTGTTCCTTAACTTATTTACGAAATGTTTCTACAAATGTCACTGGCCTTGACAGAGTGCAACTCAGGGTCACAGACTCCACAAACATCATGGTCGTCATTCCTAGATATTTTATAATCAGAGACTGGGCATTTGTTAAAAAGTGCAAGCTTGGTGTCAAAAGTCAGGAAGGTAAACATAGCAGGCAGAAAACAGCAACAGTGACCAATTTCCAGATGAAAATAAAAGGTACATATTGTCTAAGGACACTGAGTGACAGAACCCCCACCATTTTCCCCCAGACATTTAGTCTTTCTAGCTAAAATAACCCTAAAAAAAGTCAGAAAGTGTTTGAGATCTTCCTTAGAGGGAGGGGAAAAAAACAACATCCCTAACTTTCTCCCTGCAGGGCACGAAGAGATAGTGGGGTTCTTAAAGTGGCAGGGTCACATTTTCTTATGTCTTCTTAGCTAAACACTAGTACACCATTTAAAATATATATATATATATATATATATATATTTTTACTATGAATGATCATGGAGTGGTGTTTTCAGCCAAATGGGCTACTATTTTCCGATTTGGCTGTTTGCCTATATTTATATATAAAAACAGACAAAAATTGTTGCCAAAGTGGGAATGTTTTTCTGGAATTCATATTTGTTCAAATGTGTTCCGGGACCTTGCACATACGTAGAGATATTCAGGGATCCCACACGTGCAGAGATATTCTACCTTCCATGAACATCGGAGAGAATCCCACCTTGAAGCAGTTATGTTGTCCATACTACTAATCTACAGGTATCTCTATAGTTAATGTCCACCATTTCTAGTCTGCTGAGTGTCTCTCAATGCAGAGGTTATATCAAAGGCTGGGCTGGTGCTTGGACAAGCGGAGGTTACATCACAAGCAAGGTCAATGCCTTGGCAAATGGTTGAAAGCTATCTACTTAACACATTACCAGCTGGTAAGCAATGAGGAGCCGTTCCTGCATTACTTCACCAATCGATCCGTACAGCCAACAGGACCTGGCAACCCACATTTCATATCCTGCCAATGAACAGAAGTCCTAACAAGTCTAGTGGGGTCTATAGCACAGATTGTAATGTTTATCTAAAATATTTATTTAATTTTTTTTTTTTTAAACTTGTTCTAATTATTATGGTGACTGCCCTTTATATTTTTGGCCGACCTTTTTCCTATGCTGCTGTATCTATGGAGTGCGTGACTGGTGCTAAAAATTTCCCATTCACCTAACAAACAAATAAAAAAAAATACAATACACACAGCACACATAAATCCTGGAAAAATAGTAACTCGGTAACTAATAGATGACCACCAACAAGGTAAGTGCTTAAACTGACCGGTAACAAGGCCCAGCAAATATCTTTTGAAATCCCAACTTTTCAGAAGCCATCCACTCTCCTCCTCTATCCTTTCACCCTCCCCAACTTCTACACTGCAGCCTCCTGATGAAACCGCTCCAAATTCATAACTTGCCACTGAAGTACTAGCAAAATGCTCAGCTATTACAATGACAGGTTGTATGACGTTACAATGCATGCTTTTACCCCGCAAGTTTTCACAACGACTTGCTGTCCGGGAGTGCTGGAGTTTGGAATGGTATAATTTATTTATTCCAACTCCAGTCTGTGCAACAGTAGGGAAGGTGTTAGAGTTCAATCCAACACCTTATACCCCCTACAGCAAGCCATTTTGTTGTAATGGCATGCAGGGTAAAAGCAAGTGTTGTAAAGCATGCATTGTAACGGTTGTTTCCCACAATAACAATATCATGGACCTGGATATCTATTCCGAGGTGTGGCTGGTACCTATCCACTAATACCATTGTTTTCTAGCTCCAGTTCAACACTAACCCATTAAGGGGCATATCAGCAACAACCGGCGATAATTATCGCTAAGCGCACTTAGCGCTTGGATAATTATTGCCTGCTAACGTGGATTTTTATCGCTGAGATAGCGTGCTATTAGCAACGCTTATCTCAAAAGCGATAAAACTCCTAGCGCTAACTGACAAACGTGAGATTATCGCTGGAAACCCAGCGATAATCTCACGAAGATTGGCGTTAGCTTGATGATAGGGCCTCACATACTTAGCCATGATATCCACCTTCCATAGGATATCATGGCTAAGTCAGTCCTGAAGCAGGCATAAGGAAAGTAGTGATAACAGGGGTTATCGCTACTTTTCTTGCCGCTATGCTTTATAGCGTGGGGCTTGATGATAGGATAAATGTCGCTTAGCGACATTTCTCCAGTCATGTCAGGTCAGGAACGCCCACTTTGCATCTCATTAGAGATGCAAAGCTGGGCGTTAAGAATCCGGGCGCTAATGCAAGGTTTCACGCGATAGCGTGACCTTGCTGATTAGGCGATAAAATTATCGCCGCTTTTCGCCTGAAAATGGATGCAAAAGCGGCGATAATTTTATATCGCCTCGTTGCTGATATGCCCCGAAGTCTTTATCCGCTCATCACAATACCTATTAAATGCTGTTTCTAGCATGTCAGTGTCCGCCCATGTGTGGCCTACTGGAGAAGTGTAATAGGAATGACAGGGCATGTCCATTTCCACAGCTAAAGTCATGGGAGAGTCCCGTCATGACCTTAGTGCAAATGAGCTCCCACGTAGCTGCTTCGCTTTCTTGTTTGCAAACAAACATTGCTTTCTGGTCATCCAACACTGATTGCGGATGTGGCTTGGTGCTGCTTGACACTAGGCTGGTTGGAACGTAAGTTGTAGATGTGCAGTGTGAGGACAGAGGCTGACACAATACATGCATGCCCTGTCTTGATTTTGAAGTAGCCGGATAGCAATGCTGTGTAGAGCTGGTTCTGGGTTAATGTGTGTGAGTTAAGGGATAGCTCTGATTTGTAGGACCTTGGTAAGTAGGTTCCATTCCTTCTGAGGAATGACACTGCTGAGCGAACTTCGAGCTCGTTAGTCTCATCAACTGAGGTGTGATCCACAGTGTTTAGACTTTCTGTACTGTGTGCCCTGTGTAGTGGCTAGATGCAATTGTTGGGTGCCGGCATACTCAGATTTTCACAAATGCGAGAGTGCAGGTTATAAGGAGGGACGGTCTCACGTTATTCCCACTGCATGGAGGGTGAGACTTGTAGCCTAGCTGACACTGATTGGACCTGGACTGCCAGATACAAGAATCCAGCATGGGCGCCTAAATCAATGCATACAGTGCTGATCAGTCGCCATGGGCAAAATTATAAAATGAAAGGAGATTATAACGATGTTGCGATTGATGGCTAGAGCAACAGGATAGCTTAGAGGTAGAGAGGCCCAGAAACGTCTTGCAGCAGGCGTTGAAGGAGTCATCGAGGAATAGGCTGGCGATGTGGAAGACAATAGAAAACTAGTACAGGTCAGAGGATAGGAGTGAAAGACGCGTCCTAACTGGGAGTAAATGGGGTATGTTTGATCTGCGGAGAGTGTAGAGAGGAGGAGAGAATCTCACATTAGTTGGGGTACTGTTGTCAAGAAGGTAATTGTGCAGGGTGGAGTGAGTAAAGAACTGAGAGATTAAGATAGCTATAATGTGGTCACTAAGTCCCAATGCCATCCCCACAATGATAAACCTGTGTACCAGTTGGGAATATCCATCAAATCCAAGAGCTTGATTGATGAAGTTGGTGAGATTGCAGAGACACTGGTCCCTGTACATTTCCACAGTCTCTCTCCCTAAGTATTTTACCCCTTCTACTAGATGTTTCTATATTGTTCGAGATCTGCTGTGTGAATCACCTGGGGTGGGGGTAGGGTCAGTTTCACTGTGCAATTACAGCCATCAGGAATGAGCTTTTGAATATTCCCTGGGGCCTTTTGGGGTCTTCTCTTGCCTTCCCCTGTCTCCCACCCATTAAGTTTCACCAACTTCAGAGCACAGCAATATTGAATATGCTACTTACCAGTATGCATCTGTTCTTGGCATGTAGGGCTGCTGACATTCATAACTGTGCATAGATCGCCGCCTAGTGTTGGGTCCGGATGATTGCACATTGTTGTCCTGGAAGAGTCTTCGAAGTATCACGAGATAGGTGACTCCTTCCCTGGACCATAGTGCGCATGGGCATCCTCTCCATCCTTAGATTGTTTTTCGCCATTGTGGCAGTGATGGAGTAGATACAGTAAGTGATGACCATGCTATACAGTAATTCTGAGTGCTGCAGCCGCTACAGGCGCCGGGGAGGAGGGTGGGCGATATGAATGTCAGCAGCCCTACATGCCAAGAACAGATGCATACTGGTAAGTAGCATATTCAGTTCGAGGCATGTGGGCTGCTGAATTCATATCTTTGTATAGAATACATAGCAGTACCTCCATTAGCGGCGGCTACCCGTGCCAGCTGCAGCAGTCTGAAAAAGAGTTTTGAGAACAGCCTGTCCTACAGCTGCCTGCTGTTTTGAGTGTACATCTACACAGTAGTGTTTGGTAAATGTATGTATAGTGGACCATGTGGCTTGTTGGAAAACCACACTCCCACACTGAAAGGGTGGTGGTGGTCTTCCGGACACACTGTGGTAGCTTGGCTCGAGTGGTCAGGAATCAGGCTCCGTGCTAAGCATACGACATACCCAAACAATAACCATGCGTGCATCCGTTCCAAAAACGACTTTACACCGTAAAAATTGTGAAAATATCTTTCTTTATCTTCTTTTTCTCTTAGTTGCTGATTGGATAAATAAATAACAATCACAATATACAAACTTTTTAAATAGTGCAGGTCAAATAAATACTGGCTTAATGATTCAATAAATAGGGGTGATCATAAATAATGAAGGCATAAATATAAGTGCAATACATACAGGCAATTAAATATTTTGAGGCAATAAATACTGTAAACCAATAAATATTGTGCATCAATAAATACTGTGGACCAATAAATACAGTGAAGCAATAAATAGGTTAAATACAATAAATACAGTGCCTCTAAGAAATAATTAAAAGCTGACAGTGACACTCATGGAATCAGATCACATTTGAATTCCTAAGGGCTGATTTGGCCCAGGCACAGCTTGTGGGGATGTGGAAGGCTTGGGGGTGTCTACTCCCTGGCTCGGACAAGGCTGAGGCCTAAACTGAGGTAGATCAAGGGGGGAATACCAGAGACCTGGCTCTCTCCCTCCACACAACTTCTCTAGATTAGTCCCAGCTCACCCCTGGCACAGTCAGGTTGGTTCCAGCACCTCCCTAGCCCCTTAGAGCAGTCTCTCAGGTCTCCACAGGGCCTTAGGCGCCCTCTACTCCACTTACTGCCCTTTTTCTGATGCTCCGACGCCGCTGGAGTCGTGTCGACGCCGTGAGGCGGTTCCGGTTCGATGTCGGCGGCCTCGGCACAATGTCAGTTCTTGACGACGCCGGTAGGCGGTTCCGGTTTCGATGTCGGCGGCCTCGGTTCGATCTCGACCTCCGATTCGATGGCGTCGGGCAGTCTTTACTCGATGTCGACCTCGGGCGGCTCCGGTCCGATCGCGACCTCGGATTCGATGACGTCGGCCGGCCTTGGCTCGATGTCGACTTCCGGCGGCTCCGGAGTGCGATCTCCACTCCCGACCTCCGGTGCTCCTCTCCTTAGGTTTCCGGCGACTCCGGAGTGCGACCTCCACTCCCGACCTCCGGCACGATTCTCACAGGTTCCGGCGACTCCGGAGTGCGATCCTCACTCCCGACCTCCGGTACACCTCACCTCGGTCTCCGACGACTCCGGAGGGCGGACTTCACTCCTCCGATGACGCCGCTCACTCGACCTCGGGTGACTTCCTCCTCGACCTCTGGTACTCCTCACGACCTCTGACGGCGCCCTCTCTCGACCTCTGGCGGCTCCGGGTACGACGTCTGCTTTTCCAGTCAGCGCCGCTTCTCCACCTCGGGCTCCAGGTCTCAGGCTACTCGACGTCGGACTCCAGGGAAACCAGTTTCCAGGTCAGGATCTTGCTGTTCTCTGTTTCTAAGGCCTGTTCCTGCTGTCCAGGTCCTTAGGATGGTGTTTCTGACTTCTTCCCACACAGGGCTCCAGGCTGGGCTCAGTCAGTAGGGACTAGTATCAAGGGTGGGTTTATGGACCCCACTCCAGGCACAAGTTTCCACCCCTGCTGCCTCACTCCTTCCTCCTTCAGGTTTCTGCTGCTCACTCTTCACCAGTCAGGTGCCAACTGCCAGCTCCAACTGCCAACTCTCTGTCTTAGCTTCCCAACATTCTAAACCGCCTCCAACTGTCACAGGGTTCTGGAATGTTCTGGAAGGTGCTAGCAGGTTCCAGTGGATGCTGGTGATGTCACAGGTGGCCACCATTTTGTGCTCCAGGCCCTCAGACAGAAGTTTCAGGGGTAGCCAAAATGGCTCCCTGAATCTGCAGCAACACTAAAAAGTCTGGTGGTTCCCAAAAAGGAAAAATTCAAACAGGGTTTGAGGCAAAAGTGGGACAAAATAAATAATGATGAGGAGGGACCACCCAAAGGGCTGACAGGTCTAACACGCGTCCCCCCCAGCTGAAAGTGGGGAGAGCTACCCAACCCCTTGGGAGTTCTCATCACTAAGGCGGAAATACCTTGAGAGACCGTCTGCATTGGCGTGGTCCACTCCAGGCCGATGTTCCACCTGAAAGTCCATTCCCTGTAGGGAAATAGACCACCTCAACAACTTGGGATTCTCCCCCTTCATTTGCATCAGCCAACGAAGGGGTCTGTGGTCGGTCTGAACTAGGAAGTGCGAGCCAAACAGGTATGGCCGCAACTTCTTCAGAGCCCATACCACTGCAAAGGCTTCACGCTCTATTGCACTCCACTTCTGTTCCCTGGGAAGTAGTCTCCGGGATAGGAAGACCACGGGTTGATCCAGACCCTCTTCGTTGAGTTGCGATAACACTGCCCCAATGCCATGTTCTGATGCATCTGTCTGGACAATGAACTCCTTGGAAAAGTCTGGGGCCCTTAAGACCGGGGCCTCGCACATGGCTTTCTTCAATCTCTCAAAGGCTTGCTGACAAGCCTCCGTCCAGACTACCCGTCGAGGTTGTTTCTTGGACGTGAGCTCCGTGAGGGGGGCTACGATGGTACCGTATCCCTTCACGAAGCGGCGGTAGTATCCCGTGAGGCCCAAAAAAGCTCGGACCTCGGTCTGTGTCTTGGGGGGTTCCCAGGCCATGATGGCCTCGATCTTCGCCTGGAGGGGTTGCACCGCTCCCCTACCCACCAAGTGTCCAAGGTACACTACCGACCCCTGCCCGATCTGGCACTTGCTGGCCTTGATCGTCAATCCAGCTTGTCTCAGGGCCTGGAGAACAGTTTGCAGGTGACGCAAGTGATCCTCCCAGCTGTTACTGAAGACGGCTATGTCATCCAGATAAGCAGCAGAGAAACTCTCCATTCCGGTGAGGATCTGGTTTACCAGGCGCTGAAACGTGGCAGGTGCGTTCTTGAGCCCAAAGGGCATCACACAGAACTGGTAGTGGCCATTGGGCGTGGAGAAGGCTGACCTTTCCCTTGCTCCATCAGTCAAAGAGATCTGCCAGTACCCTGAAGTAAGGTCAAAGGTACTTAGATATTGGGCAGCTCCCAGCCGGTCAATCAATTCATCCGCCCTAGGGATCGGATGAGCATCAGTTTTGGTCACTGAATTCAGTCCCCGATAGTCCACACAGAACCTCAGTTCTGGTTGGGCACCCGGTGGTGCAGCTTTTGGTACTAACACCACCGGACTGGACCAGGGGCTGCTAGAAGGTTCGATCACTCCTAGCTCCAGCATCTTAGTGACTTCACTATGAATGCTGGCCTTCACCTTGTCTGACATCCGGTAGATCTTGGACTTCACAGGTGGGCTGTCTCCTGTGTCCACGTCATGGACGCACAGGTGAGTCCTACCCGGGACAAGGGAGAACAACGAAGAGTACTGCCCCAGGACCTGGCGACAGTCCTCCTGCTGTTCAGGAGTTAGAGATGGGGAGAGAATCACTCCCTCCACCGACCCATCCTTCTCTTGAGACGCAAACAAATCTGGGAGAGGTTCGCTTTCCACGTCCTCTCCTCCGTCGGTCACCATCATCAAGATGACTTCGGGCCTCTCGTGGTGGGGTTTGAGGCGGTTGGCATGCAGCACCCGCAGGGGCTGACGAGGGGTCTTCAGGTCCACCAAGTAGGTAGCCTTACCCTTCTTCTCCAACACCTCAAAGAGTCCTGACCAGCGATCCTGGAGGGCGCTAAGCTCTCCTGGTTCGATCACCCACACCTTCTGGCCAGGCTCCAACTCCACCGGGTGAGCATTGTGGTCATACCACGCCTTCATCACTGCTTGGCTGGCTTCCAAGTTGTCAGAAGCTTGCTTCCACAACTTAGCCATTTGGCTCCGGAAGGCCAGCATGTAGCTCACCACATCCTGGGGAAGCTTTCTGGGAGTTCTTTCCCATCCGTCTCTCACCAGGTTGAGAGGTCCACGTACAGGGTGCCCATACAGAAGCTCGAAGGGGCTGAAGCCCACTCCCTTCTGTGGCACTTCCCTGTAAGAAAAGAGTAAACAGGGTAGGAGGACGTCCCATTTCCTCCGCAGGCTTTCAGGCAGACTTCTGATCATGCCCTTCAAGGTTTTGTTAAACCTCTCCACCAGACCATTTGTCTGGGGGTGGTAAGGAGTGGTGAACCGGTATGTCACTCCACACTCCTTCCACATGGCCCGCATGTACGCTGACATGAAGTTGGTCCCCCTGTCGGACACAACTTCCTTGGGAAAACCCACCCGGGTAAAGATTCCCATCAGGGCCCTAGCCACAACAGGTGCTGTTATGGTCCTCAGAGGTATTGCCTCTGGGTACCGTGTGGCGTGATCCACCAGAACCAGGATAAACCTGTGACCAGCTGTAGTCGGTGGATCTAACGGACCCACAATGTCGATGCCCACCCTTTCAAAGGGGGTGCTAACGACAGGAAGTGGTTCCAGGGGAGCTTTCAGCTTCACCCCTGTTTTCCCACTGGCTTGGCAAGACACACATGTCCGGCAGTAGGTATCGGACGACACTTTCATCTGAGGCCAATAAAAGTGTGGGACAAGACGGGCGAAGGTCTTGTCTTGCCCCAGGTGTCCTGCCAATGGTATCTCGTGAGCCAACTCCAGAAGGAAGGCTCGATAACGTTGAGGAACTACCAAGGCTCGTGACGATCCATGTAGGGGTGCCTTGGGTTCACTGTAGAGGAGGCCATCCTCCCAGTAAACACTGTAGTTCCCTTCAACGTTCCCTGCTGCCTGGGCTTCGGCCTGTCGCCTCAGCCCCTCAAGGGTAGGGCACTCCCTCTGGCCCTGGCAGAATTCCTTCCTGGACGGGCCTCCCTCCACGTGCCACTCGGCCGGGATGGGTAGGTCCTCCAGGTTGGTAACGTCCCCCACCGCAGACTCCTGGTCCACCACCTCCGGTGGCCTATCCGTCCTACGGGGTGGGGACGCCGAGGCAGGCTCCTCCTGTCCTCGGTTCTTCCTTTGACTGGCAGCTGGCTGGGCCTTTGTTCCAGGCTCCAGCCGAAATGAACTCCCTCTTCGGGTAGTCGCGGACCTTGTGCTAACACAGGCCCAATCAGGTGTACCCAGCATCTCGGTGTGAGTCCGGTATTCCACCTCCTTCCAAGCGTTGTGCTCCATGTCATTCCCCAGCAGACAATCGACTGGCACGGCAGGGCTTACGGCAACTCGAAGTGAACCTGCAACCCCCCCCCATTCAAAGGGAACCTCGGCCACTGGATAGTGGCCTGTTCTGCCGTCAGCCATCGCGGCTGGGTGGAGTACATCGGGAATTACCTGCTCTGGAGACACCAGTTGACTACGCACCATAGTCATACTGGCTCCTGTGTCTCTCAGAGCCTCCCCTCTTTGGCCGTTGATGGTGACCCACTGCCCATACTTTACAGTATTTGCGGGCACCTGGATCTTAGGAACCATCTCCCGTTCTCCCAGGGACACTAAAGTGACACCCGCCCACTCCCTTCCCTTAGTTAAGGGCATCTCCTCCCCGAGCACTACACTAGCTACTCCGGGGGTCTTTCCTCCAATGGGAGGGGGTGGTCGTTTCAAGCACTTCGGATCTCCTTTATAGTGTCCAACGCCACCGCACTCATAGCAATGGACAACCCTTGGCTGCTGACTCTGGCCAGGATTAGGGTTTCTGGGTGGGTTAGCCCTAGGGGTGAATCCTGTTCCCTTCCCTTGGAAGTTATTTTGGGGGCCTTTGGAGAACTCCTTTTTCTTTTCCCCTCCCTCTTTCTTCTGGGGGGCGCCCTGTCCGGCCTTTTGAGTATCCCCTCCAGTCCCCCTTGTGGACACCCGGGTACTAGCCCAAATGTCCGCCTCCTCAGCAAGCTTCCGGGGACTGGTCAGCTTGCTATCCACCAGGTGTTGCCGCAGTTCAGGGAAACATTTCTCGAGCAGGTGTTCCTTCAGTACTAGGTCAAACAACCCCTCGTAGTTCCTCACTTCACTGCCCTGAATCCAACCTTCCAGTGCCTTCTTTGCATAGTCCAGGAAGTCCACCCAATTCTGTGTGCCCAGTTTGTGACTACCCCTGAACTTCTGTCTGTACTTTTCGGGTGTTAGTCCAAACTTCCTTATGAGCGCCAGTTTCATGGTGGGGTAGTGGGTCTGCTCATCCTCTTCGAGGGCCAATAAAGCATCCCTACCAGCTGGAGGCATGTACTTGTACAATCCCCCTCCCCAGTACTTCTCTGGAACCCCATGGGCCCTTAACGAGACCTCATAGGCCGCTAGCCACTTGGCGATATCATCACCCACCCCATAGCTAGCTACTATGTCCTTTGGCAGGTAGGGTTTAGGTTCCCTGGTGATCTCTTGGGTTTGGCTGCCACCATTAGGAACAGGTTGTGCCCCGATTCTCAGGATCTGAAGATCTATTTCTTTCAGTCGTAATTCATGGGCCATCCTCTGCTCCTCCTTCTCTTTTTCCAGCCTTGCTAAGTCCCATGTGAGCTGCCTTTTCTCCCTCCGGTCTGTTAACTCCACTTCAGACAAGCCACCGCTAGAGGCACTGCTGCCCTTCCTAGAAATGGTTCTGGGACCCGCTGACAGGTTCCCCACCTCAGGTTGGTACATCTCAGCCCCCTCGGTGTCAGGCTCTCTATCCCTGTCCTCCTCCTCAGCCTTGCTTTCTCGGCGTGCCTCCCCCCAAGCCCTTAAGCTGGTTTGGAGTGCACCCTTCTTTGCTCCTGGGGGACAGTACACCCCCTCCCGCTGGCAAAACTCCCTGAGTTGGGCCACAGTGTACGTTTCTAGATTTTCTAGTACAAATTCCATCTCGCCCACTCAGGTCAGAGGACAGTTATTTGCAGTAACAATGCAGGGGGGTACCTTTAATAATACCTCCTCCCACCACCAGAGTAAATTTGGAAAAAACAAAAACCCACAATTAGGAAGGCCGCTTTGAGAAAACTCCCGGTGTAGGCCTATGGACTACCCACAGTTATTGTTGAGTATACGTAGGCACAGCTCAATCCCACCACTGAACACCAATTTATGTTGGAAAACCACACTCCCACACTGAAAGGGTGGTGGTGGTCTTCCGGACACACTGTGGTAGCTTGGCTCGAGTGGTCAGGAATCAGGCTCCGTGCTAAGCATACGACATACCCAAACAATAACCATGCGTGCATCCGTTCCAAAAACGACTCTACACCGTAAAAATTGTGAAAATATCTTTCTTTATCTTCTTTTTCTCTTAGTTGCTGATTGGATAAATAAATAACAATCACAATATACAAACTTTTTAAATAGTGCAGGTCAAATAAATACTGGCTTAATGATTCAATAAATAGGGGTGATCATAAATAATGAAGGCATAAATATAAGTGCAATACATACAGGCAATTAAATATTTTGAGGCAATAAATACTGTAAACCAATAAATATTGTGCATCAATAAATACTGTGGACCAATAAATACAGTGAAGCAATAAATAGGTTAAATACAATAAATACAGTGCCCCTAAGAAATAATTAAAAGCTGACAGTGACACTCATGGAATCAGATCACATTTGAATTCCTAAGGGCTGATTTTGCCCAGGCACTGCTTGTGGGGATGTGGAAGGCTTGGGGGTGTCTACTCCCTGGCTCGGACAAGGCTGAGGCCTAAACTGAGGTAGATCAAGGGGGGAATACCAGAGACCTGGCTCTCTCCCTCCACACAACTTCTCTAGATTAGTCCCAGCTCACCCCTGGCACAGTCAGGTTGGTTCCAGCACCTCCCTAGCCCCTTAGAGCAGTCTCTCAGGTCTCCACAGGGCCTTAGGCGCCCTCTACTCCACTTACTGCCCTTTTTCTGATGCTCCGACGCCGCTGGAGTCGTGTCGACGCCGTGAGGCGGTTCCGGTTCGATGTCGGCGGACTCGGCACAATGTCAGTTCTTGACGACGCCGGTAGGCGGTTCCGGTTTCGATGTCGGCGGCCTCGGTTCGATCTCGACCTCCGATTCGATGGCGTCGGGCAGTCTTTACTCGATGTCGACCTCGGGCGGCTCCGGTCCGATGGCGACCTCTGATTCGATGACGTCGGCCGGCCTTGGCTCGATGTCGACTTCCGGCGGCTCCGGAGTGCGATCTCCACTCCCGACCTCCGGTGCTCCTCTCCTTAGGTTTCCGGCGACTCCGGAGTGCGACCTCCACTCCCGACCTCCGGCACGATTCTCACAGGTTCCGGCGACTCCGGAGTGCGATCCTCACTCCCGACCTCCGGTACACCTCACCTCGGTCTCCGACGACTCCGGAGGGCGGACTTCACTCCTCCGATGACGCCGCTCACTCGACCTCGGGTGACTTCCTCCTCGACCTCTGGTACTCCTCACGACCTCTGACGGCGCCCTCTCTCGACCTCTGGCGGCTCCGGGTACGACGTCTGCTTTTCCAGTCAGCGCCGCTTCTCCACCTCGGGCTCCAGGTCTCAGGCTACTCGACGTCGGACTCCAGGGAAACCAGTTTCCAGGTCAGGATCTTGCTGTTCTCTGTTTCTAAGGCCTGTTCCTGCTGTCCAGGTCCTTAGGATGGTGTTTCTGACTTCTTCCCACACAGGGCTCCAGGCTGGGCTCAGTCAGTAGGGACTAGTATCAAGGGTGGGTTTATGGACCCCACTCCAGGCACAAGTTTCCACCCCTGCTGCCTCACTCCTTCCTCCTTCAGGTTTCTGCTGCTCACTCTTCACCAGTCAGGTGCCAACTGCCAGCTCCAACTGCCAACTCTCTGTCTTAGCTTCCCAACATTCTAAACCACCTCCAACTGTCACAGGGTTCTGGAATGTTCTGGAAGGTGCTAGCAGGTTCCAGTGGATGCTGGTGATGTCACAGGTGACCACCATTTTGTGCTCCAGGCCCTCAGACAGAAGTTTCAGGGGTAGCCAAAATGGCTCCCTGAATCTGCAGCAACACTAAAAAGTCTGGTGGTTCCCAAAAAGGAAAAATTCAAACAGGGTTTGAGGCAAAAGTGGGACAAAATAAATAATGATGAGGAGGGACCACCCAAAGGGCTGACAGGTCTAACATGGCTGCTCTACATATTTCCTGTAAAGGAATGTTTCCTAGGAAAGCCATGGACGCCCCTAACTTTCGTGTTGAGTGGGCTCGTGGGGGAATCGTTAATGTGCGTTTAGCTTTTTGATAGCAAATTTGAATACATTTAACGATCCATCTGGCTATACCTGCTTTGGAAATGGCGTTGCCCTTGTGTTGTGGAGAAAAGGCAACGAAAAGTTGTTTTGTTTTCCTAAAGTCCTTAGTTCTGTCTATATAGTATATGAGGGCCCTCTTTACATCTAGTGTACGGAGCATTCTCTCTGCGACGTTTTGTGGATTTTGAAAGAAAACGGGCAGTTCAATAGTTTGATTCATGTGGAACTGCGATATCACTTTGGGCATGAATTTGGGGTTGGTACGTAGTACAACCCTGTTTGCGTGAACCTGTATGAATGGCTCTTGAATGGTTAGTGCCTGGAGTTCACTAACTCTTCTTAACGAAGTGATTGCCACTAGGAAGGCTACTTTCCAGGTGAGGAATTGAATCTCACAAGAATGGAGAGGTTCAAAGGGTGGACCCATTAATCTGGTGAGGACCAAATTGAGGTTCCACACCGGTGCTGGTGGGTGTCTTGGGGGGATTACTCGTTTGAGTCCCTCCAAGAAGGCTTTGATGGCAGGCACTCTGAATAAAGAGAGGTGCTGCCTGTTTTGGAGATAGGCTGCTATCGCGGTTAAATGGATACGTATTGATTTGTATGCCAGGTTGCATCGGTATAGGTGTAGGAGGTAACAGATGATGTTTTGAATGGATGCGTCCAGCGGGTTAATGTCATTGTTGTTGCAGTAAATGACAAACCTTTTCCATTTAGCCGCATAGCAAGCTCTGGTAGTGGGTCTCCTGGCCTCTTTGATGATCTCCATACAGTCAGGTGGCAGGTTTAGGTAGCCAAACTCTAAGACTTCAGGAGCCAGATTGCCAGGTTCAGCTGTTGCGGATCTGGGTGCTGAATTTCGCCATGGTTCTGCGTTAAAAGTGCGGGTTTGATCCGCAGCCTTTGATGCGGCACCACGGAAAGTTCTAGAAAGGTGGTGTACCATGGTTGGCACGCCCATGTGGGAGCAACTAGGAGGAGTGTCAGTGAGTGTTGTCGCAGTTTGCGTGCCACCAGCGGTATTAATGGCGCTGGGGGAAAAGCGTACGCAAATCTGCCGGACCAGTTCATCCATATCGCATTGCCCTGTGATTGTGGATGTGGGAACCTGGCGGCAAAGCTTTGGCATTTTGCGTTTTCGTTTGTGGCGAATAGGTATATCTCTGGATGACCCCACTGTTGGAAGTACGGTTGGAGAACTGACGGATGTAGCTCCCACTCGTGCATCTGGTGGCTGTGTCTGCTGAGCAGATCCGCCATCTGGTTGTCCTTGCCGGGGAGGTGTTCCGCCATGAGGAATATGTTCCTCTGAATGGCCCACTTCCACATGCTCTGAGCCAGATGAGACAACTGTGGAGAGTGTGTTCCTCCCTGCTTCTGTATGTAGTACATGGCAGTTATGTTGTCCGTCCGGATCAACACGACTTTGTTGCACAAGTGTACTTTGAATGCCTTCATGGCTAGGAAGATTGCCATCAGTTCCAGAACGTTGATGTGCATCTTCTTTTGTTGCGTTGTCCATAGTCCCTGCACTGTGTAAGTGAGTACATGAGCTCCCCAACCCTGGAGAGAGGCGTCCGCTGTCAGTATTATTTGTGGAACAGGCTCTTGGAAAGGTCGGCCCTTGCAAAGGTTTTGTGGATTCCACCAATGCAGAGAGTTGTATGCCCGACCGCTCACCAACACTAGGTCTTTTAATTGCCCGTGAGCCTGATTCCATTGACGTGCCAAGCACTCCTGAAGCGGGCGCATATGTAGTCTCGCGTGCGGGACTATGAAAATGCAGGAGGCCATCATGCCTATCAACTGCATGAACACTCGCACAGGAAGGGAGTGTTGGGGTTTGAACTTTGAGATCAGCAGTTGCATGCTGTTGATCCTCACTAAATTTGGCTGAGCTGTGGCTGCCAGAGTGTTTATGGTCGCGCCCAGGTACTGTCGTACGTGTGCGGGTTGGAGATGTGATTTTGGGTAATTTAGTAAGAATCCCAGACTGTGAAGAAGGTGAATGGTGAGGGACATGTGGCTGGCACATTGCTGGGCTGACTTTGCCTGAACAAGCCAGTCGTCCAGGTAAGGGAAGACGTGAATGTGTTGTCTCCGTAGATGTGCAGCCACTGTTGCTAGGCACTTGGTAAAGACCCTGGGTGCTGTTGTTACTCCGAAGGGGAGAACTTAGAATTGATAGTGATGTCCCTGAATAGTGAATCTGTGGTATTTTCTGTGTGATGGGTGTATGGGTATGTGGAAATACGCATATTTTAGGTCTAGTGTAGCTAGGAAGTCTCCCTGACTGAGTAGCGGGAGAACCTGCTGTAGGGTGAGCATATGGAAATGCTCTGAAAGAATGTATTGGTTGAGGGGTCTCAGGTCTAGTATAGGTCTGAGCGACCCGTCCTTTTTTGGGATTAAGAAGTATAGAGAGTACACCCCTGTCCCCTGCTGGTTGACGGGCACGACCTCTATTGCACCTTTTTGCAGCATACTTAGCACTTCCTGCTGCAATAATGCCAAGTGCTCTACGGACATAGGACGGTGCTTTGGAGGTATGTTGGGTGGAGTGGACGTTAATTCGAGACAGTAACCGTGCTGGATAATGTCCCTGACCCACCTGTCTGTGGTGATGGTTTTCCACGCTGACAGCAACCGTTGTAGTCTCCCCCCGACAGGTGTTATGTGGTCGGGGGAAGGGAGAGGGCGTCACTGTTTGTTTTTGGGGGAGGACCTGGTGTTGCCGTAAACACGTCCTCTGCCCTTGGTGCTGGAGCCACGATATCCACCTCTGTTGGTTTTATCATAGGTACTTTGTGTGCCCCCTTTAGTGTACTGCTGCTGTGACCCCTGACCTCTAGCTGCTCCTCTATTCCCGGGGCGACGAAAGGAGCCACTACGAAACTGCTGCGTCTGCAGAGCCCCCATTGATTTCGCAGTGTCAGTGTCTTTTTTAATTTTCTCGAGGGTAGTATCAACTTCAGGGCCAAATAAATAGTCGGGGTTGACCGGTTGATTTAAGATATTGTTCTGAATCTCTGGCTTGAAGCCTGAGATTCTCAACCATGCATGCCGTCTCAACATGACGCTTGTGTTGATTGCCCTCGCCGCTGTGTCGGCTACATCCAGTGCGCACTTGATGGATGCATTGGTAAGGAGTTGTCCCTCTCTGATGAGGAGCTCCGCAGCCTCTTTATATTTATCTGGCAAATGTTGGAGTAGTGATTCCAGTGTGTCGTAGTGGGACCTATCATAACGGGCCAGGAGTGCCTGTGTGTTGGCAATGCGCCAGATGTTTGCTGCTTGCGCTGCAATCCGTTTGCCTGATGTCTCCAGCACTTTGGACTCCTTGTCTGGGGGGAGGAGCATCACCTGTTGTTTGTGAGTGGGCTCTTTTGCGAGCATTAGCAACCACCATGGAGTCCAAAGGTAACTGACCCCTAATGTACATAGGGTCTCCGGGTGCAGGCTTGTATTTTTTTTCAATCCTGGGGTTTAGCACCCGTGCCCTGGTTGTTTCTTTAAAGATGTCTTTGGCAGGTTTGAGAACTCCTTTTAACATGGGCAGAGTTTTGACAGTTCTTTCGGAAGAGGCGAAAGTGTCTTCTTCGACAGTGTCAGAATGGAGTTCTACTCCATGATTGGCAGCAGTCCGTTCTATGAGGGCATTAAAGGCAGCAGTGTCCTCTGTGGGAGATGTCTTTATGTTATAAAGCTGCGTGTCATGGGTATCTGGTGCGGTACCCTGGTCTGTGGGGTCATCCCATGCCTGATCTGGGTCTTGCAGGTGATCATTAGGATCGACGTCCCCAGGGTAGGTGGTATCATCCCCTACATAGTCCTCTACTGCGTCTGCCTCTGAAGGCGTAGGAGAAAAGGACGGTGGATCCTGATGGAGGGGTTGAAAGTGTTCATGAAGCACTGGCTCCGACCCTGCCGGCAATTTGTGTTTGAGAGGAATTTTGTAGGAGTCCAATCCCCTCTCTGGCGTGATCTTCCGCTTGCGGAGCATCAACCTACCAGTGTTGGCGTCGATAAATCGTGACTGCGAAGGCTCGAAATCTGTTTGTCCAGTGGATGGGGACTGTGTCTGGCGGACACGTGTCCGAATCTCGAACAGCTTCGGCGCCGTGGTCGGCGGCAACCCAAACGTGATGTTGGTCGGCGCCAAGGGTGCTTTCGAAGCCTTGTGCGTGTCGGGACCCGACGTAGAGTGGAGGGCTGCCCGTTCTCTGATGCGTTGCAACGATGCCGAGACCTGTTGCACGGTGAACGCAGATGGGTCTTTGGAGCCGGTCGGCACCTTGGAGGGAGGCGTCGAAGTGGCACCCGACTTCTTTGCAGCCATGGGGTCATCGATCCGAAGGGAGGTATCGACGCTTGTTGGAGTCGATGACTTGGCAGGCGCCGCCGTCTTCGACGTCGACGCAGACGGGGTGACCACCTTGACTTTGGTGGTTGGGGCCGAAGTCTTCGGTGCCAGAGGCCGATGCGCCTTGTGGGGACCGAGGGCCTTCTTCTTTGGCTCAGCACCCGTATCCGCTGCGGTGAGCTCGGCACCGAAATCCCTTTTTGCGCTGTCGGAGCCGATGACCTCTGCCGGCGTCGACGGAGTGGAGGGCTTCGAGCCGATCACAACCAGTTTCACTTTCGGTTTCGATGGAACTGGTGCGGTGGATGGTTTCGGTTTCGCTGATGGGAATCCAGTCGTCTGTGATAATAATGGCTCTTGCGAAATGTTCGAGGCCGGGCCTGAAGGCAGGGCCGAAGAACCGTGAGATTGATCTTGGGTAAGGCCCGAAGGCGATCCCTCGACCTGAGCCTCATGACGACGTATGTTTTCGGTCTCCGTATCGACGGGTTGGCCTAGCTCTTCGCTGGAGCTATCTTCCTCGGCCCCAAAGGCCTCATCGTAGTCTCCTACCTCTTCGACGACTTCTTCTCTCTGAAAGATCACCTCATCGTTGTCTTCCGATCGGGAGTCGTGTTCAGAAGCGGGGCTGGAGTCTACGTCTTCCACTCTCTTGGCGTCCTCGTCTTCGGTGCTAAAGATGTTGGCCGGGGCAGGCGCCGATTGCTGCGCCTCCAATCTCGCCGCCCGTCGATTCCGGAGAGTCTTCTTCGAGCGGAATCGGGCACAGGCCATACATTTCGACTCATCGTGATCCGGTGAGAGACATTTGTTGCATACCGAGTGGACGTCGATGTGTATGTATTTCGCGTGGCATAAAGGACACCGTTTGAATGGAGTCCTCGTTTCCATCGTCAATCAAAGTTCGATGTTCGGACCAAGCGGATCCGAAAAGCTTGAAGAAGGTGCTAAAGCACTAAAGAAACTAGTCGATACCGAACGGGAACAGTACCGACGATAACTAAAGGCCTTTTGGCCTTAAACTGAATTTTCCTAACTTGAGCTAAGATAAGCACATCCGAACACAATGGCGGAAAAAAACAATCTAAGGATGGAGAGGATGCCCATGCGCACTATGGTCCAGGGGAGGAGTTACCTATCTCGTGATACTTCGAAGACTCTTCCAGGACAACAATGTGCAATCATCCGGACCCAACACTAGGCGGCGATCTATGCACAGATATGAATTCAGCAGCCCACATGCCTTGAACATAGGTATTCAGCACAACAGGGTTATGGCTGAGGTAATCTGGCAGGACTGGTCAGCTACTATCTTTTCTGTTGTCACATTTGAAATGTATGGGATGCATACAGTTCTTGAGGACCTCATCTGCTACCATCTCTAAGGAAAGAAATAGAATCATAGTCCATTGCACGTCCTGTGTCTTAGGTCCTGCGTGGCATGAACATAAGCACAGGGTCACTTCAGGAGGAGAGACTGAACAGTGTCACTTCATGAACAGACTGATGAGACTTTGCAGCTTAGAACAAGACTAAATGAATACCCCAACCAGCTCAATTATTTGCCCAGTCCTATGTGAAACCCTATTAATTTTCCACGTACCGTTTAAATAATTAATAGAAGTTTTGCTTCCAACATCACTTCAGCCTTAACCACGCAGCTTGAACTACATGGGACTGAACCACGCAGGCGGTACCATGCACATCTAAACCACGAATATGCCTTTACCACACATATGCGTGGTTAAGGCATATGCACGGTCAAGGCATATGCATGGTGTACATGCTGCTGCTGCCAGGCGGAAGAGCAGGAAGCAGCAAGAGGAAGGTTCAGGACGAGACGGAGAGGTAAGTCTGGCTTTGAGGGGGTGGGGGGCAGTTTGTAGGGGTTGTGGCATAGTTTTCAGGGCTGGGAGGGGATCAGGGTAGTTTACAGGGACGACGGCGTTTTAGGGCAGGGGACGAAGGTGGGGGTAGATTATTTGGGTTGGGGGAAGTTTTGGGGGTGGGGGGGTCGGGGTAGTTTTCAGGGCTGGAGGGGTCAAGAGTTTTAAGGCTCAGGGCAGGGGACAGGAAAGGGGCAGTTTTAAGGCTGAGGGGGCAGTTGGGCTGGGTTGGGGGCATGTGGGGTTAGGTTTTAGGGGTGTGGGCTTGCTTTAGGACTCAGGGAGAGGGCTGGAGTCGGGAGTACTATTTAGGGAGCTCATGTGGGGTTAGGTTTTAGATGTGTGGGCTTGCTTTAGGACTCAGGGAGAGGGCTGGAGTCGGGAGTACTATTTAGGGAGCTGAGTTGTAGGGCTCAGGGCAGGGGACAGGATGGGGCAGTTTTCAGGTGGATGGGGCAGTTGAGAGTTTTAGGGCTCAGGGGACGGAGGTGGGGTAGATTATTTGGGTTGGGGCTAGTTTTGGGGGTGGTGGGGTCGGGTAGTTTTCAGGGCTGGGGGTGGGGAGTTTTAGGGCTCAGGGCAGGGCTGAGGGGGTAGTTGGGCTGGGGTAGTTGGGGTTAGGTTTCAGGGGGTGGGGCTTGTTTTAGGGCTTAGGGAGGGGCTGGGGTCGGAGTAGTTTGAACAGGGCTGAGTTGTAGGGCTCAGGGTAGGGGACAGGATAGGGACAGTTTTCAGGTCGAGGGGCAGTTGGCTGGGGCAGGGGGGAGGTAGGGATTTTAGGTTTAGGGTTTTTTTAGGGTTTAGGCCAGCGGGGCAGGAGTATGAGCTTTACCACGTACGCCCATTTACCAAACATGTCTTTACCACGAAATTGGGTGGAAAAGGCATAGTGGTAATGGCATGCGTGGTAAAGACGCGGTTGGGGTTTAGACCGCGTGGTTAAGGCATGCGTTGTTGAGGCATGCATTTACCATCACACAACCATGTGAAATATTGCTATTTGTTCCATCTCATTTCCTTAACCCCTTCAGCGCTGCGCGGATTCCCCCGCGGTGCTGAAGGGTTCTAGCGCGGGCGGGGCCATGACGGAACGGTTCCGTCATGAGCACAGCTCAACCGATGCTCATGACGGAACCGTTCCGTCATGAGCATCGAAGGGGTTAAAGAGTTAATTGGGCTAAATGATCATGTGAATGTGCTATGTATGCTCCGTTTTTAAATCCTTAACTGTATTATACTGGTTATATTTGCTACTCCCCACAGAGCTGGCAAGCCTGCACTGTCTGTACTTTTTTCCTTACATCTTGCTCTCCCACAGGACAAACAAACTATTGAAGGACCTGCCGGAACACCCTAAGTACCTCCAACCTGGCACTAGTTTGGTGGATAGTATTCAATTGTATCAAAATCTTGACATCTCGCAGGATACATCTCACAACCATTCAAGCATTACACAGTAGACCGACCTTTCTACAAGCACCCAACAGACCTCCAATATACCATAATCGGCTATTAGCAGAGACCTAACAACATTTTCTACCCAACAGTACCATCTACACCTTTCCACTGGACTTATAATTTGCCTCTCACAAATAAAATGTGTCAGTGGAACCTCAACACCCTCATGAGCACAATACAGTACCAAAGCCATACAGTTGGAAAAGCGTTCAAAACTCAACACCGCCTATCCCTCATCACACAGGCATACATCTTGGAATGACTCAGCTGAAGCTATCTGAAACACAGCACTCCTGATAAGCATTACATCAAAACTATATACCTGGCGAGTGATGTCTATCTACAAGGAACCTGCTCAGGCTGTGCAGTGGACAAACAATCACCCAGCCCAATAAAAAAATGCTTATTCGACACTCAATTCCATACACGACACAAACCACAAATATATTTTTATTTGGATAGATCAAATTAACCAAAATAAACAGTTAGTATCACATGCTTTTAACAAGGTAATTTTGAGTAACCACGCATATGAAAAAATTACTTACCTGTAACTACATTTTTCCAGCATCTGAATCTGTCACACATTCATATGCTTGATTCTTTACCCATCGTTAGACTGCAAACCCTCAGTAGTAAATGATAATTCAGCACTATAGAAATACATTAAAATAACACTCAAGAAACCACTGACTATCTTTAATCTGCTCATCTCAATTTAAGACCCGAACTATGGCCAATGAAGTGTAGAGACTCCACCTTAGCCACAGGGCTCCTACTGTCAGATATTTAAAACTAGTCAAGAGTAATGAATAATAGCCTCATGACCGGGGAGAAGGGCAGGTTGTGTGGGATTCTATTAAATATACCAATACTGGAGAACTGTATTTACAGGTAAGTAACTTATTAGTTTACAGAATGTAATCTTTTACAGACTGACATGCTTCAATTTGGACTACAAAAGCAATATCACAATCAACGTAAAGGCAGAAATGAGGTTCAGCTTAAGTGAAATGTTATGAAGCACCGTCTGTCCAACTGCCATCCTGAATTTTAATGGATGTCGGGAAGAAATACTTGGGAAAGATGAGGGTGAAGGTTCAAGCTGCTGCTTTGCAAATGTCTCTTAGGGGCATGCCAGCAGAAAGTACAGCTGTAGCAGCCATACCTACGGTAGAGTGGACACTTCTTCTCTGTTGTATCCTCTTAACATGGCAGAAAGCAATGCACACCATGATATGGGTTCTTCCTTGTTCTGAGTGTAGCTAAGATTAGTTTTGTCATTTCATCCATCAATATTTTGGTTCTCTAAGTGAGACAAGTATACACAGTCGTGGATCCTGTGATCACTGTTCCGACGGACTCAAGCTGCACCTCACTTCCAAGGCCCATAAGGCTAAAATTGGTTTGGAGATGCATGTGTTTTTGTCTAGAGGGGGACCAAACCTGGAAGTTCTGTCCAGATGGCTGCTATGTGAGCAGAGCCAATAATGATTTATATGTGGCTGAGCTCTGTCTAAACTGGCATGGAGGGCAAAAATGAACTGGAATCCAGTCCTGAGTGATGACCAGTGGCTAAGATTAATTCAACCAATCCACACTTCATATTTTTGTTTTCCTTATTATGATTTAGGGTGACCCTTGTTAGAGTTGCCAGAAGAAATGAAGAGCTGATCTGACTTGCGGAAGTCCTTCGTCTCTTCAATGTATAATATTAGCCATTGCTGTCCAAATAATGTAGGACCCTCTCTGATGATGCGAAGGTTGAAGAAAGTTGGCAAGTGAACCTTCTAAGGGAGGTGGAATGACAACATGACTTTGGACATGAAGCTGGGATTTCAGACAAGTACCACTTTGTTCTTCTCAAATTTAATAACAAGTGGATGGGCATAAAATGGTTGGAACTTTCCTACTTTATTGTCATTGCTAATGCCAAGGGAAAAACAGTTTTCCAAAACAGCATCTGAAGAGCCTTATTGATAGGCTAAGATGGACATATCATTGAAAGATCATATAAATGATCATCCCAAACTTTGAGGGATGCGTCCATTGTACGATGAAATTGAGGCTTCACTACATATATCTCCTGCACTGTAAATATGTGTTGTTTGTCTTCACACCAAGAGCTGCCTGTTTGGCTTCAGTTTTCTGCTAGGAGGAAATTGGCAGGTAGCAATGATTTTCCTTTCTGGATGGAACTGGTTGTGGTTTGGAGACAAATTCTATTTCAGGCGCGTACCAAATTATTACCAGCACCAGCGATTTTAGATTATATGACGCCAGGCTAGAAAGAAAGCCTGTATCTCCCCCCTCATAACAGTATGGAAAATGAGGTGGCAGGTAGCTTAAGGAGTCAAGCGCACCAACCTTGTTCCTCATTCCTTCCTGAAGAAGAGTCTCTGCACACATCTGGGTGTTCCCGTTTCATGCTTGATTCTTCTTCCCACAATGGGAGGAACATTGTGTATAGCATCTCTGCTTACAATAGTATGAGCATCTTTGCCCGAAGGGTTAGGATCCATAAGAGGAAAATCTTTACAAACATTAGAGAATGCAGAGTGATCCCATATTGGTGTCAGCGTTACCTTCCAGTATGGCACGGTCTGCATATTTAAGTTAACAAATGTTGGCCGTCGAGAACTTTAGACTTCATGTCTTGGCGGAATGATATGCTCTTTAGTCTAATGCACCTGTGCAGGACTCACCTTTTTCCCATTTCTCAGAAACCAGCAGCAAATGTGAACAAGTATTTGCAATGCAATAGGTCTCGCATTTACGCAAGTTTAAGCTTTTGGCATTGTAAATGACAATGGGTTTTATTTATGTTTTAAAAATGAAAACAAAAATGAAAGGCATTGTTATTTGCAACGTCAATAGCTGAAACGTGCGTAAATGCGAGACCTATTGCATTGCAACTACTTGTTATCCAAGTGAAGACTGCAGTCTCTCCTACTTTCAAGGACTCAAAGCTCAGAAGAAACATGGCTCTGAGGACAAGGGGGGCTAAAGTGATGTCCCCTTTAAACGAGTGGCTGCGACCCTTTCTACCCAGACTCTGCGACATTGGGTGTGGTGGGGCGTCCTGCAGGGGCGTAACACAGGCCCCCGCAGCCCCCGTGGTGCGGGGGGGGGCCCAAGCTCCAGGGGGGCCCCCTCAGCACAGCACTCTGGCTGCAGGGCTCCTGGTTGAGCCCGGAGCCCCCCCAGGTGCCTTGCACGGAGGCCCCCCTCAAGGTCCGTTACGCCAGCGGCGTCCTGGTTTGTAGTGTTAGTGGGGGGGGCTTTTATGCTCTCCTTTGGGAGCAGGTAACTGCAGACCCCCCTCACCCCCAGCTCATCCTATTATCTTCCAGTCTTTCATTAATAGGGTCTTTCACGTTCTTCTCTATGACAGGTGAGCGTGCTCTGTAAGTGTGGTGCAAGGTGAGAGGGCAGCTGTGTAATAATACAAACACATATAAATATATAAATCACGTCAGATCAAACAGCTCACTAAACGGAGGACGTTCATTTGGCGCTACAAAGAGATATGTGATGCTGTTCTGCAGCACTTTGAAATGAGAGGGTTAGAGCTGTGTGTTCACAATGTCACGGTTTGGCCTAGAGCTGGCCGGGGTGTGGTGTGTGCCTTGTGTTTGGTTGTGTATATTGTCTAGAAGCCTTGTACCAGCAGAGCTGGGCATTAATTACATAAGAGCAGTGGCTCACAGGTGGGTAACATACACATGACCTGGTGACCCTGGAGGCATGAGTGGTAGGACATTGACACACACCCACACATGCTAACAGTGACGCCAGCTGCATCATGTCACAGGGACCTTTCAGGATGTGTTGTAGATAGAAATGTACTTCCTAGTAACAAGAGGATGGGTCGGAAACATGACAGCCAGGGATAAGTTGTTCCTGGAGTCGGGGGTGAGGCAGCTGGGCATGTGTGCGTGTGTGCGTGTGCGCTTAAGCCTATGTGCCTGGCAGTGTGTCTCTGTGTGTTGTGTCCTTGTGCGTGCCTATCCGTTTTCACGTGCATTTCTTCTGGGAAGGTCAGTGTGTCTCAGTCAGTCTTTGTTAGAAAATGTTGAAGGGACATATGTTTGTTGAAGTGTTTGTGTGAATCTGTGGGTGCGTGCGTGTGTGTGTTTGTTACTGTTTCCGTGTGAATGGGTGCCTGTGGGTGTTTATCATTTTCTGTGGGAGTGTTTTTGCAAAACATGTATGTTCGTGTGTGTGTGTGTGTGTGTGTGTGCTCGCACATGCCTGCGTTTATGTGAGTGTGCATGCTATTATGTGCATGTGTGTGTGTCTATATGCGTGCGAGTGTGTTTCTCTGTATGTGTCTGTGCGCGCGTGTTTGCACCATTGTGTGCGTGTCCGTGCGTATGTGTGTGTTGAGCTGAAAAAAAAACGGTTTCCAATCTCCATGTGTGGGTTTCCAATCTCCATGTGTGATTTATTTTAAAATGGTGGAGTTTCGACTGGCTGCAGTGAACCCCGAGACTTTCACATTTAGAGGAGAAAGGCTGACTCAGTGGGCGCATATTTTAAAGTATTCGAGGGCCTCTTCAGTTTGCAAAAAGGCAGCGTGTTGTGTAATTTCACCACCCTCTATTTATAAATCCCCGATACCTGCCAGAGCAAACACACAACCTGGACCTCGCATCCCGTGTGCATCTTGTGTAATTGTACACATGACAATTCACAGAGATAAATGTCGACACTACACACTACACATTTTTGTTCTTGAAAAAGCTATAAAAAAAAGTTACTAATTCAGCACAAAGCTTCAAACGCCGCGGAGCCGAGGAATTCATGACTTGTGCGCAGAAAATATTCCAGCTGGAAACTTAAACAAGTAAAGCTACATCCAATATGGCCGTCACACCCGTTTGGCTATTTAGTAGTATGTGGTCTAGTTTGTCAATTTACTCCTCCGCCTTCTCTTTAGAGCCGCAGGTGTGAGTGAGGCAGTGGCTTACGCATGCGCGAACGCTGGCAAAGCGGTAGCTGAGGCGATGAGTGGCAACAAACACTGAACATACGAGCGCGGTGGCGAAAGCGGTAGTAGCCGAGGTGGCGTCTGGCAGCTCAGGGGGTGGTATGGTGCACTATAAAGTGAGTATGCTGTGTTTCAGTATTTGCACGCATTTTTTTTCCCTTCGTGCGTCATTCTCTCACTTGTAATTAAATCAATTGCAGTTTAAAGGATAGCGTGTTACCAGCCACGGCTTTGTTATGCTTGCAATTGACATGGAACTTTCAGATAAATTGCATGTTGTACATTTAAAGCGCGACGCGCCGTGCTTGGAGCGCGCGAGCGCATTTAAAAAAGAAATTACAGGAGGCTCGTGAGGACGAAAGTGAAACTGCATGCTGGCTTGCGAGGGAAGGGGGACAGGAGATGTGCACGCCGCGTGGCTGTAAGCGCGTACACCAACTCAAATCCGCCAAAAGCCTGCGCGTGCCCATCTCCTGTCCCACTTCCCAGGCAAGTCAGCAACAATAGATCTCGCTGGCGACAGCGCTTCGCGCTGCGTTCGCCAGGCGAGACCTAAAAAGGACCACACATATAGCCAGGTTGACAATACATTAGGTTGACTGTCTCTCAGCCTCTACCCTGACCTGCCATGGACCCTGCTGCAGGGACTCCAACCACCGCCTGTGTGAATAAAAGCGCCAGCCGTAATTTCCTTCCAGCAGCTGGCACATCTTATTCATCCGTATCCTCGACATCTACTATGCCAACAGGGGTTTCCTGCTACAACTCAGTCTTTCATCAGTGAAACTAAAGAAATGCCAAAAGAAAGTTAGCTAGAAAATCCCTAACCTGTGGCGACTTGGACTGCTGTCACTGGACATGTAACATTAGCCTCCTTCAAGTCCTGTGTAGGTTCCACCATCATTTTTTTTTTTAAATAATAAGATCCTAGCAAAACAGACGTAAAATGTAAAACAAATCTACAAAAGAAACTTACTTATCCCTACCACAGCACAATAACAATACCACCAAATCTACAAAATACCCACCCCTTAACCAAGCAAACCTGAAACCCATGCTAAAATCCTGAGAAAATACTAAATGTAAGTTACCTCAATCTATTAACCATTAAATGTATAATATAAACTAAATAAATATTACAAATGTGAGTGTTGCATGTATGCGTATACCGTATACTATCAAACAGCATAGCGATAAATACAAAAAAAGCATTTTCAAGGTCTCGGATTTGTTAGAGTTATAGCTATTGGCGCTGTAAATGACCAGGTCTTTCACCCATGTGTTTTGGTTTGGAGTGAAGTGGTTGTATGTAGTGTGGAGTGGAATTATGTGGGTTGGATTGCTATTTTTTTTTTTTTTTTTTTAAACATATGAGAACCGTGGTCATGATCTACAATACTTTACATCATATGTGTCACTTGCATCACTTTCACACGTAGCAGTACATATATTCCAATGCAGCGGGTATGGTTACAGTACATACAGTCAAATTCACACTCTAATGTGCTCTTCTGGGGATGAGACAATCAGTGGTTCACACAGCCCCCCCCTCTACACATTCCAATTCGACCAAATTGCTAACCATTTTTGGGGGCATCCCCGTGCAACGTAGACAGTTTTCTCGCAAACCATGCACCAGTCCATATCTTCTTTCCATTTTTTCAACTTAGGTGACGCAGCTGCGCCCCACAACTGCGCTATGTTGCGCTTGGCAATCGTCTGCTCGAGTGTGACCCATAACCTCCCTTTCACGCTTAACCCCTTCAGCGCGGCGGGAATTCCCCCGCGGTGCTGAAGGGTTCGAGCGCGGGTGGGGCCATGACGGAACGGTTCCGTCATGAGCACAGCGCAACCGATGCTCATGACGGAACCGTTCCGTCATGGGCATGGAAGGGGTTAAGTCTGTTGGCTCCCAAACGTTCAAAAGGCATCACTTGGCCTCAGGCGGCAAGGGTACCTCCCACACTGTACTCATAACTTTAAGGATATTCCTCCAGAAGACTTGAATTACTGGGCATTCCCAGAGCACGTGTAGGAATCCGCCCTGCATTCCACATCCCCTCCTGCATACCCCATTCACGCTACTCCCCATGTGGATAAGCTGGGACCCTGAGAGGTAGACTCTATGTAAAATCTTCAGCTGTATTAATTTCAATTTGGCGGATATAGCCACCTCCTTGGGTGAGGAGAGCGCCTCCTGCCATTCCTCATCATCTAATTCCAGTCCGTCTCTTACCCATTTCTCCCTAAGTGTGGCGAGGGGATCAGGGGTGTGGTGGATGAGTTTTTTGTATGTGAGGGAAATACATTTGTCCGGAAGATGTCCATCTAGCAGTCTGTCCTCTAGCGGGGATGCTTCAGGTAGCTCCGTGTCAGATCGGATATTAGCCTGCAGCGCATGCCGAATCTGTGTATAGCGGAAGTGTTCCGAAGTTGCCATTTCGTATGTCTGTTGCAGTGTGTCAAACGTCACCACTCCATCCCGCCCCCATAGGTCCCTAATATGCGAGATACCGATAAGGTCCCATTTTTCAAACCCTTTGGTTCGTCCCAGAGTGCCCTAGCCGTTCCGAGTCCCAGAGGGGCGTGGCTAACGTGAGTTTCTCGGCCCAACCCAGCGCTTTGGTGGCCATATGCCATATCTGGACAGAATGTTTAGTGGGCCCTGAGAGCCTATACCTGGTAGGCCTGGAATACAGTGCTCTTGTGTAGTCCCCACCTGGCAGCAACCACCTATCCATGCCGTATGCTGGGTCATCTCCACTGCCGTACTGGCATTGGTTGATTGCAGCCAGTTGCGCCGCCCAATAGTACTTCCTGATGTCTGGCAGGGCTATACCTCCATCGTACCACCCCAGTGTGAGCTTACCTAACGCTATTCGAGGTCTGCCATCCCACAGCAAATCCCTCTGCAAGGACTCGACCTCCTTAAAGAAGGCTTGCGGTACCATGTCTGGGTAGTTTTGGAGGGCGTATAGGAATCTCGGCAGTGCCATCATTTTGAACAGCGCTGCCCTCCCTAGCATGGACAGGGGCAGCTTCCTCCAGACATCAACATCCCTTTGGAGCCTTTGCAGTGGCGGCACCAAGTTGCGTTCGTATCGCTTCCTGGCATCAGTGGTTATGAATATACCCAGATAGCGGAAGCCGTCCTCCGCCACCTGGATTGTGCACTCTCTAGGGAGAGGGGGAGCCGATCCATGAAGCATGAGGATTGCTATTGTCAGTTGTGGAATTGTGTGTGGTGTGGAGTGGATTTGTGTTGTGGAATTGTGTGGCATGGTGTGCAGTGGATTTTTGTGATAGTAATGATGAGGTATTGAGTGTCCTGGAATGATGCAAAGTGGGATTGTGCGTTATTGAGTGTAATTATGTGGAATGGTATGTAGTGGAGTTTAATTATGTGGTGTGCTGTTGAATTTTGTGGCATGATGTGGGATTTTGTGGTATGGATTAGATGTATGTGGTGTGTTGTGTAATTGTGTTGAGTTGAATTATGTGGTTTCTTGTCGAATTATGTGGTGTGGAATGGAAATGTGAAGATTTGAATTGTGTGGTGTAGAAGTGTGTGGCGTTGAGTGAAATTATGCTTATTGTATAGGGAAGAGAAGGGGATGAGCATGTAGATGTGAGGTAATAAGCAATGGAGATGAGAGGGAAAAGAAAAGGGTGATGGTAGAGAAGTAGAAAAGATGCCGATTGCAGAAGGGGGTGCAAAAAAATAGAAGAAAGACAGAACTTGTAAGGGGACTGGTAGAGCTAAAGGGGGAGGGAGTAGGAGAGGCAAAGGTAACAAAGAAAGGTGGGAAATGGTGGAGATACCCTGCAGGACATGGATGTGGGACGGTGACCGGAGGAAGATGAGGAGGAAGCGAGGACAGTGGAGCTTGGAGACGGAGAAACAGCTAGGAAATTTGGAGAAGAAGAAGTCAGAGACTCGTGTGCAATAATAAGGGAATCTGGAAAATATGAGGCGATAGTGGAAGAGTGGAGGCGGGAGAAAACTAGAGCATGAAAGCGAAGCAGAGGAAATGGGGGAAAAGGGGTAATGGCCAGACTGGAAGTGAGAGCGAACAGTGGAGCTTAACTGTTTATTTTTTTATGGGTGATTTGTTTCCCCTATTGTTTGTGTGCGGAGTAAGTCACTGAGGAATGTGAATGAGAAGGAACGACAGGGGAGAGCGAGGTAAGGAAGAGAGGGGTAGATTTAGTGGCGAGAAAGTAAACTGGTAAAGATGGAGACGAAGAATGAGTGGTGCAGGTCATGGTGAGAGAGAACTAGAGAGATGAGGGTGAGAAAACGAGTGGCAGAAGTCAGCAAAATTGTGAAGGTGGGGAAGGGGGGAAGTATGAGGGAAAAGGGAACTGGGACGGGGGTACGGAAGAGTGGGACTGATACAGGTGTGTGCAGCACCAAAATCAAGTGCGGTGCCGAATAAATGTGCATCCCCGAATGTATGTTCCGTGGTTAGTACAGAACTGGGCAACTGTGTGTGTGCTCAATATGCCCAGACAGAAAGCATGCCTGGCATAGAGTATACGCACAATC
Source organism: Triturus cristatus (assembly GCF_964204655.1). Lineage (NCBI taxonomy): Eukaryota > Metazoa > Chordata > Amphibia > Caudata > Salamandridae > Triturus > Triturus cristatus. The sequence continues at coordinate 817,263,943 of NC_140593.1, read as the reverse complement.
TAAATTACGTTCGTCACAACATATAGTAAATGCCTGCTGTAACAAGTGTCTGAAGGCCATGTTCCAAATACCATGGACTAACAGGTGGCAATGGTACTTAGTATAAATGAGATTGCAAAACTCAACGAGGATCGGTTGACAACACAAGCCCTAGCAAAAACATGAAAGCGTGCGCCGTGCTGAAATAAAGTGCGGTGCCCATGTACATCAAATATATGTGTGTGGCGGCCCATGAAGAGGGCGCCAAGGCAATTAAACAAAAACAAAAAAAACATAAAAGCGGGTGGCATTTGATGAATGGTCCACTTATGTAATTTAAATGCATGTGAGGGACAGGCTATGGAGAGATGAGGGGCCTTGCTGGAGGGTGGTAGTGAGGGAATCCATTGAGCATGAGTTTCTTGTGGGTGGCGGGGGGGTGCCAAAACAGCCTGTAGCACTGGATGCCACAACCAAAAGCCGACCCTGGTGGTGCAGGTGTGTATGCATGCATGCATGTACATTCCAGATTAATCTAGATAGGTCCGGTTTTTCTCAAATCTATCCTGGTAATTTTCAAAAACTCAAATACATATCCTACCATGTAGGTGAAATGCAGGTCCTGTTTTAGAGAGCAGGTGTGTGAGCATGTACGTAATTCACGTGACCTTCAGTCTTCGCAGCATGACGAGACAGAAGTTAATTGCCTTTAAAGACTCCACTGACGTGCTTCCTCGCCTCATAAATACAGCACGGCTTACTGAAATCAGATGTGAGGGGGAGATGGGAGGCGATAATTGCTTCATCAGTGCTGGCTGCCTCGCGTATGGATGTAAACGCAGGGGGCGCCGTATTTGAGGACCATGTTACATTTTATATGAAGGCATGAATCAGAGACTTTATAGAGTCTGATCTTTCCTGATGAAGTTGGGTAGCAAACTCGATTTACCACAGACACTTTACCGTTAAAATCATCTTAAAAGTGGTGAAATGTGTCTTTCACTTTCAGTTTTATGTAGTAAAACTGTGCCTCGTCAGTTTGTCGTACGTTGCTGTTCCTTTCATGGGCGCCCAACTAATGTTGTTGAGAGAAGGCCCTGAAAAAAATGTACTGTTTCCCCACCCCAAATGGGACTCGAACCCGTAACCCCCCTGGTTTAGGAGGCCAGTGCCTTAGCCATAAGGCCACAAGGCTGCTATCCAAATCATGAAACCATTAAGCTACAATTCTTTCCTCGTGTGTGCGCACCTGAACAAAAAAAATACCGGGAAACAAAACGCCGCAAAAAGTTCAACACTGTACAGCAGCACAATGAGATAAGTGAAATATTATCGCGGCACGGCGAAAAGCTACGCACTAACCGGAGAACAAAGCTCCGAGATATCGCCGCACAGATGCCAGCACCAGATAAAGCTCAGCATGTGACGCCGCTAGTACACAATCCAGTCCACATGGGCGTGCCAACAAGGAGACAGGGCTAAAACAAACAGTTGCGAGCGGACGAAAACTGTAGTTAGGCGCCGCTGCTTCGGGACTACACGGAAGTTCTTAACGGATCAACAGCCAACAGAAAGCAAGATAAGAACAGCAATGTCACAGTTCAACGAATCGCAAGCGGTATGACAAATTACATGGAGTTTCACCCAACATACAGATTACTTTATGTCTCGCCGAAACAGTACATGCAGCGCATGCACTGCCGAGGCGAGACCTAAAAAAGCATTTGCAATGCAACAGGTCTCGCATATATGAGAGTCTTGAGCTATTGGCATTGTAAATGACAATGCCTTTAATTTATGTGTTGTTTTTTTTTTAAACGGATAAATAAAATGCATTGTCATTTACAATGCCAATAGCTTAAACTCTCGCAAATGCAAGGCCAATTGCATTGCAAATGCGTGCTATAAAACTTATAAAAAACGTTAGGAGAGAGCTGTTGCAGGCAGGACAAAGCTATTTGAGAAAATAGTGCTCGGAGGTGTAATTAAAGCCTACCGAGCACCAACACACGTAACAGGGGGTGTCGCCATCGGAGGTTACAAAATGAGACATGGTGGTACTAAGGAGGGACTACTAAGCCTTTTGACCAACGAACAGCCACAGTTTCCAGTGGACGATGATACAAGCCAATGGAAAATGTGGGCGGAGAGTGGGCAGAGCTTCAAGTCCCACTCCCTATCTCAATACAGCATGCCTCGCAGAGCAGCGCATGCGCTGCCCAGGCTCGACCTAAAAAACATCACAGTGTCAGTTTGTCCTGCTCGCTCCTCTAGCAATCTGCTACAACATAAAGGAAATTGAAAGCTTCTGAGGCTCTTTAATCTCCACTCACAGTCCTAAATACTCACCAGCAGTTCTAAATCCCCTGAACCTTACAGAAAGATCAGGGAAGTAGCTCAACCTTACTGCCCGAATCTCCGACATCAGAGTCTGCCTACCATACATTGACTATTCTCATCTAATTGGAATAAAACGAAGAATCCTTTGTATTTCTGAAAAAGATTTGTGGGAACCACAAATCAAAAATAGATTTGGCAAACGAGGAGAAAAGCATGTTCCTTTATTGAGTGATCTAAAGAGATCAAATGGGTTTTGTTGGACTGTCGGATCATAAAATTGTGAAGGGAGAAAAGAGGCATTGCATCCCAAAACAATTGTGACGGAAACAAAAAAGAAATCCTGCGCACTGAGCACCAAAAAGGTGTGAGGCTGTATGGAAAGACTTCACAGCGTAATGGGCTTTGTCAGTGATCACATACTGATTAGGCTTGACACTTGGAACTAAATTTTGACTACAACAGATAACCAGTGCAGGGTCCACAAGAATGGACGGGCAGAGTTTATTTTCTTTCTGTTTTTTAAGCAATGCAGCACCTAAAAGAACTACCAGTGAGGTCATGTCCACTGCAATTTGGACTACACAGAAAAACCTCTATTTCTAACACTGAGGAAGAAACAAATTAGAGTAGATATTTTAGTTGATTTTTGTAACTGCTGCCCCTTGACCAGCTTCTACGTGTTCCTTTTTATGTGTGAATATATAACTGCATTGTAAATGTCCTTTCTTGTTGTAGCCCTTCTTATTCGTCGCAGTCCCCACTCACACTTGTATCCCATTGGAAGAAAAACACCATCACTGTTGCAGAGCACTAAGGAGATAGCGCGAGGTACAACTTACCCCACAAAGCAACAGAAGAAGCAGAGCAGGACGTTCATGAGACCAATCTCGTGAGACAACTTGGTGGTTATTGCCTGCTGACAGTGGGGACACACAGTCTGCACTGGGGCGGCCTGGAAGATCTCCCCCTGCAGCACGGTCACTGTAGTGGCAGCACCTGGAGGCACTAAAACGGCGGCAGTTTGTGCCGCTGGAGATGGGAAATGTGTAGCAGCCGGGGGGTAATATGCCATGGGCGTGTGGGGTCCAGCAGGCGGGTAATAACCTAAAGAGAAAATAAACAAAAAACACTGTTACCACTGCTAGTATCAGAAGACACAGTGAAAAAAAAGTGCAAACGTGAATGTTAAGACTTTCTGCACCAGTGTGGATGGCATCATGTGACAACCCTGAGGATAACTCACTTGCACTGAAATAGACGTGGTTGGTCACGTCATAACTTTGACAAGAAACTGGTCAACAAATAAGTTACGAAACAGTTACTCTGTACATTGATTTCATTGTAAAATACATTTTGCATACACTTACTTTGACAAAACAAGCAGATTGACTGCCATTTTTACAACTGATCCTACTATTTCCTCAAACAATAAGTAGCATTGGAGGAGGGGTGTTAGGGATTAAGCACTAATAAGAAAATGGTAACGGTAAGAAAAACTTGTGAGAGAGAGGCTTAGGAAGACCCATCGGTACAATTAGGTAAGAGAGCGATAGCATAGAATGCATAGCATGCAAGTGCATATATTTTAAACTAATGAAGAAATTGTTATGGTGGTCTCCACCAAAGAGGCAAAATAAACATGCAAAAAAAACGAATATACCTATGGTAAAATGAATGTCACTATCTATATACAAAGCTAAATAATAGAAAATAAACCCATACACACACAAACATGTGGATTCCCTGAGCAATGTTCTGATGTATATATTTCAATAATCAATGATAAAAATGTTCTAACACACGTACATATAAAATGATATAGTCCCATATTCATCCACAGTCTTTATTTTTCAGAATCTGTTGTATTTTTTGGAAGACTTGTTAAACATAAGCTCAGTATTCACAGCGTTCAGCCTTTTTAGATCCTGTCGTTTTTCTTGAAAGGCTTATTGAAACACAAACTCTGGACTCAACCGTACAACCTCAAAATGTACAGCCAACACGTGTTTCGTCTAAGGCAATATTTTCCAAAAGACTTCCTCAGGGCTGTAATAGACAAATATATACAATTACATTAGGCTAGGTGGACGTGAGGAGGTGCCCCTTCCTTGGCCACGAAAGGAGCGAAAAGCGGAAGGTTGTGGCCGCGGGGCCCAAGGACTTGGCCGTAGCCCGGGAGTCCTTGAAGCGAGCCAGCGCACAGTCCGCTTTCTCACCAAAAAGGCGAGTGCCATCAAAAGGCATGTCCATGAGAGTGCTCTGGACATCCCCTGAAAAGGACGTGGACCGCAGCCAGGCGTGACGTCGAAGCGCCACCGTGGTAGAAATCGCCCTACCCAGCGAGTCCGTAGTGTCGAGTCCACATCGGATTGCATGGCGCGCTGCATCTCTCCCATCGGCCAGAGCTGAGGAAAGCTGTGCCCGGGCCTCCTCTGGGCACAGGGGCAGCACGTCCTCCACCGTATCCCACAGAGAGTGGGAATAACGGTCCAAGAGACAGGCGGTGTTCAAAGACCGCAGGCCCAAACTGAGCGAGGAGAACAGCTTCTTACCGAACTGTTCCTGTCTCTTGGAATCCAGGTCCGGAGGAGCGGACGGGAAGGAGGATTGGGAGGTAGAGGCCTGGATAACCAGACTCTCGAGGGTAGGGTGTTGGGACAGAAAACCGGGGGTCGCCCGGAGCAGGGCGGTGGCGCCTGGCAACGTTCCTATCCACAGGAGGGACTGTGGAGGGCTTGGACCAGGTGCCCTGCAGAACGTCAATGAGGGCCTCATTGAATTGCAGCAGAGGCTCAGTGGAGCTTGCTGCAGACTGAAGCACCTCAGTGAGGATGTTAGTCCTCACAGCCACGGCAGGCAGCTCAAGCCCAAGGGCCGCGGCCGCCTTGCGCAGCACCACAGAAAAAGCTGCACCCTCCTCCGAAGCCACAGTCAGAGGAGAGATGAATCCAGTGTCCGGTGAGGTATCCAAACCACTGGCCTCCCCCAGTTCATCTGCCCAGTCCTGCGAAAGTTGGCCCTCAAGGGCCAGAGGGTCCACGGACCCCTCCCAGTCGCCCCCGTCATCCGATTCCTGGTAAACAGGAGGAATGATCGAGTCGGACGATAAACAAAATGTGTCTCTAGCGGCATCGGATGCGGCGTCGAGTAGCGCCGCACCGGCGTCGGGTCCGGACAGGGGCTGAACCGGGGATCGACGTCGACCGGAGTCGGCGTCGGAGGTGGCACCGGTGTCGACGCCGGCGGAGGAGGCGTGACGAGGTCGACCGGCGTCGACGGAGGCCCAGGCCTGGGCCCCTCGGGGACCTGCGGCGTCGGGGCCGGAGCCTCCGACGGCGCCGGGGCCGGAGCTGCCGGTGCGCAAGGTCGCCCAGTCGAGTCCGCGGGGCCCGAAGGTGCGCCAGCGGGCGTCGACGGCGGGGCCAGGCTCTTCATGGCCGAGAGGAAGGCACTGACCTCCGCCGGCGTCGCGTCAGACCCAGGGACCGGCGGGTATGGGGACGTGCGCGGCGCCTGCGGCTCCAGCGGAGCCGCGGGGGTGGGACCACCCTGACCCTTGGCCGAGTCGCGCGACCGTCGAGGGGAGTCCGAAGAGCGGTGTCGCCTCTTGGACTTCTTGGAGCGCTTCGACTTACCCGAAGACTTCGAGCCAGACGAGCGATGATGTCGACTGCGGCTCCGCGACCGATCCTTGGACCTCCTCCTGGACCGGGATCGAGAGGGGCGCGGAGCCGAGTGGCAAAGCTCGAGAAGCTTACGGGACCGCTCCCGCCTAGCTTTCGAGGTCAGGGCCATACAATCGGAACACGACTCCGCGTCGTGGTCGGGCCCCAAACAGTACAGGCACCGGCGGTGATGATCGGTCACCGACGTCAGTCGGTGACAGTCGTCGCAGGCCTTGAAACCAGGCATCCTACCGGCACCAGAGTCGATAAAGTGACCAAAAAGAGTCAAAATATTTAGTCAAAAAATGACTAAAGGGGTAGCTCTCCCGGATCGGCGCTTACTGGCGTGGAAAAAAGAAGAACTGACGTCAGCGCGCGAGGGCGGCGTCTAAGTACTCCGACGACGTCATTCCGGTGCACGACGCCAACGACGGACGCGGAGCCGCAGATGACACCTAGCGACGCGCAAGGGGTAGTGCTACAAAAATCTTCCGGATCCAGTCTGACGTTTGGGGATATTCTAAGGTGAGGAATCTAACTAACGTGTTTCTTTCAGATCTTTAAAATAATACTGTGGTCATTTTATTCGTTATTCTGGTCTTGTGCTAAGCCTTATATAAAGAAACCTATTTTTGATATAACCTTGACTGGTGTCCATTTGTGGTGTGTCATTGTATTACTGTATGTGTTCACAAATGCTTAACCTATGACGCCCTGAGAATAGTCTTGACTGCTTGCGCCACACTACCTAAAAGGTGAGCAGGGGTTATTTGAAAGAGTGATCCCCTTACTCTAGCTTAGAATTGAGAGTCCCTGCTTGTCGCAAGTGCATACCTGTGCCAACTAGAGATTCCCAGTTCTAACACCTTTAAACATGACAAACGCAATTGTGCTGTACAAAACTGAATTCTTAAAATAGCAATCATAAATATCAACTCCATCTATTAAACATAAAATACTCCATTCAAATTTAATAACTATTATATTACTGAACCGCATCTTAGTGTAGGGCCAAATCTAATATTTTATCATCAAGGATACAACATCGACGGATTTGCCCGTAACCATTAACCCTTCCAACATAAACTAAATGCACCATATTAAAACGAAAATAAACAACAACTAATTTTTGAAGCCATCCTCCGCCTGACAGAACCTCCAACAACAAATAAATCGAATCATAGGCATATTATTAAACATTACAACGTTACTGAACTGATTGATTGGTCAATAAAATCTTTAGTGTCTCGGTCAGTTAATGACTCATACGCTTAGATTAGCTATCATGAAAAGATCATAAGATATAGTAAATAGTCCCATTGGGAGCATATTAGGAAACAAGAGAAAGAGAGAAGGACAAGACCAGCAAAAGAGGTCAAGGGTGATTAGGACAGCTAGGGTATATTGTGATGTTAAGAACCTATTCAAACTTCTGCTTGTTAGGACAAAACAGTATTAGCAGCTATGCCACAATTTACAATGCTAAAGAGAACACTTAGAAAGATATCTCAACAGTGCCCAACATCTAGACTTTCAATAAGCAAAGTTGTTTTTAACATTATACCATATATAGCATTTAAAATGGCAAATTGCTCAAATGTCATCCATTAGCCCCTTACATTCTAAATCTGCATATGACCATATTGGTTAGTTTTCAAAAACCAATAAATTACACAATTACCCACAATCGCCTCAAATATTATCATTATAACACATTGTTATTTTCAAATACAGTACAAATACAGATTTTTAAGAGTACCGCTAACGCCATTAGCACCCCAAAAAATATTGCAGCTCTGAATCTAAATTAAGGCCCCATTCCACGGCACGCAATTTCAAAATCCATTTTGCCTCACATTGACGGACCCTGAATTCCCTATTCCCACCACGGTTATCATACATTATATTCTCAATACCATGGAATGAGAAGGATAAGCTGCCTTTCTGGCTAGAGCAATTGATAGCATGATTAATAAGAGGATATCTCAGGTCCAAATTTTTTACAGCTCTGAAATGTTCCGCTATTCTTTCTTTTAGACATCTGATCGTGCTGCATATACCTTCAAACATTTACAAAGGATAGCATACAGAACTAATTTAGTTGAACAATCAATATGTTGCAGAATCCTGTATTTAGCTGCTCCATTGTATTCAAAATCCTTAATTGCATGTTCCGCAAATTTACACATACTGCAATGCCCACATCTAAAGGATCCTATGTTTAGTTTGTGTAACCAGGTATGGTCAGGATTCTTAATTTTGGGGTAACTTGGACTGATCAAACTGCGAATAGTAGTACCTTTCCTGTATACAATACTTGGTTTATTATGTATATGAGCACATAGAGTCGGATCTGATGTCAGTAAATGCCAGTGTTTATTGAGGATGTTATAAATCTTATGAGACCAAGGATGATAATTGGTCACTAGCCTTACATGCTGTGTTTTACTATTTTTCTGCTGCATTTTTGGTTTCAAAGTATCTTGTCTGCGTAACTTAAATGATCTGTGTTTTGCTTTACTGATAGTATCCTTATCATAACCCCTTTCCATGAAGCGTTTTTCCATGTCAGTGACACAGCTAAGGAAATCCTCATCCCTGCTGTTGTTTCTCCGTGCCCTATACATTTCACCATAGGGTATTGCATTTACCTGGGCTTTGGGGAGAGCACTGGTAGCGTATAGTGTTGAATTACTGGAGGTGCTCTTTCTATACAATCTACTATTGATGTTGCCGTCTGCCACAAATAATTCAGTATCAAGGAAAACTATCCTCCGTCGATGCTTTATACTTGATGATAAAATATTAGATTTGGCCCTACACTAAGATGCGGTTCAGTAATATAATAGTTATTAAATTTGAATGGAGTATTTTATGTTTAATAGATGGAGTTGATATTTATGATTGCTATTTTAAGAATTCAGTTATGTACAGCACAATTGCGTTTGTCATGTTTAAAGGCATATCGCGATGCTGTAATTACATATACCTAACCTTTCCAAGATGGCGGAGACTTGTGAAGGAATGAGCGTGTAGCTAGAGAATAAGTCCTTCCTCTCCATCAACGCTTTGTTTGCTTTTAATAAATAGACGAGGCAACATGGCGCCGATGCTATACGCCATCTATACCTTCTGGCAGCACGCGTTGGAACTTCGTGCCTCAAACTTGGAGGTGAGGATTTGTATTAACATCAGTGACATTAGGATGTGCTACCTTATTAGATTGTTTTAAGGAATGAGTTACTTCTGTTGCATTTGATGGCTGTAATATTCGGGACGGTTTTAACTTTAGAGGTAGGAGAACGAAATATAATTATTAATAACGGAATTGTTTGCTGTTTTGGTTTGACCATGAACTTCATTAGATTGCATATAAATAATGACGAGGGTCGTTTTCTTTCTATTCGTACGAATAGATAATATTAAATAATTGGAGAATAGATTTATTTCTCAGTTCTATATAATATATGTGTATATTTCTTCATTTTAGGAGTCAACTAATCCGGAGAAGTTTACTTTGGGCCGGTCGCTACATACATCGCTAACTATTAATTGGAGTTCTAAAGATAGGAAGCGTCACACATACTTAATGGTGAGTGGACTAATAGAAGCAGTAATATTGGCTTTTTGTGATTATTGTGTGCAAGTAGTATTAGCATTGTTCTCCTTCTTCCTATTTTAGACTCTAGGAAGTCATTTACCACTACAGGATCACTCTTATTACTTATTCGCTTGAGGTTAGTGGTTTGTCATCTTCTGGTTCTATAGCATGAGGGGCTCTTTGGTGCTTGTTAGAATCACGTATAATTGCATATGTTTGAAATAATTATACTTCTGGTTAAAATATTTTTCGTTGATAATTTTGGATTGATTTATGATAATCAATATATATATAAAAAAAAAATTCATTTGGATATATTGTGTTTGTTTCTACACTTTCCTTTTGGTGGATTGGTAGCTCTTGTGCACTGTTCGGGTTTTCCCTTTTTTTTCTCTTTAGATTCTCGGTTTCCATTTTTCGTTCTTTTTTTTCTTTTCCTTTCTGCTGGAGGTTAAATTGAACCTAGTTTAAGAGAGGTGGTAGTTGGTAATGTAATTGTATATATTTGTCTATTACAGCCCTGAGGAAGTCTTTTGGAAAATATTGCCTTAGACGAAACACGTGTTGGCTGTACGTTTTGAGGTTGTACGGTTAAGTACAGAGATTATGTTTCAATAAGCCTTTCCAGAAAAACGACAGGATCTAAAAAGGCTGAACGCTATGAAAACTGAGCTTATGTTTAACAAGTCTTCCAAGAAATACGACAGATTCTGAAAAATAAAGACTGTGGATGAATATGGGACTATATCATTTTATATGTACTTGTGTTTGAAATTGTTTATCATTGATTATTGAAATATATACATCAGAACATTGCTCAGGGAATCCACATGTGTTTGAACTTTTAAACAATTGCTTACAATTGTAAATTAACAGCGTGGGGTGGTGGCTGTTTTGTTTCCCTTGGATGCATAAAACTTGATAATTTGGTTGTGGACATTTTTAGCCATCAGACCTTGCGCAGTTTGACCTCACTACCCGCCAGTAAGTGCCATACACACACAATCATTGGGGACATTACCTAATACAAGGTAATTTTTCTAAATAAAAGTGCTACAAGAGCCGATGCAATTATTGTCCAGTAAAACCCACACCTGAAACTGTAAATCGAAGTAACTATGCCATTTTTTTCAAAATATGTCCCATGCCTAATCCAACACACTGAAATATTTACCTGTTCATAATCCTTATGACAGTCCTAAACTACTCTGTCAAGCTCTACTTCTCTTTGGGCTACTAGGATTTTGGAGTACAGAGGACCAAACTATGAAGCAAGATTACATAAATTATGTGGAAAAAAGCAAATTAGGCACAATCTATGAAAGTATTGCTTTTCATACATTTATGCTAGAAAGTTTTTTTGTGAGATCTTCAAATTAGGTCATACATTATGTGGCAGTGTGGTACATACTGTGTCCAGTGTTAGCTGTTCTTTGAAAAAAACATTTTACAGACTAATTACCTGAAAGAATATGTACTATATATGAAAATACATCATGGGTAACATGTAATATGATCCTATATTGTCATCGCTGGGTTCTTGTGACATGTATAAACCCATGGTAATATTGTACCATATTGCCTGGTTACAAGAGAGCCAGCGAGAGCCAACGAGAGAGCGAGAGAAAGACCGTGTATGTGTGTATGCATATGCTGTTGGTTACCCTTTGTGAGCACGGATTCTTCGCCCCAACTAATATACGCATGGTGGCCTCCTTTACTAAATTAAAACCTACCCTAAGGAGACATCTCCTAACCACCTGTTGGTTTAGGAACCCTGTTAATATGCTTGAATCACTTTATTGTATTTATGCTGAATTCCATCTTTGCCATACAGCCCATCAATACTATCAATGTATACTCTGCGATAGGTTTTCTCTACTCATTAATTGACACCAGCTCAAGCATGCCAACTCAAAGTACCAAAATACAAGAGATACAACAAATGGCAGACATGGTGACTATCAGGCAAGTGTAAGCAGCAATACTTCAAAAATATAGAAAAGGACACACCCAAACATAAGACGACTGAATCCACAATGGCAACCCAACCTGGAAAAGCAACCAGCTTTCAAACCAGCTGATAAAACCTACATCAATAACACAATACAAGAAATGCATGTTCAAAGCAAGATTTATATAAAATACAGAATTCCCTTCTCATCAATGAAACTTAGCTAGTTTATGAGGCAGCTCCCATCTTACAAGAAGCAATGTCACCAGAATACAAAATCATCATCATGAGAAATTGTCTGCATAAAAGGATTGGTAAATCATAATGAATCCCTGCACCTGCATAACTTGTCTGCAATGTGAAGTTCTCCTAGTCACATGCAGCCTTTCACCAAACACAAGATCTCTGTCTACAAATGTATCCTCCTTCTGCTCACTGCACCTCTTGTGTAACAACCTTCGGCAACCTGGCTGCCACCTCTCGTCATTCTAGTGTACTTGAAATCACTGCGTGAAAATCAGACTGACCATCAACGACAGGACTCTTCTTAGGGCTTCGAGCTTTGCCGCTCACACAGCTCATCCCTAATGTTCCATGTAAACTACATGTCTGAGTGCAGACCTCATGGGCAGCACACAAGAAGTAGAAGTATGGGCAAGGACCCATCTGCAAAACAATTTAGGGAAGCATTGTTGGTTGTCAGCTATGAATGCGGAATTCCTGCGGTGTTCCATGGCTAAGCAGAAGAGTATGGACTAGGAGGGCTAACATCTGAAGGTCCTGGAGAAGAAGGATCAGGAGGATCAAGGGGACCAGCAGAACTAGTGGAACCAGGGACAGGAGGTTCAGGAGCAGAAGGACTAGGGCTTGGAGGAAGACCTGGACCAAGAAAAGGAGGACATAGAAGAGAAGGATCAAGAAGACCAGGAGCAAGGGAATACGAAGAAAAGGTTCTCTTCATACAAGATGAACGTCCTTGACAGCCAACAACTCATAGAAGGAGGTCAGCTAAATTACAAATTAATGTAAAGTTAGAAAACTTGTACTTGAGCATATCAATATAAATAGTTGGTATAAGGAAGTGGTGGCGAAATTCTTGACAATAGAACTCAAAGAGCGAAAGATCAACTACTGGGGAATCAAAATTTAAGGGAGCAGTAAGGGATGGTTTGATTTACTTTCCCAATTCCTGAAAAGCCAGTGGAGGATCTTGCAGAGTAGGAGAAAGAACGGAAGGGATTTATGTAAAAGAGAAAATTGGTAACATTAAGAGCCGAAAAGAAGCCTGGTCTTCTATAACACAAACTGGGAACAAATGATATATATACAATAGCTTCAAGCGTTGCAAAGAAATTCTGGAAACTAGTCCAATTTGGGATAGTTAGAAGGAAAAGTACTGTAAATTGTATGGTTTCTGAAGTGGCATGGAAACCTTCCTGGAAGAAACCTATAGTAAAAGTCATACTGATCCTGTCCAAGAAGAATAAGAGTACGATAGAAAATAGCTATGGCACTTACGCACAAAAGAGAAGCCGGACATGACAACCTCTCTTGTAGTATTAAGTCAATAACATTAACTGGGCTGGTTCCAGATAGCTGCAAAGGAGCAATCATAAAGCCTTATATAAGAAAGATACCCCCTATAATCTGAAGAATTATAAACTAATAAGCCTTAGGGATGTAGTGGCGAAGATCTATGCAAGGTTTGTAATCCACAGGCTAAAGGAATAGACCGAGGAAAAGGATGTAATCTCAACAGAATAAGGTGGCTGTAAGGAAGGCCACTTAACAATGGATCATTGCTTTAGTCAATGGTCAATAGCCAAGAAGTCACTAGAAAGTAGTGGCAACTTGTTTTGTTGTTATGTTGACTTCTAGGTAGTATTTGACTTGGTTACTCAAAAGATACTTTGGGATAGTCAGTCAATAAATCTTTATTCGCTTTAAAAAACACCATAAATGAATACACATTTCATTTATACATAATACATCAATAAATAATTCTCACATTACAAAAACCTTAAAAATCACAGCACAGAATGGTTTATGCATAAAAAATATAAAGAAATCACATGTAAGTGTGCATGCAGCAACAAATAATTACAATTTTATGAGACCCTGAAATCAAGTCGTAAAATAATTTGTGCATATAAATAAAAGAATAGCATCCAAAAACAAGCATTCCATTGAACACGGTCCAAAAAACATATCAATGCTACATTACTTGCCCACCATATTTCGAAGTGTTACTGCAGCCGTAAATAACTTGTATGCCATAAGGCAGACCAATTTAGACTGCAGTAATTGAAGGTAGAGGAGGGCCGGCCTACATCTTCTGATATTGAGTGACCTAAGTAAGGGGTTCAAGAAAGATTTCCTTGGTTCAGTATAAATAGATTAAAAGAGCTGGAAATCCAAGGTGGCTTGTTAGGAATATTCAAAAAGCACCACAAGGAGAACTGAACATGAGTAGATTTGGACCACAATGGCATTTTGGCAGAAGAAATTCAAATTAAAATGAGTTGCCACAAGGCTGTGTGTTGGCACCATTGTTTGCATTTAGTCTAATAGATTTGCAATCATTCTTGTCGACGACTGCTTCCTTTTCTCCAAACATTGGAGGACGCAGTGTTTCTTGTCTCCTTTAAGCAAAAGATCTGATGATTATGGACATAAGGTCTGCAAAACAAATTAGAAGCTTTTCACAGATAATGGCAATTGAGTAGAGCAATTATTAATTGAGAAACAAAAATAATGGTATTTGGGCATAGGAAGAAAGTTCCAATAGTATCTAAGTCAAACAAAGATGGAAGAATTTAACTTTTATAGATAATAGGTGTGCCATTTTTAGCAAATTTAAAATCAAAACCCCATCTTGATATTGTGAAACCTTGTGCATTATCAAATATTGCAGGGCTGAATACATTCTAAAAGATTAAGGGGGCCTCGATTTAGTCACAATATTCTCAGCATGCAAAACAATAGTACTACCAAAATTACTTCATGGGACAGAAGGGGAGAGGAACAAAGGACTGTTATGGAATTGAAGATCAGTGCCTGAAATCTGTATTAAATTTGCCCAAGTCTTCACAGAGGCAATAAGGAGGGAGACAAGTCTGACATCATAAATAAGATGAGAATTGGGATTAGTAGAACTCGGACCAGCAGAACCAGGAAGATAAGGAACAGAGGGATAATGACCTGCAGGACTAGGGTAGGAAGTAAATAACCAGACAGACTAGGGTTAGAAGGGCCAGAGGGATCAGGACGACTAGAATAATAAGGAACAATAAAATCATTAGGACCAGAGGCTGGCACATTAGGACCAGAAACCGGTCAGGAAGACAATAAGGACATTAGGACCAGAAGGACAATGATGAGGAAGAGGGCCTGGACCAACAGAAAGAGGATCTGAAAGATGAAGATAAGGAGGACAAGAAAGTGGACGACCAGAACATCTAGGTGCTCCATGAGCACAAGAATGGCAAGTAGCCAGATAAAGAGTATTTAGACCAGGAGGACCATGGCCAGGATGGCATAGACCAGGGGGGACATAACCAGAAGGCTCAGAGCAAGGAGGAACAAAGAGAGAATGACCAGGGAGAATGTGTCTAGGCTAGGAGGACAAGGACCAGAATCATTAGGACAAGTGGGAATGGGTCCAGGAATGCACGGAGCTCCAGATGCAGAAGGATCAGGACCAGATATAGGGCCAGAAGCAGGAGGAGAAGGACCAGGAGGAACACCAGGGGGTAAACAACTAACCCACAAAAACCACTAGAAGGTCCATAACTACCAGAAAGAACAGGAACTAGACCACATGACTAAGACCATGAAAATTAGGACCAGCAAGATGAAACAAGAAGACAGCACCCAGAAGGACCAGAGCCAGGTGGTACAGAACCAGTACTAGAAGGACTTCCTAACCTAAAGGACCATGGCCAGGAGGACCAAAAGGTCCATGGTCAGGAGGACCAGGCAGATCAGGACTCCCTTAAATACAGCAACCATGACTATTTCAAAATGTTCTTGATAAAACTTTGTAAGCTGTGCCCTCTTCAGTGTCCCACACCTCTTTCAGCCCACTGAAAGTGAACTGGTTCATTTTTCTTGGTATTATGCATTTGTTCTTTATTTTTGTTCTAGCTTACGTAATCAAAATCAGCTATGTGTCTACCTTCTTTTTGCCTGTATTTAGTTCTTCTTTTGTCATTTTGATTTCTCTTCAACAAGTCATTATTCATTTCTGGTTCTAACTGGCTTTCAGACTATCAAAAATATATCCAAGCACTCCCGCTTCTTGTCCTAGGCCCTTCCTCCTATCCCTAAACAATGTCTTGCTCTCTTAGGTGGCCCAGTTCACAATTACTCTCGCCAATTCATTACCTCCAGTTTGATCTTTGACTTCCAGTTCATGGCTATGCCACCAAATCTATGAATCTACTCACAGCTTTCGGGTATTGGGGTGGTGAATTAATTCCAGAAGTTTTTATTCCTGCGATTTGTAGGTCTTCTGCAATAGATAATGTTGATGTACTTAAAAACAAAATTGTTGTAAATCTAGGAAACTCAGTAGCAATAGGTTTATGGCTGAGTCAGTAGAGAAGAGGGGTACACATCACTCTGCCGATTGGAGATAATGTGCCTCTGCTGACCCTGAAGAACTAGCTAATTTTAGACCCCATTTCACTACTCGTTTTCCCTTGAAACTGCTTGAGAAAATAGCATCTTCTCAGTTTCAGCAATCCATTGAAGCTTTCCATCTTCTTCATTCTTCAGGATGGGGTTTCACCACGGGACAGAATCATTGGTACAGTGAGTGCTAGGCAAACTCTGAAAGGAGTTGATGACATTAGTGTCAGTGCATTGATTTTGATCAGAGGTCTCTGCTGACTTGAAACCATCATCATCAAACCTATTGTCTTGTGTCACAACGGCCCTCACAGGACTTGCCTATATAAGTTGAGTTGTTTTGATCCATTGTTAAAAATCCAGTGTCTACTCGGGTGCAATTACCTCAGGAATCCACCATCTTCTCTCTACTCTTCAGTTTTCATAAATTGTTGAGTCTAACTGTTGGCTGCCTAGTGTACGATTTTACATATATTAAAATTATACAAAGATTAAACTACCAGTACCTGGAAAAAAGAAAGAAGTGACCCTGCCTGCCTCCTCTTTTTCAATAATGGTGCACTTTTACAATAGGATGGTGAATGTCGTACAAGTTTTTAAAGTTCAATCCAACCAATCCAGCAAAGTGAGAGGTCCTTGGTGTGTTCCATTGGGACTTTGCTTTGAGCCCTATTTGCATATCAGAAAACTGGGAATGGTGATGAACCTGAGGATTACCCTGAATGTAGAAATCACAGCCACGTAAAACATGCTTCTTCTGTAAGACAACACTGGCACATAGTCTCCAGTTTCTGTCATTTTGCTAACTGGTCCTAGCAGTGCATTTATTTATTTCAGGGGGATTTGGGTTATTGTATCAGCTTTTGCCAATTACTCCCTAAGTACACTATGGACAGGCTTCGATGTGTGCAAGTTGCAGGTGTGGGATGGTTTTTGAGAGTCAAAAGAACAGATCACATCTCTTTGGCCCTAGACCAGCTCTACTGGTTTAAATCTTTAACTATTGGCCATATGGCCTTCAATGATTCCAGCACCACAGAAGTATCAGCAGAAATAGGAGGTTTAGCTTGTACTTCAACCTTTTGTCTTCAAAAAATTAGAATAGTCAACAGAAAACCCAACCCACACAGCTGAGGATGAATCCAGAACATTCGAAAGCAGCTGTTACAATTATCGGAAAAAAAATCCTTCAAGATGCCTGCCCTACTTGAGTATCTGACTGAGTGTGAGTCTAGATAGTGTGGTACTGTAAATTTCGGAACCATGTTGGTAGCATGGTCCTACCCTGCCGATTTTGGTATCAGCGAACCGCAAATGACTAATGCGGTATGTATGAGTGTTTTCATCATGTTTCACCGATGAATTCACCGTGTATACGATACTACATGTCGAACCCTCGGGTTCCATTTTAAAAGGGTAACCATTTTGTGGTTGCCCTCACATAGGCTGCGCATTGAGGCCATGCCCAGGCCTAAAGGACACGCAATCTTTCTTTTGTCTCTGTGTGACCTATGCAAACTGACTCCGCTGCCCGAGGTCAGTCCTGCCCGGCCGGTTCCTTTTACTGCGGCCTTATGGGATTAGCATCAGGGCCCAACACATCATAAAGTCGTGTATCCCACGCGACTCCTGACTAATCCCTTTCACACTCTACTCTGTTTCCTACTTTATGGCTTGTTTTACGAGTAGGAGGTGTCCGTTTTATTGGGGTCTGCTGATATCTGATGAGGGTTCTGAGTCTCGCTGGGTAAATAATTATGTGCTGACCGAGCTGAAATGTGGGATTATCATCATGACTGTGCTCTTTCTTCGAAGCGAAAATATGTGAACGACCACTTGTAAAATTGGGGCGGTGTTGCCCAGAGCGTAATATTCTGTATATAAGAAAAGACTTGTTTTTGGTTAGGAGCAGTCTCCTGAGAACATACACCGTGTTGTACTTCTCGGATACCTGTGATTGGTCTGCAGCCAATAAATACGATCTTTGACTTCACCTAGAAGACTCTGTGTTTCTGTGGTCCGAAACAGGAAGAACTCGAAGTCTTCGGGTGTGTCCCCTGGCACCGCTGGGTTGGTTCTGAAAAACCCAGTACTTCAATAGTAATGCCTGCTAAAAGTGTGTACCGATTTCCATGTTGTAGCCTTACAAGTCTCAGAAATGGGTACATTTCTCAGTAGAGTGTCTTTCCCCTAGTAGAATGGGCCTTAGAAATGGCAGGTAAATGTTTGTTGACTAACTGGTTGGAAAACATTGGAAAACATTATACAGGATCCTAACCACCTAGAGATGGTCTGCTTGGAGGAAGCTATGCCTGTTCTCATTGGACCATAGTTGACAAATAGATGGTCAGATTGCCTGATATCTTCTGTTTTACCTAGGTAAAACTTGAGTCCTCGTTTGATATTTAAGGAATGCAAAGCCCTCTCCGCTAGGGTGGATGGGTTAGGATGAACTTTGGCAAATAAATATAGTTTGATTTATGTGAAAATCAGAAACCACTTTGGGAAGGACTATAGGATTCCTTCTCATGCCCACCTTATTAGCACGAAACACTGTATAGGGCTCTTTACCACATAGAGACTGGATCTCACTGGCTCAGCGTGCTGAAGGGATAGCCTCTAGAAATGCCGCTTTCAATCTGAGGTGTTGTAAAGAAGCCTTGTGTAGAGGCTCGAAAGGAGTGCCCATGAGTTTTGAGAGAACAATATTCAGTTCCCACGGGGGGGGAGGTGATCTTACATGAGGGAATACTTTCTTTAGCCCTTCTAAAAAATCTTTGACCACAGGCATTTGAAAGAAAGAAATCTGTGTGGGAGATGTTCTGTAAGTGGTAATGGCTTGGAGATGTACCTTTATGGAGGAAAACTGCAGACCAGACTTCGCTAAATGAAGGAGATAAGGTAAAATCACATGCTCTTGACCCAAAATTGTATAATGATCATTTTGGGCATACCACAAGTGAAACCACTTCCATTTGAAAGGATTTTCTGGTAGAAGGTCTTTTGGACTCTCTGAGGATGTCCATACAATACTGTGAGAGCCCAAAATGCCCATACTGGAGGAATTCAGGAGCCATGCTGTTAAGCTCAGCAAGGGGAGGTTAGGATGGAAAATCTGCTCTCTGAGCTTGTACAGGTGATCCTGTCTGCATGGCAACCTCTTGTGTGATGGGTGTAGCAGGCCCAGGAACCACCATGGTGAAGCTATTCCAGAACTATCAGATTCATTCTGGTTCTGGACTTGTACAGTTTGTTGATCACAGTAGGACTCAACTAAGTTGGGGGAAACGCGTAAAACTATTTCCCTCATTAGTCTATCAGAAAGGCATTCCCCTTCGACCCTTGTCGGGGAAACCTGGATGCGTAGTCTAGGCTTTTTTTGTTGTTATTGTCTGCATACAAGTCGATTTGCGAATGCCCCCATTCTTGAAAGATGTCTTGCACAATGTTGTTATATAGTATCCAGTCGTGATGTTCGCTGATATTCCAACAGAATCCGCTTCAGTGTTTTGGATTCCTGGCAGGTGAATGGCTGAGATTGTTAAGTTCCTGGCTATTGGCCTGTTCCTAATGGCCTGCGCTTCCAGTGATAGGCAATGAGAATGATTCTCTCCTTGCTGGTTTAAGTATTGCATTGTGGACGTGTTGTCTGGTTGGACCAGGAAAGAGTTTGCGTTATTGATGGATAAAAATACTTGAGGGCTAGGTGGACTGCCCTCAGCTCCTGCATGCTGATGTGATACTGCTGCTCCTTGCCCAACCACAATCCCTGAGTTTGCAGGAGGCCAATGTGAGCACCCCATCCCTGAAGAGAGTGAAGAGAGGCATTCGTGATGAGAGTTTGAGTGGGTGGTGGAAAGAGTCTCATACCAGCAGGTTTTGACATTGAGACTCCTATGGTAGCGATTGCATTGCATCTTGTGAGAGAGTCAGCTTGTCGTCCCAGCGGTCTGAGAACGGAGTCCACTGATCTTCTAGAGTTTGTTGTAGAGGTCTCATGTGCACCCTGGCATAGGGGACAATGAAAATGCAAGAGGCCATTGATCCTAGAAGAGACGCCACCTGTATGGCAGATGGATATGGGGTGTGCAGGAGATTGTAACATTTCAGACTGATTGTGGATGATCTCTCCTCAGAAGGATACACTATTGCATCCCTTGTGTCTAGAGTTGCCCCAGGTAGTTTAGCCTTTAGGGCTGGTGTTTGCATAGATTTCTTTAAATTGACCTGAGACCTAGATTTTGCACGGTCGCAATGCAGATATGATAACGTCTTTCCGTATCAGAACGTGAGGAGCTTTCTATGAGTTAACTGTCTAAGTAGGGGTAGATGAATATTCTCTTCCTCCTTAAGGATGCTGCCACTATGACCATGCACTTCGAGAATGTGCAAGGAGCTGATTTCAGGCTGAACGGTAGTACTTTGTACTGGTAGTGTTTGGATGCCACTTTGAAGCGCAGAAACTTCTGGTGTGTTGTGGCGATTGGAATGTGGAAGTTGGCATCCTGGAGATCGATGGAACACATCCAGTTCTCCTGATGGACTTCGGGGTAGATCTGGTGATGGGCAGGCATCCGGAATGTTTCTTTGCGTATGAACTTGTTCAGTAGTTTCAAGTCCAGAATGGGTCTGAATTCTCGTTTTGGACATTTTTTCCTCACTAGGAAAGAGCGAGAGGAAATTCCCCGTCCCCTTTGGGAGAGTGGGACCTCTTCCATGGCCTCCTTTCGGAACAGACAGGCGACTTCATTTTGTAGGACGACCAGCTGATGACAATGCTTTTGTGGCCGGGAAAGCAGAAGGAGGAGACTTGAATCAAAGTGAGCAACCATTCTGAACAAAATTCAAGACCCACTTGTTGCTTGTGATGGAGCTCCACTCGTCCAGGTGTTTGATGATACTTCCCCCAATTGGAGCAGTGTAGAGGACAAGGGGGAAGCGAGGGCTCATTGCTTGTCCGGTGTTTTGAAGAGGATGCAGGTTGACAATGAGCTCCTCTTCCCTGAGGTGGTCTGTGGGGATGGTAATGTAATTAGACCTGGTGCTGCTTTTTTGGAACCTAGTGAGGGGTTTCGACCATCGGTTGATAGGAACGCCTATCATAGGGCCTGTATCTTTATCTGAATCCTTTTTGTTTCTTGAGGCCCACAGCTTTGAGCGTATCCAACTCTGCTTTCATCGTGGTCATTTCGTCATCAACATGTGAGCCAAAAAGTGAGTTCCCAGTAAACGGGAGATTGAGAATCCTGTGTTGTGCCTCCGGTTTCAGGCCTGTGAGGCGAAGCAAGGAGGACCTTCTGGTACAGATGCCATGGGAGTATCCATGTGCAGCAAGGTCTGATGCATCCGAGGCTGCACTAATTACCTGGTTGGAGACTAGGCCGTCCTCATGGAGGTCCTGTCTGTCTTTCTTTGGTAATTTTTCTGTACACCTGGAAAGAAAGTCCCCGAGTGCCCTATCATAACTCACTAGCAAGGCAGAGGTGCTGGCTGCCTTCATGAAAGAAGCAGATGTGCTGCGCATCTTTTCCCCTATAGCGTCCATCTGCTTGCTGTCCTTTTCTGGGGGCACTGACGTTGAGGCAGCAACAGAGTGTGTTTTGTGAGTAGCAGCTATGATGATTAAATCTGGTGGTGGTTCATGCTTTAGGAATAACGGGTCCTGTTCTGTAGCCTTATATTTTTTAAGGATCCATGATGGTGCCGCTTACAGAGAAGCCGTAGTCGGGAAAATTTGCATCACTGGTTCTAGCAGACCTGGACCAGAGGTAGGAGTTGTCTTGATATCGCTCTGTGATGCAGAGTCTCAAAATTGACAGAGAAAATTCAGTAGGCACTGCAATGTCAATACTCAATTTTGATGCGCCTCTAATTGACACATCGTTGAATGTGATCAAGTCATCCACTGTCTGATAGTGTTGGCGAATAATCCCTCACACAGGAAAGAGAAGTGTTGGGCAAAAAGGGTGTTCTACGCCTGCTATGGTGCGATCTGGACCAATGAGAAAACATTTGAAACACTCCTGAGGCGGAAAGCCGGGAGGACTGCTCTCGATCTTTTTAAAACTGTCATTTTAACTTGTGTATTTTTAAAGAGCACTTTGCACCTCCTAAGCACCTACTGACCTGGTTGCAGTTGGGAAGCTCTAGCTCAGCGGATCCTAGCGCTGCTGCAGGTGGGGAACCGCGCTGCCGCCATCGCGCGCTCGATCCTCCAGACACGCCCACTCTCGAGGCCACGCCCACTTCGAGGCCACACCCCCTTTCCCCGGCCTTATAGTCGCGCTGATTCACAAGCGCGCCAAACATTTGAAACACTCCTGAGGCGGAAAGCCGGGAGGACTGCTCTCGATCTTTTTAAAACTGTCATTTTAACTTGTGTATTTTTAAAGAGCACTTTGCACCTCCTGAGCACCTACTGACCTGGTTGCAGTTGGGAAGCTCTAGCTCAGCGGATCCTAGCGCTGCTGCAGGTGGGGAACCGCGCTGCCGCCATCGCGCGCTCGATCCTCCAGACACGCCCACTCTCGAGGCCACGACTTCCGCCCCTATATCAATGCGCCCTTTCCGGACGCGCAGCGGGCGAACGCAGCGGGCGCGCCGGCATCGCGCCTAAGTCAAGCCCGTCTGCGCCCGTCCGCGATCGTACACGGTCCAGGGCAATACCCCATGCCCCTCGGGATGACCACATACGGTGGAGTAAGCAGGAATTACTCACCTTACGCCGCAATGTTGATGAGTCATGCAAGCATAATCTACGCGTAGAAGACAACATAGGCTGCGAACACTGCCACTTCTCCTATGACCTTGACAGGAACACGAACAGCATGGACTACACTCTGCACTGTGGACTGCTTAACGTGCGATCATTAAGGAAACATAAGTTAGACCTATATGATCTACTCTCTGAGACAAAATGGGACCTTATGTTCCTAACAGAAACATGGCTAGATAATGACTCTACATTTGATGCCCTTGAGGCACTTCCAGTAGGATATACAATACACAGACAGGACAGACCCATTGGCAGAGGAGGGGGCATTGCAATCGTAGTTCGAGAAAGCTTGCAATGCCAATTCGCCAGCTCCCCTATCCTGGATAGTGAGGCAGGGAGCTTCACTATTAAAGTGAATAATAGCTATACGCTAAAGGGCATGCTAATCTACAGACCCCCTGGTCCTATAGCCAAGTTTGAGGAAAGTCTGGTTGAAGGCATTATGGAGACCGCTTTATGTAACAATAAATTTTTGGTACTTGGAGACCTTAACTTACATCTCAATAACCCCTCAGACAGCATTAGTAAGAATTTCAGTCAGGCACTAGGAGCCCTCCAATTGACTCAAATTGTTAGTGGTCCAACACATCAGTTGGGTCACCTTCTGGATCCCATATTTGCTAACTGGGGGGAAGTAGAAGCCAAATCCCCTATTCCCATTCCCTGGTCGGATCACTACTTAGTTCCCTTCACCATTCGTATTCCTGGAAGTAGACCCCCGCAGCCAGCATTGCTATATCATCTTAGGCGGAATTGGGCTACTTTTTCCCAGCATAAATTCTGCGAGGCACTGACTAAAGGGGGGAGCCCGGGGGGGGATGACGCTGACACGGCCAACACTAATCTTTGCAATCGCATCACTGAGGCACTGGACTGTACCGCTCCTCTTCAAAAAACCAAATCTGGGAGCCGTGTTCAAAAAACAGCCCCATGGTTCAACGAAGAACTAAGAGCCTTGAAAACTGCACTGAAGAGACTTGAAAGAGAATGGCGCAAGACTTTCTCCAAAGAATCTAGAGCCACCTACTTGATAGAGAGGCGAATCTACCATGGCCTAATTAGAAAGTCCAAAACAGCATACTATACGCTTAGAGTCAATGAAGCTAGTAATTCCACAAAAGAGCTGTTTTCGCTCTACAAAACTCTTTCGAGCGGAAAATCATCCAGCGTCCCAGATGATTGTTCCCCCGAATCGTGCAATAAAATTGCTAATTTTTTTTAGAGAAAATAGCTAAAATCTACTCAGCGTTCCCAACACAGCCTATAACTGGGGCAGAATTTGTCGAAAGCCCTAGGGAATGGGGTGATAGACACAGACTGACCCACTTTGTTATCCCGCCTCCAGAAGATCTCGTAAAAATTTGCAGATCCGTGAGGTCGGGCTCTCCTCGGGACCCTACCACACCTAAACGTCTGGCAGATAGTCTGGTAGTATTAGAACCTTACATCAGACACCTACTAGACATGTCTTTTAGTACCATGACTGTACCTAAAGACTGGAAAAAGGCGGTGGTTCTACCCCTAAGGAAGAAACCAACCATTAGTTGGTTTTAATGCGTCCAATTTCACTCCTCCCATACCTGGCCAAAGTAGCCGAAAAATTGGTCAACTTACAACTGATGGATTTCGTTGAAAAAGCGGCATTATTACATGACACTCAATTCGGCTTTCGTCCGCGTCACTCTACAGAGTCCGCACTCTTAACAGCGGTGGAGGCCCTTCGTCAGGGGGCGGATGAGGGTCATACCATGGCCCTCATCCTACTGGACCTGAGTGCAGCATTCGACACTGTAGCTCATGCCAACTTGCTACAATGTTTGAATAACGGAGGAATATCTGAAGCTGCACTCCAATGGGTCCAATCCTTCCTGACTAGGAGAAGCTTCCAAGTCCGCTTGGGTGATCACTACTCGAGAGACATGGGTTTGGGACAGGGCGTTCCCCAGGGATCGTCCCTGAGCCCAACTTTGTTTAATCTCTACGTCTCACCAGTGGCTTCGATTGCCGTGAGTCATGGATTGAAAATCGTGTCATACGCAGATGACACGCAGTTGGTTATCTCCCTCTCACGAGTACCCGGACTTGCTTCGGACAGTTTCAAGGCTTGCATGCAAGACCTTGCTTCCTGGATGTCCACCAACTGCCTTAAATTAAACGGCAACAAGACAGAGGTGCTCGTGGTGGGGGGGGAGTCCTTCCGCTTGGTCATCGGCATGGTGGCCCCCTTGTCTGGGGGAGGCACCTATGCCCCGTCAGGAAGTCAAAAACCTTGGCGTATGGCTCGATGCTGACCTGTCTTTTGGACCCCAAATAAACCGAGTGGCGGGTGTTTGTTTCAGCGTTTTAAAAATCTTACGCAAGGTCCTTGCTCTCCTCCCTATGTCCGCCCGGAGAACACTGGTACACGCCCTCGTGACATCGCAACTAGACTACGGCAACCTATTGTACCTGGGTGCCACCTGTAAGGCAATAAACCGCCTCCAGGTATTGCAGAATGCGGCAGCCCGCCTCATCCTAAAAGTCCCTAAAAGATCGGATTCTAAAGCTGCCCTTCACACTCTCCACTGGCTGCCAGTAAGAAGCAGAGTGGAATTTAAGGCCCTCTGTACCTGTCACCGCATTCTCGCTCGGAAAGCGCCGTCACCACTCCAGAACCTGGTCATCAAGTATGCACCCTCACGTGCTCTGCGCTCTTCACACGGAGGTCTACTTGTGGTTCCTAGAATCAGAAAGGCCCGTATGGGTGGACGCTCTTTTCGCCATTTGGCGGCGAAGCGCTGGAACGCCCTGCCTCTTAATCTCCGCCTAGACCCATCGGAATCCAGCTTCCGGAAGAACTTAAAAACACACCTTTTCTCAAGATAATCGAGCCTACTCCTCACTACTGCTTGAGTTTTCAGGTGCAGCGCGGGGACACGCTTTCTAGCGTAACCAAGCGCTTTATAAACCTTCCTAATAATAATAATAATAATGAGATCATTGACCTCTGTAAGAAGACCTGGCCCTTGGCGACTTCGATTTTGATCTATGCCTCTGTGGTGATCTACCAATCTGCAGTCTTGGACCTTTGTGGAGACCACGGAGGAAGTTGCACATCTCTTTGGAAGCGTGGATGGAGAATGCCGGAGGAGTAATGTGTTTAGGTGATGGCATATGCAGTGACCCCGGAAGAAGAGTAAGTCTGCGAAAAGTCTGAGCCAGGGCTCTGAGGTGGAGGATGGCACCATTTACGCATAGTTTCCAACCAACATGGAGAGAGATTGATTCACAGGAGGGGCAGAAGCAGGTCTACCTGGTGCCAGAGACCCTGACTGCACTGACTCAGTTAGAAAAACTCAGCATCTCTGATGAGTGGGATAGGCTTCTTGACGTCGATAGTCTTTTAGAGGGGGTCTTCGATGTAGACTGTGGCCTTTCTGGCTGCTTTGACGTCGATTGGTGAAACCTCGACGTCAACGGGTGCTGTGAATCCTTGGGAGTATCCTTTGATGTCGAAAGATGTCTCGACGTCAACAGCCACTGTATATCCTGTGACTGTATATCTTTTGATGTCGTCGGGTGTTTCAACGTCGACTGCCGGTGACACTTTGACATCTATGGAGCTACCGATGAATGCCTCGACGATTATCTTGTTGACGATGGCCACTTCCACGACAGTAAAGTCTTACGGTGAGTGAGGCTTGAACATTGAAGCTGGTTTCGACAGTGAGTCTCTGAGGCCCCTCTCTACACCGACTTCGTTGCCGAACACACTGGAATTTCCCCCGATTTTGACCACCTACCTGTCGACATCGATGGGGATGGCATTTCTGATATGCCTCATGAAATCTTCCTGGGTATGCCGACTTCATATGAAAGGAGGGTTCTTTGGAGGAGGATTCAGATTCCCCACGACCTCTCTCTTGTAGGCCGTGCAGCCTGATCTTTACTCTGGCCTTCATAGTTTTTTGAAAACTTCTGAATATATCTTTCAGGAAGAAAAACAGTGCTCTGGAATCCTGGTACCTAAAACCGTCAAATGATCACCACAAAAGCTAGTGTTTTGAAAGAGAATTTCCTGACAAAATGTCAAACAAGCATTTGCAATGCATTAGGTCTCACATTTACACGAGTTTAAGCTATTGGCATTGTAAACGACAATGTCTATTATTTTTGTTTTTTAAAACATAAATAAAAGGCATTGTTATTTACAATCCCAATAGCTTAAACTCGGCTATATACGAGACCTATTTCATTGCAAATGGTTGTTTAAGTTTAAAACGGAGCGCGGCGCTGCTTCAAGGACACTGCGCTCAGTTTCTTTTTTTTTTTTTTTACTTTAACACTGAGCACGGTGTCATTGAAGCGGGCGCCACGCTCAGTTGTAAAGTAAAAAAACAAACAAAAACAAACAGAGCGCGGTGTCCCTGAAGCGGGCACCGCATTCAACATGATAGTTAAATATAAATAAACAGATAAACTGAGTGGGGTGTCCCTAAAGCGGGCGAAGCGCTCAGGATACAAATACAAAAAAATAGCATCCGCCATTGTCCCCATAAGTGCCCATAAACAAAATAGTGTTGACCCCCTAGATACAGCCGACTGTGTAACGTGCCAAGTAAAAGATCCAGTCATTATGGGCGGTGAGAAATGGCGAAAAGGCGGTAACAATAAGGGACTGACAATCCTCATAATGAATCAGAAGCCAGCATTTACCAAGGAGAATGACACCAGCCAATTAAAACTATGGGAGGAGAGTGGGTGAGGCTTCCAGGGCATACTCAACCACAGCATGCCTCGCAGAGCGAGCAGTGCAGGCGCGCTGCCGCTAGGCTCGACCTAAAAACAGCAGAGCTCAGTGCTCCAGGATTCTAACTTTAGAAGCCAGAAAAAAGAACTGGCCAAACTGTCAGATGTGAAGCATGATGGGATACAGAGAGTCCTGTGAGGTTTTAAAGGCACTGTGCCAGTTTTCTCTGTTATGCTTTAAATGTAGCCTATTGGCTAACAATGCCTCTCATTCCCATGCAGCCTATTGGCTAACAATTCCTGTCATTTCTCATGCAGTTTCCGTTCAAATAAGACTGTGATTACACTTTATAGTCCCTTTTTCTGTTTTACAGAGATGTTTGATAATTGTGAGATGTATCACTGAAAGGGTTTGGACATTTTTTTCTTTTGGAATATGTTAGGATTGACACCCCTAGCAGGCCCCGAGAGGATGGGTGTCCCAGTGTGTCAAATGTCTTCTGGAATTTGTAATAGTACGGATGCCCGCCGGCTGTATTCTGCATATGGATGGAATGTGAAGCGAAATAATGTCCCTGGGGCAAACAAAATAACTCAAATTCAAACAGATACCCATACACTCACACTACTCAGTCCCTGCAAACGGGGAATATACGCACACTAGTTCTATTACTAAAATTCCACCAGACCCAAGAGTGTAATATCAAAGGGCTTTATTTATGAACATAAAAAACATATTTAAAACATTTCCTATCGCAATAAAAACTACCAAAATCATGTAATCTCTAGACAGCATAAAAACCTAATGTACTTTAAAAACAGTTCATGCACAATGCAATGACTCAGGAATACAGTGAGAACAAATTTACTGTTTCCATGAAGTGAATGTGTGAATCATGAGAACAAAATATCTACTTACAATGGCATCACATTATATACAGAAAACATACATTAAAAGAAAATAATAATTACTAACAGGGAGGCCCTACTGCACAGTTCAGAGTACTGTTACACAGCCTGATCCAACGTTTTATGTAGAATTACTATTTTTATTATTACTTCTTATTTATTTTTGCGAAAATCCCTCTCGTTGTTGGATTCAGTAAGAAAAACAGCGTTGATGAGTTTCGGTGGTTATGGACTTAAAATCCCCACCTTCTTCAGGACAACAAAGTGTCTGAGGGATTGACAACATCCCTTACAGATAAAGTTACTTGCAGATCAAATAAAAAATAAGTGATGTATTGCTTAGTGGCGTTTGAGTCATATATTTAAATGTAAAACTGCCAGTATTTTTCCTTTCAAGTGTCTTGTTAAGCAATTCTAGTCCTCAATTCTGAGAATCAAATTTTATGAACTATATGTGGTGGGTAATAAGTTCCCAATCAATCAATCAATCAATCAAAAAGAGGATGCTCTCGATCCAAGTACGACCGGAAATATGGATCCTTTCCTTTCCTTTTTTTCACGGGGTGGGCGTTTTTAGGTAGTGGCCTCAAGCTCACCTACTCACTATTAGGATGGCCCCACCAGATCCAGGTAACTGCTGACGGAAGGAGCTCTCGAAGTGTGGCAGTAAGAAACGTGAGAAACTACGAACACGGGCCAGTTACCTGGATGTGGTACGACCTCAGAAACTGCAATAATGACATACAACTTGCTGTACATGGAATTGTATCCTTCAAAGGCACCAAGAAAGTTTTAATTTAACTGCATGTACCAAAGGTAACAGTTTGAAAATAACCAGTGACTTTGTAAGGACACGCTTTACACAGACAACAACAGTGCATTAGTGGAATGTAGTTCCCTCTAATGACAAACTAAAGAACAGTGTCTAAAAGAAAGTGGATGCAAGAAAATTCGACTGTGAACTGATTGAACAGTGCATCAAGTTGTTAAAAAATTCAGTGTCTTTATTGAAAATCTTTGCAAAATACCTTTTATTTTAAGTTTGTTCGTAAAATGGGAGGTACTTTACCATGCCGGTTGTCCTTCCGCAGTGTTGATGCGTGATGTTTTAAATACTTAGCAAGTGACCACTCATGTGTGAGCATATGATTAAGGCTTGTTGGGAGTCGAAACGCGTTATGCGGTTTGCTGTGCCAGGAATAAAAAACAGTTACTTATGGACTGGTGGTGGGCCTGATTTCACGTCACAGAAAGGGTTTGGATGTGTTTTTCATTTGGAATATTTTGGGACTGACACTCCTAGCAGGCCACGACCCGAGAGGATGGGCGTCCCAGCGTGTCAAATGTCTTCTGGAATTTGTAATAGTACGGATGCCCGCCAGCTGTATGCTGCATATGGATAGAATGTTCCATGGAAGGGCAAAGCAGCCCCCCCTGGCATGACCAGGGCTCGACAAATCTTAAAAATCGCACTTGACCTGCAGGTCTAGTGACTAGAATTTTCTACTCGACCTAACATCAACGTACTCGACCCACAAATTGGTTGCATACAAATTTTCTTCAAAACATTTGCAGCGCAGTTGATCTTTGACCAGTAAGACATGATAAAACATTTTTAGCCTCATTACCATTCTCACTGCAATGTTTTAAAAGTTACGAGCATGGCCTTGGATAAACACTCTCATCAGTACTCGGGTACACCACTGAACCTTAAACATACTAGAGTGCGGCCTCAGATAAACACTTAGCAGTACTCAGGTACACTACTGTACACTACACATACTAGAGAGTGGCCCAGGATGAATACTCTTAGCAGAACTCAGTTTCACCGCTGTACCTTTAACATACTAGAGTACGGCTCCGGTGGCTCAGCATCCTGTGATTCCGAGCGAAACACTTAATCTTTCCGTGCCTAACAAAACTGAGTGTGTCCTTGTGTAATGCAACTGGTGCTCATGTAAAGCACTCCAATACCTTCAGGTCGAGTAAGCGCTATATAAATCTGCAAAACAAAAACTCTTAGCAGTACTCGGGTACACCGCTGTACCTTTATACATACTAGAGCACAGCCTAGGAAAGGGCAGATCGCACCATGGCTTGGGACAGAAGTAACTGTATGACTGGAACGTTTTTACGGGCTCTTGCATTTGTATTTTATGTCCCAGCTATCAGACCAGGCATGCTGTGTAAGCACAACTAGGGCCACATAAACAAAACTGCCCTGCTTGAACGTGACATGATATCGTCATTTTCCATCACTCCTTTCCAGGTCGCTGACGTGGGGACCTGTCTGTCAAAGCGACGGTGAAGCCCTTCAGTGCGATTTCACACCATAGATTGTGATTACAACCTGCTCATACATCTGTTTCACTTCCTGGTGGGCTCCACGGCCTGGCCTTTCAACTTAATGAAGTCAGCGCCAGCCAGATCCTCCTTGTGAATGGCCGTGCTTCATACACAATTAATTAAAAATCCCCCAGGGAAATAAAAAGATATGCGTTTAATGTGATTGGTTGTACAATTTGGAGTGGACATATATTTTCGTTCCTGTCCACTTTTCTCCAGCCTCCCTATATTTTTACCTCTTATCTTTGCCAACCCACCCATTCACTCTTTCCTTACTATAGATTGTATTATGCAGCTTTATGCAGCTAAATATTTTTGTAATTAAAATAACAAAGGGAATCGTGGGGCGCTGTTTACCCTCTGCATCCCGCCGGTGCACACATGCCTTGTAGAGCTGGGTAATCCAACATCTAAGCTGTGAGAATACAAAATTTCCTACGCTTCCATCTGGCGCCTTGATGGTCACAGCAGGCAGCTTGTTGGCACCTCGCGAGCTACCACTGGATGAGGCACGTGCAGTGAGTGCCCTCTGGCCGCCCTCTATTAGAGTCCATGAATGCTCTGCAGTTTCGAAATCTCCAACCTTTTTCATGTGCCTCATCTAGATGTGGTTCTCTAAGCACTATCAAGCTTCTGATCACAGGCAGTTTGCAGTGCTAATGTGATCGCTCTCGTCAATTATAATTGTCTAATGCCTAATTTCTAGTTAACTAGGTTTATTTACGTTGCCGGTAAGTTTGTGCTTTTCCATGACAGAAGACTTGAAGTCTTATGCAATAACCAGCATAACAATAGCCCCCGCTGTGCGTCAATCGCCTTCAAAGCCACTCTCCCCAACAATCGGAGCAAGAACCCCTGACCCGCGGCGGTGTTCCCATCCAAGCGCACCTACCGTAGGGTCCCCCGCAGAGAGATCGAGCTGTCCTCGGCAGGTGCAGGCTTACATCACGGGCAGAGCTCCACTCGCAGGGCTCCCAGAAACATGGTTAAACACCCAAGGTGCAGGAGGAGAACTTCTGCTTCGCTAGGGCACCAGTGTCATTTATGGCCTGCCTCCGGTCAAGTGAATTGGGTACAGGGGTTGGAAAGGCAGTTTTCACGCTTCTCCGGCAGTATTTCCTGCTGCGGCTCATTGTAATCAGCCAATGAGAAGCATCACTTGACAGACGCCACCCAATCGAACTGAGATCCTCTCCACCTCCCTCCCCTGCCCCCTCCCCCCCTTTTCCGGTGGCTGTCAAAGATTTCCAACTTGAGTGTTCCTCCAACATCTTCCCAGCCGAGGCCAATAAACCAAAGTACAGCACGCTCCTTCTGAGGATTCCTAAGTAAATAACGCCGTGTGCTGTCTCGTAATTCCCCTTCCTCTCTTCTCCTGTAGGTTTTTATTCCCGAGAAATGGACTTTCCATTGCTCGGTTTCGCTTGTCTCTCTGTATTTATTCAGTGCGGTTTCTGCTGTAAACAGCCTGCGGACGGCGCGTGCCGTCATAACTCGAGCATCATCCCCGCACCTCTTGAAAGAAATGAAGTGAACCTAAGTCCTTGTTCGCCCTCTGCCAGACTGTAAGGAATGGGAGCGTATTTGTCGTCAGCCACTGTGGTCCTATTTGCTGTCGGGTTGAATGTTATTAAGCTTTAAATTCCGTGGGGGGATGTCATAACTCGTCTCTGTTTTATGACATAGCCCACATGTTCAGACGGCCTCAATCAAACGGTGTCCTCTTGCAGCCTTTAATATCGAGTTTAGTCACGGAGCAGTGGAACAAACACAACATCAGAACCATCCGTTAGTGTCTTGGGCATGACCGCGAGATTCTGTCCATGCAGATTATACATCCACACTGGTGCAGATTGGTTGATTGCCACGCGGGCACGTTCTGCTGAGGCCTAGTTGCAATCAGCCAATCAACACCTTTGCTTTTCCTGCATTTTGTCACAGCAGTTCCTGAACATTTCACCCAGCTGCCCTCTAGTGCCT
This sequence comes from Triturus cristatus, assembly GCF_964204655.1. NCBI lineage: Eukaryota > Metazoa > Chordata > Amphibia > Caudata > Salamandridae > Triturus > Triturus cristatus. The sequence goes on along the minus strand of NC_140593.1, from coordinate 817,231,034 downwards.
TCTACCGGCACAGCACTTTAGTACAGCGACAAAGCTCACTCGCCAGGCCGGTCAAGTAGGCCTGAAAACTGTCTCGCCCTGGAAGAAATTGACTCGCATTTGCGAGCGGGCGAGTACATTTTTCGAGCCCTGATGACATGAATCTGTTTGAACAGCCAGGGTTTCTGGAGGAAACTTTTCTTTCCCTTGCACGCCAGGGCCAGAATTAACTAAAAGAGGCACAGCACAAAGGAACCAAAGTGACTTAGGTTACAACAATGGAGTGGTGGTGCGATCTTGGTAACTGCAATATTGACATACAACCTGCCGAACATGGAATTGTATCCTTCTAAGGCACAAAGGAAGTATTAATTTAACTGCATGTACCGAATGTAACATTTTGAAAATAACCAGTGACTTTGTAAGGAAACGCTTTACACAGACAACAACAATGCATTATGGGCGATGGGGTTCCCTTTAATGACAAATTAGAGAACAGTGACCAAAAGAAAGTGGCTGCAAGAAAGATCGACTGTGAACTGATTGAACATGCATGAAGTTGTTAGAAACTTTCACTGTCTTCATTGGAAAAATCTCCATAAAATACCTTTAATTTTAAGTTGTTCGTAAAAAATTGAGGTACTTTACCATGCCGGTTGTCCTTCCTCAGTGTTGATGCATGATGTTTTAAATACCTAGTAAGTGATCACTCATGTGTGAGCATATGATTAAGACTTGTTGGGAGTCGAAACGTGTTAAGCTGTTTGCTGTGCCTGGAATAAAAACCAGTTACTTATGGACTGGTGGTGGGCCTGATTTCACGTCACTGAAAGGGTTTGGACGTGTTTCTCATTTGGAATATGTAAATATATATATATGTGTGTGTGTGTGTGTATGTGTGTAATTTAAAGTACTATGCACATTAAAGGGAATAGATATATATATATACATTTTTTAATATGATCTCCGATGTGGGTGAGACTATTCAATGCTCATGACTATTGATGAGGATCCCCTAGAAGAGAGCCACCATTTCCCAAATAGATGTACCTCATTGCGAGGTACTGAGGATGATTCCTCCCAATTCACAAAGAAGCCTTAGGTTTGCACAAGAAAATAGGTGATCTGTCAACATTGCAAACATCGTAAAGACTCTCATAGCAGATTTCAACCTGAAGAAAAATTGGCAATTCAGAGGTCAGACAGAGACAAAGCAAGAACGATAGAATGCAATTCCTCAATGGGACAGGTCTGTGCACTCAGCAGACTGTTTTCTGTCCCAGATAAATGAGAAGCACACGGACACAACCCAAGAACTCACCAGGTTAGAAAGCAAGATAGGCAGATTAAAAAAAATTATTATGAGGCTAAATAGCCTAAAATGGTGTGCAATGGAAGTAGAAGAAGGGAACCTATTTATGAAGATGGAGTCATCCTTCCGCAGAAGTGTTAATAAGCGACAGAGGTGAAGTGAGACTGTGAAAACTGTTATGTCTGCTTTAGCAGCAGAAAGGAACTGCACAATCAATAGCACAAATATTGTGTATAACACAGGATCTGTTTGTAAGTGGTTTGTGTGATGAAATGGACATGAAAAGGAAGTAATAGTACTGCACATTCTAGACTTAATATTTGGAATGCAACCTCATAGACCATGTACATGGTGAGAAATGGATCAACCGCATATTCTGGAGCATTAGAAATTACCACAAGAAGTTCCCATTAAACTACCATGGTTCGCATTAGTTCCGCTCTACAAGAACATACGAGCCAAGCTAAGACAACTAGCCAAGATGTGCCACTTGTGGATGCGTTCTGGAAAGGAACCTGCTAGAACACTGCTTATGTTATTATTCATTGTCAAGTCTTAATAAGCTAGCTAGCTTTATTCAGCATTTCACAAAATTACCATGGTGAGCCCAGGCCCAAACATCTGCCCAGTGCACTCACTCTAAACTCTGCTCCACCCTACAATATCTCTTGATCCCACTCCTACCAACTATCTCATATCACTAGAACAACGCCCAGGAAATGAGAACATTCACCATTTATTGAGAACACACCTATATGAACTGTCTGTTACAGCAGCCGTAATAGTCGTCACTAGTAATCACTATATTGCTATTGCGAATGTTAAGTCTTTTGGTTCTACTAAGATTCAAGCCTGTGGGCTGCACACAAACCTTACAAGTAAGCTATTAGCCAGCCCTCCTTAGCTATGCTACCAACAGGTGTTTCATGAACTGGCTATCCAGATAAACAGAGTATATCCAAATATGCAGATTATATCCATGTGCAAGGGGCCCTGCACCAATAATGTCCCTAATTATGACTTCAAACTTCTCTCCAAATTTTTGATTTGATATTATCCATGCGGTCCTGCTGGCATTCATATGAAGTTGGCCCAATTTCACAAACAGTTTAATTTGTCACACAAGTACAGCACTGGGGACTCTAGTTGAAACAGCAACATATTATTAACAAGTAAAATCCTCTTTATCCAAGGTTCTTAATCCTGATCAAATGTGCCTTGGATTTCATATTATTCACTGGATTCAGTACTGTGCTCACATACAACCTTGAGTTGAATTTAATTATGTAAATATCCAGACTACAAACTGTTCTCTGAGCTTAACACAATGTTTGGAACAGTTTACTAGTTTGCTTTATCTCTCATCTTCCACAGTTGCTTCAAAATACTCTTTAATCCATCTATTTAAGGTCTGTGTTGCAGCTACCAGCAACATTTCTACTTCACCCTTCTCCACAATGTAACCAGTAAGCAGTATATTTCTCAAGTGGACCTTGCATTAATAATGTCAACCCATCACTAAAGCCACCAGTCATTCACAATGCCCTCTCTATGGTCATTCAGAAGCCTCACACAGCTGAGCAATCCTTCTTAGCTAAGTATATTTAACCCGTTTTTAGGTTGAGCATTCAAGACCTCTTGTAAAAAACTTTAGTATATACTTTTATGTGTATGTACTTTGTGGGCTCTGGACATCAGCCCTAGGACTTGTCTGCTTCCGCTTAGGGAGTTTTTTTTTGGTTCAACTGCCTCTTGATACAAAACGACCAGTAGAGGTCAGTAAAATGCCAGAATTGCTTTCTGCTAAGGGACTTTCTTTTTTTTATTTTTCTGGCTACTGCCTTTATTTAACTTTCTTGATAGAAAACTACCGGCAGAGGTCAGTAAAATACCAGAATCACTTTAGCATTACTCAAGATTCCAGTCCATAGAAATTGTCTTTCACGAGCACCCGTAGACAATAATATTTTTTTCAAATCTTGTATTTTTCAGTGATATGACTACCAAAGGCCCTGATTTTATATTAAAAACAGAGCTTTGGACTATACCATTTCCCACTGAAAGGCAATATTTCTCTATGTGTTCCCATACCTGGTGTGTTAAACAGTTTGGTGCTTACTCCATGTTAAAGAACAGTAGATGTTTCAGCACCCAGGCTAATGTGCTGCCTAGCTAAATACATATAAGGTACCAAAGGCGAGACCGATTGCATTGCAAATGCTTGTTTACAATGTGTTGGGTACCCATCTAATGCCTCAAGAAAGATAAATACCATTTTTAAATACATTAAATAGAAGGACATATTAATCAATTGAAAATGTGTAGCCGTAAGGTCATCCACACTTTAGTGGCTCCCTCACTGAGTGCTCTGCATTAATGTTATGATATTAGATACGAATATTGGGAAACTGCTGACTATGGTGCCTTATTTAACAATATTGCAAAAAGTCTACTTATCTGTAGCCATTTTTCTAAGGGGTTGGTATCCTTCAGAGTCACATGCTTGAATTATTCCCAATAGTTGTGAGGTAGGATTACACAGTAGTGACCATGCGCTCATTTAATATCGTACCACATATAGCATATCCACCTCAAGTAAGACCAGACAAAGAGCCAATGAGGGGAAGAGACCACAACAACCCCCTTCCTTCCCCTGAGGCTTCAAAGCTAAGTCTTCACTGGCACATAGACAAACAGCTAACAAAAAGAACCCCAATGCATATGAATCTATGAAAAATGTCAAAGATGAAGAACTGGTGACAGGTATATAATGTTTTAGACTCCAGCAATGGATATTCGCATAGATTCAAAAGCTGGAATCAGGACCACCAAACATTTGAAAAGGTTCTATAGCACTGGCTGTACTACTTCCGTCTTAGACCTGGCTTAGGTAGGGAGGACAGAAAACAGTAATGTTTGATGGGAGGATGGGATTTCCATATTGCAGTCTTGCAGATATTAGTAAGTGATACTCCGGAAAAGGGTGCAGCAATAGCAGTCAGTTCATAGAGAGAATGCTCTACCTGCCTCTCAAAGTGGTGCTTCAGCTTTGGAATTGCAGAGGGTGATGTAAGCAGCAATGTAACAGGCAGTCTCCTATTTTGGCATGGTTGACCTTTAATGTGGTTACCAAATGGTACAGATATTTGATTTGCCTGCGTAAGTCTTTTGGTCTATCCATATAGACCTTGCAGTGATTTTACTATCCAATCTATGTAAGGGATTTTCTTCTTGCAATAACTTAAGATATGGCTTCTTGACGAAAAAAGTGTATATCTCGCTGACCACTTCAGTCATTATTGACTTTGAGATAGGATTCCTTGACAGAACAAAAACTTGAATCACTGACCTTTTTGTCAATATTAATACTAAAAAGAGGGCACTTTCTCAGGGTAAATCCTTCAAAAGGGCACAGTGTATTGGTCCCTTATTTCTTGCTAGAGATCTGGCCAGTCACGAAACGTTTTAAACAGGCCTGCATTTAGTTTTTGGATCACTGCGTGCTAGTTTGACTGTGTTCTGTTGTCGATGATTGCTGCCATGCTGACCATTATCAAAGAATATTTAAGAACTGACTTTGCCAAGAGTAGCACTTATGAAGCATTTAAGGTAATCTGCAAAAACATGGCATTTGGCAAGGACATTTTCAACTTCACAAGTGTTTCAGAAGTGGAGCGATGAGTTTAAAAGGGAAAGCGGTTGATAAAACTTTATCTGTTCAACACCCAGGAGCAAAGACAGAAAGCATTCGGATGATTCTAGTTAGAACACATAAGCTTTTCAGGAAGGTAAGGATAAGAATTGAGCAGAAACCAGATTATGGACCGGTGGAGAGAGTTGAAGTAGGGTGGATGGTGCAATGAAGGTCACAGGTGTTATGTTATGTTATGTTATATGGTTCTTATAAAGCGCCTATCACCACTGGTCTCTAAGCGCTAGACAGACGACCAACAACATAATACCGCCTCCCCAACCATCTGCCAACTCCAATTAGACCGAAGATGTTACCTTTCCAAACAGAAATGTCTTCAGTTTTTTCCTGAAGGAAAGAAGGTTAAATTCCTCCTTCAGGCTGGGTGGAAGATCATTCCAAAGTTGAGGGATGAGTACTGAGAGAGCACTACCTCCTTTAGTTTTTAAATTGAATCTGGGTTGAACCAGATTTGGGACAGTCCCAGAGCGTAAGGACCTACCGGGAACATACTTCCTCAGGCGCTGTTTGACATATTCCGGGGCATTGCCAAAGAGTGCTTTATGGGCCATGCAGAGGCCTTTGAAATGGACCCTAAGCTTCATGGGAAGCCAATGCAGTTTGCGAAGGAGAGTAGATGCATGTGAGCTTCTGGGAAGAGAGAAAACCAGTCTGGCCGCGTCGTTTTGCACGACTTGCAGTTTCCTCATCAGCTTCTGTGATAGGCCCAGATACAAAGCATTACCATAATCTAGCCTCGAGATGACAGTTGCTGAGACGATAGTCTGTAGCGTGGAGGCAGAGGTGTAACAGGAAAAATAGCTCTAGGGGTGAAAGAAAAGTATCAAACGTCCTTATCTCTAGTACATATTTTAGAAGTATTGTACATAGTAAGTATTTATCCAGATTTTATTCAGAAAACAGGGGTTGGAACAATTCCGCTTGCAGACGAAATACGTTCCTTAACTGCAACTACAGTTTGAAGCCATGGAATGATCCCAGCATGTGAATCTACAACAGATACCAACACTGGGGAACTGTAGTAACAGGCAAGTAGCATTTCTTCCCCAGCACTGGACCTTTCATAGATTCACATGCTTGAATCAGAAGAATAAGCAGTATCCAGGAAATAACCTATACACAACATGCATATCAGAATACTTTGGCATCAAGAGTATCAATAATAAGCAAGAAGATGCCCATCTTATTGGAAAAGAGAACACGTTGCCAATGGATGAATCTCTTGCAGACTCTGTATCCAAAGGGTAGTGTCTTGTTCGAGCGTGGCAGCTCTTCCATGTCACTGTTCTGCAGATGTTTAACAGGAGCATTCCAGGATAAAGTTCTGTTGCAGATGCAATGAATGGAATTAAATGGGTTTTTGAGTGACCAGAAATAAAAGCTGCAGCAATTCATTTTGCAAACCCCTGCTTTGAAAGCGGGCATCCTCTCTGGGATGACGAAAGACCAAAAATAGTGGATCTGACTGCTGGTAAGACTTAATACGGCCAATGTAAAATTTTAAGCATATGCTGACATTTTAACAAATGCAGTGCTTCTATGCCTTTGTAGTAAGATTCTGAAATAGTGCTTTGAGAATAGTACGTTGAATAAGATGAAAATTGAAACGAAGGTACTTTTAGGGTCAATCTTTAATTGGTGTGGAATTTGTACACGGTCTTCGCGAAAGCGCAAAAAGGGTTGTTCGATGGTGATGGCACAAATTTTACTGGCTCTCCTAGCAGAAGTACGCTCTAACAACCAAGAGTTCTTCCATGGCACACACTTCCACTTTATGTAGAGTTTGAAGGGTTCCCTCATTACCCTGTTAAGAATGATATTCAGTTCCTACGAAGGTGCTGATGCTTTAAAAAAGAAGACAAGCCTGAACAGAGCTTTGAGAAATTCCTTTACGACTGAAGTCTTGCATGGCCGTCTGGATTGCAGCTAGGGGGACTTACCTAGGGCATACTTGAGATCTGATTGTCCCAAGTATAAGCGATATGGCTGGATATGTAAGGCTGCACTGAAACCGAAAGCAGTCTTATCTTAACGTTACTGACAAAAACGTTTCAATTTGCATTTTTAGTTTCAGTGGTAGAAAAGCTCTGGCCTGTGCTAAACCGTCTCAGCACTCTTGCAAGATGTTCAGTTGTACAAACTCTGGGTGTTCATGAGCCATGCTGATAAGGTTAGTGATGCATGATCCCGGTGTAGGATCAGCCTGTTCCCTCTTAATAGGAGATAAAGGTGTGCTCATGGAGGGTGGGCGTCTGACAGATAGAGGAGATCTTTATTACAGTTGTCTGACAGAATATCGATGTAAAAATATCTCATGTGGAAAGAATATCGTGTCAAAGATATCAAGGACAAAAATATCGAGAAGGAAGTAAGTATAGACTTATTATTCTGAACTCCACATCTACGTACCTTGAAGATCTATATATCGTCAAGGTACATATTTGGGGAGGTAAGTATAATAAAACTTTGCTTACCCATAGAAGCTTACCTTCATGTTAGTTTTTCTATATGTTCGACACAATATTTTGTCCACAATATATTTATTCTTCAATATTTTGTCCGAACACTCCCTATACCACTGCTGGCTAGTCCTTGATGCCTGAAGCAATCTCTCTTGGCTTTGCTAAGCATTCTGTATACAAAGGGAAGTGGCAGAATGGCGTAAGCAAATGTCTTGAACAGTCATGAGATCTGTATGCATCACCCCTCGACCCCAAAAACCACTGCTTGCTAGTAAAGTACTGGAATTTCTTGTTAGATGGTGTTGCAAACACATTTTAATGCTTGTTGACCCAAATGCTGAAAGATCCTGATCATTACTTCCTGATGTAATTCCCACTCGAGGGATATAGTTTCAGACCTGCTGAGAGCATCAGCCCATGTATTGGCTGCCCTGAAGGTTCCTTCCTGTCAAAGACATTCTGTAATGTATCACTGAATCCCAAGGAAGGTGTGCTTCTTCCAAAAGTGAACAGGATTTTGTCCTCTCTACTTGTTGATATAAAATATGGTGGTTGTTCTGTTCACTTTCACTACTAGTGGCGAGTTTTGGAGTCTTGGAAGAAAAGCCTTTTCATACTGAGCTGAGTTCTGGATATTTATGTGAAAGTCCTTCTCCTAGGTAAACCAATGGCTTTTTACTTCCATTTCTATATTGAAATAGGCATCTAGCAGATCAGATCTAGAGAGGTCATAAGCTATGCTTCTTGATTTAAAAGCAGTACCTCTTGCAGAGTAACCATCCTGAATGATTACTTCCATAGTTATCTGGTGAGCGGTCGAAGGTCCAGTATAAGTTGCCATTCTTTCAATTTTTCTTCATTAAGAAAAACCTGGAGTAGAATCCTCTGCATCACTGGGGATGGGCTCACAGGCCTTCTTTTGAAGCACTATAGATGCTGGTGCGCATGCTACGAAAGATCTTCCGGTGGATCCCCACCGAGACCAGGAAGACGGTCACCCAGGCCCTCGTCACCAGCCGTCTGGACTACGGCAACTCCCTCTACGCCGGAACCACCGCCAAACTCCAGAAAAGACTTCAGCGGATCCAGAACGCCTCAGCACGACTCATCCTGGACATCCCCCGTCGCAGCCACATCTCCGGACACCTGAGAGACCTGCACTGGCTCCCGGTCACTAAGAGAATCACCTTCCGTCTCCTCACCCACGCACACAAAGCCCTACACAACCAAGGCCCAGGATACCTCAAAAGCCGCCTCAACTTCTACGCTCCCAAACGCCAGCTTCGATCGACCGGCCACGCCCTCGCCACCGTCCCCCGCATCCGAAGAGCCACCACAGGGGGACGGTCCTTCTCCTTCCTCGCCGCCAGGACGTGGAACTCCATCCCGACCCACCTCCGCCTGACCCAGGACCACCTCGCCTTCAGGAAGCAACTCAAGACCTGGCTGTTCGAGCAGTAGCGGACCCCCCTCCCCTAGCGCCTTGAGACCCTCTGGGTGAGTAGTGCGCTATATAAATGCTTTGATTGATTGATTGAGTGAGTGGCTTTCTGCAGAGGTACTTGCAGAAGCCTTTAGACAAACTGGAGTGCCCGTCCATATTTCACATGGTCAATATACTCTGGTCCGAAGAATAGCCGTTGAGAGTAAAAGCAGACATCCTACCTCCGATGTGGCCCGGAGGAAAAGGTGCTGGGCAAGATACAGGGCTTGAAAAGGAGGAAGCTGTGGCTGGTGGAGAGTCACTGTCAACTTGACAAGTCTTGTGTGATCCTAGCGGTGGATTTCTTTTGTGGCTGCTGTTTAGAATAGGAAACATAAGGTGGTGTCAGGATACGGGATCCGCTATCAATGGAAGCAGTGCGGATGAAGCCAGGATTCCTTATTGGCCCCTACCTTTGTTTACCTTTCCGACACCCTCTACTGCCGTTTTGTATGCCGGCGAAGATCCGTAGGGAAGTCCCTGCAATCCCTTTAATCCCTGGCAGCCAAGAGAATATGAGGAACGAGAACCTACCCCCCTGGTGGGAGGAGTTGACGGGGCAGAAAGCGAAAAGGACCTGGAAGAGTACGAGACATCATCGGCATTATCCTGGAGAACCGGAGAAGGCAGCTGAACGATGAGAGAAGCTGGGGAACAGCCCCAAGCCGAAGACGAGGACCGAGGCAGGATACCGGAGGAGGAGGAGACCTGCCCCAAGAACACAACAAGAGTGCCTGGAGGCCAATGACCCCTTGAGCCACCCAGCCACGTTCCTAGAGGAGCGTGGCTTACTCAGATGCGTGCTCTTGTCAGGGGCGGGTGCGGGTAGGTAGGAGAAAGGACCAGGTCCGTCCTAGGGGGAGACCCGACAAAGTATCACCCCACAAGACCTACTTAGGTCCCTTGCACTCCCCGCTCCTTGGTGACGGTTAGCGGCGACACCAGCCTGCATGTCGGGTGTTTGTCTCTCCTCACTCCCTTTCCTACAAGCATACAAAAAGCGGCTAGATAGCTGATATTTTTTTTGTGTGTGTGTGTTTCTTTTGGGGTAAACTCGGATCCTGCCTACCTGGAATTCTGTGGTGGAGCCTACTGAGTACCGAAGACGGCTAATTCCCCTATGGACAGTGAACAACTGTTTGAAATAACTTTGGTTGAAAAATCATACTGGAAATTAAAGCTTCTAGAACAGCCCCACCTGTTCTACCCTTTTCTTACCCCGCTACAGGTGGTCAGTTTGCCAGAGGTGAGTAGTAGGGCTGCCAATAGTAGTGTCTCTGTAGGGCGTGTTGTTGTTGTAAGGGGCAATGAGGCTGGTAGTAGTCCGTAAAGGATGTTAGATCACAGCACTTGCATCAGGAGGACACCTACTGCAGATACTGTAAAACACCTAAGGAGCGGGCTGTTCCAGTCTCTGATTTAATGGACTGTATGCCTAATCAGTGCACTTTTGGAAAATGTATTTCTAATCAAACAGCATGTCTAGGACACAATGCCGCACTTCAGGTCTGAAAGATGTTCATTGGAGCCATCCTTGTTGTCTACTGACTGCGCCTGCCACCGGTCTAAATCTTAAGTTTGCCACATCTGCCACATCAGCCACTTCATTTACCATGGCTGCTGAAGTTCTCTCTCATTCACAGAATATTACCGAAGCTGCTTTTCTTTTTTTCTTTTTTTTTTCTTTTCTCCAAAGACCTTTATTGCAGAGTTCCACATTACACAGCTTACAGCCTACAACCCCTCGGGCCGGCCGCGGAGGATGTACACATGCATTGCGTCGGAAAGCACACAGCCCTGTGCCGTCAACCCGGGGGTACGGCGGCGTTATAAGGTGCGAGTGTCTCACAGTTTAGAGAAGGATAGTGCAGGACTCATTTTTCTCTTTGGTACAACCATTCAACATAGGCATATTGCCAAAATGGCGTAAAGGCGCCTATCAGTCGAACTGCCCCCCTCCCTCCCCCCCCCCCCCCCCCCCAGCTAACTAAACACGGTCATCACGTTAAGCACCGTAAATCACCTACGTACCGGTGATGCGACCTCCACATCCCATTCTATAGCACCCGGAGCAACAAGAGCGTTGGGATTTTACATATCTCCTGAGCCTTCCCGTGCGACGGAAGGAGGCTCGCAAATGCCCCCCCTGAAATCATTCCAGTTGGCCCACACTTCAACCCACTTCCGGGGGCACCCTCTCGCTACATACACAGTCTTTTCCTGCAGCATACACCAGTCCATATCGCTGTGCCAATCCGACAGTTTGGGTGGAATAGGGCTTCCCCAGAGGAAGCTGCTTTTCTTTCCTTCTAGAAGACGGTCTAGATACAGGGCCAGGTCTGTCCACATTTGAAAGTCGGAGAGGCCTACTGTAGCTAGAGAATTAGCTATATTTATAGAAGTCACTGCCTAGGTCGACACTCTTTTCCCAAATTTGTCCATCTTTCAACCGTCTTTGTCTGGCTGGAGGGGCTGTGCACGACAAAGAGGGATTTCATGAACATCTTTGTGCAGCTTGCATTAACACTGAATCAGGCTTTGGATGTGCAGTTAGAATACAGGTTCATTATCAGTGACCCTACATTTTGTGTCCAGCCTGAAAACTATGGTTGATACTGAAGCTTGCAACTGCCTGATTTTTATGTCTTCATTCCAAATATGGTGTTCCATGGGAATCAATGTTACTGATTTCTGGTAGGTTTCTTTAAAAGTCATACAAGAAGCAGTCTATAATAATAGAAGTGGCAAGTCAAACCATTTTGGGACCCTCTCCCCTAAAGAGTAGAAACTGGCAATGTTATCGGAGGGTTATCCGCTTGTGGCTGGTTTAGTGCCTCGATAGTAGAAGCCAAATACCCATCACATTTACCAGTCATTGTTCTTGGCTGGTCATCAAGTCCTACCCCAACACAACCCTCGAGAGCAGTATCAGCCGATGAGTCTGTATGCATATTCAGTACGTGAGTTAGTAGTCGTAACTGTGGCAGAGGTGATAACAGCATCACTGTGGTGGAGACTGAGGATGAATCGGAGGTCGAGGTGGCTGTGTGTCCTCTGTGTGAGGTGATAATGGCAGCAGCCTGTTATAGTAGTCCAGCATCATATGGCAGCCTGTTATAGTAGTCCAGCATCATATGCTGCAAAATGTCAAACAGGTATTCCAACCACTGGTGTTTGCTGGTATTGATCCTTGTAATAGTCATCAAAGTGAATGTCATACCATGGAAGGTGATACGTTCTACGAATATTCTTCTTCCTCCTCATGGTAGTATATGTGTACTTCTTCAAGATGTTCTTAATGATGCCAGTCCCCTTCATCAGCATCACTACTTGACACTTTAGATAAGTTGGGTTGGGCTTGTGACTGTTCCAAAAAGCCCCTCATCTTGTGATTCTCCTTTAGTATTCAGCAGCTTAGCTGACAACTGAGAGGGAATCTTGCTTGGGGTAGTGTCCCCAGGAGTTAACGCCTGCTTTTCTGACACTGTATGTTAGAGACCAAGGGGCATATCTACAAGGCGGCGATAAAAAATTATCGCCGCTTTTGCGGCCGTTTTCAGTCGAAAAGCAGCGATAATTTTATCGCTATATCAGCAAGGTCACGCTATTGCGTGATTCCTTGCCTTAGCGCCTGTTTACTGAACGCGGCGTTACTTCCCGAAATAACTGGAGAAATGTCACTAACCGACATTTCTCCAATTATCAAGGGAATCGCTAACAAGCATAGCGATTAGAAAAGTAGCGCTAACCATGGTTATCGCTACTTTCCTTACGCCTGCTTTAGTTCTGACTTAAGCAAAAACCAAAGGAAATGATGGACGGAGTGTTGAACATTGCAAGCACTCACCCCCAGTCAACTGATCTGGGTTTAATCCATCACCGTTCTTTAGCCCACTCTGCCACCCCAGTTCAGACATGGCCATATGCAAATCAGTCTGACCCTGTGCCTCATGGGAACAGTCCAGCCCGAACTGCCAAGCCATGTCTTCCCTGGACCGGAAATAAGCTTCCTAAGACCGGTTTCTGGCATTTCAGCCGTCTTCAGCCAGGCTTGCTTGAATCCAGTGGCAAAGTGAGCAAGGGACTCACGTCTGAGCATACCCTGCCAACTTATGGTGAACAAAGCAAAAACCAAAGGAAATGATGGACGGAGTGTTGAACATTGCAAGCACTCACCCCCAGTCAACTGATCTGTGTTTAATCCATCACCGTTCTTTAGCCCACTCTGCCACCCCAGTTCAGACATGGCCATATGCAAATCAGTCTGACCCTGTGCCTCATGGGAACAGTCCAGCCCGAACTGCCAAGCCATGTCTTCCCTGGACCGGAAACAAGCTTCCTAAGACCGGTTTCTGGCATTTCAGCCGTCTTCAGCCAGGCTTGCTTGAATCCAGTGGCAAAGTGAGCAAGGGACTCACGTCTGAGCATACCCTGCCAACTTATGGCGAACAAAGCAAAAACCAAAGGAAATGATGGACGGAGTGTTGAACATTGCAAGCACTCACCCCCAGTCAACTGATCTGGGTTTAATCCATCACCGTTCTTTAGCCCACTCTGCCACCCCAGTTCAGACATGGCCATATGCAAATCAGTCTGACCCTGTGCCTCATGGGAACAGTCCAGCCCGAACTGCCAAGCCATGTCTTCCCTGGACCGGAAACAAGCTTCCTAAGACCGGTTTCTGGCATTTCAGCCGTCTTCAGCCAGGCTTGCTTGAATCCAGTGGCAAAGTGAGCAAGGGACTCACGTCTGAGCATACCCTGCCAACTTATAGCGAACAAAGCAAAAACCAAAGGAAATGATGGACGGAGTGTTGAACATTGCAAGCACTCACCCCCAGTCAACTGATCTGGGTTTAATCCATCACCGTTCTTTAGCCCACTCTGCCACCCCAGTTCAGACAAGTTGGCAGGGTATGCTCAGACGTGAGTCCCTTGCTCACTTTGCCACTGGATTCAAGCAAGCCTGGCTGAAGACGGCTGAAATGCCAGAAACCGGTCCCAGGAAGTTTGTTTCCGGTCCAGGGAAGACATGGCTTGGCAGTTCGGGCTGGACTGTTCCCATGAGGCACAGGGTCAGACTGATTTGCATATGGCCATGTCTGAACTGGGGTGGCAGAGTGGGCTAAAGAACGGTGATGGATTAAACCCAGATCAGTTGACTGGGGGTGAGTGCTTGCAATGTTCAACACTCCGTCCATCATTTCCTTTGGTTTTTGCTTTGTTTGCCATAAGTTGGCAGGGTATGCTCAGACGTGAGTCCCTTGCTCACTTTGCCACTGGATTCAAGCAAGCCTGGCTGAAGACGGCTGAAATGCCAGAAACCGGTCCCAGGAAGTTTGTTTCCGGTCCAGGGAAGACATGGCTTGGCAGTTCCGGCTGGACTGTTCCCATGAGGCACAGGGTCAGACTGATTTGCATATGGCCATGTCTGAACTGGGGTGGCAGAGTGGGCTAAAGAACGGTGATGGATTAAACCCAGATCAGTTGACAGGGGGTGAGTGCTTGCAATGTTCAACACTCCGTCCATCATTTCCTTTGGTTTTTGCTTTGTTTGCCATAAGTTGGCAGGGTATGCTCAGACGTGAGTCCCTTGCTCACTTTGCCACTGGATTCAAGCAAGCCTGGCTGAAGACGGCTGAAATGCCAGAAACCGGTCCCAGGAAGTTTGTTTCCAGTCCAAGGAAGACATGGCTTGGCAGTTCGGGCTGGACTGTTCCCATGAGGCACAGGGTCAGACTGATTTGCATATGGCCATGTCTGAACTGGGGTGGCAGAGTGGGCTAAAGAACGGTGATGGATTAAACCCAGATCAGTTGACTGGGGTGAGTGCTTGCAATGTTCAACACTCCGTCCATCATTTCCTTTGGTTTTTGCTTTGTTTGCCATAAGTTGGCAGGGTATGCTCAGACGTGAGTCCCTTGCTCACTTTGCCACTGGATTCAAGCAAGCCTGGCTGAAGACGGCTGAAATGCCAGAAACCGGTCCCAGGAAGTTTGTTTCCGGTCCAGGGAAGACATGGCTTGGCAGTTCGGGCTGGACTGTTCCCATGAGGCACAGGGTCAGACTGATTTGCATATGGCTATGTCTGAACTGGGGTGGCAGAGTGGGCTAAAGAACGGTGATGGATTAAACCCAGATCAGTTGACTGGGGGTGAGTGCTTGCAATGTTCAACACTCCGTCCATCATTTCCTTTGGTTTTTGCTTTGTTTGCCATAAGTTGGCAGGGTATGCTCAGACGTGAGTCCCTTGCTCACTTTGCCACTGGATTCAAGCAAGCCTGGCTGAAGACGTCTGAAAAGCCAGAAACCGGTCCCAGGAAGTTTGTTTCCGGTCCAGGGAAGACATGGCTTGGCTGTTCGGGCTGGACTGTTCCCATGAGGCACAGGGTCAGACTGATTTGCATATGGCCATGTCTGAACTGGGGTGGCAGAGTGGGCTAAAGAACGGTGATGGATTAAACCCAGATCAGTTGACTGGGGGAGAGTGCTTGCAATGTTCAACACTCCGTCCATCATTTCCTTTGGTTTTTGCTTTGTTTGCCATAAGTTGGCAGGGTATGCTCAGACGTGAGTCCCTTGCTCACTTTGCCACTGGATTCAAGCAAGCCTGGCTGAAGACGGCTGAAATGCCAGAAACCGGTCCCAGGAAGTTTGTTTCCAGTCCAAGGAAGACATGGCTTGGCAGTTCGGGCTGGACTGTTCCCATGAGGCACAGGGTCAGACTGATTTGCATATGGCCATGTCTGAACTGGGGTGGCAGAGTGGGCTAAAGAACGGTGATGGATTAAACCCAGATCAGTTGACTGGGGTGAGTGCTTGCAATGTTCAACACTCCGTCCATCATTTCCTTTGGTTTTTGCTTTGTTTGCCATAAGTTGGCAGGGTATGCTCAGACGTGAGTCCCTTGCTCACTTTGCCACTGGATTCAAGCAAGCCTGGCTGAAGACGGCTGAAATGCCAGAAACCGGTCCCAGGAAGTTTGTTTCCGGTCCAGGGAAGACATGGCTTGGCAGTTCGGGCTGGACTGTTCCCATGAGGCACAGGGTCAGACTGATTTGCATATGGCCATGTCTGAACTGGGGTGGCAGAGTGGGCTAAAGAACGGTGATGGATTAAACCCAGATCAGTTGACTGGGGGTGAGTGCTTGCAATGTTCAACACTCCGTCCATCATTTCCTTTGGTTTTTGCTTTGTTTGCCATAAGTTGGCAGGGTATGCTCAGACGTGAGTCCCTTGCTCACTTTGCCACTGGATTCAAGCAAGCCTGGCTGAAGACGGCTGAAAAGCCAGAAACCGGTCCCAGGAAGTTTGTTTCCGGTCCAGGGAAGACATGGCTTGGCTGTTCGGGCTGGACTGTTCCCATGAGGCACAGGGTCAGACTGATTTGCATATGGCCATGTCTGAACTGGGGTGGCAGAGTGGGCTAAAGAACGGTGATGGATTAAACCCAGATCAGTTGACTGGGGGAGAGTGCTTGCAATGTTCAACGCTCCGTCCATCATTTCCTTTGGTTTTTGCTTTGTTTGCCATAAGTTGGCAGGGTATGCTCAGACGTGAGTCCCTTGCTCACTTTGCCACTGGATTCAAGCAAGCCTGGCTGAAGACGGCTGAAATGCCAGAAACCGGTCCCAGGAAGTTTGTTTCCGGTCCAGGGAAGACATGGCTTGGCAGTTCGGGCTGGACTGTTCCCATGAGGCACAGGGTCAGACTGATTTGCATATGGCCATGTCTGAACTGGGGTGGCAGAGTGGGCTAAAGAACGGTGATGGATTAAACCCAGATCAGTTGACTGGGGGTGAGTGCTTGCAATGTTCAACACTCCGTCCATCATTTCCTTTGGTTTTTGCTTTGTTTGCCATAAGTTGGCAGGGTATGCTCAGACGTGAGTCCCTTGCTCACTTTGCCACTGGATTCAAGCAAGCCTGGCTGAAGACGGCTGAAATGCCAGAAACCGGTCCCAGGAAGTTTGTTTCCGGTCCAGGGAAGACATGGCTTGGCTGTTCGGGCTGGACTGTTCCCATGAGGCACAGGGTCAGACTGATTTGCATATGGCCATGTCTGAACTGGGGTGGCAGAGTGGGCTAAAGAACGGTGATGGATTAAACCCAGATCAGTTGACTGGGGGTGAGTGCTTGCAATGTTCAACACTCCGTCCATCATTTCCTTTGGTTTTTGCTTTGTTTGCCATAAGTTGGCAGGGTATGCTCAGACGTGAGTCCCTTGCTCACTTTGCCACTGGATTCAAGCAAGCCTGGCTGAAGATGGCTGAAATGCCAGAAACCGGTCCCAGGAAGTTTGTTTCCGGTCCAGGGAAGACATGGCTTGGCAGTTCGGGCTGGACTGTTCCCATGAGGCACAGGGTCAGACTGATTTGCATATGGCCATGTCTGAACTGGGGTGGCAGAGTGGGCTAAAGAACGGTGATGGATTAAACCCAGATCAGTTGACTGGGGGTGAGTGCTGGTACCACCGGTCACAGTGCGATTATCGCTGGATTTCCAGCGATAATCACACTGTTTTCCAGCTAACGCTTGCATTTCTATCACTTTGGAGATTAGCGTTGCTGATAGCACGCTATCTCCGCGATAGAAATCAGCAATAGCCGGCGATAATTATCCTAGCGCTAAGTGCGCTTAGCGATAATTATCGCCGGCCCTTGCTGATATGCCCCCAAGTTTCTCTTTAGTGCTGCTGACAGTGGTCTCAATGGTGTCGTTGGTGGGAGTTTTGACAACAACAGTATGTCTGTCAAAAAAGGTGTTGCTGTCTTGCTCTTTCACTGTACCCTCAATGGTGGATGTTGGTCTATTGTTCATCAGGCTGACGGTGATGAAGTGATGCCATCTGATGGCTTCTCTGAGGGTGTCGCTGATGGGAGCATCCTTGACAGTTTTTAGCAAATGTTCTCTTTGATGTGCACCCTGGAAGATAACTTGTATTCTCTACCTACTTTCTTGTCTGTTTTCTAAGAGCCCTAGATGGGAAGGGGCTTTTCTTTAAAAAGATTGTTCAATAGACACTAATTTATGAGGCACTCAATACTCTCCTCCCTCCCTCCTTGCTCCCTCCAGGCATCGCCTCGAAGGTTTCTTCCCTTCATGAAAACCGTGAACTCAATTCCCACCAGACGATTGCTGGTCACTGGCCTTTATCTTTTTAAAAACCACCTGAGTAAGTCCTTCTCAGTCATTTAGTGTTTTTGCAGAAAGTATCTGGTAAAAGTACTCTTTCAGCATTTTGAGAGAATAGAGACAATAGATACACCCAGGGTGTATGTCATCCCCAAACAATATATTTTTACTACATGAACTACCAAGCCCTGGGGAAAATAATCCAGTGGCACTGATGGAAGTAATACTTAGGAAATGGAAGTCCAAAACAAAACTGTGAATAGTCCAATAAATCAAAATCTCTGAGCAGAACTCTGAGAGGAACTCCCTGCCACGTGACTTGTTGAGAAATCGGAGGTAAGGAAGCTACCGAGGGAAGTGGAGATCAGTGCACTCTCACGTCACTGTCTCCAGTTTGGGTCTTTTTTTGTATGAGGTGACTTGGTTATGACAGGGTTTTTACTTTCTTTCAAAAGTAATTTTCTTTGTACTTCTACTGAAATGTTACTGTAGGACTACCAGCTCATGACAGGGAATGGATCAAGCATGTGAGTCTATGTAGAATTTATTGGTGAAAAATCAGATCTTTGGAAATCTCGGAAGGATCACACAATGAAGGATATTGCCCATTAATAATACACTGGTAAGCAAGTTCATTCTCTTCTCACTAGGTCTGTAACTCTTATTTTACTAAAGATTCTAAGACTGAAGACAAATCATTCAAGTATGTGAGTCTATTAAAGATCCAATGCAGGAGAAAGGAATGCTATAGAACATTCTTAGAATTCTTATTCTTTTGGGATAAACATTCTGAAGCACAATATTTTAATCTCTGCATTTGTCACAAACTGAAATAATGGTTCAGATAAGAGTAGAGCATATCTTCACCCATGTTGTTGAGACTTGGTCCAAAGGCACATCTTCAGACAGTAAATCCTTCCTTTTCTTTTCCCTCACTGTTTAGATTTCAATTACAATTTCTTTGAAACAAAGTAAACAAGACTAGGTGAATAAATCAAAACTTACCATGAGGTATATATGGTCCACTGCCATCTGTGGGGAAATGAGGAGGAATATAGCCGGGCTGAGGAGTAGCTTCATAAGGTGGTGGTCCAAACTCTGGAGGCATCATTGACATTCCCTGGGGTTGAGTCACAGCAGGAGAAAGTCTCCCTGAAACAAAATGAGAACCTGAATGAAAACAGGCAATGGCAATGCCAATAAGCCTGGCTTGTAACTGAAAATGCCTCTTCAGTCACTGCCTGAGTTTAGACATTCAAATAGTCATCATACATGCAGCCTTGACTCATTCTAGCAATCATGCATTTGTTCCTCCGCCACGGACTCATTCCTGCATTCACACAATAAAACACATTGCCATCTAAATATGATGGCATATGCTTGCAATAAAAATATTATTAACATAGCAGTAAGCTGCAGTTTTACTATGGTAGTACTTAGTACTACTTATTACTATAGTAGTATATTACTAGTATTAGTATCACTATAGTGGATACTTTATCATTGCTTTAAAGCTCCAGAATGGCAATGTGCTAGCCATTTTGGAAAGGAAAACAATGATACAGTGTGGAACAATTGCTTGCTGGTTTAAAACCATCCACAAATCTCAAAATGTAAATTCCCTCCCTCGTGGACCTCAAGCCTCAAAATGTTAATGTGAGTCAAAATGTGCCATAAGCAATAAAGCCCCATCTAAGTAGTCATAAAGACAAATGAAATGTCTCTAGGTTAAGGATCACTATGTGCTATCTGGGTAAACGTAGAAACGTACACAGCAATAGGCTGAACCTATCTTTAGAGCTCTCTGGAAATCACACAATAGAGAAGACACAGGATGATTATCTAGAAATTACTCAACTAAGATGTGACCAGGTCCAGGTCCTTGAGGCCTACTGATCCCTGAGAGATCACATCAGCACAGACTAAGGCCAGCTATTGGCAACTACGCACTATGAGAGGTCACACGCCAGAGCCTCTAAACTGAGACTGTATAGGAGATCTCAGATCAGCACTAAATGCAGCCATAAGTAAACTAGGTGCTTCAGGGAGATTGCAAATCAGCATGTCTCTTGGCATCAGAGATGACCGTAAATAACTGACTGGGCAACTGCATTTACCTGCAGGATCAGGGATGCCATATTTGTCTTCTAATAAAGGTGCAGATGGTCCCCCAGGGTACGGGGGAGGTGGATCACGGTCACCCGACATGATTTTCTTTTAATGGCTGCCTGCAAATAAAAAGCAAAGGTTACATACAAAGGCTTTGTCAAGTTTACTGCCACATCTGTGCCAAGAACCTGCCAAGACTGTATCTTGTGCAATTTCAAATGAGTATAAGCATGTCATTTATCCAAATTCTGGGTTATGGGCCATGTGGAACAAGTTACTTACCTTCGGTAACGTCTTTTCTCGAAGTGATTGTCTCTAACCTGCTATTTCTTCCTCTTGTGACTCTCCCCAAGCACCAGACTGGGTCTGGAAACATTCAAAGTTAAAATTCCTCTGGGCATCTTTAGGTTGCAATGTGCGGCTCCTCCTGGGATCCGTCCAGTTTTGGATGTAATGCTGAAGCCTCTACAACTGTTTACAACTGCACCACCTCTGAAAGCTGACGTCAGTTTCTTTCTGATCTTCATGCACAAGATCAAATGCGGAGCTAATAGAAATCAGAACAGCAGTGTGCAGATCTGGGACTAGGGATCTTATGAACAGACTGTAAGAGTCCAATACAAAGAACAGAGAGGTGGGTGGGTCTGTGAGGAATCTGCGGTTAGACAGTTACTACCAGAAAAGGCATTATCAAAAGGTAATAATTTGTTCTTCTGTTAGACGCTTCCAACTGCAGAGTCCTCACTTTTTAAATAGATAACAAAGCACTACCTACCCAGGATGGGATCTGTAGAATGGCTCATATCAAGATGTCCTGCAGGGCAGATTGGGCAAAGTCACCATTCCACCAAACCTGGTTGTCCAGACAATAGTGCTTAGTGAATGTATGGAGGGATGGCCAGGTACGGTAGAAGCCTAGTAAATGGCCAAAACAGTCAGCACGTGGCATGGGGTCTGGTGGCAGCTTTTGTTCTGGTGAAATAAGCATGTAAACCTTCTGGGTGCTGCTTCTTGACCAACTCGTAGTAGGTTTAATGCATAATACAATCCTTGAGAGATAACCCTCTTATGCATTATTTTGCCATTTTAGACTCCAAACGGACATAAAGTTTGTCATCCATCCGGGAACCTCTGGTCTGATCTATATAGAAACTCAGACTTCTTAAGGTCCAGATGAAGGGGCCATTCTTCCTTCTTGGATAGCTTGTAAGGAACACATACAAAGGCTGAAAGGTAACTATTAACTGCTGCCACAGCAAGACCTTGCTGGCCTAAAGATAGACAAAATAGGAGAACATCAGACAAATGTGCTATCAAGGGTTGGATGTTACGGGAAGAACACCAGACAACAAACTTCTTCAGTGTTCTCTGTAAACAGTTGTAGTAGATGGACATCAGGCTGCCAAGATAACAACTACCACTTTGGGAGGAAGATCAAAGGCCATTATTTGTTACCACTCAATTTCAAAGCATAGTGGTGTAGGCTGTTTAAGCTTGGGTGCAGGACCTGGCACTGTTACGAGAAGAGGTCCTCAGGAAGGGGTAAGCATGACCAGAGGACAAAAGCTCATGGCCAGAAATTAAGAGTACCACACTCTCCTCACCCAGTTTGGGGCCACGAGGATGACTTGGGCATGGTCTTTCTTAATCTTTTTCAGCACTTTGGGTGGGAGAGGTCGGGGCATACAGGAGTCCCGAGAACCTGTTGAGACAGAGGGCGTCTCTAAGCAGTACTGCCTTGGGGACTCCAAAGCACAAAGTTCTGGACACTGCACTTTCACTGCAGTCGTGGATAGATCGAGCATGGTTCATCCCATTGCTAGATGATGCCCCCTGCCACTTCCGAGTGCAACTGCCATTCGTAATTTGCTATGCAACGGCAGCTGAGCTTTACCCAGGTATTTAAAGATCCTGTTGGGCGCTGGGCAATCAAGGAAATACCATGAGCGTTCAGCCACTTGCAGACGTATAGCCTACTTGGCACAGGACCCACGATGCCACACCATCTGGTTTATTGCAATATCACATGGATGTAGTGTTGTCTGTGGGAACCTGAATCCATTCCCCACTGATGGCCAAGAGCAATGCATTCAGTGCCAAGCGAATTGCTTGCAACTCCAGCAGCTTGGCATGGAGGCGAGTTTCCATCAGAGACCAGAGTCCTCCAATCTCAACCTCTCATGGGTGGCCTCCCCAACCGAGCAAGGATGCATCTGTCACAACTGTTAGCTCTGGGTAGGGTAGGGACAAGGATCTGTTGCTGGTCCAGTCATGGTCGAGCATCCACTACTGTAAGTATTTCGCAGTTTCCTTCGACACCTGGATGAACTCCAATAGGTCTCCTTGGTGCTAAGCCAATTAAGACTTCAGATCCCGCTACAGAGCCACATGTGCCACAAGCATAGTCCACGAGTAGGATGCAGGAGGCCAAGACAATGAGAAACCACAGAGCCGCTCTCACTGGGGCCCAGGTCAAGGGTTGGAACATCGGGATCATATCCCGAATGTCCCAGACTTGTTAAAGTGGAGGAAAAGCTTTGAAACGCACTGTTTCCAGGATGGTGCCAATGAAGGAGAACCACTGTTAAAGAGTTAGGTATGACTTTGGCATGTTGATGGAAATGTCCAACAATGTCAACAGGTAGACTGTTGTCTGGGGTGGCTTAAGACTGCTTGAGACAAGTCTACCTTCAGCTGCCAGTCGTTGAGGGAAGACTAATTTTACCCAATGTGCTGCAACCACCACCATCACCTATGTAAACACTCAAGGTGCACTGGTAAGGCCAAAGGGGAGCACGGAGAATTTAAAATTCTCCTGGCCTACTTGAAACGCAGAGATTGATCTCATTGGCAACCTTATTGGTGTATATTACAAATTGTAGATTTCTGAGAGTTTGTTTAATCCATCAATGGCAGTATTGTATTTCACAATTAACATGGCTTCTCTTTGCAAAAGTATCCTTTTCGTATCTCCTCCTCGAGGATTGCGCTCAATTTTTGATAGAATGGTCTTAAAATTCTGGAGTGCTTGCGGATGAATCTGAGTTGATGGTAACACGTGCACACTTTTTCTTTTGTTTTTTAGCTCACTTTCCGGGTCCTGAAGATATCCCTTAAAACACAATAGGGTTTGAAACGCGTTGACCAGTTGCTTGTGTCCAAACAAGTATATTTGATAAATTTTGAGTATCAGGTCTACAGTACATTATGACAATAAATGCGTTTGAATTTCATTTGACCTGAATACATAACTGTTTGGCCAGCTTTTCCCTGGATCTGTTACATCTTAAATTACTATTGTGGTGTACTTTTTAACCTTTCCCTTGGGTTTCTTTCCTTTCGTTTTCTAGTGTTTGTTGGAATCCGAGCTTGCTCACATCCAGTAAAAATGTTTTTAATTGTGAAATGTAATGTATTGTTGTATTTGTTATTGTAAAACGTATGAGCTATATTGTTGTACTGTCTTTTGCGGTTCAAAAAATGTTTGAAATGTTCATGAAATAATAACATGAACTGATTCTCGTTGAAATAATTTCTTTAAATAAGGTCAAAAAATACAAAGAGCAAAAAAAAACACCGATTTATTTTTTCAATCACAATGAGAGTCACGTGTGATTGCTAAAGAGTGTTGAATAATTATCAGTATTGGCAGTTGTTTTCTTGAATTGATTATAGATTGGTCCTGCCTTACTGAATAAGGGCCAGAACCCTTTATTGATTAGCAATGTGGATTTGTATGGCACAGCTTATCACTCTGGAGGGTATCCAGTCGCTGGAGCAGGAGTGTAGGTCCGGCAGTGCTCCTAGTTGTACAGCCAGGTCTTCAGTTTCTTCAAGATGTTGAGAAGTGGAGTGGCAGTCATGATGTATTGAAAAAGTTTGTTCAGTTTTTTGAAATAGGTATTATAGTAGTGATGAGATAAGAAAGTGGTGTTTGAATGTCATTTATACGATTTCTGCATTTAATTGCTAAAGCCCAGTAAAATAAAGCAGCACACAAGCCTTCAACATCACTACCGCCACGGTCAAGCTTGCACTGCTGTCATGTCCCTGGCATTGTATCTGGAGGTCTCTCCAGAGCTCGGCACAAAGAGAAAAGTATATATAGATGTATTTTACCAACATTTTTCATCATTATTGGTTTACCTCCTACCTTCACTTTTGGGTTGAGGATCAATACTACCTGTGTGCAAATTGTTACTCCATTACTGAGCAGTAAATCATTCATGGTTTACATGTGAGTTCTTTTACTCATTTCTGAGCTGAGGAGCAAAAAGGAACGCATAATGGGGCAGTTCAGTATTACCAAAAAAGGGCAAGGACGTCTCTACCTGATGCCTGTGCCTTCATTTCCAGTACAGGGTCCTGACAGTAATGTATACTTCCAATTTCAAGCACTGAGCCTTCTACAATATCTTTTCAACAGGTGTGTACAGAAAACTGCTCCTATGGGTGTTCTGCACCTTTATGACTGAGGTGAGAACTCTACGGAAAGTAAGGGTGTTTAGTGTTGGCAGTGCAAGGTAAGTAAGAGTACAATGTTCTAGTTCTCTATAGTTGAGTCGAATACTTTTTCCGTTCTTGTGATTTCGGAAACCGTTGTTTACAGCGGATGGTAAACAGAATCCTTTTCTTAACCCCTTCAGCGCTGCGCGGATTCCCCCGCGGTGCTGAAGGGTTCGAGCGCGGGCGGGGCCATGACGGAACGGTTCCGTCATGAGCACAGCTCAACCGATGCTCATGACGGAACCGTTCCGTCATGGGCATGGAAGGGGTTAAAAGCCCAACTACTAAAGAGCTCCTGAAAAGAAATTAAAAATGTTAGTTACCACAAAGAGAAAACCCTAAAGAGAGAGTAATTCTCAAGCCTATTGAGAAGCACTGTCACAAAGGGGACAAAAAGGGATTAAACAAGGACATTAATTGCTACTCCAATAGTCAGCAAGGTTTCCACAGTACCCGACTTGATGTTTTTATTAACTTTCAGACATTAGCTCTTGTACTGTATCGGTTACTTTAAATAAGAGATCCTCTTCCTGTTGATTACTTCTACTCAAATATTTATATGGTGCTATCAAATCCTTTGCAGACTCATGTTTAAAAGGCTGAACAGATTACGTCTTCAGTCTTTAGCTACTTTAAATCCCCAAGCCCATTCAGAAAAATTTACTGTCCCCTATTTTCAGAGGTTTTTTAAAATGTATGCTCAACGTGTGGCAGACAAATCTGATCATAATATTGTAAGCACAATTTTAACCCTATCAAGTGCTCTGGATCCCTCAATACCTCTCATACAAAAAGATAGCATTATTCACCAAAAATGACTCTCATACGCTGAGCCTATTAGGGTCGCTTATAATACTGACTCAATTGGACAGCTACAACTCCCAGTGTTAGGACTGGAAACTGTGCTATAAAAGCTGAAGGGTGGCTTCAGGCCACGTGGTATAAATCTCATGTTTGCATCACGTCAGTGAATAGGCTAAATCATTACATGGACCCTGTTAAATTGGGAAAAGTAGGAAACCATATTAAGCGGAAGATCTTATTTAGAGTATGGTGTGTGGCCGCCATCCGTCAGTGGGGGGTCTAAGGGTTGGTGGAGGGGGTTTATTTTTTTTTCTTTTCAAGACTGTCAGGGTGTCTGACAGTCCCAAGCTGAAAAACATGTACATCAGACTGTCCGCTCTAAATAGGGTGGACAGTTTGATCGTGCGCCTACACCAACGGCTCCAAATGTGTTCAGCCATTTGTGTAGGGTTTCTACCAGTGTATCCAGGGGAGGAACCATCATCAGAAACATGAAGGTCTGGCCAACTGTAAATAGAGCAGGCGGACAGGGTACTCATTACTGGTGGAGTATCCTGTCCACAAAACCTAGACCCCGCCCTAACGCTACCATCATTTAGTACAAGTGAGGGCCACACATATATATATAGGCTAATGTATGTTTCTGTTCAATCAGAACAATTTGTGAACAAAAAACACGCAACATTAACTGCAAAGACATAAAAACGTCTCATGCAGCAGCAATTCAAATATAAGCATATCAAACACTGAGCAAGGGCATCAGAAGAACACATTTCCCAGAAGCCTCGGCACGATGACGTCATGACACGCGTGAGACATCGCGTCTTAAACGCATCCAGGGCGGTGAGACGCTGCCGCTTACTTTATCCGGAGGGAGCAGCGCTGCATGAAGAGGCTGGTAAGGGTGCAAAAGCACCGACCCTTGTAATTCCTGCACTTTGCTCTGGTCAGCGCCATGCTCCGATTCGTTTAGTGGCTGTGTGGGGGTCAAACTTACTCTGGTGGTGCCCCGTTGGCGGAACAGTTTGCCGGTTCCTTGCGGAGCACACATTCTCGTTGAAGCCCCACTTTTGTTCCTCTCGCGGAGAAGAGAGGTGAACCTTGTTCCCGGACTCACACTTTGGCTTGCCTCTGTACCTCTTGGTGGTTGTGGGGGGGCAAGCACTCAAAAATCGTTTTTCCCTGTTGGCGAGCGATCAGTAGCTCTTGCAGGGAAATCGCCTGTTGTGTCCTCTAGTGAGGCATGATTGCCTAAATCGTTTTCCCCTGTTGGCGAGCGATCAGTAGCTCTTGCAGGGAAAACGCCTGTTGTGTCCTCTAGTGGGGCAGGATTGCCCAAATCGTTTTTCCCTGTTTGCGAGCATTCCATTGCTCTTGCAGGGAAAAGAGAAGTATTGATTTAATTGCATACAAACTCCTATTCATTACTCACCGCCAAGACCTACTATTGACATTGAGGTATCACGTTTATTTTGGCATATAAGTGCTGTTACCCAGTAGATCAGTTCTTGAAACGTGTTGGCACTTTTTTCAACATGGAGGAATTTGAGTAAACTTGTTGTGACATGAGGGATTTGCATTGAATCGTATGCCCCACGCACACACTCTAAACATTTTCCCGTGTTTGGCACATGTTTGGCCCCAGAAACAAGATAGCAATAAGAGTATTCTAGTTTCTGATGTTATGATGCAAAAGTCCAATGTTGTTGCATATAAATGTGTTTGTATATAAGTATTTCATGCACTGTCTATTGTAAATCGTCATAAGTATTTTTCATGTTTTGTATTAATTTGAAAAATGTGTGTCTCTTTACTTCTCATGCAACTAAAATCTTTTTAGTAAAATACAAAGAATTGCAAAGAAAGGAATGGTTTAATGAAAATTCCATTCAAACTGAAAAGATAGTGGTCTGTTTGTTGCTCAAAAATAATACGAGCATAACGTCAAATGGAGCCAGGTTCCTCTTTTTGTATTCAATTTAGTACGCCCCTACCTGGTTCTGGTCCTTTGGGCCTATCCCCCCCTGTTTTTGAAGACTTTTAGAAAGCTGGCATTTTTTGTCCTAACCATTTGGTGCCTGTGTCCAGGATCACATGACTTGAACAGTTGGCATTTGTGTATTCCTCCCAGACAGTGAGACAAACGGGGACGAGATGTTGACAGGATAAAAGGGGCAGAGTTGTTCTCTGCACCACTTTTACATTACAAAGGAGCTGCCTCAGCAAAGAAATTCTCACTATTCTTTCGTCACCCAAGACCCCCTGGAGACTGGGCAGGGAGGAAGGAAATTAAAAATCCATGTGTGGGGGCAAAACTCCAAATGTTTCTTCAACTGCAAAGCTGGCATCAGGTGTAAAAATAGGAGCCTTAAACCCACTCTTCAGGTCACTCCTGGACCTGCGTAGAACACTCAGAAGGTCCGCCCTGCACTTCAGAGAACAGCCCTACTTCTTGAGACTTGCTTTGTACTTCAGGTGACTACCTTGCTGCACCCAGAGGACAGCACTGCTGCTCAAAGCATGCCTTGAACCCACCGTGGACTGCTCTGCAGCTTGAGGATTGCCTTGCTGCTAGATCTCAGGACTACCGGAGTGACTCCAAGGGCTAGGTGGTTAGCCTCCTTGTCTGAGTTACAGAGACACAAAAACCTCCAACTAATTGAACCCTGGACCCTGCCTAAAGAGACTCCTGTCCATCAAGTGGTGCCTATCCAGTCCTGGACCCGTGGAAGAGGTGCTGAACGTGCCCAAACAAGCGAAAACCAAAACGTATGACTTGAACAACATTCGGCCAAAAAGTGCAATGAAAATGGGCACAACGCTGGGACCTACCTGCTTGTCGATCCACCCAAGTGCATTGTTGGTCCGCCTGACTTTGCTAGAGCTCCCACTACTTTTTTCTCCATGGCATTAAATCCTGCCTCATGGAGCCCTTGTCAGTAATCCCTACATTAGGTGCGGTGCCTTCTCGGGCATCGCGGTAGGGATTACAATGTCCCTTTCCGCCTGCCATTCCATGGCGGTTCGCCCACCAGAAAAAGGCAGGTGACTTTTGGTGCACCTAGCAACCCCCCTTCCTTCCTGGCCCTCCACTATAGGGGCTGCCTCACCGCAACATCCCTGGACCATGTGGCAGGCACTGCATGATGCCTGCCACACAGTGCAGGGATGTTTTTAAAGTATATATTTTCTATTGTGCTGCAGCCCGCAGCACAAGCCAGAATAGAAAATATACACTTTGCAACCACCATGAAGGCGGTCGCATTGTAATGACAGCAGGGGGACCGTCTTAAACGCATCCAGGGCGGTGAGACACTGCCGCTTACTTTATCCGGAGGGAGCAGCGCTGCATGAAGAGGCTGGTAAGGGTGCAAAAGCACCGACCCTTGTAATTCCTGCACTTTGCTCTGGTCAGCGCCATGCTCCGATTCGTTTAGTGGCTGTGTGGGGGTCAAACTTACTCTGGTGGTGCTCCGTTGGCGGAACAGTTTGCCGGTTCCTTGCGGAGCACACATTCTCGTTGAAGCCCCACTTCTGTTCCTCTCGCGGAGAAGAGAGGTGAACCTTGTTCCCGGACTCACACTTTGGCTTGCCTCTGTACCTCTTGGTGGTTGTGGGGGGGCAAGCACTCAAAAATCGTTTTTCCCTGTTGGCGAGCGATCAGTAGCTCTTGCTGGGAAATCGCCTGTTGTGTCCTCTAGTGAGGCAGGATTGCCCAAATCGTTTTCCCCTGTTGGCGAGCGATCAGTAGCTCTTGCAGGGAAAACGCCTGTTGTGTCCTCTAGTGGGGCAGGATTGCCCAAATCGTTTTTCCCTGTTTGCGAGCATTCCATTGCTCTTGCAGGGAAAAGAGAAGTATTGATTTAATTGCATACAAACTCCTATTCATTACTCACCGCCAAGACCTACTATTGACATTGAGGTATCACGTTTATTTTGGCATATAAGTGCTGTTACCCAGTAGATCAGTTCTTGAAACGTGTTGGCACTTTTTTCAACATGGAGGAATTTGAGTAAACTTGTTGTGACATGAGGGATTTGCATTGAATCGTATGCCCCACGCACACACTCTAAACATTTTCCCGTGTTTGGCTCATGTTTGGCCCCAGAAACAAGATAGCAATAAGAGTATTCTAGTTTCTGATGTTATGATGCAAAAGTCCAATGTTGTTGTATATAAATGTGTTTGTATATAAGTATTTAATGCACTGTCTATTGTAAATCGTCATAAGTATTTTTCATGTTTTGTATTAATTTGAAAAATGTGTGTCTCTTTACTTCTCATGCAACTAAAATCTTTTTGGTAAAATACAAAGAATTGCAAAGAAAGGAATGGTTTAATGAAAATTCCATTCAAACAGAAAAGATAGTGGTCTGTTTGTTGCTCAAAAATAATACGAGCATAACGTCAAATGAAGCCAGGTTCCTCTTTTTGTATTCAATTTAGTACGGCCCTACCTGGTTCTGGTCCTTTGGGCCTATCCCCCCCTGTTTTTGAAGACTTTTAGAAAGCTGGCATTTTTTGTCCTAACCATTTGGTGCCTGTGTCCTGGATCACATGACTTGAACAGTTGGCATTTGTGTATTCCTCCCAGACAGTGAGACAAACGGGGACTAGATGTTGACAGGATAAAAGGGGCAGAGTTGTTCTCTGCACCACTTTTACATTACAAAGGAGCTGCCTCAGCAAAGAAATTCTCACTATTCTTTCATCACCCAAGACCCCCTGGAGACTGGGCAGGGAGGAAGGAAATTACAAATCCATGTGTGGGGGCAAAACTCCAAATGTTTCTTCAACTGCAAAGCTGGCATCAGGTGTAAAAATAGGAGCCTTAAACCCACTCTTCAGGTCACTCCTGGACCTGCGTAGAACACTCAGAAGGTCCGCCCTGCCCTTCAGAGAACAGCCCTACTTCTTGAGACTTGCTTTGTACTTCAGGTGACTACCTTGCTGCACCCAGAGGATAGCACTGCTGCTCAAAGCATGCCTTGAACCCACCGTGGACTGCTCTGCAGCTTGAGGATTGCCTTGCTGCTAGATCTCAGGACTACCGGAGTGTCTCCAAGGGCTAGGTGGTTAGCCTCCTTGTCTGAGTTACAGGGACACAAAAACCTCCAACTAATTGAACCCTGGACCCTGCCTAAAGAGACTCCTGTCCATCAAGTGGTGCCTATCCAGTCCTGGACCCGTGGAAGAGGTGCTGAACGTGCCCAAACAAGCGAAAACCAAAACGTATGACTTGAACAACATTCGGCCAAAAAGTGCAATGAAAATGGGCACAACGCTGGGACCTACCTGCTTGTCGATCCACCCAAGTGCATTGTTGGTCCGCCTGACTTTGCTAGAGCTCCCACTACTTTTTTCTCCATGGCATTAAATCCTGCCTCATGGAGCCCTTGTCAGTAATCCCTACATTAGGTGCGGTGCCTTCTCGGGCATCGCGGTAGGGATTACAATGTCCCTTTCCGCCTGCCATTCCATGGCGGTTCGCCCACCAGAAAAAGGCAGGTGAATTTTGGTGCACCTAGCAACCCCCCTTCCTTCCTGGCCCTCCACTATAGGGGCTGCCTCACCGCAACATCCCTGGACCATGTGGCAGGCACAGCATGATGCCTGCCACACAGTGCAGGGATGTTTTTAAAGTATATATTTTCTATTGTGCTGCAGCCCGCAGCACAAGCCAGAATAGAAAATATACACTTTGCAACCACCATGAAGGCGGTCGCATTGTAATGACAGCAGGGGGACCGCCGACTCCTTGTCGGATGGTCCGTCTTCCACTAAGGTGCCGGTTAGATGAGATTCCGACCAGTATCGTAACGATGCCCTAAGTGTCCAGGAAGTAGAACTGGTGTGCCTAAATGTAGCAGGGTTAGAAAATATCCAAGGCCAATTCCTCCAGGGGAAGAGTAACGTCCTCTTGAAGATTAAATTTGACGGTAACCCCAGCCCAGCCCAGTGAAATATTATTCTCCACAGCATGTGTCTGTGGACAAAAAGATCATTCAGAGAACGGGCGGCAAAGGAAGAGTGAAACCAACCCCCTGCACTCACATCAAATCCCCCCACTGAGTTTGGATATTTCTTGCCCTGAACACATATTCTCCCTAATGAAATTCTTCAATAAATTCATCATCATTAAAATGTATATGTGTTTCTGTGGGGTGAAAGAACCCGCCTTCAACCAGAAATCTGCCTTTGCAAAGTCAATTTTTTTCTCAATTTTATATATTTTAACAAAATAAACATGTTTAGAAAGGCACTAGATAAACAGAATAAATAACGCATGCGACTCCAATGCTGATCCATACAGGGTTTATCCTTTTATATAAAAGGAAAACTGCACAATCTATTTAAGGTAGCGAAGACGCGCCACAATCCCTACATTTATCATAGTGGCTGCTAATCTTCAGTTACTATTAACAACCTAGTAAAGGGTGTAGGCAGACCTAAAAACCCTGCATTCATTCTGATGGCTTCAGGACAGACAGTTAGATATTTGCAAATTTAAGGAATACCTCTGGAATCACGAGTGCCTAAACCACGAAGGCTAAACAACAACCAACTCCTAACCACTACATTTTTAACCACGACTTACTGAACCACAAAAAAACTTCTATTGACATAAAATCCGAATCTATAAGCAGGAATCTTTTTATTGTTTAGTATTCCCTTTAAGAACGGTCGCTTTCAGTAAAACATACTTTTAAACTTTTGGAAATGAAAACCTGATATCTTTTAAAATGCCACTCTTACAGAGTGTTTTTTTTTTTTACAATACTAATTTTAACACTTAGACCCTTTCCTCAGATTTTAATTACTTTCCCTGCAATGCTACTAAACGTTAATATCCAGACTTCAATTAAAGAAAAATGTTGCTGGTGTTGACGTTTTATTACGAAAAATCTATTTTCCCTTTGTGAACTTGGCCAAGTTTTTTTTTGGATGCTTTCTTCTAACACAAAAATACTCGTAGCGGAGTCATTCCTAGAGCTGCAGAAATACTGGCATAAAAGAGAGAAGAATCGAAGAAAATAAATTATGTAAACCCGCGAAAAGGGCAGTCCTAGTGATGAAAATGAACCTGCTGTAATCAGATAAAGAAAGAGGAAGTGCCGGGTGGTCTTTTCCTAAAATGATTATATACATTCCAGTAGCTGCTTAATGCAGCAGGCAACATTAACCTACTTTGTTTCTGATCACCGAGTTATATATTATGATTAAAGTTCAAAATGCCAGATGTTATATAGAATGACACTGTTAAACTGGGATGTGAATGTGATAAAAAAAAACACGTCAGCATAAAAAAAACATCTTTTCAAAAGAATCCTACAGTGCCATTTACTGGCCTCAATGTAAATTAAAACTGTGTCTCTGTGTCCAAGATTGTTTATTAAAAATAGTTTTCTTTCAAAGTGATCTTTAAATTAATTACATTTTTGTTCGTCTTTAAAGGTCGGAGTCGTTGTTAAGGCCACTCGTTGTTTAATAAAGTAGTTGTTGAGGAGGTCGTGGTTCAGTTCCAGGTCTTTGTTTACGAGTCGTTGTTAAGGACACTCGTTGTTGAAAAATCGTTGTTCAGGCCGTTTCCCTGCACATAGTGCAGAACTGGTGATACAAGCGGTAAATGCCCTTCTCCATCAGGGGATCTTCACTGATATTCATAAATATTAGAACAGAATATTATGTTCATACATTTCAAACAGGTCAGAACGTTGTGAGAAAAATGGACAATAAATATCTGCAAAGGTAACTGGACTACAAGACTGACAAACAAGAGCCCTGCTCCAATGTTCTTCTCCAACTTTCATTATTGGTAATTATCATAACAAAGGCTAGGAGCCCTGGTTTTCTACAAATGAGAAGCTCTAATTTGTTTTAAATCATCTGTAGATCCTTTTACTTTCCAGAAGTATACAGTCCCATAGATCACTATACAGCTGGGAGAAAACCTTCATGTATCAGCTTCATAACCCATAATAATTATTTTTCGTTCCTCAAAACAGAAGAAATAGTCAGGGCCAGAAGAATCAATAAACTGCCACAAGCACTACTAATTTAATAAAGGAGCTAGACCAAGGGACTAGACCCACCAGTTCTATCCTCAACCTTGTTTTCTTTAAAGTAACACATTTAAGGAAAAGGATTTTGGGTCTCTCCTACCAGACAGTTTGTGAAAGACCTTTTGTCCTTTTGTGGACCATACCGAGAACTTACAGTGGGGTTAGAGCACGCCCACTGATTACCATTACTTGGCTTTATTGTCACTTTCATCTTCTTGCTTCTTTTTTAATGGCTTACCTTTCTCTTCATGTGTTTGTCCCTCCTGTGGAGTATAGTCCCTTTAACATCCTTTTGACTGAATTACTTGTGTACTTCCACTGCTTAAATTCAGCAAACTACTTTTCTTTTTCAACACTCCTTGATAGTTAAACAATTGTCTAGCTTTCACTTCTGTGCTGCTTACCATCCCCAAACATCCACCCCCGCAGGATCAATGTTGCTCCCTTATCCCTTCCGCCAATATTACCCATTGCTTGCCCTAACCCACCCTGGCTTTTCTTTTTTATTACTGATTTTTTCACCTCCCTTGGGCCCAGCCTGAAGAGCCTCCATTACTCTCTCCCCCTTGCCCTCTTCCATTGCTCTGCCCTCTCCCTCCTGTTTCTCCCTTCTTCCTTGCAGTCCTTTAAATATTTGTATTTCATTTTTCTTTTTGGACGGCAACTGCCATTTGTTGCTGGGCCTCTCCGCAGTGCAACACGTGTTTTCGCGCAACTATTTTTTTGCACAACTAAGATTACATTTTTGATTCACCAATCCAAATGGCATCCACGATCTTGAACTAGTAAATAAACAAAAAAATAACTAGGAGCGGCCCGTGCAGGTAAGAGTGGTGAGGCGCGGTCTGGACTGACGAGGATGAGGGAAAATCAATTATTTATTTAATTTTCCCTTATCGTCTGTCGAGTCCCGCATCCCACCCCGCCCCACCGCTCTTACCTGCATGGGACACTCCTGAAAATAACACCTGTCTCAACATTCTATATGTGTGTGCAGGTGTGGTGAGGCACGTGCACACCTACATAATGGCACATCATTATGCAATTTTCCAAGTGCAACACAGCATCCCCACAAAGCACTGGCAGAGCCAATAGGTAAAATAGACAATACTTACTGGATTTGCTAATGCTTGTTTCAGTTGTCAAAAGGATTGTATTAGACAGGGGACGGTGTTTCAGTTAACTAGTGTGATCACTGCAAAGATCAGTGTTTAAGGCTAATGTCAGCTGTTCAAATTAAAGCGGGACTGGTCCATTTAGCCTTTCATCTTTCCGAGACTGATTAAATGAATACCACTGCATTGTGTAACAATACAATATATATTTTCTGTCTAGAGCACCAAGGCAGCCTCAGGACCGCCCCCACTGCCCAGGAGGAGGACTCGCCATCGTACACAAGAGCTCCCTCCGACTCTCCACCTCCAGCACGAATGACCCCCTCTCATACACAGAGCACCTCCACTTCCAGATCCAAACCAGCCCCAGAACCACACTGTATGGGACCCTCATCTACAGACACCCCTCCCCCCCCCCGGCCTCGTGCCTCTTCCGCCACCACCATTGCCGGCCTCCTCGCACCCCATGCCATCGCCTTCACAGACTACAAACTTCCACCTCGACAAAAGCTGCAGCCCCGACTCCACCACCCTCCTTGACAACCTCGGACTGAAGCAGCTCGTCACCACCCCCACCCACAGAGCCGGACACACCCTCGACCACATCTTCGCAGGAAGGACAAACATCCACTTCAGCCATACCACGCAGCCCCTCTAGACAGACCACCACTGTGTACACTCCACTTTCAATGCCACCATCGCACCCACACCCTCCCCGCGCCCGCCACGAAGAAACTGGAGCAAAATCACAGAGGAAAACCTCAACACCACCCTCCTACATGACCCCCCCTCCGCCACGACTGACGCCAACTCCGCAGCCAAAGAACTACAAACTCACACACCGCCGCCACCCCGTCAAACAACGCCCCCTGAAGGCCGCCTGGTTCACCACCGACCTCCAAGATGCCAGGCGCTCCTGCAGACGCCTCGAGAAACTCTGGCAGGACAGGAAAACCACGGAGGACCAGAACACCTACAGGAACGTCATGAAGAATTACCACCAGTGCATAAGAGCCACAAAGCGAACCTTTATCAAGAAGAAAATCCACACCAACGCAAGTAACGCAAAAGAACTCTTCAACGTCATACAGCAGTTCACCAAACCCCCCAGCGAAGCCACGGACGTCACGCCATCCCAGGGCCTCTGAAACAAGCCCAGCTCCTACTTCCACCTGAAAATCAAGGCCCTCTACGACAACTTCAGCAAAGAGACTCCAGACACCACCCACCTCTCCACCACCGACAACCAGCGACCATCACCACCTGGAAACCTGCTACCACCAAAGACACTACCACGACCATGAACCACGGACTCCTGCCCACCGCACATTTACAACAGAGCCGCTGCCGCCATAGCACCCGAACTAAGCCAGACCATTAACGCCTCTCTAGAATCTGGCATTTTTCCTGCTGACTGGAAGCGGGCAGAGGTCAAGCCCCTCCTCAAGAAACCCTTGGCAGACCCGACAGACCTGAAAAACTACCGGCCCATCTCTCTCCTTCCCTTCGCAACCAAAGTCACTGAGAGATTCATCAACGCCCAGCTGACCACTTTCATCGAAGAGAATGCCATACTCAACTCCTCCCAGTCCGGATTTTGCAGCAACCACAGCACTGAGACCGCCCTCCTCGCCGCCACCGATGACATCCGCATGCTACTCGACCAGGGCCACACTGCGGCCCTCATCCTACTAGAACGCTCTGCAGCCTTCGACACCATCTCTCGCAGCCAGACTCCACGACGCCAGTATACGAGAAACCACCCTCGACTGGGTCCGCTCCTTTCTCTCCGGCAGAACCCAAAGGATCAGACTCCCACCCTTCCTCTCCAAACCCACTGAGATCAACTGTGGAGTACCCCAAGGATCCTCGCTCAGCCCCACGCTCTTCAACATCTACATGGCCCCCCTTGCCACCATCGTCAGACAGCACAGGCTCAGCATATTATCCTACACTGACGAAACCCAGCTTATCCTCTCCCTCACGAAAAATTCAGAAGACACCAGACTCTGCTTCCAGGAAGGAATGAAGGACGTCGCTGCCTGGATGAGCAACAGCTGCCTGAAGCTCAACTCAGAGAAGACAAAGATCCTCATCCTTGGAACGTCCTCCACCGCCTGGAACAACACCTGGTGACCTTCCGCCCTCGGAAACCCACCCACTCCAACAGACAACGCCTGAAATATCGTCATCTTCCTAGACTCCTCCCTCACCATGACCCGCCAGATCAATGCCTTCGCCTCCACTTCCTTTAACTCCCTCCGCATCCTCCGCAAGACCTTCAAGTGGATCCCCCCCCCGAATGCAGAAAGACCGTCACCCACGCACTCAGAACCAGTAGACTGGACGAGGGCAATGCTCTTGAACGCCGGAATCAACAGAACCCTGCTGCACAACCTCCAAACCATCCAGAACACCGCAGCTAGACTAGTCCTCAGAACCCCACGACACAAGCACATGACCCAGCAACTACAAGACCTCCACTGGTTCCCTGTCGAGAAGAGAGTAACCTTCAAGCTACTCACCCTCGCCTACAAATCACTCTACAACATCGGACCCAAATACCTCAACGACAGAGTATCCTTCCACGTACCCAATAGGAACCTCCGCGACGCCGACCTCGCCCTTGCAGAGCGACCACGCATCTGCAGAACCAGAGCAGGCGGAAGAGCCTTCTCCTACGTCGCAGCAAAGGCCTGAACCGAGCTCCCGGTCAACATCAGACACTCCTCTAACCTGCACGCCTTCAGGAAGTGCCTCAAGACCTGGCTCTTCGACTGATCCTGAGCTGCACCCCCCACCCGCCGGGAGACCCTCACGGGTAAGTAGCGCGCTCTATAAATCCCAGATTGATTGATTGATTGAGAGTAAATGCAAGCTCTACTAATACATCGGCTGTGTGATTGTATGTTTGCTTTATTCCCTTTTACCCACCCTCTAAAGACATTTATAGGTAATCTAGACACAAGATTATTTATCATTCCTGGCAGCTGGGCAACGGTAATGCTGACTTTAGAAACTCCAATCCATGTCTGTTTGCCTAGAGATGATCTTTATTTGTGTCTGCTATGCTTCCATGTTGCCTCATATCATGTGAGACACTTTCTGGTATACCAGGTTTTTAGTCCACAGCACACTGCCTTCCGGGGATTAAAGGTTTGATTTTTCTTAAATTCATAAACGTGGGAACCAATTTCTCAGTTTGTGAAGTTATTTTTGCTAATAAGCCCCAACTAGCAGTGGGTTTAGAATTTATGGGATCACTAACCAGATATGTGACACACTGTCACCCAGTCCTATCAACCTTTCATTTACAAATTAGAGAGTCAGCCATACGTGCCAAAATATGTTAGGACAAGACAACTCAGATAAGTATTGCTCAAGCAAACACAAGGATTATACTACAATTATGCACAAATGGCAACTCTGAACAAGGTACTTGAGTGTTGAAATATATTGGATTGCTTCTTAGCACACAAAAAATAGTTAAGATTGAACGATATCTTTGGCACATGGCCTTCAAATGTTCCAGGCCTGCAGAGTTTTATTTTCTTCAAGTTCAAAGGGGCACTCTGGCTGGCAAATTAACCCACAAATGCGACAAATAAAGCAGTCAACGTTTGCACCACCAACAATTCATGTCAGTCAGCATTCACAGATTGTGGTAACCTTATCCCTACCTGAAAACGAAGGACTTGGTCATTGAAGGGAATGATATTTTTTTCACGTGTGATGTGGTTAATATATATGGGAACATCTCTCTCTTAATAAGTGTTTGGAAGCCACGAAAGATGCCACAAGTAAAGAAGAGAAAATTAAAGCTTATTTCCACGAAAAAAGATTTCAGAAAGAAAACAGACAATAAAGAAGTTGCGTCAAGGGATAAATTGCTCCAGGAAAAACACAAACAGTGGTTAAACTTCTACAGTGATGCATCCAGGAATTGTGATAGGTCTTGGCTCCTTACAGTGACTGCAAATTTCCTTTTGAAATGATATGCCTATCGGCACATTAATGCAACTTATTGTACATTATACAGTATTACAAAAGCTGCTTCTATGTTTGAAAATGGGTTAAGTGCCAGTTCTGACACAATTTTAGGAGATTTTAATTTTTATTTAGAGGCACAAGTTGATTCAGATACCTCAAATTTGATAGATCTGATGAGTAGCCTGGACTTAAAGCAATTGGTCAATGGTGCTACCCATAAAGCAGGACATACTTTAGATGGCATATTTTCCAATAACGAGCAGCTATCTGTTTTGGGTCTTCTTCCAGTGGTCTGGTCAGACCACAAGGTAGTGCTGTTTAAAATGACCATGCCAGATCGACATACTATGAAACCAGTAACCAAACAGCTATCTAGCAGAGCATGGAACAGGGTAATCGCAGACGGATCACAGGAGGTGCTAATTTCCACATCCTTCAGTCCTCCAACAGACCTGGATGAGGCTGCGCTTCAACACACTAACTGGTTGGAAGCAGCTGGATTCAAACTTGCCCCAAAACAACTTATTTGATCTAGCAGGGCACGACCCTCCTCTCCGTGGTATACCCAAGAACTTAGAGACCAGAAAGTGGTCTGTAAGCACCTCGAGAGAT
The DNA here is from genome assembly GCF_964204655.1 of Triturus cristatus. NCBI lineage: Eukaryota > Metazoa > Chordata > Amphibia > Caudata > Salamandridae > Triturus > Triturus cristatus. Next base: position 817,191,753 of record NC_140593.1, on the reverse strand, counting down.
CATGGAGGAGGGAATATAAGGATAACAAGGCTTTCCCTGCTGCCTTGTTTGCCGCTAGGCTCACCTGCTGCCTTCTTTAGTCCAAGGGGGACTCAACAGCTGAATCTGCCGCTCTTGCCCGGATCTAAACTCCCGCAGCGATACAAGGGGACTGCAATTCCCAGGATTCCCTGCGTTGCGCACAGCCACAAACGTCACCAAGAAGCACCAGGAGATGCTCTAAAAGCGGCTGCGGGCTCCTACCGCGCGGGTCTCGTGCGGGCCGGCCCGTCCACGCCTGTCGGAGACTGTGCTGGACCCCCCCTCTGAGACCTGCACCAACAGAAGGTACAGTGGATGGTTCTTCTTATTACTTTATTAATTCTAAGACGTATGGGACATTGGCATTGATACTTTCCACGCTAGATCCCTGCCACAGTAACCCAGTAACAAGATGAACAAGCGAGAGGGAAAGGGTGCGCAACCAGGCGGAAGTATCGTGTGGACACTTGATCAATTTTTAACTAGGGCAGCCTCTGTACTTGAACACAAGATTGAAAGGACGGAGCGACGCTTATCCCTGGAGCCATTTTCCCACAAAAGATCCTCTCTGGGGGGCATGGCACCCCACACTAACCCTGACCGGAGATTGAGCCCAGACAAAGTGAATGAAATAGTACCAGATACAGTTCCCGAAACACCTACAGGATTGATACCTTGTGAGCCTGAGCCCGAGCCAATTCGTTCCACACAAAGAACTTCCACCAGGGCAACAGGACTGACAACATTTCCGTGATCGGGATTGACCCCTGACCCCGCTGTGAAGAGAAAGAACGGGGGGGGTGCCCACAGAGACCTAAACCTGCAAAATCAGCAAGGGCGAACAAAAGGGGGGGGGGGACATAATTGACATAGATCCAAAAGTCCTAAGTAATGGGAAATGCCGAATCTCGTCACTCCTCATGCCCCTTGTCCGGTCACAAAACGAGGCTATGTGGCAGAGACTGGAAACTTTGGTCTCCACTATGTTAAATCCCATTACACTGAGATTGAGCCGAGTTGAAGAAAAAATAAATGGTCTTGAATCTCAGGCTAAGTCTAATTTTTGTGCAATGGAGACACTATTAGTTAGAATCAGGCCAATGACACCACCAAATGGATAACCCCATACCACTCAAGAGGTAAGCAAATTAGCCCATATCGCAAAACCAACGAAACCGACAAGGATGAAGTCTGTACCCCAATGTCTGGCACTCCCCATAGACCCTAACTCGGCTATTAGCACGGATGAGAATAACACCATGATAGCCGATACTTCCAGTGAGTTCGCCCAAACCTACACGAGTCCATCCAGTGCCAAAGATTCGAATAAAGCAGCTGATTAAATTAATCCAATAACGGATAACACCAATTGTGTAACAACCGGGCAGAGTAGAATACCATCAGGGAAGGGTGACCTAGGAGTCAATAGAAAGTATGAAAGACCAGACCGTGGATTATCAAAGGCTGGAACTCTACATTTGCCTCCCGCGGCTGCTCCCCTGGTGGTGGTACTAGGAAATGTGCCAATACTGCGGGAGGGACAGGCAGAATCCACAGTCCAATTAATGACTAAAGCTATGCATTGGGTGGACCAAAAACTGAAGGGGGCGGGGGTTCTGGACGGGGGCATACAAAGCCAATTGATTATGGCGAGAAGAGTCACCTGGATAGGACCCACAAGGAAAGAAATGGGGGGAGATTTTGTGGTTTTAAATTTTAACAATGGCTTCATCGTCAGATCCCTTTTGGATAATTTGGGCAACGATCTAGATAGAATTCCCACTAATATTATCATCGTGTTACCACTGGGCGTTTTCTATAGACCACCTTTCCAACAATTAACAGGGAGCCGCCCCCACCATATGGAGAGACAGATATGGGTGGCCCCAAGAGGTTTAAACAGGTTAACCGACTTAGGACTTGAAAACAGATTTGCCCCTCTCTCTGACTTAGAAGCTTGCGACTGACTGCAGCTAGTACAACCAAATTATATAGAGAGCAGTGAAAGTCAGCCCACTTCAGCCCCTGATATTGGTGATAGACCACAGTTAGTGCAACTAAATCATAAAGAGAGTAGTGAGAACCAGCCCATCCCAGCCCCTGCCATTGAGGAAAGCCCACAGTCATTAATAAGACAACAGGGGACGCAAAAAATGGCTTTCGGACTAGCTCCTTGGAATACAGAGGGTATTGTCTCCAAACACTGTGATGACAAATGGCTAAATATACGGCAAGAACATGAATGCCTAGTGACAGTCTCTCCTCGGATGCTGCCTGGGGAGGCTGAAGTAAAGGGGTTGGAAATGAGCTACTCATCTACTCTTCAGGGAATCAGCAATCAGGTGGGCATCGACCCCCCGAATGGTGAGCAGGTAAGCTCGCTATTAGCTATTGTATCATGGAATATTGCTGGTCTACAATCTAAGATCGCGTCTGCAGACTGGTCATCATTTATAGAGGGGCATGATATTTGGGCCTTTCAGGAAACATGGACACAGAATTACATTTTTCACCCAGGCTACCTGAATTTTGTAAAACCTGCCATTGCTGGACAGAAAGGGAGACTCTCTGGGGGGCTCACTATCTGGGCAAGGCAACATCCAGGTTACTGGGTTGAAGAGATACCAACGGATAGCCCTGACATCTTGGCTATCATACTACGCTCAAAACACAATCTAGATATAATAGTGATTAATGTATATGTACGAGGGATGGCGGGTGGGAAACTCTCAAATACTGTCTCCCTATTTGACACCTTTATTGAGAATCATAGGGAGAAAAACTATATGGTAATCGCAGGCGATTTTAATCATACTTTTGAGCCCCTAGGTTATGAAGACGGTGGTCTCAGTATCATTGAGGACTCCTCCTGGGGCATCCCATTGTTAACATTACCCCCGATAAAAAAATGGACAGAGGCTGCACTCTAGCTAAAAAGCTTGTGTCTGGAGCGGGGTATTAGAGCTGCAAATGGGAGGACACTATCGGACAGCAAAGGCCAGCATACTTATAACAATGGAGTAAGAAGCAGTCGAATTGACTATTTTCCCATTAATTTGGAGCTGTGGTCCTGACTAATCGGTATGTCGATCCAACAGAGAACAGAGAGTGATCATAACCCTTTATTATTAACCTTACAGACAAAGGGGCTGGATATACAGTCGGAGTTGACCGAGATAGTGACTGCAGAGGTAATTCTGACAAATGATATGCGAAGGGTAAAATGGGCAACACTAATGGAAAATTATAACACCCTAGAGCAGATGAAGATAGCGGTGGAAAACACACTAACAGCCATCTCAAATCTAGATACCCAGGATGACATTGACAATGCGATTTCAAAGGCACACGAAGAGCTGAATCCTGGCGTGGTGATGAAATCATACCAATATACAAAAAAGGGGACCACACTTGCCCAAGCAATTATAGGCCAATACGTTTAATAGACATGATGCAAAAGATCATGGCCAGGCTCGTGCTGAGAAGAATTAACACGTGGATAGGCGAATATGATATTTTATCAACATTACAAGCTGGTTTCCGCCCCCATGTTAGTACTATTGATCAAGTTTTCAGGTTTATGCTGATTTACTGGAGTGCCGTAATTATAGCGGGGGGAACTATATACGCAGCTTTTATAGATTTAAAGTCTGCGTTCGATTTAGTACCCTCAACAAACTATGGGAATCATTAAAGGAATTAGGGATGCCATCAGAACGTCTCTCCTTAATTGTAAAATTACAGGAGTCAAACTATGCTCAGCTCCGCTGGGGATCACAGGGAAAGGTAACGGATCGGTTCCCAGTAAGCAAAGGGGATCGACAAGGGGGTGTCCTGGCTCCCATCCTTTTCTCTTTGTTTATTAATAGGGTTGTAAGTTATTTCTCTACATATTCAACAGATGCACCCACCATTGCCGGCTTGAAGGTACCTTTATTAATGTTCGCAGATGATACCCTAATTCTATCCAAGACACAAATAGGTCTGTAACAAGCCCTGGATAGATTTCCGGTCTTCTGCAATGACCATGAGTTAGTAGTTAATGTAGACAAAACGAAATTCATGGTCTTACATAGACATAAAATAGTGAGAGGGAGAGTAGCCATGGACAATGCTCTACTGGAACAAACTGACACATTTACATATCTGGGGATCACCCTGGAAAAGAGGCTAAACTGGAAACCCCAGATAGATTTATTGGCCCTTAGGCATGCCCAACTTGCAGGTGTCCTATTAAAAGAGCACTGACTTTCACAAACAAAGCCGGTAGGACCTGCAATAACGATTTATAATGATCAGGGCCTCAATATTATACGGTGCCGAGTTCTGGGGCTTTGAAAATGTAACATCCTTAGCCAAAGCCCAGAATAAGTTCATGAGATCCCTAACAGGTCTCCCACAATCCACTCCTCTTAAACCCCTTTTTTAAACTTGGGCTGCACTGCATTAGAGGAGATAGCTCGATTTAGGCCTATAGCGTACTGTAGAAGGCTCTGGACTACTCCAGAGCTGTTACTCTACGCAAATGCGCTAAAACATGTAAGAGAAATTGATTCGTCATGTAAAATTAAATGGTTACAAAAGATCAAGTGTAAGTTGGTTGATATGGGGCTTCGCCATCTGTGGGAGTATCCAGTAGGTAGTTTGTTTCCAACAAAAAAAGATTATAAGGAAGCATACTGGAATATGGTTAACATCAAGTCCATGTCATCTATACAAAACACTTCCCTTACTGGTATCTTTTTGGAGCACAAGTTTGAAACAAGGTTTGAAGCATACTGGAACTTTATTACTAGATCATGTGACAGGAAATTGTATCATCAATTTAGAGTAGGCTCACTCCCCCTAAAATCTTTGATGTCAAAGTGGCAAAATGTAATAGCTATGAAATGTTCCTCTTGCCAAACGACGGATGAGTCTATTATGCACATATTTTTCGTATGCCCAGCATACAAGTGCCCCAGAGTTAAATGGTTAAAGCCAATTTGTTCTAATCTTGGTACAAGATCAAGCAAAACTGCACTTCGCATATTGAAAACAAATCTGCATGAAGATATAGTAATAGCAATGACTAAGTTTCTGAGCTGGATGTGGGACATTCAAAGGAAAAACATGATGAAATTAGGAGCCACGAATGTCAACCCTGCTTTTAATGATTTTCAAGTGCTTATATATATTGTCATTTGGGGAGCTTTGGATCTGCACTAAATTCGCGTCTTTCTTGTACACTAGGTCAGTGCCTATCAGTAGACGAGAATATGAAAAACTGTACACCTAAGGCTTGCAAAATCTATATTAGGGATTATAAGTGCAATATCATTAAAAGACATTTTTAACATTTTAAGAATTTTAACTCAACCTTTTATTATTTGTAATATTACAGTATGTATTAGTGAAAATCAATGTTTTGTATTGTACTTTTTTTTGTGTGTTTAATGATTGAAAATATCGAAATAAAGTGGTGTGGTGAAAGAGGTGTGGTGCCGTTGCCAGGGCGACTGACTCCGGAATCTGGGGATCACGGTTCGATCCCCGGCGCCGGCGGCAGATTAGCCCAGCACCATGTGACTCTGGGCAATAGCTTGCTTAATCTTCCCGACGGCCCCCAGCGCCTAGAGACGCTTACGGGTGATTGTTCGCGCTTTACAAATGTGGATTACTATTATTATTATTATAAGACTAATTTGATATTGATTTGATAAGGATAACGAAAAAAATGAATATAAAGTAGGATTAGCCCAGTATAAAAAGATGCTGCAAGAAACGAAGCAAGAGTTCTTTGTGAAGAAAATCATCTCAGCCAAAAACTCTACCAAAGAACTTTTTAAAACAGTAACTGCTTTAGCATATCCAGCCCCTCCGCCTATCCAGGCCAATCAGGAACTGTGTGATTAAATTGCGAATATTTTCTTTGAAAAAGTAGATGCCATTTTTTCATCCTTCACTAGTGCTGGGAGCAAGACCTCCACCAAATACCCACTGGACGCTAAGACAGGAATAAATTTCGGGTCACAGTTAATCAAGTTCGCTGCAAGTACCACCATAGACATTTCTAAATTACTGCTGAAAGTGAAAACAAGCTCGCCCTCTGATCCATGCCCAGGCTCGTTTTTTAAATTAGCAGCTGAGCCTGTTGTTTCTACCCTGACCTCTATTATAAATGCCATGTTTACAAAAGGATATTTTCCCAAACTGTGCAAAGAGGCATTGATACTGCCCTTGCTCAAAAAGCCGAGTCTAGATCCTAAAGATGTGAACAATTACAGATCTATATCCAGACTCCCTTTTCCTGCAAAAATTGCAGAGAAAATCATGAATGAACAACTTAGTTCCTTCATGGAAGAAGCTCCGGTACTAGACCCCAATCAATATGGCATTCGCAGTGGCCATAGTACGGAAACTGCACTACTTAAATCTACCGAGGAGATCAGGGTCATTCTTGATCAGAGAGGAAAAGCAGCTATGATTATGCTGGTCCTCTCCGCGGCCTTTGATACGCTCCATCATGCATTGCTGATGGACCGGCTGTGAGAGATTGGAGTACAGGCTCGGCATGGAAACTACTTAAATCATTTCTGTCAGACAGACGACAGACAGTCACCCTGGGCGAATTCTCAACCAAACCGTACTCTCTGCCCTGTGGGGTCCCCCAGGGGTCATCCTTAAGCCCGACACTTTTTAACATCTACGTGTCGCTACTGGCTCCTCTGATTGAATCATTTGGTTTCAATTTGACCTACTATGCAGACGACACCCAAATTGTGGTGTCGCTAAGGCCAGGAGAGTTGCAGGGAATGGCATCCAGATTTCATGACTACATGATAGCAGTGGGCAACTGGATGGCCCAAAACTGTCTCAAACTGAACTCCGGTAAGACGGAGGTAGTTTTGTTCGGTAATGACGCCAACTTTTGGACCCCGGAGTGGTGGCTAGACACACTAGGTCCTCTTCCCACTCCTGTTAAAAAGGAAAAAAACTTGGGAGGCTGGATAGACAATAAACTCAGCCTCAAGGACCAGGTGAATGCAGTAGTCTTGTTCACCTCCTACATTCTAAAAGCTTGTAAGAAAATCATGCCAGTCTTGCCTAAAGAAAGCCACCAGTTAGTTATCACTGCTTTGGTGATGTCCAGGCTGGGTTATTGTAACAGTTTATATGTCAATATCCAGGAAGGACTGATGAATAAATTACAACTTCTGCAGAACGCTGGCACGCCAAAACATGGCTCCATCTCAGCTGAGATCAGAAGGCTACAATGGTTGCCGGTGCGAAAACGGGTGCAGTTTAAGGCTCTGTGCACAGTACACAAAGCCCTCTACAGAACCAGGCCCAATCATCTCAAAATGCAATTTCAATGGTATACACCAACTAGATGTTTACGCTCTTCAGAAGCTAAACTGGTGTCTGTGTCTTTTGCAAGAAAAGCCAATTGGGGTGGAAGAAGTTTTGTGGTTGGTGCAGCCAAGGCATGGAATGGCCTCCCGATGCATCTTAGAGCCTTGCCAAACCTGCTTGCCTTTAGAAAGGCTTTGAAGACTTGGCCCTTTTCTATCTAGTCTCAGGTTTTAGTTTTCACCCTTTTTTCACTCAGGACCACTGTAGGACTTCATGTAGCTCCAGGACACCTTCGGGTAGCAGTTCGCGCTTTAGAAATGTCAATAACATTAACATTACAACGTATTTGAAAAGACTCTGCACTCGCAACTTTACTACACGTAAGTACCTTTGTGAATTGGGCCCTTTGTGTCAATATTGTTAACATATAAAAATAGAAAGAAAATAGATAAAATAGAAAGACAATAATGCCTTTCTATAAACGTTGTTCATGGGTGAGGAGACTTTTTCCTTTCTGTTGAAAAGTGCTCCAGGAACACGCACATGATTAGATATAGTATAATGTTTATTAAGAGCTATGATGGAGAAAATGAATTATGTTCTCTTTAACGTGGCATGGGAGGGGCAGAAGAGACGATCAGCCTACGCCTGTGCACCCTGAAGAGTACATGAATAAGGAAGAATGTGATAAGCTGAGGATTGCAGACACTCATGCCTGTGTCTTCGGAATCCCACAAGAACCTAGAAAACTGTTAAAGATTTCTAGATTCTTGTGCCCACTGCGCTAACCGTAAAAGTCAAATTCTCTTTACTCTGAGTTAAATGCCCAGAGGTATCCCCTAAAATAGAAGAAAATGCATGAGCTTCTGACAGAATCTACCCGCTAAAACAAACTCTCACTGAAGGTACTTGGTCTCTGCAAACAAAAAGTGTACAGCAGAACCTAGTACCTCATGTAAAAAATTGTGGTTGCAAAGCCTGCAAATCAAAAACACAGGGTGTGCGAGTATAAGCGAGTGTTTTGCTAGATACAGAACCCATTCTCCGAGTCAAAAAGGGATTTTGCAACCCATTACAAATCACAACTAGGAGAGTGAGTGAAAGGGGTATCTGTCTTCCTCCCAACTGGGATTCGCAATTAGATGTGTTTATGTTTTGCCACCACATCTGTGGCTGTATCCCAGAGATCAGATACAGACACACTAGTTGGAGTGGTATCAATGTCACAAAAACGTATCTGTCCCACAGGGACTGTCAGTTACCCTATGTGAATATAAACTTCCTTATTCGGGGAGGCGCAAAACTCACTACAGATATTCGAAATGAGATGCAGTAACTAAGAAGCATTGGTAAATGCATTAGGTTTCGCCTATGTGAGTGATAATAAGCAGATTTTTGTTGCAAGTTGTAGCTTGCTGAGTAGCTGTACAATATAAGTTACAGAAAGTCTGTTAAAGTGTTATGACTTGTTTATGTACAAAAAGGCAATATATTGTGCTGTTACTAGTGGTATAGTCTGGGTAAATAATAGCAACATTTTGAAAAATGAAATGAAAGAGGGAAATATAATTAATTGATGTAATATCAAAATTTTGTGTTTAGAGGAGTTCTGACAACTTTTTGAAACAACGGCCACTCTACCTGCTGCACGATTCAAATCATGCCCCTAGTGCATTCAAGATAGCTGCATTTGTGGCTGCATGTTTCAGAAGTAAAATATGGCAATATGTGGTGTTTACAGGAGGTATGGCAACTTTTTGACCTGGTGTCACTGCTTCTTTCAAATCATGACCCTATTGCCTGTAAGGTGACTTACAGGCAATAGGGTGACTGCCTGTTTAGTTGTAAAATCCTGCAATATTTGGTGCTTAGAGGGGTTTCTAGAACTTTGGGCCCCAGAGTTACTGCACCTGATGCACCACTGAAATCACGACCCTAGTGCATGCAAGGTATCTATACTTGTGACTGCTTACTTAGTAGTTAAATATAGTAACATTTGGTGTTTAGAGGAGTTATGACAACTTTTGGCCCGGTGCCACTGCACCTGCAGCACCAATGAAATCATGGCCCGAGCACCTACTAGATAACTGCACTTGTGACTGCCTGTTTAGCAGTAAAGTTGAGCAATATTCTGTGTTTAGTAGGGACCCTAGAGCTTTTGGCCTCAGTGCCATTGCACCTGCTGCACCATTCAAATCAAGCCCCTTTCAACTGCAATTGTGTCTGCCAGTATAGTAGTAAAATATAGCAATATTAGGTGTTTCAAGGAGTTCATGACAAAATTTGGGCCCAGGCCACTGCACCTGCTGCACCATTCAAATTATGCCCTTGTTGTCTGCAAGGTAACTGCACTTGTGTCTGCCTGTTTAGTAGTAAAATATTGCAACATTATTAGGTGTTTAGGGCCTGATGTATCTAAGGGTTTTACCCGTTCTGTGTCTTTGGGAAAATGTTTTCATACATATGGGCCTTAGTGAGGTGCCTAGAGCTTTTGGTACTGGTGCTCCTACTCCTGCTGCACCATTCAAATCGTAACCCCATTGCCCATTAGATAAATGTACTTGTGACTGTCTTGTTTAGTAGTAACATTTAGCAACAATCTGGGTTTAGTGGGGTCCCTAGAGCTTTTGGCCCCAGTGCCACTGCACCTGCTGCACCACTGAAATCAAGTCCCTTTCAACTTCAAGGTAACTGCAATCGTGATTGCCTGTTTAATAGTAAAGTACAGCTATATTAGGTGTTTAGAGCAGTCCTGACAACTTTCTGGCCCGATGCCACTGCACCTGCTGCACCATTCAAATCATGACCCTAGAGCCTGATAGAGAACTACACTTGTGACTGCCTGTTTAGTTGTAAGACATAGCATTAATTGGTGTTTGGTGGGGTGCCTGGAGCTTTTGGACCCGGTGCCACCGCACCTGCTGCGCCATTCAAATCATGACTGTTGTCTGCAAGGTAACTGCACTTGTGGCTGTCTGTTTAGTTGCAAAATATAGCATAGCTCTTATATATTTTTAACGTGTCATGTTGATTACATTTAGAATTTAATATTAATGACCAAGTAGATTAAGTTGAAAAAATCAATCCGATAATAACCACAAAGGTGCAAAGAAAGCTACTGAGGCATGAATAGAGAACGCCACAAATGTTTTAAGGCTAAAGCATGTCTTTTACACAACTAAGTAATAAAATCTAGCATTCCAACATACTGTTAGAAGCTATCTGCTTTTTCTGTGGGAAGAGCTCTTATCTTGAAAATTAATGGGGCTTAAACAGTGTAAACAGCTTTAGTAGAAGTATCGTAAATGCATGAAGCCAGGAAAAGATAACAACAACAAAAAAATCCACACAAAAGTGAATGAACACAGTAATTTGGTTATAGGAACTGAAAAGAGCCCCCTTTTAAGATCCATTAAATATAAAAGATTTCACCAGACGAAATGTAAAAAGAGGAGTAAGGGGGTAGGCCCAGGAAGACATAATGGTATAGGAATAATAAAAAAACTGCAAAAGCAAGGTCAAGGGAAAGCCAGACATGATGAGAAATATGATGGGGAAAAAATGAAGTTTGCATTTAACACAAGCCCGGAAGCCTTTTGTGTGCATAGCAGTACAATGGCGCGAGACTGTTACATCTTCAATTTGCCTACTGTATCAAGCTGGCAAAAGGCCTGGAAACCAGATCTCAATAAACCACAACAGAAAGTGTCAACAAAACCTGTTGACAGATGCACCCGCGCAGGTACAGCATGTGCTTGAGCTGTCAAAATGGAAGCTTCATGTCCCCGAGCAGCCAGCTAGACAAAACAAAGTCTGCCTTATCGGAGAAGGATTGGTTTACATGCCTCTGGCTCTGCTGCCCTTAGTGAATTCTGGCTTTCAAGGGTTCACAAAAGTCGACGCAAGCTCACATCATACTGAGGAAAACCTGCCACATCTGTGGAGTTTGCTTGTTCCATCTGCGAATTTGAACTTGCACAGATCCAGATCTGCTGTTATTAGATTGTCATCAGAGAGAATATTTGTGTCATTTGCATTTTGGAACTGGCCTTTTTGCGCACCTAAAATGAACTTGGGCGTAAAGTAAAACATGAATCGGGGTCAGTTCTCTCGTGTCCCTGTGAACACTGAAGTACTGAAACCAAAGGCTTCCACACAAGGCAATGAGTCTGGCCCACTACAGTGCTGACATATTGCCTGGCGCGCTCGGCAGGCACTTCTAACGTATCAGGATACATCAGCCGCTGAAGGTAGGAGCGGTGGGGCCAGGTGAGGGGGGATTTCGAGAGACGAGCATGAGGGAAAATTAAATAAATAATTAACTTTCCCTCGTGATCGTCTCCCGAAATCCCTCCTCACCTGGCCCCCCACCGTCCCACTGCTCTTACCCGCAACAGCCGCAGCAGGGGAGGGGGGGGGGGGGTGAGCATCGTCCCCCCACACCCGCTGCATGGAAAAAATAAAATGCCAATGAAAAAATTTCATTGCGATTTTATTTTTTACCGTGGTGCACACTGTAGCAGCCAGCCTGCTCCAGTGCTTAATTTGTAAAATATTAAGTGCAGGTGCTGTAATTTTTTTAGGAAGACACACCCACTTCCCCGGCCCACCCACTTCATCCTGTGGCCCCGCCCACTTCCTTATTGGCTCCACCCACATCCACAAGCCTCAACACGTCCGTCGCTTCCTCACTCCTTGAGTTCTACAATAAGCTGAAGACCTGGCTCTTCACAAAAGCTGTTTATACCAGAAGTACTCCCCACCAGCAACTCAAAATGAGATTGCGAGTTGTATTTGAACAGACCTAGAGATTTCAGATGTTAAGGTCCCTAAATGAAGATGGAACAAAACACCACTACTCAGTGGGAAAGGAGGCAACTCCTTTTGTTTTATATTCCCTCACACACCCTAGTGGTGTCATGCTTCATCATCGGGACACCTCGACGCCTACAAGTCAAGGTGGGCTCGACCATATCTCAGGGAGCTCTTAAGAAGATGTTTTTGGCCAGGGGGATAAAGATTAAAAGCCACAGCAGTTCCCAGTATCCCTTTTATTCTTGGAACTGTCAGTGGTGATAATAAAATAAAGTTTAAGGGTCAAATGGGATATTATGGTCCTAAGACCCTATAGCCAACATGTTTCAGTCCTGCTAGGCCCCATAAAGGGTGCTGGACTTTCTTCAGGGCGGAAAAAATGCCCCCTGGATTGGGTTAGGCAGAAGAATTCCCTGCACTATTCGAGATAAGGGCAACTAACGCTCCTTATCAATTGTCGTAGACTAATTAGTCTTGTATGTCACTCCATCTAGGTAGAGAAACAAGGAGACAAAAGAGAAAAAAAGAAAGAAAGAGACACCACATATAATTATATATGGAGATCCAGGAATGTTCATGTCTACAGGCGTGCGTCTCAACTCATTCAAGGTGAAGACAACAGACATTTCCGTGTGGCGGGTGAAAAAACACTGAGTTTCTCACACGCTCCTATTTGTGTGTTGCCCGGTTTGGTGGCGGCTGTGCGCCGCATCCTATCTCCTTTTATTCATAGGTGTAAGTCTATGCATATTGGTCTGACACCCGTGTAATTCTCTCGTGATAAAACACTATAAAATGATAATAATCGCCGTGGTTTTTTATATATATACACATGTACATGTAACATGATCGCGTGATAGCATGCTCACCTTTCGCGCTGGTACATACATCTATATATTTTCCTCTCTCTCATACATGGAGTCGATACCCCTCTCAAAACGGGGTAAGAATGCAAGTGGAAAACTACCGTTTGTGGGGTAGCCCTGTAGTCAAACACTTCATATTCGTAAGCGTAAGTATCATCAACCCCGTGAGATGTAAGTATCCCGATTTGTCATGGAGGGGGCCATAAAGTAAACATACACATAGAGAGACACACAAAGACATAAACAAAGGACAAAGTCCGTTAGAGTTATGTTCAGTGCAGGATCCCGCAAGGGGACCCGCTTCTTCCTCATACCTTAGGGTTGTAGTCACTCGTCAGCATTACTCACGCCATCAAGGGTCCTGCCCCTCGTGTCAACCTATTCGGTGGTGGTTCCACTGCTTGGGGTGCTGTTCCGTTTCCTTGTGATGCTTTAAGCACACCATTTGCTATTGGTTACTGCCCCGCCTACTTCCGCAGCCTGTCTCCGACTCGGGCGATCGACAGTGAGAGTCATGGTAGTTGAAGTGTTGGGCTTAATGCGCGTCTACTGAAACTTTTTTTATAATTTTATGCAAACAAAGCTTTATCAGTTTACAGACACATATTTACGGATTCTAAATATGTGTATACATGTATATATATCTCGCGCCGGTCCGTCAGTAATGACCAATACGATACCGTTACAGGCAGCGCAATGACTGGTATAACTTCAGGCTGTCAGTATCGTTCAGTCGCCTGCGGACTTTCTGGATGTCAAGAGTGTGTAATCTCTAATATGTCCTTAGCCACTCGGTTTTAGAGACTGGTCGCTAAATAAATAATGTAATTTATGGGACATACCCACCGGGGAACACAATCTGTTTACGTTGTTGGAGGGTTAGAAGCTGGTAGTGTCAAAACAAAAGTTTACAAGACATTGCCTACCCTGAAAAGTCATCACAACCCAATCTCTAGTTTTAGTAGTTTTTAGTTTTTAGTTCAGGTGCGACCATATCTACGAGACATGATTGTGGGGTTATTTTTCAGTTTTATTACTCATAATGAGAGTTATCTCTGATTAAGTTGGTTCCATGGTATTGAATCGTTTAATCCAATGATGTGGGTTTTGAGTCTATACACCCATCGTTGTTCGCGTTCCAATAGGGTTCTAGACATATCGCCCTCCCCACTCATTTTCTCAATAATTGTCCACCACAAATCTGAATCTGTGTGTTTTTGCTCAATGTAGTGTGCTGTCAATTTTGTAGATGTAATGGCCCTTCTGATCGTACTTCTATGCTCACATATACGTACTTTGATTTTTCTTCCTGTCATTCCTACATACATAAGTTGACAGGGACATTTGATGAGATAGATGACCTTATCTGTATTGCAATTTGTGTGTGATCGCTGTTCCCACGGGTATCGCATTCCCAGGTCTATTTCCTTAGTCTGTTCTGTAAAAGGACAAACCACGCAAGTCCCGCATGGGTAATGTCCAGTGACCATTGGTAGATTCCATAGCGTTGTTTGGTTTCTAGATTGTATTTTTGGTTTCATGAAATCAGTATGAATGAGAGAATCCCTCAGACTTCTGTTCCGTTTAAAAGAGAACATTGGTTTCTCATATTTCAGTTGATTGGACGTGAGAACTGTCCACTTTTTATTGATAATTTTCTTAATCACATTCGATGATGTGTTAAAGGTGGTAACACATATGAGAGCGTCTGGTTCTTCTTTTTGGTGTGTTTCAAGTAGAGCCTCTCTGAGTGTGTTACAAGATCGTTTTTTTGCATTTTCAATAATCTTTCTTGGGTACGATCTTTCATGTAACTTCTTGGCCAGATTCTCCGCTTCTATTTTGTATTCTTCCAGATCAGCATTATTCCTGCGTATACGCAAAAATTGGCCTATCGGGAGATTTTCCCTAAGTGACCGGGGATGGGCGCTGTTGAAGTGGAGTAAACTGTTTTTATCAGTAGGTTTGGAAAATAAAGAACTGGTAATCCCCCCATTTTTTGCGCTCAATTTTACATCTAAGAATGATATCTGATCCTGGTTAGATGTCATGGTGAATTTCAAATG
Organism: Triturus cristatus; assembly: GCF_964204655.1. Taxonomy (NCBI): domain Eukaryota; kingdom Metazoa; phylum Chordata; class Amphibia; order Caudata; family Salamandridae; genus Triturus; species Triturus cristatus. The sequence goes on along the minus strand of NC_140593.1, from coordinate 817,176,650 downwards.
TGGGTTGAGTTGATTGACCCATGTATGGAAGTTGGTCAATGTGCCTGTGTCACCTTCCCAAATAACTAGGATATCATCTATATACCGCCACCACCCTTTGATGTTATTGGTATAGGGGTTGGTGGCCCATATGTGTTCTTCCTCTAGATGTCCTACATAAAGACATGCTATGCTGGGAGCAAATGTGCTACCCATAGATGTACCGTGTGTTTGCAGGTACAATTGGTCCTCGAATCTGAAAAAGTTCTCTTTCAATGCCAGGCTCATAAGTGTAATAACCCAGCTTATTGGTGCGCCCCAGGTCCATTCTCCTTGATGTAGATATGTTTCAATCACTCTGATGCTCTCGTCTTGTGGGATGCTGGTGTATAGTGCTTCAACATCCAGACACACCAAAATATTGTGTGCTGGATCGTATGTAACATCCCGAAGGACGTTTAGCAGATGTTTGGTGTCTTGGATGTAGGACTTGATTTGAGTCACCAAAGGACGGAGAAACCAATCTGTGTATTTAGACAGTGGTTCCAAAAGGGAACCTATCCCCGACACAATGGCACCTTGGCGCCTCACATCTACATACCTGCCCAAGTGCATGGATACCCTCTCGGGTCATTAGTGCGCTATACAAATCAATATAACATAACTTAATATAAAATATGTAACACCTAAGAATTGTTGAATGGATTCTATATCCTAAGGGAACATATTTTTGAAACTTTGAAGTTATTGGGTGCTCCAACCCTTTGGATTTTAGAGCCCCCTCTCCTTGATTTCAAAGACACCTATGACAAGAACTTAAAAGTGAACTCAAATTAGGGAATGTGTGTAAATCTCAAAATGCAGCTTTAGAAAAGGTCATTTGAGGACTTGAGGCAGCTTTACAAACTAAAGACAATTGTTTAAAAGATAGGAAGGGATGCAGGAAGGAGTATATTACAGAAAGCAGCAACAAATGCAGGTAGGAAAGGGAGTACTGAAGTGAGGAAATAAATAAGTAATGGATGAAATAAGGAAATAAGAAAAGAATGTGAAAGGGAGCAATGAAGAGATAGAGGGAGAAAGGAAATGAATGTTGTGTGATGGATCAATAGAAGAAAAGAAAGGAGGAGGAAGAGCCGAAGAAAAGATTGAGGATAACAAAGGAAGAAATTAAAGAAGGGGTGAAGGAAGGAGCAGGAAAAAAATTAAGTAAGGAACGAATGGAGGAAGAAGGAAGAAATGCACCAAGGGGGAAAGAAGGATGGGGAATGAATGAGGGTGTAAGGAAGCAAGAATGGAAAGAGGGAAGAAGGCATGGCTGGAGGTGCTGAGAAAGAAAAAGGAAAGGAAAAAGATGGGATAAAAGAAAGAAAGGAGGTCATGGGAATGGATACGAGTATGAAAAGTACTGGGTCAAGGTGAGAGAGGGAATAATGACAATGTAATATTTCAAAGAAATTGAAAAACAAAAGATTAAAATACATTTCTGTGTCCTTATCACACCATGTATGTTTGTAAAGCACATACACAGCAAAGGGGGCCTTAACGCCAAATTAAAAATGTTATTTTCCAACTCAATGGCACCAATTTTATCGACCTCAGAAAGATGAAAGACTGAGTGCCACACCATTATTTAAATGTATAATCTATATCAAACACAGATTCCTGGAATGGATTTATTAGCCCACTGAGGAACCAGACCCATCAAAGCATATCTTTAAATAAAAGGTAAAGAATGTAAACAGGAACTCTCTATAACTAAATCTGTGGAACAGGGCTGAAAGTTTTTGGCGAGTGCATGGTGAATTGAACATTGTATGAAATCAAGAAGAGTCAACTTATCAAGTCATCCGACACACACACAGATACTTCTCACAGAAGAGACGAGAAGTTAAACAGACTGTATTGAGACCTACTTTCCTTGAGATATACAGCTGAAATATATAAAGACAGCTAACAGTGTACTGACAACCCCACTATGGCAGTTAACAAGTGGGGAAGCTATCAGTTGCATTACAATGGTGCAAAGGTCACCAATGCAAGTATGACAAATGGGCCTCTATCAGTTGCCCCTTCACCCCGGGTCCAAGTGCCACTGCAGCCTGAAGCGTATTTCTGTCACTGGGACTCTCTCAGTCAGTAATGATCGGAAGCATATCTAAACTATATAATATAGATGAACTCAATACATGCACCACAGATGCGTACCTTTTAAATGTGTGCTCGTTGCAAGTATTGTAGCATTCCAAACCTCTCAAGTGAATGTGACATGCACACTTTGTAAAGCCAAGAGGCAACCTTGAGCAAACTTTAAAGGGTTGTTTTACATGTTTACTGCAAGCTCCTCTACTGTCCACTGTTTTATTTTACATGCTTTAGAAGATAATCATTTCAGTGCAATATATTCATGAGACAGCCAAGATAAGGATAATAGAAATTGTAAAAATGTATTCATCATTTTCACAGCAAAATGCACACCTTCAATTTAATTGATTTAAAAAAAACCACAAAATGAAATATTCTGGAGGCAGCCAACATGTGCTTTCAAGCTAAAGGTACTAATCTGTTAAATATGTTTAACAGTCCTAAAGGAATTTCACACTATTTAGAGAACATAGGTTTAGGGGTGTCGCTGTGCTGTGAAGTACAGTGTTTTGCTATTATTCAACGTCCTGCATGCTAAGGTAGGTGCACCTCACAGTCTGGGAGTCTATACCTGAGCCTGTTACATGAGGATGGTCATGGAACTGAAGCACAGCAGACAGGGGTGCCATCAGAGTCCCTTTCAGAGTCCCTGCAGAGTATGAAGGTATCATCACACACAGTCTATATGAAAGGCCTGCAGACCAGGAGGGGTATCACAGTCAGTATCCGATTACAAAGACAGGAGAGTATCACAGTCAGAGTCTGCACCTTAGAGGTGAAGGAGTCACATTCAGTAAGAGAGGCCTAAAGATTAGGAGCAGGGTACCACCATCCATATCAAAAGCACCACACTTCAGGCTAAACATTTCAAGTCCTAGCTGAATATCGCTGATGGGATTTCTGCTGGAGATGTAGAGTGGGGCATTGATGCCCCTCACAATCCGCATTCCTCTACCTTTCCACCAGCTCTTAAACCCTCCTCATGCCTGCTTCTCATATAATAATTAACATGATATCCCATCATGATTGTGTGAAAATGTGAAGCTCACCCCGCACCCCATTACTGACGAGGTACTTCCCTGTGTGCAAGGCCGCAAAGGTTTTTCCTCCATAACTATGTTACATTGTTTTTCAAACCTTGAACATTTTAGATACTGGCCCAAAGTATACAAAGTTTTTTTAAAGCAACTAGTGATGAAAACGTCCACTAAATTTGAGCTCCAAAATACCACTTTTATCTTGAAAATTCTCTCACAAAACTTTTTTCTACATGTTAAACTTCCTCAAATGAAATAAGGCACAGTTGGTAAAGTGTTTATACTTTGTGAACCGAGTTAAGTAACACATGCTGAATTTTGTGTGTGAAGTTTGTATACCTTGCCCACCTGTGACTCGATCATGAGCACCATCAGACTCCATATTGAGGGACCAGTGAGATGCAAAATCTTTACTAACAGCTTAAACATGCTTTAGTATTTTTGCTTATATTGACCTGTTCATTAGGTAAATGAACTTACTAGAGGTAATACTTGCTGTTTAATTTTATAACTGCTTTTTATATACTAACACTTCGTTGAGTGCGTCTGTGCAGGCAAAGGGGGCAGGATTGGACGGGCCCGAAAATAGCCGGCCCATCAGACCATAAAACAGACCCACAAAGAGCCCAAATATTGGCCGATACACACCAGCCCATCAGGCACGATCTGATTGCCCTATACGCCTTCCGCAATGGGAAAGTACAGTGAAAAGAGGAGGAGAAATCACTGCACTTAAGATGTCAAAATGAAGGGCTTAGATATCATGGATCAGAGCTTCCTATTTAGGCGGGAGTGACCTTTTTATAATCAAGAAAGCAGATTTATTTCTTCCAATTGAGTGCAAGTTCGAAATGGCACTTCTTTTCTGTCCCCAAATGTTGGCCTATGATGTTGAGGTCATTTTTGTAATCCTTTAATACTGGGCGCTCCCTCTCTGCCTTTCAAAGGCAGGTATTTCCCACTCTTTTAGTAGTCTCTTCAGGAAGCTCACCATCATTTCGAGCAACCACTTTCTGTGGTCTCATCTTAACTACAATGGGATCTCCCACCCAGAAATACCCTCACCCTCCAAAAATGTTTAAAATCAATTGAATTTAACGTTGGTGCAGGTAGGCTGCCAAAGGCTGAAATGCAAGCATAGAAACTGGACCCCACTCCCCCTGGCTAGGTAAGAACGAAATAGACTTGGGGTGAATTTAAAAATATAACAGGGAACACTGGTACACAGCTGATAGCAGAAAAACAAGACTGCCTGAACGTGAATTTAGCTTCGAGTGGCACTTTCAGGTATTCTTGTTTCATCGCCATCAGCCGTGTACCAGTGTTCAGTTATATTCGTCTACACAGCATTGACATGGCTCATTATGCTAAATAACGTTTTATAGTGTGGGGCCCACGCGGCAGCTCTTCCTCCACTGCTGCTGACTTTTAACTTTCAAAAAGATTTATTTTGCTGCAAAAGTGAAAAGCCAGCAGCAGCGGAGGAAGAGCTACAGTCATGGGCCCCACACACTATAAAATATTATTTGACCTAATGAGCCATGTCAATGCTTTAGAGAAATATAATACTGAACACAAACAAGTACACACGTCATGATTTTTCGAATCATTTTAAAAAGTGAAAGTAATTACTTACCGGGACAGCCTTATTAATCTGAGAGGGAGGCCTGCTGCGCAACACGCTGCCTGCTTCGGTCTTCACCTGATGATTAGCCCCCTGCAACTGCGCAGAAAGCTGGGCGGGCCGCGGTCAGAAACTATGCTTATTGGCCTGAATCTGGGCACACACTTGAAGATTCGCCAAGGAGGGACTGGGCGGGTTATTAATATATTTTACAATCGTTCATTGGTAGCTCATGAACGATTGCAAAATGGGGTGTGACGGTGACCTACGCCGAGGCAGGGACCCAGGCAGTTTCATTTTCTGGCGGTGATGTATATCTTGTAAAAAGGTGGGCAGCCAGACAGCCGCATCCAATTTGAAATATTTTGCCAGCACGCAGTTAAGTGCAATATCATTTCATCACCAGGGAGGCTGCAGCATAGTGAGCAGCGCACAGACAATTTTTACCCATATTGCATGCAGAGTACAGACTATAGTGTAGACCCGGCCCTGAGAAATAAGTGCCGGTGCTAAGCACCGGAAAGCACCGGCACAAATTAAGCACTGGCCTGCTCCCAGCCCAGAGACATACGGGGCGTATCCTCTATTGGCAGCAGAGGACAGGGGCAGTGGCAGGCTGGATGCTACAAATTGAGAATATAACTTTGAAGCTCTCCACATAGCCATCTTAGACAGCTGGGTGGAGACCAAGCACAGGCCTAAAGGACCTGAAGGAGCGTCCAGCCAGGACGCTCCATCCAATCCTGGCGCTGCAAAGCAGCGCAGTCATTGGTTAAGCAAGTTAGCTGGTCCCGTGCTGCACAAAACAGGAAGATCGGGTCCGGAGTGAGGAGCGCGGTCAGGTAAGTGTCTTTTTCTCTTTTTTGATGTATGTTTTGTGTGTAGTGTAGTATGTTTTGCGTCCCCAGCAGCTGTTTGCCGCCTCACCACTCCCGATAGCTGGCAGCCGCCACTGCCCTTGCCTCAGACTTCCACTCCCTGGAAGAAAGGACTTACTCGGTTCCGCTGCTATTTGAACCAGTCGTTGGAAGGTTACATGCAGTTCTCCACACAGTGTACGGAACCCACTGAGCTGTATGCGTATGTGCTGCCAGGGATACCATACACAGTCATACATCACTTCTGGTGATCTCACTAATCAAGCCACTAATGCTTTGACGGCTTAATAATGTCACCAGTTAAACTCGGATATAGCATTGTATTGGCTTGTAATATGTAAGAACCTGAAAAATATTGTTTAAATGTATTCAATCCGACAAAAAAGTATGTATTTGTTTCAAACAGGCATATTTACCAAATGTAGTAGGCAGAATAACTTAGTATCCTCTCTAGTCTACAAGTAAAACAACCATTTGCAGTGCAATAGATCTTGCATTTACGAGAGTTTAAGCTATTGGCATTGTAAATGACAATGATGTTTATTTAACGATTTTGATACTCATCACATAAATAAAGGGCATTGTCATTTATAATGCCAATAGCTTAAACTCTTGTACATGCGGGACCTATTTCATTTCAAAGATGCAGCAGCCTTTGCCCCGGGCTGCTTGGAAAGTGAAAGCACACATGGCGGGCTGACTGTTGCAGGAAAGCATGTCATGCCTGCAGTAGGAGAAACTCATTAAACAAAATGGTGCTTACATACTAAATAAGACATACCGTGTAACAGAAGTAAAAGGGCCAGTCCTCCTGGGAGGTTACAAATGAAGACAAGGCGGTTCTAAGGAGGGACTAACAAGCCTATTAACGAATCAGAAGCCAGCATTTACAAAGGAGAACAACACAAGCCAATGAAAAATATGGGCGGAGAGTGGGCGGAGCTTCAATTCCATGCTCAAATACAACACACCATGCAGAGCAGCGCATACCCTGCCCAGGCTCGGCCTAAAATTGAACACATAATTATTCTACGCTGAAGTCAGGAAGTGAGGTGGGATATAGCTTCAGCATATATATTTCTAAACTGCTGATTTAAAGGCATGATTTGATTCAATGTTTAATTAGCAATTGAAGGTAATTGACACAATGTGGTTTGTTTACATATCTGTGCTGTAATTTTGAAGGAATCATAGCCATTTGCAATTCATTGTTTTGTATTGTTGGCGCAAAGGATATTCACTTTGTAGGAATAAAGGGCACTAATTGTTTGACAAAAAGTAAATCATAGCACATGAAATAGTTGACCCTTGTTAATAATACAAGATTAACCATTCACTATGGACCTTTGTGACCAGTTTGACTTGTGTGTCTTTCCAGAGAAAAATCTCTCTTGGCACTTTTATTTAAGTGCTCTGCTTAGGAAAGAAGTCACCAAGTCTTCGGAGGTACATGCACTTCACCCAAAAAAGTGAACTAAACTAGACATGAGTAAATTAACTTATTTTTTTGGAGCTTGTACAAGTATCAAACTTTGTCAAATAAATTAACAATGAAACAAACAGGTTTTGGTTAAAACATGAATAATTTTAAAAAAACTAGATGATCTATCATTGAGAAAAAATCTGTCTTGGAGGAAAGAATAAGATCAGTAAACAAAGAAAATATAGCTAGGGTGTGGTCACGTAAATGTAACTTGTTTACTTTGGCATTTGGGGAACGTTTCTTAGGCTCTCACTGAGTTATCTGCTTGGGTTTTCAGCAAGTTTTGTTGCTCACAATAGTTTTGTTGCTCACATTTCACCGGGGGAATGCCTAACAAAATTTGCCTGGAAAAACTGTCTGTTATCACCGAAACTGTGCAGTAATCGCGTGTGCAAATTCAGACACCACAGGTTATATCTGTATTCTGAGAATTGGTTGATAATTTCACCCCAGGGAAGGCCTTGCACAAATGGTATTACCTGGCAGACCCTAACAGAAATCTATTTACATAACAGAGATGAAACTCTCTGTAAAATGTGCAGTTTAGGTCTCAGCTAGACAGCTCATGCGCTGTCTCAAAGAAATAGGTTGCATTTAATCTGTGGGCTTCTGCCCACCTATAGGCTTACCTTTAGCTCCCTCCATTTTAATATTCCTTCTCCCGATTTGTCCCTGGCATGCATGCCTCATCTTGTGTTTAGCCCTCCACGAGAGCATGGACCAACACTAGTATCCATCCACTGCTCCCATTTTAGGACCTGTTTTAGGAACTACTTATTTCTTTCTTTTTCATCACTCTACACAGTGCTCGTGCTTTTACCAGCTTCGTCTCCTCCCACCCGTCCTCACCCCCCCCAAATCCCCCAGTGACAGACGCACTCTGAACGTGACCTCAGTGATGAACTTCCCCCATTCTACAAACCATCACTCCCCGCTTCTTTATATATGGCTCTATTTCAGGTACTTAGTAACGCAGGGTGGATTCTATATTTATTTTATTCTATGGGGAATTCTGCATCAATGTACTAAAGATGTGATTGTGACATACAGTGTACAAAACGCACCCAACCAATTCGAAAACTGCCAGGCTTCACCATCAAAGCGGAGAATAGCTGGGGACTCCCAGTAGGTAAATCACGGTAAGGCGTTCAGCTTATCACTAGTGCCTAACTTCAGAGTCAACCACGGACTGTGCTGTGGAACAGTCCTCTTGGAAAAGTTGGATTTAAACGTAATAGACATCTACACAATAGAGGAGCAAATTGTTTTTCGTGCAATGCGTCTTCTGTTAAGCAAAAGTTCAACTTTCAATAAATAATAACATGAATGCGCTAACCAGAGCAGTGTCAGATTTCAATGCACGCTCTTTTAGTCTGATTTATGACCAAGGTACCATTGCATCTACAATTTCATCTTCCTCCAAGGATTACAAAACTGCATGTTTTGTTGATGTGATTTCAAAGCTTTGTCACACTGCAGATGACAACAACATTTATTTTTAAAAAAGTGTTTGCGTGCCTTTGATAAGGCCAATGGCGGACAAATAAGTTTCTATCTTTTCGGTCTGCTCTATCCTTTTCTATTCTTACTTTCAAGGCCGTCGCTCTAGCTGCTCTGTCACTGCCTCATGTCATGCTAGTACCCCTTCTATGTTTACCATGCACACTGTGTCTGTATAGAACTTGCACTGTTGAGGAAGGAGATATGAGAGCTCAATTCTAATGTGCAAAACCTTTTCCCCCCACCGCTGAGTGGCGACATAACGGCCAACATCAGCTACAGGACCATTCTGCAGAGAACCCGTATGTCAATATCACCAGCCCCAGCGGGGTACACCACCGCTTTAACATTGACAACGCCTATAGCTCTCAGATTGCTGTGACTTATTGCCTTAGCCAATGCTTGTTTTTTATGTTAGCGAGAGCTGCCAATTAATTTATTATGTGTTCCTCAGTAAATGCAAAGTTAATAGTCCTCCTTGTGTGTTTGTTGACTATCCTGATTCTAAACTCTGGCCACCCTAGCTAACATAAAAGGCCTAGGATACAGAGTAAGGAACAAGGCATGACCTTTATTGCAGCTGGTCATTGCTCATATTTTGCTTTAGCCGTGCACTGTATACTTCATGTTCTTGAGAGAATGACACTGTAGACAGCCGAGCGCAAACTGGGTGACTGGTGGATTGTAATGGTTTAGGAAACGGTTTAGGGAACAAATGGAAAAGAACACTATAGGTGTCGAAACTGAGACGGGATTAGCGGGTGTACTGCTGGCCTTTTCCGTCCAACAGATTTTCCAGTGGCGGCTCCAATGTCGGATATAAAACAGAGATCGGAAAGATGAGCCAACAAAGAGAAAGAAAGACGAAGATATTTCTAATTTGGCTAATTTGATACACTGCTCTCTTGGTCCGGGCATAGATTAGTCAGTGAATTTAGGTGGAGGAGGAGGTATGAGGGGGTGTGAAGCGCACATTTCCCAACTAAAAAACAGCAAGCCGAAGGATGGAGGGATGGCCAAGGTTTGGTATAAACTGCTCCTATGAGGAACAGGCTCAATACTTATTTGCATTAGGTGGGCCTCTGTCTAAATTCCTTTAAAAAAAAGAAAAAAACAATAAAGGCATAGAAGACTTAACTCAGGACCCCCGGACTCAACTTAAGCCAAGAATGCATATATTTGCGGGGGTAGAGGGGTCACACCCGAAACACCCCGCCTGAAGCTATGATTCACAAATCCAATACGGAAAGAAGGAACTTGGAAAAAGATTGAAATACACCTGCAGAAATAATGCAATCATTTCTTCTGGACATTTTTATTTTTTAAGTGATATTCTGCATGGTTGTGGTTTACAGGGTGTCTCGGTGCAGTCTGTGAAGACGCAGTGGGCAGTCAGGTAATATAAAACAAGAAAATATGAATGTGAGGGGCTGTGCAAATCCCGCACTGCCTGTTGAAATAGTTACTTACCTTTGGTAACATAATATTTTGGGACTAATCCCCTCGGTGCAGTAGAGTCTGTACCAGTTAAGGTGTTATCAGACGCAAGTAACTTGTTCATCTGATAGAAACTTCTAACCACAGATTCCTTACTGTAGAATAAAAATCAAAGCAATCTCTCTATGGAGGTGGGTCTGCGGACTGTTCATTTAAAAAGTCCTGGAGGACCAAATAGGTTGAATGCCCATCTTGTCGGACCCAGCAGTCTAAGCATTAATGTATGATAAACATGTGCAGCAGTGCCCACGTGGCTGCTTGACAGATATCCAGAACTGGGACTCCTCTCGCCAACGCAGAGTTAACAGCCTAATCTTTTGTTGAGTGAGCCCGAAAGCCCTCCGGGGGTTTCTTCTTGGCCACTGCATAACAGATTTTAATACAGAGGATAATCCATCTAGGGATGGTTCGTTTGTGAACTGCTTTGCCTTTCTTCTCACTTGCAAAACCCACAGAGTTGATTGTCCACCCGGAAGTCCTTGGCATGATCAATGTAAAATGATACCGCCCTTTTTGGGTCCAGACATTGGAGATCCCCTCTTTCTTGGTAGGAGGGGGTGAAAAGATTAAGCAATGTGATGGTCTACCCAACGTGAAAAGGTGTGACTATCTTTGGTAAAAAGGAGGCTGGGGTCCTATGGACCACTTCGTCTGTGAAAAATGTTGTGTACGGAGAATGAACCAAAGGGCTTGCACCTCACTAAACCTTCAGGCAGATGCTATGGTCAATTTTTTACGTTTGCAAGGGATTCTGGGTAACAGACCATGGTGGGAGGCAGTCAAGTCACCCCATCCTGGATTCCCCTGGGTGTCTAGTTTTCAAAAATGTATAGGTTTGCTAGGTTTCCCTAGGTGCCGGCAGGGCTAGGGTACAAAATCTACAGCTAGTCACTTTGCCAAAAAAAGGGTCATTTTTCACTGCAAAACCACGTTGTGTTTTGCGCCGTTTCCTGTCGCGGGCACTATGCCGACCCGCACAAGTGAGGTACCATTTTTCTCGTAGGACTTTGGGGAACGCGGGGTGGGTGGAAATTTGTGGATCCACGCAGATTCCAGAACTTTCCATCACAGAAATGTGGGGAAAATGTGTTTTTTTTGTCAATTTTTTACGTTTGCAAGGGATTCTGGGTAACAGACCATGGTGGGAGGCAGTCAAGTCACCCCATCCTGGATTCCCCTGGGTGTCTAGATTCCAAAAATGTATAGGTTTGCTAGGTTTCCCTAGGTGCCGGCAGGGCTAGGGTTCAAAATCTACAGCTAGTCACTTTGCCAAAAAAAGGGTCATTTTTCACTGCAAAACCACGTTGCGTTTTGCGCCGTTTCCTGTCGCGGGCACTATGCCGACCCGCACAAGTGAGGTACCATTTTTCTCGTAGGACTTTGGGGAACGCGGGGTGGGTGGAAATTTGTGGATCCACGCAGATTCCAGAACTTTCCATCACAGAAATGTGGCGAAAATGTGGTTTTTTTGTCAATTTTTTACGTTTGCAAGGGATTCTGGGTAACAGACCATGGTGGGAGGCAGTCAAGTCACCCCATCCTGGATTCCCCTGGGTGTCTAGTTTTCAAAAATGTATAGGTTTGCTAGGTTTCCCTAGGTGCCGGCAGGGCTAGGGTACAAAATCTACAGCTAGTCACTTTGCCAAAAAAAGGGTCATTTTTCGCTGCAAAACCACGTTGCGTTTTGCGCCGTTTCCTGTCGCGGGCACTAGGCCGACCCGCACAAGTGAGGTACCATTTTTCTCGTAGGACTTTGGGGAACGCGGGGTGGGTGGAAATTTGTGGATCCACGCAGATTCCAGAACTTTCCATCACAGAAATGTGGGGAAAATGTGTTTTTTTTGTCAATTTTTTACGTTTGCAAGGGATTCTGGGTAACAGACCATGGTGGGAGGCAGTCAAGTCACCCCATCCTGGATTCCCCTGGGTGTCTAGTTTTCAAAAATGTATAGGTTTGCTAGGTTTTCCTAGGTGCCGGCAGGGCTAGGGTTCAAAAACTACAGCTAGACTCTTCGCAAATAAAGTGTAAATTTTCAGTGTGAAAATGTGGTGCGTTCACCTTAGGTTTTGAGCCACTTCCTGTCGTGGGCACTATGCCTACCCACACAAGTGAGGTACCATTTTTATCGGGAGACTTAGGGTAGTTCAAATTTGTAAAGCAACTGTTATTACCTATTGATTTTTGATGCATTTCTCCCTTCCAAATGAAAGACATTGTGTAAAAAAAAAGTCATTTTGAAAAATGACCAATAATTGTCATGCAAATATGAGTATTCCCAATTTCGAAAATGTGCAAATATGCACTGTTTCTAAACTCTGTAATTTGTTCCCATTTCAGAAATACATAGGTGACTTTCATACCGATTTTTCCATGTATACATTTTCCCACAATAATTGCTATATACCCGGACCAAAAAAAAAAAACATTACAAAATGCTGCTCAGTTTTCTACTCTGGGTTCGTTGGGCTCTTGGTGAACCTACAAGTCCTATATGTCCCCACAACCAGGAAGGTCTACCGGATGTAACGGTACATTGCTTTCAAAGAGATGTCATAATTCGAAGAAGTTACAGGTGAAAACGTTGACTCAAAAGGCTGCTTTTTTCAACAAATTTTTAATTTTTCCTATATTTACCTGTAAATTTCTATAAAGAAACCTTGATGGATCTACACAAATGACCCCTTGCTGAATTCAGAATTTTGTCTACTTTTCAAAAATGTATAGCTTTCCAGGATCCATTATTGTTTTTGTACCCATTTCTACCGTTAACTGGAAGGAGGTTGAAAGCACAAAAAATAGCAAAAATAGGGTATGTCCCAGAAAAATGCCAAAACTGTGTAAAAAATGTTGGTTTTCTAACAAAATTCTGTCATTCCCTAAAAGCTGGAGAAATGGTGATTTCAGCCCCACAAACCCTTTTTTGATACCATTTGCAGAGAAAAACCCAGAAGCTTTCATTTGCAGCCCGTTTTTCCCATTTTTCACAAAAAAAAAAGAAATTTGCTGTATTTTGACTAATTTCTGGGAACCCTCTAGGAGAATCCACAAACCCTGGGTACCTTTAGAATCCCCAAGATGTTGGAAGAAAAGGACGCAAATTTGGCGTGGATACCTAATGTGGTCAAAAAGTTACAGAGGCCTAAGCGCGCACTACCCCAAATAGCCCAAAAAAGGCTTAGCACAGGAGGGGAAAAGGCCTAGCAGCGAAGGGGTTAATTGCCACATTGTGGTTTGTTTACATATCTGTGCTGTAATTTTGAAGGAATCATAGCCATTTGAATTCATTGTTTTGTATTGTTGGCGCAAAGGATATTCACTTTGTAGGAATAAAGGGCACCAATTGTTTGACAAAACGTAAATCATAACACATGAAATAGTTGACACTTGTTAATAATACAAGATTAACCATTCACTATGGACCTTTGTGACCAGTTTGACTTGTGTGTCTTTCCAGAGAAAAATCTCTCTAGGCACTTTTATTTAAGTGCTCTGCTTAGGAAAGAAGTCATCAAGTCTTCGGAGGCACATGCACTTCACCCAAAAAAGTGAACTAAACTAGACATGAGTAAATTAACTTCTTTTTTTGGAGCTTGTACAAGTATCAAACTTTGTCAAATAAATTAACAATGAAACAAACAGGTTTTGGTTAAAACATGAATCCTTTTTTAAAAAATAGATGATCTATCATTGAGAAAAAATCTTTCTTGGAGAAAAGAATAAGATCAGTAAACAAAGGGAACATAGCTAGGGGTGTGGTCACGTAAATGTAAGTTGTTTACTTTGGCATTTGGGGAACGTTTCTTAGGCTCTCAGTGAGTTATCTGCTTGGGTTCTCAGCAAGTTTCGTTGCTCACAATAGTTTTGTTGCTCACATTTCACCGGGGAAATGCCTAACAAAATTTGCCTGGAAAAACTGGCTGTTATCACGGAAACTGTGCAGTAATCGCGTGTGCAAATTCAGACACCCCAGGTTATATCTATATTCTGAGAATTGGTTGATAATTTCACCCCAGGGAAGGCCTTGCACAAATGGTATTACCTGGCAGACCCTAACAGAAATCTATTTACATAACAGAGATGATACTCTCTGTAAAATGTGCAGTTTAGGTCTCAGCTAGACAGCGCATGCGCTGTCTCAAAGAAATAGGTTGCATTTAATATGTGGGCTTCTGCCCACCTATGGGCTTACCTTTAGCTCCCTCCATTTTAAAATTCCTTCTCCCTATTTGTCCCTGGCATGCATGTGTCATGCCTCATCTTGTGTTTAGCCCTCCACGAGAGCATGGACCAACACTAGTATCCATCCGCTGCTCCCATTTTAGGACCTGTTTTAGGAACTACTTATTTCTTTCTTTTTCATCACTCTACACAGTGCTCGTGCTTTTACCAGCTTCGTCTCCTCCCACCCGTCCTCACCCCCCCCAAATCCCCCAGTGACAGACGCACTCTGAACGTGACCTCAGTGATGAACTTCCCCCATTCTACAAACCATCACTCCCCGCTTCTTTATATATGGCTCTATTTCAGGTACTTAGTAACGCAGGGTGGATTCTATATTTATTTTATTCTATGGGGAATTCTGCATCAATGTACTAAAGATGTGATTGTGACATACAGTGTACAAAACGCACCCAACCAATTCGAAAACTGCCAGGCTTCACCATCAAAGCGGAGAATAGCTGGGGACTCCCAGTAGGTAAATCACGGTAAGGCGTTCAGCTTATCACTAGTGCCTAACTTCAGAGTCAACCACGGACTGTGCTGTGGAACAGTCCTCTTGGAAAAGTTGGATTTAAACGTAATAGACATCTACACAATAGAGGAGCAAATTGTTTTTCGTGCAATGCGTCTTCTGTTAAGCAAAAGTTCAACTTTCAATAAATAATAACATGAATGCGCTAACCAGAGCAGTGTCAGATTTCAATGCACGCTCTTTTAGTCTGATTTATGACCAAGGTACCATTGCATCTACAATTTCATCTTCCTCCAAGGATTACAAAACTGCATGTTTTGTTGATGTGATTTCAAAGCTTTGTCACACTGCAGATGACAACAACATTTATTTTTTAAAAAGTGTTTGCGTGCCTTTGATAAGGCCAATGGCGGACAAATAAGTTTCTATCTTTTCGGTCTGCTCTATCCTTTTCTATTCTTACTTTCTAGGCCGTCGCTCTAGCTGCTCTGTCACTGCCTCATGTCATGCTAGTACCCCTTCTATGTTTACCATGCACACTGTGTCTGTATAGAACTTGCACTGTTGAGGAAGGAGATATGAGAGCTCAATTCTAATGTGCAAAACCTTTTCCCCCCACCGCTGAGTGGCGACATAACGGCCAACATCAGCTACAGGACCATTCTGCAGAGAACCCGTATGTCAATATCACCAGCCCCAGCGGGGTACACCACCGCTTTAACATTGACAACGCCTATAGCTCTCAGATTGCTGTGACTTATTGCCTTAGCCAATGCTTGTTTTTTATGTTAGCGAGAGCTGCCAATTAATTTATTATGTGTTCCTCAGTAAATGCAAAGTTAATAGTCCTCCTTGTGTGTTTGTTGACTATCCTGATTCTAAACTCTGGCCACCCTAGCTAACATAAAAGGCCTAGGATACAGAGTAAGGAACAAGGCATGACCTTTATTGCAGCTGGTCATTGCTCATATTTTGCTTTAGCCGTGCACTGTATACTTCATGTTCTTGAGAGAATGACACTGTAGACAGCCGAGCGCAAACTGGGTGACTGGTGGATTGTAATGGTTTAGGAAACGGTTTAGGGAACAAATGGAAAAGAACACTATAGGTGTCGAAACTGAGACGGGATTAGCGGGTGTACTGCTGGCCTTTTCCGTCCAACAGATTTTCCAGTGGCGGCTCCAATGTCGGATATAAAACAGAGATCGGAAAGATGAGCCAACAAAGAGAAAGAAAGACGAAGATATTTCTAATTTGGCTAATTTGATACACTGCTCTCTTGGTCCGGGCATAGATTAGTCAGTGAATTTAGGTGGAGGAGGAGGTATGAGGGGGTGTGAAGCGCACATTTCCCAACTAAAAAACAGCAAGCCGAAGGATGGAGGGATGGCCAAGGTTTGGTATAAACTGCTCCTATGAGGAACAGGCTCAATACTTATTTGCATTAGGTGGGCCTCTGTCTAAATTCCTTTAAAAAAAAAAAAAAAAAACAATAAAGGCATAGAAGACTTAACTCAGGACCCCCGGACTCAACTTAAGCCAAGAATGCATATATTTGCGGGGGTAGAGGGGTCACACCCGAAACACCCCGCCTGAAGCTATGATTCACAAATCCAATACGGAAAGAAGGAACTTGGAAAAAGATTGAAATACACCTGCAGAAATAATGCAATCATTTCTTCTGGACATTTTTATTTTTTAAGTGATATTCTGCATGGTTGTGGTTTACAGGGTGTCTCGGTGCAGTCTGTGAAGACGCAGTGGGCAGTCAGGTAATATAAAACAAGAAAATATGAATGTGAGGGGCTGTGCAAATCCCGCACTGCCTGTTGAAATAGTTACTTACCTTTGGTAACATAATATTTTGGGACTAATCCCCTCGGTGCAGTAGAGTCTGTACCAGTTAAGGTGTTATCAGACGCAAGTAACTTGTTCATCTGATAGAAACTTCTAACCACAGATTCCTTACTGTAGAATAAAAATCAAAGCAATCTCTCTATGGAGGTGGGTCTGCGGACTGTTCATTTAAAAAGTCCTGGAGGACCAAATAGGTTGAATGCCCATCTTGTCGGACCCAGCAGTCTAAGCATTAATGTATGATAAACATGTGCAGCAGTGCCCACGTGGCTGCTTGACAGATATCCAGAACTGGGACTCCTCTCGCCAACGCAGAGTTAACAGCCTAATCTTTTGTTGAGTGAGCCCGAAAGCCCTCCGGGGGTTTCTTCTTGGCCACTGCATAACAGATTTTATTACAGAGGATAATCCATCTAGGGATGGTTCGTTTGTGAACTGCTTTGCCTTACTTCTCACTTGCAAAACCCACAGAGTTGATTGTCCACCCGGAAGTCCTTGGCATGATCAATGTAAAATGATACCGCCCTTTTTGGGTCCAGACATTGGAGATCCCCTCTTTCTTGGTAGGAGGGGGTGAAAAGATTAAGCAATGTGATGGTCTACCCAACGTGAAAAGGTGTGACTATCTTTGGTAAAAAGGAGGCTGGGGTCCTATGGACCACTTCGTCTGTGAAAAATGTTGTGTACGGAGAATGAACCAAAGGGCTTGCACCTCACTAAACCTTCAGGCAGATGCTATGGTCAATTTTTTACGTTTGCAAGGGATTCTGGGTAACAGACCATGGTGGGAGGCAGTCAAGTCACCCCATCCTGGATTCCCCTGGGTGTCTAGTTTTCAAAAATGTATAGGTTTGCTAGGTTTCCCTAGGTGCCGGCAGGGCTAGGGTACAAAATCTACAGCTAGTCACTTTGCCAAAAAAAGGGTCATTTTTCACTGCAAAACCACGTTGTGTTTTGCGCCGTTTCCTGTCGCGGGCACTATGCCGACCCGCACAAGTGAGGTACCATTTTTCTCGTAGGACTTTGGGGAACGCGGGGTGGGTGGAAATTTGTGGATCCACGCAGATTCCAGAACTTTCCATCACAGAAATGTGGGGAAAATGTGTTTTTTTTCTCAATTTTTTACGTTTGCAAGGGATTCTGGGTAACAGACCATGGTGGGAGGCAGTCAAGTCACCCCATCCTGGATTCCCCTGGGTGTCTAGATTCCAAAAATGTATAGGTTTGCTAGGTTTCCCTAGGTGCCGGCAGGGCTAGGGTTCAAAATCTACAGCTAGTCACTTTGCCAAAAAAAGGGTCATTTTTCACTGCAAAACCACGTTGCGTTTTGCGCCGTTTCCTGTCGCGGGCACTATGCCGACCCGCACAAGTGAGGTACCATTTTTCTCGTAGGACTTTGGGGAACGCGGGGTGGGTGGAAATTTGTGGATCCACGCAGATTCCAGAACTTTCCATCACAGAAATGTGGCAAAAATGTGTTTTTTTTGTCAATTTTTTACGTTTGCAAGGGATTCTGGGTAACAGACCATGGTGGGAGGCAGTCAAGTCACCCCATCCTGGATTCCCCTGGGTGTCTAGTTTTAAAAAATGTATAGGTTTGCTAGGTTTCCCTAGGTGCCGGCAGGGCTAGGGTACAAAATCTACAGCTAGTCACTTTGCCAAAAAAAGGGTCATTTTTCACTGCAAAACCACGTTGTGTTTTGCGCCGTTTCCTGTCGCGGGCACTATGCCGACCCGCACAAGTGAGGTACCATTTTTCTCGTAGGACTTTGGGGAACGCGGGGTGGGTGGAAATTTGTGGATCCACGCAGATTCCAGAACTTTCCATCACAGAAATGTGGGGAAAATGTGTTTTTTTTCTCAATTTTTTACGTTTGCAAGGGATTCTGGGTAACAGACCATGGTGGGAGGCAGTCAAGTCACCCCATCCTGGATTCCCCTGGGTGTCTAGATTCCAAAAATGTATAGGTTTGCTAGGTTTCCCTAGGTGCCGGCAGGGCTAGGGTTCAAAATCTACAGCTAGTCACTTTGCCAAAAAAAGGGTCATTTTTCACTGCAAAACCACGTTGCGTTTTGCGCCGTTTCCTGTCGCGGGCACTATGCCGACCCGCACAAGTGAGGTACCATTTTTCTCGTAGGACTTTGGGGAACGCGGGGTGGGTGGAAATTTGTGGATCCACGCAGATTCCAGAACTTTCCATCACAGAAATGTGGGGAAAATGTGTTTTTTTTGTCAAATTTTTACGGTTGCAAGGGATTCTGGGTAACAGACCATGGTGGGAGGCAGTCAAGTCACCCCATCCTGGATTCCCCTGGGTGTCTACTTTTCAATGTGATGGTCTACCCAACGTGAAAAGGTGTGACTATCTTTGGTAAAAAGGAGGCTGGGGTCCTATGGACCACTTCGTCTGTGAAAAATGTTGTGTACGGAGAATGAACCAAAGGGCTTGCACCTCACTAAACCTTCAGGCAGATGCTATGGTCAATTTTTTACGTTTGCAAGGGATTCTGGGTAACAGACCATGGTGGGAGGCAGTCAAGTCACCCCATCCTGGATTCCCCTGGGTGTCTAGTTTTCAAAAATGTATAGGTTTGCTAGGTTTCCCTAGGTGCCGGCAGGGCTAGGGTACAAAATCTACAGCTAGTCACTTTGCCAAAAAAAGGGTCATTTTTCACTGCAAAACCACGTTGTGTTTTGCGCCGTTTCCTGTCGCGGGCACTATGCCGACCCGCACAAGTGAGGTACCATTTTTCTCGTAGGACTTTGGGGAACGCGGGGTGGGTGGAAATTTGTGGATCCACGCAGATTCCAGAACTTTCCATCACAGAAATGTGGGGAAAATGTGTTTTTTTTCTCAATTTTTTACGTTTGCAAGGGATTCTGGGTAACAGACCATGGTGGGAGGCAGTCAAGTCACCCCATCCTGGATTCCCCTGGGTGTCTAGATTCCAAAAATGTATAGGTTTGCTAGGTTTCCCTAGGTGCCGGCAGGGCTAGGGTTCAAAATCTACAGCTAGTCACTTTGCCAAAAAAAGGGTCATTTTTCACTGCAAAACCACGTTGCGTTTTGCGCCGTTTCCTGTCGCGGGCACTATGCCGACCCGCACAAGTGAGGTACCATTTTTCTCGTAGGACTTTGGGGAACGCGGGGTGGGTGGAAATTTGTGGATCCACGCAGATTCCAGAACTTTCCATCACAGAAATGTGGCAAAAATGTGTTTTTTTTGTCAATTTTTTACGTTTGCAAGGGATTCTGGGTAACAGACCATGGTGGGAGGCAGTCAAGTCACCCCATCCTGGATTCCCCTGGGTGTCTAGTTTTAAAAAATGTATAGGTTTACTAGGTTTCCCTAGGTGCCGGCAGGGCTAGGGTACAAAATCTACAGCTAGTCACTTTGCCAAAAAAAGGGTCATTTTTCGCTGCAAAACCACGTTGCGTTTTGCGCCGTTTCCTGTCGCGGGCACTAGGCCGACCCGCACAAGTGAGGTACCATTTTTCTTGTAGGACTTTGGGGAACGCGGGGTGGGTGGAAATTTGTGGATCCACGCAGATTCCAGAACTTTCCATCACAGAAATGTGGGGAAAATGTGTTTTTTTTGTCAAATTTTTACGGTTGCAAGGGATTCTGGGTAACAGACCATGGTGGGAGGCAGTCAAGTCACCCCATCCTGGATTCCCCTGGGTGTCTACTTTTCAAAAATGTATAGGTTTGCTAGGTTTCCCTAGGTGCCGGCAGGGCTAGGGTTCAAAATCTACAGCTAGTCACTTTGCCAAAAAAAGGGTCATTTTTCGCTGCAAAACCACGTTGCGTTTTGCGCCGTTTCCTGTCGCGGGCACTAGGCCGACCCGCACAAGTGAGGTACCATTTTTCTCGTAGGACTTTGGGGAACGCGGGGTGGGTGGAAATTTGTGGATCCACGCAGATTCCAGAACTTTCCATCACAGAAATGTGGGGAAAATGTGTTTTTTTTGTCAATTTTTTACGTTTGCAAGGGATTCTGGGTAACAGACCATGGTGGGAGGCAGTCAAGTCACCCCATCCTGGATTCCCCTGGGTGTCTAGTTTTCAAAAATGTATAGGTTTGCTAGGTTTCCCTAGGTGCCGGCAGGGCTAGGGTTCAAAATCTACAGCTAGTCACTTTGCCAAAAAAAGGGTCATTTTTCACTACAAAACCACGTTGCGTTTTGCGCCGTTTCCTGTCGCGGGCACTACGCCGACCCGCACAAGTGAGGTATCATTTTTCTCGTAGGACTTTGGGGAACGCGGGGTGGGTGGAAATTTGTGGATCCACGCAGATTCCAGAACTTTCCATCACAGAAATGTGGGGAAAATGTGTTTTTTTTGTCAATTTTTTACGTTTGCAAGGGATTCTGGGTAACAGACCATGGTGGGAGGCAGTAAAGTCACCCCATCCTGGATTCCCCTGGGTGTCTAGTTTTCAAAAATGTATAGGTTTGCTAGGTTTCCCTAGGTGCCGGCAGGGCTAGGGTTCAAAATCTACAGCTAGTCACTTTGCCAAAAAAAGGGTCATTTTTCACTGCAAAACCACGTTGCGTTTTGCGCCGTTTCCTGTCGCGGGCACTATGCCGACCTGCACAAGTGAGGTACCATTTTTCTCGTAGGACTTTGGGGAACGCGGGGTGGGTGGAAATTTGTGGATCCACGCAGATTCCAGAACTTTCCATCACAGAAATGTGGGGAAAATGTGTTTTTTTTGTCAATTTTTTACGTTTGCAAGGGATTCTGGGTAACAGACCATGGTGGGAGGCAGTCAAGTCACCCCATCCTGAATTCCCCTGGGTGTCTAGTTTTCAAAAATGTATAGGTTTGCTAGGTTTCCCTAGGTGCCGGCAGGGCTAGGGTTCAAAATCTACAGCTAGTCACTTTGCCAAAAAAAGGGTCATTTTTCACTGCAAAACCACGTTGCGTTTTGCGCCGTTTCCTGTCGCGGGCACTAGGCCGACCCGCACAAGTGAGGTACCATTTTTCTCGTAGGACTTTGGGGAACGCGGGGTGGGTGGAAATTTGTGGATCCACGCAGATTCCAGAACTTTCCATCACAGAAATGTGGGGAAAATGTGTTTTTTTTGTCAATTTTTTACGTTTGCAAGGGATTCTGGGTAACAGACCATGGTGGGAGGCAGTCAAGTCACCCCATCCTGGATTCCCCTGGGTGTCTAGTTTTCAAAAATGTATAGGTTTGCTAGGTTTCCCTAGGTGCCGGCAGGGCTAGGGTTCAAAATCTACAGCTAGTCACTTTGCCAAAAAAAGGGTCATTTTTCACTGCAAAACCACGTTGCGTTTTGCGCCGTTTCCTGTCGCGGGCACTAGGCCGACCCGCACAAGTGAGGTACCATTTTTCTCGTAGGACTTTGGGGAACGCGGGGTGGGTGGAAATTTGTGGATCCACGCAGATTCCAGAACTTTGCATCACAGAAATGTGGGGAAAATGTGTTTTTTTTGTCAATTTTTAACGTTTGCAAGGGATTCTGGGTAACAGACCATGGTGGGAGGCAGTAAAGTCACCCCATCCTGGATTCCCCTGGGTGTCTAGTTTTCAAAAATGTATAGGTTTGCTAGGTTTCCCTAGGTGCCGGCAGGGCTAGGGTTCAAAATCTACAGCTAGTCACTTTGCCAAAAAAAGGGTCATTTTTCACTGCAAAACCACGTTGCGTTTTGCACCGTTTCCTGTCGCGGGCACTATGCCGACCCGCACAAGTGAGGTACCATTTTTCTCGTAGGACTTTGGGGAACGCGGGGTGGGTGGAAATTTGTGGATCCACGCAGATTCCAGAACTTTGCATCACAGAAATGTGGGGAAAATGTGGTTTTTTTGTCAATTTTTTACGTTTGCAAGGGATTCTGGGTAACAGACCATGGTGGGAGGCAGTCAAGTCACCCCATCCTGGATTCCCCTGGGTGTCTAGTTTTCAAAAATGTATAGGTTTGCTAGGTTTCCCTAGGTGCCGGCAGGGCTAGGGTACAAAATCTACAGCTAGTCACTTTGCCAAAAAAAGGGTCATTTTTCGCTGCAAAACCACGTTGCGTTTTGCGCCGTTTCCTGTCGCGGGCACTAGGCCGACCCGCACAAGTGAGGTACCATTTTTCTTGTAGGACTTTGGGGAACGCGGGGTGGGTGGAAATTTGTGGATCCACGCAGATTCCAGAACTTTCCATCACAGAAATGTGGGGAAAATGTGTTTTTTTTAGTCAATTTTTTACGTTTGCAAGGGATTCTGGGTAACAGACCATGGTGGGAGGCAGTCAAGTCACCCCATCCTGGATTCCCCTGGGTGTCTAGTTTTCAAAAATGTATAGGTTTGCTAGGTTTCCCTAGGTGCCGGCAGGGCTAGGGTACAAAATCTACAGCTAGTCACTTTGCCAAAAAAAGGGTCATTTTTCGCTGCAAAACCACGTTGCGTTTTGCGCCGTTTCCTGTCGCGGGCACTAGGCCGACCCGCACAAGTGAGGTACCATTTTTCTTGTAGGACTTTGGGGAACGCGGGGTGGGTGGAAATTTGTGGATCCACACAGATTCCAGAACTTTCCATCACAGAAATGTGGGGAAAATGTGTTTTTTTTGTCAATTTTTTACGTTTGCAAGGGATTCTGGGTAACAGACCATGGTGGGAGGCAGTCAAGTCACCCCATCCTGGATTCCCCTGGGTGTCTAGTTTTCAAAAATGTATAGGTTTGCTAGGTTTCCCTAGGTGCCGGCAGGGCTAGGGTTCAAAATCTACAGCTAGTCACTTTGCCAAAAAAAGGGTCATTTTTCACTGCAAAACCACGTTGCGTTTTGCACCGTTTTCTGTCGCGGGCACTATGCCGACCCGCACAAGTGAGGTACCATTTTTCTCGTAGGACTTTGGGGAACGCGGGGTGGGTTGAAATTTGTGGATCCACGCAGATTCCAGAACTTTGCATCACAGAAATGTGGGGAAAATGTGTTTTTTTTGTCAATTTTTTACGTTTGCAAGGGATTCTGGGTAACAGACCATGGTGGGAGGCAGTCAAGTCACCCCATCCTGGATTCCCCTGGGTGTCTAGTTTTCAAAAATGTATAGGTTTGCTAGTTTTCCCTAGGTGCTGGCAGGGCTAGGGTTCAAAATCTACAGCTAGTCACTTTGCCAAAAAAAGGGTCATTTTTCGCTGCAAAACCACTTTGCGTTTTGCGCCGTTTCCTGTCGCGGGCACTAGGCCGACCCGCACAAGTGAGGTACCATTTTTCTTGTAGGACTTTGGGGAACGCGGGGTGGGTGGAAATTTGTGGATCCACGCAGATTCCAGAACTTTCCATCACAGAAATGTGGGGAAAATGTGTTTTTTTTGTCAATTTTTTACGTTTGCAAGGGATTCTGGGTAACAGACCATGGTGGGAGGCAGTCAAGTCACCCCATCCTGGATTCCCCTGGGTGTCTAGTTTTAAAAAATGTATAGGTTTGCTAGGTTTCCCTAGGTGCCGGCAGGGCTAGGGTTCAAAATCTACAGCTAGTCACTTTGCCAAAAAAAGGGTCATTTTTCACTGCAAAACCACGTTGCGTTGTGCGCCGTTTCCTGTCGCGGGCACTAGGCCGACCCGCACAAGTGAGGTACCATTTTTCTCGTAGGACTTTGGGGAACGCGGGGTGGGTGGAAATTTGTGGATCCACGCAGATTCCAGAACTTTCCATCACAGAAATGTGGGGAAAATGTGTTTTTTTTGTCAATTTTTTACGTTTGCAAGGGATTCTGGGTAACAGACCATGGTGGGAGGCAGTCAAGTCACCCCATCCTGGATTCCCCTGGGTGTCTAGTTTTCAAAAATGTATAGGTTTGCTAGGTTTCCCTAGGTGCCGGCAGGGCTAGGGTTCAAAATCTACAGCTAGTCACTTTGCCAAAAAAAGGGTCATTTTTCACTGCAAAACCACGTTGCGTTTTGCGCCGTTTCCTGTCACGGGCACTAGGCCGACCCGCACAAGTGAGGTACCATTTTTCTCGTAGGACTTTGGGGAACGCGGGGTGGGTGGAAATTTGTGGATCCACGCAGATTCCAGAACTTTCCATCACAGAAATGTGGGGAAAATGTGTTTTTTTTGTCAATTTTTAACGTTTGCAAGGGATTCTGGGTAACAGACCATGGTGGGAGGCAGTCAAGTCACCCCATCCTGGATTCCCCTGGGTGTCTAGTTTTCAAAAATGTATAGGTTTGCTAGGTTTCCCTAGGTGCCGGCAGGGCTAGGGTTCAAAATCTACAGCTAGTCACTTTGCCAAAAAAAGGGTCATTTTTCACTGCAAAACCACGTTGCGTTTTGCGCCGTTTCCTGTCGCGGGCACTAGGCCGACCCGCACAAGTGAGGTACCATTTTTCTCGTAGGACTTTGGGGAACGCGGGGTGGGTGGAAATTTGTGGATCCACGCAGATTCCAGAACTTTCCATCACAGAAATGTGGGGAAAATGTGTTTTTTTTGTCAATTTTTTACGTTTGCAAGGGATTCTGGGTAACAGACCATGGTGGGAGGCAGTCAAGTCACCCCATCCTGGATTCCCCTGGGTGTCTAGTTTTCAAAAATGTATAGGTTTGCTAGGTTTTCCTAGGTGCCGGCAGGGCTAGGGTTCAAAAACTACAGCTAGACTCTTCGCAAATAAAGTGTAAATTTTCAGTGTGAAAATGTGGTGCGTTCACCTTAGGTTTTGAGCCACTTCCTGTCGTGGGCACTATGCCTACCCACACAAGTGAGGTACCATTTTTATCGGGAGACTTAGGGTAGTTCAAATTTGTAAAGCAACTGTTATTACCTATTGATTTTTGATGCATTTCTCCCTTCCAAATGAAAGACATTGTGTAAAAAAAAAGTCATTTTGAAAAATGACCAATAATTGTCATGCAAATATGAGTATTCCCAATTTCGAAAATGTGCAAATATGCACTGTTTCTAAACTCTGTAATTTGTTCCCATTTCAGAAATACATAGGTGACTTTCATACCGATTTTTCCATGTATACATTTTCCCACAATAATTGCTATATACCCGGACCAAAAAAAAAAAACATTACAAAATGCTGCTCAGTTTTCTACTCTGGGTTCGTTGGGCTCTTGGTGAACCTACAAGTCCTATATGTCCCCACAACCAGGAAGGTCTACCGGATGTAACGGTACATTGCTTTCAAAGAGATGTCATAATTCGAAGAAGTTACAGGTGAAAACGTTGACTCAAAAGGCTGCTTTTTTCAACAAATTTTTAATTTTTCCTATATTTACCTGTAAATTTCTATAAAGAAACCTTGATGGATCTACACAAATGACCCCTTGCTGAATTCAGAATTTTGTCTACTTTTCAAAAATGTATAGCTTTCCAGGATCCATTATTGTTTTTGTACCCATTTCTACCGTTAACTGGAAGGAGGTTGAAAGCACAAAAAATAGCAAAAATAGGGTATGTCCCAGAAAAATGCCAAAACTGTGTAAAAAATGTTGGTTTTCTAACAAAATTCTGTCATTCCCTAAAAGCTGGAGAAATGGTGATTTCAGCCCCACAAACCCTTTTTTGATACCATTTGCAGAGAAAAACCCAGAAGCTTTCATTTGCAGCCCGTTTTTCCCATTTTTCACAAAAAAAAAAGAAATTTGCTGTATTTTGACTAATTTCTGGGAACCCTCTAGGAGAATCCACAAACCCTGGGTACCTTTAGAATCCCCAAGATGTTGGAAGAAAAGGACGCAAATTTGGCGTGGATACCTAATGTGGTCAAAAAGTTACAGAGGCCTAAGCGCGCACTACCCCAAATAGCCCAAAAAAGGCTTAGCACAGGAGGGGAAAAGGCCTAGCAGCGAAGGGGTTAATTGCCACATTGTGGTTTGTTTACATATCTGTGCTGTAATTTTGAAGGAATCATAGCCATTTGAATTCATTGTTTTGTATTGTTGGCGCAAAGGATATTCACTTTGTAGGAATAAAGGGCACCAATTGTTTGACAAAACGTAAATCATAACACATGAAATAGTTGACACTTGTTAATAATACAAGATTAACCATTCACTATGGACCTTTGAGACCAGTTTGACTTGTGTGTCTTTCCAGAGAAAAATCTCTCTAGGCACTTTTATTTAAGTGCTCTGCTTAGGAAAGAAGTCATCAAGTCTTCGGAGGCACATGCACTTCACCCAAAAAAGTGAACTAAACTAGACATGAGTAAATTAACTTCTTTTTTTGGAGCTTGTACAAGTATCAAACTTTGTCAAATAAATTAACAATGAAACAAACAGGTTTTGGTTAAAACATGAATCCTTTTTTAAAAAATAGATGATCTATCATTGAGAAAAAATCTTTCTTGGAGAAAAGAATAAGATCAGTAAACAAAGGGAACATAGCTAGGGGTGTGGTCACGTAAATGTAAGTTGTTTACTTTGGCATTTGGGGAACGTTTCTTAGGCTCTCAGTGAGTTATCTGCTTGGGTTCTCAGCAAGTTTCGTTGCTCACAATAGTTTTGTTGCTCACATTTCACCGGGGAAATGCCTAACAAAATTTGCCTGGAAAAACTGGCTGTTATCACGGAAACTGTGCAGTAATCGCGTGTGCAAATTCAGACACCCCAGGTTATATCTATATTCTGAGAATTGGTTGATAATTTCACCCCAGGGAAGGCCTTGCACAAATGGTATTACCTGGCAGACCCTAACAGAAATCTATTTACATAACAGAGATGATACTCTCTGTAAAATGTGCAGTTTAGGTCTCAGCTAGACAGCGCATGCGCTGTCTCAAAGAAATAGGTTGCATTTAATATGTGGGCTTCTGCCCACCTATGGGCTTACCTTTAGCTCCCTCCATTTTAAAATTCCTTCTCCCTATTTGTCCCTGGCATGCATGTGTCATGCCTCATCTTGTGTTTAGCCCTCCACGAGAGCATGGACCAACACTAGTATCCATCCACTGCTCCCTGTTTTAGGAACTACTTATTTCTTTCTTTTTCATCACTCTACACAGTGCTCGTGCTTTTACCAGCTTCGTCTCCTCCCACCCGTCCTCACCCCCCCCAAATCCCCCAGTGACAGACGCACTCTGAACGTGACCTCAGTGATGAACTTCCCCCATTCTACAAACCATCACTCCCCGCTTCTTTATATATGGCTCTATTTCAGGTACTTAGTAACGCAGGGTGGATTCTATATTTATTTTATTCTATGGGGAATTCTGCATCAATGTACTAAAGATGTGATTGTGACATACAGTGTACAAAATGCACCCAACCAATTCGAAAACTGTCAGGCTTCACCATCAAAACGGAGAATAGCTGGGGACTCCCAGTAGGTAAATCATGGTAAGGCGTTCAGCTTATCACTAGTGCCTAACTTCAGAGTCAACTACGGACTGTGCTGTGGAACAGTCCTCTTGGAAAAGTTGGATTTAAACGTAATAGACATCTACACAATAGAGGAGCAAATTGTTTTTCGTGCAATGCGCCTTCTGTTAAGCAAAAGTTCAACTTTCAATAAATAATAACATGAATGCGCTAACCAGAGCAGTGTCAGATTTCAATGCACGCTCTTTAAGTCTGATTTATGACCAAGGTACCATTGCATCTACAATTTCATCTTCCTCCAAGGATTACAAAACTGCATGTTTTGTTGATGTGATTTCGAAGCTTTGTCACACTGCAGATGACAACAACATTTATTAAAAAAAAAGTGTTTGCGTGCCTTTGATAAGGCCAATGGCTGACAAATAAGTTTCTATCTTTTCGGTCTGCTCTATCCTTTTCTATTCTTACTTTCTAGGCCGTCGCTCTAGCTGCTCTGTCACTGCCTCATGTCATGCTAGTACCCCTTCTATGTTAACCATGCACACTTTGTCTGTATAGAACTTGCACTGTTGAGGAAGGAGATATGAGAGCTCAATTCTAATGTGCAAAACCTTTTCCCCCCACCGCTGAGTGGCGACATAACGGCCAACATCAGCTACAGGACCATTCTGCAGAGAACCCGTATGTCAATATCACCAGCCCCAGCGGGGTACACCACCGCTTTAACATTGACAACGCCTATAGCTCTCTGATTGCTGTGACTTATTGCCTTAGCCAATGCTTGTTTTTTATGTTAGCGAGAGCTGCCAATTAATTTATTATGTGTTCCATAGTAAATGCAAAGTTAATAGTCCTCCTTGTGTGTTTGTTGACTATCCTGATTCTAAACTCTGGCCACCCTAGCTAACATAAAAGGCCTAGGATACAGAGTGAGGAACAAGGCATGACCTTTATTGCAGCTGGTCATTGCTCATATTTTGCTTTAGCCGTGCACTGTATACTTCATGTTCTTGAGAGAATGACACTGTAGACAGCCGAGCGCAAACTGGGTGACTGGTGGATTGTAATGGTTTAGCAAACGGTTTAGGGAACAAATGGAAAAGAACACTATAGGTGTCGAAACTGAGACGGGATTAGCGGGTGTACTGCTGGCCTTTTCCGTCCAACAGATTTTCCAGTGGCGGCTCCAATGTCGGATATAAAACAGAGATCGGAAAGATGAGCCAACAAAGAGAAAGAAAGACGAAGATATTTCTAATTTGGCTAATTTGATACACTGCTCTCTTGGTCCGGGCATAGATTAGTCAGTGAATTTAGGTGGTGGAGGAGGAGGTATGAGGGGGTGTGAAGCGCACATTTCCCAACTAAAAAACAGTAAGCCGAAGGATGGAGGGATGGCCAAGGTTTGGTATATACTGCTCCTATGAGGAACAGGCTCAATACTTATTTGCATTAGGTGGTCTAAATTCCTTTAAAAAAACCACAAAAAAAAAACAATAAAGGCATAGAAGACTTAACTCAGGACCCCCGGACTCAACTCAAGCCAAGAATGCATATATTTGCGGGGGTAGAGGGGTCACACCCCAAACACCCCACCTGAAGCTATGCCTTTGCTTCTTGCAAATTTCACAAATCCAATACGGAAAGAAGGAACTTGGAAAAAGACTGAAAATACACCTGCAGAAATAATGCAATTATTTCTTCTGGACATTTTTATTTTTTAAGTGATATTCTGCATGGTTGTGGTTTACAGGGTGTCTCGGTGCAGTCTGTGAAGACGCAGTGGGTAGTCAGGTAATATAAAACAAGAAAATATGAATGTGAGGGGCTGTGCAAATCCCGCACTGCCCGTTGAAATAGTTACTTACCTTTGGTAACATAATTTTTTGGGACTAATCACCTCGGTGCAGTAGAGTCTGTACCAGTTAAGGTGTTATCAGACGTAAGTAACTTGTTCATCTGATAGAAACTTCTAACCACAGATTCCTTACTGTAGAATAAAAATCAAAGCAATCTCTCTATGGAGGTGGGTCTGCGGACTGTTCATTTAAAAAGTCCTGGAGGACCAAATAGGTTGAATGCCCATCTTGTCGGACCCGGCAGTCTAAGCATTAATGTATGATAAACATATGCAGCAGTGCCCACGTGGCTGCTTGACAGATATCCAGAACTGGGACTCCTCTCGCCAACGCAGAGTTAACAGCCTTATCTTTTGTTGAGCGAGCCCGAAAGCCCTCCGGGGGTTGCTTCTTGGCCACTGCATAACAGATTTTAATACAGAGGATAATCCATCTAGGGATGGTTCGTTTGTGAACTGCCTTGTCTTTCTTCTCACTTGCAAAATACACAGAGTTGATTGTCCACCCGGAAGTCCTTGGCATGATCAATGTAAAATGATACCGCTCTTTTTGGGCCTAGACATTGGAGATCCCCTCTTTCTTGGTAGGAGGGGGCAAAAAAATTAAGCAATGTGATGGTCTACCCAACGTGAAAAGGTGTGACTATCTTTGGTAAAAAGGAGGCTGGGGTCCTATGGACCAGTTTGTCTGTGAAAAATGTTGTGTACGGAGAATGAACCAAAGGGCTTGCACCTCACTAAACCTTCAGGCAGATGTTATGGCCACAAGGAAGACTGTTTGGAGCGTCAGCAGTCGGAGGGCAGCCTTGAATAGTCTCAAATGGTGATAACATGAAAAAGGTGGGAACTAAATTAAGCTCTCATTGGGCATGATGAAGGTTGTAGAGGAAAACGTGTTTTAAACTTTTTAGGAAGCAAGTCACCACAGCAGACTTGAATAGGGAAGGTTGATCCGGCAAACGAAGGAAGGCAGAAAGGTACTCTTTAACTGAGCCAAGAGCAAGGCAATGCTGAGCAAGTGATAGGGCAAACAGAAGGACTTCAGATAAGGGTGCAGACCGAGGAGCAACAGATTTGGTAGCACAGCAAGTCATAAATTACCCATTGGCATGAGTAAATTGTTTTCGTGGAGGAATGACTGGCTGCCAAGAGGACATCACATACTTCAGGAGGGAGATCAAACAGCCTCAAATGCTGCTGCACAATATTCATGCATGCAGGTAGAGTGTGTGCAGGTTCGGGTGCAGGACCCTGCCCTCTTGCTGCAAGAGGAGTTCTTCCTGAAGGGGCAGCCTGATCAGAGGACAGAGTCATGCTAATGAGTTCGGGATACCAGGCTCCCCTTTCCCATTCAGTGGCCACTAAGATGACTTCGGCCCAGTAATTCTTGATCTTCTTGAGAACTGTGCATAGGAGTGGTACCGACAGAAAGGCGTATATGAATCCTGAGCACCACTCTAGACAATAGGCGTCTTCAAGCGAGAGCAGCCTGACAGTGCGCAGACATGTTGACATTGCGTGTTCTCGGCGGTAGCGCACAGATCTAACTAAGGTCCTCCCCAATCTTTAAAGAGACCTTGCACTACATCTGGGTGAAGACACCATTTGTGATCCACGAGGCATCAACGGCTGAGTTTGTCTGCACTGGCATTCAGTGAGCATGCCAGACGTTGAGCCCCCAGGAATATGTCCTGATGTTCCAGCTGTGTCCAGTGATGCAGGGCCTCTTGATAAGAGTCCACGACCCCACTCTTCCCTACCTGTTACAATACCACATTGAGGCAGTGTTGTCCAAGAACACCTGAAGAAGCTTTTCCTTGATGGAAGGAATAAAGGCATTCAATGCTAAGCTAATCGCTCTCAGTTCCAATAGGCTGATGTGGAGCGAAGACTTGGTCAGACACCAACGTCCTCTGATCTCCACCTTTCCCAGATGGCCACCCCAATTCAGAAGAAATAAATCTGTCACTATTGTGAGCTATGGAAAGGGAAGAGAGAGGGATCTGTCACTGACCCAATTGCAGTCTGTGAGCAACAGCAGCAGATCTTTTGCAGTTCCCTACGATTACTGGACCAGATCAGAGAGATTCCCCAAATGTTGTGCCCACTGGGACTTCAGATCCCACTGCAGAGCCCTTGTATGTCAACAGGCATGTTTTACCAGCAGGATGCAGAAATCAATGAGACCCAGCAGCCTCAAAGTCAATCTCATTGCAATCCAGGATAGTGGCTGAAACATAGGAATCATAGCCCAAAGATCCAGGACTCGCTGTTCTAGAAGATTAGCCCGAAACTGCACTGCATCCAGAATAGCTCAGATGAAAAGAAGCGTCTAAGCGGGAATCAGGCATGACTTCAGCACGTTGACAGTGAACCTCAGTGAATGCAAGAGGTCCTCCATAGTCTGGAGGTGGGAGACGACTGCCTGGGGTGAGTCTCCCTTCATCAGCTTTTCATCAAGGTAGGGGGAAGACTGAGACCCCTGACCTCCGCAGAAGATCTGCAATCAACATCAGTTTTGTGAACAGCAGAGGAGAGGTGGTAAGGCCAAAGGGAAGTTCAATGAATTGATAATGAAAATGCTTGTGGGCAGGCAGGACAGGGATATGGATTTAGGTGTCCTGCAAATCCAGCGCCACCATCCTGTCTCCAGGGTCGATGGCAGACATAACCTGCACCAAAGTGGGCATCTTATATTTTTCCCTTTTTAATGGACATTATCTTTATTTATCAAATTAGCCGCAGAAATCTTCGTTACTCACTGGGATCACTCACCAAGTGCCTTCAGCTCCTTATTTCATCATTATAGTCGACCCCAATAGGTCCTTCTGAGTAAAGGGCATGTGCTACAAGTCCCCTGGAAGGTCCTGCATGTGCCTCTTAGGTTGCTTTCCAGTGAAATTCTAGACTCAGCTGGACTGTAGGGAACCAGCCACAATGCTACACCTTTTGTTAGGGATGATTCTCACCCTCATGAAAAGGCCACAATATGGCAAAACGATGGGGTCAGCTGATCTATAGTCATGAGGTATAGCCCTTTTTGCCAGCATCCTAAATCAGATAGAATACCAACAGGCTATCGCTGGTAAAATCTGTATTGCCTGTTATGACTGGGTTCCATCAATCCTGTTGAATATGAGAAATGTGTGCAAGTACATGAGGTAGATTACGTTAGTTTGGTGTTCCCATTGATTGTGGGTATTCACAAGTTGTAGGGTGATTCATAGGTTTAGTGGTAGGGAATCATTGTTGTTGGCACTCTACTTTTTGACCCCTGCACTGCTCATTCACATTCCTGCCCCTTCTATTCAACAATTATTGTTGCCAAATGATGCATGTCTAGTCGGGAATCAGTATAACCTTTCATTGAAAAGGAAGGATTCTTTGGGTCTACCTTCTCTGGATCAAGGAAGTTCCAGCAGCTCAGACTGTGGCCTGGAAAAAGGGACAGCCGAACAAATGACTCTGGAATGACAACTGTAAAAAAGCTTCACAAAGAAGAGATGCTGCTCGTCCAAGCCCTGCACCTGGTGTCCTCTTGTGTACAGTCCTGAGCAGAGGCCAGGGAACTTTTCCATGACTGGCTGGAAAACGTCTAGGCGGATACACATGTCCAGTGGATTACAGGATGCCTGTCATCCCTAAAGAAATCGGAGTGACTGCACCTTTAGACAAGCAGGTTTCCATGGACAAAAGACAACTTTGAATATGAGAGGCCGCTAGGTTCGGCCCACCTGCTACTATCTGTCAATATAAGTTGGCCCTATGACCAATTTCTTCAAGCTCACCTTTACACGGCAAGGCACTCCAGTAAGTAGAAACAGATAAGAGAGAGGAAGTTAGTCTAGCTTGCAGGAGTAGGGAACATGTTCCTGGACAGAGAAGAAGAACTAGTTGTTGCTGAGGTCTGAAGAGAAGAAGGTGGTGGACTGTCTGCGACCCAGGCTGCTGAGGGGACTTCTGCCTACAGTTTACCATATTTCATACCAGTTACCGATGCTCCACCTAAACCGAAAATCATTTTTTGCAAGAGCGGAGCGCTTCCTGACCTCCCTACAAAAGGACAAGATCTGACATTACACCCAGCTGAGAGCTGAGTGAGGGAAGATTTTGTAAACCCTCCAAGTAGGACTGCTGCTTCAACACAGCCTACATGAGATACTCTTACTCCTCCCCTTACCTAGACCATTTCCCCACTGTGGTGTGACAAGGACCGCCATCTTATCTTTCTGGAGGAACCTTGAACCTTCTGACACCGATCACTACAAGTGTAGTCCTCCTTGTACATTCACTACGCTCTTGTAAACTGTTGACTAAAACCACTAGGAGTACTACTTTCCTGCATTCAAACACCATGTGGTGCCCAGAACGATTGTAGCGGTCCTCTATCTGCTTGCACAGCCACCCATATGAATCATGAATGGTATTGAGCAGCCACTGTGCCCACACTTGCTACTCAATACGTTGGGCTCCACGGACAACCTGGTATAATTCCAGCCATCTCTTGCAGCACACCTTCACAAAGATCCTATTCCCAGTATCCCACTCCAACCCATGGTCCTGGTGATAGACACTAAAACATGGAAGACCGGGCAAACACTATGCCAAATGTTCAGCTTGTGCCGACCAGCTAACCCACTTGTGCAGCATTGTTATAGTAACGCTGTTGTTGCTGGTCCATTTATGTACAGAGGGTTCCCTGCCCCGTGACATTGTTTCACACAAAGGGACAGCTGTATGCTTACTTTTGTTTTTTACTGCATAGCTGAACCTAATAGGGATAAAAGTCTGATCTTATGCTAAAACGATATAAAAAGTGCCTGGGAATTATCGTCCTATCTCGCTACTACCCTATTTCGGGAAGGTGTAGAAAACAAGGACTAACGGCGGACTCCAAGGGCCGCACCTCTTTACTGTGTTCCCATTAGGTGTAGTTAATAATATGGTTACAGTTGGTGTGCACAAACTGCTCCTGCATCCGCCATTAAAGCACGCAAACTGCCAAGCAGATAAACAAAAATTGAGAGATAATGGAGCAGTACACTACCAAATTGTTCTATTGAAGTCACACCAAGTGGTCAATTTTCTTCAATGGAAATAGTCTTTATTGTAATCATCCAATAGAAATATGAAGACAATCTCAGCCAACGCGTTTTGTTCAGGAATTGAACTTCGTTAGGGCATGCGCGACGATAAATAATAACTCCACAGTAGGGCAGCTTTCTGTATTGTTTAAGGAAAAGTCTCAGAAAAAGCCAATGTCGTTAACGTAGCATTCCCATATAATTTGGCGGGTCTGAGGCCAAAGCAAATGCCTCCTTGATAAGGGCACAATAGTTGATCCTGGAGCCGTCAGAGGTCCGTGCTCCCTCCTCACACCGCAACCGGATGTTGGTGAAGTCCCTATTTCGGGAAGGTGCTTGAATCCCTGGTAAACAAACAACTTACTGCTCATTTGGAAAATCATGGATTGCTTGATCCATTGCGATCAGGATTTCGGTCGGCACATAGTACCGAAACGGCAGTGGTAGAGGTGGTCGATAATATCAGGCTGGCTTTGGACAGAATCAGCTATGCTGGTCCTTCTTGACCTGTCAGCCGCCTTTGACACCATCTCCCATAGCATTTTAGAACAGCGGCTCTGGGAGGTGGGAGTCAGGGGGAAAGCCCTGGACTGGTTCAAAAACTATTTAATGAACCGTTCAACCACGGTACATATAGATACCCTGGCCTCATGTAGAGGGGCAGTAAGCATAGGAGTCCCTCAGGTATCCATCTTGAGCCCTATGCTTTTCAACCTCTACGTAACACCTTTGGCCAGGGTAATCAGGTCGTATGGTTTTGAGGCTTTGTCATACGCAGATGACACTCAGCTGTTGATTACGTTTGGCCCCGACCCTGCAGACACAATGGCACGGTTAATAAACTGCATGATCCATATCAGCGA
This sequence comes from Triturus cristatus, assembly GCF_964204655.1. Taxonomy (NCBI): domain Eukaryota; kingdom Metazoa; phylum Chordata; class Amphibia; order Caudata; family Salamandridae; genus Triturus; species Triturus cristatus. The sequence goes on along the minus strand of NC_140593.1, from coordinate 817,140,866 downwards.
CTAGATGGGCACAAATTACAGCTGAATGGTAATAAGACAGATTATCTTGTTCGGCAGGGCGGAAGAGTATTGGTCCAATAGTTGGTGGCCCTAGGTATAGGGCCCATGCCCATCCCCTACACAAGCAGTGCGCAATCTTGGAATAAGCATTGATAACAAACTGTCCATGAAAAATCATGTCAACATTGTATTGGGCACTTGCTATGGAATCCTGCGGAAACTACGTCAAATCTTTAAATGGTTACCGATTGAATCCAGGAAACCTTTGTTGCAGGGTCTTATCGTAAGTCGCCTCGACTATGGGAATGCTTTATTAGCATCCCTAAATGAACATCTTTTTTCCAAACTGCAGATTATGCAGAACACTGCCGCTAGACTTGTCTTAAATCTTCCACCGAGATCTCCATCAGCCCCCAGTGTGAAGGTCCTGCACTGGCTTCCAGTAAGAAAAAGAGGCCGCTTTAAAATTCTTTGCATCACCCACAAGATCATATATGGTACGGGACCCTGTTATTTAGCGAAAAAGCTCAACAGGTATCAGCAAGGAAGACTGTTAAGATCCTGCTCAAAATCTCTTCTTACCCCACTACGAATCCGCACTGTAAGAAGTGGGGGACAATCCTTTTCCTTTCTTGCTCTCGATATTTGGAATATGCTTCTGTCTCATCTTCTCTCTATCACTGACCACAAGTGTTTTTGTAAGGAATTAAAAACATGGTTATTTGATCAGAAATAACGCTGCCCAGACCCGACCACCAGTCTTTTGGAGCTCTGCAAGCGCCATAAGACCTGCTTGGTGATTTGTGCGCTCAATAAATTCCTTTGACTTTGCTTACTATTTTTTTACTGCATAGCTGAACTTAATAGGGATAAAAGTCTGATCTTATGCTAAAACGATATAAAAAGTGACCGGACAATATAATGATTGCATTTTATCTCTGTGCTACATGCATCTGATATTCTAGCCCATACTACCCTCCAAGGGTAAACTCTGACTGTTCGATCTTGGTATTCCTTTTAAGTCAAAACATAAGCCAGAGTTATTGGTCATTAAGTGAGCGTGCAGCAGTAACTGGGTTCCGTGGTTTCAAGAGCCACAGAAATACATGCTACGGGGATTGTCCAGCTGCCCTTGACTTCCATAAATAAGCTTAACATAAACCTAAAAACTTGAAAAATCTTCCCCTTGCTCAAACTCTGAGGACATCACTAAAGGAGGGGTTTTGTGATAGTCTGCCCAATATTCACTGAACAGTCACAATAATTGTCATATTACTCCAGTTACTTCTTCAAGTGTTCTAATGAGAATGGTTATATGAGAGATTGACTAAGCAACTCTATGGCCCACGGTCGCTCACTATAATCCACAGCCAAACCTTTCAGAACTCAACCCGTGAGAATGGTTGGGATAAACTCTACCAGCTGAAGACCTTTTTGAATTTTCTTACTGATTGCAATGTCCTGTGATTTGGACCGAATGCCGTAAGGGCCCTCACGGGTTTAGATGCACAAACATGGAACTATCTCCCTAAATAAGCTTAAATAGGAGTAAGTAGCAAAAACATGAGTGTGTGAAATAACTACTACTCTGAGGGCTGTTCAAAAAGACGGAGTCTTTCTCCTGTAACGGGTCTCTGTTTTGTTATCACCACAGAGTGGACGGATGGCGAAAGGCACTGGAAACAGGGAAAGGGATGAGAAAGTTGCACTCTGGTAACCACAAGTGTCCGAAAAGACCACAAGACTGCAGAAGGAAACTCCGTTTCATTAGATTAGGAAAAAACATTGCCTTCACTGTGCTCATAAAACAGGATGTGAGAGAGGAGATGGAAAAGAACACACAGCCAGCAATACCACAAACCACACTGCCACTCTACATAAATCATTCCCCAGGGCCTGTTAGCAGCACAAGCCAAAAGGGAAGACTATGGCACTCGATGGACCACAAACAGATTACACTGAAATATTCTGAGGAGAGCAACATCAGCAGCCAAGAGCATAGAGGCAGGGCTGAAGAGCTAAGGCCCTCACTACATCTCACATGCAAAGAAGGTGCGGTAATTGAAAACCTGCAATGTGCGACGCTAGGGGTGCAGTAATTATCAAATGTGCAATTATCACAAAATTGTGAGTTTCCGACGTCGCAAAGGAGATTAAATGCTGTGTATTTACCCCACTTGGGTAGTGCACTACTTGTTGAGATAGCTTGCGCTAGGTTTCTGGTGGCGAAAGCCATGTGCGCAACAGCCTTTACTGCACATATCGCATTAGCCAGGCCACTCGTAATGATGGTCTTGCTCCCTATTCCCAGTTTCTCTACTCATAATGAGAATAAATGCAATGTCTGTGTGTGCACACTAGATTAAAGCAGAGGTTAATGCAAATGTTCTCTTTTACAGTCATTCTCCACTCCATATTTCACCAGATTGTTTGTTAAGAAGTGAATGAGTAAGCTTTTTAATGTGCCTTAAATTCTTTACAATGTTCATTTCAAATTGTGTGCAGATTAAAGAGCCACTTGGAAGGAGGGCTACGTGTCTCAAAATCCAGAACATACCAGCTCAAGTGGTGATACTAGCAGTCACAAAGAGAAGGGAAGGTTCATCAAAAATTAGACTCAGCTGTACATAACTGTTTTGGGGATTTTAGTAAATTCCGGGGGATATCATCATTCAAGCCCCACGTATGGGTTGTGAGTTTAAAAATCCATCTTTGTTCTCTGCCCAAATATTTGTGTTTCAATGCGCTCTGTATTTGGGATCCATGGTTTGTCAATGACTGCCCAATACAGATCAGTTTCTGTAGGTTCTGCCCCTATAAAGTGACTGATGAGGCATGTTGTGATTTTTCTACATCTAACATTGCATCTGTGTTCGTTCACTAATCTCTATTTTTATTTTGAGAGTGGTAATTCTTATATACCTTGGACTGCATGGGCATGTGATCACATAGAAGGCATTTTCAGAAATACATGTAATTTGTTTATGGTGTTTGTAGGCCCAGGTCTTTTGTTTTTGTGAGCTTCATCAGATAGAACAAGCTGCAATTGCCATGTGGTTAGTGTCCTGTGACAGGGTAATTCCACCAAGTAGTATCAGTTTTTGCCTTATGTTGGCTTGGCTTGTATTAACAGAAGATTGCGTCGGATCAACCTCCTTTTGAAGGAGAAAATTGATTTTTCTAAAATTAAGTTCTTTGAAGGCAAGATTTGCCAGTGTTTATTCACAATCTTCTCTGTTTTATTGGCCAGTGTGCTATATGTCATTACATAGATCAGTTGATCATTATTTTACATGGGATATGTTTCAAGAAGTATCTTATGTTTGCTATCCCGTGCACATTTCCTTGACTTTTCAATGAAAGTCTCATTTCTCAATTTTTGGGATAAATTGTCAGCCTGTTCGTTATAGTCATATAGAGGGGAACAATTCTGGTGTAATCTGAGAAATTGTTAGAATGGTACATTTATGCATAGAGAACGCGGGTGGAAACTATTAAAGGACAATAGACTGTCATTTGCTTTTTGAAATACATCTGTTTCCATTTGGCCATTATTACCAACAGTCCTGGGGTTTAGAAAAAGCAATTTGCATTTGAATTGGTGTGGGCAAATTTTAGGAACCAGCTTCAGGTATTCCACCAGATAAATTATTCTACCTTCACCTTTTCACCTTCCCAAATGATAAACACATTGTCAATATAAGGACACCACACTTTTATTTTCCTCTTGTAAGGATTAGTCTCTCGATATATCAGATCTGATTCAAATTGAGAAACGTAAAGGCGTGCTATACCAAGAGCAAAAGCACTTCCCACTGAAGTGGTGTGTTTTTGTAAGTACAGCATGCCTTCAAACTCAAAGAAGTTATTTGGGAGGATGATTATTGCTAAATCAATCTAAATTTGTATGGATGTGGGAGAGTTCCAGTTTGCATTGTGTAAGGGGGGCTCAATCAACCATAGGGTTTCATCCTACTAAATGTTTGTGTAGTGTTTCTCTAAGTCTAGTCCTATTAATACCTATACTGTTTAGCATTTCCTGTGTCTTTGATGTAGGATGGAATGTCTTTCACAAGAGGTCTTAGAAAGTAATCACATAATTGTGATAATGGCTCTATGATTAAACCTGTTCCTGAAACTATTGGGTGCCCAGCCAGTGGCATTGATGGTTTATGTATTTCTAGGGAGGGTATACAAGTATGATATCCCATGTGTTTTGTTTGTTAGGAATTGGGCATTTTCTTTACTGATTCAGTTCTATTCAGAGAGGTCTAATCTACATAATTTTTTATGGTGGTCTGTAAGATTTGGGTACGCTATAGTCTGACAATGGTCTAGTAATAAGAATTGCCCACAAGACTTAGCAGTTCCATCTCTATGTTTCTCTCGTTTATAGCACAATGGCCTCACCCTTGTCATCTGGTTTGATAATCAAGTTCTCATTGGGGCGCAATTGTTGAAACACTTGTGTTTCTTTTTTGGTGAGTGTGTGAGAAGGTCGATTATTTAATGAATAGGGAACCTCTATTTACTTTATCATAGCCTGTTAAAAGGCTAGCACATCTAGGGGTGCACTGTTGGAGGAGGTGGTGAAAAAGCATTTATTACGTAATCTAGTGTTTGTTATTTGTTGTTGAATCACCTTGTTGGAAAAATAATACATTTAGTCTAATTTTTCTAAAGAAATCAGACATTACACATCTCGGGTTGAATTTAACTGTTATATGAGTAGGTACATAGCCAAATCCTTTGTAACTGATCTGTAGTTAGTGTCTTCGGTGTGGGATTAGCAACTAGATTTTTCACTTACTTGTTCCTGGCTGGATATCTCTTAACTGACTCCTAGTGCTATCAATGGGTTAGGTCCTCCCACTGAACTGTCTGTCTCTTCAGTTTTCCTCTTCCTCTAGTCTCTCTCAGAGTGGTCCTAAAAGAGGATGGGGTTTGTTATTGAAGGGGACATTCTGGGGCGAACCATAGGCTCCTGGCCACCACAAAAACGGTCCCATCTGGGAGGGATGTAGGAACTTCTGTGGTGGTATATGTCCCAGATATATTACCCTCTCTTAGTATTTGCCCTCATCTCCCTGCTGATACTTGGTTGTAGAGGTCATGAGTGGTTTTAGGATAACTAGTCTAGTGAGAAAATGTTTGAGATTGTTTTGTAGTTGTTTATTTTTAGATTGAGCATATAATTCTTTGAACTTGGCCACCACTTCATGGATTTATTGGAGTTTACTTTTGAAAACACTGCTTTGAACTTATAAGCACTGAATCCACCATCTACACAAAATACACGATATAGTTAGCTCATAGTCCAATACCGATAGAAATGGACATTATGTTTGGAAGAATTACAATATGGTCAGTGACACAGTGTCAAGTCTACTTTAAACATGTGAAGCAATAATTGCCAAATCTACTTCAGACAGTCCACACCTTTTATATATCGGTCTATTTAACTTGGGTACTAATATATTTGACACTGACTTTTTTTTATTAAAAAGCGCACAGATGTTTATTAATACATCACTGTGGCAACAAAATCCAGAGAACCTAAGATACCTCATGCTTAAGTCTTAGCAGGTGCATTATTAGGGAAAGAAGAAACTCACGATACTAATGTTCATGTCATGATGCTTCATGCCATGGCATAATAACAACCAAAAGGGAACCCCGGAAGCTAGTGCACTGTCACTTTTTTCTACTCTTTAAGTAACAAACACACTCTTACACCCAGTATTCCACGTGAGTAGAGAAGCACCCAGGATACAAAGACATCAGTCACTTGACAAAGTAAGTAGAGCATTCCATCATACCTAAGGACCCTTAAGGGTAACGTTATTGACAACAAGGCCCAATGAAGCACCTTTGTGCTAGAAACAATATACTTATGTACCTCCCTTTTTATTGTGTGAGTGACTACAGGGAGATGTTGCCTTTCATGTTTCCATGTGGCAAGTAGATATTTAGTGTAGACTAAGTGTCATGTTACAAACGGATATGTAGAAAAGAATATTTATGAAAACCCACCCCTCACCAGAGTGCACTATTTTATTCATGTTTTGCAGTGTATACATGTTATGTATTAGATGATAATTCAAACAATGAGAATGAGTGTTTATTCAGTGTTAAACATTTGTCCATATAATTGTGTACCAACACCATCTACCTTTTTGAAGTTTTTTTAGATCTTGCTAGAGCGACCACTAATAAGTTATGAATCAAGTTATTCTAAATATTTGTATTCCACTCCATGACAAAATAAACAAATTCAGATTCCCAATATAATATCAAGAGCGCCCAATTTTTTTTAGAAGCCAATCCCTACATAATATTGTTATGGATGAAGTGAGACCCAATGATGAAGCATGTCACAAAATGTGGATGAGGGCCCTTTTATCTTTTAAAGCAGTTTAATAGAGCATCCTTTTCACAGATAAGGGAACATTGTATCGTACTGCATTTCTATAGCATTTACGACCCCAGGCAAGGTACTGAAGTGCTTTTCGCCAGGCAGCATGCTGGTCGGGAACCCTTGGTTAGTGGGGTGGGAAGGAGAGGTTGGGGGGGGGGGGGTCATTAGTTACTATTGTTGATTTGTGGGATTCAATTTGTGCTCTTAATTTAGTCCAGTGTCTGTGTGGCAGGCTGCATCATTAAGAGTTAGGTGTAATCTTTAGTGAGGGGGTGTGCAAGGTCGTGCAATGATTTGTGATAATAATAGGAGAGTAGGCATTTTTAGTTTGCAAGGGTATGACTTTTAAAAAGAGAGGTTGTGATGTATGAAAAAAGGTGTGGACAAGTTGCAGCAATACAATGATAGGGATTAAGACAAACATGCTTGTAACCGAATAGTCTGGGCTCAAAGGGAGGAGGCATGCAGAGGATGGACGATAACGAGAAGCCTATTTGGAAGGAAACAATTAAACGTTTTAAGTCATGGTCACTTTTCATGAGAATACGGAGGGAGCGTTATTTTTAGATTGCACGTAACAATCTTACAATGCAAAACTATTCAAGGAAATAACATTATTTGCACATGATTCAATTCTACTTTTCATAAGCACTAGAATGAGGAGAAACAGTCTATTCTCTGAAAGGCTAACTTTTAGTCAACCACAATAGGAAAGGGCCTCTTTTAGACATGGCCACTCCCACTTTTTTCCCACTTGTACTAATGTTTTTGATTAGAAGTGCACTGGGTCCCTGCTAACCAGCTCCAGTGCCAGTGCTCGGTCTCTAAAACAATACAAAAGCATAATTGCAACCCAATTAGCAAGAGCTTTAGCACTCTTGTAAGTCCCTGGTAAATGGTACCCCTCGTACCCACGGAATGAGTACTAAACAGTGTCCCCAATGGCTGCAGCATGTATTGTGCCACCCAAACAGAGACACTCAAACTGCACGTAGACTGCTATTGCAGGATGCGTGAAATGGTACAAACCATTCCGAAAACATGACTTTGCCCACTCCCTGTGAGCAATGCCAATGTACGTTAAATGTACTATATGTTAGTCACTCCTTCAGCAGGTCCTTATGGCCCTAAGGCAGGGTGCATTATTGTGCATGTGAGGGCACATCTGCTTGAGCAGATATGCCTCTGTGATGCCTAGCTCCATTGCTAGGTACTGCAAGTGCCCAGGAAGCCATTTTAAAGGTATGTACTGAGCACTGGTCATTACAAGTTACCCAGCTACTTAATGGCTTCAATGAAAATAATGGTGTTTGGTATCAAACACCTAGTCTTAACAAATCCGTACTGATGCCAGTATCGGGTTAATGCAGACATGCACCCAGAAGGCACCTTAGAGGAGCCCCCTGTAGCCCTACTAGTCTCCTAGTGTGTTGGCTTACTGGTATCTTCCAGCCTGCCACCACAGACGAGTTTCAGAGCCCCTGCAAGGGAGAGTCCACGCTCTCAGAGGTCAGGAACAAACAATGCCTGTTTGGCAGAAGGTGTTCTCAACTCGTCCTGCGGGATGGCTAGCGAAATAGCATATCAAGAGAAGAAGCTTCAAAGCTTCTGCCACCTTTGATATGCGACCCCAGATCATACCCAAGAATCAATGCAACTTTGAAGATAAATGTGGCACCTCCTCAAATTTGATAGCTCTGGCACTCATGTGTGACAAAGCAATCAGAAGCAAAAGGGCACTTTAATCCTGCTTTGTGGACTTTAAAGCCGCTTTCAATAGTATACCAAGAGGGTCTCTTTGGAATAAATTGCAGGATTGTGGTAGGGTCTACCAGGCACCTTGTTGAGAGCAATAGTACAGCTGTATACCAACACCTGGGTGTGGATCGACCTAGGTGAAGGCTCCTGTATTTCAAGGAGGCTCCCCACAAACTCCGGGCTGAAGCAAGGCTGCCTGATGGCCCCCATGCTTTTCAACTTATACACAGCCTACATGTCAAAGCAACTTGATGAAGCAAACTGCCACCCTCCCAAACTAAGAGGCCAAAGTATGACACACTTGCTGTACGCAGACGATCTTGTGCTCCTCAGTCAGACTAAGATCAGCCTCCAACAGCTACTGTCCACTCCACATGTCTACACTGTTAAGGACATGTTCGAAATTAATCAAGCAAAGACCAAGATGGTCTCATTCGGCCTAAAACCAAATCTGGCTAACAGGCGGCAGCTCAAGGGCTCGATCACAACAAGGGCTACAAATACCCGGGAATCTTTCTAGATGGCAAATCGTGGTTTACTTCTCTTCTATGCTCCGTAAACAACAAGGGCTCCAGCTTAATATTCACTCTCTCACCTATCACTCTGAAGCTACAAGGCCCTAGCCTCGATCCTTTACTCCAAGTGATGAAAGCAAAAATCATCCCAACACTAACTTATGGGTGAAAATACCCTGGGCAGGGAAGCTGGGTCAGTAGATAAACTGGTTACCAGACTCTACAAAGCCACTCCCCGCCTTCTAAAGAGAGCGTCACCAGCACAAGTGAGACTTAAGTATTCCATCACAAAACAGCACTGGGTCAGAGGCAACTTCTTCCTCAACTTCTGCCACAGACTCAGATTGCCACCACCCGACACCATGCATGGCTTAATCTGGTGCAAACTAGAGCGCTACGACCCAAGATCGTCATATTACATTATCTGTGCTTACCCCTTACGGATTAAAGCACGACTCGTGGCCTTAAGACTGGACAAGTGGAATTTCCATTCTCACCTTCTGTCCTGGCATCACTCAGCTACTCACGACACAAGCTGCCGCTCATGTAGACAAAAAAAGTAAAGCTTAATCCACATTTTATGTATCTGCCCCCAACTGCTGCAGCAAAGGAAAACTCTGCGCCGTGACGACTTTATTTGGCTAGGAGTGGGCACTTGCTGGCAGGCAGTCATCACCAGCCTGAATCCATCTAATCCACTACTAAACGTCAAAACTGTTAAATTTCTCCGGGTGGCTGCGACTAAACTGAACCCTGTCGACCTCACTAGTGCAGCGGTAACACAATCTTAAATGCTGTACGGCTAGCTAAAGACAAATCATACAGTGGTTTGCACATCACTGTCCACACGGATGGGGTTCAGCCAGGTTATTCGTCTTTCTTGCACATTGCACTTTTGCATTTACACTGCTGCTCATAACAGTTTAAAAATGATCAAATCTGCTGGTCTACTTCCTGTGGCTGGCCATCGCCCCGCATTTTTAGAATATTTATTACCACTCTCTGCACTGATCCGCTCTAAGAAAAAATGGACTGACTGGACCTAGATCTGACCTGCAACAACAATATACTGTCAATGCCCTGTTCTCATTCAGCTTTGATTGTTAATCTGCGGCTTCCCACTTAGGCCTGCGTTTTGCATAATTTGCATACTGTAAACCTTTGCGTAAATGCAGATTCATCTTATGCACTGACTGTTGTTTTAACCACTTTTTTAATATAGATCAGCAGAACCCTATCTGCTCACCATTGCAGACCTGTTTTACAACATGTCTGCGTTCTGCGTATCATGCTTATTGCTATAACCTGATGCTCGGTTTGTCTTTTACATATTTAGTAAAATAAGACTCCGCTGCCGGTACTTAACGATGTCTTTACCATATGTTTTTATTTTGAAGTCATATATCTTCATGCTTTACTGTTTGTAAAGGTTTTTATTACATATACAATAAAATTGACTATGACCCGACTTCTCCGCAGACCTGGGGAACACCACCCCCTAACCTGGGGCCCATTTGGCACCAGAGCAGGTGGAAAATTAGATATTCGGAAACTGTGCTTCACTCTCAGGCTAGTCACATCCCTATGGTGGAATACCTGAAGTGGAAGCCAAAGAAGTGTTTCACCATCCTGGTTTTTGGTGAAACAGAGACTTTTGGGTCAGGTTTATGCCCACTACCCACAGGAAGTGATCATATAGAGGGTGTAGTCATCACAGTAGTAGGTAACCCATTGGCTACTACCATATACTTCCCTAACAGCCCTTAAATTAGGTATTTAGGGATCCCCCGACAACGGGCATACATATTTGACTTCTTAAGAACTGAAGAGGACAAAAGAAAAGCCAACACTGTGAGAACCAAGGACCTGCACAGAAAGTGCTGCAAAATCCTGCCTTTCTGCTTGCGCCTGAACAATTGCACAGACCCAACTTGTCCTGCAGCTTGGAGGACTGCCCAGGACTTAGAAAACCAGCTATCCTCTCCCTTGGGGTAGAGGAGCCTCCCCCTCCGTCTGCAAGCACCAACCCCATCTTCCTGGTTCACAGTCTTGTTGGCCATCGGACCTACCGAGAAAGCAATACTTCAGAAGGAGGTTTTCGTGGCTCTAGGAGGTCAGCTCCGTCTCTCTGTGAAGTTTCGAGATACAAGACCCTCCAGGAGCCCCACCCTCCCTGCACCAATACCCTGAATACACACTTGCACCAGCCAAGGCTTGTTTGCCGTCCAGCACGAACAACAACATCTTGGAAGCCTGCCTGCACGACGAAAGATTTCAGGACCAACAAGACCCATGACCAGAGTGGCCCTGCTATCTTGTTTTTTCCTTATGTACAGGCAACCGACAACTGCGAGACCCTCTGCCTTAAGTGGCCAGCCGGCCAAGCACCTAAGCATCCAAGCCCCCCAGCCCGGGTTCACGACTTCTGACTTCATCCCCTTGGCTTAGGTATCCCGACAACTTGAGCCTCCCTTTGGGTCCAGCCAGACTTGCAACAAATCCCCATTGCAGCCTCTTTGTTTCAGGTTCCTTGACATGAACGGTGTAGTGCTCGAGTCTACCATCCTGACCAGCACCTCTGCACCCGGACACACCAGGTCGGTAAAAGGAAACTGCTGGTGGTATTGTGGATCTTGGCCCCTTAGGACCATAAGTCCCAGAGGGTACCCCTGAACTCAGACTGCAAGTACCTGTTTGCTATGTGTGTTTTTCCTCCCATTGGATAACATTAGCTAGAATCATTAAGTACTGGCTGAATGGAAATATAGGGAACTATGGAGAGATTTAGCTTGCTCTAGAAGGTAGCAGTAACCTCATGATCATTGCAACATGAGAGAGTATACAGGGTAAAACATCTATAAAGGGATTCTGTAAATGCTGGTGTAGATGTCTTCTGTTGTTTACCCTCATAGTTTGGTTAACAGTATCAATTACAAAAGCGAAGTGGGATCAATTTTGGAAGTCCCCAGTTGTGGCATGGTGCAAGATGAGGCTGAGTTATAGCTTCCTCGGAGAGTGGAAGTTGCCTATGTTCCTGTGGTGGAGCGTGGAGACTCAGACAATGAAGTCAGGATGATGTAGACAGGTTTACTTTAAGCAATTCCAAGAGCCCTGTTATCAAGGTGCTACTGACTGGTTCTTCCTCAACACTGCTACTTGGAAGATGGTAAGGTTAAAGGGTAGAACTGTAGTTTCTGTTGTTCAAGGTGAAGATGTTTCTAGGACACATTTTTTTGCTTGTTCTCAACTGCCGCTTCAGAAAGGTTACAGGGATCTCACACTTGATTGTACCCATGTTACGGGTACTCCTTGAGCCAACATTAGATGCTACCTGCTGTGGGAAGCATAACTCTAGACAAGGGCAGTGAGTCTGAGAAGGACACTTGGAAAGAAACAAGCTGGGTTTAAAGCATGAGATAGCAAATGCACTCTCCTTGGTGCCATCTATTGTTTACATGCATTTACCTGTTTCTCACATTGTCTCTTTTTTCTGCCCTCTTTCTCCTTGCTTTTAACGCACTATGCCAACTTACTCCTTTATTTCACCTGCTGCACCCCTTTCCCTTCCATATTACGACATATTGTTGAAAATGATTTGTTCGAAATGCTTCGCTTATATATTTTCCAGTCAAAAATGTAATGTTCCAAAAAATGTTTCACTTTCGCTAGGAAATATGACATTAAAAAAAAACGAAGTAGCAGAGGGTGAACTACTCATTTATTTTCATTTGAACTCTTTCCTATGCACTTTTCTATGAGCACTCGCCCATGCAGTGATTTCAGTGCAGCACACTGCATGGCTGAACCGTCGAGTCTTTTTTGCTGTGAATGCCTCCACAACGTTGGAATGGGTAAGCTGACATTCATTAGAGCTGTGCGACATGGGGGAATGAAGGTGGAAAGCAGAACGGGTAAGAAGATGGCAAGGCAAGAAAATGATGAAAGGGCCCAGGCAGATGAAAGAACTCAAATTGCATCGCTGCTAGAAACTTCATGCACCAGGAAGAGGCCAGACACTTGTTGACATTTTAAAAACTGTGGTTGCTTGGGATTTTGCCTTTTCTCTAGTCTAGAGTGAAGATGAGTTACAAAGCTGCTGCAGAGAACAAAGAGGTATCTATCAGATAATAATTGGCCAATTTTACTGAAAGACTACCATCACTGTGGAGGTGATCCAGATAATAAGCCAGTGAATTCACATGAAACTTAGCAAAAGTGTGCCAGAGACCTAGTAACTATGGTATTGGAAAGACACTGCGACCCAATATAGACACCGCCTATCTGTTAGAAAACACCTTCAACTTACCAAACATATCTTACAATCCACAATGATGGTCTTAACTAATTGGGGTAGGTATACCTTCAAAGAGATCAGTTCTTTACAGATCAGTACCTATGAAGATCTGTCAGGGTTTGAAGAAGGCGGGGCACTTTTCAGTCTCGAGGGCACCAACTGTGCTTTTTGATTAAAAACTATCTACATTTAGGTGGCTACTGCAGGAATCCAACCTGGCTGCTTAGAGAAGGCATGACTAAAGACTTTTCTACGTGTTATGGAAAAGCTCTGCAATACCTTGACCAGTTTACATTTGGTATCTTTTATATAGCATAAACTAAGGCAGCAGAGAAGATTTCCCAATTTTTGTTCGCCAATAGCTGAAAGATGATGTGTGCGCGTGTATGCTGGTGGAGCCAACATAGTAAAGAAGGATGAAGACAGTATCCCCTTGGCCCTCCATAATGGCACTTGCCCCTATTAGATAATTTATACCATTTAGGTTAAGGCTCCAGTGTGGGCACAGACATGAACTTGGTGACTCCCCTATTCCACTTTCTTGTGATCAGGAGTGGTAGACAGAACGAGAGTATGAGTTGCTCAGTAACAGACCAGTTCAGTATTATTCCAGGGGAAGAGTCTGTTGTGATCGGGTGTGATAGACAAGTAGTGAGTGTGGGTTGCTCAGTAACAGACCTGTCCAATTTATTCAAGGGAGAGGGGCCATCCACCACAGAAGAGCTAAGTGCTTGAGGTGAGGGCAGAAGCTCGGAATGGTGCTTTCAATGCTTTATTTACATAAGGTACCGTTGACAGTCACATTTTGTATAAAATGCTAAATATGGAATAGCAAAGGAAACAGGAAACACAGCTTTCTAAAAGACTTCAATTCCCAAATGGAAGTAAAATTCGAAAGGCATCCAGGGTAAAGGTGGAGACCATGCAAGCTGTTCAGGCACTCCAATATTGAGAATGCAATTGACTGCTGATCTTCTGCTCTGCCCTCTGGAAGGCATATACAAGAAAGAGGGTTGGTGATTTATCAGCGCCCTGAAAACTCCAAACACCCCAGTAGGCCATTTGCCCCATATACATGCCACTGTGAACTGTCAATCTCTACCCTGTCTTGTTGCCTTTTGAAGAACCTTAAAATATCTACAGCAGGCACCCTGGTCCAATACCCAAATGCCGAAAGTGCCACACTGTCACATTAACGGCAGACTGTGCGTCATACAAATGCCAAGTAAACAATACATATTTATGAGGCACATCCACCATTATAGAAATACACAGTCCTGTTAACCTGGAACTCAAGCAAGACTCACTAGAGAGGGGGGAGTCAAAGCGAAGCAGATAGCGTTTCAAAAGTATTGGTGCCGTTTCTAAGCCCTAGGTGGGAAAGAGCCCAGCATGACGAACAGGGTCGGGCTGGCTTATAGGGCAATTAGGCAGAGTTGTATGACATTACAACGCTGGCAATTACCACACATTTTTTACAACGCATGTTTTAACAAGCATATGCCTTTTACTACGCATATGCCTTTACCACACAGGTAAGTTCCTCCATTAAGGGAGCCGTAGACCCAACAGGGCGACTTCACACACGAGAAGGAAGTACCCGTAATCTGTCTAGTAAGAAAAGAAAATTGTAGAAGCCAGATCTCGAACTTCCAGAGCTTTATTTCACAAAGTAAAGTGGCAGTGTGCATTTCTTAGTCCTCAATCCAGACGCATTTTACCTCATACCCAGAGCCCTGTTCACAGGTGCAAAATATATTATTTCTAAATAAACAACAATGGTGCATTTTTAAAATGCAAGCTAACAAAAATCTCACTTCCAATAAAAACAAATGGAAAAGTATGCTTAGCTGCAATCTTTCTCTTTATAATTGCATTAAAGATGCAGTACCATATGTGACTAATAGAGGTCTCTTTGCACCTTCACAGGGACACCTAGTAACAGCCTGTGGTACGTCACCCTTTCCTTGCTTCATGGATTTTCTTTTATTACTTATGCTGTTGCTGGGATATTTTTTTACAACAAAAAAAAGGTCTAATAAACATCATTTACAACACCAAGAGCTCAAACTTTCACTAATGCAAGACCTACAGCATTGCAAATGTTTGTTATGACAGTTTGTGGTCCTTATGGTCTAGCGGGCGGCTAGCAACTGTGAAAAGAGGTGGGCGAAGAGTGCCTTAAAACTCACCTATATGTTGCCTTTCTCCTCTCCCTTCCCCTCCCCTCCCCACCCCTCTCCCGACGATGAGCTGGAAGGAAGGTGGTTTACTTCCTGAATACGAATCCAACCAATCCCGAGCAGCTGAAAGCAGCTCCAGGATTGGTTGGAGCAGGCTAACCTAGCGGTCATTTTGAGGATGGGGGCTGGTGCCTGCAATCCCTCGGCTGTTTTACAGCACTGCGATTGCAGGCTTTAAAGTGCGCATGACAGACTGGGCTGGCTGTCTGTCATGCGCACTGAGAAGTCACTCTGCAATACGCAGGAATCTGTCTGCTCCGCCCCCACCATCACATTTGAGCTAGCGCGGCTGGTGGCACACAGAATGATAAAATGGTAATGACAATTTTATTATTCTGTAAGTACCTGCTGCGCTCACAGCAGGGGGATGACGCTCCTCTGCCTTAACAGAGGAGCGGCCGCTGAACAAGGGGACACATATTTTGGTGCCCGGGCTTATTTTCTGTACCAGTCCGACCCTAATGCCGAAGACAACGGCTTGGCACTAATGTTAAAAGGAGAGAAGTTCAATAGCTGCATGACAGACAAGACGTTCCTCGCACAACTGAAAGGACCACCAGATACGAGGTAGGTGCAGCTTTTGTTGAGACAAACACCTAGCCATTACAAATGCAGTACGGTCTAGGCAATGCAATCTAAAGGGGATGAAAACCTGAAAGATCTAGAAACACTTCCCACTGGCATAGTATATAAAGGACAGCACGTGCATCCAGTGAAATAAAAGTCAAGCAAAACATGAGATTATAAGAGGTATAAACAGAAAGAAAAACATAACATGATGTGCTGTAATTCGCACTCACCTGCTCTGCTCTCTTATTTCGGCATTTTCACTCTTCAACATACAAAGCCCAGACCATCCAGCTAGGACGACTCGTCGAAGACACGGGGGGCTCTTAGATCCAGCCAGCTCTCCCTGCTTCGTCTCCTGCTACGGTCTCCCCCAAATAACGCCACAGAATGTCCCTCTCTAAGTTCTCCCTGACAGAAAGTTAGGCCATTGGAATGCAGACACAGCCAGCATATGGTAGGCTGGTCAGCTACAACTGGTTCCTTGACAACTAAACATGGCATCATTGTTGACTGACAACAAAAGGCCAGGACCAGAAACAAAAATCTGATATTTTAGGTGTTCGAAATATGGCCTCACCCTGTAAAAGGGTTGGCAAACCCTCTATGTAGGAAACAGGGGTAATTATATATTTTTCTTCAGAGTAATTTGTTTTCAGTTTCATTTCAAAACAAAAGTAACCCTGCATGTGACTGCCTCGGTGTTGACTTAAACATAGACTTTCTGGTTCTTCGCCAGCTATTTGGGTACGCAACAGCAGATGATACAATGCATCAGAGATAATAGGGTCAATGTCCCCCAGGCACTTTGACAACTCCTTCAAGGACACAAATTCACTGGGCAGAAAGCAGAGTAATGAACCACACTCCCTTGAAATCTCCCCATTACTTCTCACCCCTTTCTACGGTCATCTTTCGAGGGCTAAGTGTTCATTTGAAAGTTACTTGTTTTGCAGTTCTGAACCATACATGAAACCTTTTTTTTTTTTAAATCGTATTTATAATTTTCAGTTTGACAATACAGAAACAGTTACCAAGAAAAGTTCACAATCACAATCTGATTGTTTAGTCAGGGGAGTGGAAAAGTAGGGGGTTGGCACATACAGTCACACCTTGAATTACAGTCTATACATTCTATACCAGCAGTTCTTAACTTGTGGTCCAGGGACCCCGTTGATGATGGGCGGAGGCACCTATTCAGGGGATCCGCGACTGCTTAGAAGCTTAAATAATATTAACAGATTAATAAAGTTTACATAAAAAAGCAGGTTAACAATACATTTAAAAAATTCAAGCGTTCTGTCAATGTAAAGGAATTCAAAATTGGAGGCTACAAATTAAGTTAGTAACCTCAGATTTGTTCGTGGGAGCATTGCAAGTGGATCAAACACAGTATACTATGGACTATGGGCTGCCATAATGGAATTTAGAGAAAATCCAACTTTCCCATTAAAATCATCGAAATGGCTAAGGTTGGGTTCAGCAGATGCCAGTAGTGATTGGGTGGGGGTTTCTGGATTCCAATAAAAACTCAGTAGGGGGTCTTTGGATTCCATAAAGATTCAGTGGGGGGTGGGGGGCTGTCCCTGGATTCCAATTATTATCAAGGCGGGTGGGTCCACAGATGTCAGAAGGTTAAGAACCACTGATATATACCATTCAACTCATAAAACTGGCTTATCATAAAGTTACACTATAAATCCACGAATTCATAGTTAGCAATTGGAAACTGCAATGGAACAGTCACATGAGTAGGTATGAAGCATAAATGCTACAGGGTGGCCTGCATAACGATCAGTGAATAGAAGGTGACAAATCGCCATTAGGTCAACCACGGAGCCTACGCTGGCTTTGTCGCTGGCATACACCTCCGATGGAGTACGAGTGGTGAGAGGTTAGCCATCCAACAATTTCCCCAATTTAAAGTGAGCAGTTGGATGGCTTTTGCTTTTTTTTGCAGTCCATCACCACCAAGTAAAACCTGGGGGTTGGGGAGAGTAAAAATGGTAGATAACACCCATGGTGTGGAGTTCATTACTTTTACTATTTTGAAAAACAAACTTCTACTTTGGGAGTTTAAAAAAAAAAATACAACTATGTAAACGTTTGACGACAACTATCTTGTTTGACACAACCACGCATCAAACATTTACAACCCTGACAGGAACTGACATGGCAGTGGTCCCTGCCAATGTTAAGAGATGTCCGCTGGGCCGGCGAACATCTCTAGATTTGGGGATGGGATGTCCCACATGGTGACGGAGTAATTTACTCATTCGAAACTGACGAACATTACTCTGCCCTCCAAACTCTAGATCGGGCCCTTGGTATTCTTGCACACTTACAAACATTTTAAATGTAATCCATGTCTCACAATGCACATTTACTGAAATATGTTAGTAAAGCTTAGTCTCTTTCTGAGGTTGGCACAAGGAAGCAAGAAATTTAGAAAGTAGTTGAGTTTACATTCCTTCCCACAATAGGATCCAGGCACTTGCTCATTAGTCATTATGTTTGAGTTCATGTTCTGACACATGGCCCCAGTCCTATTCACATGCATTGTGAGAAAATGTATAAAAAATAGCAAGAATTTTGCTCCAACTCAGTAAAGGTGAACCTTTGTCCATTAAAATGGAAATTGCCTTGCATTGTTTTTGGCTGCTTGCTGGCTATTTTGCATTAAACGTAAGTTAGACTTTATAGGTGGTTTCCTTTTACAGAAACATGTTTTGAAGAGATGTTTGTTGTTAATTACGAAGTCAGGTAAATTGGTGCTGCTGACAAGCTGCGGATTTATTAGCGCAAGGTGAGAAGTGGGTTCTGAAGGGTAGCAAACTATACTAGAGTAATAAGAAAATTGAGAACAGACCAGAGATACCTGAAGGGCAGACAATGTACCTATCATAGGAATTATTTAGGGAGAATTGAACTACATACTCTCAGTAAAGAGGGTCTGCTCCAAACTCTAGGAGGATGTAGAAGCAATGGCAACAGGCAGTCATATTCACATAATTCAATGAAACTTGTACTGTACCTTATGAGCAGTTCTGAATTGAACATCCCTGTAATAGCATGAATGTGAGCAAAAGTCACCATTCTCCGACCCACCTACATTTTCTTTTTATTTTCACTTATGCAGTCAGAGAGGGTGTGGTATCTACCTTATCTTTTTGTTATATTTGGAAGAGATCATTAGACACATATTTCATTGTAATTTCCCACCACAGTAACACTGTAGGTAGGGTTTAGCTTCGCCAAGGCTAATATGCATCTGGACCAGATATATCACATTGAATCATAAGTCATATAATTGACTGTGGTTTAGTACCCAGAATATCCCAGGTGAGGCTAAAAATAGTACCATCCTGAACTGTTTATAGTTTGTAATCTAGGATTCAGAGGTGGCCAAACGTGCCCGCCATCTGCCTCTAAGGAAACTGCTTAAATAGGGCCACAGCAACGTCCTTGTTAGATAACAGGAGTCTATCTCCACTACAACAGTGACCATCCCAAGAGGTTCAAGTTAACTGGTAAGACAAAATGAGTAATTAGCCCAACCCAACAAAAATACTTTTCTTTCTGAACCCTAGAAAAAGTTACAGCCATTGGGGTACATCATAGTGAAAAGCAAGGTGTTGGACTTTATAAAGAACACTTTCCATTTTTGCATATTAAAACTGTTCTTTATTGATCAATGGAAAGACATTCTGGAATAACCAGATTAGAGGCCGGTTTCCCCAGGTCAGACTATTATTCTATGTTGCTACGGCTCCTACGAAGAGGGTAAGGGCAACGGAGGAGCTGGGCGGGGAGCATACAAAGAGAAAAGAGACAAAACTGAGTGGGGTGGTGGGGGAAGCACAGAGGAGCTGGGGAGAAAGAAGGAAAGGAGGGAGAAACACAGAATGGGGGGCTCAGGATTTAAGTGGCAAAGCAGCACACAAGGGATCTAGCAAGAAAACACATTAGCTGGCGTGGAGTGCTGAAAGCAAAATAAAAAAAAGGAATTCCCTAAATGTAAACAGAGGAGAGAACAAGTCATCCAATCAAAAGTATAGTAAACAAGCTAAGCTTCACAGGAGGTCCAGAAGGTGACTTGTTTGGATTTGATACTTTCATTGGAAATTTGATGGCCCATATACTCTACTCTCTCACACTTGTGATTACAATTAGAAAGCCTCAATGTCAAATATTTACTCTCCACTACACTCAAAATAACTTGTACATTTTTGTCATGCTCCTCACTGTCCTTCCAAATATCAATACATCAATACATCATCTTGGAAAACCACTAAACCAGTAACTCCATTAAGTGTCTCCTTTATAAGGCATTTGAATGCTGATGCTGCACTTACTAGACCAAAATGCATTCCTAAAAACTGGAACATTCTTTCAAGTGTGACAAAAGCTGTGCGATTCCTGATATAATCCAATCTGGCGATAAACACTTGCAAGATTCACTGTAAAAAACATGGTGGTCCCTTCAAGTGGCGGGACCATTTCATGGTGAATATACAACAGGTGCCTATTTATCTTATTTTCCTCATTGAGACTGCATGAATCAATGCACAATCGCAGTTCACCAGAGCATTTTAACGACATAGCCATGGGAGAAAAACACTATGAGGATTTTGTTATCTCAGCGATCTTCTTAGAACACAGATCCTCTAGAATTACTCTTATGTTTTCCCAGTAGGCCAAAGGGAAGTTACAAACCATATGTCTAACTGGCATGGCATTGCTTTTAAAATGATTTATGCTTAAATATCACAAACTTCCCCAAATTCTTCTAGAAAACATTAGTAAACGTATTTTTCGAGAAAAAAAAATACTTTGCATTGTCACACACAGAATACACAGGTTAGAAGCACTGGGATAAACAAATGGCCACCTCTTGTTGGTGTGGCCAACCCAGAACTGCATCAACCTTAAACTCATCCTAGATCGTTCTACAGTTTTCCTGCCCACAAACTCGATTTTCAAAAAAAACCAAAAACTTTCCAACCTATTTTGTAGCCAGTGTATCGATCAGACTGATATCTTTCACCCTACATCTCCAATATCAAGGACTTGCCAATGACGCTGAAACCACACACAAATCTACCATCATGGATACTTCCTTGCCATCAATATAAATAAAACATTTGGGAAACCACTGTACCCCTTCCCTTTCACACAAAGAGTAACATTAAGGCTAAGACTTGGTTCCACCTTTTCCTCGAATGTGGTGCACTTAACCTAATTACCCACACTAGCCATTCATTCTCTGCCAAAATGACTACTCTTTTAAACAACAGTTACACATTTTGTCCATGGCTGGGTACCCACTGAAATGTCCCACATGATGCAGACTGCCATATGTGAACATGACAACGCTTTTCTTCTCAGTTTCTTTGATGTCAGTGTCGTTTTTTGTTTTCACTGTTCGAAAAATTCTTCACATCACTAATATTCACACCTACTTCAACCCATCTTGCTCCTTGGAATCTTATTACTTGTATAAACTTCTCTGACTTCTCAATTCCTTGGCAGTGTTTACAGTCGCATTCGGAGTCAACTCTGTGCCTATCCATAATCTCTTCTGAACGTTCTATCACTTCAGCTCTTGGAACTTGACCATACACGAGAGACTCAAATTCACAAGACATAGCTAAAGTTCTTAATGCGGAAACATAGACGTCAATGGATTTATCCTGTATTTGAGTCCGTGAGTACAATGTAAATCTCTCCATCATGGTGTTCATTTTGATTCCAGATCTAGCTTAATGGCATTCTGAAAGAACATCTAAAGGAAGAAAATTCTTTAAAAATATAGAAAGTGCACCTCACCCTCAAATACTACCACATATGCTAGGAAAATAAGATAGCACACTACCCATCCCATAGGTGGATCACCAGCCAATTGAACAAAATATAGTGGAATTGCACTGCTAACCAATGTAAGTATTTGCCACGTATCACAAATGTTTCCCAAAACAATTCTTAATGTAGAAAAGTTGATAGGGTACAGAAGGTGAAAGTTATCAAGCTATTTGCCTGGAATACTAAGACAGTATAGTACTTACTTCACTGGGCTCTTTCAGAAAGCATATGCCCGTTGGATAAAAGCATGGCATGCAAATTAAACTTTGTTAAAAATAGCAAAAAAGTATTATTTTTTTGCACAGTAGTGCGATTCCATAAAACAAATAGTTGAGAACATACAGTGTTGCTTAATGTCAGAGAATCCTATTTTGGGTCACGCTGTTTGCTAAGAATATGTCAACTCCTTCACAGTGCGTTGTTCTGATTAAAGAGAACCCATAAGTAATAATATTGCGAAGCTTGCTAGGATGCCAATGTAAGGAGGCTTGCTTCAGTTTGACGCCTCACGTCACTTTCTGAAGATGCAGCACGAGATGTTTGGACATAAACACGCCCACAGGCCTCACTGCTTGTCACTTGATCCTGCGCGTATCCACTAACAGTTGCAGATGTATGTTAACACTAATGCTGAACCGCAATCACCACTGGATACTGGAAAGCTATACTGATGCACATCCCAAATAATGTTTCTACACCTTGCAGTGATGACTGAAATTCATAGCTTCGACCTAATACTGATTCCTTGTAACTTATGGCCAAAATGGGACAGCTGATATCCGGAGGCTGCTCATGAGCGTGTTCTTCTATCCTACCACCAACATGTTGGGGAAAGAAGCTCCACGTGTCTGGGTAAGTTGAGATGATTATTTCACGTATCAGGAGCAATTAGTGCAGTGACACATCCCACAGCTCTGCCATCAACCATCTCCCAAACCTCCCCCATACATTCCACAACTCCCCACGGCAGAGGTTCTACAGAAAGGAATAAAATACTTGCTGCAGCACATCAGATACCTTGGAGGAAAATTACCCCCTGGCCTATTATTCAAAACCAAACATAGTCAACATACAGTACATTACAATGCAGAACCTCTGGTGGATGGCTCTACGCACCCATAATTGGTAGTCAACAGGGGGTGATCTGGTGGCAAACCCTCTGCCATCACAATGAGTATCCACCCCCAAGCCCTGTCCAGTGAGATCAAAGGGTAGAAGTGTGAACAAAAAAGCAACATACCCGAGACTGACCCAAACATTGAGAAATCAAGCGGTAGTGAGACTTACCTTAAGAAAAATTGTGATTACTTGACAATTAGTGCTGTGATCTGAGAGGCAAACCTTGATATGGCTTCTTCTTCAGCAGCCTAGGAAGAACATATCCTGTTAATTGTTAAAATACATGCTAATAGTGTTACTCTGTGTGACATACAACACTCAATGGGGTTAAAGAGATGAACTTTGGGAAACTGAACTTACAATATGATTAGTCATGAGTTATCTGTCAACCACTGGATGATAATGAATAGAACATCCAGTCTTTTTTTCTGAGACTTCATAAAGTTAATTTCAATGTGCAAGATATGACACCTATCTCACTTTTGCTACCTTAGTCACTAATATGAGTTGATACGTCGTAAGAGTACCTAATTACTCAAACGTCCAATCGAAAACATACTTAGATTTAATTGACAATACCAGTTTGTGAAAAGAAATCTAATGCAAACACTAATCTTGGCTGACCTTATATACATAACGCAAAAAGTGGAATATACACTTTTGGGTGTTCTTATCACCTAACTCAATTATACTAATTTTAACTCTTATAAAAAGGCAGTACAGTTGAGATTATATTACAGAGATCTGAGCTAGTAGTTTATACACTAGTCCTCTGTATGTCCAATCTACTAAGCTACTTTTGGCCCAGGTTTCCAACTAAAAATTTCCTTTGGAGCAACCAGCAATTGCAGTTCTTCACACCATCTGGGAAATGCAGAACAGGCACCAATCTCAATTCTGCGCCTCCCCAGAGTCCCCTAAGGCATCACTATGGACAAGGAGGACCTTCAACACCTTCAGTCATAGGAAGGTAAAATGAAGTGTGCATGAAAATTGTTCCTCCAATTGCAAGCCTGAATCAGAACGTGGTCTGAATGCATCGACATCTGCTGCCCACCACACTCCCAACCCCAGTTGCCATGATGCTATACCTCAGTTTCAGCGTTACAACAAACAGATGATGGACGGAATGCTGAGAATGCAGACATTCTCCCCCAGTCAAGAGATCTGGGTTAAATCCATCGTTCTTTTGCCCACTACGCCACCCCAGTTTAGACATGGCCATATGCAAATCAGTCTTGACCCTGTGCCTCATGGGAACAGTCCAGCCCGAACTGCCAAGCCATGTCTTCCCTGGACCGGAATCAAGCATCCTAGGACCGGTTTCTGGCTATCAGCCGTCATCAGCCGGGATAGCTTGACTCCAGTGGCGTAGTGAGCACGGGTCCCACGTCTGGGAATACCCATCCCACTTAGGGCATTTGTCACCCCAGGTGGGACGGGTATGCTCAGACGTGAGTCCCGTGCTCTCCATGCCACTGGAATCAAGCTATCCTGGCTGAAGAGGGGTGAAACCCCGAAACCGGTCCTAGGATGCTTGTTTCCAGTCCAGGGAGGACCTAGCTTGGCAGTTCGAGCTGGACTGTTCCCATGAGGCACAGGGTCAAGGCTGATTTGCATATGGCTGGGTTCAAACTGGAATGGCATGGTGAGCAAAAAAACGATGGATTTAGGCCCAGATCTCTGTACTGGGGTGAAGTATGACATTGATCTGCATTCTGTCCATCAACTGTTGTTTTTGCATACCTCAGTTTCAGGTCACTGATAGCAAGAGTACTGCAGCTTGTACCCCCTGTCAGTGCCAGAGATCTCTTCGATTGTGTTTCCTGCAAGGACAAACGCAACTGGCGCAGCCTACTCCAATGTTTTAGCCGGGTACTGGGTACAATACAGAAGTGTTACTGTTAAATCAAAATGTTATTTAGTCATTTATGTACTTGATATTTATTGTGGAAAACATTTTGCCAAGGCCTCTTGGCAGCACTAGATGAGCGGGTGAAGGCTCACTAGTCACATGGTAAGATACATGGAGGCCGTCTGTATGTAAATAGATGGAGGAGAAAGATACACAATCAAGTATCAACTGGTTAAGGCTTGGCATCTTCAAAAAAAAAGACGAAAAGCTCTCCTGCCGGAGCCTGATCAGGAGCTAGAGGTGTATTTGCCTAGTGTTTGCTTCCGATTAATGCTCGCTCAGTGTCATTTAAATATCCTTTAAGTAAATGTTCATATTCGTTTTGATTAGCTTGTCAGTATTGGCTTTAGTTTGGTACAGTAGTAACAATATTGAGTTTTAACTGCAATAATTGTTTGCTCAAACAGGAGTTGCAAGCGAGGGACATTATCGACCCTATGTATGAACGTATGTCACCATACACCATATACACAGAACACTTTTCTAGATCCAGTAAGACCAATCAAAAATTCCATTTTGGGCCATTATTACTCATTGCACCAGAAAAAAAATCGTAATTGGGTATTAAAAATGGGATCATACCATGCCTCAACATCATTCCCATAGGTGGCTTTGGCGCCCAAGGGCGCCGCAGCACTGGGAAAACGCCAAAAAGCAGAGAAAGGGAGTATTGGATAATTACAGTTGTACAAAAGAATCTATGCCCTCTCAGCGAAATCAAATCAACAGTCAAACCCCATCCTAGATCTGAGATTGGTGAGGAGGTCGGTGGTGAGGCAAGCCACGTAGAGCTGTGATGGCTGTAATGTCCAGTGGGGAGCCAAGCAGCAACTAGCTGGTGGGTGTTGTGCCTACTAGGGAACCAAGCCACCAGAGCCATGGTTTGTGCGGCCAACCTCATGGAGCGTATGCCTGGAGGGCAGCTAAGCCCCCCACCCCTCGAGCTGTGGTAGGTGTAGCGCCCAATGGGCAGCCAAGCACCCCAGAGCAGTGCTTTATTCAGCCTTCAAGCCCCCAACCCAGAGTTGTGGTGAGTGTAGAGCTAAAGGTACAGTAACGCCCCCAGAGCACGGTGTCTGCGTCCCCCATCCCAGAGTTGTGGTAAGTACAGTGCTAAAGGTACAGTAACGCCCCCAGGGCAGTGGTGTCTGCGTCCCCTACCCCAGAGTTGTGGTGATGGTAGTGCTAAAGGTACAGTAACGCCCCCAGGGCAGTGGTGTCTGCGTCCCCTACCCCAGAGTTGTGGTAAGTGTAGTGCTAAAGGTACAGTAACGCCCCCAGGGCAGTGGTGTCTGCGTCCCCTACCCCAGAGTTGTGGTAAGTGTAGTGCTAAAGGTACAGTAACGCCCCCATGGCAGTGGTGTCTGCGTCCCCCACCCCAGAGTTGTGGTGATGGTAGTGCTAAAGGTACAGTAACGCCCCCAGAGCACGGTGTCTCCGTCCCCCATCCCAGAGTTGTGGTAAGTGTAGTGCTAAAGGTACAGTAACGCCCCCAGGGCAGTGGTGTCTGCGTCCCCTACCCCAGAGTTATGGTAAGTGTAGTGCTAAAGGTACCTTAACGCCCCCATGGCAGTGGTGTCTGCGACCCCCACCCCAGAGTTGTGGTAAGTGTAGTGCTAAAGGTACAGTAACGCCCCCAGGGCAGTGGTGTCTGCGTCCCCTACCCCAGAGTTATGGTAAGTGTAGTGCTAAAGGTACCTTAACGCCCCCATGGCAGTGGTGTCTGCGACCCCCACCCCAGAGTTGTGGAGATGATAGTGCTAAAGGTACAGTAACTCCCCTAGAGCAGTGGTGTCTTCGCCCTCCCTCCCTCCCAGAGCTGAAGTCGGTCTAGTGCTCAGGGGGAGCTAAGGACACAACATTTGTGGTGCGTGACAAGCCTCACAGACAGCGGTGTTGGGTGCAGTGCTCAATGAGGTTGCCCCACAAATGTGATGGGCTCAGTACCCACTCCCCGGAGCTGCGGTGTATTCAGCCAGGCACCCCAGGGGTGGTGGGGTTATGAGCCCCAGTGGCTGGGACAGACTCGCAATCCCCGTGAGGCAGTGGGTCACTCTATACGGAGAGCCCGCCACACTCCTCTGACTGGCAGCGGCACGGGTGCGAGATGGCAGTTGTCGGAGAGGGGTGGGGGTGACAGGCCGGCCTTGGCACCGCGCATGCAAGAGTCATTCTGACTGCTGCGGCTGTCGGTGCAGGCCGGGGCCTGGGTCACAGAAGGCATCGCCGCGCACTCCGGGGGCAGCGGGCAGCAGGTGCCAAGAGAGGGTGCATATCGGGGGCAGAGTAGAATCAGACTGAGCCGCAGTGAGGACGAGCCTACTAACCAGCAGCGATCCCGCCAGCAAGGGCCTCCGAGGTTTCCCAGCTTCTCCCAGCCGCGCACCTGCTCGCTCCGGCTGGCTGGAGTCGGCCCCAGGCGCCGGTTCACTGACAGCTCGAAGCGGCCCCTCAGAGCAAAGTCAACATCTCAACGCCGCGTCACTAGCCCCGCCCCCTGGCAGTGACGGAGCCTGGACGTGCAGCAGCTAAGCGCAGCCCAATACAACACTGGGATGCTTTATTGGCACGGCTGAGCATTAGCGGGAGCTGTGGTATCCCAGGGTTACAAGCATTGTGACATAGGATGCCACACGGCTGAGTTCTACTAGAGAACTGCAGGAGCCAATGCTTGAGATAGCGTTTAAACGTAAACTGAGCAGGGAAGTGTACAGGGCAAGAGCCCTAAATCAAATAGTGGGACAATCAGCATATGCTATACACAGTCGCAACACATGGTTAAAAGTAGCGGTGTATGTAAAGACCTTTCCAATCTTAAGACTTCGCCCTTTACGCAGCTGCCTGAGCTTGACCTATTAGAGGCGCACACATGCCATTGCAATGCTATGCAAGTGTACGTCTTAGATAACGAGATAATATATGGCGTTTTCCTCTGGCAGCAGCATAGATGCTAGGAGTGCAGTCTTTAACATACAGTGATTTTTAGGTTCGGCTTGAAAGTGTATTCATAAGCCGGATCTACTGGCATTGGCAAAGCTTGATGGATGTTTGAGGTAGTTCACCTTGCACCTTCATAACTTTTCTTTCCAACATAATGTTGTTGTAATCAGGACAACGCTGGTGTGAAGAAGTCAACGTAACTTTATTGAAGAGTAGATAAACAGGCAAGTATCTTCAATATATCACAAGTGTAGATCTCTGTCAGCAGTCCCACCGGGCGCAGCCTGCTCAGCCCCATCCATCCAACTGTCATTCTCATCCAGTCACCCAAGCATTCCACACATTGCCCACATCCAAACATTCCACTCAGAACACTCACACAGGCTGAGCAGCTAGGAGCAAGTTATCATAAGCGATAGACAGTAATAGGAGAATACTACATATCTCTTTCCTTATAAGCAAAAGACGAAACTAAACATCTTGAAACTCTAAACCTAAAAGTACAAGAAAAGATAAATAATCAAAACATCTTAAAGCTACAAGCATAAATGTATAAGACAAATACATATACCGTACATCTTAAGACTGTAATAAAAAACAGCAAAAGATAAGTAAAGTAGTCAGTAACCCAGGGATGACAGAAATAACATCACGAGAGGGGTAGAGACTAAGCAAGATCGAAGGAGAAGATAAAAAGGTACATTACATATGAGATACGAAATCCCCATCTCCCCCTCTTAATAAAGGCAATAAATTGGTAACAAAAACGTGTACAATCCCATGTAGGGACCACTCCATGTAAAGCTGTGGAAAGAGGGATTGGGGCCCAAATTCCTGCCCCCACCCTAAACAGGGGACAACGTGTATGTAAATGTGGACAAGCGGGACTCGTACCCAATGTCCTGCCCCCGTCAACCAAAAGGGACAATCTGTGATTAGAAAAAAAAAATCACACTATGTAAAGAATATAATGTCATGAGAACAAAGGGACTAGCACCTAATGTCCTGTCCCCATAAATTACAAGGGACAACTCTGCGAAGTAAAAAACGTGAATGCTCTCCCATGTGAGGAGGCAGGCAAGGTAAAAGCCCTGCAACAAAACACGTGCAGCGCATGGCGTCTTAAGCACGCAGGGACTCAGCCCTGCAACAAAACCAAGAAAGGTCACCCTCATGTAAGGGTACCATGTGAAATGGCGTACAATGGGACTAAAACACCATAAATGTAAGAAAGGGAAAACAAAATTCTATATCAACCCTCGAGTTGGGACACTGATGCAACCTCTTAATGCAGAAACAATGAGGAATGGAACCCAAACAACAGCCTCACTAGAGGTACCGAATATGTATGTGGGAGAAGGTCCTCAAAAACTTACCCCGATGTAGGGCCAACCCTCATGTAAGTGGCAATGTGACCTTTAGAAATGGAAACCTAATACACATTAGAAACCATTAAAAACGTAAAAATACTGTGCTAATATGTAAGGCCACAATAAACATGTCAAAGTCAATGAGTCAGCAGCAAACATTTCTCTGGGGCACTCTGGGGCAAGCACCACCTGTGAGAGATATCTCACACTCATAGAAAATGTAGCGACGACGATACCACGTCTTGACGAAAAACAAAACCGCAACCTGGATCTCAGATTCCATGTGTCCTTGATGAAAATGTATTGGGAATACCTCGTAGTCAATTCCTCAACACGCTGTGCCTAAACGATCTCCGCGCTGTGACAGGTTTCCAACCGTCCTTGTTGAAACTTTACTGGAACAAGCAAGAAATTACGTGGTTGGCATCGAGGGCAAAGATAATGATGAAAGACGCCGATACCAAAATGGCGGCACGTTCCCCGACGTTTGTGCCGGGATGCTCACAGTACTTTGTGCGGGACAGCGTCCAGAAGCGAATCTTGGACTGCCACAGACGTCAGAGCTGAACACTTCAGGATGGCAGGACATCACTGGCTGAACAGCGCGCGACCCCCATGTGGAAGGTAGGCGAGACCGCACATTCTTTTTTAAACAAATGGAGTGGCGGTTTAACAGAAAAATAACCAGGCCCATATAGAAAATGAAATGAACTAGGCCCAAAAACTATAAATGTACAAAAGACAATGGTGACTGTGAGATCACATAAGACTTGCAAAAAACAAAGTGTCACTGTTGTACATTTTCACTGCTCTGCTCCGTGTACGTTTTAATTAGTTGAGTGTGTCCACAGCTGTAAAATGTAGAAAGAGAGACCTATTTAACGAGCTAGAGCGAGTGTTTTGATCCCTGTACACGCGTTGTGGCATATAGACATTCATCACACACCTCCAAAGTAGCGCCCACAGCTGGCAGTAGATAAATTGAGCACAGTACAGCTGTCTATGAGAATCTTGCCATTTGCCCCATGCCAAGAGCATTTAAACCGGATGAAAATCACAATGTCCAACAAAGATACAAAGTGCGCAGCGTTCATATAAGAAAGGCCATGAAAATCTGTAAGAGCACAATCATGCGTGACTCTGTGCAGGTCCCAGTATGTAGGGAACTCCGCACCAACGTAAGTAAAAATCAGGCACCCACATGTAATGTTTGTCACACTCTGCGCAGCATCCATGAAATGAAGGAAACGGCTTACTGTATTTGAAAAGTGTCTCTGCACAGTATCAATGAGGTGTCTTGTAGTAGTGTCCACTTTAGACGGTGTAAAGCACGCTTGTGTGGGGGCCGTCCGGTGTGATGGACACCCGTGGGACCGCACAGCACGTTGATGTCGCATCGCTGCAATGATCACCACACAGCCAGGTCAGGTTCTACGTTTTAATATATATATATATATATATCTGGCAGCTAGCATGCTGCACGTCATGTCTTGGTGCCTGCTTCCTGTGTTCTGCCCCTCACCCTTGCTGACCGGAACTGGTGTCCGGTGACCTCTCCTGCCCTCTGCCCTCGTCTGGGTCCTAGTGCCCCATCTCTCAGGACACTACATCTCCCCCCTTTGTCACAAAGACATTACGACAGTAGCATTAGTTAGTAATCAAAATGGGACAGTTTCTTTTTTACAGTCTGTTGCAAGATGTGAAAATGTCGATCGATGTGACCCGTGAGATGCTGCCTAGAGCGGCATCTCACATTTCTTCTATTAGTCTCTTTGGTCTCACAATGTCTCTTCTTGGTCTCTCCACATGTCCTTGGCCCTCCTTTGGCCTGGTCGCTTCTGCGGCACCTGCTCCGTTGCACTCCCTTGTTGTTGTTGTCCCTTCGATGCCTGTCACGTGCTCTTCGTCTTTTTCTTCTTTCAAGCCTTTGAAATGTGAGCTGTTCCTTGTTATTCGCCTGCTGTCTGACTCTGCTGTTATCATTGTTCCTTTCACTTGTGTTATCGTCAACGGGTCTTGGGCGAATGCACTGTCCGACTTCCGTTGTTGTCTCTGTCGTACTATTACAGTATCCTCTTCCTGGAGGTGTGATTTGATGGCATGTCGTCTTCCATCAGCATATTCTTTCATTTTCTTCTTGGCCGCCTCATCTTTTGCTGCCACGCTTGTGGAAATTTAGCGTGCAAACTGAACATTATCTGCGCCATCTTGCCTCTCCCCAGCGCCACGCACAGCGAATGCACGGCCGCCATTTTAGGCACCCCACTCTCTCCCCGCTCACCCTCGACCACCAGCGCTTTCCCCTGGCGCTGCAAGCATCCCCCGCGCGCCGGCCACCCCCGCTCTCTCATACAGGCCATAAACCCTCTCCTCCTGCGCGACCCTGCTACGGAACCACTTCCAACCGACAACCCATACATGGTCATGCCTCTCCTTTGATAAACCCCCTTCCTCTGCGCCCCATTGTCTGAACCGGTCCCAGGCCATCACCTAGCCCTGCGGATGCAGTTTACTGCCCCTACTGTAAGGGAAACACCCCACATCAAAGGGATTACAGTAGATCAAAGCCCCTACCCCCTGAGACCCGGCCAGTTGCACACACCCCCGGGAATTAGCGGAATTCCCTGCTGCGCGATAGCCATCTCCCACCGCGGGTAGGGTGGGAACTTCTACTGTATCTATGTGTGGGATCGGATCTGAGCCGGGGCTTCAAGGGGATGTTCTTTCAGGCATCACGGGAATCTCAAGAATGTACTATGTGTAATAAAGCAATAAACCAGTGTATAAGAGACCAGGTCTCAGAGATGCAGTTAGAGCACCTCGTGACGATACCTTGCTGTCTGATCTGATGTGTTCTGCTCCGACGGAATAAAACTTTGTTTCCTGCCTTCCAGTCTCCGGCGCCTGCCTCTTTCATTGGTAAATTATCGAGTGGTATAAGAGGCGATTACCGCCGGGCAAATACTTGAAAGGTTATCGACTGAAACTGCCGCTACCATTTAACAATTGGCGTCCCAAACGTGGGGCCCATCAGCGACACGTGGATCCAGTGGGAGAGGTCCCGACGACAGAGTGAACGACTGCAACGATCGGGAGAGCTCCTGCCCAATAGACCCTCGTCTGGCAGCCGATCATCCGAACTTCACTGGTTCCGAGCAGACCTCTCTCGAGTGATCTACGGTCCTGACTGGGAACCATCAGGAGTGCCGCGGCAAATACGGAGAATAGAGGACGGTCGGGCGCTGGAGGCGGAAGACGAGAAACTGTCCACGCGGTCCGGGTAAGGTCGTGAAATACGACAAAAGTGCGAAATAATTGATTGATTATTTGAATACTAGTATTGCTCATTGATTGTGCTCATTGATTGTTCTCTTTGAGATATTCGCTGTCTACAAACGGGGAGGAGTAGAAATACTCTCTCTCTCTCTCCCTTTGCAGATAGTGAAGGGTAGGTAACGCAGACTTTTGTCCCCATTGAAACCCGTCGTGCCTATCTTTATCTCCCCATTGATTGATTGTCCGAACATTGATTGTTTTGAAGAATAGTGCTTTTGAGATATTCTCTGTTTGCAAATAACGTAGAATAGGAATATTCTGTCTAGTCTTTGCAAATAGTGAAGGGTAGGTAACGCAGACTTTTGTCCCCGTTGAAACCCGTCGTGCCTATCTTTATCTCCCCATTGATTGATTGATTGATTGTCCGAACACTAGTTGTTCGATATTGGTTCTTTGGAGGTATTCTCTGCTTACAAATAACGAGGAATAGAGATATTCTGTCTAGTCTTTGCAAGCAGTGAAAAGATAGGTAGTGCTGACTTTTGTCCCCGTTGAAACCCGTCATGCCTATCTTCTCCCCACTGATTGGTAGTTGGTTCTGCCCGGACCGCTTATTAGAGGTGAACCACCCGGCTCCACTGGAAGGCACCCCTAATAAGGACATGTTCACTAAATATGGACTAGTCGCCGTAGCTTATAGCAAACTGTGGCATAAATATACCAAGAAGGACCCCGAAAGTCAGTGGCCACTGATGGGATCCTTCGACGACCGCAAGATAGAAGCGCTAGAAGTAGCTCTGCGTAGCAATAAGACGACGCCTACTATGCTTGACAGTATTGGCATGTGGCGCAAAGAAGCGACGCAACGGAAAAAGAGGGAAGAAGTAAAAGCAGAAAAGGAATTACGAAAGGCAGCTCACCTTGCCGCTAAAAAGTTAGAAGAAGACATAAAGGAGAGAAGGGAAACTAAACTAAGACAGGAGCCCGAAACCTCAGGCCAGTACGCTGTTAGGACCCCTTCTTTGCTCTACCCTGAGCTGTCCTCCAAGCAGCGAACAAATGACGAATTACTGTTAGGTCCCCCGATCATTTACATGCCCCCTCCATATGCACCCTCCCAATCGGTAGTGCAACACCCACAACCCCCGAACACGAGCGAAAGCAGTACAGGGGCCTCGGCCCTCACGGCCTCAGCGCCGGCTGAGCCTCTTGTACTGAACCCAATGTCGACTACAACGCTAGACGACCTTGAGATGGGAAAGAAAGAGTCCACCAGAATGAATCGATTAACTAAGGATGAACGAGCAGGAATCGATAGGATAGTAGGGACGCTGGTGGAGCGAAAGGAAAGTGAGGAGTATATAACAGACGTGTATAGCTCGTATGCCGACAGCCGCAGACGACACTTCGTCGTACGGCTCTGTTATCACGCCCTGAATGCATATGAGGACAGATACCACGATAAAGGTCCCGAAGGCTTAACGGCTCTATATAGGAAGGTAGACATTGGGGAAGAAGGAGAGGGCGATATCACGAACCTCTTCACTCGTACACTCGAGGTCTACCGACACCTTAAAGAACATGGACGGACCACCAAAACAGAAACCCCCATAGCAACTAAGCCCCAGGGAGGAAGGGCCGATGCCATGATGCCCATTAAAGAAGCTGCCCCCTACTGGGTCCCCCCACGGGGTCAGGGAACACACGACGACATCAACCACCAAGATGCGAAGGGAAGGGTCGTATATAACTGGGTCTACCAGCCGTGGGACCGGCAAGATATTTTGACTTTTAGAAAGACCCTACCTGACTTGAGAAAGAACCCGACTGCCTTCTACACTGAATTAGGTACAGCCCTAGGCTCAACGATAATGACGTTAGCAGATATCGACTTGTTCTTTGGGCTATGTCTGCCGGCTGATGTGTGGAAACAAATCCGGAAGGTTGACCACGCTGAGCCGTTCGGATATACCTGGGTACAACTCGATACCATAGATAAACAACGAGAACCAGGACAGAAACCCCCGAAAGCCATCTTAGAGCTCCCAGACAAGATTGTACAAAAGCTGAAGACTCTAATCCCAGAAAGAAAGGTAGACTGGTCGATAGTGACGGCTTGCCGCCAGAAACCCCAGGAAGATGTGTCTGAATACTTCTCCCGATTCGAGACTGTGTTTTCCGATTACAGTGGCCAAGACATGACCACCGCAACCGGACACCACCTCTTTGTCCAGAATTATGTAAAGGGTCTGTCTCAAGAAGTTTCCCAGAAGCTACAGACCAGCGAGAGCAGTTGGGCAGCCTCCAAACCCGCAGCAATTCTCCAGATGGCCCAATACTACGAAAACCAGAAGAACGAGAACGATAGGGCGTCAGAGAAGAAGAAAAAGGAATTAAAGGAGAGGGTGATGATAGCACAGTTGCAAGGGGTGACCATAGGAAGGGAACCCCCAAAAGAGAATTACCAACCAACCGCCCCTAGAAAGCTACCGCCTAGAGACCATACACCCACACCCTACAACGGACGGAGAGACTTAGATGGGAACCAATGTGCGTTCTGTAGAGGGTTCGGACACTGGAAATCCCAGTGCCCGGTCCTCCTGGAAATAAACAAAAATAGGGATCCCAGAGACGCAGCATATGACCCCAGAAATAGAGGACAGGGACGAGGGCACACGAACAACACCATCAACGACAGGCCAGGCAGACCAAACACCTTTGATCGCCCCCGCCAAAACCAGTGTCAGCAGTCCGACTATGAGAGCACTCATGACTTCGCATAGGACCGCCAGGGGCAAGGGAGGGATCCAGTCGAACTCCGTGTTGACCAGCAAGGTCCTTACGTCACCGCTAAGGTCTTGGGCACAAAATCTCCATTCCTGGTAGATACTGGGGCGACACGTAGTGCGTTATCTAAACGACTGATTCCTAGGGCACCCTTGTCTGGCTCGCACGTAACCTCAATAGGCTTTGACGGAACGCCCTCCACTAACCCCTTATCAGCGCCAATCTCCTTTGACTTAGAAGATAACACCACTGACACGACCTTTCTGCTCTCCTCCAACACCCCCGATGCTATTATAGGACTTGATTTGTTAAAACATTTTCGAGCCACTATCAGATGCTCCCCAGACGGAGTTCGAGTCATCCTACACGATAACCCAGATCTGTCCAGACCCTGTCACACACGGCGTATGCTCTCTATAACCGATGCTGATATGTCCCTACTCGACACATTGCCTTCACATCTATGGGCTAAAACCGACTCAGATGTAGGGCGCATGGTGATCGACCCGGTACACATAACCGTCCGACCGGACGCAGTGCTCCCAAAGCTTCCACAGTATCGGATATCACCCGAGGGCGAGAAGGCATTGGTGGAAATCATCGAGTCCTTGGTCGAGGCAGGAGTGGTAGAAGAAGTAGTGAGTAATGTTTGCAACAGCCCCATCCTACCCATTGTAAAGAAGCAAGGCGAGGGGGACGAGAAAGCCTACCGTTTCATTGTTGACTTGCGAGAGGTTAACAAAGTAGTCATACCCCAGTACCCCGTAGTCTCAGACATCACCACCATCCTCACCCTGATCCCATCCACTGCCACCGTCTTTACTGTTATAGACCTCAAGAACGCATTCTTTTCCATTCCCATCCACCCAGACAGCCGCTACCTGTTCGGCTTCACTTTAAAAGCCCGTTCGTACAGATTCTGCAGGGCACCCCAAGGCTACACTGAGAGTCCCAGTATTTACAGCCAAGCCCTCAAGAGGCAACTGGATGCAGTCCAACTACCCGATGGAGTGGTATTGATACAGTACGTTGATGACATTCTTTTGGCGGCCGACACCACTCCTCTTGCCGTCACAGCCACCATTCACCTCCTCCGCTTCCTTGCGGAGAACGGTCACAAGGTCTCCAGAAAGAAATTGAAATTCTGCCAGCCCCAGGTAACTTATCTAGGCCACCTACTATCCAAAGACGGGAGGAAACTTACCCCTGACCGAATTCAAACCATCCTAGAAACCCCTGTTCCCAAAACTCAGAAGCAAGTACGATCCCTAGTGGGCCTCACCTCCTTTTGTCGACAGTGGTTGCCAAACTTCAGTCTCACCGTAAAGCCTCTGCTTTCCCTGCTGGCCAAGGATGTCCCCTTCCCCCTCCCCTGGACACCCGAATGCCAATCCTCCTTCAAAGAATTACGAGACGCCCTCTGCTCGGCCCCAGTCCTAGGAACCCCAGACTACACTAAACCTTTCTCCCTCTACACCCACGAAAGGGAGGGATGTGCGTTGTCTGTCCTAACCCAGTCCATAGGCCCTAAGCAACGCCCTTGTGCCTACTTCTCTGCCACTCTCGACCCCGTAGCCAGAGCCTTGCCCGCCTGCCTTCGAGCAGTAGCCGCCGCTGCTGTCTCAATCCGACAAAGTGAGGGGATTGTGCTCTCGAACCCCCTCACAGTATTGGTACCCCATGCTGTTGATACCCTCCTGAACCAAACCAAGACTCAACACCTGACTAGCGCACGACTGACTGGGTATGAACTGACTCTGCTTGCACCCCATATCACATTGAAACGATGCACCACTCTGAATCCAGCTACACTACTACCTCTCCCTGACACTGACCCCAATGCATCCCCTATACATGACTGCGTGACCCTCACCGACGAACAAACCAAGAGTAGGGTTGACCTCCGGGATACTGCCTTCCCGGACCCTGACGGAGAACTGTGGGTGGATGGCTCATGCATCAAGCTCCCCGATGGCACCACCTCAGCTGCCTATGCAGTCACCACAGCTCGAACAGTTGTTGAGACAGCCCGCATCACACAGCGATCCGCACAGGCGGCTGAACTAATTGCCCTCACACGAGCCTGCATCCTGGCGGCGGGGACAACCGCAAACATTTACACAGACAGTCAGTATGCCTTTGGGGTAGTTCACCACTTCGGGCTCTTATGGAAAGAGAGGGGATTCTTGACTTCTCATGGCACACCCATCCTGCATGGAGATCTAGTCTCTGCCCTGACCGAAGCAGTCCTCCTCCCCACACGGCTAGCCGTGATCAAATGCCAGGCACACAAGAAGGTGACAGACATTATAGGTCAGGGAAATGCACTAGCTGACATTACTGCCCGAACCACAGCCGAGAATAGGTCCACGACCCGCATGTACGTGACCAGGTCACAAACTGAGAAATGGAAGGATGCTAGGGAAACGATTAGGGATATCCAACTAGCCAGCACACCACACGAATTAACTGAATGGGCCCGGGTAGGATTGAAGGACGATGACGGTTGTTGGCGAACTAAAGACTCGAACAAATGGTTGCTACCCGACTCATACTTGATCCCCATGCTGACCATGGCACACTCCCCCGCACACATAGGGTCTGCCCCCATGATCGAACTCATCTCCAAAGTCTGGCACAACGACAGAATACCAGACTCAGCCAAACGTCTGGTCCAACAATGCCTAGTATGCCTCCAACACAACCCTGGGAAAGGAACTGCTGTACCCCGGGGAGGGTTTGGGGTCCCCAATCACCCCTTTGAAGTCCTACAAATGGACTATGTCCAGCTAGAAAGGTGCCAAGGTTTGAAGTATGTACTTGTCGTTGTGTGTGCCTTCAGCAAGTGGGTGGAAGCCTACCCAACCCATGACAACACCGCTATGACTACCGCAAAAGTACTACTGAAGGAATTCTTCCCCCGGTACGGCCTCTGTCGAATTTTGTGGAGCGACAACGGCCCCCACTTCGTAGCCGAAGTTATCCAACTCATCTTAAAAGGGTTGGGTGTAAAACAGAAGTTCCATGCGGTCTTCCATCCCCAATCTGCAGGCCTGGTTGAGCGACACAATGCCACATTGAAGCTTAAGATAGCAAAAATAGTCGCCACCACAGGGCTAAGATGGCCAGACGCCCTCCCACTAGCATTGCTATCAATGCGTTCCACCCCCACCAAACACCACTTAACCCCCTACGAGGTCGTCTTCGGGCGGCCCATGAACCTTTGGACTGCACCAAAACCATCATCCATCCACGACGTCCCGGACGTCCTCATGTCTGATTATTTGTATAACCTAACTAAGACGTTGTCTGTTATCCATCAGCAGGTGCTGCACGCCATTCCCGATGTTTCCAGGGGCCCGGGACACGACATCCAACCCGGCGACTTCGTCTTAGTGCGTAACTTCCAGCGCACCAAGAGTCTGGAGCCCCGGTGGACGGGCCCCCTGCAAGTCCTGATCACCACCCGAACAGCTCTTCGAGTGGAGGGGAAGCGCAATTGGCTGCACGCACACCACTGCAAGAAGGTATCACCGACCCTGACAACCACGGACAACATCACCTCCCAAGAGGATCTTCTGGACAAAGACCGACCATCCCTGAGCCGCTGCCCGGATACAGAGACACTTGAATTGATTGAATATCCCGATCCCACTGTGCCATCCAAAGAAGGGTATAACTTGCGACGAAAGGAGAGGACTTCGGCTAAGCAGACCACAGGCTAAGTGGGAATCTCAGAGCGGTAGCCTAGTCACCTAAAAGGCCACCAGGAGAGAAACTAAGCAAAGTCTGTGGTTCTGCCCGCTACCGAGTCTCTTGAAGGTTATGGAAGCGCCCGACATGAAGGTGATGGAAGCAACCGGACGTCCGAAGATCCACTACAGAAACCCAAAGACTGACCGAATGCACAGCTTAAAGACTATTGCACTTTTCATTACCCTTCTCTTTTGCCTTCTCCTCATGGTCACCTTCTGGATCATGGAGGAGAGCACACCCGCTCATAAGACATTGCTGACTACCGTTCAACCTACCACCACGAAAGAACACCATCTGATCTCACTTTCACCCCAACTCCGAGAAAGGCGTAAGGAATTCTGGAATAACTCTTTTGTGCAGTTACTCCACCAACACAATCTTGCCACTAACGCCACTAACTGCTGGATCTGTGGATTGCTACCACATGCCACTGGGCACTCAATCCCTTTCATCCCTTCACCTTTTTCTGTCCATGGTTCCTGCCTCGCCTGGCTGATCCTCCTGCAGGAGAGCTACAAGGACAATGCCACTTCCGGCAGAACCATGTCACACTTCTACCATGGGTTCTGGCTGAACAAAACTGGTAGAACTTCCGCCCTCTTCTGCCCTCTGAGATCGAACACTTCCTTTCACATGGACATCCCTGCCAAAGAACGAGTTGAAATGCAAGTGTTCAACAATCCAGCCAGACCCACCTTCTCTTACCTCCGAAAACGGACGGCCGCCACCCTAACAGTGGCCCTGTCCGTCATCAACATCACTGGATCTGTATGCCTCGAAGGCCTGGGGGCACAACTGGTGGGCCACAGCTCCTGCCTCATCACCCGAACATTGGATTCAGTTGACCCACCCTCCTTTGTTGCCTCCCCGAATATGTACTTCGTCTGTGGTACTAAGGCCTACACCTGGCTTCCAAAAGGTTGGGGAGGCACCTGCTACATCGCCTTTGTCCTTCCTCCAACGTATGT
The DNA here is from genome assembly GCF_964204655.1 of Triturus cristatus. NCBI lineage: Eukaryota > Metazoa > Chordata > Amphibia > Caudata > Salamandridae > Triturus > Triturus cristatus. Next base: position 817,101,078 of record NC_140593.1, on the reverse strand, counting down.
GGCTCCAGCAAACCATCACCGACAGAAACGGGCCAAAGACATTGTGCAGGCCGACTCCACCGGAGCACAGTTCATGGACGCAGTCAAAGGCCTTGTTCCACTCTGGGGTCCAATGGCAAACAGCCGTGCCATCCGCCACTTAACCCAGGCAGTCGAAACGGCAATGAACATTACAGCTGGCGCCCTCGCCAACAACACCGCTGAGCTTCAGGCCGTCCGCCTGGTGGCTCTCCAGAACCGCCTTGTTCTAGATGTGGTTCTGGCTGACCGCGGAGGAGCATGCCGCATCATTGGGTCCAGCTGTTGTACCTACGTACCGGATAACTCACCCTCAGTCTACAAAGCAATTGAACACCTCCACAGACTGTCCACAGAGGTCCATCAAGAACAAGAGGAATGGTCACTGGGGAGTTGGTTTTGGGACACTATTAAAGGTTGGGGATGGAGGTTGTTTTCATTCATCCTCATACCAATCATGATACTATGTGGATGTTGCTTGGGGATTCAGTGTCTGCCACCTTTATGTTCGCTTTTTATGAACTGCATCTGCCCTAAGACTTTGGACTTTGAAACTGAGCGGATGAAAGCTCTGAACGAGGTGGAGGTACGGGGTATTATGGGGATAGATCCAAACTAGGCAAGCTGGCGAGACATGTTAAAAGGGAGGACTGTGGAAATTTAGCGTGCAAACTGAACATTATCTGCGCCATCTTGCCTCTCCCCAGCGCCACGCACAGCGAATGCACGGCCGCCATTTTAGGCACCCCACTCTCTCCCCGCTCACCCTCGACCACCAGCGCTTTCCCCTGGCGCTGCAAGCATCCCCCGCGCGCCGGCCACCCCCGCTCTCTCATACAGGCCATAAACCCTCTCCTCCTGCGCGACCCTGCTACGGAACCACTTCCAACCGACAACCCATACATGGTCATGCCTCTCCTTTGATAAACCCCCTTCCTCTGCGCCCCATTGTCTGAACCGGTCCCAGGCCATCACCTAGCCCTGCGGATGCAGTTTACTGCCCCTACTGTAAGGGAAACACCCCACATCAAAGGGATTACAGTAGATCAAAGCCCCTACCCCCTGAGACCCGGCCAGTTGCACACACCCCCGGGAATTAGCGGAATTCCCTGCTGCGCGATAGCCATCTCCCACCGCGGGTAGGGTGGGAACTTCTACTGTATCTATGTGTGGGATCGGATCTGAGCCGGGGCTTCAAGGGGATGTTCTTTCAGGCATCACGGGAATCTCAAGAATGTACTATGTGTAATAAAGCAATAAACCAGTGTATAAGAGACCAGGTCTCAGAGATGCAGTTAGAGCACCTCGTGACGATACCTTGCTGTCTGATCTGATGTGTTCTGCTCCGACGGAATAAAACTTTGTTTCCTGCCTTCCAGTCTCCGGCGCCTGCCTCTTTCATTGGTAAATTATCGAGTGGTATAAGAGGCGATTACCGCCGGGCAAATACTTGAAAGGTTATCGACTGAAACTGCCGCTACCATTTAACAATCTCTCGTGCCCTGGTGCGGCCAGTCCTTCTACCTGCGGCAGCCTTGTTCTGCTTGTCCTCCCTAGTACTAACTCCGCCGGGCATTTCCCTGTAGACCCATGAGCCATGTTTCTGTAGTCCCTCAGTATTTGGCATAGTGCTTGGCCTAGGGAAATCTGTGACAGTTTCGCCCTCTGAACTGCCTTCTTGATGTTTCCCATGAACCTTTCGACCATGCCGTTTGCTTGCGGCCATAGTGGTGTTACCTTTCTGTGCTGTATTCCGAGGTAGGCCATGAATCTTCGGAATTCCTCTCCTGAGAATGGAGGACCATTATCAGTTTTCAATGTTTCTGGCGAGCCCCAGGCTGCGAATATGTCGTCCAGAACAGGTAACGTTGCGGCTGCTGACGTTGAGGAGACTGATCTCACAATGGGGAATCTGGAGTATTCATCTATTATGACCAGTAGGTAAGTTCCCGCGTCTAGAGGTCCAAAAAAATCGGCAGCCATTGTTGTCCATACAGCTCTTGGCAGTTCCGACATTTGTAGTGGTTCTTGTCTTGCAGGCGAACCTGTTGTTTGACAGAGGTGACAGGCCGCAATCGTATCTTCTACTAGACGATCTAACCCCGGGAACCAAACCTTTTCTCTCAGCAGTTTTTTTGTTGCCAAAATGCCCCTGTGTGACTTGTGTGCAATGCTGACCACTTGGCGTCGTAGTGAGCTTGGAATGACTATCCTGGTGCCCCTCATTACAATTCCACTGTTTGTCTCCGAGAGCTCCCCACTTATTTTCTGTAGAGCCAGCATCTCCTCCTTTTTTACTCCTCCCTTCCATGTGCAGTTGTTGTTTATATGTCTCCATCTTTGCTGTCTCGCCGTTTCTCTGGCCGCTCGGAGCGTGTCATCTTTTTCCGTTTCTCTCTCTATCTCTGTTAGAGTTACTGGTGCAGGCGTGCTTTGCTTTAGCACGAAATGTAAGTATTCTTCTGCCATTGAGGCCTTTTTTTCTGCATGCGGTAGCGGATGCCGTGACATGTAGTCTGCTGGATTATGCTCTTTCCCAGGTTTGTGGACAATTTTGAAGTCGTAATCCATTAGTCTGATGCCCCAGCGCTCGATGCGGGGCGGCATCTTTGCTGCTGGGTTGCCGTAGATTGTTATTAGTGCTTGGTGATCTGTGATGATGGTGAACGGATTCCCATACACAAACATGTGGTAATGCTCGCATGCCCATACCACTGCCAAGCTTTCTTTCTCCGGCTGGGAGTACGCCTTCTCAATGTCTGTCAAGCTTTTGCTGGCGTATGAGACAATCTTCCTTGGTGACTCCTTTCCCGGCAGGTGTTGTGCTAATATTGCACCTAACCCCACTGGGCTGGCATCGACCGTCAGCTCGGTGCAGAGCAGAGGGTCGAAGTATGCGAGGTGCTCCACAGTCATCACGGCCTTCCTGATCTCTTCGAACGATTCTTTGCATTGCTGAGACCAGACAAATTTCTGGCCTTGTTTCGTTAATTCTCTCAGCGGCGTGCTCACCGTGGCAAAGTCTTGTATGTATCTGGCACAGTAGCTTGCCAGGCCTAGGAATGATCTTATTTCTGCCACATCTGACGGTGGCTTTGTATTCTTCAGCGTCTCCACTTTGCTGGGATCAGGCCTCATCCCTTTTTCCAAGAATATGTGCCCAAAGAAGATCAGTTCTGTTCTCCCTAGCTCGCACTTTTCTCCATTTAGTGTTAGTCCAGCCTGCTTTAGTTGTTTGCACACTTGCCTTAGGGCGCTGTCATGTTCTCCATCCGATTTCCCAAACACTAGGATGTCGTCTCTGTAGTTGAAGCTGTTGTGCACTGGTCGTATCACCTGTCTTATTGCCTCCTGAAATATTTCGGCCGCTGACGAGATACCAAAACTGAGCCGTTTGTATCTGAATAGTCCTAGGTGTGTGGAGAATGTCGTTATGTACCTTGACTGTGGGTCCAGCTCTAGTTGGTGATACCCTTTGCACAGATCTAGCTTTGAGAAGCGGCACGCCCCTGTCAGCCGGCTGATCATGTCGTTCAGGTGAGGTCCTGGATGACGTTCCCTCGATATTACAGTGTTCGGTATTCTCATGTCCACACAGATCCGTATTTTGGACGTATTTTTCTTCGGGACTGCCACAATCGGTGATACCCACGGTGTCGGCCCGTCTGCAGGCTCAATTATGTCTTGCTGCAGTAAGTTGTTTATTTCTTCATCCACTTGCGGTTGTAGGTGAATCGGCACTCTCCTGTGATGCTGTGCCACTGGTCTCACCGCTTCATTTATGTGTAGGGTAACCTGTTTGTCTTTTAGCTTCCCCAGTCCCTGCAGTTTTTCTTGATATTCTTGCAGTATGTTCTCTTTTTCTGTCATGTGATATGTCATCGCCAACAGCCCCATAACTTGTGCCGTGACGTTGCTCAGCAGGCAGGGTGCTGGGATGTCTCCTTTCAGCACGTGTATCTCTTCTTGACATGTCGTGTCCTGATACGTTAAAGTTTCAGTGAACTTGCCCATGTTTTCGACTGGTGTCTTTGATCCCCATGTGAACACATCTACTTTTGATGGCGATAACGTTGGCTTTATCCTCATCTTCATGTACTCTGACATGCACATTATGTTGCATGTGGCACCACTGTCTAACACAAATTTTGTTCTGTGGCGCCCGACGTCGATGTCTACTGTGGCCGTCTTTTTTATTTGCTGTTTCTCCACCAGCTGGATGTGTTCCTGCTGTCTTCCTTCCTTTGGTGTGTCGGACATGAGGTATAGCAGTGCTTCTCTCCCAGCCGTCGTCTGTTCATCCGACTCTTCCGACGAGCCTCTCTCTGCTGTCTCCATGTGTCTGGCGTGTCTGGTGCCTGTTGTCCCTGGTCTTGCTGTTCGTCCCCTCTCGTTCCTGAATTGCCGGCTCATGCAGGTGCTTGCGAAGTGGTTGTCCCTGTTGCATTTTCTGCATTTCTGGCCCATTGCTGGGCAGGTGCCAACGTGTGGGAAATCAAAGCCGCATCTGTAGCATGTGACCGCTTGTTTCCTGGGATGTTGTTGCTCCCTGTTGTCGTTCCTTTTGAAATGTTCCGTCATCCAGTGTGCCATCGCTTCTCCCTTTTCTTTGCCGATTTGTATTTGTTTGGCATGTACCGTGGCCCGTGCTTCTGTGCGGGCCATCGTCAGTATTTTCTCAAGTGTTGTTGGTTCTTTGAGGATGCGTGCTCTGAACTCTACTGACAAACACCCTATGATGAGGCGCGTTCGTATTGCTTCTTCATTGTCAAATTTATCGAATTCGCAGTATGTCACCAACTTCCGCTACTTTGTCGCGAAGTCATCCATGCTCTCTTCTGGTTGCTGGCATGCTGTGTGCAACGTGTATCTTTCAAAGTCGATGTTGCGTTGGGGGTCGAATTTCTCTGTGAGGCACGGTTTCGCGCCTTTGTAATCTGCCGTTTTTTTACTTGTTAGTGTCATCATTAAATCTTCTATTTCGTCTCCCGCAAGGTTGACCAGCAAATCTAATTGTTTGCTCTCTGCGACGTCCGTTGCGCGCATGTATCGTTCAAATTGTCATAGCCATCTCTCCCATCTGATGCCTGATAGCGGTTCCGATATGTTAAATGGCAGTGGCCTGCGGAACACAGCTTGTGTGCTCCTTGTTTCTTCGTCACCCATATTCTTCCTTTCTTTTTGTTTATTTATTTATTTATTGCCTTCTTTCCTCTTCCTTCTTGTTCCTCTGGTGCTATTTTCTTCCTTTGGCACCTTTTTCTTGTCGTTTTCCTGTTATTTAGATCTTTTTTGCTCTATTTTCCTTTTTGCCTGACTTTAAAATGGCTTCCCGGCCTTCCTGTGCTGCTATTGGCCTAATTTGCCTGACTCCAAGATGGCCGCCGCACTCTCGCGCGATTTCGCGCTGTTCGGGACTTTGCCTGACCCTTCAAAATGGCCGCCGTCTATCTTGGACGCTGATTGGCTCAATTCGCCTGACTTTAAAATGGCCGCCTCCTCTCGCGAGAGTTCGTTGAAACTCACGCGCGGGAGGGATCTTAATCTTTTCTTCGGTTGCCTCGTCAGTTTCAGTATCGCGCTGCTCTTACTTCTGTTAGCAGCGCCGGGGTGGGCTCCCGCAACGATGTTTTTTCTGCTGGGCACTTCGGACCAGAGTGGGCTCCTGGCTCCGAATTTCTTTCCGCGACCGGGTGGGCTCCAACAGTCGCCGCGACGCGTGGATTTTGATCCCGCCTCGTCGCCAGTTGTCGCGTCGCTGCAATGATCACCACACAGCCAGGTCAGGTTCTACGTTTTAATATATATATATATATATCTGGCAGCTAGCATGCTGCACGTCTTGTCTTGGTCCCTGCTTCCTGTGTTCTGCCCCTCACCCTCGCTGACCGGAACTGGTGTCCGGTGACCTCTCCTGCCCTCTGCCCTCGTCTGGGTCCCAGTGCCCCATCTCTCAGGACACTACAGTTGACTTTGTATTAATTTCCATTGTTTCATTTGAAGATGAATGTCTTTAAAGAGAGATACCTGTGAGGCCTCTTGGTAGTCTTTTCTGTAGCATATTGTTCCTGTTGCTTTGACCAGTCGTCCGTTACTTGTAGTGTCTTTTCTCTTGCATATTGTAGAAAGCATGATGAGGTTTCTCAGGCCACTTGTACCCACTGTTGAGCGTGGGGTTGTCTCCAACTCATCGACAAAAATAAGTGTAGTAATCAGTCTCTTTCAGCAGTCCCACCGGGAGCAGCCTGCTAGCTGCTCAGCCCCATCCATCCAACTGTCATTCTCATCCAGTCCCCCAAGCATTCCACACATAGCCCTCACACCAAACATTCCACTCAGAACACTCACACAGGCTGAGCAGCTAGGAGCAAGTTATCATAAGAGATAGAAAGTAATAGGAGAATACTACAAATGTATCCAAGCCAAATTTGCTGTCTTTTATTTCAACTACTGAAGGATTCTAAAGGTACACAGGGATCTGTAGATTCCCCTGGAGAAAACTGAGAAAATAGGAAAAATATAGCAATTTTTTTTAATTTTTGGGTGTGAAACATGGGAAACAATTGCTATTCAAGAAAAAGTTTTTTTTCGCAAAAATGGCATCAAGGAAATGTTTGCTGTGTTAGGACGACCTTCAGTCCACATCCAGGAACAAGCACGGTTGTATTACAAAGCCATTCTTTTACCACTGTTTTTACATTATTTGAAGTGGTTTTTGTGGTTTCAACCTACTTGCAGTTTGTGCTGGAAACAGGTGTGAAACCCATGCGTGATCCTAGAAAACTGCACATTTCTGAAAAGTAGACAAAACTCTGAATTCAGCAAGGGTTCATTTGTGAAGATCCCTCCAAGTTTTCCAAAACAAAACTAATTGTTGAAATACAAAAAAACAGTGAACATAGGTAGGAGCAAAATAGCCATTGGCGGCAACGTTTTTTATCTGTAATTTTTTGTCACATGGGCTGGACTGGCAACCAAAACTGGCCCTGGCAAAAAGAACTTGGCTGGCCCCGGGGGTGGGGATGGGTGGGAAAACTAGTGGAAAGCTTTGTGCTGCTTTTGTTGCATGGGGCCGATATTGCAATATGCTGTAAAAGCAGTGCCCGGTAACAAAAACGGCCCCTAGGTGTCTAAAACCGGCCCCCACACTGGCGGCCCACCGGGAAACACCCGGTACCCGCTACGGCCAGTCCGACCCTGTTTGTCAGGACAGCAAAAACTTTCTGAGTAAAAAAAAAAGTGGAATTTATGCAAGTCTTACCTCCGTGAATTTCTCTGGCTATATAGCTGTAAGTATATTCAGATGAGTTTTCACTAAGTAGGTACAGTTTAATACAATACTGATCTCTCCTGCTTTTGAAATTCGGTTTAAACAGCAGCCATCATTTGTATTACACCAAGGACCCATCCTGAACTATGTATTTTCCCAGTCTGAAAATTTATTTGAAACGCCCAGCAAAGTGGTCTAGCACAGGACACACTTTAAATAGCTTACCGGAGTCTGTAAGGTCTGTGGGAAGGCATAGTGTGATATAAATGAAATGCATCATGCGCTGAAAAAGCAAAAAAAGATCCCTACTTATGGCAATGGCTTATACCACACTGGATCAGAAGACCACTAAGCGGAAACTGTTGGCTTGTAAATAATTAACAGTACATTGAGAAAAGGTCCCAGTGTGCAATTACAAGAGACAATGAAAATTTCAACCAAATAAAACAAAATAACACTAATCCATTACAGATTATTTGGTTCAATATTATTTAATCACATTGAACAATCCTCAGTGCTGGTCAGTCAGCATACGATTCAAAAATATTTACACAAGTGCCCCACAGTAGTGGGAGAAAAAAAGGGAAGGTAAAAGCACATTAGCCAGTACAACTCTAAGAGACCGTGGGCAAGCTTGAGGTACCTTTAACCTTGGAGCTTCCTCTTCCTACTCAACAGTCAAAGACATTAACTCAGCCCGAGACGGCCAGTCAAAAAGTCATGCGCGCTTAGAGTGTGCAAACCACTCCCCCACGTGCCACCAGCCCGCCCTGCCCTAAATCAGCCCGAACCTACAAAAAATAAAATAATAATGACGTTAATATCATTTTATTTTCCCTTCCCTGAGAGCAGTGGGGCGACACTCCTCCGCCTTAGCGGAGTAGCCGCAGTAGAGCAGCACAACTCATAGTGGCCACAATAGGACTTAAGGATATGACAAAAGCATCTCTGAGGGCAGCGCAACTCATACCTGAAGTGAAAGAGAGTGGCAACAAGTGTGGTGGCAGGAAAAGCCACCTGAAAGAAAGTTTCAGAAACATTCACTTATACATCCACCCATATTTTCATCGCAGTGGATTAAGCACCTATCCAGACATCGGTAAGTAAATTACAGTACACCGATGCCTGAGCTGTATGCGTGCTCTGATCAATGGCAGCTTACACCGCTGCTGTGTGTGATGTCTGTTCTGAAGTGAAATGCACCTTGCACTGTGACTGCCTTCTGAGAAAGTTAGAAACTTGTTTTGCTCCTGTCATGCTGTGCCTATTCTGTGAGGAAAGGAAGCTTACATTGTTGCTGCCTGATTGGTTGATGTTCTGGGAAGGAGTCTTGCACTGCAGAAGCTATAAATGTTCTACATAAAGGGAAGCTTTCCCTACTACTATTATGTGTGCCTTCTCCATAGGCGAGGACATCTTGAATGATTGCTACTTTGCTTTACCTTATCGACAGAGAAGGTAAGATTGGATGGACTCAGGTTGCTTGACATACCGGTGTTTTGTGATGGACATAAGCGTGCAACACATGACATTTGAATTGCACCTTTTTTGTGAGAGAGGTAAGCTTGCACTGTTGTGCTATTCCTGCTCTGTCACATTAACGTGCCTAAAAAACAAAGGGAGTTGCTTAAGAATCCATATTTCCTAGAAAAATGCCAGTCTACAGGGGTTTGGGAATTTGTACTGGGGGCATAACGTAGGCCCCCGTAGACCCAGGACCCCTGGGGGGGGGGGGGGGGGAGGTGGGGAGAGGTCGAGGTTTCTTTTTTAGGAGGTGGTCTCCTTACCCTCTAATCCATGCCATTGCATACATTGTGCAATGTGTGCAATGGTATGGAATAAGACTAGTTAAACGATCAAGAAAGCCATTCTGCTTTCCCGAGCAAGCCCTGCAGTATAGCAGGAGCCCAACCATTCAGGGGGGCCCCATTGAACCCAAGCCCAATGAATGTCTGTGTGATCTGGGAGACGCCGGGCCCCTCATCGCATTTTGCGAGGGGCATCACTTTGTGTTATGCAACTGATTTGTACACACCACCCCTGTTTATCAGCAGCCACAACATGTCTCAAGTGGCATAGGCAGAGCTGGCTTTAGCGCTGGTGGCAGCTTTAGCGCTGGTGGCACCCAGTGCGACAATCTTTGTTGGCACCCCCCCAATGACCACCTCTACCATAAATTCCCTCACTACCACCCTTTAACAGTGCCCCTTAAGTCTCCATAACCACTCTCTCTCAGATGCATTTAGTTTTATAGCGTGTCAAAGCACTTTACATCATAAGGCATACATAAGACAGAGGACTACAAGGTGTAGGATTCACATGTCATCCATACCGGTAGGCACTATAGTTTAAAAGTGCTTAGTCTTGAGAAGCACAAACTCAGAATTTAAAATGTACCACCATGGTTGAGGGCTCTCTTTAATAAGAAGAATTGATATCTACCCAAATGAAACTTTTTGCAACATTAGGATAATGAAAGATGGGAAAAAACCATAACGCTCTAATCTATTCCTTGCAGTTTGCATGCAGCTCTTTGACGACAGCTAATAGCTCACTGTTCTATATTAGGATTTTAACCTATAAACTGCAAGCAACAAAAGAATCTCTTGGACACAAGCAGTAACCCACTTACCTATTTGCATTATATGCACTTTGTGATCTGCATGCTACGCATTCTTTGCAGCAGGCATATTAACCTGCTGCTCCATCTTACTATGAGTTCAAACTTCCTCTAGACAAAACTCCGAGTACTCTCCAGGAAGAACAACAATCACCGGAGTTATCTTGACATTTTTATTGTTGCCTGAAAATTTCTGGATGCAAGGAACGTGGCAGCAGGTACTTTTAAGGGCATAATCTACTGGCAAACAGTGTGCTTGTTGGTGGGGCCTCCGGGGCTATCTCCTTGCCCGCCCCCTGTAGTGGAAAACTACTATGACACTACAAAGCGTTTTTTACTCTTTTTTTTTATTACTCGCAGTATGTTAATGTCACATAGGGCAAGAAGTCTTCTAGTGTGTAAACAGAGGGAACAACTGGTTTGTCGCTTTTTATAGGGTCCAGAACTGAGGGCTTCTTTGGTTCTCCTGGTCCCAGGTTCTTCCTCTCAGTCAGGCAAGCGTTGACCCAGAGAGCAAAAAACAAGAAAGAAAAGAGGGCTCAGGCTACTGTTTTCTGTCACAGGCCTAAAACGTAGGGGAAGGGGAAAAACGTGCACCGTCACCAGAGCCGAATGTGTGGGGTATTTAGTACTCAGGGAACAATAGTGCTCTTTCACTGGTGCCCCTTTAGGCGTGCCCACAGCCCCTTAACCAGCCCGGAACATGCACCCGGCACTTGCCTGCTCCCACGACCCTCCGGGGCCGTGGTGATGGGAGATCCAGCCTCCTCGCCGTTGGGGAGAACAGTGGTCCCGAGGGCAGTGCTCCTTGAGCGGTCGTTCTCTTTCTCTTCTTCCACCCGACCGGTGTATGGGTCCTATGTGGTCCGTCCTCCGCTGGTGAAGTCGACGTCTTCCTATTTTGGATCCGCGCTCCTCGCTCTTCGTTCGTCCTCACCTTCGGGTTGCTCGGCGTCCTCCTCTCCCGCAAACCACTCCGCAACATCCGACGACTCTCTCGGACGCCACCAGTCCTTTTCAACGGCCGCGTCCACCCGGCTCTCATTCACTAGACCGCCAACCGCACTTCCGAGTTTCTCGGTGGCCATGTTGGGTTGGTCATTGTCGTCGTCCGATGGTGGCAAACCATCACAATGCTCCCCCAACCCGAAGTCACCACTTGGTCCGATGGCACTGGCTGCACCGCTCTAGAACCATCCCTGGGCACAGGACATGAATATCCTTGCACCTGAGGGCTGAGTTGCCAGTGTGCAGCGTCACAATAAAATAAAATGACATCACCTAGCCCTCATCATGAGCCCAAAGAGATACTCTCTCCCTCTCAAAGGGCCAGGTGTATGGAGCCTTTTTGCGTTTGCAAACGGACCGATCTGCCCGTTTGCAAATGCAAAAATTGCTTTTCCGATGTAGCAAACCCAATTTTGCGATTCGGTAAACTGTTACCGATTCGCAAAATGGGTTTGCGTTTCGGTATTAGGAAGGGGCATGTTTAGGGCGTCCCTTCCTAATACCGAATCGCATCGGTATGTATGAATGTTTTGTGACTGCAATTGCGGTCGCAAAACATTCGCATTTTACCACCTACTTCCAGTAGGTGGTAACCCATTCGCAAATGGGAAGGGGTCTCCAAGAGACCCCTTTTCCTTTGTGAATGTTTGTAAAACCATTTTTAAGAGCAGGCTGTGGTCCCGTGGACAATTGCCTGCCCTTAAACAAGCATTTGCATTGCAATCGGTCTCGCCTTTGGGACCTTATATGTATTTAGTTATGCAGCACATTAGCCTTGGTGCTGAAACATCAACTGCTCTTTAACATGGAGGGAAAGTAAGCACCTAACTGCATGATACACCAGGTATGGGAACACATGGACAGAAATCTTGCCTTTCAGCGGGAATGGTATAGCCAAAAGCTCTGTTTTTAATATAAAATCAGGGCCTTCGGTGGTCATATCATGAAAAATACAAGATTTGAAAAACGATTATTGTCTACAGGTGCTCGTGGAAGACAATTTCTATGGACTGGAATCTAGAGAATGCTAAACTGATTCTAGTTTTTACTGACCTCTGCTGGTCGTTTTCTATCAAGAAAGTTAAATAGAGGCAGTTGCCAGAAAAATTAAAAAAAGAAAGTCCCTCAACAGAAAGCAATTCTGGTATTTTACTGACCTCTACTGGTCGATTTCTATCTAGACAGTTAAATAGAGGCAGTTGAACAAGCAGAAAGCAATTCTGGTATTTTACTGACCTCTACTGGTTGTTTTCTATTAAGACAGTTCAATAGAGGCAGTTGAACAGAAAAAAAAGTCCCTACGCGAAAGCAGATGAGTCTTAGGGCTGATCTCCAGAGCCTGCAAAGTACATACACATATAAGTATATACTAAAGTATATACAAGAAGTCTCGAATGCTCGACCTCAAAATGAAAAGAAAACTTTTCATTTTTCTTTTTGTAAAGCATCTCGTTTTCCTTTAAGGAAAATGGGCTGCTTTACAAAAAAAAAAAAATGCTTTATTAAAAAGCAATCACAGACATGTGGGTCTGCTGATCTCAGCAGGCCACCATCCCCGTGATTTTTGCTATTCCTAAGGGGCTGCAAATTGCGACCTAGCTCATTAATATACATGAGGTGGGTCATTTGCGACCCCCTATGAATCGCAAACGGTGTACTATACACCTTCATACATTGCATTTTGCGATTCCCTAATTGCAAATCCTTGTGATTCGCACTTAGGGAATCGCAAAATGCTATATTTATACACCTGACCCTTAATGTAGTAGGAAACTAGCGAACTGCATGAAGCCCTGATTTGTGCTCTGCAAGTGTTCATTTTTTTAAAGTAGGCTTTATATGTGTACACATTTTATGCAGGCAGAGGCCTTACTAGTACTAACGATTCTATGTCCCTAACACAATTCACCCCACCTGTATCAGATTTGCATCATGATGTGCAGAGTGTAATATGCTATTTCGTTTAATTGGTTTGTAGGGGGAGGGACCATGGAGTCATGATGCCCTCCTCTCCTTCCTCAACGGTAATAAATAGCATATTATGGTCTGTGCATCTGCAGATATTGGTTCTATCAGGGGATTTTGTCATGTGTATTTGTTTCAACAAAAGCAAAACCAGGATTCTAGGGGTTACATTTGTGCACTATAGCAATATCACACTCAAGTAAAACTGTGACTATTATCTTTTGCTGTACTGTGGTGTTAAACTTGAATTTTACTCATGCATTGTAGTAATAAATGTGCGATTTTGTGTTTATTAGTACAACTGTTCTAAATAAAATGTCATGTGGCTACATTTATTTGCCTGCCATGGTGTAAACTGATAAGCGTGTACTGAGACAACCACAGAGCTGTCCTGACCTTCACCATGCATTGGTCTTCAAATAAGGGTCCAACCACCAAGACTTCAACCTGTGTGCAGATGCCATCAATTCTCATGTTCTGTACCACACTCCTTCCTTATGTGCAGCAACATTAGGCACACAGTGCTTCCACTGTGTGGTTCCAAATCTCGCTCACTTCACCCTTTCTTCCCAACCCTACTGAACTGGGTGGTAGGCTTCCATTTTTTAACAATTCCCACTGTCTGACAATTTTGCAGAACATTCCTACCGCTGTCTGACACCCACTGTTGGCCAGCTAAAAGACCCAAAAACTTTGTCTTCAAAGCATCTGCTGTGAATTTCTGTCAGCTGATAACAAAGCCGGGCTTTTACTTAAAGCAGTTATCTTTTATTCAATATTGCAATTAGGATGTTATCATGTGCTTCTAAAAAAGAGGCAGAAACAAATGTTTCAGTTTTCAAAATCAACTCTTTGAAGATTTTTCTCCTGGATATTTTAAGAATACAAAGACAGATTTCACAGTCTTGCAGTTGATGCTGAAGTTAAGTGTTAAGAAGACTGTGGCTGGCAGCTGCAGTCAAAGCCTACTCACCCATAGAATGTAACTTATGTTTAGTGATTTCATCTGAGATAGAATCCACATGATCATTCCCTCTGATCTACATCTGGTCTTATGGCATGTGATTTCCTGTGATGTCATTGTTGACACAATGGTCTTGTGTTGTCATTTGCACTGAATTAATTAGTATGCTACTTAGCTCTTTTCACTCGTGGAAATCATACCTCTTTTTTTAGCCACAGAATGTAGGCAAGTATGCTCAAACCATATGTGCTATCTGTATATTCATATATATAAATGTATATATGTATTATATGGGAAACAAATTGCTCTGCAGCAAGGACGCACTCGACAGCAGGACAGGTAAGACCATTATTTATTGCACATTGGAAAGTGGCATTTCATCCGTCATTAAAATTCTTTATCGCCAACGCGTTTCAAAGCTGTATGCTTCTTCTCCCTGGGCATAATGGCTGAGCAGTACTCTGTGGCTAACACAGTCTCACGTGTATTACATTAATTCTTTGGCCTCCTATGTGCCTGCTTAGTAGTATTTCATTGCCCGTGCACATTGGGACATGTAGTTTATTTCGCCATATTGCACCCTCAGTGGGTTCCGCTCTCTGCCATTCAATTTGAAAAAAAGTGAAAAACAAGCCCTCCAGGGGGCCCCAGTATGAAAGTCCCACATGATCATACCCTCTGATCTACACCTGGTCTTATGTCATGTGATTTCCTGTGATGTCATTGTTGACACAATGGTCTCGTGTTGTCATTTGCACGGATTAATTAGTATGCAATTTAGCTCTTTTCACTCGTGGAAATGCTACCTCTTTTTAGTGACCTAGTAGAAGGCAGTTCGCTGAAACGCGTCGGTCTTGAATTGTGATTAGAAGGATTATGTAATGCCATATATATATTTTTTTTCTCCTTGCTTCGCCACAAATCCAAATTTGTGAAAAAGACGAATGCAGACCCGTTGTTTGGTGCAATTAAGTTTATTGAAGAATGCCCTGAACCACCGCCATTACGCGTTTCGCCCTACGAGAGGCCTTGATAACTTGGATTTATTTAATTACAAAGTCACATATGAATTGAAAAAACTTTATTCATCTACAGCACGCGCTCCAAAAACATACACCAAACAGGGCAATCTCTACTATCAATTAATGAAGAAGTTACAAGCTGACGACAATATCATTATTCGCCAGTCTGATAAGGGGGGCAACGTGGTGTTGTGGCCACGCGATCTCTACATGGAGCAAGCCCTCAAACACCTGAATGACAGGGATTGTTACAGAAGGAGCACCATGCAGGTAGATAAAAGCTCATGGAATGATCTCTACATCAAACTCCTTGCATGGAAAACCGCTGGATTATTGAGCAATGACGAATTTAAATCTTAAAGATTGATCATCCAGTTATCCCCGTTTTGTACTTTATACCCAAGATCCACAAGGACCTGTTCAAACCACCAGGCAGGCCCATCATTTCAGCTCGAGTTAGTCTGATGGAGAACACTTCTCGTTATGTCGACTTTTCCCTCCAAGAGCACGTGAAGAAACTTCCGTCTTATATTCAACATACTGGTGACTTTTTAAGAAAAATACGTGAAGACTGTGTACTTATCTCCCTAGACGTCACGTCATTGTACACCAGCATACACCTTCAAGACGGAGTCAAGGCTGTTGAGTATTACCGTAACACTAGATCTATGCACCTGTACATGCATAACAGAATGTTGATCACCATGATTTTAACTTGTCTAGAGAATAATTTTTTTAGTTTTCAAAATCAAGTTTTCCACCAGACTAGAGGAGTTGCCATAGGGGCCTGTTTTTCACCAAGCTACACCTGCTTACATATGGGGCTATGGGAGGAACAGGTCCTCATGGCGGCATATGGTGATGTTGTATTGAAGCATGTTTTATGTTGGCACAGGTGTATCGACGATTAGTTCTTAATTTGAAAAGACACAGAGAATAGTGCCCGACACTTTATAGAACAGATCAATGTCAACAGCCTCAATCTAGAATTCACGGCTCAGATGAGTAAGAAGTCGACTTATTTTCTTGACGTTGAAGTATTCGTAGTGAATGACAAATTGGAAACAAGACTATACAGAAAGCCTAAGGCAGGGAACACAGTACTGCATGCTTCTAGTCACCATCCCAAGCATCTTATCCACAGCATTCCTTACGGGGAAATGCTGCGGATACCTAGAATTTGCAGTACAGACATTGATTGTGTTCAGGCCCAATGTGAAAGTAGAGACAGATTTTTAGCCAAGGGTTACCTTGAAGCCGTGCTCAAAAATGCTATTGACTGTAATGGATCTCAGAGTTTTCTGCAGAAGCGTCAGGAATCTGAAGAGTAAGTCTCAGTCCTCCCCTACGGCCTTCCGTCTCTATCAAACACTAGAGAACCGGATGACACGCCAGGGGAAAACAGGGTAACAAAACAAGGGAAGGTGGGTGTGACGTCGGTGGATTGGCAGTGGTGGAACCAAGGATGTAGCTCTTCTCGATGCTGCAATAGAAAGGCCTAATCACTTTTAATCATCACCCCATTCTCTGAAAACTATTAACATTACCAAGCCCACCTACCACTGGGGTCTTGCCTTCTTGTAAGATGGGTGTCACCTCTACTGGGAAAATGATGAGACTCAGGAGAGGGCAGGAGCAGAACAAGCAGGCACGGAATTCTACACCACACAAAGGAAACAATTCAGGGAATATTCTTTCCTGTAACAGAAAATACTCCGGACAATATCAACTAGTCCTATTACTCACTAATGATAACATGCATTCCCCTCCTAGATCCAAATGGCAGGTAACAACGAGAATCTGGTCAGGCGTAGATTAAGAGCTGGAGAGAAAAACAGAACAATAACAATTAGGTCCACCCACCATGTAATGTGTTCCCAAGTAAAAGAAAGGTGTAGCGCACAGCGCTGTTACCGTGCTTCAGATGTACACCAGCCCCTGTAGCGTGGTCCACGCTAGTGTCCCCTTCGGGCTACTTATGTTCTTCTGTCTCCCGGGAGACTCGCACCACTGCGAAGGGGGTATGATTATCACGGAACTGAGGCAGAGTGGGAGTGACTGGTATATGGCTCAGGCTGTGAGCCAGGCGCGAACGAGGCACGACAATCCAGATGATAAGAAGTTGAGGTTCAGGGTATCGTGAGTTATAACGAGTTCGTAAGGAAATCTCCGAAACTGTTAACTCTAGAGAGGGGTATCTAGGAATAAGGGGACGAAGGAAATGAGTGGGATAAAGTAACTGGGAAAACAAGGTCACACTCATTCAGAACACCGCCACCCAGGAGTGAGTGCAACTAGATAGGGAGCTGCACCAGGGAAAGGAGATAACATGCACTCACACTTGATGTCGCCACACGTGGCGAATGTCAATACGACCTAAGCTGAACGAGCCACACGAGAGTGGAAGACTCGCTACTCGGATCAATTTAGCGTCTTCACAAAACGCCAAGAACGCGGGACGAACCCACGAAAGGCTCAAG
Organism: Triturus cristatus; assembly: GCF_964204655.1. Lineage (NCBI taxonomy): Eukaryota > Metazoa > Chordata > Amphibia > Caudata > Salamandridae > Triturus > Triturus cristatus. The sequence continues at coordinate 817,083,731 of NC_140593.1, read as the reverse complement.
GCACAACTAACGCGACTCCGGAAGCAGGAAGTCTCCAACCGGAAGTCAGGCACGCGGAACAAGGACGGAAACAGGACTCCAGGCTAGAACGCTAAGCACGTTCGTACGCGCATGGGATCCTTATATACTGGATCGTCTGTCGATCCGAGCCACGGGGCATGACATTGACAAGACCAGTAGAATTGACCGGTCGGTGGCACTGGCAAACAGGATCATTTCAGAAGCACTAAATCGTGATCAAGTTGATCAACCAACACGATTAATTTTGAAATTCAATCTACAACATAAAACCCTGCGCCGGATTGTGAATAAGAATTAGGCCTTGATACAAAAGATCCAATACTAGGAGGCCAACTTATTAAAACCCCTAACATCACCTTTAGAAAGGCTTGTTCAATGAGCAATTTGTTGGTGAGCAGTAGTCCAGAGGTTAGATCTACTAAAACCTGGCTCAGTGCTAGGAAGGTTTTTTTAGATGCACCACATGTAGGGCTTGTAACTATGGGATTAGCAAGTCCACACATGTAACTCCTTTCAAACCCAAGCCAGTATCCATCACCAAAACGCTCAATTGTAAAACTGAGTATGCACTGTATGTGCTGGAGTGTTCATGTGGTCTGCGGTACGTGGGAAGTACTAAGTTGCAGGTCCACAAACGAATACTCCAGCACATTAGGGCTATCACCAACAATGATGTGACCTACCCGGTTGCCAGACATTTTAAAGACTCTCACGGTAATAAATTGGAGAATCTTAAATATTTTGTCCTGGACGCAGTCCTTCCGCTGAGAAGGGGAGGTAAGCGGGAAGCACTGCTCAGGAGACTTGAAACCAGGTACATACTGGAGTTGGATAGCAAAACGCCGCATGTCCTTAACTCCAGTGAGGACTTCTTTACCGGTCTCTAACTGTTTTGATCTTCATTTTCATATCTATATAGCTGGCAAAACTGCTGCTCCAGACTTGGTTTTAGCTTTCACGTACTGTATAGAAATTTTCACATATGCACTTAATGAATCACGGCTGTGATTTATTAGGGTGATCGCACTTGTACTGTCGGCACTAGCACTTTATGCAGTAGTCGTAGGAGGTAATCAGGGCCCACTGGGGCAGTATTGACCTAATTACTGCATACAAATTTAATAAACAAACAACATTAGTGAGCAGTACTTATACTGAAGAGTTAAATATGAGGCGCAAGAGCTTAATTAACTGATTTTGATATGATTTTAGAATGATGCATTTTGCTTCTATTGTCAAATGTCGTTTTTCAGCTCTTTTAGCATTGTTTTAATTTTAGTGATGCTATGCCTTTATGTATTCATAAGTATTTATTTATTTTGTTTTTTTATCTGATGAATTTATTCTTTGCAATTATCATGTATTTATACAGTGATTTTAAACAGGATGAACAGGATGAACATGCAGATTATGATTGACAGTTTGTTTATGTCTATGAATACCTTTGAACTCTGTTAGATATATTGAGCGAGAGCGACCCCTTGTATTTTCCAAGGGAATGGGGTACTAATATCACAACAAAAGATGCAATCCCTCTGCTGAGACACAGTGGTACAGTACTAGTATCGCATAGCACTACAATCAATCCAATTATACTCAAATCATCATGATATGTTACTCACATTTATTATGCAGGAAAAAAATTTTAAAACGATTTATGTACATGTATTTTATAAAAACAGATCATACATTTGCATGAATATTTAAAAACACAGAATTACACACCATATACTGCTTGACAGATATTAAAAAAACATATAACAACCTGTTTTGAGCCCGCAAAACAGAAAACAACATGAGACAGTATGCTTTGTCATTTGTTACACATCCTATTGGGCAATAAGTTGATGTCCGTAGTTTGTGATATATTACACAATTATATCTACTCCTAAAACCACGGTTCTCCCAAGATTGTGTAGTTGAGAAGCGTCGACGCGTTTCGATGGTAGACTTTATTAATCCATCTTTATCAAGACAAGTTTATAGGCTTTAAGTCCTCGTTATTAAATCCGGGACCTATTGAGAGAAAGAAAGTTTTTGTTTTTATATCGCAATTATGGAATGAATACTCCATTCTCGGATTGCTAGCTTAACCAGTGTCTCTCTAATTATCAAGCCTGGCTAATGATACATTCATGAATACTCCGTAGGGCACTATTGCGTTATTCTATAATTATTAATACTCCTAACTTGTGCAAAATATAATTCTTTTAAATATGATTGTTTTCAAGAGGAAACTATCCCCTTAATTCGTAAGGAGCCAACACTGTGTGTATTATAGTCAGAGAAAACCACTTACTTCTCTATGTTGAAAAGCGATGATCAATTAATATTGTCAATAATGGTCCTGATATATGTTATGCGTAGAGGAAACAGAGGTCCGAGCTATCTGTCCTCATGGGCATCTCACCTAGTGTACAAAATATAATGATATGTACTTGTGAGAAGCACTTCTAAAATTAAAATTAAAATTAAAATTAAAATTAAAACTACGTTTATCTTATTACTCAAGCAGCGTATCCTGCTCGCATAAACCAACTGGCCCCTAGAGTTTTACCACCATGTTTGTATTTTATAATCAGTAGTGCACAAAGAGACTACTTACTTGTCCGTTACGAGTACGAATATCCTAATATGTATTTAAAGCGGCGTGACGGGGATTCATAATCACTCTCCCACAATGGACGTCACTTGTTCACCAAATAAACAACGTGCGCAGATAATGGCGCCACGAAGCAGCTTGAGATAGCGTGACGGGGATCCGTAATAACTTTCCCTTGATATACGTCACCTGTTACAAAAACGTGTGTAAGTATTAGCGCTACACAGATAACATAACCAACTCACGGAGCATAGAGTCCCCTTTAGTACGTTCTATCGTTTTTAATTTAGTTGCTAGTGCTCTCACCTCTGCGTTCGATGTTGACGGTTTCGAGTGCGGAAATGCTCCTAATTGCTCTCGCCTCACCTACGCCTAAGGCGTCTGCTTATTTGTTAGTGCTGCCAAAGGCTGTGATAGGTCGGTGAACCCACCTGACGCTATCACGTGTCATATGTATATTTTTTTATTATTATGTTTATTTATTTATTTATCGAGACGATTTATCGAGGTAAACAGCACGGATTTTATGCAGAGTGCGCATAATGTGACTGCTAGTTAGTATATACTCACATTGGCTAAAAAAGATCAAAACACACACGTGACTCCAACACGTGTTGTATATTTGTGACCAAGGAGATGTATAATTTTTTTAATAAAGTGTGCCAAGCATCCCATTGGTAAAGTGGGCCATGCATCGCATTATATAGATGGTTATTCGGAGGATATCCCGACGCAACCTCGCTGATGGGAATAACCTAATTAAGAGGGTAATCGAGGTCCTGCTATCATCATAACTAGTGGTTAATTATGTCACGTGATTCCGTCCGTAATGTTCTTTGAATGGTTTCCAACTATATTTTCACAATTTTTGATAATCCTAAGGACATACAAAAGGACATACCCAAAATCTCTTACAATTCGTTTACACATGTTATCTTATATACTTCTATACAGAATATAAAATTAGCCACATATTTCAGCACATTATAATGATTGCAATATAAGGTGGATGTAATTAAGAACAAAAACAATTCTCCTTTTTCTCTAATTTCCAATATGGCTTGCAATCGTCAACCACGTATTACAGTAATTGCAATATTAGGTGGATGTAATCAAGAACAGAAACAATTCTCTATTTTATGTAATTTCCAATATGATTTGCAATCGTCAAACCTGTATTTAGTAGAGACATAACTTATTCCATTACATATCACAAAAATTATAATTGTACTTTCCTCACTTCCACTCATATATTGCAAATAACCCATATATAGGATATAACAATGATAGTTTCTAAGATTTCAACAAATACAGGTTTGACGATTGCAAATCATATTGGAAATTACATAAAATAGAGAATTGTTTCTGTTCTTGATTACATCCACCTAATATTGCAATTACTATAATACGTGGTTGACGATTGCAAGCCATATTGGAAATTAGAGAAAAAGGAGAATTGTTTTTGTTCTTAATTACATCCACCTTATATTGCAATCATTATAATGTGCTGAAATATGTGGCTAATTTTATATTCTGTATAGAAGTATATAAGATAACATGTGTAAACGAATTGTAAGAGATTTTGGGTATGTCCTTTTGTATGTCCTTAGGATTATCAAAAATTGTGAAAATATAGTTGGAAACCATTCAAAGAACATTACGGACGGAATCACGTGACATAATTAACCACTAGTTATGATGATAGCAGGACCTCGATTACCCTCTTAATTAGGTTATTCCCATCAGCGAGGTTGCGTCGGGATATCCTCCGAATACCCATCTATATAATGCGATGCATGGCCCACTTTACCAATGGGATGCTTGGCACACTTTATTAAAAAAATGATACATCTCCTTGGTCACAAATATACAACACGTGTTGGAGTCACGTGTGTGTTTTGATCTTTTTTAGCCAATGTGAGTATATACTAACTAGCAGTCACATTATGCGCACTCTGCATAAAATCCGTGCTGTTTACCTCGATAAATCGTCTCGATAAATAAATAAATAAACATAATAATAAAAAAATATACATATGACACGTGATAGCGTCAGGTGGGTTCACCGACCTATCACAGCCTTTGGCAGCACTAACAAATAAGCAGACGCCTTAGGCGTAGGTGAGGCGAGAGCAATTAGGAGCATTTCCGCACTCGAAACCGTCAACATCGAACGCAGAGGTGAGAGCACTAGCAACTAAATTAAAAACGATAGAACGTACTAAAGGGGACTCTATGCTCCGTGAGTTGGTTATGTTATCTGTGTAGCGCTAATACTTACACACGTTTTTGTAACAGGTGACGTATATCAAGGGAAAGTTATTACGGATCCCCGTCACGCTATCTCAAGCTGCTTCGTGGCGCCATTATCTGCGCACGTTGTTTATTTGGTGAACAAGTGACGTCCATTGTGGGAGAGTGATTATGAATCCCCGTCACGCCGCTTTAAATACATATTAGGATATTCGTACTCGTAACGGACAAGTAAGTAGTCTCTTTGTGCACTACTGATTATAAAATACAAACATGGTGGTAAAACTCTAGGGGCCAGTTGGTTTATGCGAGCAGGATACGCTGCTTGAGTAATAAGATAAACGTAGTTTTAATTTTAATTTTAATTTTAATTTTAATTTTAGAAGTGCTTCTCACAAGTACATATCATTATATTTTTTACACTAGGTGAGATGCCCATGAGGACAGATAGCTCGGACCTCTGTTTCCTCTACGCATAACATATATCAGGACCATTATTGACAATATTAATTGATCATCGCTTTTCAACATAGAGAAGTAAGTGGTTTTCTCTGACTATAATACACACAGTGTTGGCTCCTTACGAATTAAGGGGATAGTTTCCTCTTGAAAACAATCATATTTAAAAGAATTATATTTTGCACAAGTTAGGAGTATTAATAATTATAGAATAACGCAATAGTGCCCTACGGAGTATTCATGAATGTATCATTAGCCAGGCTTGATAATTAGAGAGACACTGGTTAAGCTAGCAATCCGAGAATGGAGTATTCATTCCATAATTGCGATATAAAACAAAAACTTTCTTTCTCTCAATAGGTCCCGGATTTAATAACGAGGACTTAAAGCCTATAAACTTGTCTTGATAAAGATGGATTAATAAAGTCTACCATCGAAACGCGTCGACGCTTCTCAACTACACAATCTTGGGAGAACCTTTGAACTCTGTCATGTGTTCAGCACTTGCACTTTAAATAGGTGAAAGCACTCCACATGCGCGTCATGTGATCAAGGCCTCTCGTAGGTCGAAACGCGTAATGGCGGTGGTGCAGGGCGTTCTTCAATAAACTTAATTGCACCAAACAACGGGTCTGAATTCGTCTGTTTCACAAATTTGGATTTGTGGCGAAGCAAGGAGAAATAAGTACACCGAGCCAGCTTCCTCTGTAACTGCAGACCCCTCCTTCAATTTGGGCCGGACACCAAGAAGCACGTATATATATATCTATAGCTATATCTATCTGTCTATCTATCTATCTATCTATCTATATATATATATATATATATTCACTGAAAAAACCATAGGTTTCATGGGCGTTATCGTTAGCTGGACTTTTCACTTGTACAAAACCATTGAAATTCCCCCGTTATAGTTAGTTCAGCTAACTATAACTCGCGCGCCCTCAATGCACTGCGGATGACGTCACATATTACATCACTCATGACATGGTCAGTAACATCACTCATGACATCACTGATGACATCTCAAATGACATCACTGATGACATCACTGATGACATCATCCAGTGAATGTGTGTTTTTCTGAAAATTACATATGTGTTATATATGTATATCTCAAGGTCGATGGAAGAATAAATGGGTATATAAGTGTCTAAATGGATGATTTGTTTTTGAAAAATTGATTGTATAACTGACTGATTAAGTGTATCTTAGTGAATACATGGCTTAGTGAGTAATGTTTAAATATGTAAATATCTGTATCAGTCTCTCACTTTGTGTATAAGTGGCTGCATGGGTTGGTGAGTAGCTACATGAGTGTCTATATAGGTTATTAGTTGGTTTTTTGAGTATCGGTAGAGTGTCTGAGTGTCTGTATGGTTCGGTGGGGGGTATTACGTAGTGCATAGGTGCATGAATGAGTGACTCACTGTTTGTATGTGTTGAAGACAGCATTTGTGCAGGACTGTATGGGTGGATGAGTGTGTGCATGGGTGTGTTAGTGAGTGAATGACTGTCTCAATAGTGTCTTTATGAGTAACTACATATGTTTTAAACTAGTATATGTGACTATTGGTGTATATAAGTGAGTATATGTGAGAGTGAGAGATTGAAAGAGTTCCTGTATGAATAAGTATGTGTTTCTATAAGTGATTGTTTAAAAGACTAAGTATGTGTAAGTTTCTGTAGAAGTAAGTGTGGTGGTGTGTGTATAACCGTATATGCAAGTAAATGGATGTTTGATTATTTATTAGCATGAGTGACTATGTGTGTGAGTAACTCTATGGATGAGTGGCGTTGTGTAACAGGATGTATAGGTGTGTGAGTACATATGATGAGTGAGTACATGTATGAGTGACTGTATAGGACTGTTGGTGAATGAGTGGATGTGTATGTGGATCTTAGAATTACTGAATAGGTTGTTGTAACTGATATTGGTATGTCCATTATTTGTCCATTATGTCAAATTTTAGTTTCTATTTTTGAATGTGTGTATCAAAGGTTATATTAGGGGGAGAGGAGGTCTGCCACTCTATCACAAGGATGATGTCATCAGTGATGTCATCAGTGATGTCATGAGTGATGTCACTGACCATGTCATGAGTGATGTAATATGTTACGTCATCAGCAGTGCATTGCGGGCGAGCGCGTTATAGTTAGCTGAACTAACTATAACGGGGGAATTTCAATGGTTTTGTACGAGTGAAAAGTCCAGCTAACTATAACGCCCCTGAAACCTATGGTTTTTTCAGTGGATTTCTAAGGTTTTTTAAATGCTAATTCCTAACTATAACGTGCCTGAAACCTATGTTTTTTTCAGTGACTTTCAAAGGTTTTTTAAATGCTAATTTCTAACTATGCCTACAGAGATAGGACATGTGAAGAAAGTAGAAAAAACTCACAGAAAGAAAAAAAAGAAATGCAGAAAGAAGCAACAGAAGTCCTCAAAGACGAAGAAAAGAGCAGGAAGAAGGATAACGTGCAGAAAAAACAAACAGAAGAGCAGAAAGAAGCCTTGTTGCAAAATCATCCTGTACCCTCAACTTTTTCAGACGGATACTGGTGGTAACTGAGTCTGACTAACCAGTCCTAGAGCCAGTGCTATGTTAAAAGACACTCAGAATATAGTGAAAACACCTACATACACTAGGGAACACTATGCTTTGGGGTCCCCCTGTGATCAGCATGACCTCCTCTGTAAGCCCCTAGTATATAATAGGGCTGGGGATTAAAGCTACCTCTTAAAACGCGCCACAGGACGTGTTTGCACATGTCACCTCAGGCCCCGTCCCCTCACTTCCCCACTGTGTAAACACGCCCTGTGGCCGTTTTAAGTTGGGAGATTAAGTCCCCTTGAATCCTGAGGGTCCCTAGGGTCCAACTAGACCACTAGGTACCTCCAGTAAGCGCCACAGAGCTGCGTTGCAGAGAGATGTAAAAAGGGGCACGGCCTAGACCACCTCTCTGCAACGCAGCTCAGTGGCGCTTACTGGAAGCACCTGGTGGGCTAGTTGGCCCCCAGGGTCCCTCAGGATTGAAGGGGAATTATTTCCCCAACTAAAAACGCGCCACAGGGCTTGTTTGCACACGGTAACTCAGGTCCCGTCCCCTCCCTTCACCACTGTGTAAACACGCCCTGTGGCTGTTTTTAGTTGGGAGATTAAGTTCATTTGAATCCTGAGGGTCCCTAGGGTCCAACTAGCCCACTAGGTACCTCCAGTAAGCGCCACAGAGCTGCGTTGCAGAGAGGTGTAAAAAGTGGCACGACCTGGACCACCTCTCTGCCAACGCAGCTCAGTGGTACTTACTGGAAGCACCTCATGGGCTAGTTAGCCCCCAGGGGCCCTCAGGATTGAAGGGGAATTATTTCTCCAACTTAAAACGCGCCATAGGGCGTGTTTGCACACGTCACCTCAGGCCCCGTCCCCTCCCTTCCCCACTGTGTAAACACGCCCTGTGGCCGTTTTTTAAGTTGGGAGATTAAGTCCCCTTGAATCCTGAGGATCCCTAGAGGCAAAATAGCGCACTAGGTACGTCAAGTAAGTGCCATTGCAGAGAGGGGTAAAAAGGGGCACGGCCTGCACCACCTCTCTGCAACGTAGAGCAGTGGCGCTTACTGGAAGCACCTGGTGGACTAGTTGGCCCCCAGGGTCCCTCAGGATTGAAAGGGAATTATTTTCCCAACTTACAACGCGCCACAGGGCGTGTTTGCACACGTCACCTCAGGCCCCGTCCCCTCCCTTCACCACTGTGTAAACGCGCCCTGTGGCCGTTCTAAGTTGAGAGATTAAGTCCCCTTGAATCCTAAGGGTCCCTAGGGTCAAACTAGCCCACTAGGTACCTCCAGTAAGCGCCACAGAGCTGCGTTGCATAGAGGTGTAAAAAGGGGCGTGGCCTGAGAACACCTGTCTGCAAGGCAGCTCCCTGGCACATACTGGAGATACCTGTTGGTCTAGTTGGCCCTCAGGGACCCTCAGTATTGAAGGGGAATTAATTCATCCAACTTACAACTGGCCAGGGGGCGCGTTTGCAGAGTGCTGCAAGGAGGGGCGTGGCCTCCGGCGCGATGCCGGTCTTTTATTTATTTAATTTTTTCAAGAAGGAGGGCTGTGTGGCCCCCCTTTTTTTCTAATTTACTGGCCCTGGGGACCCCATCCCCCAGGGCCTGCACCCTAATTATTTTTGTTGAAAAAAATAAATTTGGCCTTCTCAAGGCCTTAATCGGCCCCGGGGACCCCAACCCCCGGGTCATGGCCTTTTTTAAAAAAAAAAATCTTTAGGAGGGGGCTGCGTTGCCCCCCTTCTCAGGCCACTTATGGCCCCGGGGACCCCATCCCCCGGGGCGGCCCTTTGTTTTTTATTATTTTTAAAAAATATATATTTATAGAAAAACCTAGGACATGCTGGACAAACCGTATGTACCTATCACCATGACGATTTGCGCGATATTCATTAAAAGGCGACTATGCATAAAATGAATCCACATGGAATGTATTTACACCGCTAGTGAAGCTCTGACGTGTCTGACGCCCTACCGTGCCTAATCCTGGCGCCCCCGCCGGTGGGTACTCTCCAAGTAGACACCCTTGTCGTTTATTTATACAAACATGGGTAGCTATTGACGGGCACATTTAATATACACGCACACCAAGCCATTCAAAGGGGATTCAACAAAAATTCGACCAAACTATGCAAGAAACCCCCCTCACGGTTAATAAAACACACATCCACCGCCGGATGTGTAATACTTTTTATTTTACTCTCTGGAAAGGAGACGAACCTCACTTGAGAGTCACAGCGTGCTCCTGGCTGAGCCCAATGCTGTGTTACATCCACCAGTGCTCTCCGAGTGCCTCACACATCTGTGTTGTATTCCACCAGCAAGTGCGTATGCTATGACACTCTCTAGCCCATGTGCACTGTAACACCACCCCGTGAATATGTCATGCCACACTTGCCTTCGCACGGGTTATATTGCCCCATCTACCGTGCCTTCCTCGATGCCTATGTTATAACGCACAGTGCTATGCCATACATATTACAATCTGGGATCCATATCTTTGTCACAGTGCATATGCAACGTTACACTTCCCAGCACATATTTTATATTACAACTTTAGAGACTAGTTAGGTTACACAACACTGCCGTGTGCATATTAAACTCCAAGGCGCATATCGCACAGCACGCGCTAGTGCCTGTGCTATCTCCCGCTCTCCAATGAATCTGTCATTGCGCACAATGTATTGCATATTATATTTCATGCCCCGGTTCATCTTATATCACACTTTTTGGTGCATAGTTTATACCATATACTATATCTACTTTTCCTTTTCAATCGTGCTCTCAGGACTATGTTCTATATAACACTGCGTCCACCTACCCTTTTCACGGGCATTACATTTTGCGATGGGGGTGGAGGGTCAGGGGGTGTTTCTGCCAAGTGAGCCCGGAGTCTCAGTCACAAACGTCCTCTTCTTCCTGAATAAAAGTGAGATTATGCTGCAAAGTTGTTCATATTTTAAGTAGTTCGCACAGACACACATTTTAAAAACAATAATCCACTCCTCCTGCCCTCCATTGCCCAATTCTATGGCCCATCATTGACCTCCTGCTTAGCCTCTGTGCTTAGCTTGCTGCCCCTATTCTCCTTCCCCCTGCCCTCCGATGTCTTTGTGCATGCCCCTGCTCCATCCTTTTTGCCCACCATGTTCCATGGACCTGCCACTCCTATCTACTCTGAGTGTTCTGTTGAGCTGCCACTCCCCTCCCACCTGCCTAGCATTGTCAGATGACTGTAACCTGTCCCTGCCACCTCCACCCTGCCTGTCCACATGCCATGCCCCTATCCCCTTCCTCCTGTCCTCCATGGTCCATTTTACTGCCACACCCTTCTGCCCTCCCTGGTCTGTTGTACTGCAACTGCTCCTCCTGTCTGCCCTGCATGGTCTGTTGTGAGGCCCCTTCCCCTGAACTCTCTTGTCTGTGCCCAGGTCCTGACACTCCCTTCTATCCTCCATGGTCCTTTGTGCATGCCCCTTCACCCTCCTTCTTGCCCATCATAGCCATTGTGCTGCCACTAACCCTCCCGCTTGCCATGCATGGTCTTCTGTGCTACCATGGCCCCTCCCACCTTCCCTGTGTGGTCAGCTAGCTGCCCCTGACCCCCTCCCACCTTCCCTCCATGGTCTGTGTGTATGCCACCATAGTCTCATTGTTGCTCTCCATGGTGCGTCTTGTTTCTAGTGCCTATCCTGCCTGACCTCCATGGTCATCTTGCTGCTCCTGCCCTGCCCCCTTGCCCCCAGCCCTCTGTTTCCATGTGCAGACCCCTATTCCCTCCCTCCTGGCTTGTCTGTTCCATTGTAATGCCCCTGATCCGTCCCTCCTGCCCTTTATGGTCTGTTATGCTGCAGCTTTCTCTCCTGTCTGTCTATTATGGTCAGCTAGCTACCATTGCCTCTTTCCCCTCTGTTCTCTGTTGTCCATGTGCATGGTCCTGTCCCCTCCCTATTGCTTTCTATGGATTGTTGTGCTGCACTCCCGTCCTGCATGCGCTGTGTGGTGTATTGTGCTGCTGCAAACCCTGATGCCTGCCCTGTAGGGTCAGTTTGGTGCACCTCTCCATGTCCCTCCTGTCCTCTGTTATCAGAGTCCATGTCCCTACCCCAATTCCTCCTGCCTACCATGATCCAATGTACCATACTTGCGAACATTTTGAACTTGGTAAGAGGGAGATTTTGGAAAACAAATGGGGTATTGATTTTCCCCTTTGAGTTACATTGAAAAAGAGGAGATTGTAGATAGGAGACAGATCAAATAAAGCCCATTTGAGCTAAACAACATTGGACGTTTCCTGGCTGAAACGGGTCTGTTGGCATGTATGGTTGTACTACCACTGCCTCTTCCTTCTGCCCACAATGGTCTATTATATTGCCAAAGCCTCTCTTGCCAGTCCTGTATTGTTGGTTTGTTGCCCCTGCCCCCCTTTCCACTGCCCTCCATAGTCTGTTGTGCTGCCACTGCCCTTCCTGCCTGCCCAGTGTGGTCAAATTGTTGCATCTGCACTCTGCTACCTGCCTTCAATTTTCAGAGTCCGTGCCCCTGGCCTCTGCCTCTCAACAGTATCCCAATGAACAACTAGATTGCTAACATTCTATATTTATTACAAAAGTGTGGAACGCCTGACGTCATCTTGATGTAATCAAAACTGTAATACCTAGAGTATTTCCTTTAGAAATTACATATATGAGAGGGTCTTATTTGCATCAAAATTATGGTTAGTGCTCTAAAAAACTAAAATGAGGACATATTTTCTGAGTTTTCAAATAGCGACAAAGAACTTTTAAATTATTTGTAATCTTTATGTTTTTTTATCCAGTTGACCACTCGATTAAATGTTGCACCTAGGGGAGAGGATGTGGTGTTACTTCCAGAGCTGCAGACTTTGCAACTGGGGAACCAGGTTGGAGTTTCTGCTTCAGCTCAACATTCTGTGATTCTGGTCAAATCACTTAATCTCCCCATGTCTATAACCAAAATGAATTTGATCTTGTGTGATGTAACCAATGCTCATGTAAAGCACTCCAATACCTGACAAGTCTGCACTATATAAAAGTGCAAATACTCAAAAAATAAGTGTTTTGCACACTTCTGTCATTGAGCTACATGTGGGCTACATCTGGGTGATATTTGGGCTACATTTGGGCTCTTTTGTCTCTGGTGGCCATCTTGGGAGATTTATTTGTTATGAAGTTTCCTAATTTCCTCATTTACTGCAGTCTCCTCAGTGGGAATACTTTCAGTTTTTTATTTTGGTTCCATCAAGAAGGCATTCAGATGTGTCACACAGTTGCCATAAATTCTGAATGTTAGCACTCTAGTTGCTCATGAGATCACTGTATTAAAACTACTGCTCATCAGGGAAGTCTGCTGCTGGTATTCAAAGTGCATGTTTCAGTCTGCATGTCAGAATATTTTTATGAAATAGAAGAGGATTTGAGAAGTCAATATGTGCCCTAATTTTTCTTTCTGCAGAACTAATCATAATTTCTATGGCAAAATGAACCCTCTCATTTTGTTCCTTTGTAAATTAAATGTTTTAAGTGTTACAACTTTATTCCAATCAAGATGGCTTCAGGTGTTCCATACTTTTGTCATAAGTAAGACTGTTAGCGCTCTAGTTGTTCGTTAGAACACTCTGGGACATTCTGTCATTGGGCTATACTTGGGCTACATCTGGGTGATATTTGGGCTACATTTGGGCTCCTTTGTCTCTGTTGGCCATTTTGGAAACTTATTTGTTATGATGTTTCCTAATGTCCTCATTTACTACAGTCTCCTCAGTAGGAAAAACTTTCAGTTTTTTACTTTGATTCCATCAAGAAGGCATTCAGATGTGTCACACATTTGCCATAAATTCAGAATGTTAGCACTCTAGTTGCTTATTAGATCACTATAGTAAAGCTACTGCTCACCAGGGAAGTCTGCTGCTGGTATTGAAAGTGCATGTTTCAGTCTGCATGTCAGAATTTTTTAATGAAATAGAAGAGGATTTGAGAAGTCACTCAAAATGTGCCCTGATTTTTCTTTCTGCAGAACTAATCATAATTTCTATGGCAAAATGAACCCCCTCATTTTGTTCCTTTTTAAATTAAATGTTTTAAGAGTTACCACTTTATTCAAATCAAGATGGCTTCAGGTGTGCAATACGTTTGTCATAAGTAGGACTGTTAGCGCTCTAATTGTTCTTTAGAACACTCTGGGAATCTGCAGTAGAACACAAAGGAATCAACTGACAGTCTCTGCCCTTGTTGGGTGTACTTGTTTTACTGAGAATGTCAGACTTCATTCTCACATGACTGAGAAAGATAATGTGAATTTACAGAAAATATGCTCTCAGTTTAGCTTATAGATCACCTTCCAAACCTCTGTGGGAAAAGCATGAGAAAATAGTTTTCTCTCAAACATGATTCATGATATCACAGCAGAAGGTTTTTTCACATGGTAAAATCACCTTAGAACACACCACAGTTCCTAAAATGAGTATGGTACCATCGACAAATGATTTATAATGTAACTAAAGTCTTAAAACCTTCTATTAACTGCAATGCTTTTTAATGCGGTGCTATCATGTATATTGGTCCCAAGATGGCTGCCAACACTTCTTGGATGAAGTGCTGACAGCCAAGCAGATCTCACAATGAGATGTGTGGTTAGGCTCCGCCCAGATATATATGTGATTTTACCTTTGATCTTCTCAGGAACTACTGAACGAATTTACACAATTTAAGCAAAAGGCACGAGTCTGAACTAAGGACTACCTCTTTGCCAAATTTGGTGTAATTCCGTTCAGCACTTTGGGCTGTAGCTGCGTCAACAGGTCCTATGGGAAAATGCATGGGGAAAACGTGTTTTGGGACCCCCCTTTTTTCTCGGCCCCCGCTTGACGAATCACCATGAAATTTTCAGGATAGGAGTGGACCGGAGCTGGCCAAAAGTTTGGAAAATTTCGTGAAGATTAATCAATCGACGCCAACGTTATTCCAAATAGAATGTTGCGGATTTCCTATGGAAAATAGGTCCTAAATATAACTACCTACTGGCGACTGCCAGTAGGTTATATATTATCTACTGGCGGTCGCCAGTAGATAGTTATAGTTAGGACTGAGGTCCCATAGGAAATCTGAAAATTCTATTTTGAATAACTTTGGCGCCGGTTGACTTATCTTGGTGAAATTCTCAAAACTAATGGGGCGCTCCGCTAAGCTCCTACCCTGAAAGTCTCGGGGTGATTCGTCAAGCGGGGGCTGAGAAAAAAGGGGGGTCCCAAAACACATTTTCCCCATGCATTTTCCCATAGGACCTTTAGTCGAAGGTACAGCCCGAACGGCTGAACAGAATTACTTGAAATTCGGCAAAGAGGTAGTCCTCAGGTCAGGCATGTGCCTTTTGCTTAATATATATATATATACACATACATATATATAAATGCATATGCATATATGTGCATATGTGTGCGTGTAGAGAGAGGTAGAGAGAGGTAGAGAGGTAGAGGTGTAGAGGTAGAGACGTAGAGGTAGAGACGTAGAGGTAGAGAGGTAGAGAGTAGTAGAGAGAGAAAGGTAGAGAATGGTAGAGAGGTAGAGAGTAGAGGATGAGTAATAGAGAGTAGAGAGTAGAAAGAGAGTAGTAGAGAGTAGTAGAGAGAGTAGCAGAGAGTGAGTAGGAAAGAGTAGTAGAGTGAGTAGTAGAGAGTGAGTAGTAGAGAGTAGTAGAGAGTGAGAAGTAGAGAGTAGTAGAGAGTAGTAGAGAGTGAGTAGTAGAGGGAGTAGTAGAGAGTAGTAGAGAGTGAGTAGTAGAGAGTGAGTATTAGAGAGTGAGTAGTAGAGAGTAGTAGAGAGTGAGTAGTGGAGACTGAGTAGCAGAGAGAGAGTAGTAGAGAATGAGTAGTAGAGAATGAGTAGTAGAGTGAGCAGTAGAGAGAGTAGTAGAGAGTGAGTAGTAGAGAGTAGTAGAGAGTGAGTAGTAGAGAGTAGTAGAGAGTGAGTAGTAGAGAGAGAGTAGTAGAGAGTGAGTAGTAGAGAGTAGTACAGAGTGAGTAGTAGAGAGTGATTAGTAGAGAGTAGTGGAGTAGTAGAGAGTGAGTAGTAGAGAGTAGTAGAGAGTGAGTAGTAGAGTGAGTAGTAGGGAGTAGTAGAGAGTGGGTAGTAGAGTGAGTAGTAGAGTGAGTAGTAGAGTGAGTAGTAGAGAGCAAGTAGTAGAGAGTGAGTAGTAGAGAGTGAGTAGTAGAGAGAGTAGTAGAGAGTAGTAGAGTAGTAGAGAGTGAGTAGCAGAGAGAGTAGTAGAGAGTAGTAGAGTGAGTAGTAGAGAGTGAGTAGTAGAGAGAGAGAGTAGTAGAGAGTGAGTGGTAGAGAGTAGTAGAGTGAGTAGTAGAGAGTAGTAGAGAGTGAGTAGTAGAGAGAGTAGTAGAGTGAGTAGTTGAGAGTGAGTAGTAGAGAGTAGTAGAGAGTAGTAGAGTAGTAGAGAGTGAGTAGTAGAGAGTAGTAGAGTGAGTAGTAGAGTGGGAGTAGTAGAGAGAGAGTAGTAGAGAGCAGTAGAGAGTAGTAGAGAGTGAGTAGTAGAGTAGTAGAGAGTGAGTGGTAGAGAGTAGTAGAGAGTAGTAGAGAGTGAGTAGTAGAGAGTGAGTAGTAGAGAGAGTAGTAGAGTAGTAGAGAGTGAGTAGCAGAGAGAGTAGTAGAGTGAGTAGTAGAGAGTGAGTAGAGAGAGAGAGAGTAGTAGAGAGTGAGTGGTAGAGAGTAGTAGAGTGAGTAGTAGAGAGTAGTAGAGAGTGAGTAGTAGAGAGAGTAGTAGAGTGAGTAGTTGAGAGTGAGTAGTAGAGAGTAGTAGAGAGTAGTAGAAAGTGAGTAGTAAAGAGAGAGTAGTAGAAAGTAGTAGAGAGTGAGTAGTAGAGAGTGAGTAGTTTAATTTAAAAGAAACAACACAATGAGGAGGCTCATTTTGCCATAGAAATTATGATTAGTGAGGAAAAAAGAAAAATTAGGGCACATTTTGAGTGACTTCTCAAATCATCTTCTATTTAATTAAAAAATTCTGACATGCAGACTGAAACATGCACTTTCAATACCAGCAGCAGACTTCCCTGGTGAGCAGTAGCTTTACTACAGTGATCTAATGAGCAACTAGAGTGCCACCATTCAGAATTTATGGAAAATGTGTAACACATCTGAATGCCTTCTTGATGGAATCAAAGTAAACAAGCATTGAAAATGCAATAGGTCTCGCTCTCGTTTAAGTTAAAGCAATTCTGTTTGTAATTAGGTGGCTTTTTAGCTTTGCTTGTATTAGAGTTTTTCAAACTTTCATGTACATACCATGCATATGTATGCATATATGTATATGTATATGTTTGCATGAATTTATATTCATATAGATATGCAGATTATATTTATATGTTTATATATGTATATATATATTACCTACTGGCGGTCGCCAGTAGGTAGTTATAGTTAGGACCACGTTTCCATAGGAAATCCGCAACATTCTATTTTGAATAACTTTGGCGCCGGTCGACGAATCCTCGCGAAGTTTTCAAAATAGGTGGGGCGCTACGCTCCGCTCCTACCCTGAAAGTCTCGGGGGGATTCGTCAAGCGGGGGCTGAGATAAAAGGGGGGTCCCAAAACGCGTTTTTCCCATGCATTTTTCCATAGGACCTTTAGACAGGGCTACAGCCCGAACGGCTGAACAGAATTACTAGAAATTTGGCAGAGAGGTAGTCCTCAGGTCAAGGAAGTGCCTTTTGTAGGTTTGGTGTAAATCTGTTCAGTAGATTCTGAGAAAATAGCCTTTAAATCAATATATATATCTGAGCCAGCTTACGGTGCGCTTACGGTACGCTTACCGTACGCGTACGGTGGCGTGCGAGAGCGCAATTCTGATTGGCTCTTAGATCTTAGTAAACATTCGAATCGGCCGAAACCAGGAAGCGGCGGCCGCCATTTTCTCTCTCGCACTGAGAGTGATTTCTAAAATATAAAGCCCAAAAACATGTAAAGGGGCTGTTTAGACAGCTCCCACACACATAGCCATGTTGAGGGAGTCCCCAAAGATCCCCCAAGGCCAAAAACGGAATTTTTATTTTTTCGGTAATTTCGCCGATTACGCTTACCGTACGCGTACGGTAAAAAATTTAAAAAAAAAAAAAATTATCCACACTCTCTCCACCCCGTGTGCAATTGGTGCCCTCAGGGCACCAATTGTGCATGGCTTATTAGTGATGAGATAAACTAAAATATTTTTAAAAAAAATAATAAAAAAAAAAATTATCCACACTCTCTCCACCCCGTGTGCAAATGGTGCCCGAAGGGCACCATTTGTGCATGGCTTATAAAATATACGAAAAATTAAAATATTACCTTTCAAAACGAAGTGCATCATATGTCCTCCATGTGCGCACGGTGCGCGAAGCGCATCGTGCGTACGTTGGCCCATCTAGCGTAACGTGGGCACGCGGTGCGCATAGCGCACCGCGTGCCCACCGTGCGTGCACGGCACTAACTGCGTAAAGTGGGCGCGCGGTGCGCGAAGCGCACCGCGTGCTCACTGTGCGCGCACGGTGCGAACTGCGTTAAGTGGGTGCGCACGCCACGAATGGCGTAAAGTAACTTAGCATTTAAAAAACCGTACAAATTCACTGAAAAAACCATAGGTTTCACACACGTTATAGTTAGGAATTAGCATTTAAAAAACCTTGCAAATTCACTGAAAAAACCATAGGTTTCACACATGTTATAGTTAGCGGAAATTTTACTGATAAAAAACGAATGAAATTCCCCCGTTATAGTTAGTGCAGGCAACTATAACTCACGCGACCGCAATCTTCTGCTGATGACATATGTGTCTTTATGAAAAAAAAATATTTGTAATATATGTATAGCGAAAAATGTATGGAAGAAGACATGGGCAAATAAGTGTCTAAATACAGTATTAGCATCAGCAGAGGATTGCGGTCGCGTGAGTTATAGTTGCCTGCACTAACTATAACGGGGGAATTTCATTGGTTTTTTATCAGTAAAATTTCCGCTAACTATAACATGTGTGAAACCTATGGTTTTTTCAGTGAATATATATATATACACATACATATATATAAATGCATATGCATATATATGCCTATATATATGTGCATATGTGTGCATGTACAGAGAGGTAGAGAGGTAGAGGTGTATAGGTAGAGGTGTAGAGGTAGAGAGGTAGAGGTAGAGAAGTAGAGAGTAGTAGAGAGAGAGGTAGAGAGGTAGAGAGTAGAGAGCGAGTAATAGAGAGTAGAGAGTGAGTAGTAGAGAGTAGTAGAGAAAGTATCAGAGAGTGAGTAGTAGAGTGAGTAGTAGAGAGTGAGTAGTAGAGAGTGAGTATTAGAGAGTGAGTAGTAGAGAGTGAGTAGTAGAGAGTGAGTAGTAGAGTGAGTAGTAGAAAGTAGTAGACAGTAGTAGAGAGTGAGTAGTAGAGAGTAGTAGAGAGTGAGTAGTAGAGAGTGAGTAGTAGAGAGTAGTAGAGAGTGAGTAGCAGAGTGAGTAGTAGACAGTAGTAGAGAGAGAGTAGTTGAGAGTGAGTAGTAGAGAGTGAGTAGTAGAGAGTAGTAGAGAGTGAGTAGTAGAGAGTGGTAGAGAGAGTACTAGAGAGTGAGTAGTAGAGAGTAGTAGAGTGTGAGTAGTAGAGAGTAGTAGAGAGTGAGTAGTAGAGAGTGAGTAGTAGAGAGAGAGTAGTAGAGTAGTAGAGCGTGAGTAGTAGAGAGTGAGTAGTAGAGAGTAGTGGAGTAGTAGAGAGTGAGTAGTAGAGAGTGAGCATTAGAGTGAGTACTAGAGAGTAGTAGAGAGCGAGTAGCAGAGAGCAAGTAGTAGAGAGTGTGTAGTAGAGAGTGAGTAGTAGAGAGTGAGTAGTAGAGAGAGTAGTAGAGAGTGAGAAGTAGAGAGAGTAGTAGAGAGTGAGTAGTAGAGTGAGTAGTAGGAGTAGTTGAGAGCGAGTAGTAGAGAATCAGTAGTGGAGAGTGAGCAGTAGAGAGTAGTAGAGAGTGAGTAGTAGAGAGTGAGTAGTAGAGAGTGAGTAGTAGAGAGTAGTACAGAGTGAGTAGTAGAGAGTAGTTGAGTGAGTAGTAGAGAGTGAGTAGTAGAGAGAGTAGTAGAGAGTGAGTGGTAGAGAGTAGGAGAGAGTAGTAGAGTGAGTAGTAGAGAATAGTAGAGAGTGAGTAGTAGAGCGAGTAGTAGAGAGTAGTAGAGTAGTAGAGAGTGAGTAGTAGAGAGTGAGTAGCAGAGAGAGTAGTAGAGAGTGAGTAGTAGAGAGTGAGTAGTAGAGAGTAGTAGAGAGCGAGTAGTAGAGAGTGAGTAGTGGTGAGCGAGTAGTAGAGAGCGAGGAGTAGAGAGTGAGTAGTAGAGAGTGAATAGTAGAGAGTGAGTAGTAGAGAGTGAGTAGTAGAGAGTGAGTAGTAGAGAGTGAGTAGTAGAGAGTAGTAGAGTGAGTAGTAGAGAGTGAGTAGTAGAGAGTAGTAGAGAGAGAGTAGTAGAGAGTGAGTAGTAGAGAGAGAGTAGTAGAGTAGTAGAGAGTGAGTGCTAGAGAGCAGCAGAGAGTAGTAGAGTGAGTAGTAGAGAGTGAGTAGTAGAGAGTGAATAGTAGAGAGTAGTAGTAGAGAGTAGTAGAGAGAGAGAGTAGTAGAGAGTGTATTAGAGAGTGAGTAGTAGAGAGTAGTAGCGAGTGAGTAGTAGAGAGTGAGTAGTAGAGTAGTAGAGAGTGAGTGGTAGAGAGTAGTAGAAAGTAGTAGAGGGAGTAGTAGAGAGTGAGTAGTAGAGAGTGAATAGTAGAGAGTAGTAGAGAGTGAGTAGTAGAGAGTAGTAGAGCGTGAGTAGTAGAGAGTGAGTAGTAGAGAGTGAGTAGTAGAGAGTAGTAGCGAGTGAGTAGTAGAGAGTGAGTAGTAGAGTAGTAGAGAGTGAGTAGTAGAGAGTGAATAGTAGAGAGTGAGTAGTAGAGAGTAGTAGAGTAGTAGAGACTGAGTAGTAGAGAGTAGTAGAGAGTGAGTAGTAGAGAGTGAGTAGTAGAGAGAGAGTAGTAGAGAGTCAGTAGTAGAGTAGTAGAGAGTAGTCAGTCAGTGTCAGTCAGTCAGTCAGTCAGTGTCAGTCAGTCTGTCAGTGTCAGTCAATCAGTGTCAATCAGTGTCAGTCAGTCAGTGTCAGTCAATCAGTGTCAGTCAATCAGTGTCAGTCAATCAGTGTCAGTCAATCAGTGTCAGTCAGTCAGTGTCAGTCAATCAGTGTCAGTCAGTCAGTGTCAGTCAATCAGTGTCAGTCAGTGTCAATCAGTGTCAGTCAGTGTCAGTCAGTCAGTGTCAGTCAGTCAGTGTCAGTCAGTCAGTGTCAGTCAGTCAGTGTCAGCTAGAGCAGTTCTGCTGACCTGGTTCTCTGGCTCTAAAGCAGCTCTGCTGACCTGGTTCTCTCTCTCTAAAGCAGCTCTGCTGACCTGGTTTCTCTGGCTCTACAGCAGGTCTGCTGACCTGGTTCTCTTGCTCTAGAGCAGCTCTGCTGACCTAGTTCTTATGCTACAGAGCAGCTTGCTGATCTAGTTCTCTGGCTCTACAACAGCTCTGCAGACCTGGTTCTCTGGCTCTAAAGCAGCTCCGTTGACCCAGTTCTATGGCTCTGAAGCAGTTCTGCTGACATGGTTCTCTTGCTCTATAGAAGCTCTGCTGACCTGGTACTCTCCCTCTAAAGCAGCTCTACTGACCTGGTTTCTCTGGCTCTGCAGCAGCTCTGCTGACCTGGTTCTCTGGCTCTAGAGGAGTTCTGTTGACCTGGTTCTTAGGCTCTAGAGCAGCTCTACTGACCTGGTTCTCTGGCTCTAAAGCAGCTCTGCTGACCTGGTTCTATGGCTCTAAAGCAGCTCTGCTGATTTGGTTCTCTGGCTCTAGAGTAGCTCTGCTGACCTGGTTCTCTGGCTCTAAAGCAGCTCTGCTAACCTGGTTCTCTGGCTCTAAAGCAGCTCTGCTGGCCTGGTTCTCTGGCTCTAAAGCAGCTCTGCTGACCTGGTTCTCTCCCTCTAAAGCAGCTCTGCTGACCTTGGGGCAGATTTATGAGCCCCTTGCGCCACTTTTGCGTCACTTTTAACATGGGAAAAGTGACGCAAAAGTGGCGCAAAGGGCTCATAAATCTGCCCCCTAGTTCTTAGGCTCTAGAGCAGCTCTGCTGACCTGGTTCTCTGGCTCTACAGCAGCTCTGCTGATCTGGTTTTCTGCACTCACGACGCACGCACCCGACTTCGCGAAAATATATTTAAAAATAATATAAGTTTCTTATAAGTACAAATATATTATTTTGATGAATATCTTACATAATCTCTTGCCTTAATATGTATATTAAAGACACATACATATCATTTTGGAACATAACTTTTTTTTGCGGGAGTCGCGCACCCATCGCGCCCCAGCACGTATATGATGTCACGCGGGACCCGCAAGCGCGCAAACATCTTGTACCGTAATGCGCATGTGTCGCGAATGCGCGGGAGCAGGAGTCGCAGACTGGTCGCATACCAATCGCGCATATCACGTGATATTAAATGTATATGATGTAACTGAAAAACACGCAGCCGTCGCACACCAGACGCGGATCCTTCATGACTTTTCTAAAATGGCGGCTAAAATGCGCGGACCCATCGTGATGTATACACATTGAGTGCGCGACTGCGAAAAAAATTGGATTTTTTTTTATTAAAGAAAATGATATATATATATTAAAATAAAAAATGAAAACAAGAAAATTAATCAATATTTCAGTTTTAATTAAAAAATGGTTTTTTGCAATTTTCAGAAAAATATATAATGTTATTTAATAAATAAAATATTTATAAATAAACAGTTAAAAAACTGTAGAAAATCAGTACTAAAAAATAGATATAACTACTATCACACTTAAAAGTTAGCATTTAAAAACCCTTTGAAATTCACTAAAAAAAACCATAGGTTTCAGAGACGTTATAGTTAGAAATTAGCATTTAAAAAACCTTAGAAATTCACAGAAAAAACCATAGGTTTCAGGGGTGTTATAGTTAGCTGCCCATTTCACTATTACAAAACCATAGAAATTCCTCCGTTATAGTTAGTTCTGCTAACTATAACTCACGCGCCCGCAATGCACTGCTGATGATGTCACATATTGCATCATTCATGACATGGTCAGTGACATCACTGATGACATCACTGATGACATCTCAAATGACATCACTGATGACATTATCCACTTGACAATCCGATACACCACATCATACACTAGTATAACCTTTCATCACTCACTGTAAAATACAGAGTACCATATTTGAAACCATTGACACACCAATACCAGTTACTACATACCCACTCACTGATTCCTAAGTCTACACACACAACTACCCATTCAACAACAGAGTCATCTATACATGCAGTCATTAATTAATAGAACACTATCAAATGCACTTATACACATATATAGACATTGACACATCAGCAGTCATCTTAGTCGGTTATGCAGTCATCCTACTCACTTACACAATTATCCAACGACACCTCATTTATTCAAACACAAAGTAACTCATCGTTAATATGTTAAAAAAGCACCATTACAATTATACACTCATTCATATATTTACTCTCACAATCACTGACTCTTACACAAACTTATTTATATACACCAACTCTCACATACAATGCCTTTTATTTTTTTACTTTGTTGAAGATGTACAACTAAAACATATATTCGCTCACCAACACACAAATAAATACACTCAGTCACCCAAACAACTGTTTCCACATGCACTCTTAAACCCATACACCTAGTCAATCAACCATTCACACATCTATGCATAGAGTTACACACACCCCATCCAACCACACACAAACTCAGTGTCCCATACAAATACTCACCCAACTAATCAATAACTAATATACACACTCATGTAGTTAGTGACCAACTGAGGCAGCATGTTATACAACAACAGAGACAGTGCTGCACACATTCACATAAATTAGTTACTAATCCATGTATTAAGTGAGACACTTTTAATTACTCACTTAAAAAGACAGTCAGACAGCTACTAAATCCTCCATCCAGACAGTTATATATCCACTCAATCTTCAATACAGATTGGTATATATATAATACATATTTAAATTTCAAACTAAACCACATTCAGTTGATGATGTCATCAGTGATGTCATTTGAGATGTCATCAGTGATGTCATCAGTGATGTCACTGACCATGTCATGAATGATGCAATATGTGACATCATCAGCAGTGCATTGCGGGCGCGTGAGTTATAGTTAGCAGAACTAACTATAACGGAGGAATTTCTATGGTTTTGTAAGAATGAAATGGGCAGCTAACTATAACACCCCTGAAACCTATGGTTTTTTCTGTGAATTTCTAAGGTTTTTTAAATGCTAATTTCTAACTATAACGTCTCTGAAACCTATGTTTTTTTTCAGTGAAGATATATATATATATATATATATATAAATTCACTGAAAAAAACATAGGTTTCAGAGGTGTTATAGTTAGCTGGACTTTTCACTTGTACAAAACCATTGAAATTCCCCCGTTATAGTTAGTTCAGCTAACTATAACTCGCGCGCCCGCAATGCACTGCTGATGACGTCACATATTACATCACTCATGACATGGTCAGTGACATCACTCATGACATCACTGATGACATCTCAAATGACATCACTGATGACATCACTGATGACATCATCCAGTGAATGTGTGTTTTTCAGAAAATTAAATATGTTTTATATATGTATATCTCAAGGTCGATGGAAGAATAAATGGGTATATAAGTGTCTAAATGGATGATTTGTTTTTGAAAAATTGATTGTGTAACTGACTGATTAAGTGTATCATAGTGAATACATGGCTTAGTGAGTAATGTTTAAATATGTAAATATCTGTATCAGTCTCTCACTTTGTGTATAAGTGGCTGCATGGGTTGGTGAGTAGCTACATGGGTGTCTATATAGGTTATTAGTTGGTTTTTTGAGTATCAGTCTGAGTGTCTGCATGGTTCGGTGGGGGGTATTACGTAGTGCATAGGTGCATGAATGAGTGACTCACTGTTTGTATGTGTTGAAGACAGCATGTGTGCAGGACTGTATGGGTGGATGAGTGTGTGTATGGGTGTGTTAGTGAGTGAATGACTGTCTCAATAGTGTCTTTATGAGTAACTACATATGTTTTAAACTAGTATATGTGACTATTGGTGTATATAAGTGAGTATATGTGAGAGTGAGAGATTGAAAGAGTTCCTGTATGAATAAGTATGTGTTTCTATAAGTGATTGTTTAAAAGACTAAGTATGTGTAAGTTTCCGTAGAAGTAAGTGTGGTGGTGTGTGTATAACTGTATATGCAAGTAAATGTATGTTTGATTCTTTATTAGCATGAGTGACTATGTGTGTGAGTAACTCTATGGATGAGTGGCATTGTGTAACAGGATGTATAGGTGTATGAGTACATATGATGAGTGAGTACATGTATGAGTGACTGTATAGGACTGTTGGTGAATGAGTGGATGTGTATGTGGATCTTAGAATTACTGAAGAGGTTGTTGTAACTGGTATTGGTATGTCCATTGTTTTGAAAATTGTAGTCTCTATTTTTGAATGTGTGTATCAAAGGTTATATTAGGGTGAGAGGAGGTCTGCCACTCTATCACAAGGATGATGTCATCAGTGATGTCATCAGTGATGTCATTTGAGATGTCATCAGTGATGTCATGAGTGATGTCACTGACCATGTCATGAGTGATGTAATATGTGACGTCATCAGCAGCGCATTGCGGGCGCGCGAGTTATAGTTAGCTGAACTAACTATAACGGGGGAATTTCAATGGTTTTGTACAAGTGAAAAGTCCAGATAACTATAACACCCCTGAAACCTATGGTTTTTTCAGTGAATTTCTGAGGTTTTTTAAATGCTAATTCCTAACTATAACGTGCCTGAAACCTATGGTTTTTTCTGTGAATTTCAAAGGTTTTTTAAATGCTAATTTCTAACTATGCCTACAGAGATAGGACATGTGAAGAAAGAAGAAAAAATGCACAGAAAGAAAAAAAAGAAGTGCAGAAAGAAGCAACAGAAGTCCTCAAAGACGAAGAAAAGTGCAGGAAGAAGGATAACGTGCAGAAAGAACAAAAAGAAAAGCAGAAAGAAGCCTTGTTGCAAAATCATCCTGTACCCTCAACTTTTTCAGACGGATACTGGTGGTAACTGAGTCTGACTAACCAGTCCTAGAGCCAGTGCTATGTTAAAAGACACTTAGAATACAGTGAAAACACCTACATACACTAGGGAACATTATGCGTTGGGATCCCCCTGTGATTAGCATGACCTCCTCTGTAAGCCCCTAGTATATAATATAGGGCAGGGGGATTAAAACTACCTCTTAAAACAGGCCACAGGGCGTTTTTGCACACGTTAACTCAGGCCCCGTCCCCTCCCTTCACCACTGTGTAAACACGCCCTGTGTCCGTTTTTAGTTGGGAGATTAAGTCCCCTTGAATCCTAAGGGTCCCTAGGGTCAAACTAGACCACTAGGTACCTCCAGTAAGCGCCACAGAGCTGCGTTGCAGAGAGGTGTAAAAAGGGGCTTGGCCTCAGAACACCTGTCTGCAGCGCAGCTCCCTGGCGCATACTGGAGATGCCTGTTGGGCTAGTTGGCCCTCAGGGACCCTCAGTATTCAAGAGGAATTAATTCCCCAACTTACAATTCGCCAGGGGGCGCGTTTGCAGAGTGCTGCAAGGAGGGGGCGTGGCCTCCGGCACGATGCCAGTCTTTTATTTATTTTAATTTTTTAAGAAGGGGGGCTGTGTGGTTCCCCTTCTTATTCTAATTTATTGGCCCTGATGACCCCATCCCCCAGGGCCTGTCTCCTAATTATATTTTTTTGACCCCAATCCCCAGGGCCGGCCACTGTTTTTTATTATTTTTAAAAATATATATATTTATAGACACACCTAGGACATGCTGGACAACCCGTACGTACCTATCACCATGACGATTTGCGTGATATTCATTAAAAGGCGACTATGCATACAATGAATCCAAGTGGAATGTATTTACACCACTAGTGAAGCTCTGACATGTCTGATGCCCTACCGTGCCTAATCCCGGTAGACACCCTTGTCGTTTATTTATACAAACATGGGTAGCTATTGACGGGCACATTTAATACACATGCACACCAAGCAATTCAAAGGGGATTCGACAAAAAATCGACCAAAACTATGCAAGAAACCCCCCTCACGGTTAATAAAACACACATCCACTGCCGGATGTGTAATACTTTTTATTTTACTCTCTGGAAAGGGGACGAACATCACTTGAGAGTCACAGCGCGCTCCTGGCAGAGCCCAATGCTGTGTTACACCCACCATTGCCTGCTGAGTGCCACACACCTCTGTGTTGTATTCCACTAGCTAGTGCATATGCTATGACACTCTCTAGCCCATGTGCACTGTAACACCACCCCGTGAATATGTCATGCCACACTTGTCTTCGCACGGGTTATATTGCCCCATCTAACGTGCCTTCCTCGATGCCTATGTTATAACGCACAGTGCTATGCCATACATATTACAATCTGGGATCCATATCTTTGTCACAGTGCATATGCAACGTTACACTCCCCAGCACATATTTTATATTACAACTTTAGAGACTAGTTAGGTTACACAACACTGCCCTGTGCATATTACACTCCAAGGCGCATATCGCATAGCACGCGCTAGTGCCTGTGCTATCTCGCGCTCTCCAATGAATCTGTAATTGCGCACAATGTATTGCATATTATATTTCACGCCGGTTTATCTTATATCACACTTTTTGGTACATAGTTTATACCATACACTATATCTAGTTTTCATTTTCAATCGTGCTCTCAGGACTATGTTCTATATAACACTGTGTTCACCTACCCTTTTCACAGGCATTACATTTTGCGATAGGGGGTGGAGGGTCAGGGGGTGTTTCTGCCAAGTGAGCCCGGAGTCACAGTCACAAACGTCCTCTTCTTCCTGAATAAAAGTGAAATTATGCTGCATACTTGTTCATATTTTAAGTACTTCGCACAGACACACGTTTTAAAAACAATAAAGTTCCTAATACCCGCCTTCTCTGAACAGTTAGCTTGCTGCCCCATCCCCCTCCTCCCTATCCTCTGTTGTGTGAATCCATGGACTAGCCTCCTCCCTCCTGCCATGCATGGTCTGATGTGCTGCCACTGCCCTCAATTTAGTATGATGTACCAGTCCACTCCTCCTGCCCTCCATTGCCCAATTCTATGCCCCATCATTGACCTCCTGCTTAAACTCTGTGCTTAGCTTGCTGCCCCTTTTCTCCTTCCCCCTGCCCTCCGATGTCTTTGTGCATGCCCCTGCTCCATCCTTTTTGCCCACCATGTTCCATGGACCTGCCACTCCTATCTACTCTGAGTGTTCTGTTGAGCTGTCACTCCCCTCCCACCTGCCTAGCATTGTCAGATGACTGTAACCTGTCCCTGCCACCTCCACCCTGCCTGTCCACATGCCATGCCCCTATCCTCTTCCTCCCGTCCTACATGGTCCATTGTACTGCCACACCCTTCTGCCCTCCCTGGTCTGTTGTGCTGCAACTGCTCCTCCTGCCTGCCCCGTGCGGTCTGTTGTGAGGCCCCTTCCCCTGAACTTTCTTGTCTGTGCACAGGTCCTGACCCTCCCTTCTATCCTCCATCGTCCTTTGTGCATGCCCCTGCACCCTCCTTCTTGCCCATCATAGCCATTGTGCTGCCACTAACCCTCCCACTTGCCATGCATGGTCTTCTGTGCTGCCATGGCCCCTCCCATCTTCCCTATGTGGTCAGTTAGCTGCCCCTGACCCCCTCCCACCTTCCCTCCATGGTCTGTGTGTATGCCATCACAGTCTCAGTGTTGCTCTTCATGGTGTGTCTTGCTTCTAGTGCCCATCCTGCCTGACCTCCATGGCTATCTTGCTGCTCCTGCCCTGCCCCCTTGCCCCCAGCCCTCTGTTTACATGTGCAGACCCCTACTCCCTCCCTCCTGACTTGTCTGTTCCATTGTAATGCCCCTGATCCGTCCCTCCTGCCCTTTATGGTCTGTTATGCTGCAGCTTTCTCTCCTGTCTGTCCATTATGGTCAGCTAGCTACCATTGCCTCTTGCCCCTCTGTTCTCTGTTGTCCATGTGCATGGTCCTGTCCCCTCCCTCTTGCTTTCTATGGATTGTTGTGCTGCACTCCTGTCCCGCATGCCCTGTGTGGTGTATTGTGCTGCTGCAAACCCTGATGCCTGCCCTGCAGGGTCAGTTTGGTGCACCTCTCCATGTCCCTCCTGTCCTCTGTTATCTAAGTCCATGTCCCTACCCCATTTCCTTCCATGATCCAATGTACCATACTTGCGAACATTTTGAACTTGGTAAGAGGGAGATTTTGAAAAAAAACTGGGGTATTGATTTTCCCCTTTGAGTTACATTGAAAAAGAGGAGATTGTAGACAGGAGACAGATCAAATAAAGCCCATTTGAGCTTAAAAACATTGGACGTTTCCTGGCTGAATCGGGTCTGTTGGCATGTATGGTTGTACTACCATTGCCTCTTCCTTTTGCCCACAATGGTCCATTACATTGCCACAGCCTCTCTTGCAAGTCCTGTATTGTTGGTTTGTTGCCCCTGCCCCCCTTTCCACTGCCCTCCATAGTCTGTTGTGCTGCCATGGCCCTTCCCGCCTGCTCAGTGTGGTTAAATTGTTGCCTTTGCACCCTCCTACCTGCCTTCAATTTTCAGAGTCCGTGCCCCTGGCCTCTGCCTCTCAACAGTATCCTAATGAACAACTAGATTGCTAACATTCTATATTTATTACAAAAGTGTGGAACGCCTGACGTCATCTTGATGTAATCAAAACTGTAATACCTAGAGCATTTCCTTTAGAAGTTACATATATGAGAGGGTCTTATTGGCATCACAATTATGGTTAGTGCTCTAAAAGACTAAAATAAGGACATATTTTCTGAGTTTTCAAATAGCGACAAACCACTTTTAAATTATTTGTTATCTTTATGTTTTTTTATCCAGTTGACCACTTGATTAAATGTTGCACTTAGGGGAGAGGATGTGGTGTTACTTCCAGAACTGCAGACTTTGCAACTGGGGAACCAGGTTGGAGTTTCTGCTTCAGCTCGACATTCTGTGATTCTGGTCAAATCACTTAGTCTCCCCATGTCTACAACCAAAATGAATTTGTTCTTGTGTGATGTAACCAATGCTCATGTAAAGCACTCCAATACCTGACAAGTCTGCACTATATAACACTGCAAAAACACAAAATAATAAGTGTTTTGCACACTTCTGTCATTGGGCTATATTTGGGCTACATCTGGGTGATTTTGGGCTACATTTGGGCTCCTTTGTCTCCGGTGGCCATCTTGGGAGATTTATTTGTTTTGAAGTTTCCTAATTTCCTCATGTACTGCAGTCTCCTCAGTAGGAAATGCTTTCAGTTTTTTACTTTGATTCCATCATGAAGGTATTCAGATATGTCACACATTTGCCATAAATTCTGAATGTTAGCACTCTAGTTGCTCATTAGATCACTGTAGTAAAACTACTGTTCACCATGGAAGTCTGCTCCTGGTATTAAAAGTGCATGTTTCAGTCTGCATGTCAGAATTTTTTAATGAAATAGAAGAGGATTTGAGAAGTCACTCAAAATGTGCCCTAATTTTTATTTCTGCAGCACTAATCATACTTTTTATGGAAAAATGAACCCCCTCATTGTGTTCCTTTTTAAATTAAATTTTTGAAGAGTTACCAGTTTATTCCAATCAAGATGGCTTCAGGTGTGCCATACTTTTGTCATAATGAAGACAGCGCTCTAGTTGTTTTTAAGAACACTCTGGGACATTCTGTCATTGGGCTATACGTGGGCTACATCTGGGTGATATTTGGGCTACATTTGGACTCTTTTGTCTCTGGTGGCCATCTTGGCAGACTTATTCGTTATGAAGTTTCCTAATTTCCTCATTTACTGCAGTATCCTCAGTAGGAAATACTTTCAGTTTTTTACTTTGATTCCATCAAGAAGGCAATCAGATGTGTCACACATTTGCCATAAATTCAGAATGTTAGTACTATTTTTGCTCATTAGATCACTGTAGTAAAGCTACTGCTCACCAGGGAAAACTGCTGCTGGTATTGAAAGTGCATGTTTCAGTCTGCATGTCAGAATATTTTAATGAAATAGAAGAGGATTTGAGAAGTCACTCAAAATGTGCCCTAATTTTTCTTTCTGCAGCACTAATCATACTTTTTATGGAAAAATGAACCCCCTCATTTTGTTCCTTTTTAAATTAAATGTTTTAAGAGTTACCACTTTAATCCAAGCAAGATGGCTTCAGGTGTGCCATATGTTTATCATAAGTAGGACTGTTAGCGCTCTAGTTGTTCTTTGGAACACTCTGGGAAGCTGCAGTAGAACACAAAGGAATCAACTGACAGTCTCTGCCCTTGTTGGATGTACTGAGAATGTCAGACTTCATTCTCACATGACTGAGAAAGATAATGTGAATTTACAGAAAATAAGCTCTCAGTTTAGCTTATAGATCACCTTCCAAACCTCTGTGGGAAAAGCATGAGAAAATATTTTTCTCTCAATCATGATATCCCAGCAGAAGGCTTTTTCACATGGTGAAATCACCTTAGAACATACCACAATTCCTAAAATGAGTATGGTACCATCAACAAATGATTTATAATGTAACTAAAGTCTTAAAACCTTCTATTAACTGCAATGCTTTTTAATGAGGTGCTATCATGTATATTGGTCCCAAGATGGCTGCCAACACTTCTTGGATGAAGTGCTGACAGCCAATCAGATCTCAGGATGAGATGTGTGGTTAGGCTCCGCCCACATATATATATGATTTTACTTTTGATTTTCTCAGGAACTACTGAACAGATTGACACCAGACCTACAAAAGGCACTTCCCTGACCTGAGGACTACCTCTCTGCCAAATTTCAAGTAATTCTGTTCAGCCGTTCGGGCTGTACCTTGGACTAAAGGTCGCTATGGAAAATTGCATGGGGAAAATGCGTTTTGGGACCCCCCTTTTTTCTCAGCCCCCGCTTGACGAATCCCCCCGAGACTTTCAGGGTAGGAGCGGAGCGCCCCACCTATTTTGAAAATTTTGCGAGGATTCGTCAACCGGCGCCAAAGTTATTCCAAATAGAATGTTGCGGATTTCCTATGGAAACACGGTCCTAACTATAACTATCTACTGGCGACCGCCAGTAGATAATATGTATGTGTGTATATATATATATATATATATATATGTGTGTATATATTATCTACTGGCGGTCGCCAGTAGATAGTTATAGTCAGGACCGGGTTTCCATAGGAAATCTCAAAATTCTATTTTGAATAACTTTGGCGCCGATTGACGAATCCTCGAAACTTTTTCAAAACTAATGGGGCGCTCCGCTCCGCTCCTACCCTGAAAGTCTCGGGGTGATTCGTCAAGCGGGGGCCGAGAAAAAGGGGGGGTCCCAAAACGCGTTTTCCCCATGGATTTTTCCATAGGGACTTTAGTCGCAGCTACAGCCCGAACGGCTGAACAGAATTACGTGAAATTTGGCAGAGAGGTAGCCATAAGGTCCATGAAGTGCCTTTTGCAGGTTTGGTGTAAATCTGCTCAGTATTTCCAGAGAAAATAGCATTTAAATCAATATATATATCTGTACGCGCGCAGCGTGCGCGCTGGGTGCGCGCACCTTGCCGTGCGCGAGCGCAATTCTGATTGGTTGTTAGATCTTAGTAAACATTCGAATCGGTCGAAACCAGGAAGCGTCGGCCGACATTTTGTCTCTCGCACTCTGAGGGGGTGAAAAACAAATGTGGAGAACGTGAAAAGGGGGCAGGGTGGACAGTTCCTGACCCCTTAGCCGTGGTCAAAAAGGGCAAAAACATTTTTTATTTTTTTTTCGAAAAATCGCCGAGTGCGCGCACCTTGCGCGCACCACCCAAACGGAAAAAATTCTGCGAAGTTCGCGCAGCGTGCGCGCACTCCATGATTTTTCAAAAAAAAAAAAATGTATTTGGCCCTTGGGGGTGAAGCGCTCCGTGCCCAACGCGCGTGCACGGCACTAACTGAGAAAAGTGGGTGCGAGGTGCGCGAAGCGCACCGCGAGCCCACTGTGTGCGCACGGTGCGCGAAGCGCACCGTGTGCGCACGGCACGAACTGCGTAAAGTGGGCGCACGGTGCGCGAAGCACACCGTGTGCCCACCGCGCGCGCACGGTGCGTGATGCGCACCTTGCGCGCGCCGAGAAAAAGTTTCGTTTAAAAAAATATATTAATAAATACATAACTTAGCATTTAAAAAACCGTACAAATTCACTGAAAAAACCATAGGTTTCACACACGTTATAGTTAGGAATTAGCATTTAAAAAACCTTGCAAATTCACTTAAAAAACCATAGGTTTCACACATGTTATAGTTAGCTGGGCATTTCCCTCGTAAAAAAACAATGAAATTCCCCGTTATAGTTAGTGCAGGCAACTATAACTCACGCGACCGCAATCCGCTGCTGATGACGTCAGATATTACATCACTGATGACATATGTGTCTTTCTGAAAAAAAAAAAATGAAATATATGTATAGCTAAAGATGAATGGAAGAAGACATGGGTAAATAAGTGTCTAAATACAGTGATGTAATATCTGACGTCATCAGCAGCGGATTGCGGTCGCGTGAGTTATAGTTGCCTGCACTAACTATAACGGGGAATTTCATTGGTTTTTTACGAGGGAAATGCCCAGCTAACTATAACATGTGTGAAACCTATGGTTTTTTAAGTGAATATATATATATATATGTATATGTATATATATATAGGTATCTGTAAAACTGTAAAACGGGATGCAGAGAAGTTTGGGAAGTTTTGAAACATAGGATTGGCACAGTGCCATCCACACCAAACTAGAAAGGAACAAAACCTTTTGCCATTTTTACAGCATGTCTATAAGAATAGGATTAGCTAGTGCCAACCACGCCGAGATGTAAAATGACAAAAGCCTTGCACCATTCCAGGCACCCAGGCACAGTAGCTCAGCTTTGGATTGGTAAAATACCATCTAAGCAAACCTGGAATGCATAAAAGTAACTCCTAACATGTGTTTCTCTCTTATTAGAGCTTTTCAGAGAGGTATAGCCTTGTCCAGACATAAGGGAGCACCCAGCATGAGTCAAAACAATACATTTTCCGAATTAGAATACCAGATAAATTATGCAACAAAGTAAGCAGGGAACTCTGAGTAGTTCCGAAATTGAGGTGGGGAGCAGCTCCTATTTAGAGCATCCGACCACACCAGTGACACCTTCTAGCTTGGTGTGGATGGCACTGTGCCAATTGTATTCTTAAAAACCTTGCTAGAAAAACAGACACTTGAGGTGAACAGATTAAGAGTGTCCCTGATATTGGCTTTTTTTATCCTCAAATCACCAGAAGGAGTCTGCAATACTCAAAGAACTGCACCATCGAAATGTCCACTATGCGGTCCCTGCATTCGCCCAGGTACTGATACCATACCGGACCATCACCTTTATCGGTGCCCTGGTGTAATCATTGGAGTGGGTAATTGATACCCAACGAGTTGCACCAGTTTGAAAAGTCAGTCCATGTAACCGGGGAGAGACTCTTTTCCACGCCCTGATCAAATCGCCAGACCTTGACGGCCTCCTTGTCAAGACCACAGGAACTCCTCGGGATTTGGGTGATACTCAAATGGGTCCACCTCTCGATATCCCCAACTCTAAAACATAATGCACAGAGTATTGAGGCGATCAAGTGAGGGAAAGGGATTAGGGTAGGAACAGCCGGGAAAGGGAGACCTGTAAACAAAAAACACATTGCTCAATAGGTGTCTACATTTCTAACTACTCTCATATGTTTTCACTACTGAGACTTGTACCTGTAAGACAAGTTCTACC
The DNA here is from genome assembly GCF_964204655.1 of Triturus cristatus. Classification (NCBI taxonomy): domain Eukaryota; kingdom Metazoa; phylum Chordata; class Amphibia; order Caudata; family Salamandridae; genus Triturus; species Triturus cristatus. The sequence continues at coordinate 817,048,841 of NC_140593.1, read as the reverse complement.
TGCACGGTGTTTATCAAACTCTCTACCCAGGAACTATACTTTTCGCACTGGAGGAGGATACACCTATAATACGAAGCACACAGGTTAACCCCGCCTGCAATACACTTTCACTTCTATTAAACCACCTCCCCCACTCATACATATCCTTGTTGTCCAATTCCCATCAAAAGTAAAGTATGAGCAAGAAGAAAATAACGGAAGTGTCACCACACTGGTTTGTTTAGTTGCTAGGAGGAGGAAAGGCACAGTTCAGAATCCTTGCTCCCAGGAAATCCTACAAATTAGGAGTCAAAAACCTTTGGACGGAGATCAAAACAAATAACAGCCATTCACCAGTTCATGAGATTTTCCAGACCCATAACTGATGTAGGAAGAACAGAATAGCTCTTATGCTCTTTGGAAAGTGCTGCAAAATGAAAATAGCACAACCAGCATTTTCTCTATCAACACAGATTGCTGAAACTAAAAGTTTAAAGGCATTTTCAAAGCGCCCGCACACAGTACCTTTCTGGGCTGCTTCTAGGCGTGAGTCTTGTCCTATCCAGTGTAGTGCCCCAGACAAGCCGCCACTCAAGCCTGAGCAGCTCATGATCCCAACAGCCGTTGGAGCCTTTTCCCAGCCTCACACGAATGCTTCCTGAACGCTGAGGCGCCTCTCAGCATGAGAACGCTTCACTCTGCGCCCCCAGCCAAGAATCTGCAGACTCCGGTCTGCTTTCAACCACGAGTCGGCACAAAATCAGATAACGGCTCGCCCTGCGAGACCCAGCACGCTGCCGTGGTACACAGCGATCTGCTCCGATGTTCCAGGACGGACGAATTCCAAAACCGGCAACTGCAAGAATGCCTCCCACATCCAGAATTACACACGCCGTCTGACGTGCGAGGCTGTCTAAAGTACCAGAAGGCCCATCCTACTAAGGCCTTCTGGTATTTGTGGTTCACGGGCTATTACCTGGGAACAGTACGTATCGCTGGCGCGACGGGTCAGACCCTGACAGCCTTAGCCCAGTCTTCCACTTTCGGAGGTAGAGGATCCCTCCATTTCATACATATTTCTCCTCTGGCAATTAAAATCAGATAGAAGAGCAATCCTCTGTGTGGCCGCCTCAACGGCTTGCTATTTTCTCATCCCTTCAAATAGAACAAGCATTGTGTTCAGATTGATCTCCCTGCCAAAAATGCCTTTCAGGGCAAGTTCTATTTCTCCCCAGTAATCTGGGGCATTCAAAGAAGATGTGGACATCTTTAGCTTCTAAACAACCACACCTTACACACTTGGGGGAAGGTTGAGGAGCAAACTTTGTAACTTTAGATGGAGTCCAATACAGACGGTTGATGGTAAAAAAGTGATTCCTCTTCAGGTTATCTGGTTTGACAATAGAGTACAGGAGCCTCAGAGAATTATCCCAAACTGCTTTAATATCTCCCTCCTGAAAGGTTCCTCTCCAGACTAAGTAGGGAGGTGCTAGCTTCTTTTCCTCGGCCTCCAAAAACTTCTCATACCACCTTACAACCTCCTTACTCTTAGGTCTTATGTCTTGGAGAAGGAGCTCCAACTCCCAGTCACCCCCAATTTCCTTTTTTGAGGCCGCAAACGAGGAGGACAGTTGGATAAATTTAAATCTAGATGGGTCGTTTCCAGTCTTTGCTTTTAAGACTTCCCATGGATACACCCCCTCCGATGTCATCAAATCTATCCATGTTGTAATACCTGCCCTCCTGAGTGGTAGACTTAAGACATCTTTTAAGCATTTCGGGGTACCAGGGGAGCCCCAAACTGGAGCCAAATCTGAATAGTAACCCAGGTCCCAACTTCTCCTAACCTTATACCATAAATTCAGAGCAGATCTTAATACTTTTAATCAGACTTTCTTGAAGAACCTGGAGACACCTAACTTATAAAGGAATTCCTCCATGCTTCACTGCCTCACCATCTCCCCAAGGAGCTTCCCCGAAGTAGTGTCGTCAGATTTCGCCAGCAGCAGCCGAATGTTTGTAAATTGGAATGCTGCACAATACAAATTAAAGTCGGACAGGGCCAGCCCTCCTTTCTCAAGCCTACGTCGAAGTTTTTTCCAGGCCAACTTGGCGCCCTCATGAGCCCATATAAAGCTCACGACTTCCCCTGAATTCTGTTAATGCCTGATTTAGTGAACCAAGGGAAATGGCATTGAAGAGGTAGGTCAATTTGGGGAGGATGACCATTTTTATTAGATTGACATATCCAAAAATGGTTAACGGGAGATTCTTCCATCTAGCTAATAGGCAGTCTATGTCTTTAGTAATCATTTGCAGGTTAACCCCTTCGGTGCTCATGACGGAACGGTTCCGTCATGAGCCACGGTTGAGCTGTGCTCATGACGGAACCGTTCCGTCATGACCACGCCCGCGCAAGATTCCGTCAGCACAGCGGCGGAATTTGCGCAGCATGGAAGGGGTTAAGCTGCGGGATTTTATCTATCTCAACCACAATTGAAATTCCCAGATATCTGAAATTAGAGCTCACTTTCCCTCCCCAGTCTTTAACATTCCAGCACCTTACCTCAGTTTAAGAGGTATTTACTGAATAGCCAGAGAGGGCGCCAAATTCCACTAATAGATGTTCCACCCTTGGAATGGACATAATAGGATCGGCCGTATAGATTACTAGGTTATCATTGTAAAGTACGACCTTACTATCCCTGATGTTGTAGGTTGCAATATTTAGGAGCTGATCATCACCTAAGAGCCTTCATCAAAGAAAATTCAGCCACCTCAGCTCCTTTCTGGAAAGTTTTGGTTGATTCATCAAGAGGGGCAGAGATAAAGGGAGGTACTCAAAATGTTTTGTCCATTCAATTTTCCATGGAACCTTTACACAATACTACAGGAACTATAACTCGTGCCTTCGCCAGGCACTGCTCACTCATACCATGTTCTATAAATTTCATTGGTTTTTAGAGTTTCAAATCATACGCTTTAACTGACATTTTCACCAAACTATAATGTGAAACTTGAGAACTACCCAGAGTTCTTTGCTTCTTTTTTGCATTATATATATATATATATATATATATATATATATATATATATATATATGTGTGTGTGTATATATATATACATATATATATATATAATGCAAAAAAGAAGCAAAGAACTCTGGGTAGTTCTCACGTTTAGGTTTAAAGCAGCTCCTGTAAAGAGCACCCTCAACACCAGCGAAACTCCAGATCTGCTCAGCTCAAATGTCTGCTTTTCTATCAAAGTCGTTAAGCATAGGATTAGCACAATGCAATCCACGCCAAGATAGAAAGGGACAACGTTTTTGGCCATTTCTACAGCAAAGTCTTTAAGCATAGGACTAGTGCAGTGCTGTCCATGCCGAGCTGTAAAATGACAAAAGCCTTTTACCACTCCAGGAACAGTATTACAGCTTTGGATTGGTAAAATACCAACCAAGGCAACCTGAAATGAATAAAAGCAACCCCTGACACATGTTTTGCTCTCATTAGAGCTCTTCAGAGAGGTATAGCTTTTTCCAGACTCAAGGGAGCACACAGTATAAGTCAAAACTATACCCTTTCAGGCATAGAGTGACGCATAAATTATACAAAAAAGAAGCAGACTACTCTAGGAAGCTCTCAAGTTTAGGTGGTAAGCAGCTCCTGTAAAGAGCTCCCTCAACACCAGCGACTCTCTAGGTCTGCTCACCTCAAATGTCTGCTTTTCTATCAAAGTCTTTAAGCATAGGATTAGCACAGTGCGATCCACGCCAAGATAGAAAGACTTTGATAGAAAAGCAGACTGTATAACTTACCCGCACTAAGTGATTCTTGGTTCTAGTCATAAAAATTACAAAGTAACAACTTTTTATACAAACAATTGGTCTGGATTCAATCATTGAGTGTGTGACATCATTTCTTGCCTGAGTGTGTACAACACATGCTTAACACTACCCTCTGATAAGCCTAACTGATCAGCCCAGCTACCTCTACATTGAGAGTATGGTGCTATCTACATTTACCTCTGCCATACCTTTCGGTACTCCCTGGACTCTGTGCACACTATACCTCCTTCTGGTATAGTGCATACAGAGCCAGCTTCCTACATTGGTGGCAGCGGTGGGATCTACGACTTTGCATTTGTTGGACCACTTGGTCATGAACACATGACTACAATAAAAAAAATTGCCTTTAGTTTAACCCATTTTTTTAATTGACATTTTTTCAAAGTTTTTAAAAGTCTTGCTAGGGCCTTGGTAATTCCCTTTTAGCATTGGAAAAGTTTAAAGCTTACTATAGTTAAGGTTAAATGTATTCTAGAAGTTTTTGACCTCTGGTAAAAAGATCCAAGCTATTATTAAAATAATGACTGATGCACAGAATATGGTTGAGGAGCTCGACTTCGCCCCCTAACTCCATCTAGATATGAGAGAGTTAAGGTCTCTGTGCAAACTTAAAAAGATTTCTATAGGGTCCCATCCTTCCAAGTCTAAGCTCATGGAGCTCTTGGCAGAGTATGCTGAGGACCACCCTTCTGAGGGGGGAAGTTCTCCAACCTTCTCCATTAAATAGGTAGGATAGGGTCCCTGATACCCTGACTCCAAGTATAGTACTCACAGCACCTAGAACCCACACAGGTGGGTCAGGTCCTGGTGAGATCACCAAGGACCGCCTCAGTGAAGAGGACAGCCTTCTAGCAAGGTTGACCAAAAGATTAGACATAGAGTCCAGACTCCTGGCTCTATACAAAGAAATAGCACAAATGAGCTTACCTCCCACCAATGGTGGCAGCAATATCAATCCTACAGAAAAAGAGACTTCTTATGACCCTAAAATCCTCAAAGTGATTGTCCCCAAATATGAGGAAGGTAATGACATCACCAAGTGGTTCACAGCCTTTGAGAGGGCCTGTGGAATGAGGCAAGTGAAGAAGTCACACTGGGGAGCCTTACTTTGGGAACTTGTTAGAAGAAAGAAGACTCCGGAAGGTAAGTAACATTCTTTATTCTCTGGTTCTCTAGCACCAACTGACAAGCAGAGTCCAACATTCTAAGATGAGCTTCACTGTGAAGATTCTAAGGAGGGAGATACCAAAGGAAAGAGCAGAGGGGGGGGGGGGGGACAGGCACAGCTTGACAACTGTACGATGATTTTGTCTGATTCTTCATTAAGTGCTTTCCTTCGCTGATGGGCACAGCTTATCTACACATATGCAACCTTGAATTTGTTCTTTGTACTCCTTTGTAATAGCCCTAGTTGTCATAAATTTCAAGAGAGTTCTTCACTTTTGTATTTCTTTTATCCTATTTTCTCCACAGTTCATGTTTCCTTATATCTTCACTGTAATCATGTGTTTTTTACTCATTTCTCATACTTACCTTGTAAACTCTTCTCTCTCTTACCTCAATTTTTCTTCTTCTGTGTTTTCTTATCATGGCTTCTGTTGCAATGTCTCAACCTCCTTCTTTCCTTAATTAGGAAGGTAAGCCAATTATACCTTGGAAGAAATGGGTAAATCTTTTTGAGTCATATTTAATAGCTATAGGAGGTGACACATTCTCTAATGTACGTAAGCAACATATTCTTTTGCATAATTTAGGCAAACATGCAAGAGAAATTTATGATGATTTACCTGAACTTACTGAGGAAAATCAAAGTTCTACTGAAGATGCTATGGATGATACTCAACAAGATGTTTATCACAACACACTTAAAAAATTGGAAATGCAATTTGGGGAAAAACTTAATGTAGTTCTTGTACGTCACAAATTATTTTCCAGAACACAAGGGAAAAATGAGAAAGTTGTTAATTACATAGCAGTTTTAAGAGGTTTAGCTGCCACATGTGATTTTGGCGCCTTAACAGAGTCCCTAATTAGAGACCAGTTGGTGCGTTGTACCCCTGATAAAAAGATACAGGAGAAATTATTGTATGATGCACCCGATCTCAAACAGGCCATAGACATTGCAAAAAGTATTGATCATACTGCTTTCTGTATGAGCGAAATGAGAGAAAATCTTGAAGTAAAACAAGTAGTGGAAAATAATGTGTATAGAGTTTCTGGAAATGATGACAAAAGCAAACTGGTCGTTGTAGAAAGTCATAATTAAAACGTGGAATCTGCTAAATTGAAATGTTATAGGTGTGGCAATGCTAATAACATCCGATGCCCTGCCAGAGGTGTGATCTGTAGGAAATGTAATCAAATAGGGCATTTTTTGAAACTTTGCAAAGACATAAAGAGCAAGGTGACACATTTAATCAATTGTGAGGAAAATCCCAGTGAGGATATAATTTTTCATATTGCAGATAATTTAGGTGTTTACAAAAGCAATTATCCCACTTGTGATATATTGTTGGATGAGGTTTATTTTCCAGTTTTTGCTGATTCTTGCTCTCCATTTACTTTGATTAACGAAAAGTATTTTTTTGAAAAGTATAAGGACAAGAATTACAATTTTTTACCACCGGACGTAAACCCTGGTGGCTATAACAATGATCCAATACCATTAGTCGGAATGCTAGTTATGCAAATAGGTTTAAAAAATAGATCTACTGTGGGGAACGTGTACATAACAAAAAGTGGTTCAAATTTGTTAGGGTGGACACACCAAAAGGATCTTGGGATCAATTTGGATCCCAATGCCCCTGAACCAGTCTATCTTGTTGATGAGTCCATAACATAATATGACATTTGCGAAAAATGTCCTGAAGTTTTCTCCAACAAGTTGGGGTTACTTAAAGGCTACCTCCATAAGATTAAACTCAAAGATCCTATCAAACCTGTTATTCATAAGGCTATATCTGTCCCATTACTTGTACGCACCCCTTTGAAAGAAGAGTTGGATAAATTGAAAACTAATGGAATTATTGAAAGAATTGAGAGTTCAGAGTGGCTTTCCCCCATTGTTATAGCATCCAAAGAAGGGGGGAAGAGCATCAGGTTGTGTGTCGATTTAAGAGACCTTAACGCTAACATTTGGGTTGCTAGACATCCCCTCCCTAACATCAATGAGATGCTTGGCGTAATCCGAGGTGCAAAGTACTTCAGCGCAGTATAAAAGAGGAGAATCGTCGGCAAAATGTTAGAAGAAAGAAGACTCCGAAAGGTAAGTAACGTTCTTTATTTTCTGGTTCTCTAGCACCAACTGACAAGCAGAGTCCAACATTCTAAGATGACCTTTACTGTGAAGATTCTAAGGAGGGAGATACCAAAGGGAAGAGCAGAGGGGGGGAGGATGGAAGAGGGAAAGCAATGTTGGGATCAAGCTAATTAAAACTATATTACAACAGAACTGTTCTCTGGTAACTGCCAGAGATAGACTTCTGAGCCTCACTCGGCCAGATGCTGAGTCCTATGACCTCATGAAGGTCACCCTGATTGAGGGCTTTGGACTCATAACTGAGGAGTATAGGATTAGATTCAGGGGGCTCACAAACCCCCAGCCAATCCTGGGTTGTAACCATGAACGACTCAGTAAAAACACTAGATGGTTAACTGGAAGTGATGTGCAGGACTATGTTGGGCTTTACAATCTGTTGATGAAAGAACACAAGTTAAGTAATTACACAAATTAAAAGTTGCATCAGTATCTGGTGGACCGAGGTCTAATTTCTCCCAAAGAATTGGGAAAGAAGGCAGACCATTGGATCAAGACTAGGGTGACCAAAACTTTCACTGGGGCTGACCAAAAGAAAGGGGTTACAAAACCTCCCGAGGGAAAGGGGGCTGACCCCCCCCCCAAAGAAAATACCCAAGAGTCTTCTAAAGGCCCCAAAACTCCTGTTCGGGAGGGTGGGTCCCAGAAGTCTTTTTCCAGCCCACTGGTGAGTATAAGGGTAAAAATGTTGATCTCCTAAAGGCCTGGTGTTACACCTGTAAGAGTGTTGGACACCAAACTGGAGATTCTACCTGTCCCAACAAAAATGCCCCTAGTCCACACTAGTTAGCACTGGTGTGACAAATCTCCAGATGCGATCAGCAGTGTGCTCAATGCAAATCAGGGTCTACACTGGAGCAGTTCCAGTTTCTAAAAGAAAGGGAGAGTTGCCTACTTTAGATCTCTGGTTCCCTAATTTAAAAAAGTACTTGCAATACCCCTTAGTGAATGGGACTAGGATAGAAGCCCTGAGGGATGCAGACGCACTGGTTAACCCAGGACAATACCTGACTGGAAAAACCTATCCAGTCACCAACGCTGACAGTGTCACACTAGACCATTCCATGGCTATGGTGACATTAGACTGAGGGAGGGGGGTTACTGGCCTGAAACAGGTAGGTAGTGGTCTCTCCAAAACTTCCAGCTTCCTGCTTCGAAATGACCTAGAGCCCTCAGCAAGGGCTGAGGTACAATTGAAAACCCATGCAGCTATGCTGCAAATCCCTGATATAGAGTGTGAGGAAAAGAGCGCAAACTTGAACACAGGGTGAACAAGAAGTGTTCGAGCCTAAAAGGATGGCCCAACCTTCCAAGACGAAAGGCAGGAAGACTGGGGGAGCAGCTTCTAAATAACAAAAAGCTCAGGACTCCTCACCTCAGGGAGAGGACTTGTCAGCCCCAGAGGGAACTGAGCCTATGTAACTTGGACCTTACCAGGTTGAGCTCCTGGGCCTAGGGGGACAGTCTAGTGAACAGCTGTGCCTTGGACAGCAGTTGTGTCCTACTCTTGAGAGCATGCGATAACAAGCTGCTGCACAAGAGAAGGGAGATGCCAGTGGCTCCCACAAGACCTTAAACCTGGTGCCACTAGAAGAGTGGTAGTGCATCTGCTGTACAGAGAGTTCTTACTTACATTGGTCCATGACATCCCCCTAGTTGGGCACCTGGGTCAGACTAAAACTTGGGAAAGGCTTGTGAGCCATTTCTACTGGCCCCAGATGTCTGAAAAAGTGAAGGTGTTTGTCAGCTCCTGCTTCACCTGTCAGGCCAGTGGCAAAACAGGTGGGGACCCAAAGGCCCCCTTAATTCAACTATCAGTGGTTGGGGTCCCCTTTGGAAGGGTTGGTGTGGACATAGGGGGTCCACTTGAGCCACCAGAGTATCAGGAAACCAATACATACTGATAGTAGTTTATCATGATACCAGGTATCCTAAGGCAATTCTCCTTAGGTCTACTACAGCCCCTGCAGCAGCCAAAGCCCTCATTGGTATCTTTACCAGGGTAGTGTTTCCTAAGAAGGTGGTGTCAGACAGAGGTACCAATTTAATGTCTGCATACCTGAATCACATGTAGGATGAGCGTGGAGTGAACTACAAATTCACTACACCTTACCACCCACAAACCAATGGCCTTGTTGAGAGACTTAACAAGACATTGAAAGGCATTATCATGGACTCCCTGAAAAACTCAGAAGGAGATGGGATGTCCTTCTGCCATGCCTGCTTTTTGCTTACAGGGAAGTGCCACAGAAGGGAGTAGGGTTTTCCCCCATTGAACATCTGCTTGGCCATCCGGTGAGTGGACCACTGGCTCTTGGAAAAGTAGGATGGGAGAGTCCTCTCCATTAACCTAAACCAGATGTGGTGGGCTTTACTAAAACCTGGGAAGTTTGGTAGCAAACTTCTCAGCACATTAAACCCACACTGATGCCAATGTGGGATTTAATGTAAAATGCTCTCAGAGGGCATCTTAGAGATACCCCCTGAACAACGACCAGCCCTGGTGTGGTTCCTGAATGGCTACCCGTCGTTTGCTACCACCAGACAGATTTCTGGACCCTTGGAAAGAGAGCCTCCACTCTCTGGGTCCAGAAACAAAGCCCATCCTGGGCAGAGGTGTCATGCTCCTCCCCCAGGATGGGCTGGGTCCATGAAGGGAAAGCTTTAAAGGCCTGCTGCCTTTGCAAGCTGCCCTTGCCTTTTGCTGGCCCTAGAAACTAGCTCACACCGGTTCTGTCCCCCACTTTGGGCAGGAGAATCAGGGGGAAAACCAAGCTAGGAAGAGAGGTTTGACCACCTTTGCCAACCTGTGGAAATATGGATTTTTCTGATCAGTTTTGTCCCCTATCTTGGACCCCAACGGTTTCATGTATAAATCACAAGTACATGTATGTTCCCTCCAGTTCCAGTTATGAAGACGCAAACTCATGTGCGTCCACCGTCAACATGTCCTCTTTCAGATCCGCCATGAATAGGCTGGATATTCCATTCCTAAGTATGAAAGGCCACCGGCTTTATATGGTTCACTTATGCCATTCTACAGTCCAGGCAAGTAGGCCCTGATTCTGTCATCAAGCTTTTCTTGCTTTCTACCTCTGAAACTCCAGTCTGAGCCTGCATCTGTGACCATGAACTTTGTCTCATTCCCTGCGCGGCTCACGATGCCTGACATCAGCCTGTTGCCTGCCAAGAAACTGTATTTCACCTTCGAAATTATCTGCTCCGCTCCCTGCCCAATGCATTCCTGTCTAGTAGTTTAAGTAAACATTCTTCCAGCTACCGAGCAAAGGCCCGGCTTCTCTGTCTTTATGCAAGTAATTCATAGCCTTATTATTATGGAAGACTTCTGCCCTCGCATCTAGTGTAGACACTTAGACGCTTGTACACGCACTAACAGTCAGTATAGTCAGTATAGAATAAGATTCTACTCTAAGAGACCTCTCTTTTGGATAACATAGTTCTTTAAACATAGGATGTTAGATATGATTTGGGATTAGGTTGACTTGACCCTCCAGACATCTGTCGCCACATGTAGAGCTAAATGTCAAGTCCCCTTCACCCCCTAGCTGCACGTCAATCACACGTCATGCTGCTGCGCGCGCATTTCTGCCAAGTATTTCTGCTGACATTGCGAAATTCTTTCATGGAACCACCCTATTATGACATCACACCTGATGACGTTCTTTAGTCACACCCAGTTACACCTACTTTTGCTACGTATGTATGTTTTATCTACACTATCAATTGTTACGCCTCTTGCATTTGCTTCACTGTAATGCCTATTGTATAAAAGTGATTAATTATCAATAATGTATGTACTTCACTTCCTGAACCTTCGTGGTGATGGAACTTGGAGCAACCGATTCGAATCGTCCATTGGAATAAAGCCCATTCCGAACCTCTAATACCACGGATTCTGCCTCTTATTTATTGAGCTATTTTTATTATGTTTCTGTATCAAATTAAGTCCCGGTAATTAAATTATTTACCACATGAATGGCGCCCGAACAGGGACACTTTCTCATCTCACGCGCCGGCGGTGCGTTGCAGGCCCGGTCTCCTGCCACAGCTGGACGGACAACAACGCGTACCAGCAGGATTTCCTGTATCTCCCTCCGGTTAAGCGGGGGCGACTGAGGCTGCGATCAACACCCAGACGAGGCGGTGAGAAGTGCGAAGTATCCCGACCAGAGCCTAGCTGAGAGAGCAAGATCCGAGGTATACAGAGGCCCACCAGGTTTCCGAAGCTCAGAAGTGTCCGAAGTTGTCGAGTCGAGTCCAGTCCGGTCCAGTTCAGTTCAGTTCCGTTCCGAGGCCTTCCGTTCCGAGCTACCCGGTGAGTACCATTACTGGGGAGGCGTTCTGACGTGCACATAGGTTGTGCCGGTCAAGACGGGTTTGGGTACACAAATCCGGTCTGCACTGTTTTAGCAGTGTATCTGTACTGTTTAGCAGTATATCTAGTATATCAAGTATATAAATTCAGAATAATTCAGTTAATGCCGAGTATTATGTTTAGTGATTAAGTTTCCTTAGATCGTCATCATCATCGTTGCTCAGTTAAATGTTAAATGTTAAATGTTTTTTAATACGTTCTGCATATTGTGGTGTGAATGACTGTTCATTATCGTGTTTATTGTATTAAGTTTGTTCAAGATCAAGTATCAGACCAGTTCTCAATATGCCGCTCTTTTCGAAATTAAGACAGTTCACAACTAGAAAAGGGGTACTCGAAGAAGCTGTTCCTATTCCTCCTAGGGACACTCCAGGGTACTTCATGTATCATAAGCACGGCTTAGACGCTATACTATTTCTTGATTTGTGGGTAGACTACACCAAGGAATTACCAGAAAGTCAGAGGTGGCCCGCAGCTGGGACCTGGGATGCAGAGTGCATCATGAAAGTAGAGGAAGAGTTATGGAAAAGGAAAGCCAGATAGTCACAGAAAGACGCCGTTGAGTTATGGCGCAAAGAATCTCATAGACGTACAGAAAAAGCACTCCGACAGGAAGAGAAAAATAAAGAGAATTCAAATAAAGTCCGAGAAAATCTATTAATTGAAGAAGGTACACGAGTGAAATCAGAACAAGTAGACAGACAAAGAAATGCCCTTATGAAGGGTATGTATCCCCTTCTGGCCGAGGGATTACCTAAGGCTACTCCGGGGATACCAAAAGACTTGCCACCCCCATTATTTCCAATAAAAGTACATCCTAAGGGGCATCCTAGAACCGCAGAAGATGTTTTTCTTTCCTCATATTTAAATGACGCAGCTCCCGAGTATGCTAACCCCGCCCCACATAGACCGTCGGCCGGGGAGGTTCAACGCCAAGATCCTGTATCTGTATCTCTACAACAACAAATCCTGACACAAGTTCCGGCAAGCACACCTGTTTCCACATCTGTTCCTACAGCTACTTCTATAGCTGTGTCCACACCTATAGTTGCTGTATCGCGTTCTACGAATCCTTTCACGCCCGATACCCCAGACGGGGCTACGGGAGGTGCTACCAACATTTTTTCTACGCCACCCAGAGTAAATAAACTTACCTTTCAAGAGTCAGCACATCCACGTACCCCCAAACTCATAAATGCCCGCACGCTTAAGGAACTTCTTATAGATTGTAGATATGACCCTGTGCCCGGCAAAGAGGACGAAATGATCATGGCATCATTACGTATCAGACGAGCCGCGGTGTATTTAGGGAAGCTACCAGGAATGACTATGCATCTAGATAATATATATCATTTTGTCCAAACAGGGCGAGATTCTGAATGTATTAACAGAGCTATGGAATACCAGAAAGTGGAGATACAGGGGGAACTGTTACGTTTCCTCATAAATTGTGTGATCAGAAATCAAGACCGACCGGGGGTAGACCCGGAAACAATGGAAACTCTTACCAGATGGAGCCAGAATATATCAGAAGGGAGACATGATAGGCAAAAATGTATAATAGCCATGTGCAGAAAGATCCGTAAAGAAATAGAACGCCTACACGAAGAGAGATTAGCGGTAGACCAGTTTGAACAAAACGAGGAGGAGGAAGGATCAGGACTGTCCACAGGACAGTCAGAAACCATAGCCTATGTAGGTAGAGGAAGATCTTGTAATAGTACTAGATGTTTTACTGACCCGATACGTCCGATATGTCCAGATAATAACAGGAATTTCCAAACACCTATAATAAATATGAGGTCCCCCGAGCATTCGTTCCAAGCCGCTGACAAATTACTGCGAGAACGAAGGGGTTATCATTTACTCGATTCTATGGATGAACAAGAATTAGCCAGGTCAGCCGTTCATTGGGTTGACAGTCCCGGAAAATATGGTGATGATACAGTAGCACACACATTTTTGAACCTCACCCCAGATGAACAGCGTTTAGCTGGGATTTATATGATTCAACAACTTCTTATACTATATAAAAGCCAACATTCAGATCCTGGTCCCTTACCTGATATATTGACTGAATTACTCACGAATAGATGGAGAGGTTCAGGTACTAAGCTAATTAAAGAAATACTAGAATCAAGAAAGCAGTACATTCTTTTTGTATGCCCAGAACATGTCTTACTGCCCATCAAGGAAAGACCGATGTATTACATGGACAGACAGAATCCTTTACGAGAAGTACACCCAATAAAGGGCGAGGACAATCAGTTTAAACGTGTATTTGTATATACGCCCATATCGAAAATAGAATTGTTAGAAATGAAGAAAGTGGTACCCAGTCATGACAAAGACCCAGCGGGTTTCCACCGAGAAATTAAAGACATGTTACTCATGGGAGAGTATACCTATCCCGACATTATGACAATATTAAAGGTATTAATGCCTGCTGGCATTTATGAAAAACTCAAGGAAAAAGAGTGGGAGGTGGGAGACCAAAAGATAGACTGGACAGCATTAGAAAATGAAGAAAAGGCCCGAGGTCCAGGTTCGGGGCTTGGGGACAAAACTAAAGCACTACCAGGTTTACTAGTACAGGTACTGCCACGTTTATTAACTACGAAAAAGGAAGACTGGGGTACAATCTCAGCCTGTAAACAAAAGCAAGATGAAGACACTAGTGATTTCTATGCCCGATTTGAAAAATGTTTTGGTATAAATAGTGGCATAAAAGCAAGTAGCGAATCATACCCACATCTGTTTGTGACAAAATTAGTTGAAAATTCCTTGCCCCAAGTGAAGAATAGAGTATTAAAATTCGAGAGTACCTGGCAAGGTAATACCCCATCACAAATGTTACAAATGTTACAGTACCATTACAATAGAATTAGAGAGGAACAAGAACATGAACAAAGACGCCTGAAAGACACGAAAATGAAAATGCTAGTCTCTCAGACAGTTCCAGCTGAAGGACATAAAAAGGGTACGACACATTCCGGTGAGTCAGCAGGACCTGTAAAAGGGACATGCAACTATTGTAAACAGCCAGGACATTACATACACGATTGCCCAGTCCTGAAGCGTAATATCGCCACAGGTAAAACACAGGAAAGACCACGGCCACCTAGACAGGATCAGAATGAACAAGGAGCCCCGCAGCATGCACAGTCCATGCCAGCTCCACAACAGTCTATACAGTTTGTGCCAGCTGCACCAGCGCTGCCGGTTGCTGCCACACAAACCACGACACGACAGCTGTACCAGACCGCACAGTATGACTATCCTGATTATCAACGATATGCATGAACCAGCCTAGAGAGGGAAGTTGACTTACCCCTTATCGAGGTCCCTGTAGACCAAGAAGGACCTTATGTACATAGTGAATTATTAGGCCAAGATAGAAAATTTTTACTTGATACAGGGGCAAGTCGAACAACAATAAAACACAGTGAAGTTCCAGGGGCACCCCTCTCAGGCTCACAGAATATTTCCCTTGGTTTTTCAGGAAAACCTATTGTTAATGAAGTATCACAGCCTCTTCCACTTACGATAGGACCTTTGACCAGAACTACAGATTTATTGCTTACTAAATCATGTCCAGAAAACTTGTTAGGTATAAAAACACTAAAAGCTCTAGGAGCTATAATATGTTGTTCTCCGGAAGGAGTAAGATTGTTTTTACGTGATTTCAAAGGTCACTATGTGTCTCGAGACATGGATCCCCGACTGCAGACTTTACCTACACATTTATGGGCACAAGGCCCTACTGATGTTGGTTGCATGAATATTACACCATATCGAGTTACACTAAGGGCAGGAGTGGTATTACCACGAATGCGACAATACAAGTTACCACCAGATGCTGTAGTGGCTTTACTACAAATCATTGACGAGCTCATTGCCCAAGGAGTGGTTGTGGAAACAGACTCCAATGTATGTAATTCCCCGATAATTCCGATTCTTAAACGAACAGATCCAAAGGCCCCGCCAGTATATCGATTGGTTATTGATCTGCGCGAATTGAACAAATGCATTGTGCCACAATTCCCTGTGGTCCCAGATATCTCGTCATTACTGACAGCTATTGATTCTGAAGCAACATTCTTTACTGTAATTGATCTCAAGAATGCCTTTTTCAGCGTCCCAATAGATCCGGAAAGCCAATACTTGTTCGGATTTAGTTTAAATGGACGTAGCTTTAAATTCACACGCGCACCTCAAGGATTTACAGAAAGCCCCAGCATCTATAGCCAAGCACTGAAACGAGAACTCGACAGTATCCACATGCCAGTAAACACTGCCCTGCTTCAATATGTCGATGATCTGCTGATCACCGCTAGAAGCGAACCTGAATGTGAGAAAGCATCACTGACAGTTTTACAATTTCTAGCCGAAAAAGGGCACAAGGTGTCCCCTTCTAAGCTGCAATTCTGTGTCCAGCGAGTTGTTTATCTTGGACACTCGCTGTCCAAGGAGGGAAGGCAGCTTACACCCGACCGCATTCAGTTAATAGCTAACATGCCAATACCCAAGACACAAAAGGAGGTGCGGGCTTTTATAGGCCTCACTTCATATTGTAGGCAGTGGATCCCTCAGTATGCATTTCTAGCAAAACCACTCATTCAATTGACAACACAGGAGGCAGCCACATCGACTGTTCTCCCTTGGACTCAGGAACATGCACAAGCTTTTGAAAGCCTAAAGAAAGCCTTATGCCAAGCACCGGTTTTAGCAACACCATGTTACAATAAACAGTTTACACTCTTTGTTACAGAACGCGAAGGTACTGCCTTGTCAGTACTCACACAGGAACAGGCAGGATCCCACAAACCATGTGCTTATTTTTCTAGTACATTAGATCCCGTAGCTCAGGCTTTGCCTGCATGCCTGAAATCAGTGGCAGCAACAGCTTTAGCAATCAGACAAAGCGATGCCATAGTGTTAGGACATCCATTGACAGTTCAAGTACCACATGCAGTAGAGGTTCTTGTGAATCGAACGCAAACACAACATTTGACTATAGCGCGACTTACAGGGTATGAATTAACATTGTTTCAGCCACATATAGAAATCAGACGTTGTAACACATTGAATCCTGCCACACTTTTACCCGTAATCGGAACAGACCCACTAGCTCATGATTGTATTGATGTTATTACAATCACAACGAAACCCAGACAAGACTTGACAGACGTCCCATTGTCAGACCCAGACTTAACGTTGTATGTAGATGGTTCATGTATGAGAACAAGTACAGGAGAGTTAGTGGCCGCTTACGCAGTCACAACAGACACTGAAATCATTGAAACAGACTGCATAAATACCTTGTCCGCTCAAGCAGCAGAGCTCGTCGCTCTGACACAAGCCTGTATTCAAGCCACAAATAAAAGAGTCAACATATACACTGATTCACGTTATGCATTCGGAGTTGTACATGACTTCGGCGTGCTGTGGCGAGAGAGAGGTTATTTAACTTCTCACGGTGCCCACATTCAGCACGGACCCCTCATTCATGCCTTATTAGATGCAATACATCTACCCACTGCAATATCAATTATGAAATGTAAAGCTCATACGAAAGTTACTGATATCATTTCTCAAGGCAATGATCTAGCTGACAGAACAGCTAAACAGACTGCTCAAACTCAAACATCCGACATGACAAAGACAATAGTCCCGACGCCAACACATTGTATGACGGTTAAGGATCCCACTCTTGATGTAATTGACATACAGACACATGCTACTCCAGACGAAATAAAGAAATGGACTGAATTAGGAGGGATCCAAACGGATCAAGGATGGATGACGAAGGAAAAATCTGTGTGGTTCCTTCCTGATTCAATGGTCCAAGTTATAATTAACACTATACATAGTCCAGCGCATCTAGGAGAAAAAGCTATGCTAGACAGCATTCAACACATTTGGTTCAACAAACATTTACGAGCAGCAGCCAAACAAAAAGTTCGTACCTGTATGATCTGTTGTCAGTTCAACCCAGGAAAAAGCATTCCCGTAGAACAGGGTGGATTTCAGCCTCCTGATCACCCTTTTGAAGTCCTCCAGATGGATTATATCCAGATGGAACGATGTCGAGGATTCAAATATGTTCTCGTAGTTGTCTGTGCTCTTTCCCGTTGGACAGAGGCATACCCGGTTTCAGATTACACTGCCCCGACTACTGCCAAACAGTTAGTTCGAGAATTCTTCCCACGATACGGTTTACCACGTGTTGTCTACTCAGATAACGGCCAGCCGTTCTCATCCGAACTAATGAAACACGTTTCACTTTTGTTAGGTTATCAGTGGAAGTTTCACTGTGTCCGACACCCCGAGGCAGCAGGTCTCGTGGAAAGACATAATCAGACCCTGAAAATCAGATTGTCCAAAATATGCAGAGAGAAAGGTGTCGACTGGGTAGTAGCGTTACCAGTTGCACTCTTTTACATGAGAATGGTAGCACACTCTCGAACAGGGCTATCCCCGTATGAGGTGATCTTTGGCAGACCACCAAATATGTGGGGGACGCCTATACCACGTAAAATAACTGATATTGACTGTAATATGCTGACAGATTATTTGGCTTCCTTGATGTCTGCACTACAATCTTGTCGTTCACAGGTAGCTGCAGCTTTTCCTGACAACACTGAGGTGAAACCCCATGACGTAGTTCCGGGGGACCTGGTCTTGGTGAGGAACTTTGATCGAAAGACTCAGCTGGATCCTAGGTGGAGGTCGCCGCAACTGGTCTTGCTCACCACAAGGACAGCCGTGAAGATCGAAGGCAGGAAAGGCTGGGTACATTCAAGTCATATCAAGAAATTTCATGGACTACCATCGGATGTAAATACCACACCTCGTGTGTCTTCACCCATTGACTCAAAACTTCCTTTGGTTGAATCTAGTAATCACGAACAATATAAACTAAAACTCAGGTCTAACCAGTCAGGCAATTTGATTGTTTAAGTCCTCTCCAAGGTGAAGCGGTTGAATTTGTCTCTGACATGTATCCCTTAGACCTGAATAGAGAAAACACCCGAAAAATGCTGAAACGACATGCGTACTGTAAATCACTGCATAGTCATTGCACAGTGACGTTATTAATTTTGTTTTTCTTAAGTCTTTTAATAATTACTGCAAGTATATTGTTGCACATATATTATCCTATTTCTAGACATGTTTATAATGTTACTGCTGAACATTCTTTTAGTGAATTACCTCCGCTTGAGTTGTCTTATAGATTTGCGCTGCGCAATAATACGTTTATTAGTATGTTACATCATTCCCATCAGGTTAGCAATGCTACAAATTGTTGGATATGTGGCCGACTCCCTCCCTATCAGAATTATAAAGGAATTCTACCTCTTTTTCCATACCCATTCACACACAACGGCTCCTGTGGAGCATGGTTTAGTTTAATTAATTCCCTAGATTCGAATTCTGCAGTTTATCAAGATAACTGGGTATGGGGAAATTTAAACTTAGTTTTACTTAAAGTCTGCTACCCTAACAAGGAGGGACTTCCCAAGAGAACAGGAACTGATCTAGAAAATGAAGTTTATGGATTAGGTAATTTTACGCCTAATCTTATGATCATAAATATCGAATCCGAAGCTACTCCAATTTTGCCCGCCATGTCAGTATTTCCAGTAAAAGGTGAATTATGTGTAAGAAAGAATGGTTCCATACATATGGGCCATAGTAGATGCACCACTGTAATAGAATTCAGTGATCAAGGCAAGTCGACATTTAGAGCTTCCCGCCATTCCTATTTTATATGTGGTCAGACGGCATATGTACGTTTGCCTCTAGATTGGGATGGTACCTGCTACATTGGATTCCTTTTGCCACCTGTTTTCCTAGCTCCTCCCGATTATCACAGAAATACTCATTTAGTACACAATAGAGAAAGGAGAGATCTCCCAATAGTCGATTACACTGAAACAGCATGGGAAAAATACACAGATTTCAATAAAGGTCTCTTTCCCTATATAGGTACCGTTACTAATAGTAAGTTGATACGTAGATTAACTAGAACCCTTGAAGCAGTAGTGAACGAAACTATTTCCGCCTTAGGCAATTTAACAGAAGAACAGTCTGCTATGCGGATTGTTGTGCTTCAAAATCGTCTTGTCCTTGACGTCATCCTGGCCGATAGGGGCGGAGCTTGTAGGGTCATCGGATCAAGTTGTTGCATTTTCATACCAGAAAATTCGCCATCTGTATATAAAGCCATAACTCGCCTTCATAAGATTGTAAGCCAGATACACCAGAATCCAGGCACCTGGACTTGGTCCGGTTGGTTTTGGAGTGTATTATCTACCTTTGGATGGAAGGTCCTATCCTTCCTAGGTATTGGCTTTCTCATACTATTCAGTTGCTGTCTATGCCTACAATGTGGACCAGCGATTTGTGGTCTGTGTGCCACATCGTGTATTCCATCACCAAGATTTCGTTCGTCCCAGAAGAAAAAAGAAGAACAAATGATGCTATATGAACAGATCAATGGATTGATGAAGATTGATATCTCTTGACGGGCAAGTAGGGGACAAGGAGGGAATGTGGAAATATGGATTTTTCTGATCAGTTATGTCCCCTATCTTGGACCCCAACGGTTTCATGTATAAATCACAAGTACATGTATGTTCCCTCCAGTTCCAGTTATGAAGACGCAAACTCATGTGCGTCCACCGTCAACATGTCCTCTTTCAGATCCGCCATGAATAGGCTGGATATTCCATTCCTAAGTATGAAAGGCCACCGGCTTTATATGGTTCACTTATGCCATTCTACAGTCCAGGCAAGTAGGCCCTGATTCTGTCATCAAGCTTTTCTTGCTTTCTACCTCTGAAACTCCAGTCTGAGCCTGCATCTGTGACCATGAACTTTGTCTCATTCCCTGCGCGGCTCACGATGCCTGACATCAGCCTGTTGCCTGCCAAGAAACTGTATTTCACCTTCGAAATTATCTGCTCCGCTCCCTGCCCAATGCATTCCTGTCTAGTAGTTTAAGTAAACATTCTTCCAGCTACCGAGCAAAGGCCCGGCTTCTCTGTCTTTATGCAAGTAATTCATAGCCTTATTATTATGGAAGACTTCTGCCCTCGCATCTAGTGTAGACACTTAGACGCTTGTACACGCACTAACAGTCAGTATAGTCAGTATAGAATAAGATTCTACTCTAAGAGACCTCTCTTTTGGATAACATAGTTCTTTAAACATAGGATGTTAGATATGATTTGGGATTAGGTTGACTTGACCCTCCAGACATCTGTCGCCACATGTAGAGCTAAATGTCAAGTCCCCTTCACCCCCTAGCTGCACGTCAATCACACGTCATGCTGCTGCGCGCGCATTTCTGCCAAGTATTTCTGCTGACATTGCGAAATTCTTTCATGGAACCACCCTATTATGACATCACACCTGATGACGTTCTTTAGTCACACCCAGTTACACCTACTTTTGCTACGTATGTATGTTTTATCTACACTATCAATTGTTACGCCTCTTGCATTTGCTTCACTGTAATGCCTATTGTATAAAAGTGATTAATTATCAATAATGTATGTACTTCACTTCCTGAACCTTCGTGGTGATGGAACTTGGAGCAACCGATTCGAATCGTCCATTGGAATAAAGCCCATTCCGAACCTCTAATACCACGGATTCTGCCTCTTATTTATTGAGCTATTTTTATTATGTTTCTGTATCAAATTAAGTCCCGGTAATTAAATTATTTACCACAAACCCCACCCATCAGGTGGGGGAGGCAAGGTGAAGCACACATCTTGGTCCCCTCCATCTTAAAGATGAAGGGACCCAGCCAATTAGGGAGAGGCTCATTCCCCCTCCACTGGAGGGTGGCATAATAGGGGGTATACCCACCCCAAGGAAGGGACCCATTGGTTCCGACCTGCACACCCCTTTTAACACCCCTCAATTTAGTATTTAGGGGCAACCCTGAACTTTGCCTCCTCAGATTCAAGGAAGAAAGAAGAAAGACCGAAGAGCCATGCTGACCCAGGAAGAAGAGGACACCGACTGCTTTGGCTCCAGCTCTACCAGCCTGTGATGCCTTTAACCTGCCTACAGCGAGAACCCCGGCAAGTCCACCAGCCAGCAACCTCCAGAGCCTGGAGGACCTGTCCTGCACTCATCTAACAAACACTGTCTCCCGTGAGCACCGGATTTGTTCAAGCCAAGACTTACCCCCAGAATCTGGTTGCAGGCGGCTCCGCAGTTTTGAAACACTCTGCACCCGATACCCACGGCCCGCGTTTCAGTGGCCCAACACTACAAGAAGGTCTCCTCAGAGAGCCTGACCTGGGATCTGGTGATCCACAGCCTTCCTCAAGCTTCAAGACCATGCCTGCAGCCTCAACCTGAAGGGTCCCTACGACCACAACCGGAGCTGGTAAGAAGACCTGATGCCAAAAGACACCCCTGTACCTGACACTCCACAGCCTTGAGGGGCCCAACCGACATTGTCCAGGCACCCCCCAGGAACCCAAATTACCTCTCCAGCCGATGGTCATCTTCAGGAAGCCTCCCTGCCCGACCCTGCGGCACCTGTACTGAACCGAAGGTGTCCATTGGAATCCACAGGGTCCCCGACGTCTTCTTAGCACACTGCACCCAGCCGCCCTTGTGCAGCTGGTGGTGCAGCCCGTGTACTGATTGATGGCCCCTGCGTTGCTCTCCCAGCCAAGTGGCCTGCTCGCAAGCTGTCCCTAACCGAAGGCCCCCTTAGGGCCATTGGCTAACATTGTGCCCCTGCAGTCTACACCAGGCCGCCCCAGTGCAGCTGGTGATGCAACTTGAGTGCCAACCTAGACCTAGGGGAACCTTGGTTCTACCCCCAAAATGCCCACTCGTGAGTCGAGTACTTACCTGTGAAACCGATAACCATTTTTCGCCCATAGGAACCAATGTTATGTATAGAGAAAAAGTAACTACACTGCAAATCTTTAAAAGTCTTACTTACCATGCATTGTGAGGTCCCCGGCGTGGTATCTAGGCATACCACCCAGAGTAGTCGATGTAATCTAAAAGAAAACCAAAAGTATTCCAAAAGAATTTACTGTGTAATTTAACCTACTTTGTGAACCAATACCAACCTTTAATGATTGCAAATTCATCCACAACCGCATTTCCTTGTAAAGCTTTGCATTTGAGAGTATATTTTACTTACCTGTGCCAAGTCCTGCTTGGTGCTAAAAATAAAACATAAGTTTACCTTTTTTTTATACTTAACTAATTGGTCTGGATTCAGTCTCTGAGTGTGTGCCATCAGTCTTGATTGAGAGAATACAATAAATGCTTAACACACCCTCTGGATAAGCCTAACTACTCACCCACACTACCACAAAGAGAGCTGTTGGTACCTACCTAATGTCGCGCCTGCTATACCTTTGGGTATCCACTGGACTCTGTGCACACCATACCTTACTTTGGTATAGCATATACAGAGCCAGCTTCCTACACATCTCCTATTAGATAATACATGGCGAAGGCTACTCTTGAATAATTGGTGGGAAAGGAGCAAGGTTTACACAAACAGAGCAACAATATCTGTGTTAGGAATACTTGTATCTTATTAGGATCCCTGAATATCTTTCTGGGGTGGCCAACAGCATAGGTAGTGGCACAGACACTGGGACCTCGGGTATTCCTGCAGAGACATCAAAAGGGTTTATTTGTTGTCTCTCTACTTTTTATCATAGTGCTGCAGTTTCTGAGCGAGAAGCTACCAGTTCCTATTGAACTGCTGCTAATGCCTGCACCATATCATCCATGGTGGCCATAATGGTAAACGTCCTGACTTGGGTGTGTAATTCTGTCAAGGTCTTCACTTGCGAGAACGCCCCTCATGATCAATGTGATGTTCAATATGGTCCACCTTTTGAAATCTCCACTTCCTCTTACCATAAAGGCACAGAGTTTCACTCAAACATACGCATGCTTACACATACACACACACTCAGACATACACACACTCTGCCCACAAAGGCACATATATATTTACTCTCTTCCATAAACACACTCAGAACTGCAAACATGCAAACAACATACATACATTTGAAAGCATTTTTTTACTTACCTCAGCTTCCAGGGAAAGTCACAGTCCAGCTATTTGTACTCTATTTTCTATTAACCTAATAAAAAATTGTCAAAAAGAAGGAGAGTGAAGCCCCCAACAAAGGACAAGCTGCTTCTGTTCATGGCACTGATTTTGCTACTGCTGGGGTCACAAAGGCAGTGACAGGGGGTCACAGCAGCGATCCCTGGCAACCCCTAAATGATGTCCATGCGGCACTGATTTCAGCTGCTGTGTGCCAAGCACACACCTTAGTACCATAGTGCTAGAGTGCATGCCTGAGTCTAGCATAGGTTTTGTACAGGAAGAGAACACATCTCCTGTACAAAATACTATGCCTAGACAAATTTTAAACCTTTTCCTACTTTGTATGTGTGTTGTAAAATAAAGGAGAAATGAAAACATTTCTCCTTTTAATGCCTACTTTACATCACA
Source organism: Triturus cristatus (assembly GCF_964204655.1). NCBI lineage: Eukaryota > Metazoa > Chordata > Amphibia > Caudata > Salamandridae > Triturus > Triturus cristatus. The sequence goes on along the minus strand of NC_140593.1, from coordinate 817,024,771 downwards.
AATAATGTTTGGCGCTAAACCCTGTCTATTAATATTAGTAGATAGGGTTTAGTGTCAAAAAGAATGGGTGGTTGCATGGGAACGCCCATATACTACCCATGTAACGCCCCCTGACGCAAAGTAATGCAAAGCAGCGTTTCACGCTGGTTTGCGTTACTTTTCCAAACAAACCAACGCTAATATCAATTATTATTATCCTTTTCAGCTGAGGTCAGCGCAGCTGATCAATTAGCGATTAGATAGGTCTGTATATAGAACATTAGAAGCAGGAATCCGATGTTTCACAGCACAGAGGACACGGCCTTCTAAGAGAAAGAGTGAGCTATTGGGGCCTAGCCTCAAGCACGGTTGCTCACTTCCTTAGAGATAAATACTGGCCTTTTAGTTAAGTTCAAACGTATGGAAGACCTGTAGCTGGTGACGTAGGAAGCTGGATCTTTATATAGTGCACCAAAATGAGGCACTAATGACACTCCAAATGCTCTCTTTTGTGGTAGTGCTGGCAAGCAGTTAGGCATATCAGAGAGTAGTGCTAAGCATTTATTACACACAAAAAGGCAGTAAGTGAGACACACACTCAAAGAAATCTGACATCAATTTCTGAAAATAATACATACTTTTATAAAAATTTAGATACCAAGATCTTCGGAATCAGGTAAGTACTTTTCGAGTTATGAATTTTTACAGTTTTCAAAAATGGACACTGCAATTTCTGGATCTGCAATGTTATCCTATAGATGAAAAACATGTATTTAATTCAGGCACTTAGCAGCGACTTACAGGACTGTTCTTCAGGACTTAAAGTGATTATGGGGCAAGGTCCAAGACCACACCAACAAGTCACCTGGGGAGGCTCAGGGGCGTCCGGGTGTAGAGATGTGTTACAGCATCGGGTGTCCTGTTCACTTCAATGGGAGAATGGTCCAGTCAGAAAGAGGCTGCAAGTTGGGCCTGGGGGGCCACTTCGAGGGAACCCACTGGGGGGATTTCCCCATGAGATCCTCGGGCATGCAGGAACACGCTTGGTCCACTTCTCCTCGGACTGTCGGGCTCAGTTGCAGTGGTGTCTTTTGGCATTGAATCCGGTTCTGGAGCCTCTGGAGGTTGCAGGGGGCCAGCAGAAAGAAGCTGCAGATGGCAACTGGAAGTACAGTCAGGGCAAACCCAAGGATGGGCTTAGCTCTTGTGGGTCTAGGGACCCTGTTGGCACCGTCACCTCCCTTGGACTCGGGCTCTGAAGCACAGGTGCATAGGTGCTTTGAGTCATCGGGTGGTGGCGGTCGCAGACTCACTCTTGGTCTTTGTTTCTGCTGCAGAGGGGCAAACAGGATAGCTGGGCCACTCATGATGCAAGGTCAGTCTTCCTCTGCATTAGTGTCTGGTCTGGGCACAGCAAGCCTTGGCTGCTCCAAGGGGTTCAGTACTCCAGGTATTGGTACTGTGTCGCTCCAGTTGGTCCTGGCATCCCCACATTTGGGGGGGGGGAGGACAAATCTGACCTGTCGGACCACTACTACCTCTTCCTGGGTGAATGCTGCATTGGTAGTGCCCGTAGGTGGCAGGTCGGTGTACCGGGACTTGCTTCTTTGGTGCCTGTGGCTAAAGAGGAGTAGCTCCTCTACTACAGGGAAGTTCATTTGGCAATTTGCAAAGCACTGGCAGACATCCTAGTTTCTTGAGGTCTGCACAGCGGCATAATGAGTCAATTGCATCACAAGGGTCAGGTGCAGCAGGCAGGCTGGCAGGGTTGGCGCCAAGTCAGACGTGTTCCTCGGTTCTCGGGTCAGCAGTCATCTTCTTTGCCCACTTCTTCTTTGGTCCATAGAAATCTGAAATCCTGGTATCAAGTGGTCCCCTAAATACCTAATTTAAGGGCTTTAAGGAGAGTGAGGGGTAGTAGCCAACAGGCTACTTACCCCTAGGGTAACTACACCCCCTAGATGGCCACTTCCTTTGTGGGGGTGGGCATCACCCTGTCCCAGAATTCCTAATCCCACCACAAACAAGATGGTGCAATCCTAAATTTGGTGTTCACTTCAGGCTTGGTCACCTTATAGGTGTGCCCAGCTTGGCAGTGTAACGTGCTTCCTGCGTAGATAATTTTCTCGTCTTCCCTGGCACCAGATGGCTCAGGGCAGGGGGGTCGGCATCCTCTCCTGTGAGGGAAGCCAGATTTGCATACCAAAGGTAGTTGGCTCTTTGAAGCTCCCTGCCTTGGAATGCAAATATGCAGGTCATCCTGTGGGAGCGGGTGTACACACCCTCTGTCCGAGTAGGCTTTTGTTTCTGACCTCCTGAGATCAAAGGGCCAAACCCATGAGGGTCAGAAACTCATCTGTGGCGGCAGACTGACTAGGACCAGTCTGTCTGCACACCAGTGGTTGGCAGGTTTCAGGGGCACCTCTAAGATGTCCTCTGGGTGCATGTATTAACAAATCCATCACTGGAAACAGTGGGGGGTTATTAATACGAGCTTTTTGATCTCAAACACCATATATTTCAGTGAAGCCATTATGTAGCTGGGAAACTCATTTTGACCAGGGCCCAGTAAATACCTTAAGATAGCTTCCCTGCTCACTTGCAATATCTAGTAATAGACCTAGACATCACAGGGGCATATCTGCTCATGCAAATATGTCCTCACATAAAATATAATGCACCCTGCTTTAGGGCTCCAAGGCCTGCTGTAAGGGTGACTTACATATATTAGATGTAGTGACTTTGGCATGACACACAAGAGTGTGTCATGTAATGTTTTCCCTCATGGTTTGCACTAGGTCAAACAGCATGCAATGGCAGTCTGTGTGGAATCTGTATGTGTGTCCCTTAGGGTGGCATAAGATATGCTGCGGCCCTTAGGGTCCCTCTTTAGTACTCCTGTCCTAGGTACCTGAGGAACCATCTACTAGGGACTTACAGGGGGGCTAAAGTACTTTGCCAATTTTAGCAGAATTAGACACCTGTATCAATCGCCTAAGCACTCGATTAATTATGGGTTTACATATTCTATCACTAACTAAGGCATTCCAGAACGCACTACAACGCACTACAACACAGGTGTACCTGATTGTATGCTGGCTGCACACCAAAACTAGCATGTTGTGTGTTATTATGTTTTTTAGCCCGAAAGAAGTCATGGAGTACACCCTTCACAATGAAACACATGGTGGCTAAGGCTTAAAAGAAGAAAGAAAATAAAGAAAATGAGAAAAACACAAATGCTGTTTTCTAATTGTTCCCATAATATGATGTATAATTAAGTGTGTGCTTAGGTGATTGATACCATTTTCTCAAGTGATCTTCCAGGTAGGGGGAAGGGGGAATCCCCATACCCTTTAGAGCACCACCACATACACAAGGAGCAATGAGAATAACACGAGATAGTGGGTGAGTGCCAAGGACACCCCAATTGTATTCACCCCCAATTCTTAAATCAGAATTAGACAACACCTTGTGGAAAGGAGCACTCGAACTGAGGTCTGGTTAGCAGGCCTCGGTGCACTGTCAGAGTGCAAACTCAGTATCTAGGAGATATTAAGGGGGTAAAAAGTGGGGGGAACAACTGGAAAAAAGGCCCCGTTTTCTACAGTGACTTTGTATAAGTTCATCTTCAAACGTGACAATTCTGCCTCTGTGTTTTACATAATCCTGCACAAATCGTTTAGACAGCTCTAAAATAAGTTTGAAGTGATTTCTTCGTTTGCTATTTTCAGTGTGTGTTTCAAGGGAACTACTGCTGATTTCCTAGACATAATGATAATGGCCGGCTGGCAGCTACATCGGTAGGTGGTAGTGGAGATCGCTTGGACCTGGGCATCTCTGGAAAGCAGGATGTGATAAGCGAAGTGTCCCACCCAGAATCTGCTGATGGTGGAGTGCCAAGGCCATTCCAGTTCCTTGGATACCAGCGATCAGCTGCATGGGCTGGGGTGGGCAGTCTACTCTCCCTGCGCCCAGAGTGCGGGTGGGGGGGGGGGGGGAGAGTATTCCTGTGGCTGCCAAATGGACCCACATTATGTGTAATGGATCAGTTCAGCTCTTTAAATGCAATGTTAAGTGCAGTAGCCCTAAATAAATAGGAACAGGGCAGACTGCCGAAGACTTAATTGTGTTTAAAACATGCCTTTCAACTTGGGAGCCAGACACATTTTTAAATTAGCTAAGAGCTAATGTTGTGCCCTTCACCCTTTCCCTGAATCTATCCTTGTGCTTAGATTTGAGCTTACATCTCACGTTGGTTGTGTACCTACTTTCTGTCCTGGTCTCAGAATTCGAAAATGGAATGCAGACGATTTCCGGTTGACCCCCATCTAAATTATTGGCTTCCTTTTTATTTGTCATCAAAGTCTTTAAAGCATTTTGACTTGCAAAAAGTGAAAGGACGTCCCAATTAAAAAAAATATATATTTTTTTATTGGTATGTAAGCAATAATTTTATAATTAAAGTGTGTCATCATTTCCATTTTTAGTTCTAAGTCCTATACATTATACAACTTACTTCATTTAAGTAACAGTAAAAACATGTTGGGGGGCGTTGCTTGGAAACATGGCCGCGTAGACGTGCTCTGAAAGAGCTCCGTCCGACGACCTAAAATTCTGAAAGATCCTGCGGAATCCTGTCTCCCAAACTCACACCAAACGACCTCCCCAGACCCGTGAGCCCCTCTTCCCCCCCCCCGAGGCACTGCTATCGCTGGGGTGAGACAAGGGTCCCCGCGACGGCGACACCGGCGCTTCATGTCGGGAGACACCCCTACGCCATTTTGCCTCTGACACTGCGGGATCCGAGGAGGTACCGGGCCTGGAGAGATTTCGGGTTCCCGGCTGCGTGGGGGAATTACCAGCTACACCAAGGAGGCAGAGGGGAGGGCCCGGAGGGGGAAGCCGTGCTCCCAGATTGACCCGTGCTGCCTGCAGAGTGAACCGCGATCTTCAAAATCTGCCGAGGAGAGCTGAGCGACTGGGGGCCTCGCCGGGCCTCCGCTGTGCTGTCGGGGTTGCTGTTCAACCCGGGTGGGGCCCGGTATAGGCTGAGCCTGACGAACGAAGGAGCAGGTCTGGAACGGGGAGCCGTAACGTCAGACAGACCCGAGCTGCGTATGGAGTGAGCCGCGCAAATGACGGCCCCCTGGTGAAGTGAAGGTCGCAGACCAGTCTTCACCAAGGGGATTCGCGAAACGACCGGAAGGACAAGGTGGGGGTGGGATCATAGGAGTGAAGGAGGGGGCGGGAGTTGGGAGGGTATATAAGGTGTCAGGAGAGGAGGATCCGGTCTCTTTCTGACACCTGAGCGCCACCGGGAGGAGGATAAAGTTTGTCACAGTGTTAGGCCATCTGCCGATTGGTCGATCGGCGGGAGGCTGGCACTGGTAGTTAGGGTAGGGTAAAGGGAATTTGCCACAGCGGGCTGTAAGGCACGGTGTCATCGACGCGGCGGCCCTTTGCGCAGCATGAGGTCTTGGATGGCCCGGCCGGGTGGATCTCCTACGTCCTGGGGCGGTATCCTCAGGCGTGTAAGCCGGGATGGCCTCGCGTGCGCTGGAGGGCGAATTACGTGCGCTGGATGGCAGACTCGACCGGTCATTTCAGGTAGGGGGCGGGGGCTGCCATATCATGGTTGTCCGGGATGCAGGGGGGCACTGAATGCAGGCGCATCTGCCGTCTGACGCGAGCGTGCTGTAATGATTCATGCGGGAGGGGGGCGGGCTCGGTGATGGCACACACGGCGGCGCGATTTTGTGTCAGGCGGCCCAGGGCGGGAATGAGGCGGGGGAAGTCGGGGTATGCGTGTGTTGCCCGGCATGGGGGGAGCACTCCGGTTTCTTTGCGTGGGGTGTACAACTGGGTCTGGGGGGCAGAGGCGGGACCCCTCCTCTTTCTGCTTCCCGGGAGGGGCATCTGTTTTTTCCGACTGTCTGCTGCGCTGCCGCCTCTGGTGCAGGAAACCAGGGTCGAGCCTCGTGGTCGCATCCACATCCTGTGATTCTGGGCAAATCACTTAATCTCCCCGTGCCTGAATGTGTAATACAAATAAGGTGCTATGTAAAGCGCTCCAATTCCTTCGGGTCCAGTTCGCGCTATATAAAATGCAAAACGGGCTCTGCACATTGCCCAAGTGGGTTCAGAGGGACGTGGTTTGGGGTGGGGGGGTGGCATTGGTGGTTGATTACGGCTTACCCCCCAGCATGGTACTTTGGAGGGGTGGGGAGTCACATACGGGCGGATCCACCCCTCGGGGGGGAGAACGGTACACAGGTGACTGATAGCGGGCGCGGGAAGCAATGACCAATGAAGGAAATTCAACAGAGGATGCTTGGAGGGCAAGTGAAGGTGAGAATGGGGAGAGGAAGGAGGTCACCGAGTGAATGGGGGAAGAGTCTTAACAGGTGAGATGGTTTTGAGAATGGATGAAAGGAGAATGAGTCGGTATGGGATGGGGAAAGTATATTTAGTGCATTTATGTACTGTCGAATAAAGTCTAAATGATTGCAACCTTGTCCTAATAAAATGGCCTTTTACGCTTCAAGTAACAGCGTGGAGTGTGGTTCTTGTGCGATCTGCTGAGGAGAGATGGAAGATTGGGGGCTTCGCCGGGCCTCCAATGTGCTGTTCGTCCTGTACGGGATGAGGACCAGGCCGTGATTGGCGAGAGATTGACCCGCATAGCTGAAGGGATAAGCAGGCCTCCTGCTGCCTGAAATAGGACTGCCCTGTCAGGGGTGGAAACAGATGTGGAGAACCGGACCTGATCGGCGCGGCTGTGCATATATGGTCTGGAGGGTTCGGCTGGGAAGTAGGATGTCTGGCATATACAAACCGCAATCTAGCAAGATATCAAGCTATGCCCAACAGCTACCCCATGGCCTACAGAACAGAAATGAACACCAAGTAATGGACAAGGAGTTCAGAGGGAGCGGTCGAAGATCCCTCAATGCTGGCAGATGTAATTCGCGCTGTACAGTCGACGAGAGATGAGATGGTTAGAAAGATCGATGCGGTCGCCATAGATGTCAATTTACTGAGATGTGACCTCAGGAAGGTGAAGGCCACAGAAGAAGATACGGCAGTGCTGAAAGAATAATTCAAGAGCCTCAGTGCCTCGGTAGTGGAGCTGAAGTGACAGGTGATTAAACTCGATGATCAAGCGGAGGAGTCAGAAGGTCGGTCACGACAGGGGAACCTCCGATTCATCGTATTTCCAGAAAAAGTAGAAGGCTCTGCTGTGGATCTATTCCTGGAGGACTGGATCACCCGGGAAAGTGGCTCCTAAACAGTTATTGAAGTTCTTAAGCATTGAACGAGCACACAGAGCGCTGGCGGCCCCCCTGGAGACCTGGGCCCCCCCCCCCCGAGCTATCATCACGGTTATTTAACTTTAGAGACAGGGATATTTTGCTCCAGCTCTCCCGCAGCGGACAACAATTCTTATTTGAGGGACACTCCATCACAATGTACCCGGACCACACACAAAGGGTCCAGAAACAGAGGAAGTCTTTCATCGCAGTAAAACAACGGCTCAGAGACCTGAACCTGAAATATAGCCTTATGTTTCCAGCAAAACTCCGGGTGGAAAGTGAAGGCCGTACCTTGTTTTTTTTCTCTGCAGAGGAAGCACGAGACTGTTTGGAAGCCAGAGCTCCAGATGGAAGAAGCTTAGTGCCTTCCACACGCTCTATTGGGATGCCTTCTTCGCAATCCTCTGTGAGGGGACACAGACAGCTCATGCGGCAGAAGCAGCACAAGAGAACAATGAGTCTAGGTCGGATTAAGGTCCTTCAGGGTGGCACATTGCAGGCGTCAGAATCTGAGGTGGTCCTGGATTCAGTAGAGGCGGCGACGAACATGAAACGCGACAAGGAAGGACCGGGCAGTGGCAGTGAATGACTGTATTTGTTGAACATTAATGGCTGAACAGTACAGATAAGTTGTTACTCATCTGATTGATAGAGTGGGGTCCCCCGAGCCGGGTCTGAGTAATTATTGTTGAGGATCTGGGGAGACTTATATTTTTGATCGAGGGGTGGTTTTTGATCCTTGGAGTATGGGTCTATCCCCTGTTTCACTCCAGACTTGCATTGACTAACGGGTCTAAAGGCACATTACTATATTTGTGATTTGGGAGCAGGGGCGGCCGTCGGACCAGCAACCCCCACTAGAGACCAGGTCTGTCCGGGAAGCTTGAGAGAGTAATCTTGCGCCCTGACGTTAGCTGCTCTCTTGCATAGCACTCCATGAATATCCCCCTGGCAACTCAGACCGAACTAGATCGGACCACGGCCCTCGGTCTGCTGTCCGGACATTGGAGAGTTTGAGGGAGGGAGTGGGGGTACGGCGCAGTGTGTATGGTTTCTTGTAGAACTTGTATGCATATGTGAATTTATACTGCTGCCCGTGGGTGGGGGATGGGTTAACCACAGCTTGGTTGTTACAATTTGGTTTGTTCACTGGGGTATTTTTAGGATCACCAAAGGACACGCCATGATGCACGGATCCTGGAACAGACAGGGAACATGCACTGACATGGGAGGGGCTCATAGCACACACTCACGGATACGCCGCCATGGCAGCTCAAACGTTAAAATTCCTTGACTGGAATGTCAGGGGAATGGCAGCTTTGGATAAATGCTGCAGGATTCATGGCTTCCTGAAGAGATATAGGGTCGCAATCGCAGGACTGCAAGAGACACATATATGGGGGAATTTAATAACAAGCCTACGTTAACACTGGAGGGGATAGATATACGCCACTTCATACTCCAGTTTTGCACGGGGGCACTAGTGTGGGTGGCGCCTATTCAACCACGTTCACCATGTTTTGGATCCTGAGGGACGGTATGTTATACTGTTTGGGAGATGGAAAGGAAGGGAACTGTGCATAATCAATGTCTACGCACCTAATTTGGACTGCCCCGATTTGTATCCGTCAGTCTTGACAGCGGCAACGCCGTACATGGGAGCCGAAATCCTCCTGTTTGGCGACTTTAATTGTATATCTGATGGGTTGCTGGACAGAGAGCCCCCTAGAGAGTACACAAAACCATGTATGGCGAACTCCCTCATGGGAATTTTACAGGGGATGCATTTAAGAGATGAATGGAGAGCGTGTAACCCTGCCAAAAAAGAGTTCTCTTGCTTTACACCCGCAGCTAACGCCTTCTCCCGAATTGACCGCTAGTACCTCTCGCGCGGCCTTTCAGCCGCCACAGAGTCCATTTCTTTATTACCACTTTTCATATCCGACCACGCACTACTGCTACTGACTCTGATCAGCGGGCTTAGACGGCCATCCATCCCGCTCTGGCAGCTCTGCGTGGAACCCCTTGCGGACCCCCCGTATGTGCAGACTGTGAAGGAGGCCATACAGCATTACTTTGTTGACAATTGGGGGTCCACAGCCACTAGATCCACTGAGTGGGAGGCTATGAAAGTCGTTATACAGGGGGTTTGCATAAGAACCACTCACAGGTCCAACAGCAATTACACGCCGACATTGACACTTTAAAAAAGAGACTAAAGACCCTAGATCGCACACTTCATAAAACAACGACAGATAGGGTGGAGTGGGCACCAGTTCGGGAGGAGCTACTCAAGGCTTGGTCTCGGCTAAAAAAACATCAATACACTACTTATAGGCAGAGGCTATATATGGTGGGCGACAGGTCTGGAGCACTACTGTCGCAACTGATTTGCACGGAGACGGAGCAGAAGCCGGTATTACAGCTGCGTAAGAATGAGGGAGATGTCCTGCACACACAAAATGCAATTCTTGCAGAGTTTGTGACTCACCTACAACAGACATGCTTGGCTAGCACCCACGTTGGTCCACATACACTACAAGACTATGCTAACGATATAACGCTTCCCAACCTCGAGGAGGAAGACGCTGAGACACTGGGGGGACCACTATCTAGGGAAGAAATATTGGCAGCAATTAAAAAACTGAAGTCGGATAAATGTCTGGGAAGTGACGGCCTCCCAGCCGAATTTTATAAAACGTTTGCCACCCAGTTGGTGGATCACCTCTTAGAAGTGTTTAACGAGGCACTGTCTAAAAGGGGGATCGCAAAATCGCCTAACTGGGCACACAGCGCCACGCCACGCAGCAGTCTATATTTGGTTCCTGGTTTTGGGGCAGAGCACCGCTTACCTGCTGATATTGCCGCCGGCAGTCTTCCTCGCCGCCTCTTGCTATCCCGAGGCCGCTGTAGAGGTGGACTACAGCCCCCAGCAGGCAATCCTCCACCCGCCCACATCCGGCGGAAAGCGCGCCCGGATGCGCTACTTTAATCCAGGCTCCCCCGGTGGAGCGGGGGATCGCAAAATCGCCTAACTGGGCACACAGCGCCACGCCACGCAGCAGTCTATATCTGGTTCCTGGTTTTGGGGCAGAGCACCGCTTACCTGCTGATATTGCCGCCGGCAGTCTTCCTCGCCGCCTCTTGCTATCCCGAGGCCGCTGTAGAGGTGGACTACAGCCCCCAGCAGGCAATCCTCGACCCGCCCACATCCGGCGGAAAGCGCGCCCGGAGGCGCTACTTTAATCCAGGCTCCCCCGGTGGAGCGGGGGGATCGCAAAATCGCCTAACTGGGCACACAGCGCCACGCCACGCAGCAGTCTATATCTGGTTCCTGGTTTTGGGGCAGAGCACCGCTTACCTGCTGATATTGCCGTCGGCAGTCTTCCTCGCCGCCTCTTGCTATCCCGAGGCCGCTGTAGAGGTGGACTACAGCCCCCAGCAGGCAATCCTCGACCCGCCCACATCCGGCGGAAAGCGTGCCCGGAGGCGCTACTTTAATCCAGGATCCCCCGGTGGAGCGGGGGGATCGCAAAATCGCCTAACTGGGCACACAGCGCCACGCCACGCAGCAGTCTATATCTGGTTCCTGGTTTTGGGGCAGAGCACCGCTTACCTGCTGATATTGCCGCCGGCAGTCTTCCTCGCCGCCTCTTGCTATCCCGAGGCCGCTGTAGAGGTGGACTACAGCCCCCAGCAGGCAATCCTCGACCCGCCCACATCCGGCGGAAAGCGCGCCCGGAGGCGCTACTTTAATCCAGGCTCCCCCGGTGGAGCGGGGGGATCGCAAAATCGCCTAACTGGGCACACAGCGCCACGCCACGCAGCAGTCTATATCTGGTTCCTGGTTTTGGGGCAGAGCACCGCTTACCTGCTGATATTGCCGTCGGCAGTCTTCCTCGCCGCCTCTTGCTATCCCGAGGCCGCTGTAGAGGTGGACTACAGCCCCCAGCAGGCAATCCTCGACCCGCCCACATCCGGCGGAAAGCGCGCCCGGAGGCGCTACTTTAATCCAGGATCCCCCGGTGGAGCGGGGGGATCGCAAAATCGCCTAACTGGGCACACAGCGCCACGCCACGCAGCAGTCTATATCTGGTTCCTGGTTTTGGGGCAGAGCACCGCTTACCTGCTGATATTGCCGCCGGCAGTCTTCCTCGCCGCCTCTTGCTATCCCGAGGCCGCTGTAGAGGTGGACTACAGCCCCCAGCAGGCAATCCTCGACCCGCCCACATCCGGCGGAAAGCGCGCCCGGAGGCGCTACTTGAATCCAGGCTCCCCCCGCGTCGCGGGACGCGCGCGGGCGGCGCCGGGCTGAGCCCGGGCAGAGGGCGGGCCGTCTGTGGCCGTCCGGGGCCAAAGGAGGCCGGGCTGGGCCACATCCCTTATCTTCTAACTTTAAAACCGCCTAGGGTGATGCCCTCACCAGGACCATGTAAAACTCCTGTAAGGGAGGGGGGCAGCAACACAGGGACACTGGACAAGTATTTCAAACCTACCAAAGGAGACGCAGGCAAGGAAAATTCTTTGGAGAGTCGTAGGGCGGAGCGGCGGCGCTCCATTGAAACCATGAAGAGCAGACCCTTGACAGAGATTATCCCGTATCCTCTTACCCAAGAGGAAGGCACGCCCCCCAACAGCTTAAATCCTTTGAGTCTTGAGGACTTCCCCCTCTTATTGCGGGATATTCCCAGTTCCCCTGGGTTGGTCCCTGGGAAGTCTGTAGATACAACCCCTCCCACGACGTCTATTACCCCCGTTAATCTGGTTACCCAAACTCCCCCCTTGCATGCAACTAAGAAAAGTAAGCCAAAACAAAGTGTCGTGGTAGAGTTGCATAGGCCTCCACCGAGCAAACGTAGTAGAAAGTCAATGGGGGGGAGGGGGAAAGCCAAATTGTCCCATCTAGATTTTGGTAAAAAACACACAAATGCACCACAATCTGGGAGGGACAATGAGACTGTGCCTATTGCTCTTCCCTCCGAGGCCCTCAGCTCCAATACAGTTGCTGATATCAACGACCCAGTGGCCAATACATTGAACAGAAATCCCCCTCTCATATCTATAGGGAGCATAGAATTCTTACTTCGTTCCCTTCTGCAGCCCATTAGTGATAGCTTGAAAAAAGTGGAGATTAGGCTCACTCTACTAGAAACATCTCTTACTACCTTGAACACCTTAGTTAGTAAGCAATCTAATAATATGGGACCTCATCCCCCCGTGGAAACCCTCCTAAAATGGGAATCCCACAGGGCGACAACAAAGTCCCCCCTCAGAGTGTGACCACTGCCCCTCCCCTGCAGCCATTAATGGCTATTTCAGTCCAGGCACCGCGTTGTAACTCAACCAATAGGCCTTTACAACCAATAGACTCTGCCCTTCAAAGTTCCCAGATAGGGATTAATGGCGGCCACCAAGAAGCCGGCGGCACTCCTTTACTCTCTCCAGGCCGGCAGGCCCTAAGTTTACGAAGACCAGATTTGCCGCCAGAGGCTAATAGTCTAACGGTGGTCCTAGCAGGTGCCCCCCGTTTAAGATCAGGGGAAAATGAAGACTATCAATCCCTAAAGAAAAAGGTCATCAAATGGCTAAACTTGAACCGACCTCTACCATCTCATTTTAATAACGAGATCATTATGGTTAGAAGGGTCCCCTGGTTAGGCAAGACTAGAAAAACAATAATAGGGGACTGTATCCTGGTAAGTTTCAAGGATCCGGGCACTGTTCTGCACATCTGTAATGGAACAAATAGATCACTGGATTCTACTATTCAGACCCTTTCAGTATCCTTCTTTTTCCCCCCTATCCGTATGCACCATGCCCCATCGCAGGATGAGTGGATAAGGGTGGAACATAGATGCAGACAAAAGGATTATGTACAACGCCCAAATCTCCAAGTGCAGGATACGCCCTATTTTCATTTCAATCGCTTTAATTGCCTGAATGGTTTGGATGGGGTTGATTGACTTTCCGCTCACATACCAATGACCCTGGATTGCGGTTCCTGTAGTTTTTCCAAGCTACTCACCTCGATTGCTGGTAAAATTCCTGGGCCACTGAATAACCCAGTGGTCCTGGATGATCTATCTGCCCACAACGTTCCCGATGCCTCTGGAATTCCGATTGAGCCAACATCGGTGGAGAATGGCTCCAGTGGACTTTTCGATCTACCGGTCCCTACTGCTGGTAATGCGTCAGAATTTCCGATTGCAGTAGAGTCTAGAACTATCTCCTTTAACACCCCTGGCTCGGCATTTAATACCCCCGATCATTTGAGGCTAATTTGTTGGAATGTTGCTGGACTCGCCAACAAACTGGGTGACCCGGACTGGGCAAACTACATCGAGACTGGAGACATATGTATGTTCCAGGAAACCTGGGCTAGAGAGGACTATGGTCACCAAGGCTACATGTCATTCTTCACCCCAGCGAGATGGGAAGGCAAAGGCCGTCCGTCAGGAGGGCTTACGACTTGGGTCGCATCCCATCTGGGCTGTGTGGCAATGCGGTTGTCGACCAACTCTGAAGACATTCTTGCGATTTCACTATCGTGGCCCAACCAAGTTAAATTGGTGTTTATTAATATTTATTCTAGGCCAATGGGAATTGCAAAGGAATCACCAACCATAGATGAACTCTCTAACTTTATATCTGACCTACCGAGTGATTCATACTATGTAGTGGGAGGGGATTTTAATTCTCATTTTGAGCCACTCCCTGGTCCTCTGGATGGGCTATCATCTGAAGAGGAGGTCAGATGGGCAGTGCCTATGGTGGAAGCTCCACCTCCAAAGGCTTGGACCCCATTAGCAGTACAAATCACAGCCCTCACCCTGAAGTTCGGAATCAGAGCGTGCAATGGGCGAATGAAATCCGACATACCCAGTAAAACCACCTACAACAGACTGGGAAGAGAGTCTCGTCTGGATTATGTCTTGGCTCAAATAGTGAAGTGGCCGACAATCCAGGACTTCAGGGTGACGGAAAGGACCGACAGTGACCATAACGCACTTGAGCTCGACCTTGTCCATCCTGGCCCCCAAGCTCTCGCGAATAAAGCGGAAGGGAATATCCCTGCGCTTCTCCTTGATAACAGCAGGAGAAGGATCAGGTGGGAGCACCTGGCCACAAGCAAGAATAAACTCCCCATGCTCTATGATGAGCTAACCCCCATTTTGGAAACTGTGGGTTGCTTGGACGCCGAGGTAAACAATAAAGACTCCCAGGGCAAATTGCTCAAAGCCCATGAGGACCTCATAAAAACTGCGGCACCTCATTTCACCTGCAGTTCACGTAAAACAAAAGGGGGGCAACGAGGCAAAACATTATGGTACAACCTTGCTTGCAGAAGGGCAAAAACAGAGCTCCTTAGACTAATCAAGGAGGGTGTAGGGGGGGATAGCCTCAAACAAAGTAGGCGAGCTTACAAGAAACTCACTGCCCACGCTAAGGTAGAATGGGAGGAAAAACAGTGGGAAGAACTCACTAAGGCACTAGCGACCCAAAACCAACGTCTGTTCTGGAGGATTGTGAACGGGGGGTCGGGGAATTTACAATCGGCAATAGAGCCCAATATTGCCCCAGGGGTGTGGCAGGCTCATTTCCAGACCCTATACAGTTCTGAGCCGGGAGAATCTCCTGCTGCTGATGAGGTGGGCTGGCCGGACTGTGAAGGGGAGCCGATAACGCTGGGTGAGGTGACCGCTGCCATCTCAGGACTTGCTTCTGGAAAGGCGCCGGGACTGGATGGATTACCTGGGGATATGTTTAAACAGGAGCCCATTGTTTGGGCCCCTTACCTTACCACCCTTTTCAATGGAGTTCTTGGTGGCATGGAAATCCCTAGTACTTGGCTGGGGGCAGAGGTGGTCCCCATCTTCAAAAAGGGCTCGCCTCTCCTCCCAGCCAACTACCGACCAATCAGCCTAATAGACGTGGCACAGAAACTGTTTTGTAGGGTGTTGCTGAATAGGCTCCAGGACTGGATGGAGGAGGTGGGAGCCCTTAGTCCCTACCAGGCGGGTTTCAGGAAGGGGGTATCCACAGTGGACCAGGTTTTTAGATTGAATCTGATCTACTGGAGGGTAGCAAAATTCGAGGGCGGTAGTTTGTACACAATTTTTGTGGACTTAAGGGCAGCATTCGATCTGGTGCCCAGGGGGAAACTTTGGAGCATCCTGGCAGAGATGGGTGTTCCCCCGGACATCCTACTGATCTTACAGAGGCTGCATCACAACAACTATGCCCGAGTGAGGTGCGGGAGGTCGGGGGAACTGACCGATAGATTCCCCGTTGGCCGGGGGGTAAGACAGGGTTGTGTGTTGGCGCCGACCCTGTTTTGCCTCTTCGTCAACGGGGTAATCGCCCATCTGAATGCCACTGAATATACTGACGCCCCGAAATTGAATGGCAGCAGGGTGCCCGCAATTATGTTTGCGGACGACACCCTGCTGCTATCCAAAACCTCCATGGGTATACAGAGGATTCTTGACTCCTTCGTGGCCCTTTGTACTGATAGGGGGCTGGAAATTAATGCGGCAAAAACCAAATTCATGGTTTTGAATCCGAGGCAAAAACTACGGCCAAATCCGCAATTGGGAGCTGCACGGCTCGAGAGAGTGGCCACCTTTGAATACCTTGGTTTGACTCTCAACGAAACTATGACTTGGGGACCTCATCAGAGCAGGGTTAACCTCAAACTTACGCAAACCACTGGGGGTATCGCCCGGATGATGACTGGTTCATCATACCGTCCACTGGGGGCACTGATCCAGATATATAAGGCCCAGGCTAGGGGAGCGATAATGTACGGGGCGGAACTATGGGGCCATACGCCTTGCCAGAGTCTGTCACTAACGGAAAACAAGTTTATAAGACAGATAGCCGCACTCCCGCCCAGCACTCCGCTCCTCCCCCTGAGGCTTGATTTGGGCCTACGACCGTTAGCTGACGAAATAAGTCTGAGACCCTTAGCATTCTGGCGTAGGCTGTGGAGTAGCAACGATCTTGTAGAATATAGGGCGGAACTGGTCGAACTCCTGAATCACCCAATAGTGCTCAATATCCCTTGGGTTAAAAACATCCAAGCCACTTGCATGGAAATAGGGCTCCCCGATCTATGGACTGAGCCAGCGAAAGCCGCACTAAACATTTCCAAAAAGTCCCTGGCCAACGTATATCACGAATATAAATTGGCCAGGGCCCAAGCCACCCAGGCAGAAGGGTCCTTAGCCTCCGTGTTCTTGCAAAGCAAGGATCTCTATAGGTTTGAGAGGGTATTGGATCCTATCTCCCCCGTACTGGCCCGGAAGCTGTTTCTCCAATGGAGATACGGCACACTACCTTTCCGGTCCTTTTCAAGCACCTGGATACCGGCTCCCACCTCAAAGCAGTGTCCGGTTTGTGATGCTACGGAGGAAACTGATCTGCATGTGGCTTTTTTCTGCCCAGCCTACAAAGCAGCACGAAAATACTGGCTCCTCCCGTTGATAAGGAACATGGGGTGCAGGGAATACGCACCAATGTATAGGATTTTAAAATCTGATGTCTCTGGCCCAACTGTTTTTGCATTAGCAAAATTTCTTACCAATGTTTGGCATAGGCGCAACCGGATTCTAAAGGCGTTGGGTCCCTCTTAAAAATGTTATTCTTTTACTAGTGATTGTACATGTGCACTGTATATTTCTTAGTGTTTCTACTTTGATAACTGTTGTTTAATAATTTTTTAACTCAAAACCAGAATTATTTATGTATTTTATGTCTGTATATATTTTATCTATGCTTTTATGGTCACTGACCGAAATAAAGCTATCAAAGAAGAAAAGGGAGCATCCTGGTACCATGATGGAGGCACTAGTGTCCATGATCCTTAAACCAGAAAGGGATCCCCTAGCTCCGGGCTCCTATCGACCTATTTCTCTTTTAAACATTGACGAGAAGATACTGAGTGAAGTGCTGGCGGCACGACTCCTCCCATACATGACCCGTTTGGTCCACCCGGACCAGGCTGGGTTTATCCCTGGCCGAAACACCACACACAACTTACGACGACTAGCACACTGGAATTACAGGAGGTGGATTGGGCCCTATGCCTTTTAGACATACGACAAGCCTTCAATTCTGTTGAGTGGGATTACATCTGGGTGGTACTTGAGCGAATGAAACTGGGGGACAAATATCTGAGCTGGCTGAAACTGCTTTACGTTAAACCAACTGCCCATGTCCATCCACACAACCAGGTGTCGGATAGTTTGGAGCTTCAGAGAGGCACTCGGCAGGGTTGCCTCCTGTCGCCGTCCTTTTCGCTCTTGTGATGGAGCCTCTGGCAATTACACTCAGAGATAAGATGGGGCGGTGGGGTATCCAGCTGGGCCCAACGATACATGTGGTGTCAATGTACGCTGATGATACCTTGGTGTACCTTTGTCAACCGAGAGAGGCGGTTCCAGTACTCCTCGAGGAGTTGGCTGGGTTCGGTGAGATATCGGGACTTTGCCTAAAGCCCGGAAAGTCTAAACTCATCCCCATGGGCAGCCTGCAAAACGTAGAGGAGGGTGAGTTACCCAGTGTGGGCATGACCTGGATTAAAGATACGGTGCGCAACCTGGGGGTTAGGCTGTCACATCCGTCTGCGGTCTATTTGGAGCCGAATATGGGCAAATGTGTGAGGGAATCCATAAGTCAGTTGGGTTCTGGCGAGATTTGCCCTTATCCCTGATGGGACGGATCGCCCTGATAAAAATGGTGGTTCTGCCGCGTCGCTTATATGTTATGCAGAATTCCCTTTACCACATACCATGGATATATTTCCACCAGCTGGATCGCCTACTGATTGAGTTATTATGGGGGACCCAAAGGAAAAGAGTGAAATTAGACACATTACAGAGGACATGAGAGCGAGGAGGACTTGAGGTACCACAACTGAATCTTTACTACATGGCGACACAGCTGCAACCTGCGGTGCAGTGGCTCGACGAGAATGATAATTGGGAGAAGAGGCTATTGATGGGCACTCATTTGGGAGTTGTGCTCCCTGACCTTCTCATGATGGGATCACGGGTACCTTAATGATTTCCATATATCATCAGACATGTGGCCTTAGTCTGGGAATCTGCAATCGGGAACGTGGTGCGTCATGCCCCCTATGCTCCTGAGGCCCCGCTTTGGGCCGTGGTACCATTCAAGAAAATAAGCCAAACTATGCCCATCGCTAGATGGATGGAGGTGGGTTGTTGCACACTGGGGGATCTCTACTTGGGACAGCGATTCCTTACTAGAGGAGATGCAGAGACAACGTTCGAGCTAGGTAGAGGTCAATACCTGCCTATCTGCCTATTTCGGCAGTGGCATGAGAATTATGGCCGGCGCTTCCGGAGGAGCCGCCTATTACTGCCACCCTTCAGGCCCTAGTGACTCTGTCTGGGGGTCGCAGACTGGTGTCTCACATCTACAGGGCGCTACTGGAGGATCTAGACCCACACCCACTTATGGTCCAGGTCAAATGAGATGTAGAACTGGAGGAACCTCTAACAGATTCTGACTGGAAGAGGATACATGAAGGGGTTAAGAAGATTAGCACCAACACTAGATTCAGACTAACCCAGTTTATTATTGTCCATCAAATCTACTTGACTCCATGGGTCCATAAAATGTACCCGGACTGCTTCGCACATTGCCCCAGGTGTGGTTCCAACGAGGCTCAATTCTTACATATGATATGAGACTGTTCAGAGATACGACCATTCTGGGGGTCGATACTAGAGCGTTTATGACTTGTAACGGGGTGGACGCTTCCTCAGTCTAGCAGAGAAATACTCTTGGGTCTCCTTCCCCACCCCACAGGGAAAAAGCTTACACGTAGATTCCTCCAGCTAGGATTGGTGCTAGCAAAAAGGCGGATCGCAATTAGCTGGATGGGGTCCAGGCACCCCACAGTAGAATGTTGGGCCAGGGACTTGAGGGAATGGGCGACAGCAGAGTTATCCGAATGAAACTAGTCTGCAGGGACGAGATAAATTGGAGGACGATTCAAGGGCATGGCAACTAATGATTTCGGAGATCCCTGTGGGGGAAGTCCCCACCACCCAAAGGTCGGAGGGAACCTTACCTGACAGAGACAGATCGGAGGAGCGGGGAAGATGGGAGGACAACTCTAGCCCTGGTACAGTGTAGAACACCTGATAAAAGTAGTACTAGATAACTGATACATGGCAGAAGGGGACTGACCTTATATTCGTGACCCAGGGAGAGGGTGGGGGGTTAGGATAGGAATTTAATGTTCAGTTGTGTTTTTGGTGCACTATTTGCTCGAAGCTGATCGCAGTACTATGTGTACTAAAGCAGATTTCAAATGTTATTGTATTTCTCCTTGATAGGACTGTCTTGGCCCTAAAGATGATTCTTTTTTCCTGAAATTATTTGTAAATGAGCAGATTGACATATTTATGTTGTAATATGGCTTTGGACGATACCACTGAACTGTGATTCTGTTGTAAGTGCACTGTTTTTGAGATCCTGTTTACCAAAAAACCACAATAAAACTTTTATTTAAAAAAAAAACCAGTAAAAACATGTTACATCACAGTGTTTATCTTACAAGCCTCAGAATGCCTGCCAGGCCCCCCAAATGTTCTCCTCTTTCTGAGGGCACCCTCTACTCTCTTATATATCGTAATTTCCGCTTGCCAACACAAGTCTAAATCATTTTCCTATTCCGCCACTGTTGAGGTAGCAATCGCTCCCCATTTCTTTGCCACTTTCGCTTTGCCACTACTGCAGCCAATTCCAACCATTGCTTTACATGTCTTGGCCAATCATCATTTCCAGCGGTTATCAGAAGGAACCATTTTGATTCTAGCTGAACTTCCATGACCACCACTTCTGTCATTACCTCAGCCATTTTGTGCCAGTACGACTGCAGGACTGGGTATTCCAAGAGTAAATGATAGAATGACCCCTGAGACTCACATCCCCTATGACACAGCGTATTTGCGCTACGTCCCATTCGGCGTAGGACTGACTTGGGGTAACATACCCTTTGTAGCACTTTAAGCTGTATAAGTCGTAACCTTGCCCATATCGCCACTTCTCTCTGGCCTTGGAGCACCTCTACTCATTCCTCGTCATCCAAGGAACCCACATCTCATTCCCAGGCTGTCCGGAGAGTACTTTTTGTAAAGTAAGGATATAGCTTTTTCCTGTAGTTGCCCTTTCAATATCCTGTCTTCTAACGGTGAGGCAGTTTCCAGGATCCCTAATATATCTTCGCAAGGCATGCCCTAGTTGGATGTATTTGCGCCACTCCTCTTACCCCATATCATACTCTACTTGTAAGTCTGCAAACGTGACATACGCCCGTCCTCTCCAAATGGCTCCCAGCGTCTCTAGCCCCAGTAACTCCCATTATGTGAAACCTCCCTGCTTTCTTACTCTCTTCAGACGGTCGCCCTCCCACAATGATGTCATTCATGTGAGTTTGCCCTCCCAACTCACGTATTTTGTCATTGCAGCCCAAGACTTAACCACTGTTTTAGTATGTGTTGGGAGGTTCCCTCCTACTTGCTTAGTATAAAGTATTTTTGAGGGCCCCTCGCTCCCATTGCCAGTCTATCAACCCTGTATGCTGTATCCGACCTATTCTCAAACATCCAGCCATTCACGTTAACTAGCTGGGCCGCCCAATAGTAACCGCGGATGTCAGGTACCGCTAGGCCTCCGCCATAGACCCCTCATTGGAGTTTACTCAGGACTATACAGGGGGCTGCCCCGCTCCACAGTAACTCAAGGAGTTCTGAGTTTACGCGTTGGAAAAAGGACGGGGGCATCTCATATGGCATGTTTTGCAATGTATACAACAGACGTGGAAGAGCCATCATTTTAAACATAGCTGCCCGGCCCATCACCTTCAGGGGAAGCGTGAGCCAATGTTTTGCATCTGTTACAAGTCTGTCGAGCTGAAGGTCTGCATTATGTTGATGAAACTCATGGGGATCCCGTGTTATGTGGATCCCGAGGTACTTAAACCCTCACTTTTGTATGGGAACTGCACATCTGGATGTCAAGGTGAGGGCTTCCCCTGCTAGAGGATATAGCAGTGATTTATCTCAATTGATTCGGTATCCCAAATATTCCCCATATATGCGGAAGATCTGCAAGATACGGTCAACTGAGTGTCTCGGCTTTCACTCATATAGCAAAATATTGTCTGCATAGAGCTTTCCCTATCTGTATCCCCAGATCAAAAGGTCCTGCCTTACGCATGCAGAGAGTGGTTCAAGGACTAGCGCAAACAAAATTGGAGACAGTGGGCATCCCTATCTAGTACCTCTCTGTAGGGTGAACACGAGGGATACAGTGGCGTTGACCCGTACCCTGGCTAATGTCTGTTCACATAATAGCTTAACCCATCCGATAAATTTGGGACCCACTCAGATCCAATCTAAGACTGCGAATAGGTAGCTCCATTCCTCGCTATCGAATGTTATGCTAGCATCAAGGGACAGAAGGGCTGATTGCTCATTTGGGCATTTTTCCGTTATGTGGAGTATTCCAAACAACCTTCGAAGATTAAACCTAGCGCTTCTATGGGGCATAAACCCAGATTGGTCTGGGTGGATAAGGGCAGTAATCACTCCTGTTAAACACGTGGACAGGAGCTTGGTGAGCACTTTCAACTCATAATTGAGTAGTGAGATTGGTTTATATGACCCACACTTGGTGATTGGTTTATCAGGTTTCGGGATTACCGTTATCACCACTGTCCTTTGATCTGATGGTGATCTGCCCTCCTGCTTTGCCTGGCTGAACATATTCAGCAGGTGTTCCGATGTTTCGTCTAGCATGACATTACACATCTCTACAGGTAGACCGATTGGTCTTGCTGCTTTCCCGGATTGGAGGTCTTGCGATGCTGATCTTATTTCATTGACCGTCATTTAAGGTGTTTTTGTTTCTTGATGGCGCCTATTTTTGCCTGTGCTTGGCCTCTGAGGACCATTTTGAATGCCTCCCAGAGGTTCACTGTGGATTCAACTGTTTCTACATTGTCCTTGAAGTATTGCCCCGTCCCTTCCCACATGTCTTCTCTGAAGACTTAATCTTTTAGGAACCATGGGTTCCTAAACTGTGGCAGTGTGTGGTCACTCATTGGGCCTGCTAAATTTGCTTCTACTGGGGAGTGGGCTGATATCCCTCGTGCCACATGTGTGGCATCCCTAAATTCCTCCAGTCCGGGACCTTGTGTAATAAGGTAGTCGAGCCTCGAGAGGCTTCTGGTCACTGTCCACAAGTGTGTACATTACTTCGTGTTTTTGGTGTTGGTATCTCCATATGTCACCCAGGCCCATCGGCTCGAGGTATCCCTTCAACTGCCCTCCCCGTTGTGGAGTGCCCGTACCCGTGGGACCCACGCCCGTATCATCTAGTTCCGCGGATACAATATCATTCAAATCACCTCCCAGGATCAGCCTACCCTCTGGCAGCTGTAGTAATAATGGACCCGGTGCATCAAGCCTGGAGGTCTGGAGACCCGGAGGGGCATACAATGAACACAGATTGAGTCTCTTCCCTTCCCATATGCTGCTCATAACTGTGTATTTTGCCAGGGGATCAGTCCATATGCTGCTATGGAGGAAGGGAAATGCTCTTGTGGTCAGAATTCCTACTCCTCTGGAACCGGAGGTGTACCCTGCATGAACCAGCAGAGTGTATCCATATCTGTCTAGTGCCTTGCAATTATTGCTTTTAAGATGCGTCTTCTGCAAGAGAACCACATCTTGTGCATGCCGTTTAATAAATTGCAACACTGTCGACCTTTTTATCTTGCCATTGAGACCGTTACAATTTCATGACCATATCTTCACTGAGGACTGGGTCTGTCTAAGGGCCGCCATCTATGTGTATGTTCTCTGTCAGTGCCCCCTTCCCCATGTTGGCACTTCTTTTTAATTGTCGCTCCCTACATGTAAATCTGTGATATCATACCTAATTACAAATTCACCCCCCCAACTCACCACCCCACCCTGCTACCCTGCTTTTGCCCATATCGCCAACTCGCAGAGCGCCTGTCGCCCCCTGAACTTGCATAACTGTTCTAAGTAATAGATTGGGGGGGGGGGGTTGTTTGACTCAGCAGGACCCAAGGTCAAGAAGCTCTGCTCTACTCCCTCCTGTCCAAGCCCATTCCTAGCAGGTAGCCTCTGTAAGTCTCAGTATAGTGATTGGTACTGGGTATCCCGGTCAAGCTGGTCCCAAAGTCTCGTAACTTCTGTGTATCTCTCTGGACTATCCTCAGGAACAGTGTCAAATTGTTTCAGTCTTATCTCCAACCCGGTCTCACCATTCACTATTCTTGTGCCTCTTCAACACCGGGTGGGCTAGTGGGTTGTGAGGACCGAGTCCCCCGGCCTGGCCCAGCTCCTGTCTCGTCACCTCCTTTATTGGTTCCACTTATCCAGTTTGGGTCTTTGCCTTGTCCCCTGCCAACTGTGCCATCCTTCCAGCCACTCCTGGGCTTCCTCCGGAGTAGCGAAGTGCCAGGTCTTTCCCTAAGCTATCAGCCGCAGTCGAGCCGGGAGACCAGTCATATATTTTAAATCTCATGGATCGTAGTTCCTTTTTCACTGGTTCAAAGCTTCTTCGCTGACGCTGTACTTGTAGAGTGAAATCCGGAAAGAGTCTAATCACAGTGTTTTCGTACGGTAAGTTCCCTATCACTCTGGTAGCCTGTAATTTTGTATCTTTGTCTCGATGATTGAATATACTGCCGATAATCCTTCACGACAAGGCTCCAGGTCTAGGGGGTGGTATTGGCACCCTATGCACTCTTTCAATAGAGAAGAACTTCACTAGGCATGGGGGCTGCAACTTGTTGATGATAAGATCTTCCAGGAACAGATCGATGCTTGGTCCCTCTGCCCCTTCGGGCACCCTAACTAACCGTATATTTTTCCTTCTAGCTCTCTTTTCTTGGTCTTCCAGCCACGCAGCCATCTGTGTTGTCTGCTGTGTTAGGGTATGTACCTGTTCTTCAAGATGCTCCATCTATGACTGCAGCTGGGCAATATGGGTCTCGGCCGTGGACACCTTCTCAGTTAATTTGGAGAGGTCCACCCTGATCAGGGTGACTTCTATGGACACTGATTCTATTTTTGGTTCTAGGAAGCCCTTGACGTCTCCAGTCGCTGTTATTATCGTGGTCAGCGAAGTCTCTTCCATCCCCCCTTCCTCTTCTGCATTCCTAATGGGCTTTGTGACTGTGTAGTTATCTATTTTGTTGGATGGACTGGGCCCGTACCACTGGGCTTCCCCATCTTCCCCTTATCTGCTGCCAGGAGTTCGCAGTAACTCTTTATTCAGGCGGGTCCTTCTCATTTGCTCATTCCCTGATAGTGTTCTTTGTGGTCTGTCTGGCGCACCTTCAGAGTGTTTTCTTGCTGTGGTGTTGGTTATCTTTGCTCACAGGGGATCCACGACTAAACTCAGGCTGCTTGTGCTGATTCTGAGAAGCTTTTCTGAATTTGTCCATGGAATTATCACGGACCTGGCTATGCGTCCGGAGTCCTTCCCTTGGGTATATATGGGGCCTATTCACCGCAACTCTCAGGTTGGGGCAGTACGTCGTTACTCAGAAGGGCGGAAGATTTAGAGATAGTCCTCAGTGTCAGGCCCACATCTCCATCCACTGCGGGACCGCCACGGTACCTCTGTGGCTTCTCCTGTCTTCGGATTCCATGTTGGAGTGTGTGTGTAGTGGCCTCCGGTGCCTCAGCTCTCCTCTTCTGTTCCGTTTCTCAGCAGTCTTGTTATTTATTGTTATGGACCCTCGCAGCAGTCATCCCGCTTCAGCACTCTGCTGGCCCTTTCACCCCCAGGTCTTCAGGCCACAGATCCTGTTGCACAGTCCACAGTGCACCCCCCCGCCATGGGTCTTAGCTGATGCAAGTTTTGCAAATCAAGCGTAAGAATGGTCCACACCGATTCAATCCTCCAGGTGGGCTGCAAATCAGATGGAGGGAGGAGTACCACGGGCAATGATCCGGTGCGTAGGCCTCACTCTGCCACCTCCGGTGGGACTGGGCCGATCCCAAGAAGCCCCTCTGCCCCAGGGCTCAGATCTCTGAATTTGGGTTGATAAGCTACCTGGCACCGCTTTCCACCTTCCCCACTGGGTTTCTCTCTCACGGTCTGCATATTGAGCCTCACCGCTGCCTCCCGTCTAATCTGTGTGTTGGGTGGCAGGCTCGACCATTCCAGTCGCTGCACACTGAGCTCTAGCCTCCGCCCACCTCAGCAACGGTTTGGTCGGTTTCCCGGGATGAATCACTGCTGCACGCTGGCCGTGCTGGTCCTAGCGTTCACGCAGGGAGTTGATGCAGCGTTGGCTCGCCTTCTCCTCGGCCACCGCCTAAGGTCGACATGATCCTTTTCCCTTGATACATCAGATTTGTGGGACAGTTGGGTCCTCGATCGTGGTGCAGGGAGCTCGCCCCTGGCCCGGTTCTGGTCCCGGGCAAAATGGGATTTTTAGAGGCAAGGATGATTACGGATTTTGGGGCTGGGACCGGAGCTCCACTACTCTGCAGCCATCTTGGTCCGCTGTCAGGCCACGCCCCCAGGACGTCCCAAATTTTAAGCGAGGAATTTATGTTTGTATCTCTCAAAAACGTTAACTGTGTAACTTGTTTCATGGGGTACAATTTCGATAAATCCCAGCATTTTAATCAACAGAACTTTACATGTAGACACTTAAAGACCAAAACTAACTGTGAACAAGCAAAATTTAGAGGCAGGGTAATAATAATAAGAACCCGATATTTGTAAAGCGCGAACAAATCACCCCTAGGGGTCTCAAGGTGCTAGGGGCTGTCGGTAAGATTAAGCGAGCTATTTCCCTGAGTCACATGGTGCTGGGCTGATCTGCCGCCAGAGCCGAGAACCAATCCGTGAGCCTTGTGCTCCGGAGTCAGCTACCCTGGCCGCTGCGCCACACCTCTCCTATGAGTGTAGTGTAGGACTTCAACAACTCACCATACACTTGTGTATTGTAAATACAGTAGAAGATAGGCGAAGTTACACACACCGGTACTTATCATCTATACACTGATGTTCTATATATATCGGTGGGAACGCTGATGGTGCCTGTATAGTCCATCATTAGGGACATCATACCGGGTTATGCACTATTGTGTGAATGAATCGTGAGCCTTTCTGTAGTTTCATAGTCAGTCCCGCAGCTTAACACACTGGCATGTTGGTAAAAATGATCTTGGAGCAAATTGATCCATTCGATAGACGGATCATGTGTAGGTTTCGAAAGGCTGAGTAATGTTTTATGGAAAAAGACACACTTCTATTTCTGTTCTACGTTCTAGGTGCTTGCTGATGAACTGAATTGTCTTGGGTAGGGTTTTCCATACATTTTTACTCCGAAGGATCTTCCACAGATGTTGTTTGTTGTGAAAGGAGGGATGATTAATAGGGGTGCAATTATCGATCTAAGGGTTCCTTTTTTGGATGTAGAGTTTGGTTTTGGATTAGAGCGATATCGATCCAGTGCTTTGGGTGGCCCTGTGGCTGACGACCAGTGCTTTGAAAGATGTTCTTCTTGCAGCGTGTAATCATTGCATCTCCTTAAGGGCAGTTGTGATGTGCTTGTATCTGTTCAGGCTCAGAACTTGTCTGGCGCTACATTTTGGATTTTTGGAAGTGTGGTGAATAGGCTCTTTGTAAGGCCCTTGTAAAGTTGGTTGGCATAGTGTGGGCACGACAAAGCTAGAGCCATCGAGGCCTGAACCTTATGGGGTTAGCTTAGTTGGAGGCAAATATATTGTAGTGTTCTTATGATGTTCAAGGTCTTATGATATCACATTGTTTTTTTAAAACTCTTTTTATTTGTTTTTTAAAACGCTGCACCAGATACAATATATGTTTGAAACCACATGGCACAGCATTTGATGACATAAATACAGTCGAAAAGGAGTAACATCGAAGGGGGCAAAATATAGTAGATTAAAATTCCAGTAATGTCGAATATAAATCGATTGACATTAAGTACTATCATGCCCCTACCTCCATTTCTAAAGGGGCATTAGTGTCATATTATGTGGTCAGGCATCAAGGTGATCATTGGAGCCCATGGTATTTTCTTTAGGAATCCCATATTTGATTACATTTCTTAGGTAATCCCCTTCCTTTACAGATATATTTTTCCATGGCTCCCTATAATTTAGCAACATTCCTTTGTACCATTGTCAGAACTAAATCACAAACATTTGCACATTTAGATGAAACAGTGTTATTCCAAATGCCTACTAACAAAAGTTCTTCGTCACTCTCTTGTCTGCCACCTTGTTCGTACAGAAGATCTCGTTCCAGAATGGTCTACGTCTCGAAAAAATCCAGATTATGTAGAAGAAACCTCCAACCTGTCCACAACCCCTAATACACATTTTATCAGAGTCCCTTTCAATACCAGGTTTGTTTTTGCAGCATGTTATTCCTTTATCAGTGACAATGTATGAATAGGCCACTTCCATACTGGGCTGCTGAGTAGCCCACAGTCTCCATATCTACTCCGAGGGACAACTCACGCTGTGATGTGAATACACAGTTCTTCGCAAGCAACAATCATGATGGCCAATAATACATAGCAAACAGAACTGGCTAGGTCCAAACTGGCATGGTAAGCAAAAGAACAATGGATTTAACCCAGATTTCTGTGACTGGGGGTAGTGTTTGAAGAATGTCAGCTCTCCTTCCATCATCTTCTTATGTTTGCTATGTTCGCCCTAAGTGGCCCAGGGTACGCCCAGGCATGGGTCCCTTGCTCACTGTGCCTTTGGATTCAAACTAGCCTGGCTGAATAGGGGTCATACCCTGAAACTGGGCCCAAGATACTTGTTTCTGATCCAAGGAGGACCTGGCCTAGCAGTCCAGGCTGAACTGTTCCCATGAGGACAGGGTCAAGACTTATTTGCATATGGCTCAGTCGAACTGGGGTGGCGTGGTGAGCAAAAGAATGATGGGTTTAACCCAGATCTCTTGACTGGGGTGTGTTTGAAAAGTTTCAGCACTCCGTCCATCATCTTGTTGTGTTTGCAATAATACTTACAATAATACTTACAGAGATCTGTTAGAAAACTATTTCCCAGGGTCCAAAACGTATGGTCTGTGGTGTGCCCGAAGGCCGCATTGATGCCAGTAGGGTGGGAGGGGAGGTTTAGGGGTAGTATAAGGTGTGCCAGGGGGAAACAAAGTGCTTACATGGTGTGGACAGTGGGTCATGGAGTTATTTTGAGGGTTTCATCTCATACTGCCCTTTACATGAAGGCCCTAGTGTTCTGAAGAGTAATTGATTTAACAATACTGTGTTCTGCTATATCTGAGTAAGTATCCCTCTACCGCACCTTGGGGTAAGCCTTCTCTGGTTGCTATTGCTATCTTGAGTGAGTCAACTGTAAAAAGAAAGTACATTGATTATTGAATTGAAATGAAACAGAATTGTACAGTGTAAAACCTGGAAAAACTGGGATAAATCCTGTCTTTCCAGCTTGGCCAAATTGTGTGTTCCTAGGTAATTGTTTTATTTCTCTTTGCCTCCTCTTTCTTCATTATCACATTGAAAAACATGAGTTCAGGATATGCACTGTACAAAACCTTATCTTATGATTGATTTAATAAATTATAATGTTGTCCATGTATAATAACCCAGGCAAATATGAGGGATCCACACGACAAATGATTCGCCTCTTAGTTCACTATTGGCATTGTTGTCAGGGTGGGAGGAGACATGAATGTTACTTAAAATAAATACTTCTCATTCTGATGTACTAAGGTGAAATACTTCTGCATGTCCATAAAATGGAAGTTTTGGGATTTTGCAGAGACTTTACCACATTTTTACACGTTTCATGCAAGATACTTTAAAATGAATGTGTTCCTAAAGTTATACGGTGCAGAACACCTTATTTGCTTCTTTTCTTTTACTTCAGTTAGAGCGAAAAATAAATGCTTGCCCGTTTATTTAACATCAATCTGAATGTTAGAGCTCTCTCAAATATACAGCAGCCAAGAGCTGCTGTTCACCAGAGAAACGCATACGAAGGTCAGGAGTGCCGCAAGTGGCGCCCTGGCCGTACTTTGAGTATCACTGTGTTAGACCTATGCCACCGTCATACACCCTGTGATAAAATGTGCTTTGGGGAGGGCATCCTATAACAGTGTATTTATTTCTGTATCCAGATGTTTCAGAAACTACTCAGGAGCCCAGTAGGGTATTTTTTTAAGCAAATAGAGGAGTCTACTAAGTGCATCGACTTAAAGAGGTCTCGTGACTTAAGAGGAAAAGAGGCGGAATTCTCTAGCTTCCTAGGTCTTCCCTATATTTGCTGAGCACCCATATATGGATCTCTTCCAACATGTATCCTAAGATATTTGAATTTTTGACACATTGTTGACCTGTCTTTCAGGTGTGTGGAGTCCACCATTACCCCCAAGTTCTTTACTTCTGTCACTGTGCTCAGAGATCCACTATCCTTATGCCAAGCTATAGTTGCATCTTACATATTTCAAGATACATAAGTTAAGAACTCAGTTTTGAAGGGATTTAGTTTCAGATGGCTTTGTAGCATACAGCTGCTGTGGCTGTTAGGCATGGGATAAGTCCTGCTGTCTGAAGGTGTGACAGTGTTTCAAATTTAAAAATTATCAGGATATCTAAGGCACAGTTGTAAGAAGTGAGTTTCAAGGGGGTTATGAACTCAGGAGGTGTAGCCAAGCATACTTTGAAAAGGTGAGGCGTCATCATTGAGCCTGGGTGAACACCTTCTCTTTGAGGATGTGGTGCTGATAAGTATTAAGGTTGGGGTACAATTTGAGTTCTATATGGGAGATAGGACTAAATCCATTTTAGGTCTGAGCTCTGTGTTTGTGTATCCTTTAACCTCGTGAGTAAGAGTTGGTGGTCCAGGATTGAGATGTAAGGTATTTTTAGTTCACTGGGGAATACTCCCGATACTTGTGATTGCAAGTAGTAGTGCAATTCATTGCAGAGGCTCCCTCCATCGCCCTCAAGCATCTCGTGAACTGCTCAAGGTACCGGTTGGGAAAAAATAGGGCCTCTTTCAGAGACTTATACAAATATTAATAGTATCATTATCATTAACATAATAATATTAATAATAATAATAACCAATAATAATAATGATAATACTTATGATAATAACAGGACAATTGTGAGGAGCTTATGAGAACAGATTGTTAAGCTTCAGTCATCGCAAAGGTGCAGGAAGGATGAGAGGTTTAGAACTGGTGCGTCTTGATCCTTTTGATTTGTTTTAAACTTATGAAGACTGGATTCTCATTTCATGCAGTCAGGGAGACGGTTCCGCCAGCTCAAGATGCCCAAGCCTTCTGCCCTTGAGGTGAATAGTTTTGCCGATATCTGGATTAGAAGATTCGCTTAACCTGAGTGTAAAGTCCAGATAGACCTGTAAGATTTGATTTTGTCTCTTAGACATAGAGAAGCACTGCTCTCCTTGCATTTCAATACTATGCAAAATCATATTTATATTTATATTCACTGAAAAAAACAAAGTGAGGCAAAATATTCAGTAACAGCTTAACTTTTTAAACTCTAAAAAAACATAGAAGTTCAATAGTTATAGTCATAGTAATCTCCAGTAACCATAACTTATGCCCTAAGGTAACTTTAACTGATGTCCCTGCCATGCACAGTTTTCTCATCAATAATTTCATTGGAAAGGTTTGAGTGATATTATCAATGATGTCATAGGAGATGTCATGAGTGATATAATATGTGGGGTAACTAGCAGTGTGGCGGCGAGGACGTGTGTTATAGTTACCTTAGGGCACGAGTTATAGTTTCATGATAAAACTATAACTATAACTGGTGAATTTCTACAGTTTTTAGAGTTTAAAACATTAAGTTGTTACTGAACATTTCACCCAACTATAACGGTAGTTTAACTTTTGTTGTTTTCAGTGAATTTCTAGGTTTTCCATTAACATAAAGAATTGTTTTATTACCATGCATAAAGTCAACCCCCCCCCGCCACACACTTTTCCCACTGGGCCTGGAAGCCAACCCCCGCAAGTGGGGTTGGCACCCAGGCCCTGCGTCCAGCTATCCTCAGGCAGCTACCCGGAGGCAGCCAACCCCACGCTGTGCATGACCTTTGGTTGTGCGTGGCATGGGGATGGCCACAGGGCTTGACTTGCAGCCAGGCTCTATGTCCAACCCCCCGCAGGCAGCCAATCCCACACTGCACAGACCTTTGGCTGTCCACAGCGGGGAGTTGTCCACAGGGCTAGGCCTGCCCTCAGGCCCTGTGGCCAACCACCAGCAAACTGCCAACCCCGAGCAGCGCACAACCTTTGGCATGAGGGTTTAGGTTTGGGCCCCAGGGACCTTATCCCCAGGGCCAGAAAATACATATTAAGAGGAGGTGGTGTGCAGCCACCCTCCCGAGCCTTAATAGGCCCTGGGGACCCCACCCACTGGGGCCAAATTCCAATAAAAAGGGGAGGGGGGCCTTTTGGTCCTCCCTCCCCGAGCCTTAAAAGGTCTCAGGTACCCCATCTTAGGAGGCCATACACAATTAAACAATGAAAGGGATGTGTGGCCCTCTTCCTGAGCCTTCTTGGGCCCTGGGTACCCCATCCAGAGCCAATGGGGAGGGGCCATGCAGCCCTCCCTCCCTAAGTCTTATTAGACCCCATCCCCGGGCCGAATAATATAAAAAAGGAAACGGGACTGCCCAGCACCCCCTCTCCTCACCTATTTTATGCTAGACGGTTACGGGGTTCCCACCAACCACCCCATTGGAGGCCGTGGGAGGAGGGGGAGGCTGGGGGAGGGAAGCCACATGCCCACCTCCAGTATATAAATACATTTGCTGCCCACGCCCAAGCCCTGGCCTACCCCGGGGGTGAAACAAACAAGGGGCCTGTGCTTGTTTTTATATTTATTTTTGCTGCAGATTCGTGTATCCTCCACAAATTCCTGGCAAAACTTAAAAGAAAGAAAAAACGGCCCCTGACTGCCCCATAACCAGGCCAAGGGTGTCAGGGTATGCGTACTCTGTCCCCGATCTTTTCTTTCTGTGTTTTTTTTAGGACTTGGGACCAAGGTTACATTTGAAAGGTCACTCAAACATTAATTCGCACAAATCTGGTTTCGTGGGCTTCCACAAATCCAAACATTAAAACAAAAAATACTCAAATCTGATTGGACGAAGAAGCTTTGTCTCCCATTGTCTATTTTGAGTTTGCTCTGCTCTGAAGCCAGCTAAAATGTAAAGGGCTCATAAGGAGGCAGGATAATCATACTATTATCCCCATGATCACCTCTGTGTTTAATTTCTAAAAACAAATACTGATTTTTTCACAAGTTTACAGATCCCAGGGCCAATTTGTGCTCTGCAACATGGGCACGAGATCCACTGACCTTGCTGGGACTGCAAATCTGGCAAAAACATCATGAGCATGGCACCGTAAACACACAGCAAGTTGTAGGACCTATGTTTGTTTATTGACGGGGTCCGTGGATCCAAAACTAGATTTGCGGACCCCACTGAAGGTCCAGCATGGATCTATGGACCCACAAATTCTGTGATAGTATTAGTGAAACCTGAAAAAAAGGAAACCCAGGATCTGGACTAAGGCCAGTCTCTGCAGGCAACCCCCGTGTGCAGCGTGGATTGGCCCCCCGCAATCATTAACATGTTTATACATCAATGAGGTCTGTAGCTGTATTTTGCTGAGGTGCCACAGTTCAGTTTTTTCAGGCATACAGTACAAGCCACCTGCTGAAACAGTGGATTCTAGCGGTGACCTGGAACCATCACCATGAACATCTTCTAGTTCTTTATTTTCTTCTTGTTTTTCTTCCTCTGGATTTCTCCCCTCCTGTTCTTCTAGTTCATAAGCTCTTGCGAATGTACAAAAGCTTTTGTTCCCTAAAAAAGTAAATAGAAGCCAAAATACAGTAAAATCTTCTTTGCTGTAGGTATGTGAAATGGCAAAGATGCCAAGGAAATGTAGAAGAAGCTCAACAACTATTTTCAATGGAGATAAACTCATGATCAGGAACCATTGAAATATCTGCCGTGGTCCATACGGATCCACGGATCTTTTATGGACCCTTGGAAATAGGCATGGATGGATCCGGCATGCTCCTGATTTGTGGTGCCCAGATCTGAAACAGCAAATCCCACAAGGCTTAAAATGTGGAAATACGGACATGTGCCTATCCAGCTGTGATTTTCAAATTAAGTTTTTATCATGTTTATTTTCAAATGAATTAGAACAACTGAGTTTCCTATCCAACACAATTTTGTTAAAATTTACATATTTGCACAACAAGTTTTTGATATCGCAGTACTCAAAACGGAAGCCTCACCTTGTGATATCTATTGGCTGACCCACACAGCCCTTGCTACTCTTGATGATCTAAAAAAATGAAGATAGAGGTCTGATTGGTGAACCACAGATTACACCTTTTAAAAAACAGAAGCTTCTACGCTGCATGAACCGGGACCCACCTTGGTGCAGACACCATTGAGAAGACACAGAGAAGGAGATTAAAAGCTGGGGAATATAACATCTTGTGAAGCAAGCTTGTTTAAGGAATAGAGGCATCAGAGCCAAAACCCAACAAGCTCTATACCAAGCCAGGGAGCTTAGAGCAGCGTTAGAATACAGAAGACCTTATTGAAGTGCCCACAACTTTGAGACAAAGTGTACAGCCAAAAAATGAATCCTTGGCCTGACAATTTGTCACACATGCAAGAGTTGAAAAAATCCAATGCCTTCAAGCAAGCTAGTACATTTTTTAACCAGGTACTATAAACAGGGCATCCAGCCATGTATTCCTTTGGGATGATAAAATCTCTCTGAGCAAGAGATATCTGTTGTAATAATGTCCAATTTGACACAGAAGGGGTCTGGAAGAATGTGGATACTTTATTCAGGTCATCCGCTCTCTAACTGCGAAGCACACCGTCAACATTCTAAGGTGAGCTCCTGGACATTCTAACCAAGGGTAGCGGGGAGGGGTGGATGGGAGGTACCAAGGGGGGAAAGGCAATAGGGTAAATACAACACATCTCCTTACCCATAAATAACATGCAAAAAAATTACAAGCAATGAGGAAGAAAATTCTACGTAGCCAGTCTATCCCCGCTCCAGGTTTGTCCATCCTCCAACTGCACCACATTTTTCCCGAAGCTCTTAACATTTTGTGGAGGGAAAAATGTGCTCTGTCCCACCTGTACACGGGTGGGCTTCCTTACCACCACGGGGTCATTAACATTGAGGTTAAGATCTTTCACTCCATGTTTTCTGTCGTACCAATCTTTGTAACAGGATTGGTGTTGCTGGACTTTAAGATGACTCTTGTAGGAGAGTGGCATCGACTGCATAGTTGCCCCCAACTTTTTGCTGATGTTTTGACTGTTTTTATGACTTTAGCCAGGCTGTGGCCCTGCTATCCAGGACCCCAGCCTATCTGCTTCCTCTGTTAAACAATGTGAGTACCCTAGGTACCAACCAATTGGATGCTGGGCATACCCTACCAGTCCCTTGTAGATGGTACCCTAGGTACACAGGGCATGGGTCCCCCAGTAGGCCTACCAGGGCTGCAGCACTTATTGTGCCACCCTGGGACAGCCACACAAACTGACACCACCAGACCACTACTGTAGTCTGGGTAAGGTGGTGCTAGCACCCCTTACAGGGATGTAGGTACCCTATATCTCACACCCTTACAACACATATACTCTCATAGGTCACCCCTATGGCAGGCCCTGGTAATCCTACAGGGCTGGGTGCTGAGGTATGTGTGAGGGGGGACCCCTACGTGAGTAGGACCTCTCTGCAACCTGCATAAAATCGTTACTGGGTTGTTTGTAGTGTAGCCATACCATATACTCTTAACCGCATTATAAGTTATCGCGTCATCGCTGTAACTTGGGAATGGCTACACAGAACCATATCGTGTTTGGTGTCAAACATGAAGGAATCATACCCCCAGTCCAGCCATGGGCATGAGGGTATGATTCCCCCTTGCTAGGAGGGTGATATGGAAAAAGCGGTAGAATTTAGACACCAATTTAAAAGTGCATATGTACCACAAAATGGCTACTGTCCGCCACCTACACGACTCTGGCTGGCTGTTGCTGGGGAAAACCCCAGCCTCGCCATCTGGACAATAGGGCTCCTGTGGCAGGGAGGTGCCAGCACCTCCCCAGACAGGATATGTGGATTGGAACAGGGTGGGTGCATCAAATGTCCATTCAGAGTTGCACGTAGGCAGCTGCAGAGCCCCAATTCTGCATACACCGCCTGGAACCGGTTCAGGGGCATCCTGCCCCTCGCCCAGGCGGGAAACACACAAAGGGGAGTGGGTGTAGCCACCCTTTCCCGCCTCTACTCTGAATGGTAGGCTCTATTTGGGACCATCCCCTAATCTTGGGGATATATGGGAATAGCTTTGCCCTAGAGCCTTAGATTCGTCCAGAACTTTACAGAACTGACCTTCGACGAGCTGCTGCCCAGCTGACTGAAGAAATCTCCCTTGGGATAAAGGAGTTATCCCCCTGCTTGGCAGGCACCTAAAAGACTGCAAGATACCCGGTTGGAACTTCGCTGCTCTCACGAACTTCGACGCCTTCCATCAACCTTGAGGTGGGTCTCCAGTGCATCCCAGAGTCCTGTGAGCGTGCCCAGCAAGTCTGAGCACCGTGGACCACGTGGGTGCCGAGATCTCTGCATACCCCGAGACCCCGGCCACCTCTTGCATAGCACACGACCCCGACCAGTGGGGAAGTTGTGCTTTGGCCCATTTCTGAGCCAACCGTTACGCAGCATCCGTGCCAAAGCTCAGCTCCCTAGTCCGCTCCGGTGGCCCGTGGGAGCCCTTTTACGCACTCCATTTTGCTGCCTTCCGCGGTCCCTTGTCTCTCGACTTTGAGGAAATATGAATTTTGTGATCAGTTATGTCCCCTATCGTAGACCCCAACGGCTCCATGTACATGCTATAAGTACATGTATGTTCCCTCCTGCTCCAGTTTTGAAGACGCAAATATATGTGCGTCCACCGTCAATCTGTCCTCTTTCAGACCCGCCATGAATGGGTCAGATATTCCATTCCTAAGTATGAAAGGCCACCGACTTTATATGGTTCACTTTCCACATTTCACAGATTCAGGCGAGTAGGCCCGAATTCTGTCATCAAGCCTTTTCCTGCCTTCTGCCTCTGAAAGCTCCAGTCTGAGCCTGCATCTGTGACCATGAACTTTGTCTTACTCCTTGCGCGGCTAACGGTGCCTGATCCAGCCTGTCGCCTGCCAAAAACTGTATTTCACCTTCGAGATTATCTCTTTCGCTCCTCATCCGATGCATTCCTGTCTAGTAGTTTAGGTAAACATTCCTCCAGCTACCATGCAAAGGGGCCAGGCCTCGCTGTCCTCATGCAAGTAATTCATAGCCCCGTTACCATGGAATATTCCTACCCCCTCGCATCTAGTGTAGACACTTAGACGCTTGTACACGCACTAACAGTCAGTATAGTCAGTATAGAATAAGATTCTATCCTAAGAGACCTCTCCTTTTGGATAACACAGTTCTTTAAACATAGGATATTAGATATGATTTGGGATTAGGTTGACATAACCCCAGACTTCTGTCTCCACATATAGAGCTAAATGTCAAGTCCCCTTCACCCTCTAGTTGCACGTCAATCACACGTCATGCGGCTGCGCGCGCATCTTTGCCAAACATTTCTGCTGACATTGCAGGATTCTTCTATGGATCCACCCACTTGTGACCTCATGTATAATGACGTTTTCTAGTTACGCCTGTTCTAGTTACGCATGCATATTTTATTTTGCCTTATCAGTTGTTACGCCTACTGCATCTGTTTCACTGTAATGCCTTTTCTATAAAAATGATTACCTGTCAATAATTTATGCTCCTTCCTTCCTGAACTTTCGTGGTGATGGAACAGAAGGCCCACAATTCGAATTGTCTTCCTTTGTATTGGAATAAAGCCCTTTTTAAAACCTCTAATACCACGGATTCTGCCTCTTATATTTACTGAGTTATTCTTAATAGACTTTACCGCATAAAAAATAGTACCGGTAACGAAATATTTACCACATAAATTGGCGCCCGAACAGGGACACTTTCTCATCTCACGCGCCGGCGGTGCGTTGCAGGCCCGGTCTCCTGCCACAGCTGAACGGACAAAAACGCGTACCTGCAGGATTTCCTGTATCTCCCTCCGGCCAAGCGGGGACGACTGAGGCTGCGATCAACACCCAGACGAGGCGGTGAGAAGTGCGAAGTATCCCGACCAGAGCCTAGCTGAGAGAGCAAGATCCGAGGTATACAGAGTCCCACCAGGTTCCGAAGTTCCGAGTCCAGTCGAGTCGAGTCCAGTCCGGTCCAGTTTCAGTTCCGTTCCGAGGCCTTCCGTTCCGAGCTACCCGGTGAGTACCATTACCGGGGAGGCACTTTACGTGCACATAGTCTGTGCCGGTCAAGACGGGTTTGGGTACACAAGTCCGGTCTGCACTGTTTCAGCAGTGTATCTGTACTGTTTAGCAGTATATATAGTATGTTTTGCATATAAATAAGTATTATCTAGTGTCAGTATAATGTCAGTAACTAGTTTTCTATTAGTTATCATTTGTTTCAGCAGTGTATCTGTACTGTTTAGCAGTATATATAGTATGTTTTGCATATAAATAAGTATTATCTAGTGTCAGTATAATGTCAGTAACTAGTTTTCTATTAGTTATCATTTGTTCGTAAAACTGTTAAGCGTTAAATGTTTTAAATACGTTCTATATATTGTGGTATGAATGACTGTTCATTATTGTGTTTCTTTGTATAAAGTGTGTTCTAGTAATAAGGTCTAAAAAATGCCGCTCTTTTCGAAACTAAGACAGATCAAAACTAGAAAAGGTGTACTCGAAGAAGCTGTTCCCATTCCACCTAGGGACACTCCAGGATACTTTATGTATCATAAGCATGGTCTAGATGCCGTATTATTTCTTGATTTATGGGTGGATTACACCAAAGAATTACCAGAGAGTCAGAGATGGCCCTCAGCAGGGACTTGGGATGCAGATTGCATCATGAGAGTAGAGGAAGAATTATGGAAAAAGAAAGCCAGACAGTCACAGAAAGATGCCATTGAATTATGGCGTAAAGAATCATATAGACGTACAGAAAAAGCACTCAGACAGGAAGAGAAAGGTAGAGAGAATTCAAATAAAGCTCGAGAAAATCTATTACTTGAGGAAGGTACCCGAGTAAACTCAGAACAAGTAGACAGACAAAGAAACGCCCTTATGAATGGTATGTATCCACTTCTGGCCGAAGGGTTACCTAAGGCTACTCCGGAAATACCAAAAGACTTGCCACCTCCATTGTTTCCGATAAAAGCACATCCCAAATCACATCCCAAAACAGCGAAGGACGTTTTTCTTTCCTCCTATTTAGACGACGCAGCTCCCGAGTATGCTAATGCCATACCACCCACATCGCTTGCCGATGGTGTTCAACACCAAGAGCATACGTCTGTACCCCCGCAACTACAAACTCCTACACAAGTTCCAACAGGCCCGTCCGTCTCTACAGTTTTTCCCGCATCTACAATCTCTGTCTCACCTTCAACAAATCCTTTCACGTCCAGCACCCCAGACGGTGCTACAGGAGGTACGACAGACATTTTTTCTACACCACCCAGAGGAAATAAATTTTCCCTTAGAGAATTAGCACACCAACGTACGCCCAAACTAGCAACTCCCGACATGCTTAAGGAACTTCTAGTAGATTGTAGATATGATCCTGTGCCCGGTAAACGGGACGAAATGCTGCTGTCATCATTACGTATTCGACGAGCTGCAATATATTTAACGAAGTTACCAGGAATGACTATACATTTAGAAAATATATATCACTTTGTCCAGTCAGGGCGAAGTCCTGAAAGTATTAACAGAGCCATGGAGTACCAGAAAGCGGAGGTACAGGGACAACTGTTACGTTTCCTCATAAACTGTGTAATCAGAAATCAAGACCGGCCTGGGGTAAATCCGGAAGGAATGCAAAAACTTGTCACTTGGGGCCAGAATGTATCAGAAGGGAGACATGATAAACAGTTATGTATAGTCGCCATGTACCGAAAGATCCGCAAAGAAGTAGAACGAATACACGAAGAAAGATTAGAGGTAGACGCCGCTGACCTAAACAGAGAGGAGGAGGAGCAAGAGTCAGAGCAAGTAGAAACGATAGCTTATGTAGGTAGAGGAAAACCCCATAATAATACCAGAGGTTTTAATGATCCGGTACGTCCAATACGTCCAGAATATAATAGACATTTTCCAAACCCTATGCTAAATACAAAATCCCCTGAACACTTATTCCAGGCCGCTGATAAATTACTCCGAGATCGAAGGGGGTACCACATGCTCGATTCCATGGACGAACAAGAATTAGCCAGGTCGGCAGTACAATGGGCTGACAGTCCCGGCGAATACAATGATGATGTACTTACACACACGTTTCTGAATCTAGACCCATATGAACAGCGTTTAGCTAGTATATACATGATTCAACACCTCCTTATATTATATAAAAGCCAACACTCCGATCCAGGACCCTTACCTGACATATTGACAGAACTACTCACGAATATATGGAGAGGGTCAGGTACTGATTTGATTAAGGAAATTCTAGAATCCCGAAACCAATATTTAAATTTTGTATGCCCAGAACACGTTCCAGTTCCCATAATGGGAAGAAAAATGTATCACATAGATAGACAGAACCCGTTACGCGAAGTACACCCAATTAGAGGTGCCGGTGATAATTTTACACGCGTATTTGTGTACACACCTATAACTAAATTAGAATTATTAGAAATGAAGAAAGTAGTACCCAGCCATGACAAGGACCCAGCAGGTTTCCACCGTGAGATAAAAGACATGTTACTCATGGGAGAGTATACCTACCCCGACATTATGAAAATATTAAAGGTCTTATTACCCGCCGGTGTTTATGAGAAACTCAAAGAAAAGGAATGGGAGGTGGGAGACCAAAAGATAGATTGGACAGCATTAGAAAACGAAGAAAAGGCCCGAGCTGCAGGAGCAGGGCTTGGGGAAAAGACTACAGCACTAGCAGGATTACTAATACAGGTACTGCCGCGTTTATTAACTACGAAAAAGGAAGACTGGGGTGCAATCTCAGCCTGTAAACAAAAGCCAGACGAAGACACTAGTGATTTCTATTCCCGATTTGAAAAATGTTTTGGTATAAATAGTGGCATAAAAGCCAGTAGTGAGTCATACCCACATCTGTTTGTGACAAAATTAGTTGAAAATTCTCTGCTACAAGTCAAGAATAGAGTATTGAAATTCGAAAGTACCTGGCAAGGTAATACCCCATCACAGATGCTACAGATGTTACAATATCACCACAATAGAATTAGAGAAGAACAAGAACATGAACAAAGACGTATGAAAGATACAAAAATGAAAATGCTTGTTGCCCAGTCAGTTCCAGCCGATGGTCATCAAAAGGGTAATTCCGCAGGTCCTACGAAAGGGACATGCAACTATTGTAAACAACCAGGTCATTATATACACGATTGTCCAGTCCTGAAACATAATATTGCTACAGGTAGAACTCAGGAGAGACCACGTCCACCTAGACAGGATCAGATTCAACAACAAATTCCTCAGCATGCACAACATAGGTTAGCTCCGCAACAACTAGCTCCGCAACAGGGAGCTTCACAACAGACCTTAGCACCACCACAAGCGCAGCCTATTGCTGCAACACAAGCAACGACACAACAAATGTATCAGTATGCACAAGCAGATTATCCCGATTATCAGCGATACTCATGAGACAGCCTAGAGAGGGAAGTTGGCTTACCCCTTATTGAGGTTCCTGTAGACCAAGAGGGACCTTATGTACATAGTGAACTATTAGGGGAAGACAGAAAGTTTTTACTTGATACAGGGGCAAGCAGAACAACTATACGACGCAGTGAAGTTCCAGGGGCACCCCTCTCAGGCTCACAGAATATTTCCCTTGGATTCTCAGGAAAACCTATAATTAATGACGTAACACAACCTCTTCCACTTACAGTCGGTCCATTGACACGTATTACAGATTTATTGCTTACTAAATCATGTCCAGAAAACTTGTTAGGCATAAAAACATTGAAAGCTCTAGGAGCTATAATATGTTGTTCTCCGGAAGGAGTACGACTATTTCTACGTGACTTTAAAGGTCACTACGTGTCCAGAGACATGGATCACCGACTGCAGAATTTACCTACACATTTATGGGCACAAGGCCCCACTGATGTTGGTTGCATGAACATTACACCATATCGAGTTACACTGAAAACAGGAATAGTACTACCACGAATGCGACAATACAAGTTACCACCCGATGCTGTTGTGGCTTTACTGCAAATCATTGACGAGCTCATTGCACAAGGAGTGGTTGTCGAAACTGACTCCAATGTATGTAATTCTCCGATAATTCCGATTCTTAAAAGAACGGATCCAAACGCTCCACCAGTATATCGATTAGTTATTGATCTGCGCGAATTAAATAAATGTATTGTGCCACAATACCCCGTGGTCCCAGATATCTCTTCATTACTAACAGCTATTGACTCAGAAGCAACGTTTTTCACTGTAATTGATCTCAAGAATGCTTTCTTTAGTGTCCCAATAGATCCGGAAAGTCAATATTTGTTCGGATTCAGTTTAAATGGACGAAGTTTTAAATTCACACGCGCACCCCAAGGATTTACAGAAAGCCCCAGCATCTATAGCCAAGCACTGAAACGAGAACTTGACAGTATCCACATGCCAGTTAACACTGCCTTGCTTCAATATGTCGATGATCTGCTGATCACCGCCCGAAGCGAACATGAATGTGAAAAAGCGTCACTGACGGTTTTAAAATTTTTGGCTGACAAGGGGCACAAGGTGTCCCCTTCTAAGCTGCAATTCTGTGTCCAGCGAGTTGTTTACCTTGGGCACTCGCTGTCCAAGGAGGGAAGGCAGCTTACATCTGACCGCATCCAGTTAATCGCTAACATGCCACCACCCAAGACACAAAAGGAGGTACGGGCTTTTATAGGCCTCACTTCATACTGTAGGCAGTGGATCCCTCAATATGCATTTCTAGCAAAACCACTCATCCAGTTGACAACACAGGAGGCAGCCACATCGACTGTCCTCCCTTGGACTCAAGAACATACACACGCCTTTGAAAGCTTAAAGAAAGCTTTATGCCAAGCACCTGTTTTAGCAACACCATGTTACAGCAAACAGTTTACACTCTTTGTTACAGAACGCGAAGGTACTGCTTTGTCAGTACTCACTCAGGAACAAGCAGGATCACACAAACCATGTGCTTATTTCTCTAGTACATTAGATCCAGTAGCTCAGGCTCTTCCTGCGTGCCTGAAATCGGTGGCAGCAACAGCTTTAGCAATCAAACAAAGCGATGCCATAGTGTTAGGACATCAATTGACAGTACAAGTACCACATGCAGTAGAGGTTCTTTTGAATCGCACACAAACACAACACTTGACTATAGCGAGACTCACCGGTTACGAACTGACATTGTTTCAGCCACACATAGAAATCAGACGTTGCAATACGTTAAATCCTGCCACACTGTTACCAGTGGGCGGAACAGATCCATTGGCACATGATTGTGTCGAAGTCATTACTATCACGACGAAACCCAGACAAGACCTGACAGATATCCCTTTGTCAGATCCGGACTTGACATTGTATGTAGATGGGTCATGTATGAGAACAAGTACAGGAGAGTTAATGGCCGCTTACGCAGTCACAACAGACACTGAAGTCATTGAAACAAATCGTATTAACACTTTGTCAGCTCAAGCAGCTGAGCTCATCGCTCTGACACAAGCCTGTATTCAAGCCAAAAATAAGAAAGTCAACATATACACAGATTCACGTTATGCATTCGGAGTCGTCCATGACTTCGGCGTACTGTGGCGAGAGAGAGGTTATTTAACTTCTCACGGTGCCCACATCCAGCACGGACCCCTCATTCAAACCCTATTAGACGCGATTCATCTACCCATTGCAATATCAATTATGAAATGCAAAGCCCATACAAAAGTTACCGATATCATTTCTCAGGGTAATGACCTAGCTGACAGAACAGCTAAACAGACTGCTCAGAATCAGACTCTCACAACTGACATGACAAAGACAATAGTTCCGACACCAACACATT
Source organism: Triturus cristatus (assembly GCF_964204655.1). NCBI lineage: Eukaryota > Metazoa > Chordata > Amphibia > Caudata > Salamandridae > Triturus > Triturus cristatus. The sequence goes on along the minus strand of NC_140593.1, from coordinate 816,981,149 downwards.
GCATGACAGTTAAGGATCCCGCCCTTGATGTAATTGACATACAGACACATGCTACACCAGAAGAAATAAAGAAATGGACTGAATTAGGAGGGATCCAAACAGATCAGGGATGGATGACGAAGGAAAAATCTATATGGTTTCTTCCCGACTCAATGGTCCAAGTCATCATTAACACAATACATAGTCCAGCGCACCTAGGAGAAAAAGCTATGCTAGACAGCATTCAACACATTTGGTTCAACAAGCACTTGCGAGCAGCAGCTAAACAAAAAGTTCGTACCTGTATGATATGTTGTCAGTTTAATCCAGGTAAAAGCATCCCCGTAGAACAGGTTGGATTTCAAACTCCCGATCACGCTTTTGAAGTCCTCCAGATGGATTATATCCAGATGGAACGATGTCGAGGATTCAAATATGTTCTCGTAGTTGTCTGTGCTCTTTCCCGTTGGACAGAAGCATACCCGGTTTCAGATTACACTGCCCCGACTACTGCCAAACAGTTAGTTCGAGAATTCTTCCCACGGTACGGTTTACCACGTGTTGTCTACTCAGATAACGGCCAGCCGTTCTCATCCGAACTAATGAAACACGTTTCCCTTCTATTAGGCTATCAATGGAAATTTCACTGTGTCCGACATCCCGAGGCAGCAGGTCTCGTAGAACGCCATAATCAAACTTTGAAAATTAGATTGTCCAAAATATGTAGAGAAAAAGGGGTCGATTGGATAGTAGCCTTACCAGTTGCGCTCTTTTACATGAGAATGGTAGCACATTCTCGAACAGGGCTATCCCCGTATGAGGTGATCTTCGGTAGACCACCAAATATGTGGGGGACGCCTATACCTCGTAAAATCACTGACGTTGACTGTAATATGCTGACAGATTACCTGGCTTCCTTGATGTCTGCACTACAATCTTGTCGTTCACAGGTATCCGCAGCTTTTCCCGATAATACTGAGGTGAAGCCCCATGACGTGGTTCCTGGTGACCTGGTGCTGGTCAGGAACTTTGACCGGAAGACCCAACTGGATCCTAGGTGGAAGTCACCGAAGTTGGTTCTACTCACCACAAGGACAGCCGTGAAAATCGAGGGAAGGAAAGGGTGGTTGCACTCGAGTCATATCAAGAAATTTTATGGACTACCACCCGGTGTAGATACTCAACCCTGTATTCCCTCACAAACAGACTCAAAGCTCCCCTTGGTTGAGCAATCGAACTCAGAAATGTATAAACTAAAATTGAGGTCTAGTAAGTCAGACAATTTGATTGTTTAAGTCCTCTCCAAGGTGAATCGGTTGAATTTGTCTCTGACATGTATCCTCTAGACCGGAATAGGGAAAGAAATAATCAGATGCAGCTCAAAAAGCATGCGTATTGTAAATCACTTCGTAGTCACTGTACAGTAACATTATTAATTTTGTTTTTTCTAAGTCTTCTGATCATTATTTTTAGCATACTATTGCATATGTATTACCCCATTCTTAAACATGCTTACAATATAACTGCAGACCATTCTTTTAGCGAATTTCCTCCGCATGAGTTGTCATATAGATTTGCGCTGCGCAACAACACATTTATTAGTATGTTACATCATTCCCATCAAACCAGCAATGCCACAAATTGTTGGATATGTGGCCGACTCCCTCCCTATCAGAACTATAAGGGAGTTTTGCCCCTCTTTCCATATCCGTTCACACACAATGGCTCCTGTGGAGCATGGTTTAGTTTGATTAATTCCCTAGATTCAAATTCCGCAGTTTATCAAGACAACTGGGTATGGGGAAACCTGAACCTAGTTTTGCTTAAAGTCTGCTACCCTAACAAGGAGGGACTCCCCAAAAGAACAGGAACTGATCTAGAAAATGAAGTATATGGATTAGGTAATTTTACACTTAACCTCATGATCCTGAACGTTGAATCCGAAGCTACACCAATCTTGCCCGCCATGTCAGTATTCCCAGTGAAAGGGGAATTATGTATAAGAAAGAATGGTTCCATACACATGGGCCATAGTAAATGCACCACTGTAATAAAATTCAGTGATCAAGGTAAGTCTACATTTAGAGCTTCCCATCATTCCTACTTCATATGTGGCCAGACCGCATATATATGTCTACCTTTAGATTGGGATGGTACCTGTTACATAGCATTCCTTCTGCCACCTGTTTTCCTAGCTCCTCCTGATTATCATAGAAATACCCATTTAGTACACAATAGACAACAGAGAGATCTCCCAATTGTCGATTACACTGAAACAGCATGGGAAAAATACACAGATTTCAATAAAGGTTTCTTTCCCTATATAGGTACAGTCACTAATAGTAAGCTGATACGTAGATTAACCAGAACCCTTGAAGCAGTAGTGAACGAAACTATTTCCGCCTTAGGCAATTTAACAGAAGAGCAGTCTGCTATGCGGATTGTTGTGCTTCAAAATCGTCTTGTCCTTGACGTCATCCTGGCCGATAGGGGCGGAGCTTGTAGGGTCATCGGATCAAGTTGTTGCATTTTCATACCAGAAAATTCGCCGTCAGTATATAAGGCCATAACTTGCCTTCATAAGATTGTAAGCCAGATACACCAGAGTCCAGGCACCTGGACTTGGTCCGGTTGGTTCTGGGGCGTGTTGTCAGCCTGGGGATGGAGAATCCTATCCTTCCTAGGTATTGGCTTTCTCATACTATTCAGTTGCTGCTTATGTCTACAATGTGGGCCAGCGATTTGTGGTCTGTGTGCCACCTCGTGTATCCCACATCCAAGTTTTCGTTCGAGATCCCGGAAGAAGAAAGAAGAACAAATGATGCTATATGAACAGATCGATGGATTGATGAAGATCGATATCTCCTAAGGGTCCGAAGGGGACAAGGAGGGAATGAGGAAATATGAATTTTGTGATCAGTTATGTCCCCTATCGTAGACCCCAACGGCTCCATGTACATGCTATAAGTACATGTATGTTCCCTCCTGCTCCAGTTTTGAAGACGCAAATATATGTGCGTCCACCGTCAATCTGTCCTCTTTCAGACCCGCCATGAATGGGTCAGATATTCCATTCCTAAGTATGAAAGGCCACCGACTTTATATGGTTCACTTTCCACATTTCACAGATTCAGGCGAGTAGGCCCGAATTCTGTCATCAAGCCTTTTCCTGCCTTCTGCCTCTGAAAGCTCCAGTCTGAGCCTGCATCTGTGACCATGAACTTTGTCTTACTCCTTGCGCGGCTAACGGTGCCTGATCCAGCCTGTCGCCTGCCAAAAACTGTATTTCACCTTCGAGATTATCTCTTTCGCTCCTCATCCGATGCATTCCTGTCTAGTAGTTTAGGTAAACATTCCTCCAGCTACCATGCAAAGGGGCCAGGCCTCGCTGTCCTCATGCAAGTAATTCATAGCCCCGTTACCATGGAATATTCCTACCCCCTCGCATCTAGTGTAGACACTTAGACGCTTGTACACGCACTAACAGTCAGTATAGTCAGTATAGAATAAGATTCTATCCTAAGAGACCTCTCCTTTTGGATAACACAGTTCTTTAAACATAGGATATTAGATATGATTTGGGATTAGGTTGACATAACCCCAGACTTCTGTCTCCACATATAGAGCTAAATGTCAAGTCCCCTTCACCCTCTAGTTGCACGTCAATCACACGTCATGCGGCTGCGCGCGCATCTTTGCCAAACATTTCTGCTGACATTGCAGGATTCTTCTATGGATCCACCCACTTGTGACCTCATGTATAATGACGTTTTCTAGTTACGCCTGTTCTAGTTACGCATGCATATTTTATTTTGCCTTATCAGTTGTTACGCCTACTGCATCTGTTTCACTGTAATGCCTTTTCTATAAAAATGATTACCTGTCAATAATTTATGCTCCTTCCTTCCTGAACTTTCGTGGTGATGGAACAGAAGGCCCACAATTCGAATTGTCTTCCTTTGTATTGGAATAAAGCCCTTTTTAAAACCTCTAATACCACGGATTCTGCCTCTTATATTTACTGAGTTATTCTTAATAGACTTTACCGCATAAAAAATAGTACCGGTAACGAAATATTTACCACAACTTGTGGGCCCTGACGGAGGACAATCTACTTTTCCAAGAATTCCCCTGGTTGCTCCAGGCCTGCTCTGCGCTCCCTGCAAAGGAGAGCACCCTCAGACCTCGTGGGTCGGCACCAGCAGCTGCTTTGTACATCTTGCGTGGGTTGCGGTTGCCAATGCTTAGTGGATCCAATCGGGACACTAACACCGCAGCGACCCTCATCCGACGTGGGACAGTCGCCTTCCAGAAGCTGGCCTTCCTTGAAGCCTCCCGGAGCCCGTGACTGCAGAGCCCAGCTGTACCTTTCTCACCTGAAGCACCCGACATCCACGAGCTCCTTCCTGTGAGCTCCCTGGTCACTGTGCCGTGACCCAGACTCTGTCCCCTCTGCTTTCAGGTCCTTCTCTACATTTCCTACATCTTTAATCTTCACGACTTCAGCGACGCTTTCAGCTAGCAGCAGTCTGGACTACTTTTCCCTTGAAAATCAGCCCGCGACCCGACACCAGAATCGACCTATGCACCCGGCTTCCCTGGGGCAGGTAACTGCACACGCCTCCCGTGGGTCCCCTTCCTCATAACTGTGGGTGGATTCTGAAGGGGCAAGCGATCCTGAATGCCCTAGGCATTGCCTGTAGAATTGTCGTGGTTCTTATACCACTATTTTAGTATATGGTTTGGTCCCCCCCTGGGGCCCATTGATTTCTGTGCTATTTATTGTGTTCATAAATGCTTGTTTGAAGTGTAACTTTGCCACTAGTCACATAAAGTGTCTGTGGGATTCTACTTAGAATAAATACATATATTTTATATATATACCTGTGTGGGCTACTCTTTCATTTGGTCATTCAAGAGGTTATTATGGTAAAACAATAAGCTTAACACTCCTTCAAGACTTAGCCTGAAGGCTGCTCTCCACAGCTACCACTAGGATAGCTTTCTTTAAAGGTTGTCTTAAACCTATCATCAATAAGAGTCGAATTGGACTGGTGCAAGGTGTCCCTATAACTAGGAACAGCATATGCCAGGCCAACTTCTCACATTGGTGTGCAGCGGTTGGATTCAAGCTTGCCATTGTTTTACCAGATAACAAATTGAATTTCTAAAGTGAAAGCCACTAGGTACCAAAGGTACATATAAATTCAAGCTAGAATACAATAAGTTCTACTGAACTTAGAGTTGTGTGTAGAGGGTTTAGCACACCTTGACTACAACTCAAGAGAGGGTTCAGTAGGCCACACTTAGTGTAGGTAGATACACCACTATCTCTACACTAGACATGTCTTCAGGTGCAGGTGCCACTAAGGCTATGGAAGGACCCCAAAGGGTCCCAGTTGATAAGTATGATCATCTCTCCTTTGCTGAGCTCAGGGAGATGTGCACCCTTAGAAAACTGAAGACAAACAAAGGTGCCAACACCCAACGTCTCAGGGAAATCCTGCTCATAGCTGACTTTATGGAGTCCATAGGGTCCAGTGGGGTAGACAGAGTGGGTGGGCATCCATCAGAAGAGGACGCTCCCAGAGTGGACTCTGATGAGGACCAGGAAGAGGATGAAAGTCCTGACCTGGAAGAAACAAACCACTCACAAACTGGAGGTGATGGCCCAAGAGGCACTCCCTCCATCCTTAAAAGGAGAGTGGTGGATCCCAGAAGGAACAGATCCCCCTCAGTGGGATCCAACCATTCTGAGAGATCCAAAGGGTCCTCTGCCTCTTCTCAGAGAAGAGAATCCTCTCATGAGAGGAAATGCAGACTGATCAAATTTGAGCAGGCTAAGCTTCAGCTTAAAAGAGAACAGTTAGCTTTGGACAGGGAAGCCCTGGAGCTTCAGAAAGCTTCAATGAAGTGGGGTCTAGAGACCCCTGGTGGCAGTAAGGAAACCCCTAGAGTTAGAGAGAAAGTCCCTGACAACAGGAACCTCCACAAGAGTGTGCCCCCCTATCAGAATGGGGATGACATCCACAAATGGATATCTGCTCTTGAGAGGGCCTGTAGAGTACAGAGGGTCCCAGTAGAGCAGTGGGCAGCAATCCTGTGGCTCTCCTTTTCAGATAAAGGTAGAGACAAGCTCCTCTCTGTAAGAGAAGAGGATGCTGATGATTATTATATCTTGAAAGCTGCTTTAATAGATGGGTTTGGCTTAACCACTGATCAATACAGACTTAAGTTCAGAGACACCCAGAAAGCACAGAATCAAGATTGGGTAGACTTTGTGGATTGTGCAACCAAGGCACTGGAAGGTTGGTTAACTGGCAGTAAAGTAAATGATTATACAGGATTATACAATCTCATAATGAGGGAGCAGATCCTTAATAATTGTCAGAATCAGCTCTTACATCAGCACCTGGTTGACTCTGATCTGACCTCTCCCCAAGAATTGGGAAAGAAGGCAGACAAATGGGTCAGAACCAGGATTAAGCAAAAGGTCCAGCCCTTGGGAGGTGCAACTAAAAAGGAAGATGCCAAGAACTCTGACAAGGGTGGGGAAAAGGGAAAAGACCAGCAGTCTTCAACAGGCCCCCAAAAAGCAGCATCTAAGAATACCAAAAACAACAAACCCAAACAACCAAGGAAGCCATGGTGTAAGCACTGTAAACAGACTACCCATTGGACTTCAGACTGTAATAAGGCCAAAGACTCCAAAAGCACCACACCTGCCCCTAAGGCTCCTGTTCCCCCTAGTACAGTTATAGGTGTTGGTGCACAGAACAGGGGCATAGTAGGGTTGACCCTGGGATCTGGAGAGGACTCTGGCCTAGTCAGAACTCCTACTCAGGCTGTTCTAGTTTGTGATGGGGACTTGTCCCTGTTTGTGAGCCCCATTGGTCTGGGCAAATACAGACAACAGCCAACCATAAATGGAAGGGAGTCACTAGCTTACAGGGATACAGGGGCTAGTGTCACTATGGTGACTAAGGACCTTGTAGACCCTAGCCAGATCATACTTGGAGAGATATACCAAGTGACCAATGCTAGCAACGTTAGTACAGACCATGCTCTAGCTGTTGTGAACTTCTCCTGTGGGAGGGGTAACTGGCCTCAAGAAAGTTGTGAGTGCAGACCTACCTGTTGAATGTTTACTAGGGAATGATTTGGAGACCTCAGCATGGGCTGAGGTGGAGCTAAGTACCCATGCAGCAATGTTGGGTATACCAGCAGAAGTATTTGCCCTGACAAGGTCAAAAGCAAAGCTGACAGGAACTGAACAGGCCTTGGATCCTGGAAAAATGGACCAAGGGCCTTCCAAGAGGAGTAGCAGGGGTAAGGCAGAGCCTTCCCCCCAGGATCAGTCTGTAGAGACTCTCTTAGCAGAAGAGGATCTATCTCCTGAAGAAGGAACTGCCCCAGAGGAACTGGAACCTGATCAGGTTGAGTTCTTGGGGGCAGGGGGACCTTCTAGGGCAGACTTGAGCCTGGAGCAGCAGAGCTGCCCCACTCTTGAACCCCTCAGACATCAAGCTGCTGCTGAGGCTGCAGGGGATGCCAGTGGGACCCATAAGATGTATTGGGATGAAGGGCTCCTTTACTCGAGACCCCAAGCCTGGTGCAGCCAGGAGGTTGGTCATACCTCAGAAGTTTAGGGGCTTCCTGCTCTCACTGGCCCATGATATTCCCTTAGCAGGACACCTGGGCCAAAACAAGACCTGGGACAGAATTGTCCCTCACTTTCATTGGCCCAAAATGAGTGAAGACTGTAAGAGCTTTTGCAGCTCTTGCATTACCTGCCAGGCAAGTGGCAAGGCAGGTAAATCCACAAAGGCCCCCCTGATACCATTACCTGTGGTGGGGGTGCCCTTTGAGCGGGTGGGGATTGACATTGTTGGTCCCCTGGACCCACCAACAGCATCTGGGCACAGGTTCATTCTAGTGGTAGTGGATCATGCCACTAGATACCCAGAAGCTATTCCCCTTAGGACCATCACAGCTCCTGTGGTGGCAAGGGCCCTCCTTGGAGTCTTCTCCAGGGTGGGGTTTCCTAAGGAGGTATTGTCTGACAGAGGTACAAACTTTATGAGTAGTTACCTGAAGGCAATGTGGAAGGAGTGTGGTGTTAACTATAAGTTCACCACCCCTTACTATCCCCAATGCAATGGTCTGGTTGAAAGGTTCAACAAGACCTTAAAGGGTATGATTAAAGGACTACCAGAAAAGCTTAGGTGAAAATGGGATGTTCTTCTGCCCTGCCTTCTCTTTGCATACAGAGAGGTGCCACAGAAGGGGGTTGGCTACAGCCCTTTTGAACTTTTGTTTGGCCATCCTGTTAGAGGGCCACTTTGTCTAGTGAAGGAGGGATGGGAGCAACCTCTCAAACCCCCTAAACAGGACATAGTGGACTATGTACTTGGTCTCCGCTCCCGGATGGCTGAGTATATGAAGAAGGCAACTAAAAACCTGGAGGCAAGTCAGGAATTACAGAAAGCCTGGCATGACCAAAAGGCTGTCCTGGTGGTGTACCAGCCAGGACAGAAGGTATGGGTGTTGGAGCCAGTGGCCCCAGCAGCTCTCCAAGATAAGTGGAGTGGACCCCATACCATTTTGGAGAAAAAGGGAGAGGTTACCTACCTGGTAGACCTTGGCACTCCCAGAAGTCCCCACAGGGTACTTCATGTGAATAGGTTGAAAGCATATGTGGACAGGGCTGACATGGGCTTGCTCATGGCAACAGATGAGGGACAGGAAGAAGAGAGTGACCCTCTCCCAGACCTGCTCTCTCAGAATCCTGATGATGGGTCAGTTGATGGAGTAGCCTTGGCAGGCAGCCTCACTGATCAGCAGCAAGCAGACTGTAGACAGGTTCTACAAACTTACAGACATATGTTTTCTCTGACTCCTAGTCAGACCACCTGGTGCACTCACAAACTGGACACTGGGGACAGTCTGCCTGTCAAGAATAAAATCTACAGGCAACCTGATCATGTCAGGGACTGCATAAGGACTGAAGTCCAAAAGATGTTGGAGTTGGGAGTGATTGAGCCCTCAGATAGCCCTTGGGCTAGCCCAGTAGTCCTAGTACCAAAACCTCACACCCAGGGTGGTAAGAGAGAGATGAGGTTCTGTGTAGACTACAGGGGACTCAATGCAGTCACTAAGACTGATGCTCATCCAATTCCCAGAGCAGATGAGCTCATAGATAGGTTGGCCTCAGCCAAATATCTGAGCACATTTGATCTGACAGCTGGCTACTGGCAGATAAGGTTAGCTGAGTCTGCAAAAGCCAAAACAGCATTTTTCTACCCCTAGTGGGCATTATCAATTTATTGTGATGCCCTTTGGTTTGAAAAATGCACCTGCCACTTTTCAAAGGTTGGTGAACCAAGTCCTCTCAGGCCTGGAAGACTTTAGTGCAGCATATCTAGATGATATTGCTGTCTTTAGCTCCACCTGGGAAGATCACCTGATCCACCTGAGGAAAGTTTTAGAAGCCCTGTAGAAGGCTGGGCTCACTATCAAGGCTACTAAGTGCCAGATAGGGCAGAGTCAGGTTGTATACCTGGGACACCTTGTAGGTGGAGGCCAGGTTCAACCCTTACAGAGCAAGATCCAGACCATCATGGACTGGGTTGCTCCAACCACCCAGACTCAGGTTCGAGCTTTCTTGGGCCTGACTGGTTACTATAGGAGATTTGTAAAGGGATATGGATCCATAGTGACCCCCTTGAATGATCTCACCTCCAAGAGGATGCCCAAAAAGGTTCAGTGGACTGTCAGCTGTCAGAAAGCTTTTGATGACCTTAAACAGGCAATGTGCTCTGCTCCAGTGCTCCAAAGCCCCAACTACTCCAAAGAATTCATAGTTCAAACTGATGCTTCAGAGGTGGGGGTAGGTGCTGTGTTATCACAACTGAATGAGGAGGGCCAGGATCAACCAGTAGCTTTTATTAGCAGAAGGTTGACCCCCAGAGAGAAACGTTGGTCAGCCATAGAGAGGGAGGCCTTTGCTGTGGTCTGGGCCCTGAAGAAGCTGAGGCCATACTTGTTTGGCACTCACTTCATTGTTCAGACAGACCATAAGCCCCTCCTATGGCTAAAACAGATGAAGGGTGAAAACCCCAAACTACTCAGGTGGTCCATTTCCCTACAGGGGATGGACTATACAGTGGAACATAGACCTGGGAGCAACCATGCCAATGCAGATGGCCTCTCCAGATATTTCCACTTAGAACATGAAGACTCAACTGGTCAAGGTTAGTTTAATGTCCCTGCGTTTGGGGGGGGGGGGTTATGTAGGAGAGTGGCATCGACTGCATAGTTGCCCCCAACTTTTTGCTGATGTTTTGACTGTTTTTATGACTTTAGCCAGGCTGTGGCCCTGCTATCCAGGACCCCAGCCTATCTGCTTCCTCTGTTAAACAATGTGAGTACCCTAGGTACCAACCAATTGGATACTGGGCATACCCTACCAGTCCCTTGTAGATGGTACCCTAGGTACCCAGGGCATGGGTCCCCCAGTAGGCCTACCAGGGCTGCAGCACTTATTGTGCCACCCTGGGACAGCCACACAAACTGACACCACCAGACCACTACTGTAGTCTGGGTAAGGTGGTGCTAGCACCCCTTACAGGGATGTAGGTACCCTATATCCCACACCCTTACAACACATATACTCTCATAGGTCACCCCTATGGCAGGCCCTGGTAATCCTACAGGGCTGGGTGCTGAGGTATGTGTGAGGGGGGACCCCTACGTGAGTAGGACCTCTCTGCAACCTGTGTAAAATCGTTACTGGGTTGTTTGTAGTGTAGCCATACCATATACTCTTAACCGCATTATAAGTTATCGCGTCATCGCTGTAACTTGGGAATGGCTACACAGAACCATATCGTGTTTGGTGTCAAACATGAAGGAATCATACCCCCAGTCCAGCCATGGGCATGAGGGTACGATTCCCCCTTGCTAGGAGGGTGATATGGGAAAAGCGGTAGAATTTAGACACCAATTTAAAAGTGCACATGTACCACAAAATGGCTACTGTCCGCCACCTACACGACTCTGGCTGGCTGTTGCTGGGGAAAACCCCAGCCTCGCCATCTGGACAATAGGGCTCCTGTGGCAGGGAGGTGCCAGCACCTCCCCAGACAGGATATGTGGATTGGAACAGGGTGGGTGCACCAAATGTCCATTCAGAGTTGCACGTAGGCAGCTGCAGAGCCCCAATTCTGCATACACCGCCTGGAACCGGTTCAGGGGCATCCTGCCCCTCGCCCAGGCGGGAAACACACAAAGGGGAGTGGGTGTAGCCACCCTTTCCCGCCTCTACTCTGATTGGTAGGCTCTATTTGGGACCATCCCCTAATCTTGGGGATATATGGGAATAGCTTTGCCCTAGAGCCTTAGATTCGTCCAGAACTTTACAGAACTGACCTTCGACAAGCTGCTGCCCAGCTGACTGAAGAAATCTCCCTTGGGATAAAGGAGTTATCCCCCTGCTTGGCAGGCACCTAAAAGACTGCAAGATACCCGGTTGGAACTTTGCTGCTCTCATGAACTTCGACGCCTTCCATCAACCTTGAGGTGGGTCTCCAGTGCATCCCAGAGTCCTGTGAGCGTGCCCAGCAAGTCTGAGCACCGTGGACCACGTGGGTGCCGAGATCCCTGCATACCCCGAGACCCCGGCCACCTCTTGCATAGCACACGACCCCGACCAGTGGGGAAGTTGTGCTTTGGCCCATTTCTGAGCCAACCTTTACGCAGCATCCGTGCCAAAGCTCAGCTCCCTAGTCCGCTCCGGTGGCCCGTGGGAGCCCTTTTATGCACTCCATTTTGCTGCCTTCCGCGGTCCCTTGTCTCTCGACTTGTGGGCCCTGACGGAGAACAATCTACTTTTCCAAGAGTTCCCCTGGTTGCTCCAGGCCTGCTCTGCGCTCCCTGCAAAGGAGAGCACCCTCAGACCTCGTGGGTCTGCACCAGCAGCTGCTTTGTACATCTTGTGTGGGTTGCGGTTGCCAATGCTTAGTGGATCCAATCGGGACACTAACACCGCAGCGACCCTCATCCGACGTGGGACAGTCGCCCTCCAGAAGCTAGCCTTCCTTGAAGCCTCCCGGAGCCCGTGACTGCAGAGCCCAGCTGTACCTTTCTCACCTGAAGCACCCGACATCCACGAGCTCCTTCCTGTGAGCTCCCTGGTCACTGTGCCGTGACCCAGACTCTGTCCCCTCTGCTTTCAGGTCCTTCTCTACATTTCCTACATCTTTAATCTTCACGACTTCAGCGACGCTTTCAGCTAGCAGCAGTTTGGACTACTTTTCCCTTGAAAATCAGCCCGCGACCCGACATCAGAATCGACCTATGCACCCGGCTTCCCTGGGGCAGGTAACAGTGGTACTTCGGTACCTCCGTGGTGGTGGGCTCTCCAAAGCCTTAAGTCTCAAGTCTTAACTTTGTACTACTGCTAGAAGTGTCCTTTAACTATAAATATTCAACCGCGACATTCTCCATAGGCTAACATTGAGATCCCGACAGCAGCTTCTCGCACTGCACACGCCTCCCGTGGGTCCCCTTCCTCATAACTGTGGGTGGATTCTGAAGGGGCAAGCGATCCTGAATGCCCTAGGCATTGCCTGTAGAATTGTCGTGGTTCTTATACCACTATTTTAGTATATGGTTTGGTCCCCCCCTGGGGCCCATTGATTTCTGTGCTATTTATTGTGTTCATAAATGCTTGTTTGAAGTGTAACTTTGCCACTAGTCACATAAAGTGTCTGTGGGATTCTACTTAGAATAAATACATATATTTTATATATATACCTGTGTGGGCTACTCTTTCATTTGGTCATTCAAGAGGTTATTATGGTAAAACAATAAGCTTAACACTCCTTCAAGACTTAGCCTGAAGGCTGCTCTCCACAGCTACCACTAGGATAGCTTTCTTTAAAGGTTGTCTTAAACCTATCATCAATAAGAGTCGAATTGGACTGGTGCAAGGTGTCCCTATAACTAGGAACAGCATATGCCAGGCCAACTTCTCACAACTCTCCTTCCTGTTGTAGACAACAGTTTTACCCCCATCTAGCCAGAGAGGGTTTAGTTTGGTGCCAGGCTCTCTCCCTCTTAGGGCCACAAAAGGAGAGATGCCGCTTACAAGGTTGGGTGCTGTGTGGAAGGACCATAAACAGTCTCTAAGGGAATCATCTATGTTGAACTCATTGGAGATTGCCAGTTGGATATGATCCTTAATCATGCGGTTCATCCTTTCTGCTAACCCATTAGCCTTGGGACAGTAGAGTGCAGTCTTTTCGTGCTTGATGTTAAGGTTCTTCAGAAAGGTCTTAATTTCATCAGAGGTAAACTGCACCCCATTGTCAGTTACTAGGACCGCTGGGATCCCTTCGAATGAGAAAACAGATTTTAGGAATGTGACGAGGTTGTTGGTTGTGGTGGAAGAAGTGAATCTGGCATTTACCCAGTGTGAGGTGTAGTCCACAAGGACGAACATAAACCTTTTTTGTGGTCCTAATGCTTCTATTGGACCGATTATGTCCATAGCAAGTTTAGTCCATGGAGTTTCCGGTACTTCTACTGGGGATAAAGGAACCTTGTATAATATTTTGGTCTTGTCGCTTCTAGCGCAACTGGTGCATTCCTTCACTTTCAATTCCACCATTGAATCCAGTTTAGGAAACCAAAAGCTGTTCCTTACTTTACTTTTTGTAATACTTCTCCCTAAGTGTTCCTCATGGGCGAGGTCTATGATTTTATCTCTTAGGGCCCCGGGTGGAACAATTTTAGTGTTGCAGTAGACTTTGTTGTTGAAAATGGTCAGCTCATTTCTAACCTCCTAAAACTCCTTCAACTCATCCATGACATTGCAGCATTTCTCCGGCCATTAATTGATTATTAAACTCATAGGAAATCATTTTAGAGTCTTTCTTCATTTCTTCATCCCATTCCTCCTGTGTGAAAGAAGGAAGATGGATAGATAGGATGGAGTATCTAAGGGATCCTCATTGATGTTGACTGCGAGAGGTGACCTAGATAAAAAATCTGCCACCACATTTTCCTGTCCTGGCAGATACTCGATTCTAAAGCAAAAATTCTCCAGCCCCAGGACCCATTTAGCTATACTAGGGGATTCACAGTGTACTTTTTTTGATGAGAAGATGTAAGTCAAAGGCTTATGGTCTGTACGGACCGTGAATTTAGTCCCCCAAATGAAAAATTTGAAATGAATAATGGCCCAGTAGCATGCCAGGGCTTCTCTCTCAATTACGGAATCATTTCGTTCAGATTGACTGAGAGTGCGGGAGGCGAATGCAATAATAGTCTCACCCCCTTCCCCTTTCTGTGATAGGGTAGCCCCCAGACCTTTGTTCGAGGCATCGGTGCTTAAAATTGTTTTCTTTTTATGGTCGAAAGGGCCGAGAGCACGAGAGCCTATGATTTCTTTCTTTAAACTGATTACAGACTCAGAGTGTTTCCCCTCCCACTTGAATTCTTGTTTAGTCTTCAAAAGTTCTCGTAAGCTTTCACATTTCTCAGAGAATCTTGGGATGAATTTCGCCATGTAATCAACCAGGCCTAAAAAGGACTTTAGTTCTTCTTTATTCGTGGGAAAAGGTGCGTCTTCCACAGCTTGAATTAGGCTATGTTTAGGCCTGATCCCTTCAAATGAAAGATTGTGTCCCAGGTAATCCACTTCCGTTACTTTGATCCTACATTTGTCCCGTTTTACAGTCAATCCCACTTCGGACAGTCTTGCACATACTTTTCTAAACACAGAGTCATGTTCCTTTTCATTAGCCCCATAGACTAAAACATCGTCTTGGAAACACAAACTATTCGGGATGCCATCCAGTACCTTTTGCATAATTTTTTAGAAAACAGCGGCAGCTGAAGCAAGGCCGAAAGGCATCCTTCTGAACATGTATGTGCCGAATGGGGAGGAGAAGGCGGTCAAAGGCCTGGACTCCGGTTGGAGTTCAACTTGGTAGTAGGCCATGGACAAGTCTATAACAGAGAAGAATTTGGCTTTTCCCATAGTGCTCAGCATTTCATTGATATTGGGGAGGGGGAAACGCTCAACCCAAATATTCTCATTGAGGCTGCGCAAGTCAATTCAAAGGCGGATGTCTTGCCCGTTGGCTTTCGAAGCGAAGACAGTGGGGGCTAGCCACTCCGAGGCATCGATAGGTTGTATGACGCCTATATGGCACAGTTTGTCAAGTTCGTCTTTTAATGGCTGTCTTAAAAGTAAAGGGAATTGGCGAATTTTATGCACAACAGGTTTGTCCCTTGCCTGATCTTTATTTTATGTTGATATTGTTTCAACAGCCCAAGATCATCTGAAAAAAGGCGTGGAAATTCATCGCAGAGAGGTCTCTCCAAGTCCGCGTCTTTGACCAGAATGACCTGATCCTTACTATTAGGATCGAGAATGATGCCAAGCTCCCTTTGATGTTTCCACTCTAGGAGGTTAGAACCTGTACTCACAAGATATACCTTCCCTACCGTGGATCTACCTTTGAAGTTTATTTGCGCTTCCACCATGCCTACCAGCGGAATAGGATCTTTAGTGTAACCATGTGGTGTAATATCAGGTTTATTTATTATCATGCCGGGATCTCCCTGAATTTTCCTGTAATCCTCCACATTTAGCAGAGTAAAAGGAGAACAAGAGTCTGCAAAAATTTCAAAGGATTTGTTGTTGAGTAAGATGTTGCATTTAGGGTACTCCGTGACAAGACTACCGCAGGAGCTTTTTACTTGAAAAACGAATTTGAGATGATCGTCGCTACTATCATTGTTAGCTTTGACTTGACTGCTATCTCCATCCCTGCACACTCTTGCTAAATGACCTCTTCTGTTGCACTTCTTGCAGTGGGCGTTACGTGCTGTGCACAAGGGACTGTTGGCTAAATGGTTATTACTACCACATCTGTAGCATTTGAGGCCAGAATGTTCCCTTATAGGTTTGTTGGGTAGTTCCCCTTTACTTCTGACTTTCAATACGCTATTGGTAGGAACGTCAACCTGTACTGTGGCCACCACTTCTTCTGATACTTTTATTTCTTTCATGCACTTGGCAGTGTGTTCAATCGATTGGGCTATAGAGATAGCTTCTTCCAACGTGGGATTTTTGGACAACAACTTTTCTTGAATCCTGCTGTTGCTCGTACATCTTACTAACTAATCTCGTATTAGAGAGTCATTAAGATCCCCAAAGTCACACCTTTGGGTTAGGCCTCTTAAGGCCGCAATATAGTTTTTCACAGATTCACTCTTGCCTTGAGCACGGTTGAAAAATTTGTGAAGTTCTAAGACAACATTTATTTTATCTCCAAAGTGGTTTCCTAAATTTAGCAGGGTGATTTCATATGCATCCAGATCATCTTCCTCATCTAGTTCCGGTTCAGGCAGGGTCTCGTACACTTTACGACCATGAACACCCAGATTATGTAGAAGAATGTGCTGCTTGCGCAACGCAGAAAACCTTCCCCCCCACCCATGGCAATTAAATAAGACTCAAATAATTTGGTCCATTCCTTCCAATGGATATCAGGTTCTCCACATTCATTTAAAAATGAGGGGGGGTTGACATATCCCTGGTGTGCACATGCTTAGTAAAGGAAGAATTGGAGAAGTAAACGACCCAAAAAAAAAAGAAAACATGAGGGACCCAGGAGGATGCAAACTAGCACAAAAATAGAGGAGAAGGCCAAGATAGGGGGTCCCCGACACCCCGTATCTCCCCCCCCCCTTATTTTAACCTTACACAGTCAAAATAGGAGGATGAACCACTGGAGAAAGTAGCGAAAATTTGGCAGATTCCTGCAAGGCAGTTCCAGCACTGGCTGGGTTGAGAGGAGAAGAATAAATGAGGAATGGTTCAATAGTAGATATGAACAGAGTAGGAATGCAGGCTGTTGACACTTGAGCTGGCGTCTCACAGGGAAGATGCAGGGGAAAACACAGGAGAAAGTCAAAGTACTTCCAAAGGGGGGGCAGCGTAGGTGAGTAGCGCTATGACAACCAGCGCGGAAAAGGAAAGAAAAGGTTATTTCACCTCACCGTAACTTGACGAACAAGAACGACATTGCCCACAACACCTCCAGATGAAAAGGCTACTCTGTCGTAAGCACAGCAATCCTGGCAATGAGGCGATCTGCGGGGAGGTTCCACCTGCTGGTGGGCGTGAATCGACGCCCAGGAAGCGCGTAATGGAAGGCAGGGTCGCCGGGAGAGCTGCCGGTGGAATGCGGAAGCTGCCGCTGAGGAGGGACTGGAAATGTGATGCCTCAGAGGAGAAAGGTCCACCGGAGCCAGAAGCTGGGGTGGGAGAGCTGCAGTTCAGCATGAGGGCACAGCCAAAGTCACCTCCTTTGGAACAGGAGGGAAGGCGCTCACTCTGACATTGGCGCAGCGGTGGTCGCGTACCTCTCACTCCGAAGTCACCACGCTGATGAAGTTGGGGCCCCAAAAGCATTAAAGTCCAATACAGAACTGCTGAGCTGCCAGGAAAAGCGGAGAAATTCAGTCCACAGAAGCACCCCCCGAACTTCCAAACTGGAGAAGGTCACTCATGCAGCTTAAGGAACTGAATCATCACAAAAGGCTGCGGGGTGAAAGAGTCCTTCCCTGGAGCTGGAAGCCGATAGCGCACTTAGAAGTAACGCTGAACTGCATAGCTTCCTTCAATCCGAGTTTAACCCGAAGGCTGTTCTGCCAAAAGCAAGTGCGATGCTGGCTTCTTAATTTATGAGAGCAAAACAAAAGGGGGAGATGACCTGTTCTGCCCCCCACACAGGATCGTCGCCAGTGTTGTAATAATATCCAATATGACACAGAAGGAGTCTGGAAGAATGTGGATACTTTATTCAGGTCATCCGCTCTCTAACTGCGAAGCACACCGTCAACATTCTAAGGTGAGCTCCCGGACATTCTAACCAAGGGTAGAGGGAAGGGGTGGACGGGAGGTACCAAGGGGGGAAAGGCAATAGGGTAAATACAACAATATCAATATCTAACAATGAATTCTCCCATGCTAAACTACAAAGAAGGAAGGAAGAGCATAAAGAGGAAGATGTTGCGACAGAAATTTAACAGCCAATTAAGAAGAGTCAGATCTGGAACTGCAGATAATCGCAATGTCCTGAATCTTCTAGGAGAAATTTAACAGCGATGAACTAACAGTTGACGGAACCACACACAACATAAACACACGTGGCTTAACAACGCGATCACTACCACAACTGTGGCGTTACCACACGTTCCTTTAGAACGCAAGTCATTTAAATGACTTGCCTTACAGGGGCACTCGACATTGGACTAGTATAATTTATTATTCCAACTCCAGTCGGTGTATCAGTAGGGAAGGTGTTGTACTTTAAATCCAACACCAGTCCAACACCGCGTTCCCTAAAGCAAGCCGTTGTTATTACTTGCATGCCAGGAACATGTAGTACTGACGTGTTTGATGAAGTGACCGCGTTGTAAAGGCACTACTTGGATTAGACTGTGTCGTAATGGGTGTTTTCCGAACTAATACCTTAAGAAGCACAATAAAGACAACTAGTCAAGCCTGAAAAAATAAACTATTTAGAATTTCATTTTAAAAAGAGTATATAGTTAAAAAAAACAATAAAAATGTTCTGTTATGAAACTTACAAAAACATGAAAATGGGCTTGTTAAAAAAAAAATACAAAAACATCAATACGAGAACGCAAAAAAACTCATTATTGATGGTTGTTTGTCCTAAATACCATGCGATGCAGTTGTTGGTCACCTGTGGTGGGTTGGGTACAAGCAGCCAAACTCTGCTGCCTCAAGGCCATGTGCACAGGGATTGCATGTCCATGTAGGGTTAGGCACAAGCCTGGCCAGACCCTGCCAATTCCGCTGCACATGGCTGAAGGCAGTGCGAAGCAGGGTTAGTGGGTCATGGTGGCATGGGTGCAGGCCCTGTGGCCAACCCCTGCTGTGCATGTATGAAGACATTGTGCAGCACAGCTTGACTGCCCTTGGTACAATGGTGTTGGACCACTGGCGGTCAGTAATGTTAGCAGAGAGGCGAGCGGGGTGCCACACACGCACACATACACACCATGCACACTCACACCCATTCATTCACCCATGCACACACAGCCATTCATAACACTCACTAAGAAATACACATACATTCATACATGCACGCACACACTAAAAAAAGACAAACACATAAAACTTACCTCAACAGCAGCTCTCGGACAGGGAAGCCTCGGAGGTCCCACAAGGGTTGGGACTGGTGCCTTCCACGATTGGCTGACCTAAGGTCAGCTAGATGGCAGGTGCCAGTCCCAATCTTGTCAAAGAGTCAGTGAGTCTGTTGACCCTACCCCACTCTGTGACGAGGTGTCACTAATTGACATTTTGCCAGGCTGAGGAGGTCACGCCAACAGGGCTGTGAAAACCTCAACCTGGCAAAGTGCATCTCAAGCAGCCAAGAGCCGGCACATTTAGTGCATATCTAGCTCCTATGTTCAGCCTGATAGACACTGTTCTTGTCTGGAAAAAGGTGTGTGGCCCCTCAGCTCATACGGACGGGCCGCTGCTGCGTAGAACCCTGGCTGTTGGCCAAAACCTGAATTTCAATATGTGGAATATCTGGTGCTTATAAGAACTTATTGTATGTCTAAATAAAACTTCAAAATTGCAAAAAATAAGCATAGTTAAATTGTAGTTATGCTGAGAATACCTGTTGTAACTGAAGAATGGTCCGTATTCAGATGGTATCTTCATGTAGTTTATTAGGTAATAAATAAATGAATTAAGGTACAGATGAAGGAAGAAACAAACCCCAACAGGAGCTGCCTGCTTGCCTAAAATACCTAAAAACCACTGAAATGTACTAATTATGAATAGGTGACCTAACTAAAACCCTAGCCTTTGTCATGCACTGCCTGTGACCTCACATATGACGTCCCTCACATGTTAAACAACATCATTGATGACATCGCTGATGACATCGCAAATGACATACTTTATGACATCCCTCACCCAAGCTTCTATCTGTGCACACAGCAGACTTGATGTCAATACCAAGCTTGATTCTATAGGCAGGCAGAGCTCAACTGGTGGCCAAGTGTCCCAGTAGGTGTGAGGACAGAGAGCACCCCGTGCTTGGAATGGAAACAGAGAAGGGCAGGTCCTCACTATCCAAGAGCACCTGTTTGTTACTGATAGGTGTCGGTCTCCTACCTTTGAAACGAGTTCCCCCATTGCTAAGAAGTGCTGGTACACTCCCTTTCAAACTAAGGTGCAGGTTTACGCAGTAGCTTTCAGTATCTCCTATTCAAAGCACACAGTTTCTAAGCACACGTCTTTAAAGCACACAGCTGAACCTCCTACTGTTCATGTCATAGGCGGCTACTGGGGATCTTTGATTCTCGCTGGCACTGGGCACGGAGGGTTATTAAAAGGTACACCTGGCGAAACTAGGACTGTATTCCCTGACTGGCATCTATCGGGTACAGACATATTTTCTACAAGCGTCTGTCTGTGTTTTGGATTTTTTCCACAGACCCTGTCTCTTCTGTGCTTGTGTTTCTCCGGCGGACGCAGCGCTCTGGCGCAGGCACCCCGCTCTTCAGTGACCTGCGCCATTGTTCGTGGACAAAGCGTGGTTGTCATCCTCGGCCTTTGTGGAACGTGACACCCCAGGAGCCCCTGTCTGAGAGGGCGGCCGCTATAATAGGAGCAGCGTCCGGCCCAGCCTGCGCTCTTTGCCTGTCTATTGTGTCTTGGCCGCGCCGAGAGCAGGTCCCGAGAAGGCAGGTTGCCTGTAACTAGGAGAAACATTGCCCAAGTGTTCCGGCCTCTGACGGACAGTGCAGGAGTTCCCGTGTCCAGGCAACTGGCAGAAACTTTCTCAGTCACGCAGGCGTGGTAGGAGCGGCGCGAGCCACCTCAAGGCGCACGGCAGGAGCGCGAGCCTCTCTGCAGCCCTTCAGGACAGACTCCCGGACATCAGGGCGCGGGATAAGGCATCGGGGCTTGAGTCAGGGCGGCCACAGGACTCCTTCAGCAGTCCGGGACGCACTGCCACACGCTAGGGCTCAGTCCACTGTCTCAGAACTCACTCCAGCTGTCACTGTGGGGGCTCACCCAGCATCCCGTCACTCACTGTAGGGACCGCAGGACTCACTCTGCATCCAGTCACTGACTGTGGAGACTCGCTCCAGCAGTTGGGAGCTCACCCCATCACTCAAGAATTCACTGCAACACCCCAGGAATTTCTCCAGTGTCTCAGGACTCACGCCTGCACCCGAGGACTCACCGTGGGAACCAAAGGACTCACTCAGGACCAAAAGATATACTCCAGCACCCTACCACTAACTGAGGGACCACAGGACTCACTCGTGTCCCCAAGACTCAGTGCAGCACCTCCGGATTTACTCAGGTTCTAGGACTCACTCAAGTGCTTTTGGTTCACCCGAGAGCCAAAGGAATACTCAGCGACCACTCCAGGTCATAGGGCTCATTCCGTCACCCCTGGAGCCAGTCATACACTGCAAGGCTCAGTTCAGTACCCTGGCAATCACGCGGGATCTTCTAGACCAACCTTTCAGGACACACTGACGTACCTCAGGCTTCACTCTGCGCCACTGCACTCCAACCAGAGCCTATCCAGAGCATTACTCTGTATTTGTGCACCTCTTGACCCACTGCAGTGCCTTCGGACTCATGCCAGCACCTCAGAGCTCATGCCCTCATTTTGACTGAATCAAGCAACTCATATCTTGCTCCAAAAAATTAGTACTCAATTCAGAACTAATTCTAGGACATGTTACCTTATAACTGGCTGCGATAGAGGGCAACTGGCAATCTAACCAACTGGATTTCATGAAAACTTATTTCAGGAGTAACACCATTGCTGTTTCTCTCTTGCACTCACAGGCTACTTTGGAGTGACTCCAGCAAATCATTGAGTACTTGTTTTCCTCATTAAACACTCGAGCCTCCAAGAAGTTCTCCAACTTCTAAGAAGTCCCCAAAGCTCCTCTTTGTGCACCCCTCCATTCCAAGACTGCAGGACCGACTCTAGCACGTCCAGATGCACCCCTGACCAGGAAGCACTTCAAAATCTCCAGACATTGGGATAGATGATACTTCTCACACAGGAAAATTACCCGATTCACCAGAACCAACACCAGCGCCTAGGAAGGCAAAGGTCATAAGTTGCTCTGGCACCTCTTCTTGTTATGGAAACCACTAGTCAGCTGTGATCTTGACTGCACCTTCCACAACTTTGGGTGCCCTGCAGAGTCTCACCCCAGCGCTTCCCTCCAGGCTGCCACGATGAGCATCTCCATGTCCTTCAAGGAACTGGTGAACCTGGCCATAGGTACCCCGGAGGTGGGCGCAGTGAACTTCAACGCCCTCCACTGCCTCCTTCACGGTCTTCTTGAGCACCTCCATGTGAGCGACATCCAACGGGACATCCCGAAGGAGGAGCAGGACTTCATCAGGCTCTCTCTGGGCAATGCCATTGTCAAGGGTGGTGACGACAGCTCCAAGTCCCTCTTCCACCACCTGCAGGACAGGATGTCCAGAGTGGAAAAGCAGCTGCAGCACCTGAATGAGCCGCCCACGCTCACCAACCTCCTGGAGCAGACTCATGCCAGCAACCAGCCCGTGCAGGAGATGTGGCAGCTGATGCAGCTCCGCAAGAAGATGGAGGCCAACGAGGAGGGGGTGACCAAGGTAAGCGTTGAGACCTCCGTCATAGGGCCACAGCCAGTAGCCACAGGAGGGGTCGAGCCACTGAGCTGCTATGGGAGGTTTCAATATGAGGTTTAATGTCCAAGTAGAGAAAATCTCTAGTCTGATTGAAATATCTTTTATGCGGTAAAGTAGCTGAGTGTCAGAGACGTTTTAAGGTATGGGCAAAGTGGCCAATTGCTGGGGCACCCCCCTTCCAGGAGGCCCCTTACGTCCTTCTGGGTTCCTGTTTCACCTTTTAACATATAGTGCCACATGTATAAAGCAATTTTGCATTAGTAAACCAGCTGATTGGCAGAATCGGTCTGTTTGCGAATGCGAAAAAGTATTTTCCCATGTATCAAATTTTATTTTGTGATTTGGTAACCTGTTACTGAATCGCAAAATGGGTTTGCGATTTGGTATTTGGAAGGGGCGTGTTCAGGGCGTCCCTTCCAAATACCAAATCGTAACGGTATGTGAATGTTTTGCGACCGTGAATGCGGTCGCAAAACATTCGCATTTTACCACTTCTTTCAAGTTGGTGGTAATCCATTCGTAAATGGGAAGGGGTCTCCAAGGGACCCCTTCCTCTTTGTGAATGTATACAAAAATGTTTTTTAGCAGTAGGCAGTCGTCCAACGGACCCCACGGACCACTGCCTGCTCTTAAAAAATTAAAGGAAAACTTTTCATTTTTCTTTTTGTACAGCATCCTGTTTTCCTTTAAGGAAAACATACTGTTTTATTTAAAAGCAATAACAGACGTGGTGGTCTGCTGACCTCAGCAGGCCACCATCCCTGTGATTTATGCAGTTCCTAATGGGTTGCAAATTGAGACCTACCTCATTAATGTTCATGAGGTAAGTCATTTGCGACCCACAGGTATTCACCGAAAGTGTTCAACACACTTTCATACATGCCGTTTTGCGATTTCCTAATTGCAAATCGCAAGGATTCTCAATTAGGGAATCGCAAAACGGTTTCTTAATACATATGGCCCTCAGTTCAATATTGTTTGGCATCATGTGACTTGAATTAGCAGAAAATGGGTAACAAAATTCAAAGTTTTAGTTGCAGGGGACTGGCTCAAGCACAAAACATCTTCCATGAGACATGTTTGACCAAAAAATGTGTTGCAATAGACTTTTTCAGTCCCCTTGCCAGTTTCTTGTGTGACGTTTGAACGTGAGCTATGCCCCCACATTTCCTTCACTCTAAAGATACCACAAAGTGCATTTTACATAATTTATGCTTTATTTTGTGAGAAAAATGTTCGATTTTGCACACACTTAGTCAAGACTCACTGTAGAAGATGGTTTCCATTTGAGTCGAGCTGCAGCATGAGTATTAAATTATCACAAACAATGATGGATACCGTTTTTTTGTTTAAAGTAAAAACTTGTTTTTACACAAAAAGGCCAGTTTATAACGAAGAAGAATGAAAGCACGCAGACGTTAGCAACTTCAGAAGCCCGGTTATTCGCCCAAATATGTATTAGCGCCTAAAAGGCAGTAGCTTAAGTTGAGCATTCATTAAGTAGCAGTGGTGGCTCCTCCACTGACAGGGCAGGAGAGGGGAGGAGTGGTTTGCACTCCCTATGTGTGCATGAATGGTGGGCCGGCCTTCTAGGGCCGGCCAATCAGCCATGCACACTTTGCATGTTCTCCACCCAGGCTGCTGGGTGGAGAACATGCCCAGGCACCCCAGTACCCATCTGAGCGCCGATCCACAGCGCTCAGACCAATCACAATGCTGCATTGCAGCCTTATGATTGGCTCTGGGGAGCCTGGGTGTTTCCTGGGTGCTCTGTTCCTGTTCAGGGAGAGACGACGGTGGAGAGAGCGGCAAGACACAGCGAAGAGGTACTCTTTTTTTATTTATATCATGCGCACGCCCTCCCACCCCTGATCTATGCCAGCTGTAACTGTTCAGTAGTTCTCAAATGATTCTAAGGGTTGAATAATTGGGTTGTCTTAATGCTCATCCAAGGGACTCACTGGATACAAAACCTAGCTCTGCTTTCTTGGATTACCCTACTTTGTGTTCCCACATGTGAGAGAGCAGTAGAATCGGGGTTCAATTGGGCAATTTAAAGGGATAAATCCAAGCCGTGGCGATCGTTCCATAACATAAAGAGGGTGAGAGCACACTGCCTCACATCCCAGCACTCGGTTCGCCCCAGTGCATCATGGTAAATGCAGTGTATGATAATACTTACTTCAGTGACTGTCTTCAGATTTTCACCTTTGTTGGTGTAGCCAGTGCTGTGTATCTCTAGACTTGTGTTTCAAGATAGTTGTCCTTCTTCAGTAGAGAGCAACAAATCGTTCCATAACATACCCAAAGTGCATCAAAGTAAATTGATAGAGGTTCAGAGACTGGAAATGAGCACGTCTGTGATTTCAGTTCAGTGGCTTTCTGGTGTCAGGAAGCTTTCAGCTTCTTGTAAAGATGGGGCAGGCCACCATACAGGTGAACAGTAGGGTGTGGGAATGGCCAATGATTCAAGGCCAGGGTGGCAAAGGCTGCCAGGAGACCTTGGACTGGCAGCCAAGGATGTCATGAATCTTCAGTGGCCTGTATCTAGAATTCCATGGGAAGGTCATGATTTTCAGGTGTCATTGGTACCAACAGGTATAGGGGCAACCACTGGAACATTGCGAGTGCTTAGTTCCATAAAAAATTAGCGCACAGGCCAAAACATTTCTAGAAACCAACCACTGGCATTGCCAAATAACAGGGCTCCCTAATCTTGATTCCACCTACCTAATGCCTCTTTCATACGCCACCCTAGACTTCTTGTCTTTTTACCCCATTCTCTAAAATACTTTTTTCTTCGCTGCTTTTTAACTTTGTCAATGCTTTCATATCATTCTCTTTCTTCTTCTTTCTCTTTTTTCTGCATTTTTCTCTGTTTCTCGGGTTCAAAGTCTGATGATGAAAAAAAGTCCCAGTTCCTGAATTTTACGTAATTTTTAGCTGCTAGATTTGTTCCAGTTAAGGTTTTCTTGAGTGATTCAACTATAGTAAAAGTAACAAATCCCCTCTAGAAATATGAGCAGGGAAGTCAAAAGCTTCCACGTTCTGCACCTATTTGAAGCCTCATACTCGTTTTTAAACTGGCTGGAATGCTCTATCCCCCTTGTGTTCTTACCTTCCCTTTATATGCCTTGATTTTGATTCCCACAAATCCCAGTGGTGGAGTTTATATTGAAATCATACGCTCATCCAGAAAGTTTTTATGTTTCAATATTTTTATTTGGGATACAAGAAGCAAAATATCACAACCTTGAGAAAAACCAAGAAAGGTTAGTCATTGTCATCTGAAGTACACATGCAATATTAACTAACCACTGTACTCCCATAACCAACATTCAGTTATTTCCTTCCAATCAAATTCTGACCTTGTTTCCACTTTCAAGACACTGTGTGCAAGCAGTATCCATCACTGCCACTTTATATTCTGCCCAGTCTCTCCAAAGCACAGCAGTCTTGCTGGTTGGCTTCTGTAGGCATCTGTCCCATCACCTCAGCAATGTCCAGGGCCCTATACTTTGAGAAGTACTCTCGGTTTTGTGCACAATGCGGAACATTTCTTGCCCTCGAAGAACATATATCTAAGCCTCCACCAACTAAGTCATGATTTTACCAACCTCCTCCCCTCTGTATCACAACAGTGGTTGTCGTAGCGAGGTCATTAACCACTCTGACTTAAAGTTCCCAAACTTTCAGTTTCTATACCCCACCTCTTGTTCATTGATGATTCTCCACAGTCGGAAGTAGGGGTAAATGGTCAGAAATTCCCCTAGGTGGAAACTCAAGATTCCTAATGGATAGATCAGAATCAAAGAATGTGAACAGGTCTACTTTCCTAGAAGAATGGTTATGAATCTTTGTGGAAGAAGGAATACTGCCTGTCACTACTTAGTCAAAATCACACATATTCCTTCAGCCCGCAGCATTCACAAATGATTCCACCACCCACACATGTATGTATACGTGATCTATCCTAGTCAACATCCATGGCATTAAAACAACATCCAAGTGAGTCAGGTATGTCAGCCAGTGTCCCTCCCTGTTTATCCATGACTCCAGCTTGGAGATGGGGGAACGGAAGGCATAAACACAGAAATGTGTAATTTGTTGTCCCGATTGGCTGTCACCTAAGCATTAGGCCTGGGCAGATTGCTGCTAGGCAGAACTCCGCGAAGTACTGAAAAACCCGCCACGCTACACAGAGTTCTGCAAGCGGCGGAGTGTATTAAATTGCACAGTTCGCGTTGATTTTTATAGCCGGGTGTTTGTCCTGCGCTAGAAGATCACCGAGCACCATGTGCAGCACAAGAGGGCACTGCTTCTTTTTGCCACTCGAGTAGATGTTCTATTCGAGTGGCAGCTTCCTCAACGCGAACGGAAGATTTCTCAACGCGGGCGGTCACGACCATCCGCAACTGCCCGTGTTGAGAAATCTAGCATTGGATTTTCCTTGCTCACACTCACCAACTTAACGCAAGTTTTTTGGAACTCCCCGTGCTCCATAGAGTGCAGAAAACTGCAAACTCTGCGAATGGAGTAGAGTTCACTGCCCGCCCTGGCCTACTAAGCATCATAATTACCAGGGACCAGCCATCTTCAGGATAGCATAAATGGTACGGTTTGCCAAACATGACAGGAGCAAGTACTTTCGGCCAGCTTTATTTTATCTCTCAAATCATTAACAACAGCCCTTAAGCTAGGCAGAGTCGTGCACATCACTCTAACCTCCACCATCCCACAGTGCATCCACAACACTGGCATCGCAGTTGTCTGAGTATCCCCAGCCAATAAAACAATATCAACCATAAACCATAACTCACATTTACTTCAACCCATTGCAAAACATCCCACACCTCAAACTAATGTGCGCAGCACCTGAACTACCTGCCACCCAAATGTAAGAAGTGCCTGTTCCCCTAACATCATAGAAGATGGAAATCACATAAGGAAAAAACGCTAAAGTTAAAGGTCAAACCAAAGGAGGATGATTCAAGCTGAGGAAGCATTTCAAACCCAACTAACATTGTATAAACAGGTGTCCCCCCCCCCCCAGGGGAACAACATTTACAACGCAACTTTTACAACGCACTACACTTACAACGCATTTTTTACAACGCAACATCCATTACAACGCATTCCATTACATAGCATGACACTACAACGCATTTTTAAAAACTACCTTTACAACGCATTCCATTACATCGCATACTACCTTTACAACGCATACCATTACAACGCATAATATTACACTACACTATCCAACACTTACCCTACTGTTGCACCCCCTGAAGTTAGAATAGTATTTTTTACCCCTATACTATCCAACACTTACCCTACTGTTGCACCCCCTGGAGTTAGAATAGTAATTTTTACCCCTATACTATCCAACACTTTCCCTACTGTTGCACCCCCTGGAGTTAGAATAGTAATTTTTACCCGTATACTATCCAACACTTACCCTACTGTTCCACCCCCTGGAGTTAGAATAGTAATTTTTACCCCTATACTATCCAACACTTACCCTACTGTTGCACCCCCTGGAGTTAGAATAGTAATTTTTACCCCTATACTATCCAACACTTACCCTACTGTTGCACCCCCTGGAGTTAGAATAGTGATTTTTACCCCTATACTATCCAACACTTTCCCTACTGTTGCACCCCCTGGAGTTAGAATAATAATTTTTACCCCTATACTATCCAACAGTTACCCTACTGTTGGACCCCCTGGAGTTAGAATAGTAATTTTTACCCCTATACTATCCAACACTTACCCTACTGTTGCACCCCCTGGAGTTAGAATAGTAATTTTTACCCCTATACTATCCAACACTTATCCTACTGTTGCACCCCCTGGACTTAGAATAGCAATGTTTACCCCTATACTATCCAACACTTACCCTACTGTTGCACCCCCTGGAGTTAGAATAGTAATTTTTACCCCTATACTATCCAACACTTACCCTACTGTTGCACCCCCTGGAGTTAGAATAGTAATTTTTACCCCTATACTATCCAACACTTTCCCTACTGTTGCACCCCCTGGCGTTAGAATAGTAATTTTTACCCCTATACTATCCAACAGTTACCCTACTGTTGCACCCCCTGGAGTTAGAAAAGTAATTTTTACCCCTATACTATCTAATACTTACCTTAAATGCAATTTAATATTATGCGTTGTAATGGTATGCGTTGTAAAGGTAGTATGCGTTGTAATGGAATGCGTTGTAAAGGTAGTTTTTAAAAATGCGTTGTAGTGTCATGCTATGTAATGGAATGCGTTGTAATGGATGTTGCGTTGTAAAAAATGCGTTGTAAGTGCATGCGTTGTAAAAGTGTGTGTTGTAACGACATACATCCCCCCCCCCCCTATGACTCAACCAATAGTTCTTTCAGAAAGATATACCGTTAAGCAACTCTAGTGGCAACTCTCCAAGAAATGTGCCTTTCGGCGGACATTGCACGCTCTCCAGTGTCAACAGCATTCCTGTTTCCCATCTATCCAGCTAGTCCCAAACCTCTTGTGGTAAGTAGATGTGCCTTGACCTGCCATCAGCACCAACCTTTAGTCTATGAGTAAAGATCGTAATGTATTTCAGACCAACATCTCTTGGTCCTTTCTTGACAGCATTAACATTTCCCTGCTTTCTCTGGAAGGCCTATGTGATGCTCAGGAAGACCAAACCCATTGCTTTTTCATACTGGATCAAGACCTCCACTCCTAGTAGATTGAATGGTGAAATACGTAAGGAACCTGACTATGAGAGGCTTAGTAGGAGCCCCAGGAGGCAGGAGGGATGCTGGGGAGAACATGGGCCCTGCGTCCGGTTTTGGAAAACAAGATGAGAACCCCTAGGCATGCAAATTGCTTTCTCCCAGACTTCAGTAGCCAGTTCAGCGCAGGGAGCCTTGAACCATCCAGGGATGCCTATGAAATGGATATTGCTCCCTTCAGAGCGTACTTGTTTGACTCTCTTCAGAAGATATTGGGAGTCATTCTGGAGGGACTGCTCTGTCTTCATAAGTTGCTTCACCTCACCAGAAATGTTCCTCAGCCCCAGAGCGTTAGTGCCCTACTAATCTGGAATTTTCCTAAAGTCAGGTCAGTATTCATGGAATCAGTTTTGTGACCAGAACTGCCTTGGAGCTGATGAACACCATGTTCTAAAGGGAGAGTTTCAGTTCATGAGGTGCCATACACTCCAGGCAAAGGTTGTCTACAGGTGCCCGAGGAGAGATTTAATAAAATAATGCTTTGTCTAAGCTATCCATTTGTTGTTCCTCTGCCTTGGACCATGATTTCAGGTCAAGGAAAAACTGAGTCAAAGAGCTTTATTGCAAGGTGCAGAAAATGCCAACCAAGTCAGCGTGGGTGGTACACACAAGGTCACATACTCATACTGTATTAATAAAGTATCTCAGCAGGCACCAACGTTTAGTTTGAATGTATTTTTGAGGAGGTATAGGTAAAGAGGAAATTGAGACTTTAATGTTTTAAGGCACTGCTCTTTTAGAGAGGGTCAACATCAAACAGAACAGAAGAAAGCAGAAGGGGTAGTAGATTGGGGCCATAGATCAGCACAATTGGGCAAGGCCAAGGATGTTATGTGTCGGGGAGACAATCAGTGTTGGCACCCGAACAAGATAGGACACAGGATGTGAAAGTCCAACCATGTGCTGTTTGACATTGCTCCCTTGTTGCTCCGTCCACCGTCCATTGCAGGATCTGCGGGAGCCACTGTAGGAGCCATCACGTGGCTCATCACTGCCTTGTGGCCTCATGGCCTCGTGTTTGTCGGCCCATCTTGTTGGCCCCTGTGCGGCTCCTGGGTAGCCCAGAGCTCGGATTCCGTATGCCGCTTTGAGTCAGAGCAGCTGCCGCCTTGCCTGGACCTCACCGCCCTGCAGCCGGTGCTCCGCCGCTGGTCAGCCTCTGTGCAGCCTGGAGCCTGCTTGTGCCGCTTTGTACATTAGATACCTAACCCCCTTGTGGCCCCTAGGCACGGGCTCTGAGGTGAGGGCTTGCTCCAGGAGAAACATGTCTGCAGCAACAGTAGTCACAGCCAGATGGTCTGCGCAATAGCGAGTCCAGTGTGATACGGTGTGGTATGGTTTGGCAGAGAGGCGCCAGGAGTCACCAGCTGCTAATTTCCAGTCTCTTGTACTGGTCATCACCGAGAAAAAGTACATGCTATTGATGCTGGAGGTGCCAGATGAACTGAAGTTTGTTCTGCAGTTTGAGGCCCAGGCCAAGGCATACTATGCCTGCTTTGCTATCCTTGAGATTATTGGTGGCAGCTGGAATTGGGGTTGGTTGGTACCTGAAGTGAGAAATGGAAGTACGTGCATGAAGAGGCGTGTGGAGAGGTGGCTTGGTGGTTTCGAGGTCAGTGTGGCATTGTATAGAGTGCACAAGGCGCCTGCGATCCTCTTGAGTGTGGAGGAGGGCAGCATTGGGCCAGTGCGGCGGGGGAGCAGTAATCCAGGCCCTTAGTTCATCGTTCCATCATACCCCCATCTCTGCCGGTTTCGATGTCACTAAAGAAATTGCACTCTGGGCACCTATTTCCATCAGCTTCAAATAAAACAAATAAGAAAATTAGCAGTTGCACTAGAGGCTTCCAGCAGCAACTTTCCAAATTTAATTTATCAAGTTTTAAAATCTTTTTTTAAGTAGACAAAGTTTTGCCCAATGACGTCTTTAGTTCCACTCTACCAGCGCTTCCAGCCTCGACTGTGCCAGCTTCGTACACTAGCCCGGATTTCTGGACCTATAATTGCTTTTCACCACTGAATAATATAAAGGAGATTCCAGAACTGGTTAAAGCCAGGTTGATGGGGGGGGGGGGGCAGTGAGTGTTTTTGGTCTTCATTGGTATCTGGAGTTTCTGGGTGTTCGGGCTTGGGTCTTGGCCCCCAGAAGATCTATCAACAGTTGCCCTAGTTCAGCCTTTCGAGGAGGGGGGCTTTCTCTGCCAAGGGCTCTGAAGTCTGTCCATTGTCATCGCGCTCCTCTCATCAGGAAGGTGGTTTCAAGTAGATCTAGAAGCTTACCCTCCAAGCGGCAACTGTATCAAAGCAGATGTGGGGGAGGAGGTGGTCTTTGCGGAGGACTTTACCTTGCCCGACATTGTGTTTTTCGAGCTGGGAAAGGTCAAAGGATTTCCACTGGTAGTTCTCCTGTGAACTCTATGGAAGATATGGGTTATTCTATGTTGAAATCATCTACCCGCCACCTGCGTCCATCTCTACGGCTCTTATATCACATCTCATCACCGCTTGAGGTGTCCGTTTTTTACTCAGATCATGATCACTTTCTTCTTTCGAGTACTCAGTTGAATAAAAGCAATGGAGGAGCCAGGTGTGGTGTTCCATCAGAAACTCTGTTTTGCAAAAGTTTTATCCCCAATTTTGTCCTTATTAGAGAAATCGGTCTCTATCTCTGATCATGTATTAGACATGTTGTCAGCAATTACATTTGGAATACTGAATGTAATCAAGATAGGTTGCTTGAATGTAAATAATTTTGCAAATGATGTTGATGTTAAAGATAATGTGAGGTCTTCGTGGCAGTCCGGAGGGGTAAAGGATGCCTTTGTCCAAGTGGGTAAACCAATGTGAAATGTGATGTCCCAAAAAAATTGTTGTTTACATAGTAATGAGAAACTTGGCTTAAGCCAGCTGTTTGGGGACCATAGTCAGAACATGCCCTCACTGGCGGATAAGGTCGAGATTTTCCCGATGTTAAAAAAAGGCACAAAAATGGAGTCAACAAATCTGGGAAAGAGACCGGACCAGTGTCTCAGGCAGGAGCAGGGGTTGGTGTTGGGTGCAAGGTTGATCCTTCCCTTTTTGAATTGCAAAAACGGGTCCCTGTACCTGGTTTCTCAGAGCAGGAACCCAAGTCAAGGCCCTTGTTGCCAAGTCAGGTAGTGGCTAGAAAGAAACATTAATATAAAGATCACTCTTTGAATACCCGAAATGTTGATGTAAATGCTGCTCAAATAGCTCCTGATTTCACATCCTGCCTTTTGCTCAATTCTGGGGCTACAGGTTTTGCCCCGAGGTCTAGGGAGCGTGTCTTCCTCTTGGATGGTTCAGTGCCCTAGATTTTATTTTGTTATTCGACAATGAGTTTCTCCTGGTGAACAGAAGCTCTATCCTAAATAACGTTTGGGGGATTGAAGCATTAAGGCTGGAATAAAGCAATGAAATTGAAAAGGCGGTCATTTACTCCTCTGCTCCGACCCCTCCCTTGTTATTGTAAACCTGATTGTGCAAATTTGTGATTATTTTTTAAAAAGGTGGATTGATGTTGTGCCTGTGATGACGCACTTAGAGACCACAATTAATTTTTTGGAATACACAAAAAGAAAATAGGTCAATGATGGTTGCTGCAGGGGGGCATTCTAATGTTTTCCAACAGGGTCACCTAGGGATTTAGTTTTCTCGCTTGGGCAAAGTGGTCAAGAAGTTAAATCTTGGAGGATCCTGTGGCTATTCAACTAGCTATTGAATATAATTATGAACTCCATAAGTGGAGTTGGGTGGCAGGAGGGCTCAACAGTACCCGCCTGCTGTAAAACAGAGTGAGTCTATGATGTAGCTCGGGAAGGGTTGCTTCTGTCTTGGAATCTGGCCGGGCTAGGACATGATGAGGCAAAACTGAACTCTCAAGACTTTAGCTGGCATATGCATCAACGTAGGCTTTTGCAATTCCTTAATTGTGATTATTAAGGAATCGCAATTAAGGAATTGCAAAAGCCTATGCATGTAGGAATCGCTATAAAAATAGCGATGCCTACATATTCCTTAATTGCGACTCGCAAATTGCGGGTCGCAATTAAGGAATGCCCTCCCATTCATTCCTATGGGCCTCCAGGCCCATAGGAATGAACTGGAGAGTGCATGAGAAATTTGCGAGTAGCAGTAGGTACTCGCAAATTGCTCATGCAATTTCAAGGGTGCAAGGGTATCAAAATGACACCCTATTGCACTCTTGAAATTGATCTGTGCACATATGTTGCACACACACATGCCCTAAGGGCATGTGTGTGCGCAAAATGAAACTTTGGAAAATGCACAAAAGTGCATTTTTCAAAGTTTTTCCAAATTACCATGAAGTTCAACTTCATGGTAATTTGCTCCCCCTATTAGCGAAATCGCTATTTTTTTTACTTTAATGCATTGCATTTAAGGAATCTCAATTTGAGATTCCTTAAATGCAATCGCTATTTAAGTAATCGCAATTTAGAGATTACTTAAATTGCGATTTTTGCATTTGGGATGATGCATCCCAAATGCAAAAATACCTGTCGCAAAGGGGCAGATTCTGAGAATCTGCCCGTTTGCGACCGGTTTTGGCTTTGATGCATGTGCCTGTGTGCCTGTGTGTCCTTTAGCTTTAAGATGAAAAATGTGTGCTCCATTTTGAATGATTCTGAAGGGGATAACCTTATACCTACTTATGAATCCCACATGGAGGAGTTTGTGAAGTAGGCTCGTCTGATAAAGGTCCCAGCCGCTGAAAAAGTGGAACCTCGGTTGAAGGCATTAAATCAGGAAATAAATCTCCTGATAAGGAAACAGCATTTGTTGTGTTCCTTGACAAGACAGCATGAAATTGATCACCTTAAACATAGAAGATGTACATATAAAGCACAAGAGCACAGGAAGGGATGGGATGTTAAGTAAATTAAGCTAAGAGAGGCTGCAAACTCTAGCGATTCTCGGAAATTCTAGTGCTTGGCTGCTGAATATTGTGATGCTAGGGTGACTGCAGATGCTATTCCCATCCCTGAAAATGCTTGTGGGTGTTCCATCTCCAAGATGTACTCCAGTAACATTGAGGAAGTGGATTCAGTGGTGCTCCATGTGGCTTATGGGATGGGATGACTGCGGCGTATGGTGCTTCCTCTGTTGCTGAGATCGTTGGCTTTACAAAAATATTCTAGAGCTTCTGGCGCAATGGGGCCCGATAAGGTTCCTCTTGGGGTTATCAAAAAGGAGGCCACTCCATGGGAATCTTTTCTTGGTCCACTATTTGAATATTGCTGTTCTCATGGTAAAAAATCCCTCCGCCTTGGAAGGGTGGTGTTATTGTTCCATTGTTTCAAAAGGGACCGACAGATAACACTAATGGAGACAACAGGCAAGCTTTTTGCCGAGCGTGTCCTCTTCCATTTACAACAGTAGATGGAAGAAAATAACATCATTACCCTGGAACAAGCAGGTTTTAGGAGAAATTATAGTACCATTGAAAATGTTGCAGTCCTCAAGATTAAATTATCAAAAATAATGCTGCTAGGTCAATGTACAAATAATTTAAGCAATAGGGCTCTGACATTAATCACTTTGAGATTAATTACCTGAGACTTACTTGAAAGTGATTCTTGAGCGTAAGGCAAACACAAGCAGCAATAGAGACAGAAACATGAACCATAGATGAGATCACTAGCCTAGGTCTGGCAATATCAGGGGGATGGTGTAGTGCAGCGGGTATCAAATGTAGGTTGAGAAGATCCAAGATACATTTTCAGGTTATCCCCTGATGCCTATTTTATGTGGATATTCTTAAAATCCTGCATCGTGGCATTAAACCTGGGTCGACGTGGGACACCAACCATAAAGATAGTAATCTCCATCTATGCACTTTAAAGGTTCCCTTGCAGTTATAACTGTGGGCAACAACCTGCATTGTATAAATGCAGGCATAGATTTTGTTATTGAAGGAAAGCACAATTAGTCCTTATCCTCCATAACCCGTGGTAAGTGGATAAATACCAGAGCAGGATATCACTATTCCCAAGGAATTCCCTGATCTTGCTTCCATTTCCGACAATGTCTTTAAAATAGGAATCAGGGATGCTTTGTCGAACCTCATCACATCACTCTTCATTCTTATGTCATGCAAATGACTTTCTTTATTTATTGCTCTTTAAAGTTAATCTATCCAAGTGATCTGGAACTCTGCACCATACATCTGTCTGTAGCCAAGATCTGAGTTCCCTTCCCTGAACCTGTTCTGTAGTACTTGGCCACGTTAATAGCTTATATTTTTTCGAATATAAAAATATGCTTTCTACTAATTTTCAATCTCAAGTCATCTCTTGAAATCATTCATTCGACTCTTATTCAACAAGTTTTTCTTCTTTTTTTAACCTAGTTGAATTCCATCTCATATCACAGAACATTATGGGCCCACATGCGTGTATGAGAAGTCTCAATGCATCTCACGCCAAGTGCCTCGGGAGGATGCACACCTCATTAGAGTACCTACATATCCCAACACCAAGTACAACAACATTTTCAGTTCATCTCCCCATAGTGTCACCATTCACATAAATGTTATTGTATCAATAGTCATATCTGTTCTTTGCCTCTGGCACAAATGTGATTATATCAATATTGACATGTTTTCACTGTCTCTGATACAAAAAACAAACTTCCTCGTTCTTTCTTAGTTGAACATTATCTGGGCTGATATATCCTTGTCAGTTGAACACTTTCATTAATTTCACTACTCAAAGTAATCCTTATATCAATAATTTCTTAATTATTTACATTTTGCCTATTAGCTACTTCACTGTTAAAAACGTAATCTGAACTGGAAGTTTAAAGTATTTCGCAAACAAAAGCCTGATTACTAACTCCACAGTCAGGCCCAATATTTGTTGTGTGACCTTTGTGAGAACCCCTTATACTGAAAAAAACAGTGTCACATTTAGTGTTGCTATCTCTTATTTCTATATCTACAAGCTATTTCCACTCCCCACATGAATGTGGGGACCAATTAGTTTCTACACCAACTATATCAATTACCCTCATCTTTGCTCAAACAAAAGAATGGACACATGCACTGTTAAAAAAAAGCTTGATTACTCACATGCTGATTCCTCCAGTTTAAATGTATCAAACATCTTCAGAGTAGCACTATTTCCCCGTTGCAATATGTAGAACAAAACAATCTGTTCATTAAATGTACCCTTATGCTATAGTATAAAAGGAAAAAGAGTTGTAATTACTCCTGAATCTCTACTATAAAAAGCATCACAGTTCAACTTTGTCATTTAGACCATTTGGTTGTAAACTGTTAGACATGTAGTCCATACATATTCCCTTCTCATCAGCATGGTTTCCAAATTGCCTCCTCTGGCCTATGAATTTTCTCTATACTTTGGAATCTTATCTGGTTGAGATTATGCTATGCCTCCAAAGTACCTCCATTGGCGATTTGGTGTTTTTTGTATCAATATTACTTTTATAAAAGTAATATTCTTACTAACGACATCAGGCAGGCAGTCATCCGAACAATATGAGTGAGACTGGCAGAACACAAATCAGACATTAGGACAAGAAATATAAAATCAAGTGTGGCAAGACACTTAAGCAAAATGAAACAAACTATAAGCCACATTGAATTTTAAATCAAACGAGATGGGGGTAACAAAAAAGACATTTACATAGAGAACTCTGATGGACTGAATTACTATAGTCGTAAAATTCAAAAGGAATGAATGAGATGGTCTAATTTTCTTGTTTTCATGAATCTTTAGTATGATTTATGTCCAAAATGTTTGAAAATTGATGGAGCCTTTTTTGAATAACTTTTTGTACCTACCTGAATTTTTTAGATAGACATAGATAACACAGATGTATGAATTAGGGTTTTCGGATTAGTTCGAATAAACACTTCCCCATGAGCATATATTATACTATTGGTTCACATTTCAAATAAACACCATACAATTATGGAGGAAAAATCCAGCAATTTGACTTGAAAAAAGTTGGGTCTATGAAAGAAATAGAAGACAGACTATTTGTAGTCAGTCCACTTTAAGTAGCGGAGGAAAAGGTTAATGGTGAAAATAAATCTGATTTTATCTCTGGAGGCTTACTGAAGGGCCAAATGACTGGTGTTACTTGCAGGTTTCTCATGCATCACCCACTGAAGGGTAATATTTAAAGTGGACTGACTACAAATCCCAACATGCCTTTATTATTAAAAACTCACCGGAGAGGCCCACCAGAGGGCAATAAAAGCAATCAAGTAGCGGAATTGTGGTTACTCACTTGGATTGCACAGAAGCTTCAACAGCCCATGATCAAGGAGCATGCTGCTCCGAAACGCGTAGGGCATGAAAATGTTTCAGATGTAAATGCCGGTTACCTGAAATAAAGGATTCCTTGAGAATTCGCCCTTTTCCTGTGTGCGTCTTCAACGAGGGGCAAACTCTGTTTGATATATTCCGGCCAGCCCAGGCCGGTGAATTCTGCACCACCGCTAAATGAAATGAAAGCGGGCTGCTGTGACTCGGACCTGTCGGAATCACCGTAGCGGAGGAAAAGGTTAATGGTGAAAATAAATCGGATTTTATCTCTGGAGGCTCACTGAAGGGCCAAATGACTGGTGTTACTTGCAGGTTTCTGATGCATCACCCACTGAAGGGTAATATTTAAAGTGGACTGACTACAAATCCCAACATGCCTTTATTATTAAAAACTCACCGGAGAGGCCCACCAGAGGGCAATAAAAGCAATCAAGTAGCGGAATTGTGGTTACTCACTTGGATTGCACAGAAGCTTCAACAGCCCGTGATCAAGGAGCATGCTGCTCCGAAACACGTAGGGCATGAAAATGTTTCAGATGTGAATGCCGGTTACCTGAAATAAAGGATTTCTTGAGAATTCGCCCTTTTCCTGTGTGCGTCTTCAACGAGGGGCAAACTCTGTTTGATATATATATATATATACACACACACACTAAGGGGTCGATTATGATGTAGTTCGGAAAGACTCCGAATGGGATTCGGTTTAGCAGAATCCAATTCGAACCCTCGTTTCCGAACGAATGAGATACATTTCCAAACGACCGATCGCGGTGCCCGGAAACTGTTCGAGCAGTCTGAATCGGTTGTGAAAGGCATTTGGACAGCCCGAGTCTTTCAGAGCTGATTCGTACAGCTCTATGGACATGCTTTCCGGACAAGCGATTACGATGACCGATTTGGACAGCTGTTCCGATTCGTTCTGCCTGACACAAAACAGCTTTCGGAATCTGTCTTTGGAGGCCCATTGCGGGCCCCCCTTCACCCGGAGGCATACAAATGGGGCCCGTGGGGGTTCCCAAGGGAGCCCTCTTCCCAACCAGCACAATCTGGCAGGCACCATGGGGTGCCTATATATCACCAGGAGGACAAAGTTCCTACGGGCGGGTGCAAAAAGTCACCCAAGCCCTAAAAGAGGCAAAAAGAGAGTGAAAGAGTTCCTAGTTAAAAACCCACCCAGGTCAGTGGAAGACCACTCTATGTCCTCTGTTTCCCTCACACACCCCGAAAGGTGTCATGCTTCATCATCGGGCGGTTGCTCCTCGTGGGGCCGGCGCTGCAATTCCCCACGGGCCCCCGAAGGGTCACTTTAGCGGAGATCTTTTAAGAACCGCCGGATGGTGCATGTGGGTGTGTGAAAAAGTGGGTTCGGTGTAGAGGGTAAAAAAGGGGGTGCGTGCAAGTTTGTGAAAATATGGAGGGTCATCTTGCAGCGAATCATATAGATGTACCCTAAGCAGAAATAAACTGCTAAAAAATTGACCCTGAAGGTACATTACGCCTAGGAATCATGGATCAAAGGCCAACATGTTTCGCGCCTCTTGCGCCCAAAGGGTCGGTGGCGCTTCATCAGGACCATATTCTTTTTAAAAAAAGGTGCACGTGAAAATTACATAAACAAGTTAAAAATACCCTCAATATCAGTCTGGGCAATTGCCTGTACACCCTCAGTATGGTAACAGGTCAACGATGAAAATCGCTCCAGATGAATATCTAGGAAAAAAGAAAAGAAAGAACAAAGGGATGTGTATCAGTGCAACTTAATACAACATAAGTGTGCCACAGTCGTGTGCACATCAACCCCAAGCAAAGAAGGGACACATCGCCTAAAAGTGTACGAGGGCATCAACATCATGTACGGCATCTTACACAGTATCACACCCAGCCGCAGTCACTGTATGGCATGTCAAAAACTGTGGGCTGAAAACCCATATAATGGGCCAGGGTAACGAAATCTCACTTAATACATCACACTCCTAATCCCAATAGAGAAAATACACCCTTAATAACAAAGAAAAAAAGCTGTATAGGTGAAGTCATTGGTTATGCCCGGAGCTAACCTGACTGGTAAAGGATGAATACTCCATCAGCTGGGTACATGGACGTCCTTCATGTTAACGGAGATTTCGTCCGGGTAGTCACGTAGCTGTGCCGCCCCCATCCATGCGGCTGCCAGAGGGAATATGACACCGGCAGTGCATGCCTTTTAAGTAGGTAACGGGAACTGGTGACGGGATACTTTAGTTCCGGGTCCCGGGCTCACAACAATAAGAGCTGCGCATGCGTATAACATTTCAGGAGGTGCGCGTGCGTGTAAGAGGAAAACTAATCCCCTCTACCCCAATAAGGGAATGCCAAATACACACGGAACCACGCCACTCCATCGCACCGCCAAAAATGAGATCGAAATGTCTCCCATGCGCACCAAATGTGGAAGATAGTTTGTATAAAAGTTATCCCAGGGTATATTCATAGTAGTATTGGCAGTACATATGCATGATAGTGAGACTACACGTGACATGCAGGGTTAGGAATGTACTGTTTTTTAAAACTAATGGAACGGGGGGGGAGTATCGACGTGAGAAATGTGAATGTTTTAACATTATATATGGGGTGCCTGCCATAGGGGGAAAGGTTTTCCCCAACTACCCCTTTTTTTAATGGGAGCCTGTGTTCTCGTTCGGAACACAGGCTTCCATTGAAGTCAAAGCGAGTCCGACCGAACGATGTCAGGAAGCATCAAAATCGTTCATCTAGGCTCGCAGGACCCAACTCGTTCGGAAAGAGTCCGAGACCGATTCTTCGAGACCCTTTTTCAAACTACATCGTAATCGGCCCCTAAATGTTGTAGCATGACATGAAATTGAGTGTCCCTGTAACATTTCATAATATGTGGTCCACTAAATATCAAGCAATAGTGTTATTACCTAATATTTCAAAATGTATAGGGTGAATTATTAGGAAAAAAATGCTTTGTGACTGGAGAGCATACTGAATCATCATGGATTGATGAATATGCGACCGACGAGTGGCCAACTGCTTAGGGAGATGATGTGGTCATATTGACTGATGCACAACAGTGAATGTAATAGCAGAGCATGCAAGTTGGGTGAAGTGCTATGTTGGAAATTAGCTGGTAAGCATTTGTGATAAATGTTTTAGTTTTGAGGCTGCCTATTCAATGATTTTGTAAGCTAGCAGAGGAGCCTCTAATAGATTGTTTAATTAAATTAAGTTTTTTGGCTGTAATGTTGTTAATCTGAAAGCAGAACGGTTGTGAAACATGTTTGTAATGAGATACATAATTGATTTGAACTTTATTTTTTTTAATATATTTTGAAAAGTTGGATCGAATGATTAATACTAAAGGCTTGAATAGGAATAAATGAAGAATAAACAAAATTTTTGAAGAAAGAAATTCTGTGTGTACGCATTTTTGTTCCGAGAGTTTCACCATAAATGTTAATCTCGCACAAGGATATTTCCAGTGCTCTAAGTCTAAGGAGTTTTCTTATCTTAAGTTCCATGGAAGACTACTCCATCTTTGCCGGATAAAACATATCTACCCTTTGGTAATTAACATGAAATTAGGCACGGCCAGCAGATTGTCACAGGAAATTTTGTATGCAACCGGGCTATTCTACAGGTGAGCAGGGCTATGCTTAAATATGATTTGGTCAAATTGGAGAGGCATTTGAAGAATATGCAGCATTACTTAAACATTATTTACTTCTCAAAAGGGAGCTAAACCAATGCTGATCTAGAGGATGATTTAGTTTCCCCAGATGGCATATTAGCAAGATTGTGCCCTATTGATCGAATTACGAATTCATTCAGAACCTTTAACGTGTCCACCAAACTCCTCTCTTTGGGCCTCATGTAGGTCGCCAAATACCGGTCGGTAACGGCCGATTTTCGGTAATTATACCGTTACCGACCGGTATTTTGGCTATTGGTATGTAGGGGGACAATTTTTGGATTCGGAATTTACAGAATCGGTAAAATTACCGAATCGGGAAAATTACCGAATCGGTAATGTTACCGAATCGGTAATTTTTCCGATTCGGTAATTATACCGATTCTGTAAATTCCGAATCCAAAAATGAGATGTAGGGGGAGTGTGTGGGTGTGTTTAGGAGTCGGTATTTACCACCAACTAATAGTTGGTGGTAAATAATTAATGTATGTGTATAAGCATTTTTCAGCGCTTAGCAGTGTGCAATGTGGCAGACATACATGCCCTTAGGGCATGTATGTGTGCCACATGTGCACACATGGCCGAATCAGGGGTGCAACAGGGTGTCAATGTGACACCCTGCCACCCTTGCATGTTCTCCACCATTACCGAATCGGTATTTACCGATTCGGTAATGAGGCATACCTTCCCCTCAATGGGAAGGTATGCCTCATTACCGAATCGGTAAATACCGATTCGGTAATTACCGAATTGTAACGAATCGGTAAAAATTACCGACTCATTACCTACATACGAGTTACCACTTCTTAAATACCGATTCGGTAACGTTCGGTATTTAAGAAGTGGTAACTGGTATGCTACCTACATGAGGCCCTTTGTGACCTAAGTAAGGAATTTGAAAAATGTATTTGAAAGGAGCTTACAGCTTACCTTAAATTTCTAAAACAAATAGTATGCGTTTTCCATCTATGCACCCGCAATCTGAACAACATCTTTGTATCCATCAGGACCACCGCAGTGCTTCTCTACTTTAGGAAGGTGTTTGAAGAGTTCTGTAAAGTAGTCTACATCAAAATGCAGTACCCCTACACTTCTGGTCCCAGAACCCAGCTACCTCTTTCTTATCACTCTTTGACACCATGCTTGCCTTTGACCATGCATATAGCTCTCCCTTGCCCTTTGGGTAGGATTGTGCTATACAAATAGTGCATACATGCATACATACATACATTCATACAAACATACATACATACAAGCCCTCGTGTAAGAGCGCCTCAAAACGTGCCTTTTCTCCTAAAATCTATTACCCGTGCTCCCCTAAACCCTAGATTGATGGATGATGGCCTCTGCAGTTTGATCACATTTTCCTACATTTGCACCTTGTTTAGGTCCACCAGGTCACATGTGTCTTTTGCCTCAGGCCAACACCAGATAATATCATCAATATCAACCTCATGAGCACTCTTCGCAGATACAGGTCATACAGAGACATGCTGGTGACTTCCATTCGAGTCAGAGACCCATGCCAATCTCTTCCAGTTCTGATTTGTGGCCAATCCCACTGAAAGAGAGAATAACTCATCATATGGCTGCACCTCTCAGAATAGGCGTTTGCATTGATAAGGAACTAGACATAAGATTCTTAACAGCAGGGGACAAACAGAGACTTCGTACAAGTTACTTCTCCTCTTCATTTGTACCCTACAGGCATTTCACTGGCTTCCACAAACTTTTTTTTTGCAAGAAAGCCATCCACTCAGAACTTGGAGTTTGTGTTTATCGTATGTGGGCCAGATGTGCTTGCTGAACTCAATATAGGATGTTACATGTGGTTTTTCTCAGAGGCATTCCCTTCCTCATCATTACACTGCATTATATTGTAGAATTCAGCTAGTGCTTCAAACCCCTGACAAGTGTGCAAAACACTGTGATTGTGTTCCGTCTGGTCTTTTTCGGAGTGCATAGTTGAAAGCGTGTTAACTAGTTTAGCTTATATGGGAAATGTTGGGTGTGTTACGGAAGCCTCAGAAATGTACTTCAGTTACAGTGGCAAATGCATAAAGTGCTACAGAAAAGTGTGCGAATAGTTGGAGTCGAACGTCTAAGTTACTGCTGAGTGGTATGACTAATATAAATATGTGAATGAAAAAGATGACCATCCATCAGGCTTCCTTAGGCTGTTTTTTTACTCTGATTGGGGTATTTCTTGTTTCTTTCCCTCTATTACATGGTTCAATTGAACCATTTCCCACCTAGGTGAGACCATGTCTTGCTTCCAATCTACCTGAGTGGTGTAAATTCCACTATGACACCCGCCCAGTGTGCTCGATGCTGATTCCATCCTAAAGAGGGGCAGTGCTCTTCTTGTCTTCAACATAATATACTCTCTGTGAGTGTGTCTTCTGACTGACTCATTTCTAGGCAGCTATTTGAAGGGTACTAGCTGCTCATGCCCAGTCCTTG
The DNA here is from genome assembly GCF_964204655.1 of Triturus cristatus. Classification (NCBI taxonomy): domain Eukaryota; kingdom Metazoa; phylum Chordata; class Amphibia; order Caudata; family Salamandridae; genus Triturus; species Triturus cristatus. The sequence continues at coordinate 816,937,121 of NC_140593.1, read as the reverse complement.
CCACACCTCTGCCCTTTTCTGCTTCTTTGTTTTCTCATGTGTTCCTCACCCACATGATCTACTTCACAGCTGCAGTTACAGGCCCCTTCCTTTATTGTTGCCAAGGCCCTGGCAAACAAAGACGTCTGCCATACGATAAGGTTCCTTACCTCCTTGGCCTACCGTGCATAGGGGTTCCATGCCTTCCACCCTTTGTGATGCCCTGCCTTTCTTCTTTCTCATAATTCTTGGCAAACCCCATTAACATTCATTCTCTTTCTTGAACTACATAGTTTCTGTGCTATTTGGTGAAGGAATATTCCTCTGGAGCACCAAGGACTGCTCATTGCATCAAAAATCTGTTTTCCTACTTCCTCATAGCTCTCAAGGTGTTGCCTGAAAGTAACGCAAACCAGCATGAAGTATTGCTTAGGGTTACTCTGCGTCAAGGGGGTGTTACATGGGGTGGTACATGGGCGTTTCTGTGCAACCACCCATGGATTTTGATTCAAAACACTATTATCAATAATAGATAGGGTTTTGCTAAAAAAATTAACGCCACTTGAAAGAGGCGGTAAAAAGGAAAAAATGCTTTTATTTCTCCTAACTTTCCCACTTTGCATGTGGGATGCACTGTACAGCACACATCCACAATGAGAAGAGTTTTAAACGTTGCCTGAGCATCATATTTTGAACAGGAAGGCTACCCTTCCAGTACAAAACCTGTTCTTGAATCACGCAGCCATCTTTGCAGTATACTGCAAGCATACATGCCAACATTTCAGAAGAGCAAAGTGGGAGATTTAAAAAAGAAAATCGGGAGAATGGGGCCTTGAATCGGGTTACTGTCATGTATGGGCTTTGGAAGTGAGCTGCTGCAGGATCGGACATTTGAAACGCAAATGCACTTTTTTTCTTCTTACCTTTCAGAAGCATGGAGCGCAATGGCAGGCAGAGAGAGGGTGATACAAGTAAGGGTTGTGCACTGGCCTGGCAGGTTGCTGGCAGTGCATACCAACCTCCCCCCCCCCCCCCCCTCCCGTGTGGCAGCCTGGGCTGAAACAGCTTCCCGGGCACAGCCCCCCCCCCCCCAAGTACTTCACAGGTCTTTAAAAGACCATTCTTCTTGTTAATGGGGCTTTGTTGGTTTTTCTCCCCTTCTAGAGCCCCCCCATCGCCACTCTGACTATTGCTGAAAGAATTAGCACGTTACACAATACCAAGCCCGGTCAGCTGAAACCCCCGAGGAATCAGGATTTTGCTTGCAGGAATCGGGAGGCGGGAGACTAGCCTTGAAATCGGTAGTCTCCCGCCTGAATCGGGAGGGTTGGCATGTATGCTGCAAAGGTGTGTGCATGGTGCTCTGCCGGCGGATTGTGCACGGCAAGAGCAGGATAGTGTCATATCCCTGTAGATATGGTGCTTTCCTGCTCTCTCCCTCTCACGCAACGCAGCGTCGCAGCTTTGGGTGTTCCTCTGCATTGTGTGACAGGTTCGTGTATCTGGACCGGCACTACGCAGGCAGCACTGCATTGCGATGAAGGTTAGTAACATGGGCCTGAGTGGTTGACACCGAAGGTCACTGTGTTGTAGGTTAGCAGTAGAGATTTGTCTCTGGAATATATGTACATTCATATTGAAAGGAAAGGCTACCTAGGCTCGAGACAGTGGGCTGGTAGTCGTCCGGAGATATTTCCAGAAAAGTCTCTCAGTTCCCCCAAATCCCTCGCGCCCTCACCCACATGAGTCACTCCCGTGGCCCGCTTCACTGCTGGCTGTTCTTAACAGCGCTGAGAAAGCCTCTTCAGATGAGTTAGTCACTAATGTCTCAATCCACCCTTTGTATCTACAAACATAAGTGCTCCTCTGTGGGCAATAAACAGTGCATTAGCAACGTAGCAACTGTTTCTGGCAACCCTGTGGTGGCGGCCATAGGAGGAGGCTTTCCATGACGTAAGTGGTTAGGGCGGTGCACCTCAACAAGTTCCTCTAGGTGATAGGCGCTGATTACCCTTTGAGTCTTTTACTGGCGCAATCGCATTGTTTGTTAATGGCCCCCCTCAGATCTGCCACTACCGTTCGTGGCAGCATACTCCTCTAACCAGGCACCTTCAATGTGACCTCAGGGGAGCAGCAAACTGCGTGAAAGAGATGTCTAGCTGACTCCCTCGCACTCCTGCGTTGTGTCAAGGCTAGAACACCTCAGTTGCTGCCCTATTGAATAGTCTTGCTTGGGTGTATTTCTGCACGAGCTATTCCAATGTGTGATGCGTTGCCCGTGTAAGGTGCAGCATTACTTCATGGACTTTTTTGCAAAAGTGCATTGCATTATCACATGAACCTTGCACTAGTGCGCATTGCAATGACCACATGAACTGTAATTGGTATTATACACGTAGTTTGTATGAGTGTAATTTGGTAGATGGGTTGTAAGGGGTCTATGCAGAATTAAACTTTCGAAGCACATATTTATGAACCCTTTGTGTTGTCCTTGAGTCAATCAAGGCAACGCAAAGGCTTCAGTGGTATTCACAACGTCACGGAAGGCCTGATTTGTGTGGCCTTGCAGGGTTTGTAAAGAAAGGTAACGCAAGGCACTTACTTCTGCTGTGTTACCTTACATTTCAACTTGGGAGGTATTCCAGGGGTGGAGCATAGGCCCTCCCATGGATTTTGGCAATTCCCAGATGTACAAAGACTGGGAATGCATCGAAATGGAAGGCATATCAAGGCGAAATATGTTTATCTCCTCTTTCCATGTCTGCTGCATTCTTCAGCACAAGTTGAAAGAGGAAAATACCTCTAGGTGATCCTTCTGACACAAAAATAATCCTGCCTGTAACGCAGGCACCTTTGCGCTATGGTGCCAGGGTGCCTGCGTTGCCACCAGGCTGCACAGAGTGTTCCAGCTCAAAGAGAGAGGAAAAATGCTCCATATCTTTGTAAATATGGAGTATGTCTGCTCTCTCCCTTTCGCACAGCAACCTTGATTGTAGTTGCTTGAAAGTTTAGTAAATGTGCCCCTTGGTTTCCTGGTGATGTGCTGGTGCGGGCATATGACAGATGTAACAAGTATCCTACAGCACTAGGCATTACAGGAGCTTGGATATGTTAGACCCTTGGAGAAATGAATGTGCCTGGTGGTGGTGAATTGTTAAAGTCCAGTCTATCTCGCCTACACCCAGTAAAGAGAAGGTCAACCCAACCCTGAAGGCGGGCAATGGCAGACCTTACCACTCCATCATTCAACATCAGTAACAAAGCCATACATTGGAAAAGTGGTGTACCCCAATAGTACAACTCCCCACCTCGCACAGCTATTCCACAGAACATATTAGACCATCCTCCACCATCACATGTACGAACGCCATATACTTGGCACTGTCATTGACAGAGTGATTCTCTCCAGAAATACAATATACTCCTTAAATGCCACATTGCAGACAAGCAGTAAATGACAGAATATACAGTCTTCCCAAACTCTCATGTGCAATGGGTTGCCTTAGAATGACACAATGCAACACAGGCGGTAGGCAATATACAATTGTTCACCCAAGTGAAGTAAGATCCCAGGCATAATCCTACGTTTTACGTAACTAGATACAAAAGACACACACTATAAATATTCCACGCAGGCTCAGAACAATGATTATCTCTCAATAGACAAGAATCCTCACCAAGACCACACATAACTGATAACAGATACTAATGTCTCAAAACCAGACAAAATTGCTACCTGGTCATTGTGATCCTAGTCAGCACAAAATTCACAGAACCATGCGGAGAGCCGCTGTCTGCCCCCTGAAGCCACTAAGATGCCAAACAAATGGTTCAACTTTATTGTTCTACAATTGCATTTACATAGCGTTTCACACTTTTGACGATGTCCTATAGTGCTTTCGATAAAAGGGTAGCACTCCTTACTTCACTTTTTTTGAGAACTTACTGGGCACTTTAATAACATAACTAACACTTCTAAGATCTCAATCACATTTCATTGGTCCCTTGATCTTAAACTGCAGGATTTCCAGTAGAAGGCATGGCCACTGGAGGCCTCCAGGATTCAGTTGTCTGTTGAATGGAAGAGAAGTCAGTGTTTCTATTGTTCAATTTGGATATTTTCAATCCGTACTCTTGCAAGCTGCCATGCTCAGTTATATTGTCTCTTCTGCTTTTCTATCCTCTTTTGATCTCTAGAACATTCTTCTTGCTGTTCGGGGAAATTGGTGACACCCTGTGGTCCTGATGATGGTGATCTACTGTATTCTCTCTAGATAAGCTACAATAGGGTGGTACCTCTCATGTATCACAATGGGCTCACCGGCAAGACGCTGTGTGAATCCGACACCCAGATTATGTGGTGGAGCCATTATTGGGCATCCTCCACTTCCTTCCTAGCTGTATGTTCACACTCTTGTGCACACCATGGTCAGTACGGTCCTCCCTCACTTCCTTCCTAGCTGTATGCTTGCACTCTTGTGCACACCATGGTCAGTACAAGGACAGTTATAGTTTTCTCCAATTTTCCATTGATTCACTGATCCTCTCAAGATGATACAATATGTTCAGCACAACAACAGTACCTTCCTGAACATGTCGATAAAGATACAAGATCATTGAATATTTTCTTTCATATTAATATATGATTTTGTAAATAATATTAATTCATATTAAGATATAATTTTATAAACAACTGATGTGATTGAAGATGCAAATATGCAATTTCAATTGTTTGCAAACGCTGTAATGCATGGAAATTACTAAAACTAATAAAGACATTTTTAAAAAACCTGCATCGATTGTATGCAGTTTTCGTAACTATCCTCGACATTATTTTTACACTAGGGAACAAATGATGGTGTTGCCCCAGTGTGATAAAGAGGTGTATTGTGAGAAAGAGCATTAAGACCCTGTTCAGATGTTGGGATATTTGGGGAATGGCTGTGATTTGAGAACTTTTCTGAATTTTCCACTGATATCATAGTTCATTTGGAGAATCCATGTAGAATCCAGTATTATAGCCCAACTCAAGTACCTAAAAAAAGCTAGGAAGGAAGGTCCGGTGTTGAAGCATATGTTGTTTTTTCCACAACACTGTGAAATTCTCTCCTTGGTTTATTGCAGGGTATTTTTGTAAATGGTTTCCTTCAAGATGTCTATGTGATACAGGGAATTCTGCAATCTCTATATTAAAAAATAGTCTCTAATTTCTTTATAATCTGTGACTTCTGGAACACCCAGTCCCCTATTATTAAGTAAGGACGGCAGAACTCAACTATAATAACTTATTACAGTTGAGTTCTGCCGTCCAATGCAAGCTAGGTGAGGTCTTGGGGCTAAATGAAAGCAGCTGTTTCAAGAAAAATTAAACATGGGTTTTCTTTCTTCTGCTTTGTTTTTCTGGCTGTACATTGAGTAGCAGGAAGGAGATATTTATGGCAAAAGGTTTATTTTTTGCACTTTTTAGGTAACTATAGAAAGTTACAATCTTTCAGCATTCTGAGTAACTGCACCTAGACGAATTCCAATAGTTTTTTCCAACAGATATCTAACAGCTTTTTAGATGTGTTTAGTTTTGCATGATAATTTGGATTTTTATTCTTCATCTTTGCAAACATGCTCTCTCTTTCATATGAAAGAGCTATACACCCAGGATTTAAGTGGTTTGTGGGAAAGGCGATGGTGTGACCATGTATAAGAAGGAATAAACCACCACCTGCCATACATGATAAGAATATTGCATGTCACCTCAGAGTTCCATAACCGTATAAGGGAATTTGGCTGATATGGTTATGTAACTACTTGGTGACTTGCAAAATCCTCATAATGCACGGCAGAGGATACTTAATCCAATATATAATAAACCATCTCAAATTAGTTAAGTGTTCAAAAGGAAACCATTAGAAAGCTTGTAATACATTATTTCTTTCAATTTGTACCATATTTGATAAAGTATGCAACTTTAAGTCAGTGACAACTATCATGCTTCACGTACACATAGCTGCACACTTTCATTTACATTCATTCACTCACTAGCTACAATGCTAGACAGTAAGGTATGTTTTGCACCACCATGCCACTAACATAATTAACTAAAATACTGATCACACAAAGAGGAAAAGATTTAGGACCTGTTTAGATTTCAGAGACTTCCCCACCATGGAAGTTTACTACCATGGTGTAGGGCCAGGTAAAAGATTTTACTTTCACTTACCGGCACATTTTTCATGTTGGTCTGTAAATGTAAAAACTAGCCATTTGACTGCCCACTCTAAACCGGGAGGGGTGTCAAATGACCAAATCTTCGTTCACCCTTAGTCCAACGGGTCATCGCAAGAGTATGTCAGCGACTGAGACCAAGTAATCTCTGTCGCCTTATATGCTTAAGGTCCGCCCGGCTCTAAATAAGTCCGGCAGACCTTCAGTTTGGTTTAGAGGGCGGGGAAAGAGTAAACTCTTTGTCAGACTCTAAATCAGACCAATAGTCACTCCCCAAGCAGGCAGAAAGAGGAGAGGCCACTGGGCTCCACTGCTTGTGTGTTGACAGTGATCAGGTTTTTCGATTAACAGTGGGCCTCAAGGACTCGCCAAGTCCACCTTTTCCCCATTAGATATTTGGCAGCTGGAATTTAAGGTTAGGGACCAACCACACTTTAACCACAATACTACTGAAACTGTAAGGGGTACAGAAATGGTGCAAATTGTTATAGAATCGGCCATACTGGTTACAGTCACAGAAACACAACCTGAAGACTATGGTATAACGTAAAACCCTTACGGCCCATTGAGATTGGGGACACTGTGAGTAGGGCCTCACAAATTCATAGGGCAAAGTACACAATCACCAAAAGCTACTGTCTTTCAGAAGCAAAAAGTCTACATAGAGGCGCTTTCTCAAGAAGATGGACAAAAAAGCCTCAGTGCCAAGCTGGATGGCATCAAAGTGTACAAGATGTGTTTGCGGTCCGTCTTGTAATGAGACATGCAGTGATTACTTAACTCTGGTGAATCTATTGTTTTATGTGGGTGATTTTAAGTGTAACAAACTTTTGATGTGCAGAGCTGAGTGGGATGTTGGCAGTGGCGGCTACTATAATTGCTTAGTGGTGATGCAGGGGGAACCAACCAAAACTAAACACACAACTAAAAATAATTACAATTACACTTAGCTGCCACTCCGACGGCCGCCTCCTTCCTTCTCTCCTCCGATCCTAGACTCTGACTGCGCAGGCTCCTAGATGCAAAATCCCAGCGCATCTCTCATGCTGGGAATAGTATTCCCAGCATGAGAGAAGCTCTAGGATTGGTCTGAGCAGCTTGATTGGAGCCTGGGGTTCTTTTCCAACCGGGCTGTGTAACACAGATGGGTTGGAGAAACTTAAGTGTGCATATGTGTTTGGCTGGCCTAGGCCATCTGGCCAAAGACACATGCACACTTAAAAGTGTCCCCCACTCCTCCCCCTGCCATGCCTGTCTAACAGGGTTGCCTGGCCCCGCCCCATTGAAGACTCGCATCATCCGCTGTTAGGCAAAAATACAATTATAAAAAAAATGCTTTTATTATCATTGTATTTTTCCTCTTTTAGCAGGGGGATGGTGCTCCTCCGCCATTACGGAGGAGATGCCACTGTACGTTGGGACAATGATGGAGGTAAGCATAAAAATGTTTAATTGAAAGAAAAATTCAAAATTAATTGTTGTGCTTCAATGTTCCCTTCTCATCCTCCACCCCGCATGCCTTGAGTAAACCAGAGACAACTGTTTGGAAACTCTAATGGCTCATCATCTTCAGGTTTAGCCGGGACCTCTCCTCTCAAGGTGCTCCAGCTCTATCCTCCCTCCTCTGCATCGTATCAGGGCTTCTTCTGTTGTCCTTCGCTTGACAGCCGGTCCCAGCCTGGAACTAAACCGCTACATTGGGTGCTTTGGTGACACATCTCTCCACGTTAGTGCAGTATAACATCTAAATTTCAGAAAAACACAACCATTTGGTTCAAGGTGGGCATTGGTCAATATTTATGTTGAAGAGAGGGTACTGCTTGGAGCCAGGGGAGTTCAGTTTGTGGTGCTCAGTTCTAAAATAATAACTCAACCAGCTAGCGCGAAACCCCTCTCTGCAGGGTTCTAACCAAGCTTCAACAGAGGAGTGAAAGGATGGGTACCACCCGGCCATGAGAATGTTTATTCCAGGGATGGCAGAGCAGGATTCCTGAGGTAGGTCTCTGCTATTTCCAGGCAGTCCTTGGCAGAGAACAAAGGCAGTTGCAGATAGTCTCAGGATATGGCTTGAATCAAGGATGCGGGGCAGACTTTCTGAGGAGGAAGTAGCTTGTAGCAAGGAGTTTTTGGCAGCGCTACCAAAACCACCAATCCACTTACATCACTCCTTTGTCCCAAGACCTGCTCTCAGTCTCACAGGAAACTCTGTATGGAGTTCAAACACCCTTCGGGACATCTACAGATGCCAGAGGAAACTTTGCAAAAGAGATCACTTTCACAAGGTAACTTAGAGGTGAACCGCCATCTTGTCTAATAATCATAACACCCTCAAGACAAATGTCAGCTACACAGCAAAGGGTACTCAACTGTACACATGAATACTATATGCGCCAATTCCATGCCACATGTCCTAACTCATGACACCCATTAAGGGTGTAGTGAAGGGTCATTATTAAGGTGTACTGCATGGCCATTATATGGACAGAGTTGGTAAACCTCTCTTCCAGAGGTGCAGGAAATGGGTATATTTACCACAATCTCTGCTGCCGCAAGTCTCATCGGTGCCTGGTGAGTGTGTAGCAACCACCCTTCACTATCGGATAAAGTGCTCTTTGGGTGCACTCTCTCACAGAACCTTGGGCTCAGGTGGTGAACAGTGGAGAAACAGCCTGGAACATCCACAGTGGGCTTGCAGATAGCAAGTCCACTCATGGGAAACACAGGTTTAGCCTGAAAGTTGAACAAAGTGGCAGGATGACACAGTTGAGGGTGACTCCGGTCTCCCCACCAAAAATGGGAAGACTTAGCATTGGTGGCAGCTGATGTATAGTACAGGGGCACACCCCTGTTTAAATGCATCCCAGAATTAGGTGCCTGCTGCAGCACTTGGTAAATCTGCACAGAGTCCTGTAGCTGGTATTTTCTCATTACTCCTGTACTACTATTTTTCTACTTGTGGTACCCCTGGAGACCATATGCTGCATGAATGGAGTCTTCTGTGAGGATAGACACCGGCGTACATCATGGTGGGCGATAGCCATAACAGATTCCCACTTCTTGGATCGGTCCCTGGGCCTGCATAATGGAGATAGGGTGGGAGTTTCACCATTGTCTGGTACCTGATCTAAAATGCACACTCCTTCCAGAAAGGTGATCTGGAATAATGCACTGGCCAAAAGCGGCTTTGCAGCAACTGCCCAACCATACTTGGGATGTCTGGCATGTAGCATCCCATTACACAATCCTTTGATCGTTTGCTGTGTCTCTTTCCCACCTTTTGAGAAGGGTTGGTAACCGGCTCCTGTTCTAATTGGCCCGGCATTAATATTTTTTAATGTGGTGCAGCTTTTGATTGGCTCTACCTTCCAGGCAGTGCCGCCATTGTGCCATCAATGGCGGTTTCAAAATGCACAAATTCGTTTTCACCTTGATTATGCTTAAAGCTCTTTGGCACCAGCTGGTAGGAGGAGAATATAAAAAAGGGGCTCCTGTGTTGCTGATCCTCCGAGGTCGGCAAGAAGCCTAGGATTTGGAGAAGCCCTGAGGATGTGCCTGCCCAGAAGACGAGGACCTTCGGGAGCCGCTACCTTGATTCCAAGGCCAGACAGCAGGCTGGAGTAAATGACCTCTGCATGGAGGACAACTTGAGGAAGATCCTCTCCTACACCCACAAGGTCCAGCAGGTCACGTGGCCTGACCTGAATCTTGCAAACATTTACATCACAAGAGGGTCAAAGTCACGGAGAGCCTGCCTGGTTATGGTATTGCAGTGCCACATGAAGCTCTCTCTGAACATCTACCCTACAACCCTATACAGACCACTTGAGTCTGAGGCTCAGAGGCAGATGCCAGCAAGTGTGATCATAGCAAGACCACAGACCCTATCATCTATTCCTGATCCCAACAAGAGCTATACGGTGTGTCCTTGCACCACAAACCCATTGTGTATGTGTGTGTGGCCCATTTGCTGAGGCTGGTTTAGCTGATCGTGGAACCTTTGAATCTTTATTATAAGACCATTGGTTTCTGAGTTACTGAGGTTTCAAGGTATAGTGATATCCCTAACCCTTAGTCCAGGATGTTCCGCGGTTTCAGTGGGTGCTGACCTGTCAAATGGGTTATCCTAGACCCTTGGATGCACCAATAACCAAACAATAATGACTGTGAACAGTTGGGAGACAAAACTTCTCCTCAGTTGTGGTGACTCTCATTGTGTGTGGCACTAGTGAGATCTCCTCCCATTTCCAAAGACCTTACTTTGTACACAGTACTTTGACTTGAGCAAATGAGCCGTGAACTGGTCCCTGCACTTTGTCTGGTAGCCCTTCCCTCTCCTTTTGTTATTCCACTAAAACCCAGAAGCATCATAATATATTTGACTGAGCTACAGACACTGTTGTGTTTTCAATAACTATCAGTAACATCTTCTTGTTGTGGAAGACTTATAGACAGGGTCATTGGAATTATACGGCAGGTAAGGACCAAATTATGCCTCAGGAGTTACCGAATTATACGGCAAGAAAAGGCAAATTATGTGGCATTAAACTGTGCATTGTGTGATAGTATTACTGCATAATTTTCTTATTTTTTAACATGTTAACACTGCCTGGGCCAAGGTTTCACCTGATTAGTACCAATTTAACATCCAAATACAGTAATGAGCAACTGAAAGACGACCAGTCAACCTTAGCATAGGGCCGTCCACTGAGCGGCAACACAGTTCACTGCGATTTTGGTCACTTTTGATCCGTTTGAACTAGAAACAATTTTCTTTGTTAAAATCTGCAGGTTATGCAGCAGATGATCGATTATGCGGCAAATCCCAAATCATGTTACAAATGCTGAATCGCACAGTTCCAGTGGCCCTGTATTTAGATGGCACCCAAAAAATCATCCAACACCCTAATTGCATTTATTAGGCCTGAACTAAAGGTACCAGGTATCCACAGACTGATAACAGACTTTCATAAATACGCGGTCTTTTCAGTTCTTGAGTTAAATCCACTGTTAAACCACCTATGCCGTTACTAGGTGAATGCAGTTGAGAGGAGTGAATTTAACACTCGCTGTTGTAACACGGCATTGCCACATTTGTAACCACATTACAAATGCAGTGCTAGCGAATTGCACTTAATCTACACAAAGGATAAATGTGTGGCAGCAGGTTCACTGCACATTCTTGCCCAAAAGCAGCTTACTGTGGCACACTATATGAGCCGGGCAGATTTCTTTAATCTTTTTTTTTATCACACACAACACCAAAAGCTTACCAACTTAACCCTAAAATGAATGTCTAATTATTTTTTAAATATATTCAAAATTAAAATAAATTAGAACAGGAATAAAATACTTTTAAGGGTTATTTACTCTACACCGAATTAAACAAGAAACGTTCTCTTTCCCAACATAATTCTACACATTTAAAATAGGACAAAGGTTCAAACAGCAGCCTGCAATGGAGAAATATAGCAACTGAATGGAAACATTGATTATATCCTGGAATGGCAAAAAAGAATCACATTGGTAGTCAACACACTATTGATATTAGATCCCGCAGCTCATGAAAAAGTGCTTTCCCAGAGCCCAAACGCCCTGACAGAATATCCGCCACCAGAAGTGGCCACCGATAGATTCTGCACCGTCATTTGATCTGCCATTGAGCTACTGCAATGAGGGATACATGCACTTTGACATCCTAACGTTAGGGGACTTGCCTCTTCATTAAAGTAGCACACGCACCTCGCCACCCTTTAAAAAGGGATTTAATGGCAACTAAATGTTATTCTTTTTTTGCGTCTAATTCAAAAGCATCCAGGGAGGAATGAGGAGGAACGACAGGACTATGCTGGCTTCATCACAGACGTCATATTATTACAGTAGCATCGCCCCAGGTTGCTATGCCGGTGCTCTATGCATTATTATGCATTGCCGCTTCAAATTGCTTTGGATATATATTGTCCTGTGATCAAGGCTCGGACGAGCCAAAACGCGTAATGGCGACGAAAGAGGAATAAATCATTTTTGCACTGAACCTGGGTCCGTGTCCGTTTGTGGATGTATCCTGTTTTCCTACGCAGTAACCCGTTATATATAGCATTTAAAAAACCTTAAAAATTCACTGAAAAAACATAGGTTTCAGGGGCGTTATAGTTAGCTGGACTTTTCACTTGTACAAAACCATTGAAATTCCCCCGTTATAGTTAGTTCAGCTAACTATAACTAGCGCGCCCGCAATGCACTGCTGATGACGTCACATATTACATCACTCATGACATGGTCAGTGACATCACTGATGACATCTCAAATGACATCACTGATGACATCATCCAGTGAATGTGTGTTTTTCTGAAAATTACATATGTTTTATATATGTATATCTCAAGGTCGATGGAAGAATAAATGGGTATATAAGTGTCTAAATGGATGATTTGTTTTTGAAACATTGATTGTATAACTGACTGATTAAGTGTATCTTAGTGAATACATGGCTTAGTGAGTAATGTTTAAATATGTAAATTACTGTATCAGTCTCTCACTTTGTGTATAAGTGGCTGCATGGGTTGGTGAGTAGCTACATGAGTGTCTATATAGGTTATTAGTTGGTTTTTTGAGTATCAGTATGAGTGTCTGAGTGTCTGTATGGTTCGGTGGGGGGTATTACGTAGTGCATAGGTGCATGAATGAGTGACTCACTGTTTGTATGTGTTGAAGACAGCATGTGTGCAGGACTGTATGGGTAGATGAGTGTGTGCATGGGTGTGTTAGTGAGTGAATGACTGTCTCAATAGTGTCTTTATGAGTAACTACATATGTTTTAAACTAGCATATGTGACTATTGGTGTATATAAGTGAGTATATGTGAGAGTGAGAGATTGGAAGACTTCCTGTATGAATAAGTATGTGTTTCTATAAGTGATTGTTTAAAAGACTAAGTATGTGTAAGTTTCTGTAGAAGTAACTGTGGTGGTGTGTGTGTAACTGTATATGCAAGTAAATGGATGTTTGATTCTTTATTAGCATGAGCGACTATGTGTGTCAGTAACTCTATGGATGAGTGGCGTTGTGTAACAGGATGTATAAGTGTATGAGTACATATGATGAGTGAGTACATGTATGAGTGACTGTATAGGACTGTTGTTGAATGAGTGGATGTGTATGTGGATCTTAGAATTACTGAATAGGTTGTTGTATCTGGTATTGGTATGTCCATTGTTTTGAAAATGTTAGTTTCTATTTTTGAATGTGTGTATCAAAGGTTATATTAGGGGGAGAGGAGGTCTGCCACTCTATCACAAGGATGATGTCATCAGTGATGTCATTTGAGATGTCATCAGTGATGTCATGAGTGATGTCACTGACCATGTCATGAGTGATGTAATATGTGACATCATCAGCAGTGCATTGCGGGCGCGCGAGTTATAGTTAGCTGAACTAACTATAACGGGGGAATTTCAATGGTTTTGTACGAGTGAAAAGTCCAGCTAACTATACGCCCCTGAAACCTATGGTTTTTTCAGTGAATTTTTAAGGTTTTTTAAATGCTAATTCCTAACTATAACATGCCTGAAACCTATGGTTTTTTCTGTGAATTTCAAAGGTTTTTTAAATGCTAATTTCTAACTATGCCTACAGAGATAGGACATGTGAAGAAAGAAGAAAAAACGCACCGAAAGAAAAAAAGAAATGCAGAAAGAATCAACAGAAGTCCTCAAAGACGAAGAAAAGCGCAGGAAAAAGGATAACATGCAGAAAGAACAAACAGAAGAGCAGAAAGAAGCCTTGTTGCAAAATCATCCTGTACCCTCAACTTTTTCAGACGGATACTGGTGGTAACTGAGTCTGACTAACCAGTCCTAGAGCCAGTGCTATGTTAAAAGACACTCAGAATACAGTGAAAACACCTACATACACTAGGGAACACTATGCATTTGGGTCCCCCTGTGATTAGCATGACCTCCTCTGTAAGCCCCTAGTATATAGTCTATTTCATTAATAAATTCAGACATGCAGACTGAAACATGCACTTTCAATACCAGCAGCAGACTTCCCTGGTGAGCAGTAGCTTTACTACAGTGATCTAATGAGCAACTAGAGTGCTAACATTCAGAATTTATGGCAAATGTGTGACACATCTGAATGCCTTCTTGATGGAATCAAAGTAAAAAACTGAAAGTATTTCCTACTGAGGAGACTGCAGTAAATGAGGAAATTAGGAAACTTCATAACACATAAGTCTCCCAAAATGGCCACCAGAGACAAAAGAGCCCAAATGTAGCCCAAATATCACCAAGATGTAGCCCAAGTATAGCCCAATGACAGAATATCCCAGAGTGTTCTAACGAACAACTAGAGCGCTAACAGTCTTACTTATGACAAAAGTATGGCACACCTGAAGCCACCTTGATTGGAATAAAGTGGTAACACTTAAAACATTTAATTTACAAAGGAACAAAATGAGGGGGTTCATTTTGCCATAGAAATTATGATTAGTGCTGCAGAAAGAAAAATTAGGGCACATTTTGACTTCTCAAATCCTCTTCTATTTCATAAAAAACATTCTGACATGCAGACTGAAACATGCACTTTGAATACCAGCAGCAGACTTCCCTGGTGAGCAGTAGCTTTACTACAGTGATCTAATGAGCAACTAGAGTGCTAACATTCAGAATTTATGGCAAATGTGTGACATATCTGAATACCTTCTTGATGGAATCAAAGTAAAAAACTGAAAGCATTTCCTACTGAGGAGACTGCAGTAAATGAGGAAATTAGGAAACTTCATAACAAATAAATCTCCCAAGATGGCCACCAGAGACAAAAGAGCCCAAATGCAGCACAAATATCACCCAGATGTATCCCACATGTAGCCCAATGACAGGAGTGTGCAAAACACTTATTTTTTTGTGTATTTGCAGTTTTATATAGTGCAGACTTGTCAGGTATTGGAGTGCTTTACATGAGCATTGGTTACATCACACAAGATCAAATTCATTTTGGTTGTAGACATGGGGAGATTAAGTGATTTGACCAGAATCACAGAATGTTGAGCTGAAGCAGAAACTCCAACCTGGTTCCCCAGTTGCAAAGTCTGCAGCTCTGGAAGTAACACCACATCCTCTCCCCTAGGTGCAACATTTAATCAAGTGGTCAACTGGATAAAAAAACATAAAGATTACAAATAATTTAAAAGTTCTTTGTCGCTATTTGAAAACTCAGAAAATATGTCCTCATTTTAGTTTTTTAGAGCACTAACCATAATTTTTATGCAAATAAGACCCTCTCATATATGTAATTTCTAAAGGAAATGCTCTAGGTATTACAGTTTTGATTACATCAAGATGACGTCAGGCGTTCCACACTTTTGTAATAAATATAGAATGTTAGCCATCTAGTTGTTCATTGGGATACTGTTGAGAGGCAGAGGCCAGGGGCACGGACTCTGAAAATTGAAGGCAGGTAGGAGAGTGCAGAGGCAACAATTTTACCACACTGGGCAGGCAGGAAGGGCAGTGGCAGCACAACAGACTATGGAGGGCAGTGAAAAGGGGGGCAGGAGCAACAAACCAACAATACAGGACTGGCAAGAGAGGCTGTGGCAATATAATAGACCATTGTGGGCAGAAGGAAGAGGCAGTGGTAGTGCAACCATACATGCCAACAGACCCGTTTCAGCCAGGAAACGTCCAATGTTTTTAAGCTCAAATGGGCTTTATTTGATCTGTCTCCTGTCTACAATCTCCTCTTTTTCAATGTAACTCAAAGGGGAAAATCAATACCCCAGTTTTTTTCAAAATCTCCCTCTTACCAAGTTCAAAATGTTCGCAAGTATGGTACATTGGATCATGGTAGGCAGGAGGAGTTGGGGTAGGGACATGGACTCGGATAACAGAGGACAGGAGGGACATGGAGAGGTGAACCAAACTGACCCTACAGGGCAGGCATCAGGGTTTGCAGCAGCACAATACACCACACAGGGCATGCGGGACAGGAGTACAGCACAACAATCCATAGAAAGCAATAGGGAAGGGACAGGACCATGCACATGGACAACAGAGAACAGAGGGGAAAGAGGCAATGGTAGCTAGCTGACCATAATGGACAGACAGGAGAGAAAGCTGCAGCATAACAGACCATAAATGGCGGAGGGACGGATCAGGGGCATTACAATGGAACAGACAAGCCAGGAGGGAGGGAATAGGGGTCTGCACATGGAAACAGAGGGCTGGGGGCAAGGGGGCAGGGCAGGAGCAGCAAGATGACCATGGAGGTCAGGCAGGATGGGCACTAGAAACAAGACACACCATGGAGCGCAACAATGAGACTATGATGGCATACACACAGACCATGGAGGGAAGGTGGGAGGGGGTCAGGGGCAGCTAGCTGACCACACAGGGAAGGTGGGAGGGGCCATGGCAGCACAGAAGACCATGCATGGCAAGCGGGAGGGTTAGTGGCAGCACATTGGCTATTATGGGCAGGAAGGAGGGTGCAGGGGCATGCACAAAGGACCATGGAGGATAGAAGGGAGGGTCAGGACCTGGCACAGACAAGAGAGTTCAGGCGAAGGGGCTTCTCAACAGACCGCGCGGGGCAGACAGGAGGAGCAGTTGCAGCACAACAGACCAGGGAGGGCAGAAGGGTGTGGCAGTAAAATGGACCTTGGAGGACAGGAGGAAGGGGATAGGGGCATGGCATGTGGACAGGCAGGGTAGAGGTGGCAGGGACAAGTTACAGTCATCTGACAATGCTAGGCAGGTGGGAGGGGAGTGGCAGCTCAACAGAACACTCAGAGTAGATAGGAGTGGCAGGTCCATGGTACATGGTGGGCAAAAAGGATGGAGCAGGGGCATGCACAAAGACATCGGAGGGCAGGGGGAAGGAGAATAGGGGCGGCAAGCTAAGCACAGAGGCTAAGCAGGAGGTCAATGATGGGCCATAGAATTGGGCAATGGAGGGCAGGTGGAGTGGACTGGTACATCATGCTAAATGGAGGGCAGTGGCAGCACATCAGACCATGCATGGCAGGAGGGAGGAGGCTAGTCCATGGATTCAGACAACAGAGGATAGGGAGGAGGTGGATGGGGCAGCAAGCTAACTGTTCAGAGAAGGTGGGTATTAGGAACTTTATTGTTTTTAAAATGTGTGTCTGTGCGAACTACTTAAAATATGAACAAGTATGCGGCATAATCTCACTTTTATTCAGGAAGAAGAGGACGTTTGTGACTGTGACTCTGGGCTCACTTGGCAGAAACACCCCCTGACCCTCCACCCCCCATCGCAAAATGTAATGCCCGTGAAAAGGGTAGGTGGACGCAGTGTTATATAGAACATAGTCCTGAGAGCACGATTGAAAATGAAAACTAGATATAGTATATGGTATAAACTATGCACCAAAAAGTGTGATATAAGATGAATCGGGGCTTGAAATATAATATGCAATACATTGTGCGCAATGACAGATTCATTGGAGAGCGCGAGATAGCACAGGCACTAGCGTGTGCTATGCAATATGCGCCTTGGAGTGTAATATGCACAGGGCAGTGTTGTGTAACCTAACTAGTCTCTCAAGTTGTAATATGAAATATGTGCTGGGGAGTGTAACGTTGCATATGCACTGTGACAAAGATATGGATCCCAGATTGTAATATGTATGGCATAGCGCTGTGCATTATAACATAGGCATCGAGGAAGGCACGTTAGATGGGGCAATATAACCCGTGCGAAGGCAAGTGTGGCATGACATATTCACGGGGTGGTGTTACAGTGCACATGGGCTAGAGAGTGTCATAGCATACGCACTAGCTGGTGGAATACAACACAGAGGTGTGAGGCACTCGGCGGGCACTGGTGGGTGTAACACAGCATTGGGCTCAGCCCGGAGCACGCTGTGACTCTCAAGTGAGAATCATCTCCTTTCCAGAGAGTAAAATAAAAAGTATTACACATCCGGTGGTGGATGTGTATTTTATTAACCGTGAGGGGGGTTTCTTGCATAGTTTGGTCGAATTTTTGTCAAATACCCTTTGAATGGCTTGGTGTGCGTGTATATTAAATGTGCCCGTCAATAGCTATCCATGTTTGTATAAATAAACAACAAGGGTGTCTACTTGGAGAGTACCCACTGGCGAGGACGCCGGGATTAGGCACGGTGGGTCGTCAGACACGTCAGAGCTTCACTAACGGTGTAAATACATTCCACGTGGAATCATTCTATGCATAGTCGCCTTTTAATGAATATCACGCAAATCGTCATGGTGATAGGTACATACGGTTTGTCCAGCATGTCCTAGGTGTTTCTATAAATATATATATTTTTTTAAATAATAAAAAACAAAGGCCGGCCAGGGGGATGGGGTCCCCGGGGCCATAAGGGGCCTGAGGAGGGGGGCCACGCAGCCCCCTCCTAAAGTATTACAAAAAAAAAGGCCTTGACCCGGGGTTTGCGGTCCTCGGGGCCGATTAAGACCTTGGGAGGGCCAAATTAATTTTTTTCAACAAAACAAAATAGGGTGCAGACCCTGGGGGATGGGGTCCCCAGGGCCAGTAAATTAGAAAAAGAAGGGGGGCCACACAGCCCTCCTTCTTAAAAAATAAAATAAATAAAAGACCGGCATCGCGCCAGAGGCCACGCCCCCTCCTTGCAGCACCCTGCAAACGCGCCCCCTGGCCAGTTGTAAGTTGGGGAATTAATTCCCCTTCAATACTGAGGGTCCCTGAGGGCCAACTAGCCCAACAGGTATCTCCAGTATGCGCCAGGGAGCTGCATTGCAGACAGGTGTTCTGAGGCCACGCCCCTTTTTACACCTCTATGCAACGTAGCTCTGTGGCACTTACTGGAGGTACCTAGTGGGCTAGTTTGACCCTAGGGGCCCTTAGGATTCAAGGGGACTTAATCTCTCAACTTAGAACGGCCACAGGGCGCGTTTACACAGTGGTGAAGGGAGGGGACGGGGCCTGAGGTGACGTGTGCAAACACGCCCTGTGGCTCGTTTTAAGTTGGGGAAATAATTCCCTTTCAATCCTGAGGGACCCTGGGGGCCAACTAGCCCACCAGGTGCTTCCAGTAAGCGCCACTGCGCTGCGTTGCAGAGAGGTGGTCTAGGCCGTGCCCCATTTTACATCTCTCTGCAACGCAGCTCTGTGGCACTTACTGGAGGTACCTAGTGGTCTAGTTGGACCCTAGGGACCCTCAGGATTCAAGGGGACTTAATCTCCCAACTTAAAACAGCCACAGGGCGTGTTTACACAGTGGGGAAGTGAGGGGACGGGCCTGAGGTGACGTGTGCAAACACGCCCTGTGGCGCGTTTTAAGAGGTAGTTGTAATCCCCTGCCCTATTATATACTAGGGGCTTACAGAGGAGGTCATGCTGATCACACGGTCAGCCCAACGCATAGTGTTCCCTAGTGTATGTAGGTGGTTTCACTGTATTCTGAGTGTCTTTTAACATAGCACTGGCTCTAGGACTGGTTAGTCAGACTCAGTTACCACCAGTATCCGTCTGAAAAAGTTGAGGGTACAGGATGATTTTGCAACAAGGCTTCTTTCTGCTCTTCTGTTTGTTCTTTCTGCACGTTATCCTTCTTCCTGCACTTTTCTTCATCTTTGAGGACTTCTGTTGCTTCTTTCTGCATTTCTTTTTTTTCTTTCTGTGCGTTTTTTCTTCTTTTTTCACATGTCCTATCTCTGTAGGCATAGTTAGAAATTAGCATTTAAAAAACCTTTGAAATTCACTGAAAAAAACATAGGTTTTAGGTAGGTTATAGTTAGGAATTAGCATTTAAAAAACCTTAGAAATTCACTGAAAAAACCATAGGTTTCAGGGGCGTTATAGTTAGCTGGATTTTTCACTCGTACAAAACCATTGAAATTCCCCCGTTATAGTTAGTTCAGCTAACTATAACTTGCGCGCCCGCAATGCACTGCTGATGACGTCACATATTACATCACTCATGACATGGTCAGTGACATCACTCATGACATCACTGATGACATCTCAAATGACATCACTGATGACATCATCCTTGTGATAGCGTGGCAGACCTCCTCTCCCCCTAATATAACCTTTGATACACACATTCAAAAATAGAAACTAAAATTTTCAAAACAATTGACATACCAATATCAGTTACAACAACCTATTCAGTAATTCTAAGATCCACATACACATCAACTCATTCACCAACAGTCCTATACAGTCACTCATACATGTACTCACTCATCTTATGTACTCATACACCTATACATCCTGTTACACAACGCCACTCATCCATAAAGTTACTCACACACATAGTCACTCATGCTAATAAAGAATCAAACATCCATTTACTTGCATATACAGTTATACACACACCACCACACTTACTTCTACAGAAACTTACACATACTTAGTCTTTTAAACAATCACTTATAGAAACACATACTTATTCATAAAGGAACTCTTTCAATCTCTCACTCTCACATATACTCACTTATATACACCAATAGTCACATATACTAGTTTAAAACATATGTAGTTACTCATAAAGACACTATTGAGACAGTCATTCACTCACTAACACACCCATGCACACACTCATCCACCCATACAGTCCTGCACACATGCTGTCTTCAACACATAAAAACAGTGAGTCACTCATTCATACACCTTTCACTACGTAATACCCCCCACTGAACCATACAGACACTCAGACACTCATACTGATACTCAAAAAACCAACTAATAACCTATATAGACATTCATGTAGCTACTCACCAACCCATGCAGCCACTTATACACAAAGTGAGAGACTGATACCGATATTTACATATTTAAACATTACTCACTAAGCCATGTATTCACTAAGATACACTTAATCAGTCAGTTATACAATCAATTTTTCAAAAACAAATCATCCATTTAGACACTTATATTCCCATTTATTCTTCCATCGACCTTGAGATATACATATATAAAACATATGTAATTTTCAGAAAAACACACATTCACTGGATGATGTCATCAGTGATGTCATCAGTGATGTCATTTGAGATGTCATCAGTGATGTCATGAGTGATGTCACTGACCATGTCATGAGTGATGTAATATGTGACGTCATCAGCAGTGCATTGCGGGCGCGCAAGTTATAGTTAGCTGAACTAACTATAACGGGGGAATTTCAATGGTTTTGTACGAGTGAAAAGTCCAGCTAACTATAACGCCCCTGAAACCTATGGTTTTTTCAGTGATTATATATATATATATATATATATATATATATATATATATATATATATATATATATATATATATATATATATATATACTGCCCCTCTGTCAGTTTGTGCAGCTTCTTCTCACCAATTAGGGGACCGAAATACACCACATGGATCTGGGTAGTCAGTGGCTGCAGCATGCGTCGCTGGGGCTATGGTGTTCCCACCTCAATGTGTGGGTGCTGAGGTTGCCTAATGCAGAGTAAGGCTGTTGGTCCCCAGTGGGTTGTCTGGGTTTTGGTCCAAGATTCCCACTCTGACATTAGGGGTGCATATCATCATGTAGTTACGTCATCCTTGAGCCACGCAATGGGTCGCAAGGGTGACGCACATACTAAGTAAGATTTATCAAGCCACGGAAGGCCACCTTGTGTGGCCCTGCATGGCTTAAAAAATCTAGAGAAATGCAGACATTTGATTGACACTTTAAAAGCAAGCTGTCAGATTTTCTTTTGTTTGTTTGGTCTTTGGCCCAGCAAGGCATTGCACTGGCCACTATTAAAGGTTAGTTGTTGGCCCTTTCAGCCTTTCTGTGTTTTCCAGACTAATCGGCCTTGTTTAAGTCACCAGTTGTGATGAGGTTTGTAAAAGGTTTGTCACACATGTTTCCTCCCACTGTGATGCCACTGTGGGACCTTATTTTGGCCTTTACTTTCCTCTTGTGTATGCCCTTTGAGCTAATGCATAACTGTTTGCAGCATCTCCTGACTTTAAAGGCTGTTTTCTTCATCATGATTACTTCAGCTCTTCGAGTGAGTGAGTTTAAGGCAGTGCTAGTGCAACCACCCCACAGCACCTTTTTCCCTTTGTAGCCCAGAGTCATGAATCCTTTCCACCTTGGGCAATCTGTCATCCTGTCAGAGTCCTTTATCCCCCTTCATTGTTCGAAAGAGGAGGAAAGGTTTCATCTGTTGGATTCTAAAAAGGCGGGCAATCAGCTTTTTGTGGGGCTCTCTCTAGGGCAAAGAAAGGTAAAGTGGTGGATACTCCTTTGTATCAGGATGTTACGCATTAGCCAAAAAAATAGCCTTCAGAAAGACTGAGGGCCCCATCCACCAGGGCAAGGCTACCACCACTCTGTTGCCATGCAGTGTGCCTGTCCTTGACATCTGCCAGGCTGCAAAGAAGGTGTCACTAATAATTCTCCGATACTCAGCAAGCCTAGTTTTCTTCACCTCCGCACTCACACCCTTGCTCACCCACTTAGGAAGCCAAACTGGGTTTAATTTCGAAACTGCTAATCTCCCCCTTAAGGCTTCAAAAGGAGACTTTTGGGAAATCGCATTGGGATCTGTACGATGTGCCCACCAAGTCTCTCTCAACACTTCACTAAAAGAGACCTTAGAATCAAGTGCCCTTTGAGCACAACTCTTGACAACTCTATTCATTCTCTCCGTGAGACCATTGGCTTGCGGAGAATATAATGCAGTCTTCTGATGAACTTTGCCTAGACCTTCAAGAAAATCTTGCATCTCTTGGGAGACGAACTGCACACCATTGTCAGTGACCAGAAACCTGGGTACACCTTCAGAAACAAAAACATTCTTAAGGAATTCAACCACTGACTTAGAATTAACCGTACCCATACACTTGGTAATCACCCACTTAGAGGTATAATCCACCAAAAGCACAACAAACCTCTCTTGGGAAGGCATTAACTCCAAAGGACCCATGATGTCTAACCCCAACTTGGTCCAAACTGCATCCGGCACATCCACAGGCGAAAGGGGAACTTGATTGGTCACATGAGACTTGTCATTGATGGCACATAAGTGACAGTCTTTAACCACTGACTCCACCATTTGATCCATTCCTGGCCACCAGTACCTCTCTCTGACTCGTGCTTTTGTGAGACTTCTTCCAAGATGTCCCTCATGGGACAGATTCATTACCTTATCTCTAAGAATATCAGGCGGGACCATCCTATCTCCCCTCAGCAACTTACCTTCACAAAAAATCAAATCATCCCTTACACACCAATATGGTTTCACAACAGGATCAAGATCTTTGTAGCTTGGCCACCCTTTAGCTATGATCCCTTTTACAAAAATAAATGCCTCATCTTTAGCAGCACCAGACAACCACTCTTCCTCTGAGAGCGGATCTTCCATCACCCAAATCACATACACTGACTCATCATTCAGTTCTTCCCCACTTGCTGGTAACCTGGACAAACAATCAGCTGACTTGTTGTTTAAACCTGAAATGTAGTGCATGCGAAAATTAAACACCTGTAGCCCTTTACTCCATCTCTTAAGCCTAGGAGTCAAGTGGTCACTCTGATGACTCGAGAAAATCTGAACAAGAGGGCGATGATCAGACTTCACTTCAAATGGCATCCCCCATAAATAAAACTTTAAATGGTGTATTGCCCAATACACACTCAACGCCTCTCTCTCAATACAAGAATAGTTAACCTCCGCATCTCTAAGAGCCCTGGAGGCAAATGCCACAACCTTCTCTTCCCCATCCTCCACCTGCGAAAGTACTGCCCCCAATCCCTTGAGTCTCGCATCAGTCGTAAGAATAGTTCTCAGTTTCGCATCAAAATGACCTAAAGTAGGCATAATTCCTATTTCTGACTTGACCAAATTAAAAGCCTTTTCACACTCTGGTGTCCAAGCAAAATGCACTCCCTTCCTTAGTAAGACTCTGATTGGCTCAACAACACTGGCAAACCCTCTCACAAATTTGGAGTAAAACTCCGCCATACCCAGAAAATACCTAACCTGCTCCTTGTCCTGCGGTGCAGGGGCCTTCACAATACTCTCAGCTAACTTAAGTTTGGGTTGTATACCCTCTCCAGAAATAACGTGTCCTAGATAAGTCACAGATTTTAACCCTATTCGACACTTATCTTTCTTAAGAGTGAGCCCTCTTTCTCTCAATTTGCACAACACAGATCTCAAAACCTTCTCATGCTCACTCTCACATTTCCCAGAAGCTAAAATATCGTCTTTAAAAAACAAGACATTAAGAAGATCTCCAAGTACCATCTTCATTATCCTTTGGAAACAAGCCGCCGCCGAAGCCAACCCAAAAGGCATCCTTAAAAATTGATACGCCCCCAAAGGAGTAATAAAAGACGTTAAATGATTGGAATCCTTGTGAAGTTTGACCTGATGATACGCGGACGACAAGTCTAACACACTAAAAATCCTAGCTCCCTACAACAAACTTATGCATTCAGAAATGTTTGGAAGACGTTGCTGATCTACGCAGATCCATTCGTTCAATCCGCGCAAGTCCACACACATCCTCACAGCAGATCCACCATCCTTGGGTGCCAAAACCACTGGAGACAGCCACCCTGACGCCTCAATTTCCTCAATCACCTTCAAATCCAGCAATCTCTTCAGCTCCAGCCTCAATGGCTCCACCATCAAATTTGGCACCCTGCGTACCTTGTGCACACAAGGCTTTGCCGAATTTTTCAAAATAATCTGATGTTCAAAACCATTCAAACAACCTAGAGTATCCGAGAACACTTCCGGAAAGTCTTTGACATACTTCTCACTAACATCCACATCATCAATCGATTACATTTTCCCACGTAAACTCTCACACATCTCATCCATCAACATGACTTGATCCCTTGGGTTGGTGGCATTGGGATTTAAAACTATTCCTAAGTCACGTTGATGCCTCCAGCCAAGAAGATTATCTCCCCTCACAGCAATATAAACTTTGCCTGTTGTTTCCCTCTGGTTAAATACAATCTTAGCAGTTATGTATCCGACAATGTCTACACGGGAACCTCCGTAACTAAAAGGAGCAATATCCGGAGGCTGCAACTTCACACTCTCCAGTCCAACCACCTCATCCCAAATTTTGTTTCCAATCAGTGTGAATGGAGAGCCAGAGTCAGCGATGACAGTGAAGTTGTTATCATCAACAGAAATGTCACAAAAAGGCATAGTGACTTTTCCAGAATCAACCTTGCCTTCCTCTTCCGAAATATTAGATATGACTAGAGTACGAATCATGTCAGAAGGGTTCTCTACATTGTGGCTTTTTCTCGAGGACTTGCAAACTCGGGCATAATGTCCTTTGATTCCACAGTTTAATCATATTGAGTCTCTGGCATAACAGTTGGGAAAACTTGAGGAATGAGAAAAACTTCCACATCTATAGCAGCGTACTCTCCGAATATCACTGTTATTCTTCTCACGATCAAAAACACGCTGTTGTCGAGGATCATGCTCATTTCGCAGTTGGGTTTCTTTATCTTTATTACCTGTGGTACACGATTGAGTGTTCCTCAAGGCACTTTTATTCTTTAATCCTAACGACACTTTAGCAATGCTCTCAGAGAAATCAGTCTCATCGTCACACTCCGACATGGAGTGGACACTTCCTTGGCCTTTCTTCGTATTTTCACTATGAGTTTGGTTACTATCCTCTTGGTCTTTCCTGATCTCTTTCACCCAAGAGGAAGTATTTTCATTCCCTTCCACAATTGCAATTGCTTCAGTCAGTGAAGGATTTTTAGACAATAACTTTCCCTGTACCCTTGAACTGTTGGTGCACCTTACAAGCTGATCCCTTACCAAGGAATCCGACAAATCACCAAAATCACACGTACGTGCTAATGTCTTTAAAGAAGCAACGTAAGTTCCAACCCGTTCTGCAGGACCCTGAACCCTTGTGAAGAATCTATGACGTTCCAAAACAACGTTAATACGCGGTCCAAAATATTGTTCCAACATCGTCATGGACATTTCATAGACATCCGATGGTTCTCCATCTCCACTACCAATAGTTAGAGGATCCATGCTGTCATAACTGTTTCTGCCTTCAACACCTAGATTATGCAATAGTATGGCTTGTTTCCTTACAGCAGAAAAATGTCCCCCCCCAATGGCTACTAGATAAGAGTCGAATAAATTCCTCCATCTCTTCCAAGGAAGGAGAGGTTCACCCTTCTCGGATAAAAATGCTGGGGGTTGAGACATGCTGGTGGAAGTGGCCATATTTTGTATGTTTGTATAGTACCCAAAATATAAGAAAATCAAACACTCAAAAATCAAAGGCAAATGTCTCACCTTAAGAGTTCTCTACTATCACGATGCCAGTATTGATGTGAGGGCGTGTATCTTGTTTTAGAACAAGAAAAATCACTTGATGAAGGCAAAACGCGATGTGTAGCGTGTAGCCCAATCCAAAATGGCCGCCACGCTTAATGACGCTATGCACAACGTAACGCGAGCGTCAGCGTCACAATGCGTCAACCTCAACGCGACTGAGAAGTTCATGGACAAGACGCTGCGCTTGAAGAAATGGTAACCATGGAGCCAGCAGCGCGCGTTGGTGCTCGTGAGACAGTTGAAAACAAGTAAGCAAACAACGGTTTACTTATCGTGTATCAGCAAAATCCTTGATGAAAATTTCAATCGCCATCGAAATTTCGCTGTAGTCGTAGTAGTTGGTTGGCTGTAAATTCGATGAGTTGTTGCCAAAAGAACGGCACTAAAACCATAAATCCAGAGAGTTATCCATTGAAGCCAACCACTATTTGGGTTCGCAGGGGAATCGGTGGTTGTGGCTTGTCCCCAATCAAGCAACTCGTCGCCAGTAATAAATCCAGATAGTTTGTTGTAGTCCAAAGGAAAGCTTTATTATCTTCAACCACATACAGGTCTCACCTACAGGTCAACTCTTCAGTGCCTCCTTTGTCAGAATGCCGGTCTCATCATGGAACCATGAGACCCACATTCTGTCACCAGGACAACCACTGACATTTAACTCAACACATAATAATACAAGTAAATTACAACAGTCACATGGTCACAAAGCACTACTGCCTTGACAACCAAGTCCAACAGGAAGAGCATTTCACCTGTTTGGTCCTGTGGGACTTTTTGGTCTGAGCACACTCCACCTTGGGAGGTACTGCTTTGTTATCCGTTGTAAAGAAGAGGAACCTGTGCTAGAAATATTGATCAGAAGTTACTTACCTTCAGTAACGCTTTTTCGGGTGGGTACTATATCTAACTACAGATTCCTCATCCCCCTCCCACCTCGCTGTTCTGTGGGGTGGCCTCTTTTTAACATCTAACAAGGTCCCAAATCATCACATTGGTACCAACAATTGTTCACGCTCCCATCTGAGGGCTTTGAAAGGAAAAATAGGAAACTGATGCCAGTGTGCAGTTGTGGTGCTTATATGCGGCTCCGCTCTGACACTTTCGGGGTGATACAGAGCCAAGGCGGAGCCACATGACACCACCCAGTAGTGCATGGGAGCATTGATCGAGAGAGGTTTCCGGATCCAGTTTGGCACATGAGGAGTATTGCAAGGGGAGGAATCTGCAGTTAGATAGAATATCCAACAGAAAGAGCGTTATTAGAGGTAAGTAACTTAGTCTTCATCAAAATACCATGACAAAGCTAAGAGGTGCGAGTCCAGGCTAGGAATAGAGCCACAGTGATGAGAGACATGGAAAGGGAAAATGTGAAAATTGGAAGAGAGAGAGCGAGGTCGAAACTGAAAGGAAACAGAAAATATTGGGTATAAAAAGTGGGGAAGAAAGAAAAAATAAAGGGGTTGAAGGAAGGAACCGTCCTTCACTCACAAGCACCCTTGGTATAGGTCAACCTCAGCACTCAAGCAGTACTTTTTTCTTGTTTTGCGTTTTTTCTTGAGTGCCCCTTTTGGAACCACCAGGAAAACATTTTGATTTTCAGACAAATTCTTTAATAAATGTGCTGTAAAATTAACTAATTGGCCCTATTTTTTATTTTTATTTTTTTAAACAAAAAAAGTTCTTAGGAGGGGAATGCTACTGCAGAACAAACAGCCCATCCTGAAATTTGTAGGGACGATCAAACCCATTCTCTTTGCTCTCTCGATGACTTAGAGGTATAGTAAGATGGGGCATTTTATTTTTCTGACTGATCCCTGGTTCCTAACTTATGTGTTACGTTTTTCTACACCCTGTGAAAGACTGATTTTCCATCTAGCCTTCCCAGATTATTGCCTACTGTACCTTGCTTGGTCTACATTTTACCTATTGTACTCTGGTTAGTTTGATAAAGATTTGCTTATTGCAAGTGTGTTTTGTTTTCTAAATCCAAAATGATGGCACATTATGGTAATGAGCTGCCATGTTGTGTTATTGTTGGTACTGTCCTTCACAAGGACAAGCCCTGTGTCATGTTCCCTGTAAAATTACCAATCTGATATTTTCTTCCAGGCCATGGCGGCTTTTCAGGAACTGCTCAACACTTTCAACAACTTGAGGAACCGAACCAATGACATTCTGACGGACCTGGATACATTGAAGGGTAACGTTGGAAAAGTAAGTCCTGCATTGTGTGCTTTGGAGACAAAAAAAAAAGGCGAATGGCTTTGGTAACTTCTGTCGCCGTGTCATCCTTGGATAAGGTGGCCACAGATCAATTTCATGGTCTTTCACCATTGGATGAATGTTGCTAGAAATACAATTTAACTTCTCCGATCGCAGGATCACATGGTGGATCCTTTCTCACAGGTGGGACTAATCGAATATGCACATACTAGTGCTCTGGGGCAGATGATAACTGGTCCTTCTTTTTCTTCTTTACAAGACCATACCCTACAGTCCTTATCCATTTTCTAAAAAAATATTATGCTTCTCTGTGTCAGTGAACACAATCTGAAACAATGTAAAGTAGTGTAGGAAGCAGGCCCCGTTCACCACGATTAAACTGGAGTACTTGAAGGACTCCACGTTGTGGCATTGAGAGAAAACAGGAAGTTACATCAGACAGAAAGGTTGCAGAAGCGTTTGTGTGAGGAGGGCTAAATAGCAGACCTATAGAAAGCGAGGAAGTACTTTCTTTGACTACATAAATGTACATCCTGCAGGAGACTTGGAGTCAACAGGAGACCTTGAGAAAATAAGGATTACCTGCAGAAAGCAGTCCAGAACCCTTAGGTTGCTTGTGCAGGCCTGGGGAAGTAGCCCAGGGCCAGCAGAGGGCATGATGCTTCCAGGAAAACTAAGTCCCAATAGGGAATGTATCAGCTAGAGATGCTGGGGAGTATTTAATGCTGTTTTTAAGTTAGAGGACCCAGGGACCAATTGGATGACAGACCAGAAAAGATTTGGTACCTGAATATTCAGTTTTAAATATTATGCCACAAAAATAAAATAGCCAAAATATTGAATACTAAAATAAATTGAAGTTAAGTATATATATGTATATGTATATATATATATTACCTACTGGCGGTCGCCAGTAGGTAGTTATAGTTAGGACCACGTTTCCATAGGAAAACCTCAACATTCTATTTTGAATAACTTTGGCGCCGGTCGATGAATCCTCGCGAATTTCTAAAAATAGGTGGGGCGCTACGCTCCGCTCCTACCCTGAAAGTCTCGGGGGGATCCGTCAAGCGGGGGCAGAGATAAAAGGGGGGTCCCAAAACGCGTTTTTCCCATGCATTTTTCCATAGGACCTTTAGAACGAGCTACAGCCCGAACGGCTGAACAGAATTACTCAAAATTTGGCAGAGAGGTAGTCCCTAGGTCAAGGAAGTGCCTTTTGTAGGTTTGGTGTAAATCTGTTCAGTAGATTCTGAGAAAATAGCCTTTAAATCAATATATATATCTGAGCCAGCTTACGGTACGCTTACCGTACGCTTACGGTAAGCGTACGGTGGCGTGCGCGAGCGCGATTCTGATTGGCTCTTAGATCTTAGTAAACATTCGAATCGGCCGAAACCAGGAAGCGGCGGCCGCCATTTTCTGTTTCACTCTGAAAAAAAAAAGAGTGAAAAGAAGAAAAGGGGGCAATGAGGAGAGTTACAGACCCCCTAACATTTGTAAGGGGGTCAAAGAAGGACAGAAAAGTACAAAAAAAACATTAATTGATTTTAAAAAAAATCACGGGGTACGCTTACGGTAAGCGTACGGTAAAAAAAAAAAATAATAAATAAATGAAAATCAGATTTAAGAGTTTAGAAATTAGGGAGCTCTAAAAAGAGCTGTTGTGTTTATGGAGTCATTTTTTTAGTGGTACCTACAAGTAAGTACCGATGCAGAGTCTAAGGTTCAAGAGGAAGACTCTGTTCCCTTCATCATTGAAGTGCACACCATCTCCTCTATAAATGTCTTGCATGTTGTAACGCAAGTTGTTGTGGTAAATGGCACCCATACCATAGTCACGGAGGAAAGCAGAAACAGATTTGTTGACGTGCTTTCTTGCTTTGTCAATCTGTGGACAGAAATGATTGGACCAGTTCCATTTTTGCCTTTGGCATATGTTGGAAAACACAAAGGCAGTTTTAGGGAAAAGTGTAAACAGTTGTGCAAAGGTGTCCTTCATAAGCATTTCCAGACCTACCCCAGTCAAAGTGCCTAGGTCATTGCCACCACAGTGCACTATTATGAGGTCAGGGTGTTGGATTTGAATGAAGGATTTCACCAATGGCATCAATTGGTGCCACTTTAACCCTCTCTGACCAATCCATTTAATGTCTACATTTGGCAAAGCAAGGTCTCTCACCATATCTGTTTTCTCTGCAAACTTTTCACTCCAGAAGACATAGCTGTGCCCTACAATCCACACTGTGAACATCTTCAAAGGAGAACTGGATGCACTCAGGAGGTGTCTTTCAGTAGAATGGCAATATGAAAAGAAAGACAGTTTGGAAATGGAGGCATACATATTTTTTTAAAACAAAAAGAACTGATTGGCTGTTTCATACCATTCCAGAATAAAAACTAGGCTGTATGTGAAAATTAATAGAAACATGTTTTTAATTGGTACAAAAAAATGTGTAACCAAAGAACAGTACTTTGGATTTGCTGTTAGGTTTGAAAAGTCAAGCACTCTTGCTCTGTGGAATTGAAACATTGTGTGTCGAACTTCTGACCTAACTGCACACAGCAGTGTTCCATGAGCTGTTGCTATGGTAGCAGGCAGAAGTCAAGTTGGGGGAAGGGTACTAGGCAGAAGTCAAGTTGGGGGAAGGGTACTGTTGGAAAAGGGTTGGTTTTCAACCAATAGAAATGTGTGATTACATGTGAAAAAAAAGGGGGAAGCACTGAGATTTGAAACTTACATGTATATGTGTGGAAAAATAGAGGGAAAGTTTGCCATTATCTGGTTCTGCTGAGAGGAGAGAGGTGAACACAACAGAGATCCTGGCTCTGATAATCTGCTGTTTGAGTGCCACATTTCTTTCACAACTAACTAATTTAAAAGGTGAGTTTACAGTTTGAGAGGGGATGTATGTGGTAACTTAAGAAATGAATAATAGAAATGGGAATTGTTTTTGTTGTAGTTACATAATGTGTCAGTCTGTAAAAGTGATTTCAAATTGAAAAAAGAGATATACACTTGCCCCCGAAAAAAAAAGAGCAGTAAGTGTGCTTTCAAATTGGCAAAGAAATTTCGTTTTGGCACTAATGTGAAAACATGACTCTGTGTGCATAGAAGAATTATAGGCAGAAATGTATTGCGTCTTGCTCTGGTGATTTCACAGTTGCAGTAGATGGAAAAGAGGAGCGAATTTTTGGGGGAAGAAGCAGAGGTTTAGCACACACCCATGTGCTTGCCATGTATAGTCATGCACAGTAATTAGAAGCGAGTGGGGTTTTCAGGTTTAAGTCTGTAATGCAAATACATTCAGCATCACTAAGGCTGGTTGCCCCTGCTGGAGTGTAGGCAGTCACAGAGAATACACACGGTGGTGGTCTGAAAAAAAAACAGCTTGGACATGTGCATTTAAATAAATTTTAAAAAAAGGTTTCAGAATGTGTCAGTCTGTAAAAGTGATTTCAAAGTGTAAAAAGAGATTTTCACTTGGCCCGAAAAAAAAAGAGCAGTAAGTGTGCTTTCAAATTGGCAAAGAAATTTCGTTTTGGCACTAATGTGAAAACATGACTCTGTGTGCATAGAAGAATTATAGGCAGAAATGTATTGCGTCTTGCTCTGGTGATTTCACAGTTGCAGTAGATGGAAAAGAGGAGCGAATTTTTGGGGGAAGAAGCAGAGGTTTAGCACACACCCATGTGCTTTCCATGTATAGTCATGCACAGTAATTAGAAGCGAGTGGGGTTTTCAGGTTTAAGTCTGTAATGCAAATACATTCAGCATCACTAAGGCTGGTTGCCCCTGCTGGAGTGTAGGCAGTCACAGAGAATACACACGGTGGTGGTCTGAAAAAAAAACAGCTTGGACATGTGCATTTAAATAAATTTTAAAAAAAAGGTTTCAGAATGTGTCAGTCTGTAAAAGTGATTTCAAAGTGTAAAAAGAGATTTTCACTTGGCCCGAAAAAAAAAGAGCAGTAAGTGTGCTTTCAAATTGGCAAAGAAATTTCGTTTTGGCACTAATGTGAAAACATGACTCTGTGTGCATAGAAGAATTATAGGCAGAAATGTATTGCGTCTTGCTCTGGTGATTTCACAGTTGCAGTAGATGGAAAAGAGGAGCGAATTTTTGGGGGAAGAAGCAGAGGTTTAGCACACACCCATGTGCTTGCCATGTATAGTCATGCACAGTAATTAGAAGCGAGTGGGGTTTTCAGGTTTAAGTCTGTAATGCAAATACATTCAGCATCACTAAGGCTGGTTGCCCCTGCTGGAGTGTAGGCAGTCACAGAGAATACACACGGTGGTGGTCTGAAAAAAAAACAGCTTGGACATGTGCATTTAAATAAATTTTAAAAAAAAGGTTTCAGAATGTGTCAGTCTGTAAAAGTGATTTCAAAGTGTAAAAAGAGATTTTCACTTGGCCCGAAAAAAAAAGAGCAGTAAGTGTGCTTTCAAATTGGCAAAGAAATTTCGTTTTGGCACTAATGTGAAAACATGACTCTGTGTGCATAGAGGAATTATAGGCAGAAATGTATTGCGTCTTGCTCTGGTGATTTCACAGTTGCAGTAGATGGAAAAGAGGAGCGAATTTTTGGGGGAAGAAGCAGAGGTTTAGCACACACCCATGTGCTTGCCATGTATAGTCATGCACAGTAATTAGAAGCGAGTGGGGTTTTCAGGTTTAAGTCTGTAATGCAAATACATTCAGCATCACTAAGGCTGGTTGCCCCTGCTGGAGTGTAGGCAGTCACAGAGAATACACACGGTGGTGGTCTGAAAAAAAAACAGCTTGGACATGTGCATTTAAATAAATTAAAAAAAAAAGGTTTCAGAATGTGTCAGTCTGTAAAAGTGATTTCAAAGTGTAAAAAGAGATTTTCACTTGGCCCGAAAAAAAAAGAGCAGTAAGTGTGCTTTCAAATTGGCAAAGAAATTTCGTTTTGGCACTAATGTGAAAACATGACTCTGTGTGCATAGAAGAATTATAGGCAGAAATGTATTGCGTCTTGCTCTGGTGATTTCACAGTTGCAGTAGATGGAAAAGAGGAGCGAATTTTTGGGGGAAGAAGCAGAGGTTTAGCACACACCCATGTGCTTGCCATGTATAGTCATGCACAGTAATTAGAAGCGAGTGGGGTTTTCAGGTTTAAGTCTGTAATGCAAATACATTCAGCATCACTAAGGCTGGTTGCCCCTGCTGGAGTGTAGGCAGTCACAGAGAATACACACGGTGGTGGTCTGAAAAAAAAACAACTTGGACATGTGCATTTAAATAAATTTTAAAAAAAAGGTTTCAGAATGTGTCAGTATGTAAAAGTGATTTCAAAGTGTAAAAAGAGATTTTCACTTGGCCCGAAAAAAAAAGAGCAGTAAGTGTGCTTTCAAATTGGCAAAGAAATTTCGTTTTGGCACTAATGTGAAAACATGACTCTGTGTGCATAGAGGAATTATAGGCAGAAATGTATTGCGTCTTGCTCTGGTGATTTCACAGTTGCAGTAGATGGAAAAGAGGAGCGAATTTTTGGGGGAAGAAGCAGAGGTTTAGCACACACCCATGTGCTTGCCATGTATAGTCATGCACAGTAATTAGAAGCGAGTGGGGTTTTCAGGTTTAAGTCTGTAATGCAAATACATTCAGCATCACTAAGGCTGGTTGCCCCTGCTGGAGTGTAGGCAGTCACAGAGAATACACACGGTGGTGGTCTGAAAAAAAAACAGCTTGGACATGTGCATTTAAATAAATTAAAAAAAAAAGGTTTCAGAATGTGTCAGTCTGTAAAAGTGATTTCAAAGTGTAAAAAGAGATTTTCACTTGGCCCGAAAAAAAAAGAGCAGTAAGTGTGCTTTCAAATTGGCAAAGAAATTTCGTTTTGGCACTAATGTGAAAACATGACTCTGTGTGCATAGAAGAATTATAGGCAGAAATGTATTGCGTCTTGCTCTGGTGATTTCACAGTTGCAGTAGATGGAAAAGAGGAGCGAATTTTTGGGGGAAGAAGCAGAGGTTTAGCACACACCCATGTGCTTGCCATGTATAGTCATGCACAGTAATTAGAAGCGAGTGGGGTTTTCAGGTTTAAGTCTGTAATGCAAATACATTCAGCATCACTAAGGCTGGTTGCCCCTGCTGGAGTGTAGGCAGTCACAGAGAATACACACGGTGGTGGTCTGAAAAAAAAACAACTTGGACATGTGCATTTAAATAAATTTAAAAAAAAAGGTTTCAGAATGTGTCAGTCTGTAAAAGTGATTTCAAAGTGTAAAAAGAGATTTTCACTTGGCCCGAAAAAAAAAGAGCAGTAAGTGTGCTTTCAAATTGGCAAAGAAATTTCGTTTTGGCACTAATGTGAAAACATGACTCTGTGTGCATAGAAGAATTATAGGCAGAAATGTATTGCGTCTTGCTCTGGTGATTTCACAGTTGCAGTAGATGGAAAAGAGGAGCGAATTTTTGGGGGAAGAAGCAGAGGTTTAGCACACACCCATGTGCTTGCCATGTATAGTCATGCACAGTAATTAGAAGCGAGTGGGGTTTTCAGGTTTAAGTCTGTAATGCAAATACATTCAGCATCACTAAGGCTGGTTGCCCCTGCTGGAGTGTAGGCAGTCACAGAGAATACACACGGTGGTGGTCTGAAAAAAAACAGCTTGGTTTCATAATGTGACAGTTTGTTATACAGATTTTCACTTGCCCAAAAAAAAAGAGGAGTTTGTGTGCATTCAAATTGGCAAAGAAATTTCGTTTTGTGACTATTGTGAAAAGAAATGTAGTAATATATTTAAATACAATAAAGGATTTTTTTTTTAGTTTTTTTGCAGGTATTGCTGAAGAACAGTGAACAAAATTTAAGATGCCTACAAAATCTCGAGTTCAAAAAACGCTAAAAAAAAAACTATATTTGAAGACAACTGGAGGACCAAAGTTAGTAGAAGATGCTGATGTAGGGAAAAAGAAAAAATCTTCTGGTAAGCAAAAAAAACAATTTATAAACAAATTATTCAAAACAAAGAAAAATGTACAAAATGTCTGTTGTCGGAAAAATGTAAAAAAACCTACAGAACAGCAAAAAATTGAGGATTTAGTTAATGCAAATATACCTTCTGCAATTGAAAAGTTTAACATAAACAGAAAAACAGCATTTAAAGAGATACGTAGAAAAATGTTTCAGAGAAGAGTTATGTCCAATTTGATAAAGGATATAAAGAAATATAAGCAAAAGGCTAAATATTACAAGAGAAAAAAAGAAATTGAAGCCATTGCAGCAAAAGCATTAGAATTAAAAAGGAAACTATTCATTTTAATTTTGAATAGGATGCGTACATTAGATAAAATGGTTAATGTACTGAAATCACAAAGCAAAAGCAAAAGAGTAGTGAACAGAACAAACTTTTGTAAAGTGTTTTTAGGAAAGTGGATGCATAGCTCAAGTAGTGAACCTTTTTTTAATGAAGAGAGCTATTTTCAAAGTAATAGTTTGCTGCATGCAGTTGACACCAGAGGTCGTTCATACGAAGTAAAAAATGGTTGCATAATGGAGAAGGAGATAATGGTTCCAAGAGATGAGGTACAAGTGATGGCAGATGAGGCAATGGGGAGACGTCCTAAAGCCCCAGTGTACACTTGGAATTGTAGTAGTATTTGCACTGTGCGTCAGGAATCTATTGACAGATTTCGAGAGTTTCTAAGAGAATATAGTAAAAAAAGTGTAAAACAAAAGATTAAGGTGCTTCAAAGTCTGGATCCATGCAGAGTGAGAGAGAATACTGGTTTGCAGGGTCATTCTCTTGCTTGTCTATCTAGAAAAGTGTGCAATAGTGTTTTCCATCATTTTAGGATGCTGGCTGTTCATCATACTGAAATGAGAAAGTTTGTGAGACGGTTGTATTTTGCCAAAAGTCCAGCAATAAAGTTAAATGAATTGAATAGGGCTCTGTTCCGAGGAACGGTATCAGATGTAGAGAAGGTTGTTGATGAAATTCAGTTTTGTTACTTTGGTCCTGAACAAAACAGTGCAGAGAAGGACACAGTAAATGAGGCAGAAGTGGAAGAGAATGTAGAACCTTGTGTAAGTAAGACATTTAATGATCACATAACAAAATTTGCAATAGTCTCTAATGAAAGACCAAATGTTACTTGTATTTGTTGCCGCAGAACTCATTATAGAAAACAAACTAGGAATGTTGATCTCTACAGAAAGAGTGAAAATGAAGATAATTATAAGTGGATGGATTTTGCAACATATATATTTCTTGAAAATTGTTTTGAATTGGGTGAAGATCAGCGTATTTGTAAATACTGCTACAACAAGTTAGAGGAAAATAGAATGCCGACCAGAGCTGTACATAATAATTTAGAATTGGATGCTATTCCTGCTGAACTTTCTGAATTAAATACATATGAGTCTATACTCATTCAATGTGTTCATCCGTTCCAGACCATAGTACGTATGGAGCCCAAAACTGGTAAATTACCTCCTTCAGATTTACTGAGAGGTTTAAAAGGTAGAGTGGTGTATTTGCCCTTGGATTTGAAAAAAAATATGGAAACTATTGATGCGGATACTTTGGAAACTGAACCATTAATTATTCTGGTTAATGGTGTACCTACAAAGAATAAGAAGATTTGGCAGGAGCTGGTAGATGTGCGGAAAGTACAAAGAGCAAATTTGTATTTGAAAAAAAATAACAAATGGTATGAATCAATTTATATAGTAGAAGAAGAAGAAGAAGAAGATTTACAAGGAGATACAGAAACACCAAGTGGACAAATTGAAAAAGTGGACAAGTCAAAGGAAGAAGAAATTTATGAACATTTTAGCATACATCCTCTCCATTCGAAAGAAGTTATGGGAGACAATATTGATCTCTTTCAGATGAAGAAAGCAAAAGGAAATCCCGTGAGTGTATGGGAGGAGAGCTTGGAAGCTCGATGTTTTCCCCAGCTGTTTCCTAAAGGAAAAGGAGGACGATACGATGAACGTCCAGAACAGATTCCAGCTTCAGAGTATCGGACTACAAGACTATATGCTGAAGATCCCAGATTTCGACAAAGTATCCCTTATTTGTTCCATCTTTTATTTGAAAGCGACTTGTCTGCACTGTCTTATGCAGTAAATCACATTTTAAAAAGTGGAGTACATTTACAAAATGTGTCTGCTAAGGATTTTATGGAGAAAGTGCAGCACCGAGATGATCATTTGGAAACACAACTGATCAATCTGATGGCTTGTCAGCGTGGGACAAATGAATATTGGTACCGACGCCATGGTGAACTAAAATGCATGTTACGCAATTTAGGAACACCAACATGGTTCCTTACCCTAAGCTGCGCCGAGTACGCTTGGGATGATTTACTGGATTTTCTACGAGAGGCCAATTCAAACATTGAAAACATCGAATACAAGACAGCAGGAGAACTGTGCTCATTGGATCCGGTTAATGTTTGCAGATATTTCAATCATAGATTTGAGGCTATGATGTCCTTCATCTGCAATAAAAAAAATCCACCCCTTGGAGAAGTAGTGGATTTCTTTTGGAGAAAAGAGTACCAGGCAAGAGGTGCTCCTCATATTCATATGCTGCTGTGGATCAAGGATGCCCCAAAGTTTGGAACAGATACTGATGAAGCAGTGTTATCTTACATTGAAGAATATGCAACATGTGCTATACCTAAAAGCACAGAAGAAAAAAAGTTAAAGGAGCAAGTTCTACGTTTCCAAAGTCATCGGTGTGGAAAATACTGTCGACGGAAATACAAGAGCAAAGAAAAATACTACACTAAATGTCGATTTGGATTTCCTAGACCTGTTCTTACAAATGGAAGAGTCAACAGTTTTATGTCAGCTGTGAGACATACTATCACAAGAAAATCACCTAAGAATACCTACAACCTTAAAAGAAAAGAAGAATCTAAAAATATAAATGACTACAACCCAGTCATTTTATCCATGTGGAACGCTAACATGGATATACAGTATGTTGCTGACAATTCCATTGCTGTTGCTCGATATGTAACGTCTTACATTACGAAATCAGAAAAAACAGAATTGAAGGAAATGTGGGAAGAGATTTCTCACGAGAAGACTGTCAGTAAGAAGCTGTACAGTTTCAGTTTGAAGATGTTATCGCATCGAGAAATTGGATCCTACGAATGTTCAGATAGATTATCTTCTGCAAGTCTCTACTCGAAGTCAAGAAGAATAATTTGGGCAAGTTTAGGCCTTGCAGCAATGAGAAATCGGGTACTGAAATCTGTTGGAGAAATTGAATATTTGGCACAGTTCGAACCTGAAAGTACAGATATATTGAAAACAAACATGTTGGACACATATTATCCCAAGAGAAGTCATCATCTGGAGAACATGTGTCTCTATGAAGTGCTGCAGAACTACATTTATTCACGGAAAGCTGCAGAAGACATCAATAATGGAAAATATAAAGTCGTTGGTGAAGAAGGATGTTTGGTGAAGCAAACCAAAGGAAGTTTGATAAATCACCGGAAGCTGAGTTGCGACACTACCGACAAGAAAGAATTTTACTACTTGGCTCTTTTACAGTTGTTTAAACCATGGCGTTCAGAGGATGAACTACTGGGAGAATTCCAGAGCTATGAAGATTCTTTTAATGCTTGCAAAGACAGCATACAATGCAGTACATTCTCAACTTATCTGCAAATGTTAAATGAAGAAATTGAACAGGAAACTACAATTGCAGCAGAAATAGCTAGAGACAGTTCTCAGGACAGCCAAAGTTCAGGAACATACAGTCAAGATCCCCTAGGACAACCAATCGTTGAAAATGAAGCATCAATAGCCATGAATGAAGTGGAAACGGCTATGAATCAAGCTCAAGAAGAATTTATAGACTTAGAAAATTTGGAAAGACAACTGAATCAAGAGCAGCAACAAATTTATGAAGAGATCAAAAACAAAATTGATCACGGATTTCTACATGAAAAAAAAGAGTGCTCATGCACATCATTTCATCCAATCAGGATGTATGTAAGCGGACAAGCTGGCACTGGAAAAAGTTTCCTAATTAAAGTCATCAGAAGCTACCTAAAGCAAAAAACGGATTCTACTTTGTCTTGTGTGGTTACTGCTCCAACTGGGTTAGCAGCATATAACATAAAAGGAATCACCTTACATCGTTTGCTAATGTTACCAGTGGAGCATGAGAACAAAATACAATTCAACAAGCTAACTGGAGAAGCATGCTTGGAAGTTTCAAGAGTATTGAAGAAGATGCAAGTTCTCATTATTGATGAGGTGAGCATGGTATCAAACTTAATGCTTGCCTTTGTGCATTTAAGAATGCAGCAAATTTTGAAGACAGACTATGACGTGTTATTTGGTGGAAAACACGTCATAGTTTTTGGGGATCTTTTGCAACTTACTCCGGTTAAAGGACAACCAGTGTTTAATACTGTGACACATGAAGACACGAAGAAGTCATTGGGAAGCATTGGAAATACAAATATTTGGTCCTTCTTTGAGTACAAGGAACTTACAACTAATATGAGGCAAGCAAACGATGAAGAATATGGAAGTATTCTGAAAGATATCAGGATTGGACTACTCACAGAAGTTGGGAAAAAAGCATTACAGAGTCGGCTGTTACATAACTTATTTCCAAATGAAGAAATAGTTGCAGAGAAAATATACAAGAATATTGCAGAAAACAAAAGTGTCATCTGCTTAATGCCAACTCTACGTGAATGCTCAATATTTAATGAGGAGCTTTTGAAATTGGAAAAGGAAGAGATCAGGAAATTGGAAGCAGTGGACAAAATTGAGGATGGAAGAATTACTGTCACAGTAACAGGCAAACTGAAAAATAAATTGGACTCACTAG
Organism: Triturus cristatus; assembly: GCF_964204655.1. Classification (NCBI taxonomy): domain Eukaryota; kingdom Metazoa; phylum Chordata; class Amphibia; order Caudata; family Salamandridae; genus Triturus; species Triturus cristatus. The sequence continues at coordinate 816,896,509 of NC_140593.1, read as the reverse complement.
AGAAGAACATCTCCAAAACAGCAGGATTAGAAAAAAATCTATATGTTTGCATGAACTGTAGAGTGTTTTTAAGGAGAAATTTGGATGTTGAAAAAGGCTTAGTAAATGGAGCGATGGGAAGAGTTGTGGGTTTTATTAATTATCAGAAAAAAGATGGAATTGAATGGTTAAAAATAAAATTTGATCAGATAGAGGAAGTTAAAGACATTTGTCGTTGTTCAGTTCGTTTCATGCTTGTGAAAGACTTATATGTACGTAGGAAGCAGTTTCCGTTTTCACTAGCATATGCTGTAACTATTCACAAGTCTCAAGGATTGACTGTAGATTGTGCATTTGTGAACATTGGATCTAGTGTGTTCAAAGAAGGTATGGCATATGTTGCTTTGTCACGAGTCAAAACATTATCAGGTTTATTCATGATAGACTTCGATGACTCAAAAGTTAGTGCTGATACAAACTGTGTAAAGGAGTATAATAGATTAAGAAGAAGCTATGCTCCTCATTTAGGTCAGTATCCTGTGTTGGAGAAACGTGTAGTTTCTCGTAAAAGGAGAAATGAGAATATCTGTAATGAAGATGTAGAGAGGAGGAAAAAAAAGAGGAGTGATGTAATTGCAAGCAGAAAGAATAAGGAAAATGAAGAACAGGTTGTAGGATGTCATTTTGAAAATAGCTCTGGTGTCAACTGCTACGCAAATGTAGTGCTGAATGTTGCATTTTATCTGGAAAGTTTGCAAGAGCAGATAATAATAAATCAGGGAAAAAGATTCTGTTCAGAGCTCAGTCTCCTTTTTCAAAAGCTGAGTAAAGATAAAACTCAAATAGAAAGTGCTACTGATATTAGAAAACTTTTAGATGTATGTTCAGGACGAACACAGTTTTCTCAAAATGAACAGCAAGATGCTCACGAATTTTTGATGTATTTTCTTCAGGTAGTGGAAGAAGAAGGAGTTCCCATTGACATTTTTTTTGGTCTCTCTTATAAATGGGAACATAGTTGTGATAATTGTTATAATATAAGTGGTTCTATTGTTGATAATGAAAGGTTTATTTATTTGACATTGCCAGAGAGTAAAACAGTCACTTTTGCAAACTTAGTTAAAGATGCTAATCATAGCATGAAATGTGGTGAGTGTAATTCTGACATGTTATCAACATTAATTTTAAGGGAATACGGACAGTATGTAATTTTAATGATGCAACGATGTAGAGCTGATGGATCAAAATTGGATACTTTAATAAAGAAGTTTACAGGACAGCAATTATCAATTTCAGGAAAAACTTTTGTAACTGTTGCAATAATTTTCCATGATGGACCTACTGTTACTTCTGGACATTACACAGTTTATCTTAAATGTGAAAAAGGCTGGACACTGTGTAATGATTCCCAATTGATTTTCAAACAACGTTTGCCTTTTGATTTAGCAAATTCCTATCTAATCTTCCTGAAACCTAAATTTTAGACAGACTTGGCAAGATCTGGACAAAATAATTTTACCATTTTACAGGATTACCATTGCAATTTTGTAGAAAAAAGATTTTTAAAATTATCATTTGGCCTAAAGGAAAGATAACCAATTGTAATGTGGACTTTTTAAATTTTTAATGCAATTTTGAAAAACCAATAATTTAGAGCTTATCGGTAACTTCTGCACATTTTAAATTTTGGAATGTTATTGGACTGCCATTGGAAATTTTTTCAAAAATGATTTAAAAAATTACTATTTGGCCATGTGGAAAAGTAAGCAATTCTATTGTGGACTAAATAAATTATTCAAAAAATTTTCGTGAACCAAAATGTTACAGAGAATCGGTGAGATCTGGACAGATTAAACTTTAGAATTTTAATGGTTTTCCCTTGGAAATTTATTCCAGGGAAAGAATAAAAAATACTATTTGGCCTAAAGGAAATAAAATCAGATGTATTTTGGAGTTATTTGAGATATAATATTGTGAATGTACTTCTGAAACAAAAATATCAGACGGTATTTTAAAGAAAAAAGTATTGTTTTTTGATGACATTTTTTTAGACTAATATGCATTTCTGTAATGATAAGTTTAAATGAGAAGAGATTCTGGGCTTTTTTAATACAATCTTTGAGATTGTTAATTTTTTTTGCCCGCTGTAAAATGATGAATGCAATTGCTTTCACAATTTATAGTGAAATGCAATATATTCTGAAAACAGCAAAAATAAGGCAAAAATTATTTTTTGGTAAAAAATGTAAATATGTGTACTGTATTATAAATTGTTATAAAAATATTAATACTTTTTTCTTTTTTTCCAGATCGATATAGAAAATTTTCGAAAACTACAACCATTTTAAAAACTATTTTTTAAAAAAACAAATGAATAAATATTTCTTTGAGTGAGTATGGTAAGTCAATAGTAATAATTGTAGTCTCTCAAAGACCTTGTAATGTGATAAATTATTTTTAGTGTTTTTTTAAAAAAAAAAAAAAAAATTACGCGTACCGTACGCGTACGGTAAAAAAAAAATTAAAAAAGTTTTTAAAAACATGTAAAAAAAAGATGAAAGATAAGGTTGGCTCTTAAAAGAACCGTTGTGTTCATGCAGGGACAGAGGAAAGAAAGATTGGGAATATTAGACAGTACGACAAGTGTGCTGATCTATTTTACTGTTCACCAGGGAAACACTGGTCTCCCTATAAGTAATTAGATCGTGACAAGTGGCGCACCGTACTTCAACCCTCGCAAACCGAGGATTAATTTCCAGAGGGCCAGCAAAAGGAGATTCTCCCCCCACAGATGAAGGGCTCACCTGACCTGCAGAAGAAGGAGTCAGCCCTGCAGATGATGGTCCAGGCTGAGCTGCTGTGGATGTACTGGCTCGTCTTTCTGAAGAGTTACCTCCAAAAAGATGACCATGTGTCCTTCTGTGTACATCCTGGAGGTGCCTCATCATGGTGTGATTCCCAAAGGAATACTTCCTGTTAGGATTACCTCTAGAAAGTACACGCTTACACAGCTTGCAAGTAACTAAGGGTGCATTCACCTTTTGCTGGCCTTCTGGAAAAGTAAAATAATCCCAAACATAAGAAGGCTTTACTTTCCTCGCTCTCTGCCTCAAGACAGTGCTGCTGGTGCTAGCCTCACTCTCAGAAGGGCTCTGCTGTTCTGCCATCGTATCCCAAAGACAAACCAGCTCCTTCTTCCAAGGGATCACAAGCAGAAATGAGGGGAATGGGTGTGGTGTAGGAGAGTTCTAGAACTGAAAGTAGTTTCCACCAATCAAAAGTTGTGTTTCATGATCACATGACCTACCGTACGCTTACGGTACGCTTACGGTACGCTTACGGCAAAAAGTACGCGTGCGCGTAAAAAAGACACGCGCTTGCGCGCATGCGCATAACAGTCATTTCCCGGCACTTCCGCGTAACGTGCGCGTGTTGCGTAAGCGCGCACGCGTCCCACGCGCAGTACGCGCGGCTACGCAAAGTACGTAACTATGCGCAAGCAGCGTAGATAGATTACGGACGTTGCGTAAACCGTACGCTTACCGTGAGCTTACGGTACGCGTACTATAAAAAAAAAAAAAAAAAAAAAAAATCTGGAAATAAATTTTACATGTTTATTTTAAAAAATATATATAAAAAAAATATTTAAGGATTTTAAAAATTAAAGCATAGTCTTTATAAAAGATAAGAAAATTAAAATAAAAATATGTTTGAAAAAAATGAAGAATATAAAAAAAAAATAGCATTTAAAAAACCTTGCAAATTCACTGAAAAAACCATGGGTTTCACACACGTTATAGTTAGGAATTAGCATTTAAAAAACCTTGCAAATTCACTGAAAAAACCATGGGTTTCACACACGTTATAGTTAGGAATTAGCTTTTAAAAAACCTTAGAAATTCACTGAAAAAACCATAGGTTTCACACACGTTATAGTTAGGAATTAGCATTTAAAAAACCTTAGAAATTCAGTGAAAAAACCATAGGTTTCACACATGTTATAGTTAGCTGGACATTTTACTCGTAAAAAACCAATGAAATTGCCCCGTTATAGTTAGTTCAGCTAACTATAACTCGCGCGCCCGCAATGCACTGCTGATGACGTCACATATTACATCACTCATGACATGGTCAGTGACATCACTCATGACATCACTGATGACATCTCAAATGACATCACTGATGACCTCACTGATGACATCATCCAGTGAATGTGTGTTTTTCTGAAAATTAAATATGTTTTATATATGTATATCTCAAGGTCAATGGAAGAATAAATGGGTATATAAGTGTCTAAATGGATGATTTGTTTTTGAAAAATTGATTGTGTAACTGACTGATTAAGTGTATCTCTCACTTTGTGTATAAGTGGCTGCATGGGTTGGTGAGTAGCTACATGGGTGTCTATATAGGTTATTAGTTGTTTTTTTGAGTATCAGTCTGAGTGTCTGTATGGTACGGTGGGGGGTATTACGTAGTGCATAGATGCATGAATGAGTGACTCACTGTTTGTATGTGTTGAAGACAGCATGTGTGCAGGACTGTATGGGTGGATGAGTGTGTGTATGGGTGTGTTAGTGAGTGAATGACTGTCTCAATAGTGTCTTTATGAGTAACTACATATGTTTTAAACTAGTATATGTGACTATTGGTGTATATATGTGAGTATATGTGAGAGGGAGAGATTGAAAGAGTTCCTGTATGAATAAGTATGTGTTTCTATAAGTGATTGTTTAAAAGACTAAGTATGTGTAAGTTTCCGTAGAAGTAAGTATGGTGGTGTGTGTATTACTGTATATGCAAGTAAATGTATGTTTTATTCTTTATTAGCATGAGTGACTATGTGTGTGAGTAACTCTATGGATGAGTGGCATTGTGTAACAGGATGTATAGATGTATGAGTACATATGATGAGTGAGTACATGTATGAGTGACTGTATAGGACTGTTGGTGAATGAGTGGATGTGTATGTGGATCTTAGAATTACTGAAGAGGTTGTTGTAACTGGTATTGGTATGTCCATTGTTTTGAAATTTTTAGTCTCTATTTTTGAATGTGTGTATCAAAGCTTATATTAAGGTGAGAGGAGGTCTGCCACTCTATCACAAGGATGATGTCATCAGTGAGGTCATCAGTGATGTCATTTGAGATGTCATCAGTGATGTCATGAGTGATGTCACTGACCATGTCATGAGTGATGTAATATGTGACGTCATCAGCAGTGCATTGCGGGCGCGCGAGTTATAGTTAGCTGAACTAACTATAACGGGGCAATTTCATTGGTTTTTTACGAGTAAAATGTCCAGCTAACTATAACATGTGTGAAACCTATGGTTTTTTCACTGAATTTCTAAGGTTTTTTAAATGCTAATTCCTAACTATAACGTGTGTGAAACCTATGGTTTTTTCAGTGAATATATATATATATATTCACTGAAAAAACCATAGGTTTCACACATGTTATAGTTAGCTGGACATTTTACTGAAAAAAAACCAATGAAATTCCCCTGTTATAGTTAGTGCAGGCAACTATAACTCACGCGACCGCAATCCTCTGCTGATGACATATGTGTCTTTATGAAAAAAAAATATTTGTAATATATGTATAGCTAAAATTTAATGGAAGAAGACATGGGCAAATAAGTGTCTAAATACAGTATTAGCATCAGCAGAGGATTGCGGTCGCGTGAGTTATAGTTGCCTGCACTAACTATAACGGGGGAATTTCATTGGTTTTTTATCAGTAAAATGTCCAGCTAACTATAACATGTGTGAAACCTATGGTTTTTTCAGTGAATTTGCAAGGTTTTTTAAATGCTAATTCCTAACTATAACGTGTGTGAAACCTCTGGTTTTTTCAGTGAATTTGTACGTTTTTTTAAATGCTAAGTTACTTTACGCCATTCGTGGCGTGCGCGCCCAGTTAACGCAGTTTGTTCCGTGCGCGCACGGTGCGCTTCGCGCACCGTGCGCGCACTGTGAGCACGCGGTGCGCTTCGCGCACCGCGCGCCCACTTTACGCAGTTAGTGCCGTGCCCACGTTACACGGGATGGGCCATGTACGCACGATGCGCTTCGTGCACCGTGCGCACATGGAGGACATATTATGCGCTTCGTTGTGAAAGGTAATCTTTTGTATTTTCATTTGGTTTTATAGATGCCATGCTCAAATGGTGCCCTACGGGCACCATTCGCACACGGGGTGGGGATAGTGTGGATAGTATTTTTTTTTTAAATTTATTTTTACCGTACGCGTACGGTAAGCGTAATCGGCGTTTTTTCGAAAAAAAAAAATTGCATTTTTGCCCTTGAGGGGACTTTGGGGACATCATCATCAATGCTAGGTGGTTAGGAACTTAATACATTGCCCCTTTAGATGTTTTTTGCCTTTGTTTTTGCTGCCTCACTCAGAGTGCGAGAGAGAAGATGGCGGCCGCCGCTTCCTGGTTTCGTCCGATTCAAATGTCTAACAGCCAATCAGAATCACGCTCGCGCACGGCACCGTACGCGTACGGTAAGCTTACCGTAAGCGCACGGTAAGCGCACCGTAAGCTGCCACAGATATATATATTGATTTAAATGCTATTTTCTCAGGATCTACTGAACAGATTAACACCAAACCTACAAAAGGCACTTCCTTGACCTGAGGACTACCTCTCTGCCAAATTTCAAGTAACTCTGTTCAGCCGTTCGGGCTGTAGCTGTGTCTAAAGGTCCTATGGAAAAATGCATGGGAAAAACGCGTTTTGGGACCCCCCTTTTTTCTCAGCCCCCGCTTGACGAATCCCCCCGAGACTTTCATGGTAGGAGCGGAGCGTAGCGCCCCACCTATTTTGAAAATTTCGCGAGGATTCGTCGACCGGCGCCAAAGTTATTCCAAATAGAATGTTGCGGATTTCCTATGGAAACAGGGTCCTAACTATAACTATCTACTGGCGACCACCAGTAGATTATATATATATATATATATATTCACTTAAAAAACCATAGGTTTCACACATGTTATAGTTAGCTGTACATTTCACTCGTAAAAAACCAATGAAATTCCACGTTATAGTTAGATCAGGTAACTATAACTTGCGCGCCCACAATAAACTGCTGATGACGTCACATATTACATCACTTATGACATGGTCAGTGACATCACTCATGACATCAATGATGACATCTGAAATTACACATTGTGGATTGCGGTCGCGCAAGTTATAGTTACCTGATCTAACTATAACGTGGAATTTCATTGGTTTTTTACGAGTGAAATGTACAGCTAACTATAACATGTGTGAAACCTATGGTTTTTTAAGTGAATTTGCAAGGTTTTTTAAATGCTAATTCCTAACTATAACGTGTGTGAAACCTATGGTTTTTTCAGTGAATTTGTACGTTTTTTTAAATGCTAAGTTATGTATTTTTTTTTCTTTTTTTTCTGGTTTTTCACTGTGCGCACACCCTGCGTGCACGGTGCGCTTGGCGCACCGTGCGCGCGCTGTGGGCGCTCGGTGCGCTTAGCGCACCGAGCAACCACGTTGCGCAGTCCATGCCATGCGCGCCTCCCCTTTTTTAACACATTAACATTTGTTTTTTTCTCCCTTGTGGGTCCTTTAATTTATTTAATAAATGTGATTGTTACTTCTTTTTTTTTGTTTTTTTGTTTTTCACCGTACGAGTACGGTAAGCTTACCGTACGCGCACTCCGCGTTTTTTTTTTAAAATTATTAAATGTATTTTTCATACTTTTTGGTCCTTCGTGAACCCCCTGACGAACGCTAGGGGGTCTGCAACTCTCTTCGTTGCCTCCTTTTCACGTTATCCACCTTAGTTTCTCAGTGCGAGAGACATAAAATGGCGGCCGACACTTCCTGATTTCGACTGATTCGAATGTTTACGGTCCTGTAACCACCAATCAGAATTGAGCTCGCGCACGGCACCGTGCGCGTACGGTAAGCGCACGGAGCGCGCTTACAGATATATATATTGATTTAAATGCTATTTTCTCAGGACCTACTGAACAGATTTACACCAGACCTACAAAAGGCACATCCTTGACCTGAGGACTACCTCTCTGCCAAATTTCAAGTAATTCTGTTCAGCCGTTCGGGCTGTAGCTGTGTCTAAAGGTCCTATGGAAAAATGCATGGGGAAAACGCGTTTTGGGACCCCCCTTTTTTCTCAGCCCCCACTTGACGAATCCCCCCGAGACTTTCAGGGTAGGAGCGGAGCGTAGCGCCCCATTAGTTTTGAAAATTTCGCGAGGATTCGTCGACCGGCGCCAAAGTTATTCCAAATAGAATGTTGCGGATTTCCTATGGAAACAGGGTCCTAACTATAACTACCTACTGGCGACCGCCAGTAGGTAATATATATATATATATATATATATATATATATATATATATATATATATATATATATATATATATATATATATATTCAGTGAAAAAACCATAGGTTTCACACACGTTATAGTTAGGAATTAGCATTTAAAAAACCTTAGAAATTCAGTGAAAAAACCATAGGTTTCACACATGTTATAGTTAGCTGGACATTTTACTCGTAAAAAACCAATGAAATTCCCCCGTTATAGTTAGTTCAGCTAACTATAACTCGCGCGCCCGCAATGCACTGCTGATGACGTCACATATTACATCACTCATGACATGGTCAGTGACATCACTCATGACATCACTGATGACATCTCAAATGACATCACTGATGACCTCACTGATGACATCATCCAGTGAATGTGTGTTTTTCTGAAAATTAAATATGTTTTATATATGTATATCTCAAGGTCGATGGAAGAATAAATGGGTATATTACTGTCTAAATGGATGATTTCTTTTTGAAAAATTGATTGTGTAACTGACTGATTAAGTGTATCATAGTGAATACATGGCTTAGTGAGTAATGTTTAAATATATAAATATCTGTATCAGTCTCTCACTTTGTGTATAAGTGGCTGCATGGGTTGGAGAGTAGCTACATGGGTGTCTATATAGGTTATTAGTTGGTTTTTTGAGTATCAGTATGAGTGTCTGCATGGTTCGGTGGGGGGTATGACGTAGTGCATAGGTGCATGAATGAGTGACTCACTGTTTGTATGTGTTGAACAGAGCATGTGTGCAGGACTGCATGGGTGGATGAGTGTGTGTATGGGTGTGTTAGTGAGTGAATGACTGTCTCAATAGTGTCTTTATGAGTAACTACATATGTTTAAAACTAGTATATGTGACTATTGGTTTATATATGTGAGTATATGTGAGAGTGAGAGATTGAAAGAGTTCCTGTATGAATAAGTATGTATTTCTATAAGTAATTGTTTAAAAGACTAAGTATGTGTAAGTTTCTGTAGAAGTAAGTGTGGTGGTGTGTGTATAACTGTATATGCAAGTAAATGTATGTTTGATTCTTTATTAGCATGAGTGACTATGTGTGTGAGTAGCTCTATGGATGAGTGGCATTGTGTAACAGGATGTATAGGTGTATGAGTACATATGATAAGTGAGTACATGTATGAGTGACTGTATTGGACTGTTGGTGAATGAGTGGATGTGTATGTGGATCTTAGAATTACTGAAGAGGTTGTTGTAACTGTTATTGGTATGTCCATTGTTTTGTAAATTTTAGTCTCAATTTTTGAATGTGTGTATCAAAGGTTTTATTAGGGGAAGAGGAGGTCTGCCACTCTATCACAAGGATGATGTCATCAGTGAGGTCATCAGTGATGTCATTTGAGATGTCATCAGTGATGTCATGAGTGATGTCACTGACCATGTCATGAGTGATGTAATATGTGACGTCATCAGCAGTGCATTGCGGGCGCGCGAGTTATAGTTAGCTGAACTAACTATAACGGGGGAATTTCATTGGTTTTTTACGAGTAAAATGTCCAGCTAACTATAACATGTGTGAAACCTATGGTTTTTTCACTGAATTTCTAAGGTTTTTTAAATGCTAATTCCTAACTATAACGTGTGTGAAACCTATGGTTTTTTCACTGAATTTCTAAGGTTTTTTAAATGCTAATTCCTAACTATAACGTGTGTGAAACCCATGGTTTTTTCAGTGAATTTGCAAGGTTTTTTAAATGCTAATTGTTTTTTTTTTCTTCTATTTTTTTTAACATATTTTTATTTTAATTTTCTTACCTTTTATAAAGACTATGGTTAAATTTTTAAAATTCTTTAATATGTTTTTTTTAAATATATTTTTTAAAATAAACATGTAAAATTTATTTGCAGTACATTTTATTTTTTTTTTATTATTTTTTTAGTACGCGTACCGTAAGCTCACGGTAAGCGTACGGTTTACGCAACGCCCGTAATTTTTCTACGCTGCTTGCGTATAGTTACGCAATTTGCGTAGCCGCGCGTACTCCGCATGGGACGCGTGCGCGCGTACGCTACACGCGCACGTTACGCGGAAGTGTCGGGTAGTGTCTGTTATGCGCATGCGCGCAAGCGCGTGTCTTTTTTACGCGCATGCGCACTTTTGCCGTAAGCGTACCGTAAGCGTACCGTAAGCGTACGGTAGGTCATGTGATCATGAAACACAACTTTTGATTGGTTGAAACTACTTTCAGTTCTAGAACTCTCCTACACCACACCCATTCCTCTCATTTCTGCTTGTGATCCCTTAGGAGAAGGAGCTGGGTTGTCTTTGTGATACGATGGCAGAACAGCAGAGCTCTTCTGAGAGTGAGGCTAGCACTAGCAGCACTGTTTTGAGGCAGAGAGCGAGGAAACAAAAGCCCTCTTATGTATGGGATTATTTTACTTTTCCTGAAGGCCAGCAAAAGGTGAATGCACCCTTAGTAACTTGCAAGCTGTGTCAGCGTGTACTTTCAAGAGGTAATCCTGACAGGAAGTATTCCTTTGGGAATCATACCATGAAGAGACACCTCAAGGATGTACACAGAAGGACACATGGTCATCTTTTTGGAGGTAACTCTTCAGAAAGACAAGCAAGTACATCCACAGCAGCTCAGCCTGGACCATCATCTGCAGAGCTGACTCCTTTTCTGCAGGTCAGGTGAGCCCTTCATCTGTGGGGGGAGCATCTCCTTTTGCTGGCCCTCTGGAAATGAACCCTCGATTTCGGAGGGTTGATATTCGATGCGCCTTTTGTCAAGATCTAATTTGCCATAGGGAGACCAGTGTTTCCCTAGTGAACAACAAAATAGATCAGCACACTTGTCGCTTTGAATAATTTTCCCATTCTTTCTTTCCTCTGTCCCTGCATGAACACAACGGTTCTTTTAAGAGCCAACCTTATCTTTCATCTTTTTTTTACATATGTTTTTAAAAACTTTTTTTATTTTTTGTTTTTTACCGTACGCGTACGGTGCGCGTACTTTTTTTTTTTTTTTTTTTTTAAAAAACACTAAAAATCAATTATCACATTACAAGGTCCTTGAGAGACTACAATTATTATTATTGACTTACCATACCCACTCAAAAAAATATTTATTCATTTGTTTTTTAAAAAAATAGCTTTAAAAATGGTTCTAGTTTTCGAAATTTTTCTATATCAATCTGAAAAAAAAGAAAAAAGTATTAATATTTTTAAAACATTTTATAATACAGTACACATATTTACATATTTTTCAAAAAATATTTTTGCCTTATTTTTGCTGTTTTCAGAATATATTGCATTTCACTATAAATTGTGAAAGCAATTGCATTCATCATTTTACAGCGGGCAAAAAAAAATAACAATCACAAAGATTGTATTAAAAAAGCCCAGAATCTCTTTTTACTTAAACTTAACATTATAGAAATGCATAATATTCTAAAAAAATATCATCTAATACCAATACTTATTTCTTTAAAATACTGTCTGATATGTTTGTTTCAGAAGTATAATCACAATATTATATCTCAAATAACTCCACAATACATCTGATTCCATTTCCTTTAGGCCAAATAGTAATTTTAAAATTTTTTTGGGAATAAATTTCCAACGGTAATCCAATAAAATTCTAAAGTTTAATTTGTCCAGATCTCACCGATTCTCTGTAACATTTTGGTTCACGAAAATTTTTTGAATAATTTATTAAGTCCACAATAGAATTGGTTACTTTTCCACATGGCCAAATAGTAATTTTTTAAATCATTTTTGAAAAAATTTCCAATGGCAGTCCAATAACATTCCAAAATTTAAATTGTGCAGATGTTACCGATTATCTCTAAATTATTGGTTTTTTTAAGTTTCATTAAAAATTAAAAAAGTCCACATTACAATTGGTTATCTTTCCATTAGGCCAAATGATAATTTAAAAAATCTTTTTTTTACAAAATTGCAATGGTAATCCAGTAAAATGGTTAAATTATTTTGTCCAGATCTTGCCAAATCTCTCTAAAATTTAGGTTTTAGGAAGATTAGATAGGAATTTGCTAAATCAAAAGGCAAACGTTGTTTGAAAATCAATTGGGAATCATTACACAGTGTCCAGCCTTTTTCACATTTAAGATAAACTGTGTAATGTCCAGAAATAACAGTAGGTCCATCATGGAAAATTATTGCAACAGTTACAAAAGTTTTTCCTGAAATTGATAATTGCTGTCCTGTAAACTTCTTTATTAAAGTATCCAATTTTGCACCATCAGCTCTACATCGTTGCATCATTAAAATTACATACTGTCCGTATTCCTTTAAAATTAATGTTGAAAACATGTCAGATTTACACTCACCACATTTCATGCTATGATTAGCATCTTTAACTAATTTTGCAAAAGTGACTGTTTTACTCTCTGGCAATGTCAAATAAATAAACCTTTCATTATCAACATTAGAGCCACATATATTATAACAATTTTCACAACTATGTTCCCATTTATAAGAGAGACCAAAAAAAATTTCAATGGGAACTCCTTCTTCTTCCACTACCTGAAGAAAATACATCAAAAATTCGTGTGCATCTTGCTGTTCATTTTGAGAAAACTGTGTTCGTCCTGAACATATATCTAAAAGTTTTCTAATTTCAGTAGCACTTTCTATTTGAGTTTTATCTTTACTCAGCTTTTGAAAAAGGAGACTCAGCTCTGAACAGAATCTTTTTCCCTGATTTACTATTATCTGCTGTTGCAAACTTTCCAGATAAAATGCAACATTCAGCACTACATTTGCGTAGCAGTTGACACCAGAGCTATTTTCAAAATGACATCCTACAACCTGTTCTTCATTTTCCTTTTTCTTTTTGCTTGCAATTACATCACTCCTCTTTTTTTTCCTCTTCTCTACATCTTCATTACAGATATTCTCATTTTTTCTTTTACGAGAAACTACACGTTTCTCCAACACAGGATACTGACCTAAATGAGGAGCATAGCTTCTTCTTAATCTATTATACTCCTTTACACAGTTTGTATCAGCACTAACTTTTGAATCATCAAAGTCTATCATGAATAAACCTGATAATGTTTTCACTCGTGACAAAGCAACATATGCCATACCTTCTTTGAACACAGTTGAACCAATGTTCACAAAAGCACAATCTACAGTCAATCCTTGAGACTTGTGAATAGTTACAGCATATGCTAGAGAAAACGGAAACTGCTTCCTACGTACATATAAGTCTTTCACAAGCATGAAACGAACTGTACAACGACAAATATCTTTAACTTCTTCTATCTGATCAAATTTTATTTTTAAACATTCAATTCCTTCTTTTTTCTGATAATTAATAAAACCCACAACTCTTCCCATAGCTCCATTAACTAAACCTTTTTCAACATCCAAATTTCTTCTTAAAAATACTCTACAGTTCATGCAAACATATAGATTTTTTTCTAATCCAGCTGTTTTGGAGATGTTCTTCTCTAGTGAGTCCAATTTATTTTTCAGTTTGCCTGTTACTGTGACAGTAATTCTTCCATCCTCAATTTTGTCCACTGCTTCCAATTTCCTGATCTCTTCCTTTTCCAATTTCAAAAGCTCCTCATTAAATATTGAGCATTCACGTAGAGTTGGCATTAAGCAGATGACACTTTTGTTTTCTGCAATATTCTTGTATATTTTCTCTGCAACTATTTCTTCCTTTGGAAATAAATTATGTAGCAGCCGACTCTGTAATGCTTTTTTGCCAACTTCTGTGAGTAGTCCAATTCTGATATCTTTCAGAATACTTCCATATTCTTCATCGCTTGCTTGCCTCATATTAGTAGTAAGTTCCTTGTACTCAAAGAAGGACCAAATATTTGTATTTCCGATGCTTCCCAATGACTTCTTCGTGTCTTCATGTGTGACAGTATTAAATACTGGTTGTCCTTTAACTGGAGTAAGCTGCAGAAGATCTCCAAAAACTATGACGTGTTTTCCACCAAATAACATGTCATAGTCTGTCTTCAAAATTTGCTGCATTCTTAAATGCACAAAGGCAAGCATTAAGTTTGATACCATGCTCACCTCATCAATAATGAGAACTTGCATCTTCTTCAATACTCTTGAAACTTCCAAGGATGCTTCTCCAGTTAGCTTGTTGTATTGTATTTTGTTCTCATGCTCCACTGGTAACATTAGCAAACGATGTAAAGTGATTCCTTTTATGTTATATGCTGCTAACCCAGTTGGAGCAGTAACCACACAAGACAAAGTAGAATCCGTTTTTTGCTGTAGGTAGCTTCTGATGACTTTTATTAGGAAACTTTTTCCAGTTCCAGCTTGTCCGCTTACATACATCCTGATTGGATGAAATGATGTGCATGAGCACTCTTTTTTTTCATGTAGAAATCCGTGATCAATTTTGTTTTTGATCTCTTCATAAATTTGTTGCTGCTCTTGATTCAGTTGTCTTTCCAAATTTTCTAAGTCTATAAATTCTTCTTGAGCTTGATTCATAGCCGTTTCCACTTCATTCATGGCTATTGATGCTTCATTTTCAACGATTGGTTGTCCTAGGGGATCTTGACTGAGTGTTCCTGAACTTTGGCTATCCTGAGAACTGTCTCTAGCTATTTCTGCTGCAATTGTAGTTTCCTGTTCAATTTCTTCATTTAACATTTGCAGATAAGTTGAGAATGTACTGCATTGTATGCTGTCTTTGCAAGCATTAAAAGAATCTTCATAGCTTTGAAATTCTCCCAGTAGTTCATCCTCTGTACGCCATGGTTTAAACAACTGTAAAAGAGCCAAGTAGTAAAATTCCTTCTTGTCAGTAGTGTCACAACTCAGCTTCCGGTGATTTATCACACTTCCTTTTGTTTGCTTCACCAAACATCCTTCTTCACCAACGACTTTATATTTTCCATTGTTGATGTCTTCTGCGGCTTTCCGTGAATAAATGTAGTTCTGCAGCACTTCATAGAGACACATGTTCTCCAGATGATGACTTCTCTTGGGATAATAAGTGTCCAACATGTTTGATTTCAAAATATCTGTACTTTCTGGGTCATTCTCGGCCAAATATTCAATTTCTCCTACAGATTTCAGTACCCGATTTCTCATTGCTGCAAGGCCTAAACTTGCCCAAATTATTCTTCTTGACTTCGAGTAGAGACTTGCAGAAGATAACCTATCTGAACATTCGTAGGATCCAATTTCTCGATGCGATAACATCTTCAAACTGAAACTGTACAGCTTCTTACTGACAGTCTTCTCGTGAGAAATCTCTTCCACATTTCCTTCAATTCTGTTTTTTCTGATTTCGTAATGTAAGACGTTACATATCGAGCAACAGCAATGGAATTGTCAGCTACATACTGTATATCCATGTTAGCGTTCCACATGGATAAAATGACTGGGTTGTAGTCATTTATATTTTTTGATTCTTCTTTTCTTTTAAGGTTGTAGGTATTCTTAGGTGATTTTCTTGTGATAGTATGTCTCACAGCTGACATAAAACTGTTAACTCTTCCATTTGAAAGAACAGGTCTAGGAAATCCAAATCGACATTTAGTGTAGTATTTTTCTTTGCTCTTGTATTTCCGTCGACAGTATTTTCCACACCGATGACTTTGGAAACGTAAAACTTGCTCCTTTAACTTTTTCTCTTCTGTGCTTTTTGGTATAGCACATGTTGCATATTCTTCAATGTAAGATAACACTGCTTCATCAGTATCTGTTCCAAACTTTGGGGCATCCTTGATCCACAACAGCATATGAATATGAGGAGCACCTCTTGCCTGGTACTCTTTTCTCCAAAAGAAATCCACTACTTCTCCAAGAGGTGGATTTTTTTTATTGCAGATGAAGGACATCATAGCCTCAAATCTATGATTGAAATATCTGCAAACATTAACCGGATCCAATGAGCACAGTTCTCCTGCTGTCTTGTATTCGATGTTTTTAATGTTTGAATTTGCCTCTCGTAGAAAATCCAGTAAATCATCCCAAGCGTACTCGGCACAGCTTAGGGTAAGGAACCATGTTGGAGTTCCTAAATTCCGTAACATGCATTTTAATTCACCATGGCGTCGGTACCAATATTCATTTGTCCCACGCTGACAAGCCATCAGATTGATCAGTTGTGTTTCCAAATGATCATCTCGGTGCTGCACTTTCTCCATAAAATCCTTAGCAGACACATTTTGTAAATGTACTCCACTTTTTAAAATGTGATTTACTGCATAAGACAGTGCAGACAAGTCGCTTTCAAATAAAAGATGGAACAAATAAGGAATACTTTGTCGAAATCTGGGATCTTCAGCATATAGTCTTGTAGTCCGATACTCAGAAGCTGGAATCTGTTCTGGACGTTCATCGTATCGTCCTCCTTTTCCTTTAGGAAACAGCTGGGGAAAACATCGAGCTTCCAAGCTCTCCTCCCATACACTCACGGGAGTCCCTTTTGCTTTCTTCATCTGAAAGAGATCAATATTGTCTCCCATAACTTCTTTTGAATGAAGAGGATGTATGCTAAAATGTTCATAAATTTCTTCTTCCTTTGACTTGTCCACTTTTTCAATTTGTCCAGTTGGTGTTTCTGTGTCTTCTTGTAAATCTTCTTCTTCTTCTTCTTCTTCTATATAAATTGATTCATACCATTTGTTATTCCTTTTCAAATACAAATTTGCTCTTTGTACTTTCCGTACATCTACCAGCTCCTGCCAAATCTTCTTATTCTTTGTAGGTACACCATTAACCAGAATAACTAATGGTTCAGTTTCCAAAGTATCCGCATCAATAGTTTCCATATTTTTTTTCAAATCCAAGGGCAAATACACCACTCTACCTTTTAAACCTCTCAGTAAATCAGAAGGAGGTAATTTACCAGTTTTGGGCTCCATACGTACTATGGTCTGGAACGGATGAACACATTGAATGAGTATAGACTCATAAGTATTTAATTCAGAAAGTACAGCAGGAATAGCATCCCATTCTAAATTATTATGTACAGCTCTGGTCGGCATTCTATTTTCCTCTAACTTGTTGTAACAGTATTTACAAATACGCTGAACTTCACCCAATTCAAAACAATTTTCAAGAAATATATATGTGGCAAAATCCTTCCACTTATAATTATCTTCATTTTCACTCTTTCTGTACAGATCAACATACCTGGTTTGTTTTCTATAATGAGTTCTGCGGCAACAAATACAAGTAATATTTGGTCTTTCATTAGAGATTTTTTCAAATTTTGTTATGTGATCATTAAATGTCTTACTTACAAATGGTTGTACATTCTCTTCCACTTCTTCCTCATTTAGTGTGTCCTTCTCTGCACTGTTTTGTTCAGGACCAAAGTAACAAAACTGAATTTCATCAACAACCTTCTCTACATCTGATACCGTTCCTCGGAACAGAGCCCTATTCAATTCATTTAACTTTATTGCTGGACTTTTAGCAAAATACAACCGTCTCACAAACTTTCTCATTTCAGTATGATGAACAGCCAGCATCCTAAAATGATGGAAAACACTATTGCACACTTTTCTAGATAGACAAGCCAGAGAATGACCCTGCAAACCAGTATTCTCTCTCACTCTGCATGGATCCAGACTTTGAAGCACCTTAATCTTCTGTTTTATACTTTTTTTTACTATATTCTCTTAGAAACTCTCGAAATTTGTCAATAGATTCCTGACGCACAGTGCAAATACTACTACAATTCCAAGTGTACACTGGGGCTTTAGGACGTCTCCCCATTGCCTCATCTGCCATCACTTGTACCTCATCTCTTGGAACCATTATCTCCTTCTCCATTATGCAACCATTTTTTACTTCGTATGAACGACCTCTGGTGTCAACTGCATGCAGCAAACTATTACTTTGAAAATAGCTTTCTTCATTAAAAAAAGGTTCACTACTTGAACTATGCATCCACTTGCCTAAAAACACTTTACAAAAGTTTGTTCTGTTCACTACTCTTTTCCTTTTGCTATGTGATTTCAGTACATTAACCATTTTGTCTAATGTACGCATCCTATTCAAAATTAATATGAATAGTTTCCTTTTTAATTCTAATGCCTTTGCTGCAATGGCTTCTATTTCTTTTTTTCTTTTATAAAACTTTGTCTTTTTCTTATATTTCTTCACATCCTTCATCAAATTAGACATAACTCTTCTCTGAAACATTTTTCTACGTATCTCTTTAAACGCTGTTTTTCTATTTATATAAATCTTTTCAGTTGCTGAAGGTATATTTGCATTAACTAAATTGTCAATTTTTTCCTCTCCTTTTTTTTTAAAAACATCCTTTCGAGTACAGACATTTTGTACATTTTTCATTCTTTTGAATATATTTTTAAGAAATAGTTTTTTGTGCTTACCAGAAGATTTTTTCTTTTTCCCAACATCAGCATCTTCTACTAACTTTGGTCCTCTAGTTGTCTTCAAATATAGTTTTTTTTTTAGCGTTTTTTGAACTCTGGATTTTGTAGGCATCTTAAATTTTGTTCACTGCTCTTCAGCAATACCTGAAAAAAACTAAAAAAAAAATTCCTTTATTTTATTTAAATATATTACTACATTTCTTTTCACAATAGTCACAAAACGAAATTTCTTTGCCAATTTGAATGCACACTTACTGCTCTTTTTTTTTGGCAAGTGAAAATCACTTTTACAGACTGACACATTATGAAACCACTTTTCAGATTTTTTAAAAAGCCCATGTCCAGACTGCTACACTCCAGCAAGGGCAACCAGCCTTAGTGATGCTGAATGTATTTGCATTACAGACTGAAACCTGAAAACCCCACTCGCTTGTAAATACTGTGCATGATTATACATGGCAAGCAGCTGGGTGTGTGCTAAGAGTCTGCTTCTGCACCAAAAAAATCGCTCCCCCTTTTTCCTACTAATGCAACTGTGAAATCACCAGAGCAAAATGCAATAAATCTCTGCCTGTAATTCCTATTTGCACACAGAGTCATGTTTTCACATTAGTCCCAAAACGAAATTTCTTTGCCAATTTGAATGCACACTTACTACTCTTTTTTTTTGGCAAGTGAAAATCACTTTTACAGACTGACACATTATGAAACCACTTTTCAGTTTTTTTAAAAAGCCCGATGTAATGGAGTTAGCAGACTAGTAGTTGGGGAGGGCGGAGCGAGAGTAGTGGGAGGAAGAGGAGGAGTCCGGACAGGATAGGGGCAGTTAGAATAGGGACGAGGTAGAGATAAGCAGTAGAGAATAAAGCTCCTGAGAAACCTTAAAGGGCGTCTGTTATTATTTGTAGCACGATGCTACAACTGGCGACGAGGGTGGGATGAGCAAGCCCACACCAGTCACAGAGCCCTGGAGCGTGGTGAAGAACCGGACCTGCCTGAGGCGATTGAGCACCTCTGGATGCCACCAGTGACTACAGAAGTCGGGAGCCTACCCCGACCCTGCCTCGTGCCCCCATAGTGAAGGAGAAGGTGCCTGACGCTGGAGACGCTGTCTCCAAAAGCCTGCCTGCAAGCGCTGTTGAGCGCGCTAAAAACGAAGACTGAAAATCCCTCGCTGCCGGCTAATCTCACGCCCGATGCGTGAGCTTTGGCAGGGTCGGCGCGCAAGAAGAGCGGGAAGCTGCAGAACAAGGCGGGAGCCCACCCCGACCTCACCTGGTAGCTGTCGCCGCCGTGAATGAGCAGGGACTGGAGGGTGCCACCCCTGAAGATGCCCGCCGGTGAGTCCAACTTGTAGTAGACTGAATGAGCCGGGAGAGAGCCTCGCGCGTGTGTGCAGGGACGGCGGCCATCTTGAAATCAGGCAGCTTTCGGGACACTCCCTTGAATATTGAAGAGCGGCCATTTTGAAGTCAGGCACCCAGCAAAAAGCATTAGCAAGTGCAAAATAAACAAGCACTGGTATGTGCAAGCAAGCATTGGCAAAAGGAAATAAACAAGCATTGGCGAATGGATGTAAAATAAGCATTAACAAGTGCAAGCAAACAAGCACTGGTATGTGCAAACCATCAAGCATTGGCAAAAGGAAATAAACAAGCATTGGCGAAGGGGCGCAAAATAAGCATTAATAAGCGCAAGCAAACAAACATTGGGACGTGCCAACAAACAAGCATTGGCAAGAAGAATTAAACAAGCATTGGTGAGCAGAAATAAACAAGCCTTTGCAAGAGCAAATAAACAAACATTGGTGAACACCCATCAAGAAGCAGGTCGTAACAAAAGAAAGGAAACGAGACAACGACGCAATGACGACCTCACCACAGCGGAAGTTCCTTGTTGCGGGAGGATCGCACCTGCGAGCTCCGGAACCCCTGACCGTGACCACAGGAGGGAGCATGGGCCCCAAGTGGCAAGAATGGGTGGAAGACTTTGAAGATTACATGGAGGGTTCCAAGGTGAAGGAAGACAAGGAGAAACTAATTGCCCTCCGAAATTTGGCAGGCCGGGAAATAAGCAAAATCATCAAGGATCTTCCGCCTGCTGAAACGGGAACCTACGACAAAGTGCGGGAAGCCCTAAATAAAAAGTTTCTTCATAAACGAAACGTAGATTACGAGCGCCATGCGTTCCACCAAGTGCGCCAAGGGAAGGAGGAGGCGATGAGCACATTCATCACTCGACTACGACGGCTGTCGCGATACTGCGAATTCGAGACCTTCTCGCCTGACGCTGCCATCAAATCGCAAATCATAACCGGTTGCCACTCAGAAACACTCAGGAGACGGTTATTGAGGAAACCCCACGAATTAGAAGAGATCGAAGAAATAACCCGCATATACGACCAAGCGGAAGAACACGCCGCCACCATCGAAACAGGACACAAAGTCAGTCACGAGCAGGCGCACCGTGTTCAAGACCGACCTCGTAGCAGAAGGAAGTATTCGCGGGAGAATAAATGGAGGCAGAGACTGTCGCCTCACCAACGACGCCCCGAGTACAGAAGCAGACAAACAGGGCGAAGGGATCAAAAGCCGGAAAGGACTGGCCGATGTTATCGGTGCGGCTATGACTATCCCCATACAGACACTTGTCAGGCCATGGGTCAGCGATGCAGGAAATGTGGGCGATCGAATCACTTCGAAGCCATGTGTGGGGACTATCACACAGAAAGGCGAGAGGGGACAACAAGATCGTCCCGCTCTGACACAAAGAAATATCACATCAGAGCTGTTCAAGGAGAGCCCAGGTGGTCCCCAGGTTCATCACATTCCAGCCGGGAATCATGCCGGTCACATTGGGGACGCCGATCCCCATCTCGGGACTCGAGGTCATCGTCCTCCAAAGACTCGACGTACACTGTGGAATACGTGAACATGATTGCGGACCCTGATCAACTGGAAAGGTATCCACGCTTAGACATCAGAGTGGGGAATCACGATACCAAATTTATATGGGACAGCGGAGCCTCGCTGAACTACATTCCAGTTACGGAATACGAGAAAATGGTCCCGAAACCCCCACTAACTTTTGCACCGGTCCGCGTCTTCACGTGGATGTCCAGAAAATCACTCCCCTGTCTGGGTAAATTCCTCACAACTCTTACCCATGACGACATCACCGTACAGGCGGTTATACATGTTATCAAAGGGCCTGAAGCCGACTGCCTGCTTAGCCTCCCCACTGCGGAGCGTCTTCATCTAGTGGCGGTTCTATTCACAGTCAACGACAACAAGAACTGTGTCAGCAAGGTTCCCAAATCACTTCCCAAACCGGGGAAGGCGGAGAACCCGGCTGACTACGTGTCCCGCCACCCTCTGCCGTCGTCACCATCGATTGCTGAGGAATACATCCACCTTGTGGCGGACCAAGCGTTACCACCCGCCATTCCCGTGGACACCATTCGGGAAGTGACCAGTAAAAGCAATCCACTGGCACCACTACAAATGACTATCCTACCCAGTGGAGTGTGGCAGGAGGTCGCCCTGGACCTCTATGGACCGCTGCAGTCTGGAAAATATGTGGTTGCCATAATTGACGAATATTCACAATTTCCCATCGCACAAATAATATCGTCTACAAGTACCTCCTGCACTCTCAAGGTGCTTGATGAGATATTTGCAACATGGGGTGTCCCCAAGAAAGTCAAAACAGACAATGGGCCCCCATTCAATGGACACGAATTCAGTGCTTTCGCGAAATACATGGACTTTGAGCACAAGAAAGTTATACCACCCTGGCCACAAGCGAATGGCACCATTGAGAAATTTAGAGCTACGCTCACAAAGACATTTCAGCAAGTCACTGTTGGGAGGAGAGAACTGCAAGCAACTCTGAATGAAGCCCTCAGAGCCTACAGGACAACTCCTCACTCAACAACCGGACAATGCCCTGCGACCCTCATGTTAGGGCGGCCAGTGAGAAATTGTTTCCCGACAGGGGAAGGCGTTCTGCAAGTGGCATCACAAAACAAGGACAGACAGAAACTGCATGCCGATGCCGAAAGGAGGGCGAGGTCTCCATCCTTGCATGAAGGGAATCCCAGGAACATATCCCACTTCGAGAGGTGTCCGCGAGACACAAAAAGACCTGGGGTGAGCCCGACTGACGCTCCCGCACCTGAAGAACCTGACCCTAGTGATACAGGGGGCAGAGGTCAACAGAGTGGGTCTGTGCCAAGCGTGTCCACCGGGAACATGTCGCTGCGGCCATGTCGCGATATCCAGCCACCTAAGAGACTCATTGTAGAGATAGACTGAAGCACTGTTTGTTTGTTTTATTAAGAAAGGGGGAGATGTAATGGAGTTAGCAGACTAGTAGTTGGGGAGGGCGGAGCGAGAGTAGTGGGAGGAAGAGGAGGAGTCCGGACAGGATAGGGGCAGTTAGAATAGGGACGAGGTAGAGATAAGCAGTAGAGAATAAAGCTCCTGAGAAACCTTAAAGGGCGTCTGTTATTATTTGTAGCACGATGCTACACCCATGTCCAGACTGCTTTTTCAGACCACCACCATGTGTATCCTCGGTGACTACCTACACTCCAGCAAGGGCAACCAGCCTTAGTGATGCTGAATGTATTTGCATTACAGACTGAAACCTGAAAACCCCACTCGCTTCTAAATACTGTGCATGATTATACATGGAAAGGAGCTGGGTGTGTGCTAAGAGTCTGCTTCTTCCCCCAAAAAATCGCTCCCCCTTTTTCCTACTAATGCAACTGTGAAATCACCAGAGCAAAACACAATAAATCTCTGCCTGTAATTCCTATTTCCACACAGAGTCATGTTTTCACATTAGTCCCAAAACAAAATTTCTTTGCCAATTTGAATGCACACTTACTACTCTTTTTTTTTCGCAAGTTAAAATCACTTTTACAGACTAACACATTATGAAACCACTTTTCAGTTTTTTTAAAAAGCCCATGACCAGACTGCTTTTTCAGACCACCACCATGTGTATCCTCAGTGACTGCCTACACTCCTTCAAGGGCAACCAGCCTTAGTGATGCTGAATGTATTTGCATTACAGACTGAAACCTGAAAACCCCACTCGCTTGTAAATACTGTGCATGATTATACATGGCAAGCAGCTGGGTGTCTGCTAAGAGTCTGCTTCTGCACCAAAAAATCGCTCCCCCTTTTTCCTACTAATGCAACAGTGAAATCACCAGAGCAAAACGCAATAAATCTCTGCCTGTAATTCCTATTTCCACACAGAGTCATGTTTTCACATTAGTCCCAAAACGAAATTTCTTTGCCAATTTGAATGCACACTTACTGCTCTTTTTTTTTGGCAAGTTAAAATCACTTTTACAGACTGACACATTATGAAACCACTTTTCAGTTTTTTTAAAAAGCCCATGTCCAGACTGCTTTTTCAGACCACCACCATGTGTAACCTGGGTGGCTGCCTACATTCCAGCAAGGGCAACCAGCCTTAGTGATGCTGAATGTATTTGCATTACAGACTGAAACCTGAAAACCCCACTCGCTTGTAAATACTGTGCATGATTATACATGGCAAGCAGCTGGGTGTGTGCTAAGAGTCTGCTTCTGCACCAAAAAAACGCTCCCCCTTTTTCCTACTAATGCAACTGTGAAATCACCAGAGCAATACGCAATAAATCTCTGCCTGTAATTCCTATTTCCACACAGAGTCATGTTTTCACATTAGTCCCAAAACGAAATTTCTTTGCCAATTTGAAAGCACACTTACTGCTCTTTTTTTTTGGCAAGTGAAAATCACTTTTACAGACTGACACATTATGAATCCACTTTTCAGATTTTTTTAAATGCACATGTCCAAACTGCTTTTTCAGACCACCACCATGTGTAACCTGGGTGGCTGCCTACATTCCAGCAAGGGCAACCAGCCTTAGTGATGCTAAATGTATTTGCATTACAGACTGAAACCTGAAAACCCCACTCGCTTGTAAATACTGTGCATGATTATACATGGCAAGCAGCTGGGTGTGTTTGCTAAGAGTCTGCTTCTTCCCCCCAAAAATCGCTCCCCCTTTTTCCTACTAATGCAACTGTGAAATCACCAGAGCAAAACGCATTAAATCTCTGCCTGTAATTCCTATTTCCACACAGAGTCATGTTTTCACATTAGTCCCAAAACGAAATTTCTTTGCCAATTTGAATGCACACTTACTGCTCTTTTTTTTTGGCAAGTGAAAATCACTTTTACAGACTGACACATTATGAAACCACTTTTCAGTTTTTTTATAAAGCCCATGTCCAAACTGCTTTATCAGACCACCACCATGTGTAACCTGGGTGGCTGCCTACATTCCAGCAAGGGCAACCAGCCTTAGTGATGCTGAATGTATTTGCATTACAGACTGAAACCTGAAAACCCCACTCGCTTCTAAATACTGTGCATGATTATACATGGCAAGCAGATGGGTGTGTGCTAAGAGTCTGCTTCTTCCCCCAAAAAATCGCTCCCCCTTTTTCCTACTAATGCAACTGTGAAATCACCAGAAAAAAACGCAATAAATCTCTGCCTGTAATTCCTATTTCCACACAGAGTCATGTTTTCACATTAGTCCCAAAACGAAATTTCTTTGCCAATTTGAAAGCACACTTACTGCTCTTTTTTTTTGGCAAGTGAAAATCACTTTTACAGACTGACACATTATGAAACCACTTTTTTGATTTTTTTAAATGCACATGTCCAAACTGCTTTTTCAGACCACCACCATGTGTAACCTGGGTGGCTGCCTACATTCCAGCAAGGGCAACCAGCCTTAGTGATGCTGAATGTATTTGCATTACAGACTGAAACCTGAAAACCCCACTCGCTTGTAAATACTGTGCATGATTATACATGGCAAGCAGATGGGTGTGTGCTAAGAGTCTGCTTCTTCCCCCAAAAAATCGCTCCCCCTTTTTCCTACTAATGCAACTGTGAAATCACCAGAAAAAAACGCAATAAATCTCTGCCTGTAATTCCTATTTCCACACAGAGTCATGTTTTCACATTAGTCCCAAAACGAAATTTCTTTGCCAATTTGAAAGCACACTTACTGCTCTTTTTTTTTGGCAAGTGAAAATCACTTTTACAGACTGACACATTATGAAACCACTTTTTTGATTTTTTTAAATGCACATGTCCAAACTGCTTTTTCAGACCACCACCATGTGTAACCTGGGTGGCTGCCTACATTCCAGCAAGGGCAACCAGCCTTAGTGATGCTGAATGTATTTGCATTACAGACTAAAACCTGAAAACCCCACTCGCTTGTAAATACTGTGCATGATTATACATGGCAAGCAGATGGGTGTGTGCTAAGAGTCTGCTTCTTCCCCCAAAAAATCGCTCCCCCTTTTTCCTACTAATGCAACTGTGAAATCACCAGAAAAAAACGCAATAAATCTCTGCCTGTAATTCCTATTTCCACACAGAGTCATGTTTTCACATTAGTCCCAAAACGAAATTTCTTTGCCAATTTGAAAGCACACTTACTGCTCTTTTTTTTTGGCAAGTGAAAATCACTTTTACAGACTGACACATTATGAAACCACTTTTTTGATTTTTTTAAATGCACATGTCCAAACTGCTTTTTCAGACCACCACCATGTGTAACCTGGGTGGCTGCCTACATTCCAGCAAGGGCAACCAGCCTTAGTGATGCTGAATGTATTTGCATTACAGACTGAAACCTGAAAACCCCACTCGCTTGTAAATACTGTGCATGATTATACATGGCAAGCAGATGGGTGTGTGCTAAGAGTCTGCTTCTTCCCCCAAAAAATCGCTCCCCCTTTTTCCTACTAATGCAACTGTGAAATCACCAGAAAAAAACGCAATAAATCTCTGCCTGTAATTCCTATTTCCACACAGAGTCATGTTTTCACATTAGTCCCAAAACGAAATTTCTTTGCCAATTTGAAAGCACACTTACTGCTCTTTTTTTTTGGCAAGTGAAAATCACTTTTACAGACTGACACATTATGAAACCACTTTTTTGATTTTTTTAAATGCACATGTCCAAACTGCTTTTTCAGACCACCACCATGTGTAACCTGGGTGGCTGCCTACATTCCAGCAAGGGCAACCAGCCTTAGTGATGCTGAATGTATTTGCATTACAGACTAAAACCTGAAAACCCCACTCGCTTGTAAATACTGTGCATGATTATACATGGCAAGCAGATGGGTGTGTGCTAAGAGTCTGCTTCTTCCCCCAAAAAATCGCTCCCCCTTTTTCCTACTAATGCAACTGTGAAATCACCAGAAAAAAACGCAATAAATCTCTGCCTGTAATTCCTATTTCCACACAGAGTCATGTTTTCACATTAGTCCCAAAACGAAATTTCTTTGCCAATTTGAAAGCACACTTACTGCTCTTTTTTTTTGGCAAGTGAAAATCACTTTTACAGACTGACACATTATGAAACCACTTTTTTGATTTTTTTAAATGCACATGTCCAAACTGCTTTTTCAGACCACCACCATGTGTAACCTGGGTGGCTGCCTACATTCCAGCAAGGGCAACCAGCCTTAGTGATGCTGAATGTATTTGCATTACAGACTGAAACCTGAAAACCCCACTCGCTTGTAAATACTGTGCATGATTATACATGGCAAGCAGATGGGTGTGTGCTAAGAGTCTGCTTCTTCCCCCAAAAAATCGCTCCCCCTTTTTCCTACTAATGCAACTGTGAAATCACCAGAAAAAAACGCAATAAATCTCTGCCTGTAATTCCTATTTCCACACAGAGTCATGTTTTCACATTAGTCCCAAAACGAAATTTCTTTGCCAATTTGAAAGCACACTTACTGCTCTTTTTTTTTGGCAAGTGAAAATCACTTTTACAGACTGACACATTATGAAACCACTTTTTTGATTTTTTTAAATGCACATGTCCAAACTGCTTTTTCAGACCACCACCATGTGTAACCTGGGTGGCTGCCTACATTCCAGCAAGGGCAACCAGCCTTAGTGATGCTGAATGTATTTGCATTACAGACTAAAACCTGAAAACCCCACTCGCTTCTAAATACTGTGCATGATTATACATGGAAAGGAGCTGGGTGTGTGCTAAGAGTCTGCTTCTTCCCCCAAAAAATCGCTCCCCCTTTTTCCTACTAATGCAACTGTGAAATCACCAGAGCAAAACGCAATAAATCTCTGCCTGTAATTCCTATTTCCACACAGAGTCATGTTTTCACATTAGTCCCAAAACGAAATTTCTTTGCCAATTTGAATGCACACTTACTACTCTTTTTTTTTCGCAAGTTAAAATCACTTTTACAGACTAACACATTATGAAACCACTTTTCAGTTTTTTTAAAAAGCCCATGACCAGACTGCTTTTTCAGACCACCACCATGTGTATCCTCAGTGACTGCCTACACTCCTTCAAGGGCAACCAGCCTTAGTGATGCTGAATGTATTTGCATTACAGACTGAAACCTGAAAACCCCACTCGCTTGTAAATACTGTGCATGATTATACATGGCAAGCAGCTGGGTGTGTGCTAAGAGTCTGCTTCTGCACCAAAAAATCGCTCCCCCTTTTTCCTACTAATGCAACTGTGAAATCACCAGAGCAAAACGCAATAAATCTCTGCCTGTAATTCCTATTTCCACACAGAGTCATGTTTTCACATTAGTCCCAAAACGAAATTTCTTTGCCAATTTGAATGCACACTTACTGCTCTTTTTTTTTGGCAAGTTAAAATCACTTTTACAGACTGACACATTATGAAACCACTTTTCAGTTTTTTTAAAAAGCCCATGTCCAGACTGCTTTTTCAGACCACCACCATGTGTAACCTGGGTGGCTGCCTACATTCCAGCAAGGGCAACCAGCCTTAGTGATGCTGAATGTATTTGCATTACAGACTGAAACCTGAAAACCCCACTCGCTTCTAAATACTGTGCATGATTATACATGGAAAGGAGCTGGGTGTGTGCTAAGAGTCTGCTTCTTCCCCCAAAAAAACGCTCCCCCTTTTTCCTACTAATGCAACTGTGAAATCACCAGAGCAAAACACAATAAATCTCTGCCTGTAATTCCTATTTCCACACAGAGTCATGTTTTCACATTAGTCCCAAAACAAAATTTCTTTGCCAATTTGAATGCACACTTACTACTCTTTTTTTTTCGCAAGTTAAAATCACTTTTACAGACTAACACATTATGAAACCACTTTTCAGTTTTTTTAAAAAGCCCATGACCAGACTGCTTTTTCAGACCACCACCATGTGTATCCTCAGTGACTGCCTACACTCCTTCAAGGGCAACCAGCCTTAGTGATGCTGAATGTATTTGCATTACAGACTGAAACCTGAAAACCCCACTCGCTTGTAAATACTGTGCATGATTATACATGGCAAGCAGCTGGGTGTCTGCTAAGAGTCTGCTTCTGCACCAAAAAATCGCTCCCCCTTTTTCCTACTAATGCAACAGTGAAATCACCAGAGCAAAACGCAATAAATCTCTGCCTGTAATTCCTATTTCCACACAGAGTCATGTTTTCACATTAGTCCCAAAACGAAATTTCTTTGCCAATTTGAATGCACACTTACTGCTCTTTTTTTTTGGCAAGTTAAAATCACTTTTACAGACTGACACATTATGAAACCACTTTTCAGTTTTTTTAAAAAGCCCATGTCCAGACTGCTTTTTCAGACCACCACCATGTGTAACCTGGGTGGCTGCCTACATTCCAGCAAGGGCAACCAGCCTTAGTGATGCTGAATGTATTTGCATTACAGACTGAAACCTGAAAACCCCACTCGCTTGTAAATACTGTGCATGATTATACATGGCAAGCAGCTGGGTGTGTGCTAAGAGTCTGCTTCTGCACCAAAAAAACGCTCCCCCTTTTTCCTACTAATGCAACTGTGAAATCACCAGAGCAATACGCAATAAATCTCTGCCTGTAATTCCTATTTCCACACAGAGTCATGTTTTCACATTAGTCCCAAAACGAAATTTCTTTGCCAATTTGAAAGCACACTTACTGCTCTTTTTTTTTGGCAAGTGAAAATCACTTTTACAGACTGACACATTATGAATCCACTTTTCAGATTTTTTTAAATGCACATGTCCAAACTGCTTTTTCAGACCACCACCATGTGTAACCTGGGTGGCTGCCTACATTCCAGCAAGGGCAACCAGCCTTAGTGATGCTAAATGTATTTGCATTACAGACTGAAACCTGAAAACCCCACTCGCTGTAAATACTGTGCATGATTATACATGGCAAGCAGCTGGGTGTGTTTGCTAAGAGTCTGCTTCTTCCCCCCAAAAATCGCTCCCCCTTTTTCCTACTAATGCAACTGTGAAATCACCAGAGCAAAACGCATTAAATCTCTGCCTGTAATTCCTATTTCCACACAGAGTCATGTTTTCACATTAGTCCCAAAACGAAATTTCTTTGCCAATTTGAATGCACACTTACTGCTCTTTTTTTTTGGCAAGTGAAAATCACTTTTACAGACTGACACATTATGAAACCACTTTTCAGTTTTTTTATAAAGTCCATGTCCAAACTGCTTTATCAGACCACCACCATGTGTAACCTGGGTGGCTGCCTACATTCCAGCAAGGGCAACCAGCCTTAGTGATGCTGAATGTATTTGCATTACAGACTGAAACCTGAAAACCCCACTCGCTTCTAAATACTGTGCATGATTATACATGGCAAGCAGATGGGTGTGTGCTAAGAGTCTGCTTCTTCCCCCAAAAAATCGCTCCCCCTTTTTCCTACTAATGCAACTGTGAAATCACCAGAAAAAAACGCAATAAATCTCTGCCTGTAATTCCTATTTCCACACAGAGTCATGTTTTCACATTAGTCCCAAAACGAAATTTCTTTGCCAATTTGAAAGCACACTTACTGCTCTTTTTTTTTGGCAAGTGAAAATCACTTTTACAGACTGACACATTATGAAACCACTTTTTTGATTTTTTTAAATGCACATGTCCAAACTGCTTTTTCAGACCACCACCATGTGTAACCTGGGTGGCTGCCTACATTCCAGCAAGGGCAACCAGCCTTAGTGATGCTGAATGTATTTGCATTACAGACTGAAACCTGAAAACCCCACTCGCTTGTAAATACTGTGCATGATTATACATGGCAAGCAGATGGGTGTGTGCTAAGAGTCTGCTTCTTCCCCCAAAAAATCGCTCCCCCTTTTTCCTACTAATGCAACTGTGAAATCACCAGAAAAAAACGCAATAAATCTCTGCCTGTAATTCCTATTTCCACACAGAGTCATGTTTTCACATTAGTCCCAAAACGAAATTTCTTTGCCAATTTGAAAGCACACTTACTGCTCTTTTTTTTTGGCAAGTGAAAATCACTTTTACAGACTGACACATTATGAAACCACTTTTTTGATTTTTTTAAATGCACATGTCCAAACTGCTTTTTCAGACCACCACCATGTGTAACCTGGGTGGCTGCCTACATTCCAGCAAGGGCAACCAGCCTTAGTGATGCTGAATGTATTTGCATTACAGACTAAAACCTGAAAACCCCACTCGCTTGTAAATACTGTGCATGATTATACATGGCAAGCAGATGGGTGTGTGCTAAGAGTCTGCTTCTTCCCCCAAAAAATCGCTCCCCCTTTTTCCTACTAATGCAACTGTGAAATCACCAGAAAAAAACGCAATAAATCTCTGCCTGTAATTCCTATTTCCACACAGAGTCATGTTTTCACATTAGTCCCAAAACGAAATTTCTTTGCCAATTTGAAAGCACACTTACTGCTCTTTTTTTTTGGCAAGTGAAAATCACTTTTACAGACTGACACATTATGAAACCACTTTTTTGATTTTTTTAAATGCACATGTCCAAACTGCTTTTTCAGACCACCACCATGTGTAACCTGGGTGGCTGCCTACATTCCAGCAAGGGCAACCAGCCTTAGTGATGCTGAATGTATTTGCATTACAGACTGAAACCTGAAAACCCCACTCGCTTGTAAATACTGTGC